>NC_143547.1:72851948-75351948 GCF_031878675.1 Megascapheus bottae | reverse complement strand
CAGGGGAGGCAGAGGTGTCCCAGCTCCCACCCAACCACCAGGTTCTTCTCCCAGGCCACTCACTGGGTTGGAGAGTGGGAGGCGCTGACACCCTGCCTTACAACAGTGGGTGGGGTGTGCGGGAAAATAGGAGCCAGCATCTGTCCCCCTCAAATCTTGAGCCGGGCATCCTCCAGCTGGGAATCCTGAGCAAGACAGCACTGAGGGGCCCCCCACAGTCACAGACTCTCTGACAAAGCAGCAGGGCTCTGTCCTGGGAGCCCATGTCCTCAGCTTGGCCCCGCCCCTGGGAACAGAGAGGACACCTGCTGGTCCTGCTGAGAGCCACTGGAAACTCCCAAATGCCAGACCATTGGCCAGAGGCCTGCCCCTAGAAGCAGCACAGGAAAACCAATCATCCGCCCAGCACGCTGAGACTGAAGCTCGCAGATCCATCCCACGGCCCACTGTGAGGTCACTGGTTGGGCTGAGAGCTAGTCGTGCAGCAGCACACAGCCTCTGGGAACAGGCCAGAACACCTGCAAAAACTGCAAACTCTGACCTAGTCAGCAGAGGAATCAATCTGGCCGAGAACGACAGGTATTCACATATTCCCAGAACCACCGATCCCAATACAAGTAAAGACCCCTACCTACCGACCACAGAGCGAACTAAAACAATAGTTCTCGATGCCGAGGAGAGCACAAAGATGAATTATGACATACATAAATAATCAAAGTCCCATGCGAAGCCCAAAAGGTAACATGAGCGAAGGGACGAGAGAGATGTCACCATCCCAAGAAATGACACCTGAAGAGACACGAAACATGACTCTATTTAAGGAGATGATTGTGAACATGACTAAAGAGATTAAAACAGAACTCCAAAAACAATTCCAGGAACATAAGCAGGAAATCACCAAAGAGCTCCTCTAATTCAAAAGAGAAATGGAAGAAAAGATTAATACCCTCAGAGCAGACATGGTCAGCTCAGTGTCCACACTTCAAGCAAAAATGGAGGCATTAAGCAGCAGATTGACGGAGATGGAGAATAGAACATCAGAAATGGAAGATAAAACACAACAGCTGGAACAGAGAATCACAACTTGGGAAAAATCAGTCAGAATCTACCAGAGAGAGCTCCAGGAACTGGCAGATGCAGCAAAGAAGTCTAATTTTTGTATAATAGGGATTGAGGAGGGGGCCGAATTTCAGGACAAAGGTATGCAACCTTTATTAACCAAAATCATAGCAGAGAACTTCCCCAACTTCAAAAGGGGAAATATTCACATTATTGGAGGTTTCAAGACCCCAAACAGGCAAGATCCTAGAAGGAACTCATCTAGACATATCATAGTAAAGACACTAGACCCGAATACCAAGGAATTGATCTTAAATGCTGCAAAAACAAAGAAGGAGCTATATTATAATGGGAAGAAAATTCGAATTATAGCAAATCTCTCCAGGCAAACCCTAAATGCAAGAAAAGCTTGGAAAAACATCATTGATGTCCTGAAGACGAACAACTGCCAACCCAGACTGATATATCCAGCAAAACTAGCATTTACATTTGAGGGAGAAACAAGAATATTTCACTCCAAAGAGAAGCTTTATGAATACGTGCACACTAAACCAGCGTTACAAAGAATACTAAATAATTGAGAACAAATTGTAGAACATCAAGAACCCCAATCAAGAAGCAAACATCTATAATTCACTAAACACAAAAGGGCAAAAGAGAGAAAGAAACCTAGAAGTAAAAATAAATAACGACAATGGACATTGACCACTTCTCCATAATCTCCCTAAATGTGAATGGGCTGAACAATCCAATCAAAGGACACAGAGCAGCAGACTGGATTAAGAAACACCACCCATCCATATGTTGCCTCCAAGAGACCCACCTCACTGCCAAAGACAGAAACAAATTCCAAGTGAAAGGATGGAAACGAATTTTCCACTCCAATGCACCATGCAAAAAAGCAGGAGTAGCAATCTTAATCTCCGACAAAATTAACTTCTCAGTAAAATCAGTACATAAAGATAGAGACGGCCATTATATATTAGTAAAGGGTCCAATCCATGCCCATAATATTACAGTTATAAACATCTACTCCCCCAACACAGGAGCACCCAAATTCGTCAAACAAACTCTTTTAGAATTACAGAACAAGATAGACTCAAACACAGTCATTGTGGGAGACCTCAATACACCACTCTCAACAAATGACAGGTCAACTCAACAAAAGTTAAGCAAAGTCACCATCGACTTAAATGACACCATAGCCCAGGTGGGCTTAACAGATGTACACAGAGTCTTCCACCCAACGGCGAAACTTTTTACATTTTTCTCAGCAGCACATGGAACACACTCCAAAATAGATCATATAATAGTTCATACAGAAAACTTAAGCAGATACAAGAGATCTGATATAATCCCATGCATCCTATCAGACCGCAGTGGAGTCAGACTAATTCTGAACAATGCAATCAAAGTCAAAAAACATTCAATCACATGGAAACTGAACAACACACTTCTGAATAACTCCTGGGTAACAGATCAGATCAGAAATAAAATTAAAAACTTCCTTGAATGTAATCACAATCAAGAAACATCACAAAGGAACTTATGGGACACAGCAAAGGCAGTTCTAAGAGGCAAATTTATTGCATTAGGAGCGCATATTAAAAAGACAGAAGAGCACAAAAATAACCTTAAAAAAACTGAAACACCTAGAGGAGCAAGAAAAAGTTAATTCTAAAACACCTAGAAGGACAGAAATAACAAAAATAAAATCAGAAATTTCAGAGATTGAAATAAGACCTACTATACACAAAATTGATAAATCAAAAAGTTGGTTCTTTGAGTCAACAAAATAGACAGACCCTTGGCAAGATTAATCAAAAAAAGGAAAGGGGAGACTCAAATAAACAAGATTAGAGACCCCACGGGAACAATCACAACTGATTCCCAAGAAATCCAGTCCATAATGAATAGGTACTACCAGGGCCTATATTCAAAGAAACAAGAAAATCTAGTAGAAATGGATGATTTCTTAAATAAATATAGGCTACCCACACTGAACAACGATCAGGTAAACAAATTGAACAGACCAATTCCTTACAACGAAATTGTGGAAGCAATCATGGAAATGCCAACCAAAAAAGCCCAGGTCCAGATGGATTCACTGCGGAATTCTACAAGACGTTTAAAGATGAAATAACACCTATACTCTTGAAACTCTTCCGAGAAATAGAAACAGAAGGAGCAATACCAAACTCATTTTATGAAGCTAATATTACTCTCATCCCCAAACCAGGGAAAGACCCAACAAAAAAAGAAAACTACAAACCTATCTCTCTAATGAACACAGATGCAAAATTCCTCAATAAAATATTAGCCAACAGAATCCAGAAACAACTTAAAAAATTCATACACTATGATCAAGTGGGCTTCATCTCACAAATGCAAGGCTGGTTTAACATTCACAAATCAATCAGTGTAATACATCATATCAATAGAGTTAAGGATAAGAATCATATGATAATTTCTCTGGATGCAGAGAAGGCATTTGACAAAATACAACATCCATTCATGTTGAAAGCACTAGAAAAAATAGGAATAAGAGGTACATTCCTCAAAACAGTGAAAGCCATATATGAAAAACATACAGCCAGTTTTATACTAAACGGTGAAAGACTGGAACCATTCACCTTAAAATCGGGAACTAGACAGGGATGCCCACTCTCTCCACTTCTCTTCAATATAGTGCTGGAAACCTTATCCAGAGAAATAAGGCAAGAAAAGGACATCAAAGAGATCCACAAAGGGAAAGAAGAAATTAAACTATCCTTACTCGCAGACGACATGATCCTCTACTTGAGTGACCCAACAAACTCCACTCCCAAACTTCTAGAATTAATAAACCACTTTAGCAAAGTGGCAGGATACAAAATCAATCTTCAGAAGTCAGTAGCCTTCTTGTACACCAACAATACCCAAACAGAAGGCCAAATCAAGAAAATGATCCCATTCGCAATAGCCCCCAAAAGAATAAAATACTTAGGAATATACTTAACCAAAGATGTAAAGGAATTATTCAATGAAAACTATAAAAGCCCAATGAAAGAAATTAAAGAGAACACTAGGAAATGGAAAGACATCCCATGCTCATGGCTAGGGAGAAACAACCTAGTGAAAATGGCTATACTGCCAAAATTGATATACAAATTCAATGCAATCCCCATCAAAATCCCAAAGACATTCTTTACAGAAATTGAAGATATAATCCAAAGATTCATTTGGAACAAGAAAAGACCTAGAATAGCCAAAACAATTCTAGGCAAAAAGAGCAATGCTGGTGGTATTACAATACCAGACTTCAAAATCTACTATAGAGCCATAATAACAAAAACTGCTTGGTACTGGCACAAAAACAGACCAGATCAGTGGAACAGAATAGAAGACCCAGAAATACCTATAGGCAACTTGTATTTGACAAAGGAGCCAAAGATATACAATGGAACACAGTCTATTCAATTATTGGTGCTGGCAAAATTGGGCAGCCACATGCAGAAAAATAAAAATTGACCCTAGCCTTTCTCCATGCACAAGCATTAACTCAAAGTGGATAAAAGACCTCAATGTCAGACTGGAAACCGTGAAACTGCTACATGATAAAGTAGGAGAGACACTGGAACTCATAGGCACAGGCAACAGATTCCTGAACAGAAACCCAGGGTCATAACAGATTGGAGAGAGACTCGATAAATGGGACTACCTAAAAATAAAAAGTTTCTGTGCAGATAAAAACATAGTTGCAAAAGTAGAGAGACAGCCAACCAACTGGGAAAAGATATTCACCAACAATACATCTGACAAATGCTTAATATCTAGAATCTACAGGGAACTCAAGAAACTAATCTCCCCAAAACCCAATAAACCATTCACTAAATGGGCAAGAGAACTTAAGAGAGATCTATCAGAAGAAGAGATTAAAATGGCAGAAAAACATAAGAGAAAATGTTCATCATCTATGGGTCATAAAGGAAATGCAAATAAAAACAACCTTAAGATACCACCTTACCCCAACAAGAATGGCCAAGATTTTGAACTCAGACAATGACAGTTGCTGGCGGGGTTGTGGAGAAAAAGGAACCCTACTACACTGCTGGTGGGAATGTAGACTAGTTCAGCCACTCTGGAAAGCAGTGCGGAGATTCCTTAAAGAACTGAAAATAGACCTTCCCTATGATCCCGCCATACCACTTCTGGGCATCTATCCTGAACAGCATGACCCAGGATATTATAAAGACACCTGCTCAGCTATGTTCATCTCTGCACTATTCACAATAGCCAGGCGATGGAAACAATCCAGATGCCCTACTGCAGATGAATGGATACAGAAAATGTGGTATATATACACAATGGAATTCTACATAGCCAACAGACAAGATAAAATAATGGCATTCGCAGGGAAGTGGATGAATCTAGAGCGAATCATGTTGAGTGAGACAAATCAAGACCTAAGGAACAAAAGACGCATGGTATCCTTACTATGGGGCTATTAAATCCAAAGAGTACAAGAGCGAGAACTGAATAACTGCATACCCAAAGCTATGGACATGGTAATGGAAATACAAACATAACTATATAGACATAAAAACCTATGACTCTATAGACATAATGTTTTATATCATAAATTGATATGTTCCTATGACATACAAACCATTAGCTTAATTTTGATTAAGTTCTAAATACTAAGTCCCAGAGATTGTAATTAGAGATTCCCTCCTTGAACACTTTTGTCATTTAAAATACGATGTGAACATAAGCCATATAATGAATGATTGTTGTTCTTAAGGTACTATGTTTTCTTGTGTGTTTTTTTAAATTTTTTATTGTAATCAGTAAAAGGGTTACATGATATTTGCCAGACAGAAGGTCCATTAATTTACATACATTGATACCCTTTCACATGTCTTGGTACCCATTACCCTCCCCCCACCCCCCAACCTGTCTTGGTTTTCCCCCCTTCCCTATCAAATTTCAAATAACCAAATACAAATAAATTCAATATATCAGATAACAAAGTGAGATACTGTAACAATATGAGATAACCAAGGGACAGCAAAGGAGATGAGAGACAACATAGTACATTAAAGACAACAACCATTTGTTATATGGCTTTTGTTTCAATATCCTGGAGGTCCTTTCAATTAGCTTCATACTATATGGCCTTACGTATCAAGATTTTGCTCTATTGCAGATCTCTGCTAGTAGAGCCCAAGGTTTCTACTGATTATGATGAATGAGGGAAACCATTGAGCCTAAGTTCCTTTGAGTCTGGCTTACTTCACTTAATAGGATTTTTTCTAAGTCTTTCCATTTCCTAACAAATGGGGCGATGTCATTCTTTCTTTAAGGTACTATGTTATCTCTCATCACTTTTGCTGTCCCTTGGTTATCTCATATTGTTACACTATCTCACTTTGTTACTTGATATATCGAATATATTAGTATTTGGTTATCTGAAATTGGATAGGGAACAGGGGAAAACAAGATGAGGGGTGCGGGTGGGGGGAGGGAAATGGGGACCAAGACATGTGAAAGGGTATGAATGTATGGGAATTAATGCACCACCTATCTGGCAAATATCATGTAACCCTTCTATTAATTACAATAAAAATATATGAAAAAATCTACTTAAATCTATTGAAGTTTATTTAAATGGGAAAAATATATGGCATGTGAAATTACTAAAAGGCTACATATAAGCAAAAATTAACAAAAATTGAAAACTCTATCATCTAGCCATGTAGACAGAACTTTTGTTATGAATTGAACAGTATGGTATGTATCCGTTAAGATGGATTCTAGATATGTATGCTTACATTTTAATCAACCAAAATTCAAACTAATCAAACTAATTTATAACCTGCTTTCCAGTGAAAAATATCACATTGAACACTGCAAATACATTGAATGTTTTATAGCATGATTTCAAGACTCCATCATATTAAAGCATATAAGAGAAGTTGAATAAGTGATTTGGCATTTAGATTGTTTCCAATACTTTCCAATTTAGATAATTTCATGGGAACATAAATATTATCACTAGTGAAGTAATCAATTAAAATATAGTGCAATGACTCCATATGTTACTATGCACTGTTGCATAGCTTAAATGCAGGATATTAAATGATGACATGAAATAAGTACCAAGATATGGAAGTCCTGAATATGATTTTTTAAGTATATTTACATGCAAAAATGCCAGATTATAAGCAATCTTTTTACTTGGAGAGAGGTGTGGTTCAAGAAATAGGGAATGATTAAGTATTTGATCTTGTGCATCATACACACATATTTCTACTAAAGCAATGAAAACCTTTTTTTCTTCATATTGATTATTGGTGATTGTGTTTTCAGAAAATCAAAACCAGAGAGGAGTGACACTGGCCCTTGGTGTCTAACAACTGTCACAGAAGACAGAGGATATTCTATCAGAAAGAGTAAACATTTCTATAGGAAGACCCACAGCTGTGCCCTACTGTTGACTTGCTAGAGGCTGGCTTTACAGAGGGACAAACTATTGCAGACAGAAGCCTAGAAGTGGAGAAAGTCTTTGCATTCCATATCTAAAGATAGATACTTCTCTACTGTACTCTATGAAACACTCAACATCTGCTGACAAGAATATTAAACGCTAAAAAAAGAATATTAAACGCTGAGCACTGACTGGTGGATCACATCATTCAGGAGACAGGTATCTGAGGAACACGGTTCAAAGGCAGCCCAGGCAAGGAACTGTGTGAGAGGCTTATATCCACTTGAACAACAGAAAACTGCAAGTAGAACTTTGGCTCAAGGACAGCACCTGGGCCAAAATCAAGCCCCATGACCCACAAAAAAATGAATACTAATTTTCCAGGGTCTTATTGCCATGTTCTCAAAACAAATTTGCAGATTAAAAGATTAAATTTTGCTAAATGCATAGGAGTTATAACATCTTAATTTTTGCAAGTACATGGTAGTATTAAGAAAAAGATGTTCATCTTTAATCTGATTTATACATTGTAGCTCTATAGTTAAAAGATTATCTGATCACTAGTGCCCTGAAACACAGAATGTACTGACTTTCCAGAACATGGAAAATGATAATGTTTATATAACACAGTAAAGTCAAAGTCAAATGATGAGTTTGCTCATGGCCAGAGGCAAAGACTGTTCATGGACTCTGGCTGCCCCAGTAGCTACAAGACCGACTGGAAGGATGAATAGCTTAGCATATCCATAACTTGCTCAGGGCACATCAGTGTGCTACAATTTCCCAGCTGGAAAGCATAGTTCAAAGAACTGAAGAATTCAACTTCCAAAAGTCAGAATTAAATAAAAATGCCAGTGTTCAATGCCCTGTCTTGAATGGCTTGTGATGGGAAAAAGAAGGACAAACTGGTTTCAGTGAAACTCAATTAGTTTTTAAAGATAACTTCTGTTATGACTATTGCACATAGGTGTTCAAGAGAAAGATGGCCTTGTTTTTTAGTGCTAGCACTGAGTAGAAGTCAAATGATAAGTTTGTTTGTGGTCAGAGGCAAAGTCTGTTTGTGGACACTGACTGCTCTACTTGCTACAAGACCATCTGGAAGGATCAATAGTCCAGCACATCAGTAACTACCTCAAGGCACAAGAATAGGCTACAATTTCCTAGCTGCAGAACACTTTTCCTCCTCTAGGGGAATGAATCTGTCTCACTGGGGTTACAACAAAGTTAGGACAAGTGTGAAGTCAGTATATTCAACCAACCTATTTTTCAGTGGGCTGTTAAGATTCAGACCACATATCCTTCTGTTGAAATATTGACTGAAGTTCCTGTAGAGGAAGGATTAGAAGAGAATCCTATAGAAAGAAAAGTCCCAAGAGTAGAAACTAAAGAAATGGTTTATTAACTATGGGGAGTGGAGTGAGATTGAAACCCTAAGGACTTTTAAGCTGCTTTAGTCATAAAATTTCATAAGTATGCCCAGGCTACTCCAAAAATCCCTCCCTCACTCTCTCCCTCCATTGCCTCCTTCCTTCTTTCCTTCCTTCCCTCCTTTCTCTTTTCCTTCCTTTTTTTCCTTCACTTTCCTTTTTCTCTTCCTTCTTACCATGATAATTAATTCTCATGAGCATTTTCTATATGATCTTACAATGAGTAAATCTATATAAAGCAATGAAGATAGTATCTAGTACATATCTCACACAATAAATGTAAGTTAAAAAGTAAATCTATACCACTTGAGTTCCGAGGAGAATTCAGCCTTAGAAGTTTAGTTTTTGAAAGGTTAACTCACAGTCCAACAAAATAAATACTAGGAAATTGGTATTCAGAAGCGGGGATGGGAATAAAATTAGGTAGGGAGTAGACAAACGGAGAGAGAAAGGAGTGAAGAATACAGTCATAAAATTCAATGCATATCCTACAAAATTAAGAAATTGAAGGACAGAGAGGTTGTAAGGGATGGAGAAGAATGATGAAAAGGATGACATTGATCAAGAGACATTGCACTCATAAACAGCCTTGTTGAATGGCAACTCCTTTGTACAATGACTTAAAGACAATAAAATAAATAGATGGACGTAATTCTATCAATTATTAATGTTTGAGATAACGTATGCCCAGAAAGATGAAGTAACTAATGTGAGATCAAAATCAATAGTAAAAGGCAAAATTGTGAAATAAGCATTCTGATCCCAAACTTCTGAACTATGCTTTCTCATCTATTCAGTCAGCTACCAAACGAATCAACCAAAGAGCCTGAACATGTTTCTATGTACATATTTGGTGTAAAATATTTTCAATACACACATGATTAACTCTCAGATACTGAGCTTAAGAAACACACAGGCTAATTTATCTCAGCCAGAGAAGACAGTTATGGCTGCTACTGATAGCACTGTTCCACAATACACAGTTCATTGTTTCCATGTTGTACCCCTATTACCCTAATCAAGCAGGATTATGAGAAATCTAGGGTAAATTTGCATGTGTATTACATTATAAAATTGTTTAGATACATTGTCTTTTGGGGATACAAACCTGGGGATGAGTAACTATAATAAGATCTGTACCATGCTATAATTCCACTTGGGGCTGAGGATAGAAAACAGAGGAGCCAGAACAAAGAACATTACCTCTTCCAAAACTCTGGAGTAGATTACATGGAGCTCACTTCAAGGAAGGGGAAGATATTCATCACTGGAACAGAAAAAAAAGACAAAGATGGCCACAATATGTCTTTCTGTTTCTACTACATTCTATGCTCTAGACCTAAAAATAACTCAGGCAAAGAAAAGTAAAGCGAAGGAAAGATATTCTGAGGAGCAGTAAACTCAGAAGAAAGGGGAAGGAAGAAAAAACAAAAAATGAAAGAATGGTGCTCTAAATCATGCTGATAACCACTGCTTGTATGAAATATTGTGAAATGAGCTCTGTGTGTGTGTGTGTGTGTGTGTGTGTGTGTGTGTGTGTGTGTGTGTGCGAGAGAGAGAGAGAGAGACAGAGAGAGAGACAGAGAGACAGAGACAGAGACAGACAGACAGACGGACAGACAGAGACAGAGAGAGAGAGACAGAGGGAGAGAGGAGGTCATATTTCTGAGTTTGAGTGAAAACACAAAAAATAGGGTATAATGAAGCTAAAAGGCACTGATCTGATTTTGTCATAACTATTGCAACATCCAGAAATCCTAAAGTGAAAAGTTTGAATCTTGCAAATCCCATAATAATTAGCCAAGTACAGAGGAATGAGCCATTAGCAATAACCAAGGCATTGAGACAACCAAGAACATAATACAGTTGGTAAAAATTAGGTCCTTTGAAATGGCTTGAGTTTAGGAGGGAAACAAGGGTGGAGTGATAAGATGTTAGATTGGACACAGAAGAATAAGTGACAAAGATTCTTAAACACTATTAAGGTATACTGTGGTACCTGTCCCTTCCTTCAGGCCCTCAACTTCCATGAATCAAAAGCATTTTTTATGCTTCTACTCTCTTCAACATGATACACAATCAAGAAGACAGACAGATACAAAAAATATATATGGACAAAAAGAAGAAGCTAGACAGAGTTCATTTTACTGTAAATGAATATAGTTTAGCTATATTTCTCAGTAATACAGTTCAACAACATATAATACAACTGATTATTGTCACACCATTTTGGAATCAAGACATTTGGGTGTAATCATCATGCACTTCAATATAAAACACTGCATGCAAATTGCACAGTAATTCCAACAGACAAAAAGTATGTAAAATATGTAATGAGCTATACTCAGAATTCTTGATGAAGCTGGAGTTACAGATGATAAAGACAGGAAAGGAAATAGACCCATTAAGTTCATTTACTCTGGAAACTTTCCCATCAACCATGTCTGAAAATATTCAGCCATAATACCCTAAAGCTCACAACACTGAAATTTTCTCTCAGGGTTGGAGTTGTAGAAGAACATTAAGAGGAAGGAGATGCTGGCAGTTCTCTTTGTGTCTTTGTGGTCTAGCAGGAAGGCAGTGACAAAGGTGAGTGATAGCTTAGAATGGCCTTTTGAGCACAAGGACTTACTAAAACCACTTGAAAGCGATAAGCAAAGAGAAGCAGGGTGTACATACGTCACATGAGAATACATAAAGGAATCTAATGAATAAAACCAAAAAGTCATACTGTCCTGGAAGCTAGAGAGTACAAGCACTAGTGAAACGATGAAGAAGGCAACAATAGGGAATAAAGTACAGAATGCTGAAAGAAGGGAGATGATACAACATACCAGCTCTTGTCTGCAGAGGTTGAATTCAAGGTCTATATGAGGCCAAATCATTTTTATACACTCAGAAGCAATAGAGTAATCTTCAAGGGGCAGGCAGTTCTTGTTGCCTCTAAAAAAAAACTTCTATAGTGAAACTAATGGACACACTGTGATTTAGTGCTTTCAGCCTTAAAAGGCAGACCTTGGAAACAAAAAGAAATTGCATTGTAAAAGTTGAATTTTAACAAAGTGCACTTGTAGTAGTATCTGATTAAGGTAAATAAACAAGGACTTGCTCATTCAGATTAATCTTTCCTACCTTAGGTGGGGGCCACTGTGGTGGGCTTATTAACTAGAGTGTTCAAAGGGGTCATCTACTATTTAGCAGCCTGATCAGGTGTTGTAATCATTAATTGTGAGATAAACGTGATATAAAAACCAGGAAAAATGCATAGAACATGCTATATAGTCTCAGAAAATTGAGGTCTGATTCAAAGCATTGGCATACATATCAGTAAGAGATGTTAAACTACATTTGAAGTATTGAAAAACCGGGGATACAAATGGTTAAATCTTCTGTGTAGCCCTAGGACAAACAGAAAATATTAGTTGCACTATTCTCATTTTCAAAGACTGATTACATTGACAGTCCCAAGGCTTCTTAGGCTGAAGTACTCAGCAATTTTAGCGCAAGATTCTTTTGGCATGGGATTTATAAAGATCAGTGCGCCTGCCATAATTATCTACAAAACAAGTGCACACAGATATTTCTCTAGAAGGAGAATTGGACTCTGTCATTTTATTCCCAAAGTGCTCACAAGCCCCTCAAAAGTAAATACTTCATAGGTTAATAACAGTTTATTTAAATAAATTCAGGTTTACTTAGAAACTAATGAGGTAGCATACATAGAATTTACTTTTGGTAAATTAGGAAAATTTGCCAATTTACAGATTAGCATCCAGTCTAATACTTATAATAACCACTAGCATCATGATAAGAACTATTTTCAAGTCTAACAAGTTAGGGACTGTCTTTTAAACAATGCAGATTAGTATCAGTTTGTGATCAGGAAATATTATAGATTAGAAGCCACTATACCTTTGGTTAGATTACTTTTATTGCCAGAAAAGGAACTGTTTTTAACCAAGAACCATTGATATATCCCAAAGTAGGCCTAATTCTACCAGATGACCTGTTTAGAAAACTATATGGGAGAGTGTTTATTATTAATGGAATATAAAATTTTTCAGCAGATGATACTCCAGCAAAATTTTCAAGTAATAGTATTCTAAAACTCTCACTACAATAAAGTATGTGAATCATTTTTATTTTATGTTTTTTAATTTTCTTGTTAGGGTGATGTCCAGAGGGGTTATAGTTACATTCATCAGGTAGTGGGTACATTGCTTCTTGAACATTGTTACTCCTTTCCATGATTTTCTCCCACAACCCCTCCCCACATCCCCTCCCACTCATCATGTTTTTCCCTTATCTTCCCATTTTCAAACATACAAATAAACTTATATACCAGGTACCAAAGTCAGATACAATGACAACATCATTTCACTCTTAAAAACAAATCTTCCATAAATGTTCTTTTACATATACATAAATGTAGCATGAGATAAACCTTAAGAGGAAAAGAAGAGAAAAGAAATAGCTTAGAGGTTTATCTTTGTGATTGTAGTTCTTAATGTGAATCATTTTCTTAATCTAAAAATAAATAAGTTAAAAATCCGAACAGATTAGATTCTAGATTAGAGTCTACAGAGTTGTAAAATTAAAGGCAATAACACACAAACCCAGACATGAACAAGGAGCATATGTTGATTACTGTACCAGGTATATTCAGAATATGGTATATATCTAGAAATATAAACTATATGTGACTCACCTAGCAGTGGAGTGAGTCACAGAGGTAAAATAGTCTGAAATGAAAGGACATCATGTCACATCTGTCTCTTCAAGTTTTGCCCCCCATGAAGGATACTGGCTATCCCTACCACAGAGTCATATGGAAAAGATCAGAGAACTGCCTGAGGTCCACATTGGTTGGTCCTCTGATTCTATGCAGGTATTCTGCTTTGCTTTTGGCAATTTTTTTCGACAGAAGCTTTTACAAGCACAGTAGGAAGCACAAAGGTGCCCTCTTTACACAATGGATGTATTCTTGTGAAGTTCTATAAGAATTTGGAACTAAAAGATAGTAACAGACACTTGGTTAGCAGAATATCTTTTTAACTACCTTATTGGCAAATATTACTTGTGCAGTGGAATTTCATGGGATTTTTTACATTGATGCATAATATATACCCCAATCTACTTCACCTACCACTTGCATCACTCTCTCTATGACCCCTGTTCCCCTCTGCTGAAAACGATTTCAACACGTTTCATTGTTCTGTTTTCATATATGCAAAGAAAGTACCTCAACCATATGTAGGCTCATTCACTTTGTTCAACCCCTCTCCTTCTCCAGGTAATCCACTTGCCTGATCACAGCCTGTTTTGCTTCCCTAACATTCATCTTTTAAAAAAATCCTTTGAACAAATTAATACAAAACTAAATGGATGCTTCAACTCACTAATATAGCTCTTTTTCAAAAGGGACACAAGTATAAAACATATAATTTATATTATTACATGATATAGGCCTATCTTTTCCTACTACTTATACCACACACACGCACGCACACACACACACACACACACACACACACACACACACACACACACACACACACACCGCCCATGCACACACATTGGTTTGAGTTATGTTATACATTTAGGGAAGAATCTTGAGGTTATTCACAACTCAATTAGAAAAAAAATTACTCCTTATTTGGTTCTGAGCCTTATGAAATAGCATTTTCTCAAATTTCAGCTCATAGAATTTTCAATTTAATTGGCTTTGTAAAATAGGCCCTATGTTAAATGCCTATTTAAAGGACACCCCTGGGCAAAGAATGCTCTTTTGATTTTTTTTATTTAATGCCAAGCACTGAAATTTCATGGAACTGGATATTCACTATTCTGTTTATCAGGTATTCTTGAAAGTGGAAGGACATCAGTACTCAGTGAAGATAATGGGCTTCTGGGGCCCAGTTTTTTTTTTTGTCAACACTCAGAAGCATCATCACTTCTCCACATCTGGAGGCCATGGAGAGAGAATGGACTACAAATAGTTTTTCATTCTTAAATAGCACAGAGAATACAATAGAAGTGAAGGGAAGGTAAAGACCTTCTGACCTTCCTTGGGTGAGGAAAATAATTCTGGTCAGGGGCACCACTTAAGTTTCAGCTCAAGAGAGTATGGGAGCATCAAAAGTGCTAACATATTTGGAGACTTTCAGAGATTTGAAAAGAGACAAAAAATTGTGGAGAATACGCAAAACGTACATTCACTCCAGAGGTTATTGACAAGATTAATTACCTCATAACTACTGTAATAAAATGACTCCAAGCATATTGCAACTATAATTATCCATAAAAACCCTAATGAATTTAATTTCTCCAGAAATCACCCTGCTGCAACTGGTGAGTGGAAGAGAAGTTGGGGGAGGAGGTAATTCCACTCTTAGGAAAGAACAAAAGAGAGATGGCTGATGGAACAAGAAGGTGTCTAATTAGGTCAAGTGCATGGGGCTGGATGATGTTTATCCTGGCTTTCAACTTGTGATTTCTCACACTGATCTATAAACTCAGTTTCAGATGGCAGTGTTTGTTTTAAAACAGAACCACAAACGTATCTGTCACTTCCCTTTTCCCATTACCCCACCAGTGTATACGTATATAGTATATTCATGAATTTGGCTCCAATCCCATTTTCCAAAATACACACCATAAAAGATTACAAGCTTTCATGCTGATGAAACTAAGAGTGATGAACTGTTGAGTATGGGTAGTTGTTCATACTTTTGATATCTTGCTACCACCCTGGCCCCCAAGACTGTCATGCTACCTAAAGGGCTCTTTCCAATTTACATGTCCCAGGGAACAATACTCTTTAAGCTGCTCCTATCTGTCTCTTGCTTATGCCAAGTATTTTCCTTGGTTCTATACCCTGAAACTCCTAATGTCCCCATGCTGTGTTTCTTACAATGTAATGGGAACGGATTATGTTTTAGACTGGAAGTCAGAATGACCCTACACCACTCAATGACAAGGAAAAATTTTCTGGTGGTGGGCGGCAAATTACTGCTTTCTATGTTTCGGTTTCTCAGAATCTGTTTCTTTCTTTGAAAAGAAAAATGTTTCAATAGTTAAATTTGCTCAATTTACTTGGCAAGGGGATGAAATGAGATGTAGTTCAAAAGTACTATTACTTGTGAAGTGCTTTCAGTGATTTCACGGCTATTGCCTCCATTCAAGTGCTCTATTGGCATAACTCACAATATAAATTGAGAAGTTTCAAATTAGGGATGGTCTACTAAGTGTCCAAGGTTACCATTCATGTATAACTATGTCACTAATAGTATATTACTCTCATTTGAGTATGGTTTGTATTCCCTGAAACTGATGTGGAAATGTCATAGATATTATGAACTACTAAGAGGTTTACGTCAAGATGATACATTTTTTAATTAAAGTTGTACATTTTTAAATTATAGTTGTACTTTTTTAAATCGTGGTTGTACAATGGGGCTACCATTAAAACCTGATTGGATCTGTTTCCATGAATGGATTAATTTATCCCTTATATTGATTAAGCAATGGATGTGATAATAATCTCTCCTTTTCCCGTGAAAGAAAAAATCCAGTGTAACCAATCCCAAAAGAGGATTTCTTTGAGTTCATCATTTCAGAAGTTTCAGTTCATGCTTTTTTTGCCACAATACATTGGGCCCGTGATAGCATAGAATATTATAAAAGTACACAATAGAGGTGGCTGGCAAGGAGAAAGTGAAGTGGGAGAAGAAAGATCAGAGTCTCACATTTCCATGTAAGGACTCTCCCCAAATGAATCTAATTACTTTCTACTAGGCTTCACCTCCTAAATGTATTACTACCTCCCAAAGCTAGCAACCAAACCTCTAATAAATGAGCCTTGGGAGGACATTGAAAATCCAAACTAAGATAATGGGTTAATGTGTCCACTGGACCATGGATCAGGTAGAAAAGCCAATTTGACTAGATCTCATATGATCTCTATCTTTCATGACATGTGGCCCTATACTGATTGGAGACTTGGGCAGCAAGAAGGCCACTATCAGACATAATTCCTTGACCTTGAACAAGAACTGGGAGCCCAAATCTTCCTTTATGACACAAATTCTTGTGGTATTGTGTTACTAGCAACTGAAAATAGCATAGGACATATATGAACGTAGCTCTCTCTTTCTACCACATAATACTGAGCTTGAGAGATTGAAGTATAGTATCAATGAACAGTATTGCTACTGGCCTGATACTACTTTTCTACCACGAGTTCCCAAGATGACTCTCCCTCTATTTGTGTTGAATTGGGTGAATTTTGCAACTGAAAAATTACATCTTCAGGCTTTAGCTCCTTCATTAAATTTTTTCCTCATTGCATTTGTCTATATCAACAGCTTTCTTCTACGAAAACCCACAAATCTTTTCATGTTGACCAAGAATACAGCTCTGGTTTATACATACACCCAAACCACTCTCCAGTTACCCATCACAGTGAACAATAACCATGGTGATATAGTCTTCATTTCATCTCAGAAAATAATTTCTAGCATTAAAATCTGTCATTCATGAGTCTACTTACAAAATATCACAACTTTTCCTTGACCAGATCTGTACACTAGGGTCCTCTGACATATACAATTAGGTCAACTATGATCTTTATACTAATTGTGGTCTGCATAATGCACATGTTCACAACACAAAATAATGATTAAGTGCATACTCACAAGAGTCACTGCAGGAATTGCAGTGCCAGCACCTAATGGTTAGTATACACTTAGGCAAGCTATATCATCTCTCTATGCCTCAACTTTCCCACCTTTAAGATGGGAATATAATAGAACTAACCTTGCCTACCTCACAACAATGTGATGAAGATTAAAATGGTGTGTCATAGATTGTGGCACTCAGAATAGCACAATCATATGATAAATGCTCAATAGAATGTAGCTACTATTTCTCTTTTTTCTGTTTTTCTGCCTTAATTTATTTTTTATTGTAATTAGTAAAAGGGTTACATGATATTTGCCAGATAGAAGGTGCATTAATTCACATACATTGATACCCTTTCACATGTCTTGGTACCCATTTCCCTCCCCCCCACACCCCCCACCCATCTTGGTTTTCCCCCCTTCCCTATCAAATTTCAAATATCCCAATACAAATAAATTCAATATATCAGATAACAAAGTGAGATACTATACCAATATGAGATAACCAAGGGACAGCAAAGGAGATGAGAGACAACATAGTACATTAAGGACAACAGTCATTCATTATATGGCTTTTGTTTCAATATCCTGGAGGTCCTTTCAATTAGCTTCACATTATATGGCCTTATGTATCAAGATTTTGCTCTATTGCAGATCTCTGCTAGTAGAGCCCAAGGTTTCTACTGATTATGACGAATGAGGGAAACCATTGAGCCTAAGTTCCTTTGAGTCTGGCTTACTTCACTTAATATGATTTTTTCTAAGTCTTTCCATTTCCTAACAAATGGGGCGATGTCATTCTTTCTGACAGCAGCATAGAATTCCATTGTGTACAAATACCACAACTTGTTGATCCACTCATCAACTGAGGGACATCTAGGTTGGTTCCATATCTTTGCTATGGTGAATAGTGCTGCAATGAACATTGTTGTGCTAGTGGATTTAGTATGTCCTTGTTTCTGGATGGTTGGGTAAATGCCAAGTAGTGGAATTGCTGGGTCATAGGGGAGTTCTATGTTTAGCCTTTTGAGGCACTGCCACACTGCTTTCCATAGTGGTTGGTGGGAGTTTGCACTCCCACCAACAGTGTAGTAGTGATCCCTCCTGGCCACATCCCCTCCAGCATCTGTTGTTATTCGTTTTCCTGATCCTGGCCATTGTAACTGGAGTGAGGTGGAATCTTAGAGTTGTTTTGATTTGCATTTCTTTTATGACCAGAGATGTTGAGCATTTCTTCATGTGTCTATAGGCCATTTTTGTTTCTTCTTCAGAGAAGACTCTCTTTAAGTCTTTGGCCCATTTTTTTAATGGGATGGTTGTTACTTTGGAGGTTAGTTTTGGAGTGATTCAATTTTTTGAGTTGTTGATATATTTTAGATATGAGGCCTTTGTCTGTTGTTTGGTTGGTGAAGATCTTTTCCCACTCTGTAGGCTTCCTGATTAGTTTACTAGCTATGTCCTTTGCCATACAAAAGCTCTGCAGTTTAATGCAGTCCCACTTATCCAGCCTTTCTCTGATTTGTTTTGATTCTTGGTCCTTATTAAGAAAGTTTCGACCTGTGCCAAGGAGGCCTAGTGTATCTCCTATTCCTTCCTGTAAAGTTTTCAGTGTGTCATGTAGCTACTATTTCTTGCCTGCTATGTCTTAGACTATTTTCTGCCAGTCCCGGAGCATGAACTCAGGGCCTGAGCACCATCCTTCAGCATTCTTCAAGGCTAGTGCTCTACCACTAGGATCTTTGTGCATGCTAGGCAAGCATTCTACCACTAGGTTAAACTCCTCACCCCTGCCTTAGACTTTCATTGCATATAATCTCATCTAATAAAACAAAAGTGCATTGTAAAAAGACTTATATTCGTACTTTCAGTAAATTGAACCTCAGAAAGGTTAAGTACAGGGAGGGGGGTGTGGGGGGGGGGAGGGAAACGGGTACCAAGACATGTGAAAGGGTATCAATGTATGTGAATTAATGCATCTTCTATCTGGCAAATATCATGTAACCCTTTTACTAATTACAATAAAAAATATATATAATATAAAAAAGAAAGGTTAAGTACAAGATCATACAAAACAAAATCCAAGATTCAAATACAAATTGATATGGTTCCAAGTCAGTGGGTTTTTTTACCCATTATCTATGACATTCCAATCATACCATAATCTTTCCTATCTTATTGTATTTCTAGATCTTCTTTCTTTGTCCACTGTATTCTTTATGTTTTGCACACAAGGATACTTTTTCTTTGGTTTGATGATCCTTCTGCCTTAGCCTCCTAAATACTGGAATGACATATGTGCTCACCTGACCTAACTTATGAAGTTGGGTTTTAAATAATTTTCACAAATTTAGAAGATTTTTTTAATATTTTTATTGTAATTAATAAAAGGGTTACATGATATTTGCCAGATAGAAGGTGCATTAATTCACATACATTGATACCCTTTCACATGTCTTGGTACCCATTACCCTCCTCCCCACCCCCCCACCCCCCCATCTTGGTTTTCCCCTAGAAGATTTTTTTGAGTAAAGCACAGAAACTAGCTCCCTTATGTACAAGCAGATTACTTTCCTTATTACCATACTTGCAACCTAATCACTTCTTCCTGAATCAGCCTATAAATTTCTTGTGTGTGTATGTGTTCAGTACTGAAGATGGAACACAGGGCCTTGTGCATGGCTAGGCAAGCACCATACTACTTAATCTTTTTTATATATTTTTATTGTAATTAATAAAAGGGTTACATGATATTTGCCAGATAGAAGGTGCGTTAATTCACATACACTGATACCTTTTCACATGTCTTGGTCCCCATTACCCTCCCCCCACCCCCCATCTTGGTTTTCCCTCCTTCCCTATCCAATTTCAAATAACCAAATACAAATATATCCAATATATCAGATAACAAAGTGAGATACTCATACTACTTAATCTTATTCCCAGTCATCAGCTGGTAATTTTCTTACCCTTTTCTTTTTGTACTTCATCAATTTGGGTGATTCCTATTCCAAGAGATACAATGAGGAGAAGCTTGAAACCACCCATCTCTCATAGTTTCAGTGCTAGTTATTTTCTGAGATATCAAGGATAAAGACAGTCCACATTGAAATGCAGTCTGTTTCAGAAGTCAAACATGTGTATCCCTTCCTGTGAAAGAATAATACATATTATCCCCTTGAGGTCAGAACTCAGGCATTTGACTTGTTTTAATCATTGTAATAAGACACATGTCACTGTGGGTAAAAGATTAAAGAGTTAGTGCATACATTACCACGGCTACTACAAGCAGCAATAATATAGGTTGTGGTCATTCTATCAGGCTGGGTCCTAGAATAAAGATAATATATCCTGGATACTGGTGGCTCATGCCTGTAAATCCTAGCTAATAAGAGTCTAATCTCTGAGGATCAAGGTTCAAAGAAAGTCCTGGCAGGAAAGTCTGTGAGTCTCTTACCTCCAATTAACCTGGGAGTGGAACTGTGGCTCAAAGTGGTAAAGTGCTAGTCTTGAGCAAAAAGCTCAAAGACAATGACTAGGTCCTGAACTGAAGCTGCACAACTGATTAAAGAATGATTAGAGCTCTAGCCAATCTGAAAAAGATGACAGGAGAGTTTACTTTTACCAGTTCAAGTCACTATTCATAATAGCCAAGCTATGGAAACAGCGTGGATGTCCTACTACTAATACTTGGCCAAGTAAATAGTCTATATAGGTAATGAAGTATTCTCAGCTGCAAAGAATGAAATTCTCTCATTTCCAGGGAAATGAATGGAACTAGAGATCATGTTAAACAAAGTAACATTCAGAAAGACAAAATTCATGCTTCTTTCAGATATGGATATTAGACCTAAATGAGAAATAGGATCATGTATTTATGCATACATGTGTGTATGTAATTTCTGTAATTTTTTGTCAGTCCTGGGACTTGAACTCAGGGCCTGGGCACTGTCCCTGAGCTTCTTTGCTGCTCACGGCTAGCATTCTACCACTTGAGCCACAGCACCACTTCTGGCTTTTTCTGTTTATGTGGCACTGAGGAATCAAACCCAGGGCTTTGAGTATGCTAGGCAAGCACTGTACCATTAAGCCACATTTCAAGCTCCTGTAATCTTTATAATTGTGGAACTGACTGAGGGGATTAGAAGGAATGGGGAGGAAAAGAGATTATTTGAGGGTGAAAAGTACTGAAGTACATTGTATCTGTGAGTAAAGATAGCAAAAAGCAACTCAATGAAATCTATTGAATAATAGTGGGGATGGGGATGGAAAAAGAGTAAGTGAAAGGATCAATCTGATACAAAAACTTTATATGTACGTGGGAAGTATCATGTTGAAATGCCTTTGAATAAGCAGCATATAGTGAAAAAATGTCAAGAATGTAAAGCAGGTCTTTTCCCAGGTATGGGAACTAGTTCCAGGGAAGGGATGAAGGGTAGTAAATATAACCAAAATAGAACAATGAAGTTCGTTCAAATTGGTTTGTGTAGGGTAGAGGAGGGATGAGAAAGTGGTGAAGAAGGGAATTTGAGCAACATATATTACATGTCAAAATGAAATCCCCTTGTAGAACTAATTGATTGTAATAAAAATTGTGGGAAAACAAGCACTACTATAATGAAATTGTATACATATGCCTGCACAGACTAGAAGAGCTAAGCTTCAAGAAGTGGTACCGTGGCCCAAGTGGTAGAGCTCTAGCCTTGAGAAAGCCCAACGACAATGCTCAGGCTCTAAGTTGAAGCCCTAGGAGTAGCAAAAAAAAAATCTTCATATACTGAATATTCCCCAACTGACTCATGAATAGCAACCAGTTTCTTATATTGTACTATTATTACTTTGGGTAAATTTGATAAGCAGAGAGCATTTGATCACCCAGCATTCTGATCACATTCTGAGCTCATGAACACTGAGCCAGTGATTTTAGGGAAATAGAAACATAAATATTGGTCATTTAGCCAGTTTGGCTTAGGATATAGACTAATGAAAAATCAAGAGCCTTCAACTCTGTTGGATGTTCTGAGAAAATGTCCTTTAAATTATTCAGGGTCCATTTGTCTCCATCTAAGAGTGTACAAAGTGTCAGATTAATTTTCAGCAGTTAAGAATTAAGGCTCTAGAGTGACTGTGATAGAAAGGGGCAAGTGAAACATGCTAAATTGATGATGCTTGGGACAATATGTGTGTTTGGTGTCAGATGCACAATGAGTTGTCAGAAATTAATGTGAGCAGAGGAGTCATAGCGGACATGTTGCCAGGTGCTTATGAGTCATATCTTAAAGGAAAAAGGGATGAGGGCACCTTCCGTTACAGAATGATTACAATTTAACCAGCACAAAGAAGTCCTTCAGGCCACATAAGAACCCCCAAGGCCACAGATGATACCTCGGCTTTTCACAGTTTAGAGAACCTTGCCTACTGTCTTAGCCCCTTTTCTGTTAAACAAAACACCTGAAGCTGGGTACATTATAAAGGAAAGAGTTCTATTTAGCTCTGAGTTATGAATGTTCAAAAGCAGGGTGCCCGTAACTAGATGATTTTAGTAGGCAGCTTCTGATTGCAGTAAGTAGTAGATAGTATTTTGACAGGAGTGCGTTCACATGGAAACACAGAGCTAGAGGAATTTGGGGTCTGGGGAATTTTGCTCGATATACAACGCTCCATTTTTTGTAGTATGTTACAATTGGTGAAACTGTGATCCACTAATGGTTAAATTTTGTGTATTCACTGAACTAGTAAGGAATAAAACTAGTATTTGAATCCAAGTAATTTTTATATATGACAAAATAATACTCATTTAAATTTTCACTTTTTCCATATCTTGGACTTCATTTCAGCTAGCATAATTTGATATGATCATGTGTACATAGCTATTGAGCAATTGTGATCTTCTGCTAGGACTATCCTAGACATACACTAATTATTACAAATGAGGAAACCATGGAACCTATGTTTGTTTTGATTTGGATTATTTCATCTAAGCCTTCCCATTTCCTTATGAATAGGACAATGTCTATGGAAGCATAGAATTCCATGGTGTATATATACCACATTTTCTTGATCCATTCATCTACTGAGGGGCATCTGGGTTGGTTTCATATCTTAGCTATGATAAATAATGCTGCAGTGATCATTGTTGTGTTGGTAACTTTAGTATGGCCTTGTTTGTGCCCAGGAATGGGATTGCTGGGTCATAGGGGAACTCTATGCTTAGTCTTTTCAGGAAAGTCCATACTGCTTTCCAGAGTGGTTGTATCAGTGTATATTCCCCAAAATAGTGTAGTAACATTCCCTTTATTCCACATCACATCCCTGACAGCATCTGTTATTATTTTTCTTGATAATGGCCATGCTAACCATTCTAACTGTGGTGAGGTGGAATCTCAATGTAGTTTTGATTTGCATTTCTTTTATGGCCAGAGATGCTGAACATTTCTTCACTGTTCTAGTGGCTATTCTTTTTTTTTTGTCAGTCATGAGGCATGAATTCTGGACCGGGCCATTGTCCTTGAGCTCCTCAGATCAAGGCTAGCACTCTGCCAATTGAGCCACAGTGCCACTTCTGGTTTTCTAGTGGTCAACTGCATTTATCCAGCCTTTCTTTGATTTGTTGTGTTTCTGAATCTTTACTTAGGATAATTTAACCTATGCAATGGAGCATTAGTATTTCTTCTATCCATTCCTGTATTATTTTCAGGATATCTAGTCTTTTTTAATTATTTTTTTGCCAGTCTTGGAGCTTGAACTCGGTGCCTGAGTACTCTTCTTGGACTTTCTGAAGGCTAGAGCTCTACCACTTGAGCAACAGCACCACTTCTGACTTTTTTTTTCTATGTGTGTGGTACCAAGGAATTGAACTCAGGTCTTTGTGCATGCTAGGAAAGCACTCTACCACTAGGCCAAACTAGTGGCCTGTATCTAGTCTTACATTGAGGTATTTGACCATTTGAAGTTCATTATGGTGCAGGAAGGATAATATAAGGATCTCATTTCAGTTTTCTACACATGAATAGTCAATTCTGCCAGCACCATTTGTTGAAAATACTTGTCTTCCTTCCATGTCATTATTTTGGCTCCCTTATCAAAGATTAGGTAGCCATTGATCTCTGGGATTATTTCTGGGACTTCAATTCTATTCCATTCCTCCTCAGGCCTGTTCATGTCCTAGTACCAAGCTGTTTTTATATAACTATGGCTTTATAATAAAGTTTGAAGTTTGGTATTGATATTCCTCCAGCACTATTTCCTGCTAAGGACTGTTTTTGCTATTTGGGTCTTCTATTATTCCATGTGAATTTTTGGATTGCATCTTCTATATCATTAAAAAATGAGGATGGGATATTGATGGCTATTGCATTGAATTTGTAGATAGCTTTGGGCAGCATTTCCATTTTCATGATGTTAATCCTCCCAGTCCTTAAATATATGATTATATCATCTACAAGAGGGAGAGATTTACTTCTTCTTTCCATATTTGGATCCTTTTTGTGTCCATCTTTTACCTTATTCCTCTAGCTAGGAATTCTAATAGTATTATTGAAGAGGTTTGACCAGAGTAAACATTCTTGTTCTTGTCTGGATTTGTAAAGGAATTGGTTTCAACTTTCACCAGTATGCAAAAAATTTATGTCTATGTAATTGTGTTTATATCTCCAATACCATGTCCATAGCATTGGGTATGCAAATATTGAGTCCTCGCTCTTGTACTGTTTGGATCTAATATCCACATATTAAGGATACCATGCGCCTTTTGTTCCTTTGGTCTTGACTTGTCTCACTAAACGTGATTTGCTCTAGATTCATCCACTTCCCTGAAAATGTCATTATATTATCTTGTGTTTGTAGAGCATTTTGAGAACTGTCCTTTAGGTTTTGCATTGATTGCTCTGTTTCCTGTTTATTTTGAGTAGGAGTTGAGGCTCCCTGACTTGCCATTTTTCTTGTGTTTCTATGGCTTGTTCTACTAGCCTGGAAATAAAAGCAAATCTAACACCACACCAGAAGACAATTTTAAGACAAGAACCAACCCAGATATCTGTAGACTGCACATATTTTAGAGGTTCATAATCATAGATAGATATTTCACTCTATCTCTTCTTTCAGAATGTAAAAGCAGATCCAATACCACGACAGAACACAATTTTAGAACAGAAATCAACCTCAAGCCCTGTAATTGCACTGACTTTAGAGGTTCAAAATCATCAACAGGTATTCCATTATCGATCTCTCCTTTTTTGTTTGTTCAGGGAAGGGTATAGTGATTCAAGAGTGAGGTTATATATAGTTGTAATCAGTGAATGAATCTGCCATGAGCTTTAGATCAGTCTCAACTACAAGGAAAATATGATTAGCTTCTTTGACACCATCACAAGGGGCACAGATAGTCTAACTTAATGACAAACAACTAGGGATAAAGAAAATGATGGCGTGAAGGGCCATAAGTAAAGAAAATGGGTTGAGGTGAAATCATCAGAAAAATTAAAATATATAATTATATATAAATGGGATATATAAAAGGAGAAAGAAGGCAAATATCATGTAACCCTTTTATTAACTACAATAAAAATATATTAAAAAGTATTTCAAAACAAAAAATAAATAAATAAAAGGAGAAAGAAGAATGGGGGAATGTAAAAAAGGAAAGGAGCAGAAGAAAGAACACTAAGACCTAAATACAGAGAAAGAGAACAAAGAAAACATTGAATAAATGAATAAAATAAATAACTTTTGAAGATTATATACATATGAAGTAATAATACTAAAATTTAAAGTACTAAAATTGTGAAATCAAAAACTGAGTAATCAAACTACAGCCTGATTTAAGTGTGCACACAATTAAGGATGAAGCCTAGCAATCACCATAGTCTGTTTTCCTAGGAATAAACATAACAGCACTGAAGAAGAAAAAGTGGGGAGGAGGGAGGAAAAAAGAAAAATTACAAAATAATAAATAAAAAAAATTAAACTTAGAAAACAAAAGCTCTTCAATTTGGCACATCTTGGGTTTCCACTATGTCCAATATCCAGTCCCTTGATGGAGCTTTTGATTTCCTTACAGTTGTCAATTTTCCTTGTAGCTTACTTGCTTTCTCAAATGAGTTTGCTTGAGCAGGCAGAAAAATGGTGTGCCTTACAAACTTGGAGTTTTTGTGTCCCTCATCCCAGACTAACTTAGTGCGAGGGGGCATTTGCTTTGGTTTAATGCTGGAAGGAGGTGGCTGGTTTCTGTAGATTGGAGGCTCTGCAAGTGAATTTGAGTATGGGTGGGATTGAAGTATGTCTAGAATCAATGGCTTTTCCCAGATGGGCTAGCTCTAGAGACTTTCTTTTGACTCAGCCTGGAGCTCCTCTTTGCTTTTTTCAGTCTATCCAGTTCTTTCCCTTTTTCTCTTTTCAATGAGATTTTCTATCTTTTTGCCTCTAAACTTTTGCAGCCAGCTAAGCTGCAGTTGTAGCTGCTGTATGATAACTGTAATGTCTTTGTTCAATACAGAAGGGTGGGGGTCAGTTATTGCTGTACCGCCTCTAGTAAAGTTGTCCCTCCCTGGGAAGAGCTTCCTCTTCCTGGGTGGAGAAACCTTAACCTGGGTAGAGTTGACTCTCACTGGTCAGATTCTTTGCCCTGTCAAAAAATGGTACTACTGTCACTCTTCCTCCAGCCCAAGTTGTATGCTAGCTGCTCTGGCAAGCTCTATGACATTATGAAAGATGACATTCTTCTCGGATGGGGAGGACAGCTCTCATCCAAAAGCTGTTCTGTGACTGGGAATGAAGATGTCATTCATGGAGTAGTCACGTTTTCTCTTGTTTTTTTTGGACCATCCGTGATCTGTACATGTCTATGGCCAGCAGGGTATGGATTTCTACTCCTACTCATCCACTTATTGCTGGTGGTGAGTGAAAAGCCTCACATACTCTGTATCTGGTGCCTTTGTCACTACCGTGTGCTTAAACCTGTATTGTTAAGCAGGCTGCCTCATTTTTTTTCTCTGACCAAAATCTCAGCACTATCACAACTCACTGAGTGTGAGTCTCTAGCCATGGACATTACTCTGGGATGCTAACACATGTTTCTTGGAGAAAGCTCAATTAGACTCCAGCTGCAGTCTACAATCTTTTTCTTTCCCTCAATTTTTACTTATTGAATAATACTCGGCCAAGTACTTATCCTAAAGCCAGAGCAACCCATATACTGGTACATATATACATACACAAATATGATGATATCTCTGTGTGTGTACAGAAAGCAAAAAGGGGGTGATATAGTTGAAAAGATAGGCCAAAATCTCTATTAACGAGTTCTTAATATTTACTTGCACTATTTTCAGGCGTAATCACTCTTGAAAACCTCATGCTTCACTTATAAATATTTAGGGATTTGAAAAAGTGTGAATCAAACACAGGCAAGAAAACCAAAATTGGACAAGTGAGATTACACCAAACTACAAAGCTTCTACTTAGTCAAGATACTGGAAAAATATAATAATGACCTGTGGAACAGGACAAAGCATTTGAAAAAGGTATACATTCAAAGGTTTATTGTCCACAATAGCTAAGGAATTCCAAACAATTCAATAGAAAGAAGACAAGTAGTTCAATGAAAACTTAAGAATCAGAATAGACAGCTTAGCATCACTAATCATCAGGGAAACTTAATTATATAGTGGGACATCACCTCACACCTGTTAGAATAATCATCATTTAAAAAATGAGAAGCCAGGGGCCAGGATTTTGGCCTAGTGGTAGAGAACTTGCCTAGCATGCACGAAAATGCAGGTTCTACTCCTTGGTACCACATATATAGAAAAAAGCTAGAAGTGGTGCTGTGGCTCAAATGGTAGAGCGCTAGCCTTGAGGAAAAGCCCAAGGACAGTGCTCAGGCCCTGAGTTCAAGCACCAGGACTGGCAAAAAAATGAAAAGCACCTGTATTCTTAGCTACTCAGGAGGCTGAGATCTGAGGATCATGGTTCAAAGCCAGTTTGAGAAAGAAAATCTATGATTGTTATCTCCAATTAACTATCAAAAATCTGGAAGTGGTGTCATGTCTCCAAGGGATAGAGCACTAGCCTTGAGCACAAAAGCTGAAGAACAGTACCCAGGTCCCAACGTCAAGCCCCAGGACAAGTATATATGAAAAAGAGAAACATGAGAAAGAGAGGGGGGGGGCAGACCGACAGAGACAGAGACAGAGACAGAGACAGATGGACAGACAGAAAGTGGAAATTCGCACCAAGGAGTTACTACTCAATAATTCAGTTTATCAGGACAATGTATCTTGATCAGTGTCATGCCTTTCATCATTCCACCTCAATTTTCTTAGTTTCATAGAATATGCATTGACTATTTTAATGTATTCTCTGCCATTTTGCTCTTCTTTCCTCTCCTTTATTCTCTCAATCTCTCCCTTACATCTTTCAAGTGCCAATTTCCTGGTATTCATTTTCTTTGACTGAGTTCTTTTTTAGAAGGAATTACACATTTAAATCCTTCCCCACAAATACCATACTTCACTTAATACATTTTTGTGCTCTTGTATACAACCCTGTATGTGTTTAATTGTACATTTATAAATTAGTTCTGGCATCCACATATGAGAGAGAACATACAGGCTTTGTCTTTCTGGGTCTGATGTGGGAAAAGAGATCCCTTGTACACTGTTGGTGTGAATATAAATTAATATATTTGCTATGGAAAATGCTATGTAGAATGCACAAAACCCTAAAATCACAACCACCATGTGATCCAGCAATCCCACTTTGAGGTGTATTTCTAAGGAAATGAAGTCAAGATGACAGGTATCTTCGCTCCCACGTGCATTGCCACACACAAGTCACAATAATCAAGATATGATCTTCAAAACTTCAAGTAAGGTTTTCAATATATACTCTATTTTCACTCTTGTAGAGTTAAAAAGTCATACCATTGTAAGTTGCAGACAATCTATATTTATTTGTCTTAATCTTTGCTTTAGAGTTACTTATGAGATCCTTGTAATACTCAGCTCTCTCATCATATGCAGCCAAACTGAAGCATTGATTAGAAATTTTGAGCACATGAATGGGACTATTGAATGACAGCTCCAGTAAGATGTAATGAAAATCGGGGAAAGATGGCAGCGGTTCAGGGTGAGTCTTTCTGAGCTCTCATCAAGATACCAGTTTTAGCACTGTAGTGGAAAGTTCATGCCTAAAGATTGACTCTAAGAAAGTTTTAGGCCCACAGAGATCTCAGTCAGAGAGGAAAAAGTCAGGCACCTTGCTCAAGAACAAAGTTTGGAGCCCACACCATTGGAAGCCTCGGTGCGAATCGCTCCCCAGAGGAGCTACAGCCGAGATACATGCTCCCACCCAAATCAGAGCAGCCAGCTGCTTCACTGCAGTGCAGATCTATGAGCTACAGACAGAGCTCAGGCAACCCTTCACCTACCCAAGGCGTGGACCTGCCAGCTTCACGGACCCACACAACCAAAGAAGTTGTGAGTACTTCACTAAAGACATTTTCACTTCTGCTCCCAAAACGGCATTGGAAAGGTAGCCCCTCTCCCACCAGACTACAGCAGTGCCATGCTGACTACTGGCAAAGATCCTGCCATACCAACTGGAACCTGAGAAGTGGCGCCAGCTCTCAAAAGGACAAAGGTTTTTCCCAGAGTCATCTTACCAGATATAAACTTTCTTGCCCTGGGAGAACCAGCTTGGCCTGCTCAGGGATACTCTCCCAGTAAACAAAGCCAGAGACAGCTCCACTCCAAGGCTCTCTGCTGATCTGGTTAAAAGAACAGTGGCCCCAGCTCTGAAGCTCACCACAGACTCCAGTAAGAATACAACTCCATTCTAACTCAAGCTACCAAAAACAGCAAATGTCCCCTGCAGGACACATAAAGCTCATCACCCTGCCAATAAATTAACCTGGGTGAACTGTCACAGAGTCCTTCTTCTTCCCAATCAAGCAAACTGATTGGAAAACCCACCTAAGCCAAATCATAGGAGAAAAAAAATGCCTCGTATAGCATCTGGATCCAGAATTCAGTAGAGACACAAGTCTCCCCCACCAAAAAAAAAAAACAAAAACAAAACAAAAAAAAACACCTAAATAATACTTTTTCTTTTTTCTTCTCCAGTCATAATTTTTTCAAATTTTAGTACTTTTTTCATTTGCATTTTTACTTGTTCTCACTTTCTTTTTTTCCATTTTACCTCTATTCTGTTTTTCATTTTTCTTTTCTCATTCCTTCAGTCATTGTGGTCATTCCTAAATACATAGTGATAGCATTGTGTACAGACCTGTTACAAATTGTACTTGAATTGACCCAGTCCCTTGCTTTTTAATCTGTCTGTTCTTAACCTTAGTGTTTCTTGTTTAAGAACTCATAATAGTGAGGTGTCCCTTTTTATCATTGATCGCTCTTCTTTATATACTCTTTTTATTACCCTTTTTATTTTTACAAGTTTTATGTATTATTTTTTTTCTTAGTTTTGTATTCATTTACTTTCCCCTTTCTAACACTTTAGGTCAGTAGTCTTCACTCTACCCTTTACTTCATTACTATGCTACTCTTACATTCCTACATTATTCTTTTTCTATTTCCCCACTTGTCTTTCATACTATCTTTCTATCTCTGGTTTTTTATTCCTGCTTCAATTCTTATAATGCATGGATATACAGTTGACTTTTGTTGACCAAGACTGTAAAAGTATGTGTTCAATTATACTATAGGTCCAGAGTGACCTATATCATAGGGATTGGATTCTGGGGTTTTTGGTCATACAACTGTGTTCAGAGTGTTGTTAGATTTGTCTGTAAGTGCACAAAAAGAGAGAAACAGTGATAATACTAGTCTAAAATTGTGAACTTCTACAGTTTGGGCAGCTATATAACTCTAGATTGGTTATACCTTAAAACTGTAATATTGTGTCTTGCTCCCATTTTCAAATGGGCAGAACAAGAAACTGAAGAAAAATGCCAAATCAAGGAATAGCAACTCCCGCCCAATATGAACAGACAATAGAGCAGTCAAAGGCAAACCTAGAGGAGAGCTCCCCAAATGTTCTACAAAAATGCAATTGGTAAGCATGATCAATGAAAACATACAAATGGATATATGTGAATGTGAGGAAGCAATAAACAAGTATATACCTGGATGTGAGGAAGCCTGTCAAAAAAAATGGATGAATTCATAGAATCTACAAACAAAAAGCTGACTGAACTCCAACGAATGTCCAATGAGAGTAAAGCTGCTGAGCTAAAGGACTTCAAAGGGACCACGCAAATCAAATCAAGGAGGTAAAGAAGTCCATACACAATCTAAAACAAGAGATACAAGGCATCAAAAATGACAAATTCGAAGTAGGGAGATAAAGAACAAAGTAGAAACTATTGATAGCAGTTTAGACAATGCAGGAGAGAGCCTCCAGGGACAAAGATAATCTAGATATTATAGAGAAAGTACAGAAAATGAGTCAAAACAAATCTAGGTAATATGAGAGATCTCTTCAGGAGCTCCAAGATACAATTAGGAAGCCTAATTTAAGGCTAATCGGTATTGAGGAGGGCCTGGAGAAGGAGGAAATGGAAATATACTTCGGGGAATCATCTCAGAGAACCCAAATACCCAGAGGGGCAGGCTCATGCAGATACAAGAAGCTTTTAGAACCCCAAACAGACCTGACCAGAAAAGAACATCCCACGGCCACATCATATTCCATACAAGATTAATAGAGACCAAGGAAAGGATCCTAAAAGTGGCCAGGGAGAAGAGAACAACCACCTACAGAGGAAACCCTATCAGAATAATCATAGATTTCTCAACAGAGACAAAGCAAGCAAAAAGAGCTTCAAAAGAGGCGTGTCACACCCTAAAGACAAATAAATACCAACCAAGAGCTAGCTCTCATTCATAACTGAGGGAACAATAAAGACTTTCCACTCCAAGAAAAACTTGCAACAATACGTATAGACCAAACCAACATTACACAAAATTCTCAAAGAGGTTTTACACATTGAAAATCAACACAAACATGATACTGACTGAAAAATGGCACCTAAAAATCATACCAGTTGATCACTGTAAGAATCAATAAACCACAGGCCCTAACAAAATTTTTTAAAATGGGAGGAACAAAAAAAAAGGCAGGAACTAGTAAATATTTTTCAATCCTAACCCACAATATAAGTGGTCTTAACTCTCCAATTAAACTGCATAGACTGTTTAGTTGGATCAAAAAGCAAGATCCATCCATCTACTGTATTCGAGACACATTTTGCCCCAAAAAACAAACATATTTTGAGAGTAAGAGGCTGGAATAAAATTTATCAAGCTAACGGCCCTCATAAAAAAGCTGGAGTTGCCATCCTCAAATTAGATAAAATAGACTTCAAACTAAAATTAGTGAGAAGAGACAAAGAAGGTTATTACATACTAATAAAGGGATCTCTCCTCTAGGAGGATATAACCATTCTAAATATCTACACGCCTAATGCCAGAGCACCGAACTTCATTAAAGAAACTTTACTTTCACTAAAACCACAAATAGATCCAAACACAGTGAATGTTGGTGATTTAACACATCACTCTCACCTATGGACAGATCAATCAGGCAAAAACTCAACAGAGAAACCACAGAATTGAACACCTGTGTAGACCAATTAGATCTAACAGACATCTGCAGGTTGTTCCACCCAGAAACAATAGAATATACATTTTTCAGCAGCACATGGAACATTGTCTAAAGTAGACCACATTTTAGAGCATGAAGCAAACCTGTGCAAATTCAGAAACACTGAAATTATTCCTGAATTCTCTCAAACCACAATGGCATCAAATTGGAACTGAACACAAATCTCCACAATGAAAACACTGTAACTCATGGAGATTGAACAACACATTATTGAATCACCAGTGGGTCATTAAGGAGATCAAAACAGAAATTCAACATTTTATGAAATTTAACAGAAAGGAGCACACAAAATACCAGCTCCTTTGGGACACAGGAAATGCAGTACTCAGAGGAAAATTTATAGCTAAGAGTGCCTACATTAGTAAATGGGAAAAAGCGCAAAGTAACAATTTAATGGTACACCTTAAGTTCTTGGATAAAGAGCAACAAACCAATCCCAGTTCCAGTAGAAGGAAGGAAATTATTAAAATCAAAGCAGATTTAAAGGAATTGGAGTCCAAAAAGCCATAGAAAGATTCAACAAAACAAGGAGTTAGTTCACTGAAAAATAACAAAATTGACCAACCCTTAGCAAATCTCACGAAAAAAAGAATAGATGCATCCAAATAAACAAAATCATGAGCAAGAATGGAAAAATCACGACAGAAATGATCAAGATACAGATTGTCATAAAGGAATACTTTTCAAAACTTTATGCCAACAAATTTGAGAAAATAGAAGAGCTGGATGAATTTCTAGCCAATATTAACATACACAAACTGAACTAAGAAGACCTAATCGAAATAAACAGACATATTTCAAGTACTGAAATAGAAATGGCAATAAGAAACCTCCCATCCAAGAAAAGCCCAAGGCCAGATGGATTCACAGCTGAATTCTATAAGGCCTTGAAAGCAGAGCAATACCAATATTCCTCAAGCACTTCAATGAAATTGAAAGCTAAGCCTCTTTGCCAAACATGTTCTACAAAGCCACCATACCCTCATCCTGAAAGACAGGGACTCATCAAAGAAAGAGAACTATGGACTCATTTCTATCACGAATATTGATGCAAAATTTCTCAACAAAATACTGGACAACCATCTTCAGCAACTCACCAAAAAATTATACACTGGAAACAGAAGATGGCGCCGAGACAATAGGGACGCTGCCTAGCTCTCTCTCACAAAAAGAGAGAACCAGGGAGTCCCACGAGCCAACTACCTTAAGAAATCCACAACAACAAACTCAAAAAGCAACGGAAGATTCAAACCGGAAAAGAAATCCAGATAAAGCTCACATCCAACTTTCCCAAAGAGTTTGGACAGCGAGGACCCCTCCCTCACCCCTTGCCACACTGAGCCGCGAAAAGCAGCGGTGGAGGGCCCCGGGCCGGGCAACCCCCACCCCCAGAAACCAGCATAGGACTGGGCCAGCGAGCCGCAGAAGCAGCAGAACCCAGACGCGGAACCAGAACAGCAAGCAGCGGAATCAAGATGCAGAACACAGGCAGCGGAGGAGACCTGAGGGGAGTGAAAGACTCCCCAACACCTTGGAACACCCGCAGGCAGAACACAGAGGCGAGAGTAATACAGCACATCCCCAAACACATAGGGAAAACAGAGCTGGTGCCAAGCAATAGAACTTAACTCAGACCCCTCCACCCCGCCTGAGAAAGACTGGTGGGAGCAGGGGGGGCAAAGAATTTAGAATCCTGTCCCTTCCCTCAACAGCCCCCTCCCCCAGGCCATTGACTGGAGACTGACAGGCGGGCGGGGCTAAGACCCGGCACCACACCAAGGGAGGCAGAGCTGTACCAACTCCCACCCGCCTAACAGGCTCAACTCCCAGCCCTCTGACTAGAGACTGACAGGCAGGCTACACTAAGACTCAGCACCCCACCAGGGGAGGCAGAGCTGTCCCAGCTCCCACCCACACAATAGGTTCTCTCCCAGGCCAATGGATCTGGAGAGTGGAGGGCACTGAGTTCATGCCTTAAAACAGCGGGTGGGGTGTGAGGGAAAATAGGAGCCAGCAACTGTCCCCCTCAAATCTTGAGCAAGACAGCACCAAGAGACTCACTGACAAAGCAGTGGAAACACAGCAGGGATCTGAAGGGCCGACCAGCAGCCAAGCTTGCCTTCGGAGAATCAGAAAGGCTCAGCTCCGCCCTTGGAGCCCACTTCCTCAGCTAGGCCCCGCCCCTGGGAACAGAGCGGTCTCCTGCTGGTCCTGCTGAGAACCCCTGGAAACTCTCAAACCCCAGACCCTTGGCCGGGGGCGCCTCTGGAAGCAGCACAGGAAAACATCCGCCCACCACGCTCAGACTGAAGCTCACAGATCCATCCCAGGGCCCACCGTGAGGCCATATAACGAATGATTGTTGTCCTTAATGTACTATGTTATCCCTCATCTCTTTTGCTGTCCCTTGGGTATCTCATATTGTTACAGTATCTCACTTTCTTATCTGATATATTGAATTTATTTGTATTTGGTTATCTGAAACTTGATAGGGAAGGGGGGGAAAACCAATACGGGGAGTGGGTGGTGGGTGGGGGGAGAGTAATGGGTACCAAGACATGTGAAAGGGTATCAATGTATGTGAATTAATACACCTTCTATCTGGCAAATATCATGTAACCCTTTTATTAATTACAATAAAAGTACATATAAAAAAAACAGCAGAGGCTGTCTAGTTGGATGAAAAAGCAAGAACCATCGTTCTGCTGTCTTCAAGAGACACATCTTACCCAAAAAAACAATCATCTTTTGAAAGTGAGAGGTTGGAATAAACTTTATCAAGCTAACAGCCCCCATAAAGAGGCTGGAGTTGCCATCCCCATATCAGATAAAATAGACTTCAAACTAAAATTTGTAAGAAAAGACAAAGAAGGTTACTACATACTACTAAAGGGATCTTTCCTCCAGGAAGACATAACGATCGTAAATATTTACACACCCAATCCCGGAGCTCCGAACTTCATTAAGCAAACTTTACTTGCACTGAAACCATACATAGATTGAAACACAGTGATTGTTGGTGACTTCAACACACCACTGTCACTTATGGACAGATCAACAAGGCAAAAACTCAACAGAGAAACCTTAGAACTGAACAACTATATAGACCAACTAGATCTAATAGACATCTGCAGAATATTCCACCCAGCAACAACACAATATACGTTTTTCTAAGCAGCACATGGAACATTTCCTAAAATAGACCACATCTTAGGCCATAAAACAAACCTGGACAGATTCAGAAACACTGAAATTATTCCCTGCATACTCTCAGACCACAAAGGCATCAAATTGGAACTGAACACACATCTCCACCAACGAAAACCCTATAACTCATGGAGACTGAGCAATACATTGTTGAATCACCAATGGGTCATCGAAGAGATCAGAACAGAAATCCAACATTTCATAAAATTTAACAATAAGGAGCACACAAAATACCAACTCCTGGGGACACAGCAAAGGCAGTACTCAGAGGAAAATTTATAGTGCTGAGTGCCTACAACAACAAGTTGGAAAAATTGCAAACCAACAAGTTAATGTCTCACCTTAAGCTCCTGGAAAAAGAGCAACAAACCAACCCTAATCCCAGTAGAAGGAAGCAAATTCTTAAAATCAAAGCAGAATTGGAATCCAAAAAAAACTATAGAAAGAATCAACAAAACAAGGAGTTGGTTCTTTGAAAGAATTAACAAAATTGGGGGCCGGGAGTTTGGCCTAGTGGTTAAAGTGCTTGCCTAGCATGCATGAAGACCCGGGTTGGATTCCTCGGTACCACATACATAGAAAAAAAGCCGGAAGTGGCGCTGAGGCTCAAGTGGTAGAGCGCTAGCCTTGAGAAAGTCCAAGGACAGTGCTCAGGCCCTGAGCTCAAGCACAGGACTGGCAAAAAAAAAAAATTAACAAAATTGACAAGCCCTTAGCAAATCTTACCAAAAAAAGAAGAGAGCATATCGAAATAAACAAAATTGCAGATGAAAATGGTAATATCAAGACAGAAATTACCAAGATCCAGAATATTATGAGGGAATATTTCTCAAACCTTTATTCCAACAAATTTGAGAATCTAGAAGAAATGGATGAATTCCTAGCCAATATTAACATACCCATACTGAACCAAGAAGAACTAACTGAACTAAACAGGCCTATTTCAAGCTCTGAAATAGAAATGGCAATAAGAGAACTTCTACCTAAGAAAAGCCCAGGGCCAGATGGATTCACAGCTGAATTCTATGAGGCCTTCAAAGCAGAGCTCACACCAATACTCCTCAAGCTCTTTAACGAAATTGAAAATGAAGGTTCCTTACTAAACTCATTCTATGAAGCCAGTATAACCCTCATGTCCAAACCAGACAGAGATTCATCAAAGAAAGAGAAATATAGACCTATTTCTTTGATAAACATCGATGCAAAACTTCTCAACAAAATACTGGCCAACCATCTACAACAACTTATTAAAAAATTATACACTATGATCAAACAGGATTCATCACAGGGAGACAAAGCTGGTTCAACATATGCAAATCAATTAATATAATTCAACACATCAACAGGAAAAAAGGACAAAAATCACATGATTGTCTCAATAGATGCAGAAAAGGCATTTGACAAGATCCAAATCCCCTTCATGTTAAAAGCTCTGGAGAAATTAGGAATCCATGGAACATTCCTCAATATAATAAAGGCTGTGTATGACAAACTCATTGCTAGTATTATACTTGATGTTGAAAAGCTAAAGTCATTCCCTCTAAAATAAGGAATGAGACAAGGATGCCCACTCTCTCCACTCCTCTTTAACAGAGTATTAAAATTTCTAGCCAATGCAATAAGGCAAGAAGCAAGCATAAAGGGGATCCAAGTAGGGAAAGAGGAAGTAAAACTATCCCTCTTTCAGATGACTTGATTCTGTAATTAAAGAATCTATACACTCTACTCCCAAGCTCCTTGAGCTGATTCAAAACTTTGGAAGGGTAGCAGGCTACTAAATTAACCCTCAGAAATTAACTGCCTTCCTCTACGCCAACAGTGAGAGGAACAAGGAAACAATCAGGAAAGCAACTCCATTCGCAATAGCCTCATAGAAAATAAAGTACCTAGGAATTAGCTTAACTAAGAATGTAAAGGACCTTTTTGATGAAAACTTTAAAACCCTAAAAAAGGAAATTAAAGCAGAACTAAGGAAATGGAAAAATCTCCCATGCTCCTGGATTGGAAGAATCAACATTGTGAAAATAACAATCTTGCCAAGGGCTACCTACAAATTCAATGCAATACCCATCAATATCCCAATGGCATTCTTTAAAGAAACAGAAGAGGCAATCCAAAATTTCATATGGAATAATAAAAGACTCCATATAGCAAAAACACTTCTCAGCAGAAAGAACAGTGCAAGAGGAATTTCAATTCCAAACTTTAGACTCTATTACAGAGCTATAATTCTCAAAACAGCTTGGTACTGGCACAAGAACATGCCTGAAGACCAATGGAATAGAACTGAGGACCCAGATATTAAACCACAGACCTATGGCCACCTAATCTTTGACAAGGGAGCCAAAAAATAGAATGGAAGAAAGACAGCCTCGTCAACAAGTTGTGCTGGCAGAATTGGTTAAGCACCTGCAAAAAAACTAAAGTTGGATCCTTCTTTGTCACCCTGCACTAGAATTAACTCCAAATGGATCAAAGACCTGGAGGTAAAAGCTGACACACTGAAAACTTTACAAGAAGGAATAGGAGATACACTAGGTCTCCTTGGCACAGGTCGAAACTTTCTTATCAATGACCAAGAATCACAGCAAATAAGAGAAAGGCTGGATAAATGGGACTGCATTAAACTGCAGAGCTTTTGTATGGCAAAGGACATAGCTAGTAAATTAATTAGGAAGCCTACAGAGTGGGAGAATATCTTCACCAACCAAACAACGGACAAAGGCCTCATATCTAAAATATATCAACAGCTCAAAAAATTGAATCATTCCAAAACTAACCTCCAAAGTAACAACCATCCCATTAAAAAATGGGCCAAAGACTTAAAGAGAGTCTTCTCTGAAGAAGAAATAAAAATGGCCTATAGACACATGAAGAAATGCTCAACATCTCTGGTCATAAAAGAAATGCAAATCAAAACAACTCTAAGATTCCACCTCACTCCAGTTAGAATGGCCAGGATCAGGAAAATGAATAAAAACAGAAGCTGGAAGGGATGTGGCCAGGAGGGATCACTACTACACTGTTGGTGGGAGTGCAAACCCGCTCAACCACTATGGAAAGCAATATGGCAGTGCCTCAGAAGGCTAAACATAGAGCTCCTCTATGACCCAGCAATTCCACTACTTGGCATTTACCCAATCATCCAGAATCTAGGGCATACTAAATCCACTAGCACAACAATGTTCATTGCAACATTATTCACCATAACAAAAATATGGAACCAACCTAGATGTCCCTGAGTTGATAAGTGGATCAACAATTTGTGGTATTTGTACACAATGGAATTCTATGCTGCTGTCAGAAAAAACTACATCGACCCATTTGTTAGGAAATGGAGAGTCTTAGAAAAAGTCATATTAAGTGAAGTAAGCCAGACTCAAAGGAAATTAGGCTCCATGGTTCCCCTCATTTGTCATAATCAGTAGAAACCTTGTGCTCTACTAGCAGAGATCTGCAATAGAGCAAAGCCTTGATACATAAGGACATATAGTACAAAGCTAAATGAAAAGACCTCCAGGATATTGAAACAAAAGCCATACAATGAATGTTTGTTGTCCTTAATGTACTATGTTATCATCTCCTTTGCTGTCCCTTGGTTATCTCATATTGATATAGTATCTCACTTTGTTATTTGATATATTGGATTTATTTGTATTTGGTTATTTGAAATGGGATAGGGAAGGGGGAAAAACCAAAACAGGGGGTGTGGAGGGAAGGGTAATCGGTACCAAGACATGTGAAAGGGTATCAATATATGTGAATTAATGGACCTTCTATCTGGCAAATATCATGTAACCCTTTTATTAATTACAATAAAAAATGATTCACTGTATATCTTCTGCTCCTTCGTCAAATACAAGTTGCCTATAGGTATGTGGTTCTCTTTCTGGGTCTTCTATTCTGTTCCGCTGATCTTCTGGTCTTTTTTGTGCCAATACCAAGTTGTTTTTGTTTTTATGGTTCTATACTAGAGTTTGAAGTCTGGTATTGTAATACCACCAGCATTGCTCTTTTTGCCTAAAATTGTTTTGGCTATTCTAGGTCTTTTCTTGTTCCATATGAATCTTTGGATTATATCTTCTATTTCAGTAAAGAATGTCTTTGGGATTTTGATGGGGATTGCATTGAATTTGTATATCAATTTTGGCAGTATAGCCATTTTCACTATGTTGGTTCCCCCTAAGCCATGAGCATGTGATGTCTTTCCATTTCCTAGTGCCCTCTGTAATTTGTTTCCTTAGGCTTTTATAGTTTTCATTGAATAATTCCTTTACATCTTTGGTTAAGTATATTCCTAAGTATTTTATTCTTTGGGGGGCTATTGCAAATGGGATCATTTTCTTGATTTGGCCTTCTGTGTGATAAATGGGACTACCTAAAAATAAAAAGTTTCTGTACAGGTAAATACATGGTCGTGAAACTAGAGAGACAGGCAATCAACTAGGAAAAGATATTTACCAATAATACATCTGACAAATGCTTAACATCCAGTATCTACAGGGAACTCAAGAAACTAATCCCCCGAAAACCCAATAAACCATTCACTAAATGGGCAAGGGAACTAAAGAGAGACCTATCAGAAGAAGAGATTAAAATGGCAGAAAAACATAAGAGAAAATGTTCATCATCTATGGGTCATAAAGGAAATGCAAATAAAAACAACCCTAAGATACCACCTTACCCAACAAGAATGGCCAAAATTTTGAACTCAGACAATGACAGTTGCTGGTGGGGTTGTGGAGAAAAAGGAACCCTACTACACTGCTGGTGGGAATGTAGACTAGTTCAGCCACTCTGGAAAGCAGTGCGGAGGTTCCTTAAAGAACTGAAAATAGACCTTCCCTATGATCCTGCCATACCACTTCTGGGCATCTATCCTGAACAGCATGACCCAGGATATTATAAAGACACCTGCTCAGCTATGTTCATCTCTGCACTATTCACAATAGCCAGGCGATGGAAACAATCCAGATGCCCTACTGCAGATGAATGGATACAGAAAATGTGGTATATATACACAATGGAATTCTACATAGCCAAAAGACAAGATAAAACAATGGCATTCGCAGGGAAGTGGATGAATCTAGAGCGAATCATGTTGAGTGAGATAAGTCAAGACTTAAGGAACAAAAGACACATGGTATCCTTAATATGTGGCTATTAAATCCAAAGAGTACAAGAGTGAGAACTCAATAACTGCATACCCAAAGCTACGGACATGGTAATGGAAATACAAACATAACTATATAGACATAAAAACCTATGACTCTATAGTCATAATTTTTTATTTCATAAATTGATATGTTCTTATGACATACAAACCCTTAGCCTAATTGTGATTGAGTTCTAAATACTAAGTCCCAGAGATTGTAATTTAGAGATTCCCTCCTTGAACACTTGTTTCTTAAACTTGTCATTTAAAATATGATGCAAATATAAGCCATATAATGAATGATTGTTGTTCTTGAGGTACTATGCTCTCTCATCTCTTTTGCTGTCCCTTGGTTATCTCATATTGTTACACTATCTCACTTAGTTACCTGATATATCAGATATATTTGTATTTGATTATCTGAAATTGGATAGGGAAAGGGGGAAAACAAGATGAGGGGTGGAGTTGGGGGGGAGGGAAATGGGGACCAGGACATGTGAAAGAGTATCAGTGTATGGGAATTAATGCACCAACTATCTGGCAAATATCATGCAACCCTTCTATTTATTACAATAAAAAAATATATGAAGAAAAGTAAATGCAAGAGAACAACTGGGCCACAAGAGTGCTGAGTTAAAAGTCACAAGGCCTGCAGGTAGGAGCACATTATTTCCATACTGCATCATCTCCATTCCCAAGAGGTCAATTTGTGGGCCAAGAAAAGCTCAAGGCGAAAGGTCAAATTCTGGATGTTTTGTTTTCTTTTAAAGAAGTTTATATAGATTGATCTTTTTAAAAAGTAAATGTATGGGTTGGGAGTTTATCCTAGTGGTAGAGTGCTTGCCTACCATGCACGAACACCTGGGTTCGATTTCTCAGGACCACATACATTAAAAAAAAGCCAGAAGTGGTGTTCAGGCTCAAGAAGTATAGCTCCAGCCTTGAGAAAGTCCAAGGACAGTGCTCAGGCCCTGAGCTCAAGCCCAGGACTGGCAAAAAAATAACACTAAAAAAATAAAAAAAGTCAATGTACGCAAAGATTGATTTAATAGGGTAGGTTATTATTACATGGTAGAGCCATGTGTTCTTTTTTTTTTAATTTTTTTTTATTGTAATTAGTAAAAGGGTTACATGATATTTGCCAGATAGAAGGTGCATTAATTCACATACATTGATACCCTTTCACATGTCTTGGTACCCATTACCCTCCCCCCCCACACCCCCACCCGTCTTGGTTTTCTCCCCTTCCCTATCAAATTTCAAATATCCAAATACAAATAAATTCAATATATCAGATAACAAAGTGAGATACTATACCAATATGAGATAACCAAGGGACAGCAAAGGAGATGAGAGACAACATAGTACATTAATGACAACAATCATTCATTATATGGCTTTTGTTTCAATATCCTGGAGGTCCTTTCAATTAGCTTCACATTATATGGACTTATGTATCAAGATTTTGCTCTATTGCAAATCTCTGCTAGTAGAGCCCAAGGTTTCTACTGATTATGACGAATGAGGGAAACCATTGAGCCTAAGTTCCTTTGAGTCTGGCTTACTTCACTTGATAGGATTTTTTCTAAGTCTTTCCATTTCCTAACAAATGGGTCGATGTCATTCTTTCTGACAGCAGCATAGAATTCCATTGTGTACAAATACCACAACTTGTTGATCCACTCATCAACTGAGGGACATCTAGGTTGGTTCCATATCTTTGCTATGGTGAATAGTGCTGCAATGAACATTGTTGTGCTAGTGGGTTTAGTATGTCCTTGTTTCTGGGTGGTTGGGTAAATGCCAAGTAGTGGAATTTAGAGCCGTGTGTTCTAAGAAGAGCAACTTTGAGAATTCAGGAGATGGTAATCCAATGTATAAATCTATTAACAATTTGTATTTTTGACACCAGTATCTGAAACCAGAAAATGCTAAGTTTGTATGTGGAAATGTGTTTGTTCTGCAGTTGAGATGTGCTATTTTGTACCTCATCAACCAATAAAACTTATCTACAACCACTAAAAACAAAAACAAACAAACAAAAAAACAAAAAAGTCAACTGCCTTCCTATATGCCAACAATGAGAGGAGCAAGGCAACAATAAGGAAAGCAACTTCTTTTATAATAGCCTCAAAGAAAATGACGTACAAAGGAATTAATGTAACTAAAAATATAAAGGACATTTTGATAAAAACTTTTAAACCCTGAAAAAGGAAATTAAAGCAATCAGGGACTCCTTTTGCAATAGCCTCAAGAAAATAAAATATCTATGAATTAACGTAACTAAGAATATAAAGGACCTTTTGATGAAAACTTTAAAACACTGAAAAAAAGAAATTAAAGCAGAATTGAGTATATGAAAAAGCCTCCCATGCTCCTGGATTGGAAGAATTAATATCGAGAAAATGGCAAACTTGCCAAGGGCTACCTACAAATTCAATGCAATACCCAGCAATATCCCAATGACATTCTTTAAAGAAATAGAAGAGGCAATCCAAAATTTCATATGGAATAATGAAAGACCCCGTATAGCAAAAACACTTCTTAGCAGAAAGAAGAGCGCAGGAGGAATTTCAATACCAAACTTTAGACTCTATTACAGAGCTATAATAATCAAAACAGCCTGGTACTGGCACAAGAACAGGCCTGAAGACCGATGGAATACAACTGAGGACTCAGATATTAACTCACAGTCATATGGCCACCTAATCTTTGATATGGGAGCCATAAACATAGAATGGAAGAAAGACAGCCTCTTCAACAAGTGGTGCTGGCAGAACTGGTTAAGCACCTGCAAAAAAAACTAAAGTTGGATCCTTCTTTGTCACCCTGCACTAGGATTAACTCCAAATGGATCAAAGACCTCAAGGAACCGAAAACTTTACAAGAAGGAATAAGAGATACACTTGGTCTCCTTGGCACAGGTCGAAAATTTCTTAATAAGGACCAAGAAACACAACAAATCAGAGAAAGGCTGGATAAGTGGGACTGCATTAAACTGCAGAGCCTCTGTATGGCAAAGGACATAGCTAGCAAATTAACTAGAAAGCCTGCAGAGTGGGAGAAGATCTTCACTAACCATACAATGGACAAAGGCCTCATATCTAAAATATACCAACAGCTCAAAAAATTGAATCACTCCAAAACTAATCTCCAAAGAAACAACCATCCCATTAAAAGATGGGCCAAAGACTTAAAGAGAGTCTTCTCTGAAGAAGAAATGAAAATGGCCTATAGACACATGAAGAAATGCTTGACATCTCTGGCCATAAAAGAAATGCAAATCAAAACAACTCTAAGATACCACCTTATCCCAACAAGAATGGCCAAGATTTTGAACTCAGACAATGACAGTTGCTGGCGGGGTTGTGGAGAAAAAGGAACCCTACTACACTGCTGGTGGGAATGTAGACTACTTCAGCCACTCTGGAAAGCAGTGCGGAGGTTCCTTAAAGAACCTGCTCAGCTATGTTCATCTCTGCACTATTCACAATAGCCAGGCGATGGAAACAATCCAGATGCCCTACTGCAGATGAATGGATACAGAAAATGTGGTATATATACACAATGGAATAACAACTGATGCTGGAGGGGATGTGGCCAGGAGGGATTAGTACTACACTGTTGGTGGGAGTGCAAACTCGTTCAACCACTATGGAAAGCAGTATGGCAGTTCCTCAAAAGACTAAACATAGAACTCCCCTATGACCCAGCAATTCCACTACTTGGCATTTACCCAATCATCCAGAAACAAGGACATACTAAATCCACTAGCACAACAATGTTCATTGCAGCATTATTCACCATAGGAAAAATATGGAACCAACCTAGATGTCCCTCAGTTGATGAGCGGATCAACAAGTTGTGGTGTTTGTACACAATGGAATTCTATGCGGCTGTCAGAAAGAATGACATTGCCCCATTTGTATGGAAATGGAAAGACTTAGAAAATATATTAAGCAAAGCCAAACCCAAAAGAAGATAGGCTCAATGATTTCCTTCATTTGTAATAATTAGTACAAACCTAGGACTCTCCTAGCAGAGGATTGCAATAGCTCAAACCCTAGATACATAAGCCCTTATAGAGTGAGGCCAAATTAATGAACCTCAAGGACATGGAAACAAGAGCTTAATGATGAGTGACTATTGTTCTTAATGTTCTGTGCATTTTTTCTCTTCTTTTCTGCTGTCCTTTAGTTAATCCCACATTGTTACACTATCTGACTTTGTTACCTGGTATATCATATATACATATATATATATTTGTTTATTTGAAAGAGGATGGTAAAAAATTAGGGGAGGGGTTAGGGGGAAGGAAATGAGGAGAAAAACATGAGAAGAGCTATCAATGTGTGAGAAATAATGCACCTTCTATCTGGCTAATATAACTGTAACCCCTCTATACATTAAAAATTTTAAAAAGATGTATTGCATATATGTTTTAATATACCAGGGGAGTCCCAAGTTATGTTGTCCCAATACACTTGCTAATAGAGCTTTTTTGTATCCTCAAAAATGTCCCATTTTGACATGAGAAAGCGTATCAATGTATATTTAGTAACACATCTTCTATCTGGTGAATATAATGTAGCCCTTGTATTAATTACAATAAAAATATATATCCTTAATATGTGGCTATTAAATCCAAAGAGTACAATAGTGAGAACTCAATAACTGCATACCCAAAGCTATGGACATGGTAATGGAAATACAAACATAACTATATAGACATAAAAACCTATGATTCTATAGACATAATGTTTTATTTCATAAATTAATGTTTCTATGACATACAAACCCTTAGCCTAACTTTGACTGTTCTAAATACTAAGTCCTAGTGATTGTAATTAGAGATTCCCTCCTTGAACACTTGTTTCTTAAACTTGTCATTTAAAATATGATGTAAACATAAGGCATATAATGAATGATTGTTGTTCTTAAGGTACTATGTTATCTCTCATCCCTTTTGCTGTCCCTTGGTTATCTCATATTGTTACACTATCTCACTTTGTTCCCTGATATATCGGATATATTTGTATTTGGTTATTTGACATTGGATAGGGAACGGGGAAAACAAGATGAGGGGTGGGGGTGGGGGGGAGGGAAATGGGGACCAAGACATGTGAAAGGGTATCACTGTATGGGAATTAATGCACCATCTACCTGGCAAATACCATGCAACCCTTCTATTAATTACAATAAAAATATATGAAAAGAATATATATATATGAAAAAATTTAAAAAATAAAAAACAATGAAAATGTCCCATTTTATAGAATAAATGACATGGTCATTCTAAATACAGAGCAATCTGCTTGGGACATTTATTAGAAATTCTTAGTGCCAATATATTACTTTTTTCCTTTTTGAAGTATTTCCCATTAATACTCTTTCAGATTTCTACTTATAGGTAAAGGTGAATGTTCTAGAAACTGCCAAATTATGGTGGATAAAAAATAAAAACATGACTTATACAAACTGAAGATCAAGTTGACAAAGGATATTTTGAGGATAATAACAGATTCTGGAGGGGATGTGGCCAGGAGGGATCAGTACTACACTGTTGGTGGGAGTGCAAACTCATTCAACCACTATGGAAAGCAGTGTGGCAGTGCCTCAAAAGGCTAAACATAGAACTCCCCTATGACCCAGCAATTCCACTACTTGGCATTTACCCAACCATCCAGAAACAAGGGCATACTAAATCCACTAGCACAACAATGTTCATTGCAGCACTATTCACCATAGCAAAAATATGGAACCAACCTAGATGTCCCTCAGTTGATGAGTGGATCAACAAGTTGTGGTATTTGTACACAATGGAATTCTATGCTGCTGTCAGAAAGAATGACATCGACCCATTTGTTAGGAAATGGAAAGGCTTAGAAAAAATCATATTAAGTGAAGTAAGCCAGACTCAAAGGAACTTAGGCTCAATGGTTTCCCTCATTTGTCATAATCAGTAGAAACCTTGGGCTCTACTAGCAGAGATCTGCAATAGAGCAAAATCTTGATACATAAGGCCATATAGTATGAAGCTAATTGAAAGGACCTCCAGGATATTGAAACAAAAGCCATATAACGAATGGTTGTTGTCCTTAATGTACTATGTTGTCTCTCATGTCCTTTGCTGTCCCTTGGTTATCTCATATTGTTACAGTATCTCACTTTGTTATCTGATATATTGAATTATTTGTATTTGGTTATTTGAAATTTGACAGGGAAGGGGGGAAAACCAAAACGGGTGGGGGATTTGGGGGGAGGGTAATGGGTACCAAGACATGTGAAAGGGTATCAATGTATGTGAATTAATGCACCTTCTATCTGGCAAATATCATGTAACCCTTTTACTAATTACAATAAAAAAGGATATTTCGAGGAGCTAGATGCAATTCACAGGACATTAATAAGTAATATTGGAATAAGATTATTGTGTCATATACACAACTGGTTAATCTCCATAAAAATTGTAAAAACAATGATTTTCAAGTGATCTTTTCTACTGGACAAGAATTATTTATATTTTTCTTGGGTGAAATGTGCAAGTTAACATAAAATATCAGAGTCTGAACCTTTAATAGAAATAGTAAGTCAAATAAAGGTCTATTTCCCTAGACAATTAAATCATTATTCAGCGATATTCTTAAACTCGGTAATATATGAAAAGATATGCTGAACTCAGCACCAGTGGCTAATGTCTTTAATCCTAGTTACCCATGAATATGAGGTCTGGTAGATCACATATCTAGGGAGGGGTGGCTTGGTTTGGCTTCCTTTTTGCTTTGGTTTGCCTCTTTTTTATTGTTGTTATTGCTAGTCCAGCATAGGAAATGGAATTCAGGGCTTTGCACTTACTAGGCCATTATAGCACTACTAACTGAGCTACACATGTAGTCAAACCTGTAGTTTCATGGTATTGTAGAGAAGGGTACACATTCAAATAGGCAAGGAGGGAGTGCTTCGTGAACCATTTTCAATCAGCCCTCTTCATATATCTTCCACTTAAATGCCAGTTTCAGAAGTGCATGGTACTTTCAGTTGCAGTCCATGGGAGGATTCTTTAGAGAAAAAGTAGGTTGACTCTCAGCTTTTCCCGCTACCTACCTAGAATTCATTTGTCTCAGAAATATTAATTCAGACTACTTTGATGAATCTTCCTTCCATCTTCCAAGATATTATTGCTGTCTCTTTGCCTCTATGTCTCTCCATCCTGGTTTTATGCTTTTAAAAATCTTTTCTTTGTAGCATGAGGTATGTTAGGTTTGATGAGATGTCAATATATTTCAGTCTTTTTCCATTAATTAAAAATGTCCATTTTTCAAAGCATATTACTTTTACATTTTACTTGCAAGATAACCTGCTAACTATTAACATTTAGATATTTGAGTATGGGAAGAAGTTAGGAAGTATTTGACATCAGGGTGAACAGATTCACTCACTTTCCTGGTTTGGGCATAGCATCTTTGCTCTCATTGGAATTAAACCAGTATAATTACTGGATCCAAGAAATAAAGGGAGTACTCTTAGAATGAAATTAGAAGCATGTGTTCAATTCACCAGCATCTGTGCCCCCAAAGTGTGGCTGCTTATTTCCTTCCTAATAAAATCATAGGGATAATTATATTGAGAAATTTAGAAGCTCCATCTATCAACTTAGGCAATAACAGGTGCCTGTTTTGTGAACTTAACATTTTAATCACTTCCCTACCACTAAAATAAGAACAAGCAGAACTGTGTTATCTATGAGAAGCCTAGAATGGTATCTAGCATTTAGGGACTGTTTATTATTACTGTTATCTGGAAACATCCAGTTTAATAGGCTTATGTTATTAAACTTATGAGCTGTATTGGCAGACCCTTATCCTCAGCATGTTAATATATCCATGTGTTTTCTTTACTTGTCACTGAATATTATACATTAAATTTATAAGCCATATGGCTCATTCACCTTAATTTGGAATTATATTTTCAATTTTGGTGTTAGACTTTCTTTGTACTGGTACTAGGGCTTGAACTCAAGACCTCATGAACTTGCTTAGATTTTTTTTTTCAATCAAAGCTATTGCTCTGCTGCTTTAAACCATACCTCTACTTCCTTGTATTAGACTATCTTAAACCTGTATGCTGCCTACCCATTACAGGTAATTTCTCACTCTGAAAATAAAAATGAGATTTGGGGGTCAAATTAATGTCTAAGCAGTGAATAAGAGAGAGATAAATAGAACTCCTTACTACAGAACTATTTTGGGTTTTAATAGACTAGCTTGGAGTATGGTTCTTTAAGGATATATAGGATATGCTCTATTTCCCAAACTTTTTGACAATGTAAACTGTTTTTCCCTCTCAGAAGCATCTCATGGGACTAATGTTCCACAGACCACACTTTGGGAAAGGCTTCATTAAGAAAATAGGTACTGCCATCTTGGTGCCTTTTTAACATCAATTTTGTGTTCATGTTTACTTTCATTTGTGCCCTTGAGCAAAATGATTGGATATACTGACACATTTCAGCAAAGACTGCAGTGGAGGCTGTCAAAAGGTTGACTGGTCTGAATAAATGCCCTTTTTCTTGAAATCGAAAGCCAAATGTAGAGGAAAGAAAATCCATGGAGATAAATGAATGGAGACCTTAGGGACTTTCTGCAAGATGACAGGAAAAGGAAAGAATGACTAGTGAATCAGTCTCAGAAACGAACTATGGAAGCTCTCAAAATCTCCCCAGAAGGAAGAATAGAAAAATGAACTGTGCTTCCACTCTACTCGTTTATAAAACTCTCATTTAGTCCATTTTCTCTCCAACAGTCCTGTGAGATTGATAAGTTTTCTCATTTTACCAGTGTTATTAATGTATTGAGACTTTAAACACCTCATACAATGTCACATGGTTAACAAATCTCAGGGCTTGCAGCTAAACTCAACCTTGTTTGTCACTGTGTCACTTTAGCAAGTGTTCTTGCATGCTATGCAAAATTACCTCTCAGCAATGATATTCAGAAATCTATGTAACAATTCCTGAGAAAGGACCACAGTTAGTTGGCGGCAAGTGCAAAGGTGATCTAATTGGCACACTCCCACTTCCTTCTCTAGAAGGAACCCATACATTTATTCAGGTCTGTAGCTGGCTCATACATGTGGATTTAGTGTCTTCAGGATTTTATTTTGCTCTGCATCTATGAGTTGCCTATCATCAGGGGTGGGGAAAGAGACAAGCAAACTAAAATGTTAGTGCAGAGAGTTGCCCAATGTGGTAGTATAGTGTGATTAATTTGCCGATGGGAAGATCAAACTGCTTGGGTTTAATCCTGGCTCTATCCCTTGTTACATGTGGATAAATTTCTTTATTTCTCTGACTCTTGTTTACTTATATATAAAATGGGAATCATAATAGCATGTTTTAATTAGCAAACATCAGTTATACAAAGGGGGGAAGCGCTTTCATTGTGACACATGTGTTCAATGTATCCTAATTAATCTTCCCTACTCACCTTCCCTCTTTCTAAAACAATTTCAAAGGTTTCACTGTTCTATTTTCCTATATACAAATAGCCAACTTTGACCATATGCAGGCAATATTTTCCCTCTTTTTCTCAAGGAACTGTGTAAGATTAAATGAGCTAAAATATATCTAGCGTTCGGTTAGAACAGAGTCTATTCCATAATATATGCTTTATTAGTTTAGGTAATTATTATTATCCCAATATATAGGCTATGATTATGAACACCTTCTAGAGTCAAATAAATGAATAAATAGAATTTCAGATTGTAAGCAAAAACAAACCAAAAACAAAAAACAAAAAACAAAACCAACAAGAATCAATCTGCAATTCAAGACTTAGTAACTAAGCAATACCAAGTGGTTAAAACCAGGGGATTATTATTAGCTGTTGGTGTCCTATTTTTAAAGTCCTACTGTGTAGCTGTGGATGTGACCTAGGAGATTCTCAAGCAACCAATCTCTGCTCTCTTATGTTTCTAACCTTGCTTCCTGTTGGCTTCTTAAAAGCTTGTATTTGTTTTGACTGACCTTACTCAATAAGGAGATTTGTTCTTCTTTTTTTTTACCACTTCTCATTATTAGCTTATTTTCCATTAAAGTAGAAGTCTGTGTTATTGCTATTTTAAAATACTGTCCAAGTTTTCTGATTAAGTTTTGCAGTTCCCTGAAGTGTTTACAGAATGGGCTCAGAACATAATGCTTACTTAAGGGAACACAACTTTCCCACAGAAAATCGCAAGGTATCCTGCCCTGAAATTTCTTTCTAGTCTCTTAAAATCAACAGTGTTAGTTTATCAAATTTACCTTGCCTCTAGATCAGTTGCCATCCTTTCCTGTACATCATTGTTGTAAGCTGCCTGACTTATAACAAGCATGCTTCATTATAGAGTAGTGGTTAAAGTCTTTACCGTCAGATGAATCTGGTTTTGAGTTATCCTCCAGTGGTGTGACCTTAGACACATTACTAACTGGCATTTAACACAGCCAAGCCTCAGTTTCCTTTTCTATGAAATGGAGGAAAAACCTGATACGCACCTCACAGGTCATTTGAAGGTGAAAAGATTCTCAACAAAACCTTCAGTGGAGTGATTACCCATAATTATAGCTAACACCAACTATGTGGGAGTGATCTAGCACCCTTTACTTGCCTGGAGTTATTTCAAGCTTATAATAATTCTAAGATTAAGGTTCCATTACTATCCCCATTTGGCAACTAAAAAAAACAGTAAGCATAATCAATGTATGTGAATTAAGCATAGAAAAGCTCGTTTACCTGTTCAGGTCACAAAGCATAACTGCTCAAGTCAAGGCAGCTTGTTTCCACTCACCATACTGTTACTACCTTCCGTGTATATTTACTCAAACTTCTCATCACTATTCTCAGCAAATGAAAATCTGTCCTGAGTACTTTGCTAAAAACTTGCATGGCATTCATGAATCTTAAACTCCATGAATTATTAGTGCTTTCTATTTCCTACATATGAAGTGACTAAGGCCTAGAGAGGTAAAGAAACTTGGTTAATGTAGCTCAGAGAGGAAGTGAAAAAGTAGAATTTTAGTTTCCTATCTGCAGAACTTCACTGGTACTACTATTCATGTTCTTCAAAGTTTTTTCTTTATATGACAGAAACAAAGAATATTCCCATTTTTGGGTAATTGTATAGTTTGTTTAGCCAGGTGGTGACTGTCCATAGAAACAGAAAATTGCTTTTATGAACGGAAGTCTTCATTTATCATAAAATTCCCCTTGGTATAGAAATGCCAAGGTAGCAGGTTTAGATCAAGGACTATCACTCTAATGGACTCCAGTATAAAACTAATTTTGGAGCTCTAATTGGTTACATAGACCTTGAAGACAAAAGTCTACGAAATTGTCCTGCATTCCTTAATCCTACTAAATTCTTCCATGGCTAAATCATATGTAATATGAATCTTCTATATTGTTATCTCATGAAAGCAGATCTAGAAGTGATTGTGTCATTCTATTCCTCAGAAGTCTTATAGAATTAGAATGAGTATGCTCAGCCTGACATGTAAGAACCTCTATAACCACAGTTCAACCTTCTTGCCAATATGTTACTCACATTCTAATCATACCTTTCTGTTTCCTGCTTCTAAGTTTACATTTTGCAATTTGTGCCTCTGCACCTGTGCCTACTCCCTATCCCCCTCCCCTATATCCAGTTTAGTATTTATCTTAGCTTCCTCATGAACTCCATCTCATAATGAGGTTTTGCTTCAATTTTACAATTCACAACCCATTTTACTATGGAAAAGAGTTAAACACAAGCATTTATTCAATATCAGCCTAACAAAATAACCATGTAGCTCTTGGAATGACTTAAGAAAGGTTCTCTACTACTGTGATTTCACAAGAGTTTAGTAATTGAAAATCCCAGTAAAGTTATTGGTTAAAAACATGATCTTGACCGGGAGTTTGGCCTAGTGGTAGAGTGTTCGTCTAGCATGCACGAAGCCCTGAGTTGGATTCCTCGGTACACATACACAGAAAAAGCAGGAAGTGGGGCCGGGAGTTTGGCCTAGTGGTAGAGTGCTTGCCTAGCATGCACGAAGACCCAGGTTCGATTCCTCGGTACCACATACATAGAAAAAAGCCAGAAGTGGTGCTGAGGCTCAAGTGGTAGAGCTCTAGCCTTGAGAAAGACCAAGAACAGTGCTCAGGCCCTGAGCTCAAGCCCAGGACTGGCAAAAAAAAATCTATTAAGTGAAGTAAGCCAGACACAAAAGAAACATAGGCTCAGTGGTTTCCCTCATTTGTAATAAGTAGTACAAACCTAGGACTCTCCTAGCAGAGGATTACAATACCTCAAAAAAAAAAAAGCAGGAAGTGGTGCTGTGGCTTAAATGGCAGACTGCTGGCATTGAGGAAAAAGTGGCCAAGGATATTGCCCAGGCTCTGAGCTCAAGCCCCAGGACTGGAAATAACAACAACAAAAACAACAACAACAAAAACCATGAAGTTTCAGTCCCTCAGGATGAATAAATTCTAGATACCTACTATCCAATGTGGTGACTATCGTTGTTATTGTATACTTGAAATTTGCAAAGAATATAGGTGTCAAATATTCTCACCACACATATAAATGATAACTATGTGAAGTAATGGATATGTTGATTAACTCAATGGTAATCACTTCACAACATATAGTAATACTAAAACAGCAATATAATAAATTTTAGATATGTACAATTCTGTTAATTGCATATTGGTAAACATTTGTAAATAGTGATCCTATTCTCCCTCAAACAATATAAATTCTACAAGGGCATGTCCTCCATTATATTTGTAGAATTTTTATAGTTCAGACTTCTGCTTAAGTACATGAGGGTTATTTATTAAGTATTTAAGAACTAAATGAACAGAACAAGGTAGCAGTATGTACAAACCTCTAAAGGGTACAGAAAGTATTTGTATGCATGAGTTGTTCATAAGGAAATTAAGTAATTTGCTTGTGGCAATTTACTCTATAGTCATTCCACCTATTCTTGCCATCAAAGGTTTCTTATCTTGCTTCTTTCAACAGATTGATCTCAAAACTTAGTTCAGAATTTCTGCCAACTTGAAATAATTGCACATTCTGTTTTGCATTTTAATTGTTCAATTTTCTCAAATTTTTCCTTCTGTCTCTGAAAGCTCTTATTTACTCAATCCTTTCAGAGTATCAACCATCGTTCTATTCATCATTCTTGCCAAACTTTGCAATGTCCCCTGTCATTTTATTGTGCCTTGTATTCTCTCTTGAACCAAATTCTTCTCAGTAGTCTGTCTCCACATCCCTTAATATGGATGCTTTAAGACTTCTTGATTTTTTTTAACTTTTCAGGAACTGTGATCACTAATAGCCACAGCTGCCCTATGCATCAGTTATATCTATGTTACTGAAAAGCCTAATAAAATCCCATTGCGCTTCAAATGTTCCCTCTTTACATCTTGTGATTTAGTTAAAAAAAAGAAAGAAAGAAAGAAAGAAAAATTGCTCATTTCTCTAGTTGAAAGCTTCAGAGAGATCCATATTTTGAGTATACTCTACTCCTCCCAAACAGAATTTCTTCTCCCAAGGCATTATCATGCCAACGCCTAATTGCCAGCCCATTTCCCTTTCAGTGATTTGCACAAGACTGTCAGCAAGCTGTCTAGATGAAGAAGACTTGGCTTTCAAAAGGCATAAAAGAGACTGAAATAATAGGCTTGTTCAGATATAGCAAGTGAAACCATTGCCCAAACTCCACCCTCTCTTTTTCTCTTTTTTTTCTAATCAAAATTTAGAAGCCTATGTATCCCTCTCTGGGCAACACTACTGACACCAATACAAATTGGAGGAAAGGAATAAATAATTCTGATTATTTTGGAGTATATTATGCTCATTATTTTAATCAAAATGATTATTTCTATGAAGTTGGAAAAGAGAAATCCAGATATGGAATTTCATTTTTAACTAGTATACATTTTTCTGGGTGTGTAGCATTGTAGAAAGAATGTTACTGATCCATTAGTAGTTTAATAACTTATTCAAACTATTCATGGCATCCAAAAATATTTCAGAGTGCCTGGAAAACAAGTTGATTCATTCATTACTGATGTGGGTATATGATTTCACTGAGTGTAATTAAATTTTCTCACTAAAAGTGTACAGTACCTGGGGCCGAGAGTTTGGCCTAGTGGTAGAGTGCTTGCCTAGCATGCACAAAGACCCAGGTTAGGTTCTTCGGTACCACATACATAGAAAAATGCTGGAAGTGGTGCTGAGGCTCAAGTGGTAGAGCTCTAGCCTTGAGAAAGTCCAAAGACAGTGCTCAGGCCCTGAGCTCAAGCCAAGGACTGACAAAAAAAATTATACAGTATCAACAGTTTTTCAAGGGTTAGAGAAAGAAGACTTCTTTACAACAAAAGATCAGAAGAATGGGTTTTCTCTTAGGATTCTGTCAATTTCGGTTTAATGACATTGTGTTATTACATACCATTCCAATTATCTTCCTTAATAATTAGTTCTACCCATGACCCAACGCTACAAACAATTATGTGTTTTCACTCCTAGAAGGAACAACACAGTACAGACTGGAAGGAATATATAATGAGAAGTAAACTAACAATGAAAGAAAGGGAAAACTGAACTCCAAAAGTTAAGGGATTGTAAATGATGATTACCCTCCCACCATTTACCATAGCTAAGATATGGAACCAACCCAGATGCCTCTCAGTAGATGAATGGATCAAGAAGATGTAGTACTTATACACACTGGAATTCTAGGCTGCCATCAGAAAGAATGATATCACCCCATTCATAAGAAAATAGAAAGACTTAGAAAGAAAACATATTAAGTGAAGTAAGACAGATCCAAAGGAGCATAGGTTCCATGACATCCCTCATTTATAATAATTAGTACACATCTAAGATTCTCCTAGCAAAGGATCATAATACCTCAAAATCTATATACATATGGTCATACAGGATGAGACTAAACAAAATGAACTACAGGTTAATGAAATAACAGGTTTATCTCTGTGATTGCTTTTCTTAATGTACTATGTGAAGTTATTTCTTTTCTCTTTTTCTCCACTTATGGTTAATCTCATGAGATTAGGGTATCTGAATTTGTATACTGGTATACTGTATATGCACTTATTTGTTTATTTGAAACAGGGAAGGGAAGGGGGGAAACAAGATCACTGGGTGGGGGTGGGGGAGGGAAAGGGGGACAAAAATATGAGAAGGGATATCAAGGTTCAAGAAGAAATGTACCCACGACCTGACAAATATAACTGTATGCCCTCTATACATTATCCCAACAATAAAACACAATAACAATGTCATCTAGACTCAGTCCCACAGGCAAACTTTCCATGCAGCCTGACTTAGGCACAGGTGCCCAGGAAAGCAAGCTCCTTAAGGGAAAAGTTTTTCATAAACAGATGGGAAAAATAAAATAAAAAGGGGGAAAAAAGGTCGTCTAGTATCAAAGAAAGACAACTAATTGAAAAACAGTTCTATGACTAGGTCTGGGAGATGGGCTTTCAAAGACAAAAGCATTCTGAAAATAATTTTTCTTTATCAAGTATATGACCATAAAAGCCAGTATTTAACTGAATTGAAGGTCAGGGTCTTCAATGGAAAAACAGATATTAAAGATTCTATCACACAAAGCTGTCATTAGTAAATTACACAATGGACACAAAGACTCTGGGACATGGGGAATATTTAATTATCATGTTTCCCTGATTTCAACTGAGTTTTTTGAACCAAAGCCTCACAATCTTGGGCTGTAAGAGAAAGAGGGAAATAACACTTTATATAGTTTAATGACCTCATTTTTACAGAGACAATAACATTTTAGAAAAGTTAAATGTGCTTTACTAGGCTGATTTGTAAAGTGGGAATAGGGCTCTGAGATATTAGTCAAATATTGTGAGAATGTCAATAATTCATTCTTCATCCAGATTAAGACCATGCACAGAAGATACACCGTATCTAATGATTTCCTAGATTTTATACTTAAGTCAGCTTCATATTTTAAGTGTACAATTATCAATCTGCAGCTCATAATTTCCATGGCTTTTTTCTCAGACACTTTCAAGGTTACTTAGGATGTGTGAAGGCAGAGAGTTGATCTCAAGAAAAGAAATGTGATGGAGAAGCAACCGGATGATTCACTTTCAAATGGCAGGAGAGAATTGGAAGAGGAGAATGCTGGAGGTTTAGAGCATTAAACAAGGTAGAAAAACAGGTTGGGGATGGTTTAAGGTATTTTGGGGATTCTGGTACTAGAGATTGAAACTAGGAGTATAGAACATAAGTGGGTTCACAATGGAATCAGAGAATATCAGTGTACTCTAGACATGCAATGCTTAAGGTGCCAGGGAACATTCAGGCCGAATGATCTACCAAGCAATGTTTCAGTCATCCCTTTGGGAAAGAAGGTGAAGTTGGGTTTTAGAGTAATTCAGGGGTGATCATGAGTCTGGTGAGTACAGTTTCTGATTTAGGGCTCTCATCAGAAATTTAGGCTGAGAATTGGGAAGTCGTTATCTGAGGCCAAGTAAAACGATAGGAATATGCAGGGATGAAGAAGATTAAAGATAAGCAATGAATGTTCTATAAGGATATAAAGGCATGCTGGGGGCCTAACTATATTGTAAGGTAAAGGACAAGATGAGAATTGGCTAGAAAAGGACACAATACTTATCTTAGATAAGGCAATGTTTAAAGAAACAAGTATAAATTCCACCATTTTTCATCTTTTTTTTTTTTACTGTGCTATGACCTAGTTACTTTCTCACTGCTTTACAAAATCTCTCCCAAAGGATTTCAAAGTACCATGTTCCACATATACCAGCAGGTTGAATCATAGATGTGAGATGAAGAAGAGGAAAACAAATTAAACCCCATATATGTCCGAGGTTACACAGGGACTCTCTTCTTGTCCTATCAATCAAGTGTTGGCCTTGAGAGTTATCATCCTCCCACATCTGCATGTATTAGACTTTGCAAAGAGCTTTCGTGACTATCATCCAAACAGGATCGTTAGAGAGCCATTGTGAAAAACAGATTAATGTATATGAACTTTACTTTACAGGTAAGGACTCTGAGTCTCAGGAAAGTAAAGAAGTCACTTGGATAGTCAGTGGCAGAGCTGCTTGTGGGATACAGGTTTTCAGCCTCTCAGTCTAATGGTCTATCTGCAGCAAACTCCTGTCAAACTAGGATCATTAGCTGGCGGCTCTGGTTTCTGTCCTATATGTGCTCATGAAAACTTGTCACATGTACCTCCAGGACATGCGTCATAATTATTGATAACATTGACAGCGCTGATAAGCAAAACCTCTGAAGAAAACCAACCTCACTTTAATACAATTTAATTCTGTTCCTGCCAGGTGCTTACAACAGAGAACAGAATATAGCATCTGTCCTCAAATAAACAATCTAAATAAAAAAATCATGTCCAAAAGGAATGTTTAGAGTTCCTTACTCTTCTACTAACAGTCTGTTACCATTGACAATAGCATAGATACTCCTTGCACATTCACCTCTTTTATTCCAGCACTCGATATGGTGGGGGGGGGGAGGAAACTAAAATGACGATGTCTAGGAAAGACAGCAATGAATGATAGAAGATGAGTGAAATAAAGGAAAAACACCACACATACTAGGGTATATAGAGAAATGGATGTCAACTGCAATAAGTTGATTTCACACATGTGTGCACATATGCACACACACACACATGCACACACACACACACACACACACACACACACACACTTACTTTCCATGAGTTAATTTATATCTTAGACTGATTTTCAGCTATAAAAAAAATCTCTCAAAGAAGCCTGGTAATTAGAAATCACTGAATGAATGTTAACTATTCTTATTATCATGATGGCCAGATCATAATCACTCTCATCGTAATCATCATCACTGGCAGGCCTATCTCAATATTTAGGCACCTGCAAGGTGTGTTTAACTGTTTAGACAGAAAGGTAGGAAAGCTCCAAATATGAATCTTATCCAATTCAATAACCTTACAGGGCCTTCCTGAAGCCCCCCACCCAAATCAAACAACATGAGACTATTAAAAGCTGGGTTTGCTTTCAACAATCTGGCCTATTTCTGTCAAAGTTTCCTGTTAGGTAGAACTGATATGCCTGGATGAGTTTGTGCAGCCCCAAACCCTGTGTTCCCTTCCAGCCAAACATGATTTTGCACTTTACAGTAAAGAGGTTTCTTTCTGAGAGATTTTTTTGTTGTTATTGTCAGACATGGGGCTTGAACTCTGGCCTCGGCAATTCAGTCCTGAGCAATTCAGCTCAAGGCTAGCATGCTATCACTTGAGCCACAGAGCCACTTTGGTTTTCTGGTGTATAATTGGAGGTAAGAATCTCATGGTCTTTTGTGCCTGGGTTGGCTTTTAACCATGATCCTCAGATCTCAGCCACCTGAGTAGCTAGGATTACAGGGGTGAGCCACTGGCACTTAGCTCCAAGAGAGATTTTTAAAATGGAATTCCTCATAGCTCAAGATGAAAGCATTGGACATGTCAGGACCAAAAGCTTAGACCACTAAGACTAACTGACCCAAGTGTTCTAATATAATTAGAACACAATCATAGTCACATCAGAAAAATCACAAACTTTATCTAGAGATTTCACATAATTGTCTTCTAAGTAATTATGAAAAGTGTTGCGTGGATACGAAACCAATACATTACCTCATGTTTTATTAGGCAATCTGGACAGAACAGAAACACAGAAGAGAGGAAAGCAATCAAGATGCTTTGATTACTAATGCTTACAGAATGAGTCATTTGCCTTGCTAGCTACCATTGTTTCCTTGGAATAGAAAATAAAATTGCTTTCCCCATACTCCAAGGTTATGTTCATTCCAAAGATCAGGAAGAAATTCCCAAGTAAATGTTGTCGTTATTAGATGCCTAACATTGACTATGGCAGGTCCTTTATAGTACAAGATCTAATTTAATTCTTGTAATACAGATGTATTACAGTTTGTAGATAGAACTTGCAACTATTATGATCATTACTAGATTACAAATAAAGAAATTACAACTTTATTCTATTCTGTCACATTATTTTATAGGGTCTCACTGTGTTATCACAGCTGGAACTAAAACTGTGTGGCACAGGGGATGAAACTCAGGGCCTTACACATGATAGGCAAGGATTCTACTTCTGAGCTACAGCTCTATTTATAAGTGTTAGCCTTCTCCTTGGTAGAAACACTGATAAGGTTAACCTTTAAATTACAATTAATAGGCATAAAAGAAAACCTGTACAAAAATAAAGACACTTGTCTTTTAATGTAAACATTCAAGGTTGTAAGATAATTGATATATTACTCTAAAGTTTATTGTATTTAATTGATATCCAAATGAAAATACTAAGGGGACTTTTTAAATTTTTAACATGCTATTAAAAACATGCAATAACAGCCAAAAAAACTAATGGAAAATGTTATAAAGCTAGGGTTATTACAACAGTGTAGGACTGGCTACTAAGAAAACAAAACAGGTTGGTGGAACAGTACACAGGGTCCAGAAAGAACAACCATACATATAAACATTTGTACTATATAGATGTTATTTAAAATTCATTTCTGTCAGGAAATGAATTATTCAATAACTGATGTTGGTATTCTTGGCTAATTCTTTGCCTCAAAATATATTCCAGATAGTAAAATACTGTAAAAAATACAATAATAAAATCACTAAATGGAAGGATGACAGAATATGAAGTTAATTGTATTTTGAGGCTAGCTTTCCTAATCAACAAATAAATCCCAGTAGTCATGTAGAAAAACAGGTTACTCTTCCACCAAATCTTTTCCTTGCCAAAATATATGTTCAGGGCCGGGAATTTGGCCTAGAGATAAGAGTGCTTGCCTAGCATGCACGAAGTCCCGGGTTCAATTCCTCAGTGCCACATACAGAGAAAAAAGCTAGAAGGGTACCGTAGCTCAAGTGGTAGAGTTCTAGCTTTGAAAAAGTCTAAGGACATTGCTCAGGCCCTGAGTCCAATCCCCACAATTAGTAAAATATATATATATATATACATATATATACACATATATATATACACATATATACCATATACATATATTCAGAAACTGAGAGTAATGGAAGTAGGGAAATTGTCCTAACTCTAACCCCTTTGCACATCACCTTAAAAAATCAAATAGAATGTTTTGAAATTATTTTGAGCATGTAACAAGTATTCTGAAGGTTTTATTATGTGTTACTTACTGAAAAACAAAAACTCCTCTCCCCCTACAGCTCCTATTTGATTTAGTAAATGTGAAGGGTGATAAATGTATTTTTGCTATCATTTCAACTTAAAACTGGACATTTTATTGTATAAAAATCTATAATTTGAGGGCGGGGAGTTTGGCCTAGTGGTAGAATGCTTGCCTAGCATGCATGAAGACCCTTGGTACCACATACATAGAAAAAAAGCCAGAAGTGGTACTGAGGCTCAAGTGGTAGAGCGCTAGCCTTGAGAAAGTCCAAGGACAGTGCTCAGACCCTGAGCTCAAGCCCAGGACTGGCAAAAAAAAATGTATAATTTGAGCCAGGGGTGTGGCCTAGTGGTAAAGTGCTTGCTTGGCATGCACCAAGCCCTGGATTGGATTCCATATATACAGAAAAAGCTGGAAGTTGTGCTATGGCTCAAGTGGTAAAGCACTTTCCTTGAGCAAAAAAAGTGAAAAGACAGTGCCCAGGCCCTGAGTTCAAGCCCCAGAACTGACAAATGTGTGTGTGTGTGTGTGTGTGTGTGTGTGTGAGATTTGAAAGAAAGAATTTACAAGAAAAGTACTAATTACACTCCTTTCAGGAAAATTGTACTAGAGAAAGGCATCTCTTTGGATGGAATTTACTATTCAGTTACAGATTTTATGATAGTTGAGTATTTGTAGTTCATTTTATATGTTTTTAAGGTAGAAAGCTTGTCTAGATAAACAAGATAGAATTTAATAAGCAAAAGATTCCTTATTTTTCAGTTAAAAACTGTATTTTAAAAATGCCTGGGATTTTCCTCTTAGCTATAGGCTAAAAATGATTCAATTATATGAAATCATTGCTAAAACAGTTTTAGGCAATTTTAGGCAGTGTAATAGAACCTTATTATGTAAATCAACATAATTGATTGTGTTTCTTTACTATGTGCTCTTTCAGCCATGTCTGAAGTATTATGGCCATTTTATAAGTTAGGAGAAGATAGATTCTTCATCTACTGAGAGTTTCTAGGACAAAGAAGAATGGATGAAGTAGCTGAGAAAGATGAATTACAAAAAGGTAAGGCTAAAGGAAATTAAAGAGATAATGTCTTCAAATATGTGATGCTAAGAAGAGGTAGACTTATTTTACAGTTATCCAAATAGCATGTTTTGGTTCAATATGAAAATGTTCTATTAATCTGGTTGCGAGGTGGGAATAGAGTTGGTGAAAAATAATATTTACTGTCTACTATATGACAGACTCATTGAAAACATAATACTAATCCTCACAGAAATCCTGCAGGGAAGGTATTATTATCTATTTTCTAGAGGAGAAAATGGAGGCTTTGTAATGAATAAATTTACCTAAGACCATACAGCTGTGAAGAACAGAGAAGGATTTTCTTTTCTCTTGCTTTCTCATTTTATTAGCATTGTTATTGTATAGATTTCATTCTAGTATTTGTCTCTCTGTCTCTCTTTCTGGCTCTTTCTGTATCTCTGTTTATCTCTGTCTGTCTGTCTCTGTCTGTCTGTCTGTCTGTCTGTCTGTCTGTCTGTCTATCTCTCTCTCCCCCTACCTCCCTCTCACCCTCCCTTGCTCCCCCCTCATATTTAATTCGATTTTCCCCTATTTGGAAAAGTACACTACCACCACACCTATAACAGCTGTACTCACCTGGATCTTACTCTTTACACACGCACACACACACGCGAGCATCCTTTCCTTTACCTGTAGGATAAAGTGCTAAGGGAGAAAGTCATCTTCACTCTCACCTTCCATGGGTCCGATTCCTCCATGTTTGATTCACTGTGCACGTGTAGATTGGACACGCATCACCAGAGGACTGATCCCCCTTCCTTCCTGAACTCACCCTCTCATCCCCTTTGCCTCTCCACCATTACAGAGCACACAGAAACATATCGGATCATAATCATGGCAGATTTATTTCATCACCCCGTGTCCCCTTGGGAGGAGGATAGCCCAGTTGTTCATGGCCAGGGATCTAGAGATGTCACAGATGATAATGAGGGACATGAGGTATGTTCCTGGCCTGGCCTTGTTTTCTCTTCCACTAGGCCTTCTGCCTTTTTTAAGTCACGTGATAGCATACTTGCTCCTCATCCCATGCCTGCCTTGGTACCAGAGACCCTTTTGGGTTGATCTCTGGACCTGGAAGGACAACAGGACGTTCTTAGAAAGCAATTTGCTAGAGAAAAAAGAGGTGGGTGGGAAGATGGGAATATTGAATGCACAGGAAGCAGATTAGAAACAAGTTGTGCCGGGGTTGGGAGGACAGGATCTTGGGGAAGAAATCAAGAGGAACAAGTGGCAGAGAATGGATGGGTCGCTTCACCTTTCCTTTACACCCAGATCTAGAAAATGCCCTTCTCTTGTTCGATTTTCCTCGCAGAAGTAAGGTACTCTTGCGGGAAGACCTCTTCCGCCCAATCATTGCTCTAGCCATGGTTTTTTTTTGTTTGTTTTTTTGTTTTTTGGGGTTTTTTTTTTTGCCAGTCCTGGGCTTGAGCTCAGGGCCTGAGCACTGTCCTTGGACTTTCTCAAGGCTAGAGCTCTATCACTTGAGCCTCAGCACCACTTCCGGCTTTTTTCTATGTATGTGGTACCAAGGAATCGAACCCAGGTCTTCGTGCATACTAGGCTAGCACGCTACCACTAGGCCAAACTCCTGGCCCAAGCCATGGTTTCTTGTTCTCTATCTTGAGCTGTCACATTCGTGGTCTGACTGCCAGGCCTCAGGATACTTAGGTATGCGCCAATCATGGAGGAGTGGCCACGCCCCAAGTCATTGTTAGGTCAGCAAGTGACTCCTGTCTCGCCAGCCACCAACCAGGGACGGGCTAACATGTCAAAAAGCACCAACCATGACTCCTTTGGGAGATGGGGCTGCAGGGTTGTAGAAGGGAAGAAGAGAAAAGTTTCCAGAAGGGGAAACCAATAATTTCTACCTGGAGAAACAGAGCTTTGCTTTAGATTGCCTTTCTATACCACCTCCTCGCCATCAAAGAGCACGCAGAAACACATATTGCATCATCACCCTGTTGAGTTTATTTTAAACAGCCCGTGTCCCCTTTAGAAAGGCAGAGGGTGGGTCAAATGTTTATGGCCAGAGATATACAGATATTACAGATGATGATGACGTCCATCTCTGGCCTTGTTCCCTCTTCCTTCCTTGGGTCTGGAGGCGGCTTACTTGTTGTTCATCCCACGCCGGCCACGGCTCCTGAGACCCTTCCGGGATGACCTGCGGAACTGGAAGGACGACAGGAAGACGTTAGAAAGCCACTGGATGGAGAGAAGAGGGTGGAGGGGAGAGGGAACAGGGAATTCACAGGAAGGCTGAGGGCTGGGAGCATTCTGTGCCAGGGGAGGGCAGGGAGGATCTTGGGGAAGAAGTCAAGGGGAAGAAGAGAGGACCTGGGGTAGATCACCTCACCTTTCCTTTCCCAGGTCCTCTTAGAGCCATGCAGTTCTTTCTTCCGCGTTTGGAAGATCGCCTTCGACGGAGTGAGGTCCCCTTGTGGGCCTTAGTGGCAGCCTGGCGCCTTGTAATCATTGCCATGCTTTCTTCTTGGATGCCTGAAGCAGTCTAGCCTCCGGCTGTCTGAACACTCAAATATATGCCAGGAAGCCACGCCCTTTGTCATTGTTAGGTCACCCAGCCAATCCCTGAACAGGAAGGGGCTAACAAAGCTCAAAGCATCATCTTGACTCCTGGGTGGTTGGAGATGAGGGATGCAGAGAGGAAGGGAGGAAAGCTTCTGGAATAGAAGGCCAAGAATTTGTATTTGGAGAAACAAGAGCTTTGCCTTATTACTCTTTCGTGTGTGTGTGTGTCCTGGAACTTGAACTCAGGTCTATTTATCTCAAAGCAATAACTCTATCTTAATACTGCTTGGCATTATCTATGAGCTTTGCTTTTTGCTCAAGGAAAGCATTCCATCTCTTGAGCCACACCCCCGCTTCTACCTCTTTGCAGATAGAGATTTTCATGAACATAAGAGTCTCATGGGCTTTCTTGCCAACGCTGGAAGCCACAATCCTAAGATCTCAGCCTCCCAAGCAGCTAGGATTATAGGTGTGAGCCAGTGTGTTTGGCTACTATTCTTTTGTTATTAATGATTTTTAAGTAGATGCACAAAGGATTATCAGTTCACATGTCAGTTCATGAATCCAATACGCCTTAATAAATGCTACCCTTTCCATTATCCATTATTCTTAGCTCAGTTGATAGAGTCATCCATATTCTGGCCTTCAGCTGTCTTTCTACAATCACTTATCACATTAAACTATACAGTAGCTATACAATTTTTGAGTTACTCCAACACATGTAGAAAAACGTTTCAAAACAGGATTCAATGTGTTATCCAGTTCTATCCATTTATTGTCACTGAATTATATTTGCAATTCTTTACAAATGTCAGATAACTAAGTGACAGGCAAATTATGTCATATACAACAGTGATTTTGTTCAAGTTTGTCTAGTTGCTTTATCTCAACATTCCTTCACTTCAAGTAAATCCATATAAAGAAGTGATGTTGGATTTTTTTAAAAATATATTATAGCAGATGCCTGATTTCTTCTATGTGTATTCATTTTTTTGTTTTTTCTTATTTTTCATACTTTAATGTTGACTTGAGGGTTTAAAATTATGATTTATTTACATATACAGGTTCTATGTCAGGTAGAAAATGAAAATTTCCTCCACAAACAACCAAACAAAAAACCAACAACTAAATTTTCCTATCACTTGTAAAGACACAGGTTTAAAACATTAAAAACTCCATGCAAATTTAACAGCACTAGATACTTTTATTTTGCAGAACACAACAATTAACAAGAATAACTTCTATCCTGAAGGCACTTTTACAAGAGGATGGGAATATTGGCAAAATCTGTGGGAAAAGAATGAGGTAACAACTGCTAAGAGTAATGGGACATATTACTAGAGTGTACTGGGGGCCGCCACAGTTTACCATTTTATATGACACCAAATATGACTGTGCTCACTCACAACGCCTTCCAGTGAAAGGTTTCTAAGGAAGCTCTATCTGCAGGAATCAGCACTTCAATCCCATTTAGACGTTTTCCTTCTCATATAACTATGTCCTTCACTGTCGATAGCTTCGTAGAGGTCCTTCTTATTGTCTTGTGTTGCGTGTAGATAACCAAGGTAAGCCACACAAAGCAAAAGGGTCACCAATCCAAAAGCCATTACTGGTTTGTTAGGTTTAATGAAGAGTTCAGAATTCACAGCTCGAAATAAGGTCGTTGTGTGAACGCCTCTGAGCCCTGGGTTTGGAAAGTCTTTCTCTTTGGGTGGTTCTTTTTTAAATGATGGAGGCTCAGGTGATGAAGACATCTTGACTGACAATGCTTTATTACCACTCTGCGGCACGCCGCCTGCGCGCCTATGTGTATTCATTTTGACATCTGTCTAAGAATCATAATTTTACCTTTGATTGAAAATTTAACATATGGCATAGGATCTTTTTTTAATATATATTTCTTATCTCTGTTCTGTCATATACTGTTTCCTCACTGATAATAACTTCCTAACTCTATCCTGTTTAATTGGAGAGGTTTAATTGAAGTAAAGTTAGAAAGAATGAACCAACTAACCTAGGTCTTTTTTGACAGCAAGTAGCAGTATATTCATTTGTCACATCATCTGAAGGAGAAGTTTTTTTTAACAATTAACTATTTGGTATATTATATTCCAAATAGAATCTATGAAGCTATGGTTATTTGAAATATGACAGAGAAGGGGGGAAATCGAGATGAGGGGGGGGAGAAGAAATGGGGACCATGACATGAGAAAGGGTATCAATATTGGAGAAGTAATGTACCTTCTGTTTGGTGAATATAATGTAACCCTTCTATTAATTACAATAAAAAATGAAGAAAAAATTAAAAAAAGAATCTATGAAGCAAAGCATAAAGACAGATGTGATTTCTAGTGCTCCTGGATGGCCTCCTGAATTTCTTAGGGAACAGCCCTATACATTTTTAACAAAAGCTGTTTCTTTTCATTTGTGTGGGAAAACTCAGACCAGTAATTTGTGAAAGAAAAGAATGGAAATGATCTCAATGAAATGGTACACAATGCTTATAATAGACTCCTCTCTTCCAAAGAAAACACTTCTTTACAATTCTAGCTGAGACGATAACAGAGACAGTACCTATGGAAAATAGCACAAATAACATAGGTATGTGACAGGTATAACTAGTTAAAAATCACATGCTCACTAAACACAGGCTCTTATTACTGCATCCATTAAATGGCAAACCTCAACAGCTAGAGCCAATCCACTGCACAAAGTATAGACAAGTTTTCTACAGAAGCTACAAAATTGTTCCAATCTTTTCTCATCTATTACTCCATACCAGTAGTTGGTAATTCCACCACAGGTGGTGTCACTACTTTGAGCTGAAAAATTACAGGAGATTACATTTTCAAATAGGACATGGAAAGGGATGGCCTGTCAGTTCTCATTAACAAGCTACATGTCTCCGAACAAGGTGCTTTCTATTTTTGGATTCCAGGTATAAAATGAAGGGTTGGGGCTATTTCTGTATTTTCCATTTCCAAAACATATTCTTTTTAAGCAGCTAATAAGTATTAACCAATCAACAAGATTCAGAACAGATAAATTATGACAGAAAGCAGGGAGAGAGAAATAAACAGGGCAATCATTCAATGGGGTTGAAGTGTGATAGGACACTACAGGAAGAGGAATTAAGCAGCTATATGGCTGATTCAGCATGAAATATACAGATACCGGGGCCGGGAGTTTGGCCTAGTGGTTAAAGTGCTTGCCTAGCATGCATGAAGACCCGTATTCGATTACTTCGTACCACATACATAGAAAAAAGCCAGAAGTGGTGCTGAGGCTCAAGTGGTAGAGCTCTAGCCTTGAGAAAGTCCAAGGACAGTGCCCTGAGCTCAAGCCCAGGACTGGCAAAAAAAAAAAAAAAGAAAAAAAAGAAAAAAAAAAGAAATATACAGATACCCAGTCCATGGAGCTCTGTGCATATAAACTTTATTTCATAATTTCTACTTCACACAGAGGATCTGAGATATATCCATATATTTGTGTCTCTGTCTCTTGGTCTCTCTGGTCTATCTCTGTCTCCACTTACCTTCTCGTTTCCCCCAGCATCCTCTCTTCTCCCTCCTAAGTACAGAAATTCTTAAGACTAATTTTCACTTCAGTAATCAATCTGCATTGGAAATTGTAAAGCAAATCCATGTTATTATTGTAGTACTTTTATTTGTTAGAAGAACAATGCTACAGAGGAATAAACTCTCTCCTTAGAAAAGTTTTTGGTTTTGGTTTATTTTTTCCTTTTTGCCCGTGGCTTGAACTCAGAGCCTGGGTGCTGTATCTGAGCTTCTTTTGCTCCAATCCAGAGCTCTATCACTTGAACCATAAAGCAACTTCTGGCCTTTTCTGAGTTCCACAGACTTTCCTGCCTGTGCTGGCTTCAAACCATGATCCTCAGAACTCAGCCTTCTGATAGAATTACAGGCATGAACTACCAGGGAGAGAGTGTTATTTTTCATGTATCATTTTATTTAATAAAGAGGCTCACCTGGACTAATTTGGACCAAAATTTTTAAACAACCCAGTTTACTTTTAAAGGAGTTCATCCTAGGTCTATTTAACTTTATCTGGAGATGCTTGTTTGCTTATCTACTCAGATAAAGGTAGTATCTAACTAGTGTTCAGAGAGGGTTCCAGTTAAACCTGGCAGAAAGCTCAGAAATTGATCTGTCTTGGTATCCTTTGGTTAAAACTTGCTTTGCATTCAATGGTTTATCTCATTTTCATAAGGTCCAAGGGCACATGTTTATTAGAATGTTCATAACTTGGCCAAGCCAGTCCTCTGGATCAAAGTACATTTGTTTTGTTTTTAGTATATGTACTATAAAATAAGAATCAATTTCTCCTAGCTTCTCATAACCAGATATTTGAGGGCTAGGCACTGTGCATATATCTATACAGAGCTCAGAAATGAAGTGCTGGATGACAAGGTAAATATGAGTCATTTCTAATATTGTAACCCTCAACTCTGACACACACACACACCATATTAAAAGAGAATAGTGAAAGATAATCAAGACACCTGATTAAAAAAAACATGCTCAGATTAGATATGACTATCAGAGTTTATTTACTCGACAAACCATAAGGTGGTGAACAATGAAAAATTTTCTTAGTAATTTAGATTTCAAATGGCCTGATGTACATCGATACATACCCATATAAATTGGGTCTTTTATCTTTGTATACCTGGCCACTGTGGAAAGAATGAAGAGGATGAGAGTAGAACAAAAGAAAAGGAAAGAAATGAGCAGAGAGGAAGAAACAGAAAAGACAAGAGTTTGTTGCTTTTCAAAGGTCAAGAAGCAGAGATCTCATGGCATTTTTTTGCCAGTCCTGGGGCTTGAGCTCAAGGTCTGAGCACTATCCTTAGGCTTTATCAAGGCTGGTGCTCTACCACTTGAGCCACAGCACCACTACCAGCTTTTTCTATGTATGTGGTACTGAATACCCAAACCCAGGACTTTGTGCATTCGAGTCAAACACTCTACCACTAAGCCACACTCCTGGCCCCTCACAGTATTTAAAAGAAAAAAGAAAAGAAAGCAGTCTTTTACATTTTAACAGTAGGAAAAAATGGACAGAATTTAATTTCTATTTAAAGTTCCACAGTGCAAGCACTCTTTAAAGACTTCCTTTTTTCTCACTTAAGGAGCATCCCAAAATTAAGCTGTGTAGGTGAAAGTAGTCTTTTGAGAACTAAATGAGTTGGTATATGTAAACCCCTAAAAACAGCATCAAGCACTTAGTAAGTAGCCATTATTGTTTATAGCCATCACAATCATCACACTTTTGCCAAGATAAACACTATCACTGTAAAACTTCCTCTTGCTTTTTTAACATTTTGTCACAAAACACATTAAATGTCATGTTTTTGTTCCTAACTTCACATATAAATAGAATCATCTCTTAAAAACTGACTTGTAAATGAAATAAAAAGAACCTTCAAGTCTAATCTTCATCCTCTGGGAGCTAAATGTTCCCTATTCTTGATAAAAATTTGAACATATTCAGGCCAATTACATTTTTGTTTTATGATCATTTGCTATGTAGGTATAGCTGTATTTCTGGTTAGTGTAGTCTCCAGAACGATCTGTACATGGTGAACAAATGACGAATTGTATCTTCGAAGAAGTCTAATCAAACCTCCATGTTGTAGTATTCTGAGCACTGTCCATACAGTACACAAGACAACTCCCTCCCATAAAACAGCAACACACTCAGATATAAGTGATTCAGACTAGGCTTTTGAAATATCCCCAGACAGAACAGATGATTCCAGTAAAAGCTGATTCTAGTCCCATGCAGTCAACATTATACTTAACCATAAGACTGAATAACTCCCCCTCGAAGTTCTGTTTTCTAAATTTTAAGCTTTATCTGGGTTTTTGTGAGTATATAAAAAAAGGTGATTGCCACTTACATGGGAAAAATTAGAATTTCTCCAAGTTCCAGAAGCAGTAAAACACATGCCTCTGTTTCCCAAGAAGGTCATGGTTTGATGGTTTGGACAGATTTTCTGTTATTCAAGAAAGTAATATTCAAAATTGGAAATTAGGGTACTTTATTAGTCAAAGTTGTCCTGAAAAACAAACAACCAACCGTGGGAAAACAATTATACCATGATACTCTAAGGCAGAGTTTCAATCCTAGGCTGCAGATCTAAGAACCAAGGAGGCCAATAGTGTAAGCTCCTGTCTGAATCTGAGTCCAAATGCAGAAAATTGATGCATTTAAAAGACTAAACATAGAACTCCCCTATGATCCAGCAATTCCACTACTTGGCATTTACCCTTATCGTCCACAAACAAGGACATACTAAATCCACTAGCACAACAATGTTCATTGCAGCACTATTTACCATACCAAAGACATGGAACCAACCCAGATGCCCCTCAGTGGATGAGTGGATCAACAAGATGTGGTATTTATACACAATGGAATTCTATGCTGCTGTCAGAAAAAAACGACATCGCCCCATTTGTTAGGAAATGGAAAGATTTAGAAAATCAATGTATGTGAATTAATGCACCTTCTATCTGGCAAATATCATGTAACCCTTTTATTAATTACAATAAAAACATTAAAAATAAATAAATAAAAGATAATCAGACCTTAATTATAGCCACTTAGAAGGCTGAGATGTGTAGATTGGAGGTTAAAGACAGCTAGAATAGAAAAAGTCCATGAGACTGTTTTGTTCATATATTTTTGTTGTAATTAATAGAAGGGTTACATTATATTCACCAGATAGAGGATGCATCACTTCACATACATTGATACCCTTTCTCATGTCTGGGTCCCCAATTCCCTCCCCCCACACCCGCCCCTCATCTTGTTTTCCTCCCTTCCTGTTGGGAGCCAGAGTGGAATCAAACTGTACTTTGATTTGCATCAGATAATTGCTTGATTGTCTTATTGTTTTTTGGCCTTGTCCTGTTCAATTGATCTGAGATTTACCATATGAATGTAACCCCCAACAGTTCCCTGATTAACCATCTGGATGTAACACCTGGCAGTACCCTGGTCTCAAGAAGGGATATAAGCTTTGAGTTGATAATAAACGGGGCGGCAGTTTTTGCCTGGGCTGCAGACCTCCAGGACCCGATGTGTTTGGCTCTCTTCTATTTTTTCCAGTCCCTGCCCCCTATTTCAGGAACCCCAATTTGCTGCCGGTAAGCCCCGGAACCTTCCCTATCCGACTTCAAATAACCAAATACACATATATACAATATATCAGATAACCAGGTGAAATACTGTAACAATATGAGATAACCAAGGGACAGAAAAAGAGATGAGAGATAACATAGTACGTTAAGGACAGCAATCACTCATTATATGGCTTTTGTTTCTATATCCTGGAGATCCTTCATTTAGCGTCATTCTACATGGCCTTACGTATTTAGGTTTTGTTCTATTGTAAATCTCTGCTAGGAGAGCCCAAGGTTTCTATTGAGGGAAACCATTGAGCCTATGTTCCTTTGAGTCTGGCTTACTTCACTTAATATGATTTTTCTAAGTCTTTCCATTTCCTTACAAATGGGGCGATGTCATTCTTTCTGACAGCAGCATAGAATTCCATTGTGTATAAATACCACATCTTGTTGATCCACTCATCCACTGAGGGGCATCTGGGCTGGTTCCATGTCTTTGGTATGGTAAATAGTGCTGCAATGAACATTGTTGTGCTAGTGGATTTAGTATGTCCTTGTTTGTGGACGATTAGGGTAAATGCCAAGTAGTGGAATTGCTGGGTCATAGTGGATTTAGTATGTCCTTGTTTGTGGACAATTAGGGTAAATGCCAAGTAGTGGAATTGCTGGGTCATAGGGGAGTTCTGTGTTTAGTCTTTTGAGGAACTGCCACACTGCTTTCCATAGTGGTTGAACGAGTTTGCACTCCCACCAACAGTGTAGTACTGATCCCTCCTGGCCACATCCCCTCCAGCATCTGTTGTTATTAGATTTCTTGATCCTGGCCATTCTAACTGTGAGGTGGAATCTTAGAGTTGTTTTGACTTGCATTTCTTTTTGTCAATGAGATTCTTAATTGCAATTATCTACCAAGCCTCAATACAGGCACAAGAAAAGATGGAGCATAGACTCCATGGCATCACTCACTTGTAATAATTAGTACACATCTAGGATTCTCCTAGAAAAGGATCACAATAGCTCAAAACTATGTACATATGGCCATAGAGGATGAGACTAAATGAAATGAACTCTAGGACATGGAAACAAGGGATTTATTTTTGTGGTTGCTGTTCTTAATGTACTATGTGAAGTTATTTCTTTTCTCTTTTTATTCCGCTTGTGGTTAATTTCATGTGGTTACTGTATCTAACTTTGTTACCTGGTACAGTACATACACTTATTAGTTTATTTGAAATAGGGAAGGGAAGGGGGAAAACAAGATGACTGGGAAGGGGAATGGCGAGGGAAAGGAAGACCAAACCATGAGAAGGGGTATCAAGGTTCAAGAAGTAATGTACCCACTACCTGACAAATGTAACTGTAACCCCTCTATACATTATTCCAACAATAAAATACAATAAAAAATAGAAAAAGGAAGATAATCAAGAAAAGACAGTGAAGGGATGGGTTGGGAAGGATGGGTGAGACTGTCTAAAAGGGTGACATTGATCAAGACACATTGTATTCATAAAATTCTTTGTGGAATAGAAACTATCCAACTAAAGATAATAATAAAAATGTTTACTCAACCTTTATTTGATATATTCCTGCAATACATTTGATGTGATTCATGCACATTAGGGAAGACAATCTCCTTTACTTAGTGTATGAATTCAGGTGTTAATCTCATTCAAAACATCCCTACAGATATATCCAAAATAGTGTTTAACCAGATACCTGGATAGCCCATGACCCATATAAGCAAATGTATAAATTTAACCATTATAGAGACTTAGGTGCTCATAATTTGGCTCTAAGTGTTGATCAAAATGAATGGTTAGATGGAAGAGGAACTTGTCCATCTTCCCATTTTAGCCTGCAATCTTCTCCCATGCAATCTTTATTCGTTGGCATTAGTATGTCCCTCAGCAGTTCCTGTTTTCCCAGCAAGCATTCATAACAAGATTGTTTGATGTTAGGAAGGTAAAAAGGTGATACTACTTCCTTATCCTACTTACTAATCTTATTCATTGGCTGGAGCATTCAAGGTGAATACTGAACTTCCATTTTTTTCACCATTCACTTGATAATATGGGGCTCTGATCAATGGCTTACACACAAAAGGCAATTTAATGTACAAAGGATACTTCTAAGACTTTGAACAAGGCCCAAATCTAGCTATAGACCAGAGGCAAAATGATTTTGAAAGGACAGAAAATGACAGGACAGCTATTCAGATTCAAAAAATCCATAGAAATCCAGAAATCCATAGAAAATGTAATTCCACATTTGCTCCTCCTTTCCTTCTCCAATATCAGGATTCGTTCTCCAAATGGCCTGACTTTTCTGAGAGCTATAAGAATGATAGAGTGTATGAGCCACTGCATTCAAAATAGGCACTATCTTAACAGATGGTGCAGAATCAGGAGTTGAAAGGAGAAAGCTATTGTTAGGCAACATTTCAAACAACAAAAAATAGGTTGTAGGGACTTGGGGAGGAGATTTTGTTTTGATTCAATGCAGCAAATTACCTGGATGGCTTACACTATTTGACAATCTAAGAATATCAAATTATCCACTGAAAATCTGGCTACCTAAGCTGCTTTGCCCAACCACACATTATTTGCTCAACAAATTTTCTGCTCTCAAGTCTCTAAGAGGAAATTTTAAAATGCTCTTTTCACCACTTCAGAAAAATTGATTTGTAAAAAAGCAACTCTAGAAAAAATTCACAAAATGAAACACTCTGGAACATCCAGGTTTCTCTTGAAAATAGTTATAGCTGTCTGTAGAAAACAATATCTTTCATGTCCATTGATTAAATGTGAAAACATACCTAAAACACTGTCAAGCACAGTATAACAAATATATGTATATATATATATATATTCATATCCCTTTCATCTAAAAATCTTAAAGTTTTGATGACACTTAAGTCCTTTGTTGTATACAGGGGAGGATATGGGCCAGATCTGTTTGCATGCAGAAGAATTGGCAAAATATGGGAAGCCCAGTTCAGTAAAGTCAGCTTTCATGGTTAGAGGGAACCAGTACTTCCTGTTCTCAAAAGAATTACTGTGAAGCCATTAGAACCCTCAAATATTATTGTCATAGCTACAAAATAATTATCACAAGATATTGCAAAGATCCCAAATTGACTTCTAGAGCAGTTCCACTCTATTTTGGACAATGAATAGACAGAAGCATAGTGGAAGGAACATTAGTTCTGGCATCAAACCTGTGCTTAATTTCTGGCTGAGCTATTTACTAGCTGTGGGATGCTAAATTTACCTGCTCTAAGATAGTGATAATCTTACTTGCTGCCAAAGATTGTTTTGATGAGCAAACTAAATAAAGCACCTAATGAAACTACTCTAGTCGTTGGTACCATATCATATACACAATATATAATAGCTTAAAAATAAAGGAGTGTGATGCAATGTGATGAATGATGTTAGTGAAAAAGATCCACATCCAGTAGCTTTCTGTTTACGTGAAATAATCATAATAGGTAAATTCATGCAGATAGTTCTAGGGATAACGATTTGTAGGGATGAGGAAAGGGATTGAAATGAGGAATATCTATTAATTATACCGGTTTCTTTGAGGAATCTTTTAAATGCCACTTTTATGCAATTTAAACTTAAAGTAACTATGTATATTTCTCATTTGTATACTATTCTGTTTCTTGTTCTTCTATCCTTTCCAGGGATTCCTTTTGGATCACTTGAGCATTTAATAGAATTCCATTTCTATTTTTATAAGTATTTGTTTTATAATTTATATTATATATTTTGCAGTGGCTGATATATACATATATACATGCATATACATATCTGTTTTCTTGTTTCCCTACTTTCAGTACCACCTCAAATGATGATATAAATTTTCTTGTATTTATCATAAAACAATTACAATTTAAAATGATTTTTAAAATTATAGTTTGAAAAAACAATTATTAGATTATATTTCCCTCCATTTTTACCTATTCTACTATTGGTTTCCTTCCTGAAGTTCTAGCACTTTTATTATTTCATTTGTGCTTAGAGAATTTAGCAACAAATCTGGGTTTTTTCTCAACATTGTCTTCCTTTCTCCATTTTTAGTGAGGCTTACTTAGACATACAGTCTCATGCATATTGAGCAAGCACACTGCCCCAAAGTCTCATCACCAGTCCTCACCTTCATGTTTGAAGGATACTTTAGTCACATACAAAATAAGGTGCTGACATTTCTTTCTATGCCATTTTCTTCAGAATTCCATTTTTTCAGTTAACAAGTTCATTGATATTTGGTTCCTTATTGCTCTGGCTTTTCCAAGACTTTTTTTGCCAGTCCTGGGGCTTGTTAAAACTCAGGGCTTCAGCACTGTCCTTGGGCTTTCCTCAAGGCTATAGCTCTACCACTTGAGCCACAGCAAAACTTCTGGCTTCTTCTATGCATGCTAGGCAAGCACTCTAACATTAGGCCAAACTCCCGGCCAATTTCCAAGATTTTTTTATGTTTAGGTTTCAGAAATTTATCATGAAATCTTGGTACAATTTTCTTTGGATTTATCCTACTTGGGCTACACATAGATTCTTAAATCTGTATATCTGTGTCTTTTTCCCCATTTCAAAATTGTTTACCTTGATTTAATCAACTTACTTTTCAGCTTGATGCTTTCTCCTTGTCTTCTAAAACTCTAATAACAGAAATTTGAGGGGTTTGTCATTGTAAAAATGAACAGTGGCTAAGGAGTGATGAACATTTTTATTATTTCTCACCTTATTTTCCCTCTGTATTCAAATGAGGCAATTTCCACTATCTACCCTTAAGTTCAAGCTCACTTATTTGTTCGTGTCTCACATTCACTCTATTACTGAGGCTGTCTGTGGATCTTTTAAAATTGAGTCAATATATTTGTCAGTGCCATTACATAGCTTCATAATAGTTTACATTCTTCATATTTTTCATTTATCTGATATGTTTTGTATTTATTATAAGAATATTTGTTGCATAGTACTGGTAGTTCATGCCTGCAATCCTAGCTACTCAGGAGGCTGAAAACTGAGGATTGTGAGTCAAAGCCAGCATAGGCAGGAAAGTCTTTGAGACTTTAATCTCCAATTAACCACTAAAAAAGGCAGAGATGGAGCTGTAGCTCAATTGATAGAACACTAGCCTTGAGAAAATAGTTTTTACAATTAGTTTTCAGGCCCTGAATTCAAGTCCCAGCACCAACACAGACAGACAGACAGACAGACAGACAGACAGACAGACAGACAGACACACACACACACACACACACACACACACACACACACACACACACACACGAGTGTTAGATAAGTCCAGTGGCTCACACCTGTAAATTAACACTTGCGATACTGAGATCAGAAGAATTAAGAATTTTGGGGGGCCAGGAGTTTGGCCTAGTGGTAGAGTGCTTGCTTAGCATGCACAAAGACTGGGGTTCGATTCCCTGGTAACACATACATAGAAAAAGCTAGAAGTGGTGCTGTGGCTCAAGTGGTAGACCTCTAGCCTTGAGGAAAGCCCAAGGGCAGTGCTCAGGCCCGGAGTTCAATAAATAAATAAATAAATAAATAAATACACGAAAATAAATATAATTTGCTGGCACAGAGGCTCACGCCTGTAATCCTACCTACTCAGAAGGCTGAGATCTGAGGATCTTGGTACAAAGCCAGCCTGAGCGATACAAAGCTGAGAGACTCTTGTCTCCAATTAACCACTGAAAAACAGAAAGTGGGACTATGGTTCAAGGGTAGGGTGGTATCCTTGAGCTGAAGAGCTCAGGGACAGCACCCAGGCCAGAGTTTAAGCCCCATGACACACACACAAAAAAATTTGTCTCACCACTGTCATCCCAGGTAAGATAGAAAGTATAAACAGTGATGCTATGCTTCAGAGATGCCCAGGCAAAAGGCAAGATTCTATTTTTAAAATAATGAGAACAAAAAGGGATGGAGTATGAGTCAAGTGGCAGAGCATCAGAGCATATGCCTAGAAGAGGAAAAGCCCTAAATTCAAACTCCAGTGTCATGAACATTAGTTTGCTATTGTGGATAGAAGCTTTTTTCTCAATTCTACTTTAATGGCCTCAAATAATTGTGTCATCTCATTATTTATGACTGCAGAGTATCTTCCTATACAAAGTGATTTTCAGTTGTATACTATGATATGATGTGCATACAATGCTGTGAGATTCTCGGCCCTTAATTTTTTTTTTTTTTTGGTCGGCTATGAGACTTCAACTCTGGGCCTGGGATTTGCACCAGCGCTGCTCTTCAACTCAAGTCTACAGCCCTACCCCTTGAGCCACATAGCCACTTCTGGTTTTCTGGTAGTTACTTGGAGATAAGAGTCTCATGGTCTTTAGTGCCCAGTCTCAGCCTCCTAATTAACTTGGATTAAAGGCATGACTACCTTGCCTAGCATCTTAATTTTCTTTATGCCTACCTTCCAAACCTACGTACAATCTTTAATGTCATTGTGTAGGGATGGAGATTCAACTCTCCCCTGGGCTCTGTTGCCATCATGTGGGGGTTGCAATTTCTATTATCTCATCTTTCTCCTTTTGTCTCACCTTGTTGAGCTAGGCAGAGGTATAGAAGCACACTTCCTTCTGGACTCACTGACAGCAACTTGAAGTGTCACATGCCTTTATCAGATAACTCAGAGGATGAAAAATCAGCTGCCCTTCTCACATTCCCAATATCAGCCCCAGACAAGGAAATATCATATCCCTTACTTCTACATAAGAGGGAACACCCAAGTACGGGGCTGAGAGGAACATCACCTTGTTTCATTTTGGGGAGTAGAGTCAAAGACCTGTTTTCCTGAATCAGAGTATAGTTATCACATTCTGCAAAAGAAGATAGTATGGAATATCAGTTTCTGCTTGGCTCCTCTGAAACTGTGAGAGATAGGGGAATAATTATTCCATTGGCGGTTACCTGTAGTAGAATAAGACTTGCCAACCAAACAGATACTTTTATATCAGGCCACAATTCTCTAGTACCTTAACAAGTGGGAACAGGCTGTTTATGAAACATTTGTTGTTGTTGTTATTGTTGTTGTTTTTAGTACGAGTCTATTGGATTTAGTTTGGGGGCTGCTGAAGCACCTTATGTTGGGTATATAGGAGATTAAAAACTCAAGCAAAATCACTACTGTGCTGCTCGTCAAGTCCCTAGTTCTGAACAATGATCTTCTTTCTTCCTCTCAGAGTCTCTCTATGATTGTTAAGTCTAGGGCTGAATTTATTAGTAACAAAAAGAATATAAGAAGAGATAGGCTTATCCTAAAAAGGAACAGTCTAGTATTCTTGGTAATATCAATAAGAGTGAAAACATCCTAGTTGTCTTTCAAGGAGAGAATATATGGTGGTGTCTGTCCTATAAATCCTACTCATCTACAGAACAATCGGGATCTTTATTTTTGATTATGTGCATGTACAGGTATGAAATATATCATACTGTTTCTCTCTAATGTGGAAGAGAAATGACAATGGGGTGGTGATTGAAAGGAACTTTAGTTTAACTGTATACTATATTGCATAAAGGCAGAATAGAAGCAAATAAGAAAAATAATGGCAGAGTCAGAGCAATTGGTGCTATTCTTGGAATTTTTCTGTAGTTTACTTTTTTTATGGTATGGATCTTAAATATTCTCCAAAAGTTTGATAGCCAAATATGAACCACTATTTGAGCATTGTGGATCTTTTTTTTAGATTACTGACAGTACATCTTTGAAAGGGATATTTGGATTCCAGAAGATTCAGATTCATATCTCCTCTCTCTCTCTCTCTCTCTCTCTCTCTCTCTCTCTCTCTCTCTCTCTCTCTCTCTCTCTCTCTCTCTCTCTCTCTCTCTCTCCCTCCCTCCCTCCCTCCCTCCCTCCCTCTCTCTCTCTCTCTAGACATTGGGAGCTTTTAATTAAGATGCCACCAGCTGGACAATGCACTCAAGGCGTGGGCATTACTGCGCCTTCTTCTTTGGCAATACGGTCTTTCTTAAGTGGTCTCATGAATGCTGTCTTCTCCATTATCTGGAAGTGGTCATGACCAAACTTGGAGGTAGTGTCGATGAACCTGAGGTCGATCTTCTCCAGAGCCCGCTATTTGGTTGTTACAAGCAAGGACTTCCTGAGGGCGAGCACTCGCTTCTTGGTTCCACCATACAGCCTTTCAGCATAACGAAGTCATTGGTCACTTCACCGTAATGGACAAAGCCATCCATTGGTTAATGCTGTCGTCTGAAAGGTGGTAGTCAGTGGACGCATTGTTCTTCATTAGCTTGCCATCTTTTATCAGGTAGCCCTGGCCGAGTTTGTAGATCTTATTGATCTCAGTGTGGTGATGGTAGCCTTTCTGTCCAGCCCGGGCCACAAAGAAGGCCACCCGGGCAGGATGCCAGGCTCCAATACAGGCAACCTTACGTAGGCCTCGATGGGTCTTGCAGGGGACTTTCCTGGTGTGCCAGAGACTGGTGACCCCTTTGTATCCATTGCCCTTGGTCAAAACAATGACATCAATCATCTCATCCTGCCTGAACACTTGGTTCACTGGGACCTGCTGCTCCAGCCTCTCCCAGGCCCAGTCCAGCTTCTCCGCCATGGTGCCCCCGTTCTCTTGGATCTCCATCAGGTGGGCCTTCTTCTGACACAGAGGAAGCAGGCACATCTGGGTGTGGGCTATAATGGAGATGACCTGGCAATACTTCTTCATGCTGTTGAAGTCCTTTTCCAGCTGCTTCTTACCAACGTCATCCTGCCATTTCTTGCAGTACTTGGTGAAGGCCTTCTTAGATTTGTGCCAGTTCTTGTAGAAGTGCCTTCTGCACTCATCACTGATGTGCTCTGCAAAGATTGTCTTGAAGGTCCGCAGGCCTCGAGGGTTTTCGATGTAGCCCATGATGCCGACAATCACTGTGGGTGGGGTCTCCACAATGGTCACTGCCTCTACAACTTTCTTCTTGGTCACCTTGGATCCTGGCTTCTCCACTTCCCGCACGATGTGAGTCATGCCAGCCTTATAGCCTAGAAAGGCCGTGACGTGGACAGGTTTAGAGGCGTCATCCTTGGGAAAGCTCTTCACCCTCCCCGGAGGCGGGTTGCTACATTTTCGAGAAGCCCAAGGACCCATGTCTGGGAGCGGGGAACTTCCTGTGAGACATTTGGCCTCGTGAGCCCACCAGTAGAGAGCCAGATTCCTCTGTTTCTAAGCTGCAATGAGCTGAGAAGATTTGCTCTCTATCACATGCATTCACCAAGATGTTCAGCTCCATTACAAGATCAAAGGAAGGTAACCAAGTGACTCAACTGGAAGCTCTGAAATCATGAGCCAAAAAAATATTTCCTCTATATAAATGTTTTAACTTAGGTATTTTGTCATGGTGATGGAATGCTAACTAATACAGGTCCATATCAAAATTTCTTATAAATGTCTCAATGGAAAGCAAAGGGTACATTTGCTTTGTTGTAAGAGACATATTAATGAAATAGAATTTTCTCTGAAGAAATGAGCAACAGCCAGTAGAATACTTCTTCATTCTAAAGGTTTATTCGTTCTAAAGGTTTATGACATATTTCTCCAATAAAGCATAGCTTTTACTTTTCCCTGCATCCTAACATCATTGGGACTTGCTTATTGTCGTTTGTTCTTTTTTAATTTTTATTTATTTTTTTAATTTTTTTATTGTTATTATAAAGATGACATACAGAAGGGTTACAGTTATAAAAGTCAGATAAAAAGTACATTTCTTTCTGAACAACGTCAGCCATTCCCTCACTATCTCCTAGATTTTCCCTCTGAGACCTATCAACAAATTGTAGTTTATTTTCAACATACTGTCTAGTGAGTATCATTGAGGCAATTATTCACATTTTGTCCCACCATTTCTGTGGACCCTCTAACCTCCCAAGACAGATAAATGAACAAACAAGACAAAAGAAAAAGAAAACAAAAACATCAACAAAGAAAAAGGAAACTCTTGCTTACATTTCCTGGAGTTCATTTTGATAAATATTATTTTATGCAATTAGATGCACATACCAACTGTGCCTTTTTGGTCCTCTCCTAAGAATATCTTCTTTTGGTCTCACTCTGTATGAATACCTAGATATCTGTATAATTTGCCATAACCCAGTGTATTTATTTTTCTTTTGCCATGTGTTTACTTACAGAGCTATAGACACCTTCTAGATGCTACAAATGGGAACTCATGAAACGTATGTTCCTTTGGGCCTGGCTTAAAACAAGGGAGCTAAAAACATAGGTTGGAAGAAAGACAGCCTCTTCAAAAAATGGTGCTCACAAAATTGGCTACCCACATGTAAAAAAAACTGATGCTAGAGCCTTATACATCACCCTGCACCAGAACAAATTGAAAATGCATGGAAGACCTCAATGTAAGGCCAGATAAGTGAAATGTTACAGGAAGTATAGAGTAAACACTAGGATGTCTAGACACAGGTTGAAATCTCTTAAGTAACAATTCAGAAAAAAAAAAAAAGATTCAAAATCAAAGCTGGGTGTGGTGGCTCAGGCCTGTAATCCTAGCTATTCAGGAGGCTGAGATCTGAGGATTAAGGTTCAAAGCCAAGCTGGGCACAAAAGAACCTGAGAGTCTTATCCCTAATTAGCCTCTAGAAAATGGGATGTGGGCTTGGCTCAAGGGTAGGTCGGAGTCTGTAGCCTTGGGCTAATGAGCGCAGGAACAATGCCCAGGGCCAGAGGTAGGGCAGTAGCCTTGAGCTGAAGAGCTCAAGGACAATGCCCAGGCCCAGAGTTCAAGTCCCACAACCTACAAGAGGAAGAGGAAGAAGAAGAAGAAGAAGAAGAAGAAGAAGAAGAAGAAGAAGAAGAAGAAGAAGAAGAAGAACAACAACAACAACAACAACAACAACAACAACAACAACAGCAGCCAATAGCCATATGAAGAAATGTTCAATCTCTCTGGCCACAGAATAAATACAAATTAAAAAACTTTGAGATTCTCCCTGACCCCAGTTAGAATGGCCATTATCAAGAAAACTAACAGATGCTGGTGGGGATGTGGCCAAAAGGGAACACTACCATAATGTGGATAGGAATGTAAACTCATCCAACAACTCTGGAAAGCAGGATGGAAGTTCCTCAAAAGACTAAACATAGAACTCCCCTATAATTCAGAAATACTACTCCTGGACATTTATCTAATAGAGCACAAACCAAGCCACAATAAAGTTACCAGCATAACAATGTTCATTGTAGCATCAATTGCCATAGCCAAGATATGGAATCAATTCACATGACTCTCAGTGGATGAATGGATCAAGAAAATGAAAGACTTAGAAAAAAATCATATTAAGGGAAGTAAGCCAGACTCAAAGGAACATAGGCTCAATGGTTTCCCTCATTTGTCATAATCAGTAGAAAGCTTGGGCTCTCCTAGCAGAGATTCACAATAGAACAAAATCTAGATACATAAGGCCATTTAGTATGATGCTAAATGTAAGGACCTCTAGGATATAGAAACAAAAGCCATATAATGAGTGATTGTTGTCATTAAAGTACTATGTTATCTCTCATCTCCTTTGCTGTCCCTTGGTTATCTCATATTGTTACAATATTTCACCTTGTTATCTGATACATTTTATATATGCTTAATTGGTTATTTGAAATAGGATAGGGAAAGGGGGAAATCAAGATGAGCAGAGAGAGGGGAGGAGAGAAATGGGGACCATGACATGAGAAAGGGTATCAATATTTGTGAAGTAATGCACCTTCTATCTGGTGAATATAATGTAACCCTTCTATTAATTAAAATAAAAATATATGAAAAAAATAAAAACAAAAACAAAAAAAAAGAAAATGTGGTATTTATACACAATGTAATTCTACTCTTTTATTAGAAAGAATGGCATTACCAGGCCGGGAGTTTGGCCTAGTGGTAGAGTGCTTGCCTAGCATGCATGACGACCCAGATTCAATTCCTTGGTACCACATACATAGAAAAAAGCCAGAAGTGGTGCTGAGGCTCAAGTGGTAGAGCTCTAGCCTTGAGAAACCCATGGACAGTGCTCAGGCCCTGAGCTCAAGCCCTGGACTGGCAAAAAAAAAAAAGAATGGCATTATCCCATCATAAGGAAATGGAAAGACTTGGAAAAATTATACTAACTGAAGTAAGCCAGATGCAAATAAACATATGTCATTTGATGTTGAATGAATAGCTCCTCATTCATTGACAAAGAATGTGGAAATTGACCCTTCTCCTTGCTAGAAACTGACCATATACTTCACGAATTTGCTTATCATCCTTGCGCAGGGGCCATGATAATCTTCTCTGTATTGTTCCATTTTTAGTATATGTGCTACCACAGTGAGCATGATCTCCAACTTTCCTCACATAGCATATAAGGCAGAGAATTAGAAATCTAGAGTTTTATTTTGCAGTGCTAGAGATTGAATGTAGGGCCACATATGTGCTAAAGAGATTTTTGCCATTTGAGCCATGGCTTCATTCCTTTCTCATTCTATTTTTCAGACACGTTTTTGCTTTTTCCAGAGCTGGGCTTTAACCATTATCCTTCTATCTCTTAACCCCATGCAACTGGGATTATGAGAGTGCACCACCATACTCGGCTTATTAACATGGGAGTCCACTAACATTTGCCAGACTAGCCTCCAACTGCAATTAACCTGATCTCTGCCTTTCTAAAAGTTAGAATTACAAATGTGAGCCACTATAGCAGATGTATTCATACACTATTAAATAGACAGACATGGGCAATGTTTAATACATTCAAAGGGAGCACATGAACAGAAATGTGTATTGGATATGTACCACTATTATAGCGGTGCTCAGAAAAAAAATCCCATTAACATTTGCTAAGATATTTCTAATTAGGCTGTAAACACTTGGAGGAAAAAAATCTGTTTCTCTTCCTTGTTTTACACTTATACGAGAGTAATATACACACTAATTTCTAGAGAAATAGCCAATTAGCAATTTGCAATTAGTAGCCATCTGCAACTCTTATGGCTAAAATACAAGAGTCATTCAGCTTCAATGACACCACACTGTTCTTCAGGTAAATCCCAGTGCAAAAATCTACCCCTTACATACCGTGCAAATTATAGTACTTTATATAACAATTCACTTTGCATTACAGGGCACTTTCCAATTGTCTTACCCCAACATTCCCAATAAACCATCAGCTTCTCCCTATCATGACTCTAATATGAACTTGTATATACAAGCCAGCTGGCTTCATACTACAGAATATTACTAATTAAGAGCAAAGGAGACTATTCTGGAATGTAGGATTTCTAATTAGAAGCCATTTAATTAGGGATTCTTTATGGTGTCTCTGAGAGATTCCCCTTTTCCTTGCCTTTTTTTTTTTATGGGGAAGGGGGGAAGTGCCTGTCCTGGAGATTGAACATAGGGCCTGAGCTCTGTCTCTGTTTTTTTGCCCAAATGATTTACCACTTGAGGCCACAACTCCATTTCCAGCATTTGGAATTAGTTACTTGAAGATGAATTTCATGGACTTTCCTGTCCAGGTTGACTTTAAACATTTATCCTTAGAACTCAGATTTCTGAGTAGCTAGGATTACAAATTACTACCTGTAAGTATATGTACAAAGTAGGTGTGAAATAACAAAGTAATTCATGAACCCAATGCATCTTAAACAATACCACAACTTTCAAACATCTTACCTATCCCTTTGAACCCACAGCTTCCCTTATTTTTCTTAGTTTTGTGAAATAGACATTGAATTTTTGACTGCATTCTTCTCCTCTTCTCTTCCTTCATCTACTATTTTCCCATTGGCTCCACCCCACCTCTTAATATAATTTTTCCTATTTTTCCATTTCTTTACAAATGTCACAATACTGTTCTTTCTAATGGATGTGCACAATTCCATTGGGAATATTCACCATATTTTCTTGATCTATTCATACATATAGGAGCACATGGGCAGATTCTATACCTTGGCTATGGTAAATACTGCTACAATAAATATGGTTGTGCCTGTGACCTTACTTTATCTGGCTTATGTTTTTAATGGATAAATATCCAGAAGTGGAATTGCTGGAGCATGGTAGTTCTGTATTTACTTTTTGAGCCACCTCCATACTGCTTTCCAGAGTGGTTGAAAAAGCTTACTTTTCCACCAACAGTGCATTAGGGATCTCCTTTAGCTGAGTCCACACCAGCATCCTGTTCTTGTTGGTTTTCTTGGCAATAGCCATTTCTAACTGGGGTGAAGTAGAATCTCAATGTTCTTTTGATTTACATTTCCTTTATGGCCAGAGATGTTGAGCATTTCTTATGTGTCTCTTTGGCATTTTTACTTCTGAGAAGTCTCATTTTAAGTCACTATCCCATTTTTTTTATTAAAGAATTTATTAACATTGATTTTTATATCATATTTCACTTAGTTTTTAGAACATAAAATTAGGCTAAGGGTATATATATATCATAGATACATATTAATCAATGTAATAAAACATTATGTCTATAGAGTCATAAGTTTTTATGTCTATGTAGTTATGTTTATATTTCCCATACTGTGTCCATATCATTGGGTATGCAAATATGGAGTCCTCGCTCTTGCACTTCTTTGATCTAATAGCCACATATTAAGGATACCATGCGCCTTTTGTTCCTTTGGTCTTGATTTGTCTCACTCAACATGATTCAGTCTAGATTCATCCACTTCCTTGCAAATGCCATTATTTTATCTTGTCTGTTGGCTATATAGAATTCCATTGTGTATATATATATATATATATATATATATATATATATATACCACATTTTCTGTATCCATTCATTTGCAGTAGGGCCTCTGGATTGTTTCCATCGCCTGGCTATTGTGAATGGTGCAGAGATAAACATAGCTGAGCAGGTGTCCTTATCATATCTTGGGTTATGTTCAGGGTAGAAGGTTAAATTTTTAAGCTCTATGCATATCCTGGATATTATGGCCTAGTATGATATACAGTAGGCAAAAATCTAGGGTTGCTCATTTTGAATACTCCATCATCTCCAAGGCCATCATTGCTGCAGTCCAACCTCTGCGTCTGCTGCTGTCTTTGTACATTGGGACTGGTGAAGGTTCCAGCACTTAATCACATTATAGAAAAAAGAATTAGTCAACCATTCTTGAGAAAAGGTTTCTGTGACACTGGGTTTCCAAAATCAATTCATCAGTAAAAATATGCTGGTTCATGAACTGATAGGCTCATTCAAAACATTTTTTATTTCCCAGACACTTAAATCAAGTTCACAGATTCAATTGTTTCACATCCTTTCCCTACTTTTTCTTTGCATTTGGCAAAAGCATTGGGTACCACTTGGGATGCATGACTTCATATGAATACTTGTAAGAAACAATTTCTACAAACATTACAGCTCTAAAATGGATCATTTCCTAAACTTTACTCTAAGTATTCTCTTAGGAGTTGGGATTTCCCAAAATGTTCATGATAATATTTCCCAGAGTTAAATAGCCAAGGACATAGGAATGAAGTCAAAATTTCTACCTTAGGAATGGTGTCTGTCTTGATGCACCAATAAAGCCATTCTCCTGACCTTCTGGGAAGGGTGCCAGATCTAACTTATCGGTGAGACCTTGGCCAGACCTTGTAGAAGTCTAATGGCAGGGAATTTGGATAAGAATATCATTGAGGGACAAGAACTAGTGGCTCATGCCAATAATCTTAGCTACTCAAGAGGATGGAATCTGTGAATCACAGTTTGAATCCAGCATGCTCATAAGACTCTTATCTGCAATTACCCACCAAAAAGCTGAAAATGAAGCAGTGGCAAGTTGTAGAAAGCTAGCTATCCTTAACAAAGAAAGCTCAAGGACAGCATCTAGGCTCTGAATTCAAGCCCAAGGATCAGGACAAACAAGAAGAGAAAGCAAAAGTAACACCCCAGGGCCAGGAGGGTAGCCTAGTGCTAGAGTACTCATCTAGCAAGTTCGAATCCCTGGCTTTGATTCCTCAGTACCTCAGTTCAAGCTACAAGACCAGAAAAAAAAATAACATCCATACTTCTGTTTAAGTCATAATAACAAAATATCATTTACTAATTTGAGAAGAATGTTATGGAGTTTTAGGAATCAGTTCCACCACATATCCGTATTGAAATTCTATCATTCCAGAGGACACAGTCAAGGCGATGATTATAATACTATGGAATTCTTGGAACTTATAAGAGTAGCCGAGAAATTCAGACCTAAACACTGAAGTCAAACATCCTTTTTTTAATAGACTGGAGACTAGATTTAACTGACATTTAGGATATGGTCAAATCATTTGCTGTGAAAGGTGTTATCTTTTGTGCTTGGATAAGTTTTTTCACACTTGTCTTTAGCAAAGTCATGGATATCAATTGGTTGTAGAAGACTAAAAGGTGTGTCTCTTAATACCTAATATTTGAGTTCAATCTAAGACAAATATTCTTTTTTATTTTTTATTGTAATTAGTAAAAGGGTTACATGATATTTGCCAGATAGAAGGTGCATTAATTCACATACATTGATACCCTTTCACATGTCCTGGTACCCATTTCCCTCCCCCCCCCACACCCCCCACCCGTCTTGGTTTTCCCCCCTTCCCTATCAAATTTCAAATATCCAAATACAAATAAATTCAATATATCAGATAACAAAGTGAGATACTATAACAATATGAGATAACCAAGGGACAGCAAAGGAGATGAGAGACAACATAGTACATTAAGGACAACAATCATTCATTATATGGCATTTGTTTCAATATCCTGGAGCTAAGACAAATATTCTACAAACAGACCTTGGTGTTATTTCTCACTTTCAATGCCAGAAACAATTTGAGGAAAAAATGAAAGAAAAGTACTTGAATACTGAAAATAAACAAGTCTGAATTGTAGTCTAAGAGCAGAAATATCAAACATCTCAAGAAATCAAGTCTACCCTCTTAATAAAAGCTAGTTAAACCTGAAGGCTGCAGTGAATCTAAGTGGTCACCTGACCAGAATCATAAATGCTGCCCTGTGAAAACTGACCCCTTTTTGTTCCAGCAATTGATTGTAATGAAATTATTTGAGAGTGATAAATCAAGTCATCCAGGCTCATATTTTCCTGGGGGAATTTCTGTTTATGACACCAGCTTAATGTGGGAATACATAGTTAGATTTTTGTACAAAAAGAAGCCAATGAACACGGTTATTTCCAACCACTTATTTGCTTTGGCTGACACAGAAGTAAAGAGATCAAGTACAGGTAGGTGGATGAGATTCTAGGATGACCCTTGGATTACAGACAGACCTTGTACTAAATGATTATAGTGAAAGTCATAAGCTTTGTCAAGCTGACCAGTATTCATACAGTTGACCATAACTATGGCAATAGTTTCATTCTGTGTAGGCCAAAAAGCCTATAGGCCCTCAGTCCCCAGGAATATATAGTATCGAGTATAGTAAGACCACACTGAGGAGGGTACAGCTTACATTCCCAGGAATTATTTAAGATGAATACAGGCTTTATTCTCAGTCATACTACTTTCTCTTTCCATTGGTAATGTCCTACTTGTGCAGGACTGACCAAAAGCATAAAAATGTATGAAGTAATGATTTAGCATTTGCACTACAGAAGAAAATGAATGTTTTGATTTAAAAATCCTCCATTTGGTCTGGGAGTTTGGCTAATGGCACACTGTTTGCCTGACATGCATGAAGACCCAGGATCCATTCCTCTGTACCACATATATTGTTAAAGAAAGTAGTAGGGCCGGGAGTTTGGACTAGTGGTAGAGTGCTTGCGTAGCATGCACGAAGACCCAGGTTCCTGGGTACCACATGCATAGAATAAAACCGGAAGTGGTGCTGAGGCTCAAGTGGTACAGCTCTAGCCTTGAAAAAGTCCAAGAACAGTGCTCAGGCTCTGAGCTCAAGCCGAGGACTGGCCAAGAAGAAAAAATTTAAAAAAAACAGTAATAGAGCCCTAGCCTTGAGAAAGCCCAAGAACAGTGCTCAAACCCTGAGATCAGGCCCCAGGACTTGCAAAAACAAAATAAAAATTAAAAGACCATACATGTACTATTTTTTACAAAAAGATTTTGTGTTTTCATATTAAAGCAAATAGGTACTCACATCATTTTGCCAAATAGTAGAACAGTGAGGAGAGGGCCCTTGTTACATGTTTACTTTGTGACATTTTATCTATGCATACTTAATCCTCACCTCATTTCATATGGACTTTCTCGAGGCTAGAGATCTACCACTTGAGTCTCAGCACCACTTCTGGCTTTTTTCTATGTATGTGGTACCAAGGAATCGAACCTGGGTCTTCATGTATGCTAGGCAAGCACTTTAACCACTAGGCCAAACTCCCGGCCCTTCAATTTCTTTTAGTTCACAGTTTTGGAGGTTATATTGCTGTTTGTCTAAGACCTGTAGTAAGATATCACATCATGACTTGAGTGCATGATAAAAAAAAATCTTCCAATAAATAAATACATAAATAACAATACTCTAGGTAAAAATGTGAAAGTTTGCAAAGTCCAACAAAATTTTTACAGTGGCTGTTCTTCACATATGAAGCATCTTTACTTTCGACAAGTTACTCCAGAACTCAAACTAGGTTGAGAATATTACTTTTTCTCTCTGTCTCTGTCTTTGTCTCTCTGTCTCTGTCTCTGTCTGTCTGTCTGTCTCTCTCTCGTTCTTGCTCTCTGTTACTCTTTCTTCTTTCACTCGTCATAGGACTTGAACTCATGGCCTAGGCAGTGTTTCTGAGCTTTTTTTTTTTATATATACCATAGCAGTACTTCCAGTTTTGCAGTGGTTAATTGGAGATTAAGAGTCTCATGAATTTTCCAGCCTGGGCTAGCTTCAAACTGTGATCCTCAGAGCTCAACCTCCTGAGTAGCTAGAATTTCAGGCATGAGCCATTGGTGCTCAACCAGAAGTTTCTGTTTTTCTTTCAAAGACCATAAGAGGATTTGTCCTGAAAGATGGATCACTCTGGACTTTGCAGGATTAAAGCAATATGCTTAAGCTTCTTCCGAGTTCTCTCCACTATAAAAAAAGTCACACTTAAGACAAACTCAACTTAGATATGACTGAATGATAAATCCACTAACATATTTGAGAGAGATGGACGTTGGCTATTTCTTTATTTTCCTTTCCATCACCAATGTCACAACAGACTCAGTGATGTCTGATTTAACTTTTCTGCAACTTTTTGTTCTGCTGCCAGATTCACAGTTCGAGGGTAAGTGAGATAGCTAATTTGCAGAGGGCACAATGGCCGTTTTCCCTTCTTTACCAAATGCATTTGTGTTTGTCTGAATTAAAAGAAGTAATAAAATTCTACTGCACTGGTACTCTTTCTTGATTTCAAAGAAGCGAACAACTCTTCCTTTTACTTTATAAACATAGTGATAGTGACTGAAACGTCATCACATATCTTTAGTTCCTGAGAATCAGGCACACAATAGCTTAGCAGCACTCAAGAAATGTTTTTACTGGGGATTAGAGACGTACTGTCACTTCTTGGGCAGGGAAGGAAAAGAAATAACAGGAACACTTTAAGAACCCAAGAAAAGATATTTCCTGCCAAATAGGAAAGCCCATTCAAATTTGCCTTAAGTGGTAAAGTTAAAAAACAAAAGTCAATAGGAAAGGTGACTGCAAATCACCACTGATTGCCCTAGACCCAGATTGGTCATCATGCAATCCCGGGGAGATAACTATTGAGGAACAGCTGACTCTCATTTCAAGATACGTCTAAAGGTAAACTAGTGCATCCATTGGGATTATGAAAAGTCAATAAAGATTATATTATGCTTATGCAATATAAAAAGCATAGAAAATAGGCCTGTGTACCCTCAAAATAAATTTTATAGATATGAGAACATTTGAACAGCACTGTAATATCTATTCCCTTCTTTTATTCTCACAGTGCCCCCTGAAGAAAAACAGAGCAGAAACTGTGAAATTTATGATTTTACAGATGGAAAAACAGGCTCAAAGAGATATAACTTGTACAATATCACAAGAAAGGACACCTTCTGACTTCTGTAAGGATGGCGTATATAGAAGTCTGCTGAGTAGATTTAAACTGCTTAATTTTAATTATGTTCTAAAATCTATGTGCCAGTGATTGTATATAGAGATTCCCTTCTTGAATACTTGTTTGTTAAACATGACATTTGAATTATGATGTAAAAATCAATGTTAATAAAATCTTAAAAAAATAAAATGAGTATGACTTATTTGTCTATAAGGTAAGTCTTTATCATTAATATACATTATGTGGCAAGATTTTGACTCAGGAACCAAAGAAAATAATGTATAGTGATATACTTCTAAGGTTGGTTCTGGTGACTCATGTCTGTAATCCTAGTTATTCAAGAGGCTTAGATCTGAGGATCATAGCCAGCCTGGGCAGAAAAGTCCCTGAGACTTCCATCTCCAGTAAACTACAAAAAAAACCAGAAGTGTTACTGTGTCTCAAGTTGGAGAGCACTAGCCTTGAGCAAAAGAAGCTTAGGGACATCACCCAGGCCCAGAGTTCAAGTGGAACAGCTGGAGAAAAAAAAAGATGTACTTATTGCACTGTGACTATAAATATATTGCATAACCTATCTGTACATCAATTTTTTCAGCTGTAAAATGCAGATAATAATAGTACCAGTCTGCATAAGACTGCTGGAAAAATTTAATACATAATACATCTAAGTGGTTGACATATAGTCAATACTCAGTAAATGCTAATTATTCTAATTATTTGTGTTTTTACAGTCCATGTGAGGCGCAATGCCTGATACATAGTAGATATTCAGAAAATATTTAGTGAGTCTAATAAAACCGCCTACTATTTCCAACAGGAGGGACATTAAAACAACATTATCCCTAGAGAGACTGAATAGCAGTGGAGTAGTAGTGGCTCACACCTGTAATCCTGCTACTTAGAAGGCTGACATATGAGGATCACGGTTCAAAGTCAGCCCGGGCACTAAAGTCAATGGGACTGTTATCACCATTTAACAACTAGAAAACAAAAGTAGCAGTGTGGCTCAAGGGGAGGGCACTAGCCTTGAGCTGAAGAGCTCAGGGACAGTACCCAGGCCCAGAGTTCAAGCCCCGTGACTGACCAAAAAACAGAAAAAGATACTTAGTTGGCTAAATGAAAATTAATGATGTTGAATCCATACAGAGGTTCTTTTTTTGCCTGGAGGGGACACAGTTTGTGGCATAAATGTCAGGCCTCACTCAGCCTTAGAGTATTTGGGTGTCTAGTGTTTTGTCCTTATTAGGAAATCAGTGAGGGAAGTCACTGAACATAGTTACTTGGTTTTAATAAATTGATTTGCACTTTTCTTCCAAGATAATCCCCAGTTGATCAGATCTTGAGACAAAATTAGAATTATGTGGAGAGAAAAAAAAATCCCCACATCTTGCTAAGTAAAATAAGCCAGACACAAAAAGAAAAATATTATATGATGTCACATATAAGTGGAATCTAAATCTGAAACTTAGGAAAGCAGAGTTTAGCCCCTGTGGTTGCCAGGGACTGAGAGACAGAAGCTGGGCAATGCTGGTCAAAGCACATGAAGTTTCAGTTACAGGATGGGTCATTCTTGGGACCTAATGGCTTTGTCTTTAAAATTAGATCACAGCATGGCTATGACATATCCTTACTACACACAAAAAGACGGTGTGGTGATGGATGTCTAGCTTATGGAATTTAACTGTGGTAATCATTTCACATTACATATCTTGAAAATAAATATAATTTTGTCAAATGTCTATTTTGAGATTTAGAAGAAAACATTTTGCAAAATTCATTGTGGTAAATTACAATGAAATGCTTCCTTTGAATTCATATGAATGACCAAGAGGAAGTCAAATGAAAGTCCACTATAATCCTGAATCCCCATCTGAGTGCTGCCAGGAAAAGGGGACAGCATTACCTTTATGCAATGTTACTGAAATTCTTACTTCAGTCATATTACATAGGATCCCTGTATGTGCAGGTAGAATGATCATTTGAAAAGACTGAAAATACAGCTTTGAAACCCACCAGTCCCTGGGCTGTCAGTAAAAGCATACAAGTATTTCCAAATATTGTCACATCATTATCTTATGCTTTGCAGTGCAAGCCTACAGTAAGTGAAATCACTTGATGCTTGGCAATTCTGGGAACAGTTCTGAGCCTGATATCCAGAATCACAATGAAGCAAGATGGCAAAGCCAGAAAGTTTATCCCTTAAACCACAACATCACCATTTCTGAATGGGCAAGCTTCCTTTCAACAATATTGCAATAATCTCCCTCCTATTACATGCTAGCATGCAGGTTCTATGTTAATCCCTGCACACTCCTGAAGTCCATACTTATTCAACCTTATTTTCTAGAACCTCATTCAGCACTATCGAGTGACTGATTAATCTGATAAACTCATTTTTGTACATGTGTCAGTACTTCCTCTTGCATATGTGACTCTTAGTACAACAGCCATCAATAGTGCCTTAGCTTAAATAAGACTATTGCCAGGCCAGAGGACATGGCTTCAGTGGTAGACCATCTTCCTATAAAGTGCAAGACCCTAAGTTCAAACTCCAGGAGTGCTGTCGGAGACATTCTCCCCTTCCCTGAATTCTTGGTGCCTGCATGTCTGCTTGCATTGATATGCAAACATCCTAACACCTGGCTTCTACCCGGAGCAGAAGCAAACATCCCATTACCACACCCCCTGCCCCAAGCGGTTCCCACACCCCAACCCCCTCCTGCCTCTCCTGAAGAGGCATATAAACCCCTGTGTGAAAAATAAAATTTGCAGCTTGATCAGAACGCTTGTCTTGCTGCCTTCTTCGTGTCTCCTGTCCCTTTCATTCCTCCCTCTAGGTTCTTGGCCCTAGTTGATGTCCCGCCGGACGGGACAAATGGCGCCCAACGTGCGGCTCGAGTGCCCGAGAGGCTGAGGAACGCTGTCTTCCAGGAAACCTTGGATCCAAGTGATTGTGTGACCAGCTCGGAGTAGCCCGCCCGAGACATCTCGGTCAACGCTGAGTGGAGACGGCGAAAGGTAAGTGACTGACCATGGGACAGGCATCATCGTCACAGGAATTGTTCATAGGCTCTCAAGACACGAAGAATTTGGGTTAAAAAGAATTAAGTACGGTGAGGAGGTACTGCGACAGGCCTCCCGACCCCCTTCTAAGTAAGTACGGCGAGGAGGTACTGCGACAGGCCTCCCGACCCCCTTCTCTCATGCCCCGGCTCTCCACGAGCCCGATCTCCCTATGCCTGATTTATTAGCCTTGCGGTGATCACTCCAACATAGACGGGAACATATTCAACTCCTTAAGAGTTGCGTTCCCTCCCTCGATTTAGAACTCTGCCACCTTGCTTTTGAAAAACCAAACCTTCTTAGCTTTCCCGGTAACCCAGAGCCAAGCTGGAGATCAGATTCATGTAGTTATTGCAATTGTGGTCAAATAAGGAAGATTTTCTGCTTGAAACTGTAAATAGTGCATGCTTTGCCATGTATGCTGGAAATAGCCTTTACCAAATGTGTTTGACAAGGAATTGTTTTTATGTAGATAAAAAATGATCATTGATCTTAAAGACTGCTTTTTTACAATTTCCCTACACTCTGATATTTTGTTGGCTGCTCAGGACAGGTCAGATCTACAAAATTAACCGGTGCTCATAGCGTCCAGATTTAAAAGCAGAGGTATGGAGATTTCAGATCTCTGGGAGGCCTTAACGTGTGCCGTGTTAATGGTAGCCATTCTTTTCAATTGGGCCACATGGGACTGCATATGTCTCCTGGTGAGAGGGAGGAAGATTAACTTGGGAGAGGATCCTCCCCTTGGGGTCTATCAGACTTTATCTGCCCTTAAGGCATCTAGGGCCAAGGAAACTTTAAATAAGAAGTGCTCAGAGTTGTGGAGAGTTAGCCTTCCCGCTGCTCAGGTTTTAGAGCCTCGCCCTGAGGAGGGATTTTTGGGCCCCTTTGATCCTGGGATCGGGCCCCAGAGCCCTACACCAAGTGCTCCTGCCCCAAAATTTGCGGCAGACAATTGGAGGGCAGAGCAGCCTCCGCCATTTTACTCCCACGCTTCACCTCATGTTAAACCGGAAGAGGAGGTTAACCCGCCATATCGCGGCAGCTCCTCCCCTGAAAGGAAAGGGCGGGTTAAGCCGCCATTTTACTCCTCCCCACCATGCTTGATAAATGCTAACCCTGGGGGCAATAGACCTGCCCTAAAAGACCTTAAGAAAGCAGTCTCCAAAAATGGGCCTAATTCGCCCTGGGCCAAAACCATCCTCCAAAGCCTGGCTCATCAGCAATCCTCTCAGGCCTTAAGCTCCCAGCAACTAGAAACTGCCACAGGCCCCAGCTCTTGGGTGTAGCTGGCCTAGCAGCATCTTAGCAATTGGCAAGCCCCCTGTCCTGGCCAGAGCCATTCAGCCGCTGCTCTTAAAGAGGACCTGCCCTGTAATCTCTAGGGAGAGACAAGATATAGATGTTGTGACATTTTATGATGACTGCATTAGTTATGAAACAATTAGCATAGAACTGCTCCCCCAATTCTAGGGGCCATAGTCTAATTGCATGCCCCCCGCCCTGTGGGTGGAGCAATGACCTATTGGCCGGGAAAACAATTGGAGCTACTAAAATTAATAAGGATCAGGCAAATACAAGTTTCAAATACAGGTTTCTTCATGATCTCCCTGCAGTATGCCCATGGGAATGACCCGACCAGGGCTCCCAAGTCTTTTATCAATTCCTAATAATTTGTATATTCATGCTATTGAGATAAGATTGCTAGAAAGATAAGATTTCTAGAAACAGTGGTTTTCCTTTAACAACCATTTTTGTAAAAGATGCCCAGGTATAGTGGTTTCATTTTTGCCCCCCCTCATTCGGGAGAAGCCACAAAGGATGTTATTTCACATCTTGTCACAGCCTTTTCTGTTCTGGGAAAACCTGTTAAAATTAAAACAGATAATGGTCCTGCTTATGTTAGTGCAAAATTTAGACAGTTTTGTGAAGCGCTTCACATTAATCACATTACAGGAATCCCCTATAAATTGTTGAGAGAGCCCATCAAACGCTAAAAACTTGGCTTACGCGGCTTAAACCCACTTCTTTATCCTTTGCTTCCCCCCGTGATCGATTAAGACATGCACTCTTTGTGTTAAATTTTCTGACTTTGGATAATAACGATCATTTGGCTGCAGACCGCCACTGGCACCCTTCTCTAGATACGTCTCCGCCTATGGTGATGTGGCGAGACCCCCTCACTAATAACTGGAATGGTCCAGATCCAGTACTCATTTGGGGACGCGGTTCAGCCTGTGTCCTGGATCAAAAACAATCGGCACCGAGATGGCTGCCCGAGAGATTGATTAAGCAAGTTAACTCATCAGCCCCTAAGGACATTAACGTTTAAAAGATGCCCAGGTGAAAAGCAAAGGCCTCCGGAGGTAAGTATCGGCCGACCCCCTGTATGTCTGTGTTTTGTTTTGTTTTGTTCTGTTTTGTTTTATTTTTATAATACAGAGGCCTGGGTGGTCAAGGGACGCCTTGACCCGCCCCCCCCCTTCTGAGTTTCTTGTCGATAACAGAGCATTCCTGAGAGTCCCACCAGCAAGACATGTCTAAATCTAAAAATAACTGTTTGGTGAAAACATTTGCCTGAGCTCGTGTTTTTGTGTTAAGTATATCTGATTGAGTATATGTCAATGTCTGATTTTGTTTCAGAGCCTTTTGTTAGGTGTGTTAGGATGGACTCCATCTGCCAGCTGGTAGTTTAAGGCCAGGCATGCCATCAAAAGTTTAGGAGTCTCTTCTCTGTCTTGTTCGTGTTACATATTTTTCCTTGTCCAGTTTTGTCTTTAAAATTGGTACCAGTTCTAAATAAGGATCCTTATGGTTTTTCTGCGTGTACTCAAGCACACATCCTTGTTATCTACTTGAATATTTCTGGGAAGTAAAAAGTTTTGGCTCCACTCGGGCCTGGTATGGCCCCTCCCAATCCGCTGCAGCTGAGGTGAGCAGAGGCCAGACAAAGCAGCTGCAGGCTTCGTTCAGTTTCCTTTTTCCTACAACCTGCTGAAGTGACAGTCTAGAGACACTTGGTGACAGGACACAGACTTGTCTTAGTTCTCCTAGGTTTAAGACTCCCACCCAACTTTCATCTGCAAAAAGTAATATGTCTGATATCAGAAACAAACTCTGGAAGAATAAATTTCAGCTAAGTTGCCTTGTTAGAAAGCTTTGTTTAAAAACAAAAACAACAACAACAACAAAAAACCTGGTTGTCACCTCCAAGAATAAGCTTTGCAAAAACAACAACAACAAAAAAACCCTCATGGTACTAAAATTTCCGGAAAATGAACGGCCGATATTAATTTTGCGCGCTTTAAGATCTTTGAGTATGAATGTGTGTACGAATGGGTGTGAGTGAACATGTTCAAGGTTAAATTGTCAGCATGCTGTATAAAACAATGGTTGAGCTCATTTGAAACACAAAAGCAATTGGGTAAATCTAAGTCTAAACTTCAAGAAAATTAGTAGGTTTGAATGTTTCCTATGTCTCAAAGGATTATTGCATTGTCTTAAAGAAAAACTGGTAAATATTTTTCTAGATCCTGAAATCTGCATTTTATTGCAAGGCATACAGCTGTTTACATTGTAAACATTGTATCCTGTTTAGCACAGAGATGTTAGGGAATTTGGGATTTATTACTTTAAGTTAAAGTTTGGAAACATGTATTAGAGATTTAAATGTGAAATTGTTCATTAACGTCAGAAATTTTGCCTGTCTGTCTTTTCTTGCAAATCTGATGGTAAAATGTGGATAATGTGATTAGTATTTTAAAGGAATGTTTAAAGGTTTATCTCCATGCTATTGGGTGTATTTAAAAAAAAAAAAAAAAAAAAAGAGAGGAAACTAAGTCCAGACCTAGACTTTTGGTGCACTGATGTCTATAGTTCTTGCATTAGGGAAAAACTGTTATTTGAGTTTAAACTGTTGTTGGAGTTTAAGACAGTAATCTAAACTGCAAAAAAAAAAAAAAAAAAAGCCCTTTTCTAAAAGGCAAGAGGAGTGACTTGAGCCCTAGGGGGCCTGAAGGCAGAAGGAGTTCTTTGTGCCCTTAAAGGTTTTTCAATTGCAAATAAAGGCTAAGGTGTTGATTGTTTAAGCCAGTATCAGCAAAAGTTTTAAGAACATTGGAAATGGGTTTCTAAACAATATTTGAAAGTGAAATTGTCTTAAATGTTTAAAGAAAGAGAAAAAAGGAAAATCAGGACTACCAAAGTAATTGCTTAATTGCTATTTCAGCTTGCTCTTGTAACTTCCAGCTAGCCCATGGAGAAGAACAGCAATCCTTATTCAGATGTAACTTTGGCTTTTACCAGGTTCTAGGTAAGCTCATGCTTAGAGACTATTTCTGTGTCGACCACCTTGTTGCTCTAATTGGAGTAACGTGGCCTTTTGTAGGACTCACTGATCTGAAAACTGCAGTTTCCAGCCAGCCCGGGCAAAGCAAAGGTCCCTGTGAGACTGTGGTGTCTAATCTGGCAGCAGAGTGCTAATTGAGGCAGAGTTGCTTTGGAGCTCAAAGTGGCAGAGTGCTAGCCTTGAGCTGGAGAGCTGAGGGACAGTGCCCAGGCCCCGAGTTCAAGTCCAGCAACCAAGCAAGTGAAATGCCAATGGGATGTTTATCCCTGTGTGGAGACACACTACTGGGACAATGAAGTATCCAGATGCAGAAAGCCTCTGCGTGGATGGCAGAGATGGTGTCAGACCCTAGAGTCACTTGTGCTTGGCCATTCAATATTAATCAGAGCCGGGAGGTCATAGAATAGTTTATAAGCATGCCTTACTAATGCCCATGCCTTCCATAACTGGGCAGGAACTTGTCAATCATCTGTGATAATGGGTAGTTTAAAGTCCTAACTGAGTAAAGTTTGATTTGACTCCAGCCACAAATTCAGGAAAGTTTGTGGATCTGAGACTTGTGTCTCTATTAATCTGTTTAGATCTGACAACTAAAGCATTGTTTAAGGTTGCAGAGATTTAGTTTCCCAGACAATCAGGAAAATGCCTTTGCAAATGGGTGCTAAGTAAGCTAAACTATTGAAGCTAAAGAAGGTTTGTGCAGTTGTTAAATGTCAAATATGATCTAGTTGGAGCAAATCATTGTTCCTGATAGCTAATCCTGGCAACCCCTTGGTAAAATAGGCTAAGCTTTTTAAGGTTCCTGGTCAAGTACAGAGACAACACCCCTGAGTCAGCTTGAAGAAGTTATAGAAGATGAATCTCCGCCCGTCAATCCTCTTTACATAAAGGGACCAGGGAATCATTGGGAGAATTCACTGAAGCCAGGCCTTAGGTTAAGCTGCTTTAACCAGTTTGCGCAGAAATTTGCAGGCAATCCAGCAGGAGCTGTGACATTCCATTGGAGTTCCTGAGAGATGAAGCTGCTACCACGTATTCTGCCCTGCCTGATTCCACCACCACCGCACAGCTGTTTCCTGAGCTCCTGTGGGGCGGGACGCGCCCGATAAGTTGGCATCCTCAGCAAAAAGACAGACACATCAGCTAGTGTGTCTTGCTTCTTGGTCAACACGATCTCCTTTCTATTAGGGCCTCTGTTCCCCCACTCAGATTAAATCCTCGCCCTCACTTATTTTAAGGTTTAGGGAGGATATGTCGGAGACATTCTCCCCTTCCCTGAATTCTTGGTGCCTGCATGTCTGCTTGCATTGATATGCAAACATCCTAACACCTGGCTTCTACCCGGAGCAGAAGCAAACATCCCATTACCACACCCCCTGCCCCAAGCGGTTCCCACACCCCAACCCCCTCCTGCCTCTCCTGAAGAGGCATATAAACCCCTGTGTGAAAAATAAAATTTGCAGCTTGATCAGAACGCTTGTCTTGCTGCCTTCTTCGTGTCTCCTGTCCCTTTCATTCCTCCCTCTAGGTTCTTGGCCCTAGTTGATGTCCCGCCGGACGGGACAAATGGCGCCCAACGTGCGGCTCGAGTGCCCGAGAGGCTGAGGAACGCTGTCTTCCAGGAAACCTTGGATCCAAGTGATTGTGTGACCAGCTCGGAGTAGCCCGCCCGAGACATCTCGGTCAACGCTGAGTGGAGACGGCGAAAGGTAAGTGACTGACCATGGGACAGGCATCATCGTCACAGGAATTGTTCATAGGCTCTCAAGACACGAAGAATTTGGGTTAAAAAGAATTAAGTACGGTGAGGAGGTACTGCGACAGGCCTCCCGACCCCCTTCTAAGTAAGTACGGCGAGGAGGTACTGCGACAGGCCTCCCGACCCCCTTCTCTCATGCCCCGGCTCTCCACGAGCCCGATCTCCCTATGCCTGATTTATTAGCCTTGCGGTGATCACTCCAACATAGACGGGAACATATTCAACTCCTTAAGAGTTGCGTTCCCTCCCTCGATTTAGAACTCTGCCACCTTGCTTTTGAAAAACCAAACCTTCTTAGCTTTCCCGGTAACCCAGAGCCAAGCTGGAGATCAGATTCATGTAGTTATTGCAATTGTGGTCAAATAAGGAAGATTTTCTGCTTGAAACTGTAAATAGTGCATGCTTTGCCATGTATGCTGGAAATAGCCTTTACCAAATGTGTTTGACAAGGAATTGTTTTTATGTAGATAAAAAATGATCATTGATCTTAAAGACTGCTTTTTTACAATTTCCCTACACTCTGATATTTTGTTGGCTGCTCAGGACAGGTCAGATCTACAAAATTAACCGGTGCTCATAGCGTCCAGATTTAAAAGCAGAGGTATGGAGATTTCAGATCTCTGGGAGGCCTTAACGTGTGCCGTGTTAATGGTAGCCATTCTTTTCAATTGGGCCACATGGGACTGCATATGTCTCCTGGTGAGAGGGAGGAAGATTAACTTGGGAGAGGATCCTCCCCTTGGGGTCTATCAGACTTTATCTGCCCTTAAGGCATCTAGGGCCAAGGAAACTTTAAATAAGAAGTGCTCAGAGTTGTGGAGAGTTAGCCTTCCCGCTGCTCAGGTTTTAGAGCCTCGCCCTGAGGAGGGATTTTTGGGCCCCTTTGATCCTGGGATCGGGCCCCAGAGCCCTACACCAAGTGCTCCTGCCCCAAAATTTGCGGCAGACAATTGGAGGGCAGAGCAGCCTCCGCCATTTTACTCCCACGCTTCACCTCATGTTAAACCGGAAGAGGAGGTTAACCCGCCATATCGCGGCAGCTCCTCCCCTGAAAGGAAAGGGCGGGTTAAGCCGCCATTTTACTCCTCCCCACCATGCTTGATAAATGCTAACCCTGGGGGCAATAGACCTGCCCTAAAAGACCTTAAGAAAGCAGTCTCCAAAAATGGGCCTAATTCGCCCTGGGCCAAAACCATCCTCCAAAGCCTGGCTCATCAGCAATCCTCTCAGGCCTTAAGCTCCCAGCAACTAGAAACTGCCACAGGCCCCAGCTCTTGGGTGTAGCTGGCCTAGCAGCATCTTAGCAATTGGCAAGCCCCCTGTCCTGGCCAGAGCCATTCAGCCGCTGCTCTTAAAGAGGACCTGCCCTGTAATCTCTAGGGAGAGACAAGATATAGATGTTGTGACATTTTATGATGACTGCATTAGTTATGAAACAATTAGCATAGAACTGCTCCCCCAATTCTAGGGGCCATAGTCTAATTGCATGCCCCCCGCCCTGTGGGTGGAGCAATGACCTATTGGCCGGGAAAACAATTGGAGCTACTAAAATTAATAAGGATCAGGCAAATACAAGTTTCAAATACAGGTTTCTTCATGATCTCCCTGCAGTATGCCCATGGGAATGACCCGACCAGGGCTCCCAAGTCTTTTATCAATTCCTAATAATTTGTATATTCATGCTATTGAGATAAGATTGCTAGAAAGATAAGATTTCTAGAAACAGTGGTTTTCCTTTAACAACCATTTTTGTAAAAGATGCCCAGGTATAGTGGTTTCATTTTTGCCCCCCCTCATTCGGGAGAAGCCACAAAGGATGTTATTTCACATCTTGTCACAGCCTTTTCTGTTCTGGGAAAACCTGTTAAAATTAAAACAGATAATGGTCCTGCTTATGTTAGTGCAAAATTTAGACAGTTTTGTGAAGCGCTTCACATTAATCACATTACAGGAATCCCCTATAAATTGTTGAGAGAGCCCATCAAACGCTAAAAACTTGGCTTACGCGGCTTAAACCCACTTCTTTATCCTTTGCTTCCCCCCGTGATCGATTAAGACATGCACTCTTTGTGTTAAATTTTCTGACTTTGGATAATAACGATCATTTGGCTGCAGACCGCCACTGGCACCCTTCTCTAGATACGTCTCCGCCTATGGTGATGTGGCGAGACCCCCTCACTAATAACTGGAATGGTCCAGATCCAGTACTCATTTGGGGACGCGGTTCAGCCTGTGTCCTGGATCAAAAACAATCGGCACCGAGATGGCTGCCCGAGAGATTGATTAAGCAAGTTAACTCATCAGCCCCTAAGGACATTAACGTTTAAAAGATGCCCAGGTGAAAAGCAAAGGCCTCCGGAGGTAAGTATCGGCCGACCCCCTGTATGTCTGTGTTTTGTTTTGTTTTGTTCTGTTTTGTTTTATTTTTATAATACAGAGGCCTGGGTGGTCAAGGGACGCCTTGACCCGCCCCCCCCCTTCTGAGTTTCTTGTCGATAACAGAGCATTCCTGAGAGTCCCACCAGCAAGACATGTCTAAATCTAAAAATAACTGTTTGGTGAAAACATTTGCCTGAGCTCGTGTTTTTGTGTTAAGTATATCTGATTGAGTATATGTCAATGTCTGATTTTGTTTCAGAGCCTTTTGTTAGGTGTGTTAGGATGGACTCCATCTGCCAGCTGGTAGTTTAAGGCCAGGCATGCCATCAAAAGTTTAGGAGTCTCTTCTCTGTCTTGTTCGTGTTACATATTTTTCCTTGTCCAGTTTTGTCTTTAAAATTGGTACCAGTTCTAAATAAGGATCCTTATGGTTTTTCTGCGTGTACTCAAGCACACATCCTTGTTATCTACTTGAATATTTCTGGGAAGTAAAAAGTTTTGGCTCCACTCGGGCCTGGTATGGCCCCTCCCAATCCGCTGCAGCTGAGGTGAGCAGAGGCCAGACAAAGCAGCTGCAGGCTTCGTTCAGTTTCCTTTTTCCTACAACCTGCTGAAGTGACAGTCTAGAGACACTTGGTGACAGGACACAGACTTGTCTTAGTTCTCCTAGGTTTAAGACTCCCACCCAACTTTCATCTGCAAAAAGTAATATGTCTGATATCAGAAACAAACTCTGGAAGAATAAATTTCAGCTAAGTTGCCTTGTTAGAAAGCTTTGTTTAAAAACAAAAACAACAACAACAACAAAAAACCTGGTTGTCACCTCCAAGAATAAGCTTTGCAAAAACAACAACAACAAAAAAACCCTCATGGTACTAAAATTTCCGGAAAATGAACGGCCGATATTAATTTTGCGCGCTTTAAGATCTTTGAGTATGAATGTGTGTACGAATGGGTGTGAGTGAACATGTTCAAGGTTAAATTGTCAGCATGCTGTATAAAACAATGGTTGAGCTCATTTGAAACACAAAAGCAATTGGGTAAATCTAAGTCTAAACTTCAAGAAAATTAGTAGGTTTGAATGTTTCCTATGTCTCAAAGGATTATTGCATTGTCTTAAAGAAAAACTGGTAAATATTTTTCTAGATCCTGAAATCTGCATTTTATTGCAAGGCATACAGCTGTTTACATTGTAAACATTGTATCCTGTTTAGCACAGAGATGTTAGGGAATTTGGGATTTATTACTTTAAGTTAAAGTTTGGAAACATGTATTAGAGATTTAAATGTGAAATTGTTCATTAACGTCAGAAATTTTGCCTGTCTGTCTTTTCTTGCAAATCTGATGGTAAAATGTGGATAATGTGATTAGTATTTTAAAGGAATGTTTAAAGGTTTATCTCCATGCTATTGGGTGTATTTAAAAAAAAAAAAAAAAAAAAGAGAGGAAACTAAGTCCAGACCTAGACTTTTGGTGCACTGATGTCTATAGTTCTTGCATTAGGGAAAAACTGTTATTTGAGTTTAAACTGTTGTTGGAGTTTAAGACAGTAATCTAAACTGCAAAAAAAAAAAAAAAAAAAGCCCTTTTCTAAAAGGCAAGAGGAGTGACTTGAGCCCTAGGGGGCCTGAAGGCAGAAGGAGTTCTTTGTGCCCTTAAAGGTTTTTCAATTGCAAATAAAGGCTAAGGTGTTGATTGTTTAAGCCAGTATCAGCAAAAGTTTTAAGAACATTGGAAATGGGTTTCTAAACAATATTTGAAAGTGAAATTGTCTTAAATGTTTAAAGAAAGAGAAAAAAGGAAAATCAGGACTACCAAAGTAATTGCTTAATTGCTATTTCAGCTTGCTCTTGTAACTTCCAGCTAGCCCATGGAGAAGAACAGCAATCCTTATTCAGATGTAACTTTGGCTTTTACCAGGTTCTAGGTAAGCTCATGCTTAGAGACTATTTCTGTGTCGACCACCTTGTTGCTCTAATTGGAGTAACGTGGCCTTTTGTAGGACTCACTGATCTGAAAACTGCAGTTTCCAGCCAGCCCGGGCAAAGCAAAGGTCCCTGTGAGACTGTGGTGTCTAATCTGGCAGCAGAGTGCTAATTGAGGCAGAGTTGCTTTGGAGCTCAAAGTGGCAGAGTGCTAGCCTTGAGCTGGAGAGCTGAGGGACAGTGCCCAGGCCCCGAGTTCAAGTCCAGCAACCAAGCAAGTGAAATGCCAATGGGATGTTTATCCCTGTGTGGAGACACACTACTGGGACAATGAAGTATCCAGATGCAGAAAGCCTCTGCGTGGATGGCAGAGATGGTGTCAGACCCTAGAGTCACTTGTGCTTGGCCATTCAATATTAATCAGAGCCGGGAGGTCATAGAATAGTTTATAAGCATGCCTTACTAATGCCCATGCCTTCCATAACTGGGCAGGAACTTGTCAATCATCTGTGATAATGGGTAGTTTAAAGTCCTAACTGAGTAAAGTTTGATTTGACTCCAGCCACAAATTCAGGAAAGTTTGTGGATCTGAGACTTGTGTCTCTATTAATCTGTTTAGATCTGACAACTAAAGCATTGTTTAAGGTTGCAGAGATTTAGTTTCCCAGACAATCAGGAAAATGCCTTTGCAAATGGGTGCTAAGTAAGCTAAACTATTGAAGCTAAAGAAGGTTTGTGCAGTTGTTAAATGTCAAATATGATCTAGTTGGAGCAAATCATTGTTCCTGATAGCTAATCCTGGCAACCCCTTGGTAAAATAGGCTAAGCTTTTTAAGGTTCCTGGTCAAGTACAGAGACAACACCCCTGAGTCAGCTTGAAGAAGTTATAGAAGATGAATCTCCGCCCGTCAATCCTCTTTACATAAAGGGACCAGGGAATCATTGGGAGAATTCACTGAAGCCAGGCCTTAGGTTAAGCTGCTTTAACCAGTTTGCGCAGAAATTTGCAGGCAATCCAGCAGGAGCTGTGACATTCCATTGGAGTTCCTGAGAGATGAAGCTGCTACCACGTATTCTGCCCTGCCTGATTCCACCACCACCGCACAGCTGTTTCCTGAGCTCCTGTGGGGCGGGACGCGCCCGATAAGTTGGCATCCTCAGCAAAAAGACAGACACATCAGCTAGTGTGTCTTGCTTCTTGGTCAACACGATCTCCTTTCTATTAGGGCCTCTGTTCCCCCACTCAGATTAAATCCTCGCCCTCACTTATTTTAAGGTTTAGGGAGGATATGTCGGAGACATTCTCCCCTTCCCTGAATTCTTGGTGCCTGCATGTCTGCTTGCATTGATATGCAAACATCCTAACACCTGGCTTCTACCCGGAGCAGAAGCAAACATCCCATTACCACACCCCCTGCCCCAAGCGGTTCCCACACCCCAACCCCCTCCTGCCTCTCCTGAAGAGGCATATAAACCCCTGTGTGAAAAATAAAATTTGCAGCTTGATCAGAACGCTTGTCTTGCTGCCTTCTTCGTGTCTCCTGTCCCTTTCATTCCTCCCTCTAGGTTCTTGGCCCTAGTTGATGTCCCGCCGGACGGGACAGAGTGCCCATTTTTTTTAAACAAAGGCAAGCAGCAATATTGTTTAGGTAAGCACAGTTGCTCATATGGATAATCCTAGCTACTCGAAATACTGAATTTGAGAGGATCCCTATTGAAGCAAAAAATTTCTTTCAAGATCTTCTCTCAACCAATAAAAAGGTGGGTGCTTTGGCACTCACCTCTTATCCTAGCTATAAAACAAGAGTAAATAGGAGGACACTGACAAAGCAAAATACTATTTGAAAGCTAACAAAACCATAAAGGCCTGAAGATATGTCTCAAGTGGCAGAGTATCCACATACCACATATAATGCCCCAAGTTTAAGCCTTAGCTCCATTAAAATTGAGGAGCATTGAAGAAAAACTTTAGATACCACAAAGTAATATAGGGTTGAATACTCTCCATCCTGTCACCTTGACAACAATGGCTGTGAAGAAATCAGACCTAAGTTTATGAACACCAGAAACATCTGGCTGTCTCCTCCCTGAAGGCCAAAGACTGAGTTGATGGATTGGTATTGGCTGTTTCTTTGACAACTTCTTCATCACCTTATCAGCCTTCTGAACCTGACTGCCACTCAGGCACATCACAGTGCATGGAAAGTAAGTTTTAATACACTGATACCATAGTTCACAGCCCCAATTTTAATCCTAAAGGTATTCCTTCTCATTCATTCATACCCAAATAGATATAAATGTGAGGGAAAATGTATATGTAAATTTCAGGCAAGGCAACATTTTATAGTTTACTGGGAGGTAAGAGAACTGAAAACAGCTCCAGCCTGATTGGCGGCCCTGATCAAATATTGAGTTGAGCTTATGAGTCACCAAAGACAAGTTCAAATACTATCTTTTCAATTGGGCTGATAAAAAGAATTGTACATTGTAGCCCGTATCTTTAATACAATATAGTTGAGAAACAAAAGTATGAGTGACATTTTTGGTACAGAAGAAATAATATCTAGAGTTAATTAGGCACGTAGTACATGTCTAACACTTTCTATAGATTTTTGCTCATTTGTACAATGACTCTACAGGCTCATCTTTATCTTCATTTAACATCCTTGTAATATGAGGCTTAAAGAGGTCTGTGTCTCTACTTAGTAAATCAATGTGGGAGCAAGAGTTTGAGTTCATATATGTCTTATATGCAAACCCATTTTCTTGTTATTGTGCTTCAATGCTTTTCTGCATTGTGCTACCAGATTAACTCCTTAAGGAACTTTGTCCAATGAGGTTTATCTGGAATCACCCATTACAAATAGGAAAGGACATATATGTGAAGAGTGGGAAATTGACATACAAAAGGTTTCACAGATAAAAATACCAATAAGCTGGACTTACCAAAGAATGGACTAACACTGGAGGGAAAGACTGTTCCTGAAACTGGGTACAGTATACACAAAGACATAGAAAATGAATTGTAAGGCCAGGAGTTTGGCCTAGTGGAAGAGTGCTTGCCTAGCATGCACGAAGACCCAGGTTCGATTCCTCGGTACCACATTCATAGAAAAAAACTGCAAATGGTGCTGAGCTCAAACGGTGGAGCTCTAGCCTTGGAATAATCCTAAGGACAGTGCTCAGGCCCTGAGCTCAAGCCCGGGACTGGCAAAAAAAAAAAAAAAAGAATTGTAGAATAAGAAAGCCCTGGATTTAATCACTATAACTTCATTCAATTCTCTGTCATGTTGTATGTGACTGTTCTCTTCCTATTTGTACTCTCTCATGTTCACCTATGCTGGAGTACTTACTTGCTAGAATTGTGCACCTGTCTACTTACCTCTGAGTTCAGGGACTCTGCACGTATGTCTTGTAATGAGCATTTACAATACGGAAAGTGGAAAATGCTGTAAATCCATTTTCTTTTTTTTACCTAGAATGATGATTGCCATTTATCAGCATGCCACTGCAGACGCTGCAGTAGTAGAGCCAGAGTATCTGTCTTTATTCAGAAGTTCTACATTCATTCTTCAGCATGATCATTTGTAAAATGTCTTGTGGCAGCAGTTCATAAACTTAGGCATGCATGAGAATCAGTGAAGGTGAGCGTTCTAAATGTGTATTCATGGATCCCCTGACTAAAATCCTAATGCATTGGGTCAGGAATACTATGTTAATAAATATGGAAATAATATGTTAATAAAATCTCCTCCACTACAATAACCCCATGTAGCAAGTGAGCTGGTATCTGGTCACACGTACACATTCACTGTAGGGGATGGAGGCAAAGCAAAATTCAGAGACATTAATCTATGCCAATCACAGACAGGTAAATCAACAGAATTGCCCAAATTTCTCATCAGGATTTTTGTTTGATTGTTTGAAAGCAGTTGATTAAGCAGCTGGAGAGAAATTGTTCTCATAATGAATATGGAACAAAAGCAAAAGAATAAAATGTACCCCAAAACCCAATGCTTACCAGTTAGATACAGCTAGTTTTCTAGTCACTTCCCCCACCCCCAAATCTTGCATTACATACATATGTGATAAGCCAGAGACAATTACTGGCAAAACAAGAGCTTAAAAGAAGCCAAGATAACCTTTGAAAGGGAGTAGATTTGGAGATTAGAATGGAGCCTAAAGGTTGACAGAAAACAAAGACTGCTATTAAGCAGGCAAGCTCTGCAACCTTAATTTCTGAGTTTCAATCTCTGTCCCATCACAGATTAGTGCTGTGACTTTAGGCAGGTTATTGAATAACTCTGAGCCTCATATTCTATCAATTAAGTGAGCCTATTATTAGTAACTGCATACTGGACTCATCATGAAGATTAAACGAATTAATATTTATGAAATGCTCTAATGAGTACCTGGCACCTGAGAAGCACTATCTAAGTTTTGTAGACAAATAATCGACGTGTGGGAAATGAAGCAATACTGAGGCCATTGGTTACAGCTTGTATTCAGCATGTTATGTTTAACGCTATCCACCTGCTCAATGAAAAGAAAATAAAGATGGAGAGTGTAGCATAGACACCCCATCTCCCATCAAATGTTCACCTTCCTGGGAAAGATAGTCATTGTAGCTATTTTACATGATCAATTGAGAGATTTCTTGTCATTAAGGTCATATAAGAATGAGTCAGAAACACAAACATCTGTTTTTCACATTGTGAAATAAATGCAATTCTCCAAGCTCATTTGTTGTCACCCAAAATACCCCGTTGTACTGCTTTCCTTTGTAAGCCATGTCTCTAGTGACATGATTCTCAGATGGTCCATTATCCTTAGCTGTCTCAGACTTGCACATATTCTGTGATAATGGGATAAAGTTTAGGCTTCACAGATTGAAGAATCAGGCAGGGGAAAGGGAGAACTGATAGCTGACTAACAGGTATTCAGCACTAACATCTACTATTAAAAAATAGAGGAAAAATATAATGGCTTTGCCAGAGAGTACCCAAGACTGATTTGATTGTGGCTTTCAAGAATTACAAGGCATCACTTCATGAGTCAGAAGAAAGTATTGAAAACTTCCGTTAAGAAAAAGAAATAACCACTGGAAAATGAGCACTTAACTTAGGTCAATTATTAAAAAAAAATTTCTTGTAAGGAGAGGGTAATAAAAAGTGGTAAGGATTAGTGAATAAGGCTCAGAGACTAAAAGACCTTGCTGGTATGACATTTTAAATTAGGGATAAATTCTAGAATAATTCTAGTGGAATCCCCACTAAATGAAGGAAAATGAATAAGAGACCTTCAAGGTTTCTTCCTATGAGTTTAATAACTGAAAATGTCAAAAGATAGAGCTGAAAACTATCCCAGATGTACCTACGAAGGCTGAGTTGTGGGCTAAGGTGCTCTTAGTGACCCAGAAGATGTTGTTTTACAGGAGAGGTAAAATAGCAGACACCTTGGGCAACCCCCAGTGCAGCCTTTTGTCTTTAAATTATCTGTCTCATTTAAGATAGTCAAGTCCAAGTTAGATTAGATTACAAGGAAATAGGATTCTTTTAAGTAGATAATACAAAACATGTCTAAGGAAACTCAATGATAATTGCATTATCTCTGGCAAGCTGTCAGGGAATTATCTGTATTGTATTAGGTGGTGGAAGGATGCCAAAAGCTATTTAAAATGCAAACTCAATTGTGCCATTCAATTGGTCTTTGGTTACAAATGAATCAAAAAAACGGAAAGACTTCATATTCATAATTCCAGGCACCTTTCTTTACCAGTGGTGACGAGAGCAGGATATAATTAAGTGACAGCTTGAACTTGCAGGAAAAAGCTTTATGATGATAATCTCATCTTTTGACCCTGAATCCTCTTTCTCTCACCTGATTCATGCTATCTGCAAAACGCCACTGGAAGGAGCAGTGCTCAGCATCCTAGGCAGGCATCAGCTCCTGCTGAGAGTTGTGAATAATACTGTTTTCATGATATATTAACATTTGTATCATAATACGTTCACTCTCCACTAACGAGAGTAGAAACATTAGTAATGGTTTTCACTCCCCCATCTCCACTCCTTTCCCTAGCAATTGGCAGGAAAGCCCAAGAAGGTTGTCACAATATACCAAGGCCACGATACCTATTTGCTAACTACATGGCATCATTTTAATTCAGCATTTCGTTGATTGGGTCCTAATGAATGGCAGGAATATTTTTACCATCTCAAAGATTACCAAAGTGAGGCTGTGCTCCAATGGCTTCAGTTACTGGAGCTGAGCCAACCTCTAATTCCAGAATTCTGCAGATTTATTTGATCTTGTAGACTACAATGTATTTTGTGCCCTGTAGTTGTACAGGGGCACCATTCTAATGGGTTGGCTAGAGAGGAGACATGTTAAATATCTGCTTTCTGTCCATCATTTTTTTTTATCATCCGGACTAGCTCTTGTGGGTTTGTTAAAATTTCATGCACTCTAGGAAAGAAATCAAGCCAATTCCTTAGGATTCTATATAGTTCTTAGTGTGATATTTTTTAATTCATTGTCTCTACTAGTGGTAGAGTGCTTGCCTGGCATGCATAAAGACCCAGGTTCCATTCCTCGGTTCCATATACATAGAGAAAAGCCAGAAATGGTGCTGTGGCTCAAGTGGTAGAGCTCTAGTGTTGAGAAAGCCCAAGGACAGTGCCCAGGCCCTGAGTCCAAGGCCCAAGACTGGCAAAAAAGAAAAAAGAAATAAGATCTTCTTCCACTCTGTAGGCTTTTTTCCCCTTTCATATTTATTGTATAAAATCTGAGAAAATGAAAAGCCTTGAATAAACTTGTGTTGAACATAAGATCTTATATCATTTTATATCATTATGTCTGTTGCATAGAACAGAGCAAGACCCTATTTTCAAAACAAGATATTCAAAAGCTAATAGGTAACAGAACTATTAAAACAAACAAATAAATAAAACAAACAAAGCAATTGATCAATCCTAAATAAACTAAATTCATGCTAAGTAATGCCATAATAAGGATGCTTATTCTTTGCTTTGATATAAAGTCACCATTTCCTCTAGTTAGTAATGATGTGGAATAAGCAAATAGAAATGGAATAAAACCCAAAGAGAAACCAAAAACAATATGCAACATCATCTCTGGGTACATTTTGTCAAACATCCTTTGTCCTGTTATAACGGTTAAGCATATTTAGGGAAACTTCTTGGTAGAGTAGTCAGGTACCCCAGCAATGGAGCCCAACAAAGACTTTCCCAGCCCAGCAGTCTAACCTGAAGCCTCATCTACATCTCATTATAGTTGCAGCTTCATGCATATACTTCCCCTCACATTGAAACCTTGCTTGACTCAGGGACACCTTATTAGAGAAACCACTTCCATCCTTCAATTATTACAAAAGCCCATTCATTTCTAAGAAATCTCTACAGTTACATATCCTTAACATAATCATTAAACTCTACAATAAAAGTGTCTAAGACCTGAGAGCTCAGACGAACGAACCTCTTAGTTAGGTTAATAGCCCTCAATTTCCTCTAATGGTGAACTTGCCTTTGTACATTTACTTTCTCTCCAATAAATCTCAGTTTAGAAAAACTCCTCTATGTGTCTCCCTTTCATTTCTTTCTGCCAGAAAACTAAGATTCTGCCATTTATCTCCCCTGACAATACCTGAAATTTTCTTGAGAAAATAATATCCCATCATTTTCAGTTCAAGTTGATCAGATGTGGTACTTACCATTCCCTGACACAACAGAAAAACAGATGACCTGGGCATGTCCAGTAAGGTGAACCTTTAGATAACAATGGAAAATATTGGAAAAATGAGATATTTTCCTTGCAGTTGTGCTAAGCTAGCAGGATATGAGATTAGAATGGCTCGTGACCATCTTTCCTAGCATTTGATAAGATCATAAATAAGAACACCAACAACACAGAGAAAGATGCAACTAAGAAACATACAAGTAACTCATGACCTGACTGTAACACCTTGTCCTTCCTTGATGAACAGTACCTCCCTGAATCAGTAAATTACATAAATTATTTTTTTCAAAAATGAGGTTGTGTTTCTATTCTTAAACAAAAATGAAAAAATGTCAATTCATAACTAAACCATGAGATTTGTTGTTTGGAGGACACCATGGAATTCTTTGAAAACAATTAATTGAATGCCTTTATTTTTAATAGTGTTGCCATTGCTTCAATTTTGGTAGAATTCAACTTCATGGAGACCTTTTAAAAATATGCTGTCTGTACAAAAGAATACCCATCTTTCAATTCAGCAAATAAAACTAGACTAGCAAAACAACTTGACCTTAATCTTAAAGAAGTCACTGCTTTATAGGATTATTTAAAAATCCAATTATGTTCTAGAAAAAGGGGACAGAGCTCCTTTGAAGAGATATATTAGTGTTAAGAGCCAGACTATAAAACTGTTCTGTGAAATTTTAATGAGTAAACAAAACATTATCTACAGGCAGGGGGATAGGAATACTGGAATTGTTTGGATCTATCCAAGTAGGAAAACAACCAGAGAACGTTGGGTTGATGCTGAGTAGCAGACTAGGAAAAGGGTAAGGAGAGAGAAAGGATTTTTCTCTTTGTCTCTTTGTTCCTTTCTTTCACTCTACATAACCCAGGCTGGCTAGAATTCACTATATAGTCCCTGCTGGCCTTCAACAAACAATCTTCCTTTCTCAGTCTTCCCAGTGTCATAACTACAGGCTTGTACTACCATGATAAACTGAGAAGAAAGTTTCTATCCTAGTCAATCCTCATAGTAAGTCTTCAAAAGTCTAATCAGTCAAGTACTGGTAGCTTATGCCTGTGAATCTACTTACTCAGGAGATAGAGATCTGAGCTAGCCCAGGCAGGAAAGTCCATTACACACTTATCACCAATAAACCACCAGAAAACTGGAAGTGGAGCCTTGTCTCAAAGTAGTAAAGTGCTAGTCTTGATCAAAAGATCTTCAATCTCTGAGTTCAAAACTCATGACCAACAGCAACAAAAAAAAAGTTTAAACAGAACCAAGAGTAGTATAGGAAATACAGAGACTCTATATCAGGTTTCAAATGAATTGGATTACTAATTGCCAATAGGCAGAAAATGGAAAACTGAAGAAAAACAAAGAACTACAGTATTCCCAGAAAGAAAATCTACAGAGAGAGAGCCACATGATTTAGCTTTATACAATGTTGCCAGCTAGCAACATTTTGTCTGATTTATTAGCAGCTTGATAGATGGTCTGATGATATGCAACATGACAGAGATAGTAGGTTTGTTCATCTCAGAAAACAATGAAATGACACAGAGCCACAGCTGTGTCTCTTGCTACTGTACATTTTGTTCTTCATGTTGGACCCTACCAAAGATACTCCAGTTACAAAACATTCTGAACACATAATGAATGCTGGGAAATGAATTACAGGTAAAATTAGATGACATTTGTTTTTAGGGCCCCTCACTTACTCCTCTTAAAACAGGTGATGTTACCAAAGTACTTGTTCAAGTAATTCATGAAATATCGAATAATTTCTTATAGTGCTCCATTTACTAGAGGGTGCTACCCCAAACCCTTTAGATGCCAGTACTGGGGCTTGAACTCAAGCCCTGGGCACTGTCCTTGGGCCTTCACTAGGCTAGTGCTCTATCATTTGAGCCACAGCACCACATTCCACTATTCTGTATATGGCTCTGTCTGAGGAATCAAACCTGCGGCTTTGTGCATGCTAGTTGAGCACTCTATTACTAGGCCACTCTCCCATCCCCTTCCTGTCTTTTTTTTTTTTTCCTCGCCAGTCCTGGGCTTGAGCTCAGGGTCTGAGCCCTGTCCTTACACTTTCTCAAGGCTAGAGCTCTACTACTTGAGCCTCAGCACCACTTTTTGCTTTTTTCTATGTATGTGGTACCGAGGAATCGAACCAAGGCCTTCGTGCACGCTAGTCAAGCACTCTACCACTAGGCCAAACTCCCTTCCTGCCTTTTTTGAAAGGTACTTCTAAACACTAGCAGATGGGAAATAAAATCCTATTGAACAGAGAAGTTAGTCATTTATTGTGCTTATACTACTGGCAGAAAATATTGTCATCTTCTTTCCCCTTTAGTCAACACTTGATTATTTATTATATATATCATCACATATCACACATAATGCAAAAATCTCATATAGTCTGCTTTATAATTTTACCTGCAACCAAATGAGTACATTAAAATCTGAAGAATTAGACAGGAAAATGCAGACAATTGGCATAAATGCCTTTGTTCAAACTCGTTTCTACCACTTAATGGAATTTAGAGGAAAAAAATGAATATAAAATTGCTAGTCTTGTGGAGATCAAGCCACACACAATGGAAAAGACATAGTCCTGTCTAATTTTTGAAATATGTGTCACCCTCATGAGTTAGGCCATACTCAAGGATACTAATCTCTATGAATAATAAAGCCACCATATGTGCTACTACTTCAGAACTCCAGAGGAGAGCAGAAGAGAAAGGCTCTGCAATAGTTCTCTCCACATTGCTCAGCTTCCCTATGATCAGTAGCAACAAGAAATCCATATCTATTCTCCCTTTCATCCTTCAATTTCCTTCCACCGATAGTAGCATCGACCAGTGCTAACCTCTGAGCAAGAATGTCAATTTGTCTAATGTTTAATGAGAGCCATTGATTGCAAGACTCCTAACATTCTAGACAAACCCTGTTGTCAAGAATGGATCATTAACTCTTCACACAGCTAGTGAAGGACTGCTGGATTAAAGTTCTCGTTAAGTAAGCAGAAGCCAGAGCCTTTGAAATAAGTAACAAGATCATCTAATTTCTGTGTAAATGTTAAAAGGCTGTTCTAACATCATTGGAAGAACTGAGCCAATTCTTCAGCCTACTGATGCTGGAGAAAACTTTTTGCCCTTTCTGTACTAAAGCAAACATTCTTGAGAAGATAATTCTATCTTAAGAGGTCTAAGCCAATCACCTCTCCCACTTTTACACTAAAAACGGAGGACATCCATTACTATAAGAAAGCTTTTCATGGAGAGGAAAGGAAGTAGAGGAAGAGAACACTACAGACCCCGAAATTTGTGAAAAATTAGAAAATTACTTTTATATAAATTTCCTCAACTAGAATCCATAGAGAAAATCAGTAATTGCTGCTAACACAGACAAAATAATTCCTATCTGTAGCCACATAATACCTTTAAAAAACTTTTTATGATTATTAATACACAAGCATCTGATGGTTACGAGTATGGTGATTATAAATTCATGATGTTCTAATGCATTTATAGAAACGACTTTTGCTACTTTAATATGATAAAATATTTTATTTTGACGATGCTAAAGAGGCTTTTCACTCAGGTCACCAACATCTTCTTCAGTGTTTATGATGAGATCCCACGGAGAGTACTAAGAACTCCTTTCCAAGGCAGACCACAATGTTGCGAGTATTTCAAATGAGATTTCACCTGTCCTCCTAAGACAGACTTTCTGCTCTATGGCTTTGGTACTGCACCATAAACCTAAAATGAAATTACACAGCATTCATTATTATGAGAAACAATGAAGATTGTTGACTGATATACAACCTTGACCTTATTGTGTTAGTAGCCAATTTTAAAGGTTTTAGAAATACTTGGTGGTAGTAGAAGGTAGGCTAAAGACTTAAAGAGAATCTTCTCTGAAGAGGAAATAAAAATGGCCTATAGACACATGAAGAAATGTTCCACACCTCTGGCCATAACAGAAAGGCAAATCAAAACAACTTTGAGATTCCACCTCACTCCAGGTAGAATGGCCATTATCAAGAAATCTAATAATAACGGATGCTGGCATGGATGTAGCCAGGAGGAGTCCCTACTACACTGTTGGTGGAAGTGCAAACTCGTTCAACCATGATGGAAAGCAGAATGGTGATTCCTCAAAAGACTAAACACAGAGCTCCCCTATGATCCAGCAATCCCATTACTAGGCATTTACCCAAATGTCCAGAAACAAGGACATAGTAAATCCACTAGCACAATAATGTTAATTGCAGCATTATTTATCATAGCAAAGATACGGAACCAACCCAGATGTCCTTCAGTTGATGAGTAGATCAAAAAGATGTGGTACTTATACACAAGGCAATTCTATGCTGCATCAGAAAGAATGTCATCGCCCCATTTGTAAGGAAATGGAAAGACTTGGAAAAATTCATATTCAGTGAAGTAAGCCAGACCCAAAGGAACTTAGGCTCAAAGGTTTTCCTCATTTGTAGTAATTACTACACATGTAGGAATATCCTAGCAGGGGATTACAGTAGCTCAAAATCTAGGTCTGTACAGTCATATAGTATGAGACAAAATGAAATTAAATCTAGGATATAGAAACAAGAGCTTTATCTTGTGTGGTTGTTTTTCTTAAGGTACTATGTTATTTCTTTTCTCTTCTTTTGCCCTTATGGTTAATCTCATGTTGTTACTGTATCTGACTTTATTACCTGGTATATTGTATATATGGTTATTTTTTATTTGAAAGAGGGAAGGGAAGGGGGAAAGCAAGATGATTGGGAGGGGGTAGGGGGAGGGAAACAGGGATAAAAACATGAGAAGGATTATCAATATGTGAGAAGTAATTCACCTACTACCTGGTGAATTTAACTGTAACCCCTGTATACATTATCCCAACAATAAAATAAAATAAATTGAAAATAAATGAAAAAAAAGAAATACTTGGTGAGAAATTGGGACACTTTTGCATTGTTGATAGGAATGTTAAATGGTAGAGCCATTGTTGGATTGAAAAAAATAAGAATAAAATTACCATATATATGATGCAGAAATTACACTTCTGGGAAAATACTCAAACAATTGAAAACAAATAACAGAGAGCATTTTCACTCAAAACAACCATAAGATAGAAACAACGCAGATGTCTGTGAATAGACAAGTAGATACTCAGAGTATATCATAATTGAATATTATTCCATATTAAATAAGAAATAATGGAGGGGGTCACAAGTATGGGGATTCATGCCTTTAATCTCAGCTATTTGCAGGGCAGATAGAAAGCTTCCAATTCCATGACAGTCTAGGCAATGTTAGTGAGAACTTATCACAATGAAAAATGCTGGGCATCATGGTTTTTATCTGTAATCCCAGCTACATTAGAGTTTGAGGCAGAAGAATTGTGGTTAAAGGCCTTCAGGGAAAAATCATGTAGGCCCATCTTAAAACAAATTAAAATAAAAAGGTCTGTGGGTATGGCTGAAGGTCTGAAGTGGTAGAGTTGTTTGCCTAGCAAGTGCAAGCCCCTGAATTCAGACAATGGTACCACCAACAAATGGAAAGTAGCACATGAAATTTAAGCATGTTACATCATAAATAAATTTTGAAAATATATGAAGTGAAATAAGCCAGTGATGATGGGGCAAATATTATGTGATTCTACTTGTATGAGACACCCAAGTGTCCAGAAACAGGGCATACTAAACTTATTACCACAACAATGTTCATTGCAGCATTATTTACCATAGCAAAAATATGGAACCAACCCAGATGCCCCTCAGTTGATGAGTGGATCAAGAAGATGTGGTATTTATATACAATGGAATTCTATGCTGCCATCAGAAAGAATGACATTTCCCCATTTGTAAGGAAATGGAAAGACTTGGAAAAAATCATATTAAGTGAAGTAAGCCAGACCCAAAGAACATAGGCTCTATGGTTTCCCTCATTTGTAAAAATTAGTACACATCTAAGATTCTCCTAGCAGAGGATCACAATGGTTCAAAAGCTATGTGCATGTGGCCACACAGGATGAGACTAAAAAAATGAACTCCGGTATAAGGAAACAAGAGGTTCATCTTTGTGATTGTTGTGCATAATGTACTATGTGAAGTTATTTCTTGTCTCTTTTTTTCCTCATGATTTATCTGATGTTACTGATCTGACTTTGTTACCTAGTGTATTGCATATATGCTTATTTGTTTGTTTGAAATAGGAAAAACAAGATGAGGGGAGGGAAAGTGAGAAAAAAAACATAAGAATTAATGTACCCACTATCTGACGAATCTAACTGTACCCCTCTATATGTTACCCTCACAATAAAATACATTTTTTTAAAGCTGTTATTCCTGAGGGTCAATTTTATACCCTGCTACATTGCCAAAGTTTCATATCCACTCAAATGAATTTGGAGTGGAGTTTATAGGGTTTTTTAAATACAGGATGAGACAAAGAGGGAACGTTTTCCTTCATTTTTCGCTATTTGCATCCTTTTATGTTTGTCTTTGGCCTTATTGCTCTGGCTAGGAATTTCAATGCTATATTGAAAAGAAGTGGAGAGAAGAAATGGCTTTAACTAAAATGCTAGCTGCAGGTTTGTGATATACATCCTTTATTGAACATATGACCTTATAAAATGATGCTAATTGAAATGAACCCTAAGAAACGGAAACGAAAGTATTTTTTGTTGTTTTTTGTGTATTGTGTGAAGTTATTTCTTTTTCCATTCGTTTTTCACCTTTTGATTTATCCCTGCTGTCCCTGTTTTTTACTTATGGTGTCTTAGGTGTACATTTAGGGAAGGAAAAGGATGAGACAAAGAACAAAGTGTGAACCAATGCAACAGATACCAACAAGATACCAGGTCGGGGAAATGGTGCTGTGGCTCAAGGGGTAGGGCAGTAGCCTTGAGCTGAAGAACTCAGGGACAATGCCCAGGCCCAGAGTATAAGTCCCATGACCGACAATAAAAAAAAGAGAGAGAGAGAGAATGTGTTGAAAATGTTGGGAGAGGGTCAAGAAGTCAGAGAAGGAAAGTGGGAGAAAATGAGGGCAGGGTAACACTGTTCAACAAGAAATATACTCTAATACCACATTTATGTAAATGTAACTGTTCATCACCATTACAATAAATTAAATAAAGACATAGTATGTCTCTAAATATATCCTAACTATATTAGTTTTAATGGTACGTGGACATTAAAATAAAAATATAAAAAAATATAAAAAATATGCCTGATTATCTTCACATAGTATATTTAATAAATCATATTCTTCAATTAGGTTAAAAAAACAAATCTCATAGGCTTTCCTGCCCAGGCTGGCTTCAAGCCAATCAGACCTTAGCATCCTAAGTAGCTAGGAGTACAGGTCTGAGTCACAGACACCAGGTAGAATAGGTGTTTGATAAGAAGAAACTGTATTGATTGAACATGGGGAAGAAAACACACACTAATTAGGTAAGCAGTGCTACAAAGTGACCAGGCAAGCATTGACCACTCATGGCTTTTTTCCTTGGAATTAACCTCCAGGCCCACCTTGTTGCCATGTTTGAACTTCAGTTTTGCCACTAGCAATCTTCTCTCAAAATCTCAGGTGGGTCATCTTCTAGTTCTGGATTACAAAATTGTGAGTCTAGTACTTAAAAGTTTAGCGCGGGCAGGTGCTAATGGCTCATGCCTACATTTCTAGCTACTGAGAAAGCTGAGACATAGAGGATAATAGTCTGAAGCCAGCCTGAGAGAAAAACTTCAACATTCTACCTTCAATTAACCAGTAAAAAAAGCCAAGGCATGGCTAAAGTAGTAGAGTGCCAGTTGTGAACAAGATGGCTGTGCAAGACCTGAGTTCAAACATCATTACAGGCATATATGCATGAAATACCTTAGATTGTATGTCTGATAGCAAGAAAACCAAAGGGTTAGTGATTCCTAAAGCACTTTATAGGAAGAACGGCCATTAAAAATCAGAATGTTTTGTTTGGAAGGAAAGGTCACTGAATAGCGTTCACTAGTAATTCATAACTGTATTGAAGTATAATGATCATACTCACTGCTAAATGCAGACTCTGTGAATGTATGGGCAAACTATTTTATTTTCCTAAAACTCAATAAACAAGGTGCTATCGCCATTCTTAATTTATGAGCGTGATCATTTTACTGTGACAGGGAATGTTTGCAGAGTGAATAGTGAAGATTATCACATTTATTATACACTCCTTATTTAACCCATTACCAAACCTTGTTTTTTTTTCCCCAAAGCAATTCTTACCATTTGATTGTATCTTATTAGTTGCTCATTCCTCAACTAGGATATAACCTCAAAGGAAAAATATTTACTATTATTTTATATTATGTCTGTATGCCTAGCATAGTGACTACATATCACATAATACTCAATAATACTTTGTAGGAGACAGGGAAGCAATGAGGAAGGAGAGACTAAAACTTCAATAGATATAACCCACACTGTGGTACTACTACGGGTCTGAGCACCATAGGCTAAATCCTAGATCCATTAACTGAAAAACTGACAACAAACATAATTCCATGTGCTATATCAAAGCAAGAGATGAATAACAGTCAGAGATTTTTTGGTAGTCTATTAGATGTTGTCTTCTGCTAGTCTTCTATGTGGTGTGGTACCAGACATATTCGTTTCAACTGGAAACACCCAGGGCACACCTGCATTGGAACTCGTACACATAGACACATATTTTTTTTTGAGAGATAGACCTATCAGTTCAATCTTTCTGGATTCCAGAAATTTTAAAACAAAAAAATATCCATTTTAATCTCTGTTCCTGTATTTTAATTAGTCTTTCTAAGCTCCTCAGTGACTGTCATGCAAAACCATTAAAATTAAAAGAACATTTTCCTGATTAAATCCCTTCCCTGCACTTTCAAGCCTTCGGTTGTCTATTTATGACTCTACACTTCATGCTACTGAGTTCTATTTCTAGGCCACTAATATCATCTCATGCAGAGAGAAAGATGTATTCAGCTTTCTATGTGGTGTCAGTTCTGCAAGGAGTGAAGCTTTATCTCCAATGTCTTACTATTCCTTTTTTACAAAAAGTTTTAAAACATGTAAACCAACAGTCTTGAAGGAACAGTTCCTATTTTCCATTCCTGTTACTGAATCTGAATGATGAAGAGTGGCTATGTATACATGATACAAACTTCTGCATGTGTGTGAAGCTCCTTGGGCTTGAACTCGGATCCTAAAGGCTGTCACTGAAGTTTTGTGCTCAAGGCTAGTGCTCTACCATTTGAGCCACAGCTCTACTCCTGTTTTTTTTGGTGATTAATTGGATATGAATCTCAGACTTTCTTGCCTAGACTGCATTTGAACCACAATCTTCTGATATCATCCTCTTGACTAGGTAGAATTATAGGTGTAGGTTGGTATATAAGACTCATGATATAGAGCTTAAGGGGAAAATTATCCCCTTTGGGGAAAATTTAATATTCTCTGGTACTTGTGAATTTTAAGGTAAAAGAAAAGATACCTGTTTTGTTTTATTCTCACATAAGCAGAAGATATCTGCCAAGAATCCCATTTTCTCCTTAGATGAGATGCCTGAAATTTTTTGTAGGGCTTTACAAAATGAAAATTAACTGAGTGGGGTAACTGGTTTGTTGCTTTTTCTCTATTACCTATGCAGGCTTAAGAGTGCACAGATTGCATTTGAAATGATATGACCCATAGATTTCTGATGTTCAGGAGTGTAATCAAGCTAAAATTTCAATGACAGTAGGGAAATGCACTCATGTACAAGAAAATCAAATATCAGCTATATGTCAATATTTTTTGGTATTCTTTTTTTATCATATCTGTGATAAAGGACCTACGACAATTGTATGCTGTCTCACAATCAAGACTACATCATATTGATTTAGGCATGAAATGTTATCATTAAGCAAGCACTTAATATAAGCCACATACTGTACTTTTCATTCAGCTAGTTTCCAGTGTTCCCAACAATATTGTCAGGTGGTATTGTGATAAGCCCAAGTTTGTACACAAAGAACAGAAATAATTTATGATCACAACTTTCATCACACATCTCTCTGCTTGTAATATTATGTCTCAACATGAATTTTTGTCACTTCTGGGGCACTGTCACTGAACTCTTCAGATCAAGGCCAGCACTCCATCACATTGAGCCACAGTACCACTTCTGGTCTTCTGGTGGTTATTTGGAGATAAGAATCTCATAGACTTTTGTGCCCCAGCATCCTATGTACTGCGATCCTCAGATCTCAGCCTCCTGAGTAGCTAGGATTGCAGGCATGAGCCATCAGCACCCAACTTTCAACATTTCTTATACTGTGTCCCCAGTAAAGCAAAAAAGAAGAGTTCAAACAGGTTAGATTTAAAAAAAATAGCATAAAATACATAGAGTTATTTTGCTTCTACTGTAAATCAAAGTCCAAGACTCCAAATAGTCTAAAGTAATGTTGAAAGAAAGCTAAAATTTATCCTAACACCTTGGAAAACACTTCATTCATTTGAACAGTTTAGAATGGTTGATCCTTTGATTTTTCAAGTGTATTTCAAAAGGCTGTTCAAAAAAGAGATAAGTTGGGCTGGGAGTTTGGCCTAGTGGTAGAGTGCTTGCCTAGAATGCACAAAGACCAAGGTTCAATTCCTCAGTACCACATGCATAGAAAAAAGCCAGAAGTGGTGCTGAGGCTCAAGTGGTAGAACTCTGGCTTTGTAAAAGTCCAAAGACATTGCTCAGGCTCGAAGCTCAAGCCCAGGACTGACCAAAAAGAAAAAATAAAAAAGAGAGAGAAAGAGAGAGATAAGCTAGACCAACAACTCATACTTATAATCCTATATACACAGGAGAATGAGATATGAGGATTGCAATTTGAAGCAGGCCCTGGCATGAAAGCCCATGAGACTCAGAAAAAGCCAGAAGCAGTGCTGTGTCTCTAGTGGTACAGCACTAGCGTTGAGCACAAAGAGGATCAATGACAGCATCTAGTCCCTGAGTTCAAGCCAAGAGTGGTGAGAAAAAGAGAAGACAGAAGAATAAAAATCAAGATTTAGCAATATGTTGCCAGGGATTCCTCTTTAAGTCCCATCATCAAATGGAGGGCTTTAGCACATTCTTTTTAAAATTATTATCATTGCTCCAGGAGTTTGGCCTACTGGAAGAGTGCTTGCCTAGCACACATGAAGACCCGGGTTACTTTCCTTAGTACCACATACATAGAAAAAGGCAGAAGAGGTGTTGTGGCTCAAGTGGCAGAGCTCTAGACTTGAGAATGTCCAAGGAAAAGTGCTCAGACAAAAAATAGTGTCATCTTTAAGTTATTGTACAAAGGGATTGGCCTCAACAAAGCAGTTACGAATACAAGGTATCTTGATCAGTGTTACCTCTTTAATTATTCTCACCCATCCCTCACCTACTTCCCCTTTCCCTCACTCTTCTTAATTTTGTAGGATACACATGTCTAAGTTTAATTAGTGACTAGGGAGGCTGCTTTGATCAAGCATCACTCTTAAATTGGCAACTCTCAGTAGGTCCTGTTACCCTACATTACAGCAGAAGTCATCAGTTGTATGAGTAACAAAGATTTGTTAAGAAACATGATTATTTCTACACAAACAATTATTTGGTGACCTTTTCAAATGAAATGATGTCTATCAAAACTAAATGCTATTAGGAACCATTAGTTTAAGGGTAGTTTCTCTGGACTTTGCAATGGATGTTTTGATTTAACCCTTGACCTCAATGTCAGAAGTCTCTATTCTTAGCAAATTGAACAATGTACAAGTCCTATGTCTGTCTAAATACGAAATGCTCTGAGGCCAAATAAGTCAATGAGGTTAATTTATATATAGTCTCTAGTGTCTGTTATTATTGCTAAATATATTTAAAATGGACATAATGTGTAAGAGTAGGACCCAGTGTTTTGACCCTGCATCCTACTAAATCTTGAATTCAATGAATCTAGTAATCTTTTAGAGTGCCAGAGTACCATGATGAGTATTAAGGGCCTTTGAGATAAGTTGAGGGGATACATTTACTAGGCAGACCCAGTACCAAACTCTAACTTCTGCTTCACCAGAACAGATTTATGTTTTAGTGGTTGCATAAGCAACCTTTGTTACTTTACATCTCTTGTCTTGGTTTACTGAGCATCAGCTGGGTTGTTTTCCTCTCCATATACTCTCATCCCAAATATGACCTCTATTGACATTCCACAGATTGTCAATAGAGGAATTGGAAACCAAAGGAATTACATTTCTTTAGATTCAATAATTTCATAAAACATTACTGTACTCAATCACAGATATATGCCAGACCATAAGAATGGATGGAATCTTTGAGTAGTGAAATTTAAGTGACCAGATGATATTCTTATTTTAAAAATACATGGCTGTGATTGATGCACATCAATTTATGACATCCTTTTGAAACAAACTTGTTCTTTCAAGTTATAATAATTACAAAGAGGAAAATAATACAATACACTGGAATGGAGTAACTACACTGGTAAAGGGAGGAATTTTCCAAGGACGTAATACTATTCATCAAAATTATGGTGAGATCACAAAAACCAATACCAAAAGCTGATATAACATTGCATGCTTCAATTTACAAAACTTTGAAATGACCATATTTTATTTATTTTTTTTTTTGCCAGTCCTGGGCTTCAGCTCAGGGCCTGAGCACTGTCCTTGGACTTTCTCAAGGTTAGAGCTCTACCACTTGAGCCTCAGCACCACTTCTGGCTTTTTTCTATGTATGTGGTACCGAGGAATCGAACCCGGGTCTTCGTGCATGCTAGGCAAGCACTTTAACCACTAGGCCAAACTCCCGGCCCCAAATGACCATATTTTATAATTGTAGAAGAAATTTGTTTGCCGAGAGTTATCTTTAGGGTACAGATTGCAGAAGGGAGGTGAATTTGGTTATAAATGGACAATGGAGGACATTATTGTTAAGCAGTTAATGAGTCTTTACTGTAATGGTGCCATGTATGTCTCATGTAATAAAATAGCACAAAAATAGACACATACAGTAAGTCCACATAAAGTTGGAGTAATTTGAAGATGACAGCAGTTTTGTAATATATTCTAAATTAATGAAAGATAATATTGTTGAGGGAAAAGACATAAAGGTATATTTATTTTCTTCCTTTTTTATTTTCAATAGAGCATCCATCACTGAAGCTATCCTCAAATTTACTATGTAGCACAACATGGTCTCAAATTAGGGATCCTTCTGCCTCCACCTCCTTTATGTTGTAACTGTAGTAGACCTAGCTTGTATTTGTTATGACTTCATATAGAGGCAATTATCCCAAAATAAAAATGAAGTACAAATCAATAAACATTTAAAAAGAAAATAGCACAAAATCTACATCATAAAATGAATGTATTTCTCACACAGGAAAAAGTCTCCTGTAAGCTCATACTATAATCTAATTTGATCTTTCAGGAGCACTTTTCTCCCTATTACATGGCTGTCAATTGGATTCCCAAAGGGGCTAGGTGCTTTTCAATCCTTTTCTTCTTTGTATTACTTGTATTTGTCTGGTCCTTGACATGCTTTAAGTACACTACAAACACTGATGAAAGGCACTCTGTCTTAGAGATACCTTTTGGAAATAGGCGAGTGTAGGAAAAGTCCCTCTAGGGAAAGTAGGATTGGAAGAGAATTTATACTAGAAAGCTGAAATAGAAAGGTAAAATAAAGAGGAAGCGGAATCAAATAAGGATAACAGAAAACATTTTTTGTTCAACACTCCATTCTCTCCTCTGCCTCGATATACTCTCTTTATTTCACCTCTCTACGAGTGTAAACTTTTGTTCTTGGTAAATATTGAATCATTCCTTTACATTGGACTGGTTGTTGTGGACAGAAACATTTTGATTTCAAATGGTATATGTATTTGAGCAATCACAGTCAACTAGAATGACTGCAAACTTAGTTGTTAATGAACTTTCCATTTTGATTTCTGGTTTGCTCTTGTTGGCTTTTTAATGTCATTTTGACTGATACCAGGTTTGAACCCAAGGCCATGAGTTTACTTGGTTTCTTTAATTGGTTGGCCCTTTACAATTTAAGCCATACCCCAATCTGACTTACTTTCTGGTAATCTGGGAAATATAATTTAATAGGCTTTTCTGCCTGGGGAATGTTTTGAACATAATTACCAGATTTTAACTTCTGGAATGACATTGATTATAAGCATGAGACACCATTAGACAGATCTTTTGATATGATCGTCATCAGGTTTGTTGTTTAAATCAGCCCTATTCATGTTGGATATAAGAGTCTCACCAGTTCTTAAGAGTCATGGGTGGCTTTGAACCTTGATGCTCAGATCTCAGACTACTGAGTAGATAGGATTACAGGTGTAAGCCACGCACCAGCTGAAACGAAGACCCAGGTACGATTCCAGGGTACCACATACAATATAAAAAGCCGGAAGTGGTGCTGAGGCTCAAGTGGTAGAGCTCTGGCCTTGAGAAAGACCAAGGAGAGTCCTCAGGTCTTAAGCTCAAGCCAAGGCTGGCAAAAAAAAGACTGACAAGGAAAAAAAATCATGAATTATTAGAAGGGAATGAAATAGATGCCATCAGTATAGACTCTGCAGACATCATAAAAATAATAAATATATAATTTAAAAAATTGTATATATACAAATGTGAAACTTTGATACAATGTATTAATTCACACTGGGTACAGAAGGATGATGCCTCTCAATCTAGCAGCTCAGAGGATGAGATCTGAGGATGGTGATTTGAAGGTAGCTTGGGAAGAAAAGTCCATGACACTCCAATCAACTATTAAAAGTGGAGCTATGACTTAAGAAGTGGTAGAGCGCTAGTCTTGAGCATAAATGCAGAGGGACAGCTCCCATGCCCTGATTTTAAGCCCTAATACTGGCATAAGGACCAGCACACACACACGCACGCACGCACGCACGCACGCACGCACGCACACAGTACAAAAAGAATTTCTTTCTAACCAAAAGTTCCACTATAATACTGTGAGTATCTCTGTAATTTAGGAAAACCGAAGTTTTAAACCTACAACTCCATAAGACCCAGAGATACAACTCAGGAATCTATCTAGAGCATTGCAAGTAAGGATACTGCAAAGACACTTACAAATTCATATTCACTGTTACCCTATTAAAGATAGACAAGTTATAGAAACAGATCAGATGCTCTCTAATGGATGACAGGATCAAGAAAATATGATACATATATACAATGGAATTGCACTCATCTTTCAGAAATAATAATATCATTTGCAGGAGAATGAGTGGAAGTAGAAAAAATTGTTCAATGAAATAGGTCAGGCTCAGAAAGACTAATAGTGCATATTTCTCTCATACGTAGAAGCTAGATATAAAATACAAACACACTTGATAACATATACAGGGTTTTATGTATATATACACAAACTGAGTAAAGGATGACATACTAAAGGGGAAATTTCAAAGGTATAACTACTCTAACGAACTAATAAACTGTTTAAAAAATGAATACCAAGAAGTAGAAAAATGGTGGGGGCAGGAGGAAAATGACAGTGGGGTACGAAACTGGAGAGAGGAGAAGTGAGCGAATGGAGTTATTTTCAATGTACATTATGTAAAAATTGAAATATATAATAAGGTTAAAGATGAGAAGAGGACATTTGGACAGAACTATGGAGGCTAACAAAATGAAATCTCCAAGACCATGCAGTTCTACCCCAAAAATCTCTGAAAATGCATAAATAGCAACAGGAGTAAGATGTCTGTAGTTCAATTGTTAGTTTAATTGCTATTTTAATTATACAAATTTATGGGTTACAAATGTGATGATTAGATACATGCATACAGTAGGCAAGTATAAAATCAGGATAGTTGAAAGTTTCATCTGTTTAAACTTTAAAAACATTTGATCAACACAAAATAATTGTATATATTTGTGGGGTACAGTGTAATAATATTTTAATATATTCATATAATGTGTACTGATCAAACAAAGGTAATTAACATTTAGTGTATTTGGAGCCTTTTAGCGCCTCCTTTTATTCTGTTGCAAACTACATAATAGCTTACTGTACACTAAAGTTTTATTCCGCTGTGCTGTAGAACAGTAGATGTTATTTTTGTATGTTTTAGTATTTATTATACAACTTCCTTCTATCCTCAATTTCCATAATCCATTCTAGTCACTAATACTATACTACATCTTATGATTACCTTTTTAAATATCCAGATAAGAGAGGGAACATATAGTACTCTTCTTTTTTTGACTTGTTTCACTTGACCTAATATCCCAATATCCTAAAGTTCCATCCAGTTTATTGCAAGGGACACAAATTTACTTTTATTTGGTTGCATAATATTGTACAATTTCTTCATTTTCTCATCCATCACTGAGAACCTAGCCTAATTCTGTATCTAAGCTACTATAATTACTGACACATTGGCATACAGGCATCTCTATACTAAGTGCAGGATCAGTCATTTATAAGAATAAAATTTATTATCACAGTTCTTGAGAGTAGAAAGTGTACCAGAATCTGGACAGGACCTGTGATTTGTCCTTGAACTCTTTAGCTCAAAGCTAGCATTCTCCCACTTTGAGACATAGCTCTACTTCCAGTTTTTAGGGGGTTAATTGGAGATAAAAGTTTCACAGTCTTTACTGCCCAGATTGGCTTTGAACGGTGATCTTCACATCTCAGCATCCTGAGTAGCAATGAGCCCCCAGCACCTGATTCACACTTAACTTCTTACCATCAGAAACCAACTCCCTTGAAAATGGGAATTACCTACTTATGAAAGCAGAATGTGAAGAAAATTGTCCAATCACCTCCTACAATTCTTATCTCTTAATTCTGTTACAGTAGCAAGTAAAGGTCGCTTGGAAAGAAGCAGTGGTTAGGAGACAAAAATAACAAGTGAGAGAGAAGAAAAGTCAAGCATCACATATGTCTATACAATTAGTTTTTGGTTTGTTTTTGTTTGTTTGTTTGTTTGTTTGTTTGTTTTTTTGCCAGTCCTGGACCATGAACTCAGGGCCTGAGCACTGTCCTTGGACTTTCTCAAGACTAGAGCCCAATAATTAGTTTTAAAAAAAAAATTGTCCCTGGGGCCGGGAGATTGGCCTAGTGGTAGAGTGCTTGCCTAGCATGTACAAAGACCCAGGTTCGATTCCTCAGTACCACATGCATAGAAAAAAGCTGGAAGTGGTGCTGAGGCTCAAGTGGTAGAGCTCTAGCATTGAGAAAGTTCAAGGTGAGGGCTCAGGCCCTGAGCTCAAGCCCAGGACTGGCCAAAAAACAAAAAAATTGTCCCTCTGTAGTTTATCATTTATGTACCTTAAGTAATTTTAAAGTTTCTTGTGCCCTACCAAATCAAGAGACACGGCATGCTGGCAGTTCTCAAGGGTTTTTCCAGTTCATCATGAGAGCCCATTCTTCAAGTGTGGGAAAGGGGATTTTTCTATTTGGATGGAAGGCTCAGAAGACTGGCCAGAAGATCACTGCAAAAAAAATGTCACCATAATACATCAGGGTGTCACCATATGTAAGAAATTCATTGCAAAAAAGAATAACATATCCATCCATCAGACAAAACTACTTCTTAGCCTCCCCCTTGGGTGTGGGGGGGGGAAGACAGCTGATATCATATCTAATTATGTTTCCAGATGAAAGAAGATAGAAAAAGATTAGGAAAGTTAATAACTATTAAAGAATTTCCTACATGAAAGAGAAAGTCATGAGATATTCCTGTGGCTTATAAGCTATGAAAACAAATCTCAATTAGACTTTACCAACTTTCAGAAATGAAATAAAGCTTTATTAGAAGTTTGTTCCCAAGGGAGATTTTCTCAGGATTTAGACAATGTCGTTTGGGGAGTAGGGCCTTCATGATAAATATTTTTCTAGTGAAAAGATTCAAGCGGTCTTTTCACTGAAGCAAAATTGGCGAAACACAATTCCAAATCCAGTCAATGTGTAAAACCAGAAAGAGGTGTGATTTTTAATAATCAACCATAGAAACAAGGAAACTTTAAACAGCAAAACATTTATTAAGGAATATAAATTAGCTACAACAATGGGCTTAATTTTAATATTTTCATATTTTCAGAGATGCGTATAACATACTGATCATAGTGATTAACTGAGTTATTTACGTTGCTTCACTTTGCTGTTCCTTCTGATCTCTTGCTTTTTGTCTAACATTCTTCCCTTTTAATTTCTTCCTTCTTTTTTTGTAGTACTAGGGACTGAATCCAGAGTCTCATATATGCAAGGTAAGTACTCTGCTACTTGAGCCATGTCCTGAGGCCCTTTTTTCAGGCAGGGAAGAGGACAGAATTTCACTACCTTTTGCCTATGTTATCTTTTATATAAAGTTCCATACACAGAAGAAAATGTGTCATATTTGCCTTCTAAACCTAATTTATCTTGCTAAATATCATGATGACCAATTTTTCTTATTTCCCTACAAACAGGAGAAATTCATGGGTAAATAAAACATGATTGTTGACATATATGTTTTAATCCATTTCCTCTATCAATAAGCACTAAGGCCCATTTCACAGCTTAGCTATTGGGAATAGTACCACAATGTGCAGATAACTATGTTATATACTGACTTTGGTTCCTTCATGTGTAGATGAAGACATGATCAACAGGGTCCTATGGTGCCTATACTTTTAATTTTCCCAGCAAATCCACTGTATGTCATAAACAAAGAAATATAGGGTTACAGTCTTCACGAATGTATCATGTATATATATGTATATATATATCTTATATGATCATATGTAATATATGTGCAAATTGAGAAAGAATAGCTGGCCTGGAAGCAAGAAGATGCAGGAGATGGCCTCCCTGGCCTATGGCCTTCATTCTTCCCTTATTAAGCCAAGGAGGTTGGATTAGGTCCTCAAAAGCCTTTTCAACTTACATATTTATTTAAATAACTGAGTATATAAAACTAGGAAGGCGATAAATGAGCAATGCATGATAGAGCAGATTTAGAAATTTAACTTTGGTGTTGCTTTTTCTTTTTTGGTGGTTCTAGGTTTTGAACATAGGGCTTTGAGCATACTAGTCAGGAACACAACTGCTTGAGCTATACCTCCACCCCTATTTGCTCTGTTTACATTTCAGATATTTTGCTCAGGCTAGCCTGGACAATGATCTCCTGTTTATGTTTCCCTATTGGCTGGGATGACAGGTTCCTACCACCAGGTTCTCCTGGTCTAGATTTTGCTTTTGTTTTTAAGATGACCTTTCATAATGCAAGGTCACAAGTTAGCTTCCCAGAGGTTCAGGGTAATCAAAAAATAGAGGTTCATAAAAGTTCAATGCCAAGGGTATACAACATTTTCTCTATGAGGATCAGTAAACAGAGTCAGGTACAGGAAAGCTAGTGACTCATTCTGAGACCTCAGAGAAAATGTACAGGGCAATTCAAATGTGAGCATCAATGGTTCCACATTTTCCTTTCTCTTCATCTGCTGTCCAAATGCCAAAGAATTGGAGGATGATTACTATCAGGGGCCATTATTTTGGCAGAGAGCCAGTATCTGCCTGGGAAGGAAGGCAGCCTTGGTGCTCATGAACACGGTTGGTAAATCCTTTCTAACATTGCTGAGGGGACAATGTTAACCTTTAGGCAAAGGATATAATCAGGCAAGAGATGAATAGAAGACAATGGAACAAGAAATAGACATAGTCATGTGCAAAGATTATGAGTGTAGTTTGGATTTATTTAGGGTTAAGCTCATCAACTAGAGCTCCAACGAAATAGGTACTTTTCTAATCTCAATGATTTATGTACAATGAGGATAATAATATTGATTCCACAAGAATGATTGGAAACACATTAAGTAACATTATGTATGAAGTGGAGGACGTGAGACAAATACATAATACAAGGTCAGTAAATTGTTAATTATTCACATTGTCATTGCCATCACCATAACCATATATTCCTTAATCATTCATATAACAAATGACTTAACAAAGGTTAATGGTATTAAGTGTTTAAAAAGCACCAGTAGCTAAAGTTTCAAGTCCAAACTCCATTGGTCCTTAATGTCCTCCACACTGGCCTAATATAGACTCTCATACATCAATAGCCTTAGATGTCATACATTTGAAAGCCCAGGACTGTTGAATTACCATATAATTTCTAATCATGGCTGATGTGCATTGGTAGCTTTATATCTGCAAGATGGTAGATTTTCCTTAGTTTTCATGATATCCAATGAGGCTCTTACAGCTGGACTCTGTGTAGCATGCCTCTTCTTGACTCACCCTGGTCATATCTAGGTGACTAAACTTTGCTTCAGCTTCCGGGTAAGTATGAAAGTTGACCTTATTGTTGTACCAAATTCTAATAAGTATCGTCTCAAGATGTGGAATTCTGTCCAGTGTCTGAGGTTCTTATTACAAGACACGACTGAGAACTGAAATGTCACCCAACATTTCTTTAGTATTTCTATCAACTAGATTGTCTTTCTCACATATCTTACAAATCTCAGCATTCCTTGGAGTAAAATATTATATAGATATTTCAGTCATAGTCACCAAAGGAAATAAAAGGTACACTCAGAAGCTGGGAGCAGTGGCTCAGTCCTGTAATCCTAGCTACTAAGGAGGCAGAGATCTGAGGATTAAGGTTCAAAGCCAGCACGGGCATAAAAGGACCTGAGACTCTTATCTCCAATTAACCTCTAGAAAAATGGGAAGGCGAAATAGCTCAAGAATAGGGTGGTAGCCTTAGCCTGAAGAGCTCACGGACAGCGCCCAGGCCAGGTTCAAGCCCCATGACGAAAAAAAAAAAAAAAGGTATACTCAGAGTGAGTAATCAAGATGTTAAATGTAAATGCTATTCAAATGGTGTGGGAAGGTTAAAGAAAAAAAAAAGATGGATGCCAAAGCACCCTAAAATTTATACCAGCAGAGATGTTCCCCTAAGACCCAAATGTCAAGAGGCAAGTGTAGGAATCAATCCTGCCTTGCAGAGGAAAACATGGCTAGGAGATAGAATTTTCCCTACTAAATCGTCTCTTTTGGTAGAGGAAATTAGAACCAATGAGAACAATTACCAATGCCAGCAGGGGTCAGAGGGATAAATACATATCCAGCCATGAAGTAAAATGTCAAAATAACTCCTGTGACATATCCATACAGATCACACTGCTGGAGTACACAGTAAAATAGACAGATACAAACTGTATTTAGAGGTACAAGAATAAAATATTCAGTTTCAGGTAGAAACTTCTGTCTCAGTAGGTATAAAAGATCTATCAACGTTCTGGCCTACTCAAACTTCTTAGTGCTATTATGGTTCCTGCCACCTGTAGTGTCTAATTCCTAACCTCTCAGTAAACCAAGGACAAGCTTTTATGCACCCACCTCTATTGTTCCATAACATCCCAAATAATTCCTAATCACTGCTTTACAGGAATTGCAATTTTTCCAGTTTATCGCCCTCCCATCTGCCTGTCTGCACACTTGACAAATACTTGATGTGTTTCCAACATGTATCAGCCTCATTACTATGTGATAGGAATACAATGATATATAAACATATATGAGTTCTTTTCAGGGACCTGGAAATATACTAGAAGAAGAAAAGACTAACCAAAGAACCACACTAGCAAGTATGAGCACCAATACCTTATAAATACATACAATGTGCCTTCCACCCACTATTTAGTGACTTTATGTCAAATTAGTTATCTGACACTGTTTCCCAGAATTACAGTACTTATATTACTACAAGATGGACTGGCTGCAAGAGAAAATTGCATACGATTTGCATGATGAAAGTTAAGAAGCAAACATTTTTAATACTCTGAAGGTCATTGTGGGGCAAGTTGCTGCTTTGCTTCCTTATGTTTGCTAATGTGCTGATCCATCTCATTTGCATGGGGAAAAAAGTAGGAACTAGGTTGGCTCCATATTTTAGTTATGGTAAACAATGCTGCAATGAACACAGTTGTGCTGCGATTGTCATCATTTGGTAAATGTCCAGGAATGGGATTGCTGGATTATAGGGGAGTTCAATGTTTTGTCTAAAGCATAATTTACCATGGAACCAACCCATATGTCCCTCAGTAGATGAATGGATCAAGACAATATGGTATATGTGTATACATAAATGGGATATATGTAATAAAATTCTATGCTTCCCCGAGAAAGAATGACATTGGTCCATTTGTAAGAAAATAAATCATATTGGAATAAGTCATATTAAGTGAAGTAAGCCAGACCCAAGGAAACATAGACTCCATGGCTTCTTTCATATGTAGTAATTAGTATATGTCTACCATAGTTATAGCAGAGAATCACTATGACTCAGTAGATGTGTACATGGGAACATAAAATAATGCTATTGAAAATAGTCTAGGGCCATACCACCCTGAACGCGCCCAATCTCGTCTGAAAATGAGAGGATATGGAAACAATAGGGCTTTATTATTGTTGATGTTGTTGTTTTTAATGTACCATATGAAATTTGTTTGTTTGTTTTTTGCCAGTCCTTGGCTTGAGCTCAGGTCCAGAGCACTGTCCTTGAACTTTCTCAAGGGTAGAGCTCTACCACTTGAGCCTCAGCACCACTTCTACCTTTTTTCTAAGTATGTGGTACCAAGGAATGGAACCCAGGTCTTCATGCATGCTAGGCAAGCACTCTATCACTAGGCCAAACTCCTAGCCCATGAAATTTGTTTTTTATTTTCGTTTTTTTCCTTTGGTTTGTCCCCTTTAGTCACGATTTTTTATTCTGGTGGCCTGTGCCTTTATCTGATTTGGGGCAAGAAAGGGGAATCACAAAATATCAAAACAAGAACAAAGGGTGAACCAAAGCAACAGCGATACTTACAGGACATTAGTTTGGGGGGAGAGGAGTCAGGAGGAAGGGATAGTGAGAGAAAAAGAGAGAGGGGTAATAATGTTCAACATTATTAGTCATGTTGGGTACCAGTGGCTCATGCCTGTAATTCTAGCTATTCACGAGGCTGAGATCTGAGGATATAGGTAAAAGACAGGACAGACAGGAAGGCCATGAGACTCTTATCAACAATTAACCACTAGAACACCAGAGGTGGCCCTGTGGCTCAAGGGGTAGAGTGTTAGCCTTGAGTTGAAAGGCTCAGGGACAACACTCAAGCCTAGAGTTCAAGCCCCACTACTGACCAAAAACAAACAAAACAAAAAGACATACTCATTGCCTTATTCATGCAACTGCAACACCTCTTCCCTCTGTACATCATTTTCACACCAAAATTAAATGATTTTTTTTTTTTGCCAGTCCTGGGCTTGAGCTCAGGGCCTGAGTACTGTCCTTGGGATTTCTCAAGGCTAGAGTTCTACCACTTGAGCCTCAGCACCATTTCTTTATTTTTTCTATGTATGCGGCAGCAAGGAATCTAACCCGGGCCTTCATGCATGCTAGGCAAGCACTCTACCACTAGGCCAAACTCCTACCTCATGAAATTTAAATTTTTAGAAAGACAGGAAAAAAAAGGAGTAGGAATCGTACATCGTAGAGCTCCCATAAGACATTTCCTTTACCATCTCTGAATCCTGGTATAGGATTCACTACAGCTTTATAGTGAATAATGTCAGCTTGTCCTGTGTATTACCCACATCAAGACTAGAAGTGGTGAAAGACAGTTTACAAATATCCTCATGGGATCCAGTGTATTTTTGTGGTTTCCAATTTGTTTGTTCTCCATTCTTTCCCACTCCTGACCTTAGGTTTGGCTGCAAACATTGAAATAAGTTGTATAGAAACTAATTAGGTCCCCAAATGGCCTCAAGTCTCATCATTAAAATAAAGTCCTTTATTTTTTGACCCCCTAGTCGAACCTTACCTAAGTCTGAAGCTTGTATCATTATTACACTTATATTTTAAAATAAATTTTATTATCTCTAGTTGCATAGAGATGCCATTTAACAAAGTAGTTTATGACTACAGCGCATCTTGATCAATATCATTCCCCATTATGATTCTTACCCCTACTTTGACACACCCTTTCACTTACTTAATTGCGTGGTTAAGTCCAATGAAGTCTTTCTTGCATGCTTATTCCATTCCCCCCTTCGTTCTACTTCTTTCTCCTTGGCCCTATCCCTCTTTCAAGTACCCAATTCCTGTTGCTTGTATTTTTTACTTTGACTTTGTCTTTCTACAAAATTACAATAGTTGAGCTTTACATAGGGCCTACTATACTTCAATTAATTCATTTGAAAGTGCTAGCATAACACATGACATGTTTATTTATAAATTTACAGGATCATTGTAGTTATCCAAAATAAGAGAAAACATGAAACCTTTGTTTGTGTCCTACTTTTACTTCATTTAATTTTTCCAAGCCTTTCCATTTCCTTAAGAATGCAATACCATTCTTTCTGATGCATGAGTAAAATTCCATTGTGTATATACATTTTCTTTTTTTTTTTTTTTTGCACCAGTCTTGGGGCTTGAACTCAGGATCTGAGCACTGTCTTTGAGCTTTGTAAGTGCTCCGCCACTTGAGCCACAGCACCACCTCCAGCGTTTTCTGTATATGTGGTACTGAAGAATTGAACAAACTCAGTACTTCATGCATGCTAGGCAAGCACTCTACCACTAGGCCACGCTAGTGACCGAACATTACATTTTCTTGATCCATTTGTCAGTTGAGGGGCACCTGGGATGATGTGATTCAATATCTTGGCTATAGTGAATAGTGCTATAGTAAACATGGTTGGGCTAGTGGTTTTACTGTAGCCTTGTTTGTGATCTATTGGATAAATGTCTAGGAGTAGAATATATTTTAAAGAAAGATATAAAGACACAGAGAGATTAAGGAACTTGCTCAAAATCAAACCATAAGCACAAGAATCTAACTTTTAATTCCAAGCAGTTTAGACTAAGAGTATTATGTATATGACTATTCTTGTACCTGCCTGTTTAACCTTGGTTTATAATTAGACACCAAAAAGAAATACAAAAGAAAGAAACTTATCCAAAAACAGCATACCATATAAAAAAAGGAGCCTAGCTATTCACATGTCAATCCTAATTATATCTCAACTTAGAAAAAAACATACATTTTTAGCAAAATACCTAAGAGGGAAAATGCCTAATCAGCTGAAATCTGGACAAAGATGAAGAAAAATGAGTCCTTTCCCACTTCTGACACTACTGTTGGGATCTAGTGGCTGCCTATTCTCCAACTGAGAAACAATACTGCCATGAGTATAACCAGAATTGTTTACAGTACTTAGCAGTGGTGATGGAATAGAACAAAGTGCACTAGAGTAAGAATCAAGAAAATAGTGAACCATCCCAATTCTGCTTCTGATTTTTCTATATTTAACTCTATACATGTGAGTTCTTCCTCTGCATCTCAGTTACTCCTTTCTACAATGGTATGGTTGAACGCTACCATCTGTAAGGCTCTGCAGTTACAGGATTCAATAGCCAGGATCCTATATTAGAGTCTGTCCAGATGTTCAGTTCAGCAAAGCAAGAACTAGCATAAAAACCTGGGACACTGTGGTAATTATTTGCTGCTTCTTAATATAAAACAAGACAAATAAACATTGAATTACTTTTGCTGGAACTAGGGAAAAGAAATAGAAATAAAAGATTATGGGAAAGGTTTACCTGGTCACAAACTAGTAGCTGCAGGATTTAAGCCATTTCTATCACCAACAATCCCAAGTGAATCTTTGTGCTGCAATAAAAAAGATGAACACATTCATTTTACAGAGATGATCTCTTCATCTAAAAAGTCTCCAGAGAAAGTTTTATCAAATGGGAAAATGTGAAAGCAAAGCATGATTCAAGCAAACCACATGACCTCCGCCCAGAGAATGATGAATTATCTGCCTTGGTCAGGAAGGAAAACATGAACTAGAATTGATTTGTTCTCTTCTCTTGGGAGAAAGTGTGAGTGAAGGAAGATGCTAGAAACTGTCTTAAGAAGTCTGGATTTAACTATATGTATTTTCTTCACATAGAAAGTAAAATAAAAATGCTTGTCCGGTTCAGTGTCTGTTGTTTTGGAGAATAGTGTCTGTGAATTGAACATATGTTTCTAAATAAATGTTCAGATGATACAGCTTCAAAGTAAACAGTTTAGATATTATGGCTCAGTTTATATTTTAGGCAGCCATCTCTTAAATGAAGAAAGATAATAACTTCAGATTTAGTCTGATATCATGAAGCTTCTGAATCAGATAATTGAAAAACTAAGACAGATCTCCTTTTTATCTTTAAAGTAAATTAGGCAATTTAAAGAAATGGCTTTTAGGGATAAGAGAACCAAAATACGGTTGGTAATATGGATGGGATAAGATCATTTTGCTTTGACCTGCAAATCAATAAGGCACATTAACTAGTTATTTAATGTAAGAGAAATGAACTGGACTCTTTCAATTAGCATAGGGTATTTTAAAGGGGAAAAGGCATCTTAATTATTTGCTTGTAAATGGCCCTTTTTGAAGAGATGCAAAATCTCCAGTAGAAATTTTTGTTTAGAGATGAGGTATTTATACACAATGGAATTCTATCCTACCATCAAAAAGAACAACATGCACCATTTGTAAGGAAATGGGAAGACGTGGGAAAAATCATATTAAGTGAAGTAAGCCAGACACAAATGAACAAAGGATCAGTGGTTGCCTTCATCTATAATAATTAGTACACATCAAGAACTCTCCTAGCAGAAGATTACAATAGTTCAAACCCTAGATATATAAGGTCATATAGGATGAGGCCAAATTAATGGACCTCCAGGAGATGGAAACAAGATCTTAATTATAAGTGACTGTTACTCTTTATGTATTATGTTTTTCTCTCTTCTCTTGAGTTGAGTTAATCTCATATTGTTACAGCATCCCACTTTGTTACCTGGTATATTATATAGATGTTTACTTGTTTATTTGAAATAGGAGGGGAAAAATGAGAGGAGGGGGTAGGAAGAAGGAAATGGGGATAAAAACATAAGAAGGAATATCAATGTGTGAGAAGTAATGTACCTTCTATCTGGCAAATGTAACTCTAATCCCTCTATACATTGAAATAAAAAATTTATTTAAAAAAGAAAATTTTGTTTAGACAGATAATCTGTCATGGGAAGTTGTTTTTCACAACTTTTTTTGTTTCTAGTTGCTCGATTTCATTGTGGCATTTGTTCAATTAAGGAATTCATTGAAATATCTATGAAGCATGATTTTTCATATATTTTTATTGTAATTAATAGAAGGGTTCCATTATAATCACCAGATAGAAGGTGCATTACTTCACAAACACTGATACCCTTTCTCATGTCTTGGACCCCATTTCCCTTCCCCTACCCCCGCTCCTCATCTTGTTTCCCCCCCTTCCCTACCCTATTTCAAATAACCAAATTAACATATATACAATATAACAGATAACAAGGTAAAATACTGTAACAATATGAGATAACCAACGGATAGCAAAGAGATGAGAGATAGCATAGTACATTAAGGACAGCAATCACTCATTATATGGCTTTATGTATCTAGGTTTTACTCTATTGTAAATCTCTGGTAGGAGAGCCCAAGGTTTCTACTGATTATGACAAATGAGGGAAACCATTGAGCCTATGTTCCTTTGAGTCTGGCTTACTTCACTTAATATGATTTTTTTCTAAGTCTTTCCATTTCCTTACAAATGGGGCGATGTCATTCTTTCTGACAACAGCATAGAATTCCATAGTCTATAAATACGGTATCTTGTTGATCTAATCATCAGCTGAAGGGCATCTGGGTTGGTTCCATTAACTTTGCTGTGGTAAATAGTGCTGCAATGAATATCGTTGTGCTAGTGGATTTAATATGCCCTTGTTTCTGAACGAGTGGGAGCTGTATGGTTAATCTTTTGAGGAACGGCCATACTGTTTTCCATCATGGTTGAATGAGTTTTCACTCCCACCAAGAGTGTAGTAATGATCCCTCCCAGCCACATCTCTGCCAGCATCTGTTGTTATTAGATTTCTTAATCATGGCCGTTCTAACTGGAGTGAGGTAGAATTTTAGAGTTGTTTTCATTTGCACTTCTTTTATGGCCAGAGATTTTTATATTATGTAATGAACTAAATACTGACATATCCCTTTGGCTCTTGATATTTTAAGAGATCTGTTTAGATCTTGGGTCTCTAGGGCTGGGACTATAATACTAATTTTAACATCGTTTAATTTTTCTCCAAAATTTCCTCTTAGTCTGATTTTCCTTCAATATACTGTTTTTAATTACATTATAGGTTACAGAAAAGTAGAAGGAAAGTGTGTTGTGTGATAAAACTATAAGCCATGGTTATAACGCACAGAAAAAAATTCCCAATCATTAAGGGCAGTTTTGCTGATCATTTACGTTACTCAGGTCCACAATAAATCACAAATATGCCCTTGTTGTCAGACTCTTAGAATTCTGCATCATATATGTGGATTCAAGTGTTCCATGCCTAACCAAAGTAGATAGTGCCTGTTTTTCGCCTACATTATTTGTCTACAGAACCCTTGTCCAGGACTGCTGGTTTACGAAGATAGAGGATTGTTCAGCAACTAGATCATGCTTATGTAGCTCTGAGATATCATTTGTACCCACTGGCATCACTACCTATTCTGTATTGCTTTATCTTTAATTAAAAAATTCAGATTAACAGTCTTCTACATTTACATAATTCATACGCACATACACATCATGTATGTATGCATATACATGAATGCATATGTATATGCATACATATAGTTAACTGTTTGAGCTTTATATAGATGGAGAATTCATTCTGTCTCATTTTCTCAGTACAGTATATAGCAACGCCTTCAAAATTTATTTAATAAGAAAATTAATGATATTTGTTTGACTTTTCCTATGCTCCTCCACCTCAATCTATAGTACTAATTTGATCTTTTCCTTGGCCTTCAATCCTCTGCTTGTCCTTCCTTATATACAAGATTCTCCTTGTTGTACTAGACCCATGCATAGTCCAGTGATGAAAAATATCAAAGCATGTTTTGCGTACAAAAGTAGTTCGGCCCTAAGGGTAGAGTGCTTGCCTAGCATGCATGAAGACCCAGGTTTGATTCCTTGATGGAACATACATAGAAAAAAGCCAGAAGTGGTGCTGAGGCTCAAGTGGTAGAGCTCTAGCCTTGAGAAAGTCCAAGGACAGTTCACAGGCCCTGAGCTCAAGCCCAGGACTGGAAATTTTTTCTTATAAAACACCTTAAGTATTCATTTTTCTTGAATCTATTTTTATGTTAATATCTTCGAGAATATAAACTTGTACCAGATACCTCACTGTGCATAATATTCCCTTTTAAGAACTGTACTCTTCAGTCTTTAGTCTCACTCAGTTTACTTCCCCTCCAACATCTTCATAGGCCCTAAATTCAGTTCATAGGCAAGAAAAAAATCTCAGTCCCACATTAATTGAGATAACCCACACTTGGAAAGTTGTAATATCCTCTCAAGTCATTAGGTCTGTCTCTCTTTCTATTTTTATATTGGGCAGTCCATGCTTGAAAATGAGTTCAGAACGTAGTAAGTACTGGGAATATGTTCTCTACAATGGTTCAATCTGGTCAGTTGCTTCTTTTCCAAATACCACAGTCATGTCAATCTTACAAAGAACTCTTCAAGAGGACTAGTCTTTTTCCCATTGACAATTTAAGAGTCTCTTCACACTCTGCTTCTTCTGTGTATCACTGATCAATTTCCTTTCAGGAGTATAGTAAAAGAGATATATGCGGTGAGAATTGCCTTCTAGTCAACACTGGGAGTATCTCTGGCCTGTTCTGCACTTTAGATATGCTGTCATAGATAACATCATCACAGAGGAAACCTCTATGATACCTGACAATAAAACAGGACGAGATTCCGTAAACAAAACTTTTCAATGAAAAAATGCAATTCATTTTGGAATAATCTTAGATTCACCGAAAAGCTGCAAAATTAGCACCCAATTTATCCTATTATTAGCATCTTATATAACTGTGACAAACTTTTCAATATAAAAAATAAAATTTGACACATTTCTGCTAACTAAAGTATGAGATTTGTTTGTACCACTAACATAATTTTACTGTTTCAGAGTCTTATCCAAGATTCCAAATTTCATTGAGCAGAGTTTTCTGATAAAATGTGAGACTATCCAATCAAGCTAAACACATCAAGAGAAAACAGCTCACATCTCTTTCTTTTTCCAGAACAGAAGTCCTACTTAGTCTATCTGCATTGTGTAGCCAAAGAGAGCTTGGCTCCAGGGCAAGCTCAGAAAGAATGTTGTAAAGGGAAGGACATCTTTTAGACATGGAAAAGCACAGGAAAAAGGAAAGGTAACAATGTCCAATGCCAAGTAGAAATTGGGAAGACAAAAGGGAAGCTAATGGCTAATTTTCAAGGACTCCAAAGTGAAAAATCAGAAGTTTTCAAAATTCATTAAAGAAGTAGCAAGGGTGACTGCAGACATGATATGGAGAATGCCGACACTGGATGGATCCTGTGCCCTTCACCATCTCAATGACAAACCTCTATTCTGAAGCAGACAAGTTAGAGTCTCAAAATTGAAGTGTGCCAAACTCAAAAATAATCGAGCCCAGGGGTTAAGAAACTGTAATCCTGCCAGCCAAATATTGCCTTCTGCAAGATTTTATAAATTTTTATGGGAACACCTAGCCACATCCACTTGTTTCTGTACTGCCTCTGATAACTTTTGCATTTTAAAGACAGCTGAGACAAAGAACACCTGGCCCACAAAGCCTAAAATATGCATCATTCAGACATATATAGAGAAAAGGGATATAGATTTAATTAAGAAATGGAGAAGCAAGAGCCTGTATAGTCTTTATCTAGTAGGTGTTTAATTGTTAGGCTAAATACGAAGCCTTTGTTACAGGTCTGATGCATTGCCTGTGGAATACCCATTAGTTGAGGGAGGCTTCCCTGATACCTCTGGAAATATCAGATTTCTGAAACTGCTTCTACTCCAGACCCCAGCTCCTAGAAAATCTAAGAATGGATCGAGAAACCACAAAAAAGTTGCTTGGTTATAGAAAGGGAGTCAGGGAATCACTCCTAACCCAAACTCTGAGAAACCTTTGCAGGAATCAGATAGCACAAGAAACAAAAAGGACAGACTATAACTAGATATTTAGTGTTTTCCATTGACGATATTGTATCGCCAGGAAAGCTTTAACATATTTTGATACCATTACACAAAAATTTTATCGTTCAAGACGTTATCGAATGCTTAATATATGCACAGCCTTGTGGATTGCCAGATGGAGTTATAGCCTGTGATTTTACAAATAGTCATCCAACTATCTATGATAAAAGTACAATATGGAAAGTATTAAAAGATCTAAATAGTTCTAGTTAGTTCCAATTCACACATTTCTAAAGATGACTCTGGAATTTCTTTCCCTAGGGCATCCTTGTAATCTTTATCATTATGACCCATGAAATAATCATGAAAAAACTCTAATATGCATACCTTCTTCCAACAGCAACTCTTTGCTTAACTAAATAATGGGTCAATATAAGGATCTTGCTATCCTCTGAGCTCTCTCATGAACAAGCTGTTCGGTCTCCTACATTTTAGAAATCATATCACCAACACAATTGCTCTGTCATTCATATTTTCAATAAGGAAAACTGAGGTTAGAAAGGCGAAGTCACAAATGGGGACAAAAACATGAGAAAGGGTAGCAATGTTTGTGAAGTAATGCACCTTCTATCTGGCGAATATAATGTAACCCTTCTACTAATTACAATTAAAAAATATTAATTAAAAAACAAAACAACAAAAAAATAATAGAAAAAAACCATATTATCAAGCTGGGTACTGGTGGCTCATGCTTGCAATCCTAGCTACTCAAGGGGCTGAGATCTAAGGATCATGGTTAAAAGTAAGCCTGAGTATGGGAGACTCTTATCTCCAAATAACCACCAGAAAACTACATGTGACACCACGGCTCAAAGTGGTAAAGTGCTAGCCTTCAGCAAAATAGCTCAGGGACAGGACCCAATCAAGCCCTGAATTCAAGCCCGAGGACTGACAAAAATTATCATATTATGTACAATACAATGCAATTGTTTTAAGAAGAGGAAGGAGGATGGGAGAACATGATAAAAGAAGTGAGGATGATGAGGATATATTATTTACATGTGTAGAAATGTCACAATAAAAGCCTCTTATACATAAAAAATAATCATATTGTGACCAGAATGTTTCCTAGAGCATGCAATAAATCCTAGAGGTCACTAATGGAAAAAGGGAATCTATTGGTTCATATGAAGTCTTGCTATCACTAATTACCCACTCACTTCACTTTGTTGAATGAAACCATTGTCACCAGCAACCACATGACAATTGTCATCTCGTAGGATGTTTGGATGTGGGGTAGATTCAGAAAAAGTCAAGAGATATAAGTAAGGATCTGGGTGCCTGTGATTCTAAATACTAGCTAGTCTGGGGGTTGAGATTAGAATGATCACAGTTCAAAGACAGCCCAAGCAATGGTCCAGCTATGTGAGAAACAGAAATTTTGAGGATCACATTTTCTAATCCAGTCAAGACAAAAAAAACACACACAACAAAAAGAAGCTGGGCCTAATGGTAAATGGCTTATAGGCACACCCCGTACTGTGGCTAGTGTAAAATATGAGGATTGTGGACAAAGTTCAAACCTGGACAAAGCAAGACTTTATCTCAAAATAATCTGTGGGTCTTTTTAAAGACCTTGAGATATGCTTAGGTGTACACCACCTGCTATGCAAAATGTTTATTCCAATTTTGCTCTTGGTCTACATTTTTTAAAATTAATGAACTTAACAAATTCCCCAGATATGTCACTGGGCAATCCAACTTATTAGCTATAAATCTAACACACAATTGGAAGTTTACCCTTTGTCAATGACCATACAAACATGAGTATCTTTAATGGACACATACTGACTTAGACCAATATGACTTTTTTACCTGCAAACTCATGATCCATTTTTGGGGAATTCTGGGGGAAGTTTTTAATCTCATCTCATTACTTCCTTTCATAAACACAAAGATAAAAGATTCCAATGCACTTACCTTTAAATAGAAGAAATCAAGTAAAACAGCAGAGTAAGGAAAGCTTGCCAAGCCCAAAGCAGAAGATGGGTAGCTATGGTAGAAGAGGAATAGGCTTAGAGATTTATTCTAAATTAAAAACGCTAATTCAAATTACTTAAGTAATAGTTACTACTCATCAGATCCTGTTTTTAACATTTGATACAAATCAACATACTGAATCTCTGCACATCTTTAGGATGAAAATACTTTCAGTATGTTCCTTGGCAGTTCAAGAAACTGAGGCACTAAGTATGAGTGTCACGTGCCTGCAATCTATCACTCAAAAGAAGACTGAGGACAAAGGATGACAAGCTTGAGGCTAGCTTGGGCTATATAGTGAGACACTACACAAAAACACAATGAGACACAGACTCACTCAGATAATCCACTTAGGAAATTGTAAAAACCAAATGCCTTGATTCTGGTATCTTTCCCCTTTACTATTCAGTGCACTAATTCTCTGGGAAAACAAAGCACTTTCACAAGTAGGCTTCATTAACCAACTTTAAGTGAAAGAATTTTCCCCACCTCCATGGGCAGAGAGCATTGCCTATTGGTAGAGTGCTTGCCTTGCATGCACAAAGCCCTAGGTTTGATTCCTCAGTATCACATACACAGAAAAGGCCAAAGTGGTGCTGTGGCTCAAGTGGAAGACCAAGAAAGGCCAAGGACAGTGCCCAGGCCCTTAGTTCAAGCTCAGGACAGGCAATAAAATTAAAAAGAAACAAAAAGAAATTGCCCCTAATTATTCTTTTTCACTTTCTCCAGTCAGTTTTTCTTTCTACATATTCTGCTCCCTCTGTGTACCTCTTCTGACCTGCAGCCATCTATATTGACAATTACTGGTAATTGAAACTCTTCACAGGAGAGTTTCTCCATTTTGAGGAAAATAAATCTTGTACCTTTTCCTTGCTTTGTCATTTGATTTCCTATTAGTACTTGGGAACATGCAAAAAATTACTTTGCCTCCTACACTCCTACTCCTCTCCTTCCTCCAGGTTGTTCAGATCATTCAAGACCACAGTCTTTATGGTTAAGGAGACAGAAAATTGAAAGAATTGGAGAATAATGTGCTGCATCATTTTTATATTCTCTATTAGTGGACCCATAAGCTACAGTGGCTCTTGAGAGTTGTTATTGAATAAAACATTGCTAAGTAATAGGAAATCTTAGGCTATTACTAATCTGTGCCTTTGTCGAGAATGCCATATTCATTACTCATTCAAACTCTAGAGGAAGAACTAATCTATTGGATGGAGGAAATTTCAATAAGTCAATTATTTCTCAAGTTGGAGATCACTTTAATCACCTTCCTCCTTCAGAGTGCTATTAAGTTTCTATATGAATTTATGTTTATGAAAACACTGTACATTTTACTGAGTATATTTCATTTAATTGATGGCAATTAAATAAAAGCAAATAAGAAAAAAGAAAACAATATAACACAGGGACTCTCCAACAGTAAAGAAATTTTGGGAGGCCCTTGACAGTATATCAGCAGGACCAAAAATCACAGGGCTAGAAGAGCACCTCAAGACAGAGAAAGGATATTATGTTAGCTCACTATTGCATTAAGTTCTTTGCAAGGTCTTTTTCTGGTTGTTACCTGTCTCTGTAAGATTGATGCGAATGTAAAGCTAGAGTAATAAAAAAAAACAATAAATGAATTAAAGTCAAAAATAGTAATCATGAAAGAGGGATCTAGAGCATGTTTAAGTGTGGACTCTGTTTCAATGGATATGATTTCAGTGTTCTTGGAGCAATGGGAGACCAATGACTTAAGCTGATTGGATTCAAAACATTCTAATTCCACAAGGATTTATTGAGCACATACTGTGAATGTGGGGGAAGGAAGAAAGAGCAGGGATGAGATCAGGAAGAAAGCGTAAAAAGTAGGAAATAAGAAGAACATCATTTTCTTCGCAGAAAATCATGTTTTTGGTTGGACAAATAAGACAGGAGAGAGAAAGGTGTTCATCTGAACATATAAACAAGCTTTGGAAAGGATGGCATAGGTTATTGTTTGCTCAAAACATGTATCACTTTACTCATTTTCTGGAGTCTGAAAATCAACTCTGCCTTAAAATTGCACTGTATATTTCAAGTAGGGCTTAAGTGTTTCTTTTTTCTAAAGAATTGGGTTTTTTTAAATTAATAACATTTTACTGTGGTCAACAGATGATATACAGATTCTGATTCCCTGAAATGGGAATAATCTGTGTTCTCTGTAAGTAGTCATACACATGAGGCAGTACTTGATAAGGAGCCTCAAAATATAAGCAAAATAGAATGATCCACACAGAAGGGGGAGCATTCTTCAAAGGATTATAAGAAAGGACAAACAGAATGAATAACACCAGGAAGAAGAATGATGACCATAACCTGGAAATAGGAAGAAGAGTATGCCTAGAGCTAAAGTTTGTAACACTAATTGGCTCACCCTGAACAGTTCCCTTCCCTCATCTAGACTTGTTTCCAGAACTGTAAAATTAGTGCCATTTTATGAAAGAGCAGAAAGTAACAAGTTAACTCCCCCCTCACCCCATAGATTAAAAGACAAGAGTGCCAGGGACATTTATTCCAACTGCCCTATCTTATAGGACCTTACGTTGCATAGCTCATCTCACTGGCACCTCCTCCCAACCCTATGAAGTAGGCTCTATTTTTCATTGCCTTTTTGACCGTGAAGAAAATTGCAATGCACCGAGTTTCTGTGTCTTGACTAGAGCTGATTGGGTGTAACTCCATAAGTCTATGCTCATATCTTCCACTATGAATGCCATCACTATTTGAAGCACTGTGCAACAAAGGCAAAAGAAATGTAGAGGGACTTGATGGTAGAAGAACACGGAAGTAATATAAGTAAAGGCTACCCTTCCCTTGCAACATAGAGAGACAAAGCCAGACTCAGCGACTCAGCAATTCAGCATACAAATACTATCTTTTGGGTCTAAGCTAAATCCCACAATTGACAAAAGCCTAGGAACGATGCAATGGAGCTTCACATTAATTTTTGAAAAAAAATTTTTACTCCATTTTACAGAGTCAAGGACAACATAGCATATCTTGGGAAAGTTAAATAACATGTCCAAGGATACAAAGAAAAGAACTTGACCAAGCCAACATTAAAATACAGGTTTTCTGGCTTGGTTCTATATATTTGAGTTCTTACTACAACTCCAGGCTATGTATAGTTTGTCACATGTTAAGGATACTCAACAAATAATGAATGACATCTACTGCCTGGCTCCCAACCAAGGGTAGAACACAATGCAAATGTGGTCTGTGCATCTAAAAGCAGTGGAATATAAGGAACAGACAAATGAAGAGAAGTGCAAATTGCGTGCCAGGTGCTTAGTATTCAGCATTTAGCATCAGCAGCAGGCGTCAACGTTGAGGCAATTCTATTTTGAGATGCCGCTAAATAAATTCATCTCCTTTCCTTGGTATGACAGTAAAAGTAATAAATTCTCCTGATTTTTCAAGACAAGACTCTACCCACTTCTATCCTGTGAAACGGAAAATAGTGATCAAAATAAGTGAAAACATATCCATGGTAGGAGTTTTGTACAAACTATACTTAGGGGATCCTTGTCTACATGGGAAAGGGCATGAATTAAGCCCAGGAATTCCTACAATGAAATTCATGATAATTAACTATTTCAAAGTTCTCTCAGTGGCTTAGTTATATTTTGCCCTGAGGCTTATCCTCCTCTTCATGATTTTAACTGAAAAAACGGATTTGGTTTAATTGGAGCAAGTTATGCCTACTACAAAATATAGAGCAGTATTAAAGTGCTGAGGGAAAAGAGGTTCTAAACTAAATTCTATCACAAACAATGTCAAGAAAATCATTTTTCTTTCCATTAATGGATAACATGTACAAGGTTAATGTCTTTATAGCTGGAATAAAAGATATTTGGCAGCTTTTTTTAAATCAGTTTTACAATGAATCATTCCAACACTGTCCCAATCACATTCATTCAAAGAAAAGTCTATCCATGGAAAGAACAAGGGGGAGAAAAGTGTTAGCTGACTGGAACAGAAAAATTTCATTTTTCACAAGGCAGTTTGTTTCCTGAAACTTTTTTTTTTCAGGCAGGATTGAATCAAGGTGAACCAAATGTTTTACTGTTGGTTCTCAATTTTTTAAGTATTGGCTATTTTTTATTGTCTTAATTATATTTAAATAGTTGTACAACAGTTTCATTTCAGCATGTACATTTATGTGTACAATACATCTTGGTCTGCATCATTCCTTCATCATTTCCCTGTCATCTTTTGAAATCCCACTCACTCCTCTGGTTACCTGGTTTCACCTATGTACATTGACTATTCGCCCACTATTTCTCTCTCCATTTATCTTCCCACTTCCTTCTAAGCCCCACCCCTCACAAACAAGATATATTTCAACTTCCTGTTATTCATTTTTTAACTGTTAAAGGTTACACCATGCAAAAGGATGCCCCCACATATCATACTTGAGACAGTTTGTGCATATCGTCAGATGGTCCTGTATGTGTTTTCATACATTTTTATATTTTAGATCTTACTTTTACTTATGATAGAAAACATATGACCTTCATCTCTCTGACACTGACTTACTCTTAAACCAGGTTAATTTGATTATATACCAATAATACGTGTGTTAAAAGTGTCCAAACTTCCTTTCCCCAAACCCTCCCTCCCTCACTTCATCCCCCCCCCCTCCGTTGCTACAGGGGCTCAAGCTCCTGATTTTGACTTTTCAGTCACAACTGGGTCTCTAATGCTTGAGCCACAACTTCATGTCCAGGTTTTTGCTAATTAATCAAACTAAGAATCTTGAGGCCTTTTTGCCTGGATTGGTTGCTAACCTCAATTGTCAGATCTCAACATCCTAGCTAGGATTATAGGACTGTTAAAAGCAAATCACAAAAGCTGTTAGTTATTGGTATTACAGTTAAGCCATTGCTTATAGAAGAAAGGTTTCAATCAGAATAGAGAGAGGCCTTTACAGTGTTAATCTTGAAAGACAGAGAAGGCGAGAGAAAGGAAGAACACAGAAACCTACAAAAGTAGTCCCGGAGAATACCAGGTATGATGGTATGTGGTCTTAAAAAGATGATCATGTAGGCTTAGCACAATTCCTTGTGCATAGAAAATGCTCAACAAATTAAAGGTGTCATTTTTCTCTGCTACAAGTCAGAGACAACTCTGTTCTCTGTCTTAGAATGTTCTGTCCCTATACCTCATCTCTCAGAAGAAAGAACTAAAACTCATATTTACATTTTCAGGGACAGTGGCCAAGATAGAAGAAAGATTTTCCTATACATCTCCCCTATGACACAGCAATTCACTATTTGGCATTTACTCAATTGCCCAGAAACAAGGACATACTAAATCTACTAGCACAACGATGTTCATTGCAGCATATTTACCAAGGCAAAGATATGGAATCAATTCAGATTAAGTGAAGTAAGCTAGGGTTCCATTCCTCGGTACCACATACATACAAGAATCCACAAGTGGTGCTGTGGTTCAAGTGGTATGAGTTCTAGCCTTGACAAAGCCCAAGGACAGTGCTCAGCCTGGAGTTTAAGTCGCTGAACTGGCCAAAAAGAAAAAGTCGCATTAGATAATGAATATGACAACTACACTAATAGAAAAATGGATAGAAAAACGCAATACAGAGTTCCCTCAAGGCCATTGATCTAATACTGTTTGTCTATGAATGATTACCACCATTGCTAATGCACGTGTTTGTGAATATTCTGACCTGCAAGGCCACCATCCTGAAGATGGAACCAAGAGACACAATCAAGAATATCAAGGGTTTGAGATTGGATGTTTGGTTCAGGCGGTAGACCACCATCCAATAAGCAAAAGTGTCAAGGTACTGAATTTGAATTTTGATCTTGGGGATAAAAAGGAAAGTCAAGGCCAAGATCTAGACCAAAATGGCATTCCTACTAATCAGCAGAAACTGGTCTTTGCAGGTAAGCTGATAGAAGATAGCTGTACCCTGTCTGACTACAACATCTAGAAGAAAAGTACTCTGAACCTGAAGAGATTTCTGCATTTGAGGGAGATTTCCCTGACTCCCCTTTTAAGCTTATGACATATTTCATTGCACTTTTGTTTCAATGAAGATCTTCCTCAAAAAAAAACCAATACTTAAAAAGCAAAATATAGGTGACAAAAAAAAAACATTTGGCCAAGTGCAAAGAATGTATATTAAACATAGAATTATTTGGTAAAAAACTTAAAGCTAGATAATAACTAGAATATGAAGGAATTTCCAGAAACAATCTTTCTGCTATATTCTGTTTTACCCTGTATATGTGTAAGCTTCTTGAAAGCTAGTGTGGCCGAATCTGTTCCAAGGCCTTCAAAATATAAACAATTTGTCACAATGTTTTTGCTTCTAGAAATTGATGCTTAGAAAATTATCAGGAAATAACCAAGAGTTATCCACAGGGAGATTAATAATAATTACTCACAAAAGAATTAAAAAGGCCGGGAGTTTGGCCTAGTGGTTAAAGTGCTTGCCTAGCATGCATGAAGACCCGGGTTCGATTCCTCGGTACCACATACATAGAAAAAAGTCGGAAGTGGTGCTGAGGCTCAAGTGGTAGAGCTCTAGCCTTGAGAAAGTCCAAGGACAGTGCTCAGGCCCTGAGCTCAAGCCCAGGACTGGCAAAAAAAAACAAAAAAGAATTAAAAAGAAAACAAAGGCTCCTGCAATTTGTTTGTCCAAGAATCAAACAATCCGTCAATTGTATCTTGATGTACTGTGTCATAATGGAATATTTAGTAGTTATTAAAATTTTGTAGGTATTGTACCACTAATAAGTAACTGAAAAGACTTGGGAAAAATTACATTAAGTGAAGCAAGACCCAGGGGAACATAGGTTGAATTAATGCTTTTCTGTATTTGTTGTAGCTAGAATGTAACTATAAATGTACAAGTAAACACATTGGCTGGTAGAAGAAAAAATATACTTGGACAGGATAAACAATACAGGTTGCTAGGCATTCACGCACAGGAAATCCTTAAGAGAAGAACACAAAGGCACAATAGCAACAAGAATCTGATCGTATAAATAGTATTTATCAAAATGAAGTCCAGAAATTGAAGCAAGAGATTTTTCTTTGTTGTTGTTTTTTTTTTCTTTTGTCTTGATTGTTCATATATCTGTTTGGAGGCACAGAAATGGAGGAATAAAGGGTGAACAAATAGAGTACATAAAATAATTACTACAAACCTTGAACTCTCCTAGGAGAGGATTAGAATAGCGCAAAACCTAGTTACATAAGGCCATATAGGATAAGGCTAAAGGAAAGGATCCCCAGTATATGGAAACAAGATGTATATAATGAATAAATGCTGTTCTTAATGTACTATAAAATAGGAAAGGAAAGGAGGAAAAATAAGATGAGGGGAGGTGGCAGGGGGAGGGAAATGGGCACAAAAACATGAGAAGGGTTATCAATGTGTGAGAAGTAATGTACCTTCTGTCTATTGAATACAACTGTAATCCTTCTATTAATTACAAAAATATATGAAAAAAAGATTTAAAAATGCAGTACATACCTACCCTATAGGGCCTTTTGTCTATGAAACTATTTGCCTATTGAGCAATTTGTCTCTCATAAATATATATATATATGTACTTGTAGAATATATATACTAAAATATTGATATACATATTAATGCGTATATGTATGAGTACTACATTTCTTAGACAAGCAGCATGCGTCTTGCAACCTTTCTTCTGTTTGTGCGTGAAAGCTGGAGGGCTATGATGTGCTGATCTAGCATAAAAAATCTGAATCCTCATACCTTCCTGTACTGCAGGTGGCAAAGCAGCAGGCCCTGTTCTTTATGACTGCTCTCTGGATTTCAGCTAGACCTTCTTGTGTATTGTTTCGTACTTTTGGATGTTTTCATTACCTTTAAGTAGTTTTACAAAGGAGTTGCTATTTCACAAAGCAGTTTATGAATATAATACAACTTGATAGTCACCCCTCGTTCTTGCATATTTGAAGCTTCAATCCTGGTCCTAGTTTTCAATACAGAATCTTCTCCCACTCATATCTTTTAGTCTATTCCGGCTGTGTCTAAACTGACCTTTGATAGACTCCCTGCTGCAGACTTGCCATTAGTTCATTCATTCTGGATCTGTGGAATCCTCTTCACTACCCTAGCTCCAGCCTTTAACTCCCTGTGGTCGTACTGATCTTGTGATCTCTCCACACCTTTTACTACATTAGTCTGAACCAATATATCCTAGGTGGTTACGCTAATGAACATGAGGTCAGAACTCTATCCTTGGACTTTCTCAAGGCTAGAGCTCTACCTCTTGAGCAACAACACCACTTCCGACTTTTTCTATGTATGCGGTGCTCAGGAATCGAACCCAGGTTCGAATTGGTGCGGCGATACAAGTAGTAGAGCACTAGCCTTGAGAAAGCCCAAGGACACTGCTCAGGTCCTGAGTTCAAGTCCCAGGACTGGCAAATGAAAATTAAATAAATAAATAATAAATCTTTCATGAATATTCTTGTACATAAGTGTAGAAGGATAGAATTTAGGTGGTTTGGAGCTTACAGTCAATAGCCATAGAACTACTCAAGTTATCAAAAGACTGAAAATGATTTTTTTTTCATTTTCACAGTAAGAACAATTATTATTCATATATGAATACTAGACAAAGAATGTATATTTTTAAGCAGCTATATATTTTAATTTTAAAATCCAATTCATTATATGCCATTACCCCATAGCAATGCTGAACAAGAAAACCTAAAGCATGGAATACAGGAAGATATCATTCTCACTCTAATTTTTCACCTAACAAAACCAATAATTTCCAACCATTAGGGAGGAGTCAATGAATGAGTGGGAAGCAAGTAGAGGTTATATGATAATATTCATTATACAAAATATTAGACTTCAAGCCTGGCGCGGTGGCTCAAGCCTGTACTACTCAGGAGGCTGAGATCTGAGAATCAGAATTCAAAACCAGCCTGGGCACAAAAGGACTTGAGACTCTTATCTCCAATTGACCCCTAGAAAATGGGAAATGGGGCTTGGCTCTAAGGTAGGCTGGTAGCCTTGAACTGAAGAGTACAGGGACAATGACCCCATAGACCAGCTTCCTACTGGTCTCTTTATTTTATAACATTCCCTCTTCAACATTCATGTCTTTTTAAGATTCCACATATAACCTAAAAGATGCAGTTTAATTCCATTTATCTAATAAATTCTGATATAATGTAAGATTACCCTTCTTTCCGAACAACACCTGGGTCTTTGTGCATGGTAGGCAAGCATTCTACCACTAGACCAAAATTCTGGCCCACAGGATCCATTCTTATGGAGGCTAGAGTTGAGTAAGGAAATTATTCTGGCTCAAGATCCCAATTACAAAACCTACATAAGAACGCCCTTTATGGCCAGGTGTTGCTGGTTCATGCCTGTAATACTAGCTACCCAGGAAGCTGAGATTTGAGGATCATAGATTGAGGCCAGTCCCTGAGACCCTTATCTCCAACTATGCATCAAAAGTGCAGCTGTGGATCAAATGGTAGAATGTTAGCACTGAGCAATAAAGCTCAGGAATATTACCCAGGACATACATAGACACACACACACACACACACACACACACACACACACACACACACACACACACACACACAGAATTCCCTAAGTGCCATCCAGTAGCCATTCCAAACCTGTTAAAACTCAGAGGTAAGAATGAAGTGAAATGTAAAATACTGGGCAAAAGTTAGTTAGAATTCTGTCAACCTCAACTAGCCTATGTCAAGTCCCAAAGGCCTTCGTGTTGTACACTGGTGAAGTCTTGGCCTGTTTCAGTCTTGTCTGTTGTCCTTAGGACCAGTCTAAAGACAGCCTTCTCATTTCAACAATAGATAAAAGCAACCTGGGTAAGATCTGTTAGCCTTATCCTGTTGCTTCTGACAGGTCCTTGGAAGAGTTGGCAGGAAGAACCACTTCCCTTTCAAACAGTGCTTGTTTTATGCATTTAGTCAGCACTCAACAGACACATTAGCAACTAGATTGACCCACATGGGGTAACCACATGTGATGCTCCCTCCTCTCTTCACTCCTTATAGCATGCTATTTTTAAATACGCATAGCTGTCGACATGTACATTTTGTGATTAGAGAAGCTATTGGGTAGGAGCTTGAAACAGAATTGCTGCAAAATAGTTTGATTAGTCATTGCTTTGAATGGATTTAAGTAGCATGAACAGCTGCCATGATAAAGGGTAAGAGGGAGATGAGATTGCCAAGATAAATTTCACTTGTTTGGCTTCTACAACACTATAGGGGTATACTGAATACCACCACAGCTTCCTTTTTATTACATTGTTATTTCTAGGTAAAGGAGGAACATGTCTCATAGAAAAAAAGTGGACTTCTGGGCACTAGTGGCTCACAGCTATAATCTCAGCTACTCAGAAGTCTGAGAGCTGTGCATTACAGTTCGAAGCAACCACAGGTAGGAAAGTCTGTGAGACCCTTATTTCTAATGAGCCACTCAAAAGCCAAAAGTGAAAGTGTGGCTCAAGTGTTTGAGAGCTAGCCTTAAGCACAAAACCTCATGGACAGTGCACAGGCCCCAGAATCAGTGCACACCAAAAAAGAATAGACTGAATATTCCCATCGGGCTTTCCACCTTCTTATCACTATCAGAGAAAGAATTCAGAGAGGAGACAAAGGAAGGAGTTGAGAGGACAATTTATTAGAAGGCAAAAGTGCCTACTCAAAGGGTAACATTTGCTTCTCAAGAAAAAGAAACATTTGCCTAATAATCTGAGTAACACCATATTGACAAACTTTAGTGGAGAAGGGAGCTATTTCTGAGTTGACAGGTAAGAAAGAAGCAGGGAATTCCAGAAACTAATCGGTAATTTCCCTATGTAGTATTTACTCCTCTTTCATGTATCTTCAGATATAGCTTCAGGTGCTTAAGGAAATGTTTTAAGGTTACTTTTTCTTTTGCTCCTTTCTGTGTGTGTGTGTGTGTGTGTGTGTGTGTGTGTGTGTGTGTGTGTGTGTGTGTGTGTGTGTCTGTGTCTGTGCCTGTATTAGTATACTGGGCTTCAACACAGGGAAACTGACCTGCAACCTTGCTCAAGGCTGGTACCCTACCACTTGAGGCACAGCTTCACTTCCAGATTTCTAGAATATGTCTGCCCAGGGTCGCTGCACACCTTGATCCTAAGATCTCAGCCTCCTGAGTAGCTAGGATTACAGGTGTCAACCATCAGTGTGTCATTAGAATAAACCAAACACAATGAGAGGTCATCCTGATTGACCATGGTTAGCTGGATTAGGGTGGTATTGCTTTTCTACAGTGTGAGTTGCCATACGAAATTCTACTATCATAAAAGGGCTCTGCAGTTGTCTCACCCTCTAGCAACCATGCAGTTTGCCTCTTTGTTCCCCTCTGTCTCTCTCAGTTGCTAATGAAAAGAAAACATGAAAAAGACATTTCAGCACTGACATGAAATCAGTCACCTAGCTAGCTTCAGTGAAAGAGAAGTAGAGCAAATGACTTCATTATGGATATTTCTCTGTATAAGGTTGAAGTGATAAAGGCAAACTTTGGCAGTGAGTCAGACTAACCTGAATGGTCCATCCACAGCAGATTGTGAGGTGGAGTTGAGGAGAGCAGTAGAGAGGAATGGAAAACAAGCATCTCCAAATAAATACCACTTGATGATCTCTGACTACGTACGTGTTTCATAATTGCCTTTGGCTCAGCTCTGAGCTTTTTTCATTAAATATTTGCTGAGAGACTTAAAATCAACCACACAACACCATAAGCTTCCAATCAACAAAAAAAGTAACCCCAGTGAAACCGTGCTCTGTGAGGTCACGTACTGGCAACAACTTAACTTGAATGCCTAAGAATGGTTAAAGATGAAGGAATTATACATCAGGGCCAGGAGTGTGGCCTAGTGGTAGAGTGCTTGCCTAGCATGCATGAAGCCCAGGGCTTCAATTCCTTGGGACCACATGCATAGTAAAAGCCATACGTGGTGCTGTGACTCAAGAGGTAGACCTCTAGGCTTAAGAAAACCCCAGGACAGTGCTCAGGCCCTGAGTTCAGTCTCCAGGATTGCCGGAAAAAATTATACAAAGAAACATTGCAATGCTGTGTTACACCCTGCCTCTTCCTTTTACTGACATTATTTCAGATGCTATGTATGTCAAAGAGACAGTGAGAAGGCAAAGTGGTCCTCAAAAGCTCCAGGTTACTTTATGCAAACAGGATAGTACCGAACAGAGTACATAAGAACATTTCTCAAAGTCCAGAGAAAATGAATGGACAGAAACATAACCTCATTGAATGCTTTTAGAGTAATAAGAGTTTCTGGCCATGTCCCCTCATAGTGCACTGTGTTTTACACTGAACTCTTTCAAAACAAAAACACAAGATGATCTCTCAGGACATGGGTATTTTCAACCTACATTCCATGTTCCTTTACAACAATCATGGCTGGGTCTTTAGATGGTCCATGTACCTATGTAAATCTATGGAATAGTTCATGCTCATCTTCTCCTGGGGATTTTCCAAGTAGAGATTTCAAAAATCTTTTAAAAATTGTATTTTATTATCATTAATTGTAAGCAGGAGTTAGTTTTTAATCAATTTATAAGTACATTGCATCCTGATCAATGTCACTCTTTCATTATTTTCCCCAATCGTTTCAATCCCTCTCCCCAATTGTCCTAGTTTCATAAGATACGGATTGGATATTATAGCTGTCTTCAAAGTTTTATTTATAAGATTTGTCAGGGACCTTTTACTCTGAAAAGAATAAATATCCCAATGCAGAATGTTTCTCTTATTGAACATTTGTGTGCCTTCATTCTACAATGTCAGCAGATTCAAGACAGAAGGAGAGGTGAAAGAAAAGGAAGTAGTATGGCTATGGCTGGGTAGGGGGTAGAGAGGAAGTGCACGTGAGGAGCAATTGCTGAGACTGTGAGTGTATCTGCTATGCCTTTCAATTTCTTTGAGACTGCTCCCTTCTCCATCCTTCCTATATGTTGCTGCTAATCATGTGGCTTCTGGTCAAAAGTTTTGAGAACGCTAATCAACAAAACAAAGTTGGTAAAGAATGCTTTCTCGTATTTATTTTGATAGAAGAGAAAAGATAAGTAACATCTATAATTGCTAATGTTCCATTCCTTGGATATGTGAAAGAAAATGACAAGCATTCCAAGCTTAGAAATGTTTTTCTGGATTTGACAATTTTGTTAACTGTCTTGACTTTCCAAAACACTCAAGGCTTCTTGAAACTTAATTTATTGCCATATATACGCCAGATTGATGGCAATAAGCATAAGGCGCGTTCTCATTTTCTTTGAAGCCACAATCAAATTTTTTAAAATACAGAATAAAAAAAAAACCCTTATGTTTTCATAGCTCTGTTTCAAATTTTTTTCCCACATGGATTATTTCATTTAGTTCTCACTATTCTAGCAGAAGGAAAATTATGGCCTGGAGATGAGAAACATTAGCCCTAAGGGCACGTAGTTTATACATGGCAAGGTCAGGATTTTGACTAAGGTTTTTAGCATTGAGTCCTAGTGTTCCTTTCAGGACACATATCTGTGTCCTATTTTGACAGTAGGAAAATTGGGTTGGATTGGGTCAATGACTGTTCTCTGTACAGGATCTTTCCTGAAATTCTTTTATCCTATGAAATCTCTCAGAACTAGGAAAACAGGAAAGATTTGTCACTCTAGTTGTTAAACATTAGTTATGACCTCATTCAGCACCCTTCCCACTCTAGAGTACCTATATTTCAACCCAAATCCAATGACATTGACTGGAAGAGTTCTTTTACTTTTTTGCTCCTATATATCACAAATATATACTTGCTTAAAGACAACAAATATTTAGAAAAAAACAAGTTTATGAACATCTTTATTTATGGCCATTGCATCATGTGGTGTGAATAAACAGTTAATAATGACTCTTCAATCACTCCGAAAGTAGAATGATTGAGGTCCAAGAGGAAGCATTGAATTTGGGATTCGGTGACTGAAATCAAGATAGATACCACTTGCTACTCTCTAGTTTCAGGCAATATTCTTTTCCTGTTCTTAACCTTAATTTTCTTACTTGACAATAGATAGAATAATCTCTGTAAACACTCATCTCATAATGAGGAAATTAGGTATGTTTGAAAAGAGCTGACAAAGGGCTGAGTACCTTGTCAGGCAAAAGAAAAATCATACAATGTATTAATCATACATCCAGAAAGAATCATTCTGTTTATTTACCCAGTGCTAGAAATCATACCTAGGGCCTATGACTATCAGGCAAATACTAACATTGAGCTACATCTACAGGCTGAGTACGTTAGCATCGTAGCATTAAAAAACATAAAGCTGATGATAAGCTGTATTCATTCTGGATACTGTCTGGTTCATGTCAGCTCTTTCTGCACTCAGTACATCCTTGGAAAGTAAGCAGTGGATCATAAAAATGGTGGAAATGAGGAAATGATCTTTGTCATGATTACATCATTTGGCCTACACAGAGGCAATTTTAGCTTGCTCTCATTATGGCCACCTGATGGCTAGAAACATAGCACTGTTTCATCCTTCTTGGAGCTTATTTACTTTATTGACTAAATTTGCCAAATGTGTTCCCTGCCTCTGGGTGTAATTAGCAGTAAGCAGGATATAACATCTTGCCATCAATACCTACTTCTCAGATGACAGGAAACTTAGAAATAACCCCATGCTTAGATGTCTAGATATTCAAAGTAAATACAATTTAGGAAAGCTAACACTATTAACGCCTTGAAGTTTGGAGAGCTTCTCACACACAATTTCCTTGCCCAGAGAGGAAATGACATATGTAACAAATTCATTTCTCAAACACTCAGTTGTTTATACTAAGGAATCTGATGATGAGTCCATGGCAAAAGTCTAAGATTAAATCTGAGAAAAGCAACGCATGATGAACAGGCATTTACAACTTGGTATTTCATGATGAGTTTGAGACATTTTCAAGAGCCAGAATGAGACTTACAATAAAGCAGTTATCACAGTGACTACAAAAGCTGAACTGAGGCAATGCTTATGAATTTGTTCAAACTCCCACCCCATTCACTACAAGGAAAAACACAATGACTGCAAAATTATTAAATCTGTCATCAGTATAACTCTCCTTTCCTTGTCACATTCTCCAGCTACATTCCCAAAGAATGATCATCTGAAAATGACTGGCCAGGCCTTCTTGTCAAGACAATCTATCTTCCACCAACTAGTTTGGAATAGCAAAGGGTAACATGGAAAAATTGGTATCATGCCCTTATTATTGCACCTCTAAACTCTGATCTTTTGAGAGCTCGTCACCACATACCAAGGTAAATGCCAAAGTCCGTAATTTTATCCTGAAGGCCTATTTTGACTTCCTAGTTACTTCCCTGGCCTCATTTCTTAATAGCACTGCCCATGATCCTACCTCTCTGTCATTGCAACCCCTTTGCTACCCAGAATCTGCACCAGCCATTAGACTGCTTCATGGAATTTGTGCTTGTGTTAGGAACTCTATTTTGAATGTTCTTTCCCAGATATCAGTCTGGACTTCAGCACTTTACTCATATAAACACCTTCTCAGTCGTCCCTTCACTACTCTCTGTTTAAAACTACAAGTATCATTTAGAATACTTTAACACGTCCTATCACCTTCTATTCATTTTCTACTTGCTATGCACATTTAACCTATAGTGATACTTATTTTTTTTTTAAATCTAGCTCCTTTAAGAATAACTATAAGTACAAGGAACCTGCAAAGAGTGTAAGGTCAAATGTTTGCTGGAGAAAGCCTTTCATAAAGAGGTGATGGATGGTAGGACAAAGGGTCAAGTAAATCAACAATGATACTCGCTAGAAACTATGTTGAAAATGAACTATACAACTTGTAGGAGAGCGGGTAGTGAAGGAAAAAGCTGTGAGACAATGAGAAGATAGCACTGTTCAAAAAGAAATGTAGGGGCCAGGGGTTTGGCCTAGTGGTTAAAGTGCTTGCCTAGCATGCACGAAGACCCGGGTTTGATTCCTCGGTACCACATACATAGAAAAAAGCCGGAAGTGGTGCTGAGGCTCAAGTGGTAGAGCTCTAGCCTTGAGAAAGTCCAAAGACAGTGCTCAGGCTCTGAGCTCAAGCCCAGGACTGGCAAAAAAGAAAAAGAAATGTAGCTGGCACAAGTGGCTCATGCCTGTTAATCCTAGCTACTCAGGAGGCTGAGGTCTGAGGATCACAGGTCAAAGCCAGCCTAGGCACTAAAGTTTATGAGACTCTTATCTCCATTTAACCACTAGAAAACCAGAAGTGGTGCTGTGACTCAATGGGTAGGGCAAAATCCTTGAGCTGAAGAACACAGTGACAATGCCCAGGCCCAGGGATAGGGTAATAGCCTTGATCTGAAGAACTCAGGGACAGACAGACGAAAGAAAGAAAGAAAGAAAGAAAGAAAGAAAGAAAGAAAGAAAGAAAGAAAGAAAGAAAGAAAGAAAGGAAAGGAAGGAAGGAAAGGAAAGGAAAGGAAGGAAGGAAGGAAGGAAGGAAGGAAGGAAGGAAGGAAAAAGAAAGAAAGAGAAAGAAAGGGAAAGAAAGAGAAAAAAAGAAGAAAATCAATGCCTGATATATGCAACTGCAGCCCCACTGTACATCACAACAAAAATTTAAAATGAGGGGTGGGGGTGGGGGAGGGAAATGGGGACCAAGACTTGAGAAAGGGTATCAATGTATGTGAATTAATGCACCTTCTATCTGGCAAATATAATGTAACCCTTCTATTAATTACAATAAAAATATATGAAAAAAAATTAATGAGATAAAAGAAGTGATAAAGTCACTCAATAAACACTTTCTTTTAATACTCTTATTGTAAGGTGATATACAGAGGGATTACAGTTCCATAAATAAGGTAATGAATACATTTCTTTTTGAACAGTGTTACCCAACCAAATATTTTAGACTGCTTTCCCACCCTCCCCTACTTCCCTATCTGCCAAGTTTGTGAAGTTTATTTCGATCATAATGTCTAGTGGGTATTGCTGTGATATTTTTAATCAATCACTTTCTTATTGATCAGTTATTCTTATAAAAGTTTAGTTCAAAATGGGAGAAAAAAGACATTAAATTATAGATAACTAATACAAGTATGGTATCAATCACTGTCCCACAATAGTGGCTGGCTCTATTATGATACGTGGTTCAAACCCACAGAATTCTTTCAACACTGGCCTACAATCCCGTAATTCAGCATTTGGTAACAAGGCAATGAGGGAGTAAGGTGAGAATCTGTGTTCTAACATTCTAAAGCCAAAGGGTACAAAGAATCCAATTGAATAGTATCAAAGCACAAGGCAGGACAGAAGGAAAAAGAAGCCAATTCAGTGATAGGACTACAAATTCTATAACAACAATAAAAACATTGTAGATATACCATTTTATATTGTCCCTGACTTTTTGTTTGTGCCCTTCATTTGAGATGAGAGCACTCTGTGATGGGGTGATGATAATAAAATCAGATGTTGTTAGTCTTTAAAACTGAAGTTCTCCAGTTGGCAAGCTGGCATTGTTTGCTCTGTTGTACTGACTGGGTCAGCATCTGCCTTTCAGCAGAACACTCCTTCCTCCTGGACTCATCTTGATTCACCTTGAATTTCACTTTAATTGAATGGGTTTGTCCTCCTGTTTGCTTGCTGTTTGGTCATACTGTACCCTGCTGCTTCCTTCTGATCTCACCTTGTCTTTTTTTCCACCTCTGTCTACACTTGTTCTCTTGTTCATTCAGAAGTGTAATTTTAAATTCTCTCTATATGTTAAAGACTCACAAACACATCCAGTTTAGAATTCCCTCTCCTAAACTCCAGGTTCTTGATGTCAACCAAGTATTGCTACTTTGCTATAAACATGTGATCTTCCTCCCAAAAAATCACCATAATACCCTCTCTGGCATGCAAACACAAAATGCAGGCACCTACTCCCATTTCCTTCCTATTCTATATCAAATGTATCAGTAAGGGTTACTGGCTTTACTTCTAAAATACATGATTTTCATGAATTTATCCACTTCTTACCTAATGCATTGCTGTTTTATTTTGTTATTGTCTTTAAGTAGTTGCACAAAGCAGTTTCATATCATCAAGTCAGTTTGTGAATACAATGCTTCTAGACAAATATCACCCTTTTATCATTTTCCCCATACGTTGCTAACTCTTTTAGGGCCTAAATTACTGAAACCCATTTCAGTCTGATCGCCAGGCATTCAATTGATCAGTCGTGGGGCTTGAACGCAGGGCCTGGGTGCTGTCCCTGAGGTCTTCAGCTCAAAGCGAGAGGTCTGCTACTTGAGCCATAGCGCTACTTCCAGTTTTCTGATGGTTAATTGGAGATGAGTCTCATTGACTTTCACGCCCAGACTAGCTTAAAACTGTGACCGTCAGATCACATCCTCCTAAGTAGCATGGATTACAGGTATGAGCCACTGGTACTCGAAGTGATCATTCTTAACTTATTATTATAGTAAAATGATTTCTTTATTCAGTGCTTTAAATGTCCCACAAAACATTCTCATTGAACTAGAAATAAAATCCGGACATCTTTCCTTCCCCTCCAAGCACTTATAAAAATCACTGTAATCTGGGCCAGGAGTTTGGCCTACTAGTAAGAGTGCTTGCCTACCAAGCATGAACATCCGGGTTCGATTCCTCAGTACCACATACATAGAAAAAGCCAGAAGTGGTGCTGTGGCTCAAGTGGTAAAGCTCTAATGCTGGGAAAGCCCAAGGACAGTGCTCAGGCTCTGAGCTCAAACCCAGAACTGGAAGAAAAAAAAAGAAAATCACTGTTCTCACAGCTCACTGAGTTTCTTTATCTAAACCTTGAATTTATACCTGTTTTTCTTCTGGGTAGATATTTCTCAGAAACTGTCCTGAGATGGCTTCTTTCTCATCATTCAGATCTCAGCTGAGATGTCACCTATATCTCATCCTCAGGAACTTTTTTATCATCCCCCAAATAAGCAGTATATCTCTGTTGCCCTGCCAGGGCATTCTCTGTCCCAGTCACCCAATCCTTTCCATCATAATACATGACAATTTGGTAAGCAATAAATATGTATTTTGGTTATATTTCTATGGAATTCATTGTCCCCATACTAGCAGGGCACTGTGACAAGGACAGAAGTTTGCCAAGTCTGCTGCAAGTTTCTACAGCATAAGACAATACAGGTGCTATAGGACCTCACCAAATAATTTGGTGGACACACGAATGAAAGAAGAAACGTCATTAGTGACTATATATACCTCAGTCTTCAAATCCCCTGCCCACCTTCAAGAAGCCCACCTTCAAGAAGCCCACTTCCTAAATGTAGTATGACAATAAATCTGTTCTCTATCCCATTCATATTCCTGACAGGTGAATTAAGCATCAACATAACTGGATGAAAGTACTCTTTTCATGGCAAAACTGATTTCCCTAGTCTACAAAAGATGGTAATGAAAAACAATTCATCAAGATCAAAAATATTGTTCCTAACTATGGTCATGATGAATATATAACAATTAACGTATTCCAACTACTGTCACTTGCTTGGCATACTCCAGTTAAAGAGGATGCTATAAATAACGAGGTTGAAAACATCATCTGTTGAAAGCATTTCTATAGGAAAAGAGCTTCTGCACTGAACCTTCCAGGATAATAGTTCTCATGATGAATGGTTTATTGCCACAGAAAGAAATTGACTTGTATTAGCCACAGACATAGAGGAGAGGACCATTATGCTGGAATAGAAATTCACTTCCCAGTTAGCATAAAAAACATAGAAAAATCAATCCAAATAGATTCAAAAGCAAGACTGGCCATAGGGAGCACTGTACAAGGAAGACAGTTGTCCAGAAAAGGAGACAAGTGCAAAATTTTCACCTTCTCCATTATTCAGCTACATGAGAGAGAAAATGAAAAGAACAGAGAGGAATTTGATTTGGAGCTTGTAATAAAGTAAGTTGCAATGTTTAACTCCCATTACAATAATCTAGGAATACTAAAAGATAGTCATGCCTAAACTGTATGCCCAGTAATTCTGATTTAATCTGCAGTACATGCCAGGTAGTGCTAGATCACATAATCTTCCATGATTCCAATGTGCAGTCAGGCTTGAGAGCCATGTTCAGCTAATCTAGATCTTAAGGCAAGCAATGTAAGTTTATCCCTTTAACTTAATAGTCCCCAGAGTATGGCCCCAAACAGCATCATAGAAGAAACTATTAGTAAGGCAAATTTCAGGGCCCAATTTTGAATTTAAATTCTTGAATCTTAATTCTGACAATGGGAGCTCCCAATGTGTTTCACATCAACTCCCAAGAGACAGCAGTGGGTCCTTAAGTGGATATCCACTGGCTTTAATCAGCACTAACAAAAACTAGAGGCACTTTAACTCCAAACTGAACTTGAATGCTTCAGTGGAGCTTTGGTAGAGAGCTCATCACCAAGAGAAGCTAAGTAACTGAAGGATGATAAAAAGATACCCTAGGTTAAGTTCAAAGATAGAGGATAGCATACCTGAAAATATTAAAGAATTAATAAATAAACCACAAAATTGCACCTTAAAATATTCATTCCTGGGTGAGGAGTGTGGCCTAGTGGTAGAGTGCTTGCCTAGACTGCATGAAAACCCGGGTTTGATTCCTCAGTACCATATACATAGAAAAATCCAGAAGTGGTGCTGTGGTAGAGCTCTAGCCTTGAAGAAAGTCCAAGCACAATGCTCAGGCCCTAAGTTCAAGCAGGAGGTGAGGGCTATATTCATTGACTGATTTAATTATTTCAGGATGCATATATGTGTAAACACATCAGGAAGATATTGAAACTATATAGACTTCTATTTTTCAGTTCCACCATAATAATGCTGAAGAAAATGTAAAAAACAAAGCTCTGTAGAAGTGTGTTAAGATTATTAGTGTCCAATAGGGTCCAATGGAAATGGTTATGCAGCAAAGGAATCAACATATATCAGCCCACAGCAGAGATACCTGCATAACCACATTTGTCACAGTGCTATTCATAATAGCACAATTGTGGGATCATTCCAAGTATACAACAACAGAAAAAACTGATCAATAAAATGTGGTATATATAAATATATATATATTTATATATACATACATATACACAGATAAGCCAAAAGGAAGAGTATACATCGTTTGCAGGGAAATAGATGGGCCTGGAGGTCATTGTGGTTAGTGAAATAAGACAGATTCATAAGAAAAATTATTGCTTTGCAACCTCCTATCCTGTGGCCTGTCCTGGTTGAGATGAATAGAGCACAACACAGTCATTTTTTATGACAAAGTCAGTATTCAGTCTACTTAGAATATTGCCTTACACAAAGAGCATGTAGATAAGAACATGCTCACACTATGATCCTTGACTTCATCTTGTCCAGTGAATTAGGAAAGTATAATGGAGAATAGTTCATGCATGCATACTAATATGAGATCATACATAGTGTAAAATAGACAAAGTTTTTTCACCTCCTCCATGTATTAGGATAGGAAATTGATGGTCTTCTTCCCCTGAAGATCAGTCTGAAAGAGACAGGCACACCAAGGATTGGAACCCATCATGCATAATTTTCCTTTCCTCCATGACACACTTTGCCCACCAAGCACAGCCCAGACTCAGCCCTAGAACGCGGCCCTAGTATGTCATTAAAGTTTCCATTTAATTTATTCTTTGGGACAGTTCTATCCATTTGTACAAGAAATCAAGTTGACAGCTTTCCGAACTTGACTGCCTGACACTCAGCCACGGAGTGCCAAGTGCTAGGCATCTTTTGTCCTTATCTTTTATATGTTATCTTTGTCATTTATATTTAAGGTGTGGTTTACTCCTAACTGAACTGGAAAATCCACCCACTCACTCATAATCACATTTCCTGTTCTATCTACTGTTAAAGCCTACAAAGACTGATAACTTGCAAATATTGTTTGATTTTCTCCCTTTCAGGGGCAGTACTGGGGTTTACATTTGGGACCTTACATTTGCAAGGTTGGTACTCTACATTAGACCCATAAACTTGTCTTAGCCGGTCATAGATTGATATTCCCAACACATTCTTTTGTATAGGTGGAATTATAATTATGACTCACCATAGCCAGTTTGTTTTTTGTTTTGTTTCATTTTCTTTGCAATACTGACTTTCAACTCAGAGAATTGTGATAACTCAGCTTTTTTGCTCAGCTGGGATATCACCATTTCAGCCATGCCTCCTTACTTTTGCTCTTTAATTGGAATTGGCATCTGGTACAATTTCTCTTTCTGAGCCAGCTCTAAACATTGTTCCTCCAGATCCTCAGCCTCCTCAGTTACCAGTCTAACAGATGTGACATACTGGCACCCTCAGAAAATCCTGATCTCTTCTGTCATAGAACATAATGCTGAAATTTTTATTTTTGGTAATACGGGAATTTGAATGACCTCATGCTTCCTTGGCTTGCTTGCTCGGCTGCCACTCTATCACTTAAGGCATGTCTCCAGTTACAAATTTTTTAACACTCTTCCTTCCAGGAGATACAGGAAAGTTAATTCCTCTTAACTATCAGTAATTCTTCTTAACTATTTACATAATGGAGAAACCTACTAGATTAATGTGATTTGAGACAAATTATTATGACATTAGGAAACTTCCAATATTATATGATAAAAATACCTACTTCTATGGTATTCTTGTGTCGAATCTTATCACCTCAGTCTAATACGGAACAAAAATATTCAAATTGAAATTGAATGATACCACAAAATACTCGACCACTATGTTGGAAAATTAGCAAGGTCATGAAAAACAAGAATGACTGATGAAATATTAGGAATTGGAATGACGAGGAAATGGTGTTGGCACGGCACCCTGGGATGGATCCTAGCATTAATAAAAGAGCAAGGAGAATCTAAATAAGGTCTATAGTTAGTACTATTATATCAATTTCAATTTCTCAGTTTCGATCATTGTACCATGGATACGTAAAGATATGAACATTACAGGAACCTAGGCAAAGGGTAAAGAGGAAAATTATGTACTATTTTTGCACTCTTCTGTAATTCTAAAATTATTCTTAAAATAATTGAAAAGTCTATGCAAGATCTGTTGTAGATAAAGCCAATCTGAACATTTGATAAGCTGACTCTAAACTTCATTTGTAAATGCAAATGTTGAGAATAGACAAACAAGTTTGCAAATGAAGATAGAGGACAAATATTAAAAAAACTTGAAACCATTCAAATGAGGTATGAGTGAAAAATAAAAATCATTGTAGACATTTAATATCTACAGCAAGCTGAATTTGAAGATACATACTTTGGAAACCCTCACAAACATTTATTGTATAAACATATCTACCTTCAGAAGTTTCTTACTTCCCTATTTATTTTTTTCTAAGTACATTTAACATCAGACAATATTTTTTTTTTTTGCCAGTCCTGGGCTTGAGCTCAGGGCCTGAGCACTGTCCTTGGACTTTCTCAAGGCTAGAGCTCTACCACTTGAGCCTCAGCACCACTTCCGGCTTTTTTTTTTCTATGTATGTGGTACCGAGGAATCGAACCCGGCTCTTCATGCATGCTAAGCAAGCACTTTAACCACTAGGCCAAACTCTCGGGCCCCAGACAATAATTTTTAGAAGAGCCAGAAATGAACCAACAGACATATAGCCACCTAATCTTTGAAAAAGGAGCCGAAAACAAAGGGTGGAAGATAGATAGCCTCTTCAACAAATGAACGAGCAGAATTGGCTATGCATAAAACTGGAAGCTAGATTCTTATATATCACCCAGCATCAAAATCAACTCTAAATGGATCAATGTAAGACCAGACATCCTGAAAATACTACAGAAAGGCATAGGGCAAACTCTGGGGCTCCTAGGCCACAGATTGAAAATTCCTAATATCTAGAATTACAGCAAATCAAAGAAAAATGGGATTACATCAAACTAAAGAGTTTGTGCAAAGCAAAGAACATAGCTAGTAAGATAAATAGAAATCCCATAGAATGGGAGAAGATCTTTACTAGCTGTCCATCAGACAAGGGCCTTATATCTAAAATACACTCGAGGATTAAACCTCCCCCAAAAGAAAAATCCTCAAAGAAACAACAAACCCTCTAATCAATGACCAAAGAATTAAAGAGAGACTTCTGAGAGGAAAGAGTAAAAATAGCCAATAGACACACAAAGAGAGGTGCAAAATCTCTGACCATAAAAGAAATGCAAATCAAAACAACTTTGAGATTCTACTTCACTCCACTTAGAATGGCCATCATCAGATGCAGGCATGGATGTGGCTAAAAGAGGACACTACTACACTATTGGTTGGAATGTAAACTTGTTCAGCCACTCAGAAAGCAGTATGGAGGATATTCAAAAGACTAAACATAGAGCTTACCTATGACCTAGCACTCCCACTCCTAGGAATTTATCCAATTGACCACAAACCAGGTCTCAGTAAAGTTATCAACAATCATGTCTGTTGCACATTATTTACCATAGCCAAGATATGAGATCAACCAATGATTCTCAGTGGATGAATTAATCAAGAACATGTTGTATATGTACAAAATGACATTCTATTCTTTCATCAGAAACAATGGTATTGTACTATTCATAAGGAAATGGAAAGACTTAGAAAAAACAATATTAAGCAAAAAAACAGACTGCATGGTTTCCCTTGGTTATACTCATTACAATGTAACTATCAATCCACAAGTAAACACAGTGGATAGTAAGAGAAAAAAATTACACATAGACACAATAAATTAAACAGGCTATAAACACTCACACAATGAGACCAAAGGAGGATATTCTTAGGAAAGGATCGCAAGGACTCAATACATGTTTGCATATGATCATATAAAATTATGTCTATCAAAATGAACTCCAAGAAATGGAAATAAGTTTTTGTTGCTTTACTTTGGTTTTCTTTTTTCTTCTCCGCCTTTTATTGATGCTTCCAATCTACGTACATGGGTTCTACTGTTTCGAGGAGGACAAGGGGAAACACAGAAATGGAGGAACAAAGGGTGAATTAATGCAGCAGTGATACTCACTAGACACTATGTTGAAAATGAACTGGATGACTTGTGAGGGAGGGAAGTTGGGAAAGAAACAACCGGGAGAATACTGTATACTCCAGTTCTGCCAGCACCACTTGTTGAAGAGGCTGTCTTCCTTCCATTCTATTTTTTTGGCTCCCTTGTCAAAGATTAGGTGGCCATAGGTCTGTGGTTTAATATCTGGGTCCTCAGTTCTATTCCATTGGTCTTCAGGCATGTTCTTGTGCCAGTACCAAGCTGTTTTGATAATTATAGCTCTGTAATAGAGTCTAAAGTTTGGAATTGAAATTCCTCCTGCGCTGTTCTTTCTGCTAAGAAGTGTTTTTGCTATACGGGGTCTTTTATTATTCCATATGAAATTTTGAATTGCCTCTTCTATTTCTTTAAAGAATGCCATTGGGATATTGATTGGTATTGCGTTGAATTTGTAGATAGCCCTTGGTAAGATTGTCATTTTCACAATGTTGATTCTTCCAATCCAGGAGCATGGGAGGTTTTTCCATTTTCTTAGTTCTGCTTTAATTTCCTTTCTTAGGGTTTTAAAGTTTTCATCAAAAAGGTCCTTTACATTCTTAGTTAAGCTAATACCTAGGTACTTTATTTTCTTTGAGGTTATTGTGAAAGGAGTTTCTTTCCTGATTATTGCCTCGTTCCTCTCACTGTTGGCATAAAGGAAGGCAGTTGATTTTTGAGGGTTAATTTTATAGCCTGCTACTCTTCCAAAGTTTTGAATCAGCTCAAGGAGCTTGGGGGTAAAGTCTATAGGATTCTTTAAATACAGAATCATGTCATCTGCAAAGAGGGATAGTTTTACTTCCTCTTTCCCTACTTGGACCTCCTTTATGCTTGCTTCTTGCCTTATTGCACTGGCTAGGAATTCTAGTACTATGTTAAAGAGTAATGGACAGAGTGGGCATCCTTGTCTCGTTCCTAATTTTAGAGGGAATGGCTTTAGTTTTTTGCCATTAAGTATAATACTAGCTGTTGGTTTGTCATACACAGCCTTTATTATATTGAGGAAAGTTCCATGGATTCCTAGTTTCTCCAGAGCTTTTAACATAAAGGGGTGTTGGAGATTGTCAAATGCCTTTTCCACAGCTATTGAGAAAATCATGTGATTTTTGTCCTTGCTCCTGTTGATGTGTTGAATTATATTAATTGATTTACGTATGTTGAACCAGCTTTGCCTCCCCGTGATGAATCCAGTTTGATCATAGTGTATAATTTTTTTGATGAGTTGTTGTAGACCGTTGGCCGGTATTTTGTTGAGAAGCTTTGCATTGATGTTCATCAAAGAGATAGATCTATAGTTCTCTTTCTTTGATGAATCTCTGTCTGGTTTGGGGATCAGGGTTATACTGGCTTCATAGAATGAGTTTGGTAAGGAACCTTCATTTTCAATTTCGTTGAAGAGCTTGAGGAGTATTGGTGTGAGCTCTGCTTTGAAGACCTTATAGAATTCAGCTGTGAATCCATCTGGCCCTGGGCGTTTCTTAGGTGGAAGTTCTCTATTTCACAGCTTGAAATAGGCCTGTTGAGTTGGGTTAGTTCCTCTTTGTTCGGTGTGGGTGTGTTAATATTGGGTAGGAATTCATCCATTTCTTCTAGATTCTCAAATTTGTTGGCGTAAAGGTTTGAGAAGTATTCCCTCATGATATTCTGGATCTTGGTACTTTCTGTTGTGATATTACCATTTTCATCTGTGATTTTGTTTATTTCGATATGCTCTCTTCTTTTTTTGGTAAGATTTGCTAACATCTCTGGTCATAAAAGAAATGCAAATCAAAACAACTCAAGATTCCACCTCACTCCAATTAGAATGGCCAGGATCAGGAAAACGAATAACATCAGATGCTGGAGGGGATGTGGCCAGGAGGGATCACTACTACACTGTTGGTGGGAGTGAAAACTCATTCAACCACTATGGAAAGCAGTATGGCAGTGCCTCAAAAGGCTAAACATAGAACTCCCCTATGACCCAGCAATTCCACTGCTTGGCATTTACCCAACCATCCAAAATCTAGGGCATACTAAATCCACTAGCACAACAATGTTCATTGCAGCATTATTTACCATAGCAAAGATATGGAACCAACCTAGATGTCCCTCAGTTGATGAGTGGATCAACAAGTTGTGGTATTTGTACACAATGAAATTCTATGCTGCTGTCAGAAAAAATGACATCGACCCATTTGTTAGGAAATGGAAAGACTTAGAAAAAATCATATTAAGTGAAGTAAGCCAGACTCAAAGGAACTTAGGCTCAATGGTTTCCCTCATTCGTCATAATCAGTAGAAACCTTGGGCTCTACTAGCAGAGATCTGCAATAGAGCAAAATATTGATACATAAGGCCATATAATGTGAAGCTAATTGAAAGGACCTCCAGGATATTGAAACAAAAGCCATATAATGAATAATTGTTGTCCTTAATGTACTATGTTGTCTCTCATCTCCTTTGCTATCCCTTGGTTATCTCATATTGGTATAGTATCTCACTTTGTTATCTCATATGTTGAATTTATTGGTATTTGGATATTTGAAATTTGATAGGGAAGGAGGGAAAACCAAGACGGGAAGGGGGTGTGGGGGGGAGGGAAATGGGTACCAAGACATGTGAAAGGGTATCAATGTATGTGAATTAATGCACCTTCTATCTGGCAAATATCATGTAACCCTTTTACTAAGGCATATAGTAAGCTATAAAATATAGGTTTGTGTAATTATATTCCATGATGTTCACACAAGGACAAGATTCCTTAAGGATGTATTCCTTGGAATGCATGAGTTTTGATTGTTTCCTTTTCTGTTCAATATTTTGTTTTGATGCATTGCCAATACTCAATTGTGGTTTTGGTTATTGGGACTTTGGTCTGTATATCCATTGAATGACAGCACCACAATGTCTTGATCATAGCATTGCTTTGCACTATATTTTGAAATTAAGAAGCATAATGCCTATACTTTTGTTCTTATTGGTAAAAATTCCGTTGGATATCTTAAATCATTTATGATTCCATATGAATTTTATAATTATTTTTTCTAGTTCTTAAAGAAATGACATTTGGATTTGAGCTGGAACTGCACTGAGTCAGTATATTACTTTAGTAGTATGAATTTTTTAGACTATTAATTATGCCAATCTGTGAACACAGAATGGATTTCTACTTATTCTACCTCTTTACTTCCTTTCGAAACAAAGTCTATCTTATCTCCTTAGTTAAGCTTATAAAATTCCTCACAGCTAACATTTGACATAATGATGAGACAATGAAAGCTTTTGTATTGGAAAAAGAGCAAGGCTACTGACTAGTGCTAGTCAGTAGCACTAGTACTATTCAGCACAGTACTTGCAATCAGGCAAGAAAAAGATAAAAACCATGAGTTAGAAAGGGAAACTGCAACTATCTTTGTTTGCTAATGATGTGATTTTATACCAAGAAAACCATAGGTATGATTTTTAATATTAAATAAAATTGTAGAATATAAACTGAACATACAAAAAGGTAATTAATATAAAATGAATAATATAATATAAAATGAATAAAATACTCAAGAGTAAAATTTATAAGATCAAAGACTTGTACACTGAAAAGTATAAATTACTAGGAACATAAACAAAAATATGAAGACAGTGTGGTATTCATGTAACAATCATGGATCAGTGAAGTGGAATGTGCAGAAAAGAAATAGACGTACAAATACATACTCAATTTATTTGGGACAGAGAAAAAATTCAGTAGAAATATGAGTAATTTCAGTGAATGATTTTTAAATACTGATATCTGCACAAAAAAAAGCAAATTGCATATCTCATTACACATACCCTAAATAACACAAAATTGATCATAGACTTAAACATAAATCCTAAGCATTTGAAATTTCTAGAAGAAAACATATGACAGTATCTTTGGGCAAAAGATATAGAGAATTTGAGGGTCAATCTATATCAGGCTATATCAAAATTGTTAAATCCTTGTCCTTCAAACACAATGTTAAAAGAATGAAAAGGCAGTCTCAATGACTGGAAGAAAATATTTTCATTATGTGATGTTATCCTCAAAAGTCAATAGAGAAGAACTTTGGGCCAATTTTCAATGTAAAAAGGAATAGGAATTTTAGCCAGTGAAGGATATGTATAACAAATAGACTCATGAAAAGATCATCACTAGCCATTATATAAATGTAGATGAGAAGCAGAGTGACCAATGAAGGAACGAGTGACGTTGACCAAGAAGCATTGTACTCAGAACCTTATCTATAAAAATTTAACCTTTGTAAAATTACTTAATAATAATAATAAAAGTAACATAGTTCTGAATAACTATTACAATTTCTAAAAATAATACTTTCACTTTAGTCTTGGCACAGATGCAAAACAAATGGAACTTTCATATAATTTCGATGGAAATGTAGTTGTTCTGTTTTAAAAACGTATTTGAGAATTTTTTTTTTTGTCAGGGCCTAGACACTGTCCTTGGACACTTTTTGCTCAAAGCTATCACTCTGTTACTTGAGCCACAGGGCCACTTCTGGCTTTTTCTCTGTGTGTGGTTCTGGGAATCAAACCCAAGACTCATGCGTGTGAGGTGAACACCCTACCACTAGGCCATACTCCCAGCCTGTTATTTGAGAATGTTTGAAAATCAAACCTTAATCACACAACATTTATATGACTTAGTTTTTCTACTCAGGTATTTGTCCAAAACAAATGAAATCATATGTTCTTACAAATACTTGTATATGAATATTCATAATAATTTCTTTGTAATAAACAATGGAAACAATTCAATGTTTAACCTATGCTAATTATAATATTCATAAACTGGATTATTGCTCATCAATGAAAGGACTAGTTTGTTGGTACACTGTACAAAATGAATGTACTATGAAATATTTACGGGCCAGGAGTTTGGCCTAGTGGTAGAGTGCTTGCCTAGCATACACCAAGACCTGGGTTGGATTCCTCAGTACCACATACATAGAAAAACCCAGAAGTAGGCCGGGAGTTTGGCCTAGTGGTTAAAGTGCTTGCCTAGCATGCATGAAGACCCGGGTTCGATTCCTCGGTACCACATACATAGAAAAAAGCCAGAAGTGGTGCTGAGGCTCAAGAGTTCTAGCCTTGAGAAAAACCCAAGGACAGGCCTCAGGGCCCTGAGCTTAAGCCCAGGACTGGCAAAAAAAAAAAAAAAAAAAAAAAAAAAGAAAAACCCAGAAGTGGTGTTGAGGCTCAAGTGGTAAAGCTCTAGGCTTTCGAAAGTCCAAGGTCAGGGCTCAGACCCTGAAATCAAGCCCAGGACTGGCAAAAAAAAAGGTACATATGAAATATTTACATTGATTTAAAAATGAGTACATGTCATGTGACTCCATTTATATAAAATTTAGGAAATATAAATTAATAATGCAAAGCAGTTCTGTGGTTTTCTGGGACAGGGAGACATCACAAAGACAATGAGGAATATGTTCGCTATATTTACTGTCGCAATGATCTCATTGTGTACATACACGTGAAAATATATACAAATTTTATTATATGCTAGGTATATTCCCATGCTCCCCAAAAACCTGTGCAGCACAGTTGAAATAGAGCACAACAGTAGGACATAGCAACTGACTTTGCTTATCTATCCAATGGCTACAGAATAATGTACAGATATATATTCCTGTGATCTTTTCTTTCTTTCTTTTTTTTCTTTTTTTTTTTTTTTTTTGCCAGTCTAGGGGCTTGAAATCAGGGCTTAGGAACAGCTGTTGAGCATTCTTCAATGCTAGCACTCTACCACTTGATCCACAGCACCACGTCAGCTTTTTCAGAGTATGTGCTATCAAGGCTTCATGCATGCGAGGCAAGCACTCTCAGCCCTGTATTTTCCTCGAAATGAGTGGAATAGGAAAATCTTGAACTTTATTTCCAACTCTGAAACTAATTAGTCCTATTGTTTAAGAGTCTATGTGATTCGACAGACTTCTTTCCAGTCTCATGATTACTTATTTACCAAAATGGAAACTCTGTCTTTAGAAGGGAGACATCGAACACATGCCCCATTATCCAAATAATCAAACAGCATCACCAATAATTCAGCAAATGACATTACTTACCTCCTGACCTGACATTTTGTGATATCATAGCATTGACTATGTAGATTTCAAGCCAAATATAAATCCAATCACAAAAAGTACTCAGTCCAATTTATGGAACATTATAAACAATCTTTTAAAAATGTCATTGCTATGAAGAAGTCCATTCAAGTTTAAGTGAGATTAAAGAAATATAACTACAATCAGTAAAAGATCATGGTTTGGATAACTGAAAATCATTGACAAGCATTATAAACATGGACCTTAACCAGTGGGCTTTTAAAAATTCCACCCCATTGTGTCTGGGAGTGTGGCCTAGTTGTAGAGTGCTTGTCTAGCATGCATGAAGCCCCAGGTTCAATTCCTTGGTACCACATACTCATTAAAAAGCCAGAAGTGGACCTGTGGCTAAAGTGGCAGAGAGCTAGCCTTGAACAAAAAGTGTCCAAGAACAGAGCCCAAGCCCTGATTGCAAGCTCCAGAACTGGAAAAAGAAAAGAAAAAAACTCTTGTGGAAGTGGCGCTATGGCTCAAGGGGTAGGACCACTAGCCTTGAGCTGTAGAGCTTGGGGATATCACCCAGGCCCATGATCGACCAAAAAAAAAAAAAAAAATCCTCCCCAGAATATCCAGCTGCTCCAAATTGTGAAGCAGGAATCTCCATTGTACCTCCCAAGTAATAGGGAGTACAACACAGAACTATCATGCCTGGCCCTATAATATACATCTAAAAAATAAAGATTGAAACTATGTGTGGTGGTACATAATTGTATCCCAGTACTTAGGAGGCCAAAGTAGGAGAATCACTAGTTCAAGGCCAACCTGGGCTGTATTATGACAATGTGTCTCTCAAACAAAGGGAGGATATAAGAGCTCATTACTATCATCTCATGGTGAAAAGAGAAAGCAGAGACAAAGAATAAGGTTGCAAAAAAGGGACTAAATCATTTTTAAATGGATTCTATTACAAAGAAAGATATAGTAACAACTGTCTTACAACATCTAGAAATTGGAATCAATATCCATAAACTAGACCCTGTGGCTAAAGTCTCTACTGCTCGTTCCTCTAGAGACTGAGATCTGAGAAAGTCTTGGGAAGAAAAGTCCCTGAGACTCTCATCTCCAACCTATAACTAAAAAGTCAGAAGAGAAGCTACACTCAGTGGTAGAGCACTAGCCTTGTGCAAAAAGCTCAGGAGGCCCTGAGTTCAACTTCCAGAATAGGCAAAAAATATAAATATCCCAATATAAATAACAAAAACTGAATGAAAGCAATGTGTACAGAGAAGACTCTAGTTTGAAATTCAGAGTGAGCTGACCTCCTCTGTGAACGAATACAATTCAACTACTCAAGGCAAAACATTTTTCCTTATCCAGCACTAGGCACATAATTGTGCAAAGAATTTAATGATATAATAGAATTTATATTTTTAGTAGAAATGGATTGTCATATGCAATATCAGGTAGAAAACTGAGGCTCATCTTGCATAAATTTTCAATTTGGAATATGCTTTAAAATGAGGACACATCCAACATTATATTTGACAAATAAAACATTAATTAAAGAAAAATATTTTTAAAGAAAAACATTAAAATCCTAGCAAAAACACAGTCCTAGACCTGGTGTACATTCTCTAATACAGATTTCACTCTTTTCTTTTTGTTTTAAGTTTCAAGCCCAGTCACTTGTAATCCCAGATAAATGCAAGATATGGATAGAACTCTGTTTGCAGTCTGACTGTTGTTGGCAGACCAGGTCAAAAAAGGAGAGACTATACGTGCAAAGAAACTAGGACAAAAACAATGGGAGATGCACATCAAGTGAATGTTTGCCTGGCAATTACAAGTCCCTGCATGCAGACATCATACCAGAAAGAAAACTCATCTCAGATGTAAACTTCACATCTTTGAGAGGTATCTTTGAAAGGCCTAACTTGTGATGCAAATATGTCTATATGGGTAATTCTGGAAATGGGATATTAAATTTGCTTCTGCATGTCAGTGGAGTCCAAAATGTCAAAAAGATTAGGAAATACAGGTTGGGATCTCGTTTCTATGAATGGACATTAAGACATTTGAGTGATCAGAAGGAAGTGAAGTTTTCAGCTTGACCTGAAAGTTCCAAGTAAAGTGAAAATGAACTCTAGCATTTTATCTTCTGTCTGTCGGCCTGCCTGCCTGCTTATCTCCTTGCAAAGCACATTAACTAAATTGAATCGGTCAAAGGGGTGGAGAACTTGAGGAAAGGTAATGAAGCTAGGCATAATGATAGATTATTTGATATCATGTATTCTACTTATATTATACCAAATAACCTGTTTAGTTTTCTTCTCTATTAAACCTGCTGTTTCAGCAGCATAGAAAGGTACCTTGATATAGTGGGAAAAACATGGGATAGGGAAAGACATAGGAAGATGTGGATTCAAATCCAGACTCCATTACCTTAGGGGCAAGTTATCAAACTGCTTTGGCTTTTCACTTTGAAAAAGACAATGATAAGCACTCCTTCATATTAGTGCACAGATTAAATAAAAGCCAGAGAGCCTGTTAATAAAAGAAGTATAAGTATAAAGTGTTAAAATTCTGTCAGTATTATCATAAATACAATGTATCCAATCCTGGTTATTATTCCCTTCTGTTCTCTCTCCCTCAATCCATCTCTTCAATTCACCCTCTCTTCAACTCCGCCTGTCTCTTCCTGTTTCCCTGTCTGTCAGTATCTCTATGTCTGTCTGTCTCTCTCTCTCTCTCTCTCTCTCTCTCTGCTTATTTTTTACTTTCCTCTAAGATAAACACTGATTTATAAGCAATGAAACTATTTCTCCAGCTCTTAAAAACCAAATAGACAGCCTTTTAAGTGAGATTTTGGAGTGTTCCTCAACTCTCTCCTCTCTCTCCTCTCTCTTCTCCTCTCCTATCCTCTCCTGTCCGATTCTCTTCTCTCTTCTTCTTCTTCTCCTTCCTCTCTCTCTCTCTCTCTCTCTCTCTCTCTCTCTCTCTCTCTCTCTCTCTCTCTCTCCCTCCCTCCCTCCCTCCCTCCCTCCCTCCCTCCCTCTCTCTCTCTCTCTCTCTCTCTCTCTCTCTCTCTCTCTCTCTCTCTCTCTCTCTCTCTCTCTCTCTCTCTCTCTCTCTCTCTCTCTCTCTCTCTCTCTCTCTCTTCTCCCGTTATTCACCTGCCAGGAAAGAAGGAAATGTGAACCAATTTGAAATACTCTGAGGTAAGAACAATCAAAAGGAAAAGAAAAGCTGTTTTTCTAATGGACATATGAAGGGATAGGAGTTCTCAAGTACATCTTACCTGAAATCTCATGGACAAATACACAATTATCTCTATACTTAGCCTGGCCTCCTTCAGGCCCCAACCTCAATCCAAACCCATGTCTGTTTTCCTGCTGCATTTAGAGTTGAAATTGAAGCCCTGGGTGCCATGGAGATTTGACTTCTCCCAAGAGCTCAGGAGCTTTTACTTAAATGAAAAACCAAACATCCAAGCAATATTTACTCAGGGATTTGTTTGCTACATTAATTAAGCTATGCTATAATCTCTCTTGCATGTGGAATTGACACAGATAGATGGCTACTTAAAAAGAATCTTTCAATAAACAGTAAAAAAAGGACATACATTTTATACATGTATACATTAACTTCTCCATAGTTTTATACAAGGCCAATGACTATACCATCATTTGCATTAGCTAAAACTCTCATGTACATCATCAATAATCTCAAATTTCTATATGGAGCAGGACCCTACAGATGCTATAAAACCATTTGATTTGCTAATAATTTTAATGATATAGATTTTAGTTTTGCTAACACATTTTACTAAGTATGATTTATTGTTAACTATAACATACATGAAAATGATCACTTAAATGTATATAAAAGACATAAAGGAGGATTCAATAAACACACGTCTAATCCCAGAGCCATTAAAGAAATCTATTATAATAAGTTTGAAGGTTCTTGTCTGAGGAACCGTCTCATATTCTGCGCTACTTGCCAGTAGAGTTGGTATGCTGTGTGAATGCTGGTAAAAATGATCTAGTTATTTATCTTTACATCAATAACACACTTGTCTATGGTAGCTTTTTAACAGCTGAAAAGTCAGCTGGTACAAATTCTGCAGATTTGTCCTTTTCTTATACTCATGTTCTAAGCCCTTTATATTTCCAGTGAGACTGATAATCAATTCATCAATTTCCAAAGCAAAGCACATTGGCATTCTGATTAGGAACATAGTGACTGAGTCCTGCATATCTGTGTCCAGGTTAATTAGCTTCTAAAAATTGAGCATTTATTTTTTTGTCAGTCAGTCCTGGGCCTTAAGTTCAGGGCCTGGGCACTGTCCCTAGGGCTTTAGTTAAGACTAGCGCTCTACCACTTAGGCCACAATAACATTTCCGACACGTCTAGGTATGTGGTACCAAGTAATCAAACCAGGGTCTTCATGCAGGCTAGACAAGCACTCTACTACTAGGCCAAACTCCCAGCCCCACATCCACAGAAAAAGCTGGAAGTGGTGCTGTGGCTCAAGTGGTAGAGTGCTAGCATTGAGAAAAGCCCAAGAACGGTACACCAGCCCTGAGTTCAATTTAGGACTGGTAAAAAAATAATATTTTTTAAAAAGGGGATGAGGACATGAAAAAGCCATGGCAAGTGAAGGTAAAGTGGGATAAATATGATCAAGATACAGTGTGCATATGCAGAGATAATATTCAATGTATATCGTATGAAACTAAGAAAAATGGGAGGCAGGCTGGGGTTGGGAGGGATGGGGAAGAATGATGATATTGAACAAGATGCATTGCACTCATAAATGAACATGTGCAATATTAACTCCTTTATACAACTGCATTAAACTTCAGAGCTTCTGTATGGCAAAGGACATAGCTCGCAAACTAACTAGAAAGCCTACAGAATGGGAGAAGATCTTCACTAACCATACAATAGACAAAGGCCTCATATCTAAAATATATCAACAGCTCAAAAAATTGAATCACTCCAAAACTAATCTCCAAAGAAACAACCATCCCATTAAAAGATGGGCCAAAGACTTAGAGTCTTCTCTGAAGAAGAAATAAAAATGGCCTATAGACACATGAAGAAATGCTCAACATCTCTGGTCATAAAAGAAATGCAAATCAAAACAACACTAAGATTCCACCTCACTCCAGTTAGAATGGCCAGAATCAAGAAAACTAATTACAACAGATGCTGGAGGGGATGTGGCCAGGAGGGGTCACTAGTACACTGTTGGTGGGAGTGCAAACTTGTTCAACCACTGTGGAAAGCAGTATAGAACTCCTTTAGGACCCAGCAATTCCACTACTTGGCATGTCCAGAAACAAGGACATGGTAAATCCACTAGCAAAATGATGTTCATTGCAGCACTATTTACCATACCAAAGATATGGAACCAACCTAGATGTCCCTCAGTTGATGAGTGGATCAACAAGTTCTGGTATTTATACACAATGGAATTCTATGCTGCTGTCAGAAAGAATGACATCGCCCCATTTGTAAGGAAATGGAAAGACTTAGGGAAGATCATATTAAGTGAAGTAAGCCAGACTCAAAGGAACATAGGCTCAATGGTTTCCCTCATTTGTCATAATCAGTAGAAACCTTGGGATCTCCTAGCAGAGATTTACAATAGAACAAAATCTAGACACATAAGGCCATTATAGTAAATGTAAAGACCTCCAGGATATAGAAACAAAAGCCATATAATGAGTGATTGTTGTCCTTAATGTATTATGTTATCTCTCATCTCTTTTCCTATCCCTTGGTTTTATTATATTGTTACAATATTTCATCTTGTTATCTGATATATTTTACATGTGCTTAATTGGTTATTTGAAATTTGATAGAGAAGGGGGGAAATCAAAATGAGCATGGGGAGAGGGGAGGGAAATGGGGACCATGTCATGAGAAAGGGTATCAATGTATGTGAAGTAATGCATCTTCTATCTGGTGAATATAATGTGACTCTTCTATTAGTTACAATAAAAAAGACAAAATATATATTGTAAAAAGAAAATGTCAAAATGAAACCCATTATTTTGTTCATTTGCTGTATGGGAATCAAATAAAATTCTTATTTAATATCTTAAAAGAAAAAGTATGACTGATTTCTGTTTTACACATTTTTTAACCTGTTCCATCAAGTAATTCCTTCTCTTGTTTAATAAGTATTCCCCTAATACTGAGAAGTGATACTCTATAAACATCTAGAGGTCATTCCTTGTGCTATGTCCCATCTAGTCCTCTGCCTTGTGAACTCTATATGTCTCTGCCTCTCAGAACCTGTAAGTGTCATCTAAATTACAGAATGTATTAGGATTCATCGTAAATTCCTATCCTGTGGCATGCCTTACCATTCTTTCCAAGGAATAAACTACGGCTGACCATACATCCCTTCTCAGTTGACACCAATGTTTCTTTACTGACAATCATTGTTATACAGACTTGGGATTGTTTTAGGAAGAAAAGTAAAACTAGTCCTTGTTACATATATTTTGCCACAGTCAAAAGTATCTGAGCATTAAAATTTGACAGTCGTTGCTCAATATTTGTTTAGATTAATCTATGATTATTTTCCTTGTCTGTTAATGGTGTGAATTACCTTGGTTATTTTTCAAGAAGAAATCTACTCTCTGTTATTGAGCTGTATCTAAACTGTATTGTACAATCAGGTTTTTTTTTTTTGAGTAGTAATGGAGATTGAATGTCATGCTTGTTAGGCAGACATTCTAACTTTCAATTCCAGTCCTTTGGTGTGCCAGTTAGTTTTTTGTTTTTTGTTTTTTGCCAGTCCTGGGCTTGAGCTCAGGGCCTGAGCACTGTCTTTGGACTTTCTCAAGGCTAGAGCTCTACCACTTGAGCCTCAGGACCACTTCTGGCTTTTTGCTATGTATGTGGTATCGAGGAATTGAACCCGGGTCTTCATGCATGCTAGGCAAACACTTTAACCACTAGGCCAAACTCCCGGACCGCCAGTTAGTTTTAAAATAGGGTATTACTTATACCCAGGCACACAGTCAGACTTAAATATGAAATATTTAATCTTTGTGTCATACTTGTATTAATAGACATGCGTCATATCATCATATCATCTAGCTTTTCAGGTGTGTACTTTACTCCTAGTTTTTTTTTCCTCTCAGTTTTTTTTTTTTCCTACTCATTAGATGGAGATAAGAGTCTCATAGAGGAAGTGGTGCTGTGCCTCCAGGGGTAGGGCCGTAGCCTTGAGCTAAAGAACTCAGGGACAGCACCCAGGACCAGAGTTCAAGACCCACAACAGCAGAAAAAAAATAAGTGTCATAAATTTTTACCGCCCCAGTTGGTTTCAAACAGTGAGCTGCTAAGATTGCAGATTGCAGGCATATGCCACTGTTTAAATTCTTACAGGGAGAGAGTTACACAGACTCTTTTTTTTTTTTTTTTTTTTGCCAGTCCTGCCCATTGAACTCAGGGGATGAGCACTGGCCTTTGGCTTTTCCTCAAGGCTAGTGGTGTACCTGAGCCACAGCACCACTCCTGGCTTCTCTATGTATGTGGTACGAGGAATCGAACCCGGGTCTGCCTGCATGCTGGGCAAGCACTCTACCCGTAGGCCAAACTCCCAGCCTTATGCAGACTTTTCTGACCAGGCTGGCCTAAAACCCTAAATCGCTTCATCTCAGTATCGCAAATAGCTCAGTTTGCAGAAGTAATCCATTATTGCCTGTCTAAGGATGTCATTTTAATAAAATGCGCAGACACTATTGTTAATACTTTCCTGCAGATTTTTTTATTAAAGAATTTAACATTGATTTTTATATCATATTTCAAATGACGTATTTAACAGATAAGTATTCAAGAAGGGAATCTGTATATACAATCACTGGCACTTTGATTTTAGAACACAATTGAAATTAGGCTGAGGGTTTGTATGTCAAAGATACATATCAATCTATACAAAAAAACATTATGTCTATAGTTATAAATTTTTAGGTCTATTTAATTGCGTTTGTTTCCCATATCACGTCCATAGCATTGGGTATGCAAATATTGAGTCTTTGCTCTTGTACTGTTTGGATCTAATAGCCACATATTAAGAATATCATGTGCCATTTGTTTCTTTCGTCTTGAATTCTCTCTCCAGCATAAATCCCTCTAGATTCATCCTGCAGATTTTTGCATCTGTGTTTATGAGGTTGTTAATCTGTAGTTTTCCTGTTTTCTAATGTACTTATCTGGCTCTCATAACAGGAAAATTTTGAAGCAATTAATTTTGTTATGTAATGTCACTCACTCTCCTTTATCATCTGAATTAAGTTGCATAAGATTTATATGACTATTTTTCTGAAGATTTTGGCAGAATTTACCAGTCAAGCCATTTAAGACTTGTATTTCCTTGGCATAAATGCTTTTAATTATAAATTGAATTTCCTTAATTCGTATAGAGATATTTTCATTTTTTAAACTTCTTCAGTAACGGATTTTATGCACTAAAATTTAAATTTCAGTTAGTATTTATAATTTTTATAAATCATATTTAATTGCAATTTAAATCCATTGCCTTGTATAATTTTCTTTTTCCCAGAGATATTCTAACACTATCTATATTTAAGCAGAGGAAAAATAATTTGATTTACCACTCCTGTAGCTACCACACAGCGCCTTGGGCAATGTCCTCGGGCTGTCTCAAGCATAGCGATCCACCACTTGAGCCACAATACCACTTTCAGCTTTTTCTGTATATGTAGTACTGAGAAATAGAACCATGACTTTCAGATGTCAGCTTGCTGAGTGGCTAGGATTATAAGCATAAGCCACTGGTACCCAAGTTATTTGCACTTTTGATGACTTAAAAAATAGTACTATGGGGGCTGGGAGTTAAGCCTAGTGGTAGAGTCTTGCCTAGCATGCACAAAGACCCTGGTTCAATTCCTTGGTAACACATATACATAGAAAAAGCCAGAATGGTGCTGTGGCTCAAGTGGTAGAGCTCTAGCCTTGACAAAGGCCAAGGACAGCGGCAGGCCCTGAGTTCAAGGCCTAAGACTAGCAAAAGCAAATAGTACCATGAACATTCATTTATTTGAATGCTGGTATCAATATGATTTTCATTTCTCTTTGATGTATGATTTTAAGTAGAATGTTTGAATCATTTGGCAATTTTGTATTTGCATTGAGGAGCTATTAAATTGTCTTCCAAAATGTCTAAGCAATTTTATTAATATGACCCAAATTCTCATTTCTCTATATCCTCATCAATACCTCTTTTTGTAACTTTAAAAAATATTGTAGCTATCTTTGACTTTATGAAATGGTATCTTATTGTCTTTTGGGCTTGTTCTTTAGTCACAACTAATGACATATACCATTATGTTACTTCCTTTCCATTTTTTTACATATATTCTTTGAATCTCAATTATTTACTATTATCATTATTGGAAGTGCGAGTGTGGGTATGTGTTGATATTGGTAATTGAAATCCGTGCCTCATGCTCTTGATAGGCATTTTTACTCAAAACTGACACTACCTTTTCAGCCACATCTCTACTTCTGGCATTTTTGCTGGTTAATGGGAGATAAAAGATTTGTCTATCTGGGCTAGCATCAAGCCAAGATTCCAAACTACTGAGTAATTTGGACTATTTTCACCTTCATATGTTTGTTTTGTTTTGAGTCCTAAGAAGATTTTATACATTCTTGATATAAGATACTATATAAAAAAGGAATACTAACTATTTTGTATCATTGAGTAGGGTTTTTTTTTTTTTTGTGGCTATTAGATCCAAACAGTACAAGAGAGAAGACTCGGGACCGGGAGTTTGGCCTAGTGGTTAAAGTGCTTGCCTAGCATGCACGAAGGCACGGGTTCGATTCCTTGGTACCACATACATAGAAAAAAGCCGGAAGTGGTGCTGAGGCTCAAGTGGTAGAGCTCTAGCCTTGAGAAAGTCCAAGGACAGTGCTGAGACCCTGAGCTCAAGCCCAGGACTGGCAAAAAAAAAAAAAAAAAAAAAGAGAGAGAGGATTCAATATTTACATACCCAATGTTATGGACATGTTATTGGAAATATAAACATAACTACATAGACATAAAAACTTATGTCTCGGGCCAGGAGTTTGGCTTAGTGGTTAAAGTGCTTGCCTAGCATACACGAAGACCCGTATTCGATTCCTTGGTACCACATATATAGAAAAAGCCTGAAGTGGTGCTGAGGCTCAAGTGGTAGAGCTCTAGCCTTGAGAAAATCCAAGGACAGTGCTCAGGAGCTAAGTTCAAGCCAGGACTGGCCAAAAAAAAAAAAACAAAAAAAAAAACTATGACTCTACAAACATTTTATTTCATAAATTAATATGTATCTATGATATACAAACCCTTAGCTTAAGTGCCAGTGATTGTATATAGATTCCCTTCTTGAATACTCATTTGTTAAACATGTCATTTGAAATATGATGTAAAAATCAATGTTAAATTATTTAATAAAAAAAAATCTAAAACTTCAAAAAAAAAAGTCCTTTGATGCACAAAGACTTCAATTTTGGTTAAGTCAAATTGATCTACTTATATGCCCAATGATTTCAGTGATACAGCAGCCAATGTTTTCTTTTAAGTTGTCTTAACTCTCATATTTACGTTTTTTCATGTTTCAGTCAAGTTTTGTATATGTAACATAGGGATTCAAATGTTTCTTGGAGGTGGATACCTAACTGTGCCAGTATTGCCTGTTAAATAGAATACTCTATATTTATATGGAGATGCCCTGGCACTCTTACAAAAAGCATGTGCCTAGGCACAGTGGCTGACCCCTGTAATCCTAGCTACTTAGGAGTTTGACATCTGAGGATCGCAGTTCAAAGACAGTCCAGGCACTAATGTCTATAAGACTTTTTTTTTTTCTTTTTTGGCCAGTCTTTGGCTTGAGCTCAGGGCTGAGCACTGTCCTTGGAATTTTCTCAAGGTCTACCACTTGAGCCTCAGCACACTACTGGCTTTTTTCTATGTATGTGGTACTGAGGAATGGAACCCGGGTCTTCGTGCATGATAGACAAGTACTCAACCACTAGGCCAAACTCCAGGCCTATGAGACTCTTATCTCCAATGAACCACTAGAAAAACTGAAGTGGCGCTAAGTATCCAGGGGTAGAGCACTAGCCTTGAGATAAAGAGCTCAGGGACAGTGCCCAGGCCTAGAGTTCAAGGACAATGACCGACAAAAAAAAATCCATTAATGTCTTGATATATTTCTGGACTATCATTATCTTACATTGGTATATATATATACCTTTATCCCCATAGCACATACTTTTAAATATGGTGGCTTTTTACTAAGACTAAAATGTCACTCTATGTATCAATTAAAACATGTTTAATCTACTCGAGGGCATTTGTAATTGTTTAAAATTTTGAAGTCCAGACGTTCTATTTCTGGAGGGAAAAAAGAGACAATTCAGCTTTAATATGTATTGCACTTGTAGACTACATAACTTTGTATAGCCATTTTATAATATTAAACTTTCCAACTCAGAATCATGCAACGTTTTTCTATTTATTTAGCTATTCAGTTTCCTAAGAAATATTTTATGGTTTTCAGTATTCATGTCCTATTTTGTTTATTAAGCAACTATTCCAACATATTTTATTATTTTGGATGTCATTATAAATTGAGTTATTTTCCTAAATTACTTTTCAGATTATTGCTTGGTGCTATATAGCAGTACACTAATATTTTTGTGCTGATCCTGAACCCTGACACTTTATTAAATTTGTAAGCTTTAGAAGTTTTGCAGGCTGAAGGGTTCTTTGAGTTCTCCCTCCCTCCACACCCCCCCCTCTGTTTCTTTCTTTCGCCAGTATTGAGGCTTGAAGTCAGGGCCTGAGCACAGTCCTCAGACTTTCTCAAAGCTAGTGCTCTTTCACTTGAACCACAGCACCACTTCTGGCTATTTCTGTGTATATGGTACTGAGGAATCGAATTTAGGGCTTCGTATGAGCTAGCCAAGCACTCTACAACTAGGTCAGGCACCAAACCCTCTTTTGTGATCATGTCATTTGCAAATAAAAGCCATTAACTTTCTCCCTCTTATTTTTTGGGGGGGCAGGGTTTAACTTATTTATTTTACCCAATTGCTCCTCGACTATCATTACTGACAATAAATATTTACATCTCTCCTTTATTCTAGGTGGAATCCTCTCTGCAATTCAACATTGAATATCATGGTTTTCATAAATATTTCCTATCATGTTGAATAAATTATCCTCTACAGCCAGTTTTTTATATTTTTATTATGAATGGACATTGAATTTGACAATAATTTTCTATACCTACATTAATTGAAATCAACTTGAAATTGTATCCCAAACATTATATTAATCTGATGTATTATACTGACTTTTATTTAAATTTTATTGTTGGGTGATGTACAGTGGGATTACAGTTGCATTCATCAAGTAGTGGGTATATTACTTCTTAAACATTGTTACCCTTTCCCATGTTTTTCTCCCACTTTCCCCATATCCACCCACTCCTAATCATCTTGATTTTCTGTTACCTTCTCTTTTTCAAATAATCATATATAGAATATACCAGGTATTACATTCAGATACAGTGACAATATGATAGAAAACATAAGGGGAAACGAAGAGAAAAGAAATAGCTTCATATAGTACATTCATAACAACAATCAAAAACATAAACCTCTTGTGTCCATATCTTGCAGTTCATTTCACTTAGTCTCATCCTATATGGCCATATGTACCTAGTTGTTGACCTATTGTGATCCTCTGCTAGGAGAATCCTAGACATACACTAACTGTTACAAATGAGGGAAATCATGGAGCCTATGTTTCTTTGGATCTGGCTTACCTCACTTAATATGATTTTTTTCCAGGTCTTTCCATTTCCTTAGAAATGAGGCAATGTCAGGCCGGGAGTTTGGCCTAGTGGTAGAGTGCTTGCCTGGCATGCACGAAGACCCAGGTTCTATACCTAAGTAACACAAACATAGACAAAACTGGATGTGGTACTGAGGTTCAAGTGGTAGACCTCTAGCCTTGAGAAAGTCCAAGGACAGTGCTCAGTCCCTGAGCTCAAGTCCAGGACTGGCAAAAAAGAAAAAGAAAAAAGAAATGGAGCTGGTGACAACATAGAATTCAATGGTGTAAATCTACCACATCTTGACCCATTCATTTACTGACCGGTATCTGGGTTTCATTTACGGAATAAACTCTCAATTTGTTGTGCTGTGATTTTTTTTTTTTTTGGATTCACTTTGCTGTTATTTGCTGTGTAATTTTTGCCCCTGTGCTCATAAGGTATATTGATTTGATTTGATTTCCAGGTGATATCTTTGGAATGAATATCAGAATAATACAGGTATAAAATTAAAAATATTTCCTTGAGTTGGGTATCTTCTATTTTCTGAAGAGTTTAGCAAAGATAGGGGATAATTCTTCTTCAAACGTTTTGTAAAACTCACCAGTGAAGACATCTCTTCTTAGACTTTTCAATCTGGAAACATTTGATTACAGCCTTAGTCTTTTTATCAATCTAGTCAGAAATTCTATTTTGTCTTTAATTGTGGTTGGTATTTTGAGTGTTGAAAGGCATTATCCATTTCTTCTTTGTTCTATAATTTGTTGGTGTGTAATATATCACAGTATGTGCTTACAATCTTTTACACTTCTTTAGGATTACTAGTTTTTTCCTCACTTTACTGATTTTACTTATTTGTATATTCTTTTCTATTTTCAAAGTTAAATGATTAATAATTTAATGATCTTTTTTCAACAATCAACTGCTTCTGTTTTCTCTGTTATATCTCAAATCAAAGATTCCTTGTTTGTTTCTTTGAGTTTACTTTTTTCATTCTCTACTTCCTTTTGATCAAAAGTTAAATGTTTCTTTGCTTCTTTCTTTGCTTCGTTGTCTATTTTGTGTGGTGCTGGGGATAAATTCACAATGTAGTTCACACCAGACAAGGACTCATCATTGAACTGCAACCTCATTCATAAAGCTAGGTTATTCAAATGAGATTCTTAATTTCTATGTAGCTATTTTAGTTATATATATATATATATATATATATTGCTGGGTATTACTTTTCTGAATACTTGAATTTTTTTTAATTTTTTATTGTAATTAATAAAAGGGTTACATGATATTTGCCAGACAGAAGGTGCATTAATTCACATACATTGATACCCTTTCACACGTCTTGGTACCCATTTACCCTCCCCCCCACCCCCGCACCCATCTTGGTTTTCCCCCCTTCCCTATCAAATTTCAAATAACCAAATACAAATGAATTCAATATATCAGATAACAAAGTGAGATACTGTAACAATGAAATTTTATTTGAACATTATTATTTTGTTTGCTCTACCAAGCAAATTGATGACTATATGATACCATTTTAAATTTCTTTAATTCCTCTCTTTTTTGTACATTCTTATGTACAAATATTCCTTGAATATTTTTGTCTAACCAGGTGATAAATTTTAACTTCAAATATGTAGAGCGACCAGCTTACTGTCAATGCAACTTTTCTTATAGTCTTGAGAAGAGAGAACTGCTACTAAGTGTTTATTCTTGTTCTATGGTATAGACTCCAAATGTTCACTTTTTAGTACATTCAAAGCAGTTTATGAATATATCTACATATGAGTTCACTTTCATAGGAAAAATGTCACTTATGCTGATACTAGATAATAATGTCTACCACATCTCTCAATTTGAGACTAAAGAAAGAACGCATCAGCCACCTAGTCTGATAAATCACAAACAAAAAGTGGCATAGAAAATCAGTTTTATCGTCCTATTTTAATGCATTAATAGCCAATATATGAATATCAAATAGTCTCTTTGCCTTTGATTTTAAACAAAATCCTGTTCACAATAGTATTTTGAAATACAGAATTAATATAAATAAATAATATAAAACTGCCTTCCTTTACACCAACAGTGAGAGGAATGAGGCAATAATCAGGAAAGCAACTCCTTTCACAATAGCCTCAAAGAAAATAAAGTACCTAGAAATTAGCTTAACTAAGAACATAAAGGACCTTTTTGATGAAAACTTTAAAACCCTTAAAAAGGAAATTAAAGCAGAAATAAGGAAATGGAAAAACCTCCCATGCTCCTGGATTGGAAGAATCAACATTGTGAAAATGACAATCTTGCCAAGGGCTATCTACAAATTCAATGCAATACCCATCAATATCCCAATGGCATTCTTTAAAGAAATAGAAGAGGCAATTCAAAATTTCATATGGAAAAATAAAAGACCCCGTATAGCAAAAACACTTCTTAGCAGAAAGAACAGCACAGGAGGAATTTCAGTTCCAAACTTTAGACTCTATTACAGGGCTATAATTCTCAAAACAGCTTGGTACTGGCACAAGAACAGGCCTGAAGACAAATGGAGTAGAACTGAGGACCCAGATATTAAACTACAGACCTATGGCCACCTAATCTTTGACAAGGGAGCCAAAAAAATAGAATGGAAGAAAGACAGCCTCTTCAACAGGTGGTGCTGGCAGAACTGGTTAAGCACCTGCAGAAAACTAAAGTTAGATCTTTCTTTGTCACCCTGCACTAGAATTAACTCCAAATGGATCAAAGACCTGGAGGTAAAAGCTGACACACTGAAAACTCTACAGGAAGGAATAGGAGATACATTAGGACTCCTTGGCACAGGTCGAAACTTTCTTAATAAGGACCAAGAATCCCAACAAATCAGAGAAAGGCTGGATAAGTGGGACTGCATTAAACTGCAGAACTTTTGTATGGCAAAGGACATAGCTAGTAAATTAATTAGGAAGCCTACAGAGTGGGAGAAGATCTTCACCAACCAAACAACAGACAAAGGCCTCATATCTAAAATATATCAACAACTCAAAAAATTGAATCACTCCAAAACTAATCTCCAAAGTAACAACCATCCCATTAAAAAATGGGCCAAAGACTTAAAGAGAGTCTTCTCTGAAGAAGAAACAAAAATGGCCTATAGACACATGAAGAAATGCTCAACATTTCTGGTCATAAAAGAAATGCAAATCAAAACAACTCTAAGATTCCACCTCACTCCAGTTAGAATGGCCAGGATCAAGAAAACTAATTACAACAGATGCTGGAGGGGATGTGGCCAGGAGGGGTCACTACTACACTGTTGGTGGGAGTGCAAACTCCTTCAAGCACTATGGAAAGCAGTGTGGCAGTGCCTCAAAAGGCTAAACATAGAACTCCCCTATGACCCAGCAATTCCACTACTTGGCATTTACCCAACCATCCAGAAACAAGGACATACTAAACCCACTAGCATAACAATGTTCATTGCAGCATTATTCACCATAGCAAAGATATGGAACCAACCTAGATGTCCTTCAGTTGATGAGTGGATCAACAAGTTGTGGTATTTGTACACAATGGAATTCTATGCTGCTGTCAGAAAAAAACGACATCGACCCTTTGTTAGGAAATGGAAAGACTTAGAAAAAATCATATTAAGTGAAGTAAGCCAGACTCAAAGGAACTTAGGCTCAATGGTTTCCCTCATTTGTCATAACCAGTAGAAACCTTGGGCTCTACTAGCAGAGATCTGCAATAGAGCAACACCTTGATACATAAGGCCATATAGTATGAAGCTAATTGAAAGGATCTCCAGGATATTGAAACAAAAGCCATATAACGAATGATTGTTGTCCTTAATGTACTATATTATCTCTCATCTCCTTTGCTGTACCTTGGGTATCTCATTGTTATAGAATCTCACTTTGTTATCTGATATATTGAATGTATTTGTATTTGGTTATTTGAAATTTGGTAGGGAAGGGGGGAAAACCAAGACAGGGGGTGGGTGGTGGGTCAGGGGAGGGTAATGGGGACCAAGACATGTGAAAGGGTATCAATGTATGTGAATTAATGCACCTTCTATCTGGCAAATATCATGTAACCCTTTTATTAATTACAATAAAAAAAATCTATAAATAAATAAATAAATAAATAAACAAATAAATTAGGATGATTTATTCCCAGAAATGAAGGTGTCATAATGCAATAATCTGAGAAAACAGAAAGGAATGTAAGTTTTCTCAGATTCAATCTTAGATATACTCTATAATATAACATAATTTTAGAAAATTATAGCTTCATGCCTTTCATTACCGTGTCTTGCTCTTTCTGTTGTGGCAATCATAAACTGCTACAAAAAAGTGATGTTAGTAGACACCTAGCTCTAATTTCAAACCAATTCATTTTTTGAATTTAAACATTAATTCAGATAATTGAATGTGGTTCTTTTCTTTAACTATGTAAGTATTTGTACAAATGGGTCAATTCCACACTTTAGATTTTAATTTTCTTTATAAAAGACATTTCTGCTGGGCATGAGGGACTCACCTGCAGTCCTAGCTACTCAGGAGGAGAACTTCAGCTCTCAGCCCAGGCAAGAAAGTCTATGAGATGCTTATCTCTAGTTAACCACCAGAAAACTGGAAGTGGTGCTGTGGCTCAAGGGCTCGAGCCCTAGCATTGAACTGAAGAGCTCAGGGACAACACCCAGGCCCAGAGTTCAAGCACCATGACTGTGTGTGTGTGTGTGTGTGTGTGTAAATATATATATATACAAATATATATATATACATATATACATACCTATGCTTAGTTTATATCTGTTAAATTTTACCAAGCGTATTTAGGTATGATGAGATGACATATTAATGTGGTAAATTACTAAATGTTCCTAATATACTAATTGCATGGTTAAAAAGTCTCACAGAACCCGAAGACACTTTTTCTTCTAAAAACAGCCAACCTCGCTCTTCTTTTTTGTAGTACTAGAGTTTAGAGTCTTACTCTTTATTGCCTTGCTTAGCTGGAGCTCTATTGCTTGAGCCATTACTCTAGCCCTTCTTTTCAATGATAATTTTGGCTGACATTTTCCAAATTTCAGTCTTCTAAAAAGCTAGGACTGAAGAAATAAGTTACCAGTACCTACTCCATCAGAATCTATTTTTTTTTTCATTTTTAAATGGGGTTACAGTCACCTTCATGAGTTAGTAAGTATATTACTTCTTGTATATTGTTTCTCCTTCCTATGATTTTCTCCCACTTTCCCTTTCCTCTTCCCCTGCTATATGAATCAATAAATTATCTTTATATACCACTGCAATCAGTTTTCTTGTTAAAGTTATCAGTTGGTAAGTAAATTTTGCTATGGTTCTCATTCCATGCATCTCTTTTCTCTGATGATTTTGGTTTCATTTTCTCTCTCTAAAATGATTTGTATATAATTTATGAAATTATCTGATCTGCTGACTAGTCGACAGGGAGATTTTCCACTAATGAGTAAGTTCCTTGAATGCAACCACTACTAAATTTTTAATACAATCACTCATGTTAATTTATACCTTTCTAGTAATTTGTGCATCTCACCTCATTTTAATTGTGTTATACCTTGCATTGCTCTTTTATTAATCTATTCTCTAACTCTCTTAAGTCCCTTGTTTTACCCATTCTTACGTGGTTCATTCAACTGATTTTTGTAGAAATAATAATCTTGCTATTATTGTCACAGTCTATTATTTATCTTAATACTAAAATCAAATTATAAAATTGTAATAACAAGTTCAAATGGCTTAAAATGCCATGCCAGGAAATACAACCCTTTATCTCATACTTCTCAATTTGGAGTGGCAGAATCATTTTAGTATTCTGCATTTAATAGAAGGTTGACAAAAACATTTTAATTTCTTTCAAATGATTTGTTTTTATATAGTAGGAAAATGAGTGTGAGGCTATTATGTTTTCCAGGAATGTACCAGTTTAAGTGTTTTCCTTAAAAAAAAAAGAAAACACTCATTTGCTTGCTCCAATAGCATAAAAACAAAGACCTAAGTTTTATATATCCATGAGAAAATTCTTAATCTATACAAAGAAGTCTTTTCTATGTAATTTATGTTATCTACATAAAATATCCTTACCAGGATCCTATGTTGCTGAAAAAATTGGAAACGAAGATCGAAATCTTGCTTTTGGGTTGTTCACATGAGAAATAATAACTTCTATCCTAAATCTGAAGTTAGCTACCACATGGATTTCTGTAAACATAATTCAAAAAAGACAATGTTCACGAAGTAATGTACTTACTCCTTTATGAATATAAGTAGAACCCCCCTATGCAAACTGAAAAATAAAATAAAAACTTTAAATGCTGATTTGGCAAGTAATAAGTAGAAATGCTGTTAAAGCATGTTAAATTGACACTGATTTTAAAAGAGATATAAATCAGCCCCAGAGGCTTGCTAATAACATGAAAGGCAACAAGCATTTTAACGATCCACAGATGAACGTCATTGCCCATTAGAATTAGTAATGCAGCACTCTGAATTTAAAGTTGGCATAAGATGCCACGAACATTATCATCAAGGTTCTGTTATCATCAAGGCTGTCTATGGAACCCTATGCTTAGTGTTTTTTCCTATTCCAAACAACAGCAAATTACAACACAATACAGGACTTTTACCCTTATTTCAGTTAGATTCAGTGAACTAGCCTGCTGCTTTATCTGAAGGCAGAAAAGGATAATTAAATGTAAACAATCAAATAGTCCATTATTACCAGTAGTCTGTTCTGTTTTCAGTACCTCTGAACTTGACCTATCCTAAACATAATTTCCCTTAGTTTAAAAACATATTTTACACAGAGCTCTAGCCTTGGGAAAAATTCAAGAACAGTGCTCAGGCCCTGTGCAAAAGCCCAGAACTGGCCCAAAAAAAACAAGTTAAGTAAGTCAAACCCACAGAGACATAAGATGGGATATATGGAAACTAGATCTAATTTGTAAATATAAACATAACCACATAGCAAAGTATGATATATGGAGTACAGAATTCAAATGGTGTAATTCCTTAGAGAAACCATCTCATGGTCCAACAAAATGAATAGTAGGAAGTCAGAGATGGGGTGGTGAGTGGCAAGGAGAGAAGGGAGAGAAATGAAGAGAGAAAGGAAGGAGAATGCAGTCATAATGTGTGATGCACATCCTATAAAACTAGGAGAAGAGGGGAGGGGCTGGGATGGAAGGGGGCATGATGAAAGGGGCAATATTGATCAAGATGTATTTTTTTTCAAAAATCATCTGTTGGATGCTGGCGGGGTTATGGAGAAAAAGGAACCCTACTACACTGCTGGTGGGATTGTAAAATAACTAGTTCAGCCACTGTGGAAAGCAGTGTGAAGGTTTCTTAAAGAACTGAAAATTGACCTTCCCTACAATTCCGCCATACCACTTCTGGGTACCTGAACATAATAACCCAGGATATGATAATGACACCTGCTCAGCTATGTTTATCTCTGCACTATTCACAATAACCAGGTGATGGAAACAATCCAGATGCCCTACTGCAGGTGAATAGATACAGAAAATGTGGTATATAGATATACATATAGATATAGATATACACTGGAATGGTACATAGCCAACAGACAAGATAAAATAATGGCATTCCCAGGGAAGTGGATGAATCTAGAACAAGTCATGTTGAGTGAGACAAGTCAAGACCTAAGGAACAAAAGGCACATGGTATCCTTAATATGTGGCTATTAGATCCACACAGTCCAAGAGCGAGTACTCAATATTTGCATACCCAATGATATGGACATGATAAGGGAAATACAAACACAACTACATAGACATAAAAAACTTATAACTCTATAGACATAATGTTTTATTACATTGATTAATACGTATCTATGATATACAAACCCTTAGCCTAATTTTGATTATGCTCTAAAAACTAAGTGCCTGTGATTGTATGTAGAGTCCCTTCTTCAATACTCGGTTGTTAAACACGTCATTTGAAATATGATGTAAAAATCAATGTTGATAAATTCTTTAATAAAAGAGGTGAAAAGAAAAAAACATATTTTCCTTCAAAAAGGAAAAGCATATTCCAATACCTTTAGACATCTTTTCAAACTTGATGATTTCAAACTTGATTAAAGGCTTGAGCTCCTGAACAGGTTAGGCCCTGTGCACAATGATTCCAGGGCTAAACCATCTTTTTGGCCATATTTGGAGGCTCTTGTCATAAGCTTTTTTTTTTTAATGATAATTTTTTTTCTTAAAGAATTTATTATCGTTGATTTTACATCATATTTTAAATGACAAGTTTAACAAAAAAGTGTTCAAGGAGGGAATCTCTATTTACAATCACTGGGACTTAGTACTTAGAACTTAATCAAAATTAGGCTAAGGGTTTGTATGTCATAGAAACACATTAATTCTGAAATAATGTCCTCCATCCCTTGTGGTAGCATTACAAGCTTCAGGAATGTTCTATACTACAAAGATAAAAAGATGAGGCTTCTTTTTCTTTTTATTGTTTAGAGGTTCTCACCTCTATACAGCAATGTTTCTGTTACATATATTGGGTGCTAAGTACATTTCTTTCCTTTGGCTTAGCGTCACCTGTTCCCTCCTTTTCTCTCTTTCCCTCCCTCCATCTCTACCCATAAGTTGCTTGGTTCACTTTCATCAGTGTCCAGTGCAACCATGGGCTCTGCTACTTCACTATTTCCCTCGTTGTTGCTTTCCACTGATTCTGTACCCTCTACCCTTCCCTCCTTTCCCGACCCCTGCCTTCTCTCAGATGTGCTTGAGTATACATCATACATGAGGTAAAGAATACAGAGTCATCTAGAAATGAGAAGACAGATTAAGAAGAGGTCCTTTGTTTCCTGATCTTTGGGGTTCTTTTCAGTATGTATATTATTTTATACACATACAAAGAATATTTGGGTATTACAATTTGGTGCTTTTCTCCTAAGATTGAAGGTGAAGTTTCTTAATGCATAGTATGACTCCTCTAACTCATTCCTCTGCACTCAAGCCGAGCCCCACAAAATCTTCCAGACCCTTCTCTCATGCTCTTCCCTGCACTACGTCTTAGTGTCTTATTTGGCCTAGAAACAATCACTTTTCTTCCACAGCCTTTGCCTGATGCAAAGGCTCATCTCATCTTGGCATTTTCTCTTCGTCAGCCTTCCATTTCCTCCCCCACCCTCTGGTCACTCCTTGTTTATTTTGGGCAGAAGAGGAAGCTGCCATTAAGATTGGAAGTGTCTAAATGAAAGGACCTCCAGGATATAGAAACAAAAGCCATGAAATGAGTGATTGTTGCCCTTAATGTACTATGTTATCTCTCATCTCTTGTGCTGTCCCTTGGTTATCTCAATTTGTTACAGTATCATCCTTTGTTATCTGATATATCAGGAGGGCAGGGTGGGGGAGGGAAGTGGGGACCAAGACATGAGAAAGGGTATCAATGTTTGTGAAGTAATGCACCTTCTATCTGGTGAATATAATGTAACGCTTCTATTAATTACAATAAAAATATGTGGGAAAAAAAAAAGATTGGAAGTGTCTTGGAAGGCTTATCTCTAATATCCAGAGACATGAATGTGGACCTGATAATCAAATTAATGCAGCATGTACTTTGTGGGCCATGATCTAGCAAGAGGCCCAGAGAGCCTGCCACACCCCATGCTGTACAAGCTCCCTCCATTGCATGCCTGGGATACACTGAGCATATACTCATGCAGCATCTCACCATATTATTGTTCTGTTTCACAAATAAGCATAGCCTGTGGCTTGAACATGCAATGGAAGCTCTCACTGCTGTCGCCACCTGCCGGGTTCCAGACTGCACAGAAACGGGATAGCTGGGTGTGTCGTTCATACCCTTTGCTGTAGGGAGTTTTGTAGAATTATGAAGCAGAGGAGATGAGGATAGGAGAAGCAAGGGGATCTTTCCAGAAAGAAGAGGCAATCTCTGCCTATCTCTCACTTCTTTTCACTGTTGCCTCTTCCCGCACTTATGCATTCAATAAAGAGAAGAGGCAGCTGGTGAACTGGGAGCTCATTCCTGTAATGTTAGCTACTAAAGAGGCTGGGATGTGAGAATCACAGTTCAAAGCCAGAACCAGGCAGGAAAACCTGTGGACTCATCTCCAAAATGCTGAAAGTGGAAGTGTGACTCAAGTAGTACAGTGCCAGCCTTGATCAAGAAACTAAGAGAGGATTGTTGTTCTTAATGTACTATGTTATATCTCTTCTTTTTTTTCTGCCCTTTGGTTAATCCCATATTGTTACTGTATCTGACTTTGTTACCTGGTATATTGTATATATGTTTATTTGAAATAGAAAAGGGAAGGGGGAAAAACAAGATGATTGGGAGGGGGTGGAAGGAGGGAAATGGGGACAAAAACATGAGATGGGATATCAATGTGTGAGAAGTAATGCACCTACTAACTGGCAAATGTAACTGTAACCCTTCTATACATTACCTCAACAATAAAAAGTAAAAAGTAAACAAAAAAAAAAGGAAAAGAACATTTCTCAAAGTCTTTACCCTGTGGCTCAAGAGATAGGTCAGTTTGGCCTAGTGGTAGAATGCTTGCCTAACATGCATGAGGACCCGGGTTCAATTCCTCCATACCACATACATAGAAAAAAGCTGGAAGTGGTGCTGTGGCTCAAGTAGTAGAGATCAAGCCTTGAAAAAAGTCCAAGGACAGTGCTCAGGCCCTGAGCTCAGACCCCATGACTGGCAAAAAAAAATAGAAAAGAAAAGAAAAAAAGAATAGTCCATAATTATTTCCTCAACTCCTACTCATTCTTTTTCTTTAAAACTACTGATTGCTTACTGATGATATCATGAGTATCATCAATATAAAGAAATCACAAAACAAAAAACAAAGATTGATGTTTAAAAAATATTCAGAATCCAGAGTTAAGAATTTCTTAATGCTTTTTTCTCTACATTCTACACCCACAAAATATCATCTTTTTCTATAGGGATATATTTTACCACACATTGTCTCAATAGGTTCACAGTGGAATTAGAAATGAATTTTTAATCCCAGTAAGCATTGAGCCTAACTAATCTAGTTCTGCCCAACAGCTTGTCTGTAGACAATTAAGCCACTTCCAGATTCCTCACCCTCAATAACTATGAAGTCTAATAAAAATTCGTTGTCTTAGTTTGTGAGTTTCAGTGTAATTTGTTACATAGTGTTTGTTACAGACTGTTACAAACAATATTATGATTATATACGTTAAACATGTTTAAACAGAGAACTATTTGTTTAAAAGAAATTTTTGGAAGTGGAATTACTCATTTGAAACCTGTAAATGTTTGTAAACTTCTAAAATACATAGTCAAATGGCCTGTTGTAAGGTTTGTATGGTTCATGGAATTACGCAGAGATGGTATATATTCCTGGTCTCATGTAAACATTGAGTGATGTATTTGCCTTTTGTCTGCGTTTTAAAATTACATTTCTTTGACTTTGAATAAGACTGAGCCATTATGGATAATATTACTGCTCATTCACATCTGTTTTTTTCTTTGCACTGCCATTTATCCATTTTTTCTTTGAGTGTTAAATTATTATTGATTCATAAAACTCGATTGCATGCTTAATAGCAGTTCTCACAAATATATTGCAAATATTATTGTGACTTTTAGAACCTTTTTTCCAATGTGTTTTCATGTAGAAATTTTAAATATTAGCAATCAAATCAATTATTTTTTCATCTTTAGATATGGCATTTGTGACAAAGAACAATAATAAATTATGGTGTTATATTTGTATTTAACATATAACTAAAACTTCCTAAATAATCAAGAAGTTTTGTGATGGTTTCCTTCATGACTATTTTACCTTTATATTAATTTTAGTTCAATATATCTTTCAGATATCCTCATTGCTTTTAGCTGTTACGTATGCAATATATTGACTTCTGTCACTTTGCTGAACTGTTATTAGTTAATTCTACTGACTTTCTCAGGTAGATTGCCAAATCATTTAAATGGCTATTATCTTTTCTCCTTTTAAACAAATGTCTCTCTTACTTGGTTTTATTGTTTCATTGTACTGTTTACTACTTTCATAATAATGTTGGCTGCAATGGCTGTAAGAAGCAATCCTGTCTTTCTTAATCTTAGTAAGACTTCTTCTTTGTACCACCATAAACCATAGTATTTTCTATTCATGTTTTCTATAATGTTTTTAAATGTTTATATAAAGACCTGGATTGTATTTTATTTAGTATATTCATCAGATTGAGTATTAAATTATAATTGAGTACCCATTTGGCATCTATCAGGATAACCCTGAGTCTTTCTTGGAAATATGATTCAATTGATAAAGTTGATTCTTGGCATCAAAATTGGCTGAGTAAAACTCTCTAGATATTACTTCCAGATCAAAACATGTTTGAACAATTTTCTACATGTGAAAGCATCTTTAAAAGTGCCTAGAAAGGGCCGTGAGTTTGGCCTAGTGGTAGAGTGCTTGCCTAGCATGCACGAAGACCCGAGTTTGATTCCTGGGTACCACATACATAGAAAAAAGCCAGAAATGGTGCTGAGGCTCAAGTGGTAGAGCTCTAACCTTGAGAAAGTCCAAGGACAGTGCTCAGGCCCTGAGCTCAAGCCCATGACTGGCAAAAAAAAAAAAAGTGCCTAGAAAACAAGGTGAATGGTCATGAATGTATCAACAATGATAACAGTTTCAGAGTACTTGTATCAGCACTCTTTCACCCTCTATAGCACTTGACACTCTCAAACTCTGCTTTACAACTTCTTATATCTTTAGAAAATATACTCTTTTGTAAATTCTTTCTTTCATGGTTCTATAGTCTGGCACAATATTCCCCAAGATGGACTATCTCCCTTATAGTCCTTGTCTGATACATTGTTGTTTATCCTAGTTTTTAAAAAAATGTAACTTATTGCACAAAATTTTACCTAAATTTCACACAGTTTGGAATTAGTTACTCGCACCCTTTTAAACAAGTAATTTTTTGTTCACATACTTGCTATATCACTGATCATGTTGGGACTTTCTTGCCATGCTGTTTCCTTCCTAAATGCCACATTTCTCAACACCAGGTAGTAACTAAACTGAGACCTAGCAATGTATTAAGCTAAAAAAAGACCAGTTGTCTTCTAATGCTAAACCCACCTTAGTTCAGTAATACATAAAATTCTAACTTGCTACCCTTGGATTAGGGTACTTACCATTATTAAAACACATCTCTAAGGGCCAGGAGTTTGGCCTGATGGTAGAGTGCTTGCGTAGCATGGATGAAGGCCTGGGTTCAACTCCTTGGTATCACATACATAGAAAAATCCAGAAGTGGTGCTGAGGCTCAAGTGCTAACACTCTAGCCTTGAGAAAAACTCCAAGGATAGTGCTGAGGACCTGAGCTCAAGCCCAGGACTGACAAAAAATTAAAAAGAAAAGTAAACTGAAAAAAGGAAATATAAACATAACTATATAGACATAAAAACCTATGACTCTATAGACATAATGTTTTATTTCATACATTAATATGTATCTATGATATACAAACCCTTAGCCTAATTTTCATTATGTTCTAAAAACTAAGTGCCAGTGATTATATATAGATTCCCTTCTTGAATATTCATTTGTTAAACATGTCATTTGAAATATGATGTAAAAATCAAGGTTAATAAATTCTTTAATAAAAAAAGAAAAGTCTCATGGAGTTTTGTTAAAAAAAAAAATACATGTCCAGGATGGGACAAAAGTACTCACAATATTCTTTTTTTGCGGACGGGGTGGGGGGGTCAAGAGGTTTCAGTGCTGTTACTGAACTCTTCAGCTCAAGGCTAGTGCGCTACCACTGGAGCCACAGCGCCACTTCTGGGTTTCCAATGGTTAACTGGAGATAACTGTTACATGGACTTTCGTGCTTGGGCTGGCTTTGAACTGTGATCCTCAGATCTCAGCTTCCTGAGTAGCTACAATTACAGGTATGAGCCACCAGCACGCAGCAAAGTTTACAGGAATATAAAAAGTATGTTTGGGGGACTGGGAGTTTGGCATAGTGGTAGAGTGCTTGCCTAGCATGCACGAAGATCCGGGTTAAATTCCTTAGTACCACATACATAGGAAAAGCCAGAAGTGGTGCTGAGGCTCAGTGGTAGAGCTCTAGCCTTGAGAAAGTCCAAGGACAGTGCTCAGGCCCTGAGTTCAAGCCCAGGACTGGCAAAAAAAAAAAAAAGTATGTTTGGTACTAGACTCATAGTAAATAAATGGAAGAAAACCCTAAACCAAACTTTGTTGCTCGAGACTCCTGTGTCTTCTTGATCAGAAAAAAGAATATATTGTTTGAGTAAGTAATGATGATTCCTTTGGTTGAATATATTGTCATGTGTTTCTCCTTTGTCTCTACTAATCAGAATATTCATTCCAAAAGGACAGCTACCCTTGTTTGTTTTGTTCACTGGTATTATCCCAATATATAATTATCAAATATATAAGTCAATAAATGTTTATGTATAAATGAAAATAGGGGGATATAGGGGACTTTTCTTATTTTTGCAGAATTTAGAACTGAAACCAAAGCCTCATATGCCAGGAAAGGACTTTACCTTTAAACTAGACTTTGATTTGGTTTTGATTATAATTTTATCCCAGGATCTCCAAAAGTTGTCCAAAATGGCTTCAAACTCATTATTGTAACCCAGGATAGCCCCCAATTTGCAATTGTACTATATCATCCTACTAAGTAACTGAGATTTCAGAGTGGCTATATCATTTGGTATAAGTGTTTCTACCTTATAAATCATTAAATATATTATAAAATAGCCTTCCATCCCACCCTAAGACACACTTCAATCTGAAAAGCCTATTCCACTTCTCATGGTTTGAATCATCTATTAAAGGCACTAGAGAAACAATGCTTATTTGGGGACATGCTCCAAACTGTCATACCTTGATGATAACTTCCAACACTAATATCCAAGGTTATTACTAACTTAGAGATGTTCAATTGTCTCTCTTATCCAATAGCTTTATTATATTGTACAAGACTCTGTTCACTACCAACCAGGTTGAGCCAGAAATCTCACTACTGATAAAGCCTGTAATGTTATTACCTATACAGTCTTTGAGGATACAGCTGATATATTTCACATCAATTTTGGGAGGGACTTAATAAAAGTTGACTTCAGAAGACACATCTCTGCTGGTGACCTTGCTGGGCCTGAAAACTTTACTACTCATGTATTCAGTAGATTCTTCATAAGAATAGGTCACATATGAAAAGAATTAAACGATTCTAGTTGACAAATGAGATGCCTACTGTTTTCTGGAACGTTGTATGTGCACCCAATCAGAACTGAGTATCTACCTTTTGTATAACAGAACACTGCACACACACACACACACACACATATATATATATATACTGACCACTTACATAGCAATTATTAGGGACCTGGTAATATTCAAAATATTCAAAATATTCAAAATATTCTTTGGCTCTTAGAGATAAGTGGTATTGTCATTCCCATGTTACAGAAAGCATGAGCCATAGAACTTGGGTAACTAGATATGGTGCTAAAAGGGAAGCCTAAAGTTATTGGAATTCAGATTTTATATAACCTTCCAATACTGTAGAGCACATGGCATTCAAACAAAGCCTTCTAATGATGCTTGTTACAATCATACCACACTCTCCAATCACTTTCTCAGCAATATTCTACCATATATATCCTCTACTACTCACTGGAAACTTTAGGTCATTAACTTTCTCTCAAGAATGATATTGTTTGATCTCATTTGGTATCGCCTATCCAGAGAACCCTTTATTTTCACCCTACCCATAGCTTTCCCTGTCTGCATTTGGTTCCATATGGAGATTAGATTTCTTTGATCTATTGTGTTTCTATCACACCCACCTAGAAAAACCTGGATAAATTATCCATCTCCCTTCTCATCTATACAGTACTCTGAACTAAATCTTGCAAGAATCGCCAACCAGCTCTTCCTGATTACTTCCATAGTCCTCACTTACCTAGCTCTGATACTCAAAGTCTCACCATCTCAAAATCTCTAACTCTCACACCTTGACTGCATCATCTCAACAAATAATCTCATCTCTCATAACAATCCACAGAATATGTATATATATAAAAGAATATAGGGGCTGGGAGTTTGGCCTAGTGGTTAAAGTGCTTGCCTAGCATGCACAAAGACCCGGGTTCGATTCCTCGATACCACATACATAGAAAAAAGCCGGAAGTGGTGCTGAGGCTCAAGTGGTAGAGCTCTAGCCTTGAGAAAGTCCAAGGACAGTGCTCAGGCCCTGAGCTCAAGCCCAGGACTGGCAAAAAAAAAAAAAAAAAAAAAAAAGAATATATATGTGAAACCTATGAATTCACCTGAAACCATACAAATATTTTTGCTCCTTTCATTTTATGATGGTAATGGTCTTTTTCCTGATCTCTTTATGGAAATTCCAATACATAAATTATGTTTCCCTTTTTCTTTTTCTTTTCCTTTTTCTTTTTCTTTGTTACTGCTCGTGCTGCCACCATTGAAACATCTTAAAAACCTCTCCCATCGATGAGTTGAGAATGTTGAAGGAGGTGACATTGATCAATATGTATTGTATTCATAAACCTCTTTGTTAAATGGCAACTCCTTTGTACAACTACTTAAACATAATTATTTAAACACTCCCATCTTAAAAATAAGGAAAACACAACCACCTTTGAAGACGCATGGGTCACTGACAGTCTCATCTCTTCTTTTCAGCCAAATAAACAGCTGCCTACACTGTTTTCATTTCTTTTCTTCCACATCACTCCTCCATGCAATACTTTCTAATTAAGATCAAGGAACTGTGACTACGATATAATTAACCCCAGTAGTTGCTTTTTGCCCCTATATCAGTAGACAATTATCACATCGAGTACTGTTGCTAACTTGCCCAGGAAGCAATTTTTCTAGGTTACCATGCTCAACTGTTGTTACAAAACTACGCTATTTCACTGTTCCACTCTAGAGTACTTTCAGTCTCCATTGACAGCCTTTATATTATTGTCTGATCTTTAAAAGTTGGAGCAAAGGCCCTCACAATTGAACGTTCTTTCCAACTCTATTTATACTCTCCCTAGCTAATACCATTCTATTTTATAACTTTAAATGGCATCTGTATGTGGACGACTTTCAAATCTTCCCATTGACCTTGACCTCATTTTTTAAGCTCTAGCAGGTGCAGAAATGCTCTAACATCTTCTCCTTGAATGTCTTAAAGGTATTTTAAATTTTCCATCCCCCAAAGTGAAATCTCATGTCTTCCCTTTTCAATATGTTTCTCCTTCTGCGTCTATACTTGATTGAAATGGTATCATGACTTACCTACTTGATCAAGCTAGAAGCTTGGAAACCAATTTTTTTACATCCCTTTGCCTTAATCACCAGTTTATAGTTGTTTTGCTGATTATGTGCCCTGGCTAGTTCATACTTTAGTTACATTATCTATATCTTAGTTATGACTATCCTGTGAGGAGCCATCATTAATTCTTTCATATATTATGTCATCATAGCTAATCATTTCACCTATAGTCTTCTGTTCCAACCCATTTTTTATAGACAGATTCTTCTACCATGGATTCCTGGTCATGTTACATTCATTTACTGGCTTCTCATTATTCTTGGAATGAAGTTAAAAGTTTTTTAACATAGCAATCATAGAATTACATAATATACTCTCTGTATATTACTTCCTCAGTAATTCTTTTTTTATTTTATTTTTTTGGCAGTCCTGGGGTTCGACCTCAGGGCCTTAGCACTGTCCTTGGACACTTTTTGCTTAAGGCGAGCACTCTGTCACTTGAGCCATAGAGCCACATCTTACTTTCTGTATATGTACTGAGAAATCAAATCTAGGGTTTCGTACATACTAGGCAAGCACTTTACCACTAAGCCACACTCTTTTAATTGCTTTTTTTTTTCTCTTTGGGATGCATCTAGAATTTTCATTTAATTCCTTTTACTTTCTACAACATATGGTCTTTTGTAGTAATGAGGCCAGAAATTAAGGGCACACACACAGTCTCCATGCATTCATCTTTTCATTTTTAGTTTATTTTTTCAGCTAGAATCTCTTGATAACTTTGCTCAGGCTGACCTCAAACTTCAAACCTTCCAGGAAGTCATGATTAGAAGCATGTACCACCACAATTGGCTAGAACATCTCTTATTTTCATAGATATTCACATGCATACTTTTATCTCTGAGTGGAATGGTGCCTACAACCCTTTTTGTGCCTTGGTCTCCCTTTATTTCTACCTTTACATGGTACTTATGCTCCACCCAGACTTTAAGTCTTTCTGAAATTTTGTATTAGGTCTTGATATTGAATATTTCCTCTGTTAACAATTGCCCATTATTTAAATTTTTTATCTATTTTCTATCTTCTATAATATATTGAATGGTTTACGACAGTAGACACATATCAAGCAGATATAGCATATCAAATCTGTATTCTGGTGCACAAATGATTTCAAGTGTGTATTGGTGAAAGATGAAAAGTGGAGTGTTGGATTCATGAGGACAATGATAGTTCATAGGTCATTGATGGACTCATTCCTGACATGAAAAATATAACTTGCTAGTGGATTGGGGAAAATGTAGATAAACTGGAACTTGATAAAGAGTTGAGAGTTTCTAAGGTTTAAACTGATAGGCCAAATAAAATTATCATGAGACATTAAGACTTGAATTGAAAGGATGCTGATTTTAAAGTAGACTACAGTGAATATACAAAAATCTAAAGCAAATAATTCATTCAAGATCTGCTATACTTATCTAAATATGTAACAATAAAGAAGTAAAAAGAAAAAGATAAAGAATCAAATCTAAATGATAGAGAAGAATTTGGAATAGATTTTAGAGACATTATCCAACTTGGGAGCTAAAAAAAAAAGGAAAAGAACATGATAAACTTAAATTTGGAGGGCTAGGTTAATGAGAGCCATAATTATGCTAAACTTATTAATGTGAAATGGATTTTCTGGGGGGAAAGCAATCAATTTTACTCCTATAGAGTTTGAAGTGATAGTTTAACATGTAAGTAAATAGGTGTGAGATAGGGATCTGAGAAAGTGATTTGCATGCTAATGAGAAAAAAATGAGGAAAAAAGCATAAGGTGAAGATACATATTTCATAGTAACCAATATGACAAATAACAGATTGATAGCTTCCCTATATTATTCCATTACCAGGTAAAATAGTAAAATAGAAGAACAAATCAACAAAATGCAAAAAGAGATCATAATAAAGAAAAGTGATGGAAAACAATGATATATAAAAATAGAAAATTAATCTAACAAAAGTCCTTAACAGTAACTATGTCACATATAAATTTGTTTTGCTCCCTAATTAAAAGGTAGAAAATTGAAAGTTTTCTCCCTGATACCAGAAATAAGATGAGGATGCCCAATATTTTATTACTGTAAATACTATATTATAATTAGTCAAGAAATAATAACCTTCAATCTGAATCCTAATTATAACATATCAATATCTTATGAGCAGAAAATCATCTTAAGCCACAAAACAAACTTTAAACTGAGTATACATATTTAACAAACTTCCAGCATTAAAATTAATCTATGAAAATTGGTTATAAGCCAGGCACCACTGACTCGCACCTGTAATTCTAGCTACTGAGCAGGCTGAAATCTGGGAATAGAAGTTGGAAGCCAGCCTGGGCATGAAAGTCTGTGAGACTCTTATCTCCAATTAACCACCAGAAAATAGGAAGTGGTAGAACACTGACCTTGAGCAAAAAAGGTCAGGGACAGGCCACAAACCCTGTTTAAGCCCCAATACCACCATCACCACCACCAACAACAACAATAACAAAAATTATGCATGGACACACTAGGAATGAACAATCTCAAAAGAAACAATTTATGGGCTGGGAGCATGGGCCTGTGGTAGGTAGAGTTCTTGCCTAACATGCATGAAGCCCTGGAATGGATTCCTCAGTACCACATACACAGAAAAGGCCAGAAATGGTACTGTGGCTCAAGTGGCAGGGTGCTAGCTTTGAGCAAAAAGTATGCAAGTACAGTGCCCAGGGCCTGAGTTCAAGTCTCAGGACTTGAAAAAAATTACAAAAAAGAAAATTATAGGCATCAAAAAGAATAAAGTTAGTCAAGGAACTCTAAGCCTAAAAAATACTACTGAGATTATTTAAAGAATGCCTAAATAACAAAAATGCATAGCATGTCATGGACTGTAATACTGTAATATGATATTGTTTAGATAGACATATTTCCTTCCAGCAGTTATCTACATAGTCAATGTGATCACTATGAATATTTTACTGCCCTTTTTTCTGAAGAAATGTAAATCTTGGTCTTTAAATTTATACAGAAATAGAGACTTCAATAACTAAAATAGTTTTGAAAAAATGACAATGTCAGAAGATTCACAATTCCAAGTTTCAAAGTAGAATAAGGATTGGCATATCAATTGGTATGAACAATCAAGGATCCAGAAAGAAAAAAAAAGCCAATTGATTTTTTTTTTGATGAGATGCTAAGATCTAATATTCTCCTTGAAAAACATTCTTTTTTTATTGTTATCTACTTTTTTTATTTTTTATTGTCAGGGTAATGTATAGAGGAGTTACAGTTCCATTCACCAAGTAATAGGTGCATTACTTCTCACACATTGATACCCCTTCTCATGATTTTTGTCCTCAATTCCCTCCCCGCCCCCCCAATCATCTTGGTTTTCCCTTTCCCTTTCCTATTACAAATAAAGAAATAAACCTATATACAATATTCCAGGGAACAAAGTCAGATAAAGTAACAATATGAGATTAAACAAAGGGCAAAAGAAGAAAAGAGAAATAACATAGTACATTAAGAACAACAATCACACAAGATAAAAGGGAGAAAGGAAGGGAGGGAGAAGAGAATGAGAGAGGGGGAGGGAGGGAGGGAGAGGGAGGTGAGAGAGAGAGAGAGATCATAGTTACAAGCAACAAAAATAACAGTTAAAGTTGGCATCATCAAAATTAAGGGTGCATCTGCATCAAAAGAAGCTCCAGTGGGGCATGGTGTCTCACTCCTGTAATCCTATCTACTCAGGAGGCTGAGATCTGAGGATCAAGGTTCAAAGCCAGCTTGGGCACAAAAGGACCAGAGACTCTTATCTCCAATTAACTCTAGAAAACCAGAAATGGGGCTTGGCTCAAAGATAGGGTGATAGCCTTTAGCTGAAGAGCTCCAACACAGTGCCTACCTTGGCCAAGTTCATGCCCCATGTCCCACAAAAAAAAAAAAAAAAAAAAAAAAAGCGCTACAATGTAAAAGAAAAAAAAGGCTTACAAAATGACACAAAATACTTGTACGTTATATAAAAATCTAGTTTTGAAAATGCATACGAAAAATTTGCAACCCAACAGTGACAAAAAAAAAGAACTAAACTTTTAATGGACAAAAGAGATATACAGGGCCAAACAAGCACGTCAAATGATGTTTGGCACAATTAATCACCAAGGAAATGTAATCAAACTCTAGTTAGTACCACTTCATACCCACTACAATGAATGTAATCTAAAAATCAGAAAACTAGCAAGTATTGCCAAGTATGTGGAGAAATCAAAACACTTGTAAATTGCTGGTGATTGGCTCTTCAAACAAATATAATGATATGATCCAGAAATTCCTCTCCTAGAGTTATGCCTCAAACTACTAAGAATGAATATTAAATATTTATACACAAATTTTCACAGGTATATTATTCACAATAGTAAGAGGGAATACACATATATTCATCAATGGATGACTGACTAAAAATGTTTTACAGATGTATAATGGAATAATATTCAGTAACAAAGAATGAAGTACTGATACATGGTAACATACAGATTACCACTGAAAATATTATACTAAGTAAAAATATAAGATTATATATTATATGAATTTATATGAAATATCCAGAATAATTGTATCTATAAGAATGGGAAACACAGTTGTAGGCTTTGGTTGGAAGAGGAAAGAATGGGATGTGACAGATTATTGGAAGCTGGACCTTTTGGGAAATTGAAAATGTTTTAGAACTAGATGGAAGTGAAGACTGTATAACATTGTAAATATAATGAATGGCACTGTAAATCCAGTGCCATAGATAAGAGGATTGACTTTTTAAAGCTATATGAATTACATTAAAACAGAAACATAGAAAGGGATAGTAAAGAGAGCGAAGGAAATAAACCATTATTAAGCTTTTGTTGTATATTATATTTTATCGTACTCTAATGCACAATCTGTGTATGTCTACCAAGTAACCCCATGAGGCACTGTCCCTATTTTTGACATAAGCTAAGCTAGGTTCATTTAAGTTAAGTTGGTTTGAGTGTAAAATGTCTACACTATACCACAACCCACTTGCCTGGAGCACCTCATAGCTATCCCCTCAATATCTTGTTCATAAGGATTTGTGTCATTGATCAAGAATAAAGCACAAGGCTAGGAGCAGGGCACACGTACCTGCCTAGCAAGTACAAGGACCTAAATTCAAACTTCAGTATTGACAAAAGAATAAAGCATAGCTCATCAGCTACTTCTGCACCACAAATCCTCCAGAGAAAAACACTCATGTTAAAATTTCATGTTGTACCAAGTTCTCTTTGATAAAAAAAAAAATGTACATTGGTGAAAATACACAAAACTCCAAGTAAAATATATCAACAGCTCAAAAAATTGAATCACTCCAAAACTAATCTCCAAAGTAACAACCATCCCATTAAAAGATGGGCCAAAGACTTAAAGAGAATCTTCTCTGAAGAAGAAACAAAAATGGCCTATAGACACATGAAGAAATGCTCTACATCTCTGGTCATAAAAGAAATGCAGTTAGAATGGCCAGGATCAGGAAAACGAATAATAACAGATGCTGGACGGGATGTGGCCAGGAGGGATCACTACTGCACTGTTGGTGGGAGTGCAAACTCCTTCAAGCACTATGGAAAGCAGTGTGGCAGTGCCTCAAAAGGCTAAACATAGAACTCCCCTATGACCCAGCAATTCCACTACTTGGCATTTACCCAACCATCCAGAAACAAGGGCATACTAAATCCACTAGCACAACAATGTTCATTGCAGCACTATTCACCATAGCAAAGATATGGAACCAACCTAGATGTCCCTCAGTTGATGAGTGGATCAACAAGTTGTGGTATTTGTACACAATGGAATTCTATGCTGCTGTCAGAAAGAACGACATCGACCCATTTGTTAGGAAATGGAAAGACTTAGAAAAAATCATATTAAGTGAAGTAAGCCAGACTCAAAGGAACTTAGGCTCAATGGTTTCCCTCATTTGTCATATTCAGTAGAAACCTTGGGCTCTACTAGCAGAGATCTGCAATAGAGCAAAATCTTGATACATAAGGCCATATAGTATGAAGCTAATTGAAAGGACCTCCAGGATATTGAAACAAAAGCCATATAACGAATGATTGTTGTCCTTAATGTACTATGTTATCTCTCATCTCCTTTGCTGTCCCTTGGGTATCTCATTGTTATAATATCTCACTTTGTTATCTGATATATTGAATTTATTTGTATTTGGTTATTTGAAATTTGATAGGGAAGGGGGGAAAACCAAGATGGGTGGGGGGTGTGGGGGGGGAGGGTAATGGGTACCAAGACATGTGAAAGGGTATCAATGTATGTGAATTAATGCACCTTCTATCTGGCAAATATCATGTAACCCTTTTACTAATCACAAAAAAAAAAAAAAACAAATCTGTGAACTTTGAGGAAGCATATTGCCTAAGCAATAAAATGTAGTGCAATAAGATAAAAAAAATAATAAATAAAACTTTGGCACTTCCCTAGATTTTGCAGCTATGACCTCAAATTGAGATGATTCTAGGAGCTAGACATAATGTTTTATTTCATAAATTAATATGTTTCTATGACATATAAACCCTTGGCCTAATTTTGATTAAGTTCTAAATACTAAGTCCCAGTGATTATAAATAGAGATTCCCTCCTGGAACACTTGTTTGTTAAACTTGTCATTTAAAATATGATGTAAAAATCAACGATAATAAATTCTTTAAGAAAAAAAAAGAATTATCATGCAAATGATGTCCCTATGACTCATGCTTCAACTCTCTTTCCTAAAGGGATAGACTGTTTCTCCATAACAGAAGAAAAAAAAAAAAGCTAAAAATGAGCTTCTTCTTAGAAAGAGAACATGCATGTATAATGATTAAGACAGATCATATCATTTCATAAGAACAAATTTTAGTAAGCCGAAAAGGGGGACACGCAGAGTAATCATTATGATTGCCTATCCAAAGGTCAATTACACAGTAGTAAGTCTCAATCAGTCTTGTCATCTAATGTCAGGAAAGGCTCTTCTCCATATACTCATATTGTATGTTTCTATAATTCCACATTACAAAGCAACCTTCACTTCCTTTCCTATTAACCATTAGCATAGCAAAGTCGTAGCTAACTCATGAAATGTGTTTCTGCTTATACCCCTTTATTAAAATTAACCTACTCAACTGGAAACCTTATACCTTGATTACAGGAATTGTATTCTAAGACTCTACACATACTTTTGAACAGTAAAACATCTTTAATTGCAGTTATTTGTGGTCCAATTCATAGAAACTTTTATTTAAGTAATTCACTTTGACAGAAATGTAATTTATAAATATGCAAAATCTGAATAATTGTTTTTCCCATGTTGTTATGTGTTTTTACACTGTTAGATTAAAACAAGTAGAACTGATGTAGTCCTAGCTTCCCAGAACCTAATTTCTTTCAGAAGCTTATTTGGCTAATTTAATCAAATATTCCACATTTCCTACTGCATTTTTCTTTTGTTAAATTTCTGATCGAGATTTCTACAACTTGCATTAATGTTGTTTGACTTCCTGGAGAAGAAACAGTGCTGAGTGTTAAAATCCGCAATGACACCAAGACCTTTTTTTCAACACTTCACAGTATTTTAAGAATCACCTTTTTATATTCTGTTCTATTTCTTTTACCTTTCTCATTCTTGAGTTGTTCCCCCAAAAAGTACTTAGTTAGATGTTCCCTTGAAAACACACTGCTTTCAAAATGCTCAACTTATTGCAACCTCTGTGATATTTTGTCGTGTTCATTTCAATGTTATACACATTGTTAAGACTCTAGAGTCTCATATAAAGAAGTCACAGGGTTGTGGTAACTGGAAGAACAATCTCTTTAAGATAGAATCTTAAAAATCTGAAGACAGGGGCCGGGAGTTTGGCCTAGTGGTAGAGTGCTTGCCTCGCATACACAAAGACCTGGGTTCGATTCCTCGGTACCACATACATAGCAAAAAGCCAGAAGGGGTGCTGAGACTCAAGTGGTAGAGTGCTAGCCTTGAGAAAGTCCAAGGACAGTGCTCAAGGCCTGAGCCCATGCCCAGGACTGGAAAAAAAAAAAATCTGAAGACAAATAGGACACAGAAGAGAAAGTTAGTTTGATTCTATCCAGAAATTATTTATCTATAAAAGTCAGTAGTCTTTTCCCTTCTTGAAAGTAGGTCAATTCTTTCTGGGTAAAGGCTGGAGCTACTCATTATAGATCTTTGTTAGAGTGTTACATATCTTCTATAACCTTCTCCTTTAAGAGTGAAATGGTGATAAACAGATAACAATGATGATAATAGTAAACTGTACTTTGGCGAAAACTTACTAAGTTCTTTTTTAATTTATTCTCTCTTTTTTTTTTTTTTGGCCAGTCCTTTGGCTTGAACTCAGGGCCTGAGTACTGTCCTTAGGCTTTTTCAAGGCTAGTACTCTACCACTTGAGCCACCGTACCACGCTGTAAAACTTACTAAGTTCTGAGATCTCTGCTATGCAGTTTCCTCATAATTATATCCTCGTTTCAGAAATTCTGTGTAACACCTGCCATATAAGTAGAGCTGCAATAAGCGATCTTTTCAAATATGGCAGCTATCTTAAATGCTGTTTTTCTCAGTATGGAGGTGATCTTGCCTCCAAGGGGATATATGGCCAGACCTGGGGACATTTATGTTTGTCATAGTGATGCCCCAACTACTATTGGAAAGTAACTACTACGTAGCTTGTAAAGCACAACACAGTCACACAATGAGGATTCATATGGCCCAAAAGGTCAGTAATGTTCAGGTTGAGAAACCTTGCTTAATGAAAGTTTTTATGTCTCTCTTCATCTACAATACTACAAGAAAGTCTGATATACACATGTCATTGTCCATTGCAATCAAGGCAGTAAGAAGAAAACGAGTATATGAATTGCTGTCTCAGTAGCATTTTGGCACCTGTTATATTGTTTGAGTGGGTCAGACCATGCGAGCAAATTTATCCTAAAAATAGTTAAGTCTGTTCAGATACTTGTTTCCAGTTCTGGCTTTAAACTTTTTTTCAAATTTTACAAATCAGTTGTAGATTACTTTTGAGAATTCAGACAGACATATAAACTAAACCACCAAGTTGAAAACTGCAATAGTTATACATCTACACACACAAAAATATAGCCACTCAGCCTTATTTACATTAGAAGATGCTCTACTAGATATGTCATGAAATTTATATAGAAACCCCTCCCATTTCTATGGTGATTTTCACTTTTGATGGAATTTCCTTTAGTATCACTGATTTAAGAATGTTAAAGGAACGGGTAGCATAAGGATAGTGTGGGCTCAGATAAATTTTACAGTTATCCACAATCCACTGAAAAAGTGGTGTTGAGGCTCAAGAGGTAGAGCTCTAGCCTTGCGAAAGCTCAAAAACAGTGCTCAAGCCCTCAGTTCAAGCCCCACTTCACACCAAAGGAGGGATTGGCTTAACCACAACATAAAGTGCCCTTGCTTGGGAGACTATGCTTGCCAGGATACCTTAAAACTATCTTTGAATTATGGAAAGGCAGAAGCATGTCACAGTCACATGAAATTTTTAGCTACCCATTTGGCCACTCTTTTAAACACTTCCAGAAGTATTTAAATGGCAAGGAAGGGAAACTCAACAGCGCTCGCGCGCTCTCTCTCTCTCTCTCTCTCTCTCTCTCTCTCTCTCTCTCTCTCTCTCTCTCTCTCTCTCTCTCTCTCTCTCCCGCTCTGTCCCCAAAGTAATTCTTTCTTCCTTTCACACAAAAGCTGATTTCTTTCACAATATTGGACTGCATCTGACCTAGGAGATGTGAGCATAAGTGGAATAAGTGGAAAGCTTATCTTGTTTAGTGCCTGCAGAGAGAAACCTTGCCAGAGTAGCCCAGGAGGAAAGTTGCTAGACTCCTACTAAACATAACTAATGTCAGCTTCAGAAAAAAACAGTCATGAGAACGTTGGGCTATTTATGACAGAGAGATGGTTCTGTTTTTTTCTGAGGCTGGACTGAGGCTGGCAGTGTGTGCTCAAGGCAGTAAAGCAACAGAGGGAACTCCAGCTGAGCTTTGTGGGAGCTTGAGCTGATTCTGAGAATGGGGCTGGAGAGGCAGTTGGGAGGCTGGTACCAGCTTGGTGGCCAGAATGGAAGAATCTCCCATTGTCTTTTCCAGAGAGAGCTAGGGAGGGAAATAAAAGCCAAAGCGTAGATTTTGGGATTAAATGGCCAAGCCATGAAATACTGCAGCAAGAGGATCCTAAATACCAACAGGTCACAGGTAAAAAGTCTGAGACTTGGGGTGGCAGGGAGGGAGTTCATTCAGCAAGTCCCAAGAGCATTCTAGTAGGTTGGCAGTTGGAGCTAGAGAAGAGGGTGGACCATGCTATGTGGGCAAGTAAATGAAAAGAGATTGAAGACAAGGCAAAGATCAAACACTGTCCCAAGTGTGCCCTCCGGTGACACACCCTTCCCCCACTGCCTTCCCCAGACTAAGCAATGTAACCCTTGATCTTACAAGAGGATTCCATGTCACAGCTGCAATCTAGGCTGGGATTTGGGAAATCGACCCTGTGGAGAGGGACAGGGAGGAGAGAATTAGGTTGTGCTCCAGGGATTGGGGGGAGGGGCTGTCTATACTAAGCTAACAAGACATAGAAGGGATAGAAGCCTGCACAAGACCACCCAGATCAGCTTGTTAGGATTTGGGGTCCTCTGTCTGCTTGTCCAACTCAACACTCCTTCCCTGAAAATGACTCCTGGCCACCGGTGCAGACTAGCCACTGCCAGCCCACAGTCCCACTTGAGATGCGTGGACAGAGGTGACAACCACAAACAGTCCAAAGGGTCGGGAGAACCTCTTCAAGCCAGGTGCCCCCAGGTGCTCCTCTCCCCTCACCCATACTCAACCTCCCCTCGTCCCTTCCAGTTGCTTGCTGCCACCACCCAGGGGAGTGCAGGAAGGGGGGGGGGGGGAGTAGGGCTGGGGAAGCAAAAAGAACAAATGAAAGAGAAAATTCCGTACCGAGGGGGGAAGAGATGAGACCGTGGGACGGGGCAGCGGGGGCTGACTTAGGGCTGCGGCTGTGCCTTCCTTCCACCCCTGGCCGCTGAGCTGCAGAGAAGGCAGGAGCTGCTGCCCCTGCAGGCTGCCCCGTCCTCCCTCTTTCCCTCCCCCTCCCCGCCTCCCCCGCCCCGCCCCGCCCGGCTGCTAGCTGGGAGGACTGGGTGAGAAGCTTTGGCCTGGGGGCTGGGGGAAGGTGAGGGGGGCTTTGGCTAACTACTTCCTACCTCCTCCCCACCTCCCCCTCCTCTCCCCCTCCCCTCCCTCCCCTCCCCCCTCTCTATCACACACACACACACACACACACACACACACACACACATCACATCACATCACAACTGCGACGAGAGGGGCTCTCTGCAGCTCCAGCTCAAAGCCACCCCAAAAGGAGGGAGGAAAGAAAACAGCAGTGAAGAAAACCTGGAGCAGATAGAGAAAGGGAGGAGAAGAAGAGCTCAGGGTTAGACATTTTGGGAGCCAGGGGGTGGGGAGGAGAAAAGGAGCATACCTCCTTGATTGTCCCTTTCCCTTTGCTCTATAGCATTTTCCAAAAGCGGCAGCAGAAGGGAACGGGACAGACCAGGTTTATGGTAGAATGGGGATTTGGAGGGGTGGACAGGGCTCTAGTCAGCTGGTACCTAGCATCTGGAGCTTCAGTGTGTGTGCAGGAGTGTGAATGCGGCGCTCGCGCTCTCTCTCTCTCTCTCTCTCTCTCTCTCTCTCTCTCTCTCTCTCTCTCTCTCTCTCTCTCTCTCTCTCTCTCTCTCTCTCTCTCTCTCTCTCTCTCTCTCCTCTCTCTCTCTCTCTCTCCACCGCCCAGTCAGCTCTTCCCACTCTCCGTTTCTTTTTTTGATCTTATTGTGTGTATGTGTGTGCATGGCTGCATGAGGGAAGAGAGTGTCTTTGAAGACTCAGGTTGGGTCAGAGAGCCCTGGGAAGAGAATGAAAACAGTGTAGGAACATAAGTAGAGCCAAGAGTTTCAGGGCTCTGGTGAAGGGAAAAGAAAAATTTTAAAAAAGAAAAAAAAAAGGTGAGGAGGTCCAGCCAGTCACAGGGAAGTTTAGAAATAACTGGAGAGAAAAGGAGGCAGCAGTAAAAGCCCATACTTGCTCCTATGGCTTGCACCCCGCCCCGTTTCTCTGTGCTCATCCACCCACCCCACTAGAAAGCCTCCAGGTCCCCAGCGACTGTCCCAGGCAGCTGCTGATTTGCACACCGGCCTGGGAAGACAAGTACAGAGAGACTGCCGCTCCACAGCACCCTTGGTTCACAGACATCAGAAGACACAGATCCTAAGAAACCTAGGTAAGTTGACAAGCCACCCTGTGCTATCAAGAGATTGAAGTGCAGGTTCCATAAAGGCTGCTTATAGGAGTAGCAGATACTGGCTTGCTGAATGTGGGGTTAGGGTGGTGGGAAAGCAACAGATTGTTTGGGGGAGAATGGTACCATGGGGTCTTGAGGTTTTTAGGGGATTTAGAGGAAGATGCTGTTGGCAGAGATACAAGGCATTCTTTTGCCTGCAAAATCACAGCCTTGTTCTACTTCTGCTTGGACAGTGATTTACTCCATCCTTGGATAAATATTAAGATCCCCAGGGAACCTGCTCCCTGGCTTATTCCATATTGCCTGGAATGAATGTGGGAATACGGATAGTCCTTATATTTTTTCAGCAACAGCCTCCTTCTGCTGCGAACAGACAAGGGGGTTGGCTCTGAGGACTCTGGAACCCCATTTACTTTCGTTATGATTTTGTATTCTTCAAACTTAAACTGCCTGATTCATTTCCTAAGATTCCTTGGGGAAAAAAAAAAAGATGTGCAAATGAGGGCTCCAAACTGGTAACTCAGCATTTACATTGATGTAGACAAATGGACATAATCATGTGTCATGTATATGGACTCTAAATTGAATTCACAGATCACTACCTTTCTGAATGGCCTCTGCTCTTGCTGCATGGACTGGGAGAAAAGGGTTTTTTTTTCCATTGCCAGCCTGCCACCTTTGGGCAACAGTCATAGTACCTAGTGATAGCCAAGTGTTTAGCAAGGTGATCACTTCCTTATGAAAAGCACTGGAGCCTGGAAACCAGCCAGGAAGACAGAATCTGTGAACTTTACCCTAGTTTATGATGTGAGTAGGAGATACTCAGACTAATCAATAATGCTCCATTTAGAAACAGTGCATATTTTCCATGGATTTAAATGAGGAATAAGTCTTCTATTCAGATGGCACCCCAAATTACTTGTCTACTGCTATATATTTATCTTCAGGGCATTTTGCAGGAATGACATGTTTATATATCATCATTCATAATTGCTAATTGCTGTTCTCAGAATTTTGGTATTCTATAGATTATCTACATTATGTCTCATTTTCCATAAACTCTTTCCAAGTTTATATTTAAATTATATCAATTGGTACTTTCACATAGTCTTTAAAAATGTGCGTATTTAAATTAAAGGGCATGGTAACAGATTTACAGAGTACCACATTGGCTTCAAAGCAAGTATTTACCGTTGGATAAAAGAAACAACTAAGATCTGTTTGTAACATTGAATTGAGAACTGAATTCTACTTGATATTGAGATTTTGGCTCTAGGGAGAAGGTATTTCATAAACTTTTAGAATATGAATGTGTCTAATAGAGATATTAGATACATACATAAAGATATAATTTCTCTGTGTTTATAGCTTTTTGACGACTTTAATATCAACAGTATGGGTTCTGTGCTACTAGAATAGTGGGGAAACGGTGCCGAACTTGTGCTTTCAAGATATGTATGCTCCTCTGTTGAACTTTCAATGCATTACTACCTCCTTCCAATTCAACAAATGAGAAAAATAGAATCTTCATGAAGTGAAACTGTTTATGCTGCATCAGGCAATTTGGTCTGATGCATACTATGAAGAGGCGAGAACAAAATGAAGATTATCCAGGTAGGATCTGAAATTATGCTCATTTTTTTAAAGAAATGTGAGCAAATATATCCTCAGTCAGCTATGTTAAAATTCACTTGCGCACAGATAGCAAAACAAAATTGCAGTCAGGTAGGAAGCCACTGACAGCTTCATGATAGGGAAAGAACTCAAAATATCAGCAGGAATGAAATGTAAGGGATAGGTCTTTACTTTGCCCTTGGGGATACGAGTGTGTGGCTAGCTAGTGAACTCATCCTGACTTACATTTACTCCTAAAACAAGGAGGTGAGCAGGTGCAGGGATTCAGAATCAATACAGGCAGCCATAGCCTCACAGATACAGATTCACACAGCTTCAGTTATATGCCTCAGACGAAAGACTTGGAGCAGATAAAATATATACCATCCCTCCCAGCTACATTCGACAGTTAACAGCCCTAGGAATGACACAGAATCCCACTTGTTAGGCAAGGCTGAGCCAGGAATTCAGAAATGAAGAAGGGAGAAAGAAAAAAGGAATACGTTTTGGAAACATATAGAAAGAAAACCATCCAGATGCTTGCTTTGTCTGGAAATGGAATTAGTCCAGAAAATTCACTCTTACGTCAAGTTCTCTAAAATTGCCTACAATCTGACTTGTAAACACTGAACAGTGGTAGAATTTCTTAAAACCCGGAACATGGGAACATTGAAGTACATTTACAGCTTTGTTATCTCATTTCACTCCTTGGCATATTAAATCCCAATCTACAAGCCACTCAGGTGTTTAATTAGCAAGTGGATATTTCAAATGTGTCAGGCTATGTCCCTCCCTCCTACTCCCAAATATTCTAATTTGTCTTGTGCTGTTGCTGTATTCCTGAAAGAAAAACCAAAGCATTTCTCCCTGTTTTTACATCTGCCAACAGTTCCTGTTTTCAGGAACTGTTCACTAAGTCATTCAGATGGCTTCAACGAGCTGATAAAGGAAATAGAGGGAGGACAGGATGTGTGTCCCAAGAGGACACCAACTCAACCTCACCCAGTCACTTTCCAGGTTTACAGGGATTGGTGTGACAAAGTTTCCAGCTGACAGACACATGTAACGCCTCATTCAAAGCAGAACGTCCAGATCAAGACTATGGTGAGGTGAACCCTCACGTCCAGAACTTGGTAGCTGATGTATATATAGTAGCTTCCATTGGAACACGGGCTAATTTTGATTTTGGTTGATGAGGCCCTGAAGTCGTTGGTCCAGGAAGACCAACAGTCCTATCCTACCAGCAAGAAATGTGTGTTAAATGACTCTGCTGTGGTCTCATAAACAAACATGTACATGATCCTGAAATGAGTGAGAACAGATGATTAAAAAAGAATAATGAGCGCCGGTAAGGAGCAGAGTTCAAGACCCATAACTGACAAAAAAGAAAAAGAAAAAAAGAAAAGAAAAAAAGGCAGGTATTTTGTCAAGGTCCAAAACATTCTTTTATTTTTTTTGGGGGGGGGGGTGGTGGGAGGGGGTGTTCATGGGGCTTGAACTTGGCCTGGGCATTGTTCCTGAGCTCTTCAACTCAAGGCTACCACCCTACCCTTGAGCCAAGACCCACGTTTCCAGAGGTTAATTGAAAGTAAGAGTCTCAGGTTCTTTTGTGCCTAGACTGGCTTTGAATGTTGATCCTCAGATCTCAGCCTCCTGAGTAGCTAGGATTAAAGGTGTGAGCCATCACGCCTGGCTCAAACCACTCGTTTCATCTAGAGAAACTGGAGGCCAGATGTGCTGCCTTCCCACTAAGAAGGGTGAGAGTGGCAGGATTGCTTTCCAAACCTACCTTGGGAATAAAATTTGTGAGCTTCCCATCTCAAACAATAGTTAGATATAGGCAATGACAGTACCTGAATCTTAGCTACTTGGAAAAAAGAAATTGAGGATCACAGTTTCAAGTCATCATGGGCAAAAAGTTTATAATATAAACTCCATTTAACCACCGCATAGCGCAGTGGCATGTAACTGTCATCCTGAGTGACATGGGGAAACGCAAGTAGGAAGACCACAGCACAGACATTAGGCAATAGCTTATGTTTAAAATTAATGCAATAAGGTACTGGATACATGGTTCAAATGGTAGAGCAATTACCTACCAAGTTCAAGGTCTGAGTTCAAGCCCAACTATCACTGGAGACAGAGGGAAGCTAGAAATGTTTGCCTCTCAAACTAGTGTGCATCTGTCACTCCAGCGATTACACAAAGCACGAAAAGGAAAATTGCTGTCCAAGCCAGATTGCATAAAATAGGAGAATTTCTATTCCCTTATTGAATACTTCTTTGAAAATACGTCATTTGAAATAAGATGTAAAAATCAATGTTAATAAATTCTTAAATAAAAAAATAGGAAGGGAAAAAATATAAGAATTTCTGTCCAAATTAACCAGAAAAAAAAAAAAAAGTGATGTAAGCCAGGCATGGTGGCTCACACCTGTAATCCTAGCAACTCAGGAGGCTAAGATCTGAGGATCAAGGTTCAAAGCCACCACAGGCACTGAAGGCCTTAAGACTGTTGTCTCTAATTAACCACCAGAAAACAGGAAGAGGCGCTGTGGCTCCATGGGTCGGGAAGTAGGCGTATGTAGAAGACCTCAGGGACAGTGCTCAGGCCCAGATATCAAGTCCGATGACCCACAAAAAAAGAAAATGCGATGTAGCCTTGGATCAATCAGTAAAATGCCTGCCTGGCATGCATGAAGTCCTGGTTTCAAACCCAGTACCATTGAAAAGAGAAATTAGAGCTCAAATGTTAGAAATAAGTTGCCTAGTTCATACAACTAACTAGTATCAGTAAAAAACAAAACCAGGGGCTGGGAGTTTGGACTAATAGTAGAGTGCTTGCCTAGCATACCTAACTAGTGCTTGTGCTAGCCTTGAAACAGCTCAAGGACAGTGCCCAGGCCCTGAGTTCAAGCCCCAGGACTGGCAAAAGAAAGTGTGGGGGGGGAGTTTGGCATAGTGGTAGAGTGCTTCCTAGCATACATGAAGACCCATGTTCAAGTCCGCAGATCCACATACATGGAAAAAAATCGTAAGTGGTGCTGAGGCTCAAGTGGTAGAGCTCTAGCCTTCAGAAAGTCCAAGCACAATGCTTAGGCCCTGAGCTCAAACCCAGGACTGATCAAAAAAAAAAAAAAAAAAAAAAGAAAAGAAAACCACAACCCAAATAATTTACCAATTAAATAAATTTTCTAAAACTCTCTAAAAATATCTCTAAGAAACTGAATGGAGACTATTATGAAAATCATACTCTGTACTTACATCCTATATTTACATGTTTATATTATATGTATATGTTTGTGGTGATTTTTTTGAAATAGTATCTTGGCATGTAGCACAGATTGGTAAGAAACTCCAGATAGTTTTGCTTCAGCCTCCGCAGTGCTGGTATTATAGGCATACACCACTATACCCACATGGTACCGCTCTATCTATATCATTGTCACTTAGCTTCTCACACTGCTTTCCTTCAACACACATATACATAAATAAATACAAACACTCACTCTTAGCTTCCTAGGGAAGAAAACATGACATATTTCTACAGTTATCCTACTCAGGTGGAGGTTAGAACTATTAAACATAACAAAAATTAGCTGTCCACATTTATGAAAATGATCTTGCTTATAGCATCATCAGCAAAGCATTTAAAAATCAACGACTGTGGGCCAGGAGTTTCGCCTAGTGGTAGAGTGCTTGCCTTTCATCCAAGAAGACCTGGATTCGATTTGTCAGTACCACATACATAGAAAAAAAGCCAGAAGTGGTGCAGAAGCTCAAGTGGTAGAGCTCTAGCCTTGAGAAAGTCCAAGGACAGTGCTCAGGCCCTGAACTCAAGCCCAAGACTGGCAAACAAACAAACAAAAATCAAAGACTGTGACTCTGGCTTTGTGTGCATACTCAGTCACTGCACCTTGAAATGCACCTGCAGTGGAAGTAGGTAAAATTCCTTCTTATATTTCCAAGCTCTTGAAATGATTAAAAAGGAGAGGGAAAATGAAATAAAATAATAAAAACAGAAAAGCAAGTTAAAAGGAAGATAAGCAGGAAGACAAAGAGAGAAAAGGAGAAAGAAGAGGAAGAAAAAACTGGACTCTAGATCACTTCAACACAAGTTTAGCCGCTTCTCCTTTATTATTTTTTTAAGAATTTATTAACATTGATTTTTTGCATCATATTTTAAATGACAAGTTTAACATACAAGTGTTCAAGGAGGGAATCTCTATTTACAATCACTGGGACTTAGCATTTAGAACTTAATCACAATTACGCTAAGGGTTTGTATGTCATAGAAACATATTAATTGATGAAATAAAACATTATGTCTATAGAGTCATAGGTTTTTATGTCTAGTTATGCTTATATTTCCTTTACCATGTCCATAGCTTTGGGTATGCAGTTATTGAGTCCTCACTCTTGTACTCTTTGGATTTCAAAAGTCAGTAGCCTTCTTGTACACCAACAATACACAAACAGAAGGCCAAATCAAGAAAATGATCCCGGGGCCTGGACTTTGGCCTAGTGGTTAAAGTGCTTGCCTAGCATGCATGAAGACCCGGGTTCGATTCCTCGGTACCACATACATAGAAAAAAAGCTGGAAGAGGTGCTGAGGCTCAAGTGATAGAGTTCTAGCCTTGAGAAAATCCAAGGACAGTGCTCAGGCCCTGAGCTCAAGCCCAGCACTGGCAAAAAAAAAAAAAAGAAAATGATCCCATTCTCAATAGCCCCCAAAAGAATGAAATACTTAGGAATATACTTAACCAAAGATGTAAAGGAATTATTCAGTGAAAAGTATAAAAGCCTAATGAAAGAAATTAAAGAGGACACTAGGAAATGGAAAGACATCCTTTATTATTTTTCAGAACAAGTCTCATACTTTCAGATCAAGCCTAGCTGTGGACCACAGTACTTTCACCAAAGGCTTTCATTTACCTATGATTATACGCATAAGCCACCTCACTCAGCTTCTTTGTTGTCATACAGTTTGACTAATTCATTTAGCCTGAGCCAACCCTGGATAACAAAGCCCCTTTCTCTGCCTCCCAAGCACCTGGAAATGTAGGAAGAGCCACAATGGCCAAGCCAAATACAACTTTCTACCTATCTAGGAAAAGGAACATGGAACTTTTACATTAAAACAGACTACCACATCATTGGAAAGCATTTAATATAGCAGTAGACATCAACAGTAAACACGAAAAGCTTAGTTTTCACAGAGAATTGAGTAAAGCTGATAACAAAATCAATATACCAGACCTAATTATTTTTGCCATTCCTTACTGTGGATATGTCTTTAGCTATAATCTCAGAATCTATTCTTCCCAGTGGGTACTAGAATGCAATGTATGCTTGGCTTCTACTGACCTATACCATCATTTTCTCTTCTTTTCAAGCTACTGTTAAAATGTTAATACACTATGAAACTTGTTTAGTAGTTTATAACCAGTATTTTAAATGAAATAGAGCAAAAGAGATTAATAATTGTTTTATAAAAGATCTTTCAGTTATGTGAGTTCATGCACATACATGTACACATTTTGTGCATATAGATGCAATGTCAAATATCACATTAAATGCGTGAAATCACTAGGCAAAATGTTATAAATATTCCAAAATCCTCATGAATAACTAAATCTCTGGGCCCCTGTTCAAACCTGGTCCTTTCCAAACACATTTCTTTTTTTCTATTTATTTGGTATTGTTAAACCTATTTTTACTGCTTTATAAATTCCTAGAAAACATCAAACATCCAAAGAAAAAGGAAAAGGTCCAGTAAAAATGAGAATGCTTTCACTGTGTGATACCTGAGCATCTGCAATTTGTAGATCTCAGGATTTGGACATGAACTTCCCACTTGTGACATCTCAGGGACACAATGCTCAGGGGACCCTAATCAGTGCTGAAGAGGTCCTGAAAGTCTGAAGCTCACATAAAATATTTAACCTGAAGGGCCACCAGAGAAACTATATGCTTTAGACTATGCTGACACATTTACACAGTGGACTTCAATAGAAACGTTTAGTTTTAGCTAAACAACAAGGAATGACAAATGAACGTTAAGACTAAAATGTTAAGAGATTTGAAAGTATATATATTGAAGAAATGATAATGTGTAGGTAAACATTATCCCAAGATGTTAATATTGTAAAGTAATGATGTTTACATTAGTTAATGGGGTAATTATACTAATGAAAAGAAAAGTAATAGAGCTAGTGGGGAACAAAAAAGATGAGAGCATTAAGGAGTAATTAAACAACTCAATCCTCTGAGTGGTAATTGAGGCCTTACTATCAATTACTTGATAAATATTCACTCAGTTCGACTGGGTAGAAGGCACTATGGGTGATTATAAAGATATATACTCTTTTCCCATCTGGGACCTAATAGCGTGGCCACACTGAGCTGGATGACAAGAACGGGGATCAAATGAAATCTTGATATGGCTTAATAGGGCATTTTAGTCTGAGCCATTCATACAATATACTAGTACACTGCTAACAGATGTAGCTAAAAAGTTAGTGTGTATTAAGACTTTGGATAGCTTTGTATTCCACACTGTAGCTGGATTGATCTTAGTGAATGAAATGGAAATACAAAAGGATTTTGTAGATGAAAAATAAGATAATTATGGCCGGGAGTGTAGCCTACTGGTAGACTGCTGGGCCTACTATGAATGAATCCCTGGGTTCAATTCCTCAGGAGCACATTCTCAGAAAAAGCCAGAAGTGGTGCTGTGGCTCAAGTGGCAGAGAGCTTTGAGCAACAAGTATCCAAGGACAGTGCCCAGGCCCTGAGTTCAATCCCCACGACTGGGGGGGGGGGGGGGAAGACAGTGAAAGAGAGAGAAAGAAAGATAAGTCTAGTAAAGTTTGGGGTTCCAGGAAAGATTCATGGGAGAACAAGAATACAAGTAAGGCAAAAATTATAAAAATCGGGCTGGGAGTTGAAACTAGTGGTAGAGTGCTTGCATATCATGTACAAAGACCCAGGTACAATTCCTTGGTACCTCATACATAGAAAAAAAAAAAGCTAGAAATAGTGCTGTGGCTCAAGTGGTAGAGCGCTACCCTTGCGAAAACCCAAGGACAGTACTCACGCCCCAAGCCCAAGTCCAGGACTAGGGAAAAAAACAAAAACAAAAACGAAAACAGGGGCCGGGAGTTTGGCCTAGTGGTAGAGTGCTTGCCTAGCATGCATGAAGACCCGGGTTCGATTCCTCGGTACCACATACATAGCAAAAAGCCAGAAGTGGTGCTGAGGCTCAAGTGGTAGAGTGCTAGCCTTGAGAAAGTCCAAGGACAGTGCTCAGGCCCTGAGCCCAAGCCCAGGACTGGCATAAAAAATAATAAATAAATAAATAAAAAACCTAGGCATGAGGAGTAGCACTGTGGTTGAATAGAGAATCTGGGTGCAAAGTAATCTGGCTAATTTTGGATCTCTCCTTCTGAGCCTTAAGTTTTGTTATGTATGAAAAGATAATAGTGAAAACGCATATGGTATCATAATGTGACAAGGGTGGAATGAGCAAATGGGAATTAAGTACTCACAAGAAAAACTGGACATATTACCTCTCCATAGCTATAACTGTAATTATTGTACTGGTAAATCTGGTAATGATAGATTATAAAAGTCACCATGAACAAACTGTACACATGCTGTAGGAAATGGCAGCACATGTGTCATGAATACAGTATGTAGTTTTTCCTAGGTAACAAAGAAATGATGATGCCACAGAGACTTAAAGAAGGTGTGACGAGAACGGAAGTTAAGTTTTGAGTTAGCGATAGGCATCATAGTAAAATTGGTCACCAAATTTTTGATATATAGAACTAGAACCCAAGTGGAACTGCAATGAAAATTTTGGAAACTATTGACATAAGTATAGAAGATCACATATCAACAACAAATTAAAATCTCCTAGCAAAAATTTTAGGAAAATTATGAAGTTTAACCTCACAGAGGAAGAACAGTAATTCTATACAAAAGCATCTGTGCAAGGCTCTGTAATAAATGGACAAGAAAAAACATACATGCTCCTAGCGCTCACTGTAGTCTACCTGAAATAATACTGCCAACAGATTTAATGACAAAAAGCATAATAAAGTATGAGATTCAATTTAAAATCTATGTTCACGGATATAATATATAACCTTATTTTACTAATTAGAAAAGCCAAGTATTTAGATTATAGTATTTAGATTATAATGTTGAGTAACATTTCAAAATATGTTAGGGTTGCATTTCAGTGGAATGCAATACTACACCCAAATTGAGGGGTCAGAAACAAGCACATCAAGTTTAACGAATGAAGAGAAGAATAATCTGACATGAGGGAAGAGACGAGATAAGAAAAAGGGAAGAAGAGGTACAGTTTTTCAATTCAGCCACAAAACTAACCTCAATTTTCAACTGAGAAAGATTTACAATCTGTGGTTTCATTTTAGCTTTAAAACTAGATATTTCCTGTCACCTTTTCCTCAAATGAATGTGAACTCCCAGGATTCTCAGTGGAGTGACAGAGTGAACTGTAAAATTGCTAAGAGTGATGAATGACAGAAGAAAAGGGACAGATGAAAATATTGGATGGGAGAAAGATGATGCCTTGACTTGGGACATTTGGAGGTGAAAGTGTTAGTGAGACATCAAAGTACAGATGATGAATAAGTAGACACATTGGACTAGAATTCTAAACAGAAATCTGAGTTTGAGATGTACACTAGGGAGTCACTCCATAAGAATATATCTATAGGACCTAGGCATGAGGGCAGGAGTTGGGCCTAGTGGTAGGAGTGCCTCAGTACCACATACATACATAAAGCCAGAAGTGGTGTTGAGGCTCAAGTGGTAGTGCTGTGGCTGAAGTGGTAGAACTCTAGCCTTGAGAAAGCCCAAGGACAGTGTTCAGGCCCTAATCTCAAGCCCCAGGACTGGCACCAAAAAAAAAAAAAAAAAGAATATAACTATAATGATAGTAAAAAATAGCAATGACAAATATTATGTATTAGCTATATGAAGAATATGTAAATAGGGAAATACACAACCCCAGGAAAATACAACTTCAAATCTTGTGTTCCTTGTTGCAACATTACAGCAGAAATTAACCAAGCAAGTACAATCAATTATTCCAGCAGAGCAGGCTTAAAAAGAAACAGAAACACTCTTTTTTGTTGGGTCTTAACCTGGTTTGGGGATGAATGTGCCATTGGCTTCATAAAATGAGTTTGGTATGGCTCCTTCTGCTTCCATTTCTCAGAAGAGTTTCAAAAGTATAGGTATTAATTCATCTATAAAAGTCTTGTAGAATTTCACAGTGAAACCATCAGTACCTGAGCTATCTCATTGTATGAAATTGGTTTGTTCACTTGACTTATTTCTTCTTTATACAATGTGGGTAGCCTATATTTTTTTCAGAAATCATCCATTTCGAGAAAAAGTAAGAATAGGAGTTACATTACTTAAAGTAATTGAAAGCCATATATGACAAACCCACAGCCAGTATCGTACTGAATGGAGAAAGACTAGAACCATTTACCTTAAAATCAGGAACTAGACAGGGATGCCCACTCTCTCCACTTCTCTTCAATATAGGGCTGGAACCCTTAGGTAGAGCAATAAGGCAAGAGAAGGATATCAAAGGGATCCACATAGGGAAAGAAGAAATCACACTATCCGTATTCTTAGATAACATAATCCTATACCTGAATGACCCAAAAAACTCCACTCCCAAACTCCTAGAACTAGTAAACCACTATAGCAAAGTGGCCGGATGCAAAATCAACCTGCAAAACAAGTTGCCTTTCTGTATACCAAAAATACACAAACAGAAGGCAAAATCAAGAAAATAATCCCATTCACAATAGCCCCCAAAAGAATAAAACAGTTAGGAATTAACTTAACCAAAGATGTAAAGGAATTATTTAATGAAGACTGTAGAAGCCTAATGAAAGAAATTAAAGAGAATACTAGGAAATGGAAAGACATTCCATGCTCATGGGTAGAGAGAACCAACATAGTGAAAATGGCTATACTGCCAAAATTGATATATACATTCAATGCAATCTCCATCAAAATCCTAAATACATTCTTTACTGAAAGAGAAGATGTAATCCAAACTCTTCTGTAGAGCCATAATGACAAAAACTGCATGGTACTGGCAGAAATAGACAAGATCAATGGAACAGAAGAGAAGATCCAGAAATAGAACCACATACCTATAGTCAACTTATTTTCAACAAAGTAGCGATATACAGTAGAACAAACACAGCATATTCAATTATTGGTGTTGGCAAAACTGGACAGGCACATGTAGAAAACTAAAAATTGACCCTAGCCTTTCACCGTACACAAGAATTAACTCAAAATGGAACAAAGACCTCAGTATCAGAACTGTAACCTTGAAACTGCTACATGATTGAGTAGGAGAGACACTGGCACTCATAGGCATAGGCAAAAACTTCCTGAACAGAGTTCCAAGGTCATACCCGACAAGTGGGACTACCTAAAAATAAAAAGTTTCTGCAGATAAAAGCATAGCTACTTACGTAGAAAGACAGCCAACCAACTGGGAAAAGATATTTAGCAATAATACATCAGAGAAATGATCAATATCCAGTATCTACAATGAACTCAAGGAACTAATCACGCCATACCCCAACAAACCCAAGAAACCAATCACAAAAGTGGATGAAATTAGAGCGAATCATGTTGAGTGAGACAAGTCAAGACCAAAGGAACAAAAGGCGCATGGTATCCTTAATATGTGGATATTAAATCCAAACAATAAAAGAACGATGACACAATATTTGGGTATCCAAGATTATGGACATGGTCTTGGAGATATAAACATAACTACATAGACATAAAAATATATAATGGGATATATACTCTATAGATATAAGGCTACATTATATAGAGTGATATGTATCTATGACATATAAACGTTAGCCTAATTTTAATTGTGTTCTAAAATCTATAGGCTAGTGATTGTATATAGAGAATCCCTTCTTTAATATTTGTTTGTTAAAAATTACACTTGAAATATGATGTAAAAATCAATGTTAATGAAATCTTTTTTAAAAATTGGGGGAGAAAAAACTCAACAGCAATAGCAACTTAATAAAATTAAAGGAAAAAAGACAAAATAGTCCTGGCAGAAAATCCATGAGACTCTTATGTCCCATGGACACTTTTTCTCAAAATACCTTTTGGTTTCTGCGTAGGCCGTAAAGAGGAATTGAACCCAGGCCTCAAGTATGCTAGGCAGGCACTCAACCACTAAGCCACTTCTCCCAGCCCCATGAGACTCTTATCTCCACTAAACTAGCAAAAAAAAAAAAAAAAAAAAAACAAGAGCAGTAAGTGAAGATAGGGTTCAAGTGGTAGAGTGCAAGAATTGAGTGAAAAAGACAAGTGAGAATAAAAAACTCTGTTGGAATTACTCATATAGACAAGATATGGAAATTACTTAGATACTCAAACTGCTTCAGTTTTTCAACTCGACTGTTCACTGGCATATGTGACCTTGAACAAGTCACGAATAAACTTTACTGACCATCATCAGTACAATGCAGGTTAAAATCAAATAAGATAATTCATGAAAAATGTCCAACATAGTATCTAGGGCATACTAAGAACTTAATAAATGTTGGCTACTGGCAATGCTCTTGTGTGGTAAAAATGAATGATGACTATAACAGAAGTCACTTTGCAAGGGGCAGCAAGAAGAAGTGAATTTTTCACTGTGGAGTTGGTTAGGGAGGAAGTAGTTCCAAGCAGGGAGAGAATAATTATTTATTTACTTTACTTACTTTTACTTACGGCTAGACTAAGATTTGTGCTTACAGTGCTCATATTTGTTAAACGCATCATGTGCCTTTTTCCTTTATTTATTTTTCAGAATAATTTTTCTTTGGACAGAATGGTCCAGCTGGAATCAAAGCTTAGAATTTCTATGCCCCGGATCCTTGAAACAGGAACCTCTAATCTCTCCTTGCCATTTACCTGGGATTATAGCCCACAGCTACAACATCCGCCTAACACTTTTTCTTGTTAATAAAGGGGCTCAAATGCTCCAGTGCTAAGAAGGAGAGACCCAAGTAAAGATTATGCATCTTAGAGGAAGAAAAATGGGGACTGTAGTGGTAGAGTGCTTGCCTAGCATGTATGAAGGCCCCGGTTCAATTACTCAGTACCACATACATAGAAAAATGCTGCAAGTGATGGTGTGTAGAGTGCTAGCCTTGAGAAAGCCCAAAGACAGTGCTCAGGCCCTGAGTTCAATCCCCAGGCCTGGCAGAAAGAAAAGGAAAGAAAGAAAGAAAGAAAGAAAGAAAGAAAGAAAGAAAGAAAGAAAGAAAGAAAGAAAGAAAGAAAGAAAGAAAGAAAGAAAGAAAGGAAAAAGAAAGGAAGGAAGGAAGGAAGGAAGGAAGGAAGGAAGGAAGGAAGGAAGGAGAGAGAGAGAAAGAAAGAAAAGAAAGAATGAAAGGGAATAAAAATGGAAGACAGCTAATCAACAGAGGTTACCTTTGAAACAGAGTAAGCCTTTGAAAAGAGGAGGAACAGTTCTTCCTCACAAAATGAAGCAGTTAGATACACATACTTCACATGAACTGGAAGAAGTTCATACCACAAGAGTGTTTCCCTCTCTTAAGTCAGAGACAAGATTTTTCTGTTGTGAGTGAGGGGGTATGGGGACTGGATGACATCCTTACTATTCAACTTTGAGAAGGAAAAGGATCAGTTGTTTATGAGCAATATGCATAGATTGACCCTGGAGGCTTGGAAGTGCTTGAACAATCAGAATCTCATAACATCAACCTATAGCCATGTGACTAAAAGCCTGAAAGTGAAAGGTAGGCAATGGAATGAGGAAATGAGTCAAGACTTGCCATTTTGTTTAGATGTCAATACAATGTCAGCCATTTAATCTCTTACCACCCCATCCATAGAACCACTGCCTCCAGGACCAAGGTCTTTTCAGTGGGCTCTGCAGCTAACTTTTACATGGGTTGATATGGTATCTGGTTTTCACAATAGTGCAATCTACCCAGAAATTCTTATATCTCCTTTCCTGAAACCTCATTGCAACATAACAGAGATGGTACACTGGCAAGCTCTGAGGAGAAACATAAACTGACTTTTATGGAGAGAGAATAATACTGCTGAGGGATGGAGACTAGTGCAAGAGATGGTTTCATTACATTTCAGGACACCATGAGCTCAGCAATAAAAAATCACTTTTAATTTGTGAGATGCAAGACACAAGTTTTATACTGTCCGGCACACATCCAAATAAAATGCAAGAACAGCTGGTATGTTAAGTTTGGCTCCTCTGAGAATCCAGGAGTAAAATCAGAAGGGCTACCACACTAACTCTTTTCTGGGCAATCCAAAATCAGTTTTAGAAATGGGCAAAGAGAAAATTGTCTGAGGAACCCATAAATGAAGGAAATAAATGCTTTGTCTGGGAATCAGTATAGCAAGGAAGAAAGGTCACAAGCATTCACATAAAAGTGACCACTAGAAGCTGTTGGAGACTTGTAACTCAGTTGATACAAGAGAAACTCCATGTGCACCTTCTACCAGAAAACTTGAGCTTCCCGTTGTGCAAGTAGGTCTCCAGTAGGTCTTTTTCCAGACAATTGTACATTCCAGAATCATTAGGAGGCCTGATCAAACAGTGGATAGGAAAAGGACCAGGGTGCATGCAGATAGAATTGCACAATCCCAAACTACATTCCATCTAACATTTTAAGCACTAAAATGGAATTCAAGATTCTTAGAGTTAAGCCCTAGTCTTGCTACTTCTATGATATTAACTCAAGTGAGGGCCAGAAGTTTGGCATCTTAGTAGAGTGCTTGCCTAGCATGCACAAAGACCCAAGTTTGATTCCTTGGTACCATACACATAGAAAAAGCCAGAAGTGGTACTGTTGCTCAAGTGGTAGGGTTTCCAGCCTTGAGATTATCTAAGGACAGTGCTTAGGCCCTGAGCTCAAGCTCAGGACTGGCAAGAAATAAAATAAAAATAAAGAAAGAGAGACATAAGATCATTCCATGCTTTAGCTTTAGTATTCATAAAATGAAAATAATCCTTATGGAATTGCTGGAAGAATTAAACAGCAGTGCTTACCATCAAGCATAATTTGTGGTAAATAACCATTAACTGCCATAAACTTCGTCATCATCATAATCATCACTATTCTCCTCACTGAACAGAATGAGACCATGAAGTATGTCTTCAAAAGAGAGAGAGAGAGAGAGAGAGAGAGAGAGAGAGAGAGAGAGAGAGAGAGAGAGAGAGAGAAGAGAAAGAGAAAGAGGGAGAGAGAAAGAGGGAGAGAGATACTTGAATAGACAAGCACCAGTGGCTCATGCCTATATTCTTCAGAGGCTGAGATCTGAGGATTACAATTCAAAGACCTGGGGACTTGTGTGCCCAGACAATGGGTATGAGTGAGAAAGGGAAAGGTTAATTGAGAGGATAAAGGCTGGTAAATATGGTGACAATAATTCTGAAAATGGAACAATGTAAAGATTGGCTTCGGGAAGGAAGAGGTTGGATGAGGGAGAGTGATGGAAGGATGGACATACATTGTATGTATACAAATATGTACATGTCAAAATGAAACCCTGTTGTGTAACTAATTGATGCTAATTTTAAAATGGGGGGTGAGGGGTTAAACTATATGAACATGGTTATAAATTCCTGCTCATGTCTCAAGGATCATTAAAGATCCAGTTTTATTTCACCGAGGAAATTCAAGGATATAGTGACCTTGACAGCTAGACGGCCAGGTGAGATGTACCTGGCATATCTCCAGGCCCCTTATTGACTAAGTGGAGCATTTCATGCACCTGCCATACTTCATGTCTAAATCCCATTTCCCTCTCCATTTCTGCCAAAGCAGAGTTTAGTATCTCTGAGAGCAGCCAAGATGGGCAGTGTAGAAAAGGCAAAGCATTTCTGAGATTGAATTCCTTCCGCTGGTCAGATAGAGTATCTTACACACAGAGAAGCTCTGGTACCATGCTGGGAAGAACCAATCCAGGGAATCTACTGGAAGTGACTCTATAGTTCTGGACTCATTAAAGTAATGACATGATCTGCCAAAGCTAAGACAGCACATACACATTCTGGCAAGCTAGGAAATAAAACAATATATGCATAATTACTGAAGTGTTTAATTTTTCTCATCAACTTACACCCATTCACACTACTCAGAGGTCCAATGGGACGGAATAGAGGTGACAGTGGAAGGACTATTAGAGGCAAGGTTAATCGTAAGCAAATAAACATTACTCACAATAAAAAGTAAAGAAATAAAAGAGTCAGCTTCAATTTTCACAAATTCCTGCAAAATATCTTTCTACAAATCTCAGTGCTTCCATTGTCTTCTGTTGAAGGCAAGAAACAATAGCCTAAAAATAACCTTGATGAAAGGCAAAAACCTGGACTATTAGTAGTACACAAAGTACCTAAGACGACTAAGCAGTGCCCCATAACTCAGCCCTAGCTATACCGAGGTGATTGATCCTTCAATGAGACTGAGACCCTGAGAGTAGGAGGGAGATAAGGAGAGCTCCAGGGTTTTGGGCTGAGTAAACATTCTTACCATCTTCCTTTTCCCCAAATCCTACAGTGACACAAATTAGGAAGGTCATGTATGAAGAGTTCAAAGTAGAATTGGTGAAGAAGGAACAAGGCGAGACATAGCATCTTAAATTACATTTATTTATATACTACTCTAGAATGCTGTAAAAAACTTAGTATGGACCACACACTAAGCCTTACCGTACTGATGCATAAACTCCTCATCACAGTCCTCTGAGGTAAACACTATAATAATTCCTCTTTTATAGATTTCTTTTTAAAAAAGTAAATTATAAGGGCATTCACTAAGTTGCCTAAAACAACATAATCACCAGTTATAGCAGGATTCAAACGTAGGGCAACCCATTTCAAGAAAAGAGAGGCTACAAGTTTGGCCTACTGTTAGACTGCTTGCCTAGCATGCATGAAGATTCAGGTTCAATTCCTCACTACCACATACATGAAAAAAAGCTGGAAGTAGTGCTGTGGCTCAATTGGTATAGCTCTAGCCTTGAGAAAACCCAAGGTCACTGCTCAGGCCCTGGGTATAACCCCAAGGCCAGCACGAGAGCATGAGAGAGCCAGAGAGACAGAAAGAGAGACAAAGGCAGCAAGAGAGAGGCGGGGGAGGGAGGGAGGAAGGGAGACCCTACTTTTAACCTCTACATTACATTGCCTGACAACTTAAGTTCAAACTGTACACCTGCCAGGTTATGTTGAGGTATAGTATTTATTTGTGTATATTGTTTACTAGTAAGCTCCATAAGGGCAAAGACCTACTACAAAAGTTAAATGATTGAGTGGCTTCATTACTGAAGGTTCAATGATTATTCACTAAAAACCAACTAAGCGTCAAATATGTAATTGTATTTATGCTAGAAAGACACATTGCCCAATCTCTAACCTCTAAGGTATCTTCCTTCCTTCTTCTTTTCTTCCTCCCTCCCTCCCTCTATACTTTCTTTCTTTCTTCTCCTTCCTCCTTGTCTTTCTTTTTTTTGTCACTTGAGAACTAGACTCTCTCTCAAGAGTTTTTTTGTTCAAGGCTGGCACTGTACAATTTAGACTCAAAGAGCCACTTTCAGGTTTTCTGATTGTTAGTTGGAGAGGCTCATGGATTTTCCTGCCGAGGCTGGCTTTGAACCATGATCCTCAGATCTCAGACTGCTGAATAGCAAGGATAACAGATATGAGACAACTGTAACCATCTCTCCAAGGTCTATTTGGAAGAATCCAAGAAAGTTAGATGATGAGATTTGATGTCACATTTGCACAAATAAGTCAGATCACTATCTGATCCAGGTTTTAAAAAAAAAGACTAGGCGTGGGCTCACACCTGTAATCCTAACTACACAGGAGGCTGAGATCTGAGGATCTATGCTCAAAGCAAACCAGGGCACAAAAGGATATGAGACTCTTATCTCCAATTAGCCTCTAAAAATGGGAAGTGGTGCTTGGCTCAAGGGTAGGGTGATAGCCTTGATCTGAAAAGCTCAGGGACAATGCAGAGGCCCTGGGGTACGGTGGTAGCCTTCAGCTGAAGAGCTCAGGAACAGTACCCAGGCCGAGTTCAAGAGCCACCACCCACCAAAAAAATAAAAAAGAAAAGGATGACTTTCTGGGACCCATTATCTAAACGTATCCTTAGGGAAATTATTCTTGATACATTGCTATTGAAAATTAGTCAATATCTAAAATAAAGCAGTGGTACTTGGGAAAGGATTGAGTCAAAGATCCTAAGTGCTTCCTTCATATTTCTGAAACCAGATGTTGGGGGTGCATGAGGCTAACCCAGTCAGAATCAATTCCATGGTATTCCATGCAGAGGGAGGGGACTTCCTTCTCCGTGTGCCTCCTGACTTTATTGATCGAGTACTGAGGCTCTTATGAGGAAAATGAAGATGAAGAATGAAGAAAAATGACAGTTGATGTTAAATTGCTAGGTGATCTTGAGTAAGAAATGTATCTTCATGTAGCTGGGGACATAATGCTAACTACCTAATCTACCTCATGGGAAAAACAAATAACAGTATAAGCATATTTTAAATTTGCCATAAACATATAAATATTAATAGTTTTATGCATCAACATTTGTAGGCTGTGGTTTTTACTCCATCATTGTTCTAACTAAAAATGGAATTTACTCAGCCTTCATTTGCTTTCCTATATATGACAGAAGGAACCATAGACTTCTCTTATTTTGGAGTGTATGTGTTAGGTGTAGGCAGTGAGTTTGCTGGCTTGTAGACAAACTCAGTTATTATAAATTACTTTGGAATAAGTGAGCACTTAAGAATGCTAAGTAGGTTTTTATATACTACCTGACATTATTCTTTTAGACTTTCGTATATCTTCCTCCAGTATCTTTTGTTCATGGAATTCATTCAAGCATACATTACTAAGTCTGAACCAGAGTGAGATATAGAGGAAAAAACTTCCTGAATTCTGCTCTGTAGGCAAAAGGGATCTGTTATTTAAATCAATGGAATAATAATTTAAAAAAGGAATCACTTTTTGTGTAAGCCTAGTGTATTGGGTTGCATAATGTCAATCCCAAAGATATCATTTGTTATCAAAGGCTAATAATTAGTATCATGAATGAGGCACAGTAAAAATCAAGCAGAGACATGGTGCTAATGCTGCATGGTTAAGGAGAAAGGTATGGAAATGTAGAAGAGTTACTGAGCCTCTACATTGCGTAGAAAACTAATTCTGGGCCATATCTATCAACTTGCCAGGAATGAACCAAATAAAAGAGACAAATCAAGATATAATATATTTGATCTGTCATAGTTTGGGCTAGCCCTGCACACAAGCCAAAGTCCAAACAAGTAAGTATAGAATCTCTGGGTCCCAACAACACACATAGTTCCAAAATAATACAATGCTAAGAAGTGGACTTAAACTCCAAGATGCATCCTTTTGAAAAGACACCATTAAAAAGCAAAGGAGAAAAGATATTTCCATAGATACTGTTACCATTCCTAACTCTTGTATAAGTCAGTCATCTTACATTCTTCCTTTTGATCCACAAAAAGACAGACAGACAGGTTCATAGATCTTTATTTACTACATTTTCCCACTTCTACTTAGATCGAGTTTTCATCAGCAGGCTCACTTTCCTAGCTAATCTAACTGATATAACTGTGCCTAGTCTCTCTTTGTTACCAGATTCATCTTCCTTTGACATTACTCTTTGCAAAACATCTTCACATGTCTCCCTATAACTTACAATACAAAAAACAAAGTACTTTCCTCTGCACCTAGGCTTTCCATTATCTAGCACAAACCACATTATCTCTATAAAAAGTACTTGAAATAATTATAAATTGTAAGAAGAAAAGGGATATTTTAGGCTCATACTTCAAGACAAGGGGTATTCTACTTCCTTGGGACTCTAATGAAAGAATACATCACAGGTGGCAGGGCAAAATGTTTACATTGCAAGCTAAGAAGCCACAAGAAACAGAGGATATGTGATCTTACTTGGCATTCAGACCCAGTGATTTAAGAATATCCAGCAAGATGTTGCCTTGGAAAGATACATACCAGCAGCCACTGAAAGGACCAAGCAAGTAATACATGGGCTTTATGCAACACTACATCATATTCAAATAATAGCAATTTCCCTCTATAAACCATTTGCTCTGGAAAAATCTATTGTTAGCATTAATGTTTACTATGACCCTTGCTTCTCTCACTTTTACATGAGTTTTTTTCATATAATTTTATTACAGTTATTACAAGTGTTAAAGTTATATTTGCCACATAGAAGATACATTACTTGGGCTGGGAGTTTAGCCTAGTGGTAGAGTGCTTGCCTAGCATGCACAAAGATCCGGGTTCGACTCCTTGGTACCATATACATAGAAAAAAGCCGGAAGTGGTGCTGAGGCTCAAGTGGTAGAGCTCTGGCCTTGAGAAAGTCCAAGGACAGTGCTCAGGCCCTGAGCTTACGCTCAAAACTGACAAAAAAAAAAAAAAAAGATACATTACTTCACACACATTGATACCCTTTGTCATGTTTTTGTCCCCATTTCGCTCCCGCTATCCCCTCTCCTCATCTTGTTTTCTCCCTTCCCTTTCCTATTTCAAATAAACAAATAATCATACTTACAATATACCAGATAACAGGGTAAGATACTGTAACAATATGAGAATTACCAAGGGATAGCAAAAGAGATGAGAAATAACATAGTACATTAAGAAAAACAATCACAAATTATATGGCTCTTGTTTCCATATCCTGGAGGTCCATTCATTTAGTCTCATCCTATACAGCCTTACGTATTTGGTTTTGAGCTACTGTAATCCTCCGCTAGGAGAGTCCAAAATTTGTGCTGATTATGACAAATGAGAGAAACCATTGCGCCTATGTTCCTTTGGGTCTGGCTTACTTCACTTAATATAATTTTCCATTTCCTTACAAATGGGGTGATGTTGTTCATGCTGATGGCAGCATAGAATTCCATTGTGTGTAAATACTACATGTTATTGATCCAATCATATACTGAACAGCCTCGGGATCTGTTCCATACCTTTACTATGGTAAATAGTGCTGCAATGAACATCTTTCTGCTAGTGGGTTTAGTATGTCCTTGTTTCTAGACAATTGGATAAATGCCAAGTAAAAGAAATTCTTACTACCCTGTTGGTAGGGTGTAAACTCATTCAACCGCTATGGAAAGCAGTATGGCTGTTCCTGAAAAGACTAAGCATAGAGCTCCCCAATGAACCAGCAATTCCACATGAGTTTTCATCAAGAATATAGCTTTTAGGGGCTGGGAGTGTGACCTACTGGTAGACTGCTTGCCTAGCATGCAGAAAAACCCAGATTAGATTCCTCAGTACCACATATACAGAAAAACGTCAGAAATGATGCTGTGGCTCAAGTGGTAGAGCACTAGCCTTGACAAAGCCCAGAGAGTCCTCAGGCCCTGAGTTTAAGCCGTAGGTCTGGCAAAAAAAAAAAAAAAAAGAATATAGCTTTTACCCAAACTTCATGGCAAGTGCCTGTGGGCTCAGATATTCAGGAAGCATACAGATAGGATGATATGATCCCAGCATGGGCGACAGCAAAAACTCTATCTGAAAAATAGAAACTAAACAAAAAAAGAATGGGGATATGACTCAATTGACAGAGCATTTTCTTCTTCTTTTTTTTTTTTTCTTTTTTGCCATTCCTGGGCTTGAGCTCAAGGCCTGAGTACTGTCCCTGGACTTTCTCAAGGCTAGAGCTCTACCACTTGAACCTTAGCACCACCACTTCCTGCTGTTTTTTTCTATGTATGTGGTACCGAGGAATCGAACCCGGGTGTTTGTGAATGCTGGGCAAGCACTCTACCACTAGGCCAAACTCCCGGCTGACAGAACACGTTCCTAGCAAATGAGACCCCATGCGTTCAACTATCACTAACAAAAAAACATCAGGTTTGTTGGTTTGATTTTTTGGTTATTATTGCTTTAAGACAGGATCTTGCTATGTAACTCAGGCTGTCTTTGGACTTACCATACTTTCTTGGCTTCCTGGGTGCTGTGATTGCAGATTGTAATACCATACCTAACAACAACAAAAAAAATAGTACTTGTTCTAAATTACTTCTGAATAAATACTGTATGTCCTTCAAGATACAAGTCAAACCTACCTACTTTCCTCAACAAAATAATCAGCGCATACCTAGTGTGTAACATATTTTAAAGGTTTTATTGCTTTTCACCACCCTTTAATGATTTCTCCCTATTTCTAGTCGACTGAGCCACTACCTAAAGATTGTACATGGCCCTTTTTAATGACTTGTTTATAATATCACCAGCTATTGTTTTCTGGCTGCCTAGGTACACTGAGCTTTATTAAAGGCTGTATTTCTTTCTTTTCTACTTTGAAATCCTGAAAATAACATATTGCTTTGCATATAGTAGAGAAATAATAAATATTTTTTCAATTATTTTTATATCAGCATACTTACAGTCAGAAATCATATTGCCTTGGGAGAGTGTTACTGTCTGGCATCTGGAACGCAATCTAAATGAAGTAGAGCAAAGTAAAATAAGTTGCCTGTCTTACCACAATGCAATTGAATTCCAAGTCTAGAAGCAAAATACACTGGGGCTAATTAAGTGGAATAGCCTGGAGATATAACAAATGCCTATCATATATAGGAGAGAGACAAAGATGATAATAATTCATAGAAAAAAATAAAAGCCTTATATCCCAGGAATGATCTATTTCTGCTCCTGTGTTGGAGGCAACTAATTCAAAACTCAACAACTTTCAGTTGGGAGTTCACTTGTTTGTTCCTTATAGATTGTGAACTACTATAAAGAAAACTCACAGGGGTAATTCATTCCAGAACAATCTGCTTCTGAATTTCCCTGTATTCTTACTCTCCCTTCTCACTACTTATTCCTTACTGTATCCCCAACTCTCATCTAAATCTCTATTTTCAGATCCAATTGTTCAATATGCATTTTGATATGCATGCATATGCATGTGGGGAAGGGAAGTTTATTCACTTAATTGGAAAAGGTTGCTCAAATTAATGTATAATGAGAATCGTAGTCTAAACCCAGGTGTTTTAGTTCTTCTGAGAGTTCTAATGGTCTGTCTGACATGTTATACCTTTAACTGAAAGGGCGTTTAGTCACTCTAGTTTTATATACCAATACAGTCCTCCATTTTCACCATCATCATTCTTCCTCAGACATGCTTTTGCATTCTCCATTCTATCACTCAGGGACCATCTCTTAGTATTTACAGAATGGGGGGGAAAGCTGTCAGTGAGTCCTGGTAATAAAAAAGCTTTTTGTCAGTTCCTCTTTTTCACCACCTGTCCTGTAGTCTTCAGCACAGATTTTATCAAAATTTAACTTGCCATAGACTAATCACAGCTTGATATATAGTCAATAGGTGTATAACAAATAGCTTTTTGACCAATTTCAACAGCATACAAACTGAATCAGACATAATCTCAGATATGTTACCCTCAATATAAGAGGAAACAGAAAATTAAAGTCTAGGAAATGGCTTATGGTTGCAGGACCCAAGGGAAAGTAAGCATGAATTATGCAGGCATTTTCATCCAGGATGACATATGAGTTCAAAGAGAAAGCAAATTGCAGCTAATAAACCCTCTCCTGGGGTTTTATTTTCTTCAAAATAGCCTCTGACAATGGTTCTCAATCAATTTGGGGACAGTCATACAAATAACATATTCCGCTCTAGAATACATCTTTGAGCACAGCAGTTTTCTAGAAGAACTCTTGCTACGAAGTTCTATTATTATCACATGCTCTCCCAGTGGAGAAACAAGCTTCACTACAGCAAACAGCCTGACCAGAGGAAATAGAAAATCACTAGTGTTTTGGACAAAGAATTCAGGTAAGACTTTTTACATCAAATGAGCACATAGCTGTGTACTTTATTATATCAAATATATAATACGGATTGGAATACCTTCATGTACATCAATAATAGAAAATACTAGATATGAATCAATTATTAACTACATTATTATTAATAGCTCCTCTGCTTTAATTTGTAAGGGAAATATATTTTATTCTCTTTTGTTTCAACTTCTGGATAGTATCCCTTGAGTGTGGGCAGCCACACTTCCCTGCATTGCTATAAAATTTCATTACTTCTGAGCTACCTTAGCAGGGGTTGCTAAAATAAATGTCTTCACCATCCAGATGAATAATATAAACATGTGAAATTGTTGGGTGGGAGAAAAATGTGAATGGTTAGAACAGTTGTGAGATCAGTATAGAGAACATATTCAACCAAAGAATTTAAACTCCACCTTACTTTTGCCAGTCCTGGGGCTTGAACTCTGGGCCTGGGCACTTTACTTGAGCTTTCTCTACCACTTGAGCCACAGCATCACTTCCGGCTTTTGCTGTGTATGTGGTACCAAGTTATTGAATCCAGGGCTTCGTGCATGCTAGGCAAGCACTAGGCCACAACTCCCAACCAACAAATTCAACCCTTTTTAATGCACATGCTTACAAACACTTCATTTGGAATCATGGACCTCAAGGGTTGAGCACCTAGAATTCTGCCCCTGGTTAGGACTAAAAGGGAAAGGAGATGGGCAACTTAGGTCTTTCAGCATTTAGGTTAGTCATCTTCCTTTACATTGTGAATCTCACAGAATCCGTGTATTAAAAAGATTCTGTATAAAAATAAACTTGCTTATACCTTAAATACCATTTCCCTCATTCTACCATCTAGAATAAATGTATGCATACTTCTCCTTTGATCAAAACATCTCCATAGGGCCGGGAGTTTGGCCTAGTGGTTAAAGTGCTTGCCTAGCATGCACGACGACCCAGTTTCGATTCCTCGGTACCACATACATAGAAAAAAGCCGGAAGTGGTGCTGAGGCTCAAGTGGTAGAGCTCTAGCCTTGAGAAAAACCCCAAGGACAGTGCTCAGGCCCTGAGCTCAAGCCCAGGACTGGCAAAAAAAAAAAACAAAAACAAAAAAACAAAAAAACAAAAAAAAAACATCTCCATAAAGTTTGCTTACCCATCAATACTGTCTGCAGCTATTTCTCTGAATGTTACTTTGGAGAGCTAGAGAATATGAAGCTCATCATAGCTTAGTCTTATTCTGAGGTGGACACAAGTAAACACTGATGAACATTGCACTCAGAGTTCATGATGATGGCAGGAATGGGCATGGCAATTTTTTTAGATATCAGAACTACTCAGTTGCTTTGGAGTCCTGTTTCAATATCTTCATAGATTGCCATTGCTTTACCTCCAGCATAATATACCTGCTGTAGGAATTAAATTGGAAGCACACACAATAGTGTTTCATATGTAAGTGCTCCAGCAATGTGTTCCTGTTGATTTATTTTCTTTTTGAAATCTTTTAAGGGTAAGAATTGAAATCAGTACTCACTATTTTCAAGATTTAAAGAAATCTTGAACAAGTCACATCTCCTCTCAGATTTTAAGTTTCTCCCTTATAAAATAAAAGTTGTGGGTAGGGAGTTTGGCCTATTGGTAGAGTACTTGCATGAAGACCTGTGTTCAATTCCTCAGTACTCCATACATAGAAAAAAGCCAGGAATGTTGCTGTAGATCAAGCAATAAAGCTCTAGCCTTGAGAAAGTCCAAGGACAGTGCTCAGGCCCAGGGTGCAAGCCCAGGACTGGCAAAAATCAATCAATAAATAAAATATAATAAAGTTGCATCACTACATAGATTTTCCAAGCATTTTTTTTGGTATCACAGCCTTTATTCAAGATCAGCAGGTGGTTTTCCCTCTAGGTCTTGATGTAAGGGAATGATACCATGTGTATGTGTCAGATCATTCTTATTCTCCAAGAATATGAATGGTCCTTCCTATTCTGCCATTCCTTTCTTTTCTAATTACTTGATATAAGGAGCATAGAATCAAAAGCTGTCATAAGCTCATCTGTTCATACCAGATGTTAGTGGAGAGCAGAGCTCATTTTTTAAGCAGGGAAAGCTCAGATACACATCTGAGGATAATGTGTTATTTATCACTTGACTCCCTTTGTCCATACAGACTAGCTATTTGGAAAAAGAGTAAGACAGGACATTGGCTTGCTTGTCATCCTGACTTGCTGTGATGAATGTCAGGGTTAGATTGCTTTGAAGAATCCAGTAAAAGAAGCCAGCTCTTGGGCCAGGAGTTTGGCCTAGTGGTAGAGTGTTTGCCTAGCATGCACAAAGACCTGGGTTCAATTCCTCGATACCACATACAAAGAAAAAACCCAGAAGTGGTACTGAGACTCAAGTGATCGAGCTCTAGCCTTAAGAAAGTCTAAGGACATTGCTTAGGCCCTGAGCTCAAGCCCAGCACTGGCAAAAATATAAAATAAAATAAAATAAACCAGCTCTAAGCTAAGAGAGGGAAATGCCAAACTGTTACTTTCCCTAGGGATTGGAGAAGTCACCTTACTTTTTTGAAATTGAAGAAAGGAGTTTGTAATAACTGTCTCTTTACAAAAATATTACACAGAGCTAGAAAATCGGCAAGCAAGGAATAGCATACGTAATGTTCTTTCTCCATTACTTTCTTGGGAAATATTTCCCTAATGGTTTTTCACAGGTCATCTAAAAGGATATGATCTAGTCCTTACTCAAACCTATGAGATCAGAATCTGTAGCAGGAGTCCAAAAATTTGAATATCCAGATTCTTAAATCCAATTATCCCGATTCTTAAATCCAAGTTGAAATTTGGAGACAGATCTTAATTATTGATGTTATTTTTGGATAAGAAATGCTAATTGTAGTAGAATTAAATTAAGTACAAAGAAGTATTTTCTGCAAGGTCATTAGGCACACGCAAAACCACTAAAAGCTGAAAAAGCAGTGATACAACACCAGAGACTCATATCTGCATTCTTATCTACTCAGGAGGCTGAGATCTGGAAGATCAAAGTTTGAACTGATCCTGCACAGCAAAAGTTCAATGACTTCATCACCAAAATAGCCAAGAAAAAAAAAAGCTAGCCTAAAGGTATGGCAAAGCAAGCAAGTCAAGCAAGTTGCAAGACCCTGAATCCAAACACCAGTACCAGCAAAAGAAAAGCTATAGGAACGTTTGGCACATCTTCTTTTTTTAAATTGAGTGACTAGATTTGGTAATTCAGAGAAAAGCCTAAATAATAGAAGGTTGCACTAAAGAAAGGAAGTCGTTTTCCATGGTCATATAGCTAGTGAACTAGTTATAAGTGGAAAGTCAGTTCTTTATTAAAAATCCAACCTATGTGAATTATTCCATTAGCTGCATACAAACCCTTTTCTCCCTAATTTTGAAAAGAAAATATTATGCCTTCCAAATTGTCTTTAATGCTAGCCAGCTGAAGCAAAAATTCCTCTGTACATGAAAACAGAGCCCCAGAAGGAGATTTAAGGACTTTTATGAGTGAAAGTGAGCAGATTCAAAAATGCCTATTCACAGATCTTCAGCTACTTTCATTAAACCTTCAGATGATTGAAACTGTACCTTCAAGTTCAGTATTAATAGACAGGAAAAGGAAACGTTTAAATAACTCATGATACATAAGTAAATATGTTATTCAATTAAGCATATCCTTAAAAAGGATAATTAAACAAACGAAGTTGCCATTTTGTAGTTAGCCATAATGCTATGTGTACTGTTTCAATTTAGAGAAGCCTGTTAGATACTGGCAAGAAGAAGCAGAGCAATTAATGGGAAAAATGGCCCCTCTCTAAAAACAGAGTTAAAGCAAACATATGCCTTCCACTTTCTCAAGTAAAGGAGCTGTAATCAGTACAGACTGCCTGGCAGAGAATTTTTGTTAGTCTCAAAGCAGCAAAGTGCATAGAATATACATACAGTGCTATGCCTGTAAAAGACCCTCCATATCACCTAATGCCACTCCTTTTCTTTTCATAACTGAAGAAACTAAGGCTAAGCAGCAGTAAGTAAGCCAAAGTTATTCAGCTAGGAAACTGATTCTAAAGAAAGCCCTAAATCAAATTCATTGGTGGAAACTTATCCACCAATTTCATTCCACTTTGATTTAGTGAGATGTCATAATTACAGATCAGTTTTTAAAATGTTGTTCACTAGATACCACAAGCTCTATAAAATATATAATATATAATACACCAGTAGTTCACAACCTGGACCAGAATCACTTGAGGCAGTTTTTAAAAACACCACTGCCATGGAATTAGGGTATATTGCAAGACCGCTGTACTATTGCACAGGTCGTGTACTGCATGAATTAGATATGGTTGAGTTAGATACATGTGGACTCTTTGATTTTTGTCAGGAAAAACATTTCTACAAGAAATTTGAATTGTTACATTAAGCATGCTGCTGTATGGAAAGAAGAAAACCTGGTGACATGCATATTTTCTTGCAAAACTTAACTAGTTCTCATTACAACTCTGGAACACAAGTACCACTACCACAATGTTAGAGTTCAAGCTCAAGTTCAAACAACCTAAATCACACTGCAAGATAATAAACCCAAATTATTTGACTTTGAGTCCTTACCTACCCATTTCTGCTCTAGTGTCCAAGAAGACTCTCTAGGTGTTTTTTCCAGTCTACTCTTCAATCTTTAAACTTACTAAAAGACAAAATAAGAACAATTTTAATTTAAATACTTTGATTTGACCTCATTTTTGCTTTGAGAACCAGGCACCAGTTCATTACATAAGATACAGTATGTGTTCCAATGAGGTGAACAGAGGAGGTTGATTTTAAAGACATGAAAGAACTGAAGGAAATAAAATCAAAGAATAAACAACAGATTGATTATTTCAAAGTCATATTTCCTGTAAGACTCAGCCAAAGTAAAAGAACAGAAAAATAACTGATTGGTTAATATCAGTTATTTGGTTATTATTAAATATAATGATTATTAATAATAGTGTTAATATAACATCAGTTGCTTTGTCATTATCATGTTGTTATTATGTTATTATTATTGTTGTTTCACATTATTTTTACAAGGATTAAATAAGAGAACTTTATTATGATTCCAGTTCAAACATTAACTGGTTTGGAAAACTTGATTCTCATCTCCCCCTCCTGGCTATATATTAAAAATAGCACAGGTTCAATTTGGTGACATTACACGTTAGCATGAATGATTTCAGTTTGACTTTCAGCCTTATGTATTAAAGCCCAGTTGAGGAAGTTAGCTTAAACCATGACTTCATAATTTTTTTATAAATTCAATTCTTTTACCATCGAACTGTTAAGATATATCAAAGATATTATTAGCACTCATCCACGCTTCAACCTAGAAAGCATAACTAATAAACACATACAAAGCTGTACATCATTAATTAGTAAGGAAATGCAAATACAATCTATAATGTGCTACCTCAAATCCATAAGATGGCAAATAAAAAGCAGAAATAAAAAGCAGAAAATAGAAAGTGTTATGAAGGATATGGAGAAACTGAAACCTTTATATGGCACTGGTACATAAAAAGGTTGTAAAGTGCTACTCAGATTTCCATTACTATATAATGAAATATGGAAGGCAATGTATTTATATGGAGAGGATTCTAAACAATACATTCCAAACTTGAGCGGCCTGTCTATTAGGATCTACAATGGGGACAGCAAATCATGACAGGAGCATGTGGTTGCATAAACTGTTCATATTCTATGTCAGGATGAAGAGGAAGGAAGAAGAAAAGACTGAGAACCTGCAATTCTATTTGTCAGGTTCGATTCCTTGGTACCACATACATAGAAAAAAGCCATAAGTGGTGCTGAGGCTCAAGTGGTAAAGCTCTAGCCTTGAGAAAGTCCAAGGACAGTGCTCAGGCCCTGAGCTCAAGCCCAGGACTGGCAAAAAAAAAAAAAAAATACTATCCATGATAGTATTATCCATGATAAAATCAAATGTCCATTGAAGGATGATTATCAAAATGTGTATATGTGTATGTGAGTATGCATATGTGCATAAATTTCTTCTTCCCCCACTTAATGATTCTTACAGAACAGTACCACTTTTACACTCATGTTATATACATTTTTAGGTTTAATTCCCTTATGAGTGTATCCATGGGATGTTTGTCTTTCTGGACTTGGCTTACCTAATTTAAAGCGATAATTTCCACTGCATCTATTTTCTTACAAACAACAAAATTTCATTCATGGCTGAAAAATCAGATGTACTACATTTCAAAACCAAACAGCTACTGTTGGGCATTGAAATTACTTTCTAACCTTTCAAAACTAAAAAATAGCATTCTCCAGATATTATCTGAGGAACTGAAGGCATGCTAGATGCCAGACATAACCTGGGTGTTGAATATAAATTAATGAGGAAAACAGACAAGGAACCAAGCTTCAAGAGCTTGGTAGTCCTGGTAGGTCCAGCATAAATTAAAGATTCAAAGACATAATTGTTTATTTATACATATTATTTATACAGACTTATAAAGTATCAAACACTGTGAGCAATAAGAAAAGTCTTTCTTATATTACATAATTAGATAGAACCTGCAAAAGGATGGTGAAATTTTAAGGATGAGAAAAAATAAGAAAGTAGGCAGTGAGCAAAGGTTGAATTTAATTTTTTATTAGGGCGGAGAGGGGGATGGTAATCATAGGGCTTGAACTCAAGGGCTGGGCACTGTCTTTGATCTCTTCAACTCCAGAGCTTGGGCTCTACCACTTGAGACAGAGCACTACTTCGAATGTCCTGGTGGTTAATCAGAGAGAAGATAGTCTCACAGACTTCTGTGCCTAGGCTGTGCTCATGATCCTCAGATCTCAGCCTACTGTGTAGCTAGGATTACAGGCGTCAGCCATCAGGGCCTGGGTTGGTTGCATCTGATTATAAAGACTACCCACAAATACAGTAGGGAAATATCTAATTTCTTACTAGCATAGAATAAGATCATCATTCTTTACCAGTTTGGTGAGGTGGAATAGAAAACTCATAATTAATCCAATTACCATTTTTTTAATGGAGTTGTAGCTGGCTACGAGGATATAGACCTGCACACGGTATAATCCCCATCCTCAGGAATCTGAGGCATGAGGATACACATTTCAAGTTTAACTTGGGCTACAGAATCAGGTCCAGGTCTCCTGGACCACCCTATCTCAAAATGATCATTGATCAATTTCTTTCATTTTACTTCCTGATGTTTCCTGTCTATTAGAAGAGCTAGTAGGAATCAGTGTTTTCACCTGTGATCTGATGACGCCTATTATGAGTAACAAAAGAACCAAAGAACTAAGTGTTTCCCTTCAGGAAAGAGAGCACATGGTTATAACCTAGGAACACTTCACCATGAAATATCTTGGGCCCCATACCTCACCTACTCAATTAGAAAATCAGGTGCTTCATCTCTCAGTGGAAGTGCAAAGCGCAAACTGGAGGACCCTGCCCAAGCTATAGGCACCAATCAATGTACGAATCTCTCCACTCAACCTTGGTAAACAGAAATGTTGGGAGTGAAGAGAAAAAAATCACTGCTTTTGATTTATCTAGTGAATAATTAAAAAAGAAAAAAAAAGGGAGTGCTTTGATTCATCTCATATTGGTACAGTATCTGAGTTTGTCACCTGGTATATTGTATATATGTTTATTTGCTTATTTAAAATAAGAAAGAGAACCCTTGGTTATCTCATATTGTTACATTATCTCACTTTGTTATCTGATATATCGGATATAATTGTATTTGGTTATCTGAAATTGGATAGGGAACGGGGGAAAACAAGATGAGGGGTGGGGGAGGCGGAAGGGAAATGGGGACCAAGACATGTGAAAGGGTATCAATGTGTGGGAATTAAGGCACCATTTATCTGGCAAATATCATGTAACCCTTCTATTAATTACAATAAAAAATATATTTAAAAAAATAGGAAAGAGAAGGAGGGAAAACAAGATGATGGGAGGATGTGGAGGGAGGGAAATGGGGAAAAAAATATAAGAAGGGGTTATCAATGTGTGAGAAGTAATGTAACCCCTATCTAAGAATACAACTGTACCCTTCTATACATTTCAATAATTAAAAAGAAAATTCAAAAAAGAAATAGAAAATCAGGGGCTAGAGGGATAACAATGTATTATAGCATGCCCCAATACACATGATTCTGACATGATAAAGATTGAGAATCAAGTTTAAAAGGATACCCAAGGGGGCTGGGAGTTTGGCCTAGTGGTAGAGTGCTTGCCTAACATGCACGAAGACCCGGGTTCGATTCCTCTGTACCACATACATAGAAAAAAGAAGGAAGTGGTGCTGAGGCTCAAGTGGTAGAGCTCTAGCCTTGAGAAAGTCCAAGGACAGTGCTCAGGCCCTGAGCTCAAGCCCACGACTGGCATAAAAAAAAAAAAGTAAAAGGATACCCAAGGGCTGGGAGTTTGGCCTAGTGGTAGAGTGCTTGCCTAGCATGCACGAAGACCCAGGTTCTACCACATACATAGCAAAAGCCGGAAGTGGCGCTGTGGCTCAAGTGGTAGAATACTAGCCTTGAGAAAGTCCAAGGACAAAGCTCAGGCCCTGAGCTCAAGGCCAGGACTGGCAAAAAATAAAAAGATACTCACTTGGTAGGTATAGGTCATGTGATCCATAGCTCCACCAATAACACAGATTTGAAAATATGGTCCTTGTTGAATATGAGGGCAAGCCTAAGAATTCATTTATTCCTTAATTCAACATTTTTTTGTACCAGTGCTGAGGCTAGAACAGATTCTGGGCACTGTCTCTGAGCTTTCTTTCTTATGTTTAAAGGCTAGCACTGACCACATGAGCTATAGCTCAACTTATGACTTATTGATACTTCGTTGGAGATAAGAGTCTTATAGACTTTCTTGCCCAAACTGGCTTTGAATCATGATCCTCAAATCTCATCTTCCTTTGTAGCTAGGATTACAGTTGTGAGCCAAAGGCATCTAGCTTTAAAAGATTATTTTTGAGAATTTACTGTGCACTAAGCAGTGCTCTAGATAATAAAATACTATGAAGAAAATAAGACAAGGATCCCTACTTTCATAAAGCTAATTGTGTAGTAGTCTGCTTGTCAAAGTAGGCTGGGTAGCCAAGAAAAGTTTACGGCCCTCATTTTGAGCTCTTGAACAGCTGATATAATGGAACAATGATGACATAAGTATTTTCTCAAAAAGAGGAGGAAAAACAGATGGGGATGTCCATTCAGTTTTATTCTAGTGAGTCTTCTCTATACATGGCTCTATTAACGTGGGTAAATTCCAAACAGGATGACACCAAAGTACTACAAAATTCTAATTATCCATGATTTTCCTCAAATTTTTATCCATCTTTTCCCTTTCCCAGGCAGTATAGTCTTGGCTTCCTTGGATTTCTGAAGGATGCCCCAGGGATTTGCAGTTCTATGTTAATGTGATACATAAAATAGAGTCACCTTGATGTCCCATTTATCTGGCTTATGTAAGCTCTAACCTTTTACTGCAGTGCAACAGAAATGCCAGACCCATTTTGTCTAGGCATGTAAACAAACACCCTGATTCTAAATAATATATCTGGGGCCCCTGGTGACTGGGAGAGGACGACAGCCTGCAGGGGGTTGAAAATTAAGCTACTGATCTAAGCCCTGGTATAGAAGGAAATACCAGGCTGTAGCTCTACTCCTCTCCCCAGGAGAAATGCTTACTGCAGTAAAAGCTTTGTAAAAAGCTCCAAAACTTGTCCTTCAATTGGAAAAAGTAAAAGAAACTTTGAGAGGCCCACCTATGCCACAGCTTTGAACAAACTCTATGGCCCTCTTTTCCAGTCTAGATGGAGAAAGTGTAATTTGGCTGCTTGCTGAGACTCAAGTGGGTGAGCTCTAGACTTGAGAAAGTCCAAGGACAGTGCTCAGACCCTGAGATCAAGCCCCAGGGCTGGCAAAAAAAAAAAAAAAAAGAAATAAGCTAATTAAGCAAATCCACAGAATTAGGAACTTCAAGACATATGAAGAAATACAACTGTTACCTCAAAGAAAATAACATACAATAGTACCTAATGTCCATAAACTCTAACGGTGAGATTCTCTAGGCTTGGCAATGTTCTAGAAACTGATAACTTAAGAGAAACATAAGCCACAGTTCCTACCTAAATAAACTACAGTCCAATAGAGTAAGATTCCTAAATGAAGCATTTTTATACCAGTATAATATGTATAGATATGCATACTTTAAAAAGAATGGGTACACGTAGACTGAAGCACAGTGGATGATAGTAAATAGGAAGATTTCATAGAGGAAAACATGAAGGATGGGAAGATTGTGTATAAGTTTTACAAGAAAAAAATATATTAGAGAAAGAGAATAAGACTCATGAAGTCAAACAGTTAAGAGCAAACCTGGTAGGATTTCAGATCAAATGGAGACATTCCTAAAAAGAACAGAAATTTGTAGATGAATTGTAGCCAAGTTACATTTTGGATGGTGTTGAAGACAGGGGGTTTGGAAGAGATGATTGGGCTCTAGCAGTTAAAAATGAAAACTTATTTCAAAGAAAGTCTGTACTGAGAATTAATGACAGTCGAGACTCAATCTATAAGATGAGAAAACAAAAGAATGAACACTGAGGGAAAAAAACAAAAACTCACCAATACTATTATGAAGCCCCAAAAGAGAAAAGGGAGAAAAACTCTGCTTGACATGATTGACCTTGGAGGATATTACATGCACAGAAGAGACACTGAAGATGTGTTCCGGGACAGAAGAGTTGAAGAAGAAAATGTTATTGACTCTTGGAGTAAATGATCACAGCCCATAAATAACATCAGACTCCCCCCATCTAATGTGGCACTTTCTATTTTTCTTCCAAATAATCGGCACCACTTATCTTACCTTCCCATAGATCCTGCATTTAATGGCTGTCACACTGTTCTAGAAACTTGATTTCAACACTGTCATTTCATGGGTACCAGTTAGCAGGTTTATACCAAAGTCCTTGCAGAATACAATTTTCAGATAAAATATGCACTTGTCATATCTGCAGCGAGCATCTGTCAGCCTCATCATAGGCTGTACATAGAGAATTAGTTTCTAATCCTTAACACTCCAGTTTCCCCATGCTGCTTCTCCTGGGTGGTTTGAGACATGCAAATTAAGTCTAGTTTATTTGATTTGCATTTGAGTTATCACCCTACTGTCCATAAAGTAACAGTTGAAACAAATGCTATTTTTCAAATTGACCACCTTACTTTAAAAAAAAAAAAAAAACTAAGAATGAGAGTCAAGCTATCTAAATGCCTTTCAACAATTATATAGGCGCCACAGACATAAAACCATGTCTTGGCCGGGAGTTTGGCCTAGTGGTTAAAGTGCTTGCCTAGCATGCACGAAGACCGGGGTTCGATTCCTTGGTACCACATGCACAGAAAATAGCTGGAAGTGGTGCTGAGGCTCAAGTGGTAGAGCTCTAACCTTGAGAAAGTCCAAGGACAGTGCTCAGGCCCTGAGCTCAAGCCCAGGACTGGCAAAAAAAAACACGTCTTGGTCCCCATTTCCCTCCCCTCATCCCCACCACTCATCTTATCCCCCTTACCTATCCTATTTCAAATACTCAAATACGCATATATACAATATATCAGATAACAAGGTGAAATACTGTAACAATAAGAGATTACCAAAGGACAACAAAAGAGATGAGAGATAACATAGTACATTAAGGACAATAATCACTCAGTAAAAAGCTCTTGTTTCTGTATCCTGGAGGTCCTTTCATTTAGCATCACCCCATTTGTAAGGAAATGGAAAGACTTAGAAGAAATCATATTAAGTGAAGTAAGCCAGACTCAAAGGAACTTAGGCTCAATGGTCTCCCTCATTTGTCATAATCAGTATAAACGTTAGGTTCGGGGCCGGGAGTTTGGCTTAGAGGTAGAGTGCTTGCCTACCATGCACAAAGACTTGGGTTGGATTCTTCGGTACCATATAAAAAAGCTGGAAGTGGTGCTGAGGCTCAAGTGGTAGAGCTCTAGCCTTGAGAAAACCCAAGGACAGTGCTCAGGCCCTGAGCCCAAGCCCAGGACGGGCAAAGAAACAAAACAACAACAACAACAAAAAAAAAAAACTGTTAGGCTCTCCTAGCAGATTTACAATAGAGCAAAACCGAGATAAAAGACAGTCTCTTTAAAGAATTACAGAGTTCATGTAATCCAAAGAATCTATTATACTTCACTTAAATCCAAAGAAAGATCTTATCACAAACCCAATACAGGTAAATATGATAATTTTATACTAAGGAAACTTAGTTGTAGGTTATATAGGTAGATAGTTAAGAGAAAGGCTAGACTAAGAACTCAAGTCTCCTGACCCCTAGATTATTTTGTTTCTCACTAGATTATCTATCATTGCTCCTTTTAGTTGTATACAAAATAATAGGCATAATTCAGATTAGGGCCCTCTTTGAGTTATCAGTTATTCTTCTAAAAAATCTGTGTGGAACAGAAAGAGAAGGGTCATACTCAATTTCTAAAATATATCATTAAATTTCATGTGTGAAATACATATCTATCAATCTTCACTTTAAGTGTTGGGCTGAATTTAGTCCATCTACATAATGAACACTGAATTATTTGTTTGAATCTATAAATGTATCATTGTAGTTCAGCAAATGGAGGTTCTGAGCTAGCTAGAACTGATGTGAAAAAAAAATAACGTATAGTATGGTGGTTACTAATGAACAAAAATTGTTTTATTTGATAATTCAAAAGATTGAAAGACCTTCAGTCATGTATACACCCTCAATTCTCAATAGCTGAGAAGACTTATCAATATTCAGGGATCTAGTGGTTCCCTAATTGTTAACTACTAGATAATGAGAATTTATTATCTCGGGGCTTTCTGTATATGCTACATCACCCAAAAAGGAACCCTGTAATTCCAGGGAGTGTAACTGAAAATCTAGTTATATAGAGCATCTGTTAGATGGAGAGTACAAGAAGGTTCTGTCCACCGAGGTCTTTTATTTGGAGAGCCTCCCTCATTAGTGCCATCTGGTTACCCTTGAAAGACTATAATTAAAGTAACAGTGAAGGAGCAGAGTCAACAACTTGCCTCTGTGAGTCTTCCCTCAAAGATACTTAGTACTTAGGTCAATGCCAAGGTCACATTGCACTATTTTTATTTTTCATGAAGAATGATTTCAGTCCAGAGAATGGGATTAAATAAATCATCTATTAAATTATGAGGCACAAGTCTGCTGTTTCTAATATCCCTGTTTTTCCAATTGATTGTAGACTCTGCCTGACAGTGATAGAGGTTCCTTACAGCTGTGACGTAGATAAAAAGCACTAAATAAGACACTCAGGTTTATCCAAATGCTAGAGATCAGTACACCTAAATCCTGGAAGGAAAATCTGTAGTTAAAACTTTTGGGGAAAGTAAAACATTTAAAACCACTGATTATAAAAAGCATGTGCAGGATCAGGTCTAAATTCATGTTTAGAAAAGACAGAAGACCATAACCTTTAGCCTCTGGTTCATCTCTGAGATCCTTGCAAATAGAAAACAAAGGTGGAAACATAGGTATGACCAGTCTGGGATATATTAGAGAAAGGTCAAGAAAAATGCGTCATGATAGTCACAGAATGCAAGCTACAGAACAAAGACTTCACTGACAACATATCGATGACAGACTTTGAAAACATAGTTTGGAGAAGTCATCAAATAGACAAATACAGCTCCATACAACCACAAAGCACAAACCATAGAGGGGATAAATCTAATATGCTAACCTAGAATGTAAGAATAAACAAATATACATATTACATGAAAAATGCATAAGGCATACAAAGAAATCTTGAAGTGTAAGCTATTCATGAGGAAAATAAAAAACTATTCCTCATAAAGTACATTGGTAACAGGCAAATTTGTGGTTTATATGCTATGACATTTAAAAATGAGAGAGTCATTGAACAAGATAGAGTGTATTCGTAAAATCCATACAACCTAAAGATAATAAAAAATAAAAATAAATAAATTACCTTATAAAAACTAGAAAAAGGGGCCAGGTAGAGTGCTTGCCTAGCATGCACGAAGACCAGGGTCCAATGACTCCATACACATACATAGAAAAAACCCAGAAGTGGTGCTGAGGCTCAAGTGGTAGAGCTCTAGTCTTGAGAAAGTCCAACGAAAGTGCTCAGACCCTGAGTTCAAGCTCAGGACTGGCACAAAGTAAACTCAATAGTAGCATCAAAAAGAAATTAATAAACTTAGCTGAGCAAGACTGAGAAGAAAACTAAAAGAAAATTAATGAACTAGGGCTGGGAATTTTAACTGGCAAGCACGAGGACCTGGGTTTACTTCCTCAGTACCACATACATAGAAAAACTGGTGCTATAGCTCAAGTCTTAGAGCACTAGCCACGAGCAAAACCCAAGGATTGTGCTCAGGCTCTGAGTTCATGCCCCAGGAATGGGGGGGAAAAAAAAAAGGTGAGAAAATTAAAGTTGGCTCTTGGGCCAGGAGTTTTGCCTAGTGGTAGAGTGCTTGCCTAGCATGCATGAAGACCCATGTTAAATTTCTCGGTACCACATACATAGAAAAAGCCAGAAGTGGTGCTGAGGCTCCAGTGGTAGAGCTCTAGCCTTGAGAAAGTCCAAGGACAGTGCTCAGGCCCTGAGCTCAAGCCCAGGACTGGCAAAAAAAAAAAAAAAAAAAAAAAACCCTCTACAGTACTGACCTACTGATAGATACACAGGCACCACTGCAATAGAGCTGGAATACAATCAAGAATACGGAAACAGGTCTATGTGTCCATGCCTGATTGAAACTCAAAAACAAAGATTGTTCCATGGGGAAAGAATACTATGATTTAACAAGCATTAGGAACACCATAACCCTGTGATAAGTAGACATCCATGGGCAAAAGAATGAAAGTGGCTCCTTGCTTCACACTTCATGTCAAAACTAATGCAAAAGGAAGCAGTAGCTCTCTTCTATGATTTTGGCCCTTTTTAAATGCTGTGAGTTGATATTATCTATTAGCAATAATTAAGTCATTTGACTTTGGTTACTTTCTCTTTTTTTTTTTTTTTTTTTGGCCAGTCCTGGGCTTGTGCTTAGAGCATGAGCACTGTCCTTGGACTTTCTCAATGCTAGAGCTCTGCAACTTGAGCCATAGCACCACATCCGGCTTTTTTTTTTCTATGTATGTGGTGCCAAGGAATCAGATCCGGGTCTTCGTGCATGCTAAGCAAGCACTCTACTACTAGGCTAAACTCCCGGCCCCAGTTATTTTCTCTTATAATAGATATAACTCTACTCCTTGTACATGGTAAAGCTGCTTAGCTCCAATCCTTTTCCTGGGTATTTTCTAGCATATCCATAACATAGGTATTAGATTGATAGTTCATTACATGTTCCCATAATACGGGAATGATAGAGGAGACTTGTCCAAAGTCATACTATAAATAATTTATTTGAAACAAGATTTTAACTTTGTTTCCTAAATACTTAATGAAGGTTCCTTTCTCTAAAGTCACCATGAATGGAAGAATATTCTAAGATTGTTTCTTATATTCTTCTACTTTTTCTCATGCTTCATGTAGACTAGTCTGGCATTACTATAGAAGCACCATTCTGTGTTTTTTATAGAGGTATTATGGCAAGAAATTAAAATGATTACGAAAGCTCAAAAGTCCCAAAACCTGCAAACTAAAGATCCCAGAATGCTACTGGTATATATTTCGAGTCTTAGGAAAAACCAAAAGTGAATGGATTCTTAAGTTCTAGCTCAAAGTTGGCAGATTACAGACTCAGTAACAGTCAAGGCTTTAGTTTGAATTCAAAGGAGGGTCCAGGAGTTTGGCCTAGTGGTAGAGTGCTTGCCTAGCATGCAAAAAGTCCTGGGTTCAGTTTCTTTGTATCACATACACAGAAAAATTCAGAAGTGCTACTGGGGCTCAAGGGTAGACTGCTAGCCTTGAGAAACCTCAAGAACAGTGTTGAGGCACTGAGTTCAAGCCCCAAGACCGTCGATACAAAAATGATTGTCTCTCATATAGTCAGCAAGGAGAGTTAATTTCTTTATTCTAGCCAGGTCTTCTACTAATTGGATAAAGTTCACCCAGAGATAGGGAGCACAATGTACTCTACTATTGAAAATGTAAATCACATTCACAGATCAAATCATGATTTGCCAAATTTCTGGGCACTTCCTTGCCTCCTTAGGTTAATAAATAAAATTATCGGGGCTGGGAATTTGGCCTAGTGGTCTTTTTGTGGGACTTGGTAATAATTCAGACATGAATAAGTATTTCTTACAATGTAGTATCCATTATTAAGTGAGTATGGATTGGATAAGTCTTATAAAACCAGAATTCCTTATAAAAGGATGGGTGGAAAAATAGTAGCTTGACCAACTCTTATATTTTTTGTGAATTTTCTTTGGTTTATACTGATCACAACATTTATTTTCCCCTAGGGATTAAAGCAAGAATTATTTGAGGATATCTAGCAAGGAAGTCCAGAGCACTAGAATGACATGGAAATCCTGCTATAGATAAAAACAGATTATGAAATCGAGGTGTAATAACATAACAGAAAATAATCTATATATGGAGAGCTCATGGAACCAAGATCACCCCCAAGAAAATAATAGATGTAGCTGGGCGAGGTGCTCATGCTACTCAGGAGGCTGAGATCTGAGAATTGCCAGCCAGGCATTAAATTCCATGAGACTCTTATCTCCAATTAACCACTAGAAAACCAGAAGTGGCGTTGTGGCTCAAGGCATAGGGCACTAACCTTGAGATGAAGAGCTCAGAGAAGCACCCAGGACCAGAGTTCAAGTTCCACAACAGACAAAAATGAAAATAGAAAAGGAAAACAAGAGACAAGTATCATACAAGTTAAACAGAAAATCTGGAAGTCAAGAGTACATGGGAAGTCCACAAAAGAGAAGACAATGAGGCAAGAATGCATAGAGGCCGGGAATTTGGCCTGGTGGTAAAGTGCTTGCCTAGCATACTCAAAGACCTGGGCTCAATTCCTTGGTACCACATACATAGAAAAAAGCCACAAATGGTGCTGAGGCTCAAGTGGTAGAGCTCTGACCTTGAGAAAAAGAATCAAAGGACAGTGCTCAGGCACTGAGTTCAAGCCCAGGACTGGGGGAAAAAAAAAAAAAAGAATTCATAGATGCTAAATCGTATAAGCCAGGCATGAAGCCACTTAGATTTTCTCACCGGATTCTGAGATCAGGTTCCCAAGATGTGGCCAGTTAAGGACCAATATGCCTGTACGTGCCAGAATCAGGATCTTTGTCAAAGAGCTCTGCCAAGGACTCTGACAAATCCACAAGAGGCTGGAGGTTGAAAACAGATTTCAGTGGCAGGTGGTAGAATTGCAAAAAGAAAGGCCAAGACTAAAGGAGATAGCTATGAATTTTAAAGTAACTAAGTCCTTTTTGTAAAAATGTCCTTTCCAGTTCCTAAGGACAAGTGTAGTAAGAAGGCTTCTCTCTGTCAAAATTACTCTCTCTCTCTCGCTTTCTTATGTGTGTTTGTGTTTGTGCACACACACTATACAATAAGAAAGTACCAGGTATTAGACTTGCTGTAAGCAACATCTATTCAGTCACTCATGTTCCTCTAAAATGTTAGTTACAGTGAATCCTGTGACAACACATTATTTCTCTTTGTGTTTGAAGCCAGGCTACGGAGACTTACCAATCCCATTTTCTTTGTCATGGCTGTAATTTTATTTATTTATACTTTTTTTTGCAAGGCTTGAGGCTTGAACTCAGGGCCTGGACACTCTTCTTGTCCTTTCTCAAGGCTAGAGCTCTGCCACTTGAGCTACACTACCCCTTCAAGCTTTTTCTAGGCATGAGGTACTGAGGAACTAAACCTGGATGTTTGAGCATGCAAGGCAAGCATTCTACCACTAGGCCAAACTCCCCACCCCTCATTGTTGTAATTTCAGAACTTGTATCCTTTTTACAGCTGTGGGTTTTATACATTATATACTTTCAATTCATGACAATCACTAAATATAAACATTAGTTGTGTTATGCCATAGGTGATAGTGAAGAATACTACTTATTCATTCATCCAATATAGACTGGAATACACAGCATGTGTCAGATATTGCTTTAGGCACTATGTGCCAGTCCAGGGGCTTTAACTGTGGACCTGACCACTGTCCTTGAGCTCCTTTTACTTAAGCCTAGTACTCTGCCTCCTGAGACAAGGCCCCACTTTCAGGTTTTTCTTTGACTTTTCTATGCATGCTGGCTTCCAAGCGTGAATCTCAGATCACAGCTTTCTGGGTAGCTAGGGTTACAGGCATAAGCCACCAGTACCCAGCTCCAACCCACTTTCTGATGTGCTGTTTGGAATACCTGATAGCTAAGATTCCTGTGTACACATGTGAAAATATGGTTTGATTTTAAACAGTAGCTAAGTCTACCATGTCTGTAAATTAATAATTAATTTATCATATTAAGTCATAGAAAAACATATCAGGGGAAGGGCCTGGAGTTTGGCCTAGTGGTAGAGTGCTTGCCTAGCATGAACAACCAACTGGACTAGATTCCTTGAAACCACATATATAGAAAAACCCAGAAATGGTGCTGTGGCTCAAGTTGTAGAGTTCTAGCCTTGAGGAAAGCCCAGGGACAGTCTCAGGTCATGAGTTCAAGGCCCAGCACGGGAAAAAAAAAATAACAGGGAATTTGGATAGTCTGATTATGACATAAAATATGCAATCCTAAGTGCCAGTGGTTGTATAGAGATTCCTTTCTTGAATACTTGTTTGTTAAACATGACATTTGAAATACGATGTAAAAATCAATGTTAGTAGATTATTTAATTTAAAAAACAGAAAAAAAATACAATCCTTGTATTAAAAATATAAAATCTCTACCCAGTCATCTGTTGGATTTCTATCTACTCCTAAATGTGTACATTTACATGAGTGTCAAGTTCTTATACCTCTTGAAGCAAGGCCATTTCAGTACCCCATTCAGTATCTATAGACATCTGCAGAATATCCATGTCAGACAACTAGCATACCATGGCAGTGACCAATTTTATCTCAACAACCTCAGAGAAGCAGATATTCTTTTATTATTTATTTACTGATATTGTAGTGCTGAGAATTAAGCCCAGGACTTTGTACATACTAGACAAACTATGTATCACTAAACCAAATAAAAGCCCTTAAATGTTTGAGACAGGATATTAAGCTGTACATAGTCTGGACTCAAACTCAAACTCATAATCCTACTTCAGTTTCCCATGTTCTAGAATTACAAACATGCAACATGAAAACCTGAATAGGAGAGCAGGAATTCTTAAACCTCCTAAGTTCTGGGTTTTACAGCAAGATGTGTCAATAACTTCCAAAAATCAAAAAGGAATGTGAAAACTTCTTTTAACTTTATAACTCTTGCCTCTATTGCCCTTGTTGGGGAATTCTTGTTCCTTTTTAATCTGCCCAAGTATATTTAATATATACTCCACACACAGAGAAGCCTTGATTTCCAGAGCAGGTATATTCCATCATTTTGTTTATTCGGTGTCTATTATTCCCTCTAGATTCCATATTTACACGGGGACCCTAGGAAGGATAAGGAGCTAGCAGTGGCAGTGAAATAATTATCTAACCCTATTAACTGTGGTACCAGAAAAGCTAAAGTCTAAGCAGTTGCAAAAATGGAGAAAAACTTTATTAGTGGAGAAGTCATTAATATTCTACTTAATTTTAGAAAAACACAATTGAGTTTTGACTCAGCTACAGTTAATTAAATAGAAATAACTCCAGTTACCATCTGGCTGCTTTATATTGATTTTTTCTTCTTTACTGTGTATATTTTATGTGTATATTAGCACAGTGAACAACATCTGATATTGTAAACCTAAAACACTCCCTAGGCATCAAGTCAGTTTTTCATTATAAGTAAGGATAAGATAGACAGAAAATAAAAGAAAATGGATACATGTCAGATAATTCTTCATACCAGTAGAATCAGTTATTTGTTTCTACCTCAGATCTCATGGGACCCTTCTTCAATGCATCTAACAGGAAAGTAAAGGGATTTTCTACTGATTCCTTCTATTCTCTTGTGACCCTGTGGAAGAGGTGATAATGAGACCAATAAAGATCTCAAAGGCCAGCAGCAAATGGAAGTCATCAAATAGCCTAAAGCATCAGGCAACTAGATAAACATTCCCAGAAGACTTGAAAATTGACTGCTGTCTTGAGTGGGTGCAGTCAAGTTATTGATTATTTTGTGGCTGAAAAATCATTCTTAATAGCTGAACCAATGGGAACATGAACTGTATAAGAAAAACATGCTTTCGGGAGGGAAAGTAGGAGAAAACCATGGGAATGGGTAACAAAGTTCAAGAAGTAATGTACATGGGGGCTGGGAATTTGGCCTAGTGGTAGAATGCTTTCCTAGAATGCAAAAAGACCCAAGTTCAATTCTTCTGTACCACATACATAGGAAAAAGCTGGAAGTGTGCTGTACTTCAAGTGGTAGAGCTCTAGCCTTGAGAAAAGTCCAAAGGCAGTGCTCAGGCCCTGAGTTCGAGCTCCACGACTGGAAAAAAAAAATGCTTCTACCTCATTGGGTTGTTGAAGAAGAAAGGACTCAATGAGAAGTCAATGTGATGAGACCAACATTGTCTCAAGGTACTTGACCAGATCAGATATTTCCAAAAGAACAACAATCACAGAGGATAATACTCTTGTTTCCATATCCTAGAGATCTTTCATTTAGCCTCATCCTATATGGCCTTACATATCTAGCTTTTGCACGATTGTAATCCTCTGCTAGGAAAGTCCTAGAGGTGTACTAATTATTACAAATGAGGGAAACCATTGATCCTATGTTCCTTTGGTTCTGGCTTACTTCACTTAATATGATTTTTTTCCCAAGTCTCCCAACAACAAAAGAAACATAGGAGGCGACTATGCCTTTAAATTCAGTGGTTGACAAAGTGAAATACATGATCATTGCTTGTCAGGCCCCACAGATCACATTTCCAATTGTTTTCTGCCTTTGCAATACTCCTACTTGCTATCTCATCACACTGATAATGTCCGGTTGACACTGGAAAAACAAAGAACAAATGATGTGTGCAGATAAGGGGAGTGCGAGGTATTAAAAAAGCATGTGCAGGCGAGGAATTTGGCCTAGTGGTAAAGTGCTTGCTTAGCATGCCTGAAGACCCAGGTTCGATTCCTTCGTACCACATACATAAAAAAAGCCAGAAGTGGTGCTGAGGCTCAAGAGGTAGAGCTCTGTCCTTGAGAAAGTGCTCAGGGCCTGAGATCAAGCACAAGACTGGCAAAAAAAAAAAAAAAAAAAAGTATGTGCAGGTATAATTAGGTCCCAAATCATTTACCTTAAGATATGGTGATCCCTTTAAAAGTATGATGAGAAAAAAAAAAGAGTCAAAGAAACATATTCTAACTGGCTCTGAAGAAAGCAAACTCTGCCAACAACCTATATGAAAGTAGAAGAGGCCATAAACCCAGATAAAAATGCAGCAGCTCTTTCCAGTCACCTTGATTTTAGCTCAGTGACAGCTTGAACATGTTGTGCAAAGATGGAGAAACAATAAAAACTAAATTATGTTAGTTGAAAGCCATTGAATTTGTAGTAATTTTTATTAAGCAATAAAAATCGAATAAAGGTACTTTTAGTCACCAAATCCTGAGTGCTACTGGCCTCTGCACTTTTATTCCTTTAAATATCCCTTAGCTGGAAAATTATTTCCTCTTGATCACATTATTTCTCTAACCAGACACAGGATGAATAAGTGGAATAACGTGACATCATTTAATCACAGTCACAACTTCCTATCATTAGTGAAAATAAAGATATGAGAAACAGTAATGTCAATTAAATGCATGGTCACCAAGAAGAATGGAGAAATAAATCCAAAATGATACCATGTGCTTTCAAGCCAAAATCCAGGTTTCTATACAAAACTAAATACAAAGATGGATTCCTTCATCTGATTATTTAGAAATACTTACAGAAGTAATACCATATCTCAGTCAGTGCACATAACAAGATAGAGAAGGTAAAAGTCCACATAGAAGTAACAGTCTACTAATATAGTCCAGTCTAGTAAAAATGATTCACTTTCAATTTTCTTTTCTTTCCTTTTATAGTCTAGGTGATGTATAGGGGGGCTAGAGTTACTTTTGTTAGGTAAGGAGTACATTACTTCTTGAACATATTTACCCCTTCCGATGTTTTTCTTCCACTCTTCCTCCACCTCTCACAATCAATTTTGTAGTCTATGATCAAAGAAGTAAATAAAGATACTGTTTCAAAAATGATACAAAATTAACAGTCACTCTGCATTCTTTGTATTAAGTCTTCAACCTCTAGTCTCTCTATTATAGTTGCAATACATCTCATTTCATACTAGTTGCACTTAAAGGGCTCAGTAGCCATGGTTATTCTGTTGCACAGCACAAGTCTATTTGATAACAACACATACTTTGATCATTTATGTTGTGAGACTCTCTGAAGGCTATAGGAACATGAAAGAAAGGGAAATGAGAAAACATAATCTGGAGATGAGAAAACATAATCACTTTTAAATTTTGACTTTTGTTTTATTTTTGGTAGCATTGGTCTTTGAACTCAAAGCTTCAAGTTTACTAGAAGTATTTCTAGCCATATATATATATTTTTTTTTTTATGGGTCCGGGCACTGTCCCTAAGCTGTTCAGCTCAAGGCTGGCACACTACCATTTGAGTCACAAAAGTTGCAAAGATAAAAATGCCAAGAATGTGTGGTCTTAATGAAAAGCCTCTCGAACAGGGTAGATAACATGGAAGACAGGATAGTTTAAGAATAATGAAGAGAATATAGAAGAAAGATCAAAGAAATGTGAAAAGCAATTACAAGAAATTCAGAACTCTATTAAAATATCGGATTTGCAAATTATGGGGATACTAGAAAGGGAGAAGATTCCAATTATAGATATAAACATATTAAACAGAGTTAGTAATAAAGTTCACAAATCTTGAAAAAGAGAAGCTCATTAGGGTACAAGAGGCATTCAGAACACCCAACAAACCACATCAGCATAGAAACACTCACAGATGTGTTATACTTTAAACAATATGTACAGAGATCAAAGTAGAGATAAAGGAAGACAGAGCAACTATAGTGGACCTCAAAGATTTCAGGGATCTCAGACACTAATGCAATGTGCACAGGGAAACAAAAACAGGAAAGGCCCACAGCATCACCATCGTTTTAGCTCCATTCCCTGTAGACCTAATTTGTGTGCTCTACCTCTTGCTACTTAGGTTATCACATAACAAATCCTGCCCAATCCTTTACCTGTTTGGAAACCTTACTCATTAACCCCTTATTCTCCTGTATATCTTAAATCTCAGAGCCTGTGAAATAGTAGGCTAAAGGTACTGCATAAGTGGCATGCGTCCAAGCAAAAGGCCCTTCTTAAGGATCCAAATTTTAGTTTTTAAAGATGCCATAGATTTCTTTGATATTGTTAATATGGTGGCTTCTCTGCCTTTTCCTAGACATTTCTCTCTCTCAATGTAGCTATACAACTAAAACTATATATTAAGTACTCACAATGTGCTAAACTGAAGTACTTGACATGGACTTTTCTCCTTTTTCCCCCTCCATACTTTTCTTTTTCTCTTTCTCCCCTTCTTTCTTTCTTTTTTGCTCCTCTTTCCATTTTCTATCTTCCTTTCCTTCTGTATGTCTGTCTTTGCACTGGGGATTAAATTCAGACTATCAGCTTAAGGAGGTAGAACAAGGCAGATTCTCTACCATTGAGCTACATTTCCAGCAGTATGAATTGGGATAGTTCCTATCTGTCTATACGGTTCCTTTTCCTTCCACTACATACACACATGAATATATACAAACATAAGCACACCAGTGATCAAAGCAGAGCCATGAGAAATAAAAGGAAAGGTTCTACCAAGTTCTCAAAAGGGTGAAATTGTGGTCATTGTGAAGGAGAGGACCTGAAAGATGACAAAGTCCTAATTCTCCTTTCTGAGTAGTCTTAATCTGCAATAGCAGGTACACTATACCCATACTACACTATACTACATTACCCAGTGCCAGGGCCTGCTGTCAGCAAATGGGGATTCCTGATTTAGGGGGTGAGGACTTGGAAAAGAAGACAAGAAAAAGATGGGGTCGAGAGGTCTACAGCTCAAGTCAGCAGCCCAAGAAGGCTATGAGCTTAAGACTGTAGCCCTGTTTATTTCAACTTCCCATCTCAAATACTTTTCTTAAAACCAGGAAACTGCCAGGTGTTGCATTCATGCAAAACAGCAATCAAGTAAACAAGAAGGGACTAACATAGCCAAAATCATGCTAATAGCTCATTTCCTTGTGTACTCAGCTATGCAGGTCCAAGGTCACTCTGACCCCCACACTAAGGCCCCAACACACAAGGGAAACTGAGTTAGACCAAATAGCAAATAACATTCCTTGTCTCTTCTGTATGCACATGAGAATGCATATGAGAACTAGGGAAGATGAACCACACGTATCAACCTCTCCAAAATTTCCCTCTGCAATTGGTGTCTTAGTATTGCTAGGCTCATTTATCATCTCTATTCTGGTTGATCCTCTCTAAAAGAGGGGATGCATGTCAAAAGCAGGAACAGCACCTCTATTAGCCTCTAACCTTTACTTTGTGAAATCAAAGCTAACTGAGTGGCATGGAGCATAGCTTATTAGTGGATGGATAACATACCATACACTAAGCACTAGGTTAGATTCCTCCATACCACAGTGATGCCAAAGGACAGTGCCCAGGCCCTAAGTTTAAGCGCCAGGACTGACCACCAAAAAGAAAAAAAAAAGATCTGACTGACATTCAAAAATTCAAAACATTCTTCTTGTTTTGCTATTACAAACTATTAGTGCTTATGGTCTCTAATTTACACTGTGCTTTAACAATAAACATTTTTTTAATTAAATAGAACTTGGGTGGGGCAGTCCTGGGGCTTAAACTGGGTACTGTCCTTGAACACTATTTGCTCAAGGGTAGCACTGTGCCCTTTGAGCCACAGTGTTATTTCTGGCATTTCCTGTGTGTGTAGTACAGAGGAATCGAACCCAGAGCTTTCTGGATGCTAGGCAAGAACTCTACCACTGAGCTACACTCCTGGCCCCATTAAATAGTACTTCTAAGCCTAGAAATCGATCCATATGATTGAAAACAATACGCCAAGCTCAAAAGAAACTGAATCAAGATAACCTATGTATGGCTATATTCAAGTTTTTACGCTTCTGTGGGCTGCCTGCACTTAGCCAGGTAAATATTTGCTTAGTTCCCCAAAAGCCCTCCATTTACCTTTATGAGACTTGTACTCAAGGCCTGTGTGCTATCCCTGAGCTCCTCAGTTCAAGGCTAGTACTCAACCACATTGAGTCACAACACCACTTCCAATTTTCTAGTGGTTAATGGGAGATAAAGAATCTCAAAGGGCCGGGAGTGTGGGCTAGTGGTAGAGTGCTTGCCTAGCATACACGAAGACCCAGGTTCAATTACAAGGTTCAATTCCAAAGTACCACATTCATAGAAAAAGCCAGAAGTGGTGCAGAGGCTCAAGTGGTAGAGCTCTATCATGAAAAAGCCCAAGGACAGTGCTCACAACCTGAACTTAAGCCCAGGACTGGCAAAAAAAAAAAAAATCTCAAGGACTTTTGTGCCTGGGATGGCTTTAAACCTCAACCCTCAGAGCTCAGCCTCCTGCGTAGGTAAGATTACAGGTGTGTGCCACTGGCGCCCAGCTATGAGTACATTTCTTGTGAAACCTTGTACTACCTCCCTCAATTTTCTCAAACTTTCCCTTCCCCCTATACCCCCACATTGTAAAATTCCTTTCCAATATATTGTCTTGCCAGTATTGTTGCATTGGTTCCCCCTTTGTCATCACTCCCTTAAAGAGGTACTGGATGAAGGTAATTTTGTACCTTCCTTTAGAACCATGGCTCACAAAGTACACTTCCAGAACTGACAGAATCATTCCACCTGGCAAATTATCACAAATACCTTCTAGTGTAAAGCTGACATTCAGAGCAACTCTCATAAGGCAAAAAAACAAAGTAGGGCAGGGAGTTTGGCATACTAGTAGAGTGCTTGCCCAGCATGCATAAAGACCTGAGTTCGAGGCCAGGAGTTTGGCCTAGTGGTTAAAGTGCTTGTCTAGCATGCATGAAGACCTGGGTTCGATTCCTCAGTACCACATACATAGAAAAAAGCCGGAAGTGGTGCTGAGGCTCAAGTGGTAGAGCTCTAGCCTTGAGAAAGTCCAAGGACAGTGCTCAGGCCCTGAGCTCAAGCCCAGGACTGGCAAAAAAAAAAAAAAAAGAAGAAGACCTGAGTTCGATTCCTTGGTACCTCATACTTAGAAAAAAGCTCGAAGTCATACTATGGCTCAGATGGTAGAGCGCTAGCCTCGAGGAAAATGCCCAAGAACAATAGTCAGGCCCTGAGTTCAAGCCCCATGACTGGCAAAAAAAAATAAATTAAATAAAAACAAAAACAAAGCAAAAAGAGTAAACTAAAGGGAAAAGTGATCTTGGTTTAAGAATGGTTCACAAACTTGTATGAACATTAAAATTATCCTGCGAGCTCTGAAAATGATTCTGACCCAGTTGGTCTGGCATGTGGCCTGCATGTTAGTTTGTAAGAGCTATCCAGCTTATTTAATAAGCAACAAGGGATGTAATTTACTATTTTCTAGAAATGAAAGATAAGATGTTATCTGAGGACCTTTACATGTTTTGTTATGAGAAATTAAAAGGCATTATTGTTTAGAAATGAAGGAGCACATTAAGTACCAAGCTCAATGAAAGCACCGTACCCAAATACTGCTGAATACATTAATTTACTTGAAATAGTTAACAATTGCACATCTAATGGTACGAATGAGGGCAAGATGATTCACTCATGAGCAAACAGAGAAATGCTCATCAAACTCATTTAAGTGCTATATGAAGGACAAAGTGGAAAGAGGCAATCATGTGCTATATATCCCAGTTTAGATGCAGGTAGCTGGACTAAATGACCTAAAATTTTGTCCAAATTCTTCTACAGTGCTATGAAAATACCTAATTACAGAAATGGTTTGGAAGCCATTCCTACACTTAAAAACAGGAGAGAAAACTGGACTACTGTCTTCAAAGTCATTACTTAGCAAGTCCTAAGGGCAAGTATTACATACCCATTTATAGACTAGGAAAATAATTCCTTCTGGTACTTTATTGTATTTAAGACTTTTTATTCCCTTTTTTTAAAATTCTTTTTGTTGGGGGGGATTGGGATAATGTATACAGGAGTGACAGTTACATTCATAAGGTAGAAGTTGCATTACTTCTCACACAGTGATACCCCTTGTCATGTTTTTATCCCTATTTACCTCCCCCACTTCCCTAATCATCTTGTTTTGCCCCTTCCTTTTCCTAATTTCAAGTAAACAAATAAAAGTATATATAATATACCAGGTAACAAATTTAGATATATTAACAATACGAGATTAACCATAAGGGCAAACAAAGAGATGAGAAATAACTTAATACAGTAAGAACAACAATCGCACAATATAAAGCTCTTGTTTCCTAGGAAAATATTTATTAATACGTGCTATCTAGATCCAGATAGTGATCTGGGAATTTAATCTCTCTGTACATTACTCACAATAATTTTTTTAAATTATTTTTGGGGCCGGAGTTTGGCCTAGTGGTAGAGTGCTTGCACAGCATGCATGAAGAGCCAGGTTTGATTTTTCAGTACCACATACACAGAAAAAGCCTGAAGTGGTGGTGTGGCTCTCAAATCATAGAGCTCTAGCCTTGAGAAAGCTCAAGGATAATGCTCAGGCCCTGAGTTTAAGGCCCAGAAATGCCATTAAAAAAATTATTTCATTAGATAGTGAAAAGAGGAGCCAGGAGTTTGGCCTAGTGGTAGAATGCTTGCCTACCATGCACAAAGACCCGGGTTTGATTCCTCAGTACCACATACATAGAAAAAAGCTGGAAGTGGTGCTCAGACTTAAGTGGTAGAGCTTTATCCTTGAGAAAACCCAAGGACAGTTCTGAGGGGCTGGCCTCAAGCCCAGGACTGGCAGGGGAAAAAAAAAAAAAAAAGATAGTGAAATTAATGAGGAGAAAAAGGAATTTTAACCAAGATGGGGGTGGGGGGGTGGAGGGGAGGGTAAAGGGGACCAAGACATGTGAAAGGATATCAATATATGTGAATTAATGCATCTTCTACCTGGCAAATATCATGTAACCCTTTTATTAATTACAATAAAAATATATTAAAAAAAAAAGAAAAAGGAATTTAGGGGTCCTAGATCAGTCTTACATGAGAAACTGAGAATGGAGCTCTACAATATTTATTTTAACATTTCTTCAGGTAACCTTAATGCATACTCAAGTTGGAGAACCACAACTGTAGTGATGTCTTTTAATCAATCTTTCTTTCAAAGAGTGCCCTAATTTCCTTCTCTCTTTTTGTACACCAGTAAGTATTCAGTGAAAAGCCTGTCAGGGCATGGAACCCATTGTACGCTCCTTGAAACTACTGTAACATGCAGAGTTGCGGAAGATAAAGTGGAGGGCTGGAAGTCTGGCCTAGTTATAGAGTGCATGCCTACATGCAGGAAGACCTGGGTTTGATTACTTGGTAGCACATACATAGAAAAAGCCAGAAGTGGTACTGTGGTTCAAGTGGTAGAGCTCTAGCCTTGAGAAAACCCAAGGACAGTGCTCAGGCCCCAACTTCAAGCCCCGGGGCTGATTAAAAAAAAAGATTGCTATGTGCTTGGTGATTCTAGAAAAAAAAATGGACAGCAGACCACTAAATACTCTTATAGCCTCATGACATGATTCAAGGAAGGCTATTCAATAACAGAGTCAAAATATGGCATGTGGCAACTACTCAATAATACTTGATATAAGAAAACATGTAAAACAAAAAGAAAAGTGCTATACGCAGTAGGCTATAAAACAGAGCAGGTAGCCAGATGAGATAGAAGGGAGCCACAAAAATCTGTGGTTATGTGCTGACTCTGCTTTGAACTTACCTTTGGAGAGTGAGGCCGTATCTCACTTCAGCCTCAGTTTTCTCAGCTCTTAAATGAAGGAGAGAAAAATCTGGTTACATGAAAGCCAAGGGCTCTGTTACCATCTCAATTGTTTTATCTCAAAATCCACACTGTAATACCAAGAAAATGTAGTGGCCCCAGTTTCTATAAATATCAGGCCATATAAATAAAAAAATCTCCTGAAGCCTCAGAATGTATTCTATAATCAAGATCACTTTCCAGCATCTGGAAAAAAACTTCAACTACTGTACTATTATTACAGGAGGTTGGTTTAATCATTAATGTGTGGCAAGCCACCATCTGCAAGCACCACCTTAAACCACCGATTAAATACTTTGCTGACCCATGTAGTATTTAGAGCTTTCTATTGTCTGAGTAATACACATGAGAGGATGCTGTTCAGAATAACTGGGAAACATATGAGCTACTTTTAGGTATCAGGAGAGTAAATCCGTGCTGTTCAACATAGTTTTTTTGTGGGCCCTGGGAACTGAACTCTGGGCCTAGCAGCTGTCCCTGAGCCCTTCCGCTTAAAACTAGCTCTTTTATGTCATCAGATGGAAAGTGAGGTTTATTGAAGCTTACCTTTACAGACAGGAACTCTTCAATTAGGCTGTTTGACTGCAATCACAGAATAAGAATTTCTGGATAAGTCACTATGCTAAGAAAACTTGCCAGAGCTTTAGTTAGTAAGCAAGGAGGCAAACAGACCCAAAAGGGCAGAGTAATGGATCTCCTAGAGAGAGACATACCACTCCTTCAGTGTTGAAGCATTTCTTTGATTAAGTTATGCAAATCAGAGTTGTCTTTCTTTTTACCACACCAGGTATTACTGAGAGGAATGCATTCTGCCATGATTATCATTTAGATGAGGAGGCAACCTGTTATGAGCTGATAAGTTTGCTCAGGAAGTCAAACATTCTGTAGGTTGGTCAGTTTTGGGTGAGAAATGTATCCCTCTCTCTTTGGGGCAAAGATAGCATTTCTATGTGCCTAAATACCATATTTTTAAGTTTTAAGTTGCCTTTTTCCAAGCTACAGTTGCCTTATGTTAGCCTGGGGTTTTTTTTGTTGGTTTTTTGTTGTTGTTGTTGTTTTGTTTTGTTTTATTTTTGTTTTTGTTTTTTGCCAGTCCTGGGCATGAACTCAGGGCCTGAGCACTGTCCCTGGATTTTCTCAAGGATAGGGTCTATCACTTGAGCCACAGCACCACTTCTGGATTTTTGCTATATATGTGGTACCTAGGAATTGAACGCGGGTCTTCGTGCATGCTAGGCAAGCACTCTACCACTAGGCCAAACTCCCGGCCCATGTTAGCCTGTTTTATTTTTCCTAAAATGACTGTTGTTCCCTGAACAACAATACTTCCTTAAGGGAAATACTTGAAGGAATAACTCCTGTATTTGCTGGAAGCTGACTGTACCTCATTTTCCCTACTATATCTGGTTTCACTACCACTTGAGTCACAGCATCACTTCTGGTTTTCTGGTGCTTAAGTGGAGATAAGCCCTGCCCTGGCTAGCTTTGAATTGTGGACTTCATCCTCTAGGATTACAATTGTAAGACACTAGTACTGGGGTTCAACAATTCTTAAAGATAAAAAGTATAATAGCAAAAAATAAAAATAAAAAAGTATAATAGCAAAGGGTTAAGAAATACCTGAAACACAAATTATCAGGAAGAAATGCAATGAAAAGAGAGGATAATGAAAAACCAGATCATTCAAATCTTCACCGTATCATAGCATGTGAATTCAGATGTGACTTTTACCACAAGAGCTCCAGATTCATCTATGGAGAACATCTGTCTTCTAAGGTAACCCTGAAAATTAAATAGAACAGACAATTATGTAATAGCCTTCCTGTACACACACACACACACACACACACACACACACACACACACACACACACACACACACACACACCTTCCCTAACATTGTCTACTTTCTTGTTTTGTTTTGGCCAGTGTCAGGGCTTGAACTCAGGGCCTGAGCACTGTCCTAAGGCTTTCTCAGGGCTAGAGCTCTGTCACTTGAGACACAGCACCATTTCTGGTTTTTTCTATGTATGTGGTACAGAGGAATTGAACCCCAGTCTTTGTACAAGCTACGGCAAGCACTCTACCCACAAGGTCAAACTCTCCGCACCCTTCCATGATGTAAAGTGCTCGATCAATGAGAAATGTTTTTATTTCAAATTTCCTTTGGCTAGGCAAAGAAAGAGACTTATGAGAGAGACATTTATTGCCTGAAATACAGTCAAACAAAAAAGGCTTAACCAGTACTTGCTACTACTGAGCTTTGTGCATGGTATCACAAGGAATAACAAAGAAAAATGATAGGTGAAATAAATCACAATGGCAATATTTGACCATTTTAACAAGAATCATACCAATATTACATAGATGCACAGGAAAATAACAGCAATTCCCCCCTCCTTAAATGTACAACCAAGTGTTCAATTAAACACAGTGGGCAAAAATTCTTTTTCTTGACTGATCATTGTATGAATTGTTTTTTTTCAAATTACCTTTCTTTTGCCCACCTATCTGGCCCCACTTTCTTCCTTCTCTACCTGCTTCTGGGTAAAAGGTTAATGGGGTGCTTAGCCCCTGTTAAAGAGCCTCACTGTTCCAGGCAGAAGAGCATAGCTTAGTGAAAGTGAGGTTGAGATGAGGGACAGACTGGATGCTTGAGATTTTATGAGCCTCCTTCCAACAGAACAGGCTGTTCTTTGAATCCAGTCTGCTGAGAAGAGGCAGCAGATGATTCTTTCCAAGTTGCAATCATTATGATGCCTGTAACCTTTTCATTATAAATAAATAAATATATATATATATGCATATCTTGCTTGGTTGCTTCCACTTGCCTTGGGTGGCTGTTGAGTCTCACACCCACCACTGTAGATCCATTCTGACTTGCTCAAGCACTGTCCAATTAGGTCCCTCCATCTTGGAAACAAGAAAATCAACCAAAAGGCAAAAAAGCCTATTAGATCTAGGGAGAAATTGTGTGTGTGGTGGGGGGAGGAAGGATATGGGATTTTAGGCATGTTTTTTTCCTCCAGAACTGCCAAATCGCAGCTGATGAACCATTCAACCAGGTACAGTCTGTCTGAGCTTACTTTTCTCCACACAGCTTTCTCAGTTTTAGACTGTTCCTATCCTTTATTAGAATGGGGAGGGCTGCGTATCTCTCTTGTAGAGGATTAAGACCACTAAGTTTCCATCCTGGATACTCTTCCTACTCTTCCCCTGAAGGGAAGCAGATAGCTGGCTGGCTGATCTTCTCACAAGCCAAATGTTTGGCTGCCAGTTATGTCTGATTCTACATTTATTTAACACTTACGTAACAGCTACTGTCATTGTTTGCATGTTGTTTGCTCCCCCGGGGTTCAGGTGTTGGAAGCTTCTATGGTAATGAAAAATGATAGAACCTGTAAGAGATGAAACCTAGTATAAAGTGACTGGATTATTGAGAATGCTGCTCCTAGAATGAACTACTATGTTTCTCACAAGACCCCAATCTTGTCATAAATATACCAACCCACCCCCCTTCCTCTCCCCCTCCCCCCTCCCCCCTCTCCCCCCTCTCTCCCCTCTCCCCCTCCCCTCTCTCTCTCAATTTTCATATCTCTTCTTTGTCAATTACCTGACCTCTGGCATTTCATTTTAGCAAGAGAAAAAAAACTAATACAATTACCATATGCCAGGAAATATTCCAGGCATATTTGTTTATTCTCAAAGCAAACTAGTGAAGTATGTAAAATGATTTAGCCTGTTTAATAAATGAGGAAACTGAGGCAGAGAAAGGGGGAAAACAATTTGTCTCCAGAGACAGAGGTAGTAAGTGGGGGAGCTGGAGCTAGCTCTGGAATCATACAGCCTGTTTTCCTCACACACAAAAACTAGAACATCTTTGGCCTTTCACTACAGCCAGTTTCCCCAGGCTTTCTGGTGATAGACATAAAAGACCCCTGCTCTAGAATATCTTGCCCTTGCCTTACCAAGTGAAAATTCTTACTCTGCTCCCTCCTCTGAGGCATCCAAAATCTATCCTGAATCATCATGAATTAAAGTTGGCAGTGGTGCCTGGTGAGGTGGCTGACACCTGTAATCCTGTCTACTCAGGAGGCTGAGATCTGAGGATCAAGATTCAAAGCCAGCCAGGCACAAGAAGACCTGAGCCTCTTAGCTCCAATTAACCCCAGAAAAGAGTAAGTGGGGCTTGTCTCAAGTGTAGGGCAGTAGCCTTGAGCTGAAGAGCTCAGGGACAGCACCAAGGCCAAATTCAAACCCCAAGAACCACAAAAAAAAAAAAAAAGTTGGCAGTGATAATATAGTTATTACTGATCACAGATACCTAGCCCAAACACTTCCTATTTAGAACCATGAAAACCTCTAAGATTGGATCCCTCAACAGACAAGTGACAAAGAAACAAGACTTTAGAAAGGGTTGCCTAGAAATGAAAAGCATGTGGGTGGTTATAATGAGTATCCCTAAGTAGCCAGGCATTTCACCAACGCACTGGCTATCTGGAAGGCAAGGACCTACAATGAGAAATAAAATTTATAATTAAGACAGATGTCATTCCTTCCTGCTTGGACATCAAGCCTCATTTCGTAAGGAAGCCCCAATTCAAACCTTCCTGTTACAACTAAGTCTATACTACCTACTAAGTCTAATGATGGAGCAAGCATGTGTTCAAACTCATGGTTGCCTTATTACCTCTGCCCCGACCCAGCTCACCTAGCCTGTGCAGCTTTGAGGGGACCAGGCACCAGCCAAGCAGTGAGATAAGAAAGCCCTTTTGTAGTTTGCAGAAGCCAGGGTTATTGACTGTGGAAATGACAATCAGATCTCCTGGGAAAGCTTAAAGCCCAGATTCCAAACTGGTGGCAGCCACACAGCCCACACACCTGAACCATTTGACTTCTCTCCTTATGATTAAGATTATGATTAATCTCCCATTTATTAACCACTTAATATGTGCTAGACAACATTATGTTTTACAAATATTATCTCACTTAGTCTTCACTATAACTTTGTTAAGTAGATATTATTATGCAAAAGAAGCCCCCCCTCCGCCTTTGAGAAGTTAAGTGATGGCTGCAAGATCATATAGCTAATAAACAGCCATTAAAGGACTTTCTCTCTGTACAGCCAACTTTTTCTCTATCTAAAATAGGAGAGACATACCAAAGGAGGTAACTTCTGTGTGAGGCACTATCAATATTGGATGTTTCATTTGGAAATAAAAAGAATTTGAGGTCTGTAGTAGACCAAAGACCCACCAGTCTGGGAGTCAGGGAAGAGATGGATCACAACACTCATTTCTTCACTTATGCCTAATCCGGGGCCCTCCTTAGGAGAATTGCATTATGGGTACATATTTCATGAATTTCACCTTTGATGAAATGAGTTCCCCCTACAGATTGCCATTAAGAGTAGTGGGATGCCCCCTGAGCATAAAACAGAGAATAAGGGGCTGGAAGTTTGGCCTTGTGGTAGAGTGCTTGCCTAGCATGCACGAAGACCCGGGTTCGATTCCTCGGTACCCCACATACATAGCAAAAAGCTGGAAGTGGTGCTGAGGCTCAAGTGGTAGAGTGCTAGCCTTGAGAAAGCCCAAGGACAGTGCTCAAGCCCTGAGCTCAAGCCCACAACTGGCAAAAAACATAAAATAAAATAAAATAAAAAATAAATAAGACAGAGAATAAGGTAGTAGGATGCAGACCTTATGATGAAAAGATCTTTAAATCTCCCTGCCACATAGTTAGGCCATGCTTAATGGAGTCACCTATTCTAGTCCTTACATACCAAGTTCCCCTATTAGGTCAATAAACAGACTTTTTGGATGATCTGGAACTGTAACTACTCCAATTCACATAGGACCAGTGCGTCCCTTTCTCTAAGTATCCTGAATAAGTAATAAAGTGCTTAAGTAAGAAAGTGCTAGCCATGAGCAAGAAAGCTCAAGGACAGTGTTCAGGCCCTGAGTTCAAGCCTCAGAACAAGCAAAAAAAATTAAAAGATATATGAGTTTCTCCCTCACATTACCTCTTTCCTAAGGCTTCTTACTGCTCTCACTTAGCAGTGAATTCAGACCTGTCACTGAATATGGGAATTACTTCTCCAAATATCCTTTTTAGTAGTCTCCTCTCAAGACACAGACCCTACCCACTCCTTTCCCAATACCCTATAACTTCTGCACTGGCTTTCCATCCTTAGGAATGCCTTCATGAAGAGGAAGACTGAGAAAGCTCACAGGCACTCATGCTTGCTTAAAGCTCTGCTCTTACCACCATTTCAACAATGCATTTTCATTTTGCATTAGGGCACCATAAATTACGGAGCTATTCTTCTCTCTCCCATTTGAGCCCATTTTACCCATAATCTTTATTGCCAGAAATTGCTTGCTAATGCCAATAATAATGCCCTAATGTGTTTAATAGCTCTCCTGTGCATCTAGAATAAAGCTCAAACCCTACAGCAGGGCCTTCAAGACTCTATTAAGAGTGTAATCGTCTACACCCCAAACAAATCCGACCCATTCTGGAAATGCGGAAGGCTTTACAGCACCCATCTGTGAGAGGTTCACAGCTTGACTTGGAGTCTAGCAAACTTGGTTTAGAGTCCTGGTTTTACATTAATCAGCGGTGTAGCTGCTGGTACATTCTTTACCCTCTCTTAAAACTCTTTGCTCAGGAAGAGGCTAACAAGAGCACAAGACCATGAGTTAAAAATCCCACCCCACCCCATTATGCTAAAGAAAAAAAGAAAACAAAAGGAGACCTCAACTACTGTGTCACAAAAACAAATAACTTATACAAATCCAAAACATGGTATCTAGGCTGTGATAAGTAAATAATTCATTACATATCCTGACTTGTTGAATTGTAACCCCTATATACAGCCACTTACACTTAATAAGATTCTTGCCATAAATATTTATTATAAACACTGCTGTTTATATTGCTGTGTGTTGTAATTGTTACAGAGATAAGTGGTTCTAGAAGTTTCCATGCCCTACCCAAAATCTAACAGGCCACATTGCTAACTGGTTCTATGTACTGCTTCTCTCCTGAATACCTCAAGCAACAACATCATTGTTGGCTGGTTGTAGATGATCATAAGGCTGTTGGGCTGTGTTTGCCACCTCCCCCTTGTCTCCCACTGTTGGGTAGGAGCTGGCTGATGAGCCAGCAGAAGCTGCAGGGGCAGACATTGAGAGGAAGTGGCATACTTGCCATGGAGCAGCTGCAGGAACTTGACTTCAGGTTTAGAACCTTACTCTTTCCCCTTGACATTGCAAGCCGTGATAGGCACACAGATACATCAGATGGGCTTGGGCATAGGCAATTGTGTTAAATAGCTTTGTGATAGTGCCCTGATCATATCAAATCTATCCTAATTATGCAGGAAAGGTTTATCCTGAGCTACTAATGTCATTTATAAAGGGTAGGGGGAGGGGTGGCTAAATCTCCAGCCTAGGCTTTCTGAGATATGTCCTTTGTGACACCCAAGTGGCAGTGGGGAGAATAGTTCCTAGCACTATCACTCACTATGATGATGGAATATAAATATGTTTTTTTTTCTCTTTCCTTAACTTCTGCAGGACTATAATACCCAAAGTCATATATCAATAGTATTAAGAGAGTTGTCGTATTTAGCCAAACGCTGGTGGCTTGTGCCTATAATGCTAGCTACTCAAAGGGCTGAGTTGTGAAGATTGCAGTTTGAATCTAGCTAAGGCAAAAACGAAATAGTTTAAGAGACTCTTATCGCAATAAACTACTCAGAAATAGCTAGAAGTGGTGTTGTGGTTCAGGTGATAAGAGCGCTTGCCTTGAGCAAAAGCTTACATCGCAACAAACCATTCACTAAATGGGCAAGGGAACTAGAGAGAGACTTATAAAAAGAAGAGATTAAAATGGCAAAAAAGCCTATGAGAAAATGTTCATCATCCATGGTCATAAAGGAAATGCAAATAAAAACAACCCTAAGATACCACCTTATCCCAACAAGAATGGCCAAGATTTTGAACTCAGACAAGGACAGGTGCTGGTGGGATCGTAAACTAGTTCAGCCACTATGGAAAGCTGTGTGGAGGTTTCTTAAAGAACTGAAAATTGACCTTCACTATGATCCTACCACTCCTGGGCATCTATCCTGAACACCATAACCCAGGATATGATAAGGACACCTGCTAAGCTATGTTTATTTCTGCACTATTTACAATAGCCAGGCAATGGAAATGGCATTTGCAGGGAAGTAGATGAATCTAGAACGAATCATGTTGAGTGAGACAAGTCAAGACCAAAGGAACAAAAGGCACATGGTATCCTTAAAATATGGCTAATAGAACCAAACAGTACAAGAGCAAGGACTCAATATTTGCGTACCCAATGCTATGGACATGGTACTGGAAATATAAACACAACTACAAAGACATAAAAACTTATGACTCTATAGACATAATATTTTATTACATAGATTAATATCTATCTATGACATACAAACCCTCAGCCTAATTTTAATTATGTCTAAAGTCTAAGTGCCAGTGATTGTATATAGATTCCCTTCTTGAATAATTGTTTGTTAAACAAGTCATTTGAAATATGATGTAAAAATCAATGCTAATAAATAGTTTAATAAAAAAAGAATTTAAAAAGATTACAGACAGTGCACACAGGTTTTGGGTTCAAGCTGCAGAACTGGGAAACTACACACAAGAACATAAGTGCTCACACCGGCTGGTATTTAGAGTTGGGGCATTTGGAAAGTGATTCAGATTAAATAGAGTCACTACGATAAGTTCCCATAGTTAAGTTACTTATGACTGTGTAAGAAATAGACAAGGACAAACATGTGATTCCTGTCTCTCACCATGTGAGGGCCTGTGCTACCTCAGAGTGCAGCAAGAGGGAAAAAAATCATAAATAAGGCTATAAACCTTGCAATATTAGAATCATGAGCTAAAATAAATCTTTCCTTTATACAATACCCTGCCTCTCCTGTGCTGCTATGACATCAATACAAAATTGACTGACACACTGACTCCCTGTTTCTTCCCCGTATCTACAGAGATGTTTCAGATTTCTTTTCACAAAGGAATGCTACACTGAGTTGATGTTACCAACCCCTGTGGAAATTTGAACATCATCAAAGTTGAGAAATCCTCCAGACTGACTAAATCTGACTGTCTTGGACAGGAATAATGGAACTAGTAATATCAATAAGCCTCTCTGATATTTCCTACACATAGACAACCACTAGACTACAATGAGAATAGTCAGTTTCATAGCCAATTGTTGCCAATTGCTTGAAATGTAAAGTTCAGAACCTCATGCACTCGACCAGCTAACCACAGATTATTTTGAACAGTCCACTTTACATTAATCTCATTGATATTTCCTTCACAATTTCCTTGACCTAGAAAGGTCCTTCATCTTTACTGAAGGAAGTTCTCAAATTTGAGCATGTGGAGGAAGGAATACCCTACAGACCTTGTTAAACATTACCTTGCACAAAGACAAACAAACAAGCTTGCTATGCTTTACACCAGATTATCTAAGATTTCTGAACATGTCTAAGGTGGGTCTGAGATTTGAATTATTAACAAATCCCCAAGCAATACTGCTGCTGGTAAAACACTTCCCATAATCAACCACTGGTCTTAGAAAGTCTTTGCCTACCTAATTATGGTCTTCACTGCAAAGCCTTCCATTGTCACCTAACTTCTTCCCCAGGTGAAAGCAAGCACTCCTATCCTTACATGGAGTTTTACGTGTGCCTTTTTGTATTTCTAGTGGCTAGAGTATAAAACTATTATCCAAAGCTGTGGAAGACATTTATGCCATGGACACTTTTGCATCCTCTACAATGCTCAGTGCTCCATTTCAATCTGAAAAGGGCCCTATCAGTACATCTCAAATAAAGCTATTTCTTATAATACCTGTAAGCACAGATGTGTGAGTAAACTGTGCAAACTGAACTTGAATCACACAGGATACTGATTGATAACCATTTATTTTCTACACTCTTTTTTTAAAACATTATTATTAATTGTACTAGGATTTGAACTAAGAGTCCCAGGCTTCTTCCGAGAATGGTCCCCTATCATTTGACGCATGCCCTCAACTACTGAAGTCTTTTTTTTTTTTTTTTTGCGAGTACTTAAACTCAGGGCCTGAACACAGTCCTTGGGCTTTCCTCAAGATTAGTGCTCTACCACTTGAGCCACAGCACCACTTCCAGCTTTTTCTGTGTATGTGGTACCAAGGAATTGAATCTGGGTCTTCGTGCATGGTGAGCAAGCACTCTACCACTAGACAGGACTTGTTTATTCTACGCATAATTTGAGTCCTTAAATGTGTATAAACCCAAATGGTAAGCCATTATCAGAAGTTATTGGCCTGTAATTTTCCTAAAGGCTTAAGACAATCAAAAAGAGAGGAATGTTTGCTTGAGATTGAAAGAGCTATCAGAAGCATTACCATTGTGATCTGGTATGGGACTCTTACTATAATGACATCATTGTGGTAAGTGGTAAAACATGGCTAAAATTATCCTACTGACTTTGAGGGGAGATTTGTACAATTCTTGGAAAACTTGATATCTTTTCTTCAAAATGCAGGTTATGAACAATATTACCATGGTACTATCAATATGAGATTGTCCCTTATACATAAAAGAGACTACCAATGCATGATGCTGAATGTAATGGCTCAATTAAGTAAACCTAGCTACATGGTGACAGAAAACTGGAGGCCAGCCATAAATAGCATAAAAGTTCTTGGAAGTCAGTGTTAACCAATGGCTTGACAAAATAGTGTTTGCTTATTGCTCAAAGCTACTAGGGACGCACAGTGGCTTAGCATATGCCTACCACCAGAGTGACAAAGGAAAATAATCCAGGCTATCTGAGGCATAAAAGACTTTTTGTTCCAGGAAGAAATGACGGTTGCAAGATCTCTTGGCACATGTTTGTTCAACATGTTTGTTCAACATCCTTCCACTGATCTCTATCCTCTAATTCCCACACTTCTAGGCTTTTTTTATGTATGTGGTACTGAGAAATCTAACCTGGGTGTTTGTGCATGCTACGCAAGCACTCTTACAACTAGGCTTGGCAACCCGTTGTATTTTTGTTACTTGGGGGGTTTTTTTGTTGTTTGTTTTTTGCCAGTTCTGGGGCTTGAACCCAGGGCCTAATCACTGTCCTTAGGCTTTCTCAAACCTAGCACACTACCATTTGAGCCACAGTTCCACTTCTAGCTTTTTCAGTGTATGTGGTATTGAGGAATCAAGCCCAGGGCTTTATGAACACTAAGCAATCACTCTACCACTAGGCCATGTTCCTGGCCCAACCCTTTGCGTATTTAAGAATCTTATCAGGAAGGATCTGTGGGGATTTTTTTCTTTTGCCAGGTCTGGGGATTGAACTCATTTCAGCCACAGCATTACTTCCTGCTTTCTTTCTGTGTATGTGATACCAAGGAATCGAACCCAGGGGTTCATGAGTCTCAGGCAAGCAGTCTAGCACTATGCCACAGCCCCACCCTGCTGATTTTCTTTTTACATTTGATTTTTACGTTATACCTATAATGATCTTTTCAGAATATAAATTGGATCGTTTTATTCCTCTTCTTAAACTGTCTACTATTGCTTTCTCCTTGCCCGCAAAATAAAAGCCTAAAATATTTATTAGACTCATAGGTCTCTGATATCAGCAGTGCTTAGGTAGACAATGTATACAAATTTAGAGACTTTTTTGATTACCATAAGTATCAAGGAGGCCGGAATTCCTATGGAAATTTGGCGAAGGTAACCAGTACTCTTTGTCACCATGTAGAATCGTCCCTTCCTAAAGCCAATGACATATCCCAACTAAACCACATTTCTGTTTGACTTCTCAGCCACATCTCTCAAATCTTTCTTGCCCTCTGCACTCCAGCCATGCTGGCCTGGGTGGTGGGTCACCAAAACACATTGAACTTTCTGCTTAGAATTTCTGCACTTTCTGCTTGGAATACAATTCCTTCTGGATGAGTTACTTTACTCCTATTAGCCCAGAGTTTAAGTTGTACTTCTTTCAATAGGCCTTTCTAATTTCTCTGCTGTCATATTCATTTCCTTAGGGGAAAAAAAAAAAAACTACATTCCTTTCCTTCAGAGGATCTCAGTTTATAATTATGTTGAAATTTGTATAATTATATAATTAATGTCATCTCACTCATGAGATCACAATCTCATAGAAGGTAGGTGCCACATCTGGTTTTGCTCACATTTTAAGCCAAGCAACTAACCAACTGGTGGCTAATAGGAAGCCTTCATTCAGTTTCTCTTGAATATCCAAATAAGTAGCCGATAGATGTCTTCAAGTGTAAGGTTAAGTGGGCAACTGCTAAATTCTTGTAGATTTTTGGGACTTGTTTTGTTTTGCTTTAGTTTTGTAGTACTAGAGATCGAACCAGGGACCTTTTACTTGCTGAACATGTGATCTATCAATTGAGCCAAACAAACTCCCAGTCCAATTTACTCAGCTATCAGAGGTTTCAGAATAATTGCATCCAATGAATTCACTGAGGTGAGAGCAAGCACTACATAAGAGTAGAAAGATTTTTCACCTTAATGATTCTGTTTTTATTATTGGAATGAAAGATCGGTCACAAAAGGTTAGATTCCAATTTCTTCCTGGCTTCAAAATGCTACATATAGACATTCAATGGATTGTTTTTTATTTGGGAAACTCCACATCAAGAGTAGAAAAGGATGGCCACAAATTTGCCCTAGTGGTAGAGTGCTTGGCTAGCGTGCACAAAGACCCAGGTTCAATTCCTCAATACTACATACATAGAAAAAAAAAGATGGAAGTGGTGTTGAGGCTCAAGTGGTAGATTTAGCCTTGAAAAAGTCCAAGGACAGTGTGCTCGTGTCAGATCCTGAGCTCAAGACCAACATTGGTTAAAAAACAAAAACACAAAACTGACAAAAAGAGCCAGGTACCAATGACTCACACTTTTTCCCCTAGCTACTCAGAAGGCTGAGATCTGAAAAATAGTTAAAAGTAAGCCCAGAAAGGAAAACCCATGAGACTCTCACCTGTAATCAACCACCAAAAAGCCAGAATTGGAACTGAAGCTAATAAAGTGGTAGATAGAGTGCTACCCTTGAATAAAAATACTCAGGGAGGCCAGAGAGCGTAGCCTAGTGGTAGAGTGCTTGCCTAGCATGCATGAAGCCCTGGGTTCAATTCCTCAGTACCACTTTCACTGAAAAAGTAGAAAAGTGGTACTGTGGCTCAAGTGGCAGAGCCCTAGCCTTGAACAAAAAAACTGTCCAAGGGCAGTGTTCAGGCCCTGCATTCAACACCCAGGACTGGCAAAAAAAAAAAAAATACTCAGGAAGAGTGTCAGTTAAAGCAGGATGAATACTAAAATAAAAGGGTAGAAATGGACTGGAACAGGGCACTACATGTGGTGGACCTACATATACCTCAACTTACCGAACTGGTCTATGTTAAAACTCAAAAAAAAAGAAGCTTCAACTCTAAGTGATTTAGCATTGACTTGCTTTTTGAATGCAATCAGAAAAAATGAGAAAAAAAAAAAAAGAGAGAGTGGTACGTACATTGGAGGAGGTGCTGTTGACATCAACAGAAGGGCTGCTCTTCATAGGAGTGTAAAGAAAATGGTGACACATCTCACCGAAAATCTTGCTTAGGATTGGGGGGGATGGGGAGAGAGAATGTATATGTATTATGATGTCAATATTGGTGAATTACCCATTAAAGGAGATTCCCTGGACTTGTAAGAAGTAGCACTGAACAAACAATTGAATCTCACTTGATTTCTCCTCCTTCATGCCTATGTCTAAATTATGGTTATCTTGCCTCTTCCTAGATATTTTTGGGGAGGATGAATGAGATTTGGGCTAGAATCAAAGAGACTTAGAAGCTCTACACAGAATATTTCACTTGAACACTTTTAGCTGCTCCTGATCTGGCAGCCAGTGTGTGCAAAACCTTACCATGCAGCTTTGGGAGTCCTAGAAGACCTGTGCTTTCTGAATGCAGACAGCTTTTTTTTCTCCCGTAAAGCTAATTGTAATTCATGTGACTGACTTACTAATTTTTTTTATAAAATCCTCTCCACTCTGAGGCAGAACATTCACATCCCGCGCAAGTATCTTGTGAATCACATTTTATTTGGAGCTACAAATTCACAAGCTTAAATAGTCCAAAGCTTCAGCAAACTTGCCAAAAAGTTTTAGATTATTTTTCTACTGCTTCCCTATGATAAAGGTTTTACAGCATCATACTATCATTTTTAAAATAAGAAGAACGAAAGTGAGGCGTGGTGGCTCACGACTGTAATCCTAGCTACTCGGGAGGCTAATATCTGAGGATCAAGGTTCAAAGCCAGCCTGGGCGTAAAAGGACCTGAGACTCAACTCCAATTAACCTCTAGAAAATGAGAAATGGGGCTTGGCTCAAGGGCAGGGTGGTAGCCTTGAGCTACAGAGCTCAGGGACAGTGCCCATGCCGAGTTCAAGACGCATGACCCCCCCAAAAAATAACTATTGTTATTATCCAACATTTCTCCTGAAAAGGAAAAAAATTACGAAAGTATTTCTATTTGAAAAGATAATTTTCCACATATGTACAAATTAATAGCACAGAACCACATTAAAAGTCTACTTTTCCCTTGCTTTGTTCCCATCACTTCCTGTTATCCCTGATCAAATCCATATTTTCCAGGTAACAAGGAACAATGTGAGTTACATCCACTACTTGAATATTTTTTTTTTAATTTTATTGTCAAGGTGTTGTATAGAAGGGTTACATTTACATTTATAAGGTAGTGAGTATATTACTTTTCATACTTTGAGTAAGACTCTTAGTGTTAACCTGGCCTCTGATTTATGATCCTCCTGCTTCCATTTCATGCTGGAATTACAAGTCTGTATCACTATGCCTAGGTAGGGATGTTACTTTTAAAGCAACTAATTCATTCTATACACAATCATTTGAAACTCAAAATATTCCAGATACTTTTCCAGGCACTGAGAGTAACAATGAACAAACCAGCAAAATTCCTGCCCTGTGGGAAACACATTTTGGTGGCATGAGAAAGCCAATAAGTTATCAATAAATTACAAGTATGTCATGTGACTATAAAGAGTATGGAAAGGAAAATAGAGTGAACAACACTAGGACTAGGAATTCTGTTCCATGCTTGAACACTGATCTACATACATGAGGATCATTCATGGCTAAGAGAAGAGCAAGCGCAATGACTCTGAGGCAGGACTGTGTGCTTGGTATGTTAATAACACTTTTGATTTTATTGCTGGATAAGGAGAGCACAATAAAGGGAAAGATCATGTTTCACCAAGATCAGTACACACACCATTTTCTCCCAAATATTTTTGTTTGCTTTGCTTATACTTCCTTACCCTGTTCAAACTTTGCTACCACCTCATGCAAACAATAGTCCTCCTTTCCCAATACATTTCTGGCTTGCTTACATTTAAAAAAAAAAAATTCCTTCCAAGGGCCGGGAGTTTAGCCTAGTGGTAGAGTGCTTGCCTAGCATGCACAAAGACCTTGGTCAATTTGTTGGTACCATATACATGGAAAAATAAAAGCAGGAAGGGGTGCTGAGGCTCAAGTGGTAGAGCTCTAGCCTTGAGAAAACAAAAGGACAATGTGCAGGACCTGAGCTCAAGCCCAGGACTAGGGGGGGAAAAAAAGGAACCAAACTAAGAGGAATGGTATTAAAAAAAAATTTTTTTAAAGAAATCCCTACAAGCTTGGCGTGATGGCTCACGCCTATAATCCTAGCAACTCAGGAGGCTGAGATCTGAGGATCAAGATTCAAAGCCAAAGGACCTGAGACTCCAATTAACTTCTAGGAAACAGGAAGTGGAGCTTGGCTCAAGAGCTGAAGAACTCAGGGACAGTGCCCAGGCTGAGTTCAGGCACCAGGACCCACAAAAAAAAAGTAATAATTATTATTATTATTATAAATAAAGTTCCTTAATCTGCTCTACTTATGATGCTCACTACTTTTATCAGAAATTAAATTTATAATTCAATTGCAGGTAAAATAATAGCTGCTGCTTCGAATAAAGAATGTTCAGTATTGTCCTAAGTGCTCTACTCATATTTTCACATTTAATTCTAAAAAGCTGATTTAGGTACTTTCATTACAATTCCCATTTTCAGGAGGGAAATGAGACAGGAATAGCTTAAAATCTTTCTCAAAGTCACTCAGCTGGGCCGGGAGCTTGGCCTAGTGGTAGAGTGCTTGCCTAGCATGCACAAAGACACAGGTTCGATTCCTCGGGACCACATACATAGCAAAAAGCCAGAAATGGTGCTGAGGCTCAAGTGGTAGAGCTCTAGCCTTGAGAAAGTCCAAGGACAGTGCTCAGGCACTGAGCTCAGGCATACGACTGGCAAAAAAAAAGTCACTCAGCTAATAAATAACACAACTCCAGACTCTTTACATCCCTGCTCATTTTCTTTACTAACAATCTCAATGAGTAAATATAATTTTTAAAATTATATATAACACATGCGTATTCACCTATGAAAATATAATGATCAAGAGAGGAAAATGTCTGCCACTTGCAAATTTTTCCATAACTTTTATTAAGCCCTTCCTCCTACTGCATTTTTCCCCTACTCTGATTCCAGGCACACAATGGATTTTGAATGTGCAAGGCAGTAACTTGCAGACATCTTTACCTAACTGACCAGATCTATATCTAATATCCTGGGTTCATTTGATTAGTTCTAGAGTTCCCAGATCTGTTACTTCAGATTCTGAATGCTGTATCTTCAAGATACATCAAAGCTAAGGACAATAAGAATGATAATAAATTTGTTCTCCGTTGCCACACCTATCTAAGAGGTTAGCTAGGCTTATTGATTTCTTCCTTTTGAAAATAAATTATGTAAATTATTAATGACATGAACTAAAAACCTGAGGATATTTTGGAGCTCTGTGTATTAGAAAAACTGAACTCGTCTTTGAAAAATCTATTCATTACCTTGTAGATTTTCAGCCTTTGGTAAAGGTAGCAGAGCTTCTCAGTAGCTATGTTCATATTTTTATTTTTATTTTTTTAAAAAAAACTCACCTATCTATGTATTTGATGGATGTATCTAGAAGTGATACATTGTGACCAGGTTTTAAGAAATGCTGCATGAGGTTCCCAGAGGGCTTTACTTCATTAAAGTGATTTATCTATTTATCAGATTTGCTTGTTTGCTCATGTGTTTTCTCTACCTACACAGTACCCTAATATTTTCACTCTTAAGTAGGATAAAAAAGGATTATGCAAACATCTGGAATGCAGGCCCTGGCCATTCATATGATTTACAGCTTTGTTTATAAAAGATGAAGATGGGAGGGACAGTTAACTCTTTAAATGGTGAATCAAACCAATATCATATTAGAGCTAATACACATGGTTCAGTTGATGTGCCATAAGGGAAAAGAATGGCTATTGTGTGCATGCTAAGGCCAACAGGGAAGCCATGCTGAAAGAGTAGCTGGACAAAAGGATAGAGGTATAAAGAGCAGTATTCCAAATGCAACTAGGTACTGGCACAACTACCCTATTGGGGGCAGAAATGTGGCAAATACAATGGGTCTAAGCGGGAGAAAGGGACAGTTCTTGCCTAGCATACATGAACATCGGGGTTCAATTCCTTGGTACTACATACATAGAAAAAAGCCAGAAGTGGTTCTGTGGCTCACATTGAGGAGCACTAACCTTGAGGAAAGCCCAAGGACTGTGCTCAAGCCCTGAGTTCAAGCCCCAGGAATGGAAAAAAAATGAGATTTTTTTTTTTTGTAAATAAAAGGAAATTGGAAAGACATAGACAATTGATAGGGACAAGAAAATAGTTACCAGTTGGTGATTCTGTCTCTTTACCTCATCCAATAGTAGTTTGAATCCTAATTGCAGACAAACTTTTATGTAACCATCAGTGTTACAGTGGCTTCTGTTAGTACCAGCAGTTAACGTATAAGAAAAGGCAAGGAGAAGGAGGAAATTTTGCAGACGATAACACTTCCCCTTGATTTTCCTACCGAAGGATAGAAATAATCCACAGTGGGGAATGTCCAAGACAGCCCAACCTCTTTGTGGTAGCTTAGCACTTCAGATACTCAATTTCTCCATCAAAGCTGCTGAAGGAACCCAGAAAATAATGAATCATTAAGAGAACTAAAAAGAACAATCTTTATGCTTTGATCATTAATTGGAAAGAGATAGGATCTTGAACAATCAAATAAGGCATTGTGAAGATCCTAATGAAGCCAAGCACATACCTTACCTAATTCTAATTAAGTGTTAACTAAATTCGAATGAGTCTTTCAATAGGAAAAGCTTCCCAGCCCCAGTAGGATTTGCCTCTCTATTCCCACATTACATTTTCCTAAGCAAATTGCAATGGCCTCCCCACACCAGTTGGTTGTACAACCCAATGTTTTATCCTGAGGACGTTCACCTACTACGTTCCTCCTTCACTAGACTCACATCTCAGAAAGTCCCTAAAGATGAGGTACAGAGTATAAAAAGTACACTAGTCTCTAAAGGAATCATCTAAGTTTTCTGATATATACAAATAGAAATTCAGACTGGGAGGTGAAAGGTTAGGTAGGACGATAGAGAATGATGAAAATGAAAGGGGTCATTCTAACCAAGGTATGCTGTACACATAAAGGGATATGCTAAAAAGTAATCCCCTTACACAATCACTTGTAGATAAATACACTAAAAAAAATTCAGACAAGGGCTGGGAGTTTGGCCTAGTGGTAGCGTGCTTGCCTAGCATGCAAGAAGGCCCGGGTTCGATTCCTCTGTACCACATACATAGAAAAAAGCTGAAAATGGTGCTGAGGCTCAAGTGGTAGAGCTCTAGCCTTGAGAAAGTCTAAGGACAGTGCTCAGGCCCTGAGCTCAAGCCCAGGACTGGCAAAAAAAAAATTCAGACAAGTGTAGCAATGGATAGTTGGGGTATAAGATCCTGCTTTAAGTAAGAGAGTTAGGTAAGGACAAATTTCTTGATATGGACTTGCTAATCACATATTCTACTTTTAATAAAACTTGTGGAAATTGAAATGGCTAAGAGTTTAAGTAGTTGGCTGAAATAACTGCCAGAAATGCATACTAGAGAAATTTGGAAAGAGCACAAGTACCTCAAAGTAGAGGAAGAGATTTAAAAATGTGGAGAGCTGAGTGTTAGTGGCTCATACCTATAATCCTAGCTGCACAGGAGGCTGAGATCAAAGGATCTTGGTTTGAATCCAGCCTAGACAGAAAAGTCCCTATGAGATTCTCATCTCCATTTAACCAGGTGAAAAGCAAGTGAAATGGCAGCTCAAAGTTGTAGATTGCTTTTCTTGAGCAAAAATTGTTCAAGGACAATGCCCAGGCCCTCATATCAAGCCCTACAACCACCAAAGAAAAAGAAGTATGGAGAGACTGGATTTATTTGGTGTATTTGACATATAAGACCATCTTACCCATTCTTTTCTTATATATAATTTTATTGTCAAGACAATGTACAGAGAGAGGGGTTACAGTTACATGTAACTGTAGGGGTTACAGAGGGGTTACATCTTACTTGTGTAAGATGATGAGTATATTTCTTTTTCTTTCTTTCTTTTTTTTTTTTTTTTTTTTTTTTTGCCAGTCCTGGGCTTGATCTCAGGGCCTGAGCCCTGTCCTTGGGGTTTCTCAAGGCTAGAGCTCTACCACTTGAGCCTCAGCACCACTTTCAGTTTTTTTTCTAAGTATGTGGTACCGAGGAATCGAACCTGAGTCTTCAGGCATGCTAGGCAAGCACTCTACCAGGAGGCCAAACTCCCAGCCCACCCATTCTTTTTTTTTTAACTTTTTTTTCTTTTTTCTTATTTTTTCTTCTTTTTTTTTCTCTCTTTTTTTCCAGTCCTGGGGCTTGAACTCAAGGCCTGAGAGCACTGTCCAATTTCATCTCAAGGCTAGCATTTTGCCATTTAAGCCACAGCGCCACTTCTTTTTATCTGTATATGTGCTACTGAGGAATCGAACCCAGAGCTTTATGCATGGCGGATGAGCACTCTACAGATAGGCTACACTCCAGCTCACTCTACCCATACTTGAATGATCCAAATGGCATATCATTCACCACAACTGTGAAAAAATATATACTTCCGGAGCAGATACTCTGAAGTATTCAAGAGCTCTATGATCGCTTTTATCTATAGGACATAGCTTTCTGTAGGAACTGTATTTACTGATTATGAAATTCAAACAACATAAGAATAATTAGAATCCAGAGCAGTAGAAGACAAGAGCATAACTTACCTACCAAATACAAACAGGGGTATGGTCATGGTGAAGGATCACAGACTCAAACCACCAATTGGAATATTGTGGCGTATGCAGACCCATGGCATTGAGTAGTTGGTCAGAGTCCTAAGAGTGAAATAGATTAATAGGCCTAATTATTGCTTGTTCTATATGTTTCTGGGTCTAGTAAAACAACAATGTAAATAAATCATGAAATTAGAATCGGTCAATTCCATAGCATTATGCCAATTCCCAGGCTTAAGAGGAGACAACATCACTTGCAGAAAGGGACCCTCATCTACAACCAGGACTTACACTGTCAGTCTTTTCCCGATATTGCCCTGAAATGCCTTTGCATTTGTTCTGGGGCAAAGGACAATAGGACACTAGTATTGAAGTGACAATAATTCCAAAATATCAATATGGTCTACTAGCCAGAATAATGGCTACAAAGGCCAGTTTACTAATATGATTTTATATCAGCATGATCTCACAGTAACCACACTTGTATTGTTTCCCTAGTTCTGTAAGGCTTAATTGGAATATAACCAGAAGGAGGAAGAATCACATTGCTTCCTTGATCTGTATAATGCAGCGTATTTTGGTGGAAAAGCTAACAAGATGCCACAGAAACTACTTTTTGCTCAGAAAAATAGTATGTCAGTAAGAGAATTTTCATTCGTGAAGGACTACAGGGATTAATGCCACTAGTAAGAACTCAGACTAGGCAGGACTGCTTATTTCTACCACATTCCCATTCATATTGCTCATTTGGCCTATGCAGAAGACAGATGGATCTGGAAGAATGAGAGTAGATTATCATAAACTCAACCAGGTGGTGACTCCAATTGCAGCCGCTGTGCTTTCATTTTTAAAACAAATTAACATATCTCTTGGTGCTTGGCATGTAGCTCTTGAACTTGCAAGTATATATATTTTTTTCCATTTCTGTCAATAAGGATCACCAGAAGCCATTACCTTTCAGGTGTCAAGGTTAGTAATGTAGTTTCATGGTCCACCTTCAGCAGTACATCAACCACCAACCGAATGTCAAAAAATACATCCCCAAAGATTCTACTCACCCTTCCTCTCCAATGTCACATTGATCTATTACATTTATTATTATATTGATTGCACCTAGTAAACGAAAAGAGGAAATGATTCTACATTATTTGTAAGACATTTGCATGTCAGAGTATAAAAAATAAATCTAACAAAAGTTCAGAGGCCTTATCCTTCAGTGAAATTTCCTGGAGTTGAGTATACCAAGGTAGTACATCTAAAGTACAGGATAACTCATTGCATGTGGCATTTATGCACATTGGTTTATTTATAAGGGTGTAGGTTTCCAATAATTTGGAGTTGTCTCAAAGATCTATTAATTTCTATTTAATTTCATTGTGAGAACTTGAATTATTTAACTTTAATCCTTTGAAATGTGTTGTGAATTTTTATGGAAAGAAATACAATTTGCCTTTTAAATGTTCCAAGAGAACCTGCAAAAAATAGCTATGTATATTCTGCTACAGTTGAATGGAGCATTCGATGAATGTGAATTAGGTCAAGCCAACTGTGCTGTTAAAGATCATAATGACTCTTAGATAAATTAAACCTTTTGTTACTATATTGTTTTTCTTTTTCCTGGTATATTCTCATCCTTGATTATTTCCCACATTATTTTGGTACTGTTCAAGGCATATTTAAGATTACAAACAAATTCTTTTTGGTACTGTTAGGAGACACTTTTTTTACTGCATCAATTTCATTACATATTATGGATATCTCTACATAGTTTATAGTTACTTGGCTCGAGGTAAATGCCATTTCTTGTATATTTTCCTTTATTTATTTATTCATTCATTTATTTCTTGAGGGTCATGTGGCTTGAACTTGGAAAGGATGTTGTCCCTGAGCTCTTCAGCGCAAGACTACCAAGGCTACCACCCTACCCTTGAGCCAAGCCCCACTTCTCGTTTTCTAGAGGTTAGTCAGATATAAGCGACTCAGGTCCTTTTGTGCCTGGGCTGGCTTTGAACCTTGATACTCAGATCTCAGTGTCCTGAGTAGCTAGGATTACAGGCGTGATCCATTGCACCTTGCTTTCCAGTTTATTTCAATATGGATTTTAAAAGTATTCTATCCTCATCCCCAAGATTTAAACAGTATTTGATGTGCTATTTTCTTTATCATCTTTAATTGTATTTATTAAATTATATCAATACTCAAACTTTTCCATGAAGTACAAAATTAAGGAATTTTACTTATAGAGGTAGTATTATAATCATACGCAAATAAGACAAGAACACAACAGTAATGAAAGATAATTATAGGTTGACTACTTTGACCACCATACATACAAAAATTCTTAATACACCAATAATTCATTAATTCTTGCAAATAAACTTCAACAATAAATTTAAAAGATTATACACCATAACCAGTTGGTTTCATTTCAGTTACGCAGTGAGAGTTCAACATACATAAACCAGTAAGCATAATACAGCATATAAATAAAATCAAGGACAAGAATAATATGATCCTCAAGTGATGGTGAAGTAGTAAAAGAGTTTAACAAAACTTAATATTCTCCAATGGCACAGGTCAAAACTTTCTCAATAAGGACCAAGAAACACAACAAATCAGAGAAAGGCTGGATAAGTGGGACTGCATTAAACTGTAGAGATTCTGTATGGCAAAGGACATAGCTAGTAAATTAGTTAGGAAGCCTACAGAATGGGAGAAGATCTTCACTAACCATACAACAGATAAAGGCCTCATATTTAAAATATATCAACAGCTCAAAAAATTGAATCACTCCAGAACTAATCTCCAAAGAAACAACCACCCCATTAAAAGATGGGCCAAATCAATGGTTTCCCTCATTCATCATAATCAGTAGAAACCTTGGGCTCTAGTAGCAGAGATCTGCAATAGAGCAAAACCTTGATACATAAGGCCATATAGTATGAAGCTAATTGAAAGGACCTCCAGGATATTGAAACAAAAGCCATATAATGAATGATTGTTGTCCTTAATGTACTATGTTGTCTCTCATCTCCTTTGCTGTCCCTTGGTTATCTCATATTGGTATAGTATCTCACTTTGTTATCTGATATATTGAATTTATTTGTATTTGGATATTTGAAATTTGATAGGGAAGGGGGAAAACCAAGACGGGTGTGGGGTGTGGGGGGGGAAGGAAACGGGTACCAAGACATGTGAAAGGGTATCAATGTATGTGAATTAATGCACCTTCTATCTGGCAAATATCATGTAACCCTTTTACTAATTACAATAAAAAAAAGACAAAAAATAAAATAAAAGATGGGCCAATGACTTAATGAGAGTCTTCTCTGAAGAAGAAATAAAAATGGCCTATAGACACATGAAGAAATGCTCAACATCTCTGGCCATAAAAGAAATGCAAATCAAAACAACTCTAAGATTCCACCTCACTCCAGTTAGAATGGCCAGGATCAAGAAAACTAATTACAACAGATGCTGGAGGGGATATGGCCAGGAGGGGTCACTACTACACTGTTGGTGGGAGTGCAAACTCGTTCAGCCACTATGGAAAGCAGTATGGCAGTTCCTCAAAAGACTAAACATAGAGCTTCCCTATGACCCAGCAATTCCACTACTTGGCATTTACCCAATCGTCCAGAAACAAGGACATACTAAATCCACTAGCAAAACGATGTTCATTGCAGCACTATTTACCATAGCAAAGATATGGAACCAACCCAGGTGTCCCTCAGTTGATGAGTGGATCAGCAAGATGTGGTATTTATACACAATGGAATTCTATGCTGCTGTCAGAAAGAATGACATCTCCCCATTTGTAAGGAAATGGAAAGACCTAGAAAAAATCATATTAAGTGAAGTAAGCCAGACTCAAAGGAACATAGGCTCAATGGTTTCCCTCATTTGTCATAATCAGTAGAAACCTTGGTCTCTCCTAGGAGAAACAAAAGCCATATAATGAGTCATTGCTTTTCTTAATGTACTATGTTATCTCTCATCTCTTTTGCTTTCCCTTGATTATCTCATATTGTTACAGTATTTCACTTTGTTATCTGATATATTGGATATATGCGTATTTGGTTATTTGAAATTGGATAGGAAAGGGGGGAAAACAAGATGAGGGTGGGGGTGGGGGGAGGGAAATGGGGACCAAGACATGAGAAAGGGTATCAATGTATGTGAAGTATTGTACCTTCCATCTGGCGAATGTAATGTAACCCTTCCATTAATTACAATAAAAATTATATGGAAAAAAAATTCTAAAGAAATGAGAAAAGAAGGAATGAATCAGGGCCGGGAGTTTGGCCTAGTGGTAGAGTGCCTGCCTAGCATGCACAAAGACCCGGGATCGATTCCTCAGCACCACATACATAAAAAGAAGCCGGAAGTGGTGCTGAAGCTCAAGTGGTAGAGCTCTAGCCTTGAGAAAGTCCAAGGACAGTGCTCAGGCACTGAGCTCAAGCCAGGACTGGCAAAAAAAAAAAAGAAGGAATGAATATCAAAATAGCCACTACAGATGGCAAACCAATAGCCAACAGTATATTCAACTATGAAAAGTGGAAATCAGGGCCAGAAATGTGGCCTAGTAGTGCTGGCAGTTGGGCCTAAAGGTAGAGTGCTTGCCTAGCACATGAAGACCAAGGACAATATTCAGGCCCTGAGTTCAAGGCCCAGGATTGGTACACGCACCAAAAAAAAAAAAAAAAAAAAAAAAAAAAAACAAAAAAAAACCACCCTTACCTAATCTCTCCATTTTGCAACAATACTGGGATTACTGTAGTGTTTTACTCCTTTATCAGAGAATGTCTAACAAATTTAGCATCACTTGACCAACAGATTGTCTTAGTACTGAAACACCAGTAAAGAAAAACAAAGGGGTAATAGGTACCCTTATTGTGATGTTGTCACAGTAAGATAGATAGACCTCTAGAGATATTTGCTTTTATTAAGATCTATGTGTTTCATTGTATTTGGGTATTTTGTAATTATGTATGTTTAAAATAATATGAAGTGTTTTTATCCATAGGGGAATATATTTTCCTGCTATGTGATGTAATCAGTTGAAGAAAAGATCATTGCATTATGTTTTTTTTTTCCCCCCTCTTGGGAGTGCATCTATTTAGGATCCACTAGGAAATTTGTTTCCATGTGTAAGTCTGAGTTTTGGGTTCTCTTTTGAACACACCAATTTTAACATTGTTCTATTTTGAATTCAGTCCCTTGTATAACATTGCCAAAAAATAATAGCCATTGTTTAATATATGAGGTCCCATGGAAAGTCCTTTAAGGTAGCTTTCAAAGGATCCCTAACAGGCTTGGGCAAGTGGCTTAGTAGTAAGTGTGCTTATCTAGCCTGTGCTTATCTAGTGAGGAAGCTGAGATTCAGAGCCCTGTTGTTCAAAGTCAGCGTCTGCAGCAAAGTTTGTGAAGGGTCACCTCCAATTAAACAACAATGCTGGACTGCAGGCAAAGCTCAAACCAACAGTAGAGTGACAGCTGTAAAATGAGCAGGGACACAAAGCACCCGCTGGGAGAATGGCACAAAAGATAGCAGAGAACTTGAACTTGAAACTCAGTTTAGGCCTGCTACAATGAGACTCAGGACCAGGCCAGAGCCCATGGATGAAATCTCTTAACCTCATCCCAGCATCAGGCCAAGAACAGTATACCCAGTGGGGCAGATTCAAGCTTTCACCTGCATCAGCTCAAGCCTTACAGGGATCTATTTTAGTGTCAGTCTTAGTAGCCAAATACTTTATTAGCAAAAGCAATCACAAGGAAAAAAGCAATACTGAAGGAACCAATATTACAGATTTCAAATCGTATTCTAGGGTCATTTTGATGAAAAGACCAAGCACAAAATCCAACTCAAGACAGCACGGTGGCTCACACCTGTAATCATAGCTACTCAGGAGGCTAAGATCTAAGTATCAAGGTTCAAAGCCAGCCCTGGCACAAAAGAACCTGTGACTTTTATCTCCAACTAACATCTAGAAAATGGGAAGTGGGGGTTGGCTGGAGGGTAGGTAGGTAGCCCATGACCCACAAAAAAATAAATAAATAAATAAATAAAAATGGACTCAAAGTCCTATGGGACAGAATTGAAGGACCAAAACTTAAATTACAAAGCTATAGTCACATTAATTTTTGACAAAGAATCCAAAAGTCTTAACTAGAGAAAAGACAGATTTTTCAACAAATGGTGCTAGAAAAACTAGTTATCTACTTTCTGGAGACTAAAACTGGACCTTTAAATCTCACTTTGTATAAAAATCTACTCCACATGGATATGAGATCTGAAACTTTGAAATTACTATAAGATATCAATAAGGAAAACTGTGGTAGATATAAGCACAGGTAATTATCTAGTGAATAGTACCCCTAATTGCAAAGAAAATGAGCGAGGATTGAGTAGTGGTCCTTCATCAATGTTTCTAGACAACAAAGAAACAACTAGAACCAAGTGATAACACATAGAATGGGAGAAAATAATTGTTCCCTATTCAATGGGTAAAGCACTATATTACCCAGTGAATAACAGGAAAAAAATATTGAAACAGACAATTCTCAGAAGAACAGAAAATGGCTAAAAGATACATGAAGAAATGCTTAATATACTTAGCAATAAAGGAAATGCAAATCAAAGCCACACTAAGATTTCATATCATCCTCATCAGAAAGGCAGTCATCAAGAAAATAACAAGTGCTGAAAATAATACAAAGGACAAACACTGCTAGACTGACGGTGGGAATATAAATTAATGTTACCAGTATGGAAATCACTATGGCGTGTCCTCAAAAACTAAAGTAACCTTATCTTCTCACCATACCACTTTTGGGAATATATCCCAAGGAGTATAAATTGGTACACTAGAGAGATACTTGTATAACTGCACTATGGACTCAATCTGTAGTGTGTGGGTGTGTATGATTACAGTGTGTAGAGTTATAGTTAAATAATATATATAAATAATTTAGATTGTTACTGAGCTATAAAGGAAAATGAAATGACATAATTTGCAGAAAAAATCGATAGAACTGGAGATATTGGGTTGTGCAAGATTAAGCCCAAATGGCCAAATATTGTGTACTTTGCTTATTTATAGAATCTAGACTTAACAGATACATAAACACATGGATATATATGTATTTATATACAAAGAGAGAAATAAAGACTGATTGTAACTGTAGGACTTTAGAAAAACAGGAGTGAATGCAGAGCAAAAGATCAAAATTTATTGTGTTTTTATTCTATTAATGTTCTCCCCTTAAATAGGAAGACAAAGTATCATACCAGCTTTTTCTGTTATGATGTCCCCAAGACCTTTTGCCTAAGTTTGGCTAGAAGCATGGTCATCCTGATCTAGGCCTCCCATGTAGCAAGTGTAACAGGCATATATGGCATTGGTTGGATATGGAGCCTTTTAAACTTTTTGCCTGGGCCAACCTCAAACCATAGTCCACATAATCTCTTTCCTAAGTAGCTAGCATTACAGTTATGAGGTATTGGTACTGGCTTAATAAAGCTATCCTTATTTATTATTCATATATTTTCTTGTCCTTAATGGGTATGTGTCAGTTACCTGAGCCAATTTCAAAACACAAAAGCAAAATTCTGGTAAAAATAAAAACATGAGGCAGGGCTAGAGTTACAGTTCAAGCAGTAGAACAATTTCCTAGGAAATATACTGCCAATAATTGATTACCATGTATCTTCAATTTTTTTAATTTCTATTATTATGTTTTTGCTATTCCTGGGCCTTAAACTCAGGGCCTGAGCACTGTCCATGAGCTTTTTCCTCAAGGCTAGAGCTCTACCATTTGAGCCACAGAATCTGTCATTTTAATGACATTTTGGGGCCGGGAGCTTGGCCTAGTGGTAAAGTGCTTGCCTAGTGTTTAACTAAGGCTGGAGTTTGATCCTCAGTACCACATGCATAGAAAAGCTGGAAGTAGTACTGTGGCTCAAGTGGTAGAACTCTTGCCTTGAGAAAGCCCAAGGATAGTACTCAGGCCCTGAGTTCAAGCCCCAGGACCTTTCTCAGGGTTTCAAAGTGAAATTATAAAGCAGTGATTAAATAATACCTTAATAAAACATAGGATATTCAAAAAATTGATACTTAGCAGAAGGAAAATGGTAATATTCACCAAACTCTGTAAGAGGCTGTAACAGTCATCTTCCAAAAGGTCAATACTAATTTGTAGTCAGCTACACTGGTTTCCTGGGCAAACACAGGCTAACTCCTAGTCATTAGAGAGGGAGAGAGGGAGGGAGGGAGGGAAATAGATAGATAGATAGATAGATAGATAGATAGATAGATAGATAGATAGATAGATAGACAGATAGATAGACTGAGTCATACATGCATATATACATATGCAAGTACACATATACAGACAATAGAAACATGATATAAAGATAGATATGAGATGGAGAGATAGTGATTAGATAGATGAGACATGCAGATATAGTACCATCCCCTAATTTGTTTTTCCTAATCCCAAATGTGGGGCACCTCTAACTGCCTAGAAATTTAGATTTCATCATGCAACCCAGAATTTAATAATTTTAATAGAATTGTCCTCTTCTGTACAGCTACTGGAATATGAGTAATAGCCTGTTCAGAGTTCTGAACTTTTGCAAGATAAGGAGAAAAGGAGTTCAACAGACAAAATAAAGCAACCGCATAGAAAGAAAGTGCCCAGAACAGAATGTTCTCTTTGCCTTAGATGATGCATGGTGGCTTTGTATTCAAATACAACATGAAGTTCACCTCTTGAGTGGGAGGAAGACTAAATTTTACAATGGCTTATGTGTCCATCACTGCATTTCACAGAACTAGTCTATTCCTGAATAGCCCAATAAGTGAACAAGAAAATAACCTGGAAGGTGGAATTCGAAATTTTGATGACTGTGGCCTTGGAGCAAATGACTGATTTCTATTATGGTAAAACAATCCTCTTTCTTTTAAATGGTAATTTTGTGAGGTAGAGAAGGGTAAGTTAAACCTTAAATGAGATAGTACGAATAAACACATTGGTATTCCTAATGTTCAGGCATCACTAAAGTGAAAGAGAACTTAAGTGTTCTGACTGGAGATACATTTTAACTGGGAGAAACAATGGCCACAAAATCCTAAGATCTGAGTATGCATGGAAATATCAGGGTGAATAAAATCTCACTTTGCACAATCACAGAACTTACTTCCAGAACTTAACTTCCAGAACTGCTTACTCGAGGAGCACTATAAGATGAGTAAATAACACTTTAGAAAGGTTCCGGTCAACTGAAATTTGTCAAATTCCATAAAACACTGATGGTTGTCACATTGCAACAAAGTGTTCAGCCAGAAAAATAAAATCAATCTAAGGGAGTTTTTTTTGGTTTTTGTCTTTGTTTTTTTTTTATCATTCCTAGAGACAATTTTACATCATGGGTAGAATTTTACCTCAGGATTTTTAGCCATAGATTTATTTCTCTTAATCCTCAGGTGACTCTCACAGATGTGAGTAAAGTTATAAATGGCTTGCTTTTGTCCATGGTCACATACTTGTGATTGCACTTTATACTGCTGGTAAAAATCCCCTCTAGTCAGTGCTAGGAGTTTAGCCTACTGCTAGAGTGCTTTCCTAGCATGCACGGAAGACCGGGGTTTGATTCCTCGGTTCCACATACATAGAAAAAAAAGCCAGAAATGCTGGTGTGGCTCAAGTGGTAGAGCTCTAGGCTTGAGAAAGTATAAGGACAGTGCTGAGGCCCTGAATTCAAGGCCCAGGACTGACAAAAAAAAAATCCCTCTAGTCAGATATCATGGTAGAAAATGTATGTTCTCAATCTGACCCTTTATAAACCCTTTCTTTCTCACAAGGGAACATGCTGCGGAAAAAGAACAAGAAATGAATGTGAGTCAAATCAGTTGTCACCTGAGGCAGTATGGGAGGGAGAAATCTGAAAAGCAGCAGAAATTTGTGGCCCCTAAGAAGCTAGTTTACATCGACATAGAAGCCAGAGAACAAGGCATGACTGAGATAGGAGGTTGAGAAAATGGTACTAGAGGAAAAGGATCTGTCCAGACATAAAAGATGAGGTGGCTTTTGTCAAAATAAGAACATTCTTCTATTTACATGATATTCAGTGAATACTGAACAACAGGATTAAAGCTTAAATATTATACTGAACATGCAGAAATATTATGTGAAGTCCACAGAGAGTATCCTGAATTCTCAGGAACACACTATTGAGAGGTTCCCTTATAGATGACAGAGCCAGAGGAGTCATCAGTAAGCAGTGGAGAAAGTCTGGCCATTTAATGGAAGAAAATTGTCTTCTAACAACAAAATCCTAGCTGTCTGAAAAATTGTCTTCTAACAACAAAATCCTAGCTGTCTGACTGGGGAAAGATCTTGAGCCCATTTTCTGTGATGCAAATCGCAAATATCACAATGATCCTTTAGATATGAACACAACACCTACAATTACTGTAAATTAGCATTCACGCAACTCAGTCCCCTCCCAGTTTTCAGAAAATGAGTGAGTAGCTTTAGATCCTATGCAATTCTACCTTTGAAACATGCTTATAATGCTAGATTGACCAGAGCGCTAAAAGAGAATGGACCTTCGCTCTAGATTATCTATCTTACTTCTAAAAAATGGCATGAGTCTCAAACTTTTCTTTTAGTCTAAATTCTCATGCGTGCCAACCTCCATAGAGGAAACAAATGGCTAACAAATAAGGCCCACACCTGGTGTTTTATCTAACTAGTGGTCTCTAGGTAGTATAAATGTTGTGAATCTCTTACAAACATTATTCTAATAAATAGTTGATTTGGAAGCTAGCACTCAATCTTAGCAATCACTTTATACTTACTACTCTCCATGCAAAGAAAAGTTAAGGGAGGCAAAAAGAACAAGTAAAATAGCCAGGTACCAGTGGCTCACATCTGTAATCCTAACTACACAAGAAGCAAATATGGGAATAGGGAAATCAAAGCTTAATGTCAGCACAGACAAAAAGTTACCAAGACCCCACTTCAGCTAATAAAAAACTGAATATAGGAGCCTGGAGTCCTCAGTGCCACATACATACAAAAAAGCCAGAAATGGTGCTGTGGCTCAAGTGGTAGAGCTCTAGAACATTGCCTAGGCCCTGAGGTCAAGGACTGGGACTGGCAAAAAAAGAAAAAAAAAAAAAAGCTGACAATATACGTGCATGCCTTTCACCAATGTCACCAATGAGGGAGACTGAGATCGTGCCTGTAATCCTTGGTACTCAGGAGGCTATTATCTGAGGTTCATGGTTCAAAGCCAGCATGGGCACTGAAGCCCGTGAGACTCGTTATCTCCAATTACCCACCAGAAAACTAGAAGAAGTGATATGGCTCAAGGGGTAGGGCAGTAGCCTCGAGCTGACGAGCTCAGGGTCAGTACCCAGACCCAGAGTTCATGTCCTGTGACTGCCAAAAAAACAAATAAAAAATAACTCTGAGTACAGTAGTACATACCCGTCATCTCAAAAAGAGCCAGAGCGAAAAAGGGGCAAGAGGCACAGCATCTACCAAGCAAGTGAGAGACCCTGAATCCAAACTAGAAGAGGACAGAGGCCAGGAGCATAGCACAGTGGTAGAGTGCTTGCCTACGATGATGCACAAAGCCCTGGGTTTGATTCCTTGGTACCATATACACAGAAAAAGCCAGAAGTGATGCTGTGGCTCAAGTGGTAGAGTACCAGCCTTGAGAAAGCTCAAGCACCAAGGACAGTGCCCAGACCTGGATTGCAAGCCCCAGGACTGCTAAAAAGGGAAGGAAGGAAAGAAGGAAGGAAGGAAGGAAGGAAGGAAGGAAGGAAGGAAGGAAGGAAGGAAGGAAGGAAGGAAGGAAGGAAGGAAGGAAAGGAAAGGAAAGGAAAGGGAAGGGAAGGAGAGGAGGAGGAGGAGGAGGAGGAGGAGGAGGAGGAGGAGGAGGAGGAGGAGGAGGGGGAGGAGGAGGAAGAGGGAGAGATAGATAAGAAGATGGAATTCTTTACCTGTGTTCATTTTTCCGGTGACATAGTAGAATTAGACTTTGGGTTACCTACCTCCTAAGATACCATGCTTCCAAATGTACCATTTTATACCACTAAGGGGCATTCCAATATTTCCACATAATCTGACAAGTTTTTCTCTTTGATTTTGAAGCTCTGCTATTAAACATTTCAAGTCAAAGCAAAGAGTTGGAGAATTAACCAGGCTTTCACAAAACATGATCTACAAGTCAAAATCTATGGGAAATAAGAAAAGGCTCAATGGTTTCCCTCATTAGTAATACTTAGTATAAACCTAGGACTTTCCTAGCAGAGGATTACAGTAGGTCAAAACCTAGCTACACAAGGCCATATAGGATGAGACTAAATGAAAGGACCTTCAAGATGTAGAAACAAGAGCTTTGCATTATGTGATTGTTGTCCTTAATGTACTATGTTATTTCTCTACTCTTTTGTTGGCTCTTGGTTAATCTCATGGTTACAGAATCTGACTTTGTTACCTGGTATACTGTATATACATTTATTGGTTTATTTCAAATAGGAAAAGGCAGGGGGAAAACAAGATGTTTGGGAGGGGGTGGGAGGAGGGAAATGGGAAGAAAAACATGAGAGGGGGTATCAGTGTGTGAGAAGTGATGTACCCCCTCTGTCTGGCAAATGTAACTGTGAACCCTCTATACATTACAATAAAAACTAAAATTAATTTTTTTAAAAATCTTAAATGAGGCCGGGAGTTTGTCCTAGTGGTAGAGTGCTTGCCTAGCATGCACAAAGACCCGGGTTCAATTCCTCAGTACCATATACACAAAAAAAGCTAGAAGTGGTGCTGTGGCTTAAGTGGTAAATCCCTAGCCTTGAGAAAATCCAAGGACAGTGTGCTCAGTGTCCTAGTGGTAGAGTGCTCGCCTAGCATGCACGAAGCCCTGGGTTTGATTCCTCAGTACCACATACACAGAAATAGCCAGGAGTGAGTGCACTATGGCTCAAGTTGCAGAATGCTAGCCTTGAGCCAAAAGTGTCCAAGGTCAGTGCCCAGGCCCTCAGTTCAAGCCCCAGGACTGCAAAAAACAAAAACAAAAACAAACAAAAAACCTTCATAGAAATAGAAATACAGCAAAAATTACCACAACGAATTCCCTGTTAATCCATATTATCCAATTGTATCATAACATTCTTTTAAAAACAGTCCTCCTGTCTCATTTAGAAACATCTGGCTAATAAGCACCTCATTACCTTATATTCCATGTGAAGGGAGAACTGAAAAGTGACAGGCATATATGACTAAGGGGTCTGGGATAAAAGTCACACTAACAATCAGATGCAAGACTTTTAACCAATTACGCTGCCTGTTATGTGCCAGAACCTGTATCATTCCATTTCACCTTTCCCTTAGCTACTTTAAGGAACATCATGCAGACAAAGGAGCAATGAGGTTGAGCAACAGATTGAAACTTTCTAACTGGGACAGACAAATTTGCATTTTTCCCTCATGTTTTTTCTCCAGTGAAAATGAAAAGTATTGATTTAATACAGTTCTAGTGCTTCCACAACACTCCCTGAACATCTGAAAGGATTAGAAGGAAATGCTTGCAAAACTGAAAATATTACATGCCTGTAGCCTCAAGAATATATTATGTAACAAAATTAACCAAATTTTGATAGGTATAATGTGTGCTTTTCCCTAATATCGAAAGAGTCCCTTGAATTTTATATATTTTAGAAGTGAAAGAGATAGTAAAGCCATCCAGCAGTTATGAAAATGTTCTTCAGGCTGGGGTGCTTAGTGGTAGACTGCTTGCCTCGCAGGCATGAAACCCTGGGTTCCATCCATATTAGCACATGCACAGGAAAAGCCAGAAATGGTGATCTGGCTCAAATGGCAGAGTTCAAGCCTTAAGCAAAAGAAGCTCAGGGATAGTACCCAAGTCCCTGAGTTCAAGCCCCAGGACTTGTTTAAAATAAAAGGGCCTATGTCTACATTAACAAATATAGTAGACATAGGTTAGATATGATTATATCTTTAAAACATGGCTTGTGTAACTGAGAGACAGATTTTATTTCACTTCAATAAACTTAAATAGCTACATGTGCCCAGTGACTTATCTGTCCTGTAATCACTAATCTGTTCATCTACTCAAGGTTTACTCTCTTTCATAGCCACATTCACTCCCAACAGCTTTACTTACCATTCGTAATGTAGTCCTCACTGGATGTCTGGATGAAATACATTTAGCCAGCTATCTTCAAATGCAAATATTAGGAAGACACCCGTGCTAGGCATAGATGTATTTTATAAGTTACTAAAGCAGCAGTAAGTGTGTGACTAGCATAGAAAATCAGTGTAGCTGCCTTTCAATCTACTGATTATGAATCTCCCCACTAAAGTCTTTGCAGAAATCTCAAACATCAACATATCCAATGTGATATACTTCTCTCTCATTTCCTTCACCCAAATCCTTAAAATTGAAATTACTGGGTTGATTACTACTATTTTGATACTTGTTTTCTATATTTCTTACATGTGCTTCAGGTCCCAATTCCTTCATAACTGCTTTCTGTTGTGTCATCAACTGTTCTTTTTTTTCATGCCAGTACTAGAGCTTGAACTTAGGGACCTGCACAAATGGCTTGGCTCACTAGATTATGGCGACCAAGCTCTCTCTCATAAGTCATGTCTCCAATCTAACTTTTTTGGGGTTATTTTGGAGATGGAATTTCAAGGTATTTTTTTGCTGGAGCTGGCTTTAATCACAATATTGGCCTCCTGAGTAGCTAGTATTACAAGTATGGACAATTACCATATGGCTCTTTAACTTTTCGTCGTATATGATTTAAATAGCTTCTCATTTCCTTTTCTAAATATTCTTTATTTTCTTAGGAGCTACTCTAGAAGTCTTAGATTTATCTTCTTAATCTGGTATCATACATCTCTTGGTATTCTAGGTCTCTCATACATTTTTGAGGGACTATTCATTTACCTTCATCATTTTTACTACCTTCCTTCAATTGCTGTATCTCCAAGTTTGTTGATTCTTTCATTTACCTGCTCAAAGAAGGTGTCTGACATCTGGCAAGCACTGCTACTCCAATTCTGAGAACATTACAAGGGCTGCAAGTAAATCAAAGAAAAACTTCTAAGCCAATCTTGCTTCACATAGTAATTTAATACATATGGATTCGTCAGTCAAAATATACAGTCACAATTTCTTTATTGCGAAATCTCTATACCTGTCTCTTGCCAGATGCATTAGGAATGTAACAATTCGCACCAGAGCTGCCTCTAAGCTACCGAACAGGTAATAGCAAAGGGGTCAGTAAAAATGTCACAAAATTCTTACCAAGATTCAATAAGCAATGTCCTCAGCAAGGACTAATTGGTTTGTTGTAGGTTATTTTATTGGATTCCAGTATCCAGAAAAAGTTGAAGTCTCTGTTTTGTCGTTTTTCAAATAACATCTTTCTATATGGTATTGGAAATATAAACACAACTACATAGACATAAAAACCTATGACTCTATAGATACAATGTTTTATTTCATAAATTAACATCTATCTATGATATACAAACCCTTAGCCTAATTTTGATTATGTTCTAAAAACCAAGAGCCAGTGATTATATAGATTCCCTTCTTGAACACTTGTTTGTTAAACATGACATTTGAAATATGATGTAAAAATCAATGTTAATAAATTCTTTAATAAAGAAAAATATATGAAAAACAAACAAAGAAAAATAACATCTTTCTTTCTAAAAAGTTCAAGGAACAGTGCTCAAGCCCAGAACTGGCAAAAAAAAAAAAAAAAAAAAGAGGGCCGGGAGTTTGGCCTAGTGGTTGAGTGCTTGCCTAGCATCCACGAAAACCAGGTTCGATTCCTCGGTACCACATACATAGAAAAAAGCCAGAAGTGGTGCTGAGGCTCAAGTGGTAGAGCTCTCTCTAGCCTTGAGAAAGTCCAAGGACAGTGCTCAGGCCCTTAGCTCAAGCCCAGTACTGGCAGAAAGAAAAGAAAAGAAAAAAAAAAGAAGAGAAGAGAAGAGAAAAGAAAAGAGCGAGAAATGGTGCTGTGGCTCAACTAGTAGAGCTCTAGCCTTGACAAAGTCCAAGGACAGTGCCCAGGCCCTGAGCCCAGGCCCAGGACTGGCAAAAAAAAATAAAAAATAATAAAATAAAATAAAATTTATTATTGACTTCAAGTAATTATATATATTTTATTATTATTATTATTATTTTTTGGCCAGTCCTGGGCTTGAGCTCAGGGCCTGATTACTGTCCTTGGGCTTTCTCAAGACTAGAGCTCTACCACTTGAGACTCAGCACCACTTCTGGCTTTTTTTCTATGTATGTGGTACCAAGGAATCGACCCGGGCCTTTATGCATGCTAGGCAAGCATTCTACCACTAGGACAAACTCCCGGCCCCATGTAATTATATTTTATATTAGCATTTTCCTTTTGTTATAAGTTTACTTCAAGCTATAAAGTAGATACTAAAATAAATGCTCATCAGATTATTCTTTCCTACTTTTAATAAATGAGTTTTATATGTTTATACAATCATATTTCTTTTCTTTACATTGAATATCCACTGAATTTCATTAACAAGATTGTATTTTGAGAAATTCCATCTAGTCACCATCAGTGGAATTTCATTTAGAAATTCTGGGTGATTCATCATGGTTGAAATTGATCTATAGCTCTCATTTGGGAACAATTTTACTGGCTTTTTACTATTAAGATATTCAACTTCTGCAGAATTGATTTTCTTTTTTCATGATCTGAAATATATTTATTATGGAAATTGCATTCATTTTTAAAGTTCTATATACAGCTCTAAAAGACATCTTAATTAAATGGCTTTTATTTGACTATTTCTAGCTATTTGCATTTCTTTTGTGATTCAGGTTTTCTATGTCATGGGTTAATTTAGTAATTTGTATTTTAGAAAATGCTATCATTTAGAATTTCTTCAGCTTCTTGTAAGACAAAAAACATGACTCAAAGCAGATTAAAAGGGGGCTACTCTTGAGGCCTGGAATGTGGCCTAGTGGTAGATTGCTTGCAAGAAGCCCTGGGGTCAATTCCTTGGTACCACATACATAGAAAAAGCCAAAGTGAGGCCAGATTAGCCTAGTGGTAGAGTGCTTGCCTAGCATGCACAAAGACCGGGTTCGATTCCTCAGTATCACATACATTAAAATAAAATGAAAGTGGGGGGGAGGGCTGCAGTGTTATACACCTGTAATCCCAGCAATCAGGAAGTAGAAGAAAGAGGACTATGAATTGAAGGTTAGCTTAGAAGAGTGCCATCCTGGAACAAAAAAGCTAAGGCACAGAGTCCTGAGTTCAAGCTCTAGTAGAAGTCAATTTCCTTGAGCATTTTGTTATAGCGATGGAGAGCTGATTCATTTACACACAGGTGCCACCTGACATTTGCTCTTTTCTAGAATTCAGTATGCAAGAATGCTTTGGAATGGTGCAAGTTGTAGTCATTTACTCATAATGAACTTCTTATGTTCAAATAGTTGACTTTTATTTTTAGGAATTGAACTCAGGGCTTTGTGTGGGTAGGAAGAAGAATAGAGGGAGGAAGAAGGGGAGGGGAGGAGGAAATGAAAGATTCAAAGTATCATACTTACTTTAACGCAAGGTTTCCTGTGAAATGCACTTTCTCATGCCAGATAATAATGTTTTTATTCCTCAAATTATTACCTTCTGAGGAAGTTTCTGGTTTATGTGTACTCTGCTGGGGAAAAAAAAAATGCTCTCAAAGCAATTTAAAAACAGGAAAGGTTTACTTTGGCTTAAGATTGCTGAGGTTTCAGTTGGATTCCTTTGTCTGGGCCTATGGCAAGCAAGGCAAGACTATCTTGGAAGCCGGACAGGGTGGAGGAACCTGTTCAGTTTAGATGGCTAGGAAGCAGAAGAGAGAAGTAGCAAGGAGCTTTTGAGGGAAAGCCCCCAATGCTCTATTATTCCAGCTAGGTCTTACCTCTTATCTTCTGCCGCTTCCCATTAAAGCCATCTTAGTATCCATCAAAGAATCCATTGCTAAGATCAGAGGCCTCATGATCTAATTACTTTACAGAAGCATCTGGCTGGAATTAAGCCCCTAGACCATGAACCTTTCAGGCACATTTTATATTCAAACAATAACATATTGTTGCTGGCACAAAGATATAAACAGGATTGAGAACACAAAGTGATGGTAAGCTGATTTTCAAAAACAGAGTACAAACCATTAGCCTAATTTTAATTATGTTCTAAAATATAAGTGCCAGTGATTGTATATAGATTCCCTTTTTGAATACTTGTTTGTGAAATACATCATTTGAAATATTATGTAAAAATCAATTTTAATAAATTCTTTAATAAAACGTGTTCCTTAAATAATGAAGCATTTGGTGATCCTTCAAATAGTGCCTTAAATTGTCTCTTTTATATATGTTAATATAGATATAGTGTATCCATTTTATGTCTTTCATTTTTTTTAAATTTCAAGGTAGCATCACCCTTTATTTTAGAAAAGTCCCATGTAGCTAAATCTATTGGGAAAGATTTCTGATATGTCCAAAGGCACAAAGCGTGTGTGTATCTGATCAAATAAAATAGTATTTATCAACACAAACCCCTGGAAATGGAAACAAAAGGTTGGGTTTTTTTTGCATTGAATTTTTTTCCTCTTCCTTTTATCTTGTTTGTTCATTGTTTGAAAGAATAGAGAGGGAGCCCAGAAATGGAGGAACAAAGGTTGAACCAATGCAGGGGTGGTACTCACTAGACACTCTGCTGAAGGTGAAGTACACACTTGTGGGTGGAGATGGGAAGGAAACTCTGGAAGAGAGAGGGAAAAGGTGATATTGTCCAAAAAAAAAAGAGTATTCATTACTTGACTTATAAGTATAACCGCTCTGCACATTACCTTTACAATAACAATAAAGAAATGTGCATGCTAGGCAAGCACTCTGCCCCCAAGCCAAACTCCTGGTTCTATAGGTTGTATTTTTTAGTTTGACTCCCCTTATAGTTACAAAATGGTAGAAAAAGTCTAATTTGTTTACACATTTTGTGTTTCCCTCTGGATTGGAGTTTCTTAAAAACGGTTCTTGCAGTATCCAGGCCTTGAGCTCAAGACCCAGTACTGGCAAACCACACCCACCCTCTCCCCACAGAAACAGAACTCACTGTGAAGCCTAGGCAAGCTTTGAACTTGAATCCTCCTTCTTCAGCCTCCAAAACTGTAGGATTATAGTCATGCATTACCATGCACAGCTCCACATTGCAGTTCTATGAACTAAAATTCACTCAGGAAGGAAACTGAGGCACAGGCAAGCCTGGGCATGCCCAAGTACTGGGCCATTTACTGCTGCCTCTGGCTGGGGGGAGGGAATTTGCCACCCCCTGTGGAGAAAAGACTATTAAAATGTAGATTACTAGCCTCAAAGTGAGCTGGAAGGGCTCTGCTTTGGAGGGTGGGGGGAAGGCAAAGTCCTCCTCCCGCAGGTGATGGGCGGTACCTGCATCCCTGGAGACAGGGGTGGGTGCTTGACTGATTTGCTGTTTAGCCTATCAAACCAAGGTCTTGATTATTGAAATTGTTGGATAGAGTTATGTGCAAACATGAAAAACTTGGGTTCGATTCCTCAGTACCACATACATAGATAAAACTGGAAGTGCTGCTGTGGCTCAAGTGGTAGAGCTCTGGCTTTGAGAAAAGTCCAAGGACAGTGCTCAGGTCCTGAGTTCAAGCCCAGGACTGGCAAAAAAAAAAAAAAAATGTTATGACAGAGTTAAAGAATGAATAAACTATGACTACCAGAAAAAATAACGATGTTGTGACACCATGACCTCTAGAAAATACAATTGAATTGAATGAGTGAATGAACGACAAAAAAAAAAAAAGTCTCCACAGGTGCAGGGAGTTTAGCCTAGTGGTAGAGTGCTTGCCTAGCATGCACGAAGACCGGGAATCAATTCCTCAGTACCACATGCATAGAAAAAAAGCCAGAACTGGTGCTGTGGCTCAAGTGGTAGAGTTCTAGCCTTGAGAAAGTCCAAGGACAATGCTCAAGGCCCTGAGTTCAAGCCCAGGACTGGCAAAAAAAAAAAAAAAAAAAGTTATGACAGAGTTAAAGAATGAATAAACTACCACTACCAGAAAAAATAAAGATGTTGTGACATCATGACCTCTAGAAAATACAATTGAATCGAGTGAGTGAATGAATGACAAAAGTTTCCACAGGATCTTTTTTTTTTTCATTTCATAGATAAATTTCCCACAGGTACTCTCTTGTTACCTGGGCTTGAGCTCAGGGCCTGAGCACTGTCCTTGGACTTTCTCAAGGCTAGAGCTCTACCACTTGGGCCCCAGCACGACTTCCGGCTTTTTTCTATGTACGTGGTACCGAGGAATCGAACCCGAGTCTTCATGCATGCTAGGCAAGCACTTTAACCACTAGGCCAAACTCCCGGCCCTCTCTTGTTCTTTTCAAACACTAGCTTTTAGTTTTAGTTTAATCTTCAAGAGCATTAGGGTGCTGTTTTATAAAATTTAAAAAAAAAAAAAAAGGTCTCCACCGTGTCTGTCATCTACGCTGGCCTGATTATTTCTAGAGCACTGTGCTCCTTTCTGAGCACCATTCTTTAAAAACAACAAAGTACAGGATCACTAAAAACAGAGCAAAGGAATGCTGTCAATGCAGTACCTGCGCCTGGGGTTTCCAGTGGTGACTCTGCCTCCCTTGCCCTGAGCTTTTTTGGGAATAAAACTGATTTTCCTACATTGAATGTCAACTTATAGACAAATGTAGATATTTAATAGTTTATCTCCTTCCTTGCCCTCTTCCAGTTCGCATTGCTGGAGACACTTGACTATCCTAGCTGTGGCCTCACTCTAGGGTCTGAATTCAATCCCCTTTCCATATGTCTGCCACTAGTGGGATTGTGGGAATAGGAAGTAATAATGGAATTTCTGGCATTTCTTCAGGGTGAATTATTACGAAGATTCCTTCCCAACACCCTTTACCTTTATCCTTGGCAACCTACACGCAACTACCATTAATCTAAGCCAAGCCTGAGGGATATATTGAACTGAACTAGTCTACATTTCAAGGCATTTGGCTAAAAAAGCCTATTGCTTATGTAGTCCTCCAGGCATGAAAGGATGGTCTAACAGGCTGTCTCAGAGAGCTTATCGTGTTTTCTCTTTCTTTGCTGCTGGCCAAAGGAGTTTGTCTAATAGTATCTGTGACATTTGTGGGATTAAACTATGTGATTTACATAGCAAAATCGATGGGCTGGGCAGATGGATGCCAAATCTAGGCTCAGATCATTGCTGAGCACAGACATTATGATGGGGTTAGCTTAGCTTGCTTTCTGCCTAATGAATTAGTGAGTTCTGGGGCTTTCTGCACATAGATTACACAAGTGTCAGAATGATTGGAGTTTAGATGGTGAAACCCTAGTGACTTCTCTCCATTATTCATAATCATCTGTTCAGTTGTCTGTTTCCTTGGGGTCATTCTAAGACAAAGAGTTCAACATGCTAAATTTGTGCAATTTAAATTATGAATGACCATTAATACATTTGACAAATGATTCTTACTCTATGCCAGGTACTATACTCTAAGTTGGTAGTAATGCTGACTACCTTAGCAATTGTAACTCTTAGGAAAATTTATATTATGAGCAAGGACTGAATTACCAGTCTGAAGAATGCTCACAGTACTAATGCACAGTACTAATACACAGTACGAATGTACAGTACTAATGCACAGTACTAATGGACAGAATTGGGCTGGTCAGAGGAAGGTTGTAGGGTGTTGAGTTTTGGAACTGCTTGCTTCTTTTCATATAATCACTTTGATATCTTCTTAATTTTCTTTTATTATTTTGTTATCAAAATAACATTGTTGACATTAAACAGATGCTTATGAATACAATGCATCCTGATATCACATCTTTCATCATTCTCCCTCCCAACTCACCCCTTCCCTCCATTTTCTTAATTCTTTTTCTTTTCTTTTTTTTTTTTTTCTACCAGTCCTAGAGCTTGCACTCCAGGCCTGAGCACTGTCCTTGAGCTTTCTCAAGGCTAGGGCTCTACCTCATGAGCCACTGCACCACTTCTGGCTTTTTCTATGTACGTGATCTGAGGAATCAAACCAGGGTCTTTGTCCATGCTAGGCAAGCACTCTATACCACTAGGCCAAACTGCCGGCCCCTCAGCTTTTTTAATTTCATAGGCTATGCGTTGAAATGTTTTCCTCTGCCGAAGTATTGCTTTGCTTTTTGTTTTTTGTTCTTCTTTTCCCCCCAGGCTTGGGCTTGAACTCCACAGAATCATTTCCAGTTTTTCTATGTGTTACAAAAGAATTGAACCCAGATGCAGGAAGACCCAAGTACATAGACACAATCCCTGAGCTTGCACTCCAAGAGCACAATCTCCATATGTAAGGCTTTGTTTTCTCCAAAGCAGAGCCTTTCCTGCTTGCTTTGTGGCTAGTCATCTGCATTTTAAAAGCCTTTTCTCCACAGGGGGTGGAGACACCAGCCAGGGGCAGAGAAGTCACCAACCCCCACCACCTGGGCAGGCCCTGGCTTGGCTGTGCCTCAGTTTCCTTACTTAGGCTCAGCCACCTTACTTCAGCTCCCGCTGAATTGGAAGAGGACAAGGAAAGAAATAAAATATTAAATATGTGCAATCATCTGTAAGCTGACACACGGTGCAGGAAATCAGTTTATCATTCTTGACATATATTATACCAAGTGACATGGTTACTTAAAAGAAATTCTAAGGAGCTGGGAGTGTGGCCTAGTAGTACAGTGCTTGGCTAGCATGCACAAAGCCCTGGGTTCGATTCCTAGAAACCACATACACAGAAAAAGCAAGAAGTGATGCTGTGGCCCAAGTGGCAGAATCTAGCCTTCAGCAAAAAGTGTCCAAGGACAGTGCTCAAGCCCTGAGTTCAAGCCCCAGACTGGTACAAAAAAAAAATTTCTTTTGAAGGCAGTGAACCAGGCTTTCCATTCCCTTTGAATACATGTCCTTTGCTTCCTTTTCCACACCTCTGGTGTTTTTTCTTTTTCAGTGTCAGTATTTGAACTCAGGATCTGACACTCCCTCAGCTTCCTTGCTTGCTTAGTGCTCTATCACTTGAGAGATGCCCCCAACTTGGCTTTTTGCTAGGTTTTGGAAAATAAAGCTCCCCAGACTTTTCTGCCCAAGCTACTTTGAACATCAGTCGTTCAGATGTCAAGACTCTGAGGAAGTGAAGACTACAGGCATGAGCCTTTAGCACCCAGCTCCTTATTCGATTTTTCTTCTACCCAAAGTCACAGTGTTTCATATTAACAGAATTCATGTTAAGCTGTAACTGGCTGTTAGCTTTATGATTTATTATTCCTTCCAGCAGTAGTTTGGGAGATGTAGTACCTTATTGTAAAAGAATGACTCTAATAGCACAATCTCAGGCAAAGCTCGGGAGAGACATTTTTCTACAAAAGAATTTTAGGAGGCTTCTCATATCACAGCCCACTGGAAATGAAACAGACCAGATTAATCCAAATGTGAGAGATGAAAAGGAAAAGAAGACTTTGATTTGACTCTCTATCATCCAATTATGCTTACTTCAAGACTCAATTGCCATGGTTTTACTGTCATCACTCCTTAGTAGTTGAACCTATGGCCATAAATCTGGTATCCAGCAACTCAATGTCAGAATTCAGGTAACAGCACTGCTCACTGCACTCACTGTGACTGCTGTTAGGGGAAAACATAGTAGTAATCGTGCAGGCCCCAGCCCCTGGCACAAGGCATAAACCATGGCAACTATTCAAAACTAAAATTATTTGTCTATCTGCATGGCCCTAGTTCCTGGCATACTGCCTGGCATATAATAAGGCAATGGTTGAGTTATTTCTCTTCATCCTCACCTTTCTCTGGGATATATACCTTTTTTTTAATGAGTTCCACAGATGTGTCTTACTAGAATCTTCATACCTTCCCCATAGCACTGGCAGTAACACCATCACAAAAGTCATTCTGCCTCTCATTCTGTGACAGCTTCTCAAGAGGTACATATTCAAGACCATTTTTCAGATGGGAAAATGGAGGTTATGAACTATTATTTTGGAACTTTAGCTCACCTGTCACCCCCTATATCTTGTTTTAAGCTAAAAAATAGCCCCCAATCAGGCCATGATAAATCTCATCACCTTTGTTTTTGCATTCTGTAAATGCCTGGGGTGGCTTTATTTTTGCATATTCAATCCACCATCTAAAAATCTTCTACTACCTCCAAACAACCTTCCCCAAAGAAGTCCAGTCATCATTGAGCCCTTTATAAAATCACCAAATCAGTACCATCTAATTTAGCACTTGGCTGCGTGAGCTCTTATCAGCGTCATTGCTTTTGTTCCTTCTATACCCAATAACCAAGAACCTATCATGTTTCAGACCTATGTGAGTACTAGGATGGCAGAAATCAAAAAAACTCTTACCCTGGTAGGAAACTGAACATGATGGGGCCAAGAGTTTGCCCTAGTGGTAGAGTGCTTGTCTAGCATGCATGAAGCCCTGGATTTGATTTCTGGTACCACATACATAGTAAAAGCTGTAGGTGGTGCTATGGCTCAAGTGATAGAGCTCTACATTGAGAAAACCCAAGGAGAGTGCTCAGGCCCTGAGTTTGAGCCCCACGATTGCCCCACCCCCCTCAAAAAAAAAAGAGAAAAATGAACAAAAGATTGAGTCCTTTGAATAGTTAAGAATGGGGGTGGCCACCAGTGGCTCACAACTGAAATCCTAGCTACCTACTTAGGACTGAGATCTGAACAATGCAATTCAAAGCCAAGTCGAGTAGGAAAGTTCAAACTCTAAGCTCGGGCTGGGAGTTTGGCCTAGTGGTTAAAGTGCTTGCCTAGCATTCATGAAGACCCGGGTTCGATTCCTCCTCGGTACCTCATACGTAGAAAAAAGCCAGAAATGGTGCTGAGGCTCAAGTGGTAGAGCTCTAGACTTGAGAAAGTCCAAGGACAGTGCTCAGGCCCTGAGCTCGAGCCCAGGACTGGCAAAAAAAAAAAACAAAACTCTAAGCTCGAAGTAACCTCCAGAATACCAGAACTGGTACTATGCTTTGCCTTGAGCAAAAGAGCCCAGAAGTGCCTCGGCACTGAGTTCAAGCCCCATGACCAACCAAAAAAGGAACTGGCTAACTTTTTGAGGATGTTGAGTAAAGTCTTCATAGAGAAAGGGGCCTATGACAGGAAGCTAGTAAGTGGAATGAATCGATGAAGCCTTGTGCAAAGGCATGCCCTTAAAAGAGCAACTCAGAGGGACTGGAAGTTTGGCCTAGTGGTAGAGTGCTTGCCTAGCATGCATGAAGACGCGGGTTTAATTCCTCAGTACCATATACATAGAAAAAAGCCAGAAGTGGTGCTGAGGCTCAAGTGGTAGAGCTCTAGTTTTGAGAAAGTCCAAGGACAGTGCACAGGCCCTGAGTTCAAGCCCAGTAATGGCAAAAAAAAAAAAAAAAAGACCACTACAGAAAATTGGCTTATTAATTCACCAAATGCATAGCAATATCCAGGGTATGTGAGGCACTGTAATATGTACACATGCTAAAAAAACAGGACTAACCCAATACTTCACTTGAGATTCAGAGGCTAAGTAGACAGAACAATTACCCCATAAGACCATGAAGTACATAGCTACAGACTATGGTAAGCATAAAGAAGGAAGGAAGAAGGCAAAGAATGATAGAATAGTTAGAGAGATACTGAAGAAAGTTGCAGTGATCAAAGGTCTTGAATTACAAAAAAAATCTTACTATGTTGAAAGTATTAAAAGAAGCTCCAGAAAACCAAAACTAGTGTGAGAAAGTGATTTAAGATGATGGGGAGGCCAAATATAGGGGATCCCAACTGTAATATTAGCTACACAGGAGGCAAAGATGAGGAAAATTGTGATTTGAGGTCAGACTGGGTACAGAGTTATTGAGACCTCATCTCAACCAACAACACAGTCATGGCACAGCATGATTGCAATCCCAATTAAACACAAATCATAGGTAGGAATAATCATAGTCCAAGGCCAGCCTAGGAGGGAAAAAAACCTGACACTTTAGGTAAAAGAAATAAAACACTGATGAGGCATATGACCCATTGGTTTAAGTGCCTGTCTTGTAAGCTCAAGGCCCTTAAAAAAAAAAAAGAAGAATCACAAAGAAATCACAAAGATAATGATGAAACCAAGCTATTGCAGGTCTTACAAATCCTATTGTTTTCATCAAAAGAGCAGCAGGCAGTACTGAAATGGGGATGGGATTTTGGATTCATGAAATGACTGGAAGGAGTCTATAAGTTGACTAAGAGGGAAAAGGAGTAACATTGTGGCAATGGTGTAGCTGGCAGAACTGCTCGATCTAGTAGACTGCGGGCATTCCTGAAGCTCTTGATGTAGTTAACAAAGGAAGCTGTGGATGATTAAGTCTGTCTTTGGGAGATCAAAATCTCTCCTCTCCCCCAGTTTGCTGAGAACACATAGGCAAAGCACAAGACAGTCTATTAATGTCATGTCTTTTTTTGTTTGTTTTTTGTTTTTTTTTTTTTTTTTGCCAGTCCTGAGCTTGGTCTCAGGGCCTGAGCACTGTCCTTGGACTTTCTCAAGGCTAGAGCTCTACCACTTGAGCCTTAGCACCACTTCCGGCTTTTTTCTATGTATGTGGTATGGAAGAATCGAACCCGGGTCTTTGTGCATGCTAGGCAAGCACTCTACGACTAGGCCAAACTCCCATCCCCTGTCATGTCTTTTGTAGTGTTAAATGCTTCCTCTAAGATTCTTTCCTTTAGGCATGGTTAGCTTTCATGAAAGTATTGAAAGAAAATACCATGGCCAGGGAACTTGGAATATAGCCTAGTGATAGAATGCTTGCCTAGCATGCACCAAGACCTGGGTTCCATTCCTCAGTGCCACATACATAGAAAAAGCTGGAAGTGGTGCTGTGGCTCAAGGGGTAGAGCTCTGGCTTTGAGGAAAGTCCAAGGACAGTGCTCAGGTCCTGAGTTCAACCCCAGGACTGGCAAAAAAAAAAAAAAAATAGAAAAAGGAAAATAAAGTATCAAGGCCAGGAGCTAGCATAGCTGTGAGTCCTGGCCTAGCATGTACAAAGCCCTGGGTTAGATTCCTGGGCACCACAAACTGAGAAAAAGCCAGTGTTGCTGTGGCTCAAGTGGCAGAGTGTTACCCTTGAGCAAAAAGTATCCAAGACAGTAGTCAGGCCCTGAGTACTACCCGCAAACAGCTGCACAGCGCTGAGAGGGGTGGCTCACGCCTGTAATCCTAACTACTCAGGAGGCTTAGATCTGAGGATCAAGGTTCAAAGCCAGCCCGGGCACAAAAGAACAGAGACTCTTATGTCCAATTAACCTCTAGAAAACAGGAAGTAGGGCTTGGCTTGAGGGTAGGGCAGTAGCCTTGTGCTGAAGAGCTCAGGGACAGCACTCAAGCCAAGTTCAAGCCCCATGAACCACCAAAAAAAAAAAAAAGAAAAAAGAAAAGAAGAAAGAAAATATCACTACTTATGTGGATGCAGAAAGAAAGTTGTTATTCAGTTGTCTTCAGGGCAAGAGGCACCACTTCTCTTCAAATGCTAACTTCCCAGAAGATCACACCAATATGAATTGCAAATGCTGCTTGATATAATATATCCTTCTCCCTCTGCCAAAGGCAGGATATAATTACCTGAAAGAGTGAGGTAAATGTTTGTGGAAGCTCCTTGTCTTCATGTTCCCTTGCATCCAGGAGATGAGACAAGGGGCTCTTTATCGAATTTTTGTTTCTTTTCACTGCTAAAACAGTTCTATAATGAAACCCACTAAAATAGGTCCACCCTAATTCAGGGTCCGGGGGACCTGAGGAATGGAAGAAAAAGAAGCAATCACCTAATGGATGTGAGCTTCATGTTCTTCAACCTCACAGAGCTAGTACAAGGAGTGAAGAGGAATGTGAGTGAATTTGATCTGTAAATTAAAGGCAAGAGCTCTAGAAAGCAAAGACTTATCTTTTCATCTTGGTCTCCCAAAGAAAGTTTAAACACATTATAGGAGCACAGTAAATAGGTTTTTAACTTGGAAATCAATATTATTAAGTGTAATCTAGCTTTAGATCTGGTACAAATAAAACAGACCATTCGCTATGTGGAATTAAATCAAACAGATTCTCAGCTCTGTTAGGAGCAATGGTGAAAGACAAAACAAAAAAAAAAAAAAACACACATTAAAAAAAAAAAAAACCATGGGTACCTGCTTATCTTTTGCAGATGGCTTTGGCCTATTTGAATCAACACAGCAAGTAGCAGAGCTGTAGTTAGCACTAACACAGCATATCTTTCTGGAATATGTATCTGTGATAGCAGCAAATGTAATTTTGCACATTAGCACAGACGAAGAGCTTAAGAGTAACCTAGTCAAAGACGAGTGAGCATCAACTGTGTATTACTAATCAAGAGTATCTCATTGTGTCATTTGCCTGCATCATGTGTGTCCCCTTTCACTGTCCCCGAGAGCTTTTTGAGTTGGAAATTTTTTTATAGCATCGAACCTGGCACAAAATGATAACTGCAAGTAATATTTTTCATATGGAAAACCTTAGTAGCAGATGAAGAACAGCAAGTTTGAGTAACTTATCTTAACATCAAACAGCTGATAAGTGGTTAAAAAAAAAAATCAGTGTTAAAGCCAAACGTTTCTGACCCAAAAGCATGAGTTGCCCCTGCTATACCCTTTAGCAAAAGCAAAATGATGGTGTCATTTAAACACTTTGGAATTTTCCAACCACTTAATGAGGCTGTCCAGGTTAACTGGCCATGGGAGACTTTGTAGTAACGAAGAATATTCTTTTTCTTCTCTCTCCTCACCTAGTCTTAATTGGCTATGAGCCATGGCCCAGCTGTACTACAAGAAGGTCAATTACTCACCATATAGAGATCGCATCCCCCTGCAAATCGTGAGAGCTGAGACGGAGCTCTCTGCAGAGGAGAAGGCCTTCCTCAATGCCGTAGAGAAGGGAGACTACGCCACTGTGAAGCAGGCCCTGCAGGAGGCTGAGATCTACTACAATGTCAACATCAACTGCATGGATCCTCTGGGCCGAAGTGCCCTCCTTATTGCCATTGAAAACGAGAACTTGGAGATCATGGAGCTCCTGCTGAACCACAGCGTGTATGTGGGTGATGCATTACTCTATGCCATCCGTAAGGAAGTGGTGGGGGCAGTGGAGCTTCTACTCAGCTACAGAAAGCCCAGTGGAGAGAAGCAGGTAAAAGAATTCGCAATCGGATGGTAAATAACCAGGCATGTCAGAATGCCCGACTCTTAAAACTAAGCAACGTTAGGACGTCTGTCGTTGACAAACCCTATCTATGAAATTTTTTTCAGCAATCTGCCCCGTTCTACTCACTTACCTTTTCCTCTTTCATTGTTAAGTCAAACATATTTATGAAAGTTTTTTTTCCAGAATATACTACAAAACTTTTCTACTTTCCCTACCTCCAACTTCTATATTTTTCCCCCTTTATCCAGCAGGTATAGTATAGACAAACACTGACCTGGCCTTTTTCCTGTCTTCAGTGTACAGACAGTGGAGTGTCACAGCATAGATGAGACATACAAAAGGAAATAAAATCTCACATATTTCCCCAGCTTTTATTATGTGATTACATATCAAACCTAGATGTTTGACATTTTGCTTTTGTAACTATTACTCTCTAGGGCACCTGGATATGACACTCTAACCATCTTGGATGCTTTCCTCTACCTTGCCTCCTTGTTCGAATTCCTATGAGGCAGTTTTCCTTTCCAGTCACTCTAACTCTTGCTCTGTGTGTGTGTGTGTGTGTGTGTGTGTGTGTGTGTGTGTGTGTGTGTGTGTGTGTGTGTGTGTGTGTGTGTGTGTGTTTCTGGATCAAGACTTGAATCCTAGAGCTGGTACTCTACCACTTGAACGAGTCCTCCAGTCCAGCATTTTGCTGCTTAACTAGAGATAGACCCTTGCAGACTTTTCTACTCGGGCTAACTTTAATGAACCATTCTCCAGGTTTCAGCTTCTGAGTAGCTAAGATTACAAGCATGAACCACATGTACCCAGCTCCCACCACTACGACTGTGTTCTCATGATCTCTGCTACAAAGCATCGTCTCTAAAGCCTAAAGGCATGGATGAAACAGTTATGTGATTACACAGGCCTTCAGTTCAAACCCTCTAGTACCAACAATTGAATGAATGAATAAACAAATAAATAAATAAAAAGTAGATTGTGATCCTTAAACCACCGACATTAACCTTATGTGAAACTTAGTAAAAATTCAAATAGGGCCAGAAGTTTGGCCTAGTGATAGAGTGGTTGTCTAGCATGCAAGAAGACCTAGGTTCAATTCCTCGGTACCACATTCATAGAAAAAAGCCGGAAGTGGTGCTGTGGCTCAAGTGGTAGAGCTCTAGCCTTGAGAAAGTCCAAGGACAGTGCTCAGGCCCTGAGCTCAAGCCCAGGACTGGCAAAAAAAAAAAATTCAAATAGCTACATCTCCACCAATATATCCAAATCACAATCTATGAGGTAAAACCCAGCAAGCTGTTCCTTAACAAACCCTCCAGAGATTCCCATTCATGCTTAAATTTGAGAACTATCCCAGAAAAACATAAAAATCTGCTCATTGATCTCTCAACTCTGCCCTTTTCCATGTTTCAAGCTATCATGAACAAGTTGGTTTATTCCTCTTTAAATAACAGAATAAGGGCCAGGAGTTTGGCCTAGTGATAGAATGCTTGCCTAGCATGCATGAAGACCCAGGTTGGATTCCTCAGTACCACATACTTAGAAAAAAGCCAGAAGTAATGCTGAGGCTGAAGTGGTAGAGCTCTATCCTTGAGAAAGCCCAGAGACAGTGCTCAGGCCCTGAGTTCAAGCCCAGGACTGGAAAAATAATAATAATAATAATAAAGACAAAATACAATAATTCGGTCATTCCTGCTCACTCAGTACCTTGCTTCTATCTACGAGTTTGTTCTATATGATTATGACAAAATATGCAAGCTTAGGTAATAATAAAGAAAATAGATTGAGTTTTCTCTACAACTTTGAAAGCCGAAAATCGAAGATGAAATGGCCTCTTCTGTCAGATCTGAGGAGGGCCTCCTTGCCCATATAATAACATTGTGGAGAAAATGGAAAGGGAAGCAGCCACATAGAGATGCCCAAAGAGTCACACAGAGTGACTTCACTTTGTGAGCAATTGTAAAGAAAACACTAAGTATCAAATCCTATAGGGGTATAGCTAAAGCTGGGTTTAAAGGAAATTCATAGCTTTATTGCTTCCCCAAATAAACAAAAAATGATAACTCAAAGACTAAGATTTAGAATTCACAGAGTAGATGAGATACTAAAAGTCTGAGTTAAGACCCTAACTTCCTTTTTCCCCAAAAGCCTTTAATCTAGTGCAACCCCTTGCCCCTGAAAAAAAGTAAGGATTTTCCCTTTTATTCATTGCTATATATCACTGAAAGAAGGTCTGGAACATCTTAGGCAATCAATAAATATTTATTCAATGAATGACTAATATGTAACCAGAACCAAGCATCTTAATTACTGCTTTCAAAACTGAGTTGCTCTGTGTTTCAGAACCCTGCTGTGTGGTGGGACAATTTCATGCTTGTATCATCCAGACTTTTTTTTTTTTTTTGGCCAGTCTTGGGTTTGAACTCAGGGCCTGGGCACTTTCCTTGATCTTTCTCAAGGCTAGCTCTTCTAATTTAGCCACAACACCATTTCCAGCTTTTTCTGCATATAGGGACCAAGGCTTCTTGCATGCTAGAGAAGCATTCTACCAGTAAACCACATTCCTGGCCCCTACACCAAGATTTTTGCACGTCCCTTGAGCTAGGGTGAATATCGGCTCTTTCTTCTTTTGACACCAATCACATACCACTTTATACTGTTTGTTAGATACAGTTTGTTTAAAACAAAAAGAAAATGGAAAAAAGGCATAGCATCTATAACTTAATCATTCTTGAAAATGAAGACTTAGACTTGATACTCAAATATTTTTTCCATATATTTTTATTGTAATTAATAGAAGGGTTAATTTTTTTATGCTTAATGTGTCAGGTAGCTAATCTACTACCTTGTAGTTGATGTGATTACTTGTTAAAAGATATGAAAGAGGGGCCAGGAGTTTGGCTTGGGGCCAGGAGTATGGGTTAGTGGTAGAGTGCTTACCTAGTATGCACGAAGCCCTGGGTTCGATTCCTTAGTAACACATGCACAGAACAAGCTGGAGATGGCAGGGTGGCTCAAGGGGCAGAGTTCTAGCCTTGAGCAAAAAGTGTCCAAGGACAGTGCCCAGGCCCTGAGTTCAATCTCCAGGACTGGCCAAAAAAAAAAAAGGATATGAAAGAGTTCTGTAGATCTCCCAGGAAAGCATGTAGCCCAGTATTAAACAAGACAGTGAGGAGTTTAATACTTCATTGTATTTAGCCTCATCACTGAAGGAAGAAGAAAGCAGAGGATGATTTGTAAGGAAATCATCTACCAATGTCAGCTCTAGTTTTGAATATAAGCCAAGTCCTGGTTTAAGGGATTCCATTTCCCATCTTTTACCAGTGCTATAGCAAACACTGATACTTTGACAGTCAGGATGAAATGCACTAGATAGAGCCAGAAATCAGTGGTTCACAACTATAATCCTAGCTGCTCAGGAAGCTAAGATATGAGGATCACACTTCAAAGCCAGCCCAAGTAGGAAAAACCATGAGACACTCATCTCTAAATCAACCACCAGAAAACCTGAAGTGGTACTGTGGTTCTAAGTGATAGAGTGAAAAAAGCTCAGATATAGTGTCCAGAATCTGAGGTCAAGCCCCATGACCAACCCTCTCCCCACAAAAATGGATACAGCAGGTACAATCTAAGGTATACCCTTCCTTTTGCAAAGGCAGAATTTAGCTCATAGGGATGAGACACTGTGTTGGCACTTCAGTGCCTATAGAACCAAAGCAGAGCTACATAGGGCACTTTGAGACACATGGACACGCTCTGTCCCTACTTAGATGTCATACCATCCAAGTTCTCTTCAGCAGGTTTGTCCTTCTGATTGTTCTCTCTCCTTCACCCCCAATCACCAGCTTCTGCTACATTTCATTTTCTTCCACTCCTCTGACAATTCCCTGTGATAAGTCATATGTCAGTAACTATAACAACCACCTGCTAGTTGGAGCTCTTTGTCTTTCTGGGAGAGAAAGGATCTGTTTACCTGGGAGCAATCAGGAATATGAGCAAACACAGAGCTCCTAAAGGACCTGGAGTTCAGCTAGACAAGTCCCTCCTTCCACAAACACAGAGAATCCAAACAACTGACCTTTTCCACTTTATCTCACTAGGAGATTAGGCAGAGATGACCTCCATCAATCTTGAAAAGATAAACTCATGATTTCCTTGACATTACTTGAGCTCCAGGGTGGCAGCTCTACCCTTCTGCTTCTTTCTTCCTGCATTCCCTTTCTGTCCTCACTCTTCTGGTCTATCATACTTTTTTGTTGTTTTGTTTTTTTTTGTCAGTCGTGGGGCTTGAACTCTGGGTCTGGTGGCCTCTCTACCCCTGAGCCAAGCAAAGCCACTTAGAGACAAACAAAGCCACTTCTTGATTTTTTAGTGGTTAATTTGCTGGCTTTGAACAGTGATCCTCAGATCTCAGCCTCCTGACTAGCTAGAATTACAGGCGTGAGCCACCGTGTCCAGCTATCATAACTACTCTTAAATGAAACTCAGAGGCTGAGCATAAATGGCTAATACTGCCTAGAATTTTCACTAGAGGCCTCATATTACAGAGAAGATGGGGATATTCTATCAAGACAGTTTTCTATACAGAACATGTGTATGTATCTATGTAGTCCTCTCATTGTTTCAGAAATCTAACCCTCTTGGCCCACTCCCCATCAACCATGGCTTCTTTCCTTATTGGTATATTCTAGCCATCTACAGGATGTGTGATCTCCTGAGTGAACACTAAAATAAGGTCTCAGAATTCAGATTTTCCAGACAACAGAAAACGTGATACCATTGTATCACATATTTATTATGCTTTCTACCTTGAGACCATTAGAGGAGCACTGTCAACAGGAAAAGAATGTTCAGCTAGAGTCTGAGAGGAAGAGGAGGCTCCTTTCTAGGTATGTTCAAAACCAGCTCAGAAACAATTAGTGTTCTTTTGGGAAATGTCTGCAGTATAGCTTCTGGAGTCTTGCTGGATACTATATAATCAGAATACTGATTTTTTTTTTTTTTTTTTTTTTTTTTTTTTTTTTTTTTTTTACCAGTCCTGGGCTTGAGGTTTCTCAAGGCTAGAGCTACTACTTGAGCCACTTCTGGCTTTTTTTTTTTTTTTTTTTAATGTATGTGGTACCAAGGAATTGAACTCCGGTCTTCGTGCATGGTAGGCAAGCACTTTACCACCAGGCCAAACTCCCAGCACTGAAATCATCACTTTAACAAAGCCCAAGTACCCCCTCTGTGTCTGCTTTCTAAGACCATCATGACAAATTACCATAGGCCAGAGTGGTCTCTCTCTCGCTGTCTCTCTCTCTGTCTCTCTGTCTCTGTCTCTCTCTCTGTCTCTCTCTCTCTCTCTCCTCCTTCTCCTTCCTCTCCTCCCTCTCTCTCTGATCTTTCTAATCTCTCTCTCCCCTCTCACTCTGATCTCTCTTCCTTCTCCCCTGTTCTCTCCCCTCTTCTCTCCCCTCTTCTCTCTCTCTCTCTGCTCTCTCCCTCCTCTCTCTCTCCTCTCCCTATCTCCCCCCTGTCTCTTACTCCCCTCTCTCTCCTTCTCTCTCACTCTCATACTCTCTCCCACTCCTACCCTCTCACACTCCCCTCTCTTTCTCACACTCTCCTCTGTCACCCTTCTGATGTTAGGGAGGCTGCCTAATTTCAAAAATCCCTCTTCCTTTTTCATGCAAAACTAAGAATTTAAAGAAGGAGGTAGAGCTGCTGGCTTGTGTCCATTCATCTCCCTAGTAATTTTCTATCTTAGTTACTTGCATTAATTCATGCAGCCAGAAAGCAGCTAAGCCAACCTTCTCCCCATGGCCTACCCTTCTGAACTGTACCATAATTACTCATTTGTCTGTGGCAGATGGCATTCAATTAAAATTGGTCTCACAAATAAATTCTTCACATTATATCTCAACAGTACTGATAAGTGTTGGTGTTGAGATTAATCTTTAAAAATCTGCAAGGAGGGGCCAGAAGTTTGGCCTAGTGGTAGAGTGCTTGCATAGCATGCACGAAGACCTGGGTTTGATTCCTTGGTACCACATACATAGAAAAAAGGTGAAGTGGTGCTGTGGCTCAAGTGGTAGAGCTCTATGCTTTAGAAACTCCAAGGACAGTGCTCAGGCCCTGAATTCAAGCCCGAGAAGTAGCAAAAAAAAAAAAGATTGTTAACAATATTAAACTGTCAGGGCCAGCAGTTTGGCCTAGTGGTAGAATGCTTGCCTAGAAGCCTGGAGACCAGGTCTGATTCCTCGGTACCACTTAATTGTATTTAATGTTTAAAAGAACCTATTAAGGAGCCGGGAGTTTGGCCTAGTGGTAGAGTGCTTGCCTAGCATGCACGAAGACCTGGGTTCAAGACCCAGGTTCAATTCCTTGGTACCACATGCATAGAAAAAAGCTGGAAGTGGTGCTGAGGCTCAAGTGGTAGAGCTCTAACCTTGAGAAAATCCAAGGACAGTGCTCAGGCCCAGCGCTAAAGCCAAAGACTGGCAAAAAAAAAAAAAAAAAAAAAAAAAAGTACCTATTAACATTATCATTTTGGGGGTCCTAATAGTATTTATAATGCTGTTTTCTTGTTAAAAACTTCACTAAATGATGGGCTTGGAGTTTTGCCTAGTGGTAGAGTACTTGCCTAGCATGCACAAAGACTTGGGTTCGATTCTTTGGTACCACATGCATAGAAAAAAAGGCGGAAGTGGTGGTAAGGCTCAAGTGGTGGTAAGGCTCAAGTGGTAGAATTCTAGCCTTAAGAAATCCCAAGGACAGAGCTCAAGCCCAGGACTGGCCAAAAAAAATCTCCAACAACAGGTCATTACTCCTCAGACAGTGCCTGCTTCTTGACCGTAGGATGAGGTTTTACAATGTGAAGGGAGACAATGAGAACCTATACAAAGGTGACTGGAGCATAGGCAAGGAGACCTATATAGCCTATCATATAAATCTGGACTACTCACTAAGAAACATGACAACAAAGGAAAGATTCCAAGTCCCCCTTGTATTTCTAGGCAGCCTGTTCCAGAAGAAAGATCATTGCCTTTGGATCTGTTTCCTTGAACAAGTCACTTAATTTTTCCCCTTTCCTTCCTTAATTCAGATAAACCTGTATGCAATAATCTGAGTAACAGCTTTAATGCTGTCATTTGCAATTTCTTCCCATTGGAAACTCTAAGCCAAAGCAATGAACTATGTTAATCAAGTCAAGAAAAATAAATCTGTGGGAGCTAAGAGCATAGCCTAGTGGTAAGAGTGCTTGCCTAGCATGCACAAAACCCTGGGTTTGATTCCTTGGTACCACATACATAGAAAAAGCAGGTAGTGGCAGGACACGGTAGCTCACACCTATAATCCTAGCTACTCAGGAGGCTGAGATCTGAGGATCAAGGTTCAAAACCAGCCGGGGCACAAATTAACCTGAGACTCTTATCTTCAATTAACCTCTAGAAAACGTGAAATGGGGCTTGGCTCAAGGGTAGGGAGGTAGCCTTGAGATGTAGAGCTTAGGGACATGGCCCAGGCCCAAGGGATAGGGTGGTAGCCTTGAGCTGAAGAACTCAGGAACAGCACCCAGGCAAGTTCAAGCCCCATGACCCACCAAAAAAAAAAAAAAAGAAAGAAAAAGAAAAGAAGAAATATAGAAAGAAAATAGCACTACTTATCTGGATGCAGAAAGAAAAAGAAAAAGAAAAAGCAGGAAGTGGTGCTTTGTCTCAAGTGGCAGAATGCTAGTCTTGAGTAAATATTGTACAAGGAAAGTGCCCAGGCCCTGAGTTCAAGCCCCAGAACTGGCAAAAAAAAGAAAGAAAAAGAAAAAGAAATCTGCCAGTTCAATTTCAAATTAAACTAGGCAAAATGATGGCATCATACTGGCCAAACTGGTAAACCGAAATGCCATGTGTGTTTATTTTCAAGAGACATAATCTATCTAGAACACAGAATTCAACTGTACTATGCAGAGACTATTTAGTCTAAAGTGGTATGCCCAAGATCACTCAGCTCAGCTAAACTTTTTTTTTCCTACTTCTATACTTTCTCTGAGGAGTTTGTTACATGTGATGCCATCTACCAAAACAGATACAAGCCAAGCCTATACAAAACATCTCACTGTGTGCTGGGAGTTTGACCTCATGTTCAAGTGCTTGCCTAACATGCACTAAGACCCAGGATCAAGTCCTTGGTACCACATACATAGAAAAAGATGGAAATGGTGCTGTGGCTCAAGTGGTAGAGTTATAGCCTTGAGAAAACCCAAGGACAGTGCTCAGGCCCTGAGTTCAATCACCAGAACAGGCAAAAAAAAAAACACCTCACTGAGGACAGAGTTTTAGCAGATAGTTCATTCTATTCAGTTAGACAGTTCAATTCATCTCTTAAAATATTTTTGACTAGGAATAATATGTTCCACCAAAAAAACACAATTGAAACATACAGCTAGGGACTTACAGGAACTTGGAGGAATTTATAGTGTCTTGGAGATAACAGATTTGCACACATTGTCCCTTTTAAGTAACTCCGGGAGAAAAAGAAGAGTAAAGAGATGAAGGTTTTTTTGAGGCTTTAACCATGAACCCCACATTTCAGGGCTACCAGTAACTTAGAGTTTCCTTCCCTAATCTATATCCGTATGTCCAGTTAGTTTCCTATTCTTTTCTGTTCCTAAGTATGGCTTATTTGTGTCATATCATTTGTCTGTTCATCTATACAGGTGTCTCGTAGCAATTTTGTCTCCTTTTCACCACTGGCCATACAATGTTATTCTAATTACTTTTATTCCAATTTATGGCTCTAGTCACTGCACATTATTCCAGCTTGAGTATGAAAAAGTACGACTGAAAAGCATCTTGCTACCCCCTCCAACTCTAATACACCAAACATGACCCAGTGATTATTCCTTCCCATATGCTAACAACAAACATGATAATGTCAAAAAAATGTACCACATCTTCCAAAATATGATGTAGATGAAATAAAAGGCCATTTCAGAAAAGGAACTGGCTTTGCCTTGGAAAGACAAAAAGATGATGATGGTCTAAAAGAAGTAAACGAGCAGGGCCGGGAGTTTGGCCTAGTGGTAGACTGCTTGACTAGCATACACCAAGACCGGGGTTAGATGCATCGGTCCCACATACATAGAAAAAAGCTAGGGCCAGGAGTTTGGCCTAGTGGTTAAAGTGCTTGCCTAGCATGCATGAAGACCCGGGTTCGATTCCTCGGTACCACATACATAGAAAAAAGCCGGAAGTGGGGCTGAGGCTCAAGTGGTAGAGCTCTAGCCTTGAGAAAGTCCAAGGACAGTGCTCAGGCCCTGAGCTCAAGCCCAGGACTGGCAAAAAAAAAAAAAAAAAAAGAAAGTCTAAGGACAGTGTTCAGGCCCTGAGCTCAAGCCCAGGACTGGCCAAAAAAGAAAAAAAAGAAAAAAGAAAAGAAAAGAAAAGAAAAAAATGCCAGAGGTGGTGCTGTGGCTCAAGTAGTTTAGCTCTTGCCTTAAGAAAACTTAAGGACAGGACCGGGAGTTTGGCCTAGTGGTTAAAGTGCTTGCCTAGCATGCATGAAGACCCGGGTTCAATTCCTCGGTACCACATATAGAAAAAAGCCGGAAGTGGTGCTGAGGCTCAAGTGGTAGAGCTCTAGCCTTGAGAAAGTCCAAGGACAGTGCTCAGGCCCTGAGCTCAAGCCCAGGACTGGCAAAAAAAAAAAAAAAAAAAAAAAAAACCTTAAAGACAAAGCTCAGACCCTGAGCCCAAGCCCAGTACTGGCAAGAAGGAGAAGAAGGAAAAGGAAAAGGAGGAGGAGGAGGAGGAGGAAAAAGAAGGAAGAAGAAGAAGAAGAAGAAGAGGAAGAAGAAAATGAGCAATGATAGGGGCATGGAAAGGAAAGTTTGTTTGTCCACTGTGAATACTAGCGTGAAGGACAGGCTGGTGATGAAAGCAAAGCTTGAAGCTGATATACCTTACTCACAGAACTGAACAGAAGCCCTCTTGACCCTTGAGAGTGGTCAGCAAAGAGTGCGGTGTTCGGTGTTCAACAAATAACACTTGCTGGGATGAGGGGAAGTCTCTCCTTTTTATTTCTGATTAAAGGAGAAAACTAGAGCCAACTATGCAATAGCTCTTTAGTTAGGAACTTGGTAAACAAGCACCACATCCCAACAGGTTCTTAGTGTCCTTCTGTCCGTCAGGGAAAAGAGAGCTGGAGTAAAGTAAAAGGTGGAAGGCAAAAAAAAAATTACTTGATCACCTGGGGCTTGTTTGGAAGGACCACTCTCTAGGACGTGTTGCAAGGAATTGGCCATATTGGTCTTTGATACTCCTCCCCTGCTTCATTTATCCTCACCTCCACCAGGTCCCATATGTACATGTCTAATATTTTTAGTGCCTGTCTTACCATTCTGTTGAAGTAAAACGTATAGGCATAAAAACCCTGTATTTTATGTGCAGTTTGATGCACATATCCACGCACTGCAATCAAAGTCATAAACATATCCATTATCTCCAATTACTTTGACCAGTCCTGTGACTTGAACTCAAGACTTGAGCACTGTCCTTGGGCTTTCTCAAGGCTAGAGCTCTACCCCTTGAGCCACAGCACCACTTCCGGATTTTTCTGTGTATGTGGTACCAAGGAATCGAACCCAGGGCTTCACGCATGCTGAGCAAGCACTCTACCACTAGGCCACGCTCCCAGCCTGTAAAATTTTTCTGTTGCCTCTCTGTTTTGTCTGTGATTCATTTTATCTCAAACCTCCTGTTGGTTCACTATCAGTGTTTTTCTTTTTTTGGAATCCCTATTTTTAATCATGGACTTTCAGATAAAACCAAACATTTTGTTGCCTCTGGCAGGATTAACTGACTCCAATCTACAAACTATTCTCTGTTCTAAGAAATCATCTCATGGAAGTTATTAGTAAAGATGAGGGAACAGTGCATTATTAGGAGGGGCTAATATGAGCTGATTTCAGGACTGGGTGTTCTGTCTTGTTCTAAGAAAAGATTGTTGTTTCCTATCCATTACTGAATGAAGGCTGTGAGCCAGATTGAATGGGGAAATAAAGGCACTGAAAGAACCCTCAAATTAAAGATGGAAGAAGATGCTGACACCAGTGATGGATTGCTTCTGAGACTGTTACCTTCCCTTTTTACCCCAAGAAAATACACGAATGATGACCTCTAATAAATCTAACACTGGAAAGAAGAATTTCTAAATCCTTCACTTTTCTAGGGCACTCTGATGTTATTTTTTTGTGTGCACCTACCATCAACTCCATTGTACATCTCAGAATTGGGGGTAGAATGTTAAGGAACATGATTAGCAGAGACATTCCAATGCATCCCCTTGGTATCAAATAGGCTTGGTATCAATGGGCTTTAACTTCAAATTTTCCAGAAGATAGGCAGTACTTGGGAAAATTAGAGCTTTGTCTCATATTTACTTGAGAAACTTCTCCCTCTGCCCTTCTAAACTATTATTTTCTAATATGAAACATGGACTTAGTTGCAAGAAGGCTAGGTCATCACCATTCTTCTCTATATTCCTTGGTTTATTTTAGAAGGTTTTCTTGTACAAGTAATATATGGAAATGTAGGAATTGAAAGAAGTGAGGTGCTGGTAAACCATGCCTGTAATTCTAGCCACCAGCTTGGGGTGCGATGTCTGTGAGACACTTGTCTACAAGTAAGTACCAAATATCCCCCTACCGTGGAGCTGGACTCAAGTGCATTAACCTTGAGCAAAAAAGCTCAAGCTAGGACTGGTACCTCCACACACACACATACACACACACACACACAAAAAAAAAACCTTGAAACAAGACAAAAACAAAAATACCTCCTATTTCCCATTCTCAGTATTCTCTTAAAGTTGTAGCTCTGAAAAATCTGAAAAGTGGAGCTATGGCTCAAAGTGGTAGAGCAGTGACCTTGAGCAAAAGAGTTCAAAGACAGCACCCAGGCTGAATTCAAGCCCCACAACTGACCAAAGGGTAAAAAAAAAAAAAAAAAAAAAAAAAACCCACACATCTGGGCTAGGAGTTTGGCCTAGTGGTAGAGTACTTGCTCCCATGCACGAAAACCCAGGATCGATTCCTTGGTACCACACAGATAGAAAAAAGCTGGAAGTGGTGCTGTAGTGCAAGTGGTAGAGCTCTAACCTGGAGAAAAAAAAAAAAAAAAAAACCCAAGGACAGTGCTCAGGCCCTGAGCTCAAAGCCCGGGACTAGAAAAAAAAAACAAAAAACTGTGTGCCCTCCTAGCTGTGTGCTATGTGTATCCAAAGAGAAAAACACATACATTCAAACTACTTTTGCTTGATTTGCTTTGTTGAGACAGGGGTCTCACAACATAGAACTCCTGATTCTCCTGCTTCAACTTCCTCAGTGCTGGATTATAAGTATGGACCACTATTAAAACTTGTGATTTGGTTTTTGATTTGTTTTGTTGTTGTTGTTGTTGTTGTTGTTGTTTGCTTTGTTTTGTTTTTTGCCTTAGCTTCCCCAATGCTAAGATTCCAGGTGTGTGCCACCATTCTCAGCTCATACTAGACCTTTCTTCCCTATGATGTTGATGGTAGAACCTAGGGTATTGCACATAGTCCTCAGAAGCTTGAACTCAGGGCCTGGGCACTGTCCTTGGGCACTTTTTGCTCAAGGCTAGCGCTCTGCCACTTGAGCCACAGCACTACTTCCAGCTTTTTCTATGTAAGTGGCACAGAGGAATCTAGCCCAGGGCTTTGTGCATGCAAAGCCAGCACTCGACCACTAGGCTATGCTCCCAGCCCCCTGAGATTCATCTTTTCAAACCAATAGTTTAGAACATATCATTTTTCTTTACTAATAGATTGTATCTATCTTTCACAGTGGGAATGTTTACAGAAATGAAACTTAAAATATCTAAGCATCTCTGTTTTAAAAGACTATTCATAGCAAATTGTTCTTTTATTTTCAAGCTTAGAGTTTTGTGTGTAAGCATCATGATTCAAAGGAAAGAATGTCTATAATCTTATTAAAGTGACACTTTATTGAGCAGGAGGCACAAAAGAGTTTGAGCAGGCAGGCCAGTAACTCAATCCCAAGTGAGGTAGAAAGGAGAAGAAACAAGAAAAGAGATAGGTCTTTAGCATAAAAATTAGCTCTAATGGAGCCAGGAGTATGGCCTAGTTGTAAGAGTTACTTCCCTAGCATGCACGAAGCCCTAGGTTTGATTCCTCAGTACCAAATACACAGCAAAAGCCAAAAGTGGTGCTGTGGCTCAAGTGGTAGAACACTAGCTTTGAGCACAGCTGAGAGGCTCAGGGACAATGCCCAAGCCAGCTCTGAGTTCAAGCCCCAGGTCTGGCAAAAAAAAAAAAATAGTTCTAAGAGGAGGACAATATAAGAAATAAGATTCAGGCATTCTTTTTTTCTGATTTCATTGCAATGAGGTTGTTATTAGAGAAAAGAAAATTACAGGTGAAAACATTTTCCTTGGCTTCCTGAAACATAAATGCTTCCTTCATCTTTTAGACTAAGCAGTCTCTCACACTTTATGTCTTAGTAGAAAAGGGAATGAGAACCTAAAGCTAACAACGTTTAAATCAATACAGTGTTTGCTCTTTTTGGATGCTGATACCTATTCTAAATAAAATTGGAAGCAAAACTACTGATTTCTCTAGTACTCTACCATCTCCCCCCCACCCCAAAAAAAATCAACCTCATAAAGCAAGTCTCTTGTCATATGGAAAGATTCTAGAAACACGTGGTTTGAAATTCATGGAAGGGTCTGAGCTGGCCATCTTTGTTTCTGTATTATTGCAGTCTGGTCAGATAGCATTAAAGTACGCCCTTTAATAATAACTGAACATTTATATCTAAAGCCCAAGTTCATTTAGAAAGTAGTCTGCAGTCCCTGAAATTGAATGAGAAACATTCATGCATGATAACCAAAATGATCATAATTCAGAGCTTTTACTAACAAATTAGTCTTCTCCAGGGAGTGTATAGTGGTGAGCCTGGACTTGACCTTGTGTTATTAACTTCTGCTTTTCTTTTGAGGAATGTCATTTCTTGCTTTAGCATTAAAACCTTTTATCATTTTAATCCAAGACTGCCAAAATTTCTAAATTAGCTGATTTCCATTTGTAAAGCAGGAAATGAGACAAGTTGGGTTCACATATTCTACTGTCAGTGCTAAGCTATTCTGGGCAATACCTTCTCTGATCAGAATAGGGAGTGAGCTCTGCATCCTGGAATATACTTTGGAGAAAATGCAACAGAGCTTGTTTCAGGGAAGCTGTTTAAATGTGCAAGACTAACCTTCACTGCTCATTCGTATTACTACCTAAGAACAAGCTGGAGTTAACCAACTGAATAATTCAACCAGTAGGGTCAAGACTGAAGTACCCAAGCTAGACGGCAGATAAGAAGACAGAAGTAGCACACCCAAGCCTGACTTCTGTCTTCTCACCACCTTGAAATATTCTTGAGACCAACTCTCAGTAGCTTTTGAGGAGATGGGCACAGAGCTCCCTTGTACCAAATGAGGATGAACTCCAAGTTAGAAAGCATGACTCCTTTCCTGGACTGAGTTAAGTGGCTTTATTATATAAAAGCCAGGTTTGTAAAGGCATTAAAAATTAACACTTGGGGCCGGGAGTTTGGCCTAGTGGTAAAGTGCTTGCCTAGCATGCACAAAGACCCAGGTTCAATTCCCCGGTACCACATACATGGAAAAAAGCCGGAAGTAGTGCTGAGGCTCAAGTGGTAGAGCTGTGACCTTGAGAAAGTCCAAGGACAGTGCTCAGGCCCTGAGCTCAAGCCCACGACTGGCAAAAAAAAAATAAAATAAAATAAAAATTAACACTTGGGCCCCTCTTCTTACTAAAGGTGAGCACAGCATTGGTGAAATTTCAATACTTTCACCAGTAGAGAGAAATAAAATGGCATGTGCCCTCAAGACATATTTAAATAGAGGAAGACTAGACCGTGAACAGTGTTAACAAAAGGGTTATTATGTGTAATGATACTGGACCATCTGATCTTCTATGTCTGTGCTAATTCTACAATTTTGCAGTGGGTGTATCAAATATGGTACTTGATATGATGAACGAAGTATGGGGGTAGATTTCTCTTGTTGCTTGTTTTTCAACTGTGTACTAGGTGGAGACAAATTAAAAACCCGACGGTGGGGGCCAGGAGTTGGCCTAGAGGTAGAGTGTGTGCCTAGCATGCACGAAGGCCCGGGTTTGATGCCTCAGTACCACATACACAGAAAAAAGCTGGAAATCGTGCTATGGCTCAAGTGGTATAACTCTAGCCTTGAGAAAGCCCAAGGACAGCGCTCAGGCCCTGAGAACAAGCTCCAGGACTGGCAAAAAAAAAAAAAAAAAAAACAGAACCTGGCGGTGGAGCTGTGGCTCAAGTGGCAGAGCACTAACTTTGAGCAAAAACAGGGCTAGCACCCAGACCCCAAGTTCAAGTCTCAGGACTGGTGCAAAAACATGAAAGAGTAATACTAAATAATCTCACAAGGATGCAAAAAGGCAGAAGTGGTGCTGTGGCTCAAGTGGTAGAGTGTTAGCCTTGACAGAGCCCAAGGACAGTGCTCAGGCCCTGAGTTCAAGTCCCAGGACTGACCAAAAAAAAAAGAACAAAACAAAAAAGAGATTTCTCTTTCGCCTCTCCTCTCTCCTCAAGCAAGGCAACCAGCCTTCACCTTTCCATCAATACTTGGTCTTTTAACATAACAGATTTGAGATGGTGCATTAAACAAACAGCTCCAAGTACAAGGTTCAGACTATGAAAACTTTTTTTTTGTGGGGGAGGAGTGTGGCCTAGTGGTAAGAATGCTTTCTTAACAAGCATGAAGCCCTAGGTTCGATTCCTCAGTACTACATACACAGAAAAAGCCAGAAGTGGTGCTGGGGCTCAAGTGGTAGAGCTCTAGACTTGAGAAAGTCCAAGGACAGTGGTCAGGCCCTGCATTCAAGCCCCAGGACTGCCAAAAAAAAAAAACAAAGCAATTTTTAAATTTTCCCTCTCAAAATGTGATAGAAGGAAAACTGATGAGTAAATGCAATATATTAAAGAGTGAAAACCATTGCTTCGCAAAAAAACTGTCTGGAAAGCCGTTATCTGCAATTGAATGAGGACAACATAATAACCATGATGCCAACATAATAATCGTAGCTTTAATCACAAGATAATTTAGGCCACTTTTTGTTTGACTGGTTCTGGGGCTTAAATTCAGGGTTTATGCTCTCTACCCGAGATTCTGGGTGCTCAAGGCTAACACTGTACCACCTGAGCCACAGCTCGACATTTGGCTTTTTCTGATAATACTCTCTCAGACTTTCCTGCCTGAGCTGGCTTCGAACCATTATACTCAGATGTCAGTCTCCTGAGTAGCTAGGGTTAGACTGGAGATGTGAGGTCCCAGTGCACAGCTCCTAGGCAATTTCTTATATTAACCAAAATGTATATGTCTTAAGTTATTTCCATTATATTAGTGATCCATGAATTGAATATTGGCAACTGTGTACTGAAAAATCAACTTTGTTTGTGTGTTTGTATGTGTATGCCTGTACCTGAGGCTTGAACTCAAGGCCTGGGCGCTGTCCCTGAGCTTTTGTGCTCAAGGCTAGTGTTCTACCACTTAAGCCTCAGCTCCATTTCCAGGTTTTTGGGTGGTTAATTAGAAATAAAATGTCTCCCAAAACTTTACTGCTTTTGCTAGTTTTGAGCCACAATCTTCACTACGCAATCTCCTCAGTAGATAGGATAATAGGTCTGGGCCACCAGCAACCAGTAGAAAACGTAATTTCTTCACCTGATTTATGCTATAATAGCCAATGTCTTCCCAACTGTAGTCCAATCCTACAAAGCGAGGAGCTCCTACTTACATGGTTATCTGAGAGAAACCCCTCAGAAAATTCAGATGGGCAGTTCAAGCAGAAAGATCTTGAATACAAAATTGTCACAAGGTGCTGCTAGCAGCATCAACAATGGGTCTTGCCATTGGTTGCAGTCATAGCAAGTTTGTCTCATGTTTGTGTAGAACATCTCTAAGTGTAATTTCCATTACAATGAGCGATTGAACAGGCCAAGATCTCAGAGTAATCGTCATCACATGGAAAAGAAATAATTTGATGAGAAGGAAGTCAGAGAGGTAAAAAAGAAGCCAGAGTTTCCTTTTTATAATAAAGCCACTTCCTCAATAACCTATTAATCCATTCGATGCATAGTCAGCCATTTAATATAGGCCCACTGCCTTTTCAGTGTGTCTGAGGATAGATGTTGATCACCCACTGGTATTAATCCTCTTAATCCACTTGATATTCCATTACTTAATATGTCGATTCTCTTAGCATCTTGTGTATAGATCACCTGGGCACATCACAGCCTAACAGAAAATATTTGAAACCATATAATTCATCAACTCTAGGAAAGGCAATATCCATAATAAGAGGCATAGTTTCTTATCATGATAGCGCTTCAGTCACTCCCCCACCCCTTCTACCAGCCCTAAGGACAATGTTCAGGCCCTGAGCCCAAGCCCAGGACTGGGGAGGAAAAAAAAAGAATATTTGGAATTTGGGAACTTCTGGAGATGATAAATCATGACAGTTTTTCTGCCCTCATAAACAGATTATGCGGCACATGGATTACTTGGTTATTGTGGAAGTGGTTTTATTTTATAAAAGAAACTCTCTGTGTTCCTTTTACCTCTGACTTCCTTCTCAAACTATTCCTTTTCCATGGTATGATGATTACCTTGAGATCTTGGTCTTTTCAATCTCTAGAACCATGAGATTGTTTTTTGTTTTTGTTTTTGTTTTTTTTTAATTTCTCTATTTTGACCTAGTCCTGTGGCATTCATTTATAGCAGCAGAAAATAAAAGTTAGGAAATTGGTACCTAGGGGCCAGGAGTTTAGCCTAGTGGTAGAGTGCTTGCCTAGCATGTACGAAGCCCAGGTTCAATTCCTCAGCACCACATACATAGAAAAAAGCCAGAAGTGGTGCTGTGGCTCAAGTGGTAGAGCTCTAGCTTGAGAAAGTCCAAGGACAGTGCTCAGGCCCTGAGCTCAAGGCCCAGGACTGGCAAAAATGAATATAAATAAATAAATAAGAAAGAAAGAAAATTGGTACCCAGAAATGGCCTTAAGCTAAAGAGCTCAGGGACAACGTCCAGGCCCATAGTATAAGTTCCAAGACTGACCAAAAAAAAAAGAGAGAGAAAAAAAATTGGTACCCAAAATTGAGATTGTTGAGTTTGGCCTAGTGGTACAGTGCTTACCTAGCATGCATGAAGACTGGATTCCCTTCCTCGGTACCAAATACATAGAAAAGATGGAAGTGGTACAGTGGCTCAAGTGGTAGAGCCTTGGCCTTGAGGAAAGCCCAAGGGCAGTGCTCAGGCCCTGAGTTCAGTACCCAGGACTGGGAAAAAAATAAGATTGTTGCTAACACAATGTGCCCCGGCCCGCGGGGTTCAGTCAACTGAGACCCGAGAGGGAACCGTACCTAAATGAGTGGGACAGACCAACACAAAGAATGAGACCAAGACAGTGCTCTGATCAAGGTCTGTTTATTGAAAGTCAGAGGGGGTTTATATAGGGCTTTAAAGCAGGGGCTAGCTTGCAAGAATATCAAGGTAAGCAGGAAAGGGGGCCTGAGAAAACAAGACATGGGGCAAGTTAACTTGTCGAGATAACAGTTCAAACATTCCTTAGCATAAGGCAGAGCAGTCTATAGATTAACTTTGTCAAGATAGCCTCTGGATGTCTCTGTACACAGAGCAAAGCAATCAGTAAATAAAGATAATGATCCAGATGTCTCAGCACAAAGTAAGCGGCCTAAAACTTTTTTACTAAGCTATCATATTAAAAGTATTAGACAGCAAGTTAAGAGACCCTGAGGCAGTCTCCAACAACAATGAATACCTGAAAATGGACATGGCTTGGCAGAGGCTGGAAGAATTTGGAGGATGAGGCTTGAGAAACCTGTATTACTATGAAGAAAGTATTAAAGGTGTTTCTAAGGAAGGTTCAGAAGAACATTAGGAGAAAGTCTTTTTTTTTTTGTCTGTCATGGGATTTGAACTCTGGGCCTCAGCTCTTCAGCTCAAGCTATGGCTCTACCACTTGAGCCACAGTACCACTTCTGGTTTTCTGGTGGTTAATTGGAGATGAGAGTCTCATGAAATTTAGTGCCTGGGCTAGATTTTAACCATAAGCCTTAGATCTCAACCTTCTGAGTAGCTAGAATTACAGGCGTGAGCCTCTGGCACAGCTGAAAGTCTCACGTTTTAATGGATTGCTTAAATGGTTATAACCTGATTGCTGATAGAATTTTTGACAGTTGTCTGGGACTTTGGCCTAGTGGTAGAGTGCTTGCCTACCATACATGAAGACCTGGGTTCGATTCCTCCGTACGCCATACATAGAAAAGCCAGAAGTAGTGCTGAGGCTCAAGTGGTAGAGCTCTACTCTTGAGGAAAAAGTCCAAGGACAATACTGAGGCCCTGAGTTCAAGCCCCAGGACTGGCAAAAGAAAAAAAATGTAAAAGAAAAAAAAAAAAGAAATGGGGACATTAAGGAACATTCTGACATGGTCTCAGGAATCTGAGAAACTAGTAGAAAGTGTAGAAAGATCATCTTGATTATACAATTGCAAAGAAGTTGGTAGATTTGTGCCCATGGTCTCAGGAATTTGTGGAATGTTGAATTTAAGAGCAGTAAACTAGGAAATCTGGTACAAAAAATTTCTAAGTAGCAAAAGCACTAAGGCTGAGGCAAGACTACTTTAAACTGCTTACAATGAAGTGAGAGCAAAGAGATGAATTAAAAATTGAACTTATAATTAAAAAGGAAACAGCAGAAAGATTCAGTGAATCTTCATGAGAGCTGTGTGATAAGAGTGAAAAAGCATTTGCAAAAGGTGAAATGAAGCCAGGCACTGGTGGTGGCTCACATCTGTAATCCTAGCTACTCACAAGGCTGAGATCTGAGGATCATGGTTTGAAGACAATTCCAGGCAGGAAAGTTGGATGTGGAGTCAGTGAAGATTATTGTGGAGCTTTAAGACTGTCAGCATGAACATGGTATCAGGCATCTATAACCTCCACTACTGAGGTAGAGGAGACAGGAGGATCACAGATTGAGGCCAGCCCATTCAAAAGCACAAGATCCTATCTTATAAACAAGACAGAGATGGTAGTACAGAGCTGTAATCTCAGATACTCAGAAGGCAGACAAGATGTCAGCTAGGACAAAAGCATGAGTCCCCATCTGAAAAACAAGCTGAATGCAAAAGTACTAATGAATATCTCGAGTGATATAGTACTTGCCTAGCAAACTGGAAGCCCTGAGTTCAATCCCAGTACCAAAAAAATAAAAACAAAGAAAACATCCGAGTATGGTGTTAGTACTAAACATATGTGAGACATGCGGTATCTTCCTTTTTGCCTGTTCCTCCTTTCTGGAATGGAAATTTCTATCTTATGTGTTCTAGAAGTCATTTACCCAAATCAACTTTAGCTCTTTTTCATTACTCACTGCTTTTCAAGACCATCATGACAATTATCTTTTTATAATTTTATGTTTACTCTGAGAACCAAATAAATTCATTTTTTTTCTTTTTTGCCAGGCCTGGGCTTGAACTCAGGTTCTGAGCACTATCCTTGGGTTTTCTCAAGGCTAGAGCTCTACCACTTGAGCCATAGCACCACTTCTGGCATTTTTCTATGTATGTGGTATCGAGGAATCGTACCTGGGTCTTTGTGCATGGTACGCAAGCACTCTACCACTAAGCCAAACTCCTGGCCCCCAAATAAACTCATTTTTAATTACTCAACATCTTCTAGGCCTAAACTATCTCCTTTCTTCTATGTGGCTGTAAATTACTTAAAAAAATAGATCTTCACAATCTGTTTTGTTTTGTTTTTTTCTGTTTCATTTTGCCAGCAAATACATTCTTATCAAGATGAGTACAAACTTAAAAAATTATGAAATGATAAAAGATTATTTATATTGAAATGATAGACGATTATTTATATTGAAATCTATCATACAGTTGTTGACAATCTAATTACTATGTACTCCCATCATCCTGGCTTCTCAGGTCTGTCTATATCTTTGTGTTTTGACCCAAACCCATCATAGTAATTTGATGAACAATGACATTGAAAACATCGCATTGTGGCTATCCTCTTTCCAGTAAAACAATCAGTAAGAGAAATTGAGTTTAAATCTCACATGGTGACCTATAAAAATTGAACCAAGAGCTTTCCTCAAAATCTATTTATATTAAGCTCAGCCAAAGGCCTACCTGCAAGATAAGCTTATGTCCTCACAGTGTTAGATTAAGGCTCCAGTCCTCCACACAAAGCTGAAGACACATTGATTAGCACAACACTCTCACAGTTCTACTATCTTGATAAAAACACATCTCTTGGTTCAAGTATCTCATATCTTACTCTTTTTACAATTCTCTTAATAAGATGACATCTTAAATATGCATAAAATTCCCTCAACAGAGTACTGTCACCCTACAATCTAGCCTTCCTCCTTTCTCAGCATATTTTATTTTTTGGGGGGTGGGGGGCTTGGTCGTGGGGCTTGAACTCTGTCTAGGCCTGGGAGCTGTCCCTGAGCTCGTCAGCTCAAGGCTAGCGCTTTACCACTTGAGACACAGTGCCACACCCGGTTTTCTGGTGTTTAATTGGAGATAAGAGTCTCACTGACTTTCGTGCCAGGTCTGGCTTTTAACCTCAATCCTCAGATCTCAGCCTCCTAAGTAGCTAGGATTACAGACATGAGCCAACGGTGCCCAGCTTTCCTTCATTTTTCCTATCCATCCCAGGGTACACCTTACTTTTCAGAATCTACCAACCACCTACTCATATAACCCATAGTTTGAGAGTAAAAGGGACAGATCATTCATTTGATCCTTTGTCCTTTAAAAAAAAATTTGCACTAGAAAATGCAAAATAAACATACTGATATAATAAAAAAAAATTGGGGGAGAGGGGTTCTTTTTCTTGGTAGTCCTGGGGCTTGAACTCAGAGCTTGAGCACTATCCTTGGGTTTTCTCAAGGTTAGTGCTCTACCACTTGAGCCACAGTGCCACTTCCAGCTTTTTCTATGTATGTGGTACCGAGGAATCAAACCCCACTCTTTGTGCATGCTGGGCAAGCGCTCTACCACTAGGCCAAACTCCCGTCCCCTAATCTTTTGTCCTTTGTGACTTTTGATATTTAAGAAAAATGTTTTTCTAATTGCCTCCAACTGGAACCCTGAAGTTATAAACTCTCAACCCATGTCATTGGCACATTATATAATATATATATAAGAGAATATATATTTATATATATAATCTTCGAATAGGGCTTACCCTTGAAATTATCTTAGATTAGTGCTTACCTTTGAAAACCTAAGAATTGCCATTTGAGGTGAAATAAACAATGATGCTGTGGGATGTGAAATTCTAAACAATGCTATATAATGTGTATCTGTATTTAAGGCAGAAGGTTAGTTGAAAATACTGATATTCAAAACCAGTTACAATCCATTAGATATATTAGTAAATTAAATATTAAGGTTTGAAGATGTGCAAATGGATATTCATCATATTATTGCTGATCTATTTTTCTGGTTTGAAGATAGAATCCTATAGCAGGTAACAGTAAAGACTTCAGGGATAGGGCCAGGAGTTTAGCCTAGTGGTAGAGTGCTTGCGTAGCATGCACGAGAACCTAAGTTCGATTTCTCGGCACCATATGCATAGAAAAAAGCCAGACATGGTGCTGTGGCTCAAGTGGTAGAGTTCTAGCCTTGAGAAAGCCTAAGGACAGTGCCCAGGCCCTGAGTTCAAGGCCCAGGACTGGCAAAAAGAAAAGAAGTCAGGGATAAAGGTTCAAATGCTGACTTATTTGGTTCCTAGATCTATGACCTTGCACAAGGTATTTGGCTTCTCTTTGGCTGAGTTTTCTCTTGTGTAAAATGAGGATGAATATTATGCCTACAAAATAGAGCTATAGTGAAAGCTAAATGGGATGTTCCAACATGGCGCCTAGCATAGAGAAAGTATTCAAGAAGCAGTAGCCATGAAAACTAGGATTTATTTCTGCTATTTAGGCTAGTGCTGGTCATTGTTATATTCATTATTGATTTGTATGTATCTTTAAAAAAATCCATCTTGAAAAAAAATCCAGTGGATACTGTGACATTATTCCTAATAGCTTAAAAATATGGGAAGTGCTCTGCAAAAGTTCTTATACTAGGGCCAGGAGTTTGGCCTAGTGGTAGAGTGCTTGCCTAGCATGCACAAAGACCTTGGTTCGATTCTATGTACCACATACATAGAAAAGCTAGAAGTGGTGCTCTGGCTCAAGTGGCACGGCACTAGCCTTGAGGAAAAAGCCCAAGGACAGTGCTCAGGCCCTGAGTTCAAGGACCAGGACTGGCAAAAAAAAAAGAAAGCCCGACGACAGTGCCCAGGCTCTGAGTTCAAACCCGAAGACTAGCAAAAAAAAAAGGGGGGGGGGTGGAAGTTTGACTTAGTGGTAGAGTGCTTGCCTACCATACACAAAGACCTGGGATGGATTCCTTAGCACGACATACACAGAAAAGAGTCGGAAGGGGTGCTGAGGCTCAAGTGGTAGAGCTCTAGCCTTGAGAAGTCCAAGGACAGTGCTCAGGCCCTGAGCTCGAGCCCAGGACTGGCAAAAAAAAAAAAAAGAAAAGAAAAGAAAGCCCAAGGATAGTGCTCAGGCCCTGAGTTCAAACCTCAGGACTGGCAAAAAAAAAAAAAAAAAGCCCAAGGACAGTGCCCAGGCTCTGAGTCCACACCGCAGGACTAGGAAAAAAAAAAAAAAAAAAAGCCCAAGGATAGTGCTCAGGCCCTGAGTTCAAGCCTCAGGACTGGCAAAACAAAAAGTTCTTTTTCTAAGTCAGGCACTAGTGGCACATGTCCTAGCCACTCCAAAAGTCTTAGGATCAGGATTGGGAGCCAGCCTGGGCAAGAAGTCCCATGAGATTCTTATCTCAGTTCACCACCCAAAAAAGCCAGAAATGAAGGTACAGCTCAAGTGGTAGAATAGCTAGCCTGAGCAAAACAATCTTAGGAACCCAGGTCTGAGTTCAAGCCCCAGGACCAGCAGAGACAGACAGACAGACAGACAGACAGACAGACAGACACACACACACACACACACACACACACACACACACACACACACACAGTTTCCTGTTAATACATGGGTCCCTGAAGTAGCAGTATTAGAAAGTGCGGTCAACATTAAGGAGGTGTACTCTACTTGGAGATCCTTACTTCATTGAAACTTGGCCTCAGCAGGGATTATGACACCCTTGAGGCCCAAACGATGGGCTATTTTATCTTAGGTTTGAACCTCCAAGCTATATAAAGCTATTTATAAACCATCTCGGATATTTTTGTGGCAACATGAAACTGAGTCATACAAATAAATTTTGTCCATTGTGGCTATGTAATTTGTCATTAGCCTAAATTATTATAAAAGTCAGCTTTGTTATTATTTTTTTTGCCCATTGTAGCCCTTGAAGTCAGGGCCTGAGCACTGTCCTAGGGCTTTCTCAAGGCTAGAGCTCTACCACTGGAGCCACAGCACCATTTCGAGCTTTTTTTCCTATGCATGTGGTACCAAGGAATCGAACCCGGGTCTTCATGCATGCTAAGCAAGGACTCTACCACTAGGCCAAACTCCCGGCTCCTATAGACCTTAGCTTTGAAACAAGCTGCCATTATCCAGGAAATATACAATCTCATATTTATCTTTTCATCAGAATCTAATGTCTGATGGCAATGTGATTCATGCATATCCCCTACCAGTTAACCAACTTGTAGTTCAGCAGTGCAGGCACATGGCAATATGCTGTGATTAGATATGATGCTCTTTATTTCTGTGTAATGCAGAGAAATGAAATTTCATTTCTAATCATTTTTTGGATTGTAAAAAATGGTTGAACACTAATTTTATCTGGCATGTTCAATGGGAAGGAAGGGACTCTGCAGGGGAGGGAGATTGCAATTTCTCTAAATCAAGGCATAAGATAGGACATTCATTTCCAACATTCTACTGTGAGGCTTGCTGTGTGAGAAGTGCCAACCGGAGAGGCTGAGCCTGTAAACACATGGTATTGTGGTCACAAATGAAGTGGCTCCTGATAAGGGTGCTCATTAATTACAAGGGCAAGTTTAATCGCAGAACTGTGATCAACTCTACCAAGGCTTCCTATGTATGTCTAGTAACAATAAGGTAAAAAAAAAAATCAATTAGCAGATTGTTTCCAGTGATGAAGCTAATGGAAATACATGTATCTCTTAAGCCACTTGTAGACAATAACCACCTATAGCTAGTCCTGGAAGAGGGAAGAAAGAAGCATGACCTGTATCCCTGTGATATCCCATGGTGATAGATTTTAGGCAAAAATATAAGGGTGACTTTCACTCTGTTCCTTGTACTGTAAGAACTTCACCTGATGAGCTCTTGACAGGGCAATTCAGTCCCCTGTTGATTAGTCCAGAAGGATCCTAGAATATAATACTAGCATTTCAGCAAGGAGCTCTAAGGCAAATCCTTGAACCAGCTCATTAAGGACTTGGCAAGAGGCAGGCAATGAAACTGCTTTACTGGTCATGTCCTTATCACTGCAAATCTGAAAATTCTGAGAATTCAATCAAGTTGCCTGATGCACCTGTTTTCTTTAGAAACACTTGTAGGTGGCATGAATGAAATCTAATTTATTAATTTTTTATTTCTTTCTCCTATTCCTACACCTTTTTATTTCTTTTTATTAAAAAATGCTTAAGAGGAAACAAAAGATCATTCATTCAGTATGATTTTGGAGTTCAGGGAGAAGACAAAAACTTAATGAGAGACAATGAAATTGAATTTTCTATCTGACCTCAATATGAATACAAAATGGCAGTTACAGGATAATTTTTTTAAAACAAGTTAAATCCTGATCTTCATTAAAATTTAAAGAGCATGTCAAATACTTCATTTAATTCAATTAATTTACAGAATCAGTAACCAGGGATCTGCTCATTCTAGTTTGTGAGCCAGCCAAATTATGAACTGTCACCTGTTTTTGTAAATGAATTATTATTGAAGTATAGCCATGCCTGTCCATTTAATGACTGCCTATAGTCACTTCCACACAATAATTATTTGCATTATAATAGAGCTATGAAATTAAAAGCAATCAAAGGCATCGATAACCCAGAAAAAATGTTCTAGAAAGGACTTCCAGTTTTCTTTCTGGCATTATTGAAAGTCTTTGCCAACTTTCTTTTTTCAGTCGTGGGTTTGAACTCACGGCATGGCATGAACTACCCTCCCTGTCCTTTTTGTTTTAATTAGTCTTTCAGATAGGGTATTGTCACCTACAAAAGGACCACAAGTTCAAGATTAAAAAAACTATGAAGGCCGGGAGTTTGGCCTAGTGGTTAAAGTGCTTGCCTAGCATGCATGAAGACCCAGGTTCGAATCCTCGGTGCCACATATAGAAAAAAGCCGGAAGTGGTGCTGAGGCTCAAGTGGTAGAGCTCTAGCCTTGAGAAAGTCCAAGGACAGTGCTCAGTCCCTGAGCTCAAGCCCAGGACTGGCCAAAAAAAATAAAATGAAATAAAAAAACTATGAAATTTAGTTAACCTAATCTGAATAACCTAAAATAAAATTTAAAAAAATCCCATAGAAGGCACAGAATGCTCGTGTGCCTCACACCACATCCCTGAGATTACAAACGGAAGATGACTCAAGTTCTGCATTAACTTGTATTAAATTAGAGAAAAAAATTAAAATGTATATAGATGAGAAAACATGCCTGTCATCCTAGCAACTTGGGAAGCAAAGATAGAAAGAAGAAAAAAATATAAGATGGCTAGGTGGTGCTAGCCTATAATACAAAAACTTGGAATAGTCTTAACAGGAGGACCCGAAGTTTGAGGCCAACCTGGACCCTTTCTCAGAAAAATTAATAAAAGAGTCAAACCTTAACCTAACCCAGAAATAAAAAATAAGGTAAAAATATTTTTTTGCATGTGGGTGACAGTCCTGGGGCTTGAACTCAGGGTGTTGTCTCTGAGCTTTGGCGCTTAAGGCTAACATGCTACAACTTGAGGCACAGCTCCACTTCAGACATTTTAATCGTTAATTGAAGATAAGTCTCACAAACTTTCTTGCCCTGGCTATCTTCAAACCATGATCTTTAGACGTCATCCTTATAAGCAGCTAGAATTACAGGCATGTGCCACTGGCACTTGGCAACAAATACTTCTTTAAAACAAAAACAGGGGGCCGGGAGTTTGGCCTAGTGGTTAAAGTGCTTGCCTAGCATGCATGAAGACCTGGGTTCGGTTCCTCGGTACTACATACATAGAAAAAAGCCAGAAGTGGTGCTGAGGCTCAAGTGGTAGAGCTCTAGCCTTGAGAAAGTCCAAGGACAGTGCTCAGGCCCTGAGCTCAAGCCCAGGACTGGCAAAAAAAACAAAACAAAACAAAACAAAACAGTTTGTGTTAAGAAATATACAGTTCTTTTTTTTTCTTTGGCTTGAACTCAGGGTCTGGACACTGTCCTTGGGATTTGCAAAGCTAGACCTCTACCCCTTGAGCCACAGCACCACTTCCAGCTTTTTCTATGTATGTGGTACTGAGGAATGGAACCCAGGTCTTGGTGCATGCTAGGCAAGCAATCTACCACTAGGCTAAACTCCTGGACCCATATTGAAATACTAACATTAGTTGCTGAAAGGAGAAACAATACATTTGTGGAGAAGCATGTACTACTATGTAACCAGAACACACATAGTCTCATTCAATACTCATGATTTTACCCAGGTACTATCATTTTCCCAACTTCATAGGACAAACAAAACGGATAGTAAATGACTAAGAGAGGTAAGTCTAAATTGAGATAGAACACTTCAGATCAGAAGGATCCCAGCATCTCTTTTCCCCAACTCCTGCTACCTGATCATCTATTGATCTATTTCGGGCTTTTTCTATGTATGTGGTACTGAGGAATCAAACCCAGGTCTTCATGCATGCTAGGTAAGCACTCTACCACTAGGTCAAACTCCCAGCCCCCCTGAGCTTTTTTGCTCAAGCCTAGTATTCTACAACCTTGAGCCATAGCACCACTCTGGTTTAGAGCTGGGTATTGGTGGCTCACACATGTAATCCCAGCTACTCAGGAGGTTGAGATCTGAGGATCATGGTTCAAAGCCAGCCAAGGCAGAAAAGTCCCCATAACACTCTTGTCTCCAGTAACTTACTCATAAAAGCCAGAGGTGGCACTATGGCTCAAGTGGTAGAGTGCTAAGCTTGAACACAAAGAAGCTTGGGAATAGCACCCAGGGCCTAATTCAAGTTCCATAATGGGCAAAAAAAAAAAAAAAAAAAAAGTTTGCCCAAGCTGGTTTTAAGGCATAAACCTCAGAGTTCAGTCAGCCTTTTGAGTAGCTAGCTCCCTAGCTTTTCCTTCAGCAAATCCTCCACATATGTATTCAGCTCTTGCCATGCCCCTTCTTTCATTCATAGTGTTATATGGCGAGAATTTACAGGATATACAGAAGCCACATTTTGCCATGTTGATGGGAGAACAGCCAGGAGACAGGACATAGGGCCTGAACATGGAGATGCTTGGCAATAGCAACTCTTTAGGGCAGCGGGCTGGGTCATAGGAAACATCCCGTGCCAGGTACTAGACAGGCCTCCCCATTTTCCAGGGAAGTCAAGAAACACCAGCACAGAGAGGAGAGGAGCTTTACCAACCCCCACCAGAAACACAGCATGTCAAGACCTTAAATCTCCATATGGATAGGCTTTCTTGGCCTTGGTCGTTAGCTGAGAGCCCACCTTTGTTCTTTGCTGCAGAGCCTGCCTTCCGTATCTGCATTTACTGAATAGCACCCAACCTCTAGGCTTACTGGCTCTGGGTAGAGAATTCCCTCCCCCCAGCCAGAGGCGCCATGATGTGAGAAGCCCACAGCGGCAAACACCAGGCTAAGTACTGACAAAGCTCTAACTCAGTTTCCTTAGGCTCAACCACTGCATTTCATTAGCATCTCACCTTCTACTTCAATGAGAAATTAATTTTTAGATAGGAAGTACTTCAAGTTCCAGCCCTCTCCAACTGGGTATTTTGCACAATTCTACTCAATTTGCCTTTTACCTAGCAGTCTCCAGGATAAGGAGTCCTTCCAAACTTAGGTCAATTCCCCTCCCCCAATTCCAAACTGCATTAGTTGGACACTCAACTCCCTTCTACTTTTCACCACTGCTCAATAATGCCATCACATTATTAACATACATAGAAATTAATATGCTCATATCAATCTTAATTTTCACAATCAACTTCTCTAGGGAAATATCCTTAACCATCACACAAATGTGAGGCGTGCTTTGCTCATCTCAAAATCTCTTTTTCCTTTTTTTTTTTTTTTGCCAGTCCTGGGTTTGAACTCAGGGCCTGAGCACTGTCCTTGGGCTTTCTCAAGGCTAGTACTCTACCACTTGAGCCTCAGCACCACTTCTGGCTTTTTCTATGTATGTGGTACCCAGGTCTTTGTGCATGCTAGGCAATCACTGTACCACTAGGCCAAACCCCCGGCCCATCAAAATCTCTCTTTTTCTTACTTACCTTCATTCTTCCTTTCTTCTGTTCTTGTCTCTTGTTGGCTTGTGATGGTCCAGCAGCTTTAATTCTGGGTCCGAGCACTGTCCCTGAGCTGTTTTTGCTCAAGGCTAATGCTCTAGCATTTGATCCACAGCATTACGTTTGGCCTTTTTGCTGGCTAATTGCAAATCTATGTTTCACAGGTGTTCCTGCCTGGTCTGGCTTTGAACCCCAGTTCTCAGATCTTAGCCTCCTGAATAGCTAGGATTATAGGGCTGAGCCACCTATACTCTGCATCTAGGCTTTTTTTTTTTTTTTTTTTTTAATGCTCCACATCTAGGCTTTTTTGTGTGTTACTAAATATAATCAAGCTATCAACACCAACCATCACACTACCTTTGCTCTAGCCCTCCACCTCTAAGATTTAAATTAAGTTAGAGGATTAAAAAAAAGACCACATGCTATTCAGGCTGAAAGGCCACAGGCCTTTGCAGCTGCTTTGCCCACACCAAAGTAGCCAGGAAGGAGGGAGGTGTGGCCAAGTGTGAATACGTGCGTGTGGGGGGGTGGCCACATCAGGTGCAGATAATGGGCAGTACCATTCAACCAGGCATGCAATAAAGAAACCTATCCTCCTTATTTTTTTTTCTGTTTTCCTTACCTAAGGCACCCAGTGCATACCTTAAATCCATTCTTTCCTGTTTGTCTCTAGAACTGATGTCTCATTTAAGATCTTAACAGTTCCTTCACCCAGACGAATTATATCTTGGAAGTAGTTTTAGTATCCTCAAATTCCTGTCTGGTAATCTGCTCCTCTCTCCAGCTCTGTGCTCCCAACACTTGAGAAGCTTGAAAGTTGCCTAGAGGAAAGCTTTCTATCCTAGAAATCGGCAAGTACTATAAATAAAGATCTTTTATTTTCATCCAGTGGCAAGTTAGTTGTTAAATCTTCATGAACACATTACCACAGCTGGTGGCCCACCTTTATCCAAACCGGATATTGTAAAACACTTATTTAGCTAGGTGCTTTTCCTGATTGAAACACTCCAGTCACTTCCTATGCCTAACACATAACACCTAAGTTCTATAATGACATCCAAGGCCTTTGATCATCTTGCCTCTGTATAAATGTTCAGCTTCCTCACTACCTCTCCTTAGTCTCACAATTTATGACTAATACAAGAGTCACAAATTAGTTTACTAGAGCTAAATTTGCCAGAATGATAGATGGATAGATAGATAGATAGATAGATAGACAGACATATGTGCGTGTGTTTGGCCTGAGTTCAAATCCCAGGAATGGCAAAACAATAAATAAAAAGCAAGGAAGGAGAGAGAAGACAGGAAAAGCTGCATGACAGAGTCAATAGTCCCACCAACTGAACCCAGTACTCAGGGCTACTCTTCTCCAGCTCTCCCAACTCCTATAGATAGTGAATAGACAATGAAGAATATTCTTCTTCAAAGAAAGGACAAACATTTCAGATATGAGCTTTTTTTCTTTCTGGGCAAACTGTGACAAATTGCTCACTTAACCATCTCTCTCAACTCTAGGTTTTATGTGGATTGTGTTTATATTCATTTCCAGGCCCACTCAGACCTACATCTTCCTTAGCCTGTAGGCTTATGTTAATTTTGGAGATTATTCTTTCCCATGTCCAATTTACTTCATGAGCCATGTTGCTCACTTCCCGCTGTTTTGTTTGTAGCTGCTCTCTCTAAATGTTTAACCATATTTACTCACTGCTCCATCCTAACAATTGATGACCAATGTGCAGCCAACTTTCAACTATTCAAAGGCTGGTGAAGCCATTCAGTGATGCAAGCGACCTGGCCCCCACATTTTCCCACTCTCTAATTTTTTTTTTCTTGCCAGTCCTGGCTTGAGCTCAGGGCCTGAGCACTGTCCTTGGACTTTCTCAAGGCTAAAGCTCTATCACTTGAGCCTCAGCACCACTTCCAGCTTTTTTTTCTATGTATGTGGTACTGAGGAATTGAACCTGGGTCTTCGTGCATGCTAGGCAAGCACTCTACCACTTGGCCAAACTCCCGGCGCCCCCACCCCCCCAACTCCCTGATTACTCACTACTTGTTCAGGCTTAAAAGTACAGGAGACGCCATGTTTAATTAATCAGCAAAAACCTGGACTGGAGGCATGATTCAAGTAGTACAGTGCCAGCTGTGAGCAAGTAAGCCACAAACTCATGAGGCCCTGAGTTCAAACTCTAATATCACCACAGCTAACTCATCCTTTTTTTTTTTTTCAGGTTTCCAGTAACTGTGAGTTCTGGTTTCTTTTTTATTTTATACTGTATGTATGTATGTATGTATGTATGTATGTATGTATGTTGCTGTGACTGGGGCTTGAACTCAGGACCTGGGCAATATCCCTGAGCTTTTTTCCTCAAGGCTAGTGCTCTACTGCTTGAATCACAGCTCTACTTCTGGCTTTCTCATGGTTATAGGCTTTCCTGCTCTGACTGGCTTTGAACTATACTTCTCAGATCTCAACATCCTGAGTAGCTAGGATTACAGATGTGAGCCACTGGCACCAGGCTTTAAGCTGTTTGAGAATCTGAAAAAAAAAATATTATCGAGGGCCGGGAGTTTGGCCTAGTGGTTAAAGTGCTTGCCTAGCATGCATGAAGACCCGGGTTCGATTCCTCGGTACCACATACATAGAAAAAAAAAAGCCAGAAGTGGTGCTGAGGCTCAAGTGGTAGAGCTCTAGCCTTGAGAAAGTCCAAGAACAGTGCTCAGGCCCTGAGCTCAAGCCCAGGACTGGCAAAAAAAAAAATATATTATCGATTAAAACAAGGTTAGTCTATTTTATGAGATTTGCCATTATTTGTATTCTGTACTTCCCACTTAAAATGAGTATTGATAACTGTTTTCTTTCATTCGTTAAATGTGCTAGGATTAATATTTCCCCATGTTTTGGAATCCTATCCACATTTTTTTTGTCCTTTGTGGACTTGAACTCTGGGCCTGGGCACTGTCCCTGAGCTCCATTTCCAGCTTTTTCTCAATAGTTTATTGGAGGTAAGCATCTCATGGACTTTTCTGCCTGGACTGGCTTTGAACTGTGATCCTCAGATCTCAGCCTCCTGAGTAGCTAGGCAATGGAGCCTAGCCTCCTATCCACATTTTGAACAGTTTTCCTCTATGGAAGATTTCCTCTGACTCTTCTAGTTCTTCCCCATTCTGTAGGTCTGGATTCAATCGCATTTGAATTCTATTCCAGTCTGATGAGTTGTGTTCCTCTATTGGGCAGAAACTAATCTAGGTTCCAAAGACACATCTTAAAATTGGTGCTCTCAAGTATCTGAAGAACTCTGTACCCCTCACCTCTAGCTTCTATTTACTCCAAAGAAATAAACAGCAGCGTTGTCAAAGGTCTTTTTGGCTTAGTAACTAATGCTGCCACAAACCTAGAAGTTAAGTCCTTAGCACTTCTCCATGACCAGAGCAAATGTTCTCCACTTTCCTAGGACCCAGAGGAAGGTAGGTGTATGGTGTCTGGCCTTGCTCATTTTTTCTCTGAGGTCTCCTATGCACACATCACTGGAACCATTTGAGAGAGTCTTCTTTCCAGCCAGCGGTGCTTGATAACTTAAACTGTATTGAAGATGATTAGCTGTCATTAGCCTTTCAAAGGACTAATTTGGACATGTCTATATCTCATTTGGAATGGAAACTATACAACTATATACTGTTACCAACTTCATATAGATTGGATATACCTAACTCCAGAAGGTCAGAATAGCATCTTTATTTCTGTTTCCCCTATTCTGTCTCAGCTAGAACTGAGCATGTGGCAGTAATATAATTTAAAGAGCCACACTCTGCATTTACGATGTTTTGGTTTTAAATTTGGCTCTGCTACTACAGCTGTATAATCTCAGGTATGTCTTTCAACCAATCTGTGCCTCAGTTCTTTTGTATGAGAAGACTATTTACCACCAGATCCACTATCACCCAGTGTTTTTGTGGGTATTAAAGAAGTGAATACATGGAAAGTACATAAGCCAATGCCTGAAACACAGTGGACATTCTACAAACATTAGCTATTCTGCGAAGATGTAGTAAAAGAATGGGGACTAAAGTTCCTGAGTTACCATTTTAGGGGTCATCTGCTCCTTCTCTCTCCTTAGTTTAATCCTGCCCTTCTTTTGCTTGTCATTTCTTGTACACAGGTCCCCACTCTGATGATGGACACTCAGTTCTCAGAGTTCACACCAGACATCACACCCATCATGCTGGCAGCCCATACCAACAACTATGAAATTATCAAATTGCTTGTCCAAAAACGGGTCACTATTCCACGGCCCCATCAGATCCGCTGCAACTGTGTGGAGTGTGTGTCCAGTTCAGAAGTGGACAGTCTACGCCACTCCCGCTCCCGGCTGAACATTTATAAGGCTCTGGCAAGCCCCTCCCTCATTGCCTTATCAAGTGAGGACCCCATTCTAACAGCATTTCGTCTGGGTTGGGAGCTCAAGGAGCTCAGCAAGGTGGAGAATGAGTTCAAGGCTGAATATGAAGAGCTCTCCCAGCAGTGCAAGCTTTTTGCTAAAGATCTGTTGGACCAAGCTCGAAGCTCTCGGGAACTGGAGATCATCCTCAACCATCGCGATGACCACAGTGAAGAACTTGACCCTCAGAAATACCATGACCTAGCTAAGCTGAAGGTGGCAATCAAATACCACCAGAAAGAGGTAAGCTCTGCTTTCAGGGATGTGTACAGCCTCCAGAGGCCAGCAGCAAAGCCAGGCTCAGCATTTACCTACCACTTAGACTCCTAACAAATGAATGGTTGGCCAAGCCTCAGAAACATGTCCATTTATCCCATGACTCAGAAGTCTCTGTAGATACACCCTTATGGAGCCACATGGCTCTTCAAAAGGAAAGTATTTCTTCTGTGTCCTCTCCTTGTCCTCCACTTTTACTCCTTCCCCTCTTTCTCCTTCCTATTACTCTCGTATTCCCCTATTCCCTCCTCCTCCTCCTTGCCCTCTCCTCCTTGCTAGGCAAGCACTCTACCACTAGGCCAAACTCTCAGCCCCAGTTGGAGACTTTTTTTTTTTTTTTTTGCCTGTCCTGGCCTTGAGCTCAGGGCCTGAGCACGGTCTTTGGACTTTCTCAAGGCTAGAGCTCTACCACCTGAGCCTCAGCACCACTTCCGGCTTATTTCTATGTATGTGGTACCAAGGAATCGAACCTGAGTCTTGGTGCATGTTAGGCAAGCACTCTACCACTAGGCCAAACTCCCAGGCCTAGTTGGAGACATTTTTAAAGGGCATTTTTCCAGATGACCTGAAGAAGGTGGGCAAAGAAACATTCAAAGCAATGGACAGTTGTATGGATAAATACAAATTAGTTCCCAAATAAGTACAGAAACTACTTTTTGTTTTAGTTTTTTCTATTTGTTGTGTTATGTAAGCTTTCTGCATACACACACACACACACACACACACATATGTATATACACACACATATCTATATCTATCTACCTATATATCTATCTATATATCAAGTTTTAAATGTGAACTGAAAAAAAGAGTTCTTGGGAAAAAAATGAGTATATTCAAGAGGAATCACTAAATATCTTTAGTTGATTAGGATAGGACCATCAGCAAGAAATACACATTAGTCAACCTTAGTGAAAATAATTGTATAAATCTAGTTGGATGCTAAGGGGTTAATACTGTTCAGTTACATAACCTTCTCAGGACCAAAATCTTAGCCTTACATGGAATATAATCCATTATCTCCTGAGGCCTTTTTTCATCATTGTACTTTCCTCATTATTATTCCTACTAGAACTCAGACTCCCTAAAAGAATTTAATTTTGCAAAAAATAAACTCCAAAGAATGAAACAAGAGCTGATTCCAAGTTATAACTTTGATGCAAAATAGAGTAAGAAATCTTTAGTCTTGTGAAAAGCTGGCATAAAACTATTGGATAATCTTTACATGCCAAGCAGACTAACTTCTTGTGAGTTAGGTTCTTTTATGACCATTTCGTAGGCTCCAAATAAACAAATAATGATCAAATAAAATAACCACAAGCTCTTTGCTTTAGGATTAAATGTTTATTAGTTCAAACATCTTTAAAAAAAAAACCAACAATGTTACAAGAAATGTTAAAATGGTTACATTAAAAGGTAATTAAACACAATAAACAATTATAATGTAATAACTGGAAGCAATCATGACATTTAAGTGTGCCCATGTATCTCAGCCAAACCACATCAAAGAAAATTTGTGTTCCCTACTCCACTGCCATCTACCACATCCATTTCCCTTACTTTTAACACCTTCAAGCAGGACTCCCTTTTTCTCACTCCATGTCATGCAAAACCTGACTTTGCATTGTTCTCAAGAAGATCCATCAACAAATAATCTGCCTCTACTCTTCTATGAGATTCAAGATTTTATTTACCGGCACCCAGTTACTGGAGTGTTAACCTTCCTACCTCTCCTTGAACCTACATCATTGATGTATCTGCTTAGGCCTAACTCCATGCAAGGTCTTCCCACTCTGAAGAGGGGTAAAAATATTGATAGTAGCTGGGTGCGGTGGTTCAAAGCCAGGCTGGGCACAAAAGAACCTGAGACTCTTATCACCAATGAACCTCTAGAAAATGGGAAGTGGACCTTGGCAAAAGGGTAGGGTAGACACACAAAAAAAAAATAAATAAAATAAAATAAAAATATAAGTATTGAGGGTTCACTAATGTTTCCCTCTCCCCTGAAAATACCTTGGTTGCTTGCTCCAGCTCTTAAAGATATTCTTTTTTTTTGTTGTTTTGGTTTTTTTTGTTTTAGTTTTTTTAAATTTTTTTTAAAGTTTTTTAGTTTTTTAAGTTTTTTTTGTTGTTGTTGTTGTTTTGGGTTTTTTTTTGCCAGTTCTGGGCCTTGAACTCAGGGCCTGAACACTGTCCTTGGGCTTTCTCAAGGCCAGAGCTCTACGGCTTGAGCCTCAGCACCACTTCTGGCTTTTTTTCTATGTATGTGGGACCGAAAAATTGAACCCGAATATTTGTACATGCACAAAGGCAAGCACTCTACCACTAGGCCAAACTCCCGGTCCTTATCTTACTTCTTAAAATTCTTATCATTCTTAAGTCTGTCTAAATAGCAAATGTAATTTGTAAAATGTCTATTTCTTAGCAAAGGGTTACATCTTAACTTCTAAATATGTAAAAGTGACACAAATCCTACTAAAAATGATGATTCAGGTCAAAAGAGGCTCAGCAGGTCTACCTACAACAAGACTGCAACATCTCTCATCTTTGACACCCAAGCACTTTACACCATTTTACAAGTTCAGACTTGTTCAAGTCTAGTAGCTCTTAAAGTCATCTAGACATTTCTCTTAATGCTGTTCTGATGGCCTGTGGATGTTAGCATGATGGCCATTTTCTCTCAAGAGCTCTGTATCTTAGAGCTCTACTTGGATTGAAAAGCTATCCTTCAATATCTATCATGGCTGAAGCACACCAGGTCTATAATGACTAGTGCTCTGCATTCTATTTGGACACAACATTATAACCAATTTTCTTAACTCTCTGAATAATTTCCCATAACAAACTGTCCACCCAATGGTATCCATTTCCCTTAGTTATTGCCCATCCCATGACATATAAAGGCCATATCTTAAGAAACAGTCCATACTATTTGTCCATGGATTTGGCAGAACTGTTGCATAGCTAATTTTCCACATGGAAGTGAGAGGACGCTCTGGAACAGAATCGATGTTATCTGTGAGTTTCCTGTATATTCATTTCTCTGTTCAAGTGAGAGAGTGCTCCAAAGGTTATATTTCCTCTCAATATATTTGAAGAATATGTGTCTAAATACTAGTTTCTTCATATTCATTATTAGGGTACCTTCTCAATAGTAAATATTAGTAGACCAAGACTGTAAGAGTCCTCTTTGATTTAAACTCAGTTACATCCAATAAGAAACTTTTTTCCATTTTCCCTCCTGAAACATCATCTGTAGGTTTATATGCAAAGTGGTTTGCCTTTCCATTGGTGACTAGTCACTGCAGGGCTTGTTCCAGCCATCCTCTTTTCTCTTATTCATCCTCTCTTTTACATATTTGGACATATTACCATTCTCCATTAAGCAACCAATGTTTCAAAGCAATTTCAAGGTGGATCAGCATTTACAGGAACTGTCCACTGGGACCTACTGGTGTTAGCATTGTCCAAGGTTACAGGTATTTAGCTTAACTCTAACCTGGAGGATTTCCCCTTTCTAAGCCCTGTTTATTATAGAACATGTCCTGAGATAAAATAGCACTCATCAGTTGTTCACCCTGTTGATAGTGAGGGAAGATTCTTGGCTTGGGTCATCAAGACTCTTAAGAGGACAAGCAGAAGGAAAGGCAAAACCATAACACTGAACTCTTTACAAAAATTTAAAATAGAAATTTAAAATAGAAAAATTGTCATTGCTAGAAAAATTAAAACCTTAGCCAATAAACTTTCAGTAATAAAAGTACAGTTTAAAAATGCAATGATTGTTAAGTAATGCACCTTTTATCTGGCAAATATAATGTAACCCTTAAAAAATTTAAAAAACTGCTTACAAGAAAATGCGTATTGCTAATGTGTAGAAAAACCAGCAGATAATTGAAATAAGCTTGGCCCTCCCATGTTGGAGGCCATCAATGGGCACTTACGGAGTGACCATTTCATCATCGCTACTTAACAGGTGGTCGGCTTCTAACATTGCTTCATCGATATCAATGACGAGATCTTCATCTTCATTTAGTGAAAGTATTGACTCTAGATCAGAGAGATCCCCGAGATCGGGTAGTGACATATCATCAGAATGAACTGAACTTGTTTCGCTCTCTGACATTGGAATTGGATTAGGAACTTGATGTTCCTGCGAAATAAGCTGCAGAAGCTCTTCAGCGATTCTTAGCAGCTGGGCTACGCATTCAATAAGTCCACTGACAAGCTCGGGAATTGACCTGGCCTCCATTGCTCTTTTTACCTGATGACAGTAAAATAGACATATAGATTACTACCCATGATCCTCATTCTGTCCTACAGATTCTACCCACAGAATACCCTACTGAGAATTGTGCTTAAAGCTAAAAGGAGATTTCTAGCTATTATTCTTAATCCTTTAGTCACTGCAATGAACACTGAATTTCTTGTGATCTTAATCCTTTTGGTGAAAGAAGTGTCAATAAAATATCTTTGTATATCTGTTGTAAGACAGTATATATCCATTCAACATTTGAACTCTTTCTTAGCATCTTTATCTCACTGTAACTTATGTCCTTATGTCTGAAGCCTTGAGCTCAGGGACAGTGCCCAGGAGCAAGCCCCATGACTGACCAAAAAAAAAAAAAAGAAAAAAAAAGAAAAAAAATCCATTCATTGAAACTCCCAATTACCCAAATTATGAGGACTTATTCTTGTGAAATAAACTGCAATAGCTCTTCAACCATTTTTATTAATCGGGTGTAAAATCAAGGACTCCACTTAAGTAGTACATGAATTGAAAGCTATAGTAAATAGCAATAGAAATCTGTGGGGTGGCAATGGTTATTTATGGTTAGTTTGTATGATAAATGAGGATGCTGATTTGATTATGCTGGTCCTGAATGAGAATAGTGGTCCTATCGAGGTTTATGATGTTTGTAGAGTGCATGGTAAGTAAAACCTCACATTCTATGTCTTTTGCCAAATTTTGAATAGCTCTATTTGTAATACTAGTTCCTTGACTGTTTCTCTTACTGCTCACCTATATTTAGCAGTTCTTCAACCTATATCTAAAGCCATGGTTATAATATTTTTATCTATAATTCTTGTGGACTCTACATACCTGTTTTTAACTTGACTACTAATATACTAGTATACCTCTATAAGGCAATATGCTTTGTCTTTAAAGTTCAAGTATTTGAGCTGCTCATGATAGCCCACTGCTGCTTTCCCAAGCACTGGGGAGGCTAGGAAGGAAAATTTACAAGTTCAAGACCAATCTAGGTTACAGAGTAAGCTCCAGGTCTGCCTGGGCAATGTAGTAAGACTTTGTCTCAAAGAAATAATCTAAGAATAAGCCTCAACATTATCTATCTGCCATTAATTGTCTTACCACATTTTTTTTGGCCAGTCCCGGGGCTTGAATTAGGGCCTAAGAACTGTCCTTACGCTTTCTCGAGGCCAAAGCTCTACCACTTGAACCACAGAACCACTTACAGATTTTTTTTTTCTGTATGTGGTACCAACGAGTCAAACCTAGGTCTTTGTGCATGATAGGCAAGCACTCTACCACTAGGTCAAACTCCCAGCCTTGTCTTACCACTTCCCAGCCTTGCCTTACCACTTCTACCATTAAAAATGAATAGTAAGAATGCAGGAAGTTCTTAGCAATTTTCCGTATCTTGGGTGGCTTATTGACTTGCTACATTTATAGCTTTTCCATTCTTTCTACTTTGCTTTCTAGAAGAACTACAATTTATGCTAATATTACCTGAGGCTTCTCGTGTGCTTTCACTCCTGGGCCAGGGAAGTTTTTATTATCCTCAAATGAGTTGAGCTGGTTGAGTTGTAGACAAGCACCTAGACAGAAAAGTCAAGAGTCAAGTATGGTCTCCAGGGCTAGGAGCATAACCTAGTGGCAGTTCAGTGGTATGGCATACATGAATCCCTGGTTTTCATTCCTTGGTATCACATACACAGAAAAAGCTGGAATTGGTGCTATGGCTCAAATGGTGGAGAGCTAGCTTTGAGAAAGTTTAAGGATAGAGCCCAGGCCCTGAGTTCAAGCCCCCATGACCCAGAAAAAAAAAAAAAAAAGTAGCTCAGAGAGACAGTGGGGGAAGCGATTGTGTTTATCCTTTGGATAGTTAGAATTTTGCAAACACAACTAATGAAAAGCCACTATTTTTCTTTTCTTTTTTTGGCCAGTTCTGGGCTTGAGCCTTAGCACCACTTCCAGCTTTTTTTTTTTTTTTTTTTATGTATGTGGTATCAAGGAATCAAACCCCAGTCTTCATGCATGCTAGGCAAACACTCTACCACTAGGCCAATCTCCCTGCCCCTTCATTTTTCTTTTTACCTAGAGTCTTACACTTTTATTTTGCACTGCTTCTAACTGGAAATCTGGCAATGTGTGTTTACCAGTAGAATAGAATAGGAGGAAAGAATTCAAATCCTCTGAATTTATGTTTATAGTTGATAACCTTTTCTTCATCAGACAAAGTAAATTGGTTCATATCCAAGGGGAACAGAGCCAGTTATGTAGGAGAGATTAAAATATGCCTTTGGTGAATGCAGGCAACCGTTTTCTACTTATAAACATGGTATTCTTTTTCATAATGCTCCCTTCACTAGTTGTGCAGTACCATTTCAATATAAGCCTTCAATCTGGACTTAAAAAATAGAACACCTCTCTGCATAGCTAAGTTCTCATTGTCCTCCCTAACCTATGAAGAGACATCAAGAAAACTTTATCCCCAAAGGGCAAATTTTATCATTTTAACATGGCAGGAACATCTCTGGAAGGATACCAAGAAAAAAATAAATAGGATTCAACCTTCAAACTACTTTTTTCAAAGCTTCCAATTTTTGCCAAAAAAAAAAAAAAACCTGTGCAATACAGCACTTGCCTGTTATAGGAATTGACATTTAAAATCCTCTGAACCATCTTTAATTTATCAAGAAAAGAGAATTGTACAGCTGAAGAGCTAAACATGGCACCTTCTTGAAAATATACACCAAAAAAATTCAAAACAGAAACTGAGTAGGAAATGTCCTTATGGCAAATTTCAACCAAGTTCCACAGAATTTTCTTTCCTTCTCCAAATTTGTTCATTGCTGCAGAGATTGGCAGACTCTTGCTTACCCTTCACAAACGAGTCACTATAGGAAAACAACTAGTTTTGAAAACATCTTTTAGTTATTTTCCTAGAGAGAATCATAAAAATTTCTCAAAACATTTGTCCAAGCACCCCATCTTTTCTCGGGGGAATGTGAACAGGCCCTATCCTGGGAAGTTGGTTCCCTAGAAGCCCCATGTTTGTTGGATGCTCGGGAATTAAAGTCTCTTTGGGAAGAGAGTAAAATGATGCTAATAATTATAAGGTAGGATATGGTATATCAAGCAGACCCGTACTCAAATTCAAATTCTGAACACTTTTTGGAAACAAACCCTTAAAGTGTAGGTTACCTGCCAAGATCACACAGCTGGTTTAGAAAGGATGGAGAGTTGATTGTTCACGTTCTCAGCACTCTGAGCAGTTTCTGCTCTCCGCAGCTTGTTTTCTAAAGCTATAAACACCTCCAAATCACTAGAAGAATAAGAGCCAGGATTATGATAGCAATAAGAACACCATAAACCATGAGAAGTGACTAACCAGTTGGATCAAAAGCTGGAAATCACCTGGAAGACAATTATTACCTTCATCTGAACAGGATTGTTGTCCCCAGAGTACACCTACAGTTAGAAAACCATATTGCGAAGAAATGTGGCACTGTGTCTCAAGTGGTAGAATGCTAGTCTTGAGCTGAAGGGGTCAGGGGTAGTGCCCAGACCCTATGACTGACATAAACAAACAAACAAACAAACAAACAAATAAATAAATACAGCAATAAGACCAGGTGTAGTGGGGTATTCCTACCTATTCAGGAGACTGAGCTCTGGGGATCTCAGTTCAGGCACTAAAGATAAAGACCATGACTCTTCTCTCCAATTAACCACTAAACAACCAGAAGTGGTGCTGTGGCTCAAGTGGTAGAGCTCTAGCCTTGAGAAAGTCCAAGGACAGTGCTCAGGCCCTGAGCTCAAGCCCAGGACTGGAAAAAAAAAAAAAAAAAAAAAAGCAATTTCACACCTGAGATCTACCCAAAAGATTACAAATCTGGCCCAGCATGGTGGCTCAGGGCTGTATTCCTAGCTACCCAGGAAGCTGAAATCTGAGGATAAAAGTTCAAAGCCAACTGGGCACAAAAGGACCTGAGACTCCAATTAACAGGAAGTGGGGCCTGGCTGAAGAGGGAGAACAGTAGACTTGAGCTGAAGAGCTCAGGGACAGTGCCCAGGCCCAGAGTTCAAGCCACATGGCCCATGGAAACAAACAAACAAAAACAAAACAAAGATTACAAACCAGGATACAGTAAAGCCACCATAACCATATTCACTGCAGCAATAATCACCAGATATACACAGTATAATTTTACTCCTTTTATTAGAAATAATATTGTTTTATTTCAAATGGTATGAAAATGGACACAAATGTATTAACGAAAAGATGGTATATTTAGGGGAGAATTCAAGCAGTTTAATTCCCTCCAACAAAGTAAGTCAGGTATGGAGGGCGGGGGAGGGGAGGGGAAACAGAAGAGGGTTATGAGGGTTATGAGGAGAAACTGGGAGAGACAAAGGGAAAAGGGGGGGTGGGAAGTTTGGTGTAGAAATCAGTGAAATAGCTGAATGTTAATTCACTTTTGCCACCAGCCTCAGTATACATCCCTTAAAAAACTACAATCAATATATATATATATATATATATATATATGTATGTATGTATATTTCACTAAATTGTACTAGATAAACCCAAGATGGGCACTGCTTAGGTAATTTTAAAAGAACCAGGCCGGGTTTAATTAGGCTCTAATTAGACCGAAATAAGCCTTAAACCAAGAATAACTAAACTAGGCTTAGGAATTACTGGAGTTTAAATGGGACAGTTGGAGTTAACTGGAGCATAACTGGAGTTAAATTGGATTAGACCTAGCTAGGGCTTAATTAATTTTTTGGCAGCCAGTCCTGGGGCTTGAACTCAGGGCCTGGGCACTGTTCTTGGGGCTTCCTAAAAGCCACAGCACCACTTCTGGCCTTTTTTTGTGTATATAATACCAAGGAATCAAACCTAGGGCTTCATGCATGCCAGGCAAATGGTCTACAACTAAGCTATCCAGCCTTCAAATTTCGTTTTTTTTAATATATATATTTTTACTGTAATTAATAGAAGGGTTACATTATATTCATCAGATAGAAGGTACATTACTTCACAAATACTGATACCCTTTCTCATGTCCTGTTTCCCATTTCCCTCCCCTCTGCCCCCTCACAACTTGATTCCCCCCTTCCCTTTCCTATTTCAAATAACCAACTAAGCATATATAAAATATATCAGATAACAAGGTGAAATATTTTAACATTATGAGATAACCAAGGGACAGTAAAAAGAGATGAGAGATAACATAGTACATTAAGGGCAATAATCACTCATTATATGGCTTTTGTTTCTATATCCTGGAGGTCCTTACATTTAGTGTCATACTATATGGCCTTATGTACTCAAATTTCTTTTAATTGTTTTTAAGTAGAGTACAAAGGAGTTACCATTCAACAAAGCAATTTGTAAATAAAACACTCATTTTTTAAAACATTTATTAACATTAAATCATATATTATATCATATTATATCATATTTAAAATGTCATGTTTAATGAACAAGCATGCAAGAAGGGATTCTCTATAATGCAACACATTTTGCTCAATGCTACCCCTGTCATCATCTTCCCCCATCCTTAGGCCTCAGGGTTTTTTTTGTTTTTTTTTGAGGGGGGGGCCAGTCCTGGGCTTGGGTTCAGGGCCTAAGCCCTTTCTCAAAGCTAGAGATTTACCACTTCAGCCTCAACATCACTTCTGGCTTTTTTTCTATGTATGTGGTACCAGGTAATCGAACCTGGGTCTTCATGCATGCTAGGCAAGCACTCTAAACTCCCGGCCCCAGGCTTCAGTTTTTTAAGTCTCACCACTTAATTCAGCCAGCCCTGAACTCGCTATGTAATCTTCAGTGTCCTATCTTTTAAAAACCGAATCATCATAAAGTAGTATGTAATATTTAAATAGACACATACAATGTACTTTGATAAAATTCACTCCATTTATATTTCTTTTTCTTTTTCTTTTTTTTTTTTTTTTTTTTTTGCCAATCCTGGGCTTGAGCTCAGGGCCTGAGCACTGTCCTTGGACTTTCTCAAGGCTAGAGCTCTACCACTTGAGCCTCAGCACCACTTCTGGCTTTTTTCTATGTATGTGGTACCGAGGAATCGAACCAGGGTTTTCATGCATGCTAGGCAAGCACTTTAACCACTAGGCCAAACTCCCAGCCCCTATATTTCTTTTTGTTTCTTTCATTTTTTTTTTTTTTTTTTTTTGTCAGTTAAGGGGCTTTTCAGCTGAATTCTAGCACAGAGTGAATTTAGCCACAGTGTTTTTTCTGGTGGCTAATTGGAGATCAAGAGTCTTTAAAGTGGCGCTGGTGCTCAAGGCGGAGAGGGCTGTAGCCATCCACAGAGACCAGGCCAAGTTCAAGTCGCATAACTGACAAAAAAAATAACTGGGACTTAGTCCCAGTCAAAGGGTTATTTTCAAGCACATTTAGCCTTAGATCAAGTAAACTAGGCTTGGGAATTACCGGAGTTTAAATGGGACAGTTGGAGTTAACTGGAGCATAACTGGAGTTAAACTGGATTAGACCTAGCTAGGACTAGGAATGGCTTTGAGGGGCCAGAGTTGGCCTAGTAGTTTGGCCTAGCATCCGAGAAGACCGGGGTTTGATTCCTTACTACCACATACATAGAAAAAAGCCAGAAATGTTGCTGAAGCTCTTACCTCCAATTAACTTTTTTTTTGGGGGGGGGGGGACTTGAACTCAGGGTCTGGGCACTGTCCTTTGGCTTTCTCAAGGCTAGATTTACCACTTGAGCCTAAGCACCCCTTCCGACTTTTTCTGTGTATATGGTAGTGAGGAGTAGAACCTAGGGTTTTGTGCATGCTAGGCAAGCACTCTACCATTAGGCCAAACTCGCGGCCCCAATTAACTTCTTAAATTAAAAAAAAAAAAAAATTTATATATATATATATATATCTATATATATCCTGTAAGTAAAGCTCTGGTTCAAGTGATAAAGTACCATCTTTGAAAAAAGGAAGAGTAGGAACAATGTCAGGACCCTGTTCATGCCACAGGCCTAGTCCCCCACCCCCCCCACCCCCCAAAGAGAGGTTCATCATAGATCACCCCCCACCGCCGGACACAAACTCACTTCAGGGGATATTTGGTTGGAGTTGGAGAGTTGTTTGTCACAACTGGGTGGGAGGGAGGAGGACAAATAGTGTGTAAAGACCAGAAAACCATTTTTTCTTAATAATTCCCAAGACCTCTTTCCTTAAAATTCACATAAACAAATAAAATATAACAGAAGACCTTCCGCAAAGTTTGTGTTAAAATAGATAAGATGGGAGGTGTTCAAGGGAAGACTGGACAGTACCTTGTGGAGAAGAGGATCAGCTCCCAAGCGGCACATGCAACCTGCTACAGGTACAGGCAACCTGCTAGAGGACCAGGATGTGGGATGTGGGATGTGGGCGTGGCCTTCTACGCCAGCCCTTGCCACTCCCTTGGCTCTGAATTGCAATTGGCCACAGCAAACAAACAAGCAAAAATATCCCTCATGTAGATCTGATGCTATTGGCTAGCTAGTCGGGAGGCTGATACCTGAAACTCAGCCTTGGCGCGTAGTTTCTTTCTTTCTTCCTTTCTTTTTTGCCAGTCCTGGGACTTGAACTCAGGACCTGGGCACTGCCCTTGGACACGTTTTTGCTCAAGACTAGTACTCTACCATTTGAGCCACAGTGCCACTCCGGACTTTTTCTATATATGCGGTTCCTGGGAATCGAACCTAGGACTTCATGCACTAGGCCAGAGTCCCTGTCCCTTCCCGGCATGAAAAGTTCTTGAGACACTTATCCCTAATTAAGCATGAAAAAAACAGAAGTAGAGCTGTGGCTCAAGTAGTAGAGTGCTAAACTTGAGTAACAGAGCTCAAGAATTGCGCCTGCGGGGAGGGAAATGGGTACCAAGACATGTGAAAGGGTATCAATGTATGTGAATTAATGCACCTTCTATCTGGCAAACATCATGTAACCCTTTTACTACTAATTACAATAAAAAAAATAGAAAAAAATAAAAAAAAAAAAAGAATTGCGCCTGGACCAGGACTTTAAGGCCCACGATTGGAACACAAACACTCACAAACACACCATTTATATACAGCAAGATGGTTCATGGGGTAACTAGAAAGACAACTACTCTTGCAGATGTTTTCTCTTATAATACAACCATCCTGGCAATGTCAAGGACTGGAAAGAAAAACACCATTGGTATTTTTGTGTATGTGGATGTGGTATCTGCCCATAGATGCTACGAGATTATTTTTTCCTATTAAACATTATATTCATTCATTTTCCTCCCTTCCTATTCTGAATACAAAAGATTGGAGGCAGGAGTAATGCAACACTCTACCTTTGGTTTGCAAACAATCTCTAAACTACACCTATCATATCCATGTTTTTCCTTCGTACTGCTGCTGTCCAGAAACCTCCTATACTAACCCAGCAGATGCTAAATTTATAGTAACCAACTTGTTCTAGTTTCTGGTACCGAGTACCAGAAACTAGAGTACCACTCTACCACTAGGCCAAACTCCCGGCCAAATATTGTCAACTCTATTTCCAAAATATTTCCTTTACCATCATCATCTTTGGTACTGCAGTGCTCTCCATCTTGTAATCTAATTCAAGTCTCAATGGCTTCTCAGACAAGAGTTATAAGAAACCCCAGGTTAGTCGTTTTGACCCCAGCCATTCTATCACCCAATGTCATTCCTGTGGAATTTGTCTTCCATGCTGAAGGGAGTCCTCGTTCTGAAACACAAATTTATTCAAACATAGGTAATCATCTATCCATCCATATAGAATTTATGCAGTCTGAATCCTTAAGAACAGTATCACAAAGATGTGGAGCCTTCTCACTTAAGAACTTCAGAGTATAATTAAAAATTAGCATTATGACCACAAAATATCAAGTAATTATATGAGCTGTTAAGTCAAAGGTAAAGCTACATACAACGAAAGCCATCACCATACCCTTGAGAATGCAGGAATTCAGTTTTTCACTCGTAGCTTCCCATTTTCTCATTTCATCAGAGAAATAGACGGCAGCCCCAGTAAAGGCAGTGAAGTACTGCTGTGAAACCCCGGGTGGTACAGAGTAGTTATAACCTTGATAGTCATCTGTAACAAAATCAGCCAAAAGTTACATTCTGCACCAAAGAAGATAGCTTTATAAAGAATTCACTCACTCCCTAAGGCTGCTGGGTCTTACCACGAGTTCCACTGTGTTCTCAACTCCTGTTGCAACAACCTGTGGGTTTTCCATGCTAACTCTGTGAACAAGCTGAGAATTTGCTTGAGCATGATGTTTATATCATTCAACAGGAAGTTGGTATCTTGTTTTCAATGGCAGTTTTTCTTGTGATGTTGCCTTTTCTATTTTATTTGTGTTTGATGGGGAGGTTTGTTCTGGGCTCTGTTAACAACACATTGAAACATTTCATTTATTTCACAAAGACCTTGCTTTGTGTGCTGCTGCTTTTCAGGTGGCAAGTGAGGTAAAGAAGGTCTTGTTATGTAACCTATGCTTACCTAAAACTCATTCCTTCTGTTTCAGACTCCTTAATGTTGGGATTCTAGATGGGAAACACCTGCCTAAGACCTTGCTTCAAAAATTCATTTCAACTACCTTCCAGGTTGAAAGCACACATACTGCAAACAGGCATCCCTTTACTGTTTGCTTCTGTGCGTGTTATTTATTTAGGTGCTGGGGATCAAATAGGGAACCTTTTACATCCTTATATATGTGTTCTAAGACTGGGATGCACCCATAGGCCCCTTCTATTGTTTAATAGAAGTTATTCTTTCCTTCTCCCTAAATCTGGGAGATATAAACCATGGTAACTGCCTTAAAGATATTTAGCCTCTAATCAGGGAAACTAACCAAGCACAACTAAGAACAGTTTTTTGTTGTTGGCTTGGTTTTTAATTTTCTGTAGTTGCTACAGGCGCCTGGAGAATGGAAGGTGAACATAAACTGCAGTCTTTAGTAAAATGTCACTTTTCAAAAATTGGAATCAGAGTCCATTCAAAAACAACATAGAAGAAGGATTGAGGGTGGGGGGTGGTTGCTGGTCCTGGTCCTGTGCACTGTCTCTTTGAGTTTCTTATGCTCAAGGCTAGCATGCATGTTTGTCCTTTTGTCCTTCCTTCTTTCTCTCTTTTTCTTTCTCTTTTGGTAGTTTATTGGAGATAATAGTCTCACAGACTTTCCTGCTCTAGGTGGCTTCTAACAAATCCTCAGGTTAGTGTCCTTAGTAGTTATGATTACCATAATGAGCCACTGGCACCCAGTAAGAAGAATTTTTGTGTGTGTGAGGGTCATGGGGCTTAAACTCGGCCTAGGCACTGTCCTTGAGCTCTTCATTCAGCACAAGGCTACCCCTCCCCACCTCTGCCTAGGCATTGTCTCTGAGCTCCTCAGCTCAAAGCTTACCACCCTACCCTGGAGCCAAGCCCCACTTCCTGTTTTCAAGAAGGAATTTTTTTTTGTAAGTCACAAACTGCAGGCTGGTGATCTTTCTCTGCCTGCCCACTGGTCATGTAATTTGTGTGTGTATGCCCAGTCTGGGGTTTGGACTTCGGATCTGGACACTGTTAATTACTGTTTTTGACCAAGGCTAGCCCTCTACCACTTGATTCAAAGCTCCATTTCTGGTTTTTTGGGTTGTTAATTGGAAGTAAGATTCTCAGGGACTTTCCTGTCTGGGATGGCTTCAAACTACAATCCTCACAGCTCAGCCTCCGGAGTAGCTATAATAGAGATGAACCTTGAGCAAAAAGGACAGAGACAGCACCCAAGCCCTGAGTCTAGGATCCACAGCCGGCACCACAATGTTCCCTCCTCACCCCCCAAAAAAAGAACATGAAAGAAAAACAATGAATAAAGATAAGTACATGGTCAAGATGTCAATAAGTCATTATTTTATTTTATTTTTTTTTTTTGCCAGTCCTGGGCTTGAACTCAGGGCCTGAGCACTGTCCTTGGACTTTCTCAAGGCTAGAGCTCTACCACTTGAACCTCAGCACCACTTCCGGCTTTTTTCTATGTATGTGGTACCAAGGAATCGAACCCGGGTCTTCGTGCATGCTAGGCAAGCACTTTAACCACTAGGCCAAACTCCCGGCCCTCAATAAGTCATTATTACTAAAAGGGCCAGGAGTTTGGCCTAGTGTTAGTGTGCTTGCCCAGCATGCATGAAGACCCAGGTTGGATTTCTCAGTACCACATACATAGAAAAAGCCAGAAGTGGTGCTTTGGCTCAAGTGGTAGAGCTCTAGCCTTGAGGAAAACCCAAAGACAATGCTTGCTTCCAATGCAGAGGCCCTAGGCTCCATCCATGGAAGATCCCCTGGGGGACAATTACTAATAAGCCTAGTCCTAGGAAAGAAGGAGAAAGAACAGAGGTTTCCAATTTATTTAAACCAAAACCAGAGAGGTCTCAGTGGTCAAATATTCAGAAGAAATAATCAATCCCTTGGGATTCCAGCTCATTTGATTCTTTCTCCTTCTGGATGAACAATGATCTGTTGAGTTTACTTTTCTTTTTTCCTTTTTTTTCTACTGTTAATATATGGTTTTCATATCTTTTTCTTTATTTTTATTGTAATTAATAGAAGGGTTACATTATATTCACCAGATAAAAGGTGCATAACTTCACAAACAATGATACTCTTTCTCATGACATGGTCCCCATTTCCCTCCCCTTCCCCCCCCTGACTTATCTTCATTTCTCCCCTTCCCTATCCAATTTCATGGAGTTTCTTCCCTCAGCTGGCTTTGAACCATGATCCTCAGATCTCAGTCTCCCAAATAGCTACTCACCTGGAGCTGGCTTTAAAATACACACTTGTTTATAACCAGGCTATCTTTGGAAGAGTTAACACAGAATAATGATAGTTGGGCCCATTTCTATGTATAGCCATTCACTGAATGAGCAAGAAGAGATTCTTGAAAGATCACCACATGTTTTCAGACTGAGAAAGCCCTTACCTCCCATCTTGCCATAACATGTAACTGCTTTTTCTTCATCTTCACCTACCCACTTTTGAGTAGAGGACTCATTCTCATCTCTCAAATTTTCTACATCTCAAAAGGGAGGAAAGAAAGAAAATGTTGATAGGTGGAAATTCTCCATTTTCAACCCCACTGATTTCTATTAGAAACATAAAAGACTGCTAATCAGAGAACAAAAGGCTTTTACAGCTAGGGATTGGTTCTGCAAACCACCCCCACACCAAAATCATCAGATGCTCAAGTCTCTCATATAGTCGCATTGTATTTGTGATTCTCCTGTATATTTTATACTTTATCCCTAAATGACTTAGAACACCAGTACTATGTAAATTCTATATAAATAGTTTTATGCTGTATTGCGTGGGGAATGACACAGATGTAAAAACATTTTTTTTTTTTTGTGCTGGTCTGGGGGCTTGAACTCAGGGCCTGGGCACTGTCCTGAGCTTTTTGCTCAAGGCTGTTTCTCTAAGACTTGAGGGGTGGCTTTACTTCCAATATTCTCTGGAGTGCTTAACTGGAGATAAGGATCTCCAAGGCATATTTGGCCTAAAGAAATATTTATTTTTTAATTTTTTTTTTATTTTTTTGCCAGTCCTGGGCTTGAGCTCAGGGCCTGAGCACTGTCCTTGGACTTTCTCAAGGCTAGAGCTCTACCACTTGAGCCTCAGCACCACTTCCGGCTTTTTTCTATGTATGTGGTAACGAGGAATCGAACCCAGGTCTTCATGCATGCTAGGCAAGCACTTTAACCAATAGGCCAAATTCCCGGCCCAGAAATATTTTGATCCTAGGTTGGCCAGATGTAAGGAAGCCAAGGCCCAATTGTATTACTTTGCAAACTTTTGAATAGCAAGATGGAGTTAAGATGACCTTTCTTTCAGACCCTCCCATTGCATTTTATGTACATAGTCAAAAATTTAAATCACCTGAAAACTAGTTAGGTAATTATATTATCAACTTGTTGAACTCTTTTCTTACTGAGAGCTCTGTGGCCCAAAACAAAGATTGACTGAAGAAGGGGGATTAAGAAAAACTTGTCAGCTGGGCACTGGTGGCTCACATCTGTAATCCTAGCTAGTCCTTTAACCAGCTACTATAATATACTCACTCCAACTTGTTCGAGATATTTTCGAGCTTCTCTTACTGTACCACCACATCCTACATCTGTAATTCAACTTCAGTGCCTTTTGCCAAAGCAGTAATTGCTATGGGCATTCCAATCATTGTGGCAAGGTCAGTGGGTAAGTTATTAGGAATTTTAGATTTCATCACTGTGCATTGGGGTACACACCAATTACTGGGAAGTCTGAAGCAAGAGAATCACAAGTTTGAGGCCAACTTGGGCTACACAGCAAAACTTTTACTTAAAAAAAAAAAAAAAAAAAAAAAAAAAGGGACAAAAAAGAAAAAGAAATTCTGGAGTTACTTGTTCCACGGATTGTCAAACAATGTACTATTTCAGAGGTTAGTATGGGAATCAGATAGATTGGAGTTCCAGGCCTGGCTCTCCTACTTAAAAAGAAATGTCATTGGAGCTCAGTCCCATGGTGTGTAAAATGGACATGATACTGTTATCTGCTTACAAGGTTGTGTTAAGATAATACATATGAAAATCCGTTGTGGGGCTGGGAGTTTGGCCTAGTGGTCAAAGTGCTTGCCTAGCATGCACTAAGGCCCGGGTTCGATTCCTTGGTACCACATACATAGAAAATAAGCCAGAAGTGGTGCTGAGGCTCAAGTGGTAGAGCTCTAACCTTGAGAAAGTCCAAGGACAATGCTCAGGCCCTGAGCTCAAGGCCAGGACTGGCAAAAAAAAAAAAAAAAAAAGAAAAAAAAAAAAAAAAGAAAAGCCGTTGCAATGTCTAAAACATTATAACAACTCAATCTATGATAAACTGCCTATGTGAAGAGTTGTTTACTAAGCACAATTCACACACACACACACACACAAGCACACACACAAGCACAAACCCAAGAGGATAAAATCGTTGTAATAGTAAAAAACATACGACACCCTAATAAAAATATAGCTTCTTTACATGTAAATCTGACTCTGGGTAAAATCTATTTGTGAGAACATGGAAAATAAGTTTCCTCTTGGGATCAGCCATATAGCCTCTTTCTGGGGTGATATGTGTGAAAATGTGAAAGTAGACTGCCTCTTGAGTACCCTAATAATATAACTTGTTCTCTTATATTTTTTTTCAGTTTGTTGCTCAACCCAATTGCCAACAGTTGCTTGCCACCCTGTGGTATGATGGCTTCCCGGGATGGCGGCGGAAACACTGGGTTGTCAAACTTCTGACATGCATGACCATTGGATTCCTGTTTCCTATGCTGTCTATAGCCTATCTAATCTCACCCAGGAGCAATCTTGGACTGTTCATCAAGAAACCTTTTATCAAATTCATTTGCCACACAGCATCCTATTTGACTTTCCTCTTCATGCTTCTCCTGGCTTCTCAGCACATCGTCAGGACAGACCTTCATGTGCAAGGGCCTCCCCCAACTGTTGTAGAATGGATGATATTGCCTTGGGTTCTAGGTAAGTGAAAGAGCCCAGGAACAATGGCTACACTGCCTTTTAAATTTGTCTAAAGAAAATCTTAGGCGCAGAAAGTGTGGCCTGTTGGTAAAATGCTTGCCTAGCATGCACGAAGCCCTGGGTTCAAGTCCTCAGTAGAAAAAGCCAGAAGTGGTAGAGTTCTAGCCTTGTGAAAGGCCAAGGACAGTGCTCAGGCCCTGAGTTTAAGCCCCAGGACTGGCAAAAAAAAAAAAAAAAAATAGAATGAATGGCAATAGACTCTCCAAATATAACTATCATCCAAGTCTATGGCACTTAAATTCTGGTCTGAAAATCAGTACTCTATGTATTAACTAGCAGCTTCTGAGACATCTTAAATCACACCTGAGAGCTGAAAGTTCAATGTTCCCCAGTTGGTACACATGCACTTACAAGTCCTTGTGAAGTGCAGCCTTTGACTACAGCCATAGCTTTTGACTGAGACACCAATTTCATCAGGAAAAATTCCACAAAACCCTCAGACACTGAGACGAAAGAAGAGGGTCCTAAATTATCTGGGGGCTCACTGCCTAGATTCAGTTCCACTATCTAATAATATGGTTCATGGACATCTTGTTCTAAGAAATGATGGGATGTGTTACTTTCAGAATCTACTAGAACATAGTGACTGTGTGTTATATTGATCTAATCTGTACCTTCCAAATTGGGAAGATTGACTCAGATAGCTTTAGCCTAGTGGTAGAGTGCTTGCTAGCATGCAGGAAGACCTGGATTTGATTTCTTGGTACCACATACATAGAAAAACCTAGAAGTGGTGCTGTGGCTCAAAGAGTAGAGCCCCAAGGACAGTGCTCAGGCCCTGAGTTAAAGCCCCAGGACTGGCAAAAAGAAAGGAAAGAAAGAAAGAAAGAAAGAAAGAAAGAAAGAAAGAAAGAAAGAAAGAAAGAAAGAAAGAAAGAAAGGAAGAAAAGAAAAGAAAGAAAGAAAGAAAGAAAGAAAGAAAGAAAGAAAGAAAGAAAGAAAGAAAAGAGAAAGAAAGAAAATGCTTTGTGCCTCACACCAGTAATGCTAGCAATTCAGGAAGTTGAGACCTGGAAGGATTGTGATTTTCAGAGCCAGCTTGGGCAGAGAAATCTTCAACTACTGGTTCTAATTAATTAATTGACAACTTTATCACCAAGTAAACAACAAAACACAAGCTGGAAGTGTGGCTATAGACAAAGGTAGAAGCAAGAAAACCATGTAGAACTGAGTCCTGAGCTCATATCCCAACACAGTAGGACAAAAAGGCAAGAATATTCAAGTAACTATAGGAAAAATTAGTAAGAAGGACCCAGAACCATACATCTTATGGGCATCATTATGAAAAGCCTATCATGTATGACTAGTTCATCATTGAGAGTTAAAATAGGAAAGAGGAGTGGAGAAATAAGTGCTACTCTGGAATTCACCTTCATGTACTGGACAGAAGACTTCTAGGAATACTAGAACTGCTATGTGTAGATGTAAACTTTTTTGCCATTTTTCTTCAGGTTTCATTTGGGGGGAGATTAAGGAAATGTGGGATGGTGGATTTACTGAATACATCCACGACTGGTGGAACTTGATGGATTTTGCAATGAATTCCCTGTACCTGGCTACGATTTCCTTGAAGATTGTGGCCTATGTCAAGGTAAACTGGAATGGCTGCCATTTTTCTTAAGCAGTTATTTGGTTATGTTAATTTTTTGCATTGAAAGAATACAATTTTAAGCTGGGTGCTGGTGGCTTATGTCTGTAGTCCTATCTATTCAAGAGGCTGAAATCTGAGGATAGTAGTTTGAAGCTAGCCCCAGCTGGAAAATCCATGAGACTCTTATTTCCCATTAACCTCAAAAAGATGGGAGTGGAGCTGTAATCATGTGATAGAACACAAGCCTTGAGCAAGAAAAAAAAAAAAAAGAGTTCAAGACCCAGGAGCAACACTATAAAAGGAACTATGCAATATAGATTTAGGGGAAAAGTAATGGTGAGAGTTCTGTGCATCTGACAAACTGCCACATACACAGACTTTGCCAGGGGGTGGGGGGGAGGGAAATGGGGACCATGTCATGAGAAAGGGTATCAATGTTTGTGAAGTAATGCACCTTCTATCCGGTGAATAATGTAACCCTTATAATAATTACAATAAAAAAAAAACCAGACTTTGCTTCTATGATTTGTAGGCAGTAGCTGCCTAAGCAAAGAAAATGGAACTTTTTTTAATGAATCATCAGCTTCTTAGACGCCCAGGGTAAAGGGTCTTCCACTGTCAGTGCTTAAATCTCCTGTTCTTGCCAAGAAGAATGTTCACTGATGCTTGCATAGGGAAGGGCCAGAAAATTCACTGAATTTGCAATCTCCAAAAACCTATTTAAAGCTTGTCACAGAAATAATTTATATTTGTCCAATATTATTCCCCCCCATGCCACATGCATTGGCAATCCTTCCCTGTGGGGTCACAGAGAACAAGAATGTTCCTTTTCCATAATTGTGCTTCCGGGCATGAAGTCATCTCTCCCTTACCCGCTGAGTCATTGATTCTCAAAGTTAAATATTCCCACTTTCCCTGTACTGTTCTACTATTCTTCATATGAAAGATAGCTGTATCCCAGAAAACTCCACTACAGGCAAAGACATTTAGTAGCCTGCTTTCCTTTAGCACTTTCACAAGCAGGATAATTCCAGCTTTTGACTATTACCCAAGCCATACTTCTCAATCAACTGAGAAATGATCTTCTCTTTCCTTCTCTCTCTCACCCTCTCTCACACACACACACACACAACCTTGATGCAATCCCCATAGAAGGTAAAGCTTGAATTTTAAGACACTGGGAGTTAGTAGAGTACGAATATTGAAAGCATTCATGAAACATTTTTGCAAGGAACCCCAGAGTATGCCTTATGCACGTGGTGATCATTTAATACATACTAACAATTTCCATAAAAGGAAAACTGATGTGAAAAATGGAAAAAAAATGCTCCCTTTAGAAGTGGTATGGATACACTAGTGACACTACAAGAATTTCTAGGTTTTGCTTAGTCATGTTTAGAATAAATTATGAGGAAAAGGACTGACATTTGGTAGAATGAAAAAAAAATATGTGCATAAATGCTCAGCATTACCTAACCATATAATTTATCCACTTTACTGGTGAGATTTCCAAAGAGCTACAGATTTCCCCACCACTTTATTAAGCTGGTGAATTTCTCCTCAGTGCATAACTTAAAGAAGACATGGTATATGAAGAAACAAGAATGTAATAATAACTTGGAAATGGGCTGGATCTGATCCTGTCACCTACAGATGCATTCCCAGTCTGGGATGACTCCCTAAGCAGACCAAACCAACCATTGCTGCATTGGTGGCACATGGAATGGCCAAGAGATGACTTATACATAAAGAAAGTCATTGGCCAGGAGTTTGGCCAAGTGGTAGAGTGCTTGCCAAGCATGCATGAAGACCCAGGTTTGATTCCTTAGTACCACATATATAGGAAAACTAAGTGGTGCTGTGGCTCAAGTGGTAGAGCTCTACCCTTGAGAAAACCCAAGAACAGTGCTCAGATCCTAAGTTCAAGCAAACATACATGGATTTCTAATATGAGAGCCCAAAGGACTAAGTTTGTCTTGTACAATGAGTCTTCTAAGGTTCTTCTTCGGCTCAGACAGTGGGCCATAGATGCTCCTACAGTGTCTTTGAAACATAAGGTTCTAGAAAACAGTTGTATCAGAGGTCAGCAAACTCATTTCTGTGGACCAAATCTGGCTTAGTGCCATTCCATTTGTTTATATATTATCAACGTTGCTTTCATACTTTATAAAGAAGAACTGAGTAGTGGCAAAAGGGAACATACAGTCCACAAACCCAAACAAAAGCATTTTCTAGCCATTGACAAAAAAAAAAATTGCAGACATATATTTTAGATGGCTTGATGTTAATTTCCTGTACTCACATGCTAAGCAATACATATGACTTCTACAGAGGTATATATGCAAAATACAAATTTTCCATGAGAATAATCTTTCATATTTCTAAGTGTTCTGGAAATCTAAGTTGATTAACCTATGAGTAGCAGAATTCTGTAGTTACTCTTCTAGGTGTGGAGATAGAAAATCCACAAGGATAAGATTCCCCTTCTCAAGGCTAGAGCTCTACCACTTTAGCCTCAGCACTACTTCCGGCTATTTTCTATGTATGTGGTACCAAGAAATCAAACCCGGGTCTCCGTGCATGCTAGGAAGCACTCTACCACTAGGCCAAACTGCAGGCTCGATTTTTTTTTTTGCCTGTCGACGGTCTTGAACTCAGGGCCTGAGCACTGTCCTTAGGCTTTTCTCAAGGCTAGAGCTCTACCACTGTGCCACAGCACCAATTCCAGCTCTTTTCTATGTATGTGGCACAAATGAATCAAACCGGGTCTTTGTGCATGCTAGGCAAGCACTCTACCACTAGGCCAAACTCCCAGCCCTGTCCTTTAATTTTTTTAATGAATATTTCCTTCCTTGTATGTATATTCCCATTCATAATCACAGGGTTATACATATGTATATATACATATATATGTATGTATAATCTAAGTTATCTAATGATCTTGTTTAATTAAAAGAGATATTAGTCATAGAAATTCAGAATGTTAAATCTGGAAGGAACATCAAACTCAGATTCCTGCTCTTATTAGTGAGGAAGCTGACATTTAGGCTGGTTATGTGAATTGTTCTAAGGTCCACTTATGCTTTTACAATTATATTTGAATCATGAAAATGCTCAAATGAAATTTTGTTGTATGTTTTCTAAAGACAGTTCTACACATCCCACAATATATCTAAATTGAATGTAAACTCTTAGCAATGCACTAGATCTTGGTTTAATAGTCCTTAAATAGTTTTACTTCTGACTTCCATTTTTTCAAGAACCTAATATGAAGTTAATTCATCTAACATTTATTTTGCATCTTCTAGGTACCCAGCTATAATCTACACAAAAGCAGCAAGCATGAATCATGTTGTTTATCATATTCAGATATATAAATTAATCATTGATTTTTGACTGTGCCATTTGTGGTAATGTTAGAATATTACTGCTTAAAATTCAGAAGAAAACTCTGATGACGAGATCCCAAAGGAAGTTCTCTAAGGCCCCAGCCACAGTCAGCACAGAGAAATGACAAACACCTCACACTAACAAGGCTGAATCTACTTTTGTCCTTGAATAACTGCAGTTACTATGGATCTCAGACCCAATGGAGGGACTGAGGGAACAGATCGGGTTTGAAATCTCATTAAGAAACAGAGTGAACTGTGCCTTCTACCTTGGGCACAACACTGGCTGAATTTTAGCAGCATTCTCTAACAAACCTGGTAAACCAAGTTCAAAAATGTCTATTGATAAACCACAGGTGGCTACTCCAGATGAATGCTCCAAGATTCATGCTGCTATGTACTTATGCTGGGTATGTATTTGGATTGGAGTAGGAGGCAGATAGTAGTGCTCACTGAATATAGCAAAAAGGCAGTGTCATGTTATTGTCTTATATAAGTGTTTGATGTGTATTATTATGGTGGCTTTATTTGAATATGGAAGGGTTAAGGGGGGAAATTTGACAAATGCTTACTGTACTTCTCATCTTAAATGCTATTTCTTTTTTTCCCCCACCAGTATAATGGTTCTCGTCCAAGGGAGGAATGGGAAATGTGGCACCCAACTTTAATTGCAGAGGCACTCTTCGCAATATCCAACATTTTGAGTTCCTTGCGTCTCATATCCCTGTTCACAGCCAATTCCCACTTAGGGCCTCTACAGATCTCTTTGGGACGCATGCTTCTTGATATCCTCAAATTCCTCTTTATCTACTGTCTGGTACTACTGGCTTTTGCAAATGGACTGAACCAGCTTTACTTTTATTATGAGACCAGAGCTATCGATGAGCCTAACAACTGCAAAGGGATCCGGTGTGAGAAACAGAACAATGCCTTCTCCACGTAAGACTCCTCAGTCTATTATTCTGCTCTTTTTATGCCTTTTACTTTTTTGTCCTATTTTAAGCACCAAGATTCAACACTACATCCTGGCTGTAGGCAAAGCTTACTATGGACCCACTCAAAGAGTATGAGGTGGAAAAAGGTCTTTGCTTACAATGGACTGAGAGAAAGAAAAGTTGAGGACAGAGGACAGAAAAAGAAATGTGCAGACTCCCAGAAACACAACTATAAAGAGTCCATTGTGAAGTGTAGTTTTGGTGAATGTGTACATACACTGTGTTGTAACATTAATCTTTATCACTGCAAGCATTCATTTGGACAGTATAAAATACAGAATACATTGTCCTTATCTAGAGTTTTCCTTGTGTATTACAGAACCTCAGAACATCTTGTTCCTATCTAAGTATAACTTTTATCCATTTACCAGACTTTTCCCATTCTCCACTCTATCCTCAGCGTGAGATCCTGCAGTATTTTTCTAGTTGCCTTACTTTCCATATAACATCCTTTAGCTCTACAAGTCAGTCCAGCGGACTGACATTCAAGAATGATGGTAAACAAAAAAGGTCAGGATAAAGCATTATGGTGCTTGTATAATTCCTAAACTTGGAAAACTGAGTTGGGAAGATAACAAGTTTATAAACACTGTGAGCTATATAGACAATTCAAGTTCAACCTGGCTTGCATAGTAAGAAACTTGTCTCAGAAGAACAAAAAAGGGCCAGGCACAGAGATTTCTACTTGACCAAACATATCAGTGATAGGGAAAAATCTATCTGTGCTAGCTAACCTATCCATCTTATTTACCTCTAGTACTATTTCTTAACACAGGTTTAAAAAGTACACGGTTGAGGGCCGGGAGTTTGGCCTAGAGGTTGAGTGCTTGCCTAGCATGCACGAAGACCCAGGTTTGATTCCTCAGTACCACATACATAGAAAACAACCAGAAGTGGTGCTGAGGCTTATGTGGTAGAGCTCTAGCCTTGAGAAAGTCCAAGGGCAGTGCTCAGGCCCTGAGCTCAAGCCCAGGACTGGCAAAAAAAAAAGAAAAAAGAAAAAAAAAGGAAAGAAAAGTACACAGTTGAGGGTTGGGAGTTTGGCCTAGTGATAAGACTGTTTGCCTAGCATGCATGAAGACCTGGGTTCAATTCCTCAGTACCACATACATAGAAAGAACCGGAAATGTTGCTGTGGCTCAAGTGGTAGAACCCTAGCCTGAGAAAGTCCAAGGATAGTGCTCAGGTCCTGAAGTCAAGCCCCAGGACTGGCAAAATTTTTTTAAAAAAATACACAATTCAGTGGCATGTTAATGCCACCATTTAAAAGGTGTCCATGTACAGAAGTTGTCAGAGTATATTGGCTACACACATTCTTACCCTTGCTATCATTCAATGATCTCTGCAGGATGATACTCATATGAACTGAATTTCAAACAGTTGGCTCATACTGTTGTCCATTGTGTAACACTCCCCTGTCTATCCAATAGACCATAGCTCCATCTCCTCCCAGAAATCAGGCCAAAATATTAGGTGGAAATGGAGAAAAGAAGAAAAATAAATTGGCCAAGAGTTAGTACTGTTTTGTTAGGCCTACCAAGAGGGCAGAATGGTAGCTTGCCACTTTCTTAGTGCTTCAGTATAACTGCTTCCTCTCCTAAATGTCACTGCAGAGAGAACTCAGTCAGCTTGTTTTCAATAGAATGAGAAATTTTGTAGTGGTTGGAGCACCAGGAGACTGCATTTGTTCCCATCAAAATGTTCCACAGGCTTGACCACCTGAATGCAAAGTGCTTTCCAGGAGGCCATGTTTTTTATGGGAACTCTGCTGGGAATGTTTATGAAAGACCTTCTTGAAAGCCCTGATACCAACTGACATTTTGCTTCCTTCACCTGCCCAGCAGGGGCAACTGCCAAAAATGGACACCTGTGTTATACAAAATTATATCTTCAGGTGTCAGTTATGGAGAAACATTGTTATGTGGGAGCCAAATCAGCAGGGATATTACCTCAATTTTCCCACTTATCTGGTGTTTTTTTCCCCCCTCTACATTAAGGCCTGATTCAGATTTATATTTTCATCTAAATGCTTCAATTCAGGCAATTTGAATTCTTACTAAAGTATATCTTGCTCAGTCAGACTATCAGAAAGATTCAGATTTTAGTGGATTCTACTACATAAAAATAGGGAATGTTCTTTATCCCTGCCACAAAGTTCAAAGGGAATTCTTTTTCCTTGCTGACAAGCACATGTGATCATGGTTCAAAGCCAGCCTGGCACAAAAATTCATGAGATTCTTATCTCCAATTAACCACTAGAGAACAGGAAGTGGTGTTGTAACTCCAAGTGGTAGAGCTCAGGCCTTGAGCTGAAGAGCTCAGGAACAGTGCCCGTGCCCACAACCAACCAAAAAAAAAAAAAAAATCTGTATCCATCATTGGAAAAACTAGCAGTAGAACAGTACATTTAACATCAAACATTACAGTTTAGTTGTTGCAGCTATAATGAATAAAAAAAATATAATATATACATTCAGGACAATCACCAGCCCCTACCAACATTCTGATGACATTTGCCTTTTTGTCATACAGTCAGCTAATCATTACTGAAAGCCTCGTGTGAATGTACTCAACTTGCTGATTCCTTTAACTGATGTTTTTTCTATGTATGTGGTACCGAGGAATTGAACCTGGGTCTTCGTGCATGCTAGGAAAGACTCCCAGCCCAAGTTTTCTGATTTTCAAGGCCTGCACACACTCTCATCTCACAGATGATTCCAAAATGGTTCACCAATTGGTACTTACTTATATCAAAGTAAAAGCAGAGAATAGAAGTAGAGAATAAAATAGTGGTTAACAGAGGTAGGAAATGGGGGTGAGGGAAAGGAGAGAAATTGGCCACTTGGGATAATACTGCAGTTGTTAAAAAGAAGGAATGTTGGCCAGTGGGCACAATGTGACAGTTGAATAGAAACAAGAGGTCTGGGTGTTCTATGGCACATAGGGAAACTTAGATAAAAGTACAATGAACAACACATTCCAAAACATGAGAGTTTTGAATGTTCCTCCCTGCAAACAAGTGGTAAGTTCTTGAAGAGATGAAGATAGTAATGGCCTTGTTCTGATTACACAGTGTACCACCATCTTATACAATGATTATGTCTTGAACAAATAAAATAGAGGAGCAGAGCATGTAGCCTAGTGGTAGAGTGCTTGCCTAGCATTCACAAAGCCCTGGGTTTGATACATCGGTACCACATACACAGAAAAGGCTGAAAGTAGTTCTATGGCTCAAGGGGTAGAATGCTAGCCTTGAGCAAAAAGAAGCTCAGCAATAATGCCCAGATCCTGAGTTCAAGCCCCAGGACTGGAAAAAAAAAAATAGAACAGGGAAAAAGAATTTAGCTTAATTTTTAGTGATAGTTGAGCTGAGCTATTAATAATGACAAGAAATAAGAGGAACTTTTTTTTTTTTTTTTTTTTTGCCGGTACTGGCTCCCAGGGCCTAAGCACTATCCTTGGGCTTTCTCAAGGCTAACCTTCTACCACTTGAATAAAATTTTCTATAAAAATGCAAAAAAAAAAAATCAAGGAGAAGAACAACACACTCCAGAAAAGTTGAAGTGTCCATCTTGTATCTCTTTTGTGTGCATGGGAAATGGCTATTTTATGTTATCCAGAAGTGGCCTGTATTTTAAGGCTGTGTCAAGATTTGTGAATAAGGGGAAAGAAACCCTTAACACCAAAAGCATAACATTGCCGTTCCATATTTGACTGTGGAGAATTAGACAGTAAATAATAATGGACAAAGCTATCTATCATTGGGTAGATGTAGTTTCGTACGCGGACTCAGCACCTGAGTGTCCCTGAAGAAGTCAACCTCTGTCTGGCTGTTTCCTCATTAGAAACCAACTTTTACAAAGATCTCAGGATAATATACATAAAAGTGCATAATATGCTTATATATAGTACGTTTCCAATAATAATGCATATTAATAAAGCATATAAGCATTCAGTTAGCAGTTCATAGAACAGATATCAAAATCATCCTTTGGACTTACCACCATTTGACCTTGTGAGAGCCATAAAAAGAACTATGAGAAATGGTAACTTGTGCATTGGGGTGTAACTCAGTGACAGAGCACATGGTTCACGTGTTTGAGGCTGTAGGTTTCATGCTCAGCACCAAAAAGAAAGAAAAAAAGGTGATTTGCTTTACATTCATTCAGCTAACAAATGTCACAGTTGAGATTTCAACCCAAGTACAATATAGCCCCAATTCCACATTCTTCACTGCATTTGCTGCCCCTGCATAATTATAATGATAGATCACTTGGTATAAAGAATGAAAGAAATAAACCGGGCAAATGTTTAGGTTATGTGTAAGCTGAGAAAATAGCGATATTCCAAGTAGAAGAGCAAAGTGTAAGACATAGAAACAAGAACAAAGTGACCTAGTTATCAGTTGTATTAGGGACAAGATCAAAATATTGTAAGCTCATCACTATACATGTTGCAAATTACAGATGGCCTCTGTTTATCCTCTTTTCTTTCAGGCTCTTTGAAACCCTACAGTCACTCTTCTGGTCTGTATTTGGCCTTTTAAATCTCTATGTGACCAACGTGAAAGCCAGACATGAGTTCACTGAGTTTGTTGGAGCTACCATGTTTGGAACATACAATGTCATCTCTCTGGTAGTGCTGTTGAACATGCTAATTGCTATGATGAACAACTCCTACCAGCTTATTGCTGTGAGTAAAGGGGCTTTCCAAGGGTGCTTACTTTGGTTTCAGGAAGTCTTACAATGCCATAGAACCCATTGCAAGTTCATTGAAAGGAAATCATCTGCTTTAGTTAACATACATTTGCTTTTTCAGTTGTTAGATTGGCTTCTTTCTTTCCGAGACAATTCTGTTTAGATTCTGAGCCTACTAAACCTTAGCAACATAGCCAGGACTGTTAATGAGTTATTAATGACTTTCTTGCCACTTGTTGAAAATATTTTTAAAACTTTAGAGCTCGTTCTTTTGCCTTAGATTTAAAAAAAGCGATTAGAGTACAATAGACCACACAATTTAGCACTGCACTAATCTCCAAGGTGATAGTTAATTGGAGATTGGCGTTCTAGTGACTTTCTTACCCTGGGTGGCTTTGAACAGTGATCTTCAGACCCAACCTCCTAAGAAGCTAGGAATACAGGTGTTGGCCATTGATAGCCTGCATATTCAGCTGATCTTAAACTCCTGATAGAATGCAGGATAATAGCCCACTTTCCAAAGTGAGAACTTCATATACATAGATGGCCTTTCTTCAGAAAATGAGGCTATTTCTTTTGATCAACATAGGTAAATAATTGTGAAACAAGTGTAATGGGAAAAAATTTAATTTAAAAACCGATAACTTTGTCTCTATTGTTTATAATGGGAATAACATGGATTACTTACTTTTTAGGGCCTGTTTTCTTCATCCAATAAGTCAATGAATTGGAATTGATCATCATGAATATTCTTGTCAGTCTGTGTGTCTGTGGATGAATGGAATAGGCTGACACATCCTTCGTAGCTCTGGAATTCTGTTTATCTGTTGTTCTTGAAATGTAATATAATTCCATTTTTATTTGCTCACTTTCCCCTCTCCTCCCCACCTCTCTTTTCCTCCCTCCCTCTTTCACTTTTTCCCTTCCCTCCTAGTGTGAATCTAGAAGCTAGATAGGGTAGGCATGGAATCTCAGAGGTTGATTTTTCTTTCCCCTCAAGTACCCTAATGTACCTAACGTACCCCTGGGCCTGGGTGTTGTCCCTGAGCTCTTCAACTCAAGGCTACCACCCTACCCTTGAGCCAAGCCCCACTTCCTTTTCTAGAGGTTAATTAGAGAAAAGAGTCTCAGGTCCTTTTGTGCTCAGGCTGGCTTTGAACCTTGATCACCAGATCTCAGCCTCCTAAGTAACTACGATTACAGGCCTGAGCCATCACGCCTGGCTCTTGAATATAATCTTTATAAGGACCTACCTTGATATTGTGTGGGCTTCTACAGAAATAGAAAGCACTAAAGATCAATTTCTTCTGCTTCAAAAGGCATCACGGCTGACAGTCTAGATCGAGATTCAGCATTCTGCACTTCGAATCCAGTTCATGCACATTCTGCTTCAGAGTCCAAGAAGTCTAGCTAATATCAGTCTGGTGAACAATTGAACTCTTTATCAACAATTCATACAGGAATTAGAGCTATGGTAATCTGGCTCCAGAAATCTGGAGTGATCTGTATTACTCTGCGAGAGGAGACTCTACATGGGTGATGTACAAAGTTATCCTCAAGGTATACTGAAGCAGGGATAGCTCCATGTCTGTCCTATTGGTTTCCCATTAGCATTACCCAAGTGAAGCTGGTCATGCTATATGTTACTGTTATTTTCAATGAAGAATTAATGACTCCCTTCTTTATCTTTGAAGCTCTCTTAAGCTACTGTTCTTGATACACATATCCATGTATATCAAGTAGATTTTCTTGATCCTATTTTCCTAAGAGTCAGTCATAGTAAAATATTAGATGGAATAGATGACCCAGTCCCAGAGTTTATATTAGGTCCTATTTTTTCCCTCAGACCCACATTCAAAGCCTGGAGCTCATGATAAGCTGTTATCACACCTCATTCAGTAAATTATTAAGAACTCTTGGTGGGAAGGAAAAAGAACCCTTCAGTTTTTTAGCTGGCTGCTGTGTAGTGCTCACCCGAATGCTGTCTATAAGTAAACAGCATGGGCCTCACTGAGGCACAGCTGCTTGCTGGCTTGAAGAGAATCCAAATCTATAGGATTAGTTGTATCCCTTAGGATGGCAGCGTGTGCAGGCTCAGATGATGAATAGACCATGCAAATGAAGACATTCATCTAAACAAACCTGGCACAGCCAAAATAGCAGACAAGGATCGGAAGAGCTATTGCACACCACTGAAGTGAAGTGCCAAAGAAGGCAGGTGGTCTCTCCACCCACCCCCAGTCATCTGGGGACAATCTCAGAATCACAAATTATACATATGTGTGTATATATATATATATAAATAGGGAGAGAGAGAGAGAGAAATTCCATGTCTTAGATATTATGAACTATTCTTTAATATGTTAACCTTACCTCATTTGGGCATATACCTGGAAGTTGGAGAGCTGGGTCATAATCTCCATAATTGTTATTTTAGTTTTTCTTCTAATGTCAGTGTATGAGAATTCTTTTTACTCCACATTCTCACCAGTATTTGCTATTTAAAAAAAACACAACAAGGCAATGTCTTGATAAGTTCTGTTCTCAAATGGATAAGAATATCTTATCTCCTCCCTTTCTGCCTAGAGCCCAAGTCCAATGCTCAGCCTTAATCATCCCCCTCAGATTTCTCAGGGTCTCCCCTTCTATGTACAATTCATATGCTGAAGTTAAGCAAGTTAAGGAGAACATGGACATTCAGATATTTTGCGTGAATATGCACTGATAAAAATTTATGCTTATGTATTATGTGTTGATATCTAAATTTTTCATAAATTTAAATAGTGCAAAGGATGTAATTTCTGAAATATGGTAGACTGACATTTGAAAAAAAACTATCCTGTTATTCATTTAAATGTATCTAGTGGAGTCTGAATGCTATAATGATTTGTTACTCACAACCAACTATATGTTTAAAAAAATAAATGACTAAAGTACTCTTTCAAAACAGGAAGTTCCATGGTTCTATTACCTCCTTGAATTATTTCCACATATTTCTTCTTTAGGCTCTATCCTTTTAGATAATTCTTGAATTGCAAGTCTTTTGCTATTTTGCCATACATACATATACACACACACATATATATATACATTTTTTTTTTGCAAGTCCTGGGACTTGAACTCAGGGCTTGACTGCTGACCTTGGGCTTTCTCAAGTCTACAGCTCTACCATTTGAACCACAGCCAACTCTAGGCCAAACTCTTGGCCTACCCTTTTTCTTTTTTTTGGGCGGGTGGGGGGCAGTCCTGCAGCTTGAACTCAGGGCTTGCGCACGATCCTTCGACACTTTTTGCTCAAGTTTAGCACTCTGCCCACTTGAGCAACACAATTTCTGGCTTTTTCTGTGTTAGGCAAGCACTCTATTACTAAGCTACACTCCATATCTATCTATCTATCTATCTATCTATCTATCTATCTATCTATCTATCTATCTATCCATCTATAGATTTTGGGGGGGGGAGCAGTCATGGCTTGAGCTCAGGGCCTGAACACTATCTTTGGACTTTCTCAAGGCTAGAGCTCTACCGCTTGCAGCTCAGCACCACTTCTGGATTTTTTCTATACATGTGGTACCAAGGAATCAAAGCCGGGTCTTGCCACATACACAGAAAAAGCTGGAAGTGGTGCTATCTATGGCTCAAGAGGCTAGCCTTGAGCAAAAGAACCTCAGAGATAGTACCCGGGCCCTGAGTTCAAGCCTCAGAATGGGTAAATAAATAATCAATCTGAACCTTTGTCTTTCATAGGATCATGCTGATATTGAGTGGAAGTTTGCAAGAACAAAGCTCTGGATGAGTTATTTTGATGAAGGTGGTACTTTGCCACCTCCTTTCAACATCATCCCCAGTCCTAAATCATTTCTATATCTTGGTAACTGGTTCAACAATACTTTCTGCCCTAAAAGAGATCCTGATGGTAGACGGAGAAGGCACAACTTGAGAAGTTTCACAGTAAGACTTTTCAAACTTTCTACTTAAATAAATATTTTCTTCCCTTTCTTATTTCTAACAGTCCCTTTCTAACAATATAACATCATTACAAACTCATTTACTCTTTGTGGATCTATCAAGCAAGAGCACTTATATCATTCTCCTGTCCTAATACTGGAAAATATACTAGGATGGGTGGGTAGGAAAATATATTGGGATTGGTGGGTAAAGTAGACTGTTGATTTAATCTATTTGTTCTCAATTACAGGAACGCCATGCTGACAGCCTGATACAAAATCAACATTATCAGGTAAAGATTCCTCTCAAGACTAGGTGCAATGGTTTTGGAGACTCCCCAAGATATATAACATTTTCCCAGCTGGATCAACAATATTCATAATTTGGAAAGCTATCATTTATTTTTTTGGCCAGTCCTGGTCATGAGCTCAGGGCCTGAGCACTGTCTGTGGGTTTTCTCAATGGTATAGCTCTGCCACTTGAGCCACAGCACCACTTCTGGCTTTTTTCTATATGGTATCGAGGAATTGAACCTGGGTCTTTGTGCATGCCGTGCAAACACTCTAAACAAGACCAAACTCCCAGCCTGTATCAGTTTTGAGATTAAAATAGGGTATGTGGTTGGATAATCAGTCAACAACTATTTAGCACCTACTGTATATCAGATACAAAAACACTAGAAAAGTCACCGTGAACAATCACTGTGAATAAGACACAATGTCTCCCCTTTTGAAGTTTATCATACAGCCATTAGTATTAAAATTAAGTGATTAGAAGTATAAAACCTGCTGTGAACGAAAAAACACAGGGTAATGGGACTACATCATACAATAGCAATATATAACAGGAAGATATCTTTAATGAAGTTAAAGTTTTATATTAAGAACTTAAAGCCATAAGTGGTTCTGTGGCTCAAGTGGTAGAGCTTCCTAGCCTTAAGGAAAGCCAAGGACAGTGCTCAGGTCCTGAGTTCAAACCCCAGGGCTAGACAAAAAAAAAAAAAAAAAAAAAAAAGGAACTCAAGCAAAAAAAAATAAAAAAATATGGTGTTAGGGACATGCCTCAAGTGCTAGATAATTTACTACCAAAACATGGCCCTGAGTACAACTCCATAACAAGACCACACAGAAAAACATTAAAATATCTTGATTATCACCCTTACAATAAAATTAAATGTAAAAATAAAGATTTGAATGTAAATCTTGCAAAAAAATAAAAAAAAAATATCTTGATTGCAAATTTTATCAAGAGGCTCTCGTCTTATTGGCACTAATGTTTAATATAGCCTGAAGGGAAAGAATATTGACAATGGCCAATTAGGGTATTCTCAGTCTAAAAAGGGTAGATTTGTATTGCATAGATTGCCTGGGCATGTTTTATTTCTGGTATAGTGCTTGTTTCCTTGATAGCTTCAGAAGGAAACTGAATGCCTATTTATGTTTTGTTTTGTTTTCAATTTTAGGAAGTTATCAGGAATTTAGTCAAAAGATATGTGGCTGCCATGATAAGAAATTCCAAAACAAATGAGGGGCTAACAGAAGAAAATTTTAAGGTAACTTAATCATGAAGCCCTTTCTTTGATAGTCATCTGTATAGCTAGGGATTGAACCACTGCCTGAAACATGTTAGACAAATGCTTTGGCACTGAGATACACTCTAGCTCTACCTTCTCATTTATTTATTTATTTGTTTGTTTAATTTTGCCGGTGTTGGGCTTAAACTCAGGACATGAGCACTGTCCTTGGACTTTCTCAAAGCTAGAGCTCTACCACTTGCGCCTCAGCACCACTTCTGGCATTTTTGTATGTATGTGGTATTGAGGCATCAATCCCGGGTCCTGCCACATACACAGAAGAAAAAAAAACTGTTATTATATTGAAAATCTTAAGAAACTCTACCATTAAATATTAAAATGTTCATACAATATTAGGAACTAATATTAGGTATCATGAACTAGCCAGAGCTACTAAGCATTAATGTAAGACAGTTATTGTGAACCACAAATCATTTTGTCTCCGGGGCAGTGTGGTGATAGTTTGGGTTATTACAGCAGCATCCAGTAGATACAGGTTGTGATTTGCTCCCAGACAAACCCAGAATATTCCAAAGTATCCTATTTGCCATCTTTGCACTGAAGATCAAGCATCCTGATACAACTGTTTCCTCTCTTCCTCTAGGAATTAAAGCAAGACATCTCCAGCTTTCGATATGAAGTGCTTGATCTCTTAGGAAATAGAAAACCCCCAAAGAGAAGCTTTTCCACTAGCAGCACTGAACTCTCTCAGAGGGATGATATGAATGATGGCAGTGGTGGGGCTCGGGCCAAATCCAAGAGTGTCTCTTTTAATTTAGGCTGCAAAAAAAAGGCCTGTCATGGACCCCCTCTCATCAGAACCATGCCAAGAGCCAGCAGTGCCCAAGGAAAGTCAAAAGCCGAGTCATCAAGCAAACGCTCCTTCTTGGGTCCTTCTTTCAAGAAACTGGGTTTCTTATTCTCCAAGTTTAATGGTCATATGTCTGAACCCAGTTCAGAGCCAATGTACACAATTTCTGATGGACTCGTTCAGCAGCACTATATGTGGCAGGACATCAGATATTCTCAAATGGAGAAAGGGAAAGCAGAGGCGTGTTCTCAAAGTGAAATTAACCTCAGTGAGGTAGAATTAGGTGAAGTCCGGGGCGCTGCTCAGAGCAGTGAATGCCCTCTAGCCTGTTCCAGTTCTCTTCACTGTGCATCCAGTATCTGCTCCTCAAATTCTAAACTTTTAGACTCCTCTGAGGATGTATTTGAAACTTGGGGAGAGGCTTGTGACTTGCTCATGCACAAATGGGGTGACGGACAGGAAGAACAAGTGACAACTCGGCTCTAAGTCCCTATCACCTGTTCTGGAACTCAAGACTAAATTTGTAATTTCCTTGTTGTCAGAGGTGACAGAATGATCCCCTCACTGCCCCATAGAGAGGAGAATGAAACTCCTAAAATGTCCTTCCCCCCATCTTTGATAGCCACATTCTCCAATTTTGTCCTGGTTGTGGTATTATTACTATCGTTTGCCTTTTTATACCTATAGACACTAAATCTTACAGATGTCTTGAAGGGGTCTTGCCCCTAATCAGCTGAGGTGCAGTTGGGTGCTTAACCCTTTTTGCTTTGCTTACTTTTGCTTCCTTGAATCTCCAGGTGCCACTTGCTACTGTTGCTACCCCACAGATTCCTCAACTGCCACAGGATTTCACAAGGCATCTCCCCAACAAGCTTGGGGTGGGGGAGGGTGTTCAGCAGTTTCCACCGCTATCAGAAAAGGCAAATCAATCTGCCTATCTTTATTGCCATTCAGTGCTAAATGCTGCCTATGCTGTTCAAATAAACAGCATCAAAAGGAGGCTGGCTATTGTCAGCTTATGGTTTCTAGATAGTAGGCCTTTCTGTGTTCTCTCTAAACACTACTCTTATTGAAGGCACTGTGAAGCTTTGTGTTTCCTTAAAGATGTGTTAGTTTATTATGTGTGCCAATGAGACAGTACTCTATAGCATCTATCTCACATGTAAAAAGTTAAATTCCTTTCCTCCCTTGATGTATTTCAGTTAACATTTTAAAATTTGATAGCATCAGAATTAGTATTTACAAGGTATACTCTTTTTCAAAAGTTTTACTGCACTGCATTAGTGACCACGTCTCAGAAATTGGCAAGAAAATATAAGTAGCTAGCATAGTTCTTTAGTCCTACCAGCTATTGATAGTTTCAGCCCTTATTGCTATCAAGGGATTTCTATGAGGAAAGCGTGGATTTAAAAATATTCTAATGACAAAAATGACTTTTGGCGAGTTTAATTTTTTTCTGGGAAAAAAACCAACAAAACAAATTTAGGTTTAGGTACCCTAATTCAAGTTGCAGATTTACTATTCAGTAGAATCATATACATATACATATACATATAAATATATATATCATATGTTGCAGATATAACAAGCCCTAGTCAATTCATAGACATATATATGGAATGCAAACTCTACTTAGTCTTCAAGGAAAGCACCATTTACACATCCAAATTAATTATTTCTCTGAATACAGAGGCACAAATTTATAATTAAAGTTATAACAATACCTGCTGGGGAAAAAAGTTGATTTTTTTTAACCAACATTAGCACCAAGAATTTCTTAATCTAACATCTAAAACTGCTATAAATTACTCTCGGATATTAACAATATATAATGACGAAAAGTGAAGTGGGGGAAGACCAAGAAAGTTATGTGTCACTTTTTTTTTCTTTTTGCCAGTCCTGGGGCTTGAACTCAAGGCTTGAGCACTGTCGTTGGGCTTTACTCAAGGTAAGTGCTCTACTACTGGAGCCACAGCAACACTTCCGGCTTTTCTAGGCATGTAGTACTGAGGAAATCGAACCTGGCCTTCGTGCATTCTAGGAAAGCACTCTATCCCTAGGACAAAAACCCAGCCACGTGTTCTTTTAAATGTAACAATAGAAATCCTTCTATATTCTTGAACATTTCTGGTGCTAGTGAAATGAAGGACTTTTCAAAGAACCTTGGACACTACTCTTACTTGAATTGATTCCTATGTCTATTCCTAGTACTGGTGGATGATGATCTAATTGTTCCTCATAGAGAAGAAGTAAATCAGGGAAGGAACAGGAGGAAGTGAAGGTCTTAAAAATAAAAAATTAAAAAAACTCCAAACCAGGCGCAGTGGTTCATGGGTTCATGCCTGTAATGCTTGCTACTCAGGAGGCTGAAATCTGAGGATCAGTGTTCAAAGCCAGACCGGGCACTAAAGTCTGTGAGACTTTAACTCCAGTTAACCATTAGAAAACCAGAAGTGGCGCTGTTGCTGAAAGGGTAGGGTGGCAGCATTGAGATGAAGAGCTCAGGGATAGCGCCCAGGCCTAGAGTTCAAGCCCCATGACCACCACCAACAACAACAACCAAAAAAACCTCAGATCCAGTAAAGAATAATGATACCCATTTGGCTAATATTTGTCCCAGGATAAGTCTTTACTCTTGTCTAAGGTGATCATTTATTCTAATCTAACTTCTCCTTTGATTCAGTAAATGGAACTACAATAAATGGCTTTGACTTTCCATAAGTAAGTTTTGTAAACTTACAGATTCAAGTTTTCCTCTTGTCAAATTTATTTTCAATAATAATAACATCAGGATTCCATTCCTAACTCACACTGATGCTACCAAATAAACAAATATATCTCTATTTCATGAAAAGAAACACATCTTCTTTGTAAATCAGTTTGTTAGAAAAATAAATCCAAAATAAGTCTTCTCAGAAAAGTGTAGAGAAAAGCTATAAAGCACAGTAGTCAATGTCTATTACTGAAAGAAACTAGTGTCCTATTTCATGGGAGTACATTCGTTTTCTGGGCTTATTTGACTTCACTTACTTATGTTGAGGCCTCATTTAGAATGGGGGATAGTTTCCATTTATATGAAAACATCTTTATTAATCCAATATTCCTAGTCAACAAGTACACCCTCCATCTCTTTAGGAAGTACTGGATGCTTTCTAGGCATGTCCCCATTCCTGTATTGCTGGTTAATGTCAAGATAGAGTATGTCTTTTTATTTTTGCCTAGGCCAGACTAGACTATGATTCTTCTATTTATATTTCCCATTAGAAATAGGATGACAGGGGTGTATCACCATCCTCAGCATTTTCTGCTGAAGGGGGTTTCACAAATATTTTGTCCAGGCTGACCTACAAGCACAATCCTTCCTATCTCAGCTTCCTGTAAACCTGGGATGACAGACACATGTAACTGCACACCAGCTACTGGTTGAAATACCGTCACATGAACATTTTGCCCAAGCTGATCGTGAACTGTGACCTACCTGATGTTAACAAGTACGGAAACTAGGATTATAGGCATGGGGACAGCGTACATTCTTTGAATGACTTAATAAATGCAATTTTCAAAATGAACTTTGTAGTTCTTGTGAGAATACAAATTTCCTCTGAACATTACAATGGGAATTTTAGAGAAAAATATGAATTGATACCTTAGCTAGAAAATAAGAATAATAACCATTTTGTATTTGTGTGGCTTTGTCTGGAGGATTCAAGTTGTGTTTTGAGTTAGTTTTAGTAGCAAAGATCTTGATTTGTTAAATTATCTGATAAAAAGCATTTGAATTTAGGCAGAAATCCCTTTTGTTGAAAAATACATAAGACAAATTGCACATATTATTTAAGTTACCAAATATTTAGAAACTTTTATAGACTAGTCAATATAAATGACGAATTGTTTAGACCATCCAAATAACCTCTTCAAACCTACTTTAAAGCTGTCCCTAACTGCAATTCCTAGAAGCTTTGCCTCAAAAATATATTTTAGATTATATCTTTTGCTTGTTTAATTGCTCTAAGCATCTGCTTTGTTGGAATAGAAGTAACCATTAGGGACTACTCCAATCCAATGTGAGCCTTATTTTAGTATAGAGAAATGCTGTTGTAAATGTATTGCCAATGGCCACTTTAAAGGCAATCCTTTGGCTTGCTTTGTTTTTTGGGAAATATAAGTGAAAATTTGGTATATATGCACACCAACACACAAAACCATAATATTTGATTATTTTGGTCTTGATATTTTATACCTTTTAGTAATTACTACATCTTTTTGGAGGAGAAAAACTTTCTCATTGGAAAGATACTTCCTGGACAAATATTATATTGTGAGGTATCAGACTCAGGCCTTCTAGTTTTATGAAAAAATAAAGCATTTAGGTAGGAAAACCCCCTTAAAATGTACATATTTTTGTGGCAGAAATATATTGATAATGTCTACATATGACCTGGAATACTCACCAGTATGCTGCTTGATGGTCCAAAGAAAGAGTGTATCTTCTTAAGAGTTTTGCTTTCTAAAAATGAAATATTGGAAAACAGAGGAGTTAAGTGCTGGCATGATACAGGCATCAAAGCTGGAGGAAATAGTATCTTTAAGGTTTGTATTTGTGTCATTTCCATTTGTTTTTCATAGTCATTTATTCTATCAGAGATGTCCTCCTTTTCTGTTCTTTTGCCATGCTTCTAGCCTAGATGGCTATTTTGGAGATGGAAATTAACTATCTGTCCTGTCCAGGTTTGCCTTGAACTGCTATCCAATGGGTGTCAGTGTCCTGTGTTAGACATGAGCAACCAGAATCTCCACTTTTGTTAAAGCTAAGACATTAATATTAGGGTTATGTGTTATTGCTAACAATGAGAAAAGGCATTTTAATTTCCAACATATCGTACCTTTTGACTTTAGCAAATGTCAAAACTTAATATCCTGTAAGCTGTTCCTTAACTTCCAAATACATGACGTGTACTAACACACACCTGCCCAAGATACTTCCCTGACTGGTACTTCTTACTTTCACTGAAAGTTACCAATCACATGCAAGTCCTTTAAGCTGGACTTGCTCATTTTATATCTTTTCCCATAAAGCAAGATGTAGAAGGATTGCAGCAGTTACTTGAATTTTCAGATATACTAAAAAGTCCCATGTTTAGACAAGGAAATGGTGTTACAGCATAGCTCTATCACTTTCTGTCACATCTTTTAAGACTTCTAAGGCCAACCTGTTGTTAATGGTAAAGGAAATTCAATTTTATAAAATTCAACTGTATAAATGACTAGCTTTTAAAATAACTGTTTTATCCAGGTGCTGATGGCTCTCTCCTCTAATTCTAGCTACATAGGAGGTAGAGTTCTAAGGATTGTGGTTTGAAGGCAGCTTAGGCAAAAAGTTTGTGAAACTCCTATCTTCAAGCACGAAAAAAGGATGGAAGTGGAAATAAAGCTCAAGCAGTAGAGTGCTAGCCTTTTGCAAAAAAAAAAAAAAAAAAAAAAAAAAAAAAAAAAAAAAACTCAGGGACAGCACCTGGTCTGAGTTCAAACCCCAGCACTGGCACCACTACCCAGAAACAATTCAAATGAGTTCTTCAACACAGTAAAAATAAAACCTGTTTAAATTACTTCTTTAAGATAGCAGAGGTAAAGCCACATGATTTTACCTTTCAATTGTCAATGACAAACCTTTTCCCATATAGTACCACATCCTTTTCTAGGGAAAATACATTGGTTTTGTTTCTCCTAGCAGAGGAATGAACATGTAAAGGTAGTGTTTAGCAAGGCACGAATATCATAACTCTTCACAGGATTCCATTTCTTTAAGATTACTCGAAATGTGGTTGAAATAGAGGATGGGGTCTGTACTCCCAGTGGAAGCAATGCATGTAATTTGTAGCTACAGGCAAACTTGATAGCAAGACAGAAATATACTCTAAAAAATAGGCTATGCTTAATTCACTTTCTCAGCCTAGTTGGCAGCCTGTCATACATCACCACATAGAAAATGTGTCAAATTTAATGCTAAAATTTTCTCTCCTGAGCTTAATTCAAGAAAGGGAAAGTTCCAAATGTGTTTGTGCAAATGGCTGTTTGGCTTTGCAGACAACTTTCAATGCTTAAATTTTTGAGTATATATTACTTTTGTCTAATTTCTGTAAAAAGTGAAAAGTCACTGTCAGTCTTAACTTGTACAATAATTTTGTGTATTTTAGCTTCAGTATAAACAAAAGTAAAGCATTTGTTTTCTCCTACCAAAATGTATGGCTACTTAAAGATGCTCTGTTCCTCCCTTTTCCATTGTAATGATTTATTAATAAACATTTATGAACAACAATGGATTTCACATAATTTAACCATCAAAAATAATAACTGTGGACCTCAGAATACAAAATGATTTTGAAAACAGTATACATTGAGAATTGTTAATTATGAAATTATGAGTAATTAAATTATGAATAATTAAATTTTGTCTCATCTCCTATCAACTACCAGAAAAAGTGGAAGAGAACTGTGGCTCAAAGTCGTACAACACTATACTTGAGCAGAAAAGCTCAGGTTCTGCTCAGGAAAAGTGCCCAGACCTTGAGTTTAAGCCGCACAATCTACCAAACAAACAGGAGGACGAGAACTGAGGATTGTTGTTCAAAGGCAAACCAGTGCTGGATAGTCTCTGAAATTCTGTCTCTAATTAACCACCAAAAAGAAGAAGTATAGGTGAAGGTAAGTCAAGTGATAGAGCACTAGCCTTGGGCAAAAAAAGCTAAGAGACAGTGGCTAGGCTCCAATCAGAAAAAAGAAAGAAAACCAAAGCTTATAACAATCAAAGACATGCCTAGACGTGAGAAGAAGAAATTATCATATTACTGAGTATTTTCAAATGATCTATTTTACATGAAACAATTTGAATCTATTTAGTCACTTGAGGTCAATCTGGGCATGATTAGTAAAATCTGAAAAAGTGTTGGGCCGGGAGTTTAACTTAGTGGTACAGTGCTTGCCTAGCATGCACAAAGACCCGGGTTCGATTCCTCAGAACCACATACATTATAAGAAAGCAAGAAATGGTGCTGTCACTCAAATGGTAGAGCTGTGAAAGTCCAAGGACAGCGCTCAGGCCCTGAGTTTAAGGCCCAGAACTGTTAAAAAAAATACTTCAAGGGTCAAGAGTTTGGCATAGCGGTAGAGCGCTTGCCTAGCATGCACAAAGACTTGGGTTTGATTCCTTGGTACCACATACATGGAAAAAATGCCAGAAGTGGTGCTGTGGCTCAAGTGGTAGAACTCTAGCCTTGAGAAAGTCAAAGGACAGTGCTATGGCCCTGAGCCTAACCCTAGGATTGGAAAAAAAAAATAGTTCAAGTGTCAACGAACATTTCCTTTTAGTATTTCTTGAATAGACTTTCTCTTTCTATTCAGTTCAGATTGTGAAACTTTATTATATTGTATTTGAAAAACTTTAGGCCAAAGCATTGTCTAGCATATTAAAACAGCTTAATTTTAGCTAAATAACTCACCTTGACTTCTGGCCTAATTATTTTCAGCTATCTAAGAAAGACAATTCAAAATGCAGTCTAGTATATGACAAAGATTTCCAACCAGTTACAAAGTAGTCCTGCAATGCAATAATGTGAATGAAAAATGTCTGACATGAAAAATATAATGAAGGAAATGCAAATTAAAATGTCAGTAAAGAACCACTTACTACACATGCAATATCCTAATCATTTTGTGGGGCCCCAACCCCCATCCCCTCCACAGCAGTAGTCACTAGCAGTCAGCAAACTGAGCTCGGAGTCAGTTTAGTAACAATGCAGAGGCCAGTATGTACCTTCAGGCTGATAGAAAGCAACCCGGACCTTCCATGGGGCTGAGCTTCTAAAGGCAAACAGCCCACACAGGTGGTAGTCATCTTATGATGTCATCTTAAGATGCCCATAGTCAATAACCACAAGGATGAAACCACATACAGATGGTCATAACCACTTGCAGGTAGTTGAGTAAGTTAAGCATTTTTTCTAGAATGGTTTTAAAAATAAAAGGATGCCATCTATTCACAGAACTTCCATTTCTTGCTGGTCATTGTCTAAAATATCACAACCTCATTTTGGGATAATGTCTAGTAGTTCCTTGTAAATTTAAGCATGTAATTAACTTATAACCCAATATTTTTATTTCAAGAAAAATGAAAACAGTACTCACCAAAAAACTTGTGGGCGAGACTTCATTGATAATATCTAAAAATAAGAAGAGAGTAAAAAATGGATAAACTATAGTATATATACATATAGAGAGAGAGCGAGAGAGAAATAGTACTTGCAAATAAAAAGGAACAGTCAGGGGGCCCGGGAGTTTGGCCTAGTGGTAGAGTGCTTGCCTAGCATGCACTAAGACACGGGTTCGATTCCTCGGTACCACATACATAGAAAAAAGCCGGAAGTGGTGCTAAGGCTCAAGAGGTAGAGCTCTAGCCTTGAGAAGTTCAAGGACAGGGCTCATGCCCTGAGCTCAAGCCCAGGATCGAAAAAAAAAAAAAAAAGGAACAGTCAGGGCCTAGTAGTAGAGTGCTTGCCTAGCAAGCACACAAAGACCCGGGCTCAATTACTTACTGTACCACATACATCACATACATAGAAAAACCAGGAAATGGTGCTGTGGCTCAAGTGGTACAGCACCAGCCTGGAGGAAACCCAAGGACAGTGCTGAGGCCCTGAGTTCAAGCCCCACAACTGGCAAAAAAAAAAAAAGTTAAACGAACAGTCTATTGACATACATGAATCCAAAGTACTATGCTGAAAAAGTATTACACAAAAGAACACATTTTGGTTCATATATATGCACTTATTGAAAGTTAATCTACGCTGTGGGGCATCAGGGAGAATTACATGAAAATGGGATTCAAGTAACTGAGGAAATTATGAAAGGACATTTTTGGCAGGTGATATGGTATCTAATGAGGGTTTACTATTCACTCTTATATAGGAACTCATTATATCCAGCACTTAACTTCCAAGGGGGAAATAAAAAATCTTAAATGCTGACCTCTAGTTAACAATTATGCATGTTGAAATGTCTAGGGGTAAGCTGTATTTAAGTCAGCAGTTTCATTTTAAAATTTAGTAATGATTTAAAAATGGGTGTGAAAAAGCAAGTATAGTATAAATATGAACTAAATTTAAGAGGCAGATATAATACAGGGATGTTCACTGCACAATTCTAATTTTCTGTATAATTTCTCAAAATAAATCTTGGAAAAAAAGCAGTAAGCGAAAAGAACCAAATTTATAAAAAACAAAACTATATCATGCTTTGTTAGTTCCAAGTTATTTCAGCAAATTGGAAGGAATGAAAGAAAACAAAATGTTGATTAGTTATTCATAGATATATCTCAATCATTTTGGTGCTTTTTTGTTTTTTTGCCACTCCTAGGGCTTGAACTCAGAACTCAGGGTCTGGGAACTGTCCTTGAGCTTTCTCCCTACTACCCTACCACTTGAGCCACAGAACCACTACCCTTTTTTCCTGTGTGTGATACCAAGGAATTGAACCCATGGCTTTGTGTATATTACACAAGCACTTGGACACACTTTTTTTTTTGGTTGGTCATAGGGCTTGAAGTCTGGCCCTGGGGCAGCAAAAAAGCCATTGCCCTACCCCTGGAGCCACAGGATCACTTTCTGTTTTCTAGTGGTTAAGTGGAGAAAAGTCTCACAGTGTTATTTACTGCCCCAGCTGGCTTTGAATGGCAATCCTCAGATCTCAGCCTCCTGAGTAGGTAGGATTCCAGGTGTGAGCCAGCACGCCACTTTTTTTTTTTTTTAATCATGAATTTATTTTCAAAGACAACTAAAAAGGTTATAGTTTGATTCTAGACTCCAAGGCAATGGAAGATGATTTAAGTTAGCTAGTTTTGACTTTCAAGTATAAAATATTCAGTGTTGTCTGTTTTTAATCAAGACAAATCCCACAATTTGTTGAGAGAACATATGTACAGCATAAAAATGAATTCTAACTCATTCTGTGCTATGGAAATTATCCAATTTCTACCTTTCAGTATAATTAGATCTATATCTGTAAGTGGAGGATGAATAAAGCCATGGTGCAATTTTATCTCCTCCTGTTAATTTTAACTAGACATAATGTTAAACAAGAGAAAAATGCTAATTTTTGGATCATCAAGAGCAAATCAAGAGGTAATGACTAAATATACACAAAATAAAGACCACTCACCCATCTTTGATACAGGCTGAGGAAAACGTTGAATGTTGTTCTTGGGTTTTTGTTGTTTGATGCAAGTATTAGAGCTTGAATGCAAGGGCTAGGCACCATTCCTTACCATTTTGCTCATGTCTACAGCTATACTCCACTTGATTCACAGCTTCCTTTGCTTGTTGGTAGTTAAATGAAGAGTCTCATAGACTTTCCTTGTCAGACTGTTGTTGAGTCATGATTCTCATATGTCAGCCTCCTGAGTAGGTAGGATTATAGGCATGTACCACTAGTGTCAAGCACCCTTTTTTTTTTAAATAATAGAAAAGCCACCTGTATTTTCTGTAGCTGTATCCAAGGATTCTTGCAAATTTCAGCAGCAGGTTATTTTTACCTCACCCCATCCAAAAGAGGGCCATTTTTAAATTACAGGAGATGGATTATCACATGAAATCAGAGGCTTATATTTGTATGATCTAAACCGTAAATATTGAAGATTTCATTTACGAACTGTAGATTTACTATAAGTAGTTTGTTTATAAAACACTAACCTAAGATTCTAGATGATTGATTAAATTGCATCAAATATTCATGAAATTTGAAATAAAGGTAAAAAAGGAGCTGCCTTAGCAGACACATTTGTCTCAAAACCAGCCAAATTCTGGACCCACATTATCAAGATAGACTAGTATCTTCTCCCTTCTACCATATTTCTTAGATGCTATTTAGGGAACCAGCATCAATTGAATATACAGGAATACACTTGCTATGAGACATATAAAATTCTAGAAATGTTTATAATAGTAAAAGTAAGCTAGGGAGAGAAGAGTATCAGTGGGTAACATCTGTAAATCCTGGCTACTCAGGAAGCCAAGATTTGAGAATTGCTGTTTGAACCCAGTCTGCGCAAGAAAGTCTGTGACAAGAAAGGGGAGCTCTGACTCAAGTAGTAGAGTGCTATCCTTGAGCAAAAGGGATCTTAGGAACAGAGCCTAGGCCTGGCACAAAAACGAAACTTACAAAGAGATTATCCCATATTATAACTGTAACCAAAACCTTTTCATCAAAAAAAACTGTAGACAGGATAAAATGACACCGTAGAAGGTTAGACAAGATATTGAAATATTAGTATACACACAGTTGTCATTTTTTGGGCGATATTGTAATTTGAACTCAGTTTCTCATGCTTGCTGGGCACATATACTATCATTGAGCCACATCTCTCACCCCTATGCAAAGTTTGGCTGTTCTAAGTGTGTATTGTCTTGATCATCCATTCAATTTTTCAGAGGCCAATTTGTAGATAAAGGAAACAATCAAAATAGTAATCAAAAGAGAAATAATCAAAAGAGAATAATGGGTTTCTCTTTTTTTAGTTGAAAGGTAAAAGGCAAAAAATAATTAAAAGTTTCATAGGAAGTCACAGTTAAGTCAAGCCGTGAGAAATTAAAGTTGAAGGACAAAATTGACAAGTTATGAACAATTAAACGTGTAACACAATGAAAAATTCTGTTAAAGTTCCTCAACCTCTTTTTCAGTCCTAGGGCTTGAACTCAGGCCCTGGTTCTTGGACAGTTTTTGCTCAAGGCTAGCACTCTGCCACTTGAGCCACAGTGCCAGTTCTAGCTTTTTCTGTGTATGTGGTTTTGAGATATTAAACCCAGGGATTTGTGCATGCTGGGAAAGCATTCTACCACAAGGCCATACTCCCAGCCATGGCAGTAACGCTTTTTTAAACAATAAAAAAAAACAAATACAACATTACAATAACTTGGTCTTCAAAAATATTTCATGAGCCATGCCCCCCACGTCTGTAATCCTAGCTACTAAAGAGGCTGAGATCTGAGGACTGCAAGTCCAAAGGCAGCCCAGGCACCAATTAACCACTAGAAAGCTGAAGTGGCACTGTAGTTCAAGGGGTAGGGCAGTAGCCTTGAGCTGAAGAGGTCTGGGACAATGCCCAGACCCAGAGTTCAAGCCCCACAGCGAACAAAAAACAAAACAAAACATTTCACGTGGTCCTTCAAATATTCTCCTACAGTTCAACCACTCATATTTGTTTGCAACCAAGCTGACAGGGAAAACATTTTGAAACAATCAAATGCCTGGTATGTTGTTTGCTACCGTGAAAATGTAGAAGCGGGGGCCAGGAGTTTGGCCTAGTGGTAGAGTGCTTGCCTACCATGCACAAAGACCTGGGTTTGATTCCTCGGTACCACATACATAGAAAAACACCACAAGTGGTGCTGTGGCTCAAGTGGTAGAGCTCTATTCCTGAGAACGTCCAAGGACAGTGCTCGTGCCCTGAACCCAGGCCCAGGAATGGCAAAAAAAAAAAGAAAAGAAAAAGAAAAACAAAAAAGGCAGAAGAAAATTCCACTCGTTTATATATCAATTTTAAATGCTAGATTTTATTTACTGCCAATTGTGCAAAAGACATCAATTCAATACTGTGCAGTAAAACAATAACATAAATCCAAAAGTAAGCTATAGATATTGAGTAAATCTAAAGCCGAGCACCATGTTCCTTCAAACTAATCACAGAATACAACCTATCATATATTAAAAGAAATTTGGTCAATTTTCTCATTTAATATTACCTAGCAAAAACATGAGAAGGGGTATCAATGTGTGAGAAGTAATGCGCCTAATATCTGGCAAATATAACTGTAACCCCTTTATACATTACAAAAAAAAAGAATTACAAAAAAAAATACTTAGTACCTAGAATCAAAGGTTCTGTTTTGCTGTTTTACATTCCATAAAGTGGAAATAATTCCAATTTGAGCACTTTAATATGCTCAAAACAACAAAGGAAATAATTGGTACAATTTATTCCATTTGTCAATTGGCATCATGAACTAATAATACAATGCTGACAAGCTGGCTGGTAGAAAAATAACAATAAAAGGCCAGTTATACACATTTCTCAATTTTCTTATTCAAAAACTCAAGTGATGTTCTTCATTTTACAGGAGTACTTTACATTCAAAAAAATCTTAAGGGCAGATACAATACAGTAAGCATTGTTACCACCGAAATTAGTTATGTATGACACCTTAAGAAAAAAAAAATTGCAATCAAATGGCAGTGTAATAATACTTCATACTGCTGAATTTTACATATTCTGAGGTATATAACGAGAAGCCAAGTGAGGTGAACATGTATAGCCAACTGGGACAGGATTCATAGCACCATGGATTTGAGAAGAACTACCATATGTTGTACCAACTGGATGCCAGGTGGTAACATAGGGATAATCCGGCACAATAGGCAAGCGGGAATCAAAACCAGGCAAAGATGGAGGACCATACGGATCTGACATTACTGGATAATAGACTGTTCCATGGGGGACAGATGCAGGGTCAGCATTTGGAAAAGAATCTGAAACAAAGAATAGATACAGTATATTATATAAATATCTACTACAAATTAAATGGATACTTCAACAGGTGAAAATTAAATATTCTTCATTATAAGATCACTGAAACTGGGCTGGGAGTATAGCCTAGTGCTAAAGTGCTCGCCTATCATGCATGGCATCACATACACAGGAAAAGTGGCTCAGGGACAGCGCCCAGGCCCAGAGTTCAAGTCCCACAACACCACCCCCTCCCTGACAAAGGTATCTTTTGGGTAGAGTTTGGCCAAGTGGTAGAGTGCTTACCTAGCATGCAGAAAGCCCTGGGTTTGATTACTTGGTACCACATACATTGAAAAAGCCACAGTGGTGCTGTAGCTCAAGTGGTAGAGCTCTAACCTTGAGAAAGCCCAAGGACAGTGCTCAGCCCAAGTGCAAGTTCCAGGACTGACAAAAAAAAAATCTCAAAGTTTTTTTTTTTTTTTTTTTTTTTTTTGCCAGTCCTGGGCTTGAGCTCAGGGCCTGAGCACTGTCCTTGGACTTTTCTCAAGGCTAGAGCTCTACCACTTGAGCCTCAGCACCACTTCCGGCTTTTTTCTATGTATGTGGTACCGAGGAATGGAACCCGGGTCTTCATGCATGCTAGGCAAGCACTTTAACCACTAGGCCAAACTCCCGGCCCCTGAAAGTTTCTTTTTATAACAAATATTATTAAATGCTTATCCGCAAATAAAAAGCTCTCTGCTCATTTGAGAAAATGTTGGGTAGAACAACTATGTCTGAAAAGTTAGAACACTCAATTCCTTTGTGTCAGTCATGCGTCTTAAACTCTGGGCCTGGTCCCTGTCCCTGAGCTTTTCATCTCAAGGCTACTGCCCTACCCTATTCCGTTTCCTGGTGGTTAATTGGAGATAAGAGTCTCACAAACTTTAGTGCCCAGGCGGGCTCTGAACCGAGATCTTCAAATTTTGACCTCCTCAGTAGCTAGGATTGTAGGTGTGAGCCACTGTGCCCAGCCACCAATAATCTTTATATCTGAATGCAAATGTAATACAGTGAAAGGAAACATAAAATCAAAGTTCTAGTGTGAATATATCTATCTGGCTTCAGAAATCCCAAGGGGATCACAACTCTTTTCTTTCGGAAATCTTAGAACAAGTATATAGATCTAATCAAACATCTGAAGACTATAATTAAATTGTTCCCAATAAAATTTAATTGCCTTTCTTGCTGGCAATGTTAGTAGATACTCACCATTTGCTGATGCTTCTGCCTGGGTACCATCTGCTATGTCTACCTCATTGTATAAGTGAGGATCAGTTTGGTCTACCAGAGATGACTCAGTACCAACTGGAAAATTTTCTACATGAAGTTGCTGTGGCTGCATTGGTGCCATGTAGAACATGGAATGCCAGTAATTGTGGTGAAAGCACTGGAGTGAAGAAAAAAATGACATAAACAAATGAATACTTAACTGTAAAACTAGCCACTTATGATCCGGAGGATTATGATTCAAAGGAAGCCCAGAAAGAATTCTCGGAGAGTCCATGTCCAATAGAACCAGTATAAAAATCCTGAAGTTCATTTAGATGAAGATCATTTTATATGATTACACGCACGTAGCTACTGAACCTTTGTGATCCTCCTAAGAATAATCCTTCTGTAGTTTCACCATCTGACTGCCTGTAGTCTAGTATAATTTATCATGGCTATGTGAATTTTTGTCTCTTATCATCCACTTTACTTGCAGATTCATAGGCACTTTCTAGTTTCAGTAAATAAGTGAACCCATGTGGCTTCTATTTATTTGGGTCTTCACTTAATATAATTTTCCTTCAGAATGGAAGTATCATTCTTTCTTCTACAAGCATAGAATTCCATTGTGTATATATAAACATTTTCTGGATTCATTCATATGCTGAGGGGCATCTGGGTTGAGTCCATATTTTGGAACTCGTACTGTGGCTCAAGGGGTAGACCACTAGGCCTTGATAAAGTCCAAGGACAGTGCTGAGGCCCTGAGTTCAAGCCCCATGATTGTTTTAAAAAAAAAAAACACAGAAATTAAGCACTATATTCCTACAACTCCTGAGGTCATGTAATCCCTCTACCTCAGCCTCTTGAGTAGCTATGACTATATGTATGGATTATTCTACTTGAAATAGATGAGTTTTTTTTAATACCTCAGTGTTGTGAACCGTAACAAATTTTCCATAGGTCATTAGCTAATTAAGATAAATGAAAGTGTATATATGCTGGGGCCTGGTGGCTCACACCTATAAGTGCAGCTGTTCAGGAGACTCAGATCAGAGGATCATGATTTAAAACTAGCCTGGGTGGAAAGTTTGTGATGCTCATCTCCAACTAACTAACAAAAAGTCATAAATGTGTGGCTTGAAGTAGCACACTGGACCATGAGTTCAAGCTCTAGAACCAGCAACAAAAAAGTGTACATAATCAATTCTTAAATTACACTAAGGGGGCTGGGAGTTTGGCCTCGTAGTAGTGCTTACCTAGCATGCATGAGAAACCGGGTTTGATCCCTCCATATCACATACATAGAAAAAAAGGCAGAAATAATGCTGTGGCTCAAGTGGTAGAACTGTAGCCTTGAGAAAGCCCAAGGACAATGCCAAAGCCCTGAGTTCACATTGGCCCAGGACAGGCAAAAATAATAATAAGCCAGAAGTGGTGCCTTCAGCTTTCAGCTGAAGAGCTCAGGGACGGTGCCCAGGCTGAGTTCAAGTCCCCTGATCACCAAAAAAACAAACAAACCAACAAACAAAAAAACCAAAACAGTAGCTACTCAGGAAGCTTAGATCTAAGGATCACAGCCAACCTGGATAGGAAGGTCTGTAAGACAAATCAGAAAAGCTAGAAGTGAGTTGTGGGAGTTGTGACTCATGTGTTAGCTTAGAGACAGAAAGGCTAAGGGATAGGGCCAAGAACTTAAGTTCAGTGTACCATGCCTGGCACATACACAAATAGCTACCTTAGCCAGTTATGGTGGTTCACATCTGTAACCCTAGCTACGTGGGAGACTAAGGCTGGGAAGTTCACAATTCAAGACTTACCCAAGCAAGAAAATATATTAAGAGAAAGTAAATCTCTGGGAGGCTAAAATAATATTCTGATCTACATCATATTCACAAAACTAAATTATAGGTCCTGAAAATATACTTGGTATTTTTCAGTTCAAGACTCTGATTTTTGTAAAAGATTGTATTTTAAAAATTGGAATTATGAAACTAATTTCAACATGACTCTTACCTGCAATCCCAGATTGAAATAATACTGCAAAACTTTTGTATCTAAAATGAAAGAATATTAATTTAGTGAAACGGACTTAAGCAATTAGAACTACCATTTAAAAGTATTTTCTTTGAGCATTATTAGATATCATTACTTACCATTATAGTTAAGATCATTCTCTGATTTAAGATTGATTGTGAAAATACAAATATTATTAGCCTCAATATTAAGCAAATTGATAGGAATGTTATTCTGTATATATGTAGGAAAGTATTTTTTCCACTATGTTTTTTTCTCCAATTTTATAAACCACCATCCTTATACCTCAGCACATTATTTCAACTTGACAAAAGCACAAATGTAGTCAAACAAGGAAAGGAAACTCATTTTGACAATTAGTACTGGTGGAATAGCGACAGGGGTGGGGGAGAGAAAAACAATCGCAATCTCTATCTCATATCATAAACATTGAGATCATAACCTTTGAACACTCCAAATTTTGAGAACTCAGCATCCAAAATGTTGAATAGTGCAAAAATTTCATATATATGTTAAATAACTTAATACATGGATAAAACTTTAATGAAAAATTCTTGCTTGTCAAGTCATGAAAAATAGTTGAGAAACGTAAAGTTGTACATTTGAGAATGTCTTCCTGTCCATGTACCTATCAAAGCACAACAAAAATCCCAGTGTGCCATCATCAACCCAAGCAACCTACTGTTGAATATGTGAAAAAACATTCTCAGTATTCAGCTGTTCTGTTCACTAGCAATTTCCCTAGAATTATGCTCTCATCAATTTTCATTTGACATATAGGCCAAACAAAAAACAGTATAAATATTTAAATGTCAAATATAAATATTCTTGATCCAATTTTCAAAAAACATGCTTACCTTGAGGCAGATCACGTCCACTTGGATCACAGGAGTAAGGTGGAGGTAGTGGTGGTAGGTTAGAAGCATCTCCTACTTCAAGATGGGGAGGTGGAATGTGTGGAGGAGGTGGTGGTGGTGGCAGAGAGGCCGCAGCACCTGGAAAAGGAGCAGAGGGGTATAGAGAGGATAGCAATTACTGACAAAGAAAACCAAACATAGGGATGACAATGATCAATGTTTATTGTATTCCTAAACTGCTTTATTGAATGGCTGCATTGCTCTAATCCCTATACTACTTGTCTCATATATTCAGTATTAACCATATCCCTTCCCCATTTTAGATGCTCCTTCTAAATTGATAAGTGAAATCTTGTCAACTTTATTAAAAATCCTCAGGCCCACACAGCAATGTTCTCTGAACTTCCATCTTCTTGTTCCCACACAAACCCTGACATTGTGCAGGCTTAGTAAATAGTGGCTTGCCACTATCTGCCTCTATTTAGATGTTTGAGAACAAACCATGTCTCCTATTTTTATTCAAGATTCTACATATGAGGTTGGTTTTGTGAAATACGTTTTTATATTGGAACTTGGATTGTCAAGCTATGTTGATATTGTCGTTTTCTTTGGTTGGTCTTGGGGCTTGAACTCTAGGCCTGAGTGCTACCGAGAGCTACTCAGCTCAACGCTACCACCCTATACCCCTTGAGACACAATACCATTTCCCATTTTCTGCTCGTTAAATGGACATAAAGTGTCTAACGGAATTTAGTGCCAGGCTGGCTTTGAACCATGGTCATCAGGCTTAGTCTCCAAAGCAGCTAGGATTACAGTCATGAGCCACTACGCCCAGCTGTTGTCATCATTTTCCCAGAACAACTAAGAAATTTAAATTGCACAACAACATCATGAATTGGTATTGATAGTACTCCCAAACTCACATATAATGATAATTTGTCCAAAAGTATACTGTTAGTAAATTAGCAAAACTGGGATTCTATTTCATACCTCTTAAGTTTAGAATCTAATATTCTTTATTATGACATTCTCAGGGCAGTGATGCATTACATTTTATAGTCAACATTCAATAATTTATATTATAATGTGAAACTATACCTATGTCTATTTTTGTGGCCAGTCCTGGGGTTTGAACTCCAGTCCTAAACATAGACCTTGGGCTTTCTCAAGGTAGTGCTATACCACTTGAGTCACAGCACCACTTCGGACTTTTTCTGTCTATGCAGTATGGAGAACTTGAACCCAGGACTTTGTGCATCCCAGTCAAACACTCTACTACTTGGCCACGCTCCTAGTCTTCAATTTTTATATAATACAACTAAACTAGAAAGTTTTTAGAAACTAGTTCAATTACATTCAATAAGCAACAAAATTATACTAGAGATGAACTGAAACTGTGACTCTCAAATCTCATGAGAGATAATACTAATATTTACTAGGTTACACAAACTTACCTGTGGAAATTAAACATATGTGATAAGCAGAACACTTGTGTGTGCATGTTAATCATCTGAAAAAGAGACTCACAAAATAAGGAATTACTTATAACCTACCTGCCGGACCTTGTGTAGGTGGAGCGACAAATACAGGCTGCATAGAATTACGTGAAGAAACTGACGAGGTACTACTACATTGATCACCTGTTGCACAGTTAGGCAAGTCTGAAGCTGGAATATGACCATCACATGAATTTTCAGTTGCTACAGAATTTGTGATCACCTATAAATAGGAAATAATGTATATTGAAAACTAAAACAAGTCAATCTCTGTAAATTCTATATAAAGGAAGCTTATTTCTTTCACAAGATTCCAGATTAATAGCTTTCTTTTTTTCTGAAGGTTATTGTTAATAAACTTTACAAATCAAACATCAAAATATATACAACGGAAAGTTTCTCAGTAATATAGATCTGCCTAGGTATCTTCTTCCTCAAAGGTAATGTCTGGATTTTCTGCATACCATTCCAGAGAGCTATTGTATATCTATATAAAACAGTGCTTTGCTCACTTAAACAGTTATATGTAGAATTCCTAGAATAGTGACATACTATAGTAGGAGTTACCAATTATTAAGTACCTACCAAGTTTCCAGTAGACACACTCGTGCTATATACATCTGAATTTTCATAGTCAGCTTCTAGAACATAAAGTAAAAATAACATTAGCTTGGAATTTCATCAACAATAACACATAAGGCTAAATCTAGATCTCACTGACCTGATGCATAAAGATAATCTTCATTATAACCCCCTAAAAACAAAAAGACAAAGATAGGAAAATGCATTTTATTAGCCAATAGGCAGAACTTGCTTTTTCTTTAATGTCAGGACCATATTCTGTAAATTTATGTAGTAAATGAAGAACTGACCCAGGGCCTCATGCATACTAGATAATCACTCTGCCAATAAGCCACATTCCTAGCCCATTGAGCACATTTCCAAAACCAAAATTACCTTATAATTTGGGCCAATTAGATAGAGTCAGAAATAAGCTATAAAAAGTAAACCAGACTAGGCACGGTGGCTCATGCCTGTAATCCTAGCTACTCAGGAGGCTAAGATCTGAGAATCAAGGTTCAAAGCCAGCCCCGGCACAAAAGAACCTGTATCTCCAGTTAAACTCTAGAAAATGGGAAGTGGGGCGTGGCTCAAGGGTAGGGTGGTGGCCTTCAGCTGAGGAGCACCATGACCCACAATAAACAAACAAACAAACAAACCTGGCTTGTTGGTATATACCTGTGGTCTCAAATACACAGGAGGCTATAGGTAAAGAGTATCAGGGTGTAAGATAAGGCCTTGGCAAAGACACAAAACCATACTTGAAAAATAAATCAAACCAAAAAGTGTTGGAAGCAATGCTCAAGTAGAAGCCTCAGTTCAAAGTTCGCCACTATGTTTCATGAATGTGTGTATATATACTGATACGTGTATGTGTGTATACAATTTATCTTCAAAGTGTTTCTTGAAAGGGTGGTTCATCAGACAACTTTTCATTTATTGCAAACTGTCATTCAAATGAAGCCCAAAGATGTAAATTGGATTTTACTCCTAAAAACAGTACCATCAATCAAACAGGAAGCAAGATATAAGTTTAGGAAAAAGATTTTATTCCTTCAGTTAGGTCAACAAAAGACAGTAGTACATCTACTGTTAAGTTACCCGTCGGTACAAAAAGAAAAAGACAGTAAGGATCTTCAAGAATATGCCTATCACCAATCATTTCTGTGTCAGATATTCTTGCCCTTATTTCATTTTGAAAATCATTAGTTTTCTTGCATTTAAATACCAAAAAGATAGGAATTCTATTTACTGAGACTCTATTTACTGAAATTACCTTGTAATTTCAAGACACTAAATCTTCTGCAGTTTTTCAGTAGCTACACATTATTTAAAAGTACACGGCTAAATCTATTATTCCGTGTACTGTGGAGGTTGAAACCTAGGGATCATTGTTTGCAGTTTGTCTACTCAGGAAAGTCTGTCAGATTCATATCTCCAAACAATAACAGAAAAAGCTGGAAGTGGACCTGTGTCTCAAATAGTATAGCGAAAGCCTAGACCAAAAAAAGTTCTGGAAATACCCAGCCCTATAGTTCAAACACCAGAATCGATAAAAAGTATAAAAATTAAATGGTCAAGTCAGGCACAGTAGCTCATACCCATAATCCTATCTGTTCAGGAGGCTGGGATCTGAGGATGCTAGTCCAAAGTCAGCCCAGGGACTAAAGTCCAAGAGGCTAAGATCTTCAATTAAAGACCAGAAAAATGGAAGTGGTAGACTTGAGCTGAAGATCTCTGGGACAATGGCCACAACAAAAAAATTTGCCGAAATAAACACTTCATGATCAAAGGGGTGTGTGTGAGAGTAGATATGCAGTTTCTTTGAAAGATGATAAAAATGCCCTATTATTAACTGTGGTGATGAGTGTACACCAAAGGCTACTTAATCATACATATTAAATAAGTAAACTATAGAGTATGCAAATTAGAGCTCAATAAAGGTGCTACAAAAACTATCTGTGGGGGCTGGGAGTTTAGCCTAGTGGTAGAGTCCTTGCCTAGCATGCACGAAGAACGGGTTCGATTTGTTGGTACCACATACACAGAAAAAAAGCAGGAAGTGGTGCTGAGGTTCAAGTAGTAGAGCTATAGCCTTGAGAAAGTCCAAGGACAGTGCTCAGGCCTTGAGCTCAAGCTTTATCTTTGAATTTCATTTTTTTACCTACATATATTGGGGATTCTAAGTTTCTCAGAAGGATGCAATAACAACTTCAATAAATTATAAATACACTTACTAGAAGAGATAGCAAATTTATATCAATAAATACGGATGAAACAGAGTTCTTTGGAGGAAGGAGTTGTTGCACATCAGTCTTATTAGGATAAGTACTAGTCACATAAGAAGCCTAAAGTTGCCAGTCACTGATGGCTCACGCCTATAATCCCAACTACTCAAGAGGCTGAAATCTGAGGATGGAGGTGCAAATCAAGCCTGGCACTAAAGCCCATGAGACTCCTATCTACAATTAACCATCAGAAAAGCAGAAGTGGTTCAAATGATAGAACTCTAGACTTGAGCTCATGAGCTCAGTGATAGTATCCAGGCCTATACTTCAAGCCCCACGACCAAACAAAAAACAAAACAAAACAAAAAAAAAAAAAAGAGGGGCCGGGAGTTTGGCCTAGTGGTTAAAGTGCTTGCCTTGCATGCATGAAGACCTGGGTTCGAATCCTCGGTACCACATATAGAAAAAAAGCCGGAAGTGGTGCTGAGGCTCAAGTGGTAGAGCTCTAGCCTTGAGAAAGTCCAAGGACAGTGCTCAGGCCCTGAGCTCAAGCCCAGGACTGGCAAAAAAAAAAAAAAAAAAAAGAAAAAGAATAAAAAACCGAAAATATAAAAATGATAACGAAAATTTTGAATAATAAATTACTATTAAGGAATATTTTCATATGATATATGACCAAATCAAAACTCATATTTAAGAATATTGTCAATATTGTCTAATAATTTGGTAGATTACTAAAAAATAGAAATCTAAAGGCCTAGAGTTGGCCTAGTGGTAGAGTACTTGAATACCCTGTAAGAAGATCAGGGTTCAATTCCTTGGTACCTCAAAAACCCACAAAGCTACAAAGAGAATTTAGAGTTCTATGGTTAATAAGCTATCAGCTAACAGTTTGACACCTTCTTAAACCAAACCTCTGGTTGACATCACAGTTCTTATGTTCTAATTTAATAAGAATCTTTTAAAAACTATTTGACACTAAATGACTCACCATTGTCATTACTGCCATTGTCCAAAGTCTGTTTTCCTGAGCCATGTCCACGTCTTGTAATGCAGTATCCGGAAGTCACAGGAACCATCGTAGGGGGAATGCCATGGTTCTGTACCAAAAAACAGATACACACACTCACAAGTCTCTGCTTATAATCAGTAAAATGTTAGAAGGATGATTTGAAAGCAATTTAAAGAAACTACACTAACACTATAAATTGCAAATTTAACAGAATTGTATTAAATAAATAGTTCAAATTGTAGTTTACCATAGAAAAATGTATGAAATAATGGTCACAAAACCAGAATGTATTAGCCCATACATAGACAAGATTGTCTATCCATTTGGGGCAAAAAAAAGATCTTTTCACAAGGTATGGTGGCAAATGCCAATAATCCTAACCATTGGGAAAATGAGAATTGTAAACTCAAACCCAGCTCTGGCAACATTATGAGATCTTGTCACGAAAAACAAAGAGGGCTATGAATGTGTCTCTGGTGTTACCCTTGAGCTTAAAGGTCAAGGCTAGTGCCCAGGCCCTGGGTTCAAGCCCCTGGACAGGCCAAAAAGATTTATAAAAAAGAAAAACAAAGAAACAGATAACGTTTAAAAGATCAAAGAGGAAAGTTGGTGTTTACCCTGATGGCCTATATTTAGTAATACTCAGAATTAGGGCTGAGGTGATACCTCAACTATAGAGTGCTTCCCCGCTCTGTATGAAGACCTAGGTTTGATCCCAGCGCCAGAAAAATAAACTTAAAATTTATATGCATTGGACTGGGAGTTTGGCCTAGTGGTAGAGTGTTTGCCTAGCATGCACCCAGACCCCGGGTTCGATTCCTTGGTACCACATACTTAGAAAAGGCCACAAGTGGTGCTGAGGCTCAAGTGGTAGAGTTCTAGCCTTGAGAAAAATCCAAGGACAGTGCTCAGGCCCTGAGCTTAAGCCCAGGACTGGCAAAAAAACAAACAAAATTTACATACATTACCATTAATTTGAAACAGGTATAAACAGCCTTAAGAGTGAAGCTATGATATACTTACAGGTAAAGGTGGATAAGCAGTATCATTGCCTTCTGCAACTTCATAGTAAGCAATACTTTCTTCCAGGCCACTGGGAATCTGGCCTCCAGGGGCAAACCTGTACTGGTATTCCTTATTCATAGAGTGTGACTGCCGTTGACTGCGTCTAAAGGAACTTACATAATTTGGAAAATAAAAAGGTGGAATAGGTTAAAACATGGTAATAACTTGTTTTTGTTTGGTACTGGTCTTGGGCTTCATTTCAAGGCCTGGGCACTATCCCTAAGCTTTTGTGCTCAAAGCTAGTGCTCTACCACTTTCAACCACAGCACCATTTTTTGCTTTTTGACAGTTAATTAGAAATAACACTCACAGATTTTTCTGCCAATGGGTGCCATTGAACTACAATTCTCACATTTCAGATTACAGGTATGAGCTACCAATACCTGGCTGTTTTGTCTTTTTTTTTTTTTAAGGTAATAAGCTGTGAAATCAGGCTTACAGCCAAACTCGCAGGTGTTCTTATCAATGAGCCAGTTTTCTGGTTGGTTATGTCTGGCATATGGTCTTGATTCCTACCTCATTGCATAGTAGGGCATGATTTGCTTATGTCATATTTTCTCTGACATGACTAGCATAACAAACATTGCCCACTGCATTCAGTTTTCCACTGAGAAGAGCTTCTTCTCTACCCAGCTGGCCTTCAATTAGTTCTCCAAATTTCTGTCAACCAAGTAGCTAGGAGAATTGGCATGCACCTATAGCGCGGCCAGCTTCCTTATGCTTTCTAAGTAACAATTCCAACACAATACAATAGATACTTTACAAAACTAGTCGTATCACCAGTCTAAGTATTGTTATAACTTGCAAAATAAACTACTTACCGAGATCTATAGGAGACGTTATCATAGTTCTGGAAATACCTTTTACCTGGGCCAGAGTAATAACCCACTTTAGGGTTTGGTACATTGTGCCTATTTATAAAGCGAGATGAATCCCTAAAAATAAAGGTAAAGGAAAATGGAACCCTTAAATAAGTCAATCTCTGTAATTACAAAGATTCATAATGCATTTTTGGGAACATCCAGTCATGAAGAACTTTGTACTGGTATTAGCTTTACCCATAAATATAGAGGCAAACACCTTAAGAACACTCATTTGATACCATTGAATTTTCAAGTATCTCTTCAACTGTTTCACACGTACAAACATGAGAATAGACACTTGTCAATAAATTCATGTGACAAGAACTAAGTCTGTATCACCTCTAAGCTCTCTTTGGACACATAATATGAAAACTGTCTAAATAATAAGGGTTTTTTGAACTCTATTATTCTAATCATGAATTATTATTTTTTGGCCATTTTGGGGGCTTGAACACTGGCCTGAGCACTGTGTTTAGGCATTCTCAAGGCTAGAACTCTACTATTTGAATCATAGCACCACTTCTATCTGGCTTTTCCTGTGTATGAGGCACCAAGGAATGAAATCCAGGTCTTCGTGGATACTAGGCAAGCATTCCACCCTATGCCAAACTCTCAGCCCCATGAACTAACTTTTTTTTAAATTGGTTGTGGGACTTGAACTCTGGGCCTGGGCATTGTCCTTGAGCTATTTATTTAGTTCAAGGCTACTGCCCTATCCCTTGCGCCACTTCCCATTTTCTGGTGGTTAATTGGAGATAAGCCCAAGGTGGCTTTGAACCGCGATCCTCAGATCTCAAGCCTCCTGGGTACAGGATTACAGGCGAGAACCATCAGAGCCTGGAATCCCATGAAGTATTTTTTTTTTGTTTGCCCGTCCTGGGCACTCAGGGCCTGAGCACTATCCTTGGGCTTTTCCCTCAAGGCTAGCACTCTGCCACTTGAGTCATGGCACCATTTCTGGCTTTTTCTCTGTATGTGCTACCAAGGAATCGAACACAGGTTTTCGTGCATGTTAGGCAAGCACTCTACTACTAGATCAAACTCCCGGCCCATCACGAATCATTTTTCTAAGACATATTATCATGAAAGTATTACCTCAACATTCCATAACCACGTCCATGTTTTTGAGATGAATGTGGAGGATAAAAACATTCATTGGACATAACATTGCCAGCTATCTGTGGGTACTGTAGTGGAGGGCCATGTCCAAACTGTATGCCATGATGAACCCTAGGCGGGAAGATGGGTTCTCCTCTGCCATAGCCCATATTCATACATCCCTCCTTCCCTCGACCTTTTTTGAACATCTTCTTCCGCTGCTTTACGCTCATTTGTGACATACCTTTTAGGAAAACACGTAGTTAGTTTCATGATGAAAATAACAGGTCCAGCGGACCTCTACTCCCACAAGAGTGCTTTTAATAAGATATAACAGATATAAGGAGAGAAATTGCCACCCACATTACTCTATCCCAAAATGCCGTTTCACATCTCTAGCTGTTCTTCATGGTAATTTGAAAGAAAAATTTCAGCAAGTGAATTTATACCATTAAATCTACACGAGGGAAAATCTTCCATTCCCCTCTTTGAGGTACATCTGCTATGTTCTAATTGATAGTCACACTAGCACCAAGTAGTCAGAAGCACAGGAGAACCCTCTTTCTACAGCAAAGCATAACTTATTGAAAAACCACACAAGACATATAGTATACATTTAGAAAGCGCAATGAGTGTAGGAGCTAAAGGGACAAACAAAAAGAACCTTTGGCATACAAACCCATTTCTGGGACGTAGTTTCCATGTGTTTTATGATAACCTCTTCCTTTCCGATTTGGTATGCCATTCCAAGACGAAGAAGATTTCACTTGGGTAATTGGTTTTAAATTAGCCAGTGGAACAACATGCCTTAAATTTAAATAAGTCATCATGAAGACAGTACAACACAGACTTTACTAATTCACTACTCATATCCCCATCCCTCATACTTCATTTCCAAGTAGATTTTCTTTAAGTCTATTGTTGGTAGCTTCCCCATTAAGGTTTGTTAAGTAAGTTAGAAAATCTAGGACTAGTTTATACAATTTCAGAAGCATTTGTAGCACATACTATGATATATGCTAGATCATAAAGATTTTCTGCTTCTTTTTAGAAGAGTATCAAATCTGTTCCCCTCTGCATTGGCTATAGAAAATGTAAGATATTTAAGAACACCAAGTGGTATGTTATACTCTTTTCTACATTGTGATCATGGATAAATGTATGCAAACAGGGAACCATTTATATAAACAGAGCCACTGTCAATCTACATCTTCCCTTACTGACTCACTATGGACATGATACATCTAAACGAGTATGAAAATAACTTTTTATTATTTTACACTGCTGAAATGTTTGATTGTTTGGTCAGAATAGTTTAGTTTAAGGTATCTTTGGTGGATATATCACTCCTGTGGCAAAGTCAGGGATTGGGCACCGTCTCTGAGCTTTTTGGCACAAGGCAAGTGTTCTACGGATTGTGTTGCTAGTTAAATAGAGGTAGAAATGTCATGGCTTTTCTTGCTTGCCCAAGCTGGCTACAAATCTCAGCCACCTGAGTAGCTAGAATTACAGGCGGGGTCTTCTACCAGGGGACAGTTCACTTTACTTTATCCTAAAGTGGGCTAACAGCATAAGCAATGCCTGGAAATTGTTAGGAATCCAAGGTATTGGACATTGAGACTTCAAAAGATCAAGTTTAATCTGTTTTTGAGATTGCAGATAAAATTTGAATTAGCTTATTTTGATGTTGGAGAAATTCAAAAAACTACTTAAATTTTGTTATCATTAGTAAGTTGTAATAAGTTGGTGATAAGCTTATGATTTGAAAATTTCAGTATGTGATTCCTGAATTTCTCTGTATTTAGCTATAGTATAGCCGATGTTTTTTTTTTGTTGTTTTGTTTTTTGCCAGTCCTGGGCTTGAGCTCAGGGCCTGAGCACTGTCCTTGGACTTTCTCAAGGCTAGAGCTCTACCACTTGAGCCTCAGCACCACTTCCGGCTTTTTTCTATGTATGTGGTACCGAGGAATTGAACCCGGGTCTTCGTGCATGCTAGGCAAGCACTTTAACCACTAGGCCAAACTCCCGGCCCAGTAGCCGATGTTTTATATTGCAAAATATTAGGCCAGTAACATATATCTGATTCTCTTACTAACATTCTGTTAATTCTTAAATTCACACTCTGAAAAATGCTATGAGTACAGTACTAGACTTCCAATTACATTAAAGATTATGTTCTTACTTTTCTGCCAATTCTTCAATGAAAACCGTTACTGAATTGTTGTCATTTCCTACTTCTTGAATGTGAGCATTGTAATATTTCCCATCCAATTTCAAACGAACCTGAAAAATAATGTTATCCAGTTATGTCTACTCACATATCCAGCACGGGGGCCGGGAGTTTGGCCTAGTGGTAGAGTGCTTGCCTAGCATGCACAAAGACCCGGGTTCGATTCCTCAGTACCACATACATAGAAAAAAGCTGGAAATGGTGCGGAGGCTCAAGTGGTAGAGCTGTAACCTTGAGAAAGCCCAAGGTCACAAGGACAGTGCTTAGGCCCTGATCTCAAGCCCAGGACTGGCAAAAAAAAAAAAAACAAGAAAAACATACCATCCAAAACAAAACTAGTATTTCCCAATTAAAGATAAATATGTACCATTTTTAAATGACAACACTGACATCAATGAAACAAGTACATGCAGAAAGAACGTTAAATCTAAATAAATACCACAAAGGTTTACAATTAAACTCTAAAAAAATACTAAAAACATTTTTTTGTATTTTGTATATAAAACTATGACCAGGGCCAGGAGTTTGTCCTAGTGGTAGAGTGCTTGCCTAGCACGCACTATGACCCGGGTTTGATTCCTCGGTACCACATACATAGAAAAACGTCAGCAGTGGTACTGAGGCTCAAGTGGTAGAGTGCTAGCAGTGAGAAAGTCCAAGGACAGTGCTCAGGCCCTGAGCTCAAGCCCAGGACTGGCAAAAAAAAAGAAAAAAAAAAAACCTATGATCAAATAATTTTTTGTAATGTGAGGGATAACAGTCAGTCTTACTAAGTGCTTTCAGTCACTGAGTTAGAGTCACAATAGTTTTTTGAGACAGGATTCAGTATATATCGCTGAGGCAGGGCTTGAACTCACTATGTATCTGGCCCATGCTTTCCTGAAATTCATGATCCTCCTGGTTCAGCCTCTCAAGTTCAAGAATTATAAGCAATTACTGTGTCTAATTCATGGTAATTGACTACAAGTACAATCCTGGGGAAATTGATCGAAGAAGGAACCAACCTGACACTTGTCTCCCAAATAGTACTGTCTCCCAGCATACTCTAGGCAATTCGATTTCTGGAGTTCTAATAAAACAAAAATACAACTGGATTACAACAGATTTCCCACTTTTAATCATTTCCTAATTTACCTTTACTACAGCGTTTCTCATTGCCAATGCTCTCATTGTAAGGTTAAAAAAAAAAATCAAGGGACAGGGAGTTTGGCCTAGTAGTAGAGTGCTTGCCTAGCATGCATGAAGACCCGGGTTCGACTCCTCGGTACCCCACATACATAGCAAAAAGCCAGAAGTGGTGCTGAGGCTCAAGTGGTAGAGCTCTAGCCTTGAGAAAGTCCAAGGACAGTGCTCAGGCCCTGAGCTCAAGCCCAGGACTGACAAAAAAAAAAAAAAATCAACATATAAAGTCTTTAAAAGCCATTGTAATATTATTGATGAGTTATTCCTGTGGTCACTTAGAATACTTTTGGAACATAGTTTTGTGTTTTAAAAAAGCAAATGGGCTGGGATAGGAATGTTGCCTAGTGGTAGAATGCTTGCCTAGCATGCACCAAGCACTGGTCTCCATTCCTCATGGCTGCATACACAGACAAAGCTGAAGTGGTGCTGTGGCTCAAGTGCAGAGCACGAGCCTTGAGAATGCTCCTGGACAGTGTGCAGACCCTGATATCAAGCCCCAGGACTGGCAAAAAAAAAAATGGCAAATAGGTTGAAACACAGAGTTCGGAACTAAGTAGCCAAACACTAAAAGAGGACCATTTCAAAATAATATTATGGACTTTTTCTATTCCGTTAATAACAACTTACTATATTAACTTTATCTTATTAAGGTATTTAATTAAGTGTGGCACAGTAAAAACTGACATTAAGGGCAAGTTATTTGGTTGATGAATTCTTCTGTATGGAGCCATGAAGTATTTAAAATTTCCTGGCCCACACAAACACTGTTAGAAAACTACTTGATTTTGCTACAAAACTTGATAAACACGGAGATTTAAATTTTACATAATCATGTTACAAATATTTTAATTTTTTGTCAATTAAAATCAGCTAAGAGTAACTATTGGACCAATACCAGGTAATGAGTCATATCTCCACAGGTCTAAATTAATTACCTATTCATCAAGGGTAATCTTAGTGCTTAATTTGCAGGTTATGTAACTTTTCCAAAGTTTAAATTCCAGATAAGGTAAAGGTTCAAAAAGAGCCCTCTTGACTTCTAAACCAACGTCTCTTCTCCTTGACATTAAAAATATAGACAGATGGTTTAAAAGGTCATACCTTTAAAAATATCAGTATGTTAGAAACATTTATAAAACAACTTTCAAAATTATTCTGGACTAGTCAGGAATCAAAAGGATCACACTGATATTTCATTACCTTTTCTACTATCCAACCAAACATCAAATTCTACATTACGATAGATTTCTGGATCCAGCGCTTTGAGCACCTTGTATGGGAAGAGCAACTTCGGCAGATTTTCTGGAGACTAAAACAAAAATAATCAAGCTACAAATTCACCATTTTTAAGTCTTCTTTCTGAAAAACTTTCTTTGGTCAAATTCTAATTCCCAAAGGAACTAATTTTCTACTATTTCTTAGTTATTCACCACAGTAAATATGAGCACTAGGGTTATTAGCCCATGTATCTTAAAAAACATGCTTGATTTTAATGTCCATATGCATGTTAAAACGTCTCCTTTCTGCACCAGAATCAGTACCTAAATTCCAGAAATATGAAAGACACTATCATTTAAAGGAAATAAACCAATTTACCACAAGAAGATTGCTTAAAATTAAATACTGACATATTATCATTATTATTATTATTATTAAGTTGAAAATAATTATCCGATATTTTTAAAGTGTTCAGTTTGGTAAAGATTTCACAATTTCATAAAAACCACAATAAATTCCTCCATGAGCCACACAAAATTAGAATGGAAAACTTGTATTTAACTTTTCAATTACAACACTATTGATCTAGCAATATTAATTTTTTTTTAATCTTGGGAAGTATCAAACCTTTGATTCTTCTGATTCATCAGTACAGCCCTCTGGTATATTTTCAGCACTGCAGTAGGCACCACACTCTTCAGTCCTAATTGAAAAGAGTTCCAGCAAAGAGCATTAAATGCAGTACTTTATTTACATTTAACAAACTATGTCACCAACTTGAGGTAAAGTAGCTTAGATCTAAAAATAAGATGAGCCGGGAGTTTGGCCTAGTGGTAACAGTGCTAGCTTAGCATGCACGAAGACCTAGGTTTCATTCCTTGGTGCCACATTCATAGGTATCACATACATAGAAAAGCCGGAAATGGTGCTGTGGTTCAAGAGGTAGAGCACTAACCTTGAGTAAAGCCCAAAGGCCAGTGCTTATGCCCTGAGTTCAAGCCCCAGGACCGGCAAAAAAATAAAAAGAAATAAATAAAAATAAATAAAAAAGTTTACTCCATGAAAAGAAAAAAAAAAAGATAAAGAAAGAAAGAAAATCAGAAAGCTTGACATCGACCTATCATGGACGTTACCATTCCAGGCCAGTCAATGTGGTATTTCACCAAGACTAAAAAAAGAAACAAAGAAAGAAAAAAGCCCATGTCTAGCAGAAATGTTGAGACTACTATCTTCAAGTTACTAACTTGAAATGTTGTACTGTAAGTCGGGAGTTTGGAGTACTGGTGGAGTGCTCACCTAGTATGCATGTAACCCAGGTTCAATTCCTTGGTACCACATACATAGAAAAATCCAGAAGTGGAGTTGTGACTCAAGTGGTACAGCTCTAGCCTTGAGAAAACCCAATGACAGTGCTCAGACCCTGAGCTAAAGCCCTGGGACTGGCAAAAAAAAAAAAAAAATGTTGGCTCATGTGGCAGAGGGCAACGAAATCCAAACAAAAGCACAAAACTTTAGCTTGAAGTCCCAGTATTGACCAAAAAAAAAATTCTTAGGGACATGAAGTCATGGCTTAGAGAAGTGGTGCTGTGCTAAAGTGGTAGAGTGCTAACCTTGAGAATGTCCAAAGACACTGTCCAGGTCCTGAATTCAAGTCCCAGGACTTGCAAAAAAAGAAAAGGAAAAAAAAATCCTCTGATTTTTTTCTTTTAGACAATAAATTATCAGGAAGCTGAAACATGTGTTGAGTGAGAGGGAATAGTACATGAACTCACTCATAATACTCAATTAAAAACGTGGGAGTAAGAATATTATTGTAACTGGTAGAGGAAGAGGAGAATAGATAGCTGATCAAGATAGACCAATCAAAAAAATGACATGTTAAACTGTAACCCCATCCTACAACCACCTCTAAAAAAATAGACACACAAAATTCATCTTCTGTCCAAAAGACAAAAGCTGCAAGTACTTTTTAAGTACAATGCAATTTTCTGAAGCACTCTTCATATTTGTTCTCAAATGCTTGTCCCTGTGTTTTTCTACAGCTGTTGAGACACAGCTCAGATGACCTACCACTCTGCAACTATACAATATATAAAATCTCTATTATATAACTGACAATGTTTTTTAACCAGTATCCATTAATGCTAAGGGAAGAAGAATTTTATCCCTGTCCATTTGTCATGAATATATCTAATACATAATTCCCTTTTACCACTTATTTTTCCATATTGAACAACCTTCAAATAGATTGAAATACCTGTTTGTCCCAACTCAGAGCTACTTCCCTTCTTTAGCTGATTTCACATTGACTACCTTCTATGAAAGTATCTTCTTTTTCCCCAAAATTCTTTATAAAAATTCAGGGATACAACACTGAAAACAATGAATAAAACTACAAGTCTAAGAAGATCGATCATGGATACAAAATCTGAGTTTTCAAACAAAGAATCACAAAGAAATGTGATTTCCATTTTATTATCCCAATACTTGGAATTTTGCAACTAAATGTATATAACAATAGCAGCTTCCACAGAGGTCTATGCTTCCACTTAGTGAATATACTCAAAAGCTTCAAAGGCCCTATTAGCCAAAAAACATCCTATTTGTTAATGTGTATGCCAGTTACCATTCAACCTCAGTTTCTATTTCAAATTGGCAATCCTTATATACACAATTATTCTGGGATTTTTTTGGCTTTGTTTTTGTTTTTCGGGGCTTTTTTTGGGGGGTGAGCAGGTGGCACATGCTTAAAATTCCAGCACTTACGTATCTGAGGCATGAAGTACCATGATGTTCAAGGCCAGCCTACAAAACATAGCATGATAATGCTATTATGAAAAGAATTAACAGTGAAGGGCTGGTTGCATGCCTAACTAATGTGAAAACTTGAGCTTAAACTGTAGTACTAATAAAAACATGGGAGGTTTATGAACCTACTCCAACATCAAAAATCTTGACAATAAGCAATGAAATCTAACAAATGATGAGACTTAATATATAAATAAGGGTTGAAAGTCACTAGATAACTCCAGTCTCTGATAACTATATAAAATACATTGAGACTTGAACAAAGCCCCCAAAATAAAAGCATCATAAGAAAACATATCTTTCAGGAAGTTTCTCTTCATGAAAAAATCTTTTATGAACACATTGTGTTTGTGCATTTTATTTATGTATATGCAATCTATCTCATAGCCCATTAGGCCTCTTCCACTTTCCAATGATTAGATAGAAAGACATGAACAATGATTATCCTGGATATGCATGTGGCCTATTGGTAGAGACCTCGTGTAGCATGCAGTAAGCCCTGGCCTTGAGCAAATGTGCTTAACAGTACAGAGACCCTGAGTTCCAGCCCCTGGATTGGAAAATTAGTTTACATCCCTTTTCCCTTTATTACCTATCCTGAGTTGAACTCTTCTGATCAGTATCAGCATTCTCACTTGAAGTTATAGCATTGTGTCTATTCTTCCGGGAACCACTTCGAAACATACTAATTGCAGTTTCTAACATGTCCTCATCCACAATAAATACATCTTTATAGAGGATTTCATATAGTACAGCTGAAGGGATAAAAGGGAGAAAAATTCAATTGTCAAAATAAATTATTTTATAACAAAGTAGAAGCAGTCATTACTCAAATATAATTTCCTTATATATAAATACGGTCTTCAAAAGGTCGTGTTTATGCTTGGACCTTTATTGTAGGTCATGTGAAATCACACCCAATTACTTATAATGCCTTCACATACCCTGACAAATGGCTGCACTCGATTGGAATTGTTTTGAGTACACAGAATCATAATGACCATTACTTGTATAGCACAGTATAATCTGAAAAAAACAGAAAATTGAATATTATCTTATAATCATGAAAATAAGTGCAATAAAAAATACAATAAATTGTTATAAAATTTTATAATATGAAATGTCAATAATTATAAGCCATATCTCAGTCTTTTCTTTTTTGTGCTGAGTGCATTATTTCTTGAACATTGTTACCCCTTCCTATCTTTTTTTCTTTCTACTTTCCTTCTTCCCATTAACCCCTCCCAAGTTGTAGAGTATATTTCCAACATAAATGTGAATATGGCTCTTACACTGGTTGGTCCTTAGTCACATGCTCTTGGTATTCCCACTCCCTTCCCTAAATCAAACAAATAAATGTGTATACAATGTAAGAGGTACGCCAGCTACAGCAGCAACAGAGGACAAATCATAAAGTGAAAAAAAATAAAACATAAGAAATAAGTTCAGGGCCGGGAGTTTGGCCTAGTGGTAGAGTGCCTGCCTAGCATGCACAAACACCCAGGTTTGATTCCTCGGTACCACATACATAGAAAAGGGCTGGAAGTGGTGCTGTGGCTCAAGTGGCAGAGCTCTAGTCTTGAGAAAGTCCAAGGACAGTGCTCAGGCGCTGAGCTCAAGCCCAGGACTGGCCAAAAAAAAAAAAAAAAAAAAGAAAGAAGTTCACTGGGCCGGGAGTTTGGCCTAGTGGTAGAGTGCTTGCCTAGCATGCACGAAGACCTGGGTTTAATTCCTCGGTACCACACATACATAGCAAAAAGCCGGAAGTGGTGCTGAGCCTCAAGTGGTAGAGCTCTACCCTTGAGAAAGCCCAAAGACAGTGCTCAAGCCCTGAGCCCAAGGCCAGGACTGGCAAAAAAAGAAAAAAAGAAAAAAAAAGAAATAAGTTCACATACTACATAAGGATAAATCTCTGTATTCCCTATCTTGAATACATTTCAATTAGCCTCATCCATTAGGAGCATACATATTGCACTCCTCTGCTAAGAAAATCCTAGATGCATATTAAGTATTACAAATAATAGAAAGCATGGAGCCCATGTTCCTTTTCTTCTTTTCAGAGATATTTCAAAAACTTCTATCATTATTATGCAGGTCTTATATAGAGGAAAGGCAGTTATAGAGCACATTTCTTTTTGTGACAATATTACCCATTCTCTTGCTCCCAGTTTCTCTCTCTCATCCCCACCTGCAAGTTGTGTAGTTCATTTCCCACATAGTGTGCATTATGTCAATAACTTATCTTCTCCTTTTTTATTAAAGAGTTTATTAAAATTAATTTTTACATATTTCAAATGACATATTTAACAAACAAGTATTTCAGCAGAGAATCTCTATATACAATCACTGGCACTTAGATTTTTAGAACATAATTAAAATTAGGCTGAGGGTTTTTATGTCATAGATACATATTAATCTCTGTAATAAAACATGTCTATAGTCATAATTTCTATGTCTAGGTAGTTGTGTTTATATTTCCAATACCATGTCTATCTTCTCCCCGTTTTTTTTTTTAAGAATTGCTCCAGTTCTTGCACCTTCTATCTGGCAAATATCATGTAACCCTTTTATTAATTACAATAAAAAATATTTTAAAAAAAGAATTGCTCCAGTTCTGTTCTTGGAGCTATGGAATATTCCCATACCTTCACATATGACAAAATTCTTTTCAGTTATACACCTGAAAAATCTGAATGCTATTTTGACAAGGCTTCAAATGACTATTCTCACAATATCCAGTGATATTCTCAGAACAAGCTTATTTCACCCCCTTATTACTTCATGCTACCCAATTTGTCCATAATTACCTTTATTACATCCAACTTTAATAGTCTCTAAAGATCTCTTGCCTTTTGAGTACACTGCCTTTCACACGTACTCATTTTGTACAGATTACAAGCAGAGAAGGGCTTTCTATTTTGCATGCTTTGTACATGCTTTGTTACCAAACTTGATGTTATCATTTTAATTAAATATTTCCCTATGTATAATCAATGCTCTTCACATGCTGAAAGACAAATATCTTATTATAGTCATTCTGTTACCCTCAAAATCCAGAAAAGTGCTTGTTAGCTAGACAAATTAAATGGTAGCCATTGTTTAAGCAAGTGTCCCAATCTATAATTTTCTATGTTATGTCCTATTCATTGTACTCTATTCCTGACACCACTCCCTTAATTCAGATCTTTTGTTTATGTCACTGTAACAGTACAATAAAGTTTTCAGTGATTTAGTGTTGCCTTGTCATCATTACATTAGTATTATGCTCAGTTGTGAAGACCTACAAAGGTCGAGAATTACCCAGTCTCATATTCCCTTACTGAATACATAGGATAAGGGTTTTAAAAGTAAAATACAAACTCCTCCTGAAAGAAACACTTATTTTCGCCCAGTTCCAGTGACTCATCCCTGTAATCCTAGCTACTCAGGAGGCTGAAATCTGAGGATCTCTCTTCAAAACCATCCCAGTCTGTGAGACTCTCCAAATATCCACCAGAAAACAGGAACTGGCATTGTGGCTCAACTGGTAGGGCAGTACCCTTGAGATGAAGAGCTCAGGGACAGCAGCCAGGCTGAGTTGGAGCCTAACAGAAAAATTCAAATGAACTTTACCTGTTTAGTATTCGCATGCAATAAAAAACTACCTTCTGAAACATAGGTAGGGATAACAATGTTCAAAAAGTAATATAACCGGGCCAGGAGTTTGGCCTAGTGGTAAGAGTGCTTGCGTGGCATGCATGAAGACCCAGGTTCAATTCCTCAGTACCACATACATAGAAAAAGCCAGAAGTGGTGCTGTGGCTGAAGTGGTAGAACTCTAGCCTTGAGAAAACCCAAGGACAGTGTTCAGGCCTTAAGCTCCAGCCCCAGGACTGGCACCCAAAAAAAAAAAAAAAAAAAAAAAGTAATGTAACCACTACCTGATGTATCTAACTTTAAGCCCTCAGTGCATCACCTCAACAATAACATAAAATTAAAAATAAGTATTAAATAAACTACATTATACTATTTCCCATCTAAGAACTTTAATAGGCAGCAGAAACTTGGCCCTCAATGAAAATAATAATGAAGTATATAAATACAAGGTGATAATATAATTACATAGAAAATTGTTTATGGAGATATAAAGAAATACCATCAAGAAGTGTGTAAAAATTTTAAAAAGTTCACATTAGGAAGCATGGTGTACACATGTGTACATATTCTCATCACAACTTCTTGGTCACGTTAAAACACCAATTACCTATGTTCAGATTTTAAGCCTTACCCTCTCATCTGTGAAGAGCCCAATTAGGGTTTTAAAAGTATTCCTATCTTTCAATTACAGAGGAATGACAGGAACAGATTTGTTTAGAGTTACAATCACTCGGAATGAGTGGACAGGTTAGAATGAGCATGTCACATTTACTACATTACTTCATTAACTACATTAAAAGTGCCCCCCACACACACCCCATAATATCCTCATAAGCTAGCACCATTAAAATTCTTTTGGTCAACATTCACTCATCTTACCTTGTCTTCATAGCCATTATCTGTGATATAACTTGGTGGCTTCCCGGGATTGCGATAAAGAATGAAATCCCGACTACAAGGGTACAATGCAAAGGTGAGTGTGGAAAGAGATAATTACATGAAACAAATAGAAATACAAATATTTGTGCTTTTCAACTAATATATTATTTTTATTATTATTATTATTTTTATTAGTGTGTGTCATAAGGCTTAAACTCGGCCTGGGTGCTATCCCTGAGCTCTTCAGCTCAAGGCTACCACCCTACCCCCGGGCCTGGGCATTGTCCCTGAGCTGTTCAGTTTTAGGCCCTACTTGAGCCAAGCCCCACTTCCCATTTTCTAGAGGTTAATTGGAAATAAGAGTCTCAGGCCTTTTTGTGCCTGGGTTGGCTTTGAATCTTGATCCTCAGATCTCAGCCTCCTGAGTAGCTAGGATTACAAGCGTGAGCCACTGAGGCTGGCACTACTGCCATCTTTAATTTATGATGATTCAGGAAGGATTATTTGACACTGATCTCTGTAGCTACATATTTCTCTCAAATTCAAAGTATTTCTAGGGTCGGGAGTTTGGCCTCATGTAAGAGCACTTGACTAGGGGCCGGGAGTTTGGCCTAGTGGTTAAAGTGCTTGCCTAGCATGCATGAAGACCCGGGTTCGATTCCTCCGTACCACATACATAGAAAACAACCAGAAGTGGTGCTGAGGCTCAAGTGGTAGAGCTCTAGCCTTGAGAAAGTCCAAAGACAGTGCTCAGGCCCTGAGCTCAAGCCCAGGACTGGCAAAAAAAAAAAAAGAGCACTTGACTAGCATGCATGGAGACCTGGGTTCAATTCCTCCCTACCACACACATAGAAAACCTGGAAGTGGGGGCTGGGAGTTTGGCCTAGTGGTAAAGTGCCTGCCTAGCATGCACGAAGACCCAGGTTCGATTCCTTAGTACCACATACATAGAAAAAGCCAGAAATGGTGCAGTGGCTCAGAGTAGAACACTAGCCTTGAGGAAAGCCCAAGGACAGTGCTCAGGCCCTGAGCTAAAGCCTAGGACTGGCAAAAAAAAAAGAGGGGCCAGGAGTTTGGCCTAGTGGTTAAAGTGCTTGCCTAGCATGCATGAAGACCCAGGTTCGATTCCTTGGTACCACATACATAGAAAAAAGCCAGAAGTGGTGCTGAGGCTCAAGTGGTAGAGCTCTAGCCTTAAGAAAGTCCAAGGACATTGCTCAGGCCCTGAGCTCAAGCCCAGGACTGGCAAAAAAAAAAAAAAAAAGAAAACCTGGAAGTGGTGGTGTGGCTTAAGTAGTAGTGTGCTAGCATTTTTGACAAAGCCCAAGGACAGTCTGCAGACCCTGATTTTAAGCCCCAGGATTAGCCAAAATAAATTGCATCCTCAAAGTTTTTGTCAACTATTACAATAAACAAATGTCATAAAAAATTTCAATAACACAGATATAGTGTTTATTGAGGTAAAGTTCCTTTCTTTTTGCACCATAAACTGTTTGAGTGTTTTGCTTCACCTCAAACCAATGTCATCATTGGGCAGCAATGATGATTAAACTCAGGGACTCCTGATTACCAGACAGGCAACTCTACCACTTCAACCACACATCCAAACCCTTTCTGCATTGGTTGCTTTTGAGTAAGTATCTCTGTATGCCCGGCGGAATTGATCTATTTTCTTCTTATTATGCTATTCAGTGTTAATTGGCAACAACAGGCATTTGACAGTATGTCAAACATTGAGGATTCCTCAGTCTACATAGCAGTTGCAATCCAGATATCATTGTGCCTAACCAGTGGTTGAAGTGGGGTCTTAGATACTGCCTGAGCTGACTTCAAACCAAGGCTCATCTCCGTGTTCCAAATGTCTAACATACTAGGGCTTAAACCATTACACCAGCTCCAAACCAATTGCTAGATTGTTAGGAAGGATATTGCCACACTAAGAATACACTGAAAAGCAAATTTAAACATTCAGTATTTCTCTAAGATATTCTGACTTCTTGTAAGGGCAGGATGCATAAATAGACTGATCCAGGCTCCCACTATGAAGCTCAATTAGTTTCATAAACTCACAATCTTTTTGTTTTAACTGCTTGAGTGATGGGATTACAGATTTACAAATTTGTGTCACCATGCCCAACTTCCAGGAGCTCCTACAGACAGGAATGATTGAGGTAAAGGTTAATGACCATTCCTTTTTTTTCCTGGTCCTGCGAATTGAACACAGATGCTGATCACTGCCCCTGAGCCTTTGTGCTCAAGGCTAGCACACTGCCACTTGAGCCACAGTATCATTTCTGAACTTTTCTGAGTAGTTAATTAAAAATAGAGTATGAGTGAGTTTCACTGACTTTCCAGGCTGGCTTTGAACTGCAATCCTCACATCTGAGCTTGAATACGTAAAATTATAGTTGTAAGACACTACTACTGGTTTATCGTTTAACAAGGTTGGCTAACAAAAAGTGCAATAACCTGGCTTTCTTGACCTTTTCAGAATACATGAGGAACATATAAATTCTCCAAAGGGACTTTAAGTCTTATACATTGCAAATACTTTCCCAAAGCAAAGAAAATACAACTTACTTATAAATCAGAGAAAGAGCTCGTATTTCCAGCTGGCCAGCACTCTCCTAAACATAAATATTATACAAGTTGGTAAAAGTATTTCATACCTAGTAAGCTTTTTAAACACATGGTTTTTAATAGTTTCAGATAAAGGGTTTGTAAGCATTCTGTAATTTATTTGGAGAATATATGACACTTGGTAAATAATGTAAAAATAGACTAAAAATCCCTCTTAAATAATGATACAATTAATATGTGATTTAAGAGACACAAAAGTGGAGCTACAATAATAACATCAAAGTAGAATATTTACTAAACTTTTTAATCAAAAAATTAGAATCGATTTTCACATGAAATTATTTTGACCACATTAAATATATGCTTTGTACTCCCAAAAGAGTACAAATAGAACAATTATTAATTATTTAAATTATGTCTTCATAACATTACTACCCTCCACCCCCATTAACATAGAAAGGCTTTGTTTCCCAACACTTTCTTTGCCAAGCAATGATTCCAGTAGTCTATGGATGATGAGATTAACGACCAATTCTGAATATTCAACACTAAAACAACTTTTTTTTTTAGTGGGTCATGGGGCTTGAAGCAGGCCTGGGTGCTGTCCCTGAGCTCTTCAGCTCAAGGCTTCCACCCTACCCTAGAGCCAAGCCCCACTTTCCATTTTCTAGAGATTCACTGGAGATAAGAGTCTCAGGTTCTTTTGTGCCCTGCTGGCTTTGAACCTTAATCCTCAGATCTCAGCCTCCTGAGTAGCTAGGATTAGAGGCGTGAGCCACCTCGCCCGGCTTTGTCTTCAACTTTTTTAGGTAACTAGTTTATTTAATACAGCTGGTTACCTCTGCAAATATTTTGTGTCTAGTTATAAAGACTTATGTTCAGGTTACTGTCCCAAATCACCGAAAATATTAAATCTCCCATTATTTCATCTTACCTTGGGATCTCCCAACCGCTCCAGGTATTTTTCAAAAGATCCCTCCACACACTTAAAAAATAAAACAAACGACTTAACCAAATACACAGAATTACTGACATCTGATTATAGACCTTATTCAGCTTCATAATTATGGCATTAAATTACTACCTTGTACTATACCTCAAGAAGACTTCCACATGTATAAAAATGTTAAATGGAGAACAGCTGCACTAGAAATGTACCTGAGGAGTTATCCTGCCTTATCTATATGCCACTGAATTTCAACAAATATCCTTTGAGCTTCTTTTGAAATGCAAGCTTAGGTCACTTAATGTAAGGATTTCAAATTTGAATGAAAAAGTACTCAAAATCTAACTGAGAAACATTAGAGAATTTTATTTATCTCAAAAGAGCCACTAGAGCTCCTGGCACAAGGGAATTTAAGAGTGATAGAAATGTTCCATATCCTAACTGTAGAAACTAAACTCGTATGGCTTAGTAAACGTATAGTATATCTCAGTAAAAATGAGATTACTGGGTTCCAGTGGCTTGTACTTCTAATCCTACCTAGTCAGGAGGCTGACGTATGAATATTACTATTCAAAGCCATTCCAGCAAGCAAAGTACATGACTCTTAATCTCCAGTTAACCACCACCAGAAGTACCGCTGTAAGTAAAGTGGTAGGATGCTAGCCTTAGGTGAAAAAGCTCAAGAACAGTGACAGGCCCTCAGTTCAAGCTCCAGGACTGGCGTGTGCTCACACACATGCTCACTCACACACACAACTGAATTAAAATCAGGGTACATTTCTAGTTCTATTCATGTACATAATGATGAATTAAAATCAAGGAACATTTCTACTTCTATTCATGTACATAATGATGAATTAAAATCAGGAAACATTTCTACTTCTATTCATGTGCATAATGACTTAAAAATGCAGTTTTGAATTCTCAGCCTGGTGACAATGGCTCACACCTGTAATCCTACTAACTCAAGAGGCTGAAGCTTGAAGACAGCACAGACAGGAAAACTGTGAGACTCACCTCCAATTATTCAGAGAAATACCTGGAATGGGCACTGTGGTTCTATTGGTAGAACACTAACCTTGAGTCAAAAGGAGCTCACAGACAGCACTCAAGCCGAGTTTGAGCCCAGGGACCAGTAAATTATATGAAAAACAACTCACTTTTGAGATCAAACTGACATGTAATACAGTACATAATGTAAACAATGCATTTTTTTACTTATGTACATATCCATTCAAAAATCGTCAATATTAGGATAATATGCATAATTTTCTCTAGAGATTGATTTTTAAAGGATAGTCACATACTATAAACTTTTTGTTAGGGGTATGTAGCTCTTATCACTCATTGTAATGATATTTATCCATAGTCTCAAAATTCAATCAGGAACCAAAACTGTGCTTCACTTGGGAGCTTAATGAAAATGCAGAGATCTTATGAGAGGTCTCAAGTCAGATCTACTGACTCAGAATCTGCATTTTAACAAGAACCACAGGTGATATTAATATACAAAAATACTGACACACTTCTTCACACCACAGCCTTTCATTTGAATGTCATGAACAATGCTTTCCCCAGGTGTGGAAAACATACTCAACTTTAAGGTAACAACCTTAAAAGAATCCTTCATTGCACTTTTAAATTCATTGAAACCTGTTTAAAAAATTAAGATTGAACTTCAAAGAGAAAGCAGGGAAATTTAATAAACAGAAAGAAATTAGTATTGGACAGGAATATAAAAATGAAAAGTCACATGGAAGGGTACACAAAGTAGAACATGGTTAAAGTGTTTCTGTCTTAGTAAGAGTTAAATTACTGAATATCTAAAAGTTGTTTTAGTTAAATACCATTATTTGTGGAATAGTTGCAGTTACTAGAATTTCTCATATGTTAAAAGATGTTCAGGCCAGGTGCTGTTGGCTCATCCCTGTAATCCTAGCTACTCAGGAGGCTGAGATCTAAGAAACTCGGTTCAAAGCCAGCCCAGGCTGAATAACAGAAGTGGCACTGTGGCACAAGGTGTAAGGAGGTAGCCTTGAGCTGAAGAGCTCAGGGACAGCGCCCAGGCACAGAGTACAAGCCCCAGCACTGTGAAAACCAAAAAAAATAATTCTGATTAATTTGTTTCCTTACAATTGTTATAACTCTTCACACTGAAAGTTATTACAGATGTATTAAAATGTGTATGAAACCTACAGAGCCAAACCTATACATTATTAAAATTAAAATATGTAAAAATGGCAGTCCAAATTAATTTTTAGGATTTGAGGATAAGAAGTAGGAAGTACACAAATTTGTATCTAATTGTTGTTTCAGATAGGTCTCACTATGTAGCCAAGATGGCCTACTTCTGGAACTCTTCCTGCCTTAGCCTAATATGTGCTTGGTATGTGCCAGTTAGATATTTTTCTATTTTTTAAGCTAACATACAAAACAGCCAAATTCTGGGCAGAGTTTCAGAAGCATGCTAAGTGGGAAATCAGTTAGAAAGTATCTACTGTTGAGAAAAGAGGAGACTATGTTGTTTTCACATGCACATGCTTACAGTTCTTTTTGCACATCTATTTCATCAATACGTACCCAAGGGCACATAATGTACTTACAGACTCAAAAGTTTGTTGATTCTCCTTCATATATAAGGTGCAAGCCTTCCTGACTTGTAAATGGTGGACCTGGCTGCAAAATAACTAAAAAAGAAGAGGAAGACTAACTTACTGTTAAAAATCATCTGAAACAAGCTTTTAAATCAAATACATGAACTCTATACAAACCTCCCTTCTCTAGAGTATATGTAGGAAATAGGGAAATTGAGAATTCATACTATTTAATGATAGAATGTTATTTTGGATGGAAGGGGGCCTTCCCCCTTTCTACTTAAGGAATTAAGATACAGTTATCCAGTTTGCTTTCAAACTGTAATTTCAACAATAAACATGCCAACATACTTGTACTAACCAGCAGTGGCACAGGTTGTTGTAATTTGCACCAACAAAGTACAACTAATTTTGATACATGTCTGGGTGTTTTCAATAAGAATCCAAAAAAAAAATTATCTTCCTATTTTTGCTAGGCTACAGCTCTAGCTACAGGACTATGACACATCTCAAACGCAGAAAGGTAAGGATAGCAAGACGTATTTCTTTTTATTTTACCTGCTCTGAAATAGCCCGAAAGAGGCAAGAGGCATCCTTGGCAGTCAGCTTTCGAAACAGCCCTAAACTGCCTAAATATTCATCCATTGATGCTTCATTCAAAGACTTCTGGTTGCAGTACTTTTTCCATCCTTTATGCATTGTGCCACAGGGAGGAGGAAATGGAAGTGCTGAATGAAGCAAAAGAAAGGTGCAGCTAAGAATAGGCAGCAATGTATCCAGAAAGCAGTTCAAGGTCTAGGCACCAAGGGCCAGTTGGCGTCAGCAGTGTGGATTCTTGGCACCTCCCAGGAGCAGGAAAAGCAGGGAGCTGGATGGCTCAAGTCAAGGCAGGACCCTGTGAAAAGAGGAAGAAGCAATGCCCCAGGAATAAGAAACTTTAAGAGGAAACACTGGCAGTAGAAGGTGCACAGCTTTGCAAAGGTAGGACTAATTCAATCAAGGCTGAGAAAAGTGTATGGCAGAAGTTGACCTCGAGTTTCCAAAGAAAACAGGGTTTACAGATTCACTCAGGCAAAGAGCTGTATGAAGTTGCAATTGCCAGCCTGTACACAATTACTCAAGTGTCTACAATAGTGTCTACCTGAAGATTTCCATGTACTTTCTGTAAATGCCCTGCTCTCTTCACAATTTCAGTAAGTGCTGGGCAAAAATCCTGATTGCTTGGCTTCTGCAATAAGAATATATTTTGTGGAAGTGGAGGTGTAACTAAACTGATACAGCACCACTCTGAGTCAAAAAGACAAGTGAGGCTAGGATTGTAGCCTAGTTGTAGTGTGCTCAGTTAGCATGCATGAAATCCCTGGTTTCGATTCCTTGGTACCACATACCCACATAAAGCCGGACATGGAGCTGTGGCTCAAGGGGCAAAACGCTAGTCCTGAGCAAAATCTCACCCAAGGGCAGTGCCTTTTTTTTTTTTTCAGGGCACCAATAGCTCATGCCTATAATTCTAAGTACTCTGAAGGCAGAGACCTGGAAGTTGTCAGTTTCATGCCAAGCTAGGCAGAAAAACTCCATCTCCAATTAATCACCCAAAACCTGAACTGGAGGTGTGGTTAAAGTGGTAAACTGTGAGCAACAAAACTAAACTGTAAGTCTAAGTACCAGCACAGAGAAATTACCTTTGAGTTATGTAAATGAAAATTACAATGAAGGCTTTTTGTAAAATAAACATATGCTAATAAAAAGATTACAAAAAGGGATCTCCTTTTATCTATGGAGGCAGAGGTCACATATCTAAGTATCAAAGCAACTACATAAATATTTAAGGTATAAGACTTAAATCATTATACGCAATCTCATTTAATTCTACACCTGCTAGGATTGCAGAAATTAAATATATTGCCTATGCTAACAAATTCTAATATTACTTCTTGAAGAATGTCTTCCAACTGCTGTATAGCAATAATAGAGACCAAACATTTGTTTGGCCCCAGGATCTCCTGCACACTTACACTGATAAGAGTGTCAGGTCCAGCTGACCAGGTCCAGGTTTTGTGGCCCAGCTTGCTTTGAACCTTGAGCCTCAGCTCTCAGCCTTTTGAGTAGCTAAGATTACACGCGTGAGTCATGGCACCCAGCAGTATCTATTGCCTTTTAAAGTAAATCAAATGATTCCCATAGTACATTTTGACTAAGGAAAAAGTCAGATGAAAAGAAAAAGAAAATAGGAGACAACTGGAAGATCAGAAAAATTAGGAACTGGGTGGCAAAAACGTAAAAGTACATTTAAGTGAAGTACACAGAAGTAGAACTACAGAGATATGGCCAATTCATTAGTCACCAGACAAACAATAAGTTTAGTGAAGCTTCCCTTTAAATATAGAACCTCTTCACTGAGGGTCCTTGACTTTTATTGCAGAATAAGAATTTCTGGACAAATGACTTGCCAGAACTTTACTGAGTGAATACACAAGCAGGCAATCTGACAAAAAGATGGACGGGGGCATACTCTGTTAACAGTGTGGGTACTCTCAGGGAGATAGAGACCCTGAGAGAGACACAGAGGGGAGCGAAAAGACATAGAGATACACAAAAGCTCCTTGGGTTGCTATAAGGTAAAGGCAGGGGGTTTGGTTTTAAAGTTATGTATAGGCAGGTGCTTTGTCTTTAGCAATCACACCTGGTGTTACTTTCTGAGTTTTCTAGTAAGAATGTGATTTGCCACAGAAAAGAAACTTACCAATATGTATAGTTCTTTCACCTGAAGAAAGGTTTTCAGTAGAACATAATATCATTTCAATCCATTATATATACTTGACCAGTATTTATTCATCAGTAAACATAACTTTGGGATTTTTCTATTTAGGGCTATTAATAGTGATGTGACCATTTATATAGAAAAAAGTACATAAGCGGTATTTTTACGTGGGCATGTTTTTCTAATTCTCCTAGGTACATACTATGTTACTAGATTATATAATTCTATAAACATCTGTGAAGCTCTTCAACAGCATCTGTCCTATTTTAACATTTTCATAAGAAGAATATGAAAAGTTTCTATTTCTCTCCTAATCCATACTTACTGTTCATCTTTTAATTATAGCCATCTAAGCAAGTTGGAAGTGGAATTTCAGTGTAGTTTTGATTTGCATTTCCCAAGTGACTAATAATGCATTGTTTATCAATCATACTATCTTTTTGCCGCTGCCTCCGGGACATGGACATACTAGGCATATGCTCTACTACAGAACCATATCTGCACTGTATACCTCCATTAACAATGTTTCGCATATTTTTACGGAGATAGCATGACATGTATCTTATGATTAGGAACTTAAGAAATTTAAACTGACAATACAATTTGTTCACCAAATACAAAACAGGAAGGCTCATGCTGATATAGTACAGCCAATCTAGAAATCAGATCAACAACTCAAAATCTCCACATTACCTAGTGAGCCCACTTGTAGGTATCTATGCAGAGGTAATGGAAGTGAACACAAACATCACAAAAAACCTTAACACAAGAATTTTCTAGCTGCTCTGATAGTCATCACTTCAAAACTAGAAACATACTTCAATACTGAGTGCATAAACTAGCAAAACCAAAGGTGATGAATGATATCTAACAAAAGTACTTTGGCCAGACAAAAGAGCCCACAAAAAATGAGATATTTTATGTCTCATTAACAATATCCCACATATATATAGAAATCCAACTGAATAGTAATACCATCCCATTAAAAATGGGCAGAAGAACTGAACAAGTTATCTTTGAAAAGACAGCAGTGACAAACAGGTATGTGAAAGATTGGATCATCATCACTAACCATGAGATAAATGTAAATAAAAAATGTCAAATCCTGAGAAATCATTTCATATCTGTTACTGTAGCTTTTATCAATATCAAAAAGATGAAACAATAAATGTTGGAGAGGGTACAGGGAGCTCTCATGCAAATTAGTACATTCATTGTTGAATATATGTATAAAGGTTATCAGAAAACCCAAAAAATATAACTACCATATGATCCAGCAAGCCTACTTCTAGAAACATATTTAATAGCCAAGATATTGAGATTGTGTCTGCACACATTGGAATATAATTGAGCCTTAACAACATAAATATAAACAGAACATGGGATATAAACGGAGAACATTACACTAAGTGTAATATGCCAGGTTAATAGGTATATTGGGAGTTCTATTGTATTTTGGGAGATCTATTGTAGAACAGGTTAATTCTAAATAACTAAATTTCAAATGTGTCAAGTGACAAGCTATGCTGAGTTAATCATCCTAAATGATATATACTCATGCACACACATTGTTCTCTGAAATAGTTACAACTTGTCAAATAAATGTTAATTTTAAGATGCTTCTTCCTTGTATGAAGCCTAAAAATATTCAAATTGTAACTTAATATATTGCAACTGTGGTCACCCATAAGACTGGGTTGGTATTTCTTAGAAGCACTGTAGAAGTATCTGATAATTCTATAATTCTATCTTCAAAATCCACAACGTCTATTAGGAATATTAAAGGCTCTAAGGAAGGCCTACTCTTTAATTCCACAGATCATGTGCCAGTGTTGCACAATTTGAGCAATTGAGACATGTCTCTGTAGTCTAAAACTAAGTCTGTTGCAATGGTAACATATTGCATGTTCAATGTTTAGCACCAAGGTACCTAATATTATTGCTATATAATATTTAAGTTATCATGAAATTGATGTGTTAATTCCTACACGCTACTTGTTTTCTGATGCAGGGGGTATGTACCCTATGCTAGCATTGAATTAACATCCTTCTGTTACAACCCCGAGTTCTGCGATTATAGAAATGTACTATCATGCCCAGCATCACTTTTTATTTTGAAATGTATCAGGAAATTGTAATTTCTTTGTTATGGGTTTTTTTTGTGTGTTTTATTTTGTTTTGTCAGTAGTGGGACTTAAACTCTGGGCCAGGGCACTGTCCCCCAGCTCTTCAGCTCAAGGCTACTGCCATATCCCTAGAGCCACAGAACCACTTCCAGGTTTCTGGCGGGTCAATTGGAGATGAGTCTCAAGGACTTTTGTGCCCCAAATGGCTTTGAACACCCCTAATAACTGAAAATCCACAAAATACCAGTGCTATAGTAGCCTTAGTCAGCCCTTGCTATATCATCTTTCACTTACTTCTACTTGGCTAATTTTTACCTGGTCACCGGGTCCTTGCGAACATAATACTGCGATAAGTTAGGGATCACTATATCTTTAATCAAAAATTGTGTTACATTAATCCTGCTCCTGAAGCTATTATGTAATAAAACAAAATTTACTTTTATTATAAATATATTTCAAATATAATTTGGATTATCTTTTTCTCTTCTAAGGACCACTACCATATAAACTTGAAATTTAATGTTTTCATTTGTTTCCTCACCTTTGAATGGCATTTGCTATTCTCAAAATCATCTTCCAACTCTTAAAAATTTAAAATTGTCTTTCATTCACGGTATCATGGATTTTAACAATTTCCCCAAACTCATCAATCAGATTTCTAAGTCTATGAGAATCCACGCACCAAAGAAAAATCCAGTTAAGCAAAATTTTCCCACCAAAATCAAAGAACTTCAAATAAGCAAAATTTGGAAGGAAATAGAAAAAGTAGGCAAACACTTACAAAAAATGGAAAGCCTACAGCAAATATTACAGCACGATAAGAGCACAGGACCGAGTCAAGAACCCATTTCTACTGACATTTCTGGCAAATGCTCATTACTAAACTGAGAACCTTGGAACTAGACTAATCTCTTGAGGATCCTTACCAAATCAAACTGATTCTACAAAATCAAACTGATTCTACAATGTCTTAGACGTAAAAAGTCCACAATTAAGTTCAACTTTCCAGTCCAATCTGAGTAAATTCATTTCTGGTATGCTATGCTTATTTCTGAATGCCATAAAATACTGAGTAACCAACATAAACTTCATGAGAATTTTTCTCAAATGAGAAACATGTTGAAGATCTCAAAGAACACTCTGGTACCCAGATTCTGAACTTTTTTCTAAAACACTACGTATTATTAATACACAATAGTTATGACTATGGTTCTATGAATTCTCAGCTATGTAAAAGTGAATGCACCAATATTAATTCTAAGCAATATTTTAATCCAAGCTGGCTTCTTACTTTTACGCAGAGTACACTGCTACTGTCTTCTACCATTAGAAAATATTTACTATTTTCCATGTAAAACAAAATTCCAAAATCCTGCAAAAACCAATACATAGTGTAACCCAAGTAAAATGATAGAAACATGTTAACACTTTGAGGAAACAATGGGTTCATCTCCACAATGAACAAGATTTTGGTTTAGGTTTTGAGGTCAGTTTCACTATTGGCCTAGTACTTACTACTCCCCTCTGTTCCCCAAAAGCTATTAATTACATGTATGTGCTACTGAACTATGCTCAGAATGTTACTTTTGATATCTAAGCTTTCTACCACATAAGTAGGACCTTCAATGTAAACGTCCTAAAAGCACAAACCCTAATAAAAAACAATTTCAAATGTACCCATCGACCTGGATACATGTGATACACATATGAGTTTTACAACCATGTATTTAAGCCATTATATACATTTATTTTTCATTTGTAAAACTACTTTTTATATAAACACAATGTCCAGTTCTCTGATACAGTATATATTTCATTATCACTATGATAGAACATCCTGAAAAATTAACAAACATCTACTGAAACAAGTACAAACTTTTTATGTTTGCTGGGCCTGGGAATGGAACTCAGGTGTTGGGCACTGTTCCTGAGTGATTTTTGGGGATCAAGGATAGTGCTCTACCACTTGAGCAATAGCTTCACTTCTAACTTTCTGATGACTAACTGAAGACAAAAGTCTGATGAACATTCCTACCAGAAGTGGATTAGAACCACAACCCTCAGATTTCAACCTCTTGGGTAGCTAGCCAGGATTACAGGTGTGAGCCACTGGCACCCAGAAAATATATTTACTATTTGATTTAGTCTTTTCAACCCTCAAGCGTTTACAATAGACAAGGCTATTTTCACATACTGTGTTTATATCTTAGAATCCAAAAGGGTAGATGCTCATTCTTTCTCCAGATAAAGTAGTTTCTCTGAGTACATCAACTACATGTGGCCATCTTTTTTACGTAATTACTAAGCTTTTTACTTCATCGTTGCTGTTGATCAAAAAAAATGGTTCTGTGAATCATGAAACTGGAGCTCCTCTCATGCAAAAACTTTTGTTACTGTTTTATAATCTGAATATTATCCAACTTCATTTACTCATTTGTTTTGGTCGTGGGACTTGAACTCTGGGCCTGGCAGCTGTCTCTGAGCTCTTCAGCTCAAAGCTAGCGCTCTACCACTTGAGCCACAGAACCACTTATTAAACTGCCTTTATAATTGTTGACAGTTTTCTCAATTTTTTTTTGAAGACAGAGAATGGCAAAGGAGCTCAGGCTGTCTTCCAACTCATGATCGTCCTGCTTCAGCCTCTTACAGGTAGATTTATTTTTTAGAAAAATACTTCCAAATCCATTTGCGATTGTAGCACAAGACTCATTTCATATTAAAGATTAGGATAATCTGCTATGTTTATGAACTCCTAATAAGATTTGTACCCAAGTGCTAAGTTCATACAATAAGTTCATGAAACAGCCTATGCATTCAATGGGTGCATTAAGTATACATTATTCTGTAATGTATACATCTATTTCAAGTTAATTACATATAATGGATTACATTTGGGTTTTTTGTGTTTTTTGTTTTTTTTGGTCCATAGTGGCGCTTGAACTCTGGCCTGGGTGCTATTCCTCAGCTCTTCAGCTCAAAGCTAGCGCTCTACCACTTGAGCCATAACACCACTTCCGGCCTTTTCTGTGTGATACCAAGAAATTGAACCCAGTGCTTTATGTATGATAGGCAAGCACTAGGCCAAAATCCCAGCCCATATTTGAGGTATTTTTAAGTGTTGATAGTGTAATGTTTATTTTTGTAATCCAACAACTTTATCCAAAAATGAAGAAAATTTTTCTGGCTGGCCAGGAGGATAATATTTCAGTGTTGATAAGTCCATTGACTGTAACAGCTCAGGAAGCGTGCTAAAACAAAAGAAGAAAAATATTAGGTAACATGGGAGAAAATGTCATTAGTTCATCTGTTGTCCACTTGATGACTGAATCTAACTTCCAAGAATACAGTGATGCTCCTTAAACTGTAGGTGTAAACTTTTATGTATTTTAGTATTATAGGCTATACATACTGAAATCACTATAACATACTGAAATAGCAATAGAAAAACTGTTAATACAGATTACAAGACCATTAATGAAGACTGGGAACTTATTTTGTATTTCTTGCCACTCCTGGGGCTTGAACTTGATGCTTGGAGCAGTGTCCTTGGGCTTTCTCAAGGCTAGAGCTCTTCCACTTGAGCCACAGCACCATTTTTGGCTTTTTCCATGCACGTGGTACTGAGGATTCGAACCTGGGTCTTCATGCATGCTAGACAAGCAAGCAGTGTACCACTAGGCCAGACTCCAGGCCTAATTTCTTACTAGGAGTTTACTATTATAATTCTGATATAATTAAGCAGTATACAGTAATCTTGCCTGTTGGAAATAAGGTTGTAATTTTTAACACAAAATTATTACCTCAACACTTGTTTGACCCAGTCTCCTAAATTAGGGCAGCCTAGACTTGGAAAAAATAAATGATTTACCTTACATGATAATACCACAATTTTGCTTCTTAATAGTTCGTGTCCTTGATTTTTCTTTTTCTTTTTTTTTTTTTTTTGCCAGTCCGGGCCTTGAGCTCAGGGCCTGAGCACTGTCCTTGAACTTTGTCAAGGCTAGAGCTCTACCACTTGAGCCTCAGCACCACTTCTGGCTTTTTTCTATGTATGTGGTACCGAGGAATCGAACCCGGGTCTTCGTGCATGCTAGGCAAGCACTCAACCACTAGGCCAAACTCCCGGCCCCCTGATTTTTCTTATAATGACATATAAATAAAACAGTACAGTTTTCTAATGAGCCCAAGTTAAACTTTAGGATTTTTTTTATGAAATCAAATTTCCTTTTTTCATAAAGTTATAATGAAGGCAAAATACCAAAAGTTATCTGGAAACACTGACTTGTATAGTTAGTTTGCAACACATATAGCATTCCTCTCTGACTTTTGAAGTTCAACCATGTGGATCTCCGCTTCCTGACTTGCTAGCATTAGGCATCTGTCTTCTTTTGGTTTTTCTTGCCATCAGGAGGATCATAACTAAAAAGCTTCATATTTGTTCAACTTGCTTGCTCAACTGGTAATTACCACTTGAACCATGCCTCCAGCCAATTTCCCTCATGAAATAGTGAATCTTTGCTTTCTTCAGATCTCTACCTATAGCCATGTGTGTATAATATGTGTGTGTAATATATATCACACAATATGCATATGCCTAGAAAATATCTGGCACATAATGGGTATTCAATGATTAGCTACTGAACAAATCTTTACTGAACATCTAAAGAGACAGAAGAAAAAAATTAAAAATGTTTTGTAACTAGTTTCTAGTGAAAACAAATTTTCTGTCACATGAAATGTACTTGGATAATTATCCTATTAAGTAAAACTCCAGCAAGCTACTTTCTAAAACATCACATTAGGGCAGCCTTTCAATTAAAACAATTGGCAATTACTGATAACCTGGCCCTTTAGCAAGCTTGTAGAGCCTCAAAGAACAAAATCCAGCCATTTTCCCTCATAGATTCTTGGTTACTTCTAATGTACTTCTAGTAAACATTTCTTACTATAAAACAATTCATTTGCTTAAAATTCTTCTGTTGTTTCCCAGAGAACATAGACCAAAATCACACCTCTCACTTAAGTGAACCTCTCCCTGGCACATAGTCTATTATCCCTTATACTCCTGTCATACTTTCCTGGTTTCCAAGAATACCAAAGTCCAGGCTCATTTCCAAAATTAGGGCATTTATGTTTTTTTAGGTTTCAGACCATGATTCAAACTTGGTATCCATCACTTATGCTCAATGGCTACCACTAGTATTAACTGAGTCACTTCCTACCCCTATAACTCAGATTTTGAAGTTCAGTTCTGCTTCTGGAGCTTCCTATGATTCCCTCTTACAACTTGAGTGTTACTTCAAATGTTTCTACTTAGCCTTCCTTAGGTATTCTACCTCTGAAGTCTTCAAGCCAATCTTTTTAGCATCTTTCACCATATGAAGTTCTACCACTAGAATTCAAATACATTAAGAGCATGGATTTTTACCTCATGTTTACCACTATATCCTCAGCACTTAATAGTGTCAATTACATTGTTAGGTATAATTGAGTTAACACATTAAATGACTCCATTAACTTATAAAAAAATCAAAGTAACAAAGAGAAGCAAACACCTTGAGAACCAAAAATCAAAATAATGAGTTTAAATATTAGATTCACAGAAACTTGCACATCCAGGTGAAAATATAAACAGTCTCAAATTCTCATGCAAACAAATGACAAAGAAAAAAAAACTACACAAATCAAACTCAAATGTATTGTAGGAAGAAAAACTCCAAATACGTCTGGTTAAAGAAACAAGAGACAGATGGGGTAGGTAGACTGATAATGACAGATGGAAAAGTCTAGACAATAGATGAAATAATCAGTCTCTACCTGCAGGTACAGTAGAAGAGATGTCCCTCTTTGTGTAGCTGCTTTGCCAATTCCAGTTGATGATTGTTCATCAACTTTTCATTTACCACTACAACAAGTGGCTTGCCTTTTTCCAGAGTCTCCAAACAGCTTCCTGCGCCTACAAAAGTAAAATTAAATTTGCTAATATTTAATACTTATTGTAGCTAGGCACTGATGGCTACTGCCTGTAATCCTAGCTACTCAAGAGGCTGATACCTGAGGATGGAGGTTCAAAGCCAGCTCCGGAAGAAAAAAATCCCCATGAGAATTTAACCTCCAATTAACTATTCAAATACTTGAAGTAGTGCTGTGGCTCAAATTGGTAAAGAGCTAGCCTTGAGTAAAACAGCTTAGAGACAGTGCTCAGACCAGATTCAAAATAAATAGTTACTTATCAAGTCTCGTTCTGAACTGTAAAGATGAATAACTTAAAGTATGTGAACTACAATATACTCATCAGTTGTTCTCTATTGTTGATACACTAAGTTGAAGCTATTGCTAGTCTTCCTATTTGCTAGGCAGATTCAAACCCATGGAACTTGCAAAAAATAACAACTTTACAGTTACAACATATGGCTTATGATTTAGTGCTATACCATACTTGGAGACAGGTAAAATTCAAGACAAACACTTCAGTACTAAATTGTCTATCCATGACTTGCTGGCTGGATAAGCTACTTAAGCATTTTGTATCTGTTTTCTCGATTATAAAATGGAAAAATACCGGCATAAAGTGCACAGAATTGTTTGATAGGACTAAACAACTTAAGCATTTACACAAAAGTATATCCACAAAAACATTTAGAGCAGTTGAACAGATTTATTCACCAATCTATAATAGTGTCATTTCTAGTTGCTTCTCTTTTCAAAGTAAATCCTCTGTGAAAACCAACAAATATCTTCCCACCAGAGACAGTATGCAATACTGCAGGGATCCATCAAAGCAAATCATCTAAAGGCAGAAAAGTCTTAAAAGTATATAACAGGAGCAGGGAGTTTGGCCTAGTGGTGCAGTAAGACCTGGGTTCAATTCCTTGGTACCACATACTTAGAAAAAGCCAGAAGTGGTGCTGAGGCTCAAGTGGTAGAGTTCTAGCCTTGAGAAAAATCCAAGGACAGTGCTCAGGCCCTGAGCTCAAGCCCAGGACTGGCAAAAAAAAAAAAAAATTTTAACAGGATGGTTCTCAGAAGTTACAAATAATTTCCTAGCTATGTAGTTACATATTTACATATTTTATGACATATATTTCACACTGATAGTATTGAATATTCTTTTTCTTTTAAGTCCAAGACTAGAGCTCAAACTTGATACCTTCTACTTTTGCTCATTGGGTAGTGCACTACCAACTGTGTCCTGCTTTCAATCCCTTTCCAGTTCTAATTCAAATTGACAATCTGCTACATGTTAATTGGGTAAAATATTCTGTCCATCTGAATTAAGGGTCTTATTGTACAACTGGGGTAATACAGTCATTTCCTATCCTTATCCACAAATGTGAAACTTGCATTCACAAAAGTCAAACATATCCAATAAGGTTACACTGAATGACACAGTAAAAGTAATGGCAAAATATATATGTGTATATATATATATATATATATATTTTTTTTTTACCAGTCCTGAGGTTGAACCCAGGGCCTGAGCACTGTCATTGGGCTTTTTCTCAAGGGTAGAGCTCTACAGGCACCACAGCACCTCTTCTGGCTTTTTCTACGTATGTGACACTGAGGAATAGAACCCGGGTCTTTCTGCATGCTAGGCAAGCACTCTACCACTAGGCCTAATTCCTAGCCCCAATTAAAATATTTTTAATCAAAGACAAAACTGACATTCTTAGAAATTTACCTGCGTGACTAATAACAAGATCTGCTAGTTGAAGGTCTTCTTTCAAGGAATCTTTGTACCTGTAAACATCCAGAGTAAATGACTCAGTGCTGAATGGTTTAGGTACCACGGTTCCTCTACCAATTTGGAGGATAAGTCGGCTGTAACCAAGACTCTGGATGATCTATAAAAGGAAATAAGAAAACCCGGGCTTTTTTAATTGGCTACTCTTAACAGCTGGGCCTGCTTTCAGTTAACAGCAAGAGCTAATAATCAACCTTCAGTGTGCATTCTAACTAGAACACCTGTGTCATTTCAATTTTATAAAGAACCTCAAGCCTCCCTCCTGTCCAGGAGCTGGAATCAATAAGCCTGAGGAATGTAAGGACACCAGAGGATTTTGAAAGAGCTGTTGTTCTGGCCTCCGAGGCCGGGGACACTGTCAGTCAAACATTAGCAAATGTCCGGTGAGCCGAAGTTAGCGATGGGGGGGGTCCCTGTGGGGGTCCGCTCAGGTGCTCATGGCCTAGGGCACAGACGTTTTAAGTGGCTTTCACCCGGACATCAGCTGCAGTTACGAATGGTGAAGCCGTAGAAAGTCAGCAGAGGCATGATGCTAACGGAAAGAAAGCCCAGCAAATATGGAGCCAGAAAGACGGCAGAAGTGGCCTGAATTAACAGGAAGCCACAGACCCCAGAAGCCTGAGTACTGACGCCCAGCTGGGACGGGTCAGTAAGGGAACTGGCACTAGAGAACGGCAACGTGTATTTTTCCACCCTCCCCCCACCCCTCTCTAACTACCGCAGCAAGCCAGGTTTACCTGGCCAGCCCAAGGCCTAAAAGCCTCCAGCGACCGACAAACGCCTCCGGGGCCTACTTCTCGACTACCCGCACTTACACGCAAGCTGTCTGGCGCCGACACACACGCAATGAGGTCGTCAAAACTGGTGGTCCCTACGGTTACAAACACGCACTTCATCTCACGCGTGCGTCAGAACCCCAATCGCGACGCCGGAAGCTGCGTCACAGGGGCGGTGCCAAATTACTGAAACAGGCGTGGCTGGAAAAAAAGCCTGTGAAATTGCGTCCCGCGACGTCCCACGTGATGTCCCACGTGATGAGGACGTGGGGCGTTACCAACTTCAAGAGTTGCGGGTGTTAACCCAAAAACAGTTAAAAAAAAAATCCAAACACATTAGTGGTGTCATCACTGCGTACTGCACACTTCTAATGGTTAAGTTTAACATGCTTGGTGTTTGAAGGCACACAACACTACACACCTGATTCACTAACGCTCCAACCTTTACCTCTCCCAGACCAGACAAATTCTCCTGACAAGCACCAGACAAAAATTTATTCCCACTTAAGACCTTCCGGCAACTATCTGGGCTTGACTCCGTCCATATGTCTATTATACCAACATTACTGACTTTCAAACTAGCTCCACTAGGTAATTCTACCGTTCTTTGTAAAGAAGGAATGACTCTAGCTGTAGCAAGAGGCTCCCTTTTGCCTTCTTTGAAAGCAACCTCAGTTCTCACATGCCCTCTGTATGTTGGAGAAAATTCGGTAGGAAACATCCACTTTTCCTTGTTATACACTGAATCACATTTGTTCATATTGATCGTTATTACAGAAACTGTTAATTACTAATAAACATAATTTCACCACAATAGACACAAGTACAGCCAAAGCATCTTTATTCTGCAGCATAGTAGACCTATTGACCACCAGAACAACAATTTATATACAATATACAATAGTATATAAGCTATGGAGCTGGGGCTGTGTCACACTGAGTTTCAATTCCAGATTTATGTTATTGTTTTGTAAGCTGTGTAACTTAAGCAGATAAACAAAGGATTTATAAATTGCTCATCTATAAAATGGTAATAATAGTGCTTTATTTGTAGCTACAATGCCGGGAATTGGGTTTAGTGGTAGAGTGATTAGCCTAGCATACATGAAGCCTTGGGTTTGATTCCTCAGTACCACATACACACACACAGAAAAAGCCAGAAATGGTGTTGTGAGTCAAGTGGTTCAGTGCTAACTTTGAGTAAAACAAGCCCAGACACAGTGCCCAGGCCCTGCATTTAAGCTCCTGGTCTGTCCAAAAAATATTACCAGCAATGAAATGTTATATGTAGAGCTCAAACCAGTATCTGGCATAAAAAATGACCAAAAACATCCATAATTGCTATTGTTTCTATTTTAAATACCATACATAACTGGAAACAAGCAAATGATTTATTTAAGCAGATTAATAATGTGTTTACTGATTTACAATTTTTTTGCCAGGGCAAAGTCCTTGGACAGTTTTGTTTTTTTTTTTTTTTTTGCTCAAGGGTAGCATTCTGCACTAGAGCCACTTCCACCTTTTCCTGTGTATGTGGTACTGAGGAATCAAGCCCAGGGCTTACTGCATGCTAGCCAAGCACTCTGCCAGTAATCTTGGGCCTGATTTATAAATTTCTTAAACTTATTTTACAGTATCAGGATGTGTCTTTTGGTATTTAAAGTTCAGTAACATTAATAATGTTTTTATCTAAAAGAAAATAACAGGAAGCCCATGAATGTTTTTCCTGTTAACAGAATATTCTTTATTTTCTTGTCTGAAGTAATGCAAATAATAAGACAGGCATTAAAATTTTACTTTTGTATCTAGCAACTAGCATTACATTTCAGTAATTATTTCATTCTATTTTATAAGAATTGTAAACAGCAAAACAAAATGTTTATATTTTAAATAGCAAATCAAAAAATAGATTTATATCTGTGTGCCACTTATTATCTCACATAGCTTTGCTTCTCACCGCTACCATATTACAACACACAAGTCACGCCTGGCATTTAACTGGCTAATTTCACATGTATTTTTCAACACAAGTCTTCCCAGTTGGCTTTAAACTGTAGTGGCCAAATGTCAGGCTTGTTGAAGAGCCAGGACACAGGTATGAGCTACAGGCATTTGGCCAGGACAGTATAAGCAATACCATTACCACCTTAAACTTTTAAAAGTAGTAGCAAATATCAGTTTCTTGCATTTCCAAATGTAATCTTTGGGGGAAGATACAGTTTTCTTTCCTTTCATTTTTATTAGCACTTATTTTTTTATCACAGCAAGGAGCTTCAGCATTGTTTCCTTGTGTGTATATAATGTGCTGCAATCAAACCCTGTCCCGTTTGACTTTCTACCTCAAAATCTTATCCTTCTCGGAAAAACAACCACAATTCGAGTTCTACTTCACAAACATTTCTACCCAGGAAACAAAACCCCAAACCCAGCCAGGGCTCCATTCACACTAGGTGAGCACTCTACCTGAGGCCATGCTGCTGGCCCTGCCAAATTGTTTTCTCTGTAAACAGCTTTTCATCATATTAAATCCCCATTTATAGTAGTAGGGGTTTCATTAAACTAGCATTAGAATCAGCTTGGATTTTAATAGGATTGCTGAGATTTTTTCCCATTTTTAAGCTACCAGACTTATTTAGTTTAACATTTTTTCTCCAGAGCTAAAAGGCAAATATGAAATCAGAAATACTTTTGAGACATTTTACAGACAACTAAATCCTGAATGTACTATTTCTATTTCCACTTTAGTTAAAAATCCATCCCTCTCACATACCAGCCTAAGGAAGAAATTTGGCAAGACTTATGTACAGTTAACCACCAGAAAACGCAAAGCCTGCTGTGTTCACTAGCCTTGAACAAGAGTGTTGAGGGGCAAGCCAGGTGCTAAAGCCGGTAATCTTACCTACTCAGGAGGCCGACTGAGAATCTCGGTTTCAAGCCGGCCCAAGGCACTAAAAGTCCAAAGGACTCATCTCCGACTATCAGAAAACGGGAAGTGATTACTGCAGCGCCAGGGGTAAGGCGGTAGCCTTGACCTGAAGAGCTCCTGGCCAGCGCCTAAGCCCATGAACTAGGGCAGTAACCTTGAGCTGTAGAATTCATGGCCAGCAGCGCAGACTGAGAGCTCAAGTCCCACAACCGACCAAAAAGTGCCCACACCCCGACTTCCAGACACCAGACCGACCCCCAAAAACAAAGGAAGGCAAAAAAATTTACATATCTGCTCCCCGCTATAAACAAGCGAATAGTCATATAATTCGGTAAAGTTTTGTGAAACTCTTCCGACAACGACCAGCAGAAGCTGAGCTCTCAGCACCAGGACTTAGTCTCGGTTACCTGGAGTGGTGGCTGGCCCGCAAGTGTACTTCTACAGAAGTCAGTAGGCAACGAGAGAACGATAGAGACTGAAGAGAACCCTCAGCGGCCAATCTGGAAAGCCAGTGCTATGCATCAGCTATTGGCCTACTTAAAGGCCACCTCCCCACTTCTCCCATCAGGAAAGTGCCTACCACAACATCCAAAAGGGAGTTCTTTGTAATGAGCTGAATTGTGTCTCCCAGTGAGACATTCAGGTCTCTACCACCTACGTAGACTTCTACTCGATTCCCGGAAAGTCCTCACATGGTGGCCATCAATTCCCAATTCCCATTTTGAAATAAAAGACTTTATTGACTATGGCTGGGAAAAGGGAGGCAAAGTCCTGGTCCACTATGTGAGGCTAGAATCCCCCCCATAAGCTGCTGTGTTTACCTCAGGAAGACCACGCAGTTGTGTTCGGAGGAAACACTCGCCACCCGGAGTTTGAGGAGGAAAGTCTATCCACCTTCCGATTAGGAAACAGGAAGCAGAGGAATACTGGGATCCCCCCACTACTGCTTTATGCTCCTCCTTTAGAGGTCATTTGCATACGTACAATGAGCCTACACTTGCTGGGAACCCGTTACTTCTTTTTTCTTTGTCAGCCTGTCCTCCACTTCCTGGTTTTTCTGACTAGGTGGTACTAAGGAATGGAATCCCGGGTTTGATGAATGCTAGGAGAGCACTTTACCACCAAGCCACATTCCCAGCCAATTGCTGGATCCCTCTACCACAGTGCTGAAGAATGTCCTACCCAGTGAAAGTTACACAACTTCCCAGGGGCCCAGTTCCCTCAGCCACATCCTACCAAGATTAGGGGAGGATGGGGTGCCAACCCAGCCTCAAGTGCAACGTTGATTTTAAGGTTTATTTTTTAATTAAAGAATTTATTAACATTGATTTTTACATCCTATTTCAGATGACGTATTTAACAAACAAGTATTCCGAAGGGAATCTCTATATACAATCTTTGGCACTTAGATTTTAGAACATAATTAAAATTAGGGTTTGCATGTCATACATACATATTAATCTATGTAATAAAACTGAAGAGAATGAAAGATGAGTTAGACCAGACTAGGCTACATAATAAGATGTACCTGAGTACCCCTTTCTTGACTTCACCAAAGTCCACCATCTATAGGTTTTTCCCAACTTTATGACAAAGGAGGACTTGACTCAAGGCTGGGGCTGTAAAATCCCAGATAACAGCTCAGATTACAAGAGCAGTTAAACCAGGTAGAGTTACCAGAATTCCTCCCCCACCCTACCCCCTTGGCCTGCCAGGAAACTCCCTCCCTTTCCTTTCTCATCATAGCAGTGCACCAGAAGCCCACTGAGATGATAGGTCAGTTCAAACAGCAAAGGTGTCCGTGGTTGCCCCAGCCATCACTCAAGTATGTTGAGATTCCATTGGCTGTGAGATTAAGTGGGGTCGCTCTCTCACTCACATTTTAGAGATGGCCCTGACCGTACAGTATGGTTTTCGATGCTAGGCACAGAATAAAACTCTGCTTAACTTCCGCTTTTGTGTCAGACTCATTCCTTTGATCACGGACCCTAATATTGGGGGACTGGACCCTAACAAAAACATTATGTGTATAGAGTCATAAATTTTTATGTCTAGGTAGTTGTGTTTATATTTCCAATATCATGTCCATACCATTGGGTACAGAAATATTGAGTCCTCGCTCTTGTAGATTTTAGTTTTTAAAACACATAACCCAGGCACTGGTGGCTCAAGCTGTAATGCTAGCTACAAAGGAGGCTGAGATCTGAGGATCTAGCCAGAGCAGGGAAGTCCCCATGAGACTCTTATTTCCAACTAACTTCTCAAAATTAGAATCACCACCACGGTTCAAAGTGGTAGAACATCCGCCTTGAGGAAAAGAGAGCTCAGGGCCAGCACCTAGGCCTTGAGTTCAACCCCAAAGCCAGACAAACAACAAAAACCTATCCTACACCTATGTCAAACTACTCCAGTGAGCTACTGATGGCCTTGCAAACAAACTTCAGACTAAACTTTAGCACAAATTCTCTGGTTGGAACAAAAGACCAAGCCATTAGGAGAGTGTATGGCTTGTGCTGACTTTTGTACTTCCAGACCTTTGTCTTTTCAGAACTACCCAATCCTAGCTATTCAGTTGCCCTTTTTTTCCACACCAAATATTAATTTAAATTGCTCAAAATGAAATGGACTTCTTTTTTGGGGGGGGCAGTCCTGGGCCAATTTGGTCAATCCAGATGCCCTACTGCAAATGAATGGGTACAAAAAATGTGGTATATACAATGGAATTCTACATAGCCAACAGACAAGATAAAGTAATGGCATTTGCAGGGAAGTGGATGAATCTACAGCAAATCATGTTGACTGTGGCAAGTTAAGACCAAAGAAAGAAAAGGCGCATGGTATCCTTAAAATGTGGCCATTAGATCCAAACAGTACAAGAGTGATGACTCAATATTCGCTTACCCAATGCTATGGACATGGTATTGGAAATATAAACACAACTACATAGACATAAAAAGTTATGACTCTAAGGCCGGGAGTTTGGCCTAGTGGTTAAAGTGCTTGCCTAGCATGCATGAAGACCCGGGTTCGATTCCTCGGTACCACATACATAGAAAAAAGCCAGAAGTGGTGCTGAGGCTCAAGTGGTAGAGCTCTAGCCTTGAGAAAGTCCAAGGATAGTGCTCAGGCCCTGAGCTCAAGCCCAGGACTGGCAAAAAAAAAAAAAAAAAAAGTTATGACTCTAGATGTAAAAATCAACGTTAATAAATTCTGTAAAAATATAGTACATTGGAAATGACAATTCAAAATGAAAAAAAATCTGCAGTGCTATGGAGATGATTAACTTCTCTATATACATTCTAGTAATTTGAGTTAAAGAATTTTTAATTTGTGTATTATTGGATGATAAATTATGTACCTATAATTTCTATTGTAATAGCAAAATAAATGACTGTGAAAAAAAGTTATGACTCTATAGATATAATGTTTTATTACATAGGTTAATATGTATCTATGACATAGAAACCCTCAGCCTAATCTTAATTATGTTGTAAAATCTAAGTGCCAGTGATTGTCTATAGAGATTTCTTCTTGAATATTTGTTTGTTAAACACGTCATTTGAAAGATGATGTAAAAATCAATTTTAATAAAGTCTTTAAATAAAAAAAAGAGTAAGTGAAGAGAGCATCTGAAAACCCAGTCAAAAAAGTAGGAATCCAGTTCAAGATAGATTTCTCTCCTGCCACAAGCACGTTTTCCTTATAAATGACTGTACTTTGTACACCACACTGAATCAGAGCAGACAGTAATAATTTTAATAAAAGAGGATCATAAAAGCATAACCAATTTACCTATTTGTCCATGGTGCTAAAATTGTCCCTTAATTGAAGGTTTTAGGAAAGTAATCAACACCATGTTAGCATTTCAGAGACATTTATAGATAATATTTCATTAAACTACATAAAGGACTGATATTGAAGGATGCAAATATTTCTCATTGTCATTTTTCCAGGCACTTGAATTTTTTGAGTTTGTGTGCTTCCAAGAAAAGCACCAATCTGTGGCCAAGATGTAATTACAGGCCGGGAGTTTGGCCTAGTGGTTAAAGTGCTTGCCTAGCATGCACGAAGACCCAGGTTCGATTCCTTGGTACCACATAGAAAAAAAAGCCAGAAGTGGTGCTGAGGCTCAAGTGCTAGAGCTCTAGCCTTGAGAAAGTCCAAGGACAGTGCTCAGACCCTGAGCTCAAGCCCAGGACTGGCAAAAAAAAAAAAAAAAAAAGATGTAATTACAACTCACAAGTTCTAATTCCCAGGCTTTGACTCCAACCTTTGAAATATTTCAATTTAATGAAACTAATGTCACTTTGGTGTCTGGAATTAGATTCTGTTATCAATGACTTCCACATGGAAAGATCATTCCAAAGTGTGTAATTAACCAAGAAAATGCAAATAAACCAATTTTTACCTGATATTTAGAGGTTAAAAAATACATAAGACTTATGCATTATGACCATAGGGATTAATTCAGGGTTACAAAATCAGTTTAAGATTTGAAACTCAATGAATATATTCAGTTGCTCTTTTCATCTCAAGGGTAAGTCAATGTCTCTGCAGAGCCACAGTAAGGAGAAACTTCCAGCAAGAGCAACATGCAGTCAGGAAGCTAATGCATAAGGAAGCAATTTCTTTTTATATATATATATATATATTTATTTATTTATTTATTTTGCCAGTCCTGGGCTTGAACTCAGGGCCTGAACACTGTCCTTGGACTTTCTCAAGGCTAGAGCACTACCACTTGAGCCTCAGCACCACTTCCGGCTTTTTTCTATGTATGTGGTACTGAGGAATTGAACCTGGGTCTTCATGCATGCTAGGCAAGCACTCTACCACTAGGCCACACTCCCAGCCCCATATGGAATCAATTTCTACCTAATTTCTATTGCTAGTCCTGGGGCTTAAACTCAGGGATGTGTCCTTGGACACTTTAGCTCAAGGCTAGTGCTCTGCCACTAAAGCTGCAGTGCCACTTACAGTTTTTTTTAATGTATGTGGTACTGAGGAATCGAACCCATGGCTTCATGCATGTTGGCTATAATCCTGACCCCCTATCTAATTTTTTTTTCCAGCCCGGGGCTTGAACTCAGGGTCTGAGTACTGTCCTTGATTTTCTCAAAGCTGGAGCTCTATCACTTAAGCCACAGCACACATTTGCGGCTTTTTTTGCTATGTACGTGGTACAGAGGACTCAAACCTGGGTCTTCGTGCATGCTAGGCAAGCACTCTACCACTAGGATGAACTCCTGGCTCACCTTTTTTTTAACAGTCATGTGGCTTGGACTCTGGGCCTGGACACTGTCCCTAAGTTCTTCACCTCAAGGCTACCGCCCTACCCATTGAGCCACAGTGCCACTTCAAGTTTTCTAGTGGTTAATTGGAGATAAGAGTCTCAAGGGCTTTAGTGCCCAGGCTGGCTTTGAACTCTACCTAATTTTTTTTAAACTTTGCCAGGTGGTTCACTCCTGTAATCCTACCTACTGAGGAGGCTGAGATCTAAGGATCAAGGTTCAAAGCCAGCCCAGGAACAACAGGACCTGAGACTTATCTCAAATTAACCTCTAGAAAATGGGAAGTAGGACTTGGCTCAGGGTATCAGGGTAGGGCAGTATCGTGGAGCAGAAGAGCTCAGGGAAAATGCCCAGGCCCGGGGGTAGGGTGGTAGACTTGAACTGAAGAGCTCAGGGACAGAACCTAGGCCGAGTTCTAGCCCCATGACAAAAAAAAAAAAAGAAAGAAAGAAAGAAAACAAGAAAAGAAATGAAAAGAAAAACACTTTGCCAGTCTCTGTGTCTGCATCTGTTTCTTTTTCCTTTTTTTTTTTTTTTTTTTTGCCAATCTTGGGCTTGAGCTCAGGGCCTGAGCACTGTCCTTGGACTTTCTCAAGACTAGAGCTCTACCAGTTGAGCCTCAGCACCACTTGCAGCTTTTTTTCTATGTATGTGGTAGCGAGGATTCGAACCCAGGTATTTATGCATGCTAGGCAGGCAAGCACTCTACCACTAGGCCAAACTCCCGGCCCCTGCATCTGTTTCTTTAGAGTATAAGCTGATCACTACTTAGAAAGGTAACTACTGAGTTTACAGGCCTGTGATGGCCTATCTTAACCCTGAAAATGTCTCCATATTCCCTCTAGTGTGTTCATTGGAGAGAGTTGGTGGAAGGAGCAAGACTCTTCTGGTTTTCTTTCTTGCTTCAAGGTCTTTCTCTGCCCTTGGATTTTAGCATGATTAACTCATACTTACATCTGCCGCATTGTATTCCTCCTCAAAGCAGCCTTTGTGTAATTCAAAAAGTTTGCAAACCATAGACAAACTATGAGGTTATGCATTAAAAAGATGCTTGCTTTGTCCTTCTTAAGTGGGCTAGAAAACTTTTGTTCTTCTCTCTCTTCTCTTGTGGCTCTCATTTCCCTTCCTGCCCTGAAGCTGTCTTCTAGAATTTACAGATTTTGCAATATGGTATTGTTAATTTTCTGTCTGTAGGCTATTTCTCCAGAAAAAGTCAATGATTTCCTAAAACTCAGCTGAATGTGAGGAGAAGAAATATATTACTGGTTGGGTTTTTTTTTTTCATAAATGTAAAATACAGTTAGCAACAGAATTTTTTTTTAAAAAGTTGTTTCACATTTTGTGAGGTATTTGTGTAAAGCTATGTTTTCAATATACATTCTAAAATTGTATGATTTCTGAAGACATGGTATATCTTGACCGATATTAGCAGCCATAATTATGACATAATGTTGAATACTATAGAAATCAAATTTTCTTGATTGTTATTATAAACTTTCATCACATATTTACTCATAGTCTTTTTCATTTTTCTCATCCACAGCCAGTTACAAGCATTGATTCTTCCCTACAAGCCATTACAATTGGATTACAGTCCAAATTAGTTCTTCTTTAGAAAGATTATGTAAGAAGGCTCTGACAAATGCTCCTGACGATAGGCTTCTGATGATTTACCATACTATTATTGATCTTACTCAAAATTATCCACAATTTATGGAAAAGCAGACTCATAATTGATAGATTATTAAGCAGAGCAAAAATTGATTAATGGGACAACTTAAAATCAGTATAATTTTATTTTATTTTATTTTTTTTTGCCAGTCCTGGGCTTCAGCTCAGGGCCTGAGCACCGTCCTTGCACTTTCTCAAGGCTAGAGCTCTACCACTTGAGCCTCAGCACCACTTACGGCTTTTTAGTATGTATGTGGTATCAAGGAATCGAACCTGGGTCTTCGTGCATGCTAGGCAAGCACTTTAACCACTAGGCCAAAATCCCGGCCCCTAGTTTTATTTTTTTTACTTACAAACTTAAGCTGGTTTTATTGTTTCATATAATCCTGCAAACTAATACATAATTTAATGTCAATCAGTAAGCCATTTAATACACTATCTTACTAATTAAGAAAAAGCACAACATAGTATTAGGAGTTCAGTCTCTGTACATTGTCTGCCTTTAAATTTTTTCTTAATTTTTTTTTTTTTTGCCAGTCCTGGGCCTTGAACTCAGGGCCTGAGCACTGTCCTTGGGCTTTCTCAAGGCTAGAGCACCATTTCTGGCTTTCTCTTTGTATACGTGCTACCGAGGAATCGAACCTGGGTCTTTGTGCATGCTAGGCAAGCACTCTACCACTAAGCCAAACTCCCAGCTCCTAAATGGGTTTTTATTGGGCAAGGAGTTGCCATTCAGCACAGCAGCTTATGAATATAAAAAAATTTGAATATAAATTAATTGATGTCATCCATTTTATCATTCTCCTCTATGATTTCCAATACCACTCCTTTACACTGTTTTCTTCATTTTGTGGAATATGCATTGAATTTCATGATTTCATTCTTTCATCCTTTGTCTCATCAATCTTCTACCTTTTTTTGTCACACTTCTCATTCCAGTTAGCCTGTTCCTGGTGATTTTTTAGCTGGACTGTGAGTTAGCCTTTTTTGGCTAGTCCTACATCTTGAACTCAGGCCTATGCAATGTCCTTGAGCTTATTTTTGCTTAAGGCTTGCAGTGTACCACTTCAGATTCAGAGCCACTTGAGGTCTTTTGTGAGGAATCGAACCCAGGGATTCATACATGATAGTCAAGCACTCTACCACTAACTCACATTCCCAACCCCAAGAACTAACAAAAAAAGATAAAAATATTAAACTAACAATATTCTTACTTTATGTCTAATTTATGTGACTTCAGTAATAAACTGCTTTGACTAGAAAATCATTTTCAGATGTGACAATGATAAATTTAAGAAACTCAGGTTATTTGAGAAGGGGTATCAATGTGTGAGAAGTAATGCACTATCTGCCTATTATATTGTGACTTCTCTATACATTACACTGAAAAAAAAAAAAAAAAAGAAACAAAAAACGAAAACAAAAAAAAAACAAGCTCCCAGACCCAGGAGTTTGTCCTAGTGGCAGAGTGCGTGCCTAGCATTCACAAAACCCTGGGTTCGATTCCTCAGGACCACATCCATAGAAAAAGTCATAAGTGGTGTTGTGGCTCAAGTGGCAGAGCTCCTGCCTGGTGAAAGTCCAAGGATAGTGCTCAGCCTCTGAGTTCTAGCCTGAGAAATATTTTCTTACAAGTTTTTAAAAATATTAAATGTCAGGGGCCGGGAGTTTGGCCTAGTGGTTAAAGTGCTTGCCTAGCATGCATGAAGACCTGGGTTCGATTCCTTGGTACCACATACATAGAAAAAAGCCGGAAGTGGTGCTGAGGCTCAAGTGGTAGAACTCTAGCCTTGAGAAAGTCCAAGGACAGTGCTCAGGCCCTGAGCTCAAGCCCAGGACTGGCAAAAAATAAAATAAAATAAAATAAAAAAATATTAAATGTCAGGGGCCAGGAGTTTGGCCATTGATAGAGTGCTTGCCTAGGTTTCTCAAAGGGCCAGGATTGATTCCTCAGTACAAACAGAAAAAGCCAGAAATGGTATTGTGTCTCAAGTGGTAGAGCTGTACCACTGAGAAAATCCAAGGAAGGGGGCCGGGAGTTTGGCCTAGTGGTTAAAGTGCTTGCCTAGCATGCATGAAGACTCGGGTTCGATTCCTCGGTACCACATACATAGAAAAAAGCCGGAAGTGGTGCTGAGGCTCAAGTGGTAGAGCCAAGGAAGGTACTCAGTCCCTGAGTTCAAGCATGAGTAATGAGAAGTAGCAAAAAGAAAAAAGAAAAGGAGATTGTTAATAACATCAAACTAGGACAGGGAGTTTGGCCTAGTGGTAGAGTGCTTGCCTAGCATGCATGAAGACCCAGGTTTGATTCCTTGGTACCACATACGTAGAAAAAAACACGAAATCATGCTGAGGCTCAAGCCCAGGACTGACAAAAAACAACAACAACAAAGACATTAAACTATCAATATTCTCGCTTTATGTCTAATTCAGGTGAATTCAATAATAAAGTGGTTTGACTACAAAATCATTTTCAGATGTGACAATGGTAACTTTAAGAATCTCAGATTAGGGGCCAGGAGTTTGGCCTAGTGGTAGAGCGCTTGTCTAGCATGCACTAAGACCCGAGTTCGATTCCTTGGTACCACATACATAGAAAAAAAAGAAAAAAGAAAAGTACAAAAAAAAAAAAAAGAAACTCAGATATTTGAGAAGGGGTATCAATGTGTGAGAAGTAATGAATCTATTGCCTGGCGAATATAATGTGACCCCTGTATACATTACAAAGAAAAAAAGAAAACAAACAAGTTCCCAAGGCCAATAGTTTGGCCTAGTGGCAGGGTGCTGGCCTAGCATTCAGGGAGGCCCAGGTTGGATTCCTCAGTACCACATACATATAAAAAGACTTGAGAGGTGCCGGAGTTTGGCCTAGTGGTAGAGCGCTTGTCTTGCATGCACGAAGACCAGGGTTTGATTCCTTGGTACCACATACATAGAAAAATGCTGGAAGTGATGTTGAGGCTCAAGTGGTAGAGCTCTAGCCTTGAGAAAGTCCAAGGACAGTGCTCAGGCCCTGAGCTCAAGCCCAGGACTGGCAAAAAAAAAAAAAAAAAGAAAGAAAAAGACATGAGACAATCCAAGTACAGGGCTCAGGCCTTGAGCTCAAGTCCAGGACTGGTCAATAAATAAATAAAATAAAATAAAGGAAAAGCCAAAATTGGTGCTGCGGTCAAATGGCAGAGCTCAAGATTAGAGAAAGTCCAAGGACAGAACTCAGCCACTGAGTTCAAGCCCGAGGTCTAGCAAAAAAGAAAAAAATAAAGAAAATAAAAGATAAAGACTGTTAAAAAAAAAACTATTAAACTATCACTATTCTGACTTTATATGAGAAGTAATGCATATACTATCGGGTGAATGTAGCTGTAACCCCTCTATACATTACAATAATAATAATAAGAAGAAACAAGTTCCCAAGGCAAGGAATTTGGCCATGTTGCACAGTGCTTGCCTACCATTCACAGAGGCCCGGGTTTGATAAGCCACAAATGGTGCTGTTGCTCAAGTGGTAGAGCTCTAGCCTTGAGAAAGCCCATGGTACTCAGTACTCAGTCCCCTGAGTTCAAGACAGAGAATTAGGAAAAAACTCAAAAATAAAAGATTGCTAGGCCAGGAGTTTGGCCTAGTGGTTAAAGTGCTTGCCTAGCATGCATGAAGACCCAGGTTCCATTCCTCGGTACCACATACATAGAAAAAAGCCGGAAGTGGTGCTGAGGCTCAAGTGGTGGAGCTCTAGCCTTGAGAAAGTCCAAGGACAGTGCTCAGGCCCCTGAGCTCAAGCCCACGACTGGCAAAAATAAATAAATAAATAAATAAATAAATAAATAAATAAATAAATAAATAAAAGATTGCTAAAAATATGAAACTATCAGGGGCCAGGAGTTTGGCTTAGTGCTAGAGTGCTTGCCTAACATGAATGAAGCACCAGATTTGATTCCTGGGTACCACAGACGGAGAAAAAAAGCTGAAAGTGGTGCAGTGGCTCCAATGGTAGAGCCATAAAGTGGTTTGACTAGAAAGACATTTTCAGATGTCACAGTGGAAACTTCAAGAAACTCAGATCATTTTTGAAGGGGTATCAATGTGTGAGAAGTAATGCACCTCCTATCTGGCAAAAGTGTTATATTTGATATTTGTTTTCAAAGTAAACAACATCAGTGTTGTAGAACCATTCTCTCAGTTTTAGATGTCTGTTCTTGAACTCATCGTCTTCATTTCCCTAGGGTTATTTTACTGAAGTTGTGCTTGGTAAAAATTTAAAACCTATTCAAGTTCTGAAAAAGATTTTTTTGTTGTTTTAAATAAAGGGAAAAGTTTCTTTTGAGTCCTCCTGTAATGTGGAATGAAAAATACACTTACTTCACAATCTGGTAAAGAAATGTGCCTGGCTATTATAAGTAAAATAAAATTTAGTCAAGAAAAAAACTAAGATTCATAGAATGGAATCAATAAAGCTCACACTCCCATTCTCCCCTCTCAAAAAAAAAAAAAAATAACTGGTATGGTTTCTTTTCTACCAGGTCCTCTGGCTTTTCGGTTTGCAATCATTGTCTAGGGGAATCTGCTTTGTGCTCAGGACAAAAGTTGCTTCCAAAGATTGGGCCATTCAATAGCCATCCCTCCAAGGCACCTTCCGGAGGTGATAATTTCAGCCCAGAATCTTAATCTAAATATGAATACCCACTCCCCCATCCAGACCCCGCTGTATAGCCAGCAGTCGCCAAGAAGCCGCTGGGGCTGGAGCCTTAAAACCATGGATTCCTCTCCGTGCCCGACTAATTAACAGAAACACTTTGATCCCTGGCGCTAGCAGGCAGGTGTGACTCAGTCCCAGGCTCTTAGAACAATGCGGCTCTCCAGAGTCCCTGTCTCCCTATTCATTAACCTTAACCTTTGAAATTCCATCTACCCCCAGACCCCCAGGCCCTCCACAATTTCTACCAGTAGCCCTTCAAAGTGGAGGTTATTCTCTGCTGGTCCTTAATTCTAATATCCTCATGTCTGTTTCCTAATAAGTAAACTTTCTAATATTTAAACTCGGGATATTTTAGGAACTAATCCCAGAAAGAGGATTTCACCCAAGTCTTACAGGTGAAATTCTAATCAGATGTGCCTTATTAAAAAAAAAAAATAGCCCTCCAACAGGACTGAAACATGTACAAATAAATCATTCATGCTTTGTTTATCTTGGTGTAGAATGGTACTTTCAAATGAAAATTAAGGCCATGAGTTACAGCATTGGAGAGGGTAGGAGAGGATCAGTTGCTCCCAGGAGTTCAAGACCTGCCTCAGCAAATTTGGGATACATCCATCTTAAAAAATAGTCTGAAAAAAAAGACTAGTCTACCTCTAGGTCAAACTCCGGGCCCACCTCAGTTTAACTTCTCCATACCACTAACACATAAAAAAGCCAAATGTGCTGTTGAGGCTGAAGTGTTAGAGGACTAACCTTGAACACAGAGTCTCAAGGACAGTGCCCAGGCCCTGAGCTCAAACCCCAGGTCACAGTTCATTAGGGAATTTTTTTTTTTTTACATAAACACTTAACCCCATAGCAAAAGAGAAAAATAGTAAGGCATGCTACAAGCACTAAGGTCATGCTTGAATCTTTCAGTTGTATCATCCTGAAAAGGAAAGTTATCTCCTGCTTAGCCATCTCCTGTTCTTTTTTTTTTTTTTTTTTTGCCAGTCCTGGGCTTGAGCTCAGGGCCTGAGCACTGTCCTTGGACTTTCTCAAGGCTAGAACTCTACCACTTGAGCCTCAGCACCACTTCCGGCTTTTTTCTATGTATATGGTACCTAGGAATCGAACCTGGGTCTTTATGCATGCTAGGCAAGCACTTTAACCACTAGGCCAAACTCCCGGCCCCCCATCTCCTGTTCTTGATAGCAGCAAATCCTTCTCCAACTGACATAATGTGGGGACATAATTTACCTGATGACCTGGACCTAACTTTTTCTTGTTTACCAAACTTGGGGCTTGAACTCAGGGCCTGGGCACTGTCCTTGGAAACTTTTTGCTCAAGGGTAACACTCGGCCACTTGAGCCATAGCACCACTTCCAAGTGGTGGTACCAAGGAATGGAAGCCAGGGCTTCATGCATGCTAGCTGAGCACTCTACCACAAGTCTGCGATGCCTTCCACACAATTCCACCATCCTCCCTCGACCTTTTTTAACTCAAAGAATAGTTCATTTTGAAAGGATCAAAACAGGGCCTGGCAGTATGGCCTAGTGGTAGAGTGTTCACGTGGCAACCACATACACAGAGAAAGCCAGAAGTGGTGCTGTGGTTCAAGTGGCAGAGATCTAGCCTTGAGAAAAAAGTGACCAAGGGGCTGGGTCTGGTGGCTCATGCCTGTAAGTCTTACCTACTGGGGTGGCTAAGATCTGAGGATCAAGGTTCAAAGCCAGCCCAGGCACAATAGGACTCCAGACCCTCATCTCAAATTAACCACCAAAGGACCAGTGGCTGTGTGGCTCAACGGTCAGGCAGTAGCCTTGAGCTGAAGAACTCAGATTCAGCGCCAAGGCCCAGGGGTAAGGTGGTAGCCTTGTCCTGAAGAGCCCAGGGACAGTGCCCAGGCTGACTTCAAGCCCAATGACTCCCCCCCCCCCCGAACCCACCACATACACATAAATAGTGGTTCAACTAGGAGGGTTAAGTGTTGTGTGGATGGATTATAGGCAACTGGAAATTCCAAAAATTACCACCTGCATTTGACTGATATATTCCTAGAGTGACTGTTTTTACCACTTACACATCATCTGTCAGATGTATATATTGCAAATATTTGTTCCCATTCTGTAGGTTGTTTATTTTGATGACTGTTTCTTTTCTTGCAATAAAACTCTTTAGTTTATTACAATATTATTTCTCTATTTTTGCTTTTAGTTTCCTGTCTTTTAGAGATGTTTTCTGACAAGTGTTTGCTCATTCCAGTGTTCTTAAGTATGTAAATCCACATGTTTACTTCCCCCCTTTTTTTCTTTTCCTTTTCAGTCATTAGACTTGAACCCTGGGCCAGAGCATTGACCCTGAGCTCCCAGCTTGAGACTGCTGCCCTGCCCTACCCTTGAGCCACTGAGCCACTTCTGGTCTTTTGGTGGTTAATTGGAGATGAGAGTCTCAAGGCCTTTTGTGCCCCAGCTGGATGTGAACCACAATCCTCAGATCTCAACTTCCACAGCTGGGATGTGAACCACAATCCTCAGATCTCAACTTCTACCTGGGATTACAGGCCTGAGCCACCTAGCCCGGCTCCAACTGTATTCTTCCAGTAGTTTTAAAACATGATAATTTAAGGAAACTGAGGGTTCTGCAGGCTGGGGAGTGTGGTGTTTACAGGTGCCATCTAGCTTCAAAGAATGAATGCATTTCCCGCTGAGGGCTGCATATAACACCTATTTCACTTTTGCATGCATTTTTGGAGAAAACTCCAGCAAGCAACCCAAATGCAGACAGCTTGGCACCACCTTCTTTGAAGTGTCTTACTTGGATATGCACAGTGAAAAAACTTGCCACAAAAAGACTCTTGAAAGAAGGAACCCCCAAGTTATCTGAAAATAAGATCCGGTTTTTACTGAAGGAAACATCAAATTCCCTGCTTTACATCGAAATAGCCCAGCACCCCAAATGCGTGCTTCTGTGCTTTGCTCCCTTGGAGAGCAACAACTCTGTTAGAGTGTACTGAAGCTCTTCTCTTTGTTTTTATCTCTATTTTTCTGATTGCCAGTTGTTTTTTCTTTACTCAATAAAGCTCTGGCAATTTTTCTTACTATGGTGGCTTGTCCAGAATTTTTCTGCGATGGAAGTCAAGTTTGTTACACTATCTGACTTTGTTACCTGGTATATTGTATATACATTTCTTTGTGAATTTGAAATATGAAAGGGAAGGGAAGAAAACAAGATAAATGGGGGGGGGATGTGAATGGTAATTGGGGAGAAAAATATGAAGGGGAAGGGGTGTGTGTCTGCCCAATGTTGATGTGTCCCCTCTATACATTAAAAGATATTTTTTAAAGCAGCAGAAAAATTCTCAGGCTACTTTTTCCATGTCTGGAATTTGCCTTGAGACCTAAACAGCTACGAGAGGAGGGACAATTAGGTATTGTTTTTCTTTTCTCTTGAAATTTGTTCATTTACCACATATACCCTAAAATATCTCTTGGGGTAGTATTTGAGGATTTGAATCTAACTTGGTGACCTTGACCTTCCTATACCTGGATATTTTCATTCAATTTAGCTTTGGGGAACTGCCTGTTCTGATTTCAACTCCTGTTAGAAAAGAATTTGAGTATTGGCTCTTTCAATGCTGCCCATTAATTTGCACACCGGCTTTATTTCTTTTGCTTCCTGTGTTGGAGATCAAACCCAGGCATCAGGCATGCTAGATAAGCACTTTATCATTTGAGCAACACCTGCAACTCTTCAGTTCCTTTACCTTTTTCCCTTTCATTAAGAGTTTTTCTTCTCTGCTTTCCTTCCCTCCCTCTTTTTCTTCCTTGCATAATTTTCCTTTCATGTTTTCTCGCCTTCCTTTTTCTTCTCCACCCCTCCTCCCCTCCCTGTCTTCCTTCAAGTTCACCGATTTTTCCTTTCATTTCCTCTGTTCTGATATTGGTACTTCCTATTAGATTTTAATTTTAATTTTCCGTGATTTTTTAAAAGTACGAATCATAATTTATAGACACATAAAAATGCATAAAAGTTTTTTGACAGAGCCATTAGGAGAACAAGATGTATATTTATTTTTTTTATTTGTGGTAATGAAATATGTGAGGCAGATTAAGAGAAAATTTATTTATCAAGATAGAAATTTTATTTCACTTATAGTTCTCGAGTTTTTTTTGGGGGGGGGCAGTCCTGGAGTTGAACTCAGGGCCTTAGCACTGTCCTTGGACTTTCTCAAGGCTAGAGCTCTACCACTTGAGCCTCAGCGCCACTTTTGGCTTTTTCCTATGTATGTGGTACAGAGGAATTGAACCCTGGCCTTTGTGCATGCTAGGCAAGCACTCTGACACTAGGTCAAACTCCTGGCCCTCTAGAGGTTTTTTTCCTCTTAAGTTTTTATTTATTTTATTTCACTTATTGTTTTTCTTTGCTACTCCTGGTGCTTGAACTTAGGGCCTGAGCACTGTCCTTGGACTTTCTCTACGCTAGAACTCTACCACTTGAGCCTCAGCCACAACCACTTCTTGCAGTTTTCTATGAATGTGGAACACAGGAATCGAATCTGGGTCTTCCTGCATGCTAGGCAAGCACTCTACCACTAGCTCAAACTCTCAGTCCTCACTTCCAGCCTTTTGTGTATATGTTGTACTGAGGAATCAAACCCAGGTCTTTGTGCATGCCGCCCAAGCACTCAACCACTAGGCCAAATTCCCTGCTTGTTATTTTTTTTTTAAATCATTTTTATTTTTTTCATGGGGATTGAACTGTAGGCCTATGTCCCGGAGCTCTCTAGCTTAAGGCTACCAGCCTACTCCTTGAGCCACTACCCGTTTTCTAGTGATTAGTTGGAGACAAGAGTGTCTTGTCCTTCAGTGCCCTGGCTAGCTTTGAACCGAGATCCTCTGATCTCAGCCTCCTGCGTAGCTAGGAATGTAGTCGGGAGCCACTGTGCCAGGCTAGTTCTGGAGGTTATCATCTAAGATCAGGCAGCCCTATTGTGGTCTGAGGTTGTGGCTTATGGGCAGATGGCAACTCAATGTCTGGAGAGAGCAACTCAGGTTTCGGCTTGTTCTTTTATAAGCTTGTTCTTAAGTACAAAAAGAAGCAGACAAAATTTCACTTTCACAAAATATCAGGCATTTTTTTGGTAGTCGTGGGGCATGATCCTTGGGCCTGACCACTGTCCTGGGGCTTTCTTCAAGGCTAGGGCTCTTTCACTTGAGCCACAGCACCATTCCAGCTTTTTCTGTGTATGTAGTACCAAGGAATGGAACCAGGGTGTTCATCTGATTATTTTTTAGAGCTTATTGTCCTCATTTGTCAGGTATTGTTTTCCTCTTCCTTCCTTCCTTCCATCTCTCCCTCCCTCCCTCCCTCCCACCCTCCATCTGTCCCTCTCTCCCTTCCTTATCTCTCCCTCTCCCCCCCCTCCTCTCTCTCTCTCTGTCTTTCTTTGGTGCCATTCCTGGGGCTTGAACTCAGGACCTGGGCACTGTCCTTGTGTTTTCTCAAGACCTAATGCTCTACTACTTAAGCCACAGCACCACGTCCAGCTTTTTCTATCTATGAGGTAACTAAGGAATCCAACCTAGTTCTACATGCATGCTAGGCAAGCACTCTGTCATTAGGCCAAACTCCCAGATTGCCCACTTCCTTTTTTTTCTTTGCCCAGTCCTGGGGATTGAACTCAGGGTCTGCACACTGTTCTTAGACATTTTTTGCTCAAGCCTTGTGCCACTTGAGCCACAGAACCACTTCTAGTTTTCTGTGAGTATGTAGTACCGAGAAATCCAACCCAGGGCTTCCTGCATGCAAGGCACTCGTAATGGTAGGGTACACTCCTGGCTATACTTTTTTTTTTTTTTTTTTTTTTTGCAATTTCTGGGCTTGAGCTCTGGGCTTGAGCACTGTCCTTGGACTTTCTCACTGCTAGCACTCTACCACTTGAGCCTCAGTACCACTTCTGACGTTTTTCTATGTATATGGTACCAAGGAATTGAACCTGGGTCTTTGTGCACGCTAGGCAAGCACTCTACCACTAGGCCAAACTCCCGGCCAGGCTTTCTTTATTTTTATTTTTTATTATTTTATTTTTTTCCAGTTGTGGGTCTTGAACCCATGGCCTGAACACTTGGACTTTTCTCAAGGCTAGTGCTCTACCAGTTGAGCCACAGCACCACTTCCACCTTTTTCTATGTATGCGGTACTGAGGAATCGAACCCGGGTCTTCCGGCATGCTAGGCAAGCACTCTCACACAAGGCCAAACTCCCGGCCCTTTAAGGATTTTCTCTACAGGAACACTTAACCACATAGCAAAAGTGAAAAATAGCAAGGCATGCTACAAGGACTAAAATTACGCGTGAATCTTTCAGTTGTGTCATCCTAAAAAGGAAAGTTATCTCCTGCTTAGCCATCTCCTGTTCGTGATAGCTGCAAATCCTTCTCTAATTGACATGATATAGGGACATAATTTACCTGACGACCTGGACCTAACTTTTTCTTGTTTACCAATCCTGGGGCTTGAACTCAGGGCCTCGGCTCTGTCCTTAGAGATTTTTTGCTTAAGGGTAACACTCTACCACAAGTCTGCGATGCCCTCCACCCAACTCCACCCTCCTCCCTCGACCTTTTTTAACGCAAATAATAGTTCATTTTGGGGCCGGGAGTTTGGCCTAGTGGTAAAGTGCTTGCCTAGCATGCACAAAGACCCGGGTTCGATTCCTTGGTACCACATACATACAAAAAAGCCGTAAGTGGTACTGAGGCTCAAGTGGTAGAGCTCTAGCCTTGAGAAAGTCCAAGGACAGCGCTCAGGCCCTGAGCTCAAGCCCAGGACTGGCAAAAAAAAAAAAAGAATAGTTCATTTTGAAAGGATCAAAGCAGGCCCTGGCAGTATGGCCAAGTGGCCTAGTGGTAGAGTGTTCACCTGCCGTGCAGGAAGCCCTGAGTTTGATTTCGTGGTACCACATACACAGAGAAAGCCAGAGTGGTGCTCTGGTTCAAGCCGCGGAGAGCTAGCCTTGAGCAAAAAATGACCAAGTGTTTGGGCCCAAGGGCTCATGCCTTTAAGTCCTAGCTACTGAGTAGGCTGAGATCTGAGGATCAAGGTTCAAAGCCAATCCAGGAACAACAGGACTGGAGACCCTCATCTCCAATTAACCACCAAAAGACCAGCATTGGCTGTGTAGCTCAAGGTTAGGGCAGTAGCCTTGAGCTGAAGAGCTCAGATACAGTGCCAAGGCCCAGGGGTAGGGTGGTAGCCTTGACCTGAAGAGCCTAGGGACAGTGTCCAGGCTGACTTCAAGCCCAATGACCCCCCCACACACACACACATACACAGAAATAGTGGCTCAACCAGGAGGGTTATTAAGTGTTGTGTGGATGGATTACAGCCAACTGGAAATTCCAAGAATTACCACCTGCATTCGACTGATATATTCCTAGAGTGACTGTTTTTAGCACATACACATCATCATCTGTCAGATGTATATATTGCAAATATTTGTTCCCATTCTGTAGGTTGTTTATTTTAATAATTTTCTTTTCTTGTAATAAAACTCTTTAGTTTATTACAATATTGTTTCTCTATTTTTGCTTTTAGTTTCCTGTCTTTTAGAGATGTTTTTTGACAAGTGTTTGCTTATTCCAGTGTTCTGAAGTATGTAAATCCACATGTTTACTTCCCCCTTTTTTTCTTTTCCTTTTCAGTCATTAGACTTGAACCCTGGGCCAGAGCATTGACCCTGAGCTCCCAGCTTGAGACTGCTGCCCTGCCCTACCCTTGAGCCACTGAGCCACTTCTGGTCTTTTGGTAGTTAATTGGAGATGTTTGTGCCCCAGCTGGATGTGAACCATAGTCCTCAGATCTCATCTTCCACAGTACCTGGGATTACAGGCCTGAGCCACCTAGCCCGGCTCCAACTGTATTCTTCCAGTAGTTTTAAAACAGGATAATTTAAGGAAACTGAGGGTTCTGCAGGCTGGGGAGTGTGGTGTTTACAGGTGCCATCTAGCTTCAAAGAATGAATGCATTTCCCGCTGAGGGCTGCATATAACACCTATTTCACTTTTGCATGCATTTTTGGAGAAAACTCCAGCAAGCAACCCAAATGCAGACAGCTTGGCATCACCTTCTTTGAAGTGTCTTACTTGGATATGCACAGTGAAAAAACTTGCCACAAAAAGACTCTTGAAAGAAGGAACCCCCAAGTTATCTGCAAATAAGATCCGGTTTTTACTGAAGGAAACATCAAGCTCCTATTTTACAAAACATTGAAGCCAGATTCCCTGCTTTACATCGAAATAGCCCAGCACCCCAAGAGCTCTGTTCTTCTGTGCTTTGCTCCCTTGGAGAGCAGCAAATCTGCTGTTCTCTTTGTTTTTATCTCTATTATTCTGATTGCCAATTGTTTTTTATTTGCTCAATAAAGCTCTGACAATTTTCCTTACTATGGTGGCTTGTCCAGAAATACTTTTTCTCTGATGGAAGTCTGATTTCTGTGATGGAAGTTCTCATTTCAACCCCTGTTAGAAAAGAATTTGAATATTGGCTCTTTCAATGCTGCCCATTAATGTGCACACCGGCTTTATTTCTTTTGCTTCCTGTGTTGGAGATCAAACCCAGGCATCAGGCATGCTAGATAAGCACTTTATCATTTGAGCAACACCTGCAACTCTTCAGTTCCTTTACCTTTTTTCCTTTCATTAAGAGTTTTTCTTGACTTTAGCCCCTGGTTTTTTCCCATTAAATGAGTCTGCCTTGACATTTAAAAAAAAAAAAGTTTTTCTTCTCTCCTTTCCTTCCCTTCCTCTTTTTCTTCTTTTTCTTCCTTGCATAATTTTCTTTTCTTGTTTTATCTCCTTCCTTTTTCTTTTTCTCCTCCTCCTTCCCCACTCCTCCCTGTGTTCCTTCAAGTTCACAGATTTTTTTTCTTTTGTTTCCTCTATTCATATTGTACTTCCTATTTTCCGGGCTTTTTGTTTTTTGTTTTTTGTGCCAGTCCTGGGCTTGAGCTCAGAGACTGAGCACTGTCCTTGTATTTTTCTCACGGCTAGAGCTCTACTACTTGAGCCTCAGCACCACTCCTGGCTTTTTTTCCCTATGCATGTGGTACAGAGTAGTCAAACCCAGAGCGTCATGCATGCTTGACAACTGCTTTAGCGCTAGGGCACATTTCAGGCCCCTCTTGCCTCATTTTTGACGGCAACACAAGAGCATATTTAACTAAAAGCTCTTGATACTTGTAGTATGTGGTGGTATCTGGGTATTAAAGCAGGCATTTAATAGAGTCTTCCTAGTCTGAGTTTGTGGCTATCTTATAGAAATTCAAAGGCGGTTACTTATTTTTGCTGAGCCTATTATAATATCTATAATTTAATACCAGAATTCACTCTCGGTTCAGAATTGCCACACATCTTGCACACATCTGTGCTGTTACTGTTTCAACACTAGAGGGCGACCTGAGCTTAGATTATTCCCAAATCAACTCTAATGTTCAACATCAATTTGAAAAGAATAGCCATTTCCTCCATTCTCTCCCCGGAGAGTCCTGCTCTGTGGTTATCCAGAGTCTGGCAGAATCAACATGTACAGACCAGCTCCAGGTTCATATGCCACATGTGTGGTCACTAAGTTAGGTCACATCCTAAACACACAGCCTGAGAAGAAGTCGGGGTGGGCGGGGGGGGGGGGGGAGTCTGTGTTCATTCCTATTCCTATGGGGACACTTTTGTCAGCAACAGTGGAATTCTAGAGGTAGAATAGTGAGCAATGGCCTACTAGTAGCTTTGTTACCTAGGTTACCTAATAGGTGGGAGAGCCAGTCTTTGGCTACTAACACTGACACTAAAATAGATCACCCTTGGTTGCACAGTGGTGGAGAGTTGCACAGTGTTAGAGCCAGAGTGCCCTGTTTCTCTGTAAGGCTTGAGTTGATGCAGGTGAAAGCTTGAATCTGCCCCACTGGGTATACTGTTCTTGGCCTGATGCTGGGATGAGGTTAAGAGATTTCATCCATGGGCTCTGGCCTGGTCCTGAGTCTCATTGTAGCAGGCCTAACATGAGTTTCAAGTTCAAGTTCTCTGCTATCTTTTGTGCCATTCTCCCAGCGGGTGCTTTGTGTCCCTGCTCATTTTACAGCTGTCACTCTACTGTTGGTTTGAGCTTTGCTTGCAGTCCAGCATTGTTGTTTAATTGGAGATGACCCTTCACAAACTTTGCTGCAGAGGCTGACTTTGAACAACAGGGCTCTGAATCTCAGCTTCCTCACTAGGTAAAATTTTAGGTGCTATCTACTAGAACTTCAGTACCCTAGATTTTTATCCCCATCATTCTTTTTCATGTTCGATTGTCAGACTCATTGTCTTCTAAAGACCATTAATGTTAAGGGAAAATTTCAAAAAAGTAAGAATCATAATTTATAGACATATAAACATGCATAAAAGTGTTTATTTTTCATAGCCATTAATGGACCAAGATTGTATATGTTAGTTTGTTTTTATTTATGGAAATGAAATACGTGAGGGAGACTAAGAGAAAATTTATTTATCAAGATGTAAAATTTGTTTCATTTATAGTTTTGGAGGATTTAAGTTCTAATTTATTTTATTTTATTTATTGTTTTTCTTTTCCAGTCCTAGGGCTTGAACTCAGAGCCTGAGCACTGTCCTTGGGCTTTCTCAAGACTACTGTTCTACCACTTGAGCCACTGCACGAGTTTGAGTTTTTTGTATATATGTAGTACCAAGGAATCAAACCTGAGAGTTTGTGCATGCCGGGCAAGCATTCTACAACAAGGCCAAAATCACAGACCCGTTTATTATTATTTATTTATTTTTTGTCATAGGTCTTGAACTCTAGGCCTGTGTGCTGTCCCTGAGCTCTTCAGCTCAAGGCTACCACCCTACCCATTGAGCCATAGCCCCATTCCCATTTTTTAGTGATTTATTGGAGATATAAGTGTCTTGTCCTTTAGTGGCCTGGCTGGCTTTGAACCACCATCCTTAGATATCCGCCTCCTGAGTAGCTAGGAATGTAGGCAGGAGCCACTGTGCCAGGCTAGTTCTGGAGGTTATCATCTAAGATCAGGCAGCCCTATTGTGGTCTGAGGTTGTGGCTTATGGGCAGATGGCAACTCAATGTCTGGAGAGAGCAACTCAGGTTTCGGCTTGTTGTTTTATAAGCTTGTTCTCAAGTACAAGAAGAAGCAGACAAAATTTCAGTTTCACAAAATATCAGGCATTTTTTTGGTAGTCGTGGGGCATGATCCTTGGGCCTGACCACTGTCCTGGGGCTTTCTTCAAGGCTAGGGCTCTATCACTTGAGCCACAGCACCATTCCACCTTTTTCTGTGTGTGTGATACCAAGGAATGGAACCAGGGTGTTCATGCATGCTAGGTATGAACTCTACCACGAAGTCACCTGCCCAAGATTCCTGTCTCAGGAATCGTTTGAAAGCTACCTTAAAGGATTTTCCATACGACCTCATACATTAAAAAATGGCTATCATTTTTTACCAATGCCATACAAGGGATAAAACTCTAAACGTATAAAATATTGAGGATATATTTAAACTGTATTCAAAATATGACAATGTTAAAACTGGTCTCTTCAAAAGAGAACTCCAAACTCAGACATATATAGAAACAGATTTATTAGTGAGTTCTAAACAGATCTACACCCAAAAGGGAGAACAACGGTAATGCAATCATCTTTTCTTAAATCGATTACATGACATAGCAGGAAAAAAAAAACAATTTACATTATTATCCATTATTTTAAACATACATAATTATAAAATACCCAAATACAATGAAACACATAGATCTTAATAAAAGCAAATATCTCTAGAGGTCTACTTGTCTTATTGTAATATCACAATAAGGGTACCTTTTTTTTTTTTTTTTTTTGCCAGTCCTGGGCTTAAGGTCAGGGCTTGAGCACTGTCCTTGGATTTTCTCAAGGCTAGAACTCTACCACTTGAGCCTCAGCACCACGTCTGGCCTTTTCTAAGTATGTGGTACCAAGGAATCGAACATGGGTCTTCGTGCATGCTAGGCAAGCACTCTACCACTAGGCCCAACTCCCGGCCCCCAAGGGTACCTTTTATCACTTTGGTTTTTTCCCCAGTGTTTCAGTACTGTTTACATATACTAGGACAATGTGTTGATCAAGTGATGCTAAATTCATTAGGCATTCTCTGGTAAAAGAATAAAACAGTACCGTAATCCCAGTATTGTTGTAAAATGGAGAGATTAGGAAAGGGTGCTGTTATTTTATTTTATTTTTTGCCAGTCCTAGGCTTGAGCTCAGGGCCTGAACACTGTCCTTGGACTTCCTCAAGGCTGGTGGTCTACCACTTGAGCCACAGCACCACATCTGGCTTTTTTCTGTGTATGTGGTACTGAGGAATCCAACCCAGGTCTTCATAAATGTTAGGCAAGCACCCTACCATTAGGTGAAACTCCCAGGTCAGGAATGGTTGTTTATATGACATTTTGGGATTGGAGACTCAGGTAGGTGGTTTAAGGCAGGTACTTGACCATGGCATAGATTGGCCACAATTCACAGTCTATTATCTTGGCATTGCTGAACACAGCAAAGATGATGATCTTGAAGTGAATTTTAGTTGACTTATCTTCCAAGAGCAAGGATTTCCCAGAGCAGCTAAATTTTATGCCTAGTCCTATCCTAAGCATAAGAACACATGCTGCACATCAGTATTGTTTAAGAGAGGGAAAAGAAATTATAACTACTTTCAAAGTACTTTAATACAGAGGCAAGAACTTGAGTTCAGTTTTTGTTTTATGTGATATACAATATTGCATGCCAAGGTATTTAAATAATATATATAAATATATAATATATTATTAAATATATTACATAAAAATATATAAAATACATATATTTAAATATACATTTATATTTTATGTAATTTATAAAGGTAAATGTATTTATTTTAATATATTTAATATATATTCATATACTATATATTCATATTTAATTTATGAATAATTATATTTATATATACATATTTCCCTGTTTACCTAACCCTTTTTCAGCAAAAATACCTGTTTCCAGCTTTACCAAGATGTAATTGTTCAGGTCTTGATTTTTTTTTTCCATTCCTGGACTTGAACTGAAGCCTAGGCACTGTCCCTGGGCTTCTTTTTTGCTCAAGACTAGCATTCTTACCACTTGAGCTACAGTGGCACTTTTGGCTTTTTCTGCTTATGTGGTACTGAGTAATTGAACCCAGGGTTTCATGCATGCTAAGCAAGCACTCTACAACTAAGCCACATTCCTAAACCTTTGCCTTTATTTATTTATTTATTTATTTTTGCCAGTCCTGGGCTTGAGCTCAGAGCCTGATCACTGTCCTTGGACTTTCTCTACCACTGGAGCCTTAGCACCACTTCTTGCTTTTTCTATATATGTGGTACCGAGGAATGCTAAGCAAGCACTCTACCACTAGGCTAAATTCCCGGCCCTGTCATTATTTTTAATACCTGAATGTATTATATTGGAAAATGATTTCCTGTCCAAAATGTTCAAATATTATTTTATGCTGAAAATATATGAGATTGAATAAACAACAAGTCTCATTGGAGCTTTTTTTTTTTTTTTTTTTTTTTTTTGCCAGTCCTGGGCTTGAGCTCAGGGCCTGAGCACTGTCCTTGGACTTTCTCAAGGCTAGAGCTCTACCACTTGAGCCTCAGCACCACTTCCAGCTTTTTTCTATGTATGTGGTACCGAGGAATCGAACCTGGGTCTTCATGCATGCTAGTCAAGCACTTTAACCACTAGGCCAAGCTCCCAGCCCTCATTGGAGCTTTTTTTTTTTTTTTTTTTTTGGCCAGTCCTGGGCTTGAGCTCAGGGCCAGAGCACTGACCTTGGACTTTCTCAAGGCTAGAGCTTTAGCACTTGAGCCTTAGTACCACTTCCTGCTTTTTTCTATGTATGTGGTACTGAAGAATCGAACCCGGGTCTTCATGCATGCTAGGCAAGCACTTTAACCACTAAGCCAATCTCCCGGCCCTCATTGGAGCTTTTCTTATCTGACTAAAAACAGGCAAATCTAAGAAATCATAAATATTTCAAATTCTTTCTTTGGGATGATTACTCCTGTCAAGAGAGAGACTAAGACTAAACCTACTAAAAAATCTGTTCCCTAAGAGAGATTAATGGCCATGATCTTAAAGGGCCACTTACACCTGAGAAAAGAAGTATCACAACCTTTTCTTCTGTTTCTTTTACAAGCCTATGTGTCCTTTATAAAAAATATCCATTTGGTCTTCCCATAAAAGTCTTTTTTTTTTTTACCCCTTTTCCTTAGGTATACTGATCACGTGGTCACTCCTTTTGAGTCACTCCTTACTGAATACTTCCACACATATATGTACATTGAAAATTTAAAGGAACTATTTTTCTCTTGTCAATGTATTTTTAGTTAATAATTTCTTTCACATGCCTTCAGTGATTGGATACACTGAAGAAATATTTTTCCTTGCATGTTCAATAACTGCAATCTGATTTTAAAATATCTCATGTGGGGGTCGGAAGTTTGGCCTAGTGATAGAGTGCTTGCCTAGCATGCACGACGACCCAGGTACGATTCCTCGGTAACACATACATAGAAAAAAAGCTGGAAGTGGTGCTGAGGCTCAAGCTTGTAGAGCTCTAGCCTTGAGAAAGTCCAAGGACAGTGCTCAGGTCCTGAGTTCATGGCCCAGGACTGGCAAAAAAAAAAAAAAAAATCTCATGTGTACAGAATCCTGTCTAAAAATTTCCTTAGCTACTCAGTTCTATAGTAGTATGGAAAACAAATCTATCTTGACTAAACCTTTGGGCTAAAGACCCTAGAATAGTAGTAATATGTGTTATGTGTATTTCCACATTCTTATTCACTACGCTGAAGTTTAAATAGTTTTCAGAAGGTTCCTAGGTGATGAAACTTAAGCTGCTACACTTTAGAAGGACAGTCTTAAAACCCAAAGGATTTAGGGGCTGGGAGTTTGGCCTAGTGGTAGAGTGCTTGCCTAGCATGCATGAAGACCCGGGTTCAATTCCTCAGTACCACATACATAAAAAAAAAAAAAAAAAAAGCTGGAAGTGGTGCTGAGGCTCAAGTGGTAGAGCTCTAGCCTTGAGAAAATCCAAGGACAGTGCTCGGGCCCTGAGCTCAAGCCTAGGACTGGCCAAAAAAAAAAAAAAAAAAAAAAAAAAGCCCAAATGATTTAGCATAAATGTTTCTAGCCAAGAATTTCAGAAAACAAAGTCATCTTTCCTACCTCACTTGAGGCAGATATGTATGGAGTACATTTTTTTTCAGTTTCCTGGAGTTTATTTCAATAAATATGATCAGATGCATTTTTTTAATTTTTTCTTTATATTTATTTTACTCCATTTAGACTTCACTTGTTATTTTTTGTAGTACATGTTTTACACAAAGGAATGATTATGATGAAACAAAGAGATAATGTTCATTGGCTAAAGAAAGGTAGAGAAGGGCCGGGAGTTTGGCCTAGTGGTAGAGTGCTGGCCTAGCATGCACGAAGACCCAGGTTCGCTTCCTCGGTACCACATACACAGCAAAAAGCCGGAAGTGGTGCTGAGGCTCAAGTGGTAGAGCTCTAGCCTTGAGAAAGTCCAAAGACAGTGCTCTGGCCCTGAGCTCAAGCCCAGGACTGGCAAAAAAAAAAAAAAAAAAAAAAAAAAAGTAGTGAAAATCACTTTGGAAAGAGTCAATTTCCAGGTAGAAAAGAAAGGAAGAGGAAACAATTTTAGTGAAATTAATTTTGTAACCCATTATATACATATCTCAGAGATGAAACTAAACACCCAAAACAAAATAAAAAAAACACAAAGAACACTTGAGCCTGGTACCAGTGGATCACGACTGTAATCCTAGCTACTCAGGATGCTGCCTGGGCATGAAAGTCTGTGAGACACATTTTTTTTTTTTGCCAGTCCTAGGACTTGAACTCAGGGCTGAACACTGTCCTTGGGCTTTCCTAAAGGCTAGCACTCTACCACTTGAGCAACAGCACCACTTCTGGCTTTTTCTGTGTATGTGGTATCAAGGAATTGAATCCAGGGTTTCACGCATGCTAGGCAAGCACTCTACCACTAGGCCATGTTCCCAGCTCCTCTGTGAGACTCATCTCCAATTAACCACCACTAAACCAGAAGTGGTGCTGTGGCTCAAGTGGTAGAGTGCTAGCCTTGAGCTGAAGAGTTCAGGGATAGCACCCAGGCCCGGAGTTCAGGCCCCATGACTTACCAAAAAAGAAAACAAAAAAACACTTGATGTGTAAAGTTTAACACTTTTTGTTGTTGTTGTCAGTTGTGGTCTTGAACTCAGGGCCTAGCTGCAGTCCCTGAGCCTGTTTGTGCTCAAGTATAGCATTCTACCATTTTGAGCCACAGGCCCACATCTGGTTTATTGGAGATAAGTCTCAAGGGGACTTTTCTGCCTATGCTGGCTTAGAACCGTGATTTTCAGATTTCAGCTTCCTGACTAGCTAGGATTATTATAGGTGTGAGCCACTGGCTTCTGGCTTAATATTTTTTATAATAAACATTTTAAATTCATTTTAATTAGCAAATAAAATCTGTACATATTTTTAGGGTAACAGGTTTGGATGTATGACATACAATGGGATTTTAAGCATCATTGGAACATCTAGAAATCTTAATTTTAGCTATGGCTAAGTTTGGGTTGGAATACATGACTATGTAATTCTACATTCAAGATGTAAAAGCATTTCACTGATCTATCTGCTATAGTAGAAAACCAAATTATCCATTTTATCTAAAAGAGGTCAAGGAAAATGTAATGCCAATAAAAAATGTACAATTTTATTTTACTTGTAATGGTGTTCATACATTTCACCTAAGTTCTTGCTTTCTGCCTGGTATTTTTATTCTGCATTTTTTTTTGTGCTAGTACTGGGATTTGAACTTAGAGTATCTGTAAACTTGGTCACCACTTTTCCAGTACAGCATATTGCTTGTTAATGTAAACTGGAAGCTTGCAGACTTTTCTTCCTGAGCTGACTTCAAATGGTGATCATCTAGATCTCTTTCCTGAGTAGGCAGGATTAAAAGTGTGGGCCACAGATGCTTGCTTTACTCTTTTACCTTCTTCTTCTTCTTTTTTTCTTTTTTGAGTCATTCCTGGAGCTTGAACTGAGGGCCTGGGTACTGACCTTAAGCTTTTTCAAGGCTAATGCTCTACCAATTGATTCACAGCACCACTTCTGGCTTTTTTCTGTGTATGTGGTACTGAGGAATTGAACCAGGGCTTCATGTATGGTTGGCAAGCACTCTGTCACTAGAGTAGCTCCTGGCCCATTTATATGTTCTAACATGACAACTTTCATTTTCTCTCTGTTTCATCATAATCGTTCCTTTCTTATCCTCTAGTACTTTGTACATATGCACATTAAATGCTGTGTGTGGAATTAATTTTATAACTGACATTCTCATTAGACTATAAACTTCTCTAAAGCAGAAATCAGGGCTTAGTTGTTTTTGTGACCTTAAGTTCTAACTTATTACTACATCCAGGTGATATAGCCATGATAATATTGGTATACATAAGCATCTCTATCCACAGGACAACCAAGCTGCTTTGTAGTGTAATGCAAGATTTCACCACGCACTTATTTTTTGCCAGTCCTGGGGCTTGAACTCAGGGCCTGAGCACTGTCCTTGGGCTTTCTCAAGGCTAGTGCTTTACCACTTGAGCCACAGCCCCACTTCCAGCTTTTTCTATGTATGTGGTACCAAAGAATCGAACCCTTGCATGCTAGGCAAGCCCTCTTACCACTAGGCCAAATTCTCTGCCCTCACCAGGCACTTTTTGTAGATAGTGATGAGCTAAAGGTATGAGCATTCTAATACTGCCTCTTGATTACATTTCTGTTCTCAAAGCATTGGTTGGCTTATTTGCAAATTGAAAAAAAAGTCTAAAAGGCATACAAGTTCTGGGGCCAGGAGTTTGGCTTAGTGGTTAAAGTGCTTGCCTAGCATGCATGAAGACCCGGGTTCGCTTCCTCGGTACCACATACATAGAAAAAAGCTGGAAGTGGTGCTGAGGCTCAAGTGGTAGAGCTCTAGCCTTGAGAAAGTCCAAGGACAGTGCTCAGGCCCTGAGCTCAAGCCCAGGACTGGCAAAAAAAAAAAAAGAAAAAAAAAAAAAGGCATACAAGTTCTTAGTTTCACGCACAAAGAGCCCTATATAACAATTGCCCAGCACAATGAGATGATTGGAAGAATTAGTTTCCCTGGCACGCATAAGGTGATATTATTCAATAATATGGTATTCCTATCAGCTTAAATTTCATCAAGGCTGTGCTTTGTGTGATTCTGCAGGTGAATGCCAATGTTCATAAATCAGGCAATGCTATTGTTGCTAGGGAACATTATAGTTATATTCTACTAACCCAATCAACTTGGAAAAAAACTAATGTCATATTAAATTCCATTTGTGAGTGTGTTCTGCACATTTCAAGCTGAGTAAAATAATAAATACTATGTAAAACACTATGGTTATCATTAGTATATACCAGGTTTATATAAATATGCATAGCTCAAATGCCACTCTAATTTAGTATTACATTATGTTATGGGATAGGTCAGCCAGAAAATATTGTAGGGTCTTTCAAAAGACCAAGTTATTCAGCCAATGTTATTGATTCCAACTGCTTTTTTTCTTCACCTCTGTGAAGATATATCAGTGTAGCACAATATATCCAGTTTTTAAAAGGCTATCTTTGATTTATTTCTTTTGAAAATTTAGCTGTCAGCCTGAGTAAGAACAGAAACCACCAGGAAATAGGAAGCGGCTCTGTCGCTCCATGTGGTGGAGTGCTCCACTTGATCTGAAGAGCTCAGGGACAGTGCCCAGGTCCAGAGTTCAAGCCCCATGACCACCACCACCAACAACAAAAATCCTCCCACATCATTGTGGGTGAAATCTTAATTTCCTGTGAGAATTTTCACCTTATTTTTGCTTTTCAGAATATAATGATACAAGCTTTTTGAACTCAGAGCCTCATGCTAGGAAGGCATATGTACCCTATTGACCATATCCCAAACCATTTCTTGCTTTAGATGCTTCTCAAGGTGCCTTATGTTTCCTGAAGACAGACTGAGACTATAATTCACTTCCCTATAGACTCGCATAACGTTGGGATCACAATGTGCATTTCCACACCTTGGTTTATTTGTTCTTCTTTTTCTTTTTTTTTGGTCAGTCACAGACCTTAAGCTAAGGGTCTGAGCACGGTCCTTGGACTTTCTTACTTTTTTTTTTTTTTGGCCAGTCCTGGGCTTGAGCTCAGGGCATCAGTACTTAGTCCTTGGACTTTCTCAAGGCTAGAGCTCTACCACTTGAGCCTCAGCACCACTTCCGGCTTTTTTCTATATATGTGGTACCGAGGAATCGAACCCGGGTCTTTGTGCATGCTAGGCAAGCACTCTATCACTGCGCCAAACCCCCTGCCCTGTCCTTGGACTTTCTCAAGGCTATGGTTCTACCACCTGAGCCACAGAAACAGTTCTGGCTTTTTTCTATGTATGTGGTACAGAGGAATTTAACCAGGCCTTGGTGCATGCTAGGCAACCACTTTACCATAGGCCACAATCCTGGCCCCAGTTTATTACTTAAGATTGGATTCAGTCAGCCTTGAAATATGATATTCCTTATAATCGTAGTGATTACAAGTATGAGCCACTGCACCAGCCATGTATTCAGCCATTTCTTTTTTTTTTTTTTTTGGCCAGTTCTGCGGCTTGCATTTAGGGCCTGACCATTGTCCTTGTGCCTTCTCAAGACTATAGCTCTACCACTTGAGCCACAGCACCACTTTCAGCTTTTTTTTGTTTTTTTTTTTCTTTCTTGCCAGTCCTGGGCTTGGGCTCAGGGCTTGAGCACTGTCCTTGGACTTTCACAAGGGTAGCATTCTACCACTTGAGCCTCAGCACCACTTTTGGCTTTTGGCTATGTATGTGGGGTAGTGAGGAATTGAACCTGGGTCTCCGTGCATGCTAGGCAAGCACTCTACCACGAGGCCAAACTCCTGGCCCCGAACTTCCAGCTTTTTTCTATGAATGTAGTACCAAGCTTGGGTCTTTGTGCATGCTAGGCAAGCACTTTACGACTAGGTCAAACTCAGGGCATTTGGACTCTATTAAAAGGCTGACAACTGAGGTGGACTCTTGTGGCAAATACCAGGAGCCCCACAAAACACTTAACACTGTTGGGAAATTGAGGCATGAAAGCAAACACACAAAACCAACAGACCAATTCAGCCTCAATCGAGAGCTGAAGTAGGCTTCCACGGTGTCCAAAGAAGACACAGGAGACAGAACAAAAAATCAGGGATATGTGCATAGAGAAATGGCCTCTGAGTTGGTCCAGACCAAAAGAGGTTCAGGTCAGGGGATAGATAGGCTTCCGGAAACTCCCAGTTACAGGCCCTGGACTGACAGGTTTAGTAAGCTAGCAGCCAGGTGCCTGCCCTCCTCCAGGGATTCAGGCAGCCCAACACCTGGAAGGTGGGGGTTGGGGGGGGGGGGGCTTCACCTTTCCTGATATGAAGACAAGATCGCCACCATGTGGCCAACACGAGGCTGGCACAATCAGACCTCCCTACTTCAGTGGAAACTTCCATCCCATTAGAAGGCCTTGTGCAGTTTATGACCACTGCTCAACAAATCAATCCAAGATACATTCCCACAGGAGCAAAGGGCCTAGAGGTAAATTAATGAGATTAAAGAAGCCTCAGATTTCCCTCATGTGGTGGCAGGAGATCTCTTTCCAATATCGGGTGTTTGGTAATCATTTCTACTTTCTTGTATGGCTTTCCTTTAATTTTCAAGCAAACACTGTTTACTTTAAACACTTTCTTTGCCTGAGAGGACAGGAAAAAGACCTGCAAGGGCCCTAGGCTGTGGCAAACTAATGTGTGCCAACACACAAAGTAATTTCTATAAACAGAATGAGAAATTAGTTCAACCCATAGCCTGTATTATGAGTCTGTGTTTCTTTTTTCCTTTTTTTTTTTTTTTTCTAGTCCTGGGCTTGAGCTCAAGGACTGAGCACTGTCCTTGCATTTTTCTCAAGGCTAGAACTCTACCACATGAGCCTCAGCACCACTTCAGGCTTTTTCTAAGTATGTGGTACCAAGGAATCAAAATCGGGTATTCGTGCATGCTAGGCAAGCACTCTACCACTAGGCCAAACTCCTGGCCTCTTTCTTTCTTTCTTTCTTTCTTTCTTTCTTTCTTTCTTTCTTTCTTTCTTTCTTTGTTTCTTTCTTTGTTTCTTTCTTTGTTTCTTTCTTCTTTCTTTCTTTCTGTCTTTCTTTCTTTCTGTCCCCTTGATTTTTTTTTTTTTTTTGCCAGTTCTGGGGCTTGCACTTAGGGCCTGAGCATTGTCCTTGTGCCTTCTCAAGGATATAGCTATACCACTTGCTCTGCCACTTCCAGTTTTTTTCTGAGTATGTGGTACCATGGAATGCAACCCAGGGCTTTTTGCTGGGTAGGTGATCGCTCTACCACTAGGCCACAGTGCTGGATCCTGTATTGTTTCTTTCACCATAGATCTACAATGGACAACGCAACACTAAACGTCTGTAAGGACACATTTTGGGCCTCGGTTGGCAATTAAATAGCCTTGTAATTTCAGACAAGTCAAAACCTCATGGACAGATTACATTATCATTATATGCCTCTTATCTACCTCAGTAGAATGATTAAAGCAAATCTTAGATCATGTTGCAGCTTTTTCAGATAAGTGGTAATGTTTTAATAAAGCTTCTATATTGGATTATAAGGTAAAAATATTAATTTCTACGATTTTCAACTCAGACAATGGCAGTTGCTGGTGGGGTTGTGGAGAAAAAGCAACCCTACTACACTGCTGGTGGGAATGCAGACTAGTTCAGCCACTCTGGAAAGCAGTGTGGAGGTTCCTTAAAGAACTGAAAATAGACCTTCCCTACGATCCTCCATACCACTTCTGGGCATCTACCCTGAACATCATAACCGAAGATATGATAAGGACACCTGCTCAGCTATGTTCATCTCTGTACTATTCACAATAGCCAGGCGATGGAAACAATCCAGATGCCCTATTGCAGCTGTAGATGAATGGATACAGCAAATGTGGTTTATATACACAATGGAATTCTACATAGCCAACAGACAAGATAAAATAATGGCATTCGCAGGGAAGTGGATGAATCTAGAGTGAATCATGTTGAGTGAGACAAGTCAAGACCTAAGGAACAAAAGGCGCATGGTATCCTTCATATGTGGCTATTAAATCCAAAGAGTACGAGAACGAGGACACAATAACTGCATACCCAAAGCTATGGACATGGTAATGGAAATATAAACATAACTATATAGACATAAAAACCTATGACTCTATAGACATAATGTTTTATTTCATAAATTAATATCTTTCTATGACATACAACCCTTAGCCTAATTTTGATTAAGTTCTAAATACTAAATCCCAGTGATTGTAAATAGAGATACCCTCCTTGAATGCCGGGGCCAACCGGCAGCAAACCAGGGTTCGCAGATTGGGGTTCCTGAAATAGGGGACAAGGACTAGGAAGAAAAAGAAGAGAGACAGACACACCGGGTCCGGGATGTCCGCAGTCCAGGCAAAGACTGCCGAGCCTGCTCGTTTATTTTCCACTCCCCCTACTTCCCTCCTCCTCTCCCAGGGAACCTCCAGGTGTTACATTCATATGGTAATTCTCAGGTCATTTACATAGAATAGGGCCAGAAAGCAATAAGACAATATAGCCATCATCTGATGCAAGTCAAGGTACAGTTTGATTCCACTCTGGCTCCCAACACTTGAACACTCTTTTGCTAAATTTGTCATTTAAAATGTGATGTAATCCCATTAAAAAATGGGCCAAAGACTTAAAGAGAGTCTTCTCTGAAGAAGAAACAAAAATGGCCTACAGACACATGAAGAAATGCTCAACATCTCTGGTCATAAAAGAAATGCAAATCAAAACAACTCTAAGATTCCACCTAACTCCAGTTAGAATGGCCAGGATCAAGAAAAATAATAACAGATGCTGGAGGGGATGTGGCCAGGAGGGATCACTACTACACTGTTGGTGAGAGTGCAAACTCGTTCAACCACTATGGAAAGCAGTGTGGCAGTGCCTCAAAAGGCTAAACATAGAACTCCCCTATGACCCAGCAATTCCACTACTTGGCATTTACCCAACCATCCAGAAACTAGGGCATACTAAATCCACTAGCTCAACAATGTTCATTGCAGCACTATTCACCATAGCAAAGATATGGAACCAACCTAGATGTCCCTCAGTTGATGAGTGGATCAACAAGTTGTGGTATTTGTACACAATGGAATTCTATGCTGCTGTCAGAAAAAACGACATCGCCCCATTTGTTAGGAAATGGAAAGACTTAGAAAAAATCATATTAAGTGAAGTAAGCCAGACTCAAAGGAACTTAGGCTCAATGGTTTCCCTCATTTGTCATAATCAGTAGAAACCTTGGGCTCTACTAGCAGAGATCTGTAATAGAGCAAAATCTTGATACACAAGGCCATATAGTATGTAGCTAATTGAAGGGACCTCCAGGATATTGAAACATAAGCCATATAACGAATGATTGTTGTCCTTAATGTACTATGTTATCTCTCATCTCCTTTGCTGTCCCTTGGGTATCTCATATTGTTACAGTATCGCACTTTGTTATCTGATATATTGAATTTATTTGTATTTGGTTATTTGAAATTTGATAGGGAAGGGGAGGAAACCAAGATAGGTGGGGGTGTGGGGGGGAGGGTAATGGGTACCAAGACATGTGAAAGGGTATCAATATATGTGAATTAATGCACCTTCTATCTGGCAAATATCATGTAACCCTTTTATTAATTACAATAAAAATATTAAAATAATAAAATAAAATATGATGTAAAAATCAACGTTAATAAATTCTTTAATAAAAGGTATTAATTTCTAAAGCAATGCCTCTGTAGTTATATAAGAGAATCTTATGGCCGGGAGTTTGGCCTAGTGGTGGAGTGCTTGCATAGCATGCATGAAGGCTTGCATTCGATTCCTCAGTACCACATACATAGAAAAAACCAGAAAAAAAAGAGAGAATCCTATAAAATTACATGCTCTGAGAAAGCACTAGAAAAAACATATGTAGTGAAATATATATTTTAAAATAAATATATATATGCACACACGTATGAATATATGTGTGTATATATATATATAGATATATAGATATATATTTCCAATTCTGGGCTTGAGCTCAGGGCCTTAGCAGTGTCCTTGGACTTTCTCAAGGCTAGAGCCACTTGACCCACTTGATCTTCAGCACTGCTTTGAGCCTTTTCTATGTATGTGGTACTGAGGACTAGAACCTGGGTCTTTGTGCATGCTAGGCAAGCTCTCTACCAGTAGGCAAAAGTCATGGTCCTATATTTTATCTTTTAAATTCACATCACAAATCTATAATTGTTTGAACGTAACACAAAGAATTTACTGATATTACTTATTTGATCATTAGTTAATTATTAAACCTTGCTTTTATTGGATCAATTTTGTCCCCTGGATTTGCTTTTTTTTTTTTTTTGCCAGTTCTGGGGCTTGCACTTAGGGCCTGAGCATTGTCCTTGTGCCTTCTCCAGGCTATAGCTTTACCACTTGAGCCACAGAAACACTTCCAGCTTTTTTCTATGTATGTTGTACCAAGGAGGACTCTTGTGTCAAATACCTGCAGCCCCACAAAACACTTAATCTGAGTCATGAAAGTAATCACACAAAACCAACAGATCAATTCAGCCTCGATGAAGAGCTGAAGTAGGCTTCCATGGTGACCAAAGGAGACAGGACACAAACTCAGGGACATGTGCATGGAGAAATGGCCTCTGAGTTGGTACAGGCCTAAAGAGGTTCAGGTCAGAGGATAGCTAGGCTTCCGGAAACTCCCAGTTACAGGCCCTGGACTGACAGGTTTAGTAAGCTAGCAGCCAGGTGCCTGCCCTCCTCCAGGGATTCAGGCAGCCCAACACCTGGAGGGGGGGGGTGTGTGGGGGTGATTCACCTTTCCCGATATGAAGACAAGATCGCCACCATGTGGCCGACACGGGGATGGCCAGATCTGAGTACCCTACTTCATGCAAACATCCATCCCATCAGAAGGCCTTGTGCAGTTTATGACCACTGCTCAACAAATCAATCCAAGATACATTTCTCCCAAGAGTAAAGGGCCTAGAAATAGACTAGTGAGATTAAAGAAGCCCAAGATTCTCCTCATGTGGTGACAGGAGATCCCTTTCCAACTTAGGGTGTTTGGTAATCATTTCTACTTCCTTGTATGGCTTTCCTATAATTTACAAATTAACTTACAGTTTACCTTAAACACTTTCTTTGCCTGAGAAGGCAAGAAAAACACCTGAAAGGGCCTTAGGCTTTGTGAAACTAATGTGTGCCAATAGAAAAATCAGTTTTTATAGACTGAGAAATTCAGTTCAACCCATAGCCTGTGTTATGTGTCTGTGTTTCTTTTTCTTTTCCTTTCTTTTTTTTTTTTTGCCATTCCTGGGCTTGAGCTCAGGGCCTGAGCACTGTCCTTGCATTTTTCACAAGACTAGAACTCTACCACATGAGCCTCAGCACCACTTCTGGCTTTTTCTAAGTATGTGGTACCAAGGAATTGAACCTGGGTATTCGTGCATGCTAGGCAAGCACTTTACCACTAGGCCAAATCCCGGCCTCTTTCTTTCTTTCTTTCTTTCTTTCTTTCTTTCTTTCTTTCTTTCTTTCTTTCTTTCTTCTTTCTTTCTTTCTTCTTTCTTTCTTTCTTTCTTTCTTCTTTCTTTCTTTCTTTCTTCTTTCTTTCTTTCTTCTTTCTTTCTTTCTTTCTTTCTTTTCTCTCTCTCTCTCTCTCTCTGTCTCTCTCTCTCTCTGTTTCTCTCTCTCTCTGTCTCTCTCTCTCTCTGTCTCTCTCTCTCTCTCTCTCTCTCTCTCTCTCTCTCTCTCTCTCTCTCTCTCTCTCTCTCTCTCTTCCTTCTCTGTCCCCTCTTCTCCCTTCCCCTTTCCTTTCCTCTCTCCCTCCCTCACTCATTCCTTCCCCACCTTTTTTTCTTTCCCTGTCTTGGGTCTTGAACTCAGGGCTTGGGCACTGTCCTTGGATAGCTTTTGCTCAAAGTCAGTGTTCTGACACTTGAGCCACATTGCCACTTCCAGTTTTTTTTTTTTACTGGTGAGGCATTTTTTTATTGTCATGGTAATGTACAGAGGTTACAGTTGCATTCATCATGTAGTGGGTACATTACTTCTTGCACATTGATACCCCTTCTCTTGGTTTTGTCCCCATTTCCTTCCCCCACTCCCTCCCAATCATCTTGTTTCCCCCCACCTTTCCTTCCCTATTTCCAGTTTTATTTTCTGAGTATGTGGTACCATGGAAACCAACCCAGGGCATTGTGAATTCTTGGTGAGCACTCTACCACTAGCCCACAGTGCTTGCCCCTGTATTGTTTCTTTGACCATAGATCTATAGTAGAGAACACAACACTAAACGTCTGTAGGGAGACACATTTTGGGCCTCAGTTGGCAATTAAATAGCCTTGTAATTTTGGACAAGTCAAAACCTCATAGACAGATTACATTATCATTATATGCCTCTTATCTACCTCAGTAGAATGATTAAAGCAAATCTTGGATCATGTTGCAATTTTTTTGGATAAGTGGTAGCATTTTAATAAAGCTTCTATATTGGATTGTAAGGTAAAAATATTAATTTGGAAAGCAATGGCTCTGTAGTTATATCAGAGAATCTTATGGCCGGGAGTTTGGCCTAATGATAGAGTGCTTGCCTAGCATGCATGAAGACCTGGGTTTGATTCCTCAGTACCACATGCATAGAAAAAGCCAGGAATGGTGCTGTGGCTCAAGTGGCAGAGTGCTAGCCTTGAGGGAAAAGCCCAAGGACAGTGCTCAAGCTCTGAGTTCAAGCCCCAGGCCTTGGAAAAAGAAATAAGAGAGAATTCTATAAAATTACATGCATAGAAAAAGAAAAAAATATATGTAGTGAAATAACTATTTTAAAATAAATATTATACACACACACACACACACACACACACACACACACACACACACACACACATATATATATATATATATATATTTTTTTTTTCCAATTCTGGGCTTGAGTTCAGGGCCTTAGCAGTGTCCTTGGACTTTTCAAAGCTAGAGCTACTTGTGCCATGCCACTTGATCTTCAGCACTGCTTTTAGCCTTTTTCTATGCATATGGTACTGAGGACTGGAACCTGGGTCTTTGTGCATTCTAGACAAGCTCTCTACCAGTAGGCCAAACTTGCCGCCCTATATTTTATCTTTTAGATTCACATCATAAATCTATAATTGTTTGAACTTAACACACAAAATTTACTGATATTACTTATTTGATCATTTGTTAATTATTATGCATTGTTTTTATTGGATTTTTTTTTGGGGGGGGTTTGCCGGTCTTGGGCTTGGGCGCAGGGTCTGAGCACTGTCCTTGGTGTTTCTCAAGGGTAGCACTCTACCACTTGAGCCTCAGCACCACTCCTGGCTTTTTTACATGTATGTGGTACTGAGGAATCGAACCTGGGTCTTCATGCATGCTAGGCAAACACTCTACCACTAGGCCAATCTCCCAGCCTATTGGATCATTTTTGTCCCCTTGATTTTTTTTTTTTTTTGCCAGTCTAGCCCTTGAGCTCAGGGCTTGAGCAGTGTCCTTGGACCTTCTCAAGGCTAGAGCTCTACCACTTGAGCCTCAGCACTATTTCCGGCTTTTTTCTATGTATGTGGCACTGAGGAATCGAACCCAGATCTTTGTGCATGTTAGGCAAAGCACTCTACCACTAGGCCAACTCCCGGCCCCAGATTTTTTTTTTCCCAGTCCTGGGCTTGAGCTCAGGGCCTGAGCACTGTCCTTGGATTTTTCTCAAGGCTAGAACTCTATCACTTGAGCCTCAACACCACTTCGGGCTTTTTCTAAGTATGTGGTACCAAGGAATCGAATCCGGGTCTTCGTGCATGCTAGGCAAACACTCTACCACTAGGCCAAACTCCTGGCCCCTGATTTTTTTTTTCCAGTTCTGGGGCTTGCACTTAGGGCCTGAGCATTGTCCTTTTGCCTTCTCAAGGCTATAGCTGTACCACTTGAGCCACAGAAACACTTCCAGCTTTTTTCTATGTATGTTGTACCAAGGTGGACTCTTGTGTCAAAATCCTGGAGCCCCACAAAACACTTAACAATCTGAGTCATGAAAGTAATCACACAAAACCAACAGATCAATTCAGCCTCGATGAAGAGCTGAAGTAGGCTTCCATGGTGACCAAAGGAGACAGGACAAAAACTCAGGGACATGTGCATGGAGAAATGGCCTCTGAGTTGGTCCAGGCCTAAAGAGGTTCAGGTCAGGGGATAGATAGTTTTCAGGAATCTCCAAGTTTCAGGCCCTGGACTGACAGGTTTAGTAAGCTGACTGCCAGGTGCCTGCCCTCCTCCAGGGATTCAGGCAGCCCAACACCTGGGGTGGGGGGTGGGGGCGCTTCACCTTTCCCCGATATGAAGACAAGATCGCCACCATGTGGCCAACACGAGGCTGGCACAATCAGACCTCCCTACTTCAGTGGAAACTTCCATCCCATCAGAAGGCCTTGTGCAGTTTATGAGCACTGCTCAACAAATCAATCCAAGATACATTTCTCCCAGGAGCAAAGGGCCTAGAGATAAAGTAGTGAGATTAAAGAAGCCCCAGATTCCCTTCATGTGGGGACAGGAGATCCCTTTCCAACTTAGGGTGTTTGGTAATCATTTCTACTTCCTTGTATGGCTTTCCTATAATTTTCAAATAAACTTACCATTTACCTTAAACACTTTCTTTGGCTGAGAGGGCAGGAAAAAGGACCTGAAAGGGCCCTAGGCTGTGTCAAACTATTGTGTGCCAATAGACAAAATAGTTCTTATTAATAGACTTGCCACTTACAGCTTTTTCTCAGTATGTGGTATTTAAGAATCAAACCCAGGGCTTAGTGTATGCTAGATGAGCACTCTACACTAGTCCACACTCCCGGTCCCTATATTACTTTTTTCTTTGCCATAGAGCTACATTAGAGAACATAAGACTAAAAGTCTGTAGGGAAACTTTTATTCTGGGCCTCAGTTGGCTATTAAATAGCCTTGTCATTTTGAACAACTCACAACCTCATAGACAGATTAATTATTATTATATGACTCTTTCATACCACGTTAGAATGATTAATGCTCCTGGTCCCTCCCTTGGACTTTTCGTTCTCATTGAATTTTTTTCTTCATATATTTTTATTGTAATTAATAGAAGGGTTACATTATTTTCACCAAATAGAAGTTGCATTACTTCACATACATTGATACCCTTTCTCATGTCTTGGTCCCCATTTCCCTTTCCCTACCCCCACCTCTCTCTCACTGAATTTTTGTTTGTGAGATAGGGTCCTCATATATATCCGAGGATGGTCTGGAACTTGAATTTTCTTGTGTATTCTCCTGATTGCTGGGTTTACAGATGTGTACCAGTACTGTGCTTATTTTCTTCCTGCCTCCCTCCCTCCCTCCTTCCTTTCCTCCCTTCTTCCCTTCCTTCCTTCCTCCCTTCCTCCCTTCCTTCCTTCTTTCCTTCCTTCCTTTCTTCCTTTCTATTTCTTTTTTTTGAAGGTTATGTGTTTGAACTCTGGGCCTTGGTGCTGTCCCCGAGCTCTTCAGCTCTCGGCTACTCTCCTACCCCTTGGCCTGGGCGTTGTCCCTGAGCTCTTCATCTGAAAGCACCGCCCTACCCTGGAGCCAATCCAAGCCCCCTCTTCTCCTGTTTTTTTTTTGTTGTTGTTGTTTGTTTTTTTAGAGATTAATTGGAGATATAAAAGTCTCAGGTTCTTTTGTGACAGGGCTGGATTTGAACCTTGATCCTCAAATCTCAGCTTCCTGAGTAGCTAGGATTACAGGCATGAGAGCCATCACTTTCCGAGCTTATCATTTTTCTTATACCTTCTGGGTGGATCATTTTCCCAACCATTATCCTTTTTAATCCCGGATGTTCAAAAGTTTTACCACAATGTCTATATAAGATTCTTTAGTTTACTGTATTTAGTACTTACTAATTATCTTCTGTTTCATATTAGTATCTTTTATCACTTTCTGGGAAACTGCTATTGTTAATTTATTGATTTCTTCTGTAGTCTTTATGTTCTGTCATTTTCTACCTCCTGGATGTTGAAATTCTGGATGTCAGTTTCATATCTGTCACTGTTTTCTCAAAATTACCATTCTTTTTTCCTTCTGTCTTTTTCTGTGAGAAGTTTTTGGCTTGGTTTGTGAAGCACACAGGTTTTTCAATGATTATGTGTACAGATACACACATAACTACCATTGATTGTCAGTGTGGGCATATTACTGCTCTTTTTACTAGTCAGGTAGAATAGAAGGTTTTTTATTATTTCTCCTATTTTTTAAGGAAAATTGTCCAATATAAAGGAAAAGAGGTATTTCATGCATCTTACCCCCAATCTTTATTTTCTCTATCACATATTATTCTTTCCATCCATTTGTCTTCATTAATCAATCTAGAATTGAGAATTTAAAGTACTTAGTGCTCATTGCTACAGCCTTGCCCTATGTTCTGCTTTAAATTAAATCTCATTTGTCAAATTGGATTTAGTTTTCAAACACAGACAGCTCTGTAAGGAGTAATCTTTTTTTTCATATATTTTTTTATTGTAATTAATAGAAGGGTTACATGATATTTGCCAGATAGATGGTGCATTAATTCCCATACATTGATACCCTTTCACATGTCTTGGTCCCCATTTCCCTCCCTCCCATGCCCACCCCTCATCTTGTTTTCCCCCGTTCCCTATCCAATTTCAGATAATCAAATACAAATATATCCGATATATCAGGTAACAAAGTGAGACAGTGTAACAATATGAGATAACCAAGGAGGAGTAATCTTTTAAACAGTTAGCTAATTGAAGGCGAATAAACTGCTCTGAGGCCTTCCAGTGGCTTATTTAAACATTCTTCCAATTGTTCAGCAGGTGTCCAGAAGCTCAGATAAAATTTCAATTACATTTAAATTAATAATAAGATACATTTATGATAGTAATTCTATTAAATGTCTCCTCTTATCCCCACATTTTTTTTTGCCAGTCCTGGGCTTGATCTCAGGGCTTGAGCACTGTCCTTGGACTTTCTCAAGGCTAAAGCTGTACCACTTGAGCCTCAGCACCACTTCCAGCTTTTTTCTATATATGTGGTACCAAGGAATCGAACCCGGGTCTTCGTGCATGCTAGGCAAGCACTTTAACCACTAGGCCAAACTCCCGGCCCCCCCCCCCACTTTCTTGACTTAATCCAGGATCATTTTGTTGCTGCCAGTATCCTTTTGTGGGATGAATATATTAAATTAATTTTTAATGATATTTTTATCTTATTGTATTATAGCATGGGATCTATCCCTTTCTCAAAGGAAAATATTCAGAATAGATCAGCTGGAGAAGAATTTCAAAGGTCTATTCACATGTAAATTTCCCAGAATGCACCTCTTGCACAAAGCAAGCATGTTGGTTACTTTACTCAGAAAGGAAGTTTTGCAATTTAATGACTATGTTAAATTAATTTAAATGATTATCTACATTCACATTTCATTTGATTTTTGTCCTTTTCACTCTTCAATTTTCTTTGGTACATTCAGTTTCCACTTACCCTTGGGATAGAATTGAGTGTGCATGGCTTAACAAAAAGAATTAAATATGCAAAATTCATCAAAAGATTATCAACTTTTATTCCTAAACTATGCTTGTGATATGTAATACAATGAAAGTATGTATTAAAAGATTATACCACAATTACATATATGCAATGGAATTCTACTTAGCCTCCAGACAAGATAAAATACTGCCATTTGCTGGGAAATAGAAGAAACTAGAGCAAATCATATTGACTGAGATAAGCCAAGACCAAAGGAACAAAAGATACACGGTCTCCTTGATGTGTGGAGATTAGATCCAAATAGCACAAGAGTGATGACTCAGTACTCAGGTACTCAAGGTCATTGACATGATCTTGGAAATACAAATATAACTACATAGACATATAAATCTATATTGGGATACAGACTGTGTAGACATAAGGTTATATTATATAGATCAATATGTACCTATGACATACAAACTCAGATTAATTTTTTTTTTTTTGCCAGTCCTGGGCTTGAGCTCAGGGCCTGAGCACTGTCCTTGGACTTTCTCAAGGCTAGAGCTCTACCACTTGAGCCTAAGCACCACTTTCGTCTTTTTTCTATGTATGTCATACTGAGGAATCAAACCTGGGTCTTTGTGCATGCTAGGCAAGCACTCTAACACTAGGCCAAACTCCAGGCCCCTTAATTTAAATTTTGTTCATAAATTTATGTGCCAGAGATTGCATATAGAGGTTCCATTCTTGAATACTTGTTAAACTTGACATTTGAAATATGATGTAAAAAATGAGTGTTAATGGGGACCGGGAGTTTGGCCTAGTGGTAGAAGGCTTGCCTACCATGCACGAGGACCCAGATTTAATTCCTCGGTACCACATACAGAGAAAAAGCCGGAAGTGGTGCTGTGGTGCAAGTGGTAGAGTGCTAGCTTTGAGAAAGCCCAAGAACAGTGCTCAGGCCCTGAGTTCAAGCCCCATGACTGGCAAAAAAAATCAGTGTTAATAAAATCTTTTAATAAAAAAAGAAATATTGGGCCGGGGGCCGGGAGTTTGGCCTAGTGGTAGAGTGCTTGCCTAGCATGCATGAAGACCCGGGTTCGATTCCTCGGTACCACATACATAGAAAAAAGCCGGAAGTGGTGCTGAGGCTCAAGTGGTAGAGCTCTAGCCTTGAGAAAAGTCCAAGGACAGTGCTCAGGCCCTGAGCTCAAGCCCAGGACTGGCAAAAAAAAAAATATTACATGCCAAACAAGACCATATCTTAACATGGTATTAGATATCTTGCAAGATTAACTCATTTGTACTTTCTTTGTTCATACATCAAGAATATTTTTTCCCTGTTTTAAATCTTTTTAAAAATTTGAGTCAATACCATAATTAATAACTATTTGGGTAGGAGAGAGTAAAGTAAAAATAATATTTAACCATGGAAAATATATTTCTTTTCTTCCTTTTCCTTTTGCCTTTTTTGGGGGTAGTGCAGTGTGGTAGTATTAAGGTTTGACCTTTAAACTCAGAGTCCTGTGCTTGCTTAGGTAGGTGAGCAACAACCTGAGCTATGCTCCCAACTCTGTTGCTTTAGGTTACTCTTCAGATACCGGCTCATGAGTTTTGTCTTAATTGTCCTTCTACCACATTCCTCCTATATACACTCGGCCAATCTGGGATCACAGTCATACACCACCATACCCAGCTTGTTTGAGATGAGATATTGTAATTTTTGCCTGGACTAGCCTTCAACTTCCAGCCTCCCGGTCTCATCTGAGTAACTGGCATTGCAGAAATGAACCACTGTGCAAAACATACTAATGATTCCAGGAAATGAATAGACATATATACGAGTAGCCTGTAAAGTGCAAGTGCAATTTGACATCAGGATTCTAAGTATGAGCCAGGTTCTGGTGGGTCATGCCTGGAGCATGAAAACACTACAATGGACTCATTTAATATAATTAATTTATGCTAATAAATCTAAAAAATTATACCTCATTAAAATTTACACTTAAAGTAGTCAAGGAAATTGTATGAATCCAGACCATTTCTTGTTCCCTTAAATAATTAAATGTGTTTTTTTTTTTTGCCAGTCCTGGGTTTGAGCTCAGGGCCTGAGCACTGTTCTTGGACTTTCTCAAGGCTAGAGCTGTACCACTTGAGCCTCAGCACCACTTCCGGCTTTTTTCTATGTATGTGGTACCGAGGAATCGAACCAGGGTCTTCATGCATGCGAGGCAAGCACTTTAACCACTAGGCCAAATTCCCGGCCCCGTGTTTTTTTTTTAAAGAAAAGGAAAGAAATTCCCAGGAGAATTCAGACCTGTATTTGTGGAGTATTTTGTTTTGTTCTCTGTTGTAATGAAAATATATTTACTATCTCTATACCAGAGCTAATTGTTTAATTGTATCAGAAAAATAAATAAAAAGCATTTTCAGTGGGCCGGGAGTTTGGCCTAGTGGTAGAGTGCTTACCTAGCATGAACCAAGACCCGGGTTCGATTCCTCAGTACCACATGCATAGAAAAAAGCTGGAAGTGGTGCTGAGGCTCAAGTGGTAGAGCTCTAGCCATGAGAAAATCCAAGGACAGTGCTCAGGCCCTGAGCTTCAGCCCAGGGCTGGCAAAAAACAAACAAACAAAAACAAACAAAAAAAAAAGCCTTCTCAGTGAAACGAAAAATAACTTTCTGAACTTTCCGAAGTGCTCCTTGAAATAAAAAAAACTGCATCTGGGCCGGGAGTTTGGCCTAGTGGTTAAAGTGCTTGCCTAGCATGCATGAAGACCCGGGTTCGATTCCTCAGTACCACATACATAGAAAAAAAGGCGGAAGTGGTGCTGAGGCTCAAGTGGTAGAGCTCTAACCTTGAGAAAGTCCAAGGACAATGCTCAGGCCCTGAGCTCAAGCCCAGGACTGGCAAAAAAAGAAAAAAGAAATCTAGAGGTGTGATTTAAATGATAAGAACACTGGCCTAGCAAGCACACGAAGAACATAAAAAATAAACCCATTGGGGCCAGAGTTTGGCCTAGTGGTTAAAGTGCTTGCCTAGCATGCATGAAGACCCGGGTTCGATTCCTCAGTACCACATACATAGAAAAAAGCCAGAAGTGGTGCTGAGGCTCAAGTGGTAGAGCTCTAGCCTTGAGAAAGTCCAAGGACAGTGCTCAGGCCCTGAGCTCAAGCCCAGGACTGGCAAAAAAAAAAAAAAAAAACCTGCATCTGTTCACTACTGTACACCCAGCACTTAGTCCATGTGGGCATATAATACCATTCAATAAATAATCTTGAATAATAATATGATTCTTCCAAAATCATGTTTATTTTGTCATCAGGGTGATGTATATGGGGTTACAGTAACATTGCTCATATTCATGTTTTTATATGTGGCTATAGAAAGCAGAACTTTTTTTGGGGGGGCTGTAGTTATGGTCCATAGGTTAATCTGGCCTACCAATGCTTATTTGTTCATGTAATATTTATGGTTGTCATCATGATACAGCAGGCAGAGTTTAATGCCTAACCAAAAGACTACACTACCTACAAAATCCTAAACTACTTAAGATTTATCCCTTTATAGAAAATGTTTTCCAAAACATTTAAGGAAATGTTTGGATAAAGCTAAAAAGAGTGCATTAAATGCAAATGAAAACCACAGTGAGACACCACACCTTTTAGGGTGGATGTAATTCAAAAACAGAAAACAATCACAAATGAAACAGAAAAAAGAAAGGAGAGAAGTAGGGAAAGGAATAAAGGAAGGAATCTAGTGGGATTGGAGTCTTCATACAATACTGATAGGAATCAGCTGCTAGGGATAACACTTTGGCAGCTCCTCACAAAGCTAAACATAGAATTACCACAGACCCTTTGCTCCTAGGTATAGTACCCACAGACATCAAAAGTGAGGCATGTACTCTCTGTCTCTGTCTCTAAATAATATATATATATATATATATATATATATAAAAGTGAGTGTTATCTTCCATTTAGTAATCATTTATTGAGTGAATTCTATGATTAAGATTTTGATTAATGTAGAGATGAATAAATTCATTTTCAATACCAGCCCTGCCATTAAAGAGAGTCTTCTGAAGAGGTTCCAATCAATACACCATTATTCTCAAAGGGAAAAGCATCAGCCAGTAATTGAAATCTATCATTTGTTTGAAATACATTAATTATAATGACTGCATAATTCATACTTTCCTCCATCACTCTACTAAAACCATTTTTGATAGTATGAACAAAGATGTCCTAATTTGTCGAGTGCAAGCCCTAGTTGTCCTCTCTGCAGTATTTGTTCTTGTTAACAAAATTTTCCTTTTATAAATTGTTCTTTTCAATTTCTACTGATGGGACATGGATTTTTTTCCTAATCATTACGCTTTGTGTGTGTGTGTGTGGGTGGGTGGGTCATGGGGCTTGTACTTGGCCAGGGCACTGTCCCTGAGCTCTTCAGCTCAAGGCTACTACCCTATCCTTGAGCCAAGCCCCACTTCCCATTTTCTAGAGGTTAATTGGAGGCAAGAGTCTCAGATCCTTTTGTGCCCGGGCTGGCTTTGAACCTTGATCTTCAGATCTCAGCCTCCTGAGTAACTAGGATTACAGGCATGAGCCACCGCGCTCGGCTAATCATTACTCTTTTCAGCCACTTTTACTTCATTTCTTTTCTGCTTATCTTTCTTTCTTTCTTTTCTTCTTCTTCTTCTTCTTCTTCTTCTTCTTCTTCTTCTTCTTCTTCTTCTTCTTCTTCTTCCTCTCTCTCTTTCTCTCTCTCTCTCTCTCTCTCTCTCTCTCTCTCTCTCTCTCTTTCTTTCTTCTATTTTGTTTTTTGGTGTTGGAGATTGAACCCAGGATGTTGCACTTGCTAGACAAATGCTTTGCCACTGAGCTACATCTCAGTCATGCATTTTCTTTTTTTTTTCAGTCATGCATTTTCTTATACTCACTTATAAACTGTTATAAACTGTGTGCTGTGGTAACTCTTTTTTCCCAGTATCAACTTCTTCCCTAAATTTTAATCACAAATGGTTAAATTGTGGTTAATTGGTGCTAATTCGTGGTTTGGTTAGTTTTCCAGGAACTGGAGACTAGGGTCAGTTAGGGTCAGTTTCCAGGAATAGACATGTATCTATAGCCTCCAAGCTAGCTTCTGAGAAGGCTGATTGAATAGGTCAGTATGCTTTCAGGAATACTGATGGGACCCCTGGATGAGGGTGGTAACACAATTGTTCTAAGGCTACTAACCATGACTTCTTCCAACACAGGGGACATTGCTCAAGTGGTAGTGCTTTTGCTTACAATGCATATGGCCCTGGATTCAACCTCGAGTTGAAAAAAAAACTGAATTGAAATAAATGGTATTACTGAAATGAGAACAAGCTGGGAGAACGTTTCTCAAATTTAATTATAGGACAGGAGTCCTAGGCCACCATTATTTGCATTTCATAGAGATTCAGCTACAATGAGGAAATTTTCATGATCTGCCTATTCTCTGTATGTTCATTCTCTCTAGTGTGATGTGTTTGGAGAATAGCAGGAGGTATAGCATGGGTGTTACAGGAAAGTTAGTTTTGCTAATCAACACTGATCCTTGCATCTGACATGAGAAAATGTATTAGGCAAGACATATAGCAGAGAAAGAAATTATATGGTGCACATATTTCATGAGAAGACTGACACTTCAGCCAACTTCCAGTGTCTTCAGAGTTACTGACACTGACATTCATTCACTTTAGTGGGGAAAATTACATATAAGCTGTGTGCTCCAGGCTAGTACTCTGCCACTTAAGCCAAAGGGCCAAAGTTTTTTGTGGTTAATTAGAGAGGAGTCTCCCAGATTTTCAAGCCTAGGTTTGCTTTGAATTATGATCCTCAAATCTCAGCCTTTTGACTAGCTAAGATTACAGGCTCAACTCTCAATGTTTTTGACCTGAGCCAAAATGGCACCAAAATAGTGCCCTTCCAGAGATGAAGACAACTGTGAATGTGTTTATGCTCCTTCATAACATCATGAGTCCCCATCCAGTTTATATGCTGTGTGTGGACAGGAATAAAATCTGGACAGATTTTTCTCCAGAGTGTTTATGAGGGCATTAAATACTTATACAGACTTATGTGAATGGCATTGACTAACTCAGCTAAGGGAAATGAAAGACAAAAGTAAATAAAACAGAATTGGACGCTAGGCCACCAGAGTTTAATTAGGATGCCTCTATTTTCATCCTTTTACCTTCTGCTAGGATGCCTAGAAATCTATAATTTCACTTCAGGGGTAAGTCACCTGGCTTACTGATGTAATTGTACTAGGCAAAGTGGTAAGGTAAAACCTTATAACTGGACATGGAACAGTATAGAATGTACATGTATTGCCAGGTGCGGTGGCTCATGCCTGTAATCCTAGCTTCTCAGGAGGCTGAGATCCAAGGATCATTGTTCAAAGCCACCTCGGGCACTAAAGTCCATGAGACACTTATCTCCAATTAAGCACTAGAAAACTGGAAGTGGCGCTTGTGGCTCAAGGCTAACACCCAGGCCCAGAGTACAAATACCACCACAAAAAAAAAGGTACATGTATTTGAATCCATGCAAAATGCATTAAAAAATTCAGTGACTATCCAACAAAATTAAGAAAAGTAGGTGACAGGCCCTGGTGGCTCACTTCTGTAATCCTAGTTACTCAAGAGGCTGAGATCCAAGGATCATGGTTCAGAGGTAGCCCTGGCAGAAAAGTCTGTGAAACTCTTATCTTCAATTAGCCATCAGAAAATCAGAAGTGGAACTGTGGCCCAAAGTGGTAGAGCATTAGCCTTGAGTAAAACAGCTCAGGGACAACATCCACGCCCTGAGTTCAAGCCACACTCCTGACAGAAAGAAAAAAAAATGAAAAAAAGCCCCTTGGTTATCTCATATTGTCACAGTATTTCTTCTGGTTATCTGATATATTGTATATATGCATATTTGGTTATTTGAAGTTGGATTGGGAAGGGAGGAAAACAAGATGAGGGGTGGGGGTGGGGAGAGGGAATGGAGACCAAGACATGAGAAAGGGTATCAATGTATGTGAAGTAATGCACCTTCTATCTGGTGATTATAATGTAACCATTCTATTAATTACAATAAAAAGATATGAAAAAAAAGAAAAAAGGGAAGTAGGTAATGGAAGGGAGGGTTGAGAAGGTTCAAAGTAGTAGCATTGATCAGGAGGTGTTGTATTTATAAAATGCTTTGCTGAATGGCAACTCCTTTGTACATTCGTAGAGGAAAGAAAACAGACTAATACCCTTCAGAAAACTGTAGCCAAATTCTACATTAGATAAGAATACGTTAGGGAAGTTATCATTCAAATTATTGTTTAAGTGCTCAGGAAAGTTTTCTGCTGCTATAAATATGGATATATGGCTTTTTGTAAATTTTTAAATGAAATATAGGGACCTTTTTCTCCCTTTATTCTACTGGATACTACTCTTAATTATTGTGTTATGTAGAAATACCAGAGAATAGTAATGCTCAGCAATAAAATTTGCATATGAAAAGCAAGTGATGCATATTCAATTGCCCTTGGTTGGGAGACTCATTATTATCACATTAGTCATTACTATGGAACTGGTTTATTTTGACTGATTATATACATGAACCCAATATAAATGTACATAGCTGTCATAGAAAATGTTTTTTTCCCATTAAATTTTGATGAAATAGTCATCAGTATATTTAAAATTCCTCATGTGGTTTTCCCTAATTACCATATTTATTTGGATGTAAGCGAGGTTCTTTGTTATCTCTATTATCATTTTTGTACTTTCAAAATTGATTACAATATTTTTCTTTGTTACTTTACTAATGTTTATCACAAATTTCTACAATAGTGACAGCATATAAACAATTTAATAAGTTATCACATAAAATGGATAGTTCAATAAAATCTTGTAGCAAAATGACAAAGTCTGATTAAAACTACATGGGGTCATCTAAGCCTAAATACTGACTAGCAAATCAAAAATATTTTAAGGGGGTACTAGTATATGCTAAAAGATAGTAATCATTATATTCCAAATTTATTCTCATTATACTTTTCTTCTACAGGTAAACTAAAATTCCATAAATTTAGGCAGTAATCAGAAATTTCTACAATTCAACATCTGAACAACTAGAAAAATGTTAAGTAAATGAATATGTTAATAACAGTGTTAAGAGTCAGGTCTAGTGGCATATAAGTGAAATCCCAGCATTTCAGCAGCAGAAACAAGAAGATTGGCTGGCTGGGAGTTTGTCCTAGTGATAGAGTGCTTGCCTAGCATGCACGAAGATCTGGGTTTGATTCCTTGGTACCACATACCTAGAAAAAAAGCCGGAAGTGGTGCTGAGGCTCAAGTGGTAGAGCTCTAGCCTTGAGAAAGTCCAAGGACAGTGCTCAGGCCCTGAGCTCAAGCTCAGGACTGGCAAAAAAAAAAAAAGAGTATTGAAGCACAAGGCCAGGTAGGAGTGCATAGTCAAAACACTGGAGTTGTATGTAGTTCAGTGGTAAAGTATTTTCCTAGCATATAACAAGGCCCTGAGTTCCATCCCTAGCATCAAGGGGAGGAAGAAAAAACTATCACATTTAGGCTACATAAGGGAACAATCTGCTTATTAAAAGCCACCTTTTGCTTATGTAATTAAATACCCCACGTATTTATCTTTCATATATTTTAGGACCAAGTATATAGTAACTAGGATTAATTATATCTAGTTGGAATACAATAGGTAAAACAGATTATAGAATTAGCTCTTTCTCCTTAGCAAATTAAGCTGTATTAATTAGAATCAGCAAAGTATGAAAGTAACAGTATGATATTTAGCCATGCAGATACTCATCCAGTATATGGAACATTTACTATGTGACAGGCATTGTGTTACTCACTGAAGATGAATGAATTGAGTGAGATGATCGAATAGTTTGCAGTATAGTTGGTATTGAAAAAATAAAAAAATACAAGCAATTAGAATCACTAAGATTATGCAGAGGGAATAGTAATTAACTGGTTTTCAGGTGGTAGAATTACAGAAAGTGATGAACTTCTACAATGGGGCTACACCAAACTACTTTGAAGAGTGAATGGCGATATGCTTTGGATACACAGATAGGAAGGACTTTATAAGCACAAAGATCAGAAAGTGGTCTAGTATATTGTACAAATCAAGAAATGTAAGCAAGGTGATGGAAAGCTGTATTAATCATGCTATGCTTTTTTTAATTATTATTATTAGCAGTACAGGGTTTGATCTCAAGGCATGTAAGTACTTTATACCTCTTGAGTCATGCCTCCTCCAGCAGTTTTTGCTTTCTTTTTTCAACTGTTGTCTTACTTTTTGCCTAGGCTTTTTTTTTTGCAAGTTGTGGGGCTTGAACTCAGGGTCTGAGAACTGTCCTATGCTTTTTTTGCATAGCTGGTATTATACATATAAACCATTGTACATAACTCTTCACTGGATGAGCTGTGTCTCCTCAAGCCTCAATTCTCCCAATCTGAGCCTCCTGAATAGTTAGTATTACAAGTGTGAGCCACCACACTCAGAAGTGGTGACGTAAGTTACATCTCTTAGCTTTCCTTAGCATTTAAGCATCTCATTCTTCAATATAAACATTAGTCAAGGATCACTAGACATACGAAGAAATCTTCCAAGTTAAAAAGTACACAGTTTGGGGCCGGGAGTTTGGCCTAGTGGTTAAAGTGCTTGCCTAGCATGCATGAAGACCTGGGTTCGATTCCTCGGTACCACATACATAGAAAAAAGCCGGAAGTGGTGCTGAGGCTCAAGTGGTAGAGCTCTAGCCTTGAGAAAGTCCAAGGACAGTGCTCAGGCCCTGAGCTCCAGCACAGGACTGGAAAAAAAAAAAAGAAAGCACACAGTTTGATAAGTTATATGTATTGTGTATATGTACACTATACAATCATCATGATCAAAATAATGAATGTGTTTCTCATGCCCAAAAAGTAGCGTTTTTTGCCTTGCCATCCTTTTAATTTATATATATATATATATATATATATATATATATATATATTTGTGGGTCTTGATGTTTGAACTTGGCCTGGGCATTGTCTCTGAGCTCTTCAGCTCATGGATCCAGCCCTACCCCACAGCACCACTCCTTGTTTTGTTGATTCTATGTTTTTTTTTTTTACTCCAATTCATTTAATTCTGCTTTGATTTTAATAATTTGCTTCCTTCTACCGGAATTGGGATTGATTTGTTGCTCTTTTTCCAAGAGTTTAAGATGCGACATTAAATTGTTGGTTTGCGATTTTTCCAATTTATTAATGTAGGCACTCAGAGCTATAAATTTTCCTCTGAGTACTGCCTTTGCTGTGTCCCAAAGGAGCTGGTATTTTGTGTGCTCCTTTTTGTTAAATTTCATAAACTGTTGAATTTCTGTTCTGATCTTCTTGCTGACCCATTGGTGATTCAACAATGTGTTGTTCAATCTTCATGAGTTACAGGGTTTTCGTTGGTGGAGATTGGTATTCAGTTCCAATTTGATGCCCTTATGGTTTGAGAGAATGCAAGAAATAATTTCAGTGTTTCTGGATTTGTACAGGTTTGCTTTATGCTGTAAAATGTGGTCTATTTTAGAAAATGTACCATGTGCTGCTGAAAAAAGTATATTCTGGTGTTGCTGGGTGAAATAATCTGCAGATGTCTGTTACATCTAATTGGTCTACACAGTTGTTCAATTCTGAGGTTTCTCTGTTGAGTTTTTGCCTGGTGGATCTGTGTATAGGTGAGATGTATGTTAACATCACCAACAGTCACTGTGTTTCGATCTATGTATGGTTTTAGTGAAAGTAAAGTTTGCTTGATGAAGTTTGGGATTAGGTGTATAGACCTTTAGGATGGTTATATCCTTCCGGAGGAGAGACACCTTTATTAGTATGTAATAAATTTCATTGACTCTTCTCACTAATTTTAGTTTGAAGTCTATTTTATCTGATATGAGGATGGCAACTCCAGACTGTTTATGGAGGCTGGTAGCTTGATAGATTTTGTTCCAACCTCTTACTTTCAAAATATGTTTGTTTTTAACCCTAAGATACCACCTTACCCCAATTAGAATTGCCAAGATTCTGAACTCAGGCAATGACAGATGCTGGCGGGGTTGTGGAGAAAAAGGAACTCTACTGCACTGCTAGTGGGAATGTAAGCAAGTTCAGCCACTCTGGAAAGCAGTGTGGAGGTTTCTTAAAGAACAGAAAATAGACCTTCCCTACTATCCTGCCATACCACTCCTGGGCATCTATCCTGAACATCATAACCCAGGACACCTGCTCAGCTATCTTCATCTCTGCACTATTCACAATAGCCAAGTGATGGAAACAATCCAGATGCCCTACTGCAGATGAATGGGTAAAAAATGTGATATATATATATATGTATATATATATATATACATACAATGGAATTCTACATAGCCAACAGACAAGATAAAATAATGGCATTTGCAGGGAATTGGATGAATCTAGAGTGAATCATGTTGAGTGAGATAAGTCAAGACCAAAGGAACAAAAGGCGTAAGGTATTCTTAATATGTGGCTATTAGATCCAAACAGCACAAGAGCGAGGACTCAATGTTTGTGTACCCAATGCTATGGATATGGTATTGGAAATATAAACACAACTACAAAGACATAATAATTTATGACTCTATAGACATAATGTTTTATTATATATATTAATATGTATCTGTGACATACAAACCCTTAGCCTAATTTTAATTATGTTCTAAAATCTAAGAGCCAGTGATTGTATATAGAGATTCCCTTCTTGAATATTTGTTTGTTAAACACGTCATTTGAAATATGATGTAAAAATCAATGTTAATAAATTTTTTTTTTTACCCATCCTGGGCTTGAGCTCAGGACCTGAGCACTCTGCTCTTGAACTTTCTCAAGGGCAGTGCTCTAGCACTTGAGCCTCAGCATCACTTCCAGCTCATTTTTTCTATGTATGTAGGATCAAGGAATCAAACCCAGGTCTTCATGCATTCCAGGCAAGCCCTTTACCACTAGGCCAAACTCCCAGCCCTGTTAATAAATACTTTAAATAAAAAAAGTATGTTTGTTTTTTTTGGCAAGATGTATCTCTTGAAGACAGCAGAACAATGGATCTTGGTTTTTAGTCCAACTCTAGACAGTCTATGCTGTTTAATTGGAGAATTAAGTCCATTGATACTGAGGCTTAGGATTGAAAAAATATTTACTAGTTCTTGCCATTTTTTAAATTTCAATAGGGCCTGTCGCTTGCCATTCTTTTTTTTAAATATATTTTTTATTGTAATTAATAGAAGGGTTACATTATATTCACCAGATAGAATGTGCATTACATAACAAACATTGCTACCCCTTCTCATGTTTTTGTGCCTATTTCCCTCCCCCTGGCTTGTCAGTTCTTGTGATAATCAGCTGGTATGATTTTTTAGGTGCCAATTCTCTATCAGTACCATGCTTGTTTTGATTTTCAATGTGTAGAAAATCTTTGAGAATTTTCTGTCATGCCTATCTGTTCACTACATACGTAATGTTGCAACTTTTCCTTGGAATGGAAGGTTTTTATTGTTCCCTCAGTTATGAATGAGAGCTTAGCTGGGTACAGTATTCTTGGTTGGTAGTTATTTGTCTTTAGGGCATGACATACATCCTTCCAAGCTCTTCTTGCTTACATGGTCTCTGCTGAGAAATCTGTGGTTATTCTGATTAGTTTTCCTTTGTAACTGAGTGTTCTCTTTTCCCTGGCCACTTTTAGGATTCTTTCCTTGGTCTCTATTGATCCTGTATGGATTATAATGTGGTGGTGGGATGTCCTTTTTTGGTCAGGTCTGTTTGGGGTTTTAAAAGCTTCTTGTATTTGGATGGGCCTGCCCTTTTGGATATTTGGGAAGTTCTCTGAGACGATTCCCTGAAGTACATTTCTAATTCCATTGACCTCTTTCTCCAGGCCCTCCTCAATACCTATTAGCCTTTAATTAGGCTTCCTAATTGCATCTTGGAGCTCCTGAAGAGATCTCTCATATTTTCTATGTTTGGCTCATTTTCTGATCTTTTTCTATAACATCTAGATTATTTTCAACCCTGGAGAGTCTCTCTTCTGCATTGTCTAACCTGCTATCAATACTTTCTACTTTGTTCTTCATCTCCCTTCCTTCCAATTGGTCATTTTTGATGCCTTGCAGCTCTTGTTTTAGATCTTCTATGGACTTCTTTAACTCCTTGATTTTGATTTGAGTGGTCTCTTTGAAGTCCTTTGGCTCAGCAGTTTTACTCTTATTGGACATTTGTTGGAGTTCAGTCAGCTTTTTGTTCGTGAATGCTATGAATTCTTTTATTTTTCTATGATTGGCATCCTCATGTTCACGTATATCCTTCTGTATGTTTTCAAACTTTTCATTGATCATGTTTACCAATTGCATTTGTATAGTATTTAGAGAACTCTACTCTAGGTTTGCCATTGACTGCTCTATTGCCTGTTTATATTGGGTGGGAGATGCTATTCCTTGATTTGCCATTTTTCTTGAGTTTCTTGTTCTGCCCCCTTGAAAATGGGCACACAAGATTACAATTTTAAGATATAATCAACCTAGAGCTCTATAGCTGCCCACACTATAGAAGTTCACTATTTTAGACTGGTTTATCACTCTCTTTCCCCTTTTGTGCACTTACAGACAAATCGAACACCACCATTGAACACAGTTTTATGGTAAAAAAACACACAACCCAATCTTTATGCTATTAAAGTCACTCTGGACCTACAGTATAATTTAACACACACACACACACACACACACACACACACACACACATATATACACAGTATATATGCAGTCTTGGTCAACAACAATCAACTGTAGATCTATGCATTAGATCAATTGCAGAAGGAACAAAGAACCAGAAATAGAAAAATAGTATGAAACACAAGAGGGGAAATAAGAAAGGAGTAATGTAGGAGTGTAAGAATAATATAGTAATGAAAGAAAGGGATAGAGTGAGGATAACTGAGTGACCTAAAGTGATAGAAAGGGAAAATAACTGAATATAAAATTTAGAAAAAAATAACATAAAATGATAAAAAATAAAGAGTAATAAAAAGAATATATAAAGAAAAGAGGAAAATATATATGAGAGAGATCAATGATAAAAAGAAAAAAGAAGAGAAAAAAGAAGAAAAAGAAAAAGAGAAAAAAGGGGACACCTTATAATTGTGAGTTCTTAAACAAGTAATACTAAGATTAAGAACCAACAGATTAAAAAGCAGGGGGCCGTAGCAATAAAAATATAATTTGTAACAAGTCTGTACACAATGCTGTCACTATGTTTCTAGGAATAACCAAAATGACAGAAGGAAAGAGAAAAGAAAGAAGAAAAATATAGAATTAAAAAATATTATTTTTAAAAAAAAGAAGGAAAAAAGGGGATGGAGGTAAAATGGGAAAAAAAGAAAAAAACAAGTAAAAATGCAAACGAAAAAAGCAGTAAAATTTGAAAAAAATATAGTTAAAAAGATATTCTTCAGGTTTTTTTTTGAGGGGGGTAGGTGGGAAACTTGTGTCTCTACTGAATTTGGGATCCAAACACTTTTTTTTTTATTGTAATTAGTAAAAGGGTTACATGATATTTGCCAGATAGAAGGTGCATTAATTCACATACATTGATACCCTTTCACATGTCTTGGTACCCATTTCCCTCCCCCCCCCCCCCCCCCGTCTTGGTTTTCCCCCTTCCCTATCAAATTTCAAATATCCAAATACAAATAAATTCAATATATCAGATAACAAAGTGAGATACTATAACAATATGAGATAACCAAGGGACAGTAAAGGAGATGAGAGACAACATAGTACATTAAGGACAACAATCATTCGTTATATGGCTTCCAAACACTTTAAGAAAGCTTTTTCTCCTGTGGTGATTTGGCTTCACTGGTTTTTCTGATCATTTTGCTTGATTTGGCAGAAAAAATTGTGCCTTACAGATTTGGTTTGAGGACTCTGTGACAGTTCACTCAGGTTAATTTACTGGCAGGTTGGTGAGCTTTATGAGTCCTGCAGGAGAAAGTTGACTATTTTCAGTAGCTTGAGCTTTAGCTGCCTCTGGGAAAAACCTTTGTCCTTTTGAATGATGGTGCCGCCAGCACTTCTCAGGCTCCAGCTGGTATGGCAGGGTCTTTGCCAGCAGTCAAGATGGCGCTGCTGTTGGCTGGTGAAGGAGGGGCTATCTTCCCACTGCAGTTGTGTGAGCAGAAGTGAAATGTTTTTAATGAGGTACTCACAAATCCCTTGGCTGTCTGAGTCTGTGAAGCTGGCAGGTCCGTGCCACGGATAGGTGATGGGCTCGCGGCTGGGTCAGGCTCTGTCTATAGCCGGCAGGTCTGCGCTGCTGAGAAGCATTGTCCAATCAGGTACCAGAGGGAGGCTTTATTTTCACAGACGCTCGTTTGGGGAGTGGCTGGTGCCATGGCTGCCAATGGTGTGGCCTCCTTTCTTCTTGAGCTGGATGCCTAGCTTTTTCCTCTCTGACTGAGATCTCTGTGGTGCTAAAGCTTACTTAGGATCCATTTTTAGGTATAAACTTTCCTCTAGGAAGCTAGAACTGGTATCTTGGTGAGAGCTCAGAAAGACCCTCTCTGAACCGCTGCCATCTTCTGCCCAATCTCCACTTCTGGTTTTCTGGTGGTTATTGGAGATAAGTCTCATGGACTTTGGTGCCCGGGCTGGCTTTGAACCGCAATCCTCAGATCTCAGCCTCCTGAGTAGCTAGGATTCCAGGCGTGAGTCACCACACCCGCAGCAATTCTTTTTATTTGATCATCAATGTTTCATTGATAAGATATTCTATTACTAACTTATCTATTCCTCTCTTGATAGGTTTTGAGTTGTTTCCACTTTGAGGTTATTACAATTACAGTTTTTACAAATGTTCTTGTGCAAGTTATTTTTTTTCTTGTGGGGTTTGAACTAGGCCTGGGTGCTGTCTCTGAGTTCTTCAGCTCAAGGCTACCACCCTACCGTTGAGACAAGCCCTACTTTCCGTTTTCTAGAAGTTAACTGGAGATAAGAGTCTCAGGTCCTTTTGTGTCCTGGCTGGCTTTGAACCTGGATCCTCAGATCTCAGCCTCCTGAGTAGCTACGATTACAGGTGTGAACCATCACGACCGGCTTGTACAAGTCATTTTATAGACATATTTTCTTCAGGAAATACCTAGTGTGAACTAGATGGGTTGTATATACTTAGCTTTTTTCTTTTTGGTCCCAGCCCAGGACTCGAACTTGTCACCTGATGCTTTTGCTCATTGGCTAATACTCTAACAAATAAGCCAGGTCTCTGTTCAACACATTTATTTAACTTTATAATAAACTTTCAAGCTGTTTCTGGAAACTAGCCATACTATTTTATATTTCTATCAGCAGTATAAGAGTTCTGGTCACTCTAATCTTTGCTAACAGCAGGGTTAGACAATTAAGAAAAAAAACTGTTCAAGCAGTTATGGTCACAGCATAATTAAGAAAATGGCACAGACGTTTCCATTTGTCCCTGGATCCCTTCACATGCATTTCCTTCCCTAATATTGTTATGTACCACCAAAATAATAGTTGTTAAAAACATTGTTCCAGTTGGGTACTGGTGGCTCAAGCCTGTAATCCTAGCTAAGCAGGAAGCTGAGATCTGAGGATCACTATTTGAAGCCAGCTGGGGCAGGAAAGTCCATGAGACTCTACTCTCCAACAAACCACCAGAAAACCAGAGTGGATCTGTGGATTAAAGTGGTAGAGCACTAGTCTTGAGCAAAAGAGCTCAGGGCCAGCACCTAGGCCCAGAGTTCAAGCCCCATCACCAACCAAAACAATAACAAAAATAAAACCATTGTTTATTCATGCAGAATATTTTATAGGCTTGAAATACTGTGAGGCATTTCCCTATCATAAATGTCTGTGCTGCAGCTTTTCCTTCCATCCACTGCAACCCTGGGCTACTACTGCTCTTATTGTGTTCATGGCTTTACCTCATCCAGAATGTCACAAACTTGGAATCAAACACTTTCTAACTGCTCTGTTGTGAGGTGGCTTTTGAGAAGTGCTTTAGATCTTGAAATCTCTGTTCTTATGAATGGACTAATGCTGTTATAAAAAGCCTTTTTTGTCATTTAAAAATTTTGTTATTGTCAGGGTAATGTATAGAGGGGTTACAGTTGCATTCACCAGATAGTAGGTGCATTATATTCTCACACACTGATACCCCTTCTCATGTTTTTGTCTCCATTTCCCTCTCCCCAACCCCTTCCAATCATTTTGTTTTCCCCCATCCCTTTCTTATTTCAAATACACAAATAAACATATATACAATATATCAGGTAACAAAGTCAGATACAGTAACAATATGAGATTAACCAAAGGGCAACAAAAGAGAAATAACATAGTACATTAAGAACAACCGTCACACAAGATAAAGCTCTTGTTTCCATATCCTAGAGATCCTTTCATTTAGTCTCACCCTATATTACCTTATGAACCTAGGTTTTGTGCTCTTTCTTGTCATTTTTAATGGGCCTTCATGTTGTTGGTTTACTTTTCCCTGACACGAGTACTTTTGCCTATACCTACACACACACACACACACACACACACACGCCCACACATTTCTAGCATTTCTATGTATAGATATAGGCATTTCTATGTACAGATATATGAATAGATAAATATATGTATATGTTTTATGTGTAGAGATAGACTTATCTCATGCATATACATACACATAATTATACATATACATACACACAAAATATCAGAATTAGAAATTACAATAGCCATTTGTTTTGTTTTCTTTTTTTGTTGGTCATGGGACTTGAACTCTGGGCCTGGGTACTTTCCCTGAGCTTTTTAGCTCAAGGCTACTGCCCAACTCCTGGGCCTGGGCATTGTCCCAGAGCTCTTTAGCTCAAGGCTACCACTGTACTACTTGAGCACCACTTCCCGTTTTCTGGTTGTTAATTGGAGATAAGAGTCTCATGTTCTGTATAGCTCGGGTTGGTTTTGTACCGAGATCCTCAGATCTTAGCCTCCTTCGTATTTGGGATTACTAGCATGAGTCACCATGCCTGGCTCATTTTTTTAGGGGGGTCATGGGACCTGAACTTGGCCTGGGTGCTGTCTCTGAGCTTTTCAGCTCAAGGCTACCACCCTACTCTTGAGCCAAGCCATGCTTCCCCTTTTCTAGAGGTTAATTGGAGATAAGAGTCTAAGGTCCTTTTGTGCCCAAGTTGGCTTTGAACCTGGATCCTCAGATCTCAGCCTCCTGAGTAGCTAGGATTACAGGTGTGAGCTACTGCACCTGGCTTGGCTCAATTTTTATTGTAATGTATAGAGGGATCACAATTATATTCTTTAGGTAGTAGGTACATTACTTCACACACTTTTATACCCCTTCTTATGTTTTTGTTCCCATTTTCCCCACCCCTCCCTCTCCCAATCATCTTGTTTTCCCCCTTCCCTTTCCTATTTTAAATAAAAATGTATATACAATATATCATTTTTTCTTATATTTGGTTTCCTAGCTTACAGTCTTACTTCTTTTCCCTCTTCTCTTACTTCTACATCTCTTGTTCCCAAGTATATCTTGAGCAATCTACTTTAATTTGAGAATCCTAAAACCTAATTGTCTTTCCAAATCTGCCTAACAAGTGACTAAACCTCCAAACACAAGGGACTGTGGGCAACAGTGTCCAGCAAGAAAGTACTCATTACCTTAGATGTAGAAATATAACCCATTTCTTTGTACATCACCTTGACAAGAAAATTAAATTAAGAAAAGAGTCTATGGGGCCGGGAGTTTGGCCTAGTGGTTAAAGTGCTTGCCTAGCATGCATGAAGACCCGGGTTCGATTCCTTGGTACCACACACATAGAAATAAAGCCAGAAGTAGTCTGAGGCTCAAGTGGAAGAGCTCCAGCCTTGAGAAAGTCCAAGGACAGTGCTCAGGCCCTGAGTTCAAGCCCAGGACTGGCAAAAAAAAAAAAGAAAAGAGTCTATGTTCCATTATTGTTACTCATTTGTCAGTGAACTCAATAACCCTCTCTGGGCATTTTCATTCATTAATATTTCCTAAATGCATGTCATCAGTCCAAACTTCTCTTCTGAGTTCCAGGCTCATTATTCAATTATCTTATTTAACTTCTGGATCTGGATGTGACAAACTAAAAATGAATCCCATCTCCTTCTTGACCTGATTTTACCCTTAATCTCTATTTCAGTATATACAGACATCAAAACCCATGGCTGAGCCAAAAATCTGTAAGTCATTCTAAACTCTTCTTATCCCATTATTTATTTCATCACCAAGTAGTGCTGATTTTGAAAGAGGATAATGTTCACTGACCTAGCTAACTCCATTGTACCCCCTTGCTGCCATTTCCATTCTTTTGTCTCCAAGTCTCTCCTCGACCCATAGTCAGGGACTCGTATAGGTCAGGATTAATGGTTAAGCATCTTATGACAAATGGTAAAACTGCATTTCAGAAAGACAGCTCTATCTTATCAGGACCAGATAACACCCAACATCCTCAGATATTCAAACATTTTAGGATAATTATCAATTGGAAGACAGCTTTGACCATAGACACCTAATTACACATACCAATGTTAACAGTCACTTTGTAGCCATCTTGGCATACAGGAAGAACCAGGCTGCCTGCAGAGTATTAATCACACTTATTTATAACATGGCCCCATTTGGCCAGTCTAGTAACTATGGTCTGCATACATAATCAACAAATATACTTGTGACTCTGCATACCTCTCGGTTTCTATCCTCAAGTTTTCCTCTAATTACACCATATATAAACATCTATCTATCTATCTATCTATCTATCTATCTATCTATCTATCTATCTAATCTATCTCAGTACCCAGAAGACAATCTTGGGGGGGGGGTCACTGAGTCTCTTTGTCTCCTTAACCTGACAGCATTGTTAATTGCCAGTGCTTCTTTCTTTCTTTCTTTTTTCTTTTTCTTTTTGCCAGGTCTGGGAAAAAGCCCACTGTCCTTGGGCTTTCTCAAGGCTGGAGCTCTACCACTTGAGCCACAGCACCACTTCTGGCTTTTTCTATGTATGTGGTACTGAGGAATCAAACCCAGGTCTTCATGTATACTAGGCAAGCACCCAACTACTCGGCCAAACCTCCGGCCCTTTTTTCTTTCTTTTTTAATCTATATTTTATTTTTTTAATTTACACTATTGTTATTATGGAGGTGTTAAAAAGAGGGGTTATTTTTATATGAGTCAGGTAACAAGTATATTTCCTTTCATACAGCATCATCTGGTCCCTGCAGTGCTTGTTTCTTGAATTGGTGTATAGGAATGGTGGCTAAACCTAGTCCAATTAGGACTCCCAGAGCTAGAGATGTCACCTGAACACTCCTGTTTTAATTTTTTCTCATAAATCTCCCTCAGAGTTATATACTTCTATTTACTTCTATCCACTCCCGCTTGATGGATGTTAAGTCTAAGATATTGCATCTTTCTCCTAACTGACTTCCACAGCTTCTCAATTAGTCTATCGGCATCATCACTTAGAGTTCACTTCTCTATACTTAAAGCTAGAAGTCTAATAGCATTGCGTATAATGCCCTGCATGGTTCTGCTCGAATCAATGTTCTCGGATGTATGAAGACTTTCTTTTCTCACTCATTGTCTTTCTATAGGAATGCCAACTTTTATCTCAGAACATTGACTCATGAAGTTTTTGCTTACTCTCTTACTCTCTCTGTCTCTCTGTCTCTCTCTCTGTCTCTCTGTCTCTGTCTCTGTCTCTGTCTCTGTCTCTGTCTCTCTCTCTCTCTCTCTCTCTCTCTCTCTTTTGCTCATCCACTAGATTTTAGGGTAGATACCATTTCCTCAGTAAAGTCTTCCTTGGCATTCTATGAGAAGTCAGGCAGCAACCCCTACACTTCCTAGAGAACAATATATCCTGGAAATCCTATAAACCTTTCTTTCTGTGCTAGTGCTGGGGCTTGATATCAGATCCTGAGCATTGTCTCTGAGCTTTTATTTATTAAAAAATTATTGTCAAGTGATATGTATAGAGAGGGGTTCCAATTACATTCATCAGATAGTAGGTACATTATTTCTTGAACATTGATACCCCTTCCCACGGTTTGTTTTCCCCAGTTTCCCTCCTGCCACCCCCTCCCAATCATCTTGTTTTTTTCTTTCCCTTTACTATTTCAAATAAACAAATAAACGTATATACAATATACCAGGTACCAAAGTCGGATACAATAACAGCATGAGATAAACAATAAGGGGGAAAAAAGAGAAAAGATATAACTTCCCATAGTACATTAAGAACAATGATCACAAAGATAAATCATAGCTCATATTTGTGAGAAATCACATATATATGGTGAATGAAAATGGATAAAAGATACCTACTAAATTAATAGAAATCATGCCATGAGAAGCATCTTAAGGTTTGTGTTGTTTGAAAAAAAAATCTCTGTGTAAGACAGAAAGAGAGAAGAGAAGGAAGTGAGGAAGTCAGGGAGTGAGAGGAATATTTTATAATTTACTTTTTTTTTGCCAGTGCCAGGGACAGTGCTCAACGCCTGAGCACTGTCCCTGGGCTTTCTCAAGGCTACAGTTCTACCACTGGAGCCTCAGCACCATTTCCAGCTTCTTCTATGTGTGTGGTACCGAGGAACTGAACCCAGGTCTTCATGCATGCTAGGTAAGCACTCTACCACTAGGCCAAACTCCTGGCCCTATAACTTACTTTTATTTATTGGGTTACTTAGCTTTTTATTTTATTAATCCTAGTTCAGTTGGTAGTACATTAATCAGGAAGAATACCTAGTGCATGACCAAGTTAATAACTAAAATAGCCCATTGTCATGAATCCCTCAATATATACGTAGCATACCTGAGCTTCTTTTTTGCTCAAGGTTAACTACCACTTGAGCTACAGCTCCACTTCTGGCAGTTTTTTTTTCCTGTAGTTAATTTGAGTTAAGAGTTTTGTAGATGTTCCTGCCCAGGCTGGCTAAGAATCACCATGCTCAGATATAGCTCCCTAAGTAGCTAGGATTGCCAGGCACTGGTGGCTTAGGCCTGTAATCCTAGCTGCTCAGGAGGCTGAGATCTGAGAATCACAGATCAAAGCCAGCCAGGGCACTAAAGACTGTGAGGCTTTTATCTCCATTTAATCACCAGAAAATCGGAAGTGGTATTGTGGCTCAAGGAGTAAGGCGGTAGCTTTGAGCAGAAGAGGTCAGGTACAGTGGCCAGGTCCAGTGCTCAAGTCCCATGACCAACCAAAAAAATAAATGAAGAGCTAGCAATATAGGTTTGCACCACCAGCCCTTGGAAAAAAATATATTTTTAACACAGTATTCTTGCTATTGTCTAGTTTGTTGATGCTTTACAGCTTACTAGGGTTATAACTTTCACCAATGCATAGACTATGTGATGAATAAATGAATGAATCAATGAATTTCAGTATTTATTCAGATTATAAACTCTCTAGTTGCAAGCTTCAGATCTCCACTGAGACTAACACAATGCATTGTACACTCCTTTCTCCTCTATGTTTGTGTATAATTGAATCAACAAATATTTGATGTGAGCATGAATTAGGATACATAAAATTACTCAATTTTTCTTCAGAATGTCCTCACTTATGTTTATGATGAGCATTTTTTCCTACTCCCCATATGGTCCATATTTTTTTTACTTTATCTTCTGTAAAATGGCATATTCACAAAGTGAGAATAAAGAAGTATAGAAGTATATCCTTCAAGATTGCAAACTTTTCACTCACAATTTCATTTGGCATTTTATAGTACTTTACAGTCAGTGCTTACGTCTGTATTAACTATTTGAGACATAAAATTTTCAGAAGTATATATGCTTCTGATTACATGATTCATTCTCTGTGACGAGAGGAAGCTTCTCTAGCCAGCAATTATTTCTTTATTAATGCCGTAGTATTTATTATTATCCCAGAAATGGATTTGCTGTGTTGCACTTAAATCACTATATAATTTTAAATAAGAAGACTATGCTCATGTAAAAGGTGTTCTTATTTCTGAGAAGAGAAGAGATAACAACTGTGCTTATGAGGGAATGGCATTAACTGAGAATATTAAATCAAATATCAGAACTGAGATGTGCACTGTGGGTGACAATCCATCCATACTTCTCCCTCTTCCTTTCATCTATGTAAATTAAAGCTGCAGGAGCCATCTTTGTATACACTTCTCCAACAGTCTGTTATGCTGTCTTGCTGAATCTATAAAATGAAAGAGGTGGCACAACTGTTCTTATTTACTTTGAATTGTTGGACATAGGGAAGTAATCACCTAGAGAGCACAACTCTTGCTTGCATACTGGGAGTGTTACAGAGTGGATAGCTTTGAAATGCATGTTCTGTGCTCCCAAAGCAAAACATAGTTTTTTTTTAAAAAAAGAACTAAACTAAGAGTACAAAGACTTGCAGTATAATTTTCAATCTGTCTCTGTAATTATGAATGCCTCACAAATCTCTCTGGGCTCTTGCTCTGTTTTGTAGAACAGAGTTCATCATACCTCTACTTATTATTCACATGATTGCACTGAGCATCAAATGAAGAAAGCACAAAATGTTCAATTTAAAAATATCCTAGTGAGGATAAAGAACAAAATTAGTTGGCACTTCAGACACCTTATCCCCCTCTTCCCTGGCTGTCACAATCACTGGCCACAGACAATGATACAGGTTTATACAACTTACAACTAGACATACAAGTAAATGCACCAATAATTTTACAAGTGGGGAGAGCATAAAATGTGGGATATTAGAAAATAGGGAAAATAATGAGACTATAAAATGGTAAGTCTCACAAATTTATAGTTGTTAAAATTTATGCTGGGATGAAGAAAATAATGTAATGCTCTTTACATTCATCAGACAGGAGATGTTTGGTATCAGAAAACAAAACAATCAGCATTTATTGTCCCAAAATCAAAATGACCTGCTAAATATTAATGCAAATATTGTTTTTATACAATATGAATCCATTTCAAATATAAAATGAGTTCAAACAAAAGATACGAATTTTTTTCTTCCATACAATTATTCATTTTTGCTAAAAATTCTTTTGTATAAATGCAGGTGAATAAAATGCATTACTAAATATACAATTAAAATGCACTAAATATACCCAAGTATACTTACTTAATAAATATGAAGGGATCTGAAGTGGAGAAAGTCACTTATAAGTCAAAAGCTTCAGATTTGGCATGGACAGAAAGGTTGGGCAGGACGAACCCATCTTTCCTTGTTTAAAATTAACATTTACTACCTAATATATGGTACATAAGCTTTTTGTAATATACCTTGTTTTATACAACACATGTTTCTGTAATGTACGAAACATATATTAGAACTTAAGTTATGTCAAAACTTTATTGAAAGTTTATCATTTAAAGAGTTCACTGGATGAGTCTTTGTGAGGACAAGTTATTTAAAATTGCTGATATTTGAGATTATTGACTTACTAAAAACATCAATTTCATATGATTCAATAACTATCATTTGTTGTATTAAAACAGAGGATGCCTACATATGAATTACCTACTTGTGTATAATCAGCTAACATGCAAATTGAGACAGAATTGCGTAGAGCATTTTGAACAGAAGGTTAAATTCAAATTGTACCTCCTACATACTTTAGCTGACTCTGAGCAGTAATATCTATTAATTAATATATACCTGATGATACAGTACAATTTAATACAAGCGGAGAATTTACTTCCTTTATAGTAAGTTTGCTATTATGAAAACACTCAGTTTTTTTTCCTAAAGAGTAAATAGCACATGAGTCACCGTAGTTATACTTCTGCTTAAATGAATCTCCACGTATGTTACCATTGGAAATTGGGAGTAGCTATTTTAGTGTAATCTGTACTATGTGCTTTGGTTAATGCTAAACTTCTGGATCCCATGGGATGGTTGTGATGAAAGGTTGTAATTATTTTCCCCATGAGTAACCTGATCATAAATGAAGATTCTTCATTTATGTCAGAGTTTATAAGCAGTTTTAATCTCCTGCAATTGGAGTTGGGGAGGGCCAGGTGCATAGGGAATAGATCTGTAGTGTGTCTTCGTGAAATTCACCAATATGACACTGATTATCTTGCTATTTACCTCTGTTGCACAAACATGTTAATTTAATGTTCATTTATCCAGCCACTAACTTCTCAACCGTAAAGTGCATTCAAATACTGTGAGCATAAAAAGGCAAACTTGGAATGAAGGGAGATATGTGTCTTTATGTGCTGAAGTGCAGTTCCAGCCTTTGATGAATTCCACATTAATTTTTTACGTGAAATTTGAGTATTGAATAAGAGATAGAACTTAATCCATAAAGATGTAATGAGTCACTTTGCATTTTGAAAAATATAAGCCTCAAGGAAGTAGTACGTATATCTGTGCTTTTTAATTTAATTTAATTTAATTTTTTTGCCAATCCTGGGGCTTGAGCTTAGGGCCCGAGCACTGTCCTTGGGCTTTCTCCAGGTAGAGGTCTACCACTTAAGCCACAGCACCACTTCTAGATTTTTCTATGTATGTGGTACTAAGGAATCAAACCTGGGTCTTCATGCATGCTAGGCAAGCACTCTACCACTAGGTCAAACTCCTGGCCCCATGTCTGTGTTTTAGTCTACATGCTCATTTGTTCTGAATGATGCAGAATGAGGTTGCCATCTCTGTCTACACATTTGTAACAGGTGTGGCAGAGTCAGCCTTGCTGCTAAATTTAGCTTTGCACGTGGGGATTTCATACTTTGCAGCCCCTTGGCGAGGGGAGCATTGACAAATGACTGTGTATAAAAGTGGAAAGCACTTGGGAATTTCACTACCAAGCTACATTTAGATCACAGTAAAGGGGCCAGTCTAAATTGGTCACAGACTATGGAGAGATACATGTGTGGAGGAGGTGGCATTAACTTCACATCAATTCTGTTTCTGTTACCACCACTGCATTTCCTGAGGGAGCCACCTTGTGAAACCTAATGATCATATTTTAAGTACAAGATAAGACTGATTTTTTTTGAGTAGATAAAATCTCTCACAGGGATACTATGTTTTTGGTGGCAAAATATGACCGGCTTTGTATTGTTTGATTTGTACATGATAACTCATTCCTTTGATTTCCTTTTTGAAAGTTAATTCCAAAAAACTCAAATTCGCTACTACCAATATACTGGGATAGAAGTTTTAAAATATATTTTTCCTATAGTTAAATGAAACACTTTATCCTTTGGCAGAGATCAGGAAAGGAAGAACATTGGGAACATAAATGTGACAGTTGAGGACATTGATCTCAAAAAGGATTTGTTCAATTTATTTAGTTCTATCTTCTTTGTCTCTCTTTGCTTTTCTTGTATTCAGATGTAAAAAGAGTCTGGTAATGACTGAACAGCACTCTGATCATTTCTCAGCAGGGAAAACATGAGACCCAGAAAGCTGGAATGCTTTGTCCCAAACCACAATCATTCAGTGACAGAATACCAAGATTATTTCATTTCTTTTTTTTTTTTTTGCCAGTCCTGGGCTTGAGCTCAGGGCCTGAGCACTGTCCTTTGGACTTTCTCAAGGATACAGCTCTACCACTTGAGCCTCAGCACTACTTCCAGCTTTTTTCTATGTATGTGGTACCGAGGAATCAAACCTGGGTCTTTGTGCATGCTAGGCAAGCACTCTACCATTAGGCCAAACTCCCGGCCCCAGATTATTTAATTTCTTCTTTAGAGTACATTTCGATGTTCTTTGCTAAAGCCAGCTTTAAACAAAGTTTACATTTGTGTGCAGCACAGTCCTCGAGCGAGATGGGGAGGGAGAGAAAGGCAAAGAAGCTGCCTGTATAATGACGAGTTCTTTATGAGAACCCTTTGACTTAATTTTTCCTTGATTTGAGGACAGCTCATCATTCCAGATTTCAGTAATACATCTGTAATTATTGGAGTTTTTTACAGTCCAGTAATAGTAATAACACAGATATAATATGCACATTTTTCTCACTAGATGAGTTTATTTACTAGAAACTTCTTTCTGAAGACTTTCTCTGTAAATGGAAAATTTCTTTAAATCTCTTCCTTCATTTAAGACAAACCTAAAGGACTGAGACAATCAAATTTCCTTTTGGGGTACAGTTTAGTGGTCCCTTCCATTAACCACTGACATGATCTAGGAGACCTCTAGTTTAAGTTCAAAGTTATTCTTTAGAGCCAAAGTGATAAATCTTGTCTTTTCTTCGGAATCCCCTCTTGGAACATTCATAACTTTCAATGTCACGTTCTCCTTGTTCATTCTTGAGGCTTCCAGCAATCTTGTATTTTCCCTAACAGCTGAATATGAATTTCTGTGGTCTGAGCTTTGTTCAAGGCCCAGGAGCTCTGTGGTTACTATGGAAACCTGCCCTCCCAACAAGCTGCCATTTCCTATATTCCCTTAAAAGAATGAGTCTTAAGCTTCTTACGTGTCTCACAAGCATAATGAAAATGAAGAACAGCACAAAGAAAACATGATCCGCTTGTTGTAATGTTGGAAGCTTCATGTACAAAAGGAAAGTTTCCTGGACACCAACTGAATAAGTGGTCATTGAGATCTATTAATGTTTGTCTTCATTGTGGCTTTAAGGAGTGGGAATTCTACTCTGCATCTCGACATCTGTGAACTGAGGAACACTTTCTGTGCTCTCAGTGGTGATGGGCGAGATGACATGTTTGAGCCGAAGGAGCATTGTGAAGAGTAGGATAAGGAGAATAGCCAGAAGACTCAGGAATAAACCCACATACATATATAGGTTAGAATACTTGTCTGCAGTGGTGTCAACCTCTGTTGCCACAGTTGGAAAATGGGCCCGCCCAGTGAGATTTCCATGGTACTTCAAATGCACCTCCGTCATCACTCAAGACTAATTGATACCTGCTTCTGTTTGTTTTCTATTTCCCTCGAGGCATTCCACAGTCACTTTGTCTGTCTTGAATATATTGGGAGTGTTTTAACAATCTGATGCCAAAAAACAAACAAACAAACAAACCACTCTTGGAGCAAAATCAGTAGGGCAAAAGCAAGGTAAAAGAGATGTTTTAATTTGGCAATTGCTACCTTGTTCTGTCCTCTGGCACAGCAAGCAGCTCCCTGCAAATAGGTCGTATCAGAACTTCTTACCCTTAAGAAAAGTAAATAAAGCTTTATTTTTCACACTCCTAGTATTACACTAATTCAAACAAATGGTGAAACTGCTTACTAATACTGGTATGGAGACAAGAATCCTATAGTATACTCTATTAGACTTTTGCTCTATTTTGATGTAGGGAGAAAGGGCTGGGTTTTAGTCACAGCTCATCTAAATATGTGGACTAATTACATGGATACAATTGGGTTCTTCTCTGAGGAGACTTTGAAAATGCTCTTGGATATTTCTGGCTTAGCATATCTGAGTTTTCATCCTTCTTGTCTCTCTTTTTGAATCTTCCCTGAGCATGGAAATCATAATATTCCTGCCCAGCTGCCCAGCTTAAAGATTTTAAGTCTAGAAGATGTGATCTTTCTATAAGTTTGTTGACATTCCTCACTGTAGGCTGGAGTGAAAGTGTAGGCAGACCTGATAATTCTCAGATGGAAGAGATCTCAGAGATGCTTCCAGGTTAAGGCTCAGAAGATTTGTCTCTAAAGATTCTTCAGCAGATTTAGTCTCCTGAAAATAAAAAAAAATCAGGTATCAAAGAAGAATCGCATGGCAATTTATTTTAATATGCAATAAACTCACTCAAAAAGGGCAAGGCCATTTGTAGCAAGGCCACAAATTTAATGCAATACCCATCAATATCCCAATGTCATTCTTTAAGGAAATAGAGAAGCAATCCAAAATTTCATATGGAATAATAAAAGACCCCGTACAGCAAAAACAATTCTTAGCAGAAAGAACAGCACTGGAGGAATATCGATACCAAACTTTAGACTCTATTACAGAGCTGTAGTAACCACAACAGCCTGGTACTGGCATAAGAACAGGCCCGACGACCAATGGAATAGAACTGAAGACCCAGAAATCAATACGCAGACCTATGGCCACCTAATCTTTGATAAGGGAGCCAAAAAAATAAAATAGAAGAAACACAGCCTCTTCAAAACGTGGTGCTGGTAGAACTGGTTAAGAACCTACAGAAAACTAAAGTTGGATCCTTCTAGGTCATCCTGCACAAGGATTAATTCCAAATGGATCAAAGACCTTGAGGTAAAAGCAGATACCCTGAAAATATTACAAGCAGGAATAGGAGATACACCAGGTCTCCTTGGCACAGATCAAAACTTTCTTAATAAAGACCCAGAAAGGGGCTGGGAGTTTGGCCTAGTGGTAGAGTGCTTGCCTAGCATGCATGAAAGCCTGGGTTTGATTCCTCCGTACCACATTCATAGAAAAAAAGCTGGAAGTGGTGCTGTGGCTCAAGAGATAGAGCTCTAGCCTTGAGAAAAGTCCAAGGACAGCGCTCAGGCCCCGAGTTCAAGCCCCATGACTGCAAAAAAAGACCCAGAAATATAACAAATTAAAGAAAGTTTGGACACATGGGACTGCATTAAACTGCAGAGCTTCTGTATGGCAAAGGACATAGCTAGCAAGTTAAACAGAAAGCCCACAAAGTGGGAGAAGATCTTCACTAGCCATACAACAGACAAAGGCTTCATATCTAATATATATCTACAGGTAAAAAAAATTGGATCTTGATGGGCGAGGTGGCTCATGCCTGTAATCCTAGCTACTCAGGAGGCTGAGATATGAGGATCAAGGTTCAAAGCCAGCCCAGGCACAAAGGAACCTGAGATTCTCATCTCCAATTAAGCTCTAGAAAATGGGAAGTGGGGCTTGGATCAAGGGTAGTGCGGTAGCCTTGAGTTGAAGAGTTCAGGGACAACGTCCAGGCCCAGGGGTAGGGTGGTAGCCTTGAGCTGAAGAGCTCAGGGACAGTGCCCAGGCGCATTTCAAGCCCTATGACCCACAAAAAAATGAATCTCTCAAAAACAAATCTTCAGGGCCGGGAGTTTGGCCTAGTGGTTAAAGTGTTTGCCTAGCACGCACGAAGATCCGGGTTCGATTCCTCGGTACCACATACATAGAAAAAAGCTGGAAGTGGTGCTGAGGCTCAAGTGGTAGAGCTCTAGCCTTGAGAAAACCCAAGGACAGTGCTCAGGCCCTGAGCTCAAGCCCAGGACTGGCAAAAAAAAAAACAAATCTTCAAAGAAACAAACATCCCATTAAAAGATGGGCTAAAGACTTAGACTTCTCTGAAGAGTAAATAGGAATGGCCTATAGACACATGAAGAAATGCTTGACATCTCTGGACATAAAAGAAATGCAAAGCAAAACAACCTTGAGATTTCACTTCACTCTAGTTAGAATGGCCATCATCAAGAAATCTAATAACCACAGATGCTTGCAGGCATATGGCCAGGAGGGATCACTACTACACTTTTGGTGGGAGTGCAAACTTGTTCAGCCACTTTGGAAAGCAGTATGGCGATTCCTCAAAAGACTAAACATAGAGCTCCCCTATGACCCAGCAAGTCCATTCCTTGGCATTTACCCAATCTTCCAGAAACAAGGACATACTAAATCCACTAGCACAATGATGTTCATTGCAGCACTATTACCATAGCAAAGATATGAAACCAACCCCCTCAATAGATGAGTGGATCAAGAAGATGTGATACTTATATAAAATGGAATTCTATGCTGCCATCAGAAAGAATGACATCACCCCATTTGTAAGTAAATGGAATGACTTGGGAAAAAAATCATATTAAGTGAAGTAAGCCAGACCCAAAGGAACATAGGCTCCATGGTTTCCCTCATTTGTCATAATTAGTACACATTTAGGACTCTCCTAGCAGAGGATTACAATAGCTCAAAACCTAGGTACATAAGGTCATATAAGATGAGATCAAATTACAGTAGGCCTCCTTGGCACAGGTCGAAACTTTCTTAATAAGGACCAAGAATCACAACAAATCAGAGAAAGGCTGGATAAGTGGGACTGCATTAAACTGCAGAGCTTTTGTATGGCAAAGGACATAGCTAGTAAACTAATCAGGAAGCCTACAGAGTGGGAGAAGATCTTCACCAACCAAACAACGGACAAAGGCCTCATATCTAAAATATATCAACAACTCAAAAAATTGAATCACTCCAAAACTAACCTCCAAAGTAACAATAATCCCATTAAAAAATGGGCCAAAGACTTAAAGAGAGTCTTCTCTGAAGAAGAAACAAAAATGGCCTATAGACACATGAAGAAATGCTCAACATCTCTGGTCATAAAAGAAATGCAAATCAAAACAACTCTAAGATTCCACCTCACTCCAGTTAGAATGGCCAGGATCAGGAAAACGAATGACAACAGATGCTGGAGGGGATGTGGCCAGGAGGGATCACTACTACACTGTTGGTGGGAGTGCAAACTCGTTCAACCACTATGGAAAGCAGTGTGGCAGTGCCACAAAAGGCTAAACATAGAACTCCCCTATGACCCAGCAATTCTACTACTTGGCATTTACCCAACCACCCAGAAACAAGGACATACTAAACCCACTAGCACAACAATGTTCATTGCAGCACTATTCATGATAGCAAAGATATGGAACCAACCTAGATGTCCCTCAGTTGATGAGTGGATCAACAAGTTATGGTATTTGTACACAATGGAATTCTATGCTGCTGTCAGAAAGAATGACATCGCTCCATTTGTTAGGAAATGGAAAGACTTAGAAAAAATCATATTAAGTGAAGTAAGCCAGACTCAAAGGAACTTAGGCTCAATGGTTTCCCTCATTTGTCATAATCAGTAGAAACCTTGGGCTCTACTAGCAGAGATTTGCAATAGAGCAAAATCTTGATACATAAGGACATATAATGTGAAGCTAATTGAAAGGACCACCAGGATAGTGAAACAAAAGCCATATAATGAATGATTGTTGTCCTTAATGTACTATGTTGTATCTCATCTCCTTTGCTGTCCCTTGGTTATCTCATATTGGGATAGTATCTCACTTTGTTATCTGATATATTGAATTTATTTGTATTTGGATATTTGAAATTTGATAGGGAAGGGGGGAAAACCAAGACGGGTGGGGGGTGTGGGAGGGGAAGGAAACGGGTACCAAGACATGTGAAAGGGTATCAATGTATGTGAATTAATGCACCTTCTATCTGGCAAATATCATGTAACCCTTTTACTAATTACAATAAAAAAAGAACAGCAATCAAAAAAAAGATGAGATCAAATAAATTATTTTTTAGTATTTGCATATCATAAAGAATAGAATGGTATGGTTATTCTGAAAACATAGTGGCACTCTTCATTATTAGGTAATACAGAATCTTATTTTTATTGGCAAAAATACATCACTTGTATAAATAGGGTCAATTATTTAAGTTAAAAGTAAAATTTTCTCAATACGATTTAGATTGCTATTTGAAGCATTAATTTTAATTATGGGTGAATAATATAAACATTATGAATAACTATCACTTGTCAAACTACTTTTTTTAGTCTTAAAAAATTTATTGTTGGGGTGATGTACAGTGGGATTATAGTTACATTCATCAGGTAGTTTGTACATTACTTCTTGAACATTGTTACCCCTTCCCATGTTTTTCTTCCACTTTCTCTCCCCCGTCCTTGCTTGTCATACTTCTTTATTTTTATGGGTCATAGGGTTTGAAATCTGGCCTGGGTGCTGTCACTGAGCTCTGAATTCAGCTCAAGGCTACGCCCTACCCCTGGAGCCACAGCCCTATTTCCTGTTTTCTAGTGGTTAACTGGAGATAAAAGACTTTTGTGCTTGGGCTGGATTTGAACCACAATCCTCAAATCTCAGCCTCTTGAGTAGCTAGGATTATAGGCGTGAGCAACCATGCCCGACTTTATCATACTTTTTTTCATATATATTTATTGTAATTAATAGAAGGATTACATTATACTCACCAGATCGAATGTGCATTACTTCACAAATATTGATACCATTTCTCATGTCTTGGTCCCCATTTCCCTCCCCCCACACCCACCCCTCATCTTGTTTTCCTCCCTTCCCTATCTGACTTCAAAAAACCAAATATGCATATATACAATATATCAGATAACCAGATGAAACACTGTAAAAATATGAGATAACCAAGGGACAGAAAAAGAGATAACATAGTACATTAAGGGCAACAATTATTATATGGCTTTTGTTTCTATGTCTTGGAGATCCTTTCATTTAGTGTCATTCTATATGGCCTTGTCTATCTAGGTTTTGTTTTATTTTAAATCTCTGCTAGGAGAGCCCAAGGTTTCTACTGATTATGACAAATGAGAGAAACCACTGAGCCTATGTTCCTTTGAGTCTGGCTTACTTCACTTAATATGATTTTTTCTAAGTCTTTCCATTTCCTAACAAATGGGGCGATGTCATTCTTTCTGACAGCAGCATAGAAGTCCATTGTGTGTAAACACCTCATCGTGTTGATCCACTCATCAACTGAAGGGCATCTGGGTTGGTTCTATATCTTTGCTCTGGTAAATAGTACTGCAATGAACATCATTGTGCTAGTGGATTTAGTATGTCCTTGTTTCTGGAAGATTGGGTAAATGCCAAGTAGTGGAATTGCTGGGTCATAGGGGAGCTCTATGTTTAGTCTTTTGAGGAACTGCAATACTGCTTTCCAAAGTGGATGAATGAGTTTGCACTCCCACCAAAAGTGTAGTAGTGATCCCTCCTGGCCATATCTCTGCCAGCATCTGTGGTTATTAGATTTCTTGATGATGGCCATTCTAACTAGAGTGAAGTGAAATCTCAAGGTTGTTTTTATTTGTATTTCTGTTATGTCCAGAGATGTCAAGCATTTCTTCATGTGTCTATAGGCCATTCTTATTTCTTCTTCAGAGAAGACTCTCTTTAAGTCTTTGGCCTATCTTTTAATGCTTCTTTGGAAATTAGTTTTGGAATGATTCAATTTTTTGAGCTATTGATATATTTTAGATGAGGCCTTTGTCCGTTGTATGGTTAATGAAGATCTTCTCCCACTCTGTAGGCTTTCTAGTTAATTTGCAAGCTATGTTGTTTGCCTTACAGAAACTCTGCAGTTTAATGAAGTCTCACTTATCCAGCCTTTCTCTGATTTGTTGTGTTTCTTGGTCCTTATTAAGAAAGTTTCGACCTGTGCCAAGGAGACCTAGTGTATCTCCTATTTTTTCTTGTAAAGTTTTCAGCGTATCTGCTTTTACCTTGAGGTCTTTGATCCATTTGCAGTTAATCCTGGTGCAGGGTGATGAAGAAGGTTCCAACTTTAGCTTTCTGCAGGTGCTTAACCAGTTCTGCCAGCACCACTTGTTGAAGAGGCTGTCTTTCTTCCATTCTATTTTTTGGCTCCCTTATCAAAAGATTAGTTGACCATATGTCTGTGGGTTAATATCTGGGTCCTCATTTCTCTCCCATTGGTCTTCAGGCCTGTTCTTGCCAGTACCAAGCTCTTTTGATCTTTGTCATACTTCTATGTGCAATTGTAACATATGGCTCAAGCCCAATTCTGTCTTTTGTTTACAGACCCAAGGAAAGTTAATAGAAATAGCTTCAACAGTCATATTATTCTTTCTATCACCTCTAGACTGAGAGCACTTCAGGTTAAATTTAAATTCCCTAGCATACATTACTATTTTTCTGTAATCTGTACTTTTTAGTTTATATACTTATTGTCTTCTATTTACCATGCAGAACAATCAGATTCACAAGAAATAAAAACAAAGAGGGAAGGTCTATTTTTTTTTGTCGGTCGTGGGGCTTGAACTATGGGCCTGGGCATTGTCCCTGAGCTCTTCAGCTCAAGGCTATCACCCTACCCCTGGAGCCACAGCACCACTTCCAGGAAGATCTATGTTTAAAATATCTTTGGAGCATTGATCTAAGAAACATTTTTGCTATGCTTAAAATATATTTTTGAAATATTCATTTTGTATATCTGTGTGTCATCACTGGGGTTTGAACTCAAGGCTTGAATGCTATCTCAACTTTTTGGCTGAAGGCTGACATTCTACAACTTGAGCCACAAGACTATTTTAGGTAATTTTTTGGTGGTTGATTGGAGATAAGACTCACTCAGGTTTGTCTAGCTGTGTGGGTTTCAAATGTTAGTCCTCAGATCTTAGCCTCTAAGTAGGCATGAGCTGACATATGCACTATAAACAAGATTTTCAAGTGATTCTTTGCACAGAGGACAGTGAGAATTAACTGCTGAGTTTTTGCTCTAGGTAGCTAATCTATTGTGTTGATGGTTTGGAGGTCCTACTTTCTTTTCTTTCTTTTTCTTTTTTTTGTCGGTCGTAGGGCTTAAACTCTGAGACTTGGCACTGTCCCTTAACTCTTCAGCTCAAGGCTACCGCCCTACCCCTTGAGTTACAGTGCCACTTCAGGTTTTCTAGTGGTTAATTGGAGATAAGAATCTCATGGACTTTAGTACCAGGGCTGGCTTTGAACCTCGATCCTCAGTTCTCAGCCTTCTGTATCTAGGTTTTGAGCTATTGTAATCTTCTGCTAGGAGAGTCCAAGGTTTGTACTAATTATTACAAATGAGGGAAGCCATTGAGCCTATGTTCCTTTGAGTCTGCCTTACTTCACTTAATATGACTTTTTCCAAGTCTTTCCATTTCCTTACAAATGGGGCAATGTTGTTCCTTCTGATGGCAGCATAGATTCCATTGTGTATAAATACCACATCTTGTTGTTGATCTGATCATCTACTGAAGGGCATCTGGGTTGGTTCCATATCTTTGCTATGGTGAATAGTGCTGCAAAGAACATCGTTGTGCTAGTGTGTCTAGTATGTCCTTGTTTCTGGACAATTCTCCCCTCTTTTCTTTTCTTTTCTTTCTTTCTTTCTTTCTTTCTTTCTTTCTTTCTTTCTTTCTTTCTTTCTTTCTTTCTTTTTTTCTTCCTTCCTTCCTTCCTTCCTTCCTTCCTTCCTTCCATCCTGGGGTTTGAACTCAGTGCAAGGATGCTGTCCCTGAGCTTCTCTGTACTCACGGCTACTGCTCCACCACTTGAGTAACAGTACTATTTCTGGGTTTTCTTGAGTAGTTTAATGAAAATAAGAGTCTTATGGACTTTCTTTCCTGGGGTGCATTTGAACTACGATCTTCAGATCTCAGTGTCTTAAGTACCTAGGATTTTAGGCACAGGTCACTAGTGTCCAACTTTGCAGCTCCTTTATTTAAGGATGACATTGGCACATGGGTAAGAGCTTAATAGGCATTTTATTTTTTAATCCCTGTATACTAGGATTTGAACTCAAGTTCTTTTTTTTGTGTGTGTATATGGGTCATGGGGCTTGAACTCTGGGTTTGGGCACTATCTCTGAGCTCTTCAGCCCAAGGCTTCCACCCTACTCCTTGAACAACAGCACCACTTCCCATTTTTCTAGTGATTAACTGGAGATAAGAGTCTCACATTCTTTAGTTCCTGGGATGGCTTTGAACAGTGATACTCAGGTCTCAGCCTCCTGAGTATCAAGAATTACAGGCATGAGCCACTGTGCCCAGCTGAACTCAGGTTCTTGAACTTACTACTAGGCACTCTTGCCACTGAGCCACACACTAGTCCTAATTTCTGCTCAAATCTAGCACTCTACCACTTGAGCCACAGCTCCACTTCCAACTTTTTGGTGGCTAGTTGAAGATACATGTCTCATGTACTTTCCTACCAGGGATGGCTTCTGGCCATGGTCCTCAGATCTCATCTTCCTGAATAGCTAGGATTACAGGTATGAGTCACTGGTGCCCAGCTTTTGCTGGCTATTTTGAAGATAGGATCATTTTATGCCCTTAGATGCAATCCACCAGTTCAGCTTCCCAGAAGCTAGAATAGCAGGGCCCTTTGAGACATTTTTTCATATATTTTTATTATAATTAATAGAAGGGTTACATTATATTCACCAGAGAGAAGGTGCATTATTTCACAAACATTGATGCCCTTTCTCGTGTTTTGGTTCCCATTTCTCTCCCCCACCCCTGCCCCTCATCTTGTTTTCCCCCTTCCCTATCCTATTTCAAATAACCAAATAAACATATATACAATATATCAGATAACAAGGTAAAATACTGTAACAATATGAGATAACCAAGGGACAGCAAAAGAGATGAGAGCATAGTACATTAAGGACAATAATCATTCATTATATGGCTTTTGTTTCTATATCCTGGAGGTCCTTTCATTTAGTGTCATATTATATGGCCTTATGTATCTAGGTTTTGCTCTATTGTAAATCTCTGCTAGGAGAGCCCAAGGTTTCTACTGATTATGACAAATGAGGGAAACCACTAAGCCTATGTTCCTTTGAGTATGGCTTACTTTACTTAATATGATTTTTTTCTAAGTCTTTCCATTTCCTTACAAATGGGGCAATGTCGTTCTTTCTAATGGCAGCATAGAATTCTGTTGTGTATAAATACTACATCTTGTTGATCTACTCATCAACTGAGGGGCATCTGGGTTGGTTCCATATCTTTGCTATGGTAAATTGTGCTAGTGGATTTAGTATGTCCTTATTTCTGGATGATTGGGTAAATGCCAAGTAGTGGAATTGCTGGGTCATAGGGGAGCTCTAGTTTAATCTTTTGAGGAACTGCCATACTGTTTTAGGAGACATTTTTATTCTGCCTGGGCTGGCCTTGAACACTGACCCCAACAATTTCAGCCTCTCAAGTAGTGTGAGGCACTGGTACCTGGCTCATACATTACTTTATTTTTCAGAACAGAAGTGGAAAAGTAAACACTCGTTGCTAATGTAAACCATGTGGGAGAGGACTCTACAGTACTGTATTATCTTTTATGCCCTTAGGATTTCAAACCCACAAAATTGGATATGTAGTATATTGGATAAGTTATACTTCTTGGTACATTGTTGTCACTAGTAAAATAAGGCGTGTTTGCAATAGTATAATAAACATCTATATGCAAACACCTGCGACCAAATACCTATCAACTTTAAGAGTGAGAATTGTAGCATGTACACACACACACACACACACACACATACACACACACACACACACGTATATTCCTCCCTATCCTATTTCCTTATCTACTTCTCTATATGCAGGTAAAAACACATACATGCATACCACACAGATATGCCTAAATACTGTTAGCATTGTTTTGAATTTTATTTCTTGAAAAAGTATAAATCTGTTGTACTATTTAATGTGCCATTTTTTAGCCTACATTCTAATACCATGCATTTTACTTATGACTATCCTTTTTGGTTTTGCCGGTCCTGGCACTTGAACTCAGGGCCTGAACACAAAGTCCTTGGGCTTTCCTCAAGGCTAGAGCTCCACCACTTGAGCCTCAGCACCTTTTCTGGCTTTTCTTAGTGTATGTGGTACCGAGGAATCGAATCTGGGTTTTTGTGCATGTAAGGCAAGCATTCTACCATTAGGCCAAACTCCTGGCCTACTTATGACTATTCTAATAGGATAAAAAAGGAATAAATATTGATGGCCCACATATTGTTTTGAGACTCCTTACTGTATTTTGAATCTATTATTTTTTAGCTTGACATTCAAGTCTGTCAATGCCAAGGCCAATCTCAATTCCTTTGATTCCTTTCTTTTCTAACCAATCCACTATACTCAGTCTTCTCCTAATGCCAGTCTTTTTGTCTGAAAGGTTCCTTCCATGTTTACATACTTCAGCACAAATTCTTCAAGATTCAGCTCATGATTTCTTATCACAATCTTAATTCCCACAGTGCTTTTTTTTTCCTCAGAGGAATTCCTTTCCTAACATTGCAAATATCTAGTATATATTTTGAGACTTGGAGTGTGGTTCCCATGGTAGAGACCCTGTTAGACAAGTACAAAAACCCGATTTCATTCCCTGCCATCACCAAAACTAAAAAGAAAAGCAAAATAATTCTTTGTGGATAAATATTTTACGTCCTATATTAGCTGCCCAATAATAAATGAAGAAATGCATAGCTATCATTGCAGAAATGCATTTAGCATCAATAACTTGAAGAGAAATAGTCTTCTCTAATTACAGATTTGACCATTGATACTTATTTGCAATGCATAGGATCAGAACCTCAATGGGTACTCAAATGCCTTATATCCAATGGTATAATGTCTGAAAATAATTTCTGTACCTGTGTGTTTAAAACAACTTATAGATTACTTGTAGTAAATACTATGTAATTGCTATGTAAATAATTACTATATTTACTTTTTAGGGAATAATGACAAGAAATAAGTATGTGCTTATTTAGTGGAGACACTTTTTTTCAAACTGTTGATTTGTACTTACTTGATTCTGGCTGTTTGAACCTATAGATTGAGAACTCTTGAATGTGGAGGGCTAATTCTATAACTTGAAGAACAGCTTGAATTTCTCTTTACTTTATAATACCTTCTATCACTTCCACCTTTAGTTGTGTAAACTAAATTTCTGATTATAAACTGGAATTAAAGAAAAATACCTTTGTTGAAACTTTATTTTTTTTTTATTTTTTTGCCAGTTCTGGACCTTGAACTCAGGGCCTGGGCACTGTCCTTTGGTTTTCTCAAGGCTAGAGCTCTACCACTTGAGCCACAACACCACTTCTGGCTTTTTCTACATATGTGATACTGAGGAATTGAACCTGGGTCTTCATGAGTGCTAGGCAAGCACTCTACCACTAGGCTAAACTCCCAGCCCTGACGCTTTATTTTTAAGTGGTCTTTCTGTTATAAAAATTTGAAGGAAGATTACAGAACAAGGGTAAAATTTTAAATTTTGGAAAGAATAACTGAATTCATCAGGAATTTTTACTGACTTTACCTATACAAGTAACTATGAATGTTCCTTAGGTCTGAATATTTATTAAATATTTATTATAATCTATGAAGCATGGTGAATCTTTAGACAACAATGATTTCAGTTATAGATGTGTGTTTCTCTAAATCTTTCCTTTGAGGGTTTGGAAAACCAAGTACATAATTTCTTACATCGTCTGTAGGGTGCAGGACTGTAAAAACCCTGGTCACTTCAGACTGGTCTATCAGTTTAATTTTTTAAATCTATTAAAGACTTTGAAATGGCTAAGAAATTACATATCAGGTGATTTTCTGGTCCTATAACTGTATCAATTTCTCATAAAAGCTATTCTAACAGGATTCCCATGGTTCTCTTTGCTAACTAATTAATGAATTACAAAGATAATGTGATTATTCCATGAAAAGCTTTACATCATTTGGAAAGAAAACTCATTCAACTTCAAAAGGAACAAAATTCTATTCATTCTGAAGAATCTTATTACTATGGAAAGACCTTTAGAAAATTATTTTCAATTTCTGTAGTCCTTCCTTGAATACAAGTCAACAAAAATCAAGTCCTATTCTTCATAAAATTAGATGTTACAAACTAGTGAGTAATTAAAAAGAGTGAGAAATGGGAAAAAGAGTGATGGGTAAAGAAAGGAAAGGAGTGACAGGAACAAGGAAGAGGGAAAAAGAAATACTGAGAACTGAGTAAGAGAATGGGGGATAAGGCAAAGTGATAAGAGGTAGGAGGAAGCAAAAAAGAAAGGAAGTAGAAAATATTGGAAGAGAGAAGCAGAAAGGAAATACAAAATAAAAAGTAAAGAAAATAATTTAGTAATTGGCCAAAGTCCAACATTAACTTGATTCTGGTTTACTAAACTATAAATCAAAATACTTACAAGTGATGTGAATGCACCTTTGATTTTCCTTTTGCATATTTTTGTGATTAACTTAATACCATTCCTGACTTAAAAATCATGTGCTTTTAATAAGAACACTGAAATGTCAAGTTTTCCATAATGTTTGATATTACCACACCAACAAAGTAACATATACCTCCAGATTGTGAATTTTCTCGTTACCATGAGGAGGGAATTTGGAGCTTTCTTCATCTATTAACCCATAGGGGATTAGTTGAATGAAGTGCATTTCTAATGAGAGCAACAGAGGTGTGCATGGGTCTCTAAAATCAGATAAACATTTCGTCAACAAAACTTTGAGTGCTATCCAAGTTACAGACACTAAGCTTGTAATATGGAAACAATTGCATCCTTATCCTTATTTTCTTCCTTGACATGCTTCTAGCAGTAAATTTACTTTTTTTTTTTGCTAGTCCTGGGCTTGAGCTCAGGGCCTGAGCACTGTCCTTGGATTTTCTCAAGGTTAGAGCTCTACCACTTGAGCCTCAGCACAATTTCCGGCTGTTTTCTATGTATGTGGTACCGAGGAATCGAATCCGGGTCTTCGTGCATGCTAGGCAAGCATGCTACCACTAGGCCAAACTCCTGGCTCGTAAATTTACTTTTTATTGATAAGATTCTGAAACCAATCCAGTGGTAATTTTACATTTTTCTGCATAACTCCAGAGCTGAAATACCATCAAACAACTAAGAGAATTATTCCAAAAAGCAAGCCACAATATCAGTAGGTTTCAAGAGTTAACATATTCTTTTTATATGTATCTGCCTAACAAGTGAGAAAATTCTAAGGCACGTCAGAGCTACTAGAGTATCAAGTTCCGTATCAACGTATGTCAAAACAATTTCAGCAGCAAGTGATTTTTCAATGGCTGGAACCATTAAGTAATAAGCTTGCACAGGTGGGAGTTGCTATGCCTTCTGCTGCAGATGGTGCCTATTTGTCACACCTGCCGATAAATAAATTAATACCACTCACATCAAGGGGAATAGCACCATTATATTGCCAAGTCTTTCTTACCTTGTTCACAGAATGAATGGGCTGGTCATTTTAATACCGTTTTGAAGCTTGCACTGACAGGCAACGTGTTCGGGAACATCTCTGAGTATCTGTAAAATAGAATGAGAATGTTGTTTTGCCAAAGGAGCCAGTCTATATTTCTGCAAAGTGTGCTTTTCCTTCCATTTTTCCTGAAGAGTCAGCCCTTTGCAGAAAATCAGAAAATCACCTTCCGTTAGTTACTAAAAAATGCCAGTGGCCACTTACGGTTTCAGAGAGCAGGTTCAGATGCCTGTTTCTTCTAAGCTCTGAAGAGCAGAGCCGTTTGGGATGTGTATGTCTGGAACACTTGAATGGAAGCTGCCTGAATTAGTTTAGTACTCAGTTCCTCACAGGCTGGCAACAGTTTAGAGTATGCAGGGAAGGTTGCAATTCCACGGCTGTGCTCTGCCTTAGCGGTGGAGCCCCAGAGAGAGGGAGGAGATTAGAGAGAAGCTGAAGCAAAGTTTGTGTAAGCCTTCCAGTTTAACCCCTTGGAGGCTTCTTCATGAATCTGTAGGATTAGAGAAGGCTCCTCTTTGTAAAAGCTGCTTCATATTATTTAAGAGGATTAGTTCTCTTGCTCAATTCAAGAGAATTTTTTTCCCGTTAAGTCTCATGGCAATATTTATTCAGAAATGAAACAAAACATGCCAGGATATGGTGGTATTTAATAATTCCACCTTCATTATAAAATTATGTGTATGTTTCCAGGTTTGGGAAGCTCCTTTTACTCACCAAGTTAATACAAGTACTTTGAATATACTGTGAATTTTTTATTTATTTATTTTTTCTAATTTTTTAATTAAAGAATTTATTAACATTGATTTTTACATCATATTTCAAATGACGTGTTTAACAAACAGGTATTCAAGAAGGGAATCTCTATATACAATCACTGGCACTTAGATTTTTAGAACATAATTAAAATTAGGCTGAGGGTTTGTATGTCATAGATACATAATAATCTATGTAATAAAACATTTACTGTGGACCTGAGTTTCTGGTTCAAGATAGAACATCTTTTGAAGAAAGTATATTTAACACAGGCTATATGGTCCATTAGAAATGATTCAACTGTCTGTGCTTGAAATGTTTTTAGTATCCTGTAAATAGCAAGGAGAACATTGATAAGTCTTTTTTCTCTTTTATAGGCATATATTAATTGTGACATTTCCACATATGCATATAATAAACTTGGATCATATATACCTACGTATTACTTTCCTGTTCACCTGAGATGAACATTTCTGGAATACCTAATCTGCATAAAATATTTGACAAAGAATTTCAGTAAATTTTTCCAACCATCATGTGACCCAATTATGACTCTCTTTACGAGTAAGGGAACTGAGGCTGAGACACATTCTATGATTCAGTTTTAGTGAACCCAAAGCCATCATTTAATAGCAAGGTATAGTAATATCAAGATCTTTATTCTCTGAAGCAGTGGCTCTTAACCTTAGCAATCAGTGGGAGCTACACAGTAGACTTCATCTCCTTCACAAATAATTATTCAAGGCTGGGAGTTTGGACTAGTGGTACAGTGCTTGCCTAGCATGCACAGAGACACGGATTTGATTCCATGTTACCACACACATTGAAAAAGCTGGAATTGGTGCTGTGGATCAAGTGGTAGAGCACTAGCCTTGAGAAAGCACAAGGACAGTGCTCAGGTACTGAGTTCAAACCGCAGGACTGGCAAAAATAAAAAGAAATAATTATTCAATTACTATGCCTACAGCCTCTCAATTAAGAACAGCTAAAAGTCCCCAGGTCACTTCTCCAATATACCATTATTATTGCATTGTCCTACAGTAATACCTGGTCCACAACAATAATAATAATATTAGTGACAGTGTCTTGCCAATGTTTAAAAGTTTACTGGGTTGGAGATATGACTTAGTGCTAGAGCACTTGACTAGCATGCATGAGATATTGGAATCTATCCCCCATCACTGCTAAAAAAATAAAAATAAAATAGAAGTATGGGGGTGATTTTGTCTTCATTCCCAATTCTCCTTAAACCTCACTCATCTTAGGTCTTTCATTTCTCTTATTGCTGAGAATCGTTCCTTAAAATCCTCAGTGCTTTACCAGCATGACTGAGTACTCTCTCAAATAAGTGTAGTGTTCTGGAATATCTTACACTGGAATGATATAACTAAGGTTCTCAGAGTATAGATTAAATTCCATAAGTTTTCCTAGAGGACTGATTTTACTTGAATATTTGGATAACAATATCACAATTTGCTGGGCTCCGGTGACTCATGCCTGTAATCCTAGATACTCATGAGGCTGAGATCTAAGGATCATGGTTCAAAGGCAGTCTGAGCATGAAAATCTGTGAGACTCTTATCTCCAATTAACCACCAGAAAACCAGAAGTCGTGCTGTGGCTGAAGTGGTAGAGCGCTAGCCTTGAGCTGAATTGCTCAAGGACAGTACTCAGGCCCGGAGTTCAAAGCCCATGATCACAAAAGAAAAAAGAAAAAAAGAAAAAAAATCACACCTTATGTGATAATTCTAAACATAGTTTTTATGACAATGTACATATATTGTATAGTAAATTTGAGCCTGGAGCTTACTATAGAGCCTGGAGCTTCAAATTTATGATCTTCCTGGTTCTACCTCTTCAGTGGTGAGATTATAGGCATATACCACCATTCTCTCTTCACAATTTTAAGTCCATTTCTATGAGTCAGCATGAGAAGTCAGAGAAATCTGGCATGTGATGGGGCCTTTTTGGAGTACTTGAAATTCCTCAGAGATACATGTTCATTATCCTCTGCAGTTTTAGTTATTTTGGTGGGAAAGTTCAAAGATCTTGGTATAGCAGAAAGACCAGGGTCTTTGAAGTCATACAGCCTTGGGATCTGGTTTTAGCTTTGATCTGTATTTTACAAATCACCTTAAGAAAGTCACTTTCTATGAACATCAATTTTCTTGCCTGTAAAGCAAGAGACGTTTTAAAAGGGAGGATAGTGAAAAATACCTCTAAAGCATATATTAGGGATGTGCAGTAAGTATGGATGTTGTCCCAACATTTTAGATATAAGAAAAATGAAGAGGCTACTTGAATTGAACTGTTGGTTTCACAAGGTTCAGTTTATTTTTTCTAATTTATGTAACATAGAATTATAATTAAAGTTTCTAAGCAGACATAACAGATATTCTATAATATATGGAAAATTCAAATGTTAATGCAGTATATACAGAATTTACAAGATTAATGCTCCAGAAAATAAAAAGAGCTCCCTTCTGGGAAAGAGTGGGAGGAGAAATTTGTGAAAATACTTCTCTGAAGAGAGTTGTTGCCAGGCTAAGGCTACTTCATCTTCCATGGTAGTGTTAGGGTTGGGAAATAATTTCTTCTTTACCTAACAAGTAATAAAAGGGTATTTCACCAGACCTTGACATTTATTCCCTGCAGTAGAAAGACAGATGACTGAAGATATAAACTATTCAAAGCTGATATAGCCCTTGGAGAAGAGGGTAGTGTTTTAAAAATTTGTCCGTGCTGAGAATGTTTGAGTGCTTCCTGGGAACCAAATAGTGGCCACACAAGAGAGAAAGACAGGGTCAATGTATCCTGGATCCTATCTAATACAAGCACCTAGAGTAGTGGAAGGATCCAAGCAACAGGAACCTAGAGACAACTATTGTATTCCTAGGGGAGAAATGAATTTAAAAATAGAAATGTCTAAGCCTCTCAGATTACTGAAGAAATATCTTCAGTTCTGGAGAACACAAAGACCCACAATACAGAAGCAGAGGAGTCCATTTTACTATGAGAAAAATGATTGCTTTTCTCACCTCCTTTTCCTGGCTCTGTCTCATCATCCTGCAGATTGAGAGTGGAGCTAGGAAGTGGAGGGAAAACAGAATTTATCACTCTTCTTTCTCCAAAGACAAGTAGTCACAGTCTGTAGGCCTTATCATGGTAAAGACTGGTGTGGGATGCACCTACATAAACATAGTACATAGGTGGTGGAGAGGAGAGGATTATAGCTTGAGGCAAAACATAGGAAGACAATATCAAAAAGAAACAAAACAAAAAACAAAAACAGCAAAGCTGAGCATGATGTTTCATGCCTGTAATCTCAGCCACATGAAAGGTAGAGAGAAGTAAGATTTGTATCTCAGGCTAGGCAAGCAAAAGTGTGAAATTATTTGATTTTGGTATCCTGTGTATTGTATATATATATGTATATATATATTGTATATATATTGTATATATATGTATATATATATATATATATGAATTAGGGAAGAGAAGGGGAACAACAAAATGGTGAAATGAAGGACAAAGGGCAAACCAATTCAACAGTGTTACTCACAAGACAGTATGTTGGAAATGAACTTTACAACTTGTGAGGGGATTGGAGGGAGGGACAATGGGAGAAAACTGAGGGAGTAGATAACAACATTTAATAAGAAATGTACTCACTACCTTATGTATGTAACTGAACTCCTCTGTATATCACCTTGACAATAAAATTAATTATTTTTGTGGGTCATGGGGCTTGAACTTGGTCTAAGCGCTATGCCTGAGCTCTTCAGCTCATGGCTACCACCCTACTCTTGAGCCAAGCCCCACTTCCCTTTTCTAGAGGTTAATTGAAGATAAGAGTCTCAGGTCCTTTTGTGCCAGTGCTGGCTTTGAACCTTGATCCTCACATTTCAGCCTCCTGTGTAGCTAGGATTACAGGCGTGAGCCACTGTGCCAAACTAAAACTAAATGTTTTCAAAAAAAGAGAGAAAGGGGCCAGGAGTTAAGCCTAGTGGTAGAGTGCTTGTCTAGCATGCATGGATGCATACCCAAGTTCTATTCTTTGGCACCACATACATAGAAAAAGCCACAAGTGGTGCTGTGTCTAAATTGGTAGAGCTCTACTATTGAGAAGGCCCTAGGAGAGTGGAGTTCAAAGCCGAGAGAGAGAGAGAGGAGAGAGAGAGAGAGAGAGAGAGAGAGAGAGAGAGAGAGAGAGAGAGAGAGAGAGAGAGAATTTTTTTTGCCATGAAGAGCCAGATAGCAATTTTTTTTATATTCTCAAAATTTTATTGAGCATTAAACACTTGCACTTTCATTGGCTGTGGATATAAACATTTATTAATGATTATAATATTATATAATTATATATAGTTAATATATAATTACATATAACATCTGTAATTATAATGTTATAATATTATTACAAATATTTTCCAACTGGAATTGTAAAGCAGAGAGCATTGAATTCATCCTCACTAATACAGTCACAATGCATATTTATTGTGAAAGGCCACCGAGCTGTCAGCAAGTAATGGCTCATGTGTGCCCAGCATGTCCAGAAAACACTTATGTAAGCACAGTCTTTTAAGAAATATGGGGTGATAATTCAGAGAGCAAATATTTTAGACTATTGGACTTATAGGTTCATATTGTATGTTCTTTTTGCAACTAGCGATTTTAAATGTAAAACGAATGATCATACCTTTATTATGATTGAAAATGTGTTTAGGCACTTGAGGAAAAACACAGAACATTATTTTGCTTCCTTGGGAATCAGGACTTCTGGGAAGATGAGTATTGAGGTGGGAAATGAAGGATAAGCAGGAATTAGAGTCAAAGGATTAGTGTGGAATTCAAGGCACAGGAAGCTTCCAGAATGTAGATACCAAAGCTAAAGAGAGTTAGGGAAGTATAGAAAGAGGTAACTGAGCCTTAGAGAGGTTAGTTTCATTCAACTTGTTGGAGCTTATACTTTTAACCCTATTGTTTCTGACATAAAGCCTGTATTCTTAGCCACTGTGTCATATTGCTGCCCCAGATACTTAAGCTATGTCTATGATCTACTTCTAGTATTTGTAGACTAGCCGCTCTATTGGACTCACATTTTATTTTCCTGGAAGTGAAATGTCAGAGTTCTAAAGAGCTTTCAGATCTTTCAAATAAAACAGTGAATCAATAATATTAGGTTGGCTTAATTAGACCTCTAGTTCTTTTTATAAACAACCCCTTTCTCCTAATAAAATGTAGGACAGGGGCTGGGAGTTTAGCCTAGTTATAGACTGTTTGCCTAGCATACACGAAGACCTGGGTTTGTTTACTCAGTACCATATACATAGAAAAATCTGGAAGTGGTGCTGTGGTTCAAGGGGTAGAACTCTAACCTTGAGAAAGCCAAAGGACAGTGCTCAGGCCCTGAGTTCAAGCCCCAGGACTGGCAAAAAAAATGCAGGACATTTTTGCACAAATTCAAGGTATTCACTTGTTTCACCTACATAGTATAATTCTTTTGCATTTTTATATCCTGGTGCCTGGATAGTTATTTAAAATATAATTTTATTGTTATTATTAAGGTGTCCTACACAGGGGCTAGCATTTCCTAAATCAGGTAATGTGTACATTTGGGCAGTATCATCCTTCCTTTGCTTTCCCATCAGTTTCCCCTTCCTATCCCTGCTCACAAGTTATATAGTTATTTTACCAAATAGCATATAATGAATAGCATAATTGTATTTGTTTACCTTTCCTTCTTACCTATCTGTGATATCTTTTTGCCCCCCAAAAGAAAAATAATAAAGTAAACAGCATCACCAACAGAAACCCATGTTTCCATTTCCTAGAATTCATTTCCATGACTAGTTTTTAAAGGTTCAGAGGAGTTACAACTTCAGATTTCTCCTCTCAAGTTATCCTCCTTTAGTCTGATGGTTAGTGTCATGCAGGACACTTTTTCAGATAGGTAAGCTGTAGCACCACTTAATGTAATAGCTTACAATCTTGTTACATGTTTAGACATATAAAGGCTTGAAATATTGTTCCTGTCTTCATTAATCATAGTGATGACCTTAGGCAAGTGAGTTTACTCAGCACAGATTAAATCTGTCAGTTTTTAATTGATTGCTTAATGATTTTTACTGAGATAGCATGATTTTAAAAAGGTAAATTAGCCACACAGCAGCTATCCTTAAAGCCTGCCATGTATTTTTGGAGTCAGCAAGAAGCGAAACTGAAATGAGGAGGAGAGGATAAAAATGGTCCAATATTGATGCATTGTGGCTTTCTACTACACATTAGCATTTAACCAGTTCTGTTCTTTTCACCCGGGGAACTATTAAAATACTGACTTTATATGAGGATGGCGACACACATCAATATGTATCACTAATATATCACTTTCTATAATCATGATTGTTTTTTCTACTTTGTCTATGGGTTACCTTGAAAGTTTAAATCAGTCACCAATATGTACATTAATGTGACTCTAAAAATAGTATTCCAAATAGGACTAAGAATTAGGTTATATTTCCTACTTTATTTTGCAAATATAAAATAGGAAATATAACCTAGAGTTTCTAGCAGATTTTTTACTTATCTGGAATTTTTTTCATCAAATATTAAAACTCAGGAATTATCCTTTATGTGATATGTCTGTATTTTTTGTTCTGATTCATTTGCTATTTCCTCAATGCTATCTTCTGACCCTTCCATGAAATCTTATCTCAGTCATCATTTTTTTATTTCTACAAGGTCATTTTTGTTTCCATATTATTTTAAAATAACATGAATGTACTATTTTTTTTTTTGCCAGTCCTGGGCTTGAGCTCAGGGCCTGAGCACTGTCCTTGGACTTTCTCAAGGCTAGAGCTCTACCACTTGAGCCTCAGCACCACTTCTGGCTTTTTCCTATGTATGTGGTACCGAGGAATCGAACCCGGGTCTTCATGCATGCTAGGCAAGCACTTTAACCACTAGGCCAAACTCCCGGACCCTGAATGTACTATTTTTATTGATTAGTCCTTGTGGGTTTTGTCCTCTTGTTTTGTTTCAAGGGCCTTTTCATTTGTATGTCGCTCTTTTTCATGTTGGAACTTTACCTCAAGTATATGGGTATTATAGATATTTTGCTCATAAGAAAGAATGAAGCAATGAAAAAATGGTCATCATATAAAATGATGCTAATAGAAAGGAACTCCAAAAACTGGAAACAAGTCAGTTTTCATTTTTTAATTTTTTACTGTATTGTGTGAAGTTATTTCTTCTTTGTTCTTTTTCCCTTCTTGTTTATCCCCTGTTGTTACTGTTTTTCTTTTTCTTTTTTTTTTTTTTTAATTTTGGTACCCCATGTGTTGTATCTAACTTTATCTGATTTAGGGAAAGGAAAGGGAATAACAAAATGGTAAGACAAAGGACAAAGGATGAACCAATACAATTCATAAAACACTATGTTGGAAATGAACTTTACTACTTGGTGGGGGGAAAGGAATCAGAGGGGAAGGAAAATGGGAGAAAACGAAGGAGGGGGTAACACTTTTACAAGAAAATGTACTCATTACCTTATTTATGTAACTGTAAACCCTCTATCATCATATTTAAAATAAAATTAAAGATTTTAAATATGGTCATAACTATATACATGACAGGCACTGGTAGTTCACGCCTGTAATCCTTGCTACTCAGGATGCTGAGATCTGAGGATTTCAGGTCAAAGGCAGACTGGATACAAAAGACCATAAGACTGTTGATGCTGAGATCTGACGATCACAGTTCAAAGCCAGCCTGGATGCAAAAGGCAACGTCAATTAACCACCAAAAAACCTGAAGTGGAACCGTGGCTCAAAGTGTTAGAGCACTAGCCTTGAGTTGAGGAGCTTAGAGACAGTGCCCAGGTCCAGAGTTCAAGCCCTACAACCAACCAAAAAAATGTATAGGTAAACGTACTATGCCCATACTATATAAAATTCAAAGCAACTGATTGAGGAAATAAAATAACTATATGCAGTCAACCTTTATAAATCTGGGCTCTGCATCTACGAATTGAATCAACCAAGGATAAAAAATACTGAGGGTAAAATTTCATCTGTTCTGAACATGAATCTAGCCTGGCCTCAACTTTGTGATGCTCTTACCTTCTCTTCCTCCTGAATGGAACACACTTAGCTATATAAAGGCATTATTTCCACATTCATATTTGCTAAATAATAGAGTGTGATAATTATTGATATAGAATTAGCATTGTATTCAGCACTACAAATAATGAAGAGCGAATTTAAAGTGCATTAAAAGCGGTGTATAGGTTATGTGCAAATACCATTTCATGTAAAGTACTTGAATGTGTGCAAATTTTGATATCTACCAGTGTCTAGGAACCAATGTGCTATAGATATGAGGAATGGTATAATGTAATCAGATGAATGGATGAAGGAAGATGAATGATATAAGTAAGACTAATGGAATAAGCACTTTTTGAAGAGATAGGAGGAGGTAACTAAACAAGTTAAATAAAAGGGCATCCCTAAAGATCCATAATAGGGGCTGTGGCATGTTGGAACACACAAGTCTGATGATTTTCATCTTATATCCTTCTATATGTTATTACATTCTGAACTTGTATATGTTTTATTTGATAGACACTGTACAATTATCATTTAAGAAATTATTCTAGTTGTTTTCATTAGGTGTTTTCCCAGTAAAGATAATACCATAAATAAGTTAATAAATATCAGAAAAATCAAGTAATAGCCATTTGTTGAATACCTTATATGATAAGAATTCTACCAGATGTTAAAGGGTACCCTTTAAAATTCTGTAATATAGTTGGATAAAGCAAAGTATACAAGAAGCAATGAGAGTGAGAATACGTATTAAATGTCTGAATGTCAGAATGATAAATTATGCTCATTAGAAAATATGGGTATAAAAAGTGAAGTTAGTGTGTATCTAAAGCCTTAGGGAAGGCTTCAAATAGAGCTGGGACATGTTTATGACCTTAAATGATAGAAAAGATGGGACTAGGTCAAGAGAGGAAGGAGTCATAAAAGAGGGAAAGGAAACATGAACAATAGCTTGGAGCATATTTTTTCTTTGTTATATATTATTAGGTAGAAACTTTATGTTTTCTAATATCACTGAAAAGCCCTTTCTCTTTAAATCTTCTTAATACAATAACTTTCTCTGAGTGGATAATTTTTTTTCTTGCTGATAGTGCAGTAAATTTTCTGTTGCTTTGCAGAATGGGAACTGCCATTTACTAAATTAGCTTTTTTCTATTCTGTTCTCCCTTGGTGCCAAGTCTTAATAAAGACAGATGCATTCCCCCACCATGTGGCTGCTTTCCATCTCAGGCTAAAGAATATGAGGCTAGTGCCTGACCCCTTTCACTGTCTAATAATATAAAAGTCTTCATGTTCATTCATTGCTATACTGTAATGACGAAAAGTATCCATTAAGATTTAAAAACCACTTCACCAAAACCAGGACTTCTGAACAAATGAAAACTTTTTTTCCTTTCTCTTCTTTGATATTGTGGAGCATGAAAATGGTAGCTGTGATTTGTGTCATGTAGGATATGTTTAATGAATAGGAAATCAGAAACCACAGTGTAATGTTCCGTGGGAAAATGTACATGAGAAAAGTCATATCATCATAAGAATACCAATTCCAGTAATTGGGCTTCATTCAATGAAAAAAGTAGCCAAGTTATTAGATTTACTGGCCATCCTGAAAGCCCTTTAAAGGCACAGCTGGAGCCAGAACATCAGACTTTAGTTTCCTAATGTTAATCTTGAAGGCTAATTTAATATTAGAGACGATGTCGGAAACCTTTTGGGAAAAGGTGTTTGTTTCCATGTGTTGTGATATAATGTGAGAATATCACAAATTCCCCTTACCCCAAAGCAACTTCAAGATATCCCCCTTCTTCTTCCCATGTGTTAAAATACAAATTATTTCACTTGTTCTTTCTTTTTTTCCTCTGTTTAAATTGTTATAAAGGTGACATACAGAAGGATTGCAGTTACATAAGTCAGGTAAAGTGTATATTTGGACAATGCCACCTTTCCTTCGCTTTCTTCCAGTTTTTCCATCCCATCCCACTCACACGTTGTATAGTTCATTTTCAACATAGTCTAGTAAGTACTACAGTTACATTTGTTCACCTTTTTTTCTCTCCATTTCTGTGCTTTCTTACCTTCCCCAAAGACAGATATACAAACCATCAAGACAAAAATAAAATAAAAGAAAAACAAACAAAAATGCTATTGAGCTATGATAACAAAACAGCTTGATATTGGCATAAAAATAGACCCAAAGATCAATGGAACAGACTAGAAGACCCAGAAATAAAAGCATATCTTATAGTTACCTGATATTTGATAAGGGAGGCCAACAGGAAAAATTATTGCCTCTTTCTTTAATGGTATGGCTGTGTATCTCTATAGAGCCTAAGCTAACTTGCATCTGCTTCTCTGGTCAAATTTTATGAGGCCAATCAGCTTCTAACACTTTCATATGAATTCATTTATGCTACTTTGTGTGTGTGTATGTGTGTGTGTGTGTGTGTGTGTGTGTGTGTACATGCAAGAAAGATAATGACTTTTTTAGGATATCAATTTTATTCTTTTGTTTAGGATTTTCTTTATGAAACCTACAAAATAATTTATATGTGATAAAATCAGCTATCTATATGGACTTAGTAACATGAGATATAATTTAAAGAGAAACAATGAGACAAATATAATTTACCTACCATCCAGCCTAAGAAATAACATCTATCCAAAATCAGAAGTACACAAATGTACCTTCCTCTTCTCCAGAAGTGATTATTCACCCCATTGTTTTCCATATATATATATATATATATATATCACTGGGTGATGTTTAGTTTCTGTACATTTTTCAGATCTGACAAGAATACATCCCCTCATGCATATTTTTCAATTTTTTGCTTAATATTATATGACACCCACCCATGTTGATGTGTATGTCTGTTGTTTAGCCATTTTTATTGCTTAAGTAGTCTATCACATACATAAACTCTCATGTATGCATTCTCTTGTCAGATACTTATTTTGGGTAAAAATTTATAAGATAATACTTGTTTGTGATTACAAAAGAAAACCCCAATAAATGTATAAAGCAAAAATCTTCTATATTTCCTTCATCCCCACAACAAAATAGCAACAATTAAGAGTTTGGTTTCTATAGCTACAGGCTTCTATATGCACATACAAAAATGTTTCTGTATGTGTAAAAATATAAGATATAAGGTCAGACACACACATTCGGCCATTTTTTTCATTTAACAACATATTATGGACAGTCTTCTATGTGATTAAATATACATTTATGTTTATAAAATATTTTGCATTTATTTCACAGTATGTACTTTTTTACTTCACCAATGTCCTACTGGTAAATACTGAATTGTCCATAATTTTGTTATTAGAATACTGTTATAACAATTGCACAGAAAAGTAGGAATATTTGTATTGAAAATATTTAACTATAATATTTATATTACATGAATATTTGGAAATGTCACAATGATTTCGTTCCTTGAGCAACCCACAAGATGCAAAAAAACCTTAATTTTCTCTTGATGAAGTTTATCTCTATCTTCTATTCCCCTGGCCCCCACCCCGTGTCCATGGGGCTTGAACTTTAGGCCTGGGCACTGTCCATGAGCTCTTCAGCTCAAGGCTACCATGCTACCCATGGAGCTACAGCGGCACTTCCCATTTTCTACTGGTTAACTGGAGATAAGAGTCTCACAAACTTTAGTGCCCAGGCTGGCTTTGAACCTTGATCCTCAGATCTCAGCCTCCTGAGTAGCTAGGATTACAGGCATGAACCACTATGGCCAGCCTAGTCTTCTATCTTTTTTAAAAATATTTTTTATTGTAATTAATAGAAGGGTTACATTATATTTGCCAGATAGAAGGTGCATTAATTCACATACATTGATACCCTTTCTCATGTCTTGGTCCCCATTATCTTCTTTTTTTTTCTTTCATATATTTTTTATTGTAATTAATAGAAGGGTTACATGGTATTTGCCAGATAGATGGTGCATTAATTCCCATTGATACCCTTTCACATGTCTTGGTCCCCATTTCCCTCCCCCCACTCCAACCCCTCATCTTGTTTTCCCCCATTCCCTATCCAATTTCAAATAACCAAATACAAATATATCCGATATATCAGGTAACAAAGTGAGATACTGTAACAATATGAGATAACCAAGGGACAGCAAAAGAGATGAGAGATGACATAGTACCTTAAGAACAACAATCATTCATTATATGTCTTACGTTTCTATATCCTAGAGATCCTTTCATTTAGCGTCCTACTATGTGGCCTTTTGTATCAAGGTTTTGCTCAATTGCAAATCTCTGCTAGGAGAGCCCAAGGTTTCTATGACAAATGAGGGAAACCATTGAGCCTAAGTTCCTTTGAGTCTGTCTTACTTCACTTAATATGATCTTTTCTAAGTCTTTCCATTTCCTAACAAATGGGGCAATGTCATTCTTTCTGACAGCAGCATAGAATTCCATTGTGTACAAATACCACAACTTGTTCATCCACTCATCAACTGAGGGACATCTAGGTTGGTTCCATATCTTTGCTATGGTAAATAGTGCTGCAATAAACATTGTTGTGCTGGTGGATTTAGTATGTCCTTGTTTCTGGATGATTGGGTAAATGCCAAGTAGTGGAATTGCTGGGTCATACGTTTAGTCTTTTGAGGAACTGCCATACTGCTTTCCATATAGCAGGGTATAAAATTAACCCTCAAAAAACAACTGCCTTCCTATATGCCAACAGTGATAGGAATGAGACAACATTCAGGAAAGCAACTCGTTTTGCAATAGCCTCAAAGAAAATAAAGTACCTAGGAATTACCTTAACTAAGAATGTAAAGGACCTTTTTGATGAAAACTTTAAAACCCTGAAAAAGGAAATTAAAGCAGAACTGAGGAAATGGAAAAACCTCCCATGTTCCTGGATTGGAAGAATCAACATCGTGAAAATGACAATCTTGCTAAGGGCTATCTACAAATTCAACGCAATACCCATCAATATCCCAATGTCATTCTTTAAAGAAATAGAAGAGGCAATCCAAAATTTCATATGGAATAATAAAAGACCCCGCATAGCAAAAACACTTCTTAGCAGAAAGAACAGCACTGGAGGAATTTCAATTCCAAACTTTAGACTCTATTACAGAGCTATAATTATCAAAACAGCTTGATACTGGCACAAGAACAGGCCTGAAGACAAATGGAATAGAACTGAAGACCCAGATATTAAACCACAGACCTATGGCCACCTAATCTTTGACAAGGGAGCAAAAAAAAATAGAATGGAAGAAAGACAGCCTCTTCAACAAGTGGTGCTGGCAGAACTGGTTAAGCACCTGCAGAAAACTAAAGTTGGATCCTTCTTTGTCACCCTGTACTAGAATTAACTCCAAATGGATCAAAGACCTGGAGGTAAAAGCTGACACTCTGAAAACTTTACAAGAAGGAATAGGAGATACACTAGGCCTCCTTGGCACAGGTCGAAACTTTCTTAATAAGGACCAAGAATCACAACAAATCAGAGAAAGGCTGGTCCCCATTATCTTCTATCTTTTATATACTGAGGACCTTTGACAGTCAAGGGAGACATATCCTGAGGCACTGACAGCTCTGAAATCCCAACTGTTTTATAATATATTTTACTCACAATTTTTCACTGCCTATAGTTTGCTCAGTGAAACACCTTCTGAATTATTATTTCTTTTTTGCCAGTCATGGGGCTTGAACTCAGGGCCTGAGCACTGTCCTTGAACTTTTTCTCAAGGGTAGTGCTCTAACACTTGAGTCACAGCACCACTTCCAGCTTTTTTGTATGTATGTGGTACCGAGGAATCAAACCCCGGTCTTTGTGCATGCTATAGACAAGTACTCTAACGCTAGGCCAAACTCCTGGCCCCATGAATTATTTTTATTCATTTTAGAGGCATAATATACAGTGAACTTTTTCTTACCAAACACTTATACTACTATTAAATTAAGAGAAGTGACACTGTGGCTCAAGTGGTAGAGTACCAGTCTTGAGCTAAAGAGATCAGTGACAGCTGCAGGCCCAGAGTTCAAGCCCCACGACTGACAAAAAAAACCCAAACCAAAAACCTTAGAGAATAAATTAAAACAGCTGTACACTGCTGTTTATTTAAAACTTCTATTTACTGTATGAATGTTATTTTACATATTTTTCTTTATTTCCATCACTAGCAATTGCATTTGAATTTTCTTCTCAGGGGAGTTTAAACTGAATTGAAAAATAATGCCTGCTTACTTTTATTCTGTTGTTCACATTTTGCATATATTTCCTTTTGAATGCATGCTTTCTGCTTTAATATTACACTGCAGTTGTATTTATACATCTTATTCTTTTGTTGTATTTATACATCTTATTCTTTTGCATACTTAAGATAATTTTTACTAATATAATTGCTCTATTGACTTTTCAAAATAGAATGTCTTAGGGGCCAGGAGTGTAGTCTAGTGGTAGAGTGTTTGCCTAGCATGCATGAAGCCCTGGGTTTGATTCCTTGGTACCACATACACAGAGAAAGTTGGAAGTAGTGTTATGGCTGAAGTGGTAGAGCTCAAGCCTTGAGAAAGCTCAAGGACAGTGCTCAGGCCCTGAGTCCAAGCCCCAGGACTGGTAAAAATAAAATAGAATGCGTTATTCAGTATAAACTGAATTTTATTTATTTATTTATTTTTGCCAGCCCTGGAGATTGAACTCAGGGATTGGGTGCTGCTCCTGAGCTTCTTCTGCTCAGGTTAATGCTCTACCACTTTAGCCACAGTACCATTTCTGGTTTTTTTCTCAGTAGTTTATTGGATATAAGAGTCTCATGGACTATCCTGCATGAACTGACTTCAAACTGTAATTCTCAGATCTCAGCCTCCTGAGTAGCTAGGATTACAGGTGTGAGCTACCAGCACCAGGACATAAACTGAATTTTTTTTAAAGGGCCACTTATTTTCTTTTCATTTTTAGTATTTTCCTAATATGAAATATGAACATATTCTTTTAAATTTTAGTTATCTTTTTGGAAAGTAGTCATTAAATAGTATCACACTTGACATGCAGTTTTCTTGTTTACTTAATTCTGTAATTACCTTTTTGATTCAATGCATGCAAATTTACTACATTGCAAAATAGATGGAAGCCGGGCGTTGGTGTCTCATGCCTGTAATCCTAGCTACTTGGGAGGCTGAGATCTGAGGATTGTGGTTCAAAGCCAGCCAGGCACCAAAGTCTATACGAGAGTCTTATCTCCAATTAACCACCAGAGCACTGAAAGTGGTGCTTTGGCTCAAGGAAGTGATAGAGAGCTAGTCTTGAGCTGAAGAGCTCAGGAACAGCTCCCACCCAGAGGAAAAAAAAAGAAAAGCAGATGAAAAGCATTTTACAAAATCATGTACTATAACTTATTCAAATACCACATAACTGATAAATATTTTCAGGTTTTTCCAATTTTTTGATAGTACAAATACCAGTCTTTGGGTAATGCAGGAAAGCCTTCAACTCTGGACAAACTGAAATTATTGACTGCAAAATCTTGTAACATTTTACAGCCATCTTACCTATTCCCATATGTGAGACTACTAACTAATCTGATTTTGTTCATGCAGGATGCTTTGTGAGAATTCTTATTTTTACCAAACTGATCTCTAGAGTAGAGGATGTGTACAGGGAATCAGAGTAGAGATCTGGTCCATATTATGTATCACATTAATTCCTACCATTTGGCAATTTAAGCTGGATGGAAGGACTAGAGGAAAATGCAGAAGGGCTTAAAAATAAATTTAATTCCTATGTTGCTTCTTTTTTTTCTTGTTGTTCCTTTTATAAAACCTACAATCAGACCTGCTATGTAGAACTTCTAGTTTAGTCACATTGCAAGTAATAAAGAATATGGAGACATGTCTTATGTTGTATCATTTGTTGTTGTTGTTGACAGTGGGACTTGAAGTCAGGTCTTGCATGCAATCTATGAGCATTTTTTGCTCAAGTATTTGAGCCACAATGTCACTTCCAATTTTCTGCTGGTTCATTGTAGATAAAAGTCTCACAGACTTTTCTGCCAGAGCTGGCTATGAACCACAATCCTTTTATCTCAGTCTCCTGAGAAGCTAGGATTATAGGCATGACCCACCAGTGCCTGGTTTGTTTAGTATCTTTGTGTCTCAATTTTTATTCAAGTCCTGGGGCTTGACCTCAGGGCCAGAGGACTCTCCTTGGGTTTTCTCAAGGCTAGAGCACTACCAAGTGAGCCATAGCACCACTTCTGTCCTCTTCTATGTATGTGGTACCAAGAAATCAAACCTGGGTCTTTGTGCATGCTAGGCAAGAACTCTACCACTAGATCATGTTCCCAGTTCTTTTTGTTTTTATTTTTTTTAATTTTTAAATTTTAAACTTTCATTTTTGTTGGTCATGGAGCTTGAACTTTGAGCTGAGCCAGGGCACTGTCCCTGAGCTCTTCAGCTCAAAGCTACTCTACCCCTGGAGCCACAGGGCCACTTGCATTTTTCTGGTGATTATTTGGAGATGAGTCTCATGGTCTTTAGGTCTTTAGGGCACAGTGACTCATGCCTTGTAATCCTAGCTACTCAGGTGGGTGAGATCTGAGGATCGTGATTCAAAGCCAGCCCAGGCACTAACGACTGTGAAACTCTCATCTCCAATTAACCACTAGAAAACGGGAAGTGGCGCTGTTGCTCAAGGGGTAGAGTTGGTAGCCTTGAGCTGAAGAGCTTAGGGACAGCACCCAGGCCCAGAGTTCAAGTCCCACAACTGCCAAAAAACAAAACCCAGAACCATCTCAATCTCTTTAAATAATAATATGTGTTATAAGAATTTAAATACCCCAGGCCAGGAGTTTGGCCTAGTAGTAGAGTGCTAGCTAGCCTAGCATGCACAAAGACCTGGGTTCAATTCCTTGGTACCACATGCATAGAAAAAAGCCAGAAGTGGTGCTGAGGCTCAACTGGTAGAGCTCTAGCTTTCAGAAAGTCCAAGGACAGTGCTCAGACCCTGAGCTCAAGCCCAGGACTGGCAAAAAAATTAAATATCCCAACAATACACAGATATCTTCTTGATATCTCAATCAATTTTGAGAAAATTAGTTTTCAGTAGATCTATTCAATAAGCTTATGTACAGCATCTTCTGCAATCTGGTGAATTTTAGAGGCAAGATTCTCAATTTTGTTTACCTCATGCTTTTAGTCAGACAGCAATTAAGGAAGCAAGAATGTGCACCTTCAAGGATCTTGTACTCATCTGTCATATCTAAAATAGCTTCAAGGCGATTTGTTAGGTACTGATGGCTGAATGATTGTTTTCCTTGTAATAATTGCCAATGTATTTCCTGTAAGTCCTGAAAAGGCAAAGCAAAAGTGGGGAGGTTAGGAAGGAATATTCAAGGGCTATTTATTATTGTCTCCTTAAGATCAAATATCCAGGAATTATCCATTTGGAATATTAGAGAAAAAATTACCTACCTAACTGTTGTGACATTAACAAAGCCTGAGAAACTCTCTTTGACCTACCTAGCTGTTTAAAAGACAGAACTGCAAAAGGCCTTACAAACTAAGTAAAACTGTGAGAGAGTAAATGAAGTGGCAATATTATCCAAAAAGAAATGTACTCTTTTGTGTGAACATTGTTTTATATGATCAGATGCATAAAGCTATTGTACCTTTGTGACCCTGTCCTAAGAATATCTTTCTTTGGTTTCACTGTGTGAATATTTAGAGTTCTGTATAATTTATCATGTCCCAGTGATTTTTTTCTTTTACTATCCAGTTTGTATACTCGTAGATTTACAGGCACATTATAGTTACAACAAATGAAAGAAACCATGCAACTGACCTTTATTTAATTCTGACTTACTTTGCTTAATATACTTTTTCCAAGTATATTGGAAATGGGGCAATATCATTGTTTTTGATGGAGCATAGAATTCCACTGTGTATATATACCACATTTCTTGATTCATTTGTCCTTGAATTGATTCCCTATCTTGGCTATGGTAAGCAATTCTGCAATAAACATAGTTGTGCTGGTAGCTTTAGAGTGGCCTTGTTTGTATTCTATTGGATAATGCCCAGGAATGGAATTGCTGGGTCTTAGGGAAACAAGAGCTTTATTTTTCTTCTTTGTTGCTGTTTTTGTTTTCATTTCTTGTTTTTGTTGTTTTTTCTAATCAGTTGTGGAAGTTGGACTCTGGACCTGGGTGCTGTCCCTGAGTTCAGCTCTCAAGGCTATCACCCTACCCCTGGAGCCACAGCGCCACTTCTGGTTTTCTAGTGGTTAATTGGAGATAAAATTCTCATGGACTTTAGTGCCGGGGCTGGCTTGGAACCTTAGTCCTTAGATCTCAGCCTCCTGAGTAGCTAAGATTACAGGCATTAGCCACCACACTGGGCTTGTTTTCATTTCCTTTAATTTTGATTGTTCTTTTATCTATCTCTGAGAGGGCTAGGCACCGAAAAGAAATGGTGGAACAGAGGAAGAGCAGTCCTGGCCCTTGAACTCAGGGCCTGAGCACTGTTCTTGGGCTTTCTCAAGGCTAGAGCTCTACCACTTGAGCTACAGCACAACTTCCCGCTTTTTTCTTTGTATGTGGTACTAAGGAATTGAACCCAGATCTTTGTGCATGCTAGGCAAGCACTCTACCACTAGGCCACACGCCTGGCCCCTGTTTTTATTTTTTATTCTTTCAAGTAGTGGAAGCAGTGGGTTCCCTTAAGTTGTTAGAGGATTGCTATAAAATAATTCATGAGAAGTGCTTAGATTGTGTTTCACATTTTTTTTTTTGTGGGTCATGGGGCTTGAACTCGGCCTGGGCACTGTCTCTGAGCTCTTCAGCTCAAGGCTATCAACCTACCCTTGAGGCAAGCCCCACTTCCCATTTTCAATAGGTTAATTGGAGATAAGAGTTTCAGGTCTTTTTGTGCCCGGCTGGCATTGAATCTTGATCCTCAGATCTCGACCTCCTGAGTAGCTAGGATTATAGGCGTGAGCCACCATGCCTTGCTTGTTTCACATATTTTTGCCATCAATATATACTAAATGTTAAAGTTATGATACTGTATTTTAACTCACAGTCACAGTATCCAGCTAGCCTGTGTCCAAATGTGGTTCTGTTAATTAATTACATTCCAGTATCACTTAAGCTCTTTATGCCTTAGTATTTTTCACCTACGATGACTTCAGAGGGTTATAGCACCAACAATCCATATAAAGAACATATAAAAGTTCATGGTACATAGTCAATAATAAGTAATAATAATGGTTATTATTTTTTCCAAAATATCAGTATGCCAAGTTTTCCTTTTTGTGGTGGCTGTATTCACTACTACCCTTTGGTATCTTTATCATTTATTGTTTTTTTCTTTTACCAGAATTTATTTTGGAGTATTTTTTTAATGCTGCATAAAAATTTATTTGAAATAGGAAGGGAAGGGGGGAAAACAAGATGATTGGGAGGGGGTGGGGGGAGGGAAATGGGACAAAAACATGAGAAAGGGTATCAATGTGTCAGAAGTAATGCACCTATTATCTGGCGAATAACTGTAACCCCTCTATATATTACCCGACAATAAAAAATTAAAAAAAATCATCCATGAACCTTCCAGTTTAGTTGATCTGTAAACTAGAATGACAGGGAAGCTACATTGGGAATCAAGGACGAATGCAACTGGAAATTTTAGTAGAAAATCGCAGCTCATGAAGATCAACTTCATAGGCTGTGTTTAGTATTCTATAACTATTGGAGAAAGTGTGATTATAAACGCATGCAAAAACATAAACGGTCATGCACATAACTGATAATTCAAGGGATAATATTGCCTGTTACTCATCACGCTCAGGTGATAGCTCCTTACGGATGACAGACACTATTCCATGAGTGTTTCTTTTTTTTTTTTTTTTTTTTTTTGCCAGTCCTGGGCTTGAGCTCAGGGCCTGAGCACTGTCCTTGGAATTTTCTCAAGGCTAGAGCTCTACCACTTGAGCCTCAGCACCATTTCCGGCTTTTTTCTATGTATGTGGTACCGAGGAATCGAACCCGGGTCTTCATGCATGCTGGGCAAGCACTTTAACCACTAGGCCAAACTCCCGGCCCCTCCATGAGTGTTTCTTATGTCCTGAGCTTCTCTATCACCCACTGAGGCATTGCAATAATCCTACTGAATAGGTACTAACTCTGCAGTTTAGAAAACACATATATATGTATATACATATAAAGAAGTTAAAGTAATTTATGCCAAACTCCAGTGAACTTACATACATGATGAATCAGAAGTGAAGCCCAGATTTATCTAATTTCACCCCCCATATCTTTCTACTTTACCACACTTAAAGAGATTTTGTTTCATGGAACACAGTGTCACTGAGTACAAATCACTTTGGGGACTTTGAAAATTGTCTGGTAGCCTGTCTGAAGGAGCAAAGACTGTGAGGCATTTTTCTTATTGCTGCACCTTACTGCCCTATTTCTTGTGCTGTGAAGGATAGAGGACTAAAGTGGTGCATACCTTAATATTCATTGGAATTTATGTTTCTATAGTCTCATCTGAGCTCAGAGGGTAGACTAAACTGATCCAAAGTGCTGACTTTAGAGGTTTAGCATTTGCAAGAATGTGTCTGTAATCATGAAAGAAGGCGACCCAATCGATGACAGAGTTGATTGCTCCTCCCTGGAGTCCTACTAGACTGAAGTACTAGCCTGGAATAAGAGCCAGGTGCAGCACAGTGCTCTTCCATCATCTCTGTGTTAAGCAATATATAGCCACTCATCTAATTTCACCTCTGGATTCAGCCTAGATAACAATTGATTGTGAAAGCTGGCTGATGGGATAGAGTTATACTCTGTACATTGAAAAAAAACCCTTGCCCCACATGGAAGAGTAAGAACAGACTTCTATGAATAGGTAGTATACACAGAGATAAATTTTTGTGGTAGTTGGTTAGTTGTTTTCCAAAGAATATGCTGTAGATTTTTCAAAATATCCTTTGTGGGTTAGATTTTATGGGCACATGTTAAGAAGTCTGCTTATATCCTTATAATAAAACATCCACACTGTTCGACAAGAACTGTAACACATTACCTTATTTATGGAACTGTAACCCTGCTGTACATCACCTTTACAATTAAATTAAAACAACACACTCCTGGATAATATACAGAGTAATATTTTTCTTAGTACTGAATTTGAATTCATGGCCTAATACTTGCACATGGCTTGTGCTCTACAACTTGAGCCACCTCTCCAGCTCTGCTTTTATGCCTGGTTATTTTGGAGATCGGAAAAGCCAATCTGACTAGGGTGGAGGTGGACTCAAACTGCAGTCTTCCAGACCTCAACTTCCAGAGTAGCTAAGATTATAGATATGAGTCACTGGCACCTAACAAGATAGTTTTTTGTCATATATATATATATATATATATATAGCCTCTTAGTTTCTTAAATATAATACCAGTGCATAATACATTATGTCTGACAAAGACTTTTTTGACTCAATTGATGCAAACTCTATTTGTGGTGAATGAGAAAAAAATGGCTACTTATCTTTTCCCAAATAATATCATGAGATGAGAATTACTTTTATAAAGAAACATGTGGACTAAAACTCTATATCACAAGCAGGGATACAACCTGTAGTCTACTTCAAGGCTATAAGATGCTCCTAATCTAGTGGAAGACAGTAATGTATAAAGATTCTTGATTCAAACAGAATAAAATGCATGCTCCAAAGAGTTATGTGCTAAGCAAAATTCTGTGAAACGAAAGAGCAAGGTTAAGTTACTTCTGCCTGATGAGATAAGAGATGGCTTCAAAGAGCAGCTAGTCCTTGACATCAGCCTTGAGAATTTAGTTCTGTTTTGATGAAAAGATTCAGGAAGAGCATTACACCCAGATAGAATACCAAAATCAAAAGTACAAATATATGAAAGTCAAAATGATTTGTTTTCCTCTTTAACAAACTTAGAAATCTGTGTAGTCAGAGCTGATATTGTATGCAGCAATTTGTTCAGGACAGTGACTCAGCTGGGAGTGTGAGCCAAACACTGAACTTCACTGTTGCTGTCCTGGTCCTGGAAACTGCTTTGGAGACTTTTGGAGAGTATGTGCTGTAATAGTGACCTGTCTATTCTCACACAGCCTCACTAGGAATAAAATTTTTATCCAGTTATTCTAGTAACTTTTCTTCCCTAACTCTTTCCATAATTTCTTGAAAGAAAACACAAGTTGCTCCTTTTATTTGGAATGCATTCACCTGTACCTTTCAGGTGAAAGCAGAGGACAAGATATCGGCTCTGTGGAGGAACAAGGATTCTGGAAATCCACAAACTGGGTAGGATATTTTACTAAGAGATGCATTAAAGGTCAAAAGATGTAGCATTTAACACACATCTGTGTCAGAAAAGAATCTCTTGACTCAATGATAATTGTGTAACTATCTGCAAAGAGTTTAGAAAAAATGATTCCTCTGGTGTATGAATTATGCACAAAATACTTTAAATATTATTGGTATAACAACGTTATGATTAATCAACAAAACAAAGATGTTCCTTTATGAGTACTGAGTGCATGTATTAGTACCAACCATTACTACATAAATGTTATAGTCTTGTTTATGAAATGAGCATTTCTGAAAATGTTTAGAGTACATGATTGTACAAAAAGGATTCATTGAAATATTTCTTTTTTTTTGCCAGTCCTGGGCTTGGGCTTAGGGCCTGAGCACTGTCCTTGGGTTTTCTCAAGGCCAGCACTCTAACCACTTAAGCCATAGCACCACTTCTGGCTTTTTTCTATGTATGTGGTACCGAGGAATCAAACCCGGGTCTTCATGCATGCTATGCAAGCACTCTACCACTAGGCCAAACTCCTGGCCCCATTGAAATATTTCTATCTATTCCCATAAAATACTTTGGTCATAATCATCTTCACTATTACTATTTCTTATTCCATTCCCCTCTTTTCTTTACATTTTGATAGTTTTCATTATTTTGTTGTCATCAGTAGTCTAACTGTATATCTTTATTTTTTTGTCTGTTTATTTGGTTTTAGGCCTTGAACTTGCCTGAGTGCTATCCCTGAGCTCTTCAGCTCAAGGCTACCACCCTACCCATGGAGGCACAGAGCCACTTTGGCTTTCTAGTGTAATTGGAGATAAGAGTCTCATGGATTTTGGTGCCTGGACTGGCTTTGAACCACAATTCTCAGATCTCAGTCTCCTGAGTAGCTAGGATTTCAGGCATGAGCCACTGTGCCTGGCATCTTCCTTCTTTTCAAAATTGCATCATGGGCATTTGTTGTTTGTTTTCTTGACGATGTCCCTTCTATACACAATGAGATGACATATCACTGTCATTTTTATTACATTTGTTTTATTGCTAAGGATGATGAAAATTGCTTATGTATTTACTAGCCATTGTACTTTTTTGAGAACTGTCTACTGAATTAATTTCCCATTTATCAATTGGATTATGTGCTTTTTGGCATTAAAATTTTGTGCTTTTGTATATTGTGGATGTCAGTCCATCTGATGAATAGCTTGCAAAATTCATAATAGCATTTTATAGATTGTCTCTTGATTCTGATAATTGTTTTATTGGCTATGCAGAAGCTTTTTATTTGATAAAATCTCACTTGTCAGTTCTTGCTCTTATTACTTGAGCAATAAGAGTCCTGTGCAGAAATCAGCCTGCCACTATCTTTATGTGTTTTCCCTAAGGTTCTCTGTAGTAGTTTCAAAGCATCAGAATTTACAGTAAGATTTTTGATATATTTTGAATTGATTTTTGTACTGGACATGGTGATCCAGTTTCAGCTTTTCTCTATTAGTATGGTTCTGGAGTATAATTCAAAGTCAGGTATTGTAACTCAACATTCTGTTTTTTATTTTTGCTTAGGACTACCATGGTTCTTTGACTCTTTTATGCTTCCAAATTAATTTTCGTATTCAATTCTGTCTTTATGTGAGGAATGAAGTTGGAATTTTATTAGAGATGGCACTTCTGCTTTCAATAAATGACCATTTTCACAATATTAATTTTTCCAATCCGTAAGCATGGAATTCCATTTTCAAATGATTTCTTTAAATTCTTTCTTCAGAGATTTTGGGCTCTTCTTTTTGGAAGACTATTGTTGCTTCGATTTAATGGATTGTTATAGGTCTTGCTAAGTGGCTTATACCCTCTTGGTTCAATTTCAGTAGGTTATATGATTCTAGAAGTTTATCCATTTCTTCTAGACTTTCCAGCTTATTCAATTATAGAATATTCTGACATTCTGTAATAATTCTGAATTTTATTGTTGTTCTTTCCCAGTTCAAGTTGTGACATTCCATTTTTCATGCCTGTTTTTTCAGCTTGGTAGAAAATATATCACATTTTATAAACTTTAGTAGACTACATGGACTTCAGGAGCATTTTTGGCATTTTTACTAACATAAGTAAAATTTTTTTTTGCCAGTCCTGGGCTTGGGCTTAGGGCCTGAGCATGGTCCCTGGATTTTCTCAGGGTTAGGGCTCTACCACTTGAGTCACAGCACTACTTCTGTGTTTTTTTGCTACATATTTGGTACCGAGGAATCGAAACCCTGGTCTTCGTGCATGCTAGGCAAGCACTCTACCACTAGGCCAAACTCCCAGCCAGCATAAGTAAATTTTATGAAGGGATTTTTGTTATATGTTTATGGGTGCAAATGATTTTTTTGCCAGTCTTGGGGCATGAACTCAGGGCCTGGGGCACTGTCCTTGGACTTTCTCAAGGCTAAAGGTCTACCACTGGAGCCACAGCACCACTTCCGGCTTTTTTCTATGTATGTGGTACTGAGGAATTGAACCTGGGTCTTTGTGCATGCTAGGCAAGCACTCTACTGCTAGGCCAAACTCCTGCCCCCTACTTCTATTTTCTTTTTTTTTTGCCAGTCCTGTACTCAGGGCCTGGGCAGTGTCCCTGAGCTTCTATTGCTCAAGGCTAATACTTTGTCACTTGAGCTACAGCACCATTCTGGCTTTGTGTGTTTAAGTGGTACTGAGGGATCCAACTCAGGGCTTCATGCATGCTAGGCAAGCATTCTACCCCTAAGCCACGTTCCTAGACTATGCATATTCTTCCTTCCTTCCTTTCTTCTTTCTTTCTTTCTTTCTTCTTCTTTCTTTCTTTCTTTCTTTCTTTCTTCTTTCTTTCTCTTTCTTTCTTTCTTTCTCTTTCTTTCTTTCTTTCTTTCTTTCTTTCTTCTTCTTTCTTTCTTTCTTCTTTCTTCTTTCTTTCTTTCTTTCTTTTCTTTCTGTCTGTCTGTCTTGTCTTCCTCTTCCTTCCTTCCTTCCTTCCTTCCTTTCCTTCCTTCCTTCTTCCTTCTTCCTTATTCTTCTTTCTTCTTTCTTTCTTCTTTCTTTCTTTCTTTCTTTCTTTCTTCTTTCTTTCTTTCTTATCTTCTTCTTGCTTCAGTCTCTGTGACTAAGTCAGAGACTGAGCACTGTCCTTGGATTTTTCTAAAGGCTAGAACCCTATCACTTGAGCCTCAGTACCACTTCTGGCTTTTTCTAAGTATGTGGTACCCAGGAATCAAACCCAGGTTTTCATGCATGCTAGGCAAGTACTCTACCACTAGGCCAAATTCCTAGCCCTACTTCTATCTTCTTAATAGCTTGTTTTGTCAATATGAAGTACTCTGTCAGTTTTAAGAACCTTTTGTGTGATATGATTATAGCATACTCCTGCTTGTTTACAGATTAAGAGTGCTTTGAATGTTTTATTCATCATTTATATTTAGTCTTGTGTTTGTTATTGCCAGGGAGTTTCATGTTGTTGTAGGTGAAAAACGGTTGAGTCTGATTTATTTTATATCCAGTCTGATTCTTTTGGGTGGAGAATTGGAGACCACTTTCAGATTTATTATTGAAAGGTATATAATAAATCCTTTCATTTCTTTCTTTTATAATGTTTGATGATTTCCTAATTCTTATTTGGTTGTCTACTCATCTAGTGAAATGTATTCTCTCCTATATTTTCATTGTTGTCTTTCTCTTCAATTATGGGAGAGATAGCTTTGCTGAATATAGTAATTAAGTTGGCAGGGTTTGGTTTTATCAGGACTTAAATGATATCAATTTCACTTATGGTTTTAGAGTTTCTGTTGAAAGAATGTACTGCTGTTCCAAATTATGGAAACAACCCAAATGGCCTACAATGTATGAGTGGGCCAAGAAAATATAAATAAATAAATAAATATATACACTTGAGATGAATTTTTACTCATCTAAAGAATTATTTTATAACATGTACAGGGAAATGGACCTAGAAAACATCGTGTTAAGTGGATTAAGTCAGGCTCAGAGAGAAAGAAATGGTGCATGTTTTCTCTCATGGACTTTACATCTAAAACACAAACATATATGATGATAACATATACAGGGTTATATGCATATACATATAAACAAATTGTCTAAAGGACAGTGTTGCTAGGGGAGGAGTCCAATAGTATAACTAGTCCAAACAAACCATTTGACAAAGTGAATACCAGGAAGCTGAAACATGTGAGAGGGTGGTCACAGGAATGGATGAAGAAAGGATGAGCAAAGGCCATCACTGTTCTATTCACCATAGATATCCAAGTAATAAAAACAGCCTTGCCGATGCCTTTATGGGACTTGCTGCTTCTCAGTGTTTTTGAACTGGGTCTGTCTTCTCAGTATTTTAATTATAGTATGATATGGAGAGCTTCTTTTTTGGTATTATTTTTTTTGGTATTTTTTTTACCTACTTGTGCATTGATTCCCTAAGATTTTGGGGAAAAAACATGGATCTATAAGTGTCTTTACTGTATCCAGACTTGTAATCTTTTAGATAAATCCAAGAGTAGTGTCACTAGATCATAGGGTAGTTTTATGTTTAGTATTCTGAGAACTTTCTTTTATTATTCCTACCGTTTTTTCCCCTTTTTTCTTACCATGGAGTTGAATTTGAGTAAGTTAAAAATGTATATAAGACAAAGGACAAAGGGCAAACCAATGTAACAGCGATATACACAAGTCAACATGTTGGAAATGAACTCTACAACAGGGGTGGAGGTGGGGGGAGGGATAGTGGGAGAAAAACATGGGAAGTGGTAACTATGTTCAACGAGAAATGTACTCACAGCCGGGCACCCGTGGTTCATGCCGGGCTTCCTAGCTACTCAGGAGGCTGAGATCTGAGGATCGCCGTTCAAAGCCAGCCCTGGCACAAAATTCCAGAGACTCTGATCTCCAATTGAAAATCCTGAAAGATTCTTATCTCCAGTTAACCACCAGAAAATCAGAAGTGACGCTGTGGCTCAAGGGAGAGAGCGCTAGCCTTGAGCTGAATAGCTCAGGGACAGTGCCCAGGCCCAGAGTTCAAGCCCCAGGACCGCCTCCCCCACCCAAGAAAAGGAAAAAAGAAATGTACTCACTACCTTACATATGTAACTACAACTCTTCTATACACCACTCTGACAATAAAGTTTAAAAACAAATGTGCATAAGAAGTAAAGTAACTCAAGTACAGAATGACAATGATATTTTCTCACTTATATGTGTAAGCTACAATTGATCTTAAATAATAGAATAGTGGCTACAGAGCTAGGGAAGGGCATAGGATATGGAGGATGGAAATAGGATGGCTGATGGAAATAGGATGTTTAATGGAAATAGTTTGGTACAGGGTATAGATGGATTAGAAGAATAACTTGCAATGTTCTGTTATACAGTAGAATGACCAATTGGCAACAGCTATTTGTATATTTCGATTTGCTAATGGTATTTTTAGTGTTCCCAACACAAATGATAACTTCCTACTGTGATAGATGTGCTAATTATTCTGATCTAGGCATCATATATTATATCTTTGTATTGAAATTATTATCTCATGAATGTGTATAATTACTATATGTCATATAAAATAGAATATATATTTTTGATATAGCAAAAGAAGCATCTAATTTATTCAGTTAGGTTATAATATTAGGAAGGGCAGAAAGGAGAGAAATAAACAGTATGGTTTCCTTTCTTCTCTCTCTCTTTTTTCCTTCCTTCCTTCCTTTCTTTTTTCTTTTTTTCTTTTTGTGGTCATGGGGCTTGAACTTTGGCCTGGGCACTGTCCCTGAGCTCTTCAGCTCAAGGCTACCACCCTACCCTTGAGCCAAGCCCCACTTCTTGTTTTCTAAAGGTTAATTGTGCCTGGCTGGCTTTGAACTTTGGTCCTCAGTTCTCAGCCTTCTGAGTAGCTAGGATTACAGGCGTGAGCCACCGCGGGCCACTTTTGGCTTTTTATGTATGTGGTACCCAGCTTGAACTCAGGGTATGGGTGCAGTCCCTTATACTTTTTGCTAAAGGCTTGCACTCTAACAACTTGAGACACAGCTAAATTTCCAGATGTTTGGTGGTTATTTGGAGATAAGAGTCTCAAGGACTTTCCTAACAATGCTGGCTTCAAACCATGATAATCAGATCTCTGACTCCTGAATGGCTTAGTATTATAGGCAAGAACTACTAGTTCACACCCCACAGCGAGAAAGCTTTCTAATTAAATTTCAAAAGGAAAAATAAAGCAATACATTATTTTTGCCACTCCTGGGTTTGCGCTCAGGGCCTGAGCACTGTCCTTGGACTTTCTCAAGGCTATCGCTCTATCTCTTGAGCCTCAGCATCACTTCTGGCTTTTTTCTATGTATGTGATACCGAGGAATCGAACCTGGGTCTTCGTGCATGCTAGGCAAGCACTCTACCACTAGGCTGAACTCCCGGCCCACAATACATTTTTTTTTGCCAGTCCTGGGGCTTGAACTCTGGGCCTGAGCACTATCCTTGGGCCTTCTCAAGGCTAGAGCTCTACCACTTGAGCCACAGCACCACTTCTGGCTTTTTCTATGTATGCGGTACCAAGGAATTGAACCCAGGTCTTCATGCACACTAGGCAAACACTCTACCACTAGGCCAAACTCCTGGCCCAAAGCAATGGAATTATATAAGATGAAAAATAAATTCTAGTCAGTAATTAATGTATAATTCAATTTGTAGCTGCCCTAGAAGTGGAGAGGTGTTATATAATGCATCTGTGTATTGCTATTGTTTTTTGTTTTAGGATTCTTTTTGGAAGGACTGTGTCTTTTTTTTCTATTTAAATAGATATTTAATATAATATATACTACATGCATGAAAATCATGCAGAGTACATTATTTTCTAATCTGAGTAGACTACATAGGAATAGTTATGATTTTTATCCTTCAACTGTCTGCTCATTAATCTTTGTGAAAATTATGTATTTCATAGTAAAATTAAAAATACCGCTTTTATAAAACCACATCATATCCTAATAATCAGTGTTTGTTGACTATCTGCCCACGTGTAAGCTTCCTTTGAGGCACATGTTTTTCCAATTCAATGAAATGAATGTATTAAATAATTTTTGTTATTTAATGTTTAAATCAAATTTGTGTCTGATCGTTCAAGTGTCTTTGTCTATTTGCAGAAGGGCCTGAAATCATAGGTAGATATTCTTCTTTTATATACTTTGTTTAAGTGTATATAAAATTTATATAAATTACTTGGCTGTCCCTTATACTTAGTACATAATAGCTATGTGACAGACACCCACTGGATAAATGACATTTGTTAAGTAGTGGTCATATGTATCAATCTCTGCCACTAAATACAAGGTATTGTAATGCAAGATTGCATTTGGAAATTCAGCCTTGAAATCAGTCAAAAGATACAGGTCAATACATCAAACTTCAGTGGTTACATCATACTTGGGGGAAACAGTCCTACAAACTGTCTTACAGAATTAAGCCTTTGTTGAGATGTTTTAGTGGATTAGATAAAATGCCCTTTGCTTTGTGCTAGTACTCCTACAGCAAAATATTAATGTCTTCTATGTGGACAGCGTACTCCACTGCTTTAAATTCCAGATTCTTATTTTCTTAAATATAAAGGGCTTAACTAAAAAATATCTAAAGTCACTCTGATACTAGCATGCTATGGTTTCTTAGTCTGAATACAACTTTTTTTTGCTAATCCTGGGGCTTGAACTCAGGGGTCTGGGCACCGTCTTTGGACACATTTTGCTCAAGTCTAGCAGCTTGACTACTTGAGCAAGGTGTCAGTGCATGGTAGGCAAGCACTCTATCCCTAGGCCATGCTCCTGGCCTCTGAATACAAGTTTCTAACTGTTAAATGTCTTTCATCTGTTATTCCTGTAGACTTTCTATAACTCTCTAAAATAGGACAATAAATTATCACCAGTTTAAAGATGGGAATATCAATGCTTACAGAACATGGCATCCTGACAATAAGCAATTCATTTCAAACAAATTGAATAACTGGATAGAATAGATATATCTGAGACAGGCCAACAGTTCTATTGACAGTGTTATACAACACTTGATATAAAACAGAAGTAGTATTGCAATATGGTGGGACAAACATGGGATGTTTTGTACACGGTCCTTAAACAAATGATTGTCCATATGGAAAAGATGAAATTGGATCTCAATTCCAGATGGTTTAGAGGCTCAGGTGTAAAAGACAACTTTTATGATAAAAATTTAATTATTATTTTAATGAAGTAGGAAAGAATTTCTTTAACTAGACCTAATATATAAAATACAAAAAGAGAAAAGGATTAAATGATAGTTCCTTAAAAGATAATAAAATACAAACCAAATGTATGGATTAAGAAATCAAGAATTAAGCATACTGTTTGGAGTTGAAACTTACAATAGAAAATCTGAAGACTATCTTAAAATTTCAAGGATGAGATAAGGAGGTATAGGATTAATGAGTTTAGATGTTGGACACATCAAAACAGAAGACAAGAGAAGCAAATTAATCATCTTCCTAGTGGTAAAACTCAGTACAACTTGAGGTTGATAAAACAAAAACTAGAGTAATATAATAAACATCAAAAGTCCTAAACAAAAATGTCAAAGATGCAAAGGGATTTGTCTGGGAGTAAAGGGCAAGGAGAGCACATTTACTTGTCATTTTGTACCATTACATACTGTTTGAATCTTTATTTCCTGTATATTTATTTCCTGTACAATTTTTAAACCTTAATTAAATGAACAGGAAAAACAAATATGGCAAAGCTAGAGGCTTTGACCTCATTTTCGAAGCAGAACTTTATACATTACACAAGAGGATGAAGTTGGCAGGTTAAATCTTAAACATTGCATCTGTCAAATCTTTGGACAATTGATTTTATTTTTGAAATAAGGCAGAACTAAGTTGGAAAGTGTTTAAATCCTTCTCTCAAGTCTTCACTGTTTACATGATTCATAGAGAACAGATGGCCCAGCTGTCTGTATTTAAGAGAAGTAGGTGGTTCCTGGTTTGCAATCAATGAAGCAATAATTACAATTTTGAGTAAACTGGAGCTCATAAAATGTTGTTTCAATTTGTGAATGAGACAGAGACACAGAAGGGAGGGTGATTCGAGTACAGTTATAACATATTCAGGAAAGGGTCTTTAAATTAAAACAGCTAAAAACCTCCCTATCCCTCACCGCTATATTGGGGAAATGAACTTTAACCTTGACTGTTCTCAGACATATAACCTAACTGAGCTTCTGGAGTGTGACAGTGTAGCTGTTATTTTATTCACAATCCATATTTTCCATCCTTCCATGCTCCAGGAACATTACTGCTGCTGAGAAATTTCTGGGGTTAGCTGACTTTGAAAATTCTATCTCCTAATATCCATAGTATGCTGTTATTATTATTATTATTATTATTATTATTATTATTATTTGAATGCTCTTAACCCACTTTGCTCTGAGAATTCTTCTTAGGACTGCGAATGAGAATGTTTTATGCCTCTCTCAAATAGTGGTAAATAAATGTAACTAAGACAGGACTTGGAAGGACTAAAAGCACTGACAAAAATAAATCATTCTCACTTTGTGGTGTTTTGGAACATATGAATACATTCACATTATACTTGGGCACCTTTAATTTTTTGAGTGTTTAAAATGTTTTATTAGCTTGCTGATAGCAGTTTGAAAGGGCAGGTTATCAGTTGTAAATGCATAGTTAAATAACACAGGTTGTTCACTAGAGACCTGCATATTCTAGTTGGGTCTGTATGATTGTAATAGATTCGTTCACTTCAGTTGGCAACAGCCTGAATCATGGGTGATCAGTGTTGTGTGGAACCAGGCAATGATGTGAAAGAGAACTATGGCGAGATCTATTTTTTCCTAGGCTTTTCATCTTGGGCTGACATTTGGGAACTCATGGCAATGCATACTTCTACAGAGACTGTAGCAGCTTTTCCTAATGGGAAAGAGTTTAGTTCATGAAATGTATGTAGAATTGGAGGAGGATTTATTGCTAGGAGCATTGAAATTCAGGCTCAAATTGCTTACTACTTTTCCTATTCACCCTTTGTTCAAATCACACTGGACTATCAGAGGCTTTCAAGTGAACCTGTTACCATTATCTTAGATGTGTGTAGAAGAGTATGATGTGTACTTGGCATGTAGCTCGAGTGGTAGAGAGCATCTATTTGGTAAGTGTGAGGCCATGAATTCAAATATTAGTACAGTCAGTCAAATATTAGTACAGAAGTGTATGACAGATCCATACTAGCTGGTTGAATGAATTGGTACAGAGAACATTAGGAGCAGTATTTCTAGATTGCTAACAAAATCACCTAACTTCACTATGTAAACTGCAACTGGTTTTGTTGCCCTTTGGCTAATTTTATATTGCTACAGTATCTGACTTTGTGACCTGGCATATTGTACGTACATTATTTGTTTATTTGAAATAGGAAAAGGAAGGGGGGGAAACAATATGATTGGGAGGGGGTGGGGAGGGAAATGGGGACAAAAACATGAGGAGTATCAATGTGTGAGAAGTAATGCACCTTCTATCTGGTGAATATAACTGTAACCCCTCTATACATTACAATAAAAATTAAATAAAAAATATTCATAGGATGAATCCTGGGTTCTAGAATCAAGTATTCAGCCCATTGGTTTGACTACTTGTGATGTTTCAAACCTTATGTGCTATAAACAAATCACAGTCCAAATAGTGTCTGACACACAGAAAGCACTCAATAAAAGTTTGGGGAATTATATTTCAGTAATAAAAATTATTCTTCTTGGAGCCTTAGGTATTGATGAAATGGATAATTAAAGCAAATTTAGCTGGGCACGGTGGCTCACAGCTGTAATCCTAGCTACTCAGGAGGCTGAGATCTGAGGATCATGGTTCAAAGCCAGCCCGAGTTATAAAGAACTAGAAAGAACGTGAGACTCAGGCTGGGAGTGTGGCCTAGTGGTAGAGTGCCTGCCCAGCGTGCATGAAGACCCGGGTTCAATTACTTGGTAGCACATACATAGAAAAAGCCAGAAGTGGTACTGTGGCTAAAGTGGTAAGGGCTCTAGCTTTGAGAAAGCCCAAGGACAGTGCTTAGGCCCAGAGTTCAAGCCGAAGGACGGCCAAAAAAAAAAAAAAAAAGAATGTGAGATTCTTATCTCCAATTAATCATTTGAAAAACAAAAAGTGGGGTTGTGGCTCAAGGGTAGGGTGATAGTCTTGAGCTGAAGAGTTCAGGGACAGCGCCCAGCCCAGAGTTCAAGCCCCATGACCCACACAAAAAAAGTAAGTTTAAGGGGCTGGGAATTTGGCCTAGTGGTAGAGTGCTTGCTTAGCATGCACGAAGACCCGGGTTCGATTCCTCGGTACCACATACATAGCAAAACGCCAGAAGTGGTGCTGAGGCTCAAGTGGTAGAGTGCTAGCCTTGAGAAAGTCCAAGGACAATGCTCAAGCCCTGAGCCCAAGCCCAGGACTGGCAAAAAAAAAAAAAAGTAAGTTTAAATATCTTCCTATTCCCTGTCACTACTTCTGCAAAAGGAAAAATGAAGGAAGGAAAAAAGGAAAGGAGAGAGAGAGAGAGAGAGAGAGAGAGAGAGAGAGAGAGAGAGAGAGAGAGAGAGAGAGAGAGAAAGAGAGAGAGAGAGAGAGAGAATCCATCACGTCCAGAGAAGAAACAACTATTTAGTTATATGTATTAAATTTTAAATTGTCAAGGTGGTAATGAGTACATTTCTTATTGAACATTGTTATCCCCTCCCTTGTTTTCCGCCATTTTCCCTCCCACTCCCATCCCTCTTCAAAGTTGTAAAGCTCATTTCCACAATATTGTCTTGTAAGTATCGCTGCTTCATTGGTTCGGCCTTTGTGCTTTGTCTCACCCTTCCCTTCCCTAATTCAGATAAAGGCATATACAAGACAAGGGGCACCAAAATCAAATACAGTGACAACGGGCAATGAAACAAAGAAAGAAATGAAAGAAAAAAAAGAAATAACTTTACCCAGCACATTACTGACCACAACAATTAAGAAAAATCTCTTGTTTCCATATCTTGGCGTTCACTTTGATTAGCATCATCTTATATGGCCATATGTACATAGCTATTGAGCAATTGTGATACTCTGCTAGGACTAGCCTAGACATAGACTTATTACAAATGAGGGAAACCATGGAGCCTGTGTTTTTTTGGATGAGGCTTACTTCACTTAATACGATTTCTTCCAAGTCTTTCCATTTCCTTACAAATGGGGTGATGTCATTCTTTCTGACAGCAGCATAGAATTCTATTGTGTATAAATACCACATCTTGATCCATTCATCTACTGAGGGACATCTGGGTTGGTTCCATATTTTAGCTATGGTAAATAATCTTGATCTGTGTGACACCACTTCAACATTTTCACCCTCTTCATCCAGAACTTTCTCTTATATTTCTCAGTTCTGTGGTATATAAAATGAATTCCTGCCTCCATTCTCTCTTCTTCCCCCTTCATTCTTCTATCCCTCTATGCTTGGTCCTACCCTCTCCTTACAAATATTTATTTCCTGGTAAATATTTTGTTGGGTTCTGACTTATTATAAAGAATTACACTATTTGCATTCTCTAAAGAGTCTATTAAAACTTAAGTTAATTCATTTGCAACCCCCTGCTTACTATCCAAGGTGTTTATTTGTAGATTTATAGGCACATCTAGCAACCACAAATGAGGGAAACCGATATTTCTCTGGGACTAGCTTATTTCACTTAATATAATTTTTCCAACTCTTTCCATTTCCTTATAAGTGGCACATTATCATTCTGATGGAAGCATAGAATTTCATTGTGTGTGTGTGTGTGTGTGTGTGTGTACTTGTGTATTTGTGTGTGTGAATACACATACATTTTCTTGATCCATTTGTCCATTGAGGGGCATTTGGACTGATTTTACATCATGGATACTGTAAATAATGCTGCAATAAACATGGTTGTACTGTTACATTTAGTTTGACCTGTTTATCCAATAGCCCAGGAAGTGAATTGCTGGCCCATAGGGTAGTTCCATATTTAATTTCTGAGGAAACTCCATACTGCTTTCCAAAGTGGTTGAACAAACTTGCATTCCCACTAAGTGTAGTAGAGTTCCCCTTAGGCTAAATCCATGCCAGCATTTGTCATGGTTACTTTTCTTGATATTGGCCATTGTAACTGAGATGAAGTAGAATTTCAGTATTGTTTTGATTTCCATTTCTTTTATGGACAGAAATGTTGAACATTTTTTAATATATCTTTTGGCCATTTTTATTTTTTTCTGTAAGTCCCTCTTTAAGGCATTAGCTTGTTCATTGAAATTAGGTGGTTATTTCTTTGAGTGTTTATTTTGGGGGCTTTCAGTTTTGGAACTCTAAGTATATTTTGGATATTGGATCCTTACCTGATGTATAGTTGGTGAAAACCTTGTCCTATTGTATATCCTTTGTATATATTTTGTTATCTATGTCCTTTGCCATGCAGAAGCTAGTTTGATGCAATCTCATTTATCCAGTCTTCTATTTGTTGTGATTCTGGATCTTTACTTAAAATATTAAAACCTTTGTCTAGAAGCTCTAGTGTTTCCCCTACAGTTTTGTGTTATATTTTCATGGCTCCTGATCTTACACTGAGATCTTTTATTCATTTTGATTTGACGCTGCTGCAAGGTTCTATGTAAGGATCTAGTTTTAGTATTCTACATGAGATTGTGGACATACTGCCTGTGATGAATGATCTCACAAGTAGAACATAGCTAAAGAATTGTGGGCAAAGCTGTGTGTGAGAGCTGAAGGGAAGAAAGGAGCCATTCTTCTCAACTTGTATATTAAAGAGATTTAATTTAAAAATTTTGCAGTATTAGAAATGAATTTGGAGCAAATTGAACTTCTTTTTGATTGTTATTATAGAGGTGATGTATACAGGGTAGAGTTATATAAGTCAGATAAAGAGTGTGTTTCTTTTGAACAGTGTCACCCCTTCTCTTGTTCTCCCAGTTTTTCTCTCCTGTACCCACCCACAAGTTATATAATTCATTTTCAGCGTGGTATCTAATGAGTACCAGTGCTGCATTTGTTCACTCTTTGTCCCTCAATTTCTGTATCCCTTACCCTCCCAAAGACAGATAAATGAACAAACAAAACAAAAAGAAATAATCAACAATGAAGACAAAAGCTCTTTTTTCACTTCCTGAATTTCATTTACATAAGTATTATTTTGTATTGTCAGATACACATAGGTATTGTGCCTTTGTATTCCTCCCCTAAGAAGATCCTCCATTAGTCTCACTGTATGTGAGTGCCTAGAGGCCTGTATAATTTATCATGTCCCTATGTATTTTAGAACTAGCTTCTGCATCTGAGAGAAAACATGTGCTTTTGCCTCCCTGAGTTTGGCTTAACATGATTTGTTCTAGGTCCATTAATTTTCTTGCAAATTATGTAATGTTCTTTCTAATGGCTGTGGAAAATTCCATTGTGTCTAGGCATCACATTGTTTGGATACATTCATCCATTGTAGGGCATCTAGGCTGTTTCTATAACTTGATTTTTGTGAATAGTGCTGCAAGGAACATGGATGTGCAAATGTTTTTTATGGTGTCCTGACTTGTGATTTTCGGGGTGAATTCCTAGAATTGGTATGGCTAGGTTGTGGACTGCTGTCCAGAATGTATTACTTTACATTTCTACCAACAGTGCAGTAGGGTTCCTTATTCCCCACATTCATCTACATCTGTTCTAGTTCACAATGTTGGTAAGTCTAACTAGGGTAAATTGGAATTTCAGAGTTATTTTGAAGTTCTTTCTTTTTTTCTTTTGTCAGTTGTTAGGCTTGAACTCTGTCCTAGGCACTGTCCCTGAGCTCTTTAGCTTAAGGCTAGTGCTCTACCACTTTGGGCCACAATACCACTTCTAGTTTTCTAGTGGCTAATTTGAGATAAGAGTCTCAAGGACATTTGTGCCAGGTCTGGCTTTGAACTGCAACTCGCAGATCTCAGACTCCTGAGTAGCTAGGATTCCAGGCGTGAGCCACTGGATCCTGGCTGATTTTTATTTCTTTTATGGCCATTGATATTGAATATTTCCTCGTATGTTTCTTTGCCCTTCTTACCTCTTCTTCTGAGAGGTCCCTCCTTAACTCTTTATCCCATTTAGTGACTGGTTTACAGCATTCACAAATTGAGATATTTTCAAGATGTGGTGCTAAAATCCACCATACCTTAGAGTGGATAAATACACTCAGTTTGTTTTCTACCACATATCTAGTTGAATCTACCAGAGAAATGGGGGAAAAGTTTTAATGATGGATAGTGGGAATGGAAGCCTAATTTTCAAGAAAGGGTGTTTGAAAAAAGGATTTTATTTTATTTTTTATTGTCAGGGTAATATATAGAGGGGTTACAGTTATATTCGTTAGATAGTAGGTGCATTGATACCCCTTCTCATGTTTTTGTCCCCATTTCCCTTCCCCCACCCCTCCCATCTTGTTTTCCTCCCTTCCCTTTCCTATTCCAAATAAAAAAATAAACATATATACAATATACCAGGTAACAACGTCTGATACTGTAACAACATGAGCTTAACCAAAGGGTAAGAAAAGAGAAGAGAAATAACATAGTACATGAAAAACAATAATTACATAAGATAAAGCTCGTGTTTCCATATCCTAGTGATTCTTTCATTTATTCTCATCCTATATGACCGTATGCACCTAAGTTTTGAGCTATTGTAATCCTCTGCTAGAAGAGTCCTAGATGTGTAATAATTATTACAAATGAGGGAAACCATTGAGCCTATGTTCCTTTGGGTCTGGATTACTTCACTTAATATGATTTTTTTCTCAAGTCTTTACATTTCCTTACAAATGGGGCAATGTCATTCTTTCTGATGGCAGCATAGAATTGCATTGTGTATAAGTACCACATCTTCTTGATCCAGTCATCTATTAAGGGGCATCTGGGTTGGTTCCATATCTTTGCTATGGTAAACAGTGCTGCAATGAGCATCATTGTGCTAGTGGATTTAGTATGTCCTTGTTTCTGGACATTTGGGTAAATGCCAAGAGGTGGAATTGATGGGTCATAGGGGAGCTCTATGTCTTTTGAGGAATCACCATACTGCTTTCCATAGGGCTCATTGAATGAGTTTACACTCTCACCAACAGTGTAGTAGAGATCCCTCCTGGCCACATCCCAACCAGCTTCTGTTGTTATTAGATTTCTTGATAATGGCCATTCTAACTGGTGTGAGGTGGAATCTCAAAGTTGTTTTGATTTGCGTTTCTTTTATGGCCAGAGATGTTGAACATTTCTTCATGTGTCTATCGGCCATTCTTATTTCTTCTACCGAGAAGTCTTTCTTCAAGTTGTTAGCCCCAAATTTTTGATGTAGAGAAATGAAATCAAAATGTGAGAGAGGGACCAAGAACATTGTAAGCACAGTTCTAAATTTTGAAAGAAATGAATGAAATTGTTTTCAGGGTTCCTGTCAAGTCTAAACAGTATTTATTAGCCATTGGTTTAATGTATTATTTTTAGCCATTGTCAGACACGGAAGAAATGATCTTATTAGAGTGTTTCAGAAATTCATAAGAGCAGCAAAAGTTTCCTCAAAGATTGTGCTACAAAGCTACTTTCAACATTTCCTTGCTCTTGACCTCCATTGATTTACGGCTTCCACATGATTGTACTGACATCCAATACCCAGGTTGCTTTGCTAAGCAACACTTGGCTGGCACAAGGGATCTGTTGCTATTTGTTTTCCTTTCCCCTGCCTTTTTGTTTGTTAAGTATTCCATGCTGGGGAATGAGGGATTTGTAGAGGGAAGATTTCCTATCCAAGGCTTCATTCTCTTAAAATCTACTTAAATAATCAAGTGTCCATTTTCTTTGAGTTAGCAAATGGACTAAATGGCAGAGGTGACAGAATGGGAATTGCACAGCAACTTTTCCTCAGTGCTTTCTTTCTAAAGCTTTCCTAGAAGTTGAGGAATGTAGTCAGACCAAGATAGGCTACTGAAGGCCCCTGCAAACCTCTTGATCCTTTAAATCTACAAGAAATTGCTATATGTCTTTTTTAGGCTGCCATTATGGGGTTAGATGTCTTAATTCCTAGTCTGCTCCTGACTACAACAGCTTCAGTGATGATATGCCTGAGCTCAAGCTTTGAGAAGATGGGAGGCAGGCAGAATGATTTACCAGCAATAAGTCTAATACAACTTTCCTAGAACCAGATGTCATCAGTGTTCAGACTGTATCTGAGGAAAGTGGAGAGGAGACAGGCAAGCATAAATGTGCATGTAGAACTATGTTTCTCCTTTTCTAATAGCTGTTTTTAATAAATGAAGCCTAGGAACTGAGAAACACACTCCTAAGGTAAATGATGCAATACCATTACAGTTGTTTCTCATGAAATAGTTATCCCAAACATGATTAATGTTGTCTGTTGAACTAAGTCAGGCTTTCTATTGACCAGTGTCAAATGAATTTTAAAAGCAATTATTCCTTCATTCAAAACCTCAAGGGAATTGTAGTATTTAGCTTATTGTTCAAGAATCTCTGTTTTAGAATATTCATTCTAAATCCAACCAAATGTCTGCTCCTCATAATAAGGCTAACCATGGAGGCAATTTCATATGATTTTATTTTAAATGCCATTGCATACAGAACCCTCAAATGATGCTATAATAGTAGTTGACATTTATTGTGTCTTGACTATGTATCTGGCATATTTTGAAGTATTTCACATTACTTAACTTCTTTGATCTTCACAAAAACCCTATGTAGTAGAGACTGATTTAATTTAGCAAACAGGAAAATGACATAATAAAGTTGGAAGTCACCTGTCTAGGGTCAAATGTAGTGGCACTGCTACTGGTTGAGAGCTGATCTTTCTCTGGGGCCTATCCTTTTTATTAGCACACCATGGAGCCTTTTACATTACCAACGACACCACAAATACTTAAATACATAATGTGGCTTAAAGAAGTTGCTTTTAGAACAAAGAAGAATGAGCTGATGACTTTAGATGGAAAAAGTTCATGAGTGTGGCAATGGAACTATTATTAACATTCTTTTCCCAGTTTTTTTTTACCAGTTGTGTTTTTTGAACTCAGGACCTGTGCTAAGCTTTCTCAAGCATAACACTCTACTACTTGAGACACAGCATCACTTCCAGCCTTTTCTGTATATGTGGGAACCAAGGAATTGAACCCAGGGCTTTGTGTATGCTAGACAAGTATTCTACCGCTAGGCCAAACTATTAGCCCTTTTCCCCCAGTATTATATTGTAAATGTATAGCAGAGCTGAGATTTCTATCTAGCCTAGCTCTTTTCTGACCTGCAGTTTGAGTCACCACATCAACAAACCAGTTGCGGTGCTTCACAGCTACAATTTAAGCTATGTGTAGTTGATGTGTATAGGTAGGAAGGTTATAGTCAGAGGCCACTCATTACCATAAAGTAAAAGCCACTATTTGAAAAATAACTAATGCATGAAAATATTGGCAGTAAATGTGGCTCAAGTGGTACAGCAACTGTCTACATAGCATGCAGCCCTAAATTCAAACCTGTTCTCCCTACTAATAATGAGTAGGCATTTGTATTTTCATCTCAATCTTTTGCCATGTTTATTCATAAGAGATTTGGATAAACTAGGGCATATAAAGCATTTTCAATAGTTAGCACATAATGATGACAGAGGTTTTGGCTACAATGTAATGAATAAATCTCTAACATTTCTTTTCAGAATAGGTCTTCACTAGCTCTTTTTTATATTTTTTATTGTAATTAATAGAAGGGTTACATGATATTTGCCAGATAAATGGTGCATGAATTCCCACACATTGATACCCTTTCACATGTCTTGGTCCCCATTTCCCTTCCCCCCCTCCCCCACCCCTCATCTTGTTTTCCCCTGTTCCCTATCCAATTTCAGATAACCAAATACAAATATATCCGATATATCAAGTAACAAAGTGAGATATTTTTACTAGCTCTTTTTAAAATTATTTTGAAGCTAATACTTTTCTACTTGTTGTAAAGATGATGTATAGAGGGGTTACAGTTATTTAGTAAGGTAATGAGTACATTTCTTTTTTATTTTTCTTTATTTTTTGTTGTCAGGATAATGTATAGAGAGATTACAGTTACATTCACCAGGTAGGAGGTGCATTATTTCTCACACATTGATACTCCTTATCATGTTTTTGTCCCCATTTCCCTCCTCACATCTCCTCCCAATCATCTTGTTTTCCCCCCTTCCCTTTCCTATTTCAAATAAACAAATGTATGTACTAGGTAACAAAGTCAGATAGGAGATTAACCATAAAGACAAAAAAAGAGAAGAGAACAGTACTTTAAGAACAACAATCACATGATAAAGCTTTTGTTTCCATATCCTGGAGGTCCGTTCATTTAGCCTCATCCTATATAACCTTATGTATCTAGGTTTTGAGCTATTGTAATTCTCTGCTAGGAGAGTCCTAGATGTGTAATAATTATTATAAATGAGAGAAACCATGGAGCCTATATTCTTTTGGGTTTGGCTCACTTCACTTGATATGATTTTTTCCAAGTCTTTACATTTCCTTACAAATGGAGCAATGTCATTCTTTCTGATGGCAGCATAGAATTGCATTGTGTATAAGTACCACATCTTCTTGATCCAGTCATCTATTAAGGGGCATCTGGGTTGGTTCCATATCTTTGCTATGGTAAACAGTGCTGCAATGAGCATCATTGTGCTAGTGGATTTAGTATGTCCTTGTTTCTGGACACTTGAGTAAATGCCAATTAGTGGAATTGCTGGGTCATAGAGGAGTTCTATGTTTAGTCTTTTGAGGAACCACCATACTGCTTTCCATAGTGGTTGAACGAGTTTGCACTCCCACCAACAGTGTGGTAGTGATCCCTCCTGGCCACATCCCCTCCAGCATCTGTTATTATTCATTTTCCTGATCCTGGCCATTCTAACTGGAGTGAGGTGGAATCTTAGAGTTGTTTTGATTTGCATTTCTTTTATCGCCAGAGATGTTGCGCATTTCTTCATGTGTCTATAGGCCATTCTTATTTCCTCTACTGAGAAGTCTCTGTCTTTAGCTCATCTTTTAATGGGATGATTGTTTCTTTGAAGATTTGTTTTGGAGAGATTCACTTTGTTTAATTGTAGATATATTTTAAATATGAGGCCTTTGTCTGTTTTATGATTAGTGGAGATCTTCTCCCACTCTGTAGGCTTTCTAGTTAACTTGCTAGCTATGTCCTTTGACATACAGAAGCTCTGCAGTTTAATGCTGTCCCATTTGCCTAAACTTTCTTTAATTTGTTGAGTACATTTCTTTTTGAACAGTGTTATCCCCTCCCTCAGTTTTTCCTGCTTCACTAGCTCTTAAAATATCCCATCCCCAAGGAATTCTAAATGACAGGATTCTGCAAATGGTGTGCCTTGGGTCTGGAGCTCTGGGAGATTGGCTTAGATCCAGGGACCCATTTAGCTGATGCTATGTGCCAAGCCTCATGCCAACTTGATGACTTGACTCTCAAAAGTTAACAGAGACCCAGAAATCCCGTTGTAGCTTTGTGAGCTACTGCTGTTGTTCACACAGGGAATTGTTACTGTGAGTTACAGATCTCTATGCCCCAGACAAAAACATGGAGTCCTGAGGGAATGCTGTTCTTTGAGTAGGGGATAAGGTCAGGAATCAAAAGCATTTGAGGGTAATACTCTCCTACATGTTATTTCAGCAGTAGGAGAAGGATCTTCTTACTTTGGAAAGATTTTGATTTAGATTAATATAGGTCTTTAATATGCAAAGGAGTATACATTAATTCTACAATCAGAACTAAAATTTACTAAATCAGACAATCAGAATTAAAATTTTCTCCCTTTGGAGAAGGAACCAGTGGGTGACAGCATAAAACTGAGGAAAATGTGCAGGCAGAAGGCTCTAATGGGAGAATAACTGAAATACAGGCTATACTCTATTTCTAGGGATGGGAGTTCTACACTTAAGCTTGACAAGGCACTGTGATGACAGTTGGACCTACCAGTTTCCAACCATGAGCTCAGGACAGCATTATTGAAGTTCATGGACATGTGTTGATATGCACATGTGTTCCTATGTGAATATACATGGGCATTGCCTAGTCATGTTTCAGAAAATATTAACTCACTGAACACCTGAGAAGAGCAGTCACTGTACAACTATCATCTCACTCTATTCTTTTTTTTTGTGGGTCATGGGTCTTGAACTTGGTCTGTACACTGTTCTGAGCTCTTTAGCTCAAGGCTATGGCCCTAGCCTTGAGCCAAGCCCTATTTCCCATTTTCCAGAGGTTAACTGGAGATAAGAGTCTCAGGTCCTTTTGTGCCCTAGCTGGCTTTGAATCTTAATCCTCAGATCTCAACCTCCTGAGTAGCTAAGATTACAGGCGTGAACTGCCTGGCTTCATCTCACTCTGTTCTTAGCAAAGGAGTTATTCTTATTGTCAAAACATTGAGGCTTGCAGACATTAAATGCTTTCCTCAAGATTTTATAACATGATGATGCCACACTCAGTTGCCCATACCTGCATCCCTAGTTACTCAGAAAGTTGACATCAGGAGGACTATGATTAGAGGTCTGTTTGGGCAAAAAGTTCACAATACCTCATCTAAACAAAAAACAATATGATGGTATGTACCTTTCATCTAGCTTCTCAAGAGACTGAGATTTGAGGATCACAGTTCAAAGCCAGACTGGGCAGTAAAATCTGTGAAGCTCTTATCTCCAATTAAGCACCAGAAAATGATGTGGTGCTGTGGCTCAAAGTAGAGTGCTAGCTTTAAGCAAATAAAAACTCAGTGACAGCACCAAGGTCCCAAGTTCAAGCTTCACCAACAACAAAATAAAGAAAGAAAAGGAAAGAAATGCCCTTGGGAGGCAGCTATGCTCATCACTATACTACCAATGCCAAGAAAAACCCCTTCTGGATGCAGACTGTCCTGGCTTCCTACCTAAATATTCATTTCCAAATGAGATAATAAAGAAAAATCACTTTTAATAGTTTGTAATTTGGTGACTTCTGCCATTCCTATGTACTCTATTTCCAAGAGGATTGGTAAAATGGAAGTGAATTGAAGCATCTTGAAGCTCTAAGAAGTCTTATTTCTATTAGTGCATAGTAGCCACAATCTGGCCAATAAATACATGCTCTAGAATTTAGACCTTTATTGTTTAGGTCAGCTTCTTTAGCATTGTATTTACTGATTTGACCTTAGTTCACCTACCTGATGTACTTCAATGTTCTTCAATCTGAGAACATTGAGGAACTTATGGCTAGTGGTTCCCCAAATATGTCATGTTCTTCAATATCTATCACCTTTGATACCTATTCCTGGAATCTTTCTTCCTACTTTTCCACTTGAATAATTGCCAGCCCTTCTTCAGAATAATAGTTTAAGATTCTAGGATGAACTAGGGATAATGGTATGAGATTTAGTGTAAAGGTACAATGTTTCATTATAAAGTTGAATCTACTCTTGAAAATTTATTAATCCATCCACAAACACATAACACATGAGTTGCTTATACATTTTTTTTGCCAGTCCTGGGCTTGAGCTCAGGGCCTGAGCACTGTCCTTGGATTTTCTCAAGGCTAGAGCTCTACCACTTGAGCCTCAGCACCACTTCCGGCTTTTTGCTATGTATGTGGTACCGAGGAATCGAACCCGGGTCTTCGTGCATGCTAGGCAAGCACTCTACCACTAGGCCAAACTCCCGGCCCCTGTTTATACATTTTTTAAAAACATTTTTATTGTAATGTATGGATGGGTTACAGTTACATTCACCAGACAATAGGTGCATTACTTCTTACACATTGATACCCCTTCTCATGTTTTTTTTCCCCCATTTCCCTCCCTCCACCCCCTCCCAAGCATCTTGTTTCCCCCCTTCCCTTTCCTATTTCAAATAATCAAACATATATACCAGTTAACATAGTCAGATATAGTAACAATATTAGATTAACCAAAGGGCAACGAAAGAGAAGAGAAATAACATAGTACATTAAGAACAACAATCACACAAGATAAAGTCTATACAGTCTTGTACATAAATATGTATTTATGGGCTGAGGGGTGTAGCTCAGTGGTAGAGCACTTATTTACCATAAAGGCGACTCTGGGTCGTTTCCCAACACCACAAAAGATATAAATTTGTATGTGTAAATATAGATCAATAAACACTGGAAGGGAATCCCTTTCAGAGTAGGGCAATGGCATTCTAGAACTGTGAAAAGAGGTCACTGAAATCCCAAGAGGGAACAGCAATACATTCTACCTTCTCATGATCTGTATAACTTGGGAGTCACTTAATTGCTGAATGATTAAAATTCTATTTTTTGCATTTTATGCAATCTTGAGAACTTTTAACAGAGAGCCAGTCTCACAAAATACATACAATTATATACAACCAAAGGAGAAAAAATTATATTCTGTATTTTTGTTTTTACAAATTTCATAGAAAGAGCAGCCATGTGACATAATCATCAGAGGATACGTTACTTGTGGCACATATTCATAATACTAGCTATTCAGGAGCCTTAGGTCTGAGCATGGTGGTTTGAAGCCAACTAAGGCAGAAAAGTCCTGAGACTCTTACCCCCAATTAACCACAAAAAGCTGGAAATGGAGCTGTGAGAGACTAGCCTTGAGCATCAGGGAAAGACTCAGGCCATGAATTCAAGCCCTATAACCAACCAAAAGCAATTTATCACTTTCTCTCTCCTTAATTCCAATAGGCCCTGTACCTAACTATGGGCCCAAATTTTGAGAAGTTTTCCCTGACTCCCTCAGGTAGTATTAGACTCACAGAGTTCTATCTATCTATCTATCTATCTATCTATCTATCTATCTATCTATCTATCTTCAGTACAGCCCCTATCAAGTCTTGTATTCATTCTGTTCTCCCAAATAAATTGAGCTCATATGACTTTGATGTTAGTGCCCTATCACTTGAGCCACAACTCCACTTTTGGATTTTTGCTGGTTAATTGGAGATAAGAATCTCATGGATTAGCCGGGAGTTTGGCCTAGTGGTAGAGTGCTTGCCTCTCATGCACGAAGACCTGGGTTCGATTCCTTGGTACCACATACATAGAAAAAAAGCCATAAGTGGTGCTGAGGCTCAAGTGGTAGAGCTTTGGCTTTGAGAAAGTCCAAGGACATTGCTCAGGCCCTGAGCTCAAGCATAGGACTGGCAAAAAACTTGCTAAAAAAAGGAATCTCATGGACTTTCCTGCCCACCTGAGTAGCTAGGATTACAGGAGTGATCCAATAGTGCAGGCCTAACAATCACAATTTAAAAGGATTCACTATCCAATTCTTTGGATTGGATCTGAGAATCCCAATTTTTAAGGCATTTCTCATGAGATGCTGATGCAAATGCAAACACGGCCTGTTGTGCCACTTTCTCCACTTATTTCCTCTCCCCCATTCATGTGCAGGATGGCATATGGAGAAGTGTCAAAACTGAGTTGCAGGGGAGGGCTGTGTGTACTGGGATGGGGAAGGTAGGAATAATTTGAAAGAATTGAATGTGGCACAATATTTTATTTTATTTTCATCTTTATTTTATTGTAAAGATGATATACAGATGGCTTACAATTATACAAGTCAGGTAATGAGTACATTTCTTTTAATTTTTTTTATTACAACGTATGGAGGGGTTACAGTTATATTCGCCAGATAGTAGGTACATTACTTCTTACAGATTGATACCCCTTCTCATATTTTTGTCCCCATTTCCCTCCCCTCACCCGCTCCCGATCATCTTGTTTTCCCTCCTTCACTTTCCTATTTCATCAAATAAACATATATACAACATACCAGGTAACAACATCAGATATGATAACAATATGAGATTAATCAAAGGTCAACAAAAGAGAAGAGAAATAACATAGTACATTAAGAACAATAATCACACAAGTTAAAGCTCTTGTTTTCATATCCTGGAGATCCTTTAATTTATTCTCATCCTGTATGACCTTATGTATCTAGGTTTTGAGCTATTGTAATCCTCTGCTAGGAATGAGTACATTCTTTTTGAAATGTCACTTCTTCCCTAGTTTTCTCTTAGTTTTTTCCCTCCTGACCTTATTCCCTACAATGTGTATAGTTTATTTTCAACACAGCGTCTAGTGAGTATCACTGCTGAATTAGTTCACCTTTGTCTCATCATTTCTATGCTTACCCTTCCCCACCCCAAATCATATAAACTTACATACAAGAAAAAGGGTACAGAATTAAAAAATAGCGACCAAAAGAAAAAAAACACAAAAAATTACAAAAAGTAAAACACAAACCTCTTGTTTCTGTTTCTTGGAGTTCATTTTATATGCACATATATATGCATATAGCTATTGATTGGCATAATACTCTTGCACTCAAGTCTTGAGCACCTGAATTGAGTCTGCTACAGAATTGTAAAGGAGAATTAGCAGCATTGTGGTTAATTCCCTGGGATTCATCCACACTGAATTGAAGCAGTGCAACTTGGGGCATCAATAGCAGTTTAAGAGGTATACCTAATTGGTCTGAGGATTATTCCATGAACCACTTATGCCAGCTATCATTCATATACACATTTGCCCAAAATTCAAGGAAAAGTTTACTGGAAACTATTGGGAAGCTGTCCTTGCTTTTAGAATTTAAGCTCTTTCTCTGGTTCTGATAAAGGAAACATATGGCTTTGATTACTGTTATTTCTTTCATAACCATAAGAAGAACCCAGGCTAAGAAGACAGTTAATGTCCTGTATAGCAATGGAAAGAACCTTTGTCCTTAAAGACAAATGCACTTACTAAAATTTTTACTTTGTTAACCATTTTAAGTATGCAGTTTAAGAATGTTAAATATATCAACCTGGTTGTGCAACGATCACCACCACCCATCTCCAGAACTTTCTCAATGCAATTCTGTCTCTATTAAAATAATATTCCCTAAATTCTTCTATTCTATCTGCATGAAGTTGACAATACTAAACACTTTATATAAAAGGAAATCATGTAATGTTTGTCCTTTTGTTTGGCTTAATAGCTTTCATTATTTTTTGTCAGTCCTGGGGCTTGAACTCAGGGCCTGGGCACTGTCCCTGAGCTCTCTCAAGGCTAACACTCTCACTTGAGCCACACTACCATTTCCACACTTCTGTGTATGTACTACCAAGGAATTGAGCATAGGGCTTTGTGCATGCTAGGCAAGCATTCTACCACTAGGTCACATTCCTGGCCCCAGTTTAAATTTTGTGTGTGTGGGTCATGGGGCTTGAACTCGGTCTGTACGCTGTTCCTGAGCTCTTTAGCTCAAGGCTATGGCCCTAGCCTTGAGCCAAGCTCTACTTCCCATTTTCTAGAGGTTAACTGGAGATAAGAATCTCTGGTCCTTTTGTGCCCAGGCTGCTTTGAACCTTGATCTCAGATCTTAGCCTCCTGAGTAGCTAGGATTACAGGGGTGAGCAACCATGCCAGCTTCCAGTTTAAATTTTTTTTGCCAGTCCTGGGCCTTGAACTCTGGGCCTGAGTACTGTCCTTGGGCTTTTTCAAGGCTAGTGCCCCACCACTTGAGCCACAGCACCATTTTGAGCTTTTTGCTCTATATGTGGTACCGAGGAATTGAACCTGGGTCTTTGTGCATGCTACACTAGCACTCTTACTACTAGGCCAAACTCCTAGCCATAAATTACATTCTTGTTTGTTTGCTTTTTTAAAAAATTATTTTTTGCCAGTCCTGGGCTTGAGCACTGTCCTTAGACTTTCTCAAGGCTAGAGCTCTACCAGTTGAGCCTCAGCACCACTTCTGCCTTTTTTCTTTGTATGTGGTACTGAGGAATCGAACCCAGTTCTTTATGCTTGCTAAGCAAGCAGTCTACCAGTAGGCCAAACTCCCGGCCCATTATTGTTTATTTTTATTATTGGTGTTTATAAACTTCTTTCTGGTTGTATGATTTTTTGCTACTAACCTGTTGGAGCTCTGTATTGCTCACCAGATTCAGGCTTGGTATGTGTGTTTAAAGATGATTTTGAATAGTTGTTGATTGTTGCCCCAGAGGCTTCTCTTTTAAACTCAGGCTCTCATGCCAATTCCATCTTGGCTCCCTTAGGACCTTTATTTCTCTATTATTTGTTGTTAAATCACTAGGCTGAGCTAAGCACCCAAACAACAGATCTTCTCATTAAGTCCCAGGAGATGGAGACCTAATCTACTTACTTTGGACCCTTCTACCTCTCTCCCCAAATCACCAATGAAGCACGAAGCACACAATGTTTGAGTTTCTTAATCCCAGGATTCTATCTTAATGCAGAATTTCTTGCCTTAAAACAAACACAAACCAGACAGGCCTGTTTCTCTTCCCTTCCTGATGTTTAGAGTGGACTTTTTCTCATTCTTACTCTCAAAGGAGTGTGGGAGATTACAGAGCAGTGATGGAAATATTGTGAAAGGCCTTGACGATTACTTTGAAGGAAGAAAAATGCTTTCTGGAAACCAGGCAATCAAGCCCCATGTGTGGAAGTAAAGCTGTTTTCCAGAATCACGTTTTCCATTAGTCAGGTATCTGTTTCCCAAGGATGAGTTCCAAACAACAAAAGAGAAAGCCATCTTTCTTTCCAGGCTAACTGATGACGTCAGTTTGGGATTATTCAGACACTTAGCTTTTCAATATCCTCAGGTTTCTACAATGTTCTATGTTTCAAAGAAGGTTGGTATCTCAATGAAAGCTAAAACATTGTCTTGGACCACTGACATTCAGATCTCAAGAACTCTGACCAATCAGATGTTCTTGTGAAAACAGGTCTCCAGTTAACTGCTTAACACTAGCTTCCGCACTCAAGAGAGACACTATCCTGTGAAGATAAGACTACCTTAGCTCACTAGCAGTAGGGGCACTTTTACATTGTGCTTTGCAGAAAGACAGGCCCAAATCTTAATCCTGTCTCTCCCAAAATACTAGTTGGAAATAATTTTAAGTCATTTAACCATTACAAATCTCAATTGTCATCTTATGCAAGATGGGAACAGTTCTTTTTACTCTACATACTCGTTGTACACATTAAATGAGATCCTATGTGGGAAAATTCTCAATAAATATTAAAGGAAATATAAGTTCTTACCCTGTGATGCTCTAGACTTGGCTAATAAAATGTGTCAGTCCTGGATAGAACTTAAACTGAATTCATTAAAAACAACTCTGGGACCAGAGCTTCACTTTTTTTTACAGCTAAAACAATGGAAATTTTATTTTGAGATAGAATGAACATGGAATGTAAGGATGGTACACAGAAATCCTATGAATTCTTCCCTCTGTTTTCTCCACTGGTTATCTTTATTTTGTCCGTACTGGGGTTTGAATTCAGGGCTCATGCTTGCTAGTCAGACACAGCTTCAGTTTTGCAATAAGGGAGCAATATAATTTTCTCTGTGCTATTTTATGGTCACATTTTGTTTGGTTCATCAAAGTGTGATTTGTGGTAGATTATCATAAGGAGCAAGCAGCTTCTTTCTGCAGTAAAAAAAAAAGGCACTGGACTGGGAATGTGCCCTAGTGGTAGAGTGCTTGCCTAGCATACATGAAGCCTTGAATTCAATTCTTCCATTCTACATACACAGCTGGAAGTGGTGCTGTGGCTCAAGTGGCTGAGTACTACCCTTGAACAAAATGTGTCCAAGCATATTGCCTGTGTTTAAGCCCCAGGACTGGCAAAAGGCCCTTGTTTCAACAGGAATCCGTTTATGCCATGTTAGGTAAAAAATTGCTAATTCTACTTCTTGTTTTGGGCAAATAGACATTCCATTCCAGTTGTATTATCTCCTACTCCAATGACCCCCAGAGGTAACTCAAGCTGATTATTTGAACAGATTATGCCTTCCTCTCCCAGTGCTCCACGTGTTGTGTTATAGCACTTTCTTCTCATAGGGTCTTTAGGCTCAAGAGGAACAGGAATTTGTCCTGGCTTGAACTTGTGACTATTGAAAATATGGTCACTGGGCCAGGAGTTTGGCCTAGAGTGCTTGTCTAACATGCACAAAGACCTGGGTTCCATTCCTTGGTACCACATACATAGAAAATACCAGAACTGGTGCTGTGGCTCAAGTTGTAGAGCTCTAGACTTGAGAAAGCCCAAGGACAGTGCTCAGGCCTTGAGTCCAAGCACCAAGACTGGCAAAAAAATTATGGTCAAGATCGATTCCACTGTACTTACAGAGTAATACATTACTATTAGACTCATTATCCAAAAAAGAAGATTTTATGAATATTGCTCAGCGATAGAGTACTTGACTGGCATGTACAAGGCCCTGGGTTCCACCAGTACGGCAAAATAATAATCATCTATAAGATGTATGTGGGGGCCATATAAATGACCAGTACAACCTCTTAGAGCACCTTAAGTCTACTCCCAGAATGCTGTTCAGTATAAAAGGAAATGGACTCCTTGCCGTAACTTAATAGAAGAGAGATCTGTTCTGGTGAGAATGGTACCATTGTTAAAATTTTCTTGAAATCCTTTCATAATGTATCATAAGTAGTGACTGCTCTATGACTCTTCACTTACTTATCTTACTGACTAAACTTACCCATCTACCACCTGCCATGCTCCATATAGCCCATGATTCAATAACTGAAGACTTAAAGCCTCACTAAGAGGTTTTGGGACCATGCTCCATGGCTTACCCACTATTCATTCTAATAGGTTACTGCAGATAAAGTACAGGTGGTAAACTACTGCAACTATCATCCTACGTGAAAGATAGAAGGATCTTTGTTCTTTAATCTGAATATATGCAATATTTTATTTATTGACTTGCCTATGTTGAAGCATGCATACATTTCTGGAATCAACCCAATTAGATTATGGTATATGATTGCTTTTAATGTGTCTTTAAATTTGGTTCACCATATTTTATTGTTGTACCTTGAGATGTAACAAAAATGAGGAAAAGCCAAACTAAATAGTAGAAAGAAATAACAAAGATCAAGGCAGAAGTAAACAATATAGAGAGTAAATATCACAACAAATACAGATGAAAATCAGAGGGTTATTAAGGAACTCTTTGAAATTGTATGTACTAATAAAGTGGAAAATCTAGAGAGAGGCACATAAACTGCCAAAACTGAATCAAGAGGACGTAAATTATCCAAACAAATCTGATAAGAAGCAGTAAAAATGTAGTAGTAAAAATATCCCTAGCAAAAAAAGCCCAGAAACAGATTTACTACTGACTGCTAGAAGACCTTTAAACAACCAACATTAATGCTTCTTAACTTGTCCATGACGTATAGGCTTCATGAATTTATGTAAATTTCTGAAACTTCACTTCTCTTTCTCATCTGGTACAAAAATTAGTTAAATATGGATTATAGATATAAATTTTTTCCATATATTTTTATTGTAATTAATAGAAGGGTTACATTATATTCACCAGATAGAAGGTGCATTACTTCACATACATTGATACCCTTTCTCATGTCTTGATCCCCATTTCCCTCCCCCCACCCCCGCCCCTCATCTTGTTTCTCCCCTTCCCTATCCTATTTCAAAGAACCAAATATGCATATATACAATATATCAGATAACAAGGTGAAATACTGTAACAATATGAGATAACCAAGGGACAGCAAAAGAGATGAGAGATAACATAGTACATTAAGGACAATAATCACTCATTATATGGCTTTTTACAGATCTAAATTTAAGCTGACATTTTGAGACTACTAGAGGAAAACATAGACAAACCCCTTGAAGATACAGGCATAGGTAAAACCTCTTTGAGTAGACTCCAATTGCTCAGGAAATAAGAACAAGAATTACAAATGAAATTTTCTCAAATAAAAAGCTACAAGCTGGGCATGGTGGCTTACGCCTGTAATTCTAGCTACTCAGGAGGCTGAGATCTGCAGATCCTGGTTCAAAAGCCAGCCTGGGCACTAAAGTCTGAAATAGTGTGGTGGCTCAAGGGTTAGGGTGGTAAGCCTTTAGCTGAAGAGCTCAGGGATAGCACCCAGGCCCAGAATTCATGCCCCATGACCTGAAAAAAAAAAAAAAGAAGAAAAGAAAAAAAGCTGCATAGCAAAGAAAACAATAACCCAAATTAAGAGACAATGCAGAGAATTTGAAAGAAATGACAGTTATTCATCAGGTAAACAATTAATATACTTTATATATTATATATATTTTATGTATGATAAAATATTATCTTTAAATTATTATATATCTTTTATATACACCTAAAGAAAATGAAATACCAAATGGAGATTCTTTAGCATGAAAATTCCTAAAAAATGATATAATTAACATGACACATTGTACCACTTCCAGAAATATACCTGAAGGAAGGCAAGTCAGCATACAACAGTGGTCACTGTAGAGCAATGTACAATGTACATAGCACTATTCACAACAGCCAAGCTATAGAATCAAATCAGGTGCCCATCAGTTGATAGACTGATAAAATGTATATATAGAGGGCTGGGAGTTTGGCCTAAGTGGTAGAGTGCTTGCTTAGCATGCACGAAGACCCAGGTTTGAGTCCTCGGTACCACATATATAGAAAAAAGCCAGAAATGGTGCTGTGGCTCAAATAGTAGAGCTGTGGCCTTGAGAAAGCCCAAGGACAGTGCCCAGGCACTGAGTTCCAGGTCCAGGACTGGCAAAAAATGTATAGATAATATATTATATATTATGTATGTATGTATATATATCTATATCATGAGTGGATACAAGTATTACGAGTATGAGCCACTGTCATGTAGCATATAAAATACATACACATCAACATATATATACATATATACATATATACATATATATCATGGAATTATTATTCAGTCCTAAGAAGTGAAATTATGTTATTTCCAGAAAAATAGTTATCCCAAAATCACCATGTTAAGCAAAATGAGCCAAACTGAGAAAGAAATATCACATGCTATTTCATCTATGCAGAATCTACACTTAAAAATAATGTATGCTATGAGAATATAATGTGGACTGTTTGAGGTAAGAACCAGTGGGAATAGGGAGGATTAAAGGAAAGGTAAAGTGGGGTCTGTATGTGAAGATAATTGAAGTACTTTATATGCATATATGAAAAGAGAATAATGAAACCCATTAAAATTGTTTTCACAAGAGATGAAGGGGAATAACAAAGTTAAAGAGGCTTGAATGCAAATGTGTAAAAAGTCACAATGAAACCCATTTGTACAATTAACATATAAACTAATAAAAATGAAAATAAATACGAAGGGATGCTCAAACAAGAAGATGCCTTAGGGTTTTTAGTTACTTTATCACACACATCTGAGACCTAATGAGAACAAACATCCCATAAATTTAGCCATGACTGTCAGTGCCTTGGTTTCTCTAATCTGAAAATAGTGAGATCCTCTTTATAATGAAGTAAGGATATTAGCAAGGATGGAAAAAACTAGCCTGGACCAGATGTGAGTAAGGAATTTCCATTTTGACCCTACTCAAAGAAAGATGGAAGAAACACATTCCATAAAAGGATCACTGTGGGCCATTAAGTGATGTTTAAAAAGACAAGGTCTGGAATAAGACTGGTTAAGAGATCCAGTGTTCTGCAAAAATTTATAATAAAAATAAGAGCACAGCTAGATGGAGTCTCTAAGCAGCAATACTAGGATCTTAAAAGACAGAATTATAAATGAATGTACTTCTCTCATCCAGGCAGAGAAAGGCTTCTCTGTTATTTCCCAGAGGAACTCCAAATAGGCAGTATGTGTGGAGACTGAAAATAATGTCATAAAACCTAATCATACCCCAATGCACACTTTGCCCATCAATATTCAGTTCACATTTGAATGCCCAAGGAAGAGTAAGGCTTAGTCAAGTTCCTTAGCTTCTCTGAGCCTTGATGATTTTTCATTTCCAATATAAGATAATTCTTCCTTTCCTTATGCTTACAAGGCTTAAAATGAGAAACTGCACCTATGAATTCTATAGTCACAAAAACTGGTAGCTTCTCAGACTTGCGCTGTTTCTTGTTTGTCAGGTCTCCAAATTTCTAGGTCATTTGTTATTAACCAAAAACAAGTAATTAAAAGCTAGATGTGGTGATGCATACCTCTCACCCTAGCACTCACAAGATCGATGCAGAAGGATTGAGAGAGTCCAACCTGGCCCTGAGTATACAGACAAGTTCTTTCTTACAAAGCAAATAATTTTTTAATTTAGAAAATAAAAATTTAATCTCAGCAAATATTACCTACTTTCTCATATTCACTTTTTATTAGAGAATTTATTAACATTGATTTTTACATCATATTTTAAATGACAAGTTTAACAAACAAGTGTTCAAGGAGGGAATCTATTTACAATCACTGGGACTTAGTATTTAGAACTTAATCAAAATTAGGCTAAGGCTTTGTATGTCATAGAAACATATCAATTTATGAAATAAAACATTATGTCTATAGAGTCATAGGTTTTTATGTCTATATTGTTATGTTTGTATTTCCATTACCATGTCCATAGATTTGGGTATGTAGTTATTGAGTCCTCGCTCTTGTACTCTTTGGATTTAATAACCGCATATTAAGTATACCATGCACCTTTTGTTCCTTAGGTCTTGACTTGTCTCACTCAACATGATTCACTCTAGATTCATCCACTTCCCTGTGAATGCCATTATTTTATCTTGTCTGTTGGCTATGTAGAATTCCATTGTGTATATATACCACATTTTCTGTATCCATTCATCTGCAGTAGGGCATCTGGATTGTTTCCATCGCCTGGCTATTGTGAATAGTGCAGAGACGAACATAGCTGAGCAGGTGTCTTTATAATATCCTGGGCCATGCTGTTCAGGATAGATGCCCAGAAGTGGTATGGCGGGATCATAGGGAAGGTCTATTTTCAGTTCTTTAAGGAACCTCCACACTGCTTTCCAGAGTGGCTGAACTAGTCTGCATTCCCACCAGCAGTGCAGTAGGGTTCCTTTTTCTCCACAACCCCACCAACAACTGTCATTGTCTGAGTTCAAAATCTTGGCCATTCTTATTGGGGAAGGTGGTATCTTAGGGTTGTTTTTATTTGCATTTCCTTTATGACCATAGATGATGAACATTTTCTCATATGTTTTTCTGCCATTTTAATCTCTTCTTCTGATAGGTCTCTCTTTACTTCCCTTGCCCATTTAGTGAATGGTTTATTGGGTTTTCGGGGAATTACTTTCTTGAGTTCCCTGTAGATACTAGATATTAAGCATTTGTCAGATATATTGTTGGTGAATATCTTTTCCCAGTTGGTTGGCTGTCTCTCTACTTTTGCAACTATGTTTTTATCTGTACAGAAACTTTTTTTTTGCCAGTCCTGGGCTTGAGCTCAGGGCCTGAGCACTGACCTTGGACTTTCTCAAGGCTAGAGCTCTACCATTTGAGCCTCAGCACCACTTCCGACTTTTTTCTATGTATGTGGTACCGAGGAATCGAACCCGGGTCTTCATGCATGCTAGGCAAGCACTTTAACCACGAGGCCAAACTCCCGGCCGCTGTACAGAAACTTTTTATTTTTAGGTAGTCCCATTTATCGAGGCTCTCTCCAATCTGTTGTGACCCTGGGATTCTGTTCAGGAATCTTTTGCCTGTGCCTATGAGTTCCAGTGTCTCTCCTACTTTATCATGTAGCAGTTTCATGGTTTCCGGTCTGACGTTGAGGTCTTTGATCTACTTTGAGTTAATGCTTGTGCATGGCGACAGGCTAGGGTCAATTTTTAGTTTTCTGCATGTGGCTGCCCAGTTTTGCCAGCACCAATAATTGAATAGACTGTGTTTGTTCCATTGTATATCTTTGGCTCCTTTGTCAAATACAAGTTGCCTATATGTATGTGGTTCTATTTCTGAGTTTTCTATTCTGTTCCACTGATCTTCTGGTTTTTGTGCCAGCACCAAGAAGTTTTTGTTATTATGGCTCTATAGTAGAGTTTGAAGTCTGGTATTGTAATACCACTAGCATTGTTCTTTTTGCATAGAATTGTTTTGGCTATTCTAGGTCTTTCCTTCTTCCATGTGAATCTTTGGATTATATCTTCTATTTCCGTAAAGAATGTCTTTGGGATTTTGATGGGGATTGCACTGAATTTGTATATCAATTTTGGCAGTATAGCCATTTTCACTATGTTGGTTCTCCTTAGCCATGAGCATGGGATGTCTTTCCATTTCCTAGTGTCCTCTTTAATTTCTTTCATTAGGCTTTTATAGTTTTCATTGAATAATTCCTTTACATCTTTGGTTAAGTATATTCCTAAGTATTTTATTCTTTGGGGGGCTATTGCGAATGGGATCATTTTCTTGATTTGGCCCTCTGTTTGTGTATTGTTGGTGTACAAGAAGGTTACTGACTTCTGAAGGTTGATTTTGTATCCTGCCACTTTGCTAAAGTAGTTTTTTAATTCTAGAAGTTTGGGAGTGGAGTTTGTTGGGTCTCTCACGTAGAGGATCATGTCGTTTGCGAATAGGGATAGTTTAATTTCTTCTTTCCCTATGTGGATCCCTTTGATGTCCTTTTCTTGCCTTATTGCTCTGGCTAAAGGTTCCAGCACTATATTGAAGAGAAGTGGAGAGAGTGGGCATCCCTGTCTAGTTCCTGATTTTAAGGTGAGTGGTTCCAGTCTTTCACCCTTTAGTATAATACTGGCTGTAGGTTTTTCATATATGGCTTTCACTATTTTGAGGAATGTACCTCTTATTCCTATTTTTTCTAGTGCTTTCAACATGAATGGATGTTGTATTTTGTCAAATGCCTTCTCTGCGTCCAGAGAAATTATCATATGATTCTTATCTTTAACTCTATTGATATGATGTATTACATTGATTGATTTGTGAATGTTAAACCAGCCTTGCATTTGTGGGATGAAGCCCACTTTATCATAGTGTATGATTTTTTTTAAATTTGTTTCTGGATTCTGTTGGCTAATATTTTATTGAGGAGTTTTGCGTCTGTGTTCATTAGAGAGATAGGTCTGTAGTTTTTTTTTTTGTTGGGTCTTTCCCTGGTTTGGGGATGAGAGTAATATTAGCTTCATAAAATGAGTTTGGTATTGCTCCTTCTGTTTCTATTTCTCGGAAGAGTTTCAAGAGTATAGGTGTTATTGCATGTTGAAACGTCTTGTAGAATTCCGCAGTGAATTCATCTGGACCTGGGCTCTTTTTGGTTGGCATTTCCCTGATTGCTTCCTCAATTTCGTTGTAAGAAGTTGGTTTGTTGGGGGGGGGGGAGGGAAATGGGTACCAAGACATGTGAAAGGGTATCAATGTATGTGAATTAATGCACCTTCTATCTGGCAAATATCATGTAACCCTTTTACTAATTACAATAAAAAAAATTAAAAAAATAAACAAAAAAAGAAGTTGGTTTGTTCAATTTGTTTACCTCATCGTTGTTCAGTGTGGGTAGCCTATATTTATTTAAGAAATCATCCATTTCTACTAGATTTTCTTGTTTCTTTGAATATAGGCCCTGGTAGTACTTATTCATTATGGACTGGATTTCTTGGGAATCAGTTGTGATTGTTCCCGTGGGGTCTCTAATCTTCTTTATTTGAGTCTCCCCTTTCCTTTTTTTGATTAATCTTGCCAGGGGTCTGTCTATTTTGTTGACTCTTTCAAAGAACCAACTTTTTGATTTATCAATTTGGTGTATAGTAGATCTTATCTCAATCTCTGATATTTCTGATTTTATTTTTGTTATTTCTGTCCTTCTAGGTGTTTTAGAATTAACTTTTTCTTGCTTCTCTAGGTGTTTCAGTTTTTTTTAAGGTTATTTTTGTGCTCTTCTTCTGTCTTTTTAATATGGGCTCCTAGTGTGATAAATTTGCCTCTTAGAACTGCCTTTGCTGTGTCCCATAAGTTCCTTTGTGATGTTTCTTGATTGTCATTACATTCAAGGAAGTTTTTAATTTCATTTCTGATCTGATCTGTTACCCAGGAGTTATTCAGAAGTGTGTTGTTCAGTTTCCATGTGATTGAATGTTTTTTGACTTTGCATTGTTCAGAATTAGTCTGACTCCACTGTGGTCTGATAGGATGCATGGGATTATATCAGACCTCTTGTGTCTGCTTAAGTTTTCTGTATGAACTATTATATGATCTATTTTGGAGTGTGTTCCATGTGCTGCTGAGAAAAATGTAAAAAGTTTCACCGTTGGGTGGAAGACTCTGTGTATATCTGTTAAACCCAGCTGGGCTATGGTGTCATGTAAGTCGATGGTGTCTTTGCTTAACTTTTGTTGAGTTGACCTGTCATTTGTTGAGAGTGGTGTATTGAGGTCTCCCACAATGATTGTGTTTGAGTCTATCTTGTTCTGTAATTCTAAGAGAGTTTGTTTGACGAATTTGGGTGCTCCCGTGTTTGGGGAGTAACTGTTTATAACTGTAATATTATGGGCATGGATTTTACCCTTTACTAATATATAATGGCCGTCTCTATCTTTATGTACTGAGTTTACTGAGAAGTTAATTTTGTCAGAGATTACGATTGCTACTCCTGCTTTTTTGTGTGGTGCATTGGAGTGGAAAATTCATTTCCATCCTTTCACTTGGAATTTTTCTGTCTTTGGCAGTGAGGTGGGTCTCTTCGAGGCAACATATGGATGGGTGGTGTTTCTTAATCCAGTCTGCTGCTCCTCATATTCACTTTTTAAAGGAACCCTTTATTAGAAAAGCCTTCATTATTAGAAAAGCATCTACCCTGTAAAACTCTGCTTCAGATCATTTCACCTTGCTGCCATGTTCACACCTCTCTGAAGGCTATAGAGTTTTGTTGGAGATAATGGTATCAGCATCCCCATTGTTGCCATATGATCTACAGTTTCAACTGATTCCTCAACACACAATCAATCACCTTTTGAACTATCCTGCCTTCTCAGCAGTCTCTCATTTTCCACACTCTCCAGTCCTTGTTTTTACTTCATTGCCATCCTCTCCCCTTCACAGTCTGTTTTCTGAGACACTAAGAAAACAGTTAAAATTGGCAACACATACCCATAATCCCACTTTCTGGAGTCAGAGGTAGGAGGACCATAAACTCAAGGCCAGCCTGGCTACATCTTAAACCACTACCCCCACCCCCCACAAAATAGTTACTTTCCTATACAATACTTCCCTTGAAAACTGACCCATTTCCTTTTATTTGACAGAGATTGGCTTGAATGTATTGAAGGGTCAGGACATCTTGTGATGTTTCTCCCACACAGTGATCTATCTCTTCCCCTATTTCTAGAAAGGGACAGACTCTAGCTGGAAAAGGAGTTTCTCCTTGAAAAACTCTAGCATGGTGGAGGATTTCTCCCACTAATAATCATGTTCAGAATAATCACTACATGAGGCAGGTGGACCACAATTTCGACTTCTCTTTCCAATGTTCAGTTTCCACTCTTTGTAGCAGATACTGACCTTTAAATTCAACAGAGGTCAAATCAGTCTTTGTTTCAGGGTTTCAACCCACACATTTCAGAATGCTCCTACTAGCAAAATGTGTATTATGGCACAGACTTGTTGGAATTATTCCAAGTTACATACATAAATCTTATGCTCTAATAGGTAGAAATCACAATGGATTTCAAGATCTTTGGTCAGAAATGGAGAGGATCAAATTCACTTGCTCTGATGAGTCTTCCAACTTTTCCTTCTACTCAGATCCTGTAAGTGCTATTATGAAATGATCTGCTTTTAATTGGTTTGATGGGCCCAGAAACATCGCTAACTGCTCCAAAGTTTGTTTTTCAACCACAAAATTGGATGATCTAGGTTTTGTACAGGTCACATAATTATGCCGATTACAAATCATATACTTAAAAGTTTCATGTTATAAAATATTAGGCAACCATAGGCATGATTCATTCTACTGACTGCTCTTTAAATTTTGAGTCTACATTTTATATAATGTTGCCCTCTGCTGTTCTTTTGTATTATCTACTTCAGAGCACACATGACTTGCTCTATGTCAGCATTCTATCCATAATTATTAGAGCTGGAAGAATGCTTGGAAATCACCTAGTCTCATTTGAAAGATGAGAAAGCGAAGTACGAATATAATAGCAAAATGCCTAAAATCAGTCAAAAGGCCAGACCTCAGGCTTCATGACTCCAAAAGCAATGTTATTAATCAGAGAGGTATGAATATGTAGAAGTGGTACATAGTGAAATTCCGTCCCAAGAAACAAAAAGAAAGAAAGGAAAGAAAGGGAAAGGAAGAAACAAAGGAAAACAGGAAGAAGGAAAAAAGAAAGCAACTAAAACAAGTCCAGTTTCAGTTCCTCCAAAACATCACCAAAACAACTCGTTGATGAGACAAAGCAGTTTATCGTCATGATCCCAAACAGAAACTTAGTAGTATCAAGTAGTAATAAAGGTGTATTGGGGACATTTATGAGATTTTTTTGAAGTTTAAGATATGTCTTTTAATGAGAAGGGATTCTTTTTGCCAGTCCTGGAGCTTGAACTCAGGGCCTGGGCACTGTCCCTGAGCTGCTTTTGCTCAAGGATAGCACTCTACCACTTGGACCACAGTGCCACTTCCAGCTTTTTTTTTTGTTTATGTGAGTCTAAGGAATTGAACCAGGACTTCATGCATTCTGGTCAAGCACTCTACCACTAAGCACATTCCTAGCCCTGGAAAGGGATTTTTAAAAAAAGACACACTAAGGGTTGTGATACAGTAGTTTAAGATTGGAAAAGCTAACAGATGAGATTTTTTCTTCATATACTTTTTATTGTAATTAATGGAAGCGTTACATTATATTCACCAGATAGAAGGTACATTACTTCACAAATATTGATATCCTTTCTCATGCCATGGTCCCTATTTCTCTCCCCCATCCCCCTGCTCATCTTGATTTCCCCCCCTTCCCTATCTATTTCAAACAACCAATTAAGCATATATAAAATATATCAAATAACAAGGTGAAATATTATAACAATATGAGATAACCATGGGACAGCAGAAGAGATGAGAGATACCATAGTACATTAAGGATAACAATCACTCATTATATGGCTTTTGTTTCTATATCCTGGAGTTCCTTACATTTAGCGTCATACTATATGGATTTATGTATCTAGATTTTGTTCTATTGTGAATCTCTGGTAGGAGAGCCCAAGGTTTCTACTGATTATGACAAATTATGGAAACCATTGAGCCTATGTTCCTTTGAGTCTGGCTGACTTCACTTAATATGATTTTTTCTAAGTCTTTCCATTTCCTTACAAATGGGGGACTGCCGTTCTTTCTGACAGCAGCATAGAATTCCATTGTGTATAAATACCACATCTTGTTGATCCACTCATCAACTGAGGGACATCTGGGTTGGTTCCTTGTCTTTGCTATGGTAAATAGTGCTGCAATGAACATCATTGTGCTAGTGGATTTAGTATGCCCTTGTTTCTGGACGGTTGGGTAAATGTCAAGTAGTGGAATTGCTGGGTCATAGGGGAGCTCTATGTTTAGTCTTTTGAGGAACTGCCACACTGCTTTCCATAGTGGTTGAACGAGTTTGCACTCCCAGCAACAGTGTAGTAGTGATCCCTCCTGGTCACATCCCCTCCAGCATCTGTTGTTATTAGATTTTTTTTTTGCCAGTCCTAGGCTTGAGCTCAGAGCCTGAGCGCTATCCTTGGACTTTCTCAAGGCTAGAGCTCTACCACTTGAGCCTCAGCACGACTTCTGGCTTTTTTGTATGTATGTGGTACCAAGGAATCGAACCCAGGTCTTCGTGCATGCTAGGCAAGCACTTTAACCACTAGGCCAAACTCCTGGCCCTGTTATTAGATTTTTTGATCCCGGCCATTCTAACTGGAGTGAGGTGGAATCTTAGAGTTGTTTTGATTTGTATTTCTTTTATGACCAGAGATATCGAGCATTTCTCCATATGCCTATAGGCCATTTTTATTTTTTCTTCAGAGAAGACTCTAGATGAGATTTTTTTTAGAACTGTTAAATTAGAATTTTGTGTATAAACTATTGGATGATATTTTCTGTTGTTAGTTCTTTCAGTAAGTTCCTAGAATGTACAATAAAGTATATTTGCAAATGTTACCCTTTTGGTCAAATGTTTCATGGACTAATAGAAGTTTTGATGAAGGCAATAGAAGAATGTGCTGGTGTGTGCTTTCACTTCTTACAAATAACCACAGCAAGTCTTAACACACTCATGTGCACATGCACACAAATAGAGGAATATGTGCTCAGTGATCTTTGCAGTCAGAATAGGAAGGCATGGCATCATAAAGGATTTTATGCACTTAAACTGTCTCTTAAAAAGTAAATGATCAGTTTATTGGTGAAACTTAAAATTACACTGGGAAATACCTTTCCTTTTTCATTTAAAGTTCGTTTTATGTGATTATGCCTAAGGAGATTTCACAAGGAATGAAAATATTTCTAACATTGTGCAAGCCATTAAGCTTTCATTTATGCTTGAGATTTCAGGAAATGCAAAATTATCTTTTGTGCTTAAATGTAATGATTATGCTTAAGGTGCATTATTTATTTATTTTTTTGCTAGTTGTGGGGCTTGAACTCAGGGCGTGAGCACTACCCTTAGGCTTTTCTCAAGGCTAGAGCTCTACCACTTGAACCACAGCACCTCTTCTAGCTTTTTCTATGTATGTGGTACTGAGGAACTGAACCCGGGTCTTCATGCGTGCTAGGAAAGCATTCTACCACTAGGCCAAACTCCCAGCCCAAGGTACATTTTTTTTTTTTTGCCAGTCCTGGGCTTGAGCTCAGGGCCTGAGCACTGTCCTTGGATTTTCTCAAGGCTAGAGCTCTACCACTTGAGCCTCAGCACCACTTCCAGCTTTTTTGTATGTATGTGGTACCGAGGAATCGAACCTGGGTCTTCATGCATGCTAGGCCAAACTCCCGGCCCCCAAGGTACATTTTTTTTCTTATTTAATTCATAATACCTTTTAATTTAGTCAACCAACCACTATACTTTTAGTTCATGAATATGCAAGTAATATTGTATTTCAGTGTCTGAGGAGTGTATTTATCTTTGAAGTAATTAAAAAATATTTATGCAAGAGCAATCTCTGTAATTTTATAACAAGTAAGTGACCATAGGAATTCTTCAAAAATTAAAAACAATAAAGTAACTATATGAGTACAACAAGCATTAGGAAGTATATTAGTATTACAAAATATTTTTACTTGAAGATTACAAACGCAAATGGTGGCTGTAAAGGGAAACTATTTCCAGTACCATGTTTATTGCAGAAATAATGAGTAGCAGAGAAATAAAAGCATATGTATCATAACTAAATCTTTGTTTATATAAACATTTTTAAAGTAATACTTATGATTTGTTTTCTGAAAAGGTCTCGAGTCTTAAAATTGTAATGAGAGTAGCATAGGATTACTAACATGCATTTCAAAACTGTGTGTAATTAACTAATATGTTACTTACTAGACTTCCTAATAAAAGTATGTGTAGGAAAAAAAAAGTAAATGATCAGCGAGGTGCCTGTAACTTATGCCTGTAATCTTAGCTGCTCAATAGGGTGACACCTGAAGGATCACAGTTAGAAGGCAGCCTAGCAGAAGAAGACGCTGCGTCAAATGAACCACACAAAAATGAGAGGCAAAACATTGTCTTAGATGGTCGAGTGCCAGCTGTAAGAAAGCAAGCTGAGCAAAAGTGCAAGAATCTGAGTGTAAGCTCCAGTACCAGCAAGAAAAAAGCAAATAATATTCCATGTATAGATAAATCACATTTTACTCAGACATTTATACATCAGCTCATACACATTTGAAGGGGAGGTTCCCACTTTAAAGTTACTTTGAATAATACTGTTTGTATAAATATTTTTTGTGAACACATGTTTTCATTTCTCTTATGTCTGTACTTAGGAGTGAAATTGCTGGGTCATATTGTAACTTTGTGTAACTCCATGAATAGCAGCCAAACAATTTTCTGTAGACACTGAACTATTTTGTATTTCTGCCAGCAATGTGTGAAGGTTAACATTTCTCCAAGCTCTTGTCAATGTTTATTTTCTGCTTTCTTATATTTTATGTGCTTGATTAGAGCCATTCTTCTAGTATGAAGGAGTTTCTCTCTTTGATTTTGGTTGTAGCCCCATAAGGATGAGTGTGCCATACATCTCTTGATGTGCTTATCAGCCATTTGTGCAACTTCTTTGGAAAAAAGTCTTAACTTTTTAAAAAAATTTTTAGCAGGACACGGTGGCTCACATCTGTAATCCTAGTTACTCAGGAGGCTGAGATTTGAGGATCATGGTTCAAAGCCAGCCCAGGCACTAAAGTCCATGAGATTCTTATCTCCAATTCACCATCAGAAAACAGGAAGTGGCGCTGTGGCTATAGAGGGTAGGGCAGTAGCCTTGAGCTGAAAAGCTCAGGGACAGTGCCCAGGCCCCCCAAGCCTGACAAACAATACATATATATGACAGACATACATATATATAATTTTTTAATTGAAAAAGTGATGAGCAGAGGCTTTGCAGTTATATAGTTAAAGGAATGAGTACATTTGTTTTTGTTCATTTCTTACCCCATCTCTCATTTGCTCCCACTTACCCCAACCTATTTCCTCCCCTGCCCCAAGGTATAAGGTTCATATCCAACATAGAGTTAAGTGAAGATCAATGTTTCCTTCGTTCACCCTTTGTCCTGTTTCTGTGATTCCCTTTTTCTCCCACATATCAAGTAAGCTTATATACATGACACAAAGTACAGAAAACTAAGAGAAATGAAAACTAAAGAAAAACAGCTACATACAGGGCATAGTTAGAAGCACTTATTTCTATCTGTTGGAGTTCATGTTGGTCCACATCATTGTATACGGTCCTATGCACTAAGCACTTGAGTTATCATGGGTTATCAGGATCGATCCCCTGTTAGGGATATCTGGGACAAATTCTACTTTTTTTTTCTTTTGCCAGTCCTGGGCTTGAGCTCAGGGCCTGAGCACTGTCCTTGGACTTTTTCAAGGCTAGAGCTCTACCTCTTGAGCCTCAGCACCACTTCTGGCTTTCTTCTATGTATGTGGTACCGAGGAATCAAACCTGGGTCTTCGTGTACGCTAGGCAAGCACTCTACCACTAGGCCAAACTCCTGGCTCCAGATTCTACTTCCTACAAATGAGGGAAGTCCTTTAAAATCCCTTCCCACCTATTTTTCTCATTAAATTGTTATTGTTTTTATTGCTGAGTTGTAAAATCTCATGACTTCAGGTGTAAGTCCCTTTTTGTTTGACATAAGCCTAGCTAGTAACCCATGCTGGCTTCAAACTTTCAGTCTTCTTGTTTCAGCCTGTTACTGGAGTGCGCTACTATACCTGGCATTGCATATAATTCGGATATCAAATGCATGATCTTGAAATGTGTCTGTCATTCTGTCATATATTTTTTTTCAATTTTATGATTCTATCTTTCGAATCACCAAAGTTTTAATGCTTTTAAAATTGACATGAAAATGAGAAAACATGAAAGCAACTATTTTAAATGAAAGAACCAATGGCATTTAGTGCATTTAGAATATTATGCAGCCACCGACTCAATTTTGTTCCAGAATATTTACATCATCCTCATTCCCCCTCTCCAGTTCCTGGCAACAATTATTCTATGTAGTCTCAATGGATTTACCTATTCTGAATATTTCAAATAAATGAAATCATGCAATATGTGACCTTTAGTGTCTGATTTCTTTCACTTCTTTAACATTTCCAAGGCTCTCTATTGTAGCATGTATCACTATTCCATTCCTTAGATAGCTTAATAAATAGGGACCTGTGAGTCTGCTAACTTTGTTTTTCTTTCTCAAGATTGTTTTAACTACTTGGAGCCCCTGTAGCAACATAGTACTTTTCCATTCCTACAAAAATAGAGATTAGAATTTCAATAGCTATTGTGTTGAATCTATAGATTGTGTTAAGTAATATGGACATCTTAACAATATCTTTCAATCCTTCAATTCAGAATTTCACTGTTTTTTAGAATTTCTTCCAGCAATGTTTTTGAGTCTTCTGTGTACAAATAATTCACCTCCCTCATTACATAGTTCCTTTGATTGTTCCACTAAATTGAATTGTTTTCTTAACTTGCTTTTGGGATTTTTTTCCCCACTAGTAATATACAAAAAAAAACCATAAATTATTTTTATTAATAGATCTTTGGGTTTTAGTTTCTTTTAGTACTTTTGTCTAATGTCAGTTATATTATATGGGAATTTTTGTTTGTTTGTTTGTTGGTCGTGGGGCTTCACCTCGGCCTGGGCACTGTCCCTGAGCTCTTCAGCTGAAGTGTACCACCCTACTCTTGAGCTAAGCCCCACTTCCGTTTTCTAGAGGTTAATTGGAGATAAGAGTCTCAGGTCCTTTTATGCCCTGGCTGGCTTTGAACCTTGATCCTCAGATCTCAGCCTCCTGAGTAGTTAGGATTACAGGCGTGAGCCACCACACCTTGTGGGCCCTACTATTCTTAAATAGAAATAGTTTTACTTTTTCCTTTCTAGTTTGGACTTCTTTTACTTCTTTTCATGCTTCATTGATTTGACTACAAATTTGAGTTTCATGTTTAGTAGTAATAATGAAAACTAGGGATTTATGTCTTGTTCTTTAATTTAAGGGAATAATTTTAGTATTTCATCCTTAAATATGATGCTATCTGGATTTTTCAGTAATGCTTTTTGCCATACTTAAGAAAATCCTTTCTATTATTACTAAGTTTTTGGAAGTTTTTTTTTTTGTTGTTGTTGTTTGTTTCCCATCCTGGGGCTTGATCTTAGGGCCTGGGCACTGTCGTTGGACACTTTTTTTTTTCTCAAGACTAGTGGTCTGCCACTTGAGCCACAGCCACAGCACCACTCCTGCTTTTTCTGTGTATGTGGTACCAAGGAATCAAGCCTAGGGCTTCATGTATGCTATACTATGGTTTCAGCCAAGTTGGAAGTTTTTTTTCTTTCTTTTTTTTTTAATCAAGGAAGGATGATTGGATTTTGGCAGATTGAATTTATGTATTTATTCATTGATTTCTGTATGTGTATTTATGCATTTATATTTATCTGTAGTAGCATACATTAGTTGTACTAGAGAAGGTTCATTGTGATTTTCATACATGAATGTCATATAGTCCAATTAAGTTGTTTGTTCCTTCTCAAATGAAATCGCCATTTTATTTTTCTTATCTACTGATGTTGTATACTATACTGATTAACTATTTATGTTAATCCTTCATTGTCTTCCTAGTATGAGTGCCATTTGTCCACAGTATATAGTCCTTTTAATATTCAATTTATATATTATGTATTTGTTTATATATTATATACATAATATTTCTCTAATATTCCTTTGGTAGGTATATTTCTGAGAATATTTACAATGACTGCTTCCAAAATGGATATCTTCATCTTAATGTAGACAAAATTAAAAAAATATGAACATAGATGGGGAGTATCTTTTTCTTTTCCTCAGGCAAACATCGCTTACATTTTCTTGGGGCCTACCCTCTATCTCTTAGGTCATTTTAGGAGACCAAGTCAATTTTCATACTCTTGTCTCAGCACAGAGGCTGAGAAAATTGTTATTTGTCCCTGTATAGTTTCTTTCTTTCTTTCTTTCTTTCTTTCTTTCTTTCTTTCTTCCTTCCTTCCTTCCTTCCTTTCTTTCTTTCTTTCTTTCTTTCTTTCTTTCTTTCTTTCTTTCTTTCTTTCTTTCTTTCTTTCTTTCTTTTCTTTCTTTCTTTTTTTGGAACTGTGACAGGTCTATGAAAAGGATAATTGAAATGTATTTTGGTTGCAGTATTCAAATTGGACTCTAGGTGGCAGTGCAGGAAAATTTAATGATCACAAGTTTTTCAGTGGAACAGACATGAGTCCAAATCTTGATTCTGCTGTTAGACTCCTTGAATGCTTTTGGACAAGTTAATTACCCCGCTGATCTTTGATGTTCTTCCCTTCAGAGTGTGTATTATATATACTTTCCAGGATGTTCATGAAAGTTAAATGAAAGAATTTATCTAAAGAACCCCAAACAGGGTTCACTAGTAAAAAAGAAACACTGTCCAATGTCTATTCGATACATTAAATGTTTAGTAATTTCTTCCCTTAGCCTTAAGGTTTCTTCCCTTAGTCTCTGATAATGCCCTCTTTGTTCTAAGAATAAATTGAAACTGTCGGTCAGGAGTTTGACCTAGTGGTAGAGTGCTTGTCTAGCATGTACAGAGACCTGCGTACAATTCCTCAGTAGCACATAGATAGAAAAAGCCAGAATTGGTGCTGTGTCTCATGTGATGGAGCTCTAGCCTTGAGAAAGCCCACAGACAATGCTCAGGCTCTGAGTTCAATCCCCAGGAATGGCAAAAATAAAAAAGAAACTGTCAGGGCTTTGACAATCATACTTATGAAATTTTCTTAAAAAGATACAATGTAGAAGACTGAAAAAATGCTTTAGTTAAGGATGATCACTGGATTTATTAACAATAAAAAACAGAACTAATCTGGTATATTGTATATACATTTATTTGTTTATTTGAAATAGGAAAGGAAAGGGGGGAAACAAGATGAGGGGAGGCGGTGGGAGGAGGGAAATGGGGACAAAAGCATGAGAAGGGCTATCAATGAGTGTGAAGTAATGCACCCTCTATCTGGCGAATATAACTGTAACCCTTCTATTAATTTCAATAAAAAACTATTCTGAGCACCCCAACTATAAGAAAATGCTATTTGTTTAAAATACTATCCATTAAGATTTTTTTCTTACCTGTCCAGGGTCTTGAACTCGGGGCCTGAGCACTGTCATTGGGTTTTCTCAAGACTACAGCCCTACCATTTGAGCCACAGCACCATTTCCAGCTTTTTCTATGTATGTGGTACCAAGGACTTGAATCCCGGTCTTTGTGAATGCTAGGCAAGCACTCTACCACTAGGCCAAACTCCCAGCCCCTATCCACTAAGATTTTTAAATAACATAGTAGTGTGTTTGAACTATGATAATAAGAAAAGTTTTATATACAACTTTATATACAGATGTCTTAAGTATGTTGAAAAGGGAACAACAGTGAAATGAAATATTCTTTTTTTAAATTTTTTTTAAAGTTTTTTGCCAGTCCTGGGCTTGAGCTCAGGGCCTGAGCACTGGCCTTGGACTTTCTCAAGGCTAGAGCTCTACCACTTGAGCCCCAGCACCATTTCTGGCTTTTTTCTATGTATATGGTACTGAGGAATTGAACCCAGATCTTCGTGCATTCTAGGCAAGCACTCTACCACTAGGCCAAACTCCCGGCCTGAAATGAAATATTCTTCAGTGTCAATTGCAACTGCCTTTGCTAGAGGCTTATGGGTGATTTTTTGCATAGCTCTATTGAACACATCATATTAATTTTATACTAAAAATTCAATTACTTGCAAAATAGCCATTAAGGGACGTTTGATGGGTACTATATAACAACTACATTAGACAATATGGATGGATTTCACAAGAACAACACTGACCAAAAGGGATCAGATGTGTAAGAAAACATGACAATGGCCATGGGCCGCGTAGTGCCCACTGCCTGCCCCCCACGCTGGCCACTGGGGCCACCACCACTGCCAGCCCCACGTCCTGCTCCCTCCCCCCTCCGCCCTGCAGCAGCAAGGCCAAGACCAGCGCCATCAGCACAATTGTGTAGACAGCCAGGTGCCCCCCTCACCAACCCACACAGAGGGCTGCCAGCGCAGCCCCAGACCGGCCCAGGGCACTGCGCCGATGTTCCACACCCCTTATTGGCCTGGAAGGGCCTTGTGCCTCTGGCTTGCCTTCTGTGGAACGGAGCTCCTGCCTTGACTTAGCCTTGGCACTTAAGGCTCGCCCCGTCACCCCACAGCAGGGCCTGAGGCAGCCCCAGTAGACACCACTGCCCCTGATGCTCTGCCCCTTCCCCTACACACATATGACACCCCAACCTAGAGAAAGAAGACATAAGATACAGAAAGCAGACAAAACAAAATTTACCCTAAAACTTACTGCATTATTGCTCTGTACTTGACAATGGGCAAAAAATTAATTAGACCTGATATGATTGATGAAAATACATAAGTAAACTTTATATAATATAAATATATAAATATAGATAACATGGCAAATAATTCAATTTCTACAAAAAGAAGCACAGCAAATCTCTATTATTAGTAATTAAGACAATGCTAACCTTGGAGCAGAGGCAGGGGGGGCCTTGTGTCTGAGTCCTTTCATTTAATATTACATATGTTGAATTCATTCTGTGTTTAGAGAGCAGGTAGCAGGGACTTAAAAGGAGTATCAGGGGGATTCTGTGTTCTGATAATGTTCTGTTTCATCATCTTGGTGCTAGGTGTGCTCAGTTTGTGAAAATTTATTGCTTTTATGAGTATATACTTCTCTATATGTATGTTATATTTCAATACAAAATTTAAAGTATAAAGCCAAGCACAGGCTCTCATGGCTTATAATCCTAGCTACATGGGAGGCTGAGATCTGAGGATCAAGATTTTTGTCAGACCTTATCTCCAATTACCTTGCAATAAAGCTGAAACTGGAGGTGTAGCTCAAATAGCAGTGCGTATAGCCTAGAGCGAGAAACCTAGAGTTCACATCTCAGTACTGGCACAGAGAGACAGAGAGAAAGAGAAACATAGAGAAAAACAGAAAGAGAGAATGTAGTAAATGAATGCAAATGATCATTACTGATCTCACTTGAAGAAATCTTTAGAACAAAAAGAAAATTTGTGAAGGCGGATGCCGTGGCTCACACCTGTAATTCTAACTACTCAGGAGGCTGAGATCTGAGGATCACAGTTCAAAGCCAGCCCTGGCACTAAAGCCCATGAGACTCTTACCTCCAATTAACCACTACAAAACTAGAAGTGGAGTTGTGGCTCAAGGCCTAGGGTGGTAGCCTTGAGCTGAAGAGCTCAAGGACAGCACCCAGGCCCAGAGTTCATGCCCTACGACTGACAGAAAAAAAATTTTGTCTTGGCCACAAGATGGCAGAATTTGTTGCTTAGAAGTCAAATTGCATATTGCTTCAGCACAGCCATTTTACAAACCAGTTATTTGGTATATTGTCTTAGTAAAGGAAAATTTACTTTTTAAAAAGTTTGACCTCTAGTTTTTCTGATGAAAAATTAATTCTATACAAGGAGGATTTTTTAAAGGATACATTGCTAGTTAGAAGACAGCCTAGGTTGAAAACTCAAGATTCTGGGCTATCAGCTTGCTTATTCTTTCATACTTTTCGAAAAAAAAATTATTTTCAGCTCTAGTTCATTCTTCCCATGCTTTTGGAGAGTTTTGCAAGAAGAAATGCCATTTCTTCTAGAACTCCAGAAAGCAGAAATTTCAATTGGAATAGAGAATTCATGACTAGAATCAGCAATATTGACAAGGTTGCAATGTGAAATTTCCTTATATGGTTTTAAAAAATATCACACAGCCAGATTTGCCTGAGTTAGCTTAAGCCTCTTTCTATGTGAAGGACAAATTAGCCTTGATACACCTCTGCCTGTCTTTGTCTCTATCTCTGTCTGCCTTTGTCTCTCTCCCTCTCTGCCTCTTTATTTCCCTTTTCTCTCTTCCTCTCTTTCCCTGTTTAATTTTATTTGTGTGAATCCACATTTATTTATATACTTTTGTTTTTTAAATATCTTCTTGGCAAGTTTGTTATGCACTAAAAATACCTAGTACAGGTCACCAAGGAGATTCCCGAAGATGGAGTTACAAGATGAGGGAGTGTACTTAGTCTGATAGTACTTTATTGTCTGTTCTTTTCAAAAATGAAAGAATTTGAATCAGATTCTTTTCAAGAAAACAGCCAAACATTCCACGGTATCACTTACATTTCCTAAAGGACCAGGGTCGTTCCTGACACTTGAGAAGAAAAACACGATTTTCAGTCTGCTCTCCAGCCCACTGCTCTTGTCGTGCTTCTTGTCACTAATAACCATAAAGGACACAAACACAGAAAAGCTTGTCAGAGGCAACCTCAGATTACCATAACTCTTAGTGACTGAGAGGATGGTTTTGGTTGATTTATTTTTCTAGGTAACTAAGGGATCATCCAAAAAGGCAGCATTGTTTCAGCCATATGACGGAAAAATCTATCTAACATGTGTGCTTATTTTCTACGCTAGGAAGTGAGAGAACGTGGAGAACATAGCCAACACAGATGTTTTCTTGGTGTTAATCATCATCCCGCTCATCAGTGACCATGCTCCAGGGCTGGACATGGTAATTGGAATATAAGAACTTTGGGAGTAGTCCAGTTTCTCATTTTACAAATGAGGGAACAGAGGCCCTGAGAGGAGAATAAACTCTCTAAGGTCATAAGGTCACTGAGCTGGGAAAGTACAGACCAGTTTCAACATAAGCTTATGTCTTCTAAAATGGAGAAGAAAAATAATCTTGTTTAATTTGAAGGTCCTGCCTAGTTAAATAGAAGGCATTCGTTTCCCTGTTCTTCATCTAGTTTTCAAAGTACCAGCCAAAATCTGCGCTGACTAAGTGCAGTAGTGCAGCAATTTTCTGAATCATTTGGACTAAAATTCGATTGCATAGCTATAGCCTTTAAATATATGTGGTGTGGCTATAAAGCAATGTGACCAGTTTCCACAAACCACACAAGAAAACTGGGCACACCATTATATATTCATACTCCATGTTCTGAATTTTCCATGAATACAGGGGACAGGAAATCCAGAAATAACCCCCAAACTTGTTATGAAACTAATTTGTACCTCCACTTTCAACAACCCTTTTGTAGCAGGCCTGTAAGGAAAGATGTAAAATTGACTTCTCCATGCCATTGCATTTCTTATTGTTCCTTTTGTGCTAATTTCTGTCATTATCTCACGGTGCTTAATACCAAGGCAAGTGGCAAATGACAGTCAAAAGAAAGGGGGATCCAGGCGCTGGTGGCTCAGGCCTGTAATCCTAGTTATTCAGTAGACTGAGGAACATGCTTGGGCTGGAAAAAACCATGATATTCGAATCTCTAACTACCAAAAAGCCAGAAGTGTAACTGTGGTTCAAGTGGTAAAGTGCTAGACTTAAGCAAAATAGTTCAAGGACAGTGCCTAGGCCCAGAGTTCAAGCTCCAGGACCAGCAAAAACAAAACAAAAAAACATAAAAACCAAACAAACCCAAACCCCAAAGGTGTATTGTACACAGGTGACAAATAAAAACTGGCATATTCATGGATGAAAAGACATAAGTAAGTGAATACAGAGGTGGTCATGATGATTATAGGAAGGGAAGACAACAAATCCTCTTCTTGCAGGGTGCATACTGAGACCCTGTCTCAAAGTGCAACATTCCCTCATGCCCCTTCCCACTCATTCCTCATCCCACCCCCAGTACCCTGCAGAGGTATCTGGTTGTCTAAGTCTCACATCACTGGTGTTACCAAAGAGCTCATTACAAATTCAAAATCTCAGAATCTTATATAGTTTTCACCAGCACTGGCTTTTGACTTAAGGGCCCTGTGCTTGCCAGGCAGGTGACCTACCACTTGAGCCACATATCCAGTCCTTTCCTTAAGGAAAGATTATGAAGCAAGCATGCACATGAGAAAGGATAAGAAATATGACAGGAATCTACTTCATCTCCACTTTCACTCTGCTTCCAGGCCCTTCCATCACCATGTTTTCCCTTTTCCACAAACCTGAAATCAATGGAGCCAGCAAACCATAGACTGAATCTTTGGTGCCATGAGCCAAAATAAATTTTTCCTCCTTGTAAGCTGTCTTCTCAGATATTTTTTCAAGGCAACATACAGTCGACTAACACATAAATTAGTACTGTTTCTCTTTATTGGCCTCTTGCCAAAAACCAAGTGGTTTTTGTGCACATGGAAGTTTGTAAGGCACTGATGTGGAATGTAGTGAAAATCCTCTATGTCAAAATTTGGATGACCAGGTTTCTCTCCCAGTTTCCACCACTTACTGATTTAATACATTTATCTAAGTTACTTACCCTTTCTGACCTTGTGTTTCTCATGAGTATAATGAGGGAATTTGAACTGAACACTTAAGATCTTTCTACCCCAAACTTCTAAAATTCTAATAACAATGGACACGAAGTTGGAGACTGCTTTTAAATTGCTCTTTTTTTTTCTGTCAAATCCATGAAGGGTATGATTGAAAACCAAATGGTAGATAAAACATTGACTTCCTTGGCCATTTCTAATGGTTCTTTTCAAGTTTTTACAACTCAACTGTCCTTTCCAAGGACTCTGTCACAGAGAAGGTTGCCATGGCTGTCAACATTTCCAGTCTTCAGCATGAGCCCACGTGAAGCCCAGGGTGGGTAGCTATACTAATTATGAGAAGGAGCCAACATCTGCAGATGATCCTCTGAAGTTGGAGCAGATAGAGGTATGTTATAAGGATAAGAAGAGACAGCAACAGCTTCAAAAGCTGATCCCAGTCTCCCAGACATTCCCAAATGCACAGAGGGGCATTATTAATTTTCCTATTATTTATGTCTTTATTTTCCTTTTTTAGTTCTTTCATCCTTAAGATCAGGTCAAATCACTTCTTAGTGACATTGGCCATTATAATAGTTCCAAGTATGAGCTAAAGGAAACAAGATAGTAGCATCAATGATAAATACAGAGAGGAGGAGAGGGATGTGTACACTCATAATATTCAATGTATGTACAGAAATGATACCAGATAACTTGAAGGAATGAGTAAGTAGGATAGATGCATGGGAAAATGATGGAAAGGGTGATATTGATCAAAATGTATTTTTATTCATGAACTAACATATTAAATACAATTCCCTTTGTATGCCTAAAGATAATTTTTTTGCCAGTCCTGGGGCTTGACTTCAGGGCTTGAGCACTGTCCTTGGGCTTTTTCTTCAAGGCTAGGGCTCTGCCACTTGAGCCACATCACCACTTCCAGATATTTTTTCTATGTTTGTGGTACTGAGGAATCGAACCTGGGTCTTTGTACATGCTGGGCAAGCACTCTACCTCTAGGCCAAACTTTTAGCCCCAAAGATTATTTTTGTTGTTGTTGGTGGTGGTCTTGGGACTTGAATTCTGGACTTGGGCTCTATCCCTGAGCTCTTCAGTTCAAGGCTACTGTCATACCCCTTGAGTCACAGTGTCACTTTTGGTGTTCTGGTGGTTAATTGGAGATAAGAATCCCATGGACTTTAGTGCCCTGGCTGGCTTTGAACTTCGATCCTCAGATCTCAGCCTCCTGGGTAGTTAGGATTACAGGCGTGAGCCACTGCCCCTGGCTTTTAAAGAAAAAAAAAGCATTATGAGACTACAAGGGTCATGTTCCATGTGAGGAAAGAAAAACTTGAATGTAGTTTCTTGTGACTCTTTCTGTAAGGATAGGTGAAAATAACAAGATTTGTATCTTTCCCTTTTTTTTTTCTCCCTCTGCCTTCTTTTCTCCTCCTGCTCTTCTTCCTCTTTCCCTTCCCCTCCCCTTCCCACTCCTTCTGACTTCCTTCTTCCTTTCCCCTCCTCCTCTTCCACTTCCTCCTCCTCCTCCTCCTCCTCCTCTTCCTCCTCCTCTTCTTCTTCCTTCTTCATGAATTGGCAATATTGTGGCTTGAACTCAGGGCCTTGTACTTGCTAGGCTGGCACAGAACCACTTAGGTCATACCTCTAGACTGTATTTTTGTTAGTTATTTTGGAAACAGAATCTCTTAGACTGTACTGCTTGGACTGGCCTTAAGCCAGCGCATCCAGATCTCAACTTCCTGAATAACTAGGATTTCAGATGTGAGCCACTGACAACCAAATCCCAAAGTGTTCTTTTATTTTCTTAATATAGAAGACTTCGGGGCAGGAAGTTTGGCCTAGTGGTAGAGTGCTTGCCTAGCATGCACAAGGCCTGGGTTCAATTCCTCGGTACCACATATATAGAAAAAGCCAGAAGTGGTGCTGTGGCTCAAGTGGTAGAGCCCTGGCCTTGAGAAAGCCCAAGGACAGTGCTCAGGCCCTGAGTTCAAGCCCCAGGACTGCCAAAAAGCAAAACAAAACAAAACAAAGAGTCCCTACTACTCTTTTAATATTTTCTGGCTTATTATATTAAATACGGTACATAAAATGATTACACATGAGGAGATGAAGTGAAAGGTCTGTAGGAGATTTTGTCCCGTGGAGCTGGATTGTACTATCCTACTAGCAGATATGTTTACCAACCAGAAATCTCTATGAACCATGGGTGTGTATGTGTGTGTATATGTACATGTGTGTAGATATCATGACACAGACATGATTGAGTACATCACTGACTGTTGGTGATCAGTTCAACCCTCATCTTTTCTACCCTCCTGGGAGTTGAGAGTGAAAGTTCCAAGGCTCTCATTGCATGCTTGATTCCCCTAACAATGAATGCCCCCTACCACACAACAGGCCTACAAGAGCACACAGCCAACATTCACTTATTGGTATAAACATCTGTAGAGATTCCAAGGTTTTAGGAAGTATATCTCAGAAGCCAGGACAGAGATCAAATACATATTTTCTTTTTTTTATTAAATTTTGTTATTGTAATTAGTAAAAGGGTTACATGATATTTGCCAGATAGAAGGTGCATTAATTCACATACATTGATACCCTTTCACATGTCTTGGTACCCATTACCCTCCCCCCCCCCCGTCTTGGTTTTCCCCCCTTCCCTATCAAATTTCAAATATCCAAATACAAATAAATTCAATATATCAGATAACAAAGTGAGATACTATACCAATATGAGATAACCAAGGGATAGCAAAGGAGATGAGAGACAACATAGTACATTAAGGACAACAATCATTCATTATATGGCTTTTGTTTCAATATCCTGGAGGTCCTTTCAATTAGCTTCACATTATATGGCCTTATCAAATACATATTTTCTTATTATATCACATCCTTAAATCTCAGATAATCATCTATAGTACCTGACTATTCCAGTTATAATTGTGGCATACAAAGCATTCTAACTTTGGTGGCAAAATAATCATTTTATTATACTGATTATATATTTTGAGGTTCTGAAATTTATTGATACCTTGTATGGGGTGATTCTTTTATTCCTTGTGGTGTCAATTGAGATTCCTTGGGAGTATTTAGCGAAGAGTGTGGTAGTCTGGAAGATATAAAATAATTTTCTTCCTTTGATGACTTGATAGGAATGACTATAAGATGATGAAACTGGGACAGTATTCTTAGGGTACTTAAATTTACATGGAATCTGGCTTTATTTACACATACCATCTTAAAAGAATAAGGTGGAGAATGGATAGCTTTTTAATCACCTAACACTAGAAATCATAGACTGTAATTTCAAACCATAGCATACTGGTTGAAGCTATCACAAATCCAGCTTGATGTAAGAGGAGTGAATATAGACCCTATTTCTCAGTGGGTGGAGTGGTTGTGTATTTGTGTCAGTGGGGAAAACCATCTATAGTATCAAGGATTCATTTATAACATCTCACTTGAGGTCCACATAAAAAGGAATCCTCAGCAGATGTTTGCTTTGAGACAAAAGTCTGCCTTTGAATTCATGGTGTAACCTAGGCTGCCCTTGAATTTGCAATCCTCCCACCTTTACATCTTGAGTTCTAGAGTTACAGTCCTGTGCTACCATGTCCAGCTATTTTTTGGCACTTCTCACCTATGACATTATATTTTATTTCATTGAATTTTAGAACTTTAGCCTAAAAATAAGGAAGAATGTGAGGACCTGGGGGGAAAAAGCTTGATCTTTCTCTCCCTCCCCCCACTTTTCTTCCTTCTTCCTTCCTTCGGTCCTTTCTTTTTTTTTTTCATTTTCTCTTGTACCACCTTTCCTCCTTTTTCTCTCTCCTCTCTTTAAAATAAAATTTAAATGAGGCAAGCCATCCTTTCTCTGCCTCCTTTCTCCTGATCAATTCCTTGATCTAGTTTGATTTTCTAATAGCTGCAGAATGGTATCTTACTGAACCAAACTTCTGGAATCAGAAAGTATAAAAGAGCTAACTATGTAGGGAAAAAAGCATCCAAGAGAGCCAAAAGAAAATAAGGTTCTGTTTCCTTTGGACCAATTGTATTTATATTTCCTATAGTCCACTCTAGCAGGGTGGTCTAATTGTGTGGCTCTGTGAACTCCAGAACTCCATTTTATTATTGATTGGTAGCAGAGTGTGTATACACTCTGAGCTGGAGAAAGCACTTTGATTCTCCCGTTTCTCTGTTTCCATAGAGTTAAAGTGTATGCCAGTTGATTATCTTTTTTTTGCCAGTCCTGGGCTTGAGCTCAGGGCCTGAGCACTGTCCTTGGACTTTCTCAAGGCTAGCACTCTACCACTTGAGCCTCAACACCACTTCTGGCTTTTTTCTATGTATGTGGTACTGAGGAATCAAACCCAGGTCTTCATGCATGCTAGGCAAGCACTCTACCACTAGGCCAAACTCCTGGCACCAGTTAATTACCTTTGATCACTTATCTTGTACCGGATATCATATCAAAACATTTTATACTCACTAACCCATTAGAGCCTCATAACAATCCTATGAGGTATATAACCTGAGTTATAGGTGAGAAAACTAAGTATTGTGGATCACACTGTCAGTATAAAGTAGAACGTAGCCTGGAATTCAGGATGACTCTTCAAGCTTGAAAGGAGAAATTTAATTTTCTCAACTGAACCACAGAGACAATAGCTGTTAGCATAAAGACGCTAAGGGGCCAGGTGGAGCTAATTGGTATAAATAATATTAGTAAATCTAGATGGGCAAGAGAAGCTAGATAATTTTTTTATTAGAGAATTTACTAACGTTGATTTTTACATCATATTTTAAATGACAAGTTTAACAAACAAGTGTTCAAGGAGGGAATCTCTATTTACAATCACTGGGACTTAGCATTTAGAACTTAATCACAATTAGGCTAAGGGTTTGTATATCATAGAAACATATTAATTTATGAAATAAAGCATTATGTCTATAGAGTCATAGGATTTTATGTGCATATAGTTATGTTTGTATTTCCATTACCATGCCCATAGCTTTGGGTATGCAGTTGTTGAGTCCTCGCTCTTGTACTCTTTGGATTTAATAGCCACATATTAAGGATACCATGCGCCTTTTGTTCCTTAGGTCTTGACTTGTCTCACTCAACTTGATTTGTTCTAGATTCATCCACTTCCTTGTGAATGCCATTATTTTATCTTGTCTGTTGGCTATGTAGAATTCCATTGTGTATATATACCACATTTTCTGTATCCATTCATCTGCAGTAGGGCATCTGGATTGTTTCCATCGCCTGGCTATTGTGAATAGTGCAGAGATGAACATAGCTGAGCAGGTGTCCTTATAATATCCTGGGTCATGCTGTTCAGGATAGATGCCCAGAAGTGGTATGGCGGGATCATAGGGAAGGTCTATTTTCAGTTCTTTAAGGAACCTCCACCCTGCTTTCCAGAGTGGCTGAACTAGTTTACAATCCCACCAGCAGTGCAGTAGGGTTCCTTTTTCTCCACAACCCCGCCAGCAACTGTCATTGTCTGAGTTCAAAATCTTGGCCATTCTTGTTGGGTAAGGTGATATCTTAGGGTTGTTTTTATTTGCATTTCCTTTATGACCATAGATGATGAACATTTTCTCATATGTTTCTCTGCCATTTTAATCTCTTCTTCTGATAGGTCTCTCTTTAGTTCCCTTGTCCATTTAGTGAATGGTTTATGGGGTTTTCAGGGGATTAGATTCTTGAGTTCCCTGTAGATACTGGATATTAAGCATTTGTCAGATGTATTGTTGGTGAATATCTTCCCATTTGATTGGCTGTCTCTCTACTTTTGCAACTATGTTTTTATCTGTACAGAAACTTTTTATTTTTAGGTAGTCCCATTTATCAAGTCTCTCTTCAATCTGTTGTGACCCTGGGATTCTCTTCAGGAATCTTTTGCCTGTGCCTATGAGTTCCAGTGTCTCTCCTACTTTATCATGTAGCAGTTTCACGGTTTCCGGTCTGACATTGAGGTCTTTGATCTACTTTGAGTTAATTCTTGTGCATGGCGACAGGCTAGGGTCAAGTTTTAGTTTTCTGCCCAGTTTTGCCAGCACCAGTAATTGAATAGACTGTGTTTGTTCCACTGTATATCTTTGGCTCCTTTGTCAAATACAAGTTGCCTATAGGTATGTGGTTCTATTTCTGGGTCTTCTATTCTGTTCCACTGATCTGGTCTGTTTTTCTGCCAGCACCAAGAAGTTTTTGTTATTATGGCTCTATAGTAGAGTTTTAAGTCTGGTATTGTAATATCACTAGCTTTGCTCTTTTTGCATAGAATTGTTTTGGCTATTCTAGGTCTTTTCTTGTTCCATGTGAATCTTTGGATTATATCTTCAATTTCCGTAAAGAATGTCTTTGGGATTTTGATGGGGATTGCATTGAATTTGTATATCAATTTTGGCAGTATAGCCATTTTCACTATGTTGGTTCTCCCTAGCCATAGCATGGGATGTCTTTCCATTTCCTAGTGTCCTCTTTAATTTCTTTCATTAGGCTTGTATAGTTTTCATTGAATAATTCCTTTACATCTTTGGTTAAGTATATTCCTAAGTATTTTATTCTTTTGGGGGCTGTTGCGAATGGGATCATTTTCTTGATTTGGCCCTCTGTTTGTGTATTGTTGGTGTACAAGAAGGCTGCTGACTTCTGAAGGTTGATTTTGTATCCTGCCACTTTGTTAAAGTGGTTTATTAATTCTAGAAGTTTGGGAGTGGAGTTTGTTGGGTCTCTCACGTAGAGGATCATGTCATTTGCGAATAGGGATAGTTTAATTTCTTCTTTCCCTATGTGGATCCCTTTGATGTCCTTTTCTTGCCTTATTGCTCTGGCTAAAGGTTCCAGCACTATATTGAAGAGAAGTGGAGAGAGTGGGCATCCCTGTCTAGTTCCTGATTTTAAGGTGAGTGGTTACGGTCTTTCACCCTTCAGTATAATACTGGCTGTAGGTTTTTCATATATGGCTTTCCTATTTTTTCTAGTGCTTTCAACATGAATGGATGTTGTATTTTGTCAAATGCCTTCTCTGTGTCCATATGATTCTTATCCTTAACTCTATTGATATGATGTATTACATTGATTGATTTGCGAATGTTAAACCAGCCTTGCATTTGTGGGATGAAGCCCACTTGCTCATAGTGTATGATTTTTTTTTAAATTTGTTTCTGGATTCTGTTGGCTAATATTTTATTGAGGAGTTTTGCGTCTGTGTTCATTAGAGAGATAGGTCTGTAGTTTTGTTTTTTTTGTTGGGTCTTTCCCTGGTTTGGGGATGAGAGTAATATTAGCTTCATAAAATGAGTTTGGTATTGCTCCTTCTGTTTCTATTTCTCGGAAGAGTTTCAAGAGTATAGGTGTTATTTCATCTTTAAACATCTTGTAGAATTCCGCAGTGAATCCATCTGGACCTGGGCTTTTTTGGTTGGCATTTCCATGATTGCTTCCACAATTTCGTTGTAAGGAATTGGTCTTTTCAATTTGCTTACCTGATCGTTGTTCAGTGTGGGTAGCCTATATTTATTTAAGAAATCATCCATTTCTACTAGATTTTCTTGTTTCTTTGAATATAGGCCCTGGTAGTACTTATTCATTATGGACTGGATTTCTTGGGAATCAGTTGTGATTGTTCCCGTGGGGTCTCTAATCTTGTTTATTTGAGTCTCCCCTTTCCTTTTTTTGATTAATCTTGCCAAGGGTCTGTCTATTTTGTTTACTCAAAGAACCAACTTTTTGATTTATCAATTTTGTGTATAGTAGGTCTTATTTCAATCTCTGAAATTTCTGATTTTATTTTTGTTATTTCTGTCCTTCTAGGTGTTTTAGAATTAACTTTTTCTTGCTCCTCTAGGTGTTTCAGTTTTTTTAAGGTTATTTTTGTGCTCTTCTGTCTTTTTAATATGCACTCCTAGTGCAATAAATTTGCCTCTTAGAACTGCCTTTGCTGTGTCCCATAAGTTGGGAAACCGGTACCAAGACATGTGAAAGGGTATCAATGTATGTGAATTAATGCACCTTCTATCTGGCAAATATCATGTAACCCTTTTACTAATTACAATAAAAAAATAAAAACAACAATCACTCAAAAAAAAAAAGTTTCGCCGTTGGGTGGAAGACTCTGTGTGTATCTGTTAAGCCCAGCTGGGCTATGGTGTCATTTAAGTAGATGGTGTCTTTGCTTAACTTTTTTGAGTTGACCTGTCATTTGTTGAGAGTGGTGTATTGAGGTCTCCCACAATGATTGTGTTTGAGTCTATCTTGTTCTGTAATTCTAAAAGAGTTTGTTTGACGAATTTGGGTGCTCCCGTGTTTGGGGAGTAACTGTTTATAACTGTAATATTATGGGCATGGATTGTACCCTTTACTAATATATAATGGCCGTCTCTATCTTTATGTACTGATTTTACTGAGAAGTTAATTTTGTCGGAGATTAAGATTGCTACTCCTGCTTTTTTGCATGGTGCATTGGCGTGGAAAATTCGTTTCCATCCTTTCACTTGGAATTTGTTTCTCTCTTTGGTAGTGAGGTGGGTCTCTTGGAGGAAACATATGGATGGGTGGTGTTTCTTAATCCAGTCTGCTGCTCTGTGTCTTTTGATTGGATTGTTCAGCCTGTTCACATTTAGGGAGATTATGGAGAAGTGGTCAGTGTCCATTGTCATTATTTATTTTTACTTCTAGGTTTCTTTCTCTCTCTTTTTTCCCCTTTTGTGTTTAGTGAATTATAGATGTTTGCTTCTTGATGGGGGTTCTTGATGTTCTCCAATTTGTTCTCGATTAATTAGTATTCTTTGTAACGCTGGTTTAGTGTGCACGTATTCATAAAGCTTCTCTTTGGAGTGAAATATTCTTGTTTCTCCCTCAAATGTAAATGCAATTTTGCTGGATATATCAGTCTGGGTTGGCAGTTATTGGTCTTCAGGATATCAATGATGTTTTTCCAAGCTTTTCTTGCATTTAGGGTTTGCATGGAGAGATCCTCTGTAATACGAATTTTCTTCCCATTATAATATAGCTCCTTCTTTGTTTTTGCAGCATTTAAGATCAATTCCTTGGTATTCAAGTCTTGTGTCTTTACTATGATATGTCTAGATGAGTTCCTTCTAGGATCTTGCCTGTTTGGGGCCCTGAAACCTTCAATAATGTGAGTATTTTCCCTTTTGAAGTTGGGGTAGTTCTCTGTTATGATTTTGGTTAATAAAGGTTGCATACCTTTGTCCTGAAATTCGGCCCCCTCCTCAATCCTTATTATATGAAGATTAGACTTCTTTGCTGCATCTGCCAGTTCCTGGAGCTCTCTCTGGTAGATTCTGACTGATTTTTCTCAGGTTGTGATTCTATGTTCCAGCTCTTGTGTTTTATCTTCTGTTTCTGATATTCTATTCTCCATCTCCGTTAATCTGCTGCTTAATGCCTCCATTTTTGCTTGAAGTGTGGACACTGAGCTGATCATGTCTGCTCTGAGGGTATTAATCTTTTCTTCCATTTCTCTTTTGAATTCAAGGAACTCTTTGGTGATTTCCTGCTTATGTTCCTGGAATTGTTTCTGGAGTTCTGTTTTAATCTCTTTAGTCATGTTCACAATCATCTCCTTGAATAGGGTCATGTTTCGTGTCTCTTCAGGTGTCATTTCTTGCGATGGTGACATCTCTCTCGTCCCTTCGCTCTTGTTACCTTTTGGGCTTTGCGTGGGACTTTATTTATGTATGTCATAATTCGTCTTTGCGCTCTTCTAGGCATCGAGAACTGTTGTTGTAGTTTGCTCTGTGGTCGGTAGGTAGGGGTCTTTACTTGGATTGGGACCGGTGGTTCTGGGAATATGTGAATATCTGTCGTTCTCAGCCAAATTGATTCCTCTGCTGACTAGGTCAGAGTTTGCAGTTTTTGCAGGTGTTCAGCCTGTTCCCAGAGGCTGTGTGCTGCTGCACGCCTAGCTCTCCGCCCAACCAGTGGCCTCACAGTGGGCCGTGGGATGGATCTGAGAGCTTCAGTCTCAGCGTGCTGGGCGGATGGTTGGTTTTCCTGTGCTGCTTCTAGGGGCGGGCCCCTGGCCAAGTGTCTGGGGTTTGGGAGTTTCCTGGGGCTCTCAGCAGGACCAGCAGGTGTCTGCTCTGTTCCCAGGGGTGGGGCCCAGCTGAGGACAAGGGCTCCAAGGGCTTAGCCGGGCCTTTTTGATTCTCAGAAGGCGAGCATGGCTGCTGCTTGGCCCTTCAGTTCCCTGCTGTTTTGTCAAAAAGTCTGTGACTGTGGGGGGCCCCTCGGTGATGTCTTGCTCAGGAGTCCCAGCTGGAGGATGACCGGCTCAAGATTTGAGGGGGACAGATGCTGGCTCCTATTTTCCCCACACACCCCACCTGCTGTTGTAAAGCAGGGTGTCAGCGCCCCCCACTCTCCAGATCCAGTGGCTTGGGAGAGGAACCTGGTGGGCAGGTGGGAGCTGGGACACCTCCCCCTCCCCTGGTGGGGTCCTGGATCTTAGCGCCGCCCTCCTGTCAGTCTCCAGTCAATGGCCTGGGGGAGGGGGCTGTTGAGGAAGGGACAGGATTCTAAATTTCTTGCCCCCCTGCTCCTGCCGGTCTTTCTCGGGCGGGGTGGAGGGGTCTGAGTCAAGTTCTATTGCTTGGCAACAGCTCTGCTTTCCCGATGGGTTTGGGGACCTGCTGCGCTACTCAGCCTCTGCGTTCGTCTGTCGGTGCTGCATGGTGTTGGAGAATCCTTCACTCCCCTCGGATCTCCGTCGCTGCCTGTGGTCCGCGTCTGGGTTCCGCTGCTTGGTGTTCTGGTTCCACGTCTGGGTTCCCCTGCTTCTGCAGCTCGCTGGCCTGGTCCAATGCTGGTTTCTGCGGGTCGGGGCTGCCCGTCCCAGCGCCCTCTGCCGGGGCTTTTCACAGCTTGGAGCCAGTGAGGGGTGGTGGAGGGGTCCTTGCATTCTGAATTCTTTGAGAAAGTTGGATATAAGCTTTATTCCTTTTGTACCCTGGCTGGTTTTGAACCTTGATCCTCAGATCTCAGTCTCCTGAGTAGCTAGGATTATAGGCGTGAGCTGCTATGCCCAGCTGAAAAATATATTATTCCAAACATAAATCTAAAATGAAAAATACTCAGACAATTCTACAAATTCAGTTATTAACTTTCACATAACAATTGATAGAACAAATAGAAAGTTAGAAAATATATAGTATTCAAAAACACCACTGATCAGTAGGAAATAATTATAGATTATAAATTCATTTCATGCATCAAAAATATATGCCAAGACAGACCATATTGTGTACCATAAAATAAGGTGACCTATATATATATATTTGTTTTCCATATATTTTTTGTAACTAATAAAAGGATTACTTTATATTCACCAGATAGAAGGTGCATTACTTCACAAACAATGATACCCTTTCTCAAGTCTTGGTCCCCATTTCCCTCCCCCCACCCCCGCCCCTCATCTTGTTTTCCCTCCTTCCCTATTCTATTTCAAATAATCAAATAAGCATATATACAATATATCAGATAACAAGATGAAACAATATGAGATAACCAAGGGACAGCAAAAGAGATGAGAGATAACATAGTACATTAACGACAGCAATCACTCATTATATGGCTTTTGTTTCTATATCCTGGAGGTCCTTTCATTTATCCTCATCCTATATGGCCTTATGTATCTAGGTTTTACTCTACTGTAAATCTCTGCTAGGAGAGCCCAAGGTTTCTACTGATTATGACAAATGAGGGAAACCATTGAGCCTGTGTTCCTTTGAGTCTGGCTTACTTCTCTTAATATGATTTTTTCTAAGTCTTTCCATTTCCTTACAAATGGGGCAATGTCGTTCCTATGTTTAGTCTTTTGAGGAACTGCTCAGGCTTTTTTTATTAAAGAATTTATTAACATTGATTTTTACATCATATTTCAAATGACATATTTAACAAAGGAGTGTTCAAGAAGGGAATCTCTATATGCAATCACTGGCACTTAGTTTTTAGAACATAATCAAAATTAAGCTAAGGGTTTGTATATCATAGATACACATTAATTTATGTAATAAAACATTATGACTATAGAGTCGTAAGTTTTTATGTCTATGTAATTGTGTTTATATTTCCAATACCATGTTCATAGCATTGGGTAGGCAAAATATCACAGAATATGACCAAAAAAGAAACAAACTAGAAAAGAATCTCAGAAAGGTAACAGGAAAAGTAACAAACACTGGGTGAGCTAAAGCACAATTCCTTTTTTTCTCTTTTTTATTATAATTAATTGAAAGTTTACATTATATTTGCCAGATAGAAGGTACATTACTTAATGATTATTGCTACCCCTTCTCATGTTGTTGTCCCCATTTCCCTCCCCTCCCCAAAGCACAATTCTAAACAATCTATGGGAGAGAGCCAAAGAAAAGTTAAAATACACATGTATCTGTAGTCCCAGCTGCTTGGGAGACTAACACAGAAGGATTACTTGAGCTCAGGAATTCAAAGTAAGCTCGGGAAACAGCATAGTAAGGAAGGGTATGGGAAGAAAACAAAGAGAAGGAGGAGGAGGAGGAACAGCAAGAGGCGGGGAAGGGGAAAGAAAACAAAATACATGGAAATTAATGAAAATTAAAACAATATGTCAAAATTTGTGGGACATCTATAAATTAGTGTTGTGGGAAATTTATAACACAAAATGTATAGAATAGCAAAGAGAAAAGCTCTCAAGCATGGCATCATGATACATGACAGCAAGTGGGAGAGTGAGGCAGAAGGATCATCAGTTTGAGTACATGCAAGTTCAAGGTCAGCCTGAGGTAACTAGACATTGCTTAAAGGGGGTGGAGAGAAGAGAGAAGAAAGAAAGAATAAAACCAAAGGAAGAAAAAAAGGAAATAAGGAGAATCTGAAATAAATATGGATTTATATAAAAAATAACAAAGAAAACCAATGCAAGTAGAAGGTAAATCTATGAAATTGAAAAAAAAAGCAACAGAAAAATTTCAAACAAACATAGTTCTCAGAAGAGATTATTTTTTTTAAATTGAGAAGTGTCTAACTTGACTGATAAAAAGAGAAAACACAATTTTCTAGCATCAGGAATATCACTAAAGTCCCTGCAGACATCAGGAGATAATAAAGGAAAAATATTACGAATTCTGGATGGCTGCTGGTGGCTCACACCTGTAATTCTGGCTACTCAGGAGGCTGCAATCTGATGATCTTGGCGTGAAGCCTGCCTGGAGAGGAAAGTCCATGAGACTCTTATCACCAGTTAATTACTAACATGAGCCAAAAGTGGAGCTGTGCCTCAAGTGGTAGTATGCTGTTTTTGAAAAAAATGTTCAGGGACCATGCCCAGGACAGTGTTCAAGCCCCAGGACCGACAGAGAAAAATTATATCCATAAATGTGACTACTTAGACTAAAGGGCCAATTTTCTTTTTTTCTTTCCTTCCTTCTTTTTTTATTATTTTTTAATATTTTTTATTGTAATTAATAAAAGGGTTACATGATATTTGGCATATAGAAAGTGCATTAATTCACATACATTGATACCCTTTCACATGTCTTGGTACCCATTACCCTCCCCCCTACCGCCCCCCGCCCGTCTTGGTTTTCCCCCCTTCCCTATCAAATTTCAAATAATCAAATACAAATAAATTCAATATATCAGATAACAAAGTGAGGTACTGTAACAATATGAGATACCCAAGGGACAGCAAAGGAGATGAGAGATAACATAGTACATTAAGGACAACAATCATTCGTTATAAGGGCCAATTTTCTTTTTTTTTATTGTAATTAGTAAAAGGGTTACATGATATTTGCCAGATAGAAGGTGCATTAATTCACATACATTGATACCCTTTCACATGTCTTGGTACCCGTATCCCCCCCCCCCACACCCCCCACCCGTCTTGGTTTTCCCCTCTTCCCTATCAAATTTCAAATATCCAAATACAAATAATAATCTTTTTCTTTTTTTTTTTTGCCAGTCCTGGGCTTGAGCTCAGGGCCTGAGCACTGTCCTTGGACTTTCTCAAGGCTAGAGCTCTACCACTTGAGCCTCAGCACCACTTCCAGCTTTTTTCTATATGTGGTACCGAGGAATCGAACCCGGGTCTTCATGCATGCTAGGCAAGCACTTTAACCACTAGGCCAAACTCCCAGCCCCTCCAATTTTCTTTAAAAAACATAAAGTACTATAATCCATATAATCCAGACAATTGGAATAGACAAATCATTAGCAAGGAAATTAAATTATGATTTTTTTTTACTAGTCCTGGGTTTTGAAATCAGGGCCTGAGCACCGTCCTTGGGCTTTCTTAAGGCTAGAGCTCTAATACTTGATTCACAGCACCACTTCTGGCGTTTTTCTATGTATGTGGTACTGGGGAATTCAATTTGGGTTTTCATGCATGTTAGGTAAGCACTATACCACTAGGCCAAACTACTAGCCCTAAATTATGAGTTTTGAGTTCTAAAAAGAAATCTCCAAGTCTCTGTGATTTTAGTGGAAAATTCTATCAGATAACTAATGAAGAATCAGCACAATTCTACATAATTTCTTCCAGGAAGTATAAAGTATATCTAACAGGTTATTTCATGACACTGGAATCATCTTACTACCAAAAAAGCAAAGAGGAGGAGGAAAAAGGAGGAGGAAGAGGAGGAGGAAGAAGAGGAAGAAGGAGAGGAGGAGGAGGAAGAAAGAAAACTGCGGATTGGGTATTGTGACTCACACCAGTTAGTTGTAGCTACATTAGAGATTCAGAGGCTCATACCTGTTAACTGTAGTTGCATGAGGGGCTCTGGTTGAGAAGATCATGGTTTGAAACTAGCCCAGGTAAAAATCTAAAAAAGTGTCATGGTATGCACTTGTCATCACAGGTATGGCAAAGAATGTGAATAGGAGGAACATGATTTTAATAGGCCTAGAATTAATTTGAGTCACTATATCAAAACTAAACAAAGCAAAACTGGACTTGAATCATAGCTGAAGTAGTAAAGAGCATCTGCCCCAGCAACCCCTGTACCAGCACCATATCTTCCTACAAATCACGATCACTCAAAATATAAAAGCTGTTAAAGTATTAACAAATATAGTTTAGGCAATGCACAAAAAGGATTCTTTGTGGAGAAAAATAAAAAAATAATAGGATAGATGTGATCAAAATACATTATATGCTTGTATGGAAATATCACAATGGAATCTCTTTGTACAATTAACTAAGAAGAATGGATTCTACATAATTACCTATAGAATTTACTCAGAAGTGAAGGTAACTACATAGGTAAATAAAGCCAATATATAGCTTTGCCTTTGTTTTTGCTTGTAGCTCTTATTTTTCTCCATCTGATTTAAAAGCAGATAAAAGAACTATTAACCATAAATTTATATTAGTGAGTATAATATTTGTAAAGATGTAGAATTTGAGAAAAGAACATAAAGGATCCATGAAACTGCTCAGGGCCGGGAGTTTTGCCTAGTGGTAGAGTGCTCGCCTAGCATGCACGAAGACCTAGGTTCCATTTCTTGGTACCACATTCATAGAAGAAAGCTGGAAATGGTGCTGTGGCTCAAGTGGTAGAGCTCTCGCCTTGAGAAAAGTCCAAGGACAGTGCTTAGGCCCTGAGCTCAAGCCCTATGACTGTCAAAAAGAAAATATAAAACTGCAGTGAGTTAAAAATGCAGTGTTCAGTGCCGGGAGTTTGGCCTAGTGGTAAGAGTACTTGTCTAGCATGCACAAAGACCAGGCTTTGATTCCTTGGTACTAGAGTAATAGAAAAAAGCTGGAAGTGGTGCTGAGGCTCAAGTGGTAGATCTCTAGCCTTGGAAAGCCCAAGGACAGTGCTCAGGCCCTGACTTCAGTCCCCATGACTGGCAAAAACAATGCAGTGTTCAAACTAGGTTTTACTCACTCTACTCTGATTATTAAGAACTTAAGGTGTTAACTGTAATTCTCAGGACAAACCCTTAGGGAAAAACAAAATACAAAGAGAAAAATGACAAGGTAATTACAGCAATATAGTAGAAAATAATTAATGAGTTACAAAAGTACAGTAATAGAAACACTAAAAGACAAGAGTTTTAAGATACATGAGAGATGAAAACCAGCAGAAATAAGGCTGTCCATATCAGTGATGACTTTAGGTATGAAGGGATTAAACTGGGCAAGAGAATAGGCAGAGCAGATTTTTCCTTTTATTAGTTTTCTGTTTATGCGGTACCAAGGAATCGAACCCAGGGCCTCATGCATGTTAGGCAAGCACTCTACCACTAAGCCACATCCCTTTTCCAAGAGCAGATTTTTTAAGGGAATTTTTATATTTAATCCTTACAAAATCCTATTGTGTCTATTTTTATCAGGAATCTACTTTACAGATGAGAATTTAAGACTCAGTAAAAACGTATAAGCTTTGACACTGGAAGTCAAACTTGCAATACTGGCTTTGCAGGGCTCTCTGTCCTTGAACTAAGTACTATCTTCTCTGTGTTTTGGTGTCCTTATCTGTACAATAGGAATAGTAGCTAACTTGTTAGTTAATTGCATAAAATATGAAGTAAAGACAGTCCTGGATTGATTTTTTTAAAATAAGAAAAACATGAACTTTTGTAGCTGTAGCTATGCTGCCTTTCAGAAATTCACTGCAGATTCAAAACCTGTTGATACCTGACATGACCTGGGTAAATCTCTAAAAGATTATGCTGAGTGAAAAAAATTCAGTCTTCCAAATGATGTACTACATGCTTCATTTACATAACATTCTTGAAAGTAAAAGGGAGACAGATTCTTGATTTCCCTGGGTTAAGTACATAAAGGGCAAGGAGGAGCCAGGCACAGGTGGCTCATGCCTGTAATCCTAGCTACTCAAGAGGCTAAGATCTGAGGATCACTATTCAAAGCCAGCCTGGATAGGAAAGTCCATGAGACTCAACTCCCATTAACTACCAGAAAGCTGGAAGTGGGCCTGTGGCACAAAGTAGTAGAGCACTAACTTCGAGTAAAAGAATTCAGGGACAGGACCCAGGTCCTGAGTTCAAGCCCTGTGATGGACAAAAAGAAAAAAAAATAATAAAGGGAGAGGATCCAGCTGTAAATGGGTACCATTAAGGATTCCTGCTGCAAAGGACGATTGATCTATTTTTTTTTAAATTTTATTTTGTTGTAAAGGTGATCTACAGAGGAATTACAGCTGAGTAAATAAGGTAATGAGTACATTTTTTCTTGAACATTGTTACCCTCTCCCTTCTTTTTCTCTCACTATCCCTTCCCCTGACTCCCCAACCAAGTTGTAAAGTTTATTTCCAGCCTAGTGTCTTGTAAGTTTTACTGTTGCATTGCCTCACCCTTTGTCCTTGTTTCACCATTTTGGTATTCCCCTTCCTGTCCCCTAATCAGATAAACGTACATACATGACACAGTGTACCAGAATCACAAACATTGACAACAGGGAGTGAATCAAAGGAAAAATAAGAAAGAAAGAATTTCATACGGTACATTAAATACAACAACATGAACAACAATAAATATCTGTTTCCATATCTTGGAGTTCATTGCAATTAGCATCATGTTATATGTTCCTATGCACATAGCTATTGAGCTAGTAGGACTAGCCTAAGATATACTATATCTTGTCTGTAATAGTGCCAATACTATTCATGATGCTGTTAAAGGTTAGCATGATGGTACTAATGGAGCAATCTAGATGATGGGTACATGAGATGTCTCTATATCTTTTTGTACATCTTAATACTAAAATTATATAAAAGATAAAATATAATTTACTGTATTAAAATACATGGAAAGAAAAACAATTAGACAGTAATATATTATGTCTGGGCTAGCCTATAGCTTATTCTCTTCCCCCGACACACTTGGGCTTCAAAAGATTTTTGAATTTGTCTAATAGGAGCTGTGCTGCAATTTGTGAGTTTATTTTTGGTATTTGAAACAAATAATTGTGGAAATCAGGGCAGTGAGTCTCCACTCCTTGCATTTTTCTATCTTCCTTCTCACAAAACACACTAATTACTTGTCTCTCCACAAGATCCTTCACTTCATTTTACCATGCCCATATCTACACTTAGAGTTTACATTTGCAATCCAGAATCTACCTACTTAACTAGCAAAGACAAAAGCCTGAATGTGTGAATGGATTTCAGGCTTAAATGTGGAGAAAGGGGAATTAGCAAGGAAGGCAAAAAGGCCTTTGAAACATCCCTGATAAACTATATAATCTGCAGAGGGAAATTGAGAGAAGGGCTCCTGGGATATGGTCATGCTTCTTATTTTTTCAATTCTCCACAGAGCTTTAAAAACAAACCAAGGAAAAGACATCTGCCTTACTCTTTCTTCTCTGGAAATTCTCATTCTTGTCTTCTGAGGAATGAGTGTCTTGCCTGTCTACTAAACAATAAAGCAAAGCCCTGAAAATCATTTGATACACATTAATGTTTGCCTTTGAGTCTTTAAAAAAATTCACCTTGTTTTCATCTAATGTTGAAAGCATGTGATATCTGAAGCATTTTCCTAGCCACCCCCCCATCCCACCCTGCCACAGGACATTTCAGTTAAAATTTCCAGGATTTCATTATGAAAATTTAAGAAATGGAAAAGTAGAATTTACAGTAACATGGGATTGCTTATCATCCAGATTCTAGAACTTTCATTTTATTGAGCTTGTGTTTTTTTATCACATAACTATCCATTTATCCATCTATCTTATTTCATTGCATTTCAGCCCACTTCTTCCTAACCATTTCATCACCTAGAGTTCAATAACTGGCTAAGGTTCTTTCCTCCTTTGGTATAAAATCTATATACAACAAAGCTACAAATATTTTGAGAGCAGCAAGATCAGGAGTAAAATATCCTGGACCCCATAGAGTTTCGGTCCACCTTAGGCTACATAGTGAGGCCCTGTCTCACAATGAAACAAAAAAGATGTGGAAAAGACATGTGAAAGGGTATCAATGTATGTGAATTAATGCACCTTCTATCTGGAAAATATCATGTAACCCTTTTACTAATTACAATAAAAAAAAAGATGTGGAACACAATCATCATTATAGAAAATTTTCCTTCATACCCCTTCCCACTCATTTCTCCCTCCCCCCCCCAGTACCCTGCAGTGTTCTGGTGCTTTTACATGATAGTTTAGTCTTATCTGTACAAGCCTTAAGTATAATAGAATCATGCAATATGTTCATGGGAGGGTTTTTTCCCACTCTGTATGATGCACTAGAGAATCATGACTGTTGTATAGATCAATTTGAGTCTCCTTTTATTGCTTATTATTTTATTGTATGAGTACATCACGGATTAACTATTCTATTCATTTTTTGTATTATTAATAAAGCGTCTATCCTTGCTTTTTTAATGTTAATGAATGCAACTGATGTGAGGAAGTAGCCTAGGGTATTTCAGCTGCAGCAACGGAAATGCATATGGGGATATGGTTATCTCCTGCATGGTTGCCTGTGACCTGCACTCTGGCTCAGTGCTTAGTCCCCTGAGATGAAGTGAGCCCTTAGCCTTGCATCAGCTCAGCACAAAGCTGTGCACCATCCTAGCCTGTACCACCTCACAACTCATAAATCCCCCAGTAGGAGCAGGTTTCACTGTTTCAGAAGCAATAGATATTTGGCCTTTCGAAAAAATCAGTTGCATTTGAAATATGATGTAAAAATAAATGTTAATAAATTCTTTAATTAAAAAAATTGGTCCAAAGGGTATCAATGTATGTAAAGTAATGCACCTTCCATCTGGCAAATGTAATGTAACCCTTCTATTAATTACAATAAAAATATATGGAAAAAATTGGTCAAAGAAAAAAATCAGTTGATATGTCTCATTGTCCACCAGCACAAACCTAGCATTACCTTCCACTCCATTTGTGTAGACAATGATAATAGGCTCCATTGGCTAGCTCTGTTTTCATTCTTGTATATTCATTATGTCAGGGTCATTGTGTGATCATTTTAATTTTTAATACTTAGAATTATTATAAAGGAAATAGATTTAGGAATCTATAGATTTCTGACTTTTAAAATATGGTAGAGAAAATTGTAACTAGTGGAAAACTATGCATTGACTAAGAATACCCTTCCAGCCTGTCTGATTCCGTTTTGAATATGTCTTTGCAAAGAGCAAAATTATTTTGCAAATGGTAGATGACTGACAGATATACAAATGCTTTCTTACCCATTAGCATTTTCATTGGCTTCCCTCCTCCATGTGGATTACTCCACTTTTGTCTTCCTTTATAATTGGATGTCATCATAGAATTGCGTGCCTTTTAAGCGTTTCTTTGGAACTAGTTATTACAACTGCTTACAGTCCTCACATAAATAAAATGTCTTCATCACATGTTCGTTTTTATATAGTGTAGCCATGGTTTCACCTTTGAGGGAAACCTTTCACCTTTGAACTAGGCGGCCTAAATGCTGCCTTAAGTACCAGCACTAAGGCTGGTACTTTTTACCATTTGAACAACACATCCACTTTCAGCTTTGAGGTGGTAAATTGTAGATAAAAGTCTCGTGGATTTTCCAACCCTGGCTGGCATTAAATCATGATAATTAGATGTCAGCCTTCTGAGAAACTAGGATTACATGCATGAGCCACTGGCACTCAGTTTATGATTTTTTTTTACCATACGTTTTGTCTGATTTAGAAATTTAAACAAAAGGAATCATACAATATGAACTTCTCTGTGAAAGTTTTCTTAGCATTATGTGCTTGAGATTCATGTATTAGTAGTTATGTCCTTATTCTTTTTATTTTAACCATTTTATTAGCGTATATATTTTCACAGGTTTCATTGAGACATTTTATCCCTTCTTTATTTCTGAGTATTCCATTGTATGAACAATTCACAGATTATTCTTGGATTGATAAACACATGGGTGACAGTTTGAATTATTACAGACATACCTGCAACGGATAATAATAATGGTCTTTTATGAACATATATTGTCATTTATGTTGAATAAATATCCAATGGTAAAATTTGTAGGTCGTAAGAGAGGCATATGTGTAAATTTACAAGAAACTATCTTATATTTCCCAGAGTGCAGAGTATTACTTCTACCATCAAGATGCTTTAGGAATTTCTGACTCATGGGTTTCCCCAGAATAGAAGTGCTCTTTATTCTGGAAATTGTGGAGGTGGAATGAATCCACCCCCTTCCTGGACGAGAGATGATTCAAGAATATGTGTTTCTCTGCTAACAGCTCTGCTCTCCCAGCTGCCAGCCCTGGTCAGAGCTAGGCAGGGAGGTTTAATTATAATGTTTCTGACAGTTCTGAGCAGAGAGCCTGGTGCCTGCTGCCCCAACAGCTGAGCTCAGCCTGAAGCTGCAGTGCTGAAGATTCAGCTCACAATGCTCACAACGTGTGACTCTTTCTCTCTAGGTTTGATTAATGGCCCAAGAATTTCATGTTTTCACATGCTCAATCCTCGTCAGGTGCAGGAGGCATTTGAACGTAAGAAGCTTATATCACTCTTGTCATCTTACCACAGTGCTAGCTGCTAGTGCAGGATACAGCTCTATGGAGTCCACAGCAGTAAAGAATGGAGCCCTCAACAGAACCTTAAGTTTTCAAAGTTCATTTTATTTGCATATATATAACACAGGACAAGCTTTGCTCAGGTCCCTCAGGGATCCATTTATATCTTTGTCCTCTGACTCCATGGTTAAGGAGAGCAGGGACAGCCAGGAGCATTGAGAGGTGGGGCATTTCTCCTTTTCTCCTTCCAGAAATTCTCTTTACTTCCTCTTTATATTACTTTAGCTATATTCCAGGATGATATTGAACTCTCGATCCTCGTGCCTTAGCCTTTTGAAGACTTGGATCAACTGGTTCTTAGCTATACTTTTATCAACTGGTTTTAGTTGTGTTTTTATGGCACAGAGTATTTTCTATCTTGCATCATTGCTATTTGAAGTTATTTGTTAACTTGTCCACACAAATGCTTGAAGGTATTCCTTATCATGAATAAAATACAAATATGACATTGCAGATTTAAAATGGAACAAAAAAGAAAAACAAGGATGGAGGCATAAAATGGGTCCATGAGTGCTATTTTGTACACTTCTTGTCCTTCTAGTAAATTCCATCATCAGGAAAGGATTATGCTTTATTTCTCTTTATGTTTTCTCATAAGAACCAGCCCATTATTTTTCTTTTTCTTTTTCTTTTTTTATTATTTATTTATTTTTTATTGTAATTAGTAAAAGGGATACATGATATTTGCCAGATAGAAGGTGCATTAATTCACATACATTGATACCCTTTCACATGTCTTGGTACCCATTACCCTCCCCCCCACACCCCCACCCGTCTTGGTTTTCCCCCCTTCCCTATCAACTTTCAAATATCCAAATACAAATAAATTCAATATATCAGATAACAAAGTGAGATACTATAACAATATGAGATAACAAGGGACAGCAAAGGAGATGAGAGACAACATAGTACATTAAGGACAACAATCATTCGTTATATCAGCCCATTATTTTTAAAGTGTCTTTATTGAGCGATAATTAAAATAACAGAAATTCATCTATTCAAATGTAAAATTCAGCAAGTTTTAGTATATTGTTAGCCATCTATGTTCATTATCACAATCCATTTTAGGCCATTTTTATCATCAACCAAGAAAACGATAGTGATTAGCATACTCTCCATTTCTCACTCTACGCAGTCCTGGTGATCATTAATCTCTTTTCTGCCCCTGTGGAGTTACCTATTCTGGGTATTTCATAAACATTAACTCAGAGGTGGGCTTCTAGGTCTGGCTTCTTTCATGTGACTTATCCATGCTATATCATGTATCCATTTTTTATTTGTTTTTATGGCTACATAATATTCCATTGTATGGCTATATCACATTTTCTATTCATTTCTTGGTGGACATTTGAGTTGTTTCAAATTGCTGGCTATTATGAAAATTCTAATATGTACATATGTATGCAAATTTTAAAAATTTATTGGGTCTGTACATATAAGCAGAGCCGCTGGATCATATAGTGGCACTATTTTTAAATTTTTCTTTAAAAAGTTATTGTAAAGGTGATGAATGGGGATTAATAGTTACATAAGTAAGGTAATTAATACATTTCTTTTTAAATGCTGTTACCCTCTCCCTCATTTTCTCCTGCTTGCCACTCCCCACTCAATATTTTTAATTTGTCTAGGAGCTCCTAGACTAATTTCTGTGTGGCTTAACTATTCCCAACACTAGTACAGGCACATTCTAATTTTTCTTCTTCCTTGGCAATATCACTTACTGTCATTTTGATTCTTTCATCATAACAAGTAAAAAGTAGTATCCAATTGTGGCTTTGATTTAAATTTCTCTAATGACTAAATATGTTAAGCATCTTGTGTATTTATTAGTCATTTGTGCATCTTTGAAGAAATCTCTATTCAGCTTCGTTCATGTTAATATTTTTCTACTTCTAATGGGCTAAATTTTTTCAGGACTTTTTTTCGCTAAAGATAGTTACTAGCATATATTAATTGTAGAAAGGAAGATTGAATTATGACATCCCCTTACATATATACAAATACCCCCACCTATTTACCCCCTTCATTTCTGTAATTCCCCTCCTGCTCCATCAAAGCAATTTTAATAGGTCTCATTGGTCTATCTTAATACTTTGCCCATATTTACCCTATTGTCTCTTCTTTTGCTTCTTTCACTTGTATGCTCTCTCTCTTCCTCCTACCTCTCCCTCCACCCCCCACTCCTTTTCCTGGGGCTCGAACTCTGGGCTTAGACACTGTCCCTGAGCTCCTTTTTGCTCAAGGCTATCGCTCTACCACTTCGAGCCACAGAGTTTTTCTGTGATGAGAGTCCCGCAGACTTTCCAGCCTGGCTTCCTGAGTAGCTAGGATTACAGGTGTGAGCCAACGGCACCCAGCTTTACATGCCAGTCTCTTATCTGGTGTATGATTTATAATATTCTCTTCATTCTGTGCCACTTTTTTGGTCAGTTGTGGGGCTTGAACTCAGAGTCTGGATACTATCCCTGAGCTCTTTTGCTCAAGGCTAGTGAAATTGGAGGTAAGAGTAGTTTGGAGACTTTTCTGCCTGGGCTGGCTTCAAACCTCCTGAATAGCTAGGATTACAAGTGTGAGCCACAGGTGACCCGCTAAATGTAGGTCTTTTTTTCCAGTATTATTTTATTGAATACAATTCTAGTATCTTTTGCTTGAATTTCTTCTTCTACACCTGTTATCCATAGGGTTTGACATTGTGTTCAGGCTTTAAGGTTTTATTTATATTTATCTGAAATTCTACTACATCTACTTTATCTTTACCCAATGACAATTTGTGTTTAATTTGACCTAGTTTACTTGGAGAGCTTTTACCTGAGGTTTTTTTTTTATTTATTGAGTTTTTTCTTTCCCAAATTTGTTCAGTTTATTATCAGAATTTGTACTTTATTGCATTCCTTTTTCATTTCCTGCTTTGTCTGCCTTATTTCATTCAGCTGTTTATTACATTTTCTTGGATTGTATCTTTAATCTTGCTAATCATTTTTTAAAATCTGTCTCATGGTGCTTGAACTCTGGGCCTGGGTGCTGTCCCTGAGCTCTTCATCTCAAGACTACCATCCTACCCTGAGCCACAGCACCACTTCCCATTTTCTAGAGATTAATTGGAGGTAAGAGTCTCAGGTCCTTTTGTGCCCTGGCTGGCATTGAACCTTGATACTCAGATCTCAGCCTCCTGAGTAGCTATGATTATAGGCGTGAGCCACTGCACCCGGCTTTGCTGATCATTCTTTTGAGATATTTATGAGAGGTCTTTTTTTTGTATGTTGGTATTTGGGCTTGAAGCTGGGGCCTGGATACTGTCCCTGAGCTTTTGTTCTCAAGGCTAGCATTCTACCACTTGAGCCAACAGCTTCACTTCCCACTTTTCTGGGAGTTAACTGGAGATAAGATTCTCATGTTATTTGCAATTGGATAGGGAAGGGGGGAAAACAAGATGAGAGGTGGAGGTGGGGGAGAGGGAAATGGGGACCAAGACATGTGAAAGGGTATCAATGTATGGGAATTAATGCACCATCTATATGGCAAATATCATGTAACCCTTCTATTAATTACAATAAAAATATATGATAATAAAAGATTCTCATGGACTTTCAGTCAGGCTGGCTTTGAACTGTATCCTCAGATCTCAGCTGCCTGAGTAACTAGGAGTACAGGCTTGAGCCACCAGTTCCAAGCTGTAACCCAGAGTCCGAATACGGCAAGTCAACACTGTATTAAACTACATTTCTACCCCTATTGAAATATGATTTTGATTTGTATTATACTGTAGATTAATATTATTTTATGTGCTTAAGCTCAAGTTTATGATCTGGATGCACTAGGCAAGACCTCATGGGATGAAATGCTGGGGTTCCAGGGTCATTTTGTTCCTGTGGTGAAGAATTCAGTTCTTAACCAGGACAGCTAATGTGCTATTTCTCAAAATAAAAGCTTTTCTTCAAATCTTTGGGGAAGTGGAGGGGCATACATAAGTGTTTATCCCCTTGGGATTTGCCATCAGCTTTGAACTATAGCCTCTAGTTGCTATGGCAACTAGTTTGTTGAGTCATAATGCCCAAGGGTCAGGTATCACATGAACCAGTCCTGTCCTCTCAATCTGCAGGTGACTACCATGATGTGAAGACTGAGCTCCTTCTCAGTAGAACCAATGAGAACCAATGAGTTGATGTACTTCTGAAACACGTTGGTAAGAATATATTGATATTAAAAGAGTATACTATATGATATTTGATAAGAATAAACAAATGGAACTAATTCATTTACTTCTTTCTGGTTATCAGGATAGAGAAAAGTATAAGAGGGAACTGTCTATCAGATTCTAAGAGTTGTGTTTATTTTTTAAAGTAAATATATCCTACCTGAACTGTTTAGAATTAGGATACTCTTTATCATGATAATTGTTGATTTCTTTTGTCTCATCCCTATTTCACATAGGCCAGATAGATGAATTAAATGAGACTGTGTGTGTGTGACAAAAATTACTAACATTGGGACTTTTAACTTTTGGTGGGAGTAGGAATCTTTGTCACCATCTCAATGGGTATGAAATTTCTTTGTGTTTAAGAAGGAATATCTATAATATAGAATATCATATATGTCATATATACTCACTAATATTTTGTAAGTTATAAACATTTCAAATATTTTCACAAGTTTATTCTTTATATCATTTTAACACTGTACTTTGACTTCAGAAGCTTTGATTTTTCACATATCAGTATTATTTTTCGTTGTAAGATTTCTACTTTGTGTGTTTGTGTTTGTGTTTGTGTGCTGGTCCTGGGGCTTGAACTCAGGGTCTGAGCACTGTCCCTTACCCTTTTTTGGGGGGTCATGGTCCTTGAAGTCTGGGCGGTGTCCCTAAGCTCTTCAGCTCAGGGCTACTGCCCTACCCCTGGGCCTGGGTGCTGTCCTGAGCTCTTCATTTCAGGGCTATCATCCTACCCCTGGAGCCACAGCACCACTTCTGGTTTTCATGGACTTTAGTGCTGGGGTTGGCTTTGAACTGTGATCCTCAGATCTCAGCCTCCTGAGTAGCCACTGTGCCTTGTCTGTCCATTACCTTTTTTTTTGTTCAAAGCTAGTGCTTTACTACTTGTGCCACAGTCCTACTTCTAGCTTTTTTGTGCTTAAATGGACATAAAAGTATCATGGAGTTTCCTGCCCAGGCTGGCTTCAAATGATAATCAAACATCAATCTCCTGAGTAGCTTGGATTAAAGTCATGCCCCATCAGTACCCAGCAAGAGATCTACTCTTTTTTTTTGCCAGTCCTGGGCTTGAGCTCAGGGCCTGAGCACTGTTCTTGGACTTTCTCAAGGTTAGAGCTCTACCAGTTGAGCCTCAGCACCACTTCCAGCTTTTTTCTATGTATGTGGTACCAAGGAATCGAACCCGGCTTCATGCATGCTAGGCAAGCACTCTACCACTAGGCCAAACTCCCAGCCCCGAGAGATCTACTTTTTTTTTGTATCTAAAAGTGTTTTCCATCACAAGAGTTTAAACACAGATTTTACATATTGTCTTAATAAATGTTAAGCTAGGCACTGTTGGCTCACACCTGTGATCCTAAGTACTCAGGAGACTGAGATCTGTGGATTGTAGCTCAAAGGCAATCTGTACAGAAAAGTCCATAAGACTTATACCCAATTAACCACCATAATACTGAAGTAGAGCTCTGGTTCAAGTGGTAGAGCACTAGCCTTGGGCACTAAAGCTCAAGGACCTCACCTAGTCCCAGAGTTTGAACCTGATGATGGACCAAAAGGAAAAAATGAAGCTCAAACTTCTTTTTTTTGTGGGTCATGGGGATTGAATTCGGCTTGGGCACTGTTCCTGAGCTCTTCAGCTCAAGGCTACCACCCTACCCCTGGGCCTGGACATTGTTCCTCAGTTCTTCAACTCAAAGCTACCACCTTTCCCTTGAGCCAAGCCCCACTTCCCATTTTCTAGAGGTTAATTGGAGATAAGAGTCTCAGGTCCTTTTGTGCCCAGGCTGGCTTTGAACTTTGGATCCTCAGATCTCAGCTTCCTGAGTAGCTAGGATTACAGGCATAAGCCACCGCGCCCAGCTCAAAGTTCTTATATATAGTCCTGGAGATTGGACTGAGGGTCTCATGCTTGCTAGGTTCTCTACCACTTGACTGCATCCAGTCTTATTATACCTTACATACAGTGCTAGGCACTTAAAATACAGTGTTATAGAGAAAAATATTCTTGGGAAAATGAATTATATTGCATTAATACTCTTAGAATATAACTGCTTTTGTGAAGCTTGTATTCTACTTTGGGCAAAAGTATAATGAGCATAACAAATAAGTATATTATCAAGTATGTTTGAAGATAATTGATGCTAGGGAAAACGTAGAAAGGAAATTTAAAGTGCTGGTTTGTGAAAGAATTTGCAATTTTATAGGGTATTCTCCATGAAAAAGCTAAAAGAGGTGCTGTGGCTCAACTGGTAGAGCAGTAGCTTTGAGAAAGTTCATGGACAGTGGCCCAGGCCCTGAGTTCAAGCAAGCCTCATGACTGGCAATAAATAAACAAACAAACAAACAAACAAACAAACAAATAAGTATTCTGCACTTATCTTGTTGTGATGTTGACCTCTGAGTGATGATGTGAAAGAAATGAAGGATATAGTATGTAATACTCATGAGGAAGTAAGAGCTAATATATATATATCATACTTAAAGTGTGGCAGGGTTTGTTCTGAACAGTACACATATATTTGCTCATTTGCTCTTAGTCTTCTCCAATTTGAGACAAGGTCTTATTATGTAGTCTAGGCCAGCTTCACACTGAACGATCCTCCTGCTTCAAGATCCTGGTTGCTGAGACTGGCTTGTCCATTTAATCTTTGTCATGACTGAGACAGGTAATACCACCATTCTTAGGATTGAACTGGCACACAAAGGAGTTAAGTAACTCACCCAATGCCACAGCTTGAAATTGGTAGCATTAGAATTGAACCCAGGTGGGTTAGTTCCAGAATTCATGTGTTTACTAAGACACTGGTCTTTGTCCTCCAAGTCAACACCACAAGATCTTTACGACTGTAGTTTTGTAATACATTGTGACTTTAATATTGATTTTTTCTGATGATCCTGGCTATTTGTCAAGATTTATATTATTTCCCTTTAATGTATTTACTTAAACTAATTATAAAAATTGGTTTCACTCTACTTACATACATGTACATAATTTATTTTGATAAAGTCTTCATATGTATTAGTCTTTCTTAATGCCTTTCCTCCCACCTCCTTCATTTTCAACAGTTCTTAAAGGCTTTCATTAAATATACACATACAGGTATATTTATGTGTATAAGCATGTATACTCTATATGTAGTATATATGTATACTTATATATTTGTATAGTAGCATATAATATAGAATGTATCACATATATTCTATGTATATTACACATGCACACATATACATAAATATATGTAGATATATAAATATATATACTCATGTATAGTACATATACTTATATATACATTTCAGCAGTGTTTTAATTTGATCAGTGTGATCAATCCCATTTGAAAATTATTGTTTTTATTTCTTGGGATAATTGATTTCTCTAGGAGTTGATTCAAAGTTTCATTAAGCCTTTTGTTATATTTCAATGGATTGTATAAAATGTGTCTAGTTTCAAACTTCTTCATGTACATATCCATTTTTGCTAGCTTATGTGTTTGAGACTCTTTCCAGCAATGTATGTTTTGACTTCTGTGTCAAATTTCAGATGGCTTTTGATGTGTGGGTTTATTTCTGCATCATGTATGTATGTATGTATGTATGTATGTATGTATGTATGTATGTATGTCAATTTGGGGGCTTGAACTTAGGTCCTGGGCACTATTCCTGAGCTCTTTGTTCAAAGCTAGTGCTCTGCCATTTTGAGCCACAGACCCACTTTTGGTTTTCTGGGGACTTATTGGGATGATTCTCACTAACTTTCCAGGCTGGCCTGGCTTGAACCATGATCCTCAGATCTCAGCCTCTTGTGTAGCTAGTACAGGCTTCAGCCACCAGTACACAGTTGATGAATCACTCCCCCCATTTTCATTGGTCTGTGTGCCTGATTTTGTGCCAGTACCATGCTGATTTTGTTACTAGGATTCTGTGATATAATTTGAAATCAAGTATTATGATATTCCAGTGTTGCTATTTTGGCTCGATTGTTTTGCTATTCAGTCTTTTGTGTGTCATTCACACAAGGTTTTTGGATTCATATCTTTTTTTCCATATCTTTTTTATTGTAATTAATAGAAGGGTTACATTATATTCACCAGATAGAAGGTGCATTATTTCACATACATTGATACCCTTTCTCATGTCTTGGTCCCCATTTCCCTCCCCCCACACCCATCCCCCATCTTGTTTTCCTCCCTTCCCTATCCGACTTCAAATAACCAAATACAAATATATACAATATATCAGATAATCAGGTGAAATACTATAACAATATGAGATAACCAAGGGACAGCAAAGAGATGAGAGATAACATAGTAAGTACATTAAGGACAACAATTTCATTATATGGCTTTTGTTTCTATATCCTAGAGGTCCTTTCATTTAGCGTCATACTACATGGCCTTATGTAATTAGGTTTTGTTCTATTGTAAATCTCTGCTAGGAGAGCCCAAGGTTTCTACTGATTATGACAAATGAGGGAGACTATTGGGCCTATGTTCCTTTGAGTCTGGCTTACTTCACTTAAGATTTTTTTTCTAAGTCTTTCCAATTCCTTACAAATGAGGCCATGTCATTCTTTCTGACAGCAGCATAGAATTCCATTGTGTATAAATACCACAACTTGTTGATCCACTCACCAACTGAGGGACATCTGTGTTGGTTCCATATATTTGCTATGGTAAATAGTGCTGCAATGAACATCGTTGTGCTAGTGGATTTAGTATATCCTTGTTTCTCAACGATTGGGTAAATGCCCAGTAGTAGAATTGCTGGGTCATAGGGGAGCTCTATGTTTAGTCTTTTGAGGAGCTGCCATACTGCTTTCTATAGTGACTGAACAAATTTGCACTCCCACCATCATGTAGTAGTGATCCCTCCTGGCCACATCCCCACCAACATCTGTTGTTACTAGATTTCTTGGTCATGGCCATTCTACCTGGAGTGAGGTAGAATCTTAGAGTTGTTTTCATTTGCATTCCTTTTATGGCCAGAGCTGTCGAGCCTTTCTTCATGTGTCTATAGGCCATTCTTATTTCTTCTTCAGAGAAGACTCTCTTTAAGTCTTTGGCCCATCTTTTAATGGGATGGTTGTTTCTTTGGAGATTAGTTTTGGAGTGATTCAATTTTTTTAGCTGTTGATATATTTTAGATATGAGGCCTTTGTCTGTTGTATGGTTAGTGAATCTCTTCTCCCACTCTGTAGGCTTTCTAGTTATTTTGCTTGCTATGTTCTTTGCTATACAGAAACTCTGCATTTTAATACAGTCCCACTTATCCAGACTTTCTCTGATTTGTAGTGTTTCTTGGTTCTTATTAAGAAAGCTTCGACCTCTGCCAAGGAGACCTAGTGTATCTCCTATTCTTTCTTTTTTTATTGTAATTAGTAAAAGGGTTACATGATATTTGCCAGATAGAAGGTGTATTAATTCACATACATTGATACCCTTTCACACGTCTTGGTACCCATTTCCCTCCCCCCCTCCCCCCCCACCCGTCTTGGTTTTCCCCCGTCCCTATCAAATTTCAAATATCCAAATACAAATAAATTCAATATATCAGATAACAAAGTGAGATACTATAACAATATGAGCTAACCAAGGGACAGCAAAGGAGATGAGAGATAACATAGTACATTAAGGACAACAATCATTCATTATATGGCTTTTGTTTCACTATCCTGGAGGTCCTTTCAATTAGCTTCACATTATATGGCCTTATGTATCAAGATTTTGCTCTATTGCAGATCTCTGCTAGTAGAGCCCAAGGTTTCTACTGATTATGACGAATGAGGGAAACCATTGAGCCTAAGTTCCCTTGAGTCTGGCTTACTTCACTTAATATGATTTTTTCTAAGTCTTTCCATTTCCTAACCAATGGGGTGATGTCATTCTTTCTGACAGCAGCATAGAATTCCATTGTGTACAAATACCACAACTTGTTGATCCACTCATCAACTGAGGGACATCTAGGTTGGTTCCATATCTTTGCTATGGTGAATAGTGCTGCAATGAACATTGTTGTGCTAGTGGATTTAGTATGTCCTTGTTTCTGGATGGTTGGGTAAATGCCAAGTAGTGGAATTGCTGGGTCATAGGGGAGTTCTATGTTTAGCCTTTTGAGGCACTGCCACACTGCTTTCCATAGTGGTTGAATGAGTTTGCACTCCCACCAACAGTGTAGTAGTGATCCCTCCTGGCCACATCCCCTCCAGCATCTGTTATTATTTGTTTTCCTGATCCTGGCCATTCTAACTGGAGTGAGGTGGAATCTTAGAGTTGTTTTGATTTGCATTTCTTTTATGACCAGAGATGTTGAGCATTTCTTCATGTGTCTATAGGCCATTTTTGTTTCTTCTTCAAAGAAGACTCTAAGTCTTTGGCCCATTTTTTACTGGGATGGTTGTTACTTTGGAGATTAGTTTGGGAGTGATTCAATTTTTTGAGTTGTTGATATATTTTAGATATGAGGCCTTTGTCCGTTGTTTGGTTGGTGAAGATTTTCTCCCACTCTGTAGGATTCCTAATTAATTTACTGGCTATGTCCTTTGCCATACAAAAGCTCTGCAGTTTAATGCAGTCCCACTTATCCAGCCTTTCTCTGATTTGTTGTGATTCTTGGTCCTTATTAAGAAAGTTTTGACCTGTGCCAAGGAGGCCTAGTGTATCTCCTATTCCTTCCTGTAAAGTTTTCAGTGTGTCAGCTTTTACCTCCAGGTCTTTGATCCATTTGGAGTTAATTCTAGTGCAAGGTGACAAAGAAGGATCCAGCTTTAGTTTTCTGCAGGTGCTTAACCAGTTCTGCCAGCACAACTTGTTGAAGAGACTTGTCTTTCTTCCATTCTATTTTTTTGGCTCCCTTGTCAAAGATTAGGTGGCCATAGGTCTGTGGTTTAATATCTGGGTCCTCAGTTCTATTCCATTGGTCTTCAGGCCTGTTCCTGTGCCATCCTATTCTTTCTTGTAAGGTTTTCAGTGTACCTGCTTTTTATCTCAAGGACTTTGATCCATTTGCAGTTAATCCTTGTGCAGGGGGACAAAGAAGGATCCAACTTTAGTTTTCTGCAAGGGCTTAACCAGTTCTGCTAGCACCACTTGTTGAAGAGTCTGTCTTTCTTCCATTCTATTTTTTTTTGGCTCCCTTATCAAAGATTAGGTGGCCATAGGTCTATGGGTTAATATTTGCATCCTTATTTCTATTCCATTGGTCTTCAGGCCTGTTCTTGTGCCAGTACCAAGCTGTTTTGGTCACTATATTCTGTAATTAGGTCTAAAGTTTGGTATTGAAATCCCCCCCTGCGCTGTTCTTTCTGCTAAGAATTGTTTTTGCTATACAGGGTTTTTTATCATTCCATATGAAATTTTGGATTGCTTCTTCTATTTCTTTAAAGAATGACATTGGGATATTAATAGGTATTGTTTTGAATTTGTAGGTAGCCCTTGGCAAGATTGCCATTTTCATGATGTTAATTCTTCCAGTCCAGGAGTATGGGAGGTTTTTACATTTCCTCAGTTTTGCTTTAATTTTATTTTTTAGGGTTTTAAAGTTTTCATCAAAAAGGTCCCTTACATTCTTAGTTAATTCCTACGTACTTTATTTTCTTTGAGGCTATTGCAGAAGGAGTTGCTTTCCTGATTGTTGCCTCATTCCTCTCATTGTTGGCATATAGGAAGGCAGTTGATTTTTGAGGGTTCATTTTATACCCTGCTACTTTGCCAAAGTTTTGAATCAGCTCAAGCAGCTTGGGAGTAGAGTCTATAGGGTTCTTTAAATCCAGAATCATGTCATCTGCAAAGAGGGAAAGTTTCATTTCCTCTTTCCCTAATTTGGATCCCCTTTATGCTTGCTTCTTGCCTCATTACTCTGGCTAGGAATTTTAATGCTATGTTAAAGAGGAGTGGAGAGAGTGGGCATCCTTGTCTCATTCCTGATTTTAAAGCAAATGGCTTTAGCTTTTCACCATTAAATATAATGCTAGCTGTCTGTTTGTCATACACAGCCTTTATTACATTGAGGAATGTTCCATGGATTCCTAGTTTCTCCAGAGCTTTTAGCATAAAGGGGTGCTGGATCTTGTCAAATGCCTTTTCTGCATCTATTGAGACAATCATGTGATTCTTGTCCTTGCTCCTGTTGATGTGTTGAATTATATTAATTGATTTGTATATATTGAACCAGCTTTGCATCCCTGTGATGAATCATGTTTGATCATAGTGTATAATTTTTTTCATAAGTTGCTGCAGACGGTTGGCCAGTATTTTGTTGAGAAGTTTTGCATCAATATTCATCAAAGAAATAGGTGTATAGTTCTCTTTCTTTGATGAATCTCTGTCTGGTTTTGGGATGAGGTTTATAGTGGCTTCGTAGAATGAGTTTGGCAAACAGCCTTCGTTTTCAATTTCGTTGAAGAGCTTGAGGAGTATTAGTGTGAGCTCTGTTTGAAGACCTTATAGAATCCAGTTGTGAATCCATCTGGCCCTGGGCTTTTCTTGGATGGAAGGTCTCTTATTGCCATTTCTATTTCAGTGCTTGAAATAGGTCTGTTTAGTTGGATTAGGTCTTATTGGTTCAGTGTGGGTATGTTAATATTGGCTAGAAATTCATCTATTTCTTCTTCTCAAATTTGTTGGCATAAAGGTTTGAAAAGTATTTCCTCATGATGCTCTGGATCTTGGTAATTTCTGTCATGATATTACCATTCTCATCTGTGATTTTGTTTATTTGTGTATGCTCCCTTCCTTTTTTGGTAAGATTTGCTAAGGGTCTGTCAATTTTGTTAATTTTTTCAAAAAACCAACTCCTTGTTTTGTTGATTCTTTCTATAGTTTTTTTGGACTCCAATTTATTTAGTTCTGCTTTGATTTTAATAATTTGTTTCCTTCTAGTGGGATTAGGGTTGGTTTGTTGCTCTTTTCCAAGAACTTAAGGTGGGTCATTAAATTGTTGGTTTGCAATTTTCCCAATTTGTTAACATAAGCACTCAGAGCTATGAATTTTCCTCTGAGTATTGCCTTTGCTGTATCCCTAAGGATCTGGTATTTTGTGTGCTCCTTTTTGTTAAGTTCCATAAACTGTTGAATTTCTGTTCAGATCTCCTTGATGACCCTGTGGTGATTCAACAATGTGTTGTTCAATCTCCATGAGTTACAGGGGTTTTGTTGGTGGAGATTGGTGTTCAGTTCCAGTTTGATGCCCTTGTGGTCTGCGAGAATGCAGGGAATAATTTGTGTTTCTGAATTTGCACAGGTATGCTTTATGCCCTAAAAATGTGGTCTATTTTGGAAAATGTTCCATGTGCTGCTGAACAAAAAAGCATACATTATGATGTTGCTGGGTGAAATAATCTGCAGATGCCTGTTAGATTTCGTTGGTCTATACAGTTGTTCAATTCTGAGGTTTCTCTCTTAAGTTTTTGTATGGTTGATCTGTCTGTAGGTGAGAGTGGTGTGTTAAAGTCACCAACAATCTATGTGTAGTTTTAGTGAAAGTAAAGTTTGCTTGTACTTTGGTGCTCCAGGATTAGGAGTGTAGATATTTAGGATGGTTATGTCCTCCTGGAGGAGAGATCCCTTTATTAATATGTAATAACTTTCTTTGTCTTTTCTCACTAATTTTAGTTTGAAGTCTGTTTTTTCTGATATGAGGATGGCAACTCCAAACTGTTTCTGGGGGCTGTTAGCTTGATAAACTTTATTCCAACCTCTCACAAAAAATATTTGTTTTTTTTTAAGGGCAAGATGTTTCTCTTGAAGACAGCAGAATGATGGATCTTGCTTTTTGACCCAAGTAGACAGTCTATGCCATTTAATTGGAGAGTTAAATCCATTGATATTGAGAGTTAGGTTTGAAAAATATTTACTAGTTCCAGCCATTTTTAGAAGCTTTCATTAGGGCCTGTGGCTTGATAGTTCTTGAGGTACTTAGCTGGTATGATTTTTAGGTGCCATTTCTTTGTCAGTATCACATTTGTGTTAGTTTTCAATGTGTAGAGCATCTTTGAGAATTTTCTGTAATGCTGATTTGGTTGCTACATAATGTTGCAACTTTTCCTTGGAATGGAAGGTTTCTATTGTTCCCTCAGTTATGAATGAGAGGTTAGCTGGTTACATATTCTTGGTTGGTAGTTATTTGTCTTAAGGGCATGACGTATATCCTTCCAATCTCTTCTTGCTTGCGTGGTCTCTGCTGAGAAATCTGTGGTTATTCTGATTAGTTTTCTGTTGTAGGTGATTGTTGGATTTATATCTTATATTTCTATAAATTATAACATTGGGATTTTGATGGGAATTGAATTGAATTTGCAAATTGTTTTCAGTAGCATAGTTATGTTCATAGTATTACATTGTGTAAGCATATGCTTATAGAAGGACTTTTTAGCTTGTTTAATTTTCTTTGTTCAGCATTTTATAGTTTTAATTGAATAGGTCTTTCACAAGTTTGGTTAAGTTTTCCCGTTGGTATTTTCTTTTTTCAAGGCTATTGTAAGTGATATTATTTTCTTAATTTCTTTCCCAGTGTACTCATTGGTATGCAGAAAATCTACAATTTTTTTGTATGTTGATTATGTATTTTGCTACTCGGCCAAAAGTATTTATCAGTTGTTTTGGGGTCATGTCTTTAGGATCATATCATCTGTTGATAGGAATAATTTGATGTCATATTTCCCATTTTGGAGCCCTTTTATTGTTTTGCTTATTCTAGCTAGGAATTGTAGACAAAGGATGGAGAGAATATGCACCTTTACTCTTGACTTTAAACAAAATAGTTTCAGTTTCTTTCAGGCTTTATATTATTATGTTTTTGTCAGTCATGGGGCTTGAACTCTGGGCTTGGGCATTGTACTTGAGCTCTTCAGCTTAAGGCTACCCCTTGAGACATAGCACTACTTCCATTTTCTAGTGGTTAATTGGAGATAAGAGTCTCATGGACTTTCTTGCTGACTTTGAACTGTGATCTTCAGATCTGAGCCTCCTGAGTAGATAGGATTACAGGCACGAGCCATTGCACCCGGCTTCTATTCTTTTATGAAATATTTGACATAAAATTTTCAGATTTCACAAAAATTTATGTTGAAGTTTTTCTTAGAATTGTTTTTGCATATACCCATTACTTATGGTGGTGGAAATGATATTCTGACAGCAATGTATCTTGGTACCCACGAGTATAGTCTCACTCTATATCTACTCAACACTTATGTTCTCTAACAGTCTTATGATTTTTCCACCAAAATTCTTAACATGTCTGTTGGATTTATGTCTAGGGAACTTTCTAGTTTTGTTTGTTGTTCTAGTATCACTTGTTATTTTTTACTCTACTCTACATTCTGTGCTTCTGAAATGTGATATAAAATAACTCTCTCTCTCTCTCTCTCTCTCTCTCTCTCTCTCTCTCTCTGTGTATGTGTGTGTGTGTGTGTGTGTGTGTGTGTGTGTGTGTGTGTGTGTGTGTGTGTAATGGCTGGTCTTAAGACATTAGCTTTGCTGGAGTTTCCGTATTTCCTTGCTCTTGTTGTTTCTTGCTTTTTGTTTGTTTTGTTTTGTTTGTTGCTTGAAATCAGGGCCTTACACTCTCCATTAGCTGTTTTACTCAAGGCTGGTGCTCTACCACTGGTATTCTCTTACTTTAGCCATACGTCCCCTTTCTATGTCCTTGTTCATAATCTTTGATACTTTTCTGTCCCTCACCTAAATAATCCTGTTTTTTAGAAATTGCAGCAGTATAGGGTAATAGCAGATGGAAAAAGATAGGGTAGACTCTGTGAGTTACTTAAAGTAGGGAGGGCAGCAACAAGAGCTATTGGTTGCATACTTGAGAAGCTAACACAGAAACTGTAGGCTTTACTGAGCCAATACCTTCCAGAGGGGAAAAAAGATTACTTGTTAATCACAGCTGGGAACATTTCAGGGGCTAGGTAAAATGGAACCATGATAGTTGAAGCCTACTATATATTAATGCATGAAGTCTTAATTGTAAAGAAGATAACTCCATTGCCCACTTCATCTCCCATCTTTCTCTTCAGTACTTTGGCCTGATCTAATGAGGTCAATTTGGGTGTTATTTTTTTCCATCACAACACATTTTATATATCCATTTTTCACATCTAATTTTATATTTGTTATATGTATATATCTTATCTTGTAGCTCCCAAATTCAGTCCATATAGAAAGTTTTCTGTGATGGGTGGATTTGATCTATCAAACTTTCAAAAGGTAAATGTTATCAATTTCATCCTTCCATGAAAATCTGTAGGCGTTTTTTGTCATTCCCTTCCCTCTTAATTTACACTGTTGAGACTTAATATAAAAAAGAAATAGTGATTGCTTGAGCTGGTGGCTCATTTCTATAATCCTAGATACTCAGGAGGCTGATATCTGAGGATCATGGTTCAAAGCCAGCCCTGGCACTAAAGTCAGTGAGTCTCTTATCTCCAATGCACCATCAGAAAATTGTAAGTGGTACTGTGTCTCAAGGGGTAGGGTGGCATCCTTGAGCTGAAGAGTTCAGGGACAAGGCCCAGGCCATGAGTTCAAGTCCCACAGCTGACAAAAAAGAAAGAAGAAATACTGATGGTGCATTCAGAGAATGTCTCCATTTCTCTCTTTAGACTACATTCAATAGAGAACATAGAATTTATTGGAAAATTGAAGCTCAATGTTTGCTGACCTGTAGAATTATTTCTTTCATTCTGATGTACCTGGACCAATCATATTGACAAAGGAACGTTCTGATGCTAATATCAATTTATTTTTGTTTTCTTATTCATTATGTTCCCAAGCATTAATGAATAAAAACTGTTAAGCTCCCTTCCCAAAAGAAATAGTGATGGATGCATGAACTAAAATGACTAAGAGAAGTTTCAGGTTTGATTTTCCTCTGAAGAGGATGAAAGGAAGGTGGGTGTTGTGGTACATGTCTATAATCCCAGTGCTTGGGAGACTTGGGAATCTGAAGTCAAAATGGGCTACAAAAGATACCCCACATCTGAAAGAAGAGGTAGAAAGGAAGTGAGCTACAATTCCTAAGAAGCAAGCTTAGGTTGTCTGAGTCTATCCACCAGGCAGATTAGGCTAAGGTTTTGGCTAAGTAAAATTGCCAATTTTCTGAAAGAAAGGGATAATACATTGCTCATTAGAGCATTCTGAACTTGCCTATGCAATCATTTGCTACCCTGCAATTTCCTGTTGGTTATAAATGAAACCTTTCTAGCTGTTAATGTGGGCTGTAAATTGAGGGAAAAAAGCATGCAATTAATCATAGGAGGTGGGGAGGGCTGTTCACTGAGCCTGAGTTACAGAGAGAAGCTGGACAAGGCACTAGGACCTAGAAGGCATCTATCCACCCTGGCAGGAATTTCTTGCTTGGAGCTCAGACAACAAAGGCATAGAGAGATTGGTTTTCTTTCTCTCAGCATCTCCACCCAACCAGCAGAAAACCGGTAAGTGAGGCTTTCCAGTGATTTTCAAGCAGAATGTAACAAATGTCAAACAGGAAAAGCACAAGGCAAAGCTCTCTCTGCCTGTCTGTGTTTATTTGTCTTTCTTCTCTTGCTTTATTTTTTGTCTTTTTCTTTTGGATTTTTCCCCCTAAGCTTCTACCTGGGATTTTCCTTTGGAAAAGTGAGTTTGATAATCCTTTGTTTTGACTATGATGTTCATTTAGAATAATTCCACTTGCGATTCTAAGGTGAAGCAAAACATTGTTGGCATGTCTGGGGAAAATGCTTGTTACTAGTCTTGAGGAGGTGGGGTCTTACTGCTGCAGGTTGTCTGACAGAGACAATGCTGAGCTCAGCATAGGTCATGGTGACATTGGGAAAAAGAAAGGGAGATTGAGACGGCTAAAACCACTAGCCACCAGTTACCCTTTATTTTCTGTCTCCCTGGTCTGTTGTAAATCTAAATTGGCAATGTGTAGCAGCTGAGCTCCATTTGCTTTGTGATTCCTTTTGCTTTTTATCCCCATCTGTGAGATGAATGCTAATAGTTTGGTTCCTAGGGTGTGTGTCACTACCTTGGCTTGTGTTTGGGGCTTTGCTTGTATTTGGTTTCATATTTCCATTGTTTGGGTGTGTGGGGGGTAGGGTTCAGCAGAAGGAGAAAAATCAATGCCTGTCAGATGACGGTCATTTGCCTTGGTTAATATACCTGGACAGCAGACAAGTTTGGGATGAATTATCTGTGGTGAAAACAAAAATGCTCTTTCGGTCAGGGTATAAACTCAGAACAATGAAAGGTGTACTTGTCCCATATGCTATTCAGCAGCTCATTTGGGAATTCTTGCACAAATAGATTATTCCATTAAGAGGTGTTATTGCATGCACTGGGAGGGGATGAAGCACTTGGGGATAAAGGATTGTGTGACCAAATGGTACTGAGAGGAAAGCAGAGCTAAAAATGTGTTAAATCACTGCTTTTTTCCCTAATGCCTGTTTTCGGCTTATTTCTTTTGAATTGTTGGAGAGCTGCACAAGCTTGGTAGTGGAGAGGGTTTGATGAATAGCACAAAGGCATTGGCTATTCCCTGGAGGCTGTCCCTTAAAAGAGAATCCTAGTTTCTTCTGGGGGAGGGGGCACACGCACATTAGAGTAGGGAAAAAAGGTTTGGAATAAAATGAAAACACCCCTCTTCCTACTCATTGTACTGAGATGCAAATACTGCTTCCTAAGCTGGAGATGCTAACCTTGGCTAGCTCCTTCTGTTCTCTTCAAGGGGAATTGTCAGGCTATGGATTCATTTACAACTGTTAGTCATGTGGGCATGTCTGAGGAAACAGATGCCAGTTTTAATGTATTTAGCCCAAAGTTACAATTTGATAGGAGCCAGTGTCAGTAAGTTCCAGGATTTTAAGCTGTTTCAAAATCTCCCCCTTCTCCTCTGTTTTGGAACCATGCCAAAAGTGCCTCCCTTTCCATCTTTCACTCCAACCCCCTGCCCCTCCCCTACTCAGCCCCTCCTCCTTCTCTATTAAGATCAATATTCCTCTGGGTCAGGGGCAAGCAGCAGATGGGTCACAGGCTTTCTTCCCCCACCAATTCTTTTCACAGGCAGCAGATTGCAGATCTGGATCTGGCTAATATTTGAATTCTTTCTTCCTCCCCTTCATCCCTATTTTTTTCTTTGCCACTCCTTACCCTTTACCCCTCTTTCCAACACTCAGGTTTCTGAGGTTCCACAGAAATATGGAACTTGATTTTGGACACTTTGACGAAAGAGATAAGACCTCCAGGAACATGCGGGGCACACGGATGAATGGCCTGCCTAGCCCTACCCATAGTGCCCACTGTAGCTTCTATCGAACCAGAACCTTGCAGGCTCTAAGTAATGAGAAAAAAGCAAAGAAGGTACGTTTCTATCGCAATGGGGACCGCTACTTCAAGGGCATTGTCTATGCTGTGTCCTCTGACCGTTTCCGCAGCTTCGATGCCTTGCTGGCTGACCTGACTCGATCTTTGTCTGACAACATCAACCTGCCTCAAGGGGTGCGCTATATTTACACAATTGATGGATCCAGGAAAATCGGAAGCATGGATGAACTAGAAGAAGGTAATTCAAATACTGGGTAGTGTGGCTTTTAGTCTTCATGGGCTTAAGTCGTGGTGAGGATAATTCCTTGTGTTTATCTGCCAGGATATGCAAAGTGAAATCTGAGTTGCAGATCTAAATTCTAGCTTTTGTTCATAATTAAGCTCTGTCAAGGCAGACCGTGACGTTATTAGGGGTGTAGCAAGGAAGGATGTTTCGTTGGGTTAACAGAGACAATTGTACTCAAATTTCTTTGAGGAACTGCTGAAAATGTATTTGTGAATTACAACTCATTGCAAATATGCACTCTAAAAGCAGGACTTCCCGGACATATTCACAGAGGATTATACTTTTAGGTAAGTGGTCACTGCACAGCTGTTGCTTCTAAAAAGCCCACTTCAGGGTGTGTCTGTGAGGCTGAGATCATTGGGAGAATACCAGTGAAAGCTGTAGGTATGCCCGGTATTTCAATAAACACTGTTTCTATTAGAATAGAAATGACTCATTATACCTAAATCTTTTTAACTCCCCTACAGATTTTCATATTACAACTCAATTTTACTATTAAATTGCCCCAAATCCTGGCAACCTGGATACCTAATAGGAAAATTTCAGTCCTTACCAAAATTTACTCAGCTATAAAATGTCCTTCATGGCCACTGAGAATATAGATCTTGGGTCAGGTTGCTCATATTGTCAAATAAATTTTATGGAAGATATTCCCCTATCTCTACTTTTCAACTGGTGGACACAGCATAGGATCAGTTTAACCACACACAGTGCTTTATACGATTGCCTCAATAATGAAAATGTCCTACATCCATGCTTCTCCCCATCATTCCTTCCCTCCATTCCTTGAATAAAGGTGGTTAAGAGCAACAGCTCACAAGGAAAACAGAATTATGAAATGATACAAAAATGAGAACCAGCACATTGAATGACTGGGAGGTAATACCCATCCTGCACTTTTATTGCTTCTAGGATTGCTGTTTTCCTAGACAAAGGAGCATAAGGGCTTACCTTGTACAATATCCTATTTCTCTCCTGTAGTTTCTGTTTCTCAGGCAGTCAGGCCAAAGGACTAGAGCTGATAAGTTAGTGTCCATATGTTACTGAGTCTCAGGATCCAATCTTTGAGTTTTTTACATAGATGACCTTGAAAAGCAATACTTAGGAGACTTCATTATTTCATCATGTGCAGAAAGGAATAGCAGAGCTTTTCTTGACCATCAAAAGACTGACCATTCTAATGTATATCTTCAAATAAAAACAATTCAGGGCACACTGGAAGGGTTTGAAGCTATGTTTAGGGAGCTGTCCAACAGAGTAATTGATAGGATATATGTCTTTGTTTCTGTAAGATGCATAGCTGAGTAAAATTGGACAGATTTCTCTATAATGCCATTCACAAACATATATGTCTTCTTTTCCTCTATCTGTGAAGTTCTAAAAGTCTTAATATATGCTAAAATATAATTCTGAACCAAGTGACATTGTATTTAGAACAAAGATTTGAGTATTCTTATGTTGGCTATAAGAAAGGTGTTATTCTGTTTATATGTGTATCTCTTTCTCTCTCTCTCTCTCTCTCTCTCTCTCTTTCTCTCTCTCTGTATGTGTGTGTGTGTATGTTTGTGTTAGGTGAGAGATTTGACATGACAATATCAAATCAATTGCATCTTTCATTTTCACTTCAGTCCTTCTAGATTACATCCCTCTCACCTACCACTCTTAGATGCAGTGATACTTCATGCTGAATTCCCCCACAGTATCAAATATGATCAGGAATCATTTGTATTTATGCAATGCCATCTATAAATGCAACACACAATGGATGGATGTCAGTGCTTTTCCAATCCTGAGCACTATCTATTCTGTCAAGGAAATCCAGGGCTATCTCTGGGATAATGTTACTATGATCGATTTTCACAATGCCACAGAGCTAAGTAGGAAATAACATTGAGATGAAAATGATAAGGAAAATTGTTCTTTTTTATCCTATTTTGTCCTTTACACATCCAGTAACAGACTGAATTCCCTTTATTTTGTTTGCATATGCAAGAGTTTAATCGAAAGATCCAGAATGCATATACATTGCTTCCTATCATGCTTCAAATTCAAAATACTTGGAAATAATCATACTGGATAAAGAATCAAGACAGATGCAAGTCAGTCATGCCTTGCAATCCTAGCTATTCAGGAGGCTGAGATCTGAGGACAGAGACTCAAAGCTAGCTAAGGCAGAAAAGTCTCTGAGGCTCTTATCTTCAATTAATGAGTAAAAAGAGCTGGAAGTAGAGCTTTTGCTCAAGTATTAGAGCACTAGCTTTGGGTATAAATAGCTTAGGAGTAGTTCCTAGGTTTGAGGTCAAGCTCCAGGACAAGCACAGGAAAAAATATCAGGAGGGTGGCATTCTAACCTTTGAGTCTGAAGATTATAATGGAAAAGATACACTTTTGTTTTAGTGCCAAGATCTGCCAGCTGTTAGCCTGTTTAAACGAGGCAGGGAGTCTTTGTTGAGCCTCAGTTTTCCTATCTGTAAAATGGGAATAACTACTTTGATAATTAGATGAGACAAGGAATATGAAGTAGTTAACTTTTTGCTGTTACATAGCACCATTTTCAATAGTAGCAGTTATGCTTTGAAACATTCTAGTTTAGAGCTAGTTAACTAAATGCTTGTGTTTGTCCTTATCATCAAGATGACTAATGGTATCCTTTTTTAAACCAGTTGTTTTAGCCCATTGTGATAACATACGCTTGTAATCCCAAGCATTTGAGAGGCTATGACAGAAGTTTTGTGAGTTTCTAGGGTATCCTGGCCTACATTGTGTCCTCCCTCCCTCCTCTGTCTCTCTTTCTCAGTCTCTCTCCCTCTCTCCCTCTCTCCCTCTCTCCCTCTCTCCCTCTCTCTCTGTGATCTCAGATCCTTGAGAAGCAAGGATTCCAGGTTTGATCCACCAGCATCTCCTGAGTTTTTTTCTTAAAAGAACAATTTTATTGAGGCATAACTTGCATACCATAACGTGAACTCATGTAAGTTATAATTCAATGATGTAAATGAAATTAAACAGCACAACTAACTAACCTTTTTTTTTTGCCAGTCCTGGGCTTGAGCACTGTCCTTGGACTTTCTCAAGGCTAGAGCTCTACCATTTGAGTCTCAGCACCACTTCCAGTTTTTTTTCTATGAATGTGGTACCGAGGAATCGAATCAGGGTCTTCGTGCATGCTAGGCAAGCACTCTACCACTACGCCAAACTCCTGGCCCTAACTAACCTACTTTTAAGCTATGTTGTGTGTTGGTCCTAGTGTGGAAATTTGGGCTTGGGTGCTGTCTCTAACTTTTTACTTTTGATCATGGTTAGCATTCTTGAGCTACACCCTCCGTTCCTAATTTTTGATCTTTTATAAAACATTTTTCTTTGTACTTACGTATTTGTACAAGGAGTTGCCATTTAACAAAGCACTTTAAGAAAACAATATGCTTCTTAAATGAAACCCTTTATTAATTAGCTGCCACTGTTTATTACCTTCAAGTTCTCTATTCCTAGAAAACTAACACTCAACTTTGTCTCTATAGATGCTTCTGGCATTTCATATAAGTTAAATCCTACAATATGTGGTCTTCTTCACTGCTTCCTCTCAGAATGTTTTCAAAACTTTATCCATGTTGTACCATGTACCAGCATTCCATTTTACTGAGGAATATTCATCAAGCTTGTTTGGTATAGCTCCTACGAGATAACTAAAATGAAACTAGTAAAATCATTCTTCTCTATGTTAGGGTAGTTGTGAGTATAAAATTAGAACCAGCAGTGGTGGTGCATGCCAGTAATCAACGAGGAGGATGAGGCAGGAGGATCATGAGTTTGAGAACAGCCTGGGTTACACCTTAGCTAGGCGTGGTGGCTCACACCTGTAATCCTATCTACTCAGGAGGCTGAGCTCAGAAGATAACACAGTTCAAAGTCAGCTCAGGGAAGAAAGTTCCTGAGACTCCTATCTCCAATTAGCCACTAGAACACTGAAGTAGTGCTGTGGCTCAAGGGGTAAGTTGGTAGCCTTGAGCTGAAGAGCTCAGGAAATGCACCCAGGCCCAGAGTTCAAGCCCCATGAACAACAAAAATAAATTAGATATGGTATGGGAACACAGTAAAACTAATAAGGAACAATTATTGTTAATAATAATAATAATAATAATAATGCTAGTGACAACTTGTAATGGCCAGTGGTTCCTAAATCTGCCTTCCAAAAAGCTTTCAAAGCTTTAGAAAAGATAAATTCCTGTATCATACCTCAAACCAATTGGATCTGAATCCCCACCGGTAGGTTCCTAGAATTTGTTTTTGACACATCTCATTGAGTGATTCTTAGGAGATCAGAGGCTTAGAAAATATTCATTTAAGTGATCATGACTATCTTCTGCAGTGTTAACAGTTCCTAGGAATGTGGAAATCCTTGTTTTTGCTTTGTGGATTGCAAAGAAATAAAGGAGTGTATAACATTCAGTTTCCAAAAAGCCAAATTATTGAATGATTAACCTCAAATGAAATGAAATAAAAAGCTAGATGGGTGGGGGTGGGGGAGGGAAATGGGGACCAAGACATGAGAAAGGGTATCAATGTATATGAAGTAACGCACCTTCTATCTGGTGAATATAGTGTAACCCTTCTATTAATTACAATAAAAATATATGAGAAAAAGCTAGATAACTGTCTGTTTACAAAGGCTGAAGTATCTAGAGGAACATTTTGAACTAAAGGCAGGTTTTCGATATCAGCTTTTCCATAACTTCTTTAGTACACAAAGGATCTTAGCAAAGCCACAAAGGAAGTGGCCCTCATTAACTGCATCCCCAGGCAAGTCAGTGAATGAAATCCACTGGTAGCATTTCCTTGTGTCTTTCCTTTGTCTTTCATTGTAGAATTATTCTCCTTCCTCTTATATCGTGTTCCATGGTTCCTAACTCTTTGTACACATGTACCGAGATCAAATTGAGGGGTACAATTATGACTTGTCTTTTATCTGTATGCTAATTTTGTTAAGTTTGGGCATTATTAAGCAGACCGTGGTGTGGAATATTTTCTATTGGGACAATCTTGGAAAATCTGAGCTGTATAGTGTCACTCACTATGAGCCAGTTCCTTTGCTGCAGATCACTTGTTCCAATGAGATCAAACCAATTTATTCTTGTTACTAAAGCAATCCCATTTCCAAAAAAATAGGGTTTGAAGATACCTGGAAAGGAGATGTATTGCTAGTAGGCATGGCCATCAAAAACATCATTTATGTCTTTAAAGGAAAATGTCATACAATAAAGTAGTTTAATATTTTCTTTTTTAAGAAGCAGCCCTGGAAAAAGGAGAAAGCCAGGCAAAATGCTTTTGCATTGAGAAGATGCAAATACATCTTTCTAACACTTTTGTAAATGCAATCAACCTAAAATTGAAGGGAAGTAAACATTCTATCATTTAGAACCCCTGGTTACTTCTATTTCTGCCATTCAGGCTGTGCTTCCATAACTTCATTTCCTTAACCTCTCACCAGAAAGCAGGTTATCAGTTCCAGCAAATTGAGGCTTTGCTGGGATTTGAAACCAGCCTTCCTTCTAGGTTCTCATGGGTGGGAAATAACCCCTGGCAGGATTGGGATAGAACTATGTAAAGGTGCAACCTACCTCACCCAGCTCTAGGTGTCAGGCAGTAAATATTCATTGCAAACCTTTACAAAATCAGAACAGGAAGGGTATTTGACATAGTGGTAGAGTGCTTGCCTAGCATGCACAAAGATGACAGTTTGATCCCTTGGTACCACATACATAGGAAAAAGCTAGAAATAGTGCTGTAGCTCTAGCCTTGAGAAAGACTAAGAGCCCAAGGACAGTGTCCAAGCCCTAAGTTCAAGGCCCAGGACTGGCAAAAAAAATCAGAACAGGGAAAAAGCCCTGTTCTAACAAAGCAGCTTATCTGATATCTTTCCAATAAACATGAAGAATCCTTAGTCATGAGCACCCATTTATTTATCATTTAAATACTGTTACAACTCTATTTTCTGTTTGATATGGAAAAGAGAAGAAAATTCCTTCTCATTCACATTCAGGTCTAGAAGTAACACACCAACCACCTAACAAAATATCTTCAATTATGACTGAAAAATTGAGGCTCAGAGAGATTGTGATTTGCACGAGACCACGTACCAACCAGTGCCTGGTTGGGCTATAAATCTAGTCATTTAGTGGGCAGTAGCAATGGCAGCAGTAGTTTTACTGAGTGTAATTTGCAGTACCTGGGGGGCTCCTTTCAGGAAACAGAAAGCCTTATCTTTGATCTGGGGGAACCCTCCCCCTACAGTGCTCATGTTCTATGGTAATCACTGCTTAGCTCCCTTGTGGCTGATCTTGTTTTCTCTCTCTCCTTCAGTATTTACTTTTCCCCCTCTATTCAGTGTTTACATCCTCCTTTCTGTCTATGCACATTGTTTCTTGTTCTCTTTTCTATTCTTTCACATGAAGGGCTTAATAATAGCTAGGAGAATTTATGAAGTGCTAGTCTCTAGACTTGAGCACTTTCTGCCCATCATCTGATTTGTGCTCCCCAACAATTCTATAAGGTAGATACTATTTTTAGCACCTACATGCTACAAAAAAGAAAGTATAGACAAGGAAAGTTCAGAAACTTGCCTAGAAGCACACAACTTGAAAAAAAAATGTGCCATTCTGAATGACATCATATCAGCTGTTCTTTTTCCACTACTTGGTATTCAGGCCAAAAGGAGAGAGAGGAGTGCCTGAAATGTACCCTCAGTAGGTACTCAGCATAGATTTGGCTGAAGGCTAGGCCCTCTGGAAAGTTCTTGGGTGCCATATGATACTATAGTTTGTCATCATGCTCATTTTAATCTAGGGCTAGTTAATCATACTCATAGTTCAGAGGCTTAAGAGGTTTAAGAGAGAGGAACGAGAAAGGAACAAAAAAAGTCCAGGATCCTAATAGGGCTACACAGCTGACTCTCCAAAAGAGACTGGATGAATGAAATCAGAAATATACAGCCTTGCACAGTTCCACACCACCAGTTGTCTGACATCGTTTTAAAGTGTATGACAAGTAATGGAAAATATCTGACTCAGAGGCAGTGGCCTCTTGGAAGGTGCCCATGAATCTGGTGAAGTACTAAGGCAAGAGGACCTGTCCAAGGGTGAGAATGTTGACTATCAAAGTCTAATTGAAAGAATCTCTTCACCATTCTAGGTCTCCATGGGTACCAGTCCTGGGGCTTGAATTTAGGGTCAGGGAGCTGTCTCTGAACTCCTCCCTCCCCTCACGGCTAGTGCTCTACCGCTTGAGCCACAGCTCCATTTCTGGCTTTTTGGTGATTGATTTGAGATGAGTCTCATGAACGTTACTGCCCGGGATGGCTTTGAACATGGAATAGCAACCCCCAGCCTCCTGAGAAGCTAGGATTATTGGTGTGAGCCACCATTATCCAGATTCCTTTGTTCTTTGGAGTCATCAATTAAATACTTATTTCTCATCCTTTGTATTGTATTAGTTAGCCAGTCAGAAAGTCAGAGAAATTAGAGTTTATCTTAGCTGGTGTCTTTGACTTTCCTGTTCTGGATATGCATATGTGTGCCCATTGGGAGAAATGCCATTGCTGATCTATAAGCCATCCCTTAACTCCTGCTGTTATGATAGAACACTAGTGAGGCTGAGGGCAGCTTTGGATCCATTCATCCTCCCCTCAGTGTCCTCAAAGGGGCCCTAGAGATTGTGACTGAATATTGTCATAGCATTGAGAAATTTCTTAATTAACATAACATAAGCGTTTGGTGCTGCAGCAAAGAAATCAATATTTGCAAAATTATTAACCTGAGGTTTCTAAATGTCTGTGTGGTTATCCTGCTGAGACCAAAGGAAGGAGAAGAGCCCTGAGACTATAATTGCGTTGCATGCTTTCTAGGGTTTATTTATTTAGGGTTATTACTACTTGACTTGAGCTTGATTAAATCACTGCATCTGCAGCTCAACCTCTGGATGAACTACTGTATACCTTGAGGCTTAAGCGCTTCATTCAGTGCTCAACTTTTTCAATATTCTAGCTAGACCTCAGGTGAATCTTTTTTTCTATTTTCTTTTTTTTTGCCAGTCCTGGGCTTGAGCTCAGGGCCTGAGCACTGTCCTTGGACTTTCTCAAGGCTAGAGCTCTACCACTTGAGCCTCAGCACCACTTCCGGCTTTTTTCTATGCATGTGATACCGAGGAATCGAACCCGGGTCTTCATGCATGCGAGGCAAGCACTTTAACCACTAGGCCAAACTCCCGGCCCCCTTTTTTTCTATTTTCTTCAACTTCTCATCTTAGATGCCCAATCTCCTCCTCTTGCCTCTAATACCTACATTTCTTTCACTGTATTAGTCATTTCCTCTAGCCCAAGAGAAATGTAAAACTTCGACTATGTACTTCCAATTCACAAGTCAAGCCTGTGTAATGTACTCTCACATTTCTACTTCATTACTTGTGGCAGCTAAAGGAAGGCATCTGTGAAGATGACTCCAAATGCTCATACTTAGTGTTCAGCATTAGAGAGGATGGAAAGGGTCAAAAGAACAGTTAGACTTGTAAACATAAGAAATGTTGTGTGTGTTTGTGTGTGTGGTTTTGTATGTGTATGTGTACAGGTACTTGTTTCCATCCTGGACATATGGGTGTATAAAAAGCTGTAGAGGACACATTTAGAACCTGAACACGTACACATGCACTTCATATTTCTGTGTTCCACCACTTAGTCCAATAGTTTGGACAAAGGATAGTCTGACTTCTAATCAAATACATGTTTTATACATAATGTACAAGGTTACTTGGTTCACTTTAATTGGAATAATAATGTGTTAACTTTGAAAATTCTCCTTGGTTCACAGTAAAACAAAGAGATGAACCTGTAAGTTTAAAGCAGTAACAGTGGGAAATAAAGTTGTTTTAAAAAAATGCTCCAGTAATTCTCCAGACATTAGCAAACATCCTAGAAACAAATATAATACTAAGGGTGAGAACCTCACTGTTTTAGAGTAGCTTGAGCGTTCATTATCGTTAGAACTATTAAGTTTTCAGGGTTCCTCAATTAGGTTGGCCATTAGATTAAAGAATGTTGGCTGATTACCTTTGAATTTGAATGAGCTGCTTGTCAAGGAGGCCATTTAGGAATCATAGCTAAGGTCGGTATTAGCTTTTATTTCAATGTCAGTGTAACTTTAATTGGAGTCTATATCAATTGAACTAATCACCTAACTACTAATTTCTTCCCGTAGGGGAAAGCTATGTCTGCTCCTCTGACAACTTCTTTAAAAAGGTGGAGTACACCAAGAATGTCAATCCCAACTGGTCAGTTAATGTAAAGACATCTGCTAATATGAAAGCTCCCCAGTCCCTGGCTAGCAGCAACAGCGCCCAGGCCAGGGAGAATAAGGACTTTGTGCGCCCCAAACTGGTGACCATCATCCGCAGTGGGGTGAAGCCCCGAAAAGCTGTGCGTGTGCTTCTCAACAAGAAAACTGCACATTCTTTCGAACAAGTTCTCACTGATATTACTGAAGCCATCAAATTGGAGACTGGAGTGGTCAAGAAACTCTACACTTTGGATGGGAAACAGGTAAGTAACTTTTCAGTGTGTTATTTTCATTCTTATAAACCTTTTGATGATTATCTCATCCTTATTCATGACTGTGGGAGGGACTCTTCACCTCTTCAGCACCTCTGACAAAGTGTATGTCACATTTGAAGGAAAGTGTCTGTGGCAGCAAAAATAATACTGAGGTTTTGAAATTTGATCTGATTCTGATATTCAAATACAATCATTAGATAGTCTCAGCTTTCTTATCTACGAAGGAAAATTGTCTTAGAAACTATATCCTATCAATTCATACTTATGAGTGTGAACTTAGCTATTGTATGATACAGTACTGAATATCTAAAACATATAAATGAAGATGTGATTATCCTGCTCGTTTTCTTTTCTTTTCTTTTTTTGCCAGTCCTGGGCTTGAGCTCAGGGCCTGAGCACTGTCCTTGAACTTTCTCAGGGCTAGAGCCTCAACACCACTTCTGGCTTTTTTTTTCTATGTATGTGGTACCGGGGAATTAGACCCCGGTCTTTGTGCATGCTAGGCAGGCACTCTACCACTAGGTCAAACCCCTGGCCTGTTTTTTTTTTTAATTTTAAAATTTTTAATTTTTTTTGCCAGTCCTGGGGCTTGCCTTGAACTTAGGGCCTGGGCACTGTCCTTGGGCTTTTCTCAAGGCTAGAGCTCTGCCACTTGAGCCACAGCACCACTTCTGGCTTTTTTCTATGTATGTTGTACTGGGGAATCGAACCTGAGTCTTTGTGCATGCTAGTCAAGCATTCTACCACTAGGCCAAACTCTCAGTCCCCTCATTTTCTTTGTTTTCTCTTTTTTATTTTTTATTTCAATATATAGAGGTGTTACAGTTATATTGGCCAGAAAGAGGGTGCATTACTTCCCAATTTCCCTCCCCCTCCCCTCATTTTCCCCTCCTATTTCAAATAAACAGGTAAACATCTATATAATATACCAAGTAACAAAGTGGGATACTGTAACAATATGCCGCTCATTTTCTTAACTAACCACTTGTTAGTATTTTGTTTACCTTCTGTGAAAAGAAGTGATCCTCAGATTCTCTGAAAGGAGTCACACTGATTTGTCTGGTTTATTGTCTTTGCCTTACACCGCACCCTATTTTTCTCTCCATTTTCCATGAGACATAGCCATCTTAAATTGGTTCCACTGATGACTTAGGTGAAAAAGGACTATTTGAGGATCCTAAAATTAGCCCAAGATAAATGTGCTATCTCTCCTTCTCCAAATCAGGTTCTTCACTGCTTAGAAAGTGCCACCTATATTTGTATCTAGGAAAGAATGCAGCCAGGCATCTCCATGTGACAGATGCACCATTCTCTTGAGCATAGGGATCTGAAAATATATGTCTAGAAATGTTCCAAGAAAATTGGAACAGGGGCTCTGTGTCTAATGGCTCCAAAGAGAATCTTGATCCATCATCTAGAAGACATGTGTGAATTATTCTCAGTGCATAAGTACCTCTTAAAATGCCTTTGGTGTCTGAACAACTACATTCTGTGTATTCTAAAAGAACAGATTTGAAGCCGGGCATGGTGGCTCATGCCTATAATCCTACCTACTCAGTAGGCTGAGCTCTGGGGATCAAGGTTCAAAGCTAGCCCGGGCACAAAAGGACCTGAGAATCTTATCTCCAATTAACCTCTAGAAAATGGGAAGTGGGGCTTGCCTCAAGGGTAGGGCAGTAACCTTGATTTGAAGAGCTTAGGGACAATGCCCAGGTTGAGTTTAAGCTTCATGACCCACAAAAAGAAAAGCAAATTCACCATACATTAAAATAACTGATGAGTGTTCAAATGCAGAACAGTCCTTTATTCAATAAGTTCTGATGTGTATACTCCAGGATTTTTGGTTTTAGAGAAATCTCACTTATATTCTATTTACTTTGTAATTTTAATAAATTTGTGGATTTTATCTATGCAGCATTACTTAATCTGAGCGATAGCTACAGGCATTGATTTTATCTAATTTGTGTTTGTTATGCCAGAATACAGCATTTGCTTATAATGATGTGGAAAGTTCCAGCTTTCAAGCAATCTGTCAAGAATATGCCTCTTCTGCTCTATCTATCTATCTGTCTGTCTATCTATCTACTATCTATCTATCTATCTATCTATCTATCTATCTATCTATAATAGGAGCTGCTTAGAAACAGGTGCAATTACTACCACCTTTTCTGGGAGCAATAGATTCAAGAAACATAGGATCTCAGGGCAGAAACTATGGTGTCTTAATCTTCTGTATAGTACACATGTTCTCTATAACCATTTCATAAGACAACCTATAGTTCAACAGCTGCAATGTAAAGGAGGTATGTTCTCTATTACCACTTCAAAAGATAACCCAGTCTACTGCTCAACAGATGTGACATAAAGCAGGTATGTCTTCTACAAACATTTCATAAGATAACCTAGTCTTCTGTTCAACAGCTGCACATTTTAAACATTTTGTTTTGGTCTAAGTTTGCTCTCCTATATCTTTTGCCTTTTGAAGTAATAAAGGAAAAAATAAATCAAGGACAAAGACCAGGATTCAGAACACTTGGGTTCTAGTCTTTTCCCCCATTTTTATTAACAGGGGTTTCATTGTGATGTTTCCATTATGCATACTACATACCCCATCAAACAAAACCCCTCTCAGCCTTGATCACCACTCCTTTATTCTTGTGACAATTTCAATATGGATTATTGTTTTACATTTATGAATACGTAAAAAATGCTTCTACTGTATTCACCCCATATATCTTCTCTTTGGACATCACCCTTCCTGCTGGTACTCACTCCCAAATGGAACCTGTCTTACATTCCTGTCCTTCATTTCTTTAGGGCTAGATTCTGCATATGAGAGAGAATATGTGATCTTCTACCTTCTTAGTTTGGTTTATTTCACTTGACATAATGATCTCTAGTTCCATTTTCTTGACAACAACATAAATTCATTCTCGCTTATAGATAAATATTCCATTGAGTATATATGTATATATAAATATATATTCCATGTATTAATTTGTTAATGGACACCTAGGTAGAGTCTATATATTGGCTATTGTGAATAGTGCTTCTATTATTATAAGTGTGCAGGTATCTCAACTGAAGGTTGGCTTACATATAGCTTTGGATATATTCCCCAGAGTGAAATAGCAGGAACATATAATCATTCTAGCTTTAATGTTTAAAGAACCCTCCATACTAATTTTCATAGTGGCTGAATTAATTTACAGTCCCACCAACAGCGTATAAGGGTACTTTCTTCCTACATCTTTGATACCATTTGTCGCATATTTCCTTGATGATGGACATTCAAACTGTGGCAAGATGGAATCTCAGTGTCATCTTGATTTGCATCTCATGTATAGCTCAGGATTTTGAACATATTTTCATATATTTATGAGCATTTGTGCTTATCCTTTTGAAAACTGTTTATTTCCATGTTTATTAAGTGAATTTTTAAATTCTGGTGTTTAATTTTCAGAGTTTTTTTGCATTTGTTCACCCTTTGTTCATTTTTAAAATTCTATTTTTTATTGTCAGGGTAATGTATAGAGGGGTTACAGTTACATTCGCCAGGTAGTAGGTACGTTGCTTCTCACACATTGATACCCTTTCTCATGTTTTTGTCCTCATTTCCTTCCCCACCCCCTCCCAATCAGCTTGTTTTTCCCCCTTCCCTTTCCTATTTCAAATAAACAAATATATGTATATACAAAATACCAGGTAACAAAGTCAGATACAGTAACAATATGAGATAACCAAAGGGCAACATAGCACATTAAGAATAACAATCACACAAGATAAAGCTCTTGTTTCCATATCCTAGAGATCCTTTCATTTAGACTCTTCCTGTATGACCTTATTGTGATTGCCTTTTACCCTTCCACAAACACATAAATGGACAAATAAGACAAAGAGAAAACAAAAAAAAAGCCGCAAGAAAGAAAAAAAACCCTCTTGTTTCTATCTTGTGAAGATCATTTTGATAAATATTTTATATGATCAGATGCGCATACGCATTCTGCCTTTATGTTCCTTCCCTAAACATATCTTTCTTTAGTCTCACTGTGTGTGGCTGCCTAGAGTCCTTTATGACTTATCACGCTCCCATGCATTTTAGGTCTAGCTTCCACATATGAGAGCATTTGTCTCTCTGAGTTTGGCTTACCTCACTTACCATAATTTGTTCTAGGTACCTCTATTTCCCTGTAAATGACATAATGTTTTTTTTCTAATGGCGGTGTAAAATTCCATTATGTAGAAATACCACATTTTTTTGATCCACTTATTTGTTGTAGGGCATCTGGGCTGTTTCCATAGCTAAGCTATTGTAAATAGTGTGGCAGTGAATTTGGATGTGCACGTGTCTTTACAGTACCCTGGCTCGTGATGTTCTGGGTAGATGCCCAGGAGTGGTATAGCTGAGTAAAAGCCACTCCTTCTGTGGCAGAAGCATGTCAATATTTCCTAAGTAGGGCTGGGAGTTTGGCCTAGTGGTTAAAGTGCTTGCCTAGCATGCATGAAGACCCAGGTTCGATTCCTCGGTACCACATACGTAGAAAAAAGCCGGAAGTGGTGCTGAGGCTCAAGTGGTAGAGCTCTAGCCTTGAGAAAGTCCAAGGACAGTGCTCAGGCCCTGAGCTCAAGCCCAGGACTGGCAAAAAAATATATGTTTCCTAAGTAATCTTTGCTATTGTTTCTGAGCCATCACAATCCAAACTAGCACACGATGTGACCAGCTCTCTACATTGTTGCTTATCTAGCAGGATCATATATTCCCTGTATGGGTTAACTTGATTTTGTCTATGTCCACTAGTGCCTTGCTCAGTGCTTAGGATATGGAAGGTGCTCTTTCAGAGGTTTTTATATGTTCAGAATATTATAACTTTTATCTAATATATAACAGAAATCTGAAGATTTTCTTTTGCTGTGAAGAAGCTCTAACTTGGTAGAATTCCACTTTTCAGTTATGAACAGTTATAAGCATTTTAAGTTATTTTCTGAGCAGTTGGAATTCTATTCAGAAAAGTGCATCTAATGTCATTATTTTCTGGGTTTTTCTTCATTTTCTTCTAACCTTTTCAAAGTTTCTTGTTTTACATTAAGATTCTTGATCCATTTTGAATTGATTTTTGTATAGGGTGGCAGATAGGAATCTAGTTCAGACTTTTACATTTTTTGCCAACATCCTTTGTTGAAAATACTATCTTTTCTCCATAGGTTTTTGATGCTTTTGTCCAAAATCATATAGCTATAGCTGAGTGGGTATGATTCTGGATCTTCTCTTCCATTGGTTTATATGTCTAGTATTTGCCAATACCATGCTCATTTTTGTTACTGTGACTCCATAATAAAATTTGAAATCAGGTCATACCTACAATGTTTGTCTTTTTGTTTATGATTATTTTGGTTATCCAAGGTCTTTTATGCACTGATATGGTCATTTAGCATGTCATTTATATATGATCATTTAGCTGTCCTGATTGTCACATTCGTACTTTATATAAAGGTATATAACATTCCTTTCCTGCCCGTGGGGATTCTTTGAAACAGAAAGACATGCACAGTTGCATACCATTCAACAATAACTAATATTTATGGTAATCTACACATGTAATTAATAAATATTAATTCTTTCCATCTTCTCTACCTCTATTCTTATTATGAGTTTCCAACATTTTGTGAAACTCTTATTTCTTTGCATTGTGAGACCACGCTTAACCTCTAGACATCTGCATACCTCCTAATAAGCAAGCGCTAGTTAAGTGATGAGAGGCTTTTCATCCTCAGCAGGTCATGCAGAATGGCAAGCTCTCTGCAACCCCTTCTCACTTCTCATTTCTTTTGAGAATACAGTACAAAATGCCAGCATATGATGCGGTATTTATGTACAGCAAAGCAGAATAATGCCCTTTCAGACAGGCATCTGTACCTCTGCATGTATAGCCCATTTGCCTTAAGATTCTTCCCTTTTCTCACCCTGACCCCCAGAAAATAGCCTTTTAAGCCCTAGCTCAAATGTTATTTCATATTTGAAAATTTTGACTCCATAACAGGCACTACAAAAAGGTTTATTTTGTTACTGTTTCTGTTTTTCCCACTCCTGGGGCTTGAACTCTGGGCCTGGGCAATGTCCTTGGAGCTTTCTTAAAGCTAATGCTCTACCACTTAAGCCACAGAACTCCTGATCTTTTCCGTTCATGTAGTACCAAGGAATCAAATCCAGGGCTTCATGCATGCTAGGTAAACACTCTACCACTAGGCCACACTCCTGGCCCAAGAAGTTTTTTTTTTTTTTTAAAAACAAGCGTCCAGGTTCTGATATATCTTAAATGCCTTATAAATGTTGATTGAATGAGCTGGTTTAGTTTTTTGTGTGTCTGGTAGACATTGTGAGAATCCTCTTCTTCCTGTTCTTTAGAAGCTACTCCTTGGGCTAGCTGAAGAGATAAGGAATTTCTAAAGGACAGCTTCCAGTTGTTAATATATGTGGAAATTCCCAAGCATGGACATTTAAAGCAGTGTGTCCAAATATATTTTTTGTTGTTGTTGGTCGTGGGTCTTGAATTCTGGGCCTGTGCTTGTCCCTGAGCTCTTCAGCTCAAGGTTACCGCCCTAATTCTTGAACCACAGCACTACTTCTGGTTTTCTAGTGGTTAACTGGGGATAAGATTCTCAGGTCCTTTTGTGCCCCGACTGGCTTTGAACCTTGATCTTCAGATCTCAGCCTCCTGAGTAGCTAGGATTACAGGTGTGAGCCAATGTACCTGCCTTCCAAATATATTTTCTAAGGATATCTGTCTCCATATCTCCATCTCTAGAAGCTCAGAAAAGGACTGTATTTGTAGAAAATAAGGTTGTAAAATAATACAAATTGTATGCTTTTTTAGACATTCACAGTACTCATTGGCTCATCTATATTTTGAAAAGAACTATAGCAAGGAAACCTATTAATTTTGGTCAATAATTTCTCAATTTTATTGAATCAAGAATATTTTAATAAAATAACATGCATATGCACAGGAAGATGATAGATAGATACATATGAGAGACATGCTGCTTACAGAAGATACAGGTGATTAGGAATTACCCAACTAACATTAATTATATGCATGGGGCAGTCCAAACAAACATTATTGTGTCATTTCAGGAAGGACATTAAAATAAAAAAATTAGAGAATTCATAGACCAACAAACTACAAAATAGATATGGAATATATTGACAGTTGATGCAAACTTCAAATTTTGAGACCCAATCCACTTCCAAATTCTCATGATAATAGCCTTGATATTACCACTTGTCAGTCACTTTGAGTTTTATTGGATATTCTCACTAGGAATAGTCTTCCTCTATGAAAGATCAAGGCACTTACATTGGAAGTGTTTGAATTTGCATGCATGAGATTCAAGTGCTTATCTTTGGCTACATATGACAGCAAGAACTAGTTGGAAAGGGCAAAATATGGTCAAACCTATTTGTTGTGGAATGTATTATTCATGAGATTAAGGCTATAACTTGATATGAGTGTATGTTTTAAATGGATCTCTTATCAATCAAATCACAAGTGTTTTTTCCTCACATATAAGTAGTGATTGGCTAAAAGAGCCAAAATTTATTATGTTACGCTGATTGATGACAAGATTGCATACCTAGGTCTGCCTTTATTTTCATTTTGTTTGAAAGTGGTTTGGGAACCCTTCATCTTTCTAAGGTTTATATATTTTGCTAGTATTGAAGACTAGGTTCCTACACTCTTGTCTGGAAGATAATTATATGGTTTATGTAGATAGGAAAGCTAACTCTCATTAATACAGAGAGTTCCAAATTGATTTTCTCCTCAATCAGAATTGTTAATAGAATGAATTGTTTGTAGGCAAGATTCTCATTATTCACAGTAGTTGAAATAGATTTCTGCAAAGACCAAGAGAATATTGTGGAGGATTGCACACTTATATTTTTAATCTACTCTCAGGTTCTTTTGATTCTTTGACTTCTGGAATGGTTATAGTGTTTCAATAAAATTACCCAAATATCAGGTTCTACATACATTGACCTTTACGCATAAAGGTCATGAATACATAATAACTGCAAGCCACACTTCTGCTTCACCTGATAGTTAATAGTTCAATAGATGTATAGTCTAGCCTTAAAGTCAATTCTGAGAGCAGAAAGCAGAGTGATTCTGTTAGAGAGTCACAGTTTTAATAATAGGTTTTTAGACTTTTGGGCATCAACCACAGGAGGGCAGTTGGTTCTTACATCATCCATTTCATGTTACACTGTTTGGCAGCCCTAGGTTCAGTTTTGCCCACACTGGGATGTATTTAAGAAAAGACTCATAAACCTAGCGCTGGTGGCTCACACCAGTAATCCTAGCTACTCAGGAGGCTGAGATATGAGGATTGTGGTTCAAAGCCAACCCAGGCACAAAAGTCCGGGAGACTCTAATCTCCAATTAACCCCCAAAAAATCCGAAGTGGCACTGTTGCTCAAGTGGTAGAGCTGAAGAGCTCAGGGACGTTGCCCAGGCCCAGAGTCCAAGGCCCATGTCTGATAGAAAACAGACTCATTATATAGCTTCAAGATACCTGCCTAAACATGATTATGACACTATTTCTGTGAGCTTTCTTAGGTCAATTTTCAGTTGGATGAATTTATGTAATGCTTCTTCCAGCCCTATTCTAGTTCCAACTACTTACACCAGGGATGACAAGTGTCAGAACAAAAAGGGACTAAGCTGGTTCCAGGATTACACATAGTCTTGAGTCTTTAGAACATGAGTTTTAAGGAAATATTTGAAATCTAGGAAACGAGAGCATAAAGTATGTTTGAGCTGCTGAGAAAGACTTGAGGTTGTTTTTTTTTTAATCTTATGGTCCATAGTAACTGGATGCTGTGAGCTCAAAGACAATTGTAGGAAACAGAAATGAGTGCTTTTCCCAAGTGTATTTCTTTCCCTTGTCTGTGCAGTCACCTTTTCTTTCCTGTTATCTTTGTCTGTCTATTCACATCTGGCCTTAACTTTCTTAACTTCCAGCTATACTAGAGCCTCTCTGTCTCCTGCTGGTGTCAATGCACAATAAAAAAGCCACATGTCCATAAAGTGTGCCCCAAGAGGGAAGTCACTTATCATTGACCTTCACTTGAGATAATAAAGGTTTGAAAGTTGATGTTTATATAATCAAAATTCCCCCTTCTCAACTTTTCACAAATTTCTGGAGACAGACTTTTGGAGACTGACATGAGCATGAAGTAGAAAAGAATAAAGGTAGAAAGTCAGGCTAGGCTCATTGAAAAAAGAGTTTGCAAAGAACCTTTGAGTGTGTGCTAGTAGATTTTTTTGTACTTTGAAAAAGGAGACCTACAATGTAGGTACAAATATCAAATATATTTTCCTTCTGTAGAAAAGGGCCAAATGTAGCCTGGAAATCAGTTATGTCTTAAGAATTTGATTGTTAATGAGCTATTTCTGGATCACAGTGGTAAAGAGGCAGGAGTTGGCTAGTTCAATAAAAAGCTTTGGCTTAGTAGTCTAGTCTCCCAGGAGTACTAGTTTGTCATTAGCTAATATTCAACAACTAAAGAGTTCTAGACTGGAATGGAAAAATCCGAATTCTAGTTTTCATTGTGTCCTCTGCTAGTTATGTGATGAAGATGGAATATTTCTCTTTTTTGAGCCTTAAATTTTCAGGGGAATTTAGTATATAGTATGCAAGAATTTCTCTATCTCCATGTTAATAAAACAATTCATGTCAAAGTGTTGGTGTTTCTGTCTTTTTTGGTCAGTCTGGAACTTGAACTCAGGGCCTGAGCCCTGTCCTTGGGCTTTCTCAAGGCTAGCACTCTACCACTTGAGCCACAGCACCATTTCCAGCCTTTTATATGTATGTGGTACCAAGGAATTGAACCTGGATCATCTTCCATGCCAGGCAAGCACTCTACCATTAAGCCAAACTCCCGGCTCCTCCTCCTCCTCCTCCTCCTCCTCCTCCTCCTCCTCCTCCTCCTCCTCCTCCTCCTCCTCCTCCTCCTCCTCCTCCTCCTCCTCCTCCTCCTCCTCCTCCTCCTCCTCCTCCTCTTCTTCTTCTTCTTCTTCTTCTTCTTCTTCTTCTTCTTCTTCTTCTTCTTCTTCTTCTTCTTCTTCTTCTTCTTCCCAAAGCTTCAATGTACCCCACCTCTCTGATTGTAGAATTGCAACATGATGTCATCATGTAGTTCTCAGTTTGGTGAATGTATTTTTTAGTATGCATCTAAATGGTATTTGCACAGTTACGTTTATACCTTTTTTGTTGCTCCTTATAGTATAATATTTTCAAACTCATAATTTGAATTTCACTTCCTTTTCTTTGCAATGTGGATTATATGGGAAGTTTAAACTGGAAGAATCAGAAACTAAGCAAGACAAAAAGCTGATGTTCGAATTGTGACGAGGGTTTTAAAGTTCCATCATTAAGGCATCTCTGCAGTGGTGTTACTTTCAGTGTTGGAGAGGGAGGGTTGTTATTGTGAGAGCTACTAAATGAATTTCTGTTTAATTGTAAGAGGTTTAGCAAGAGGGATCGACATGTATAGGGATACAGACTGTGCCATTATTATTAAATGGAACGACTGGCTTCTTGTTCTTGTTCTTGACTTAATGTTTCTCATTCTTTTCACTCCTTCAACAGAGTAGAAAATTCATTCTCAATAAAAAGCATTTTGGTTATATCCTTTATTTTATTTTTTATTTTTTTATTTTTTTGCCAGTCCTGGGCCTTGAGCTCAGGTCCTAAACACTGTCCTTGGACTTTCTCAAGGCTAGAACTCTACCACTTGAGCCAGCCACAGTACCACTTACATATCCTTTCTTTTAAAAGTAAGCAGTTTGAATAGTTTTTTTTTTATCAAGAGAGAGAATCTCCAGTCCATAAAATTACCCATGAATTGTGCAATTCAATGACTTCTATATCTACAGAGTCCCATATGTATCACTACAATAGGTGTTAAAATAGTATTATTATTCCCTGAAGAAGTATGTAGTCTTTAGACATCACATTCCAATATCTCCATTCCACTTCTGTCCCCAACACCCAGGGAATCACTTATCTAATTTCCACTCCTATAGATTTGTCTATTCAAGACATATGTGGCCTTTTGTGTCTGGATTTCCTTTTTTTGCCAGTCCTGGGCTTGGGTCAGGGCCTGAGCACTGTCCTTGGACTTTCTCAAGGCTAGAGCTCTACCACTTGAGCCTCAGCACCACTTCCGGCTTTTTTCTATGTATGTGGTACTGAGGAATCGAACTTGGGTCTTCGTGCATGCTAGGCAAGCACTCTACCACTAGACCAAACTCCCAGCCCTTGTGTCTGGATTTCTTTATGTAGAATAATGCCTTCAAGATTCATCTATGCTCTAATATGTATTAGTGCTTTGATAAAAACTATTCCATTGAATGGGCATTCCATATTTTATTTGGCTATCAAAGCAGCTGTACATTTTCCATCTTAACCATCAATTCATGATAATTCCAGTTTATGTCTCTATCAATATTTGTAATTATATATCTTATAATGACTGTCATCTTGTAAGCGTAGACTATTATGTAATTGTGCTTTTTATTTGAATTTTCCTCATGGCTAATTATGTTAAGCATAATTTCATACCTGGACATATGTCAACTATCTGTTGATCAGAGTGAAAGGTAAGATTGGGGCCACTCCTGGAATTCTGTCAAGTAGATTCCCAGAAAACACTGAGGTTTATATCTAAGGGTGGCTAGTGGGGGTCCTTCAACGTGGCAAGGAAATCCAGGGCAAGAAGGTAGGTTTTGGACACACTGAAAATGTGGTAACTTGTTACATCTAGGTGGAAATTCAAAAAAAGTTAAGAGCTTAGGGAGCTCAGGGAAGAATTCTGGGCCAGAAATACAGAGTTGAAAGTAATTTATGAAGAATTATTTACTAAAATGAAGCAAAAGGATAAGTTCATCAATGGTATATATGAGAAGTTGACCCAGGAAAAGCCCCTTGTAGGATTTACATTAAATGAATTGGTGAAAGGAGGATTCTAGACTGTCAGAATCATAAAGTACTAGATAAACATGTGTAAAGAGAAGGTGAGTAATTTTGAGATGAGGTGAACAGCGCTGTCAAATGTAGCAGGCAATATCCATTTTTTTTACCAGATAGGCCATATTAGTAAGGGAATTTACACTTACTTCTATGTATTGCTCAGACTGTGCATTATAATTTAATATTTTTATTATCATCTTGAAGGAGCTGCCATTTAATAAAGAATACATCTCGATCAGTGTCGCCCCCTTCAACATTCTTACGGTCTTGTTCCACCATTCTCTCACTGTTTTGAATTTATTGTATATACATTAAATTTTTGACTGTATTCTCCTCTCTCTTATCCTGTTTACTCCTCTACCCTTCTCTCCTTGACCTCACCCCAGCCCTTTTAAGTACCTTTTTTGTTGAAGTTTGACTTTGTCTAAGTGTTCACGCTATTTGAATTCTCCCTTGATTCTAAAATATTTCAGTTAATACATTTATATATCTTTGCATACCACCCAACACATTTACTTATAAGTATATAAACTAATTCTAGCTTCTACATATGAAGGGAAACGTAACACAACTTTTGTGTCACTGGGCCTCCCTTACTTCACTTAAAATCATTTTTTCACATTTTCTTGATCTATTTGTCCACTGATTGGCATCAGGGCTAATTCCATGCCTTGGCTATAGTGAATAGTGATGTAATGAACATGGTTTTGCTTGCAACCTTACTATATACTGGTTTGTAATCCTTTAGATAATTGCCCAGGAGTGAAATTGGTGGATCATAGGGTAGTTCTATGTTTAGTTTTCTTAAGGAACCTCCATACTGCTTTCCAGAATGTTTGAATAAATTTACATTCCCACAAGCAATGTATTAGAATTTTCCTTTGGGCCACATCATCTGAATCTGTTATTGTTTGTTTTCTTGATAATGATCATTCAAACTGGGGTGAGGTGGAATATCAATGTTGTTTTGATTTGCATTTCCTTTATGACTAGAGATGATGAGCAGTTTTTCATGTGTCTGTTGCAATGTCCATTTCTGATGACAATTTAGGATTACAAAGCATTCAAATCCAGGTGATTTAAGTTGTTATTATTCCCGGGAACAAGAAGAAAAACTGTCCAGTAAACTAGCATCAAGGCTTGGCTTAGCAAGATCCCCAGAGGTCACTAGAAAGATCGAGCCATGACTGAGTCAGTCTATGGGGATCTTTTAGTTTCTTGGTAACGCCAAATGTTGCAAATCTATTTAAACTTGCCTGTTCAATGTCCTGGTTTTTTCCCTACTGACTCTTCTGTTATACATGTTTGGTTGCCAAAGTATCTTTCTTGTATAACTTATGTAATGTATGAATTTTAATATACAGAGGTAGCCCTTAGTTCAACATTGCTCTGACACTATGTTATCATGTAGAGTCCTATCCTCAGATAGGTTACAATCCTTCTGGGTGTGATTTTTCACAGTGCTTTGACTTCAACATGCAGCTTCGGTTGATAATGCTCCAAAAATTAATATTCAACATATCAGCCTCTGTCGATTTAGAATCCAATTTCAAAACTAGGTTATATGTGACACTAGTCTTTAAATAGTCTTTAAAATATTCGTCAGTCAAGTAAGTTGAGTAACACGGTATAGTATATTCTTCTCTTAGAAAAAGACTGGAAAAATCCTTCTGTAAATAAACCTGATTGATGATGTTTAGATCAGTGTCCTCCAATCTACTTTGAACACAAATAATGTGTTTTTTTAAAAAAAATCTATGACCATATGGTAGAATGCACTTTGGGAATCATTGGCCTTTGCCTTAGGTATTTATTTGCATTTTAATTAGAAAGTCTTGCAAAGGAAAACCCGTCAAGGCCCAAAGGAATAATTATGTTGAAAGAAAACAGGCATCATTGCATTCTGACAGGTCTTATAAACTGGAGCAAAAAGGCTATTTTAAATGGAATACTGATAACCCTCTGAAAGGTAATCTCCAGTCATAGATGGGACAAAGCAGCTTGAATACATCTATCTCTGATACTTTCTTTAGAAGGAAAAGGAGAATTCAACCAAAATACTGTTATCTTTTTCCAGAAGACATCTCAGGATTACTCCAAAGTTATAAAGATTGGGAAAAATCCTTTTAGTAATAGACATTAAAAGCTTGAATTGTCTAACCTTAGTGGTAGAGGCAGCAACATCAGTTGCCATGTTTAAATCCCTTTCATTGGATTTAGCCTAACACAAACCAGCACCCTTTCCACTTCGCAGTGCTGCAGAATCTCACTGGATGTATCAGACAGGTTCACTAATTAGGCTTAACTTCCATAAGTAGTGCTTACTATTTAAATGATCTACACCCTTTCCATTGCACAATGTCCAGATGGCAACAATTTGGCAAATCCTAGGGGTCTATAAATGGCTTGTCCAGTGAGATAATTTCTTCTGAATGGGGTTTTAGGTCAGAGAGCACTACCTCCTCAATTTCTCCTTGTATCTTCACCCCCACACACACACACAGGTCCATATTTCTTCAAGTGTTGGCTGTCTCATCTGATAGTTATTTTTCTTGTATAGATATGTAAACGTCAGAACGGTTCTAGTCTAACCAGAGACATTAAGGCTTTGATAACAAACTTCCTTCTGGCAGTATTTGACTTCACAGTTTATTTAGGAAGGCAGTTGATAGGTGAACTTCCCATTGCTATGTGCCTTGCTTAGCACTTCAAGTGCTTGACTTCTCTACTGTCTAGACTGCTGTTTGTCTTTTCAGAGTTCCTTGAATTAAAGAAGTGTTGGTTCTCTCAATGGTTCATCCTACTATTTAGATTTTTCTATCTTCGTTAACAGCTTGTTACACTATCAATGTGTTATGAGCTTTGAGGGCCCTAATCCTTTTGGCCTTGGTAATCCCGTTTTCATAAAAAACTTGCCACTGTATTAGAATGAAGAGAAATAGATGAATATTATGCATTGAAGCATTTTATTCAATCTAAAAGTTCATTTGTGTTTCTGATCTATAAAAAAAACCAACAGTTGTCATGGGCAAATGAAAGTAGTGTAGGTCTTAACAGTATGCCTGAAATCCCTGCTCTTAGCACTGGACTGTCTGGTTTCTTGGTTTGTATTGAGAGCACATGTACTACTCAGTGAACAAAAGTATAGAAATACAATTACTGAATAATTAGCCTAACAAAGTAGTAGCTTCTTGGGTCTCCCAACTAACAGAGAAATAAATGTAGGGGGAGCTTTCCCCTACCTCGGTTCTAATATATTTTGCCCATTATATAAAATATAATGAGATGCTGCTGTTTGGCATGTTCTCTGACTTGGTGGGCTTTGAGTGGGGAAGAGTCATTTGACTCTTCAAGGAGAAGCTTCTGGGGCTGATGGATAGCATCAATCATTTCCAGGCTAGAACTGCTTCTGCCTTTTTGCTTGTAGCCCTGTGAACAGCAACTGTGAAGGTATCATGGAAGTTGATTCACCATGAAATAAATTGCAGCTGTACATCCATAGAAAACAGGGTCGTGTTAGTTTAATCCATGCCTATATTTTGGGCTAGTTAATATAGATACCTCTATCTCAACCCCAACCATAGCAAGGGCCATGCAACCCTGGTAGAACTCTGAATGGTACCACTGCTGTTATATGGCTGACGAGTTGTTGCATGAAGTTTCACCAATAAACCCCCTCAAGAACCTGGTGGCCCTTGATATTGGAAGTGCACGGATATAGAAGACAAAGCAGACCGAACACTCTTAAGGAGTTTGACTTTTTAAATTTTCATCTTTGATTTTTGCTTTTCATCTATGACTAAAACTAGTACTTGAACTCTAGAGAAAATAGCTATTACTGGGCAGGCTTAAAAATTTACACATGCAATCTCACTCATTTTAACAGCCTTGGCTCTGGTTCAGTTCAACGAGTTGTATGGAGTTTGGCTACTCCACAGGGACCCTAAGGAGACCTTGAGGTCAGATAGCAATCAGTCTCCTTACGTTACTGAAGAGCAAAACATCTGTTTAAATCAATAAGTCCCCATCCCCCCACACCTGCATGTGGCTTTCAAGGATGACAGCATCTGCTCCATACTGCCCTTGCCCTTGTCAAACCCCAGCCTGAAACAGAACAGAACAGTATGGGGGTAGTCAGGTTTGTATATGTAACATATACAGAATAAATGCAAAGATGCAGACTCTGGAAATCTTCATACAAAAGGCAGAGCTAGTGGGGATATAAAGCAAGAGTAATCAGAGTGCAATATAATTATAAAGAATTAAGGCTCATCAGGTTTGCAATCTCTAAGGAATGTTCCTTTTGGAAAACATAGAACTTGATCTTCAATTACAGTACAAAAGATCAGAGGTCATCAAATTGTAGATTTAAAAAAAGTGAGAAAAAGTGACAGAGACCAGGTTAGATCACAAAATCCCAAACTTTCTATTGATATATAAAATTATCAGACTTACAGGGTACCATATTTTCATGTATGTATGCCTTAATATATATTACCTTAAACATTTGTCATTTTTTGGGTGTGAGGATCAAAATCCTCTTCTAGCTCTTTTACAATATTTGTTATAGACTTTTAGCTGTAAGTAATGTACTGTGTGAAAGAATTCCAGAACATACTTTTCCAGGTTATGTGTTTATTATATGGGCTATGTTAGCATTCTCCTCACAAATAAAACCAATAGGATGGACACGTAGAGATATACTGTATAGATTCGGCTCATGTGTATAGAAGCCAATAAATCTGAAATGTGCATGGCAAGCCAGCACAATGGAGATCCACAGAAGAGTTGAAGTTTTTGTCCCAGAGGCCAAAGGTATGATATTTTATAGAAAACCATGTCAGTCCTTGCAGATCAAGAAGAAGTAATGTGAAGAAACTTTGAATACAGGACCCAAAGACTTGCCCTGTCACAAAACAGATGGTTAATCTGAGTTAAACTGCCTATTTTTCTCTGAATTTCAGTTTTTCACTGGCAGATTTCTCTAAAGTTCCTTCTACAGTGAAAGAGTTCTATATAATCAGTCCTTTCTATACCTAAGGTTCTCTCATTCCAAAACCCAATTTTGAGCCATGTGCAGTGACTCATGCCTGTAATCCTAGCTACTCAGGAGGCTGAGATCTGAGGATCAAGGTTCAAAGCCAGCCTGGGCACAAAAGAACCTGAAACTCTTATCTCCAATTAATAGCTAGAAAACGGGAAGTGGGGCTTGGCCTAAGGGTAAGGCCATAGCCTTGAGCTGAAGAGCTCAGGGACAGCACTGAGGCCTAGAGTACAAGCCCCACAGCCCACAAACAACAACAACAACAGAAACAGTTTTGAAAGATCTCAAATGGTCAAACTTGGTAACAATTCAATCTAAAATTTTAACATATCATACAAACAACTTTGGGCAACCGAAAAATCCTTTTCTTGTTCATAGATTCATCCTCAAGGTCCAGAACCTGGTATATGCATAATGTATACTATACTTTGAATAAGTAGAGTGTGATTTAGTAAGTAGTAAACAATAAAGGGATGGATGAATACTTACATCAGGACCAGCATGAGGCTAATATACTATAGCCTTCTAATGGAGGTTCTTCTGCATTAGAGGAGGCATCCAGCAAAATCAATACAGTTCCAATCTATTGAGAGGGAGTGAAACAAGAGTGAGAGAGGAAGGAAGGAAGGAAGGGAGGGAGGAAGGGAGAGAGGGAGGGAGGGAAAAGGGAGGGAGGGAAGAGGAAGGGAGAAAGGGACCCAGGTAGGAGAGAAAGGAAAGAAAATTCCTTCCCAGTCTAGATTTACTGAGTCTAAAACTGGATCTGGACCTAGCATTCTGTGATTCAACAGTTTTTGTGGGTGTGTCCATCAATTGCCAAAGAATGAAAACCATTGCTATAAATATTATGAGTGTGATGCTGTGATTAATGTAGCTTTTTCACTCAGCTATTCATGCCTTTCCCCAAGTCTCTGGTGTGCTCATTTATAAACTAGAGATAGAATTAGCATGCACAATTTTAGTAATAATTTATCCTGCCATGTATTTTGTTAGGTGTTGTGACTATATGAAGGTGATTAATGTATATTCTCATTTTGTATTGCCTTGCCTAATGTGAAAGGACGGTATTGTAGAACTTAAAAGTGATCATGTTTGTGAAAGCGATGTGTATTATAAGTCATATAGCAAATTATTGTTATGATTTTGATTAATACATCAAATCTTACTCCTTTCCCTTATATTGGGTGGCTGTAGGAGCTCTCTGTATATGTTAAGCTTTGTTTTAAAAGCAGAAAAAATGAAATTGTACAGTATTAAAATACTGTTGTCTTGTCCTTCATACTTTTAGGAGTCCCCTTATATTTTCTGTTTTTTTGTTTATTTGTTTGTTTTTTAAACAGGATCTCACAGTAGAGCCTTGTTAATTTCTTTCCTCCCTAATCCTCTAGAGTGCTAGGATTCAGGGCTTGTGTCACCATACCAAGCTCCTTTAACTTTATTGTCTGCTAGTTGTCACAACAACTGTACAGTCATAGCCTGGGTAGAAAGGATTATCTTCACTTGACAGACTTCAAATGTGATAAATTCCTTGTGAAGGTATTTACCCAAGGTCATAAAGCTGATCAATACGAGAGTAAGAGCTAGAATTCAACTCTTGCCCCAAAGGTCAGTGTTTTTCTCCCAAATCACGCTGACTGATCAAAAAAAAAAAACAATTCATTTCTGAGATGTACTAAATGCTAATTAGGTTACTAGAAGCACAGATGTGAAACAAGCTGCAGCCTTCTTTAATAATCTTAAATCTGTCCTGTTTTTTTTCTCATCTGCTTGAGTTAAAGCAGATAGCAGTGTTACAGAGGCATAGCTAAACTCCTCTGTTTTAAATTTCTGCATATTAGAAACCTTATCAACTACTGGCAGGCAGTTGGATTACACGTTCATTTCAAGAATTAAAGGCTTACATTTGATAGCTACATCAGGAAACCAGAATGATATTCTTGCACCTTGCAAAGTCTTTGAGAATAGATTAAGAATCCTATATCTTTTCATACCGGCTGATATAAGGCCTCCTCTTCTCCATTGAATTTTTTGGACACATGACCCAATTTTCAGAGAAAGTGGATGTCTAGTAATTCCAATTTTGGACCACCATACTTTTTAGAACTTATATCTTAGTACAGACATTTCCTGTTTGCAAATAAATGCTTGAACTCACAAAACTGAAAGATAAAATATGCTGTTTTCTGGAGAAAAATGATTGATTTTAAATAGCCTTTGGACAAACTTGTCTTCTTCATAGTAAATACAGGACAAATGGTTGCTTGGTTGGGCCTTTAGGCAACAATTTAACCTTAAAGCCAGACTTTCTACTCCCTCCCATGGAAAACATACTCTTGTACCCATACATAAAGATAATTCTCTGTCACCTATGATTTTGTCTAATGATTTTCCTTTGAGAGTCTTTGTGTCATCAGCCAGTTGCTTCATTGGTACTGTCATTCAGCATTGTAGCCTGTCTAATCCTTCCTGCTACATTTAGATATTCTGAATAGTGTTGATTCAGGAAACAAATATTTTAACTGTGATGCAGCTAAAATTAACCAAACACTTGAAAATATCAGGACATAAAACAAGCACAGTAGAGCTTTCTTATTGTTAATAGCCTGGAATATAGGAAAGAGGAAAAAAGAAATGAAATTCCATGCACAAATATTTCAAGTAGATTTCTTTTTTTTTGCCAGTCCTGGACTTGGGCTCAGGGATTGAGCACTGTCATTGGACTTTCTCAAGGCTACAGCTCTGCCACGTGAGCCTCAGCACCACTTCTGGCTTTTTTTCTATGTATGTGGTACCGAGGAATCAAACCCGGATCTTCATGCATGCTAGGCAAGCACTCTACCACCAGGCCAAACTCCCAGCCCCCAAGAATATTTTCTATGATTTAAAATCTTTTATAGAAATGGAGAAAGTTTAGGCTAGTGAAAAAGTCTTTGGGAGTTAGAAACTTTGGGATTAGTTATAACTTTGCCATTCTGTTAATACTCAATCTATAAAGCAGCTACTTAAGCTTTCAAGAAGACAGTTTCCACATTTAGGAAATGAGATAACTAGGCTTGATTTCACTAAATCACTGCTATTAGGAGATAGTTCATAAAAAGGATAAATTCATGACTCATAAAGATACAAAAAGAAAATGTGGTAAACATTTTTAATAGATAATCACTGAGAAAACAAGACAGATGTTAAAAACAATTTCACAAGAGAATCAATAATAATGTGAAGATGACAGTACTCCTTAAGTTGATGTACTGATTCAGTGAAATATCTATTAAAACACTAACTTCCTTGCAGAAATTCTTACACTTCATTTGGAAATTCAAAGAAGAACAAAGTCAAGTCTTACGCTTCTGTATTTCAAACATACCAGAGTTGAAATAATCAAAACACTTCAGGACTGATATAAACACAGACATAGTCTGAGGATGTAAGGATTGAAAGTTCAGAAATAACCCCTCACATTTACACCCAACTAATTCTCCCAGAAAACATGCCAAGAGAATTTAATGGGAAAAGGAGTAGTTTTCTTTTTTCAACAGAGGACTTGGAAGAACTGGGTATTCACATGGCAATGATAAAGGACAGCTTTTTTTTTCAGCAAGTATTGGTTAAAAAAAAAAAGAGATAAAATATCCTTATAAAATGTTGGTGAGACTATAGATGCCACTTTTCAAGTAGCCTGGCATTTCTGTAAATGATCACAATTACACTCCAGAGAAGTAAAAAATTAGTCTACATAAAAGCTTGTACACAAATGTTTTTCTTTTCTATTTGGTAGTATAGAGGTTTGAACTCAGAGCCTTGCTTACAAAGTAGGCAATCTATCACTTAAGTCATGATCCCTAGTCCTTTTCTACTTTAGTTATTTTTCAGATACAGTTTCACATTTTTTGTGGGATTGGCTTCAGACCTTGATCCCCCTACTATCCTGCATATATGTGATTTTTGATTTGCACAGCAAACTCTACATTTTTGTTGTTGAGGTGAGGTCGTAGTAACTCGTTCTCTAGGTTGGCTTAGAACTACACTCTTCCTGATATCTACATCCAAAGTGCCTCAGATTACAAGTATAAGCCACAATGCCCAGAATATATATATATATATATATATATTTTTCTTTTTTTGCGTGTGTCAGTGTAGTGCGGCTTGATGTATAGGTATCCAGCTTTGCTTGTTTTTTTTTTTTTTGATGCTGATTCTCAGACCCTGGGTGCTGTCCCTGAGCTTGCTTTTTTTCTCAAGGCTATCACTTTACCAGTTCAGCCACTACCAAATTGGGAATATTAGGAAGCTATGCCTTTCAGGGAAGATTAATTGAAGAACCCAATGTGGTTATCTAAAAAAACATCTTTGTTAAGACATATTAGAAGTCAGTACCTTGCAGTGTGCTGTATAGATCTTTACCTCAGAATCCACATGGGAAATTAATTCATTTATTGAACCTCACCCTAGACTTTATACATCAGATTTGCTCAAGGTTAGACTCAGGGCTACATTTCTTAAGTAGCTGGTCAGATAATTCATTTAAGTGCTAATGTTTGAAAACCAGCAAGCTAGAAAGTATGTACATATGGTCATGTAGGATGAGGCTAAGTGAAATGAACTTCAGGATATGGAAACAAGAAGTTTATCTTTGTGATTGTTCTTAATATACTGTGTGAAGCTATTTCTTTTCTTTTCCCCTTATTGTTTATCTCATGTTACTGTATCAGAATGTGGTACCTAGTATATTGTACAAATGCTTATTTATTTATTTGAAATAGGGAAGGGAAGGGGGAAACAAGATTGTGAGGGGATGAGGGAAGGGAAAGTGAGAGAAAAACATGGAAACCGGTATTAATGTTTAAGAAGTAATATACCCACTACTTGATGGATGTAACTGTAACCCCTCTATACATACCCTGACAATAAGAAAAAAGAAAACCATTGAGTTAATCCTTTAACTTTAGCAGTATTTGGAGCATCTGAACACTGGAAATATATTCCAAACATCTGAGAAAAATTTTAAAACCAGGCACGGTGGCACACATTTGTAATCTCAGCACTGTAATCAGGGGGTGGAAGAAAAAGAATTGTGGAATTCAAGGCTTATCTGGACAAATAAGTGAGACTCTGTGCCAAAATAATAGATAATGGGCTTATCACAAGACCAATATTTTTAGATTTTATTAACAGATTTTTACATCATATTTCAAATGTCATGTTTAACAAACAAGTATTCCTGAAGGGAATCTCTATATACAATCACTAGGACATTTTAGAACATAATTAAAATTAAGCTGGGGGTTTAATAAAAACATTATGTCTATAGAGTACATAGATCATCATATATTTTTATGTCTATGTAGTTATATTTATATCTCCAAGACCATGTTCATAACCTTGGGTACCCAAATATAGAGTCATTACTTTTGTATTGTTTGGATCTAATATCCACATATCAAGGAGACCATGCACGTTTTGTTCCTTTTGTCTTGACTTATCTCACTCAACATGTTTCACTCTAGTTTCATCCACTATGTAAAATTCCATTGTGTGTGTGTGTGTGTGTGTGTGTGTGTGTGTGTGTGTGTGTGTGTGTATCACATTTTTTGTATCCATTCATCTGCATTAGGGCATCTCGGTTGTTTCCATCACTTGGCTATTGTGAATAGTGCAGAGATGAACATGGCTGAGCAGTTGCCCTTATATCCTGGGTTATGATGCTCAAGGAGTGGTATAGCAGGATCGTAGGGAAGGTCTATTTTCAGTTTTTTAAGAAACACAAAACCAATTTTATTCGATCTTTTATTATCTGTCTAATATCTTTTTCTGGCTTCTATGTTCTGTCACACTGCATGAACTGTGGTTCAGAACCATCTAGTCACAATCACTGATTCTGACGGCTCTTCAGGGTCAGGATTGCTGGATGTGTATCTTCCATCCCGAGGCTTTCTTTGTTCTCCCAACATTGCCTTCTCACTACTGCTCAAGTCTTCACACACTAACAAGAGAAACAAGATTGAAAACTGCTCAGAATAGACCAAGTCCCATAAGCTCAACCTGCTTTAATTTACATTATTATTATTATTATTATTATTATTATTATTATTATTTGCCAGTCCTGGGCTTGAGCTCAGGGCCTGAGCACTGTCCTTGGACTTTCTTAAGGCTAGAGCTCTACCACTTGAGCCTCAGCACTACTTCCAGCTTTTTTCTATGTATGTGGTACCGAGGAATCGAACCTGGGTCTTCGTGCATACTAGGCAAGCACTCTACCACTAGGCCAAACTCCCTCATCATTATTTTATGAACAAAAATGATCATAGTGAAAAGAAGAAGGGAAAGAAGAAGGAAAGGATAGAGGGAGCGAGGGAAGCAGGGAAGGAAGGAAAGAAGGGAATAAGGGGGGAGGGACAAAGGAAAGAAGGAAGGACTTGATCACTGATGCAGTGTTCCACTGTTAAAAAAACAAAAGCCTGTGCAACACACTGAGTATTTGAATCTGTGTAACACACTGAGTATTTGAATCTGTGTAACACACTGAGTATTTGAATTATCGGGAACACCTTCACTCCCACCCTCCCTCAACCCTCTCATTTTCACACCTAGAAGGTGGAGGTGACAGAAAGTTGAATTCAAGTGGCCTGATTTGGCAATTGATTCTCAACAGGAAGGGGCTTCTATTCTTGTTTTTCTTCCCTCCCTGTAACATAGTATTAGACCCCAAGACAAAGCTCAGATTGATGCAGTCCCCACCCCACTCTACTTCTCCTGGCTTCTTTTCTGTAAGTCATGCTTTCAGTGTTTGGAGTCTGGCAGCTGCAAGGCTTGGTTGCTAGGTAACAATTTCTCAGCACAAAGAACCCTCAGCTGGGAAGGTCAGGTCTGTCAGTGTGAAACAGCTGTATAGAATATTTATTTGTCTTCCTCTTGTTTTGGTTAATCACAGGGCATGAAACCAGAATCAAACTTTTCATAGAAATGAAAAATGCTTGAGGGAACCAGTTCAGCTGCTTCTTTTCTTTTCTTCTTTTTTTTCCTGTTCTTCAAATCGCAGACTTTCTATTATAGCTCAATGTAGCCCCAACAAGCTGGTAAGGCTCAAAGTGGTGTCAGGAGATAAAGGAGTCAGGTGTTCCTTAGCCTCTTTAGTACATAGGCCATAGATGAATCATGAACTGAGATATTGATCCCCTTCTTTCAAATTGACAAGCAGTAGTTTTAGGATTAGGCTTGCAAGCTTGGATGTAAGATGCACCTGATCTTTTTACCACTCCTTGGGACTGAATTCAGGACCTGAGCACTATCCTTGGGCTTTCCTCACTTAAGGCTTTCTACTTAAGCCACAGCACCACTTCTGGCTTTTTCTATGTATGTGGTACCAAGGAATTGAATCTGGGACTTCATATATGCTAGGCAAGCACGCTACCACCACGCCAAACTCCTGGCCCCGGATGTACTTAAAATTTAGTATCAAGCCTGGTGTGGTGAAATACAGCTATAATCCTAGCACTCTGGAGACTTGAGGTAGTTAGTTCTAGAGTTTGCTAACTTAGTTGACTCAGACAAAAACATAATTTTAGGCAAACCAGTGAGCAATTCAAATGTAACGTGATATCCTACATTTTTTTTTCTTTTTATTGCTTGTGGGGATTGAACTCGGGGCCTGGGCACTGTCCCTGAGCCTCTATGGTCTCAAGACTAGCACTCTACCATTTGAGCCACAGCACCACTTCTGGTTTCGGAGTGGTAACTTGGAGATAAGCATTCATGGAGACTTTTCTGCCTGGGCCAGCTTCAAACCATGATCCTAACATCCTCCTGGATAGTTAGGATTACAGATGTGAGCCACTAGCACCCGGCGATCCTGCATTCTTCTTTGCCAAACTTGTAACTAAGTAGTATACAATAAATTTGATGTGAGTTTTATTAAGGGACTGATACCAAAAGAGTAATATAAATGGGAAAAGCAGATGCTTTCAGTGGTATTATAGAGGGTCAGCAGTTGGCAATTCTTTGACTAGTGTGCTAGAAGCTGAAGTTGGAGTTTTTTTTTAATAGAGTCACATAAAGAAAGCTAAGAATGGACTAGGAGTTTGGCCTAGTGGTAGAGTGCTTGCCTAGCATGCACGACAACCTGGGTTCGATTCCTGGGTACCACATACATAGAAAAGCTAGGAGTGCTGTTGTGACTCAAGTGATAGAGCGCAAGCCTATCACAACAGTGCTCAGGCTCCGAGTTCAAGCCCTAGAACTTGTTTTTATTAATGTCACTTCCCTTTTAGCTATTCATTAGATATTAGTCTAGTGATTACATTTGAGCATGGTTCACCATGATAAACACATGATTATAAATCATGTGGCAAAAATTGTAGGATTAAATGGATAGATTCTTAAGCACCAAAAGTCATAATGGCCAAGTCACTGCTCTTTTAGAACTCTGTTGCCACAAAAAGTATAGCCTGGAGAGTGATTTCCCAAGGTGCCTTTTAAGGCCTCCATTAACAGCATCAGAAAACCTGGGGTCTATTAAAATGTAGATGAGTATCAAGCTACAAGCTACAATTTATACCTTCTGAATCAGGAGTTGGAGGTTGGAGCCTGTAATCAATCAATCTCTCTCTCTCTCTCTCTCTCTCTCTCTCTCTCTCTCTCTCTCTCTCTCTCTCTCTCTCTCTCTCTCTCTCTCTCATTGGTTGTGTGGCTTGAACACTGGGCCTGGGTGGTCCCTGAGCTCTTCAGTTCAAGGCTACTGACCTACCCCTTGAGACACAGCACCACTTCCGGTTTCCTAGTGGTTAATTGGAGATAAGAGTCTCGCAAACTTTAGTGCTCAGGCTGGCTTTGAACTATGATCCTCAGATCTCAGCCTCCTGAGTAATTAAGATTACGGGTGTGAGCCACTTCTCCTGGCTTGTAATCTCTGTTTTTAACAACCATCCTGTTAGTTCTGATGCAAACTCACATTTGAGCTAGAGAATCTTTAACTGCTTCAGCTCTTACTTTTATTGGTTCTGTTTACTAATGGCCAAGCTCCAGTGCTAAGCTAGTTATGTGGAAGGCATATTCTCATTCCCGTTCTCTTCAGAGATTAATTCTATTTTTTAAACATCAAGATTAGTGAGTTATGTATGTCACAATAGAAAGGATTCCGTTATATTTTTATTTGACTTATATTTTCATTGATACTTTCATTTGACCTTGTAGCCTTTCTTCTTTTTATATACCTTGCATCTACTTAGGCAGCATGGGCAAGGATTTCTAAGATCCATTCTGCCAACAAGCCAGTGTCAAAATGAAGACTTCTATAAGCATCAGGAAGGCTTCTGAGTGTGGAATGCTTACTTGATCTCACTGCTAAACAAAGGACTGTTTGAATGAATGTTAGCATACAGTAATTACTATTGAAGGACTCATTTTAGTCAGGCTTCCTAAGTACTTTGAACCACAGCTGCCTTGAATTCTGATTTCTTTTAAAACCTAATATGATTTCTAAAGCTCCTCCCCTATCTCTCTCTGGGTCCTTCCTGCAAAGCAGTCTCACCCTTCTGTCTTTGTAACTATCTGGTTACTGAAGAGAAGAGGATGCAGTCAAAAGGAGAAACTCAGGAGCCACTGAACACCCTCTACTGCTTGTTCTCCACAGTAGCTGACAGCCAATGGTGTTGTCCATGGTGCTGAATATGGTTGTCCATCCTAAACTCAGAATTCTACAGGAAAGGGATGAAAAGGTGGATTCATGTACTAGTTTTTCTTAGTTTCCTTAGCCAAAGAAAATAACTTAATGAGTCATACCATGTCATGTCGCTTAGCCAAGATGACGAGGGAAATTAAGTTACTCTACAACCCAGTACTTTATTTTATGCTTTTCTACTGGAGTAGCAGAGAGAGATACTACTAGCTCAAGTAAAGCAATTTTATTCTGACAAAGAGGATTTTATGTAAAATGTGTGGTTGCATAAGAAGAATCATTCCCAAATGCTCTGTATAAATATGAGTGGGTGAGAACAATGCTAAGATATGAAGTTAGCAATTAAACGCTGGAGTAGGACTCACAAGTCATACTGTTGAGCAGCCTTAAGTGTGAGATTATTCAAGTATGCTCCCCTAATACTGCCAAGGATAATTATAGTATCTCATTGGTGTAATAAGATATCTGACACCGACTACATATTGGGAAATGGAGCTTTATTTATAGGTTTGAAGTCAAAGATTAGCCCGGACCCGTTGATGTGCTTTCTGGTGAAGATACAGATGGAGGCACATCATAGTGCCTAGATAGGAGAAAGCAAGCTGTCACATCTGAAGCATGAAGTCAAAGATGATGGAAAGGGCCCACTTTGCTACTTTAAGAACAATCCTGTCAAGAGTTCAAGGAGTTCCATGAGAACTACCTTACAAGAACATTCCCCCATTGACCTAAGGACAATACTAGATCCTACATCTTAAAGTTCCACCATGTCCCAATAATGCCACATGAAATTATGTGGTGATACAAACTATATTCAAACCATAGCATCACCACCACAGACAATATACATAATTGTTCTATCACCAGTCATGCTTACTATAAAAATCACACTTATTTCTCCCTCCCACTGTACCTATGTATGTAACCCTTAATAAACACTGATTCATTCTCCATTGCAATAATTTCGCCATTTTTAGAAGGTTGTATTGATATTTTAAATTTGTTGTAACTCCCTTAAGGTTTACCTTATTGTGGCATATATTAATAGGTTTTGCTATTGTTGTTGCTTCTGCTGCTGCTGATTCTGCTGGGTAATATGGTCATCAACACATGAGAAGTCTGACAGGAGTTGGTAGATCAACCCATACAGTGAAAATATTAGCATTCTGCTACCACTCTCCCTTAGATCACCTGATCAAAGCTGTAATTGTCAGCTTGCCTGTTGGAATTGGAGAGATGTTATCTGACACAGATTGTGGGGGAGGTGCTGTTTGGGAAATGTCTTGTCTACTCCCTTCCTTCCATATTCCATTTGCACTTCCATTGGTTTAATTAGATAAATTCAACTGTAAGGTAGATAATATGGATACTGAAAATGGGCAGTTTTGTAACCTTCACCTGCTGTCAACTTGAGCATATAAGGGAACAAGGGGAAGTAGATCTGAGGGTAAACAGGTTCAACCACTGCAATTTCTATCAATTTTACAGATAATATTATTTTTCATGGTGATGGTACCAACATGTATTCTCATAAGCAATATGAAAAGATTGTATAACTTTATATGTTCTCCAATATTTGGATTGTGGACACAGTATCTTATGGAAGCTACTTTAGGATATACTCAAATGGATGGATATATGACGAGACTCAAAAAGATGGTACAGAATAGCCCATCTCTAAGCAAGATCTGCAACACTGCCCACTACCTTGGTTCTCTTTAGCTCTTTGAGGTTCTTATAGCATGGGCTCTACTTTAGTTACTTTTTTTCTGGGTTGGTCATAGGGCTGGCACTTGAGCCTAGGCACTGTCACTGAGCTATTTTTGCTCAAGGCTAGTGCTCTACCACTTTGAGCTACATCTCCACTTCTGGTTTTCTGGTGGTTAATGGGAGATAAGATCCTCATGGACTTTTCTCCCCAGACTGGCTTCAAACTGAAATCCTCAGAACTCAGCCTCTTGAGCAGATAGGATTGCAGGCATGAAACACCAGCTCCTGGCATCTTTTATTTTTGTGTGTGTGGGAGTGTTCATGAGGCTTAAACTCGGCCTGGGCACTGTCCCTGAGCTCTTTAGCTCAAGGCTAGTGCCCTATCCTTGAGCCAAGCCCCACTTCCCATTTTCTAGAGGTTAATTTGAGATAGGATTTTCAGGTCCTTTTGTGTCCGGACTGGCTTTGAACCTTGATCCTCAGATCTCAGCCTCCTGAGTGGCTTGAGCCACCGACACCCAGCTCCTGGCATCTTTTAAAGTAAATTCTTTATATTTCATAGTGCACTGTCAAAATTATAGGCTGACTTCAATAAAATTTTATGCACTTTACGAATATTTAGGTAGTCCAAGTAAGAAAGAATAATCTTAGAAAGCCATAGCTATTTTTCTATGGTTTGTCTAGGACAAACTAAGGCATAATATAGATAGATAGATAGATAGATAGACAGACAGACAAACAGATAGTGATCCTTAAGAAGTTGATAAGCCTCTTAGAACCTAACCTTGGTTTTGTTCTATTAAAATGGGTGCAAAACTATTGAATATTTACTATTTATTGAGTGGCTGCTATATGCCGAACACTTCTTACAGCACAGGGCCCATGTAATAATTAGATTGATCTGATGTAAAATAATCTGTTGCACAGTAGGCACTGAAAATGGTACTTATTAATATTTTGGCAACAATATTTACTTAACTTCTAAAGGGAACCTGAATTTAGTTGGAATGAATTAGACATTCTTGTTGGCCAGAAGCTAATTCTGCCTAATATTTGTTGTTAGTATGTGTGGTAAATGGGTCCTAGATGCTACAATTGTTCCAGGAGATAAGAGTAAATATAGCCAATCCTTGGCTCAACAAATACCCATGTTGTGTGGTAATAACACTGAATGAGTACTAGAGCTATCCTGAAAATATTTGAATGTCTAGATTGAGAGTAAAATAATTCAGACAAGTTCCTTTAAAGTGCTGGGCTAACCATTGATGGAAAATATTCACATGATGTCTTATTCCTGCTTAATGGAACAAGGCAAAGGGTTTCTTGTAACTTGAGTATGGTCCTCTGTCATTCAGCCCCATCAACTAAAAGGCTAGCTTTGTGGTGTTTTGGGCTAAGTCTAGTAATTGAGATATGAAATCAAACATCTATCATTACACTGGGGATATTAATTCCATTAGTTCTATGATAATACAATATTGACCTCCCTAATAGAAAACCTCATTTCATTGCATGGAACTATCAGCATTCCCCTATTAGGAAACATCCCTGGTGTTACAATAACATCAAGCACTCATTTTGTGAATTGCCAACTGTTTTCCTTTTCTGGCACCAGAGTCTCTAATAAACTTCCTAATGACTGAAAGTAGTATGGCATTCTGAAATTCCAAGGAATTACTGAGCACAATGGAAGGCTCAGCACTATTCCTTGTCCTCCTGCTCTGCTGCCTGCCTGGTTGAATTGTCATTCCAAAGCTTCAAATTAATTCACTAGCCATTTGTAGATTTCCCAATGGTGATTAAAGAAGTTCTTTGTAAAAGGAAAAGAAAAAGAAAAAAAAAGTTCTGTTGCTTTTCGACTGTCACCATGCTTCTTCAAGGCACAGCTACAGAGTTTACCACTTGACGTTCATCCATTGCTTTTCTCAGAGCATACCACTCTCTTCCCTTAGCCAGACAACTAGGATCATTCCCCTGTGCAGCCTAATAAGGCTGAGAGGCCCAATAGAGAAGGCTAGGGGATAAAGTGTTGCTACGTGATGCTGCCTTACTTAGGAAGAAAATGGCCTCTGATGTGCATAAAAGGCCACCTTAAATAGACTATGGTTGATTGTCCTCTTTAATGGGGTTTTCATTAGGGGAAGGGTAACTTAATATAGCTTCCACCAGTCTCGGCCCTGGCCATTCCCTGATTCCTTGGAGATGTTAATCACGCTGCTCCAGGCAGATCTGTCATTGCTGAAGGCGATGATGTAACCAATTTTCCAGCAAGCCTTTTGTCTGAATGACTGCAGCACAGCTGCAGATCAGAGCGCCAGGGAGCTGAATGTGTTAATGGGAAAAAAAGCCATTTTTCCTAGTTCTTTCTTCCAGATGGGTGTTGTCATTGAGAGCTTTGTATGTTGGGCAGCATAACTGTGTTAGTTTAGGTATTGGTAGTTGACTTTATTATGAATGTTTTCCCAGTCACAAAGCAAAGAGTATTGTTGAAAACACAATAGATATAAATGCTTGTGCCAAGGTTTAGACCAGCAACATCCTACTGCTTACTCTGTGCTTCATTTGGACTCAAACTCTGCAGACTCTATAAATACTGTGTGTGTCTGTGTGTGTGCACACATGTAAGTGTATGTATGTGTGTGTACAATGGGCATATAACAAATAGATAGCACCCCTGACGTCTTGTTCTCTGTCTTATAGAGAGAAGGAAATATGGTGGCTAATGTGTGGAAATGTGTTCTTGAGAGTAAAACCACATAAAGATATACTGACCCTTCCTAGAATTAGCTGTGCAATTTGGAACAAGTTACTCTTTCTAAGCTTCTTTTTCCTATCTCTACTGGATTTCTAACAGTAGGAAGGATTAAAGAGATAACCCATGCCATTAGCTTAGTGTGTAACAAATTGTAAGTCTTTAACAAACCTTATTACAAATTTACTTATCATATATATCTCCTAATCAATCTTGTGTAGTAAATACTATTTGATGAGGGAAGAAACTGAGTTTACCTTGTTTAGAATCTTAACAGTATTTTTTGAGGGTGATTTCAGAGCTTTTAGACCCAAAGGCAGTAAGGGATTAATTGCAGTGCTAATAAGCTCAAGGTACCTGTCTCCCTTGAAGGAATACAGGCCTTCTTGTGGCTTCTAAGGCTATGAATTGGAGTCACTTGGAAAAAAGTAGGACAGAACTGTATTGACCCTCTGGATGGAGCTGGCTATTTACTGGAAAACAAAAAGAAGGGATTGACTCCATGTTCATGTATTTCTCAAAGCTCATCAAATGACACATAGACTATTTATGCATTTCATTGTATGTAAAAAGTTATCTAGTAAAATGAACTTTATTTTTGCCAGTTCTGGGACTTGATCTCACCGCCTGATCACTGTCCTTGAACTTTTCAAGGTTAGAGCTCTACCACTGGAGCCACTGCACCACTTGCAGGTTTTTTTTCTATGTATGTGGTACTAAGGAATTGAACCCAGGTCTTCATGCGTGCTAGGAAAACATTCTACCACTAGGCCATACTCCCAGCCCACATTATTTGCTGGTGTTTTTTTTTTTTTGACATGGGGCTTGAACTCAATGCCTGGGCATTGTCACATAGTTTACTTTGCTGAATGCTGGCATGATACCATTTGAGTCACACCTCTACTTCTGTCTTTTTACTGGTTAGTTGAAAAAAACATGAGTCTCATTGTCTTTTCTGCTTCTGCTGGTTTCAAACCATGATCCTCAGATTCCAGCCTCAAGTAGTCAGGATTACAGATTTGCACCACTAACACCTGGCTAAAAGGAACTTTACAGAAATATTGATCTCTCACTGATGATATACCTGAGGAGTGTTTAAGGGTTAAATGTACTGGTGACTGTAATACATTTTGAAATGTATCAAAAATAAGGTGCCTTGATAGAGGGGTAAATACTGGAAGATAAAGCAAATAGTAATTATAGAATCTACATGAAATTGATTTTATTATGTGCTTGCAAATGCTCCAAAAATTATAAAAAAGAACGTGCAATAACCCTGGGTGTAATTAGAAAAATAGTGATGCCTAGGATTCTCTCAGAGTTTCAGAAATAGGAGTATGACACAACTATAAAGTTTTTTAAAGCTCCACAGGCAATTTCAACACATACCCCAAAATTAAAACCACTGCTAGGGCAAGCCCAATTTTCATATGTGCACTTACTAATGAGTAATAATGTACCTTAGATATTCACAGCCAATGTTGAGTTTTTGAGCCAGTTCATAATAAGCACCTCTAGATTCCAAACTCAAAATATCTTCACAGACTCATTATTTCTGAAACTGCTGAATTATAGGCATTGGATTGTCCTCCTCCATACTGTAAGACTTATCCAGCCCCAAATTTCAGTAGTGCTAAGACTGAGAAATCCTACCATAAACTAGTGCCTCAGAAATTTAACAACACATACAACTCATGTAGAAATTGTATTAAAATGAAGATTCTGATTAGGAAGGTGAGGTTAGGTCTGAGATTCTACATCTCTGGCAAGCCCCATGTATGCCCATCATGTGAAAAACACAAACCACACATTGAATAATTAGGATCTATAATTTCCTCCTTTGTCTTTCTACCAAATGCTGCTTATCTTTGTGTTTCATGCTAGCTAGGATATTCTCTGGGACTGACTCTTTTGAGAAACAATTAAAAGAAAAAGAGGACATGGTGCTGTGTCTCAAGGGGTAGGGCCATAGCCTTGAGCTGAAAGAGCTCAGGGACAGCGCCCAGGCCCAGAGTTCAAGTCCCATGAGTGACAAAAAAAACGAAAAGAAAAGGCTAAGTATACAGTGACACGGAATATATATTGTGGAGATAAAATCTATCTCCATTATTTATATTGGGTGTATTATAAATTAAGACAGATGAGATAGATAGATGATGAAGATAGATAGGTGAAGTGGTGAAGACACATAGATAGAAATGATAAGGAGAGAGAGTTAAATAGATCCCCTCATTTATCAATAAAACACAACACATGTGAAATTTTATCTGGCATTACAAGATTTACTTGGTTATACTTTGGATTGAGTGGAATAAATTGGAATAATTTACCCAGAAAAAAAAGAAAAAGAAGGAAAGAGAACAGAAGTAGAGAAACTAAGTGATTTGGTAACAGTCTTAGGATTACAATAAATTTATAAGAAACTGCCAGAAAAAAATAAATGCCTGAAAATAGATTAAAGTGTTTCTTGTAGTTAATGGGGACATCAAAGTCTGAGAACTATAGTTATTAAGCATAGCTAAAAAGAGAGTGGATTTTTATTCTGGAATATCTTTTTGAGAGTTAGGACAATATTTGAAAGTAGAGTTGTTTTCTTTTTAAAAAAGCTCAGTGTCCCCAGACTTGTTGAATTTCCTCACCCTGTTTCCAAGCACAGTGCTTGGCTCAAAAAAGATGTCCAAACATACTTCCTGAATCAACTGACAAACCTTTTATGGCTCTGTATATACCCACTAGGAATACTTAAGGACACAAGATATCTAGTAAGTCATGACAAGCTCATAGATACCTATAAGGCTAGGAAAGAATGCACTTCAGCAAATTTCCATTTGAATAAGTATCTCAAAATGGCAGCAGGATCTCAGGATGGCTTCAAGATCAATAAAAATAGCGGTGTGTTCTTCCCCTTTGTAGCAAGTGGGATAATTTGAGTGTCAGGGAAGGGGAAGATTTACCTGTTCTGTTTTCTTTGAAGAGAAAGACGGATACAAGTGAGTTGAGATGCATCCTGGGTTTTTTTCAAACTCTTCATAAACTCATTTCTATCTACTCTTCCAAATTTAATTGTTCCTAATCCCAACTATCACTAGATTGTTCAACCTTAGATTTTTGGCTTGAAAAACAGCTAGGGAAAGCTTGAGTCCAGTAAACAAAGAATAGCAAGTCCTCTAAGTTAAAATAATCATTAGTAAAGTGCTGATTGTGATCCTATCCCTGGGTTCTAAATTAGATCAGGGCTTTCAGACCTCACTGTTCTTGCTACAAAAAGCTACAGGACCTGAGGCCTGAGTAAATTGGATTTCATTAAGATAGAGACTATGGTTTTGGAAGGGGTGGTGCTAAAACCACAATTCTGTCTTATTTAGCCTGGGGGCTAAAGGCTCCAAGCCAAAGAGAATCCCTGTCTCCCCACATGTGGTTTTCCATGAACCCACTGTAGTTTCAGAAAATTGGTATGGCACAATGGTAGCATAAATAGCAGACTCACTTCAATGAAGTTTTCAATAGAAGCAAAGATCCCTAAGATTCAGAATACCTGCTTCTAGATTTGCATCATGATAATTGGACACATACTAATAATCTAGAAATTCTTTCACCCTGCAAATTATAGCTTGAAATACCTTGGGAATTAACACCTTATTTATTATCACTGTTGAATTCTTTGTATGACTAAAGGTTCTATTGTTTTAATTAATCTGGAAAAAGAAAGACCCTCCCATAGGGGAAGAAGATGCAGAGTGAGAGTTTGGGGCCTAATGAAAAAGGCTTGTCTTTCTCTTTTTTGTTGTTGCTGTTGTTGTTGTTGGTGGTGGTCATGAGGCTTGAATGCTGGGCCTGGGTGCTGTCCCTGAGCTCTTCAGCTCAAAGCTAGTGCTCTACCACTTGAGCCACAGCACCACTTCTGGTTTTCTGATGGTTAACTGGAGATAAGAGTCTCAGAGATTTTCATGCCTGGGCTGGCTTTGAACTACCATCCTCAGACCTCAGCTTCCTATGTAGCTAGGATTATAGGTGTGAGCCACCAGTGTCTGGCTTTTCTCGCCAGTTTGCTCTAGCGTTCCATACTTTGTTTATGCTCAGTAATTCCTGAACCTGGGAATATAAATTGAAACATCTTTCAAAGCAACTCAAAATTTTGTCAACAGCCTCCAAAGAGCTGAGTTTAATATAATACTATGCAGTATATTGTTCATAATTTGTTAATCCCTTTGCTCTGCTGAGGTCAGAGAAACCAAGACAAAAGAAAGGTTACAGGAAGACAAAGCATCTAGGCATTTGATATATTTATTAGTGCTTTTCACAGCAAAGCATGATCTCTATTGGATGCCTATTGGAAATGATCCAACATTTGGACAGTAAATGACCTTGGGTATAAGAAAATACCAGTTTTCAAAGAATATATTGTGGAAACTCCTCTGACTGAATTTATCTCATTTGGTAGAAGACCTTGGCTTGTTTACAAGGCATAATGATATCCTGCGATACTTCTTTGCCTACTAAGAAGAGATTTTTATTATCACTCCAGATTTAGCACGAGGGTCAGTATCATTTGGCTCCATTTCCTTATGTCTACAGACTTCAAATAATCAGGGAACATCTTGTCAGGCCAGATTGGCAGACAGGGAAGCCATCCAACCTTTTCTTCAACCTAGCTCTGCTCACTGATAGCACTGGAAAGTGAGGAAACAGCCAGAAATTCAGGACGGCCTTCCTCCAATTTAACTCAGAGCTGCAAACACTTGGGCCAGAGGAACATTTGGGAGTTGGAGGAGGAGGTTCAGGTTTCCAGGTTGTAACCTCTCATGGTGAAATCTGATACCAGCTTCCCTGTGTTCTTCCCATGAACTCAAGTCTCTCCTTGAACTGGAGTCTCAGAGCCACAGAATCTTATAATGTAATTCTCCCTCCTCATACCTTTTGAGTGTGGGAGGCAGGGAGTAGATAGTGTGCTACACACTCTAAAGTAACAGATATTCTCACTGCTTTTACATTTCAATTTCTGAGAGATTTGTTTCCCCTTGAAGATGATGGGTAAATGGATTTTGCACTATAATATCATTTGCATTCCTACCATTTAAGCCAGTGCCTCCTATATGGTACATTAAATTGAAAATTGATAAACAATAGGGTGTGGAAATAGGACCAGGGAAAAAGAACAATAGAGAGGTTAATCCTGATCTCATGTATATGTGTATATATATATATATATATATCACAAATCTATCCATCCTTCCATCTATTATCTATCTATCTATCTATCATCTATCTATCTATTTATCTATCTATAAATGAAGTCACCAAAAAGATGGAAGTGGAGACGTGCCTCAAATGGTTGAGCACTATCCTTGAGCAAAGCAAAAAAACTCAGGGATTGGGCCTAGGCCCTGAGTTCAAGCCCCGAGAACTGACACATAAAAAGTGTACATTATCAAGGTCTAGGATAAATATGCACAGATCAGAATGTGAGTATAAAACAGTGACAACAGACTAGCATTGTTTGGAAGAATGGGATAGATTATGAAGAACACAGCATGGCTTCGTGTTAAGTTTTTCAACAAATGATTTTTGACAAGGAACCATCTTGATTATAGAGAAAATACAACAATATCCATGTTGGGTTGGAATAGCAGATGTCCCTATCTTGAGGCTCCAAACTAGTGTTTTGATTTACAAATACTCCTACCTTATTCTCTTTCCTTGTCTAGGAAGTGACACAGTTAGCAGGCACCAGTGTTTTATGTCTATAATCATTTTGGGTTACCAACACTCCCACTTGCACCTTCCCTTGCCTAACTGTCTCACCATTTTCTGCCTTCTTACCAGTCCCCACCAGATTACACTCCATTCCTCATTATAAATGCCTTGCTCTGTGAGTCTCTAGGCCTAGCTGGAGGCTCCCATCCACAGATTTTCTACCCACCAATAAACCTGTGCAGATGTTGAGCCAGCTTCTTATGTTCCGCTCATTTGAACCTAAAATTCTATAGACCTATTTTTGTGATACTGGGTTTGAACTCTCAGACTTACACTTGCTAAGCAAGTACTCCACCCCTTGAGCCATGCCTCCTAGCCTTTTTGCTTTAGATATCGTTCAGATTGAATCGGATTCTTTTTTTTTTGCCAGTCCTGGCCTGACCATTGTCCACTTGAGCCTCAGCACCACTTCTGGCTTTTTTTCCCATATTTTTTATTGTAATTAATAAAAGGGTTACATGATATTTGCCAGATAGAAGGTGCATTAATTCACATACATTGATACCCTTTCACATGTCTTGGTCCCCATTACCCTCCCCCCACCCCCATCTTGTTTTCCTCCCTTCCCTATCCAATTTCAAATAACCAAATACAAATGGCTTTTTTCTATGTATGTGGTACCGAGGAATCGAACTCGGGTCTTAGTGCATGCTAGGCAAGCACTCTACCACTAGATCAAACTCCCGGCCATGAATCCAATTCTTTTTGCCTCGGAAAGCCTCAGACCCTGATCCTGTGCTTCCATGTTGCTTGATCACAGGTATGTGGCAACATGTATGGTTTATATATTGAGCCTGGACTCTTCTTAATTTTTTCCCTAGGCTAGCCTTGAACTGCTACCTTCCCAATCACCTTCTCCCAAGTAGCTGGGATTACAGTCATGAGCTACTTTGCCTAGGTCTCTGCAAACATTTACATTTTTATTGTTATTAAAAAGGTGATGTACAGAGGGTTTACAGTTAAGTCTGTCAGAATACATTTCATTTTGAACAATGTCACCCCTTCCTTCACCCTCTCCAAGTTTTTTCCCTCACATCCCCACCCACAAATTGAATAGTTCACTTTCAACACAATGTCTTGTGAGAAATACTGCTAAATGTATTCACCCTTTGTCCCGTCATTTCTGTGCTCCACCTCTCCCTCTCAAAGAGAGATAAGGGAACAAAGCAGACAAAAAGAAAACAAAAACAATGACGAAAAACCTTGTTTCTACTTCCTAGAGTTCATTTTGGTAAGCATTGTTTTATATGGTTAGAGGCACATAAGCATTGCACAACTGTGTGTGAATGCCTAGTGTATTTTTATTACCATGACTATGTGTGCTACTGGTACCTACTTGGTAGAGTCCTAGAATATAGTTAGTTAATCATCCTACAATAGTCAGGGTAGCCTTCTACTGCAGTGAATTATCTGACTCAAAATATCAATCTTGGGAAGCCCTATATTAAAAAGCAAGATAGAAAGAATAGGTTAAAATTATATAAATTGTCTGGAGACACATCCTGAGATGTTTTCCGACCAAAGGTACCCTTTGTTTACTTTACTAAAAATTCAGGAAAGCAGCCATATTAGGAAATAAATTTGCCAGGCCTGTTTCTGCTACTGCTGCATGCTTCTCTGGACCATGAGCTTTTATGATGCCAGCATTTTGACATTGAGCAGCCAGCAGGTACTGCCAGTCAGATTCGCTTCAGTCACATACAAATCTGATATGTGGTAAAGTATAAAGGACCATGAAAGGCAGCGTGTGAACGGGATGGTATCTGTGGCCCATGCAAATGGCAATTAGGAGCATTAAATTTCACTTAATCTTCATTAAGAACATCTGTTGTCTCGCCCGCATGAGAAAGCCAAAGATGGGGTTGGGTGATTGTGACTACTCCAAACAAGTTGTTTTTACCCCACATTGAACATAAACCAAAAGCGATGTGCTACTGAATATGTATATGTGATAAATACTGGCCCCAAGTACAAGTAAAACAGTAGAAGTAAATGGAAAGCTTTGTCAACATACTTTAACATATTTGAAAACATGGAGCTTAGCAGCCAGGCACTTTGTAGTGAAGAAGGTACTTTATTTTGTTGTGATAGAAAGAAGGGGTTCCAAAGACTGAACCCAAACTGGCCTTTGACTTGATTGAATATGACTAAAATAGGTACACTTTTCTGGCTTGCTTCAGTTCTTTGGGTTACCTAGGTCAAATCAGACTTATATATTTCCTAATATTGCTGTTTCTTCTTTGGTTCCTCGAAAGGATCTAAGAAATGTTATGAAAGGGTCACATTGGTTGGGGGTGGAGATGTGCTGTTCTCTTGGAGTTGTGAGCTTAATCTTCAGTTAAGTTACTTGTGTTCTGTGGTGTTACAGTTTTAAAAGGGTTCACACCAAGGAGGTGCACATGGAATGTCAGAGGAAGGGCAGGGCTTTCGACACCTTAGCCTGCATTTAGGCAAGTTAGGCTTTTTTTCTGAGCATCAGCTGTTGTAGTGATGCCTTTACTTTCTAAGTGAGTGAGGAATCAGTTGTAAGGTAAATGGGTAAGTAAGAGATCTAAATCATGTTTGTTTTTTATGTATCAAGTGACTCACTTCAATAACTTTACCACAATTGTAAATGTACATAATTCTGGTGACTAGTTACATATTTGTGGTGACAATCTTCTTTACTAGCTTATTCACAAAATGGGAACAAAAACTGTATCTCCTTGTTCATCAATGAAGCCCCAACATTTAGCACAAGAGTTCATTCATCACATGCTAACTTCAAAGTCATATTTGTCAATAAATGTTTGTAAATTTCAGGTTCTTAAAATAGAGGAAAGCCAGACATTCAGGCAGTAGCATGGGGGAAAGGCATTTTTGAGGGCTAGGGAATCTCACCATCACTCTACTCACATCACAGAGAAACAACTCACCCTGAATGCCCAGTCCAGCTTTGTGTAAAGCTGTCCACAGCCATAAGAATCTCCTGAAAATCTACCAACAGTATCTTCACCTGGGAAGGTTGAGACTGACTGAGGGTCAATCCTTGCCTTTGATGGTTTAGTGTTTTCCTACACTGAAGCTACTGTCTTCTCTAGGATGCAAGTCCATTCTCAGGCACAGAGCCATCTTGCTTCTGGGAGTCTAGGGGGACAACTGTGCCAGTGAGTTGTGAAGCTTAAGTAACAGGTAACTGGATGACTAAATTCAAACAAAGCCAGGCTAGTGTATTTCTCTTTTTTCTTTCTTTCTTTCTTTCTTTCTTTCTTTCTTTCTTTCTTTCTTTCTTTCTTTCTTTCCTTCTTTCTTTCTTTGTTTCTTTCTTTTTTTCTTTCTTTCTTTTTTTGGTGGGTCGTGGGGGTTGAACTCAGCCAGGGTGCTGTCCCTGAGCTCTTCAGCTCAAGGCTACCACCCCACCTTTGGGCCTGTGTACTGCCCTACCCTTGAGCCAAGCTCCACTTCCCATTTTCTAAAAGTTAATTGGAGATAAGAGTCTCAGGTCCTTTTGTGATCCTGCTGGCTTTGAACCTTGAACCTCAGATCTCAGCCTCCTGAGTAGCTAGGATTACAGGCGTGAGCCACCATGTCCAGCTTGTACAATAATTGCCTCAATATTCGGCCAGTATAGCACTCTCTTGACTCTCAAAGTCAACTAACATTGAGGGAGGAGATAATAAAGGTTTGGAAAATATACTAGAAACAGAACAAAGATTATATATATATATATATCTATATATAGATATATAGATATATATATAATTTTTTTTTGCCTGGGGCTTGTACTCAGGGCCTGAGCACTGTCCTTGAGCTTTCTTAAGGCTAGTGCTCTACCACTTGAGTCACAGCACCACTTCCCCCTTTTTCTGTGTATGTGGTACTGAGGAATCAAACCCAGAGCACTGTTCATACTAGGTAAGCACTTTACCACTAGGCCACGCTCCTGGCCTGGAGATATTATTTTGAAGAAAGTTTAGCTCAAGCTTTGTTCATGACAGTGAAGGAATGCTGCTTTCTCATTTCTTTTCACTTGTTTTCCAAATGTTGCTTTTCCCCACAATCCTCTTCCTAATCTATTATCTATCGCCTTAAGTTCTTGCAAAGCCTTATGCCTCTGTTCATCAATGGAGGAATGAGATTCTGACTGGATCCCCAACCTTTCCCATATTACTCTGGATTCTGGTGCAGAGGAGCAAGTTGAAACTTCGAATGCTTTAACCACATCAGCCCCACAGCTGCTATTAACTGCAATAGCTCTTATTCAAAAAACCAAACCCAGAGATTTCCAGTGAGACCATTGCTAATCCCATAAACTCAGACTATATAAGGCAGTTGGCTTGGAATATTGCTAATTTCATTTTCATGCTCATGTTTGCCATCAGTTACTGAAGGACAAGAACAAGTCAGTTACAATAAGGGAAAACCTTGGATTAGCGTTGTGCAATATAACTATAAATTTTACTGTAAATGAAATGTATAGATGATTTGAAACTTACAGAGAAAACAAAAAGATACACGAGCTTTTGATTGAAAACAACCTAGTTATTTGCTTAGTTTGGCTTTTGGGATTGGTTTATTTTTCACACTTTTACAAGGATATAGTTCCCAGTAGGCCTGAAGATTGGATTTCTAATAACAGTTTAAGAGCTTACTGAAATTTATAAAACCAACATTAAATGTACTGAGATGATTGTAAGAGTCTGAAGTCTAGCTGTTTTAAACATACTGACAATTTCTCCTCTTAGAAGTGTGACATTTCTAGGGCCACAGAGTAAAGTTTATATGGTCACTCAATCTCACCTTCCATGCAAAACAAAAAAAACTCTTCTTCCCAGTGGTCCATTAAACTCTATGCCCAGAAAAAAAGAAGTTCATTGTTCTTTATCACATTTTATTTTAAAACTATCAAGTATCATTTTGAGACATACATTTATGCAAGGGATTCTCAATCAGAACCATTTTGCCTCAACCAGGTCACATTTTGGGTTAGCTGTACAAAGTTACTGGCATCTGGTAAGTAAAAGGCTAACCACCTTAAAATCATCAAGACACAATGTCAGTAACACTAAAGTTGAGAAACTCTTTACAAATAGAAGTAGAGATCAATTTAAATATATCTTCCCTTCTCAAAGATTCTCTTATTCTGTGACCTACATTGAACCATTCAGAGCTCTTTTTACACAGTACATATATTTCCATTGCATTCATTTTAACAGCTGCATGCTATTCTATAGTATGAGTACATTGTAATTTACTATATAATCACGGTCCCCCCCCACTGGTGGATATTTATTTTAGTTTCAACTTTAGTAATCCAATATTGTATTAAATATTTCTGTACAGATATATATTATATACACTTATCCATTCATTATATAAAAGGTTATATGTACCACTCTAAAGGCTTTATAAAGGTATAAAATTTATTTGTAATATCTAATTGTGCTGTTTACTCAAAGTTTTAACATGACTTATTCATCTTTTAATTGTTTTTATCAGTCAGATAATACTATGTAATTGTTGCTCTAATTTACACTGGCCTGATACTATAAAGCTACACAAAGTAAATGTAGCCATTTAAGATTAATGGCCTATTTATTTTTCTTATTTTCTATTTTTTCTTTTAAAAATTATATATTTTATAAAGTTATCCTTTGTTGGATATGTTGCAAATATTGTCTCATATTACAATTTTTATTTGTGGCTTGTTTCCATCAAGTAGTTTTACATGAGTTTTCTAAAGCTAAATAGAATAAGGCAAATTCTTTTTCTGCAGAAAAGCTCTTTAAATATTTGAGTGTAGTTTTTATGGTCATCTCCTCTGCTACTTCTTCTGTTTTCCAAGATAAGCCATTTCATTATCTTAAATACATAGTATGCATTCCTGTATCCTTTCCCATGCTGATCATTTTTCCTTAAATTTGCTCTATTTTACCCATGTCCTTTTCAACACATAGCATGAAAAGGTTATGAAAATTTAGGTATTTTTTCCAACTATAGAATATAAAAATAGTAATTTCACTACTTGGCAGACAACGTGTTTAAAAATGTAAGTCATCATTGAGCTAAATGATATACCCTTGCTTTGAAATGTAATCTTTAAATGAAATTTTAGTTAGAACTTCAGTTGTTCAAAAGAGTAAGAGTGGTATTTTTCTTCTTAGAATGATATTCAACTTCCTTTTTGTCTCACAATGTAGCCTAAGAGGAATCCTAAGGATCGGTAGAAAACCATGAACTTAGTTCAACTTCCTCATAGGACAGTGTGCCTCAAAAAGGCAAATATTGTACCAAGATCATACTGTTCCTAAGTCAAATATAGAATCTAATTTCCATTTTAGATTGTTTTCTTTTACTATGTCATGCTATTTCTCGCCATTAACCACCCCATTTTTGGAAAGTCCTATTAACCCTGAGATCAACTAAAATTGTAAAGTTTCTGTTAACATCCATTTTGCTCCATCTTATACCACTAAAATTTGAAAATACAGATGTAGATGCTTAAATTTACATGGCATAATGTCTTCTAGAGACATTCATAAACATTCTTAGACATTAAATATTTTGCCTTGGCCCATATGTCCTGCCTTTAAGAAACTTAATTTTTTTTAAGAAATTTAAAATTTTGACTTTATTGCCTATCATCAATCCTTGGACTTTTGATTCCTTTGTTAGTGCTTTTCTATTGTATCACAACTCATTTTACTGAAATTCTTCAATTTGCTAAGTAATATGTAATGAAGACCTATCTTCACAAAGTTCAGTCTTTTATTTCTCTTCTACCTTAATGCTTACTGAATTTTTGAAAGTTTTTTTAAATATATTTTTATTGTAATTAATAGAAGGGTTACATGATATTTGCCAGATAAATGGTGCCTTAATTCCCACACATTGATACCCTTTCACATGTCATGGTCCCCATTTCCCTTCCCCCCTCCCCCATCCTTCATCTTGTTTTCCCCGTTCCCTATCCAATTTCAGATAACCAAATACAATTATATCTGATATATCAGATAACAAAGTGAGATAGTGTAACAATATGAGATAACCAAGGGACAGTAGAAGTGATGAGAGATAACATAGTACCTTAAGAACAACAATGATTAATTATATGGCTTATGTTTACATCATATTTTAAATGACAAGTTTAACAAACAATTGTTCAAGGAGGGAATCTCTAATTACATTCTCTGGGACTTAGTCTTTAGAACTTAATCAAAATTAGGCTAACGGTTTGTATGTCATAGAAACATCAGTTTATGAAATAAAACATTATGATTATAGAGTCATAGGTTTTATTGTTTATATAGTTATGTTTGTATTTCCATTACCATGTCCATAGCTTTGGGTATGCAGTTATTGAGTCCTCGCGCTTGTACTCTTTGGATTTAATAACCGCATATTAAGGATACCATGCGCCTTTTGTTCCTTAGGTCTTGACTTGTCTCACTCGGCATGATTCGCTCTAGATTCATCCACTTCCCTGCAAATGCCATTATTTTATCTTGTCTGTTGGCTATGTAGAATTCCATTGTGTATATATGCCACATTTTCTGTATCCATTCATCTGCAGTAGGGCATCTGGGTTGTTTCCATCGCCTGGCTATTGTGAATAGTGCAGAGATGAACATAGCTGAGCAGGTGTCTTTATAATATCCTGGGTCATGCTGTTCAGGATAGATGTCCAGAAGTGGTATGGCGGGATCATAGGGAATTTTTGAAAGTTTTTTTTTCAAATGCTACTTCCTATGTGAAATCTTCCGAATTCCCCAGACTCCATTTTTGCAGTGAAATAAAAAGGTCTCATTTTTGTACTGCAATAGAACTATATCTAATATACTTCTTATAGTAGGTTTTGAATTCCTCAAGATTCTTAGGTATTTGCTGCATTCCCAGACTGTGAGCCAGTAACGGCAGGTGGACTAGTGAGAACAACTGTGAACTTGTATAGTAACTCAGTGGAAGAAAATGCTATGAAGGGATTTCTCTCACAGATTTAGAAGGTATTTTGCTGACTTAGTACTGATCCTAAAGTCTAGCTAACTTCACTTTTGATATATTTGACTTTTACCCACCTCCAGATATCTAATAATTTAATGAAAAGTGCAGTTAGCTTGATATGGTATGTGCTATTGCTTATTTTTGTTTACTGATAGCAATTTCACTTGAGTGTTCAAAAACTATATTCTATTGCTGGGTAGCAGCATCAACTACTAATTTTTATTTTGTCAGATATATTTCTTCTCAATTGCAAAAATTAGGACAACATTTTCTTGTCTTTAACCTTTTGGCACCTCTTCTATTTTCCAAGAACTTTCCAGGTGGTGGTGACTCATTTGGAGAAAATGGCTTCTTTCACTCAAACCTTTCAACAGCATTGTTTGTAATGGTCAGGGGCCATAACTAGGAGAGCTATTTCTTGGAAAAAAGTATATTTGAATTGGGCAAATCAGAGGCTGAAGTAAGGATCGCCAATAAATGTGTTATTGACAGAGGCTTGGCATAGAAAAAGAAGTAAGTCTAGAGAGGCAGTTTTCTCTGAACCATGTTCCAACTAGCATTTCAGATGGCCCTCCCTATCTTTCTTCCCTTCCTCTTCTCTTGGCTTTATGTTCTCTTTGCTTCACTTTGTCTCCTCTGAACTGGATTTGGATGGCTAAATTATAGCCTCAGCACAAAAATGACCAAAAGAATGCACATCTGTCCTTGAGTTCCTAATTACCGCCAAGGTTAGTAACTGTTACTAACCAAGATAATAAGAAAAATAAGAAAGCATTTCAAGAAGGATATTAAATTAATAATTTATATACTTCCGGTTGAACAAGTTTGAAAAGAGAATACATGAGCTACATTAAAAAAATAACAGTGGAGTGATCATTCGTTTCAATCTTAAATGCAACTTATTTGTGAACCTACTATGTGATCAGTCTTGTGCTATATACCAGTAGGAGGCAAAGATATAGTATCAAAAAGGTTGCGATATTTTTTTTTAAATCTACAATAATAAAATAATGACAAGAGTTTCATTTTTTAAAGCCTTTAACTAATCTTGGAACCAAAATATCAGTGAAATTTTTTTAAAGGTTAGCCTCCAGTGACCGGAAAATGAAATTCATCCAAACTCTGTATTCCAATCATGTGTAGTTAAATGACCCTTGATCTCCTGTAAATGTGAGGAAAATGAGATTGAATAAGCTATGGTTTGTCTCCCCACATAGTTCTGTGGGCTGCTTTGCAGAGGTTACAAAAGGCCTGGTGACCACTGAAGCTAGAAAACCTCTTCAGGTTCAGTTCATCTAAGGTTCCTATCCCTTCAATGTGGGCCCTATTCCTTTTTGGTTAAGAGATAGAGTGAGAAAGGATCCTGTGATTCTGCTGACTGTTGCCCTGCTCCTTCCTATAAGCCACTGCAAGCTGAGGTTTGATCCCAGCAGCTCATGCAAAGGGCAAATATGAACAGGGCTGGTTTGCTCCAAGTGGAAAGGTTTGAGTTGAGCTCCTTCCAGGCGATCACACTGGTTGCCATTTTATACAGTCTATTTCTGTCTTCCTGTACACATCCCTCAATTTGCATTCCTGCTGAAACTTGCCACTAGGTCTGCCTCTCTGTGGGGGAGGTGGAATAGCCTTGGAGGATAAAAAGAAAGGCCTTTTTGTGATGGGTGGGATATGGGGCTTTCACTGGATGTTCTTTCTAGATGTCTTCAGAGAAGAATTTGTCCCTTGCACTCCTTGAGTGTTGTCACAGAAACTCTATTTTAGTACAGATACAAGCCTTAGTTCCTTATATATTTGTCCTTGACTGAGCTTGAACTAATGTGACTCATTTTTTTCCTTTATTAACATTGATTTTTACATCATATTTTAAATGACAGGTTTAACAAACAAGTGTTCAAGAAGGGAATCTCTATTTACAATCACTGGGACTTAGTATTTAGAACTTAATCAAAATTAGGCTAAGGATTTGTATATCATAGAAACATATTAATTTTAGAAAATAAAACATTATGAAGGTGAGTCATTTTTAAAAAGTGATTTTCTGGGCCAGGAGTTTGGCTTAGTGGTAGAGTGCTTGCCTAGCATGCACGAAGACCCGGGTTCAATTCCTTGGTACCACACACATAGAAAAAAAGCCAGAAATGGTGCTGTGGCTCAAGTGGTAGAGCTCTAGCCTTGAGAAAGCCCAAGGACAGTGCCCAGGCCCTGTGTTCAAGGCCCAGGACTGGCAAAAAGTAATTTGTTGTCCAATGGTGGTTTATAGTCCTGGCTATTCAGGAGGCCGAGATTTGGGGAATCATAGTTCAATGCCAGCCCAGGCAGAGAAGTCCATGAGACTTCATCTCAAATTGACCAGCACATAGCTGGATTAGAGGTAAGGCTCAAGTGGTAGAGCTGACTCAGCTTGAGGTACTGGGATCAAGGTTCAGAACTTTAAGAATAAGTATCTTGTACAACGGCAAAATGAAAGAAAGAGAGGTGGGAACAGGACTCTAAAGATGTTTTCCAGAAGAATAGTGATTTAAAAGACCTTGATTGGTCCTCAATATCTGTCACCACATAAGGTAACTGTTATTAGAGATTTATTCCCCTTAGATTCAATTCTGTTCTCTTTAGGTATCTCTATTCTTCCAGGATGCAAAGAAAAAGGAACCCTTTCTTACATGAGGTCCTTGTTTGTTGTATAGCTAGTGAAGATTGCCTCCCAATCTGTGGGCTTTCTACTTATCTTGCTAGCTGTGTCCTTTGCCATGAAGAAGCTCTGCAGTTTAATGCATTCCCATTTTGCCAGCTTTTCATTAATTAGGAAATTTTGACTTGGGTCAAGGACTCCTTGGATTATGTTGTCCTCATAGACTAGTTTGGAAATGATCTTTCACTTTCAACTTAATTTAAGAGTTTGAAGAGTATTGGGTGAAACAACTTAACATTTGAAATTCCTTTCTGATCTCTTCAGTTACCTACTGGTGATTTCACCATATGCTGTTCAATCTCCATGAGTTACAGAATTTTCTATGGTTGCTTTTGGTGATGAGCTCTAATCTTATTCCATTGTGGTCTGACAGAATTCAGGGAATAATTTCAGTATATCTGAATCTGCAGAGTTTGGCTTTGGGACCTAAAATGTGGTCTATTTTGGAGAACGTTCCCTGTGCTGCTGGGTGAAATATTCAGTAGATGTCTGTAAGGCTAGTTGATCTAGTCAATGGTTTAGCTCTGAGATTTCTCTGTTGAGTTTTTTCCAGGTTGATCTATCTAGAGGTAACAGTGGTGTGTTAAAGACACCAACAATCAGTGTGTTTGGATCTATGTGTGATTTTAGGGTAACTAGTGTTTGATAAATTTTGGTGCTCTGGAATTTGCTGTATAGCTCCTCCTGTAATGTCTTTCTTCATCTTCTCTTACTAATTTTAATTTGAAGTCTATTTTATCTGATATTAGTATTGCAACTCTGGCCTGTTTATAGAGACTGTTTGCTTTTTCTTTTTAAAATAATTATTTTCGGGATAATGTATAGAGGGGTTACAGTTACATTCATCAGGTAGTAGGTGCATTACTTCTCACACATTGATACCCCTTCTCATGTTTTTGTCCCCATTTCCCTTCCGATCATCTTGTTTTTCCCCCTTCCCTTCCCTATTTCCATGCTTTGATAGGTTTTATTCCAGTCTTTCACTTTCAGAATATGCTTATTTTTGTGGGCAAGGTGTTTCTCTTGTAGACATCAGATATATGGATCTTGCTTTTTATCCAACTACTCAATCTATGTCATTTAATTAGAGTTAAGTTCATTAATATTGAGAGTTAGGATTGAGAGGTGTTTCATAGTTCCTGCCATATTCCACCTTCTCAGTGCTGTGCTTCCTCAGTTCTTACTATGATTAACGGATTTTCTGTTTAAGGCTCATTTCTCTGCCTATGTTGTATTTTTGTTGCTTTTTTATGTGTAGGATGTATTTAAGTATCTTGTAATGTACTATCAATGGTTTCTTCTTTGTTTTTCATTTTCCTTCCATCTACTTGGTCATTTTTGATGGCTTCAAGTAAAACAAAACAGCTTTGTTAAAGCTTTGTTTTCTATCTTGTTTGGGCTTCTTTGGTTTGATTTTTAGTATTCTTTCTCAAATCCTTTAGCTTAGTGGTTATATTTACATTGGACTCCTTTTCTCTCTGTTGAAATTGATTCAGCTTTCTGTTTGTGGATTCCATGAATTTCTCTATTAATCTTTGGTTAGCCTCATCACACTTATGTATAGCCATATGCAAACTTTCAGTCTTTTCATTCAGATGTTTATCAGCAGTGTTTGTAGAGGATTGAGAACTATCCTCTAGGCTTCACATTAGTTGCTCTATTGCTTGTTTATTTTGAATGGTAGTTGAGATTCCTTGACTTTCCATTATTCTTGTGTTTCTATGGCTTGTTCTGCCCATTTGGCAATGAAAGCAAAACCAATACCACACCAGAACACAGTTTTAAGTCAAGTACCAATCCAGACCCCTGTACTACACAGACTTCAGAGGTTCACATTCATAGATAGATACTTTTACTCTATCTCCTTTTAGGATGTGAAGGCAGATCCAGTACCACCACAGAACACAGATTTAACACAAAAATCAACCCCAAGCCCTGTAATTGTACTGATTTAAGAGGTTCAAAATCCAAGATAGGTATTACCCTATCTGTCCTTTTTTGTTAGGGGAAGGGTGTTGTGATTCGGGAATGGGGATTATATATAGTTCTAATCAGTGAACAAAAAAAATCTGGACCAAAAGTATAACATGATGAGCCTCTTTGACACAGTCAAGATGGATCCAGTTCCAGTCTAGCTCAATGACAATCAACTAGGGATCAACAGACTAAAGAAAATGGAGGAGTGAAGGATCAGAAATAAAAGAAAATGGGTTGAGATGAAATTAGAAGAAAGAGTAAGAAATAAAATGAAAAATAGGAGAATATGAGTAGAGGAATGTAGAGAAGGAAAGGAAACTAAGACCTATATTCAGAGAAAGAAAGAGCAAACATAAAATTTGAATTATATATGTATAAAGTAATAATACTAAAGTTACAAATACTAAGATTGAGAAACAAAAAATTGAGTCATCAAAATATAGCCTGAATTAAGTATGCATACAATTACAGAAGAAGCCTAGTAATCACCATAGACTATGTATCTAGAAATAAACAGACCAATAATAGGAAGGGAAAAATGGAAAAACAAGAAAAAAAGAATTAAGAAAATTGAAAAAAATAAAACAAAATTTTGAAAAAGAGTTCTGGAGGATCTTGTCTTTCCCCTATAGCCACTATCTATTCTCTTGATGGAGCCTTTGTTTTCCTTGCAGTGCTCAGGTTTCCTTGTGGCTTAGTTGGTTTCTCATGTTTGAGCGGGCAGAGAAAAGTTCTGCCTTACAAACTTGGAGTCTTCTGTGTCCCTACTCCTAGACTCAGTGGGAGAGGGGATCCTGCTTTGTGTGTAATGTAGGAAGGAAGTGGCTGGTTTCTGCAGGTTGGAGTTTCTGCAAGTGAGCTTGAGTGTGGGTGGTGTTGGGGCATATCTGGAATCAGTGGCTGTTCCCAGAGGGCCTAGGTCCTGAGACCCTTTGGCAGAACCTGGAGTCATTCTCAAGTTTTACTCTCTATCCATTTTTTTAAAATCTTTTTTTTTCCTTTTTTACCAGTGAGATTTTATAGACTTGGCTTTTTAATTCTTACAGCCCTCTAAGCTGCAGGTTTAGCTGTATATGACTGGAAAGTCTTTGTTTGCTGCAGAGGGGTGGAGCTGTCTCTGTGTTGCCTACCCTGGTGAAGTTGTCCCTCCCTAGGAGGAGCTCCTGAGTGGGGCAACTTTCCCCTGGATGGAGCTGACTTGAACTGGTCTGATACCTTTGCTCTACTGAAAAATGGAGCTGTAGTCTCTGCTTTTCAGGCCCAAGTTAGCTACTAGCTACTCTGACTGGCTATTCCAGTATCAAAAATGGTGTTCATCTGGGGTGGGGAGGGCTATCTTCCAAAATCTTCCCTATGACAAGTGAGGATGTCTTTGGTGCGGTACTCTCACATTTTCTGTTAGCTTTTTGGACTGTCCGGGATAAGCATCCATCTGTGTCCAACAGGATGTGGACTTCTGTTCCTAGTCATCAAATTCACTTTTGTCTCCCATGCCTTTTCCCAATGCTATCTAGCTGCCACAGCTGATAACACCAGTGTGTGCTCTATCAATCTTCTTAATAGGCTGCCCAAATTTTCCCTCTCTGGCCAAAATCTCTGTGCTATTATGGTGGCTTGCTTGGTGTGACTCTCTAGCCATGGACTTCTTGGCGAGAGCTCACTTATATCTCACTTGTACCTCCACCATCTTCTTCAGATTCTATCTTCATCATTCTTTTTTATCATAGCTTTTTATTGTAGTTAATAGAAGGGTTACATTATATTCACCAGATAGAAGGTGCATTACTTTACATACATTGATACCCTTTCTCATGTCTTGGTCCCCATTTCCCTCCCCCCACCATGCCCCTCATCTTGTTTTCCTCTCTTCCCTATCTGACTTCAAATAACCAAATACGCATATATAAAATATATTAGATAACCAGGTGAAATACTGTAACAGTATGAGATAACCAAGGGACATACCTCCATCATTAATGAGGACAAATTTAATTGTGCAACTAAACAATTATAATCGGCTCAGAAAACAATGGTAGGAATCAAAACTTGGAATAGTCAATAAGTCTGGATGACTGTAACAACAAGGTCCAAAAGTGAATTTTAGTAACATGAAATGTAGGTTAGATGCAGGGAAAAAAGAAAATGATAAAAGCAACTGAAATTAGAAATTTCTACCAAATAGCTCCTTGAGGACAAGAACCATGTTGTAAGCATTCCCGAATCCCTAATAATTGCCTAAGTGAGCGAATTGTCATAAACACTAACTGAAATTCATTCAATAAGTGAATGACTTGAGAATGTTAATTTTAGCATTGGTTCTTTTGCAAGTCCTGGGGCTTGAACTCAGGGCCTTAGCCCTGTTCCTGAGCTTCTTTTTGCTCAAGGCTAGCACTTTACCACTTGAGCCACAATGCCACTTCCAGCTTTTTCTGTTTATGTGGTATTGAGGAATTGAACCCAGGGCTTCATGCAGGCTAGGCAAGCACTCTACCACTAAATCGTATTCCTAGTCCCTCGAATATTGATTTTTGACTATGTTAATAATTCCAGGAAGACCTCTTTTTCATATTTTATAAAATGACAAAATGGTAAATGTTACTGTAGTCATACTGTGAAAGTTAGATACTCCATAATGATAGAGAAAAATGAAGCTTGTCTCTTTCTCTTCTCTTCTTCCTCTTTCTCTCCCCTTTTCTCTCAGATTCACACAACCAGCTTTTCTTGGTCACTCACCTTATTTTCCTTCATTTCCTTGCAGACCTTTTTCAAATAACTAATAATTTGTGTTCTTATAGAGCTGATAATTTGAAAGTACTTTCATATGCACTATTTGTTATAATTTGAATATATTTTAGATATGAGTGAGGCCTTTGTTGTGTGACTAGTGAAGATTTTCTCCCATTCTGTGGGCTTTCAAATTAACTTGCTTCAGCTATCTTCTTTAAATATGGCACTGACGTTTAGCTAGGTCTAATACCATCATTGAATAGGTTTTCTGGCTGCATTTGAACCAGATGATACAGAAATTTAAAATGTGTTGCCCCAGATGTGATGTGTCTTCTCTGTCCCTCCCTTCCTTCCTCCCCCTCCTCTCTTTTTCTCTCTCTCAATCACTCTCCTCATCATTTGGCAGCCACAGCAGGAAAACCTTTTGCACCAGCTGATAGTTCACAATCGTTTCTTTCCTGGTGCTGGCACCTTACTTATGGAGATTCAAGAAGCAGAATGTTTTAGTTTTATCTACCCTTTGTCTCATATATAAGTTTACCTGATCGATGGAATGGGAAGGGAATCACAGAAACAGCAGGACAAAGGATGAACTAAAGCAACAATGATAGTAACTTGACATTATGTTGGAGCTATACAACTTGTGGCGAGGGGTGCAGGGAGAGGTAAGTGAAAGATTATGAGGGAGGAGATAACAGTGTTTAGAAAGAAATGAACACATTACCTTACTTATGTAACTGTAAGCCCCTGTTCATCACCTTTATAATAAAGATACAAAAAATCCCCAAACAAACAAAAGAATAAGAAGCATGTTCAGTGTAATTACCAGCTCCAAATCCTTTCTGGTATCCCAGAATGGAATGGTTAAAACAGTATAGAACTGAAACCATGGAGGAAGTTGAACCTCAGAGCCTGGGAAGGATGCCAGGACTAGAAAAATTTGCAAAACCCAGAGGTCTAAGCAGGCAGAGCCATTAACCAGACAAGCAGTTAGAAACTAGGAAATAAACTTCTACTGGAGTTAATGCAAGGCAAAGATTAAGAGTTTTACAGCAACAGACAATAGGAAAAAATAAAAATCATATTGGAAATGAGATAAATTCTTCATTAATTCAGAATTCTGCTGAGGTGGAGTTGATTCTAGGAGTTGCCTGCGATGCATAGGTGGGAGGAAGGAAATAATATTTACAGCTGAGGAGTATATAGTTTGGTTACCAAAACTAAGCTGATAATATTAGTTGTCACTAATGCCCTTGTGCAGAGTTTTTCAACTGTGGCATTATTGACATTCCTAGCAAGGAAACCTGAATGGACAGAGAAGATAATAAGCTTCCTCTAAGACAGTTTAGAAAATACTATGTTTGATAGTCTCTGCTGGGAAAAAAGTACTGTAAAGCATACTAATATCACTTACTTCTAGTCTTAACTCAGCCCATTCCCTCACAACATAGCATACTGATCCTTTGTCTAAAATGTGAAGAAGTGTAAGTATTTTTTCTCTATTTTTGCCTCTGGGTAGATTTTCATGTTTGCTTAAAATAGGAGGAATTCTCTGAAGACTTGCCAGAATAACTTTCTGAATTAAGGAATGATATAAAGAAGACAATATGATATATTTGAAATGGCATTAATACCCTGAGTCCAAATTCAAGTTCTAGTTCCTAATCTTTTGATCTTGCAAATCATCTAACCTGTGTAGAACCCCAATTTCCTTCTCTATAAAATAGTATTATTTCTGCTGTACTGGTGGCTCATGCCTGTTCTCCTAGATACTCAGGAAACTGAGATCTGAGGATAGCAGTTCAAAGCCACTGGGCAGAAAAGTCCCTGAGAATTTTATCTCCAATAAACTACGCAGAAAAAACCAGACGTGGGCTGAGAGTTTGGCCTAGTGGTAGAGTGCTTGCCTAGCATGCACAAAGACCTGGGTTCAATTCCTCAGTACCACATACATAGAAAAAAGCCGGAAGTGGTGCTGAGGCTCAAGTGGTAGAGCTCTAGATTTGAGAAAGTCCAAGCGTAATGCTCAGGCTCTGAGCTCAAGCCCAAGACTGGCAAAAAAAAACCCCAGACGTGGCACTGTGGCTCAAGTGGTAGAGCACTAGCCTTGAGCAAGCCCCAGGACAGGCAAAAAAATAGCACTATTCATAGTATTATATGTTTCAATGAGACAATTGGATAAAAATTATATGAAATGTGTAAAGGCTTTTTACAAATGCTACTAAAATTACTGCTTAATTTCTATGCATAATTTTTCTACATTCCAAAATTATAATAATAGTGCTTTCTTCCTGCCTACAGTGGTACATGGACTCTCCAGTCTTTCCTCTACAGATATACTCCCTACTTTGCCCTATTGTACCCTACTCTGATTCCTTGGAAGCAGACCTTGTCAAAAAGATCCCTTTGCTTTCTAGACTCCAGTTGTGTTTGGCCAAGTGAGAGCACAGGCTATTTGCTGGCATTATGCCTGAGTGGGATATCACTAGGTTTTTCTTTACTAATGATCACAGCATTTTTTTGGCCAGTTTTGGGCCTTGAACTCAGGGCCTGGGCACTGTCCTTGGACTTTCACAAGGCTCGAGTCTACCAGTTGAGCTACAGCACCATTTCTGGCTTTTCTCTATGTATATGGTACCTAGGAATCCAACCCTGGACTTCGTGCATGCTAGGTAAGCACTCTACCACTAGGATAAACTCCTGGCCCGATCACAGCTTTTATTATGGAGATCTCTCCATGTGATTTTTCCTTCTGTCTCTGTACTTCTGAGCCCTGGTTACTGCTATTTCCTTTCTCTCCTTCATGTTTAAGGCTAATAATAAATGGCACTATTGCTATTCCTAGGATACTACAGTATCTCCTGGGATTTCTCTGTATCTTGCTTGTATTTCTGTTACTGTTCCCCTTTATTAAACTCGACTCAGGTGTTGGAGATGTGGCTCCATTGGTAAAGCACTAGCCAATGAGTGAAAACAATAGGTACCAAGTTTGAGTCCCAGTCTTTGATCTTAAAAAACAAAAAAGAAAATAACAACAACTACAACAAAAAAACCTCTACTCTATATCCTCTGAATGTCACATGCTTTCTAGAGAGACCTTAAATATATACCTAACAAATATTATTATTTGCTTGTTTATTTCCATATATATATATTTACGTAAGAGGAAATACTATGTAAAAAAGGCCGTAGGTTTAGGACCATTACTACTGTGTCCAACTATGTGGAGAATTAGCTCCTAATCACCATCTCAGAACATTTACATTACAGCTGTATGTCCCTCACCAACTGAGCAGTCATGCTTTTTGTCCTATACCCAATAAACCATGAGGAACATATTCAGAGGCCATGACTCTCATGCCTACTCTCTCCCACAAAGTTAGTATCCTTGCTACATTCCAGCAACCTGGGAGGCAATGGTCTAAGGCATACTCTGCAACCTGGGAGGCAATGGTCTAAGGCATCTCTGGTTTGCTGTAAATCAGTTTGCACTCACTTGCTTCCCTTAGACTCAGTTTGCATAGAATGAACTTATATCCTTTTGCTTCCCTTGGATTCGAGTCTCAGGAAGCCTGGGAAGGGGGGTACAGTTAAGCCTCTGGGATTCCATGACAGCTGCCAGCATTCTGGCCTGAGTGTCTCTGCTCATTAACTGTGTCCAACCTGGAATGTATCATAGACTGTTGGAACTAGAAGAGACTTCTAAAATCAAATAGGCTAGAAGATCTTAACTTAGCATATACAGATGGACTGCAGGGAAATCCTTAACCTCTCTAGATTATAGCAAAGCTTCACTATCTGTGCACACATGTAATTTTGGGGCACAAACCTCATAGTTTTCATTAAATTCTCCACAGAGCTTTTGAGAAAAAGTGATATAAAGCCCAAATGATTCTATCCTAGCGTACTTTGCCTCTACCAAAGCAAACTAAGGGCTAGACAGTAGCCAGTCTGAACTTTGAATAAGACGTGAGCTTTCTTAAAACAAGCATTCTGTTCTCCTACTAAATTCCACAAATGTCCCCTACCATGCTTTGCACATAGCAAATGCTAGATAAGTATTCCATGTAACAGATAACTACAATAGTCTGTACAGACACACTCTTATTTAATTGACCTTACTAAACAGAATCTGGACTTGTGTGGGGCCCAGGGCCAATCTCAGAGCTTAATGGTGCCAAGGGATCAAGCAAGGTTTTTCCATCCCAGTTCTCTCTGATGAATGGAGTTCTGTCTCGTCCCTATTTTTCTGAGCCAACTTGTCCCCAGGGCCCTATGGAAGGGCAGGTGTCAGTCCTGGGCATGGACTCAGCAGTCCCACTCCAGTGCCTCTGCAGCTGTTCTCATCCTTGAGAGGCATCCAATGGGAACTGACATACAGTCATGGAAAAATGGCAAAAGAAAGCTAAGGAGAAAACACTTTTGAATATTTAGGGGTTTCCAGATTTTTAACAAGGAAGTGGCCCTGCCTGTCTCAGGTTATCGAGTCACAAGCAGCTGCTGGGAAAATAGGGCATAAGGTTCAAAGTCTTATTCCTCCTGTTAGCCCCTTGATTCCCCTCTTTCTCAAACCAGTGGTATATAGTATGTTACTGAGATTTCCTTCTTTATTTCCTTGCCTATAGTTTCCCTGTTTAGACTAAAAGACTTGTAATGTATACCTTATATACTATGTGTGTCAGAGTGAAATAAACTAACTTGAGTTCTAGTATCAGGTCTGTCACTTACTAGCAGTGTGACCTGTACAAGTCATTTAACCTTGATGTATTTTTATGCTTTGTTTATTAAAATTGAAACAAATGAATTAAATGAGGTAAGAGCACTTGGAAAACACAAAATAGTCAAAACTATCTTTGGTTCTTCAGCCTTAAAAGTTAAATTACTGTAAAAGTTGAAAAGAATAAATTTAACAGTCAGTATCTCAACTGATGTGTGACTTCCCAGGGTTCATTTTAATTCTGTCTTCTGGAGGAAACTGCAGAATGGGATGAGGAGTCACTATTATGGCAGTTAGGCTAAGACCACTGGCAGGATCTATTGACAGAAACACAACATTTTCCTAGAGTTTTATTATTTATTTATTTTTTGCTAGTGCTGGGCCTTGAATACAGGGCCTGGGCACTGTCCTTGGGCTTTCTCAAGGCTAGAGCTCTACCACTTGAGCCACAGCACCATTTCTGGCTTTTTTTCTATGTGTGTGGTACCAAGGAATTGAACCCGGGTCTTCGTGCATGCTAGGCTAAATTCCTGGTCCTTCCTAGAGTTTTATATGATACTTTACTACTCTGAGTCCAGTGAAAAGATTTTTCTAGGGCATCAGTGGAAGTCAGTCCCAATAAGACTTGCCAAAGTATGGGTAAACTGGCTTCAGAGAGGCTGGGAAGTCCCAGAGAAAGGTATCGAAGAGGGCACCAATGCCTCTCTTAGGCTTATTGCCTAAGCCCTTGGGATGTCACACACTAAAGCTAAGCTCAAGAAGGCAAATGAAATCAGAGGTATATATAGTATGAAGCTAATTGAAAGGACCTCCAGGATATTGAAACAAAAGCCATATAACGAATGATTGTTGTCCTTAATGTACTATGTTATATCTCATCTCCTTTGCTGTCCCTTGGGTATCTCATATTGTTACAGTATCTCACTTTGTTATCTGATATATTGAATTTATTTGTATTTGGTTATTTGAAATTTGATAGGGAAGGGGGGAAAAGCAATATGGGTGGGGGGTGGGGGGAGGGTAATGGGTACCAAGACATGTGAAAGGGTATCAATGTATGTGAATTAATGCACCTTCTATCCGGCAAATATCATGTAACCCTTTTATTAGTTACAATAAAAATATTAAAAAAAAGAAATCAGAGGTATAGTAGAGTTCCCAAGAAATAAGAGGAAGAGAGTAAAAGGGCAATAATAAATTGCAGGACTAATGTACTAAGACGAAGAAAAAGTTTCACACTGCATTATTTTTAAATATGATTAACAAACAATTGATTAGGAAACAAGTAGATGCAGAATTTAGTAACTAAGTCATAACAGGATAATGTGATCATGAATAGTTTAGAGATACCCATTGTTCTTTGATGTCCTTCATTTGAATTAAGATTTACTTATATTACACTTAAAATTACTGACAATAATAATGTTTTAAGTACATGACTCTGTACACTTGAAGTTAGTGTGTATACTGATGAACACATCAGGAGAAGACTCTACTCCTTTTTCTAGCAGTTGTAATAATATATAATACACACACTATACAGTTTATATACTTAAAGTACATAAATAAATGATTTAATGCATTATTAGTATTCTAAATTTGGTAAAAATATATCTAACATAAAATTTACCATCTGTCCATTTGTATATACGACTAATTCACCAGCAATAATAATACATTGTTAAACTAATACTTCTATCTAGAATTTTTTTTGCCAGTCCCGGGGCTTGAACTCTGGGCTTGAGCACTGTCCTTGGGCTTTCTCAAAGCTAGAGCTTTACAAATTGGGCCATAGCACCACTTCTGGCTTTTTAATATGCATATGGTACCAAGGAATGGAACCTGGGTCTTTGTGCATGCCAAGCACACACTCTACCACTAGGCCAAACTCCCTAACATCCTTTATTATTATTATATTTGTTACCAGTCCTGGGGCTTGAACTCAGGGCCCAGACACTGTCCTTGGACACTTTATGCCCAAGGCTACCACTCTACCACTTGAGCCACAGCAGCATTTCCAAGTTTTTCTGTGTGTGTGGTTCTGGGAAATTGAGCTCAGGGCTTCATGCATGCTAGTCGAGCACACTACTGCTAGGCCTTGCTCCTGGCCCTGATTTAAAAAAAAATATTTCCTATGAATAGAATCATACAATGAGTATCTTTTTATTTCTGGCTTATTTCACTTCACATGTTTTCCAGGTCCATGTATCACAATTGTGGCTGAAGAATATTCCATTCTATGCACCTGCTACATTTTGTTTAGCCACTCATCTGTTGGTGGACACTTGTGTTGTTCTGTTTGAGTTATTCTTCAGTGAATGCTGGCATACAAGAATCCTTTGTAGTTTGTTCTTAAAATTGCTTTGCATAAGGAACATAGGCTCAGTGGTTTCCCTCATTTGTCATAATCAGTAGAAACCTTGGGCTCTCCTAGCAGATATTTACAATAGAGCAAAACCTAGATACACAAGGCCATATAGTATGATGCTAAATGAAAGGACCTCCAGGATATAGAAACAAAAGCCATATAATGAGTGATTGGTGTCCTTAATGTACTATGTTACCTCTCATTTCTTTTGCCATCCCTTGGTTATCTCATATTGTTACAGTATTTTACCTTATCATCTGATATAGTGTGTATATGCTTAGTTGGTTATTTGAAATAGGATAGGGAAAGAGGGAAAACAAGATGAGGGGCGGGGGTGTGGGAAGGGAAATGGAGACCAAGACATGAGAAAGGGTATCAATGTTTGTGAAGTAATGCACCTTCTATCTGGTGAATATAATGTAACACTTCTATTAATTACAATAAAATATATGAAAAATGGCTTTATATATGTGTGTGTGTGTGTGTGTGTGTGTGTGTGTGTGTGTGTGTGTGTGTCTGCTGGGTCATATGCTAATTCTGGCTCTAGTTTGATTTTTTAAAAATTATTTTTTTTTTGCCAGTCCTAGGGCTTGACCTCAGTGCCTGAGCACTGTCCTTGGGCTTTTCCTCAAGGTTAGCACTCTGCCACTTTAGCCACAGCACCACTTGCAACTCTTTCTATGAATATGTGGTACCAAGGAATCAAACCTTCATGCATGGTAGGCAAGCACTCCACCACTAGGCCAAACTCCCGGTCCCTCCAGTTTGAATTTTTTTAAAGGGAAACTATAGCAAACATTTAAAATGCTTTGTTAAACTTGCAGAAAACAAAGAAAGTTGAAGGGAAAGGAGCCAGAAATTGTAGAAAGAGTAGCCGGCACTTTGTCAAAGCTTGGGGGAGGTAAAAGCCTATACCTACAATTTAATGCTTTGGATACTAATAGCCATGAGTATACACAATCTTGGGAAATTGAGAAATATAAAGGTGTGCCACTTACATTAAGTTAGGACCCATAGAAAAAGATTCACTCTAAGGAAAATGTAGTATATCAAGAACTTGACAGGAAAAAAGAAAAAAAAACACAAGTCATCTTTTCTCTGTTGTGAATATAGATGGAAATCAGAAATAATTAATACCATTATTACTGCTGCCATGCTTGCTTATCCTGAAGAATATTCTTGAGGATTCGCAACCTAATGATTGCTTTTAAACAAATCTGCGGTTCAATTTTTACTATTTGTGTAGCAAGGGAAACCATAGTAGACATAGTAAAAGTGATACTATATTATTAGTACCCCTTCCTGGCAGATGGTAGAAGAAAATGCACTTTGTTTTGAAGATTGCATATCCAATTTAGACCCTTCAGATTTTCCAAGGTTTTAGTTTAGCTAAATGTAATTGTATAGTAAAAACACTTTTCTAAACACATAAGGAAACAAATAAGCATGAGGGAGAATTAGTAGAAATAACATATTAGAATGCCAAGAGTTTCAAATACTAGAACTATCAGATACAGTGCAAAAATAACTATTATTATGAATTGTGTGAAAAATAAAATAGGAAATAAAAATGGGATATGAAAACAGACTATTCACTATGATCAAGAAAGTTTTGGAAAGAAATGCAACTTTAAATTTAAAATCTAATCAGTGAAATATAAAGTTCAGTGAAGGACTTCAATATCAAATTAAATACATTTGAAGAAATATAGTGGGAACTGGAAAATTTGATAACATTCTTCAGAGTATAGCACTGAAGGAAAAGATATGCAAACAAGATTAAGAGATATCCAAGTTAGAATGTGAGGATTAGACATGTGCCTAATTTTAAAATGATCCTAAAAGTAAGGCCTGAGATGTAATGAGAAATTGTGAGAAAAATAATATGTAGACAAATTGAAAAATATTCAGTATAGAAAATAATTTAAACAACACTTCATTTGTGTGATTAAAAAGAGTACAAAGACACATAAGTTCAAGATTGCTCAAGACTTAAACTGGTGATCTTTAAAATTAATTTTGAACATCTAGTCATTGGAATGTCTAGGAAGGGAAGCTTCTAGATCAAATGAACCAAAAGATTGAAAACACTGAAGTTACTGATGTGTTTGAGGAAGAGAAAGAAGGCAAATGTGATTGGAGCTTGCAAGCTAGCATATGTGGCAATACTCACTAGATAATACAGAGCCAAAGCAAAAAGTTGAAGTTTCATGCTAGCTATGGTTTCCAGGAAAGCAAAATGGAAGGTTTTAAGCGAGATGATATACTTGATTAAGATTACATCATAAAGATTTCATATGTAGTACAGAGTTAGTATTTGCCTACCATTTGCATGAAGCCCTGGATTCCAAGTCCAGTACCATATAAAAAACAAAGTTGTCAAACAGAATTCTGAATACACACAGTACATAGAGAACAAAATAGGTATATGTGGTGGTGGCTGGGGTATATGCTGCCAAGAGTCGATATGTATATGGAGTCCCATAACAAAGCTGTTAAAACGTACCTCAAAACTATAGCAGTAGCCATGGAAAGGGACAAAAATGACTCTTAATTTTCTGGTTTGGGACACTGGGAGAGTTGTACTACTAGTTATTGAAATGAGGGAAGCAGGTGGGAAGTAGGATTTGAAGAGAGGGGAAATAAAGTTTAGTCTTGGATATATTAAATTTGGGATGCCTATCAGATACCCAAGTAGAGATATTAAACAAGCAGTGGATTATGCATCTACAATTGAGGGGAGAAGTTGCCTTGTGTTGTATAATTTTGAGTCATCAGCATATTAATGGTATATAAAGCCTTAGGACTTCATATAATCAGTAAATAAATGTAAATAAAAAGGAAAAAGATCTGAGTGCAGCAATGAAATGTTCAAGAGCATGAATATCTGGCAGAGGAGATTGGCATCCAAAAGATTGTAATATCCCAAAATCTAAGAAAGGGAAGTATTTATGGAGGAGGGCTGGTTTACTTTATGTCCATATTGGCAGTGGTGTTAAATGAGGCAAGGACAGCAAGTAGCATTGAGCTTGAATACATGTTGATATTCACAAGAATAATCTTGTTGGAGAATATGTAGATGAAAGACTGATATGTATTGGGCTGAGAGAATTAGAGACAATAAAATAGAAGGGGTTTGAAAGCAGTAAAGAATACAGAAATGCAAGTGATATTGGTATTATTCAGCAGAGATTTTAATGAAGCTTGAGATGTGGAATAAAGTGACCTGTATTGAAAAGGGGGCACTGTACAACTAAGGAGCTGAATCCCAGGCCAAAGTATCACCATGTAAAACTCACGAGCAAAAGTCCAAGTTAACACCAAAGAAATATGTTTGATAACAAAGCCAGGTTCATCTTAGAAGTTGCGTAGCTCACCAAGACATCTTGATGCCAATCTCTGATTGTATCCAGTCCAGAGCTGGCAAGGATGAAATGTTTGAGAATAAGAGTGATTTTTTTAACTTTTATAAAATGCCTCATTTGTGTATATGATCATATAAAATGATGTTTAACAAAATGAACTCCAAAAAAATGGAAACAAGGTTTTTTTAAAATTGTTTTTGCCAGTCATGGGATTTGAACTCAGGGTGTGGGTGCTGTCCTCAAGCTTTCTTAAGGCCTAGTGCTTTCCACTTGAGCCACAATACCACTTCTGTGTATGTAGTACAAGGAATCGAACTCAGGGCTTCATGCATGCTAGGCAAGCACTCTACCACTAGGCTACACTCTTGGCCCATTGTTTGATTTCTTTACCATTCATCTTGTATATTAGTATATTTCTCTTGGGGAAGGTGAGGGGAAGCACAAAAATGGTGGGACACAGAATGAACTAATTCACCATACCCACTTGATATTATGGAGACATCTTGTAGAGGGCATCTGGAGGGAAAAACTGGGAGAAAATGAGGGAAGAGGTGATGCTGTTCCAAAAGAAATGTACTCAGTACCTGACATGTAACTGAAACCCTTTGGCATATGGTCTTTATGATAGCAATATGAACATGCGTCACCTGTGACAGTTACTGAATGTATCATTTAACTGCAAAGCTTGCTAGCCATTCAATATGTCCAGAGAATAACAGTTGGCAAGACTGGAAAGTCAGTGGGATTTACCTTCCTTGCTGCAAGGGTTCCTGTTCCCATATACAGTTTACCTTTCTCTTCACCTAAATTTTACTGCTGAGCAGTTAATTCTGTGTTTTATCTGTGTGGAAGCTTGACAGATGGATCTGGGCAATTGTGCTGTGCACAGCTTTGTAGGGGCAGATTATCTCTGTTACAATAGCCAACACAATACAGCTTTTTGTAGAGCTATTAGGAAAAAAAGTAATATTCCTGCCTCTGCCTTTGTTCATGCAGTTATGACTCTGGAATATTTAACTCCTTCATCCTAAAACCCACTTATTCATCCAGATGAAGTTCTGATGTCTTCTTGGTATAGTCTTCCACAGTTCTCATAATTATAAGTGTTATAATTGTCTTCTGTGCTTTCTTTTTGTCTTTTAATTTAAAAATAGTACAGTTTACCCACTGTATATTCTAGTTGCATATTATGCTGTCAGCTGTTTTGACACAGGCCTCTTTATTGTATATTTCCCTATGTCTCTCAACTAGTTCCTTAATAAAAGCTTAATGAGCGACACTAGTAGACTTGAATTTTTGGTAAATATATTTTCCAGGCTGAAAGTGTTTCTCATTGATTTACCAAGGCAGATTCTCCTAAGGTAACATTTCTGAATAATTAGGTAAGTAAAATGTAGTGTCTACTGCAGCAGGCATGTACAAAAGCAAACTGTCAGTATCTAATCTATGGACAGAGAATCTAATCAAGCTTAAATCAAGTCACAGAGTGAATTTTCCATTTAGAGCTAATAGACCTAAACCACTCCTACATAGTGATCAATTGTCTCCATTTAATCATTTGTACTTGGACATTTAAGTTACTGGGGATGCATATAATACACAGTCAAGTTGGCCTCCTTTCTCCCAACACTTGATTATTTTTTAAGGCAGAGCACTGAATTAATCGTTCAGTGTTAATGGGAGTTGATTTTATTGATTTTGTGCTAGTTAAGTAATTAATTATAAAGATAAGTCTCAGGCTTTTGGGGTCTTAGCCTTCAATGCTCAAATATGACTCATACCGAAGCTGATGTCAGCAAGACCTTTGCTCTCTGAAAAGGTTGGAAATGGTATCATAATGATCATCACTATAATGATTTTTGTATTTATTACTTTTCTTGCTACCTCATGATGGAAATTTTATCTCAAAAGACTCATTTTGGATAGAACAAAGAGAGGATCACAAAGGTTCAAAAGTTATGGACATATGATCATATATAATGTTGTTTATTAAAATGAACTCCTAGAAATGGAAATATGTTATTTTATATTATTTTTTTCTTCTTTGTTACTCTTTATTTTTATACCTTTGTCTTATAGGTAAGTTTATCCATTTGGGTGAAGATAAGGAGGAGCACAGAAGTGGTGGGACAAAAAGTGAACAAATGAAACAGTGGTACTCACTAAACACTATGTTGAAAATCAACCATACAACTTACAGTGGAGGGGAGTTGGGAGGGAAAAACTGGGAGAAAACAAGGGAAGAGATTACACTTCTAAAAGAAATGTACTCAATACTTGACTGTGTAACTGTAACCCCTTTGTACATCACCTTGACAACAATAATATCATAAAAAAGAGTGGGTCATTAGACAATTCTGTATTAACCAGCTTTAAGCTTTGTTGTCCAACAATAGGACAAAAGTATATAATGGCGTTGAAGTAAGATGTAAAACTCATCCCTCTCATCTAATTTGCAAAGTAATTAGCATAATCACATGAAGAATAATGTCTGAATTCAGCCAATTTTCCTCTCTTGTTTGTAAATTTGTATTTATGGTACTTTTCAAAGACAGTGCTAGTTGAGTTCTTCTTTCTTATTCCTATTTTTTTGTCTTTTTGAATGTGTGTAATGCTTCTGTATATTCCTTCTTTTCTTTTCATTCAGCTGAAGCAGAATAGCCTTGGCCAAATTCTTGCCATAAGTTCTCTATCAGGACCCATGGGGAGCTCCCACTTTGAGTCAAGGTCCAATATAGTGTATTGCTCATTCCTGTGTCCTGTTACCCAAGCTATCTATACATGTTTTGTACTGCTGAGTGGTTAAAATCACAAGCTTTAAAGTAAAAAAAAATAAATGACTATTTTTATTTATTTTTCCTTTGGGTAATTTACTTATTGTCTCTGGGTCTCACGTTTTTCATCTGTAAAATAGTGGTATCAATTATAATAAGTTTCAGGGGTTTGTGAGATAAAATGAGATGAGAGATCACAAATGATTAGCAGAGTGCTTGTCATAGAGTAATCATTCAGAGAATGGTAGCTCTGATTGTCATTACATGATTGTGGAATGAATGGTGAGGGACAAGTGGGCTGAAGAAGTGTACTTGATGAGGGTGAGATTCAGAGCTGGTAAGAAGCTTAATAGGAGCAACACTGGCAGTCTTCCAAGCTTCCCTCATTTCTCTGGCATGTAATAGATTACTGGAGGCTGAGCAATACAGATAACCTTCTAGTTAGTATCTTTCTTTCTTATAAGGCTTCCCTTCATTGGCTCAGGGAGCAAGGATTGAATAGACCTTGAGTAGGGAATGATATTATTAATATAAGCATTGTTCAAATGTAACATATTGCTCTCCGCACCCAGCAAGCTGTTGTTAGTTTGTGATCACTGTTCCTTTGGAAAGCCGTTGCTGACAGCTTGAATGAGATGTTTAGAACAATTAAAAACTGAACATTTATAAGCTAAAATGTTGGATATGCATGTTTTTGACTCTGTGGTTTCTCCCAGGGTTTCCCTGATGTGCTGGACTAATTATCAGATGTAATTAGGAAAGCTGAGAAGTGGGGAGACTTCAGGGAACAGCATACATTTTCAGGCATCTTCATTTCTTTGTGCAAAAGGGGATAAGGATACTGTTACTGTGACGAGGCAGTAACTCATAGGGCATTTGAGGGCAGGGAGAATTCTGGGATCAAGGCTTTACTAGGAAAACCTCAAGATCCATTGATCTCCATGAACTTTCAAGCAAGTTTCAAAAACTTTCAAGTTTTCCTATCTTGGTTTTTCAATGAGGAATGATATTCTGGGCCACTATCAGGGTTTTTTTTTTTTTTTTTTTTTTTTTTTTTTTTTTTTTTTAGCAAAAGCCCAATTTTTGTGTCTCCAAAGAAGTTTAGAAGTGGCTACTATGGGCCAGGAGTGTGACCTAGTGGTAGAATACTCACCAAGCATTATGAAGCTCTGAGTTCTATTCCTTAGTATCACATACCCAGAAAAAGCTGGCAGTGGTGCTGTGGCTCAAGTGGCAGAGCACTATCCTTGAGCAAAAAGTGTCCAAACACAGTATCCAGGATCTGAGTTCAAGCCCCAGGACTTAAAAAAAAAAGAAGTGGCTTGTAGATCTCATACGCACGACAAAAGGAATTTTTACCTCTAGGTCAACTACAGAGTCTATCCACCACAAACAGTCATATGCTTTGACTCTGACTTAGATCACTGGCTCCAGGATTGGGCAAGAAATACTTAGTTTTTGAGGCTCTGAGGAAAGGTGAGATTTATAGGACCATCTTGTGACTAACTTTTCTTTAGAGATGGCTATTCTATTTGGACATGGTCTTCTTTTTATTATGAATACATTGGAAAGCAGGCTACCAATCATGAAACAAAGAAAAACTGTGGCACTTACATCTTTACATGCTAGGTAGGGGTCATGGTGTGGGTTGTGACTGTGGTAGGTGTTTTGACACAAACAAAAATCTCTGTGATCTGGAGGTCACGGTTATCTTTTTGTCATCATGACATGAGGTTGTTTTGTCACAAGAACATAACATTCCAATCCAGTGTTTTCTGCTTTTTGTACAGGTAACCTGTCTTCATGATTTCTTTGGTGATGATGATGTATTTATTGCCTGTGGCCCTGAAAAATTTCGCTATGCACAGGATGATTTCTCACTGGATGAAAATGGTAAGTACAACCATTGGGCTTTATCATTTGATTGTTTCCTCCTGCTTCAAACCTATTGGATTTTCATGGGATTATGTGACCTAGAGAACTTCTAAGCACAGCCTTTCAAGAGAACATATGGATATTCTTTCTTGTATATATTAGTGGACATAAGTCATTACTGGCACATTTAGCTGTCTGGCATAAGGAATGTAACATGCAGGAGAATGAGATGTATAGAGGCAACATGGTTGTACACTGGTGTTTCTTTGCATATGATATGATTTCATAATGTTCCTGTTGCTTCATGTGGCATGTGATGGACAAAAAGTGGTCTGTCCTTACTCTTTAAATTACTCAGTTGTCCATGGGAAGGGATAACAATGTTGAAGAAGTAATATACCCACTACCTAATGAATGTAACTGCAACCCCAACAGTAAAATGTAATTTAGAAAAAAGAAACACTATATACTAACACTAAAAAATAAAAATAAATGTAACTGCAACCCCAACAGTAAAATGTAATTTAGAAAAAAGAAACAATATATACTAACACTAAAAAATAAAAATAACTCAGTTGTTGAAATTGTGTAGCTATAACCTCTGAGAAATAGCAGCCTCTCTAAGAAAATCAAACATTATATATCTTAGGCTCAGCTTGTCTGCCTCAAATGATTAAATTGACCTATAACTTATGACCTACTTCTGAATTCTTGCTCTTTTGGGGCCTGCAGTCCAGATGTTTAAGCCCCTAGTTTGGCCCAAGTGATCTGAAAGTTTACCTTGTGCCTCTGTCTTCAAGTTCCTACAAACAATGAAGTTGACCTTGTAGTTCTGAGCCACTTAGATCTATAGTAATATTCTAGTTCCCAGAAACTGATTATCTGGTGATAGTTGGACCCTGTGCTAAGCTATCTGTGTCATTTTGCCCCAGAATGCCGGGTCATGAAGGGAAACCCATCAGCCAATGCTGGCCCAAAGGCATCCCCAACACCTCAGAAGTGTTTGGGCAAGAGCCCTGCTCCTATGCGCCGAAGCAAATCTCCTGCTGACTCAGGTAACGACCAAGACGGTGAGTGTTCTTCTCCTAACTGTGCATGCTGACTTCTTTATGGAAGCTGATACCTTCTGCATGCAGAGGAATGACTTCCTCTTGTTCACTACTATGACCTCATGATCATCACCCATTTTCTCATTTCAGAGACTCAAGCATGTTTGCAGTCATGGATGCATAGCCACAGCCAGAAATCTAGTCTTATTTGCTGTGCTCATTGTAATACTTCATGTCATGGCTATCATCATTGTCGTTACCTTCAACAGCATGTGGCAAAAAGTATCCCATGAATTAAGCCAAACGTAATTCTGAAATGAAAAATCAGCATCAAGAACAAGAATGTAAAATACTGACATCACACAGTTTACCCATAATTGATGTAGTCAAGTTTCAACTTTGATGCTGACCTAAGAAAATACTATTACAACAACAAAAGAGAGTCAAGGGCATTATATGTATATATAGTTTATTTTTTTAAAGATAAGACCAATAGTTTCTTTCAATGGGAAAAGAGCACAGACAAGGTTCTGAAAACAGAGAGCTTTATCATATATTTTAGTGGATTATGAGTAATCTATAAATTGTGCTCAATGGATCACTGCCAAAGTATGAACTGTTTATCAGTCAGTGTGTAATCTTAAAGGTTTGTGCCAAATGTAAATTAACTATGCCACTAAGCAAACAATTTGGATCACCTGACCTTTCCTTTCAGAGCATTATTTCGTTTCATTAAAGGCAGCAGTTAGTGTTTTGATTTACATTCTGGCAGAAACTTCTTTTATGGTTACTTAGGAGTGAATTTGGGGCCTATGATTTGAATGTTGTCTCGTCCTTTTTACTGTGTGTGTGTGCGCGCGCATGCGTGCGTGCGTGCACATATGCACTCACCCATCCTGAAGCTTCACTTCAGGGCCTGGGTGCTGTCTCTGAGTTTTTGTGCTCCAGGCTAGTGTTTTACCACTTGAGTGGAAGCTCCTCTTCTCTATTTTTGATGGGTAATTGAAAACAAGTGTCTCTGCCCAGGCTGGCTTTGAAGCTTGATCCTCAGATTTCAGACTCCTGATTAGCTAGGATTACAGTCATGACCAATATGCTCCAGCCATTTTTCCTTTTCTTAATTTTTCCAGTAGGGTCTCACACAAACTTTGTCCCAGCTAGCCTCAGCTCCAAATTCTTCTATCTTCATTTCCCAGGTAGCTGACACCACAGACGTGCTCTGCAAGGCATACCTTGCTTTTGAGATAAGGTCTGACTAACTTTTGCCTAGTCTGGCCTTAAAGTATGATTTTCCTGCCTCTGCTTGAGTAACTAGTGGCAAGAACTCCATCTTATCTTGGGACTGTAGTTTGAATGGCATTGATTTGAAAGCAATGTAGTACATTCTTTCATAACAAATGTTTAAAATGAAAAGTTACAGAAGTCTAAATTCAGAAATGAAGTAGAGTCATGTACACACAATTTAAGTTATTTCCCCCAAATTTTATTATTACCAATTGGTTGTACAAGTGTGGGGGTGTTCATTTTGACATCTCAACAATCTCATAGCAATCTCAGCAATCCTCATTAATCCACACATGTGGAAATATTATTATTTCCACACATGTACATAGGGTATTTTTGCCATATTCACCCTGTTTGAATTCATCACAGTAAGAGAATTATATGGTCCAGAAAATGTGCACAATTGTCCTCCATGTGCTTAGGGACCATAGTAAGAATTCTAGCCTGAGACTGTCAGGCACGCACAAGGGCCCTATAATTTGTAGCACCTTGAGGAGGCTTTAAAATTCCTGCCCCTAGAAAAATATCCTGTTTTGCCTGATTCACACTGGCAAGAGTATATGTATCACCAGCCATTTCATTCTCAGGCAAAGGAAACTGAAGTGTGAAAAAGCATAATTCCATTTCTTTGCATACCCTGTTTCTCAACACTTGGAATGGTATCCTTCCAAATGACTACTGCTTGCTTAAAAATTCTTATTTATTGGTCAAGACCCCACATGGAGAATTTTTCCTTTCTCTGTGGTATCATAGCATGCTATTCACATCTCTGCAGAAAAATATACCACACCATGTTATAAATTGTGCGTTTGTCTATTCCCTCAACTAAATACAATGCTTCTCAGGGGCAAGGTGCCATGTTCCTTTCGAATCCTCAGTGGTGAGCAGTGCCTGACCCATAGTAGTAGAAGCTCAAGTAATGGTTTTTTTTAAATAAATAGTTGGACAAAGCACCTATTTCACCCAGCATGGTACTAGAGACTTTAACGCATTTATATAATGTTTGCTGAAGGAATAAAGACATATGTGCTTTGATGGCATCTCGTTCAAGAATACAGAAGAGCACATGGGTATAAGCTAAGTGAATTTATATTGCTTAAACTACGAAGATCAAGGTTTTAACATTTGGTTTGTGAATAAAACTATTTGGACAATTTCTAAGTAAAGACTTACAAAAAACCCTTAAAACATTTGTTTAAGACTTACAAAGTCTGGCATTAGTTGCTTAGCTTATCATTTTTTTCAGTACCAGAACTAGCTGTTTCCTGCTGTGAAACAAATTACCCCAAGACTTAGTGGATTAAAATAAGCTTTTATTATCTCATGGTTTCTGTGAGTCAGGAACTCTGCAGAGGCTTAGCTATATGGTTATGGCTCAGAATTTCTAAAGCTGTTGTGGTTAGGGTGTAATCATCACAAGGCTCAAGTGGAGCTGTAGGATCAACTTCCAAGATGGCTGTGAGCATGCTCTCTTACTGGAGTCAGTGATTCAAGAGAATGCAGAAAGAAGATGCACTGCCTAGTCTCAAAAGCAAGAGTGTCATTTCTCATTTATCCTAATCTTTAGAAGCAGTCAGTAAGTACAGCAAACATTCAAAGGGAATTGGGCTATATGTCTTCAAAGGAGGTATAGAAGTAATGGATCTGCTTTTTACACCATCATATAACTCATTCATTAGACATTTTCAGCTGGTATCAACTTTAAGTAAATAGATCCTTTTTGAAAACTGTATTCAATTGGTTACCCAGAAGATGTGAACACAACCACCTGTAATTTTACACAGCTAAACATATGTCCAATCATTTATATTTAATTTGTTACAGAGTTGCACTTCTACAAAATACACACTTCACTGACAAAACACAAGCAAGAATGCATTGGACTCAAGGAATATTTGTCAAGTTGAAAAGTTATAGCAACATCTAATCTTAGGGGACATCCCTTTAAGAAAGCCCTGTTATGATATGTCCTACTTTTCTAAAGTGAGGCAAATTTCTTACCTTCTCTAAGATTTAGTATGCTTTTTTAGATAAGACAGAATTTGTATACCTACAAATAATATTTTCTGTTATTGTCAGTTATTTATAATTTAGAGCAATATAAAACAGCTCTCCTTGGTTCAGAATGAAATGATATAGACAATGTAGTTTGAAATTGGCCTTAAGTTACTTCTTAAAGGTGTTTGAGATCAAAGAAGAAAGAATCATCCTAAAATGCCAAGTTACTTTCTTAGTTTTTAGTAAGAGAAATAGGCAGAGAGGTACACATTTAGCTTATGAATAAAGGTGTTGGGTGAGACCAGACATCTTTGTTTTCTTTTAGGCCATGTCTGGTCTCTATTTCTGTCTCACACTAATCTGTCTTGGATCTGCAACTTGTAGAAGAGTTCACAAACCTCCATGTAGACTAACTAAAGGTTGTGAAGAGACAAATTTTAACTACCTTTCTCCGAAGGAAAAAAGAATAGCCAAAATTTTTCCTCCACATTAGAGATTCAAACAAAATGGTTCAGTTCAAAATCCGTTAATGTTTGGATGTTCTTGTTCACTAGAAAATATATGAAGTTATACTGAGTTGAACAGATTTGTTCATCCTTAATATGCATATATATGGTCCACTTCATGGTTCAGCTAATATCTCAGTTCAGCTTTACTTGAAATTTTGTAAACTGATGCAGTTTGGTCTGTAATGTGCATCACAATTTGATTCCTTAGTCTTTAAGCTCTTTTCTATTCGGCCCTGTGAATAAATCAAAACCTTACTTCAAGTTCACTTATTCCCACCAGTATTGCATTTTTCTCCGATGAAATCTGTGTTGCTAAGCTCTAAACATCAGCGAAGGAAGGTTTGGTTGTTCATATCCTGTGCTCATTTTTCCTGAGCACAGCTGATAGTATCATAGAACCCAAGTCACATTCTCCATATCTCTATGTACTGAGCAGTCCAGGGAGCTGTGGTAAGCAGGTAAAATCTGAACCCAGGACACTTCTATTGGCTATCTGAAGAAGGTTCGTGCAATGCCATAATTTTTTTTAACCCTACACTTGCCATTTTGATAGGCTAGCCAAACAAGCCTGTCTTCAGATCTAAACAATGGCATTTCTTGTATAACTTCTTCGGTTTCTATTTGAATTGAAAGAATAAAATAGCTTGTTACTGAGAAGGAATTTTCCTTCCTTCTTTCCCCTCCTCTCTTCTCTATCTCTCTTTTCCTTCCTTTCTTCTTTCCTCTCCCCTCTTCTTTCTACCTTCCTTCCTTCCTGCATTTCTTCTTTCCTTTCTTGCTTTGTTTCTTTTTTTATTGTAATTAGTAAAAGGGTTACATGATATTTGCCAGATAGAAGGTGCATTAATTCACATACATTGATACCCTTTCACATGTCTTGGTACCCGTTTCCCTCCCCCCCCCACACCCCCCACCCGTCTTGGTTTTCCCCCCTTCCCTATTAAATTTCAAATATCCAAATACAAATAAATTCAATATATCAGATAACAAAGTGAGATACTATACCAATATGAGATAACCAAGGGACAGCAAAGGAGATGAGAGACAACATAGTACATTAAGGACAACAATCATTCATTATATGGCTTTTGTTTCACTATCCTGGAGGTCCTTTCAATTAGCTTCACATTATATGTCCTTATGTATCAAGATTTTGCTTTATTGCAAATCTCTGCTAGTAGAGCCCAAGGTTTCTACTGATTATGACGAATGAGGGAAACCTTTGAGCCTAAGTTCCTTTGAGTCTGGCTTACTTCACTTAATATGATTTTTTCTAAGTCTTTCCATTTCCTAACAAATGGGGCGATGTCATTCTTTCTGACAGCAGCATAGAATTCCATTGTGTACAAATACCACAACTTGTTGATCCACTCATCAACTGAGGGACATCTAGGTTGGTTCCATATCTTTGCTATGGTGAATAGTGCTGCAATGAACATTGTTGTGCTAGTGGGTTTAGTATGTCCTTGTTTCTGGATGGTTGGGTAAATGCCAAGTAGTGGAATTGCTGGGTCATAGGGGAGTTCTATGTTTAGCCTTTTGAGGCACTGCCACACTGCTTTCCATAGTGGTTGGACGAGTTTGCACTCCCACCAAGAGTGTAGTAGTGATCCCTCCTGGCCACATCCCCTCCAGCATCTGTTGTCATTCGTTTTCCTGATCCTGGCCATTCTAACTGGAGTGAGGTGGAATCTTAGAGTTGTTTTGATTTGCATTTCTTTTATGACCAGAGATGTTGAGCATTTCTTCATGTGTCTATAGGCCATTTTTGTTTCTTCTTCAGAGAAGACTCTCTTTAAGTCTTTGGCCCATTTTTTAATGGGATGGTTGTTACTTTGGAGGTTAGTTTTGGAGTGATTCAATTTTTTGAGTTGTTGATATATTTTAGATATGAGGCCTTTGTCCGTTGTTTGGTTGGTGAAGATCTTCTCCCACTCTGTAGGCTTCCTGATTAGTTTACTAGCTATGTCCTTTGCCATGCAAAAGCTCTGCAGTTTAATGCAGTCCCACTTATCCAGCCTTTCTCTGATTTGTTGTGATTCTTGGTCCTTATTAAGAAAGTGTCGACCTGTGCCAAGGAGGCCTAGTGTATCTCCTATTCCTTCCTGTAGAGTTTTCAGTGTGTCAGCTTTTACCTCCAGGTCTTTGATCCATTTGGAGTTAATTCTAGTGCAAGGTGACAAAGAAGGATCCAACTTTAGTTTTCTGCAGGTGCTTAACCAGTTCTGCCAGCACAACTTGTTGAAGAGGCTGTCTTTCTTCCATTCTATTTTTTTGGCTCCCTTGTCAAAGATTAGGTGGCCATAGGTCTGTGGTTTAATATCTGGGTCCTCAGTTCTATTCCATTGGTCTTCAGGCCTGTTCCTGTGCCAGTACCAAGCTGTTTTGAGAATTATAGCTCTGTAATAGAGTCTAAAGTTTGGAATTGAAATTCCTCCAGCGCTGTTCTTTCTGCTAAGAAGTGTTTTTGCTATACGGGGTCTTTTATTATTCCATATGAAATTTTGGATTGCCTCTTCTATTTCTTTAAAGAATGACATTGGGATGTTGATGGGTATTGCATTGAATTTGTAGATTTGCTTTGTTTCTTTCTTCCTTTCTCCCCTAGGAGGCTAATTACTCACCCTGTTATTATGAAGGAACTGAATTGTGATAATTAGTTTGTTATTGTTCAACAAATGTCATTGTTGTAGCAACCAGTGCTTTCTACCTACTGGAAGATAGATATGTGTGTATATTGCCAAAAGGAAAACGTCTAAGATTCCAAAGTTCCCAGAAAAAGAATGATTTCTCTACCAAAATGAACATTCTTTAAAAAGAGAGTCAAGGGATACAAAACAGGAAGATTAAATGAGAAAATCTGATGGGAGCCCTTCCCTGCTGAACATGAGCAGCCTGATGAAAGTCATTCCAGACAGACCAATTCTGTTCAAGTGAAATAAAAAGTGGGCTACAAAAGAAAATCATAGATGGAGTTTAAAAAAATTAGTGGTCACACTTCTAAAAGTCAGAATAAAAGATTAAATTAATTCAAACATGTTTAACACTATATTCATGGTGCTGTAATATCAACTTAGAATCAATCTAAGACATTATCATGATTGTATTCTTTGAAGTTGAGTTGTATTTTATACTTATTAAGCACAACACAACCTGGCTAGCCACATATCATATGATCAGCAGCCACATATGATTAGTGGTCGTGGTGCTAATCCTTTTCTTCTCCAGCAGTTCAGGGTAACAATTCCTCCCATGAATGAACTGCTGTGTGCTTTGCAAAGGATTATGATCTCCTAACTTGTCCCTCATAATAGCACTGTGAATGAGGCTGAAAAAGGGTAAGTGTCTGGTAGTTTTTACTCTAGATTGAGGTAGTAGAGGTAAATAGGTTCAGCATGTTACAGTCTTTCTAGTGTTGAACACAATTACTTTAGCACTCAAGGACCATAACCCAGCTCTCCTTCCCAGCAGTGTCCCACTGGCTTGAGAGAGTGTGAACGTTCAAAAGGACTCTCTTGGATAGACCTTCATTCTCAGCTTCCTTCTCTCTCTCTCTCCATCTCCTGCCTAGGGATATGGGATAGCAAGGGGTGTGTGGTACGGTGTCTTTGGGCAGCCTTTAGCATAGTTCCATAAGTAATATGTCTTTCTTTCCTGTGCCCCATCTTACATATTCTATCATGTTATCTACTGTCATTCCAAGTAGAAGAGCTGGACTTGTTAGTATTGTGGGAAGATGAAAACCTCCCCAGCTCCCTTCTCCAGTGTGATTCTTTTAAATACTTCAGCTTATGCCCTATTTTGCTGAACTAAGTAAAATTTTCTATCACCATTGAAAATCTCTTAGAATATAGTGGATTAGACAAAACAGTGACGGTAACTGAGAACCATGTACTGCTCCAATCCTACAATAAGAGTCTTATCAGCCTACTCTAAGCCAAGGACTCTAAGCCAAGGATTCATTACAATTGAATCTCTAAAGTTTTGGTAGAGTACCAAGTAGTTCTAAGTGCCGAGAAGAAAAAAATAAAATATTTTGTTACTAAGGTATTTGTTTTATTTGGATATTTGTTTAGCTAGTATACATGCAAATACTTCAGAATTTTATTATCACTGTGATCTATAAGCTAATCTATAAACAAATCTATAAACTAATCTATAAACTAATTTAAATCACTATAGGAATCTACATGTGGTATTGTTAGCTTTGTTTTAGAGATGAGGAAACTGGATTAAGTAACTTATCCAAGGTCACTCAGACTCACTGTCCTACAAACATGTTCTGAGCAGAGCAACCTTCAACAGGAAAGAAATTACAGTGTGACTAGCATTGTCAGACCTTACCAAACAACCTAGCCACTTCAAGTCCCCTTAACATGAGTACTCTTCTTGAGGAAAACTCATCTGCATCCAAATATTGCAGAGTTGGGTATCACTAAAAGGCTTACTTCTCTTTTTTGAAAGGATTCACAACTTCCTAAGACTCTTTAGAATATTAGATTTAAAATTCAAATTTCATCTTCTAAACCAACAATATCTCACAACCTATGTGATTTTTGGTTGGCCTGACAAGCAACCCAAAGACCAAATCATTGAAAACAATTTCTGGGTTCTGTATTCTTGCTTTCCTAATGGATGGGTCTAAGGAGATGGACAAAGGATTTCTTTTGTGCAAAGACAATTAACCAAGTTAACTCAAGGGAGGGAATAAATATGTATGTGAAAACCATAGAGTCTGCTTCTCTTGGCCTCATTTTGAAGTAAGTCTAAATCAACTTGACACCACTTGCATAGCCTTCTAGAAAATTTCCCTGGATATGTGAAGAGGAAACAGTTTCTTTGGGCTCAAATGAGGGAAGACAGCTTAAGGCATCTCAATTTGAAAAAATGATGAAGTAGCTGAATTATGCATTGAGATGTCCCACTGTAAGGCATTGGGATACAAGAGAATATTATGCAGAAAATGAGTCACTAAAGATCATAGTGAAACTAAATGATGGGTGATTGTTTAGTCATCTTGAAATAGATTCTGTGATCAGATCCTGAAAGCCACCATCCAGGGAGGAGAGGTTAAGAGTTTATATATTTTAAACAATGTATACCCTTATCTGAATCATTATATCTTTGTTTATCCTTTCTCAGGATTACCATGAGAATAATGAAATGATTTGAAAATAAATGTAGAATGGTAACTACAATAGTAAAAAGGATTCTGGAATAATCATAGATTTTTTAGTAAATGGCCTATTTAGATTGACCAATATTTTAGAAAAGACATCAAATTAAAAATCAGTGGACTTGTTTTTGAATTGGGTTCAGTGTTAGTCTCAGTATTAGGAAAGGCCTATCATGATAGCTCATACCTATGGACTTAGCTATTTGGGAGGGAGAGATCTGTGTTGTTATGGCTTAAGGCTATTCTGGACAAAATATCAGTAACCTAAAGCAAGAAAGGACTGGAGGTATGCCTCATTTAAGTACATGACCCTAAGTTCAAATTCCAGACAAGAGCAAACTGCAAAAACAAAAACAGATAGAATGAGGTGGAAAGCCAGGACTAAGTGAATAAACAATGAACATTAAGTCAGTTTGGTCCTAGTTACAGCCTGAGAGAAAAGCAAATGTTGAGCTGACCCTGTTTAAACCATTCTGGTCAAGTGAATTTCAACCCAGAAAGGATAATACATTTTGCCTTACTTACTGCCTATAGGACTTTTTATTCACAACCTCTAAACCACTTACACCCAATTTCCCAGCAGCGGGCTGGGAGTTTGGCCCAGTGGTAAAGTGCTTGCCTAACATGCTCAAAGACTCAGGTTCAATTCCTAGGCAACACATACATAGAAAAAAAAAGCTGGAAGTGGTGCTGTGGCTAACGTGGTAGAGTTCTAGCTTTGTGAAAGCCCAAGGACAGTGCCCAGGCCCTGAGTTCAAAGTCCAGGATTAGCACAAAAAAAAAAACTTCCCAGCAGCTACATCTTAGTTTTCAGGGATTCCTCAATACAGCTTCCAGACAACGGGAATCCACAGTGTGTAAGCTCAGTGGTAACTCTTCCTGCCTGGTGACTGATGTATCCTCAACCAAGCAGAAAATGTACTCCCATTGTTCTTTTGGAACTAACCTTCCCCCACCAACCTAATCCTTACTCCTGGGGACCTATTTTTCTCCTCATATATTTAAATCCTTGTCTTTGAGGTAAGTTGGCCTATGTGCCTTACCATCCATCCTGCTTAGGCTTGCCTTGGTCTGTTCTGACAGAAAAAGCAGACAAAGCCAGGTTGCTAAGGATGAGTGCTAGGGCAAGGACAAGCAGAGTCCTTCAGAGAAGTCAGTGAGACAAGGCTAGATGGAGCCAAGCTTGGCAACTGTGCTATATAGCTGAAAGGCATCACTTAAGAGAGGTGACAGACAGGGCACAAATACCATCCTCCAAGACAGGTCCATGGCATGAAGGTAGTTATGCCATTCTGGCTCTTCTGCCTTCTATTGTTTCATGGTATTGTGGGTTTGTCCAGCTGCTTTGCAAAATGAAGACAAGCTCTTGTTAACCACTTTCCAATTAAACCAAATGAAATAGGACAGAGGCTTTGAAGATGGCTGTCAGCTTTGGTGTCTGTCTTTACCTTCTTATTCCGTTCTCTGTCTTTACCTTCTTATTCCTTTCTCTTTGATCTGCGATAGCCTCACATCTTTCTCCTCATCCCTTGTCAGAAAATTGTCAATGGAAGGAATTCTTGAAGCAAATAATTTTAAAGAGGGAATGGCAAAGCAATGAATCAATGTACATAGGTTGCATTTGAATCCTGACTGCTACTTCCTCTATTTGGAACAAGTTGTGTGTGGGGGTGGGGTGGGGGGGTGGAGGGTGATACGTTGCATGAAAGAGAGGGTAAGAGTGGGTAGAACAGTGAGCAAGAGCTAGTCTAAGTAGAAAAAATGGCCTAAAATGTAGCTGCTAGTCCCACAGATAAAGCTTGCTCTGCTCTTATCATGAATATTTCCAGAGGATATCATCTTTCCACATCACTTAAAATTGTAATTCCTCAGTTTTTCAGAAATTCCACATTAATAGTGAAGGTGAAAGACAAACCAGTATGTTGGTTAGTGAGTTGTTTCAAGTGCAAGTGAGCAGAAAAATGAGCACTTAGGCACCTACTTACTGGCTTTAAGTGTTCATTCACTCAACTCTCATAGCTCTTGGAAAGACTGTCCTTTATCACAATGACATGTTTAGTCAACAGCTATAGAGCCCTCTCTCTAAGGTAGGCAAACCTTTAGACATTGGGTTCTCAGAAACCATTAAGGCCCTTACTGTAGAGAGGCAGAAAGAACCTTCAGAACCATAAGTAGTGTATTATTGGAGCTCAAGAGCATGGACTATATTCAGAGGGCTGGAGGCAATACTGAGTAGAGGCATATCTATACAGACAAAAACATAGATTAGTGTTTGGTAGGGGCTGGGTAGGAGAGGAGTTGCAGAGAACTAGAAAATGCCTACTAATTGGTAGGAAGTGAGCAGGAAAGGAGGGACAGAGTTTGACAGTGGGACTTCCTGTTTCTGCCTGATCACATGTCACCAAAAGTGATGTGCCCAAGCCCAAACCACCCATACTTTTACCCCTTTCATGTAAGGCCTACAACTTCTCTAGGTTTCACTTATGTTCTCTATGAAATTATGCAAGGCAAAAAAATAATACTTTGCTAAACTACCTCTGAGATGTAGAGTCAAACCTGGGAATGAATATAAAAAAGGATTGGAGAAAAACCTGAAGGAGAGGGCATGGGGGTTGGGGAAAGGGATGTTCCTTGCTCTGCACAGAGGTCTAATAAACTGAGGATTGCAGTTCTTGCCCTTTGAAGCAATGTATCTTTTTGTCCTTATTCTGCTCTTCAAATCACTTGTCTATGTTTCTTGTTTAAATGTTCTTAATATGTCTTAGAAGGGAAGGATAACATTCCTTTGTGTGTTTTTTATTTTTATTCATTTTCTTTTGCCTTTGGCTAGCAAATGGAACCTCCAGCAGCCAGCTCTCTACTCCGAAGTCTAAGCAGTCTCCTATTTCTACACCCACCAGTCCTGGCAGTCTCCGGAAGCACAAGGTATTATGTCTCTTATACCTTACTAAACCCCTTTGCATTCTGTTTCTTTATTGGAAGGGTGGCAGTTTTCTTATATATTCTACTTCAATGTACAGTGACACCAGAATTCCATTTCATCTGGCTCCATTAACTTTATTTCCTGAGACTCTCAACAGAATCTAAACTTCCAGTTATAATCTCAAGTACCCATTCTGAGGTAACGATGTAACCAAGCCATGATTATGGCATATGTTTAGCTCTTGTCACCTTAATTAAGTGAAACAGAAGGTGTTGAAGGAAGCTTCTATCATCAGGTGGCCCACGAATGGAAATAATGTGATAGTAAAAGAAAAGTTGCACTGAGTTACTCCCTTTCAATTCAGCAGACACCAATAAAAAAATGGGCCTTGGTTTCACTGGACTGTGTATTACCAGGCAGATTTTGGTGCAGTATATGAAATATTTGCACAAAAATATTATAAGGACCAAAGGCATCATTTAGACCCCTTGTACTAACTAGAATAAATACATCATTAAAATACATAGGAGTTTAAGAGCTGGAGGCATAGCACAGTGGTACGAGATTGTCATTTTATATACAAGGAAAATGAGACACAGCCAAGTTACTTCCTAGGGCAAGTTAGTTATAAAAACTGGTACCCAAGTCATCACAAGTGGTACTTGAAAGTCAGTTCAAAGCTGTCTCTTAAGAGGACATTGTGTTACATCACTTTCTCTGCTCAGTGACCTTGTGTTGGTAACTTCAACTCTGCCATGTTAAGAGGAATTACATCATAGAAATCAGGGGTAAAATTCTGTAACTTAAGATAATCATTTTCACAAAGAAAGTCTGTTAGCTTTGAAGAGTACACCACTCTCTGACATCCATTTTCATTTCCTTTTCTCTAAATCAGACTTTTCATTTCCTGGTTAATCTGACTCTTACCAGTTATATTGTTGTGAATTCCTATTCCATTCCTTTAATAAACTCTTTAACTTTTAGAGTTGACCTTTCTAATTGTGCCAGAGCTGTTTGGCTTCAAGATTTGCTGAATTGTCTATGCAGAATGTGTTATCCCAGAGCTGGCTGTGTTATGGAAAGCTGGCTGAAAATTACACTTATAGTCAGTTTTCAGTTATCAGTGAGCACCAAACTTGTTAATATGGACACTACAAAATAGAACAGCCTATTTCTGTTGTTCTAATACCTGTAAAGAACATTCTATACCACAATATCTCTTCCATTATATTTGCCAATGACTTTGTGTTCTACTTTCTCTTTGGAAAGAGCCACTTTTCTCAATACCTTCCATTACAACTTCCTCCAAAGTGCTAGAGGCAGCTTGAACATTTACTCTGCACACTCACATCAGTCAGTTTTATATCACCCATGTCCGCTTCATTTAGGCTAAGGACTGATCATCTCCTAAGCGCACTAAGGTGAGTGAGTATGACATTGTCAAACTCTTTATCTTGGCTGTTCTTACAGGCACTTGTGGTTTGGTTATATGTGGGGGGTGGGATGTGGAGGTGTGGGTATGGGTGTGAGTGTGAGTGTGATAATAGGGTTTAGTCAATTCTAAAACCATCTTAACCCTTGAAAAATTCTGAGCCACACAGATGCCCTCATTCTCAAAATTTTAATGTATCATTTTACATTTAAATTAACTATTGTTTGTATAATTCCTGGGATTTGAACTTGGGGCTTGGACACTGTCCCTGAGCTTTTGTGCTCAAATCTGGTGCCTTACCACTTGAGTCACACCTCCAATTCCAGCTTTTTAGTGGTCAGTTAGAGATAAGAGTATCACAAACTTGCCTTTCCAGGTTGGCTTTGAACTGTGATCCTCAGATTTTAGTTTCTGGGTAGCTAGGATTACAGGTACCTGGCATTAAAATTATTCTTTCAGGCAATAATGCAAACATGAATTAATAAATCTAGAGCAAGCACTAAAATAAACATTTATTGGGGGACAGGAGTTTAGAATAGTGGTAGAGTGCTTTCCGGGCATGAATGAAGACCCGGGTTCAATTCCTCAGTACATATACATAGAAAAAGTCAGAAGTGGTGCTATGGCTCAAGTGGCAGAGCTCTGGCCTTGGGAAACCCCAACAATAGTCCTCAAGCCCTGAATCCAAGCCCCAGGACTGGCAAAAAAGTAAATTAATGAGCACTTAATGTTATATGCTGAGCTGTTTCTTTGTATAAAATATAATTTAATTTTTTTGGTTTTCTGGTGCCAGGAGTTTGGCCTGATGGTAGAGCGCTTGCCTAGCATGCACGAAGACCCAGGTTTTTGATGCCTCAGTACCACATAAATAGAAAAAATCCAGAAATGGTGTTATGGCTCAGGTAGTAGAGCTCTAGCCTTGACAAAGTCCAAGGATAGTGTTCAGGTCCTGAGTTCAAGCCTCAAGACTGGCAAAAATATTTGGTTTTCTGCATGCCATGCTATTTTTATAAACATATCTTTATGTTACTCGTAGGTTTTAGAGAGCTAGAGCAATTCATATCAATTTACCAGTTCCTTATATGGTGCCATGTTTATTTTATTTATTTATATTTATTTATTTTTTACCTTTCTTCTTTTTTGCCACATTTATTTTAGTTTTGCATTTTCCCTCTATGATCATGCACACAAAACCACACATATACTCATTAGACTATTTTTCAAACCCATCAGATTAACTTGAAAATAATATGCCTTTTTACCTTTAAATATTCAGTATATCTAATAAAAGATATATTTTATGTTATAATCACAGTACAATAACCAAAGCTATGATATTTAATACTGTCATCATTATGCAGCACATATTCAAGTTTTATCAATTACTTTAATAATGTTCTTTTTTATTTTATTATTTTTTGCCAGTCCTGGGGCTTGAACTCAGGGTCTGAGCTCTGTTCTTGCCTTTCTCAAGGCTAGAGCTCTACCACTTGAGCCACAACACCTTTTCCAGCTTTTTCTATGCACATGGTACCGAGGAATCAAACCCAGGTCTTTGTGCATGCTAGGCAAGCACTCTACCACTAGGTCAAACTCCTGGCCCACTTCAGTGATGATTTTTTTCTGGTCTAAGATCTAATCTAAGATCATAAATCATGATCAGTTACAATGTCATTTTATTCTTTTGTAATCTGAAAATTTCCTGAACCTTTATATTGTATATTGTAGAAATGAAAAGTATAGGGTGGAGTATAGGGTGGTTATTTGATAGACTCTCTTTGTTTTTTTTTGTTGTTGTTTGTTTGTTTTTTACCACGAACCCTTGCTCAGTTTGCTGGCTCAAATATGACAGTCTACCACTTGAGCCATCTTCATCCTGGATTTTTCCTTGGAGAATCCAATCCAGTCTGGCTTTGAACCTCAGTCTTTCAGGTCTCAGTCTCCTGAGTAGCCAGGATTGCAGGCATGAGCCATGCATACCTAGCTTTATCTTTTAATTTGGGCTTAAGTTTTCTCATGACTGGAATCAGGTGATACATTTGGGGCAAGAATATCATTTAAATGATATCGCATCCCTCCCACTGCAACAGTTTCATGTTTTATACCACCAGTGATAGAGGCTGATTGTTCTGCCTGTGCTAAAAAATGATTTGTGGTCAGTCTAATCCCCCTGTGCCTCAGTTTCCAGCTTTACACCACTATTTTACCCAGCTCTCTGAACCTTAACACAGTCAATATCTCTGGACAGTGTCCTTTAACATGTCTCATGTGAACTTCTGCCCAAATGGACCTGAAAGGTGTGAGTCATGGTGGAGACAGGAAGCAGGTGGAGGAGGCCATGACTTTCCTTCTGTGTACTTGGAAACAATCTTGAAATCCCAGCATCCCTTTGGTAACTTTTGATGGCTGTGGCAGGCCCTAAACAGTAATCAGACTTTTGGCTTCTCTTGTAGAGCAGCTCATGGAGAATCCTCTTTAATGCAGCTGTAATGGGGTTAGCCAAAGTCCACATACTCAAGTGCTACAATATGAACACAAAGTAAATCTTGGAGTTGTTAATGAGAACATTTTGGTTTTCTCCACTGCTTTAACCTTGTGTGATGCCATTTTCTCATTTACCATTATGATATTCCTATGGAGAAGTTGAGGTGAATAGTATTCCCAATTGTACTGATTTGAAGAAAGAAGTGTAGAGAGATTACAGAAAAAATTTACTGAAGACATCACCTCTTAATGATGTTCAAAAAAAACCCCTAGAAACAGAAAAACTCGTCTGTTCAATTAACTTTTTCAGATGACTTCATTCCACTTAGGAAAATTGAAGAAAAATATATTTAGCATATTATCTGAAGATGTATCACACAGACATACATAGATGTATATGAATATTTGTGCTAAAGATCCCGATTGTTCGTCCTCCTCCATGTGGTTGGAGTGATAATTTAATGAACAAACCAAAGCCTTGACCCTGAAATCAGACACAACTAACTCTAATACTCAGTGGCCTTGCCTACTATAATGAGAGGTAACAAAAGGACTGTAGGAGCAAGAGTAAGACTCCACAGAGTAAGACTGGGGGAGGGTAGGAGATGGGGAAATATGTTCAAAGACATGACATTTAAATAGGATCTTCAAGGCTAGGTAAGCTTTTGATTGCTGGTATAGAGATCAGGCATTCCAACTTTGAAAAACATCCATAAGAGCAAAGCCACATTTCCACGAATGTTCAGGGAACATTCAAGAAATAGAAAACCCAGACCATAAGCCAGATTTCTCAAAAGTCCTTCATGACTTTCTTTGGACTATAAGATCCTTGGACCACAAACCAACTTTTTTTGTTTTCTCTATTGCAATTGTATTGCCAGCACAGCTGTATTTGTTACATTTTGTTCTGTAGGGCTCCAAGGGACTAAGAAAATGAATTTCAGGTGCAAATTATTTGTATTGTCAAGTAATATGTGTGTTTCTGTATTTTTACATATCAATCAACAGAAAGAGAATTTGGACATAATTACTTTTCCTGAACACTCTTTTACCCATACAGGGAAATAAACTATAAATAGGAAATAAATTATCAAATAGAAAATAAATTAATGGAGAGCAGAAGTTTAGAGGTTCGTACCTAGGTTTAGGTTCATGGATTCTCTCCATAGCCTTACATATCCCCACCTTAAGTCAGTATTGAATTCTTAGATGCTTACTAAACAGCTAAAGTCTGGAACAATATTCTCATAGAATTATTTCCACCAACCAATTCCACTAAGTGTCTGTTACTTGACAAGTTAGAGCAGAAGTGAATGTTGTAAGACTCACAGTGGTCTCGAAAATATTTAAGGCCTTGGTGTACTGCCTGAAAATTATTCCAGGAGTTCACTAATGAAAATATTCAGTTCACCTCCTATGCTTAAGGGTAACTAATGAAAAAATGCAATTATTTGTATTTTTATACAATTTTAAACCTAGACAGAATATTGGAGTATTATAGTCCACATCTCCCTCAGTTTTCAGCTTACAAGAGTAGAAAGTGGGAGAAAATGAGAAAGGAGGTAACAGTGTTTAAAAAGAAATGTACTCATTTCCTCAGTTATGTAACTGTAACCCTCTACTCATCACCTTTACAATGAAATATTAATAAACAAAAAAGCAAAGGTCCTGAAAGCACAACTTAAAAGACTTATCATCTGAGTCTCATGACTCTTAGGCCTGTCATTTTTGCGCCAGAAGGGAGTTTCCTACTATGCATGTTGAATTTATGAAGTTCATCAAAATAAAAAGAAAACTGGCCTGGAGCCAGTGGCTCATACCTGTAATCACAGCTACTCAGAAGGCTGGGATCTGAAGATTGAGATTCAAAGCCAGCCCAGGTAGGAAAGTGTGACATTTTTATCTCTAATTAACCACCAGAAAACTGGAAATGGCATCATGACTCAAAATGGTGGAGCACTAGCCTTGAGTGAAAGAGTCAGGGACAGTGTTCAGGCCCTGAGGTACAGCCCCATGTAGGACAAAAATTAAAAAAGAAAAACAAACACACACAAAAAAACAAACTCCCACACGCGGAGGCTCACTTCTGTAAATCCTAGCTACTGAGGAAGCTGAGATCTGAGAATCTGGGTTCAAAGTCAGCCCAGGCACTAAAGACCATGAGAATCTTATCTCTAATTAACCATTAGAAAACCTGAAGTGGCACTGTGGCTCAAGGGGTAGGGTGGTAGCTGAGCTGAAGAGCTCAGGGACAGCACCCAGGCCCAGAGTTCAAGCCCCGCTACTGACAAAAGCAAACTACTACAAACCCTTTTATATTTATACATATTATTATATCCTAAATATTACTGTGTTCAGTATCCCTCCATGTATGCATTTTGCTGTGTATAGTATGCATTCTTTTTTGTTTTTTTGGTTGTTCGTGGGGCTTGAACTCTGGGCATGGGCGTTGTCCCTGAGCTCTTCAGCTCAAGGCTACTGGTCTACCATTGAGACACCTCACCACTTCTGGTTTTCTGGTGGTAAATTGGAGTTAAGAGTCTCACGGACTTTCATGCCCGGGCTTGCTTTGAACCATGATCCTCAGATCTCAGCCTCCCTTATAGCTAAGACTACAAGTGTGATCCACCGGCACTTGGCTGCATTCATTTTTTTTTTAATGTTTTATTATCTTTCAGTGGTTATACAAAGGAGTTTCCATTTAACAAAGCAGTTTTTGATACAATGCAAATTGATCAACATCACTCCTTTCAATATTTTCACACATCCTGCCCAAACCACTCCTTCCCTCGCACTTCTTAATTTTCTAGGAAATTCACTGAATTCTTGGCTACATTTCCTATGACCTTACCCACCCACTCAACTACTTGCTTCCTGGTGTTTATTTTGTTGTACTTTGACTCTGCCTTTCTAAGGCATTATACTCTTTGAGTTCTCCCTTGAATCTACTATATTTCAGTTAATACATTTGAATAGACTTACCTACCACCTAATATATTTAATTATTAGTTTTGAAGAGAATTCTAGCTTCCACATATGAAGGTAAATGCACAACCTTTTTCTCTTGGCTTGACTTATTTCTTGTAACATAATTCTAGGTCTTTCCATTTTTGCCTTTTTATTGTAAGTAATAGAAGGGTTACATTATATTCACCAGATAGAAGATGCATTACTTCACACACATTGATAGCCCTTCTCATGTTTTTGTTCCCATTTCCCTCCTCCCACCCCCTCCTCTCATCTTGTTTTCCCCTTTCCCTATCCTATTTCAAATAAACAAATAAACATATATATAATATACCAGATAACAAGGTAAGATGCTGTAATAATATGAGAATAATCAAGGGACAACAAAAGAGATGAGAAATAATATAGTACATCAAGAACAACAATCACACATTATGTGGTTCTTGTTTCCATATCCTGGAGGTCCTTTCACTTAGCCTCTCTTTCCATTTCTTTACAAATGGTATAATACTATTCCAATTGGATAAGTATAATTCATACACATATGGAGATGTAGGCCAAAGGATGAGAAGCAATGAATTTATAAGTTAAATAAGTCTAGAGACAATGCACAACAAAAAGACAGTAGCTACAATAGAGCAAAATCTTGATACATAAGGACATATAATGTGAAGCTAATTAAAAGGACCTCCAGGATAGTGAAACAAAAGCCATATAATGAATGATTGTTATCCTTAATGTACTATGTTGTCTCTCATCTCCTTTGCTGTCCCTTGTTATCTCATATTGGTATAGTATCTCACTTTGTTATCTAATATATTGAATTTATTTGTATTTGGATATTTGAAATTTGATAGGGAAGGGGGGAAAACCAAGACGGGTGTGGGGTGTGGGGGGGGAGGGAAATGGGTACCAAAACATGTGAAAGGGTATCAATGTATGAGAATTAACGCACCTTCTATCTGGCAAATATCATGTAACCCTTTTACTAATTACAATAAAAAATTAAAAAAAAAGACAGTAGCTAATACAATTACATTAGAAGAATTCTGTCTGTTTATTCGAAAATATGTTCATTTTCTTCATATCTGATGACTGTAACTTTAAATAAAAAGAATCCCCAGTCTTTGCTGGGGATGAGGGAGTCTGCATTTGTATGGGAACATGATTTCAACTCTTCTTCAGGCTTTATTTGCTACTTGCATAGGGCTTTAAAGTCAGCCAGAGATGAAAGATTAGAGCTTCACTTTTCTGAGAGTATTCTCAAGACACAGCATATGCCTGGCCTTTTAAATTCCCACAAACATATATTCGATGTTTTCAAAGCTTCTTATGAACAGCTACTTCTAAACCTTTTTCTTTATGAGGCCTGGAGCAGCTTCATTTGGTCCACCTTTTGCCTGACTACAGGCAACTGCAATTTTTAAACACTTGCATCTGATTTTAACCCTCCCTGTTCCCAATAAGTATGCCCGGAATCAGGTGAAATAAACAACTCTGCAAGATGAGGTTTTCTGGGTGCTATAACACAGGCCACAATATGATAGTTCTCTGGGAATGAGACATTTGGTGAGCTATAATTCCTCAACTTAAATGATACCCAGGTTGATTTTGGTGGATTTTGGACACTGCTGACTTTCAAGGCTACTGTGAAGCTGGAAATAGGGAGAATGAAAGTAGGGCAAGTTAAGACACCACAAATCTTAGTATTGTTACAAGTGTCAAACATTTTTCTTCAATAAATAGTTCTTTTATTCTTGCAAACCTTTGGTTCATTTCCAGAGTTCTGAAAAAGTTTCTTTGCCAGTGTCACTGTATTTATGGAAGAACAGATTTTTATGGTACTTTCTCACTTTTCTGGAAGTCAAGCTCAAAGATATTTTGGCTTTTATTGAATTTTAATTTTATGGGAGCATTTGAAAATTAAATCTTTTCAGAGACTACTTTATTACATGTCACTTTGCCTTAATTCAATTTTATAAGCATGTGTTATACTTTTATTATTTCTCACATTATGCTTCTTATGTATTTATTTGTTTTGTAATTAAATTCTGTTGATAGTTTAGGACAGGTACCCCTCTGCCTGAGTCCTGCTATATTTTTGTGTAGTAAAAAATGTATAACTTAAAGAAATACAAAGAAGTAAAACTCAAAGAATTGAAGAAAACCAGGCATGGTGGCTCACACCTGTAATCCTAGCTACTCAGGAGGCTGAGATCTAAGGATTATGGTTCAAAGCCAGTCTGTGCACTAAAACCGTGAGACTCTTATCTCCAATTAACCACTAGAAAACCAGAAGAGGGTAGGGTGGTAGCCTTGAGATAAAGAGCTCAACAGCGTCCAGGCCCAGAGTTCAAGCTCCGCAACTATTAAAAAATACAAACAATTCCCAACAAAAATAAAAGAAATGAAGAAGCATATGTGAAACAGATCATACATGAATATCAAAGAAAGCCCAACATATCATTACCTACTCTTTTACAGAAAAAATTTGTTAAACCCTTCTATACAGTGAAGGAGGGGGCACTAGTTATTTTTTATGGTTGTCTTTACTGTGTTGGGTTTTTTTGTGTGTTTTTTTTCCATTCTTGGAGCTTGAACTCAAGGCCTGAGCATTACCCTTGAGGTTTCTCAAGTCTAGAGCTCTACTACTTGAGCCATAGCACCACTTTTGGCTTTTCTTTCTATGCCTGTGGTTCCGAGGAATTGAACCTGGGTCTTCGTGTATAGTAGGTGAGCACTCTAACACTAGGCCAAACTCCTGGCCCCTTTATTGTGTTTTTAAATCATTTCATATTCTTTTGGGAGCTCCTGGTTATACAGTCTTAAAGCTGGAAGAGACATCATGGATTGTTTACTCCAAAGCATGCATTTCATTCAGATGGTATGTCATTATGTACACCAGGGCAATCTTTCTTCCAGTCCTGGGACTTGGAGTCAGGGCCAAAGCACTATCCTTGTGCTTTCTCAAGGCTAGAGCTCTACCACTTGAGCCACAGCACCATTTCTGGCTTTTTCTATGTATGTGATACTGAGGAATCGAACCCACGTCTTTGTGATTGCTTAGGCAGGCACTCTACCACTCGGCCAAACCCCCTGCCTATCCAGGGTAGTCTTGAACTCACAATTCTGAGAACATTTTTGGTTGCTAAGTCATAGAGATGAGGGAAAGAAAATCTATAAAAGGATAACACAAGGAAGCTCTGTTCTGTATTTGTACACATGATACAGTCACACAGAAGTACACACACACGCACACACACACACACACACACACACACACACACACACACACATACAACAATGTCTATTTACCCTGAAAAGGAGTAAACAGGCCATCACTGCATGGGTACTTCTTATTTCTTTTCTAACTCCTGCTGAATTTATAATTACAAAATAAAAATTAGAAAAAAATATGAGTTAGAAAGCATGAAACAACCATTCCATATCTCGAGAAGTGAAAGAAAAGGAAAGTTAACTTTGTCTCTTCTCTTCTTATAGGACCTGTACCTGCCTCTCTCCTTGGATGACTCAGATTCACTTGGGGATTCCATGTGAAGGAGATATGACTCCAAAGTATAAATGCAGGCCTACCACTAATGTAGGATAATTTTGCTCAAATATCCAACAGGGCTATTGGTGCTTTCAAATTTGTTGTTGTTATATTTTAAGTGCACTGTAGTATGTTTGAGTTTACTTTCCTGTGACTTCTCCTCTGGGCCACTAATTCACCGCTACCAGTTATGAGATAGATTGATAACCATTTTTTGAGGTAACTTTCCAGGAATGTCAAATGTGCTAGTTCATGAATTTGCTACTGAATATTTGGGAACCTTTGTGATTTTTCCCATCTCACTTTGCTCTTATACTAATCTTCCTTCTCGTGGAGGACAGAGCACTCAAAATGTTTGCATGTGGTACAAAACTTCATTGGTAGGTTCACAAGTGATAAGCATAAATCTCTTTTGTCTTTAGATCATACGAGTGCTGGAGGATTCCAGAAGGTTGGCAAGGCAGCTCGCCAGCCTTGATTTTTGCTCTTAATTGAGCCGCCCCCCTCAGCTTGGTCATTGTAGAACAATTCTGGCTGACACGGGGGGCAAACACCAGCAACTTGCTATTGTGATACATGATTGTTAGGACCATGGTGCAGCAATAGCTAAAATAATGTGATAAAATTGTGAAAGGCTCAAGACATTTCAGTAGAGTTTATAAAGCACAATGAATTCCTGGTCAATACTCCATGGAACTATTTGGAATCAATAGGAATTGACAAGAGTCTGGGGCAAGGAACTTCATTTACCTGATTCCCCAGGAGGCTGTCTGACATACCAAGTTATGTGAACTGTGTGGTATCCATCTATCTCTGTTAAACAGCCAACACTGAAAACACTGTGAGAATTTGTTTTCAGGTCTGACACCTTTTGGTCGATTTTTGTAGCAAGAAACCAGTATGCTTTTTATAAAACACATGCCTGTATTTCAGGAGCACACGCTTCAGGCTCCTTTTTTTAAATAAACTGGTGATTTTTCTTTTGTCTAAAAAACATGCAGAAAACTTACCAAAAAAAGCAGAAGAATAATGTAGTTTAGAAATCATGCAGTCACTGCCAAACAGAAACCTCCAGGAGAAAATAAAATGAATAGCAAAGGCCAATTCAATAGAATCAGTCTTTTGATAGCTTTTTAACAGTTGTGCTTACATTAATAATACTTTCAATGTGGACCAGACATTCGAATTATATTTTAAATGAGATGTTATGGCATATTTTAAGCAACTTTTTTTAATCTATAATCTGAATATTTCACACAGAAGACACAGAAACCTTTCAATTATCTTTAACGTTAGAAAGGATTTCTCTTTGCAATGCACTGATCATTTGAAACAATTCTTAGTCTTTGAGGTACAGTTTCATGATACTACTTTTTGTCTAGAATCATAGCCCGTAATAGCAAAGTCAACTAAATTTAGGTGAAAACCATGCATGCCAATTTTGTGTTTGCTATTATGAAGGTTTTCTTGATTTTTTTGTAATTACACAGATATTTTGAAAGGTGTAGCATTCAAGGCCAGGTTTTTGCTTGTCTACTGAATGACTTACAATTGTCCCTCCATTTTAAGTGGAACGAGCTTGTGCTGTGTGTGTGTGTGTGTGTGTGTGTGTGTAGGTGTATGTTTGTGTGTGCCTGCACGCACATGCATATCTGCAACTGATTTATGATTAGAAAATTGTGCAGGTAGTACAGGAGAACCCAACATGGAATGGTGGCAACTTGGTGAAACCAATTGCTCATTACTAATGTACAGGGGGGAATCCAGGGTGGAAGAGGTGTCTTCTTGTCCCACGACAAGTATAAATTGTCCTTAGTTACTACAAATACCTTTGGTTCAGAAGAAGTGATATTATGATAGTACTCATTTCCTTAGTCATTGAAGAATTCAACAAGGCTCCACTTTTTCTCACTTTTTCATTTGTAGACACAATTGAACCTATTTAGAAGTCCATTTTATTTAGCCCCCATTTTTTTTTCTAGAAGCTCAGGGTTTCCTTAGTGCCTCCTAGAAAGTTCAGAGTTAATTACGGAATATTGGTACGTGGAGTGAGAGTAGGGATAGAGTGAAAGAAGGTCTATTTTTAATCTTCTGGCTAGATCCTCTCCAAATACTTAAGATCTCATTTAACCCTAGGCCTTCATTTAAAGCTAAGGACATAGACATCCAAGCAGCTTTATGATCTCTACTATGAGAATTAGGAGCAGAGGAAGAATCCAGATTTCCTCATGCCTGGCTCCACCTATGAGCTCCCTGAGCATTTCCTTGGTTGTGGCATGTCTACCACTAGAAAATACTAACTGCACATATTTTCTTTGGAATAATCTTTGAACCAACACTGTTTCATAACAATAATACCAATTTCCCTATTTTAGCTAATTACTAGGATTTTTTTTGTATTGCTACTTCAGGGGGACTTGGTTCAAAACTCAAGTTTCCAGTAATTACATTTTAAATTGGGTCATTTCAAGTCCTGACCTTTTATTTCATGTGTAACTGAACTCCTTCACCTCTGTTATTCATTCCCAATTTTACCCAATCCAGTTTTACCACTTTCATCCCCTTGTGATGACTTCTGCATGGTCAGAAAATACGAAGTCAGCAAGTATTTGCCACTATTTATTGACCATATGTCTCCCTCCTTACACAGGCATATAGACATACAGACACACACACACACACACACACACACACACACACACACATACACACACACTTCATCTGTTGCTTGTTCCTACCTCCTGATAGTCCCTACAAAACTAGAAATAGAGACAAAGAAAGGGAAATGTATATATGGGGGCTGGGCTGAACAACTAACTTCATAAGTAGTGTTAACTAGAGAGAAGAGCTCCTTTTCTCTTCGGTGTTTGGGAAAGGATAGCCATTAGCATGACTGCTTTGCTTCCTTATGGACTTTGTATTAGCCTAGATAGAATCATAGAGTTTGCTAGCTGGAAGGAACCTAAGGATCACATCATCTATTCCATAGCTCTCATTTTTCAGGCCAGAAAATGGAGACAACAGATGTAAAGAAATTTCCCCAAGGTCACACAGCTGCCCAGGGGTAAGGCTGGGATTAGAACTCACATTTCTTGGCCCTTATTCCAGGATCATTTCCCACTAAGCAGCATTGCCTTTCACTAGGCTCTTGAGAATTATTTCCTAGGGTCATGTTGCATTTGGAGCCATATATTGAATATACAACAGGAGAACAACCCAGGAAGCCCATAAGGCCTTTTCTCTTTACACTCCCATGGTTCCAATCCACAGAAGCTACAGATGTCCCCAAAGAGAGAAAACTATAGAGGAACAATAGGAGACACAGTCCATCCAGCTAAGAGTACAACTGTCCCAACTTTGAAAAGCCTTCCAGATAGCCCTCTGAGCAGTGTGAAAATGGAATAGAAGACTAATTTTCCCTTCCAGCTCACCTCATATACTCTCATGCTTGTTGGTCTTCCCAGGTAAAAAGAAAAGTTTTTCTAATTTCTAGAGCAAAAATGGGAAAAGGGAAGAGTAGAAAAATAATGTTTGTTTCTTGTAACTAGCATGGCTACCACTGCTATTGGCAATGATTACTTTTAACACATGGGAATGAGACAAGCTACAGAAAATAACCTTCTTGTACTGTGGTTGTTCTCACTCACACCATGTCCCATTAGTTATCATTCTTTGATGGAAACAATGTGCAGGCATAAGCATTGGCTTTCTGACTAATGTGTACTATGTCTGATGTTAAACATTGCCTCCTCATGTCTGCTCCAAAATAGCAAGTGGTGTGTTCTCCATACCAGGTCCGTCTTTTTGTGTACATTGTTTCTGTGGTCAGGGCAGCAAGGTCTGAACATATAGTTTTCCCTGAAACAGGTTTCTTCCTGAAAATTAAGGGCTATTTATTCATCGAGTTCTCAGAAATCTTCTGCTAGGCTTATTGCACTCCTCAGGTATCTCTCTACTTCCAACTTCTCCCCAACTTGATGTAGCCAAGGAATCTTAAGGCAGATGTATAGTTATCTCTTATATCCTTTCTTGAATTATCCAGCACAATCTTTAGAACAACAACTCATTGTTTGCCTTGGGTACCATTGTGTCTGCAACCCTAGTCATTTCTTTAATGCTCTGGATACAGATGCCCCAGTGCCACTCAATGGCATTTAATTAGTAATGGATTTTTCTTTTCATAATAAAAAAGTCCAATCTTTCTGAAATGAAAGGGTGAGCATGCCAATGTCTCCAAAAGGAGCTCAGCATAGTGATTAGAATATTTCAAAGGGATCAGCCCACCTCAGAAACATTTGTATCAAGAATGTTCCTTCGACAGGAGAACTGGGCCAATGTGCTTTCAATGCCCTCCTTTGTAGAGGTCCAGACTGATGTAGCAATAAAGGGCACTGGTTCTTTCTTTTTGTTTTCTTTTTAATAAACAAAGGAGGTTGCAAACTGTTTCTGGCTATATGGGACTACTTGGATCTATGAGTAGACATTACTCATGTGTTATCCTTGCTGCATTAAATTTGGGGGGTTTAGGGTCCGACTGATTTCCTAAGAAAACAATGTGTTGGATCACATCTGGAACAGGGATTTAGCTGAAGGGCTTGATTTTTGGATCTGGAATCCAGGGAGGGCAAAGGCTGTGTACTGGCCCAGTCATTTATGCTGTCAGCAGTGATTTGAGATCCCTCAGTAGCAACTGAGTTTCTATAAAGACTAGGCCTTTCTGGATCTCTCAGTATAGAAGTTACAAGGTGACATACATCTACCTCTGCCCTAACAGGGCTCCATGTAAGCCCTATCAGTGTTCTATGAATTCATGTAGGTTTTCCTTTTTCCTTGCAGGTATGACCATATGGAGAAAGAGTAGTTCACTGATTCTTTTAAAAATTGTTTGTATTGTTATTATAAAGGTAATGTACAGAGGGTTACAGTTATATAAGTTGGGTGAAGAGTACATTTCTTTTTGGACAATGTCAGCCCTTCATCACTGATTCTTTATGTCTACATTTGGTAAGAAAGGCATCTCCGTTAGGTTCTCTAGCTATTGATGGTCCAGACTTTTATCTGCTGGTGAAACACCTGTACCAGCCTTTAAAAGCTGTGGTTAGGGGCTAAGAAAATATAGGTTATTTCCTACAGTTAGCAGACCTCGTATCTCTACTGTACAAAAGGGTAGAGTGCTTGTCGGATAACAGCTGAGATATAAGTATGAGGAGTAAAATACATTTCTAAAACCATAAAATGGTGTCCCCTATGGGGAGTGTACTATGGTCTGAGACTGTTAGCTCCTCCTAGCCCTGTTTGCATTGTTTTATCAAAGACTAGAACGCTCTCTCGCCATAAGCTTGTCTTTCAGTATGTCCAACTGAAGAGTATTTCCCTTCCTATCTATGCTCTCTGCTCTACTTTAGTCCCCAGAGTTTGCTTCCATTCCTAAGTCCTATTGTGGTTCTTACACCATATCTCTTGCTGTTGCTTCTTGCTGTCTCCTTGTGAAAGAGCCATACATAACTCACACTTTGGTCAAGCTACTGTTATATTGGCTATCATTTGACATGAGTATCTTTTTATCCCATAGTATACTGGCTTCAACATTTTCTCGAATTACAGGCAATTTTTTTTACCTTGAATGCCTGAGGATAGAATTTTCATTGGAAAACAAGGCATCTTTCTGCTCCTGATTAGGACAGGTTAATTGAGAGACTTCAGATAGTACAATAAAATTCTGAACATCTCATCAATTAAGGCGATGATTGGAAGATACTAGAATTTCTCATTTCTTGGAAATAACCTGAGGAAATCAATAGCTTTTTGCCACCTTCACTCATCTTTTGTCTCTCTTGTTCCCTAGATTTTAGTCTCCATTTTATTGTGTTATCAATCTATCTTTTCATAACACATAGGCAATAATTCTTTGATTTGTGTAATTCTTCTTTTATTATTATAGTCTATTCCTCCTTCTCCAGGCACTGGACATTTGCCTCTTCTTATCCTGTGATTTTTGCCTTGGGATGGATGAGAAATTATTTTCCAACTCAGCTAGCCTTGTTGATACCCCAGTCCAGTAAGAAGTGTGTTGGTGGAAATCAGTCTGATCCTGGCCCTTCTTTTACATTTTTGAATCTTAGCAGATCTCTCAAGCATTTTCCTTATAGTTTATGTAGCTTTAGGTCTTTGCCTTCCAAGCACTGTACAGAATTCCTTATGATTCCTTTTTAGTCTGCTATTTTGTAGAGCAATGAGGCATGCTCAGAAAAATAATCGGCTGAACAGAAAAAATCCACCCATGGCTTCATATCAGCTAAATACTATTACTTGATTTTGTTTCATTTGCTCATAGTTTTAAAAGCTGCAATATAATACAGTGAGAGACCACAGGTAATTGTTCCTGTCATTTGTTTTGGCTGGGTGGGGGAGGGAAAGCAGGAAAAATTTGTTTAAACTTTTACCACTACTCATTAAGTTCTCTGTAATAACCTTATGCTTGGGGTTTTCCAACTGTTGTGTTGTTTAACTTAAACTGGTAGGCAAGTGGAGTTAATTTAAATGAAAAGGGTATTTAACAAATCCATCCTATAAAAAGAAACATTCCTTTAATTGAAATCTATTTTTCCTTCTGTTACTAGATTCACCTAAAATTTTACTTTTGACACCAACTGTTCGTGATCCTGCACAGGCAATCTATGTATAAGTAATTAGTGGGCTTAAAGAAACCAGCTCATAGGTGCTAATTTATTCAACAGAGTGCACAGCCCCTGGGAATGTCATTGCTTGGCAATACCATCTGGAATGCCAACTTTTCCAATGACTTTCTTTATACGTTCTTTTAATGGGGCTTGAGAAAGTAAGGGGTGATGCCAAAATGTCTCCAATATATGGTCCTGTAATATATTGCAGCTTGAAGCCAATGATCCCTTATGACTTGTATACAACTAATGCATGTTTTGATTGAATTTTGCATTTCTCATGTGCAGTAAGTTCTTTAAAATGTTTTTGGTCACCTTTTTGTGCCATTAAACTTGTACAGAAAATGCTCTTATGGCCATTTTTCAAAGGGAGAAAGTTTAAAATGGAAACAGCCCACCCTTTCTGCCCTGTAGCTGTAGTTAGAATTGAGTAACTGTAGCAAAACAACTGTAATTGGTGGTTGTAGTGTTAGAGGCGTTAGTTTGCTAGTGACTAGCTTTGGAGAGTAAATGCATGGTATTGTACATCACATTTCTTAACTCGTTTTAACCTCTGAACAAAATATATTATCCCTTGTGATCCCTCTTGCCTCTCCAACTCCCTGCTCCCAGATATCTTGCAAATTAATTGTAAATAATTAATTTAGAGGGTCAGTAATACTTGCCAAGTAAGATCAGCAAAGAACAAATACCAAAAAGGGGAGAAAGGCATCTCTCAACAATGTTTCATCAATTATTATGAACTATTTCTCAAGGATTGCATGTGATCGAAGACAGCTTCCTTGTGAATAAAAAATCAGGGGCAAAGTGAAGGTGGTTTGGCCTTTGGATTACATGACAGCATTGAATAATTCTCAGACTCCCACATAATCTGAATGTAATAGATAAGGATGTCCCTGATCCCTGGGGCAGCCTTGAAGTATCTGGGGACATCAGAAGACAGCCCGAGTTTCTGAAAAGAAAAGAAAAATAGACATTTAGGGGCCTTCGCATCCTCTTTAGAATAATTACAGCCAGCAAATGCAAGGGCTTGAGTTTATATGCATTTCAGTTTCCCAGGCTATGGGATTAGACTGATACAAAGGTAGTATTTCATGAAGACATTCTCCTTTTTGGTTTGCTGTTTCCCCCATGGACTGGTAGGTTTTTGTGAGGCCCATGTAAAGTTGTTGGAGCAGAACCTTTTTTATCTCCTGTGCCTGTTACCATCCCTCCTCCCGTCTCCCCTCCAAGATTTGATGAAGGTTCTTTGATCAGAGGACTTCAAGGTCGTCTAGAGAAATTCCCCCACGTGTGTAAGATGTCGTAAGCTGTGAATGCTGCAGATGTGCAGTGCTCAATACTGAGCAGCCAAAGAGCTGCACTTGACATCATCTTGGCTCTCAAGCTCTGTTCTTCATTGCATTCTCATTTATGTGTACATTTATAAGCTGTGTGTGATGTCATTTTCAAAAATAAAATTTGATTTCATTCAATATTTCTGGCTGACATTCTCTTTTTTTTGCCAGTCCTGGGCTTGAGCTCAGGGCCTGAGCACGGTCCTTGGACTTTCTCAAGGCTAGAGCTCTACCACTTGAGCCTCAGCACCTCTTCCGGCTTTTTTCTATGTATGTGGTACCGAGGAATCGAACCCGGGTTTTCGTGCATGCTAGGCAAGCACTCAACCGCTAGGCCAAACTCCCAGCCTCTGACATTCTCTTTAAAAACAATGAATCAAAGATCATGTCACCACGAGCATCTAGGATGACAGGAAACTTAGACATTATATTGTCCAACCCTCTCATTTTATAGATGAGGAAGCTGAGGGTCAATGTAGCTATACAAAAATCACAATGAATAGTACAGCATATTTGTAATATATCAAAGATCCCTGCAAAGTTACAGCAAGAATCAAATTACCTTCTCATGTATATAAAATGTGTCTCCCAAGGTCAATATCGATCATCCAAATAGGGAGTCACTTTGAGACCAAGAAAACACTTTATATTCCTTGAAAATACCTACACCTGCTGCCTGAAGTTTCTTTAACAGTGTGGTCCTTTTTTTCCCCTCGTGAGGTTGATGGTTCAGCCACTTTGGAAGAGGAAACAGAGATTTGATTCATCCTTGGGAATGAATGACTAATAACTTTTTCTCAGATAAGGTTTTAATGGGATCAAACCCGGAAAGAATTTGGCTTGGTGAGAGGGTGAGGGACAGGGTGGGAGGAAACAGCTCAGAGAGAGGAGGCTAAACTATTGGAAACCTTTTGACCGACATGGTTTTGCGAAAGCCAGCCCTACATTTCTCACCTAATCTGTGTTTGGAGCAGCAAAGTGCCAACATTTCACTACCCAGCCCCCAAAGTGATTAGAAAATTCTCCTCCCTAACAATATTTTGTGAACTAACCCACTGACTCTTTTACAGACTAAGTGGATAGAAATAGAACATCTTGTTGCTTCCAATCCAAAGACTATCTGGGTGCAGCACTAAAAAAATTTCTTTAACAAACATTTCTTTAAAATTCCACCAGATGATGTAGTGTGAAGGACAATACGATGGTGCATGTTTTTATTCATAATTATATCCCTCAGTTGTGATTAAGACCAAGGTCAAGGATCAGGACCAAATAATGCTAAAGAGTTTAATGAAAAAAATTAAGAGAGGGTTTTAGGTAAATAAAAGTGTAGGAATAAAAACATATTCACTTCAGTGATTGTCAATACTTTCAAAATCATATTTTTTACTTCTTTGTTATTAAAATTTTGGTCATGGCAGGCGATTATTTATTTATTTATGCCAAGCCTAAGTCTTGAACTCAGGGCCTGGGCACTGTTCTTGGGCTTTCCTAAGTCTAGCACTCTACCATTTTAGCCACAGCATGACTTCTGGCTTTTTCTGTGTATGTGGTACTGAGGAATCGAACCCAGGGCTTCATGCATGCTCAGAAAGTACTACCACTAAGACACATTCCCAGTCTTCTATTTATTTCTTTATGTTCCAAAAAGAAAGCTTTCCAAATTGTAGGAAAAAGTCACATACATAATGGTACGGTGAAATGGGTCTTCCATGCTGTTCCAACAGTCCAGATGGGACTCTGAATTAAGGCCAGAGCTGTGGTAGTGAGAAGGAGATGAGGCACTTATGAAGCACAAGTGTCAGAACTTGGTAGACTAACTGGATACATGAGTCGGGCACTGGTGGCTCACAGCTATAATCCTATCTACATGGAAGGCTGAGATCTATTTTAGTTCAAAGACAGTGTGGGCAGGAATGTCTGTGAGGCTCTTATCGCTCTCGTTTTTTTTATTTATATATATATAGGGGTTATAGTTACATTCATCAGGTAGTAGGTGCATTACTTCTTGCACATTGATACCCCTTCTTATGTTTTTGTCCCCATTGCCCTCCCCAATCCCCTCCAAATCATCTTGCTCTCCCCTTCCCTTTCATATTTCAAATAAACAATGTATGTACAATATACCAGGTAACAAAGTCAGATATAGTAACAATATGAGATTAACCATAGGGCAAACAAAGGGAAGGGAAATAATATAGTATATTAAGAACAACAAAAAAGCTCTTGTTTCCATATCCTAGAGAGCTTTCATTTAGTCTCATCCTATCTGACCTTATCTACCTAGATTTTGCACTATTGTAATCCTCTGCTAGGAGAGTCCTAGATGTGTACTAATTATTACAAATGAGGGAAACCATTGGAGGCTCTTATCTCTAATTCCAGCAAAAAGCAAAAAGTAGAGGTGTGCCTCAAATAGGAGAGCACTACCCTTGAGCAGAAAAGCCAAGGGAGAATGCAAAGTTCTGAGTTCAAGTCTCAATAATGACACAAATTAAACAGGCATAATGAAAAAAGAGCAAATGCTCCAACAGGAACAATTCAACTTGGAACCTCCTTGTTCCCTGAGTCTCCTCTGCTTCGGACAGATCAGTAGCCTTTCCTACCCCTCCCCTGACTAGTCCTGGCTCCGCAGTGCTCATTCACACTTCCCTGTTGCTGACAGTCTATCCTTCTTTCCCTGCCTAGAAAAATACCCTCTGAATGCCCTTCCACATTCTCTCCACCTGTCTAAATCTCACACAGAGCCAAAACCTACCAGCAACGGAACTTAAGGCATATTTATAAGAAAAACAAACCCAAACATGGAGAAAAACTGGCAACTTTATATCCTGAACTTTCCAAGGCAGTCCTGATCTTATGTAATTTTTGTTCCTTTCCAAATAAAGGTGATTTGTTAAGTGCATATCTCAATGTGATTTCATTTTATACCTTTCTAAAAAAGAATTTATATGAATACACACAAATCAGAAAACATCCGTTGTTGGGCCACATGTCCTCACTGAGGATTTGGAAAATAGGACTTCTTTTAGGAGAACCATTGCCCAGATTTCCTTGTCCCTCATCCTCTGTATCTACTCATTGGTATGGGAGAGGTACTGTACCCTTCATTTGTAATCTTTCCTTTACAATATTCCCAAAAGGTCTTTTAAATCATCTAATTATATAAAGCTTGATTGCTTTGAGCAGATGACCTTCAATAAGCAGGTTGTTGTAGCTGAGATGGCTGATTTTCTGCAATCAAGAAAACATCACTTAAATTGTTAGAAACTCTATAATTTTACCCAGAAATAAACCAATGCCTATAAAATTGAAAAAAGTCAAAAGTGAAAGAGTGTTTATAAACCACTAGTCCAGTAATCCCCAAAGTAACCTGGGGACATGAGTGACATGGCATACTTGCTTCAAACACCAATTCCAGGGACTCTATCTCTGCCATACTTCATTACAGTCTCCAGGAAGCAGCATGGGAAAGTTTGTACATTGAATAAAAACCTCAATGATTATTTCATCTGAGAACTTTACAACACCTTCTAAATTTTGCTGCAGATAGCACCCCCTGAGGATGTTGTTAAAGATGATCTCCTGATTTTGGAGATTGGGTACAAAGCCCGGATTCTGTGTTTCTCAAAAGCTACTCATGAGGAAATATGCATCTGGTTGCATTTTTAGGTAGTAAAATGCGAATAACTTCAAGTCCATGTTTGTTCACAAGAGGAAACCGAAGCAAAGATGACTAGTACCAGGGACTCCTGATTTCTGCACCAGTGCTCTTTCCATACGACCAGGCTGCTCATCACCAAACAGGCACTTAAAACAGCCCAGCTGCAATGGCACTGTTTCCAATCAAGGGCTAATTGGAAAAATGGTGCTTCCTGAAAGAGAAGCAGCCCTGGCTTGTCTCAGTAATGAGTGGGCACACAGGCAGGAGAAAAAAAGACAAAAGGTGGGGGAAGGGAGAGAATTTATGTCTCATTTTAATTGAAGAAATGAGCCAAGGTCCCCTTACAAGGAGCCATGGGGTGAAGGGCAGGAGGTAAGGTTATAAAATGTCCTTCTACATCATCTAGGGGAGGGATAAACTAATTTAGGAAACAAAAAAAACTATCCCCCAAAGCCATGTGATGGCGAGGCTATAAGGAGCTGAGAGAGCCCAAGGAGGGGCTATGTAACTGCTAGAATAGGGTGATGAAGGCTGCTTGATATTGGGGGTAGTATAATAAAGCATTAATGATGAGGAATGAGCTAAGAATTACCCTGCCTAGAATAAATCTTTATTTTAATGGTCTCCTTCAAACACAGGCTTCACTGAGGAGGTGAAACTCGAGCTGAGGTTTAAACAAGTTGACGTTTGTTAGGCAAATCCGGGTGGGGGAGAGAACATAAGCATTTCTGCCAGAAAGTCCAGTATGAACAAAATCAACGAAGTATGATCCATGTCTAATGTGTCTGGAGGTCAAAAAGGCCTCTGGTAAGGTTGAGGAGCCTAGAGTATGGAATGCAAGTTAAGGAGTTGATGGAAGCCATCTTGGAATGGTAAACATAGGATTCATTCCCAGACAGCTATGCATGACTCTGTGTCAGGCACTGGGTTAGCGTCTAGCAGGTAAGTGGATGTGGCCCCTCACTTCACAGAGCTCCAAGTTGAGCTTCAGGGATGTAACACTTATGGCACCATTTGTCAAATTCTGTGACAAAAGCTAGTAATGAATGGCAGAGGAAGTGACATCTTAGTTGAAACCTGAATATGAATCAACATTGGCTGGAAGAAGAGAAAAAAATGTGCAAGGTGAGGGAAAAGAATATGTGAAGTGTCTGAGAAAAAGCACTCTGTGTTGGGGCAACTGAAAGAAATTCAGTAAAGCTTAAGTATGGACGATGATGCAGGAAAAGTGGTGAGAGATGACACCAGAGAGCCAGACGGAGGTCAGACCATGTGGGGCCTGTAAGCTGCATTAAGCAGTTTGAATTTCCCCCGAAGAGCACTCAGAGAGTCATTAAAGAGTCTGAAACAGGAGAGTAAGATGGGCAGATAAAACGTGTGGCAAACTGGAGAGACTTTCAGGAAGTGGACTGAATCCTTGGTGAAGGATTAAATCTGTGGAAGAGTAAGGGAGAAAAGGTTGAAGTTCTGCCTGGACAGAAGTGAGTCAGAGGAGGGGAAGTACATTGAGTCAGAAAGAGCTAAGGAGTACTCTGTCGTTTGAGGTTTGAGGATCTCCTGGCAAGGCGTGAGATCTTTCACACAAACTGAACTGTGGACATGACAGTCTAAGGAGCAAGAAGCCAAAGATGACCTTCTCACCATTCCCACCTCTCACTGTTGTGCTGCCTCTCAGTGGTTTGGGACGTGGTCATGTTGCTTCATTCTGGCAGGATAGGAGGGCAGTTAGGGCCCAGTGGGAGGAGCTACCAGCTGCTGAACTCTCTTATGATGTGCTGGTACTGAGCTCAGCATCCCATGCATAGGTACATGAGGTTGTTCTCATGATTACAGACAAGAACTGGACTCGGAGATGGAGTGACCTGCTTCTACACACACAGCCAGAAAACGATAGTATGCTGGTCTTTCCATTAGACTAACTTACCAGTTCATAAAATTTTGATATGACATATTGCCATTACAATGCCATGACAACAGTTTGCCATCTTCTTTAGCTGGAATGCTAAAGAGAATACAGGGAAATCTGAAGCTGCCATGTCAAAATGCTAGATTTCACAGGTGTGAGCACAGCAGCAAGGAAATTTTGTGGGTTATTAGGCAAGTGGTGCTTAGAACAGAATGCCAACCTCTTTTCTCTAGAAGCCTGATGCTGACACCATAAAGATAAATCTTCAGAGGACTCTGGAGGAACATTATCAAATGGGGATGTAAGAAAATATTGTATAGCCTGCCTACATCTACAGATCTTGGAGTCAATCTCCAATACTAAAAGAAAGAAACAATGTAACAGTGATACTGACATTATGTTGGAAATAAACTTTACAATTTTGGGGGGGCGGGGAGGAAAGTGGGTGGGGGAAGAAGAGAAAGTGAAAGAAAATGAGGGAGAGTGTAACACTGTTCAAAAAATGCACTCATTGGGGCCAGGTGTGTGGCCTAGTGGTAGAGTGCTTGCCTAGCATACACAAAGCCCCAGGTTCGATTCCTCAATACCACATACACAAAAAAGGCCAGAACTGGTGTTGTGGCTCAAGTGATAGAGCTCTAGCATTGAGAAAGCCCAAGGACCGTACCCATGCCCTGAGTTCAAGTCCCAGGACTGGCCAAAAAGTGTACTTATCATTTTACTTCTGTAACTGTAACCTCGTACATCACCTTTATCATAAAATTTAAAAATAAATAAAAATAAAAGGAAAATTATAGAAGCATCAAAAAATTAAGTATGTGAGATAACATGTATGTTAACTTGATTTAGCCATTCCTCAATACATACACATTTCAAAAAACCATACTATATATCATTTGTATGTATATATTTTATACTTAATTGCATATGTTTGTTTTAATGTGAAATAGAGTATCAAAACAGCACAACAGAATGAAGAAACAACTGATGGAATAGCAGAAAATAGGTACAAATAGAATATCTGATCAGGGATTGCTACTCAGAATATATAAATATATAAGGAATTCCTACAAGCCAGCATCAGAAAAAGAATAACTTGATTACAAAATGAGTGCATGGGTCAGGAGTTTGGCCTAGTGGTAGAGTGCTTGCCTAAAAGGCACAAAGACCCAAGTTCGATTCCTTGGTACCACATACATAGAAAAAAGTCAGAAGTGGTGATGAGGCTCGAGTGGTAGAACTCTAGCCTTGAGAAAGTCCAAGGACAATGCTCAGGCCCAGGACTGGCAAAAAAAATAAAATGAGTGCATGACTTGGGTAAGAAGCTTATGAAAAATGCTCAACAGCACAAACCATTGAGGAGATGCGAATTGAAACCATAGAAATCACTTCACCCCATTAAGAATAACTATTATTTTTAAAAAGAAAACTCAGAAAATGACAAGTTGATAAGTATATAGTGAAATTAGAACCCTTGTACATGGGTCACAATAATGTAAAATGAAACAGCTATTATGCGTCCAATCATTCTTAAAATATAAAAAATACTTATATGATTTAAAAATCTTATTTTGGAATATGTAGGATCTCTGAAATATATTTGTACAAACTTATTCTCTGAAACAATATTCACAATATCCCAAACCTGGAAGCAACCCATGTAGCTATCAATAGATGGATAAGCAAAATATTTCACATATGTGGAAGGGAATATTATACTGCCTTGAAAGAATGGAAATCCTGTGACATGCTGCTATTAACATGGAAGAACCTTGAGAATATTATACTCAGCAATAAAAGTCTCAAAAGCCAAACACTATACAATTCCACATACATAAAGTAAAGAATATAATTCATAGAGACTGAAAGTAAAATGGCAGTTGCTCAGGGCTTGAGCAAAGAGGTAAATAGAGCTATTTAATGAATACAGAGTTTCAATAAGCAAGAAAAGAAAGTGTTGAAGATCTGTTTCAGAGTAACATGGACATATTTAACACTATTGAACTGTACATTTAAAATGGCCCTCAAGATAACGACTAGGTGTGGTGAAGTGTGCATGTAATCACAGCTAGTTATGAAGCAGAGGTAGGAGAATCATGGTCCAAGGGCAACCTTTGCAAATTAGTGTGATTCCTTAGCCTTAAAATGAACTGAAAGCCAGGTGGGTCTCACCTGTAACCTTAGCTACTCATAAGACTGCAATGTGAGGATCACTAGCCCAGAAAAAGCCAAGTCTGAAAGACCCTTGCCTCCAATTAGCCCACAAAATGCTTGAAATGTAGGTGTGGCTCAAGTGGCACAGCACTAACCTTGAGTGAAAAAGCTAAACAAGAGCATGAATCCATGAGTTCAAGCCTCACTACTGGCACCAATTTTTGACAAATCAACTAAAAGCAAATGTGACTGGAAGTGTGGCTCAAATGGTACAATCACTGGCTAGCAAGGAAGCACAAGATTCTCAGTTCAATGCCCAGTACTGTAAAAACAAGCAAACAAACAAAACCAGAAAGAAATCTTGAAAATAGTACATTTCTATTCTCTGTATTTTGTCAATAATGTTTTAAAAACTTTTCTAAAAATATAAGATGGGATTGCTATTTTGATGAGTCCCTTCTCTCCCCAGAAGCCTCAGAAACTCTCTCCCTTAAGTTTCCTAAGCTTTTTCCAGAACCCTTTTTTAGGCAATGGGAAGAGTGGCACAGATTCTCTGATCAGCCTCCTTGAAGCCTTCCTCTCTTGCCAGTTTTGCCTCCTCCTCTGCTTCTAGCCAGTGGGTGGATATTCTTCGTCCACTTGATATATGTTCATTGAATGTGCCCTCTCAGAGGTACTGGACAAAGACTGTGAATGAGAGCAGAAAGGTGTGGACAGCTCGTTCCAGTTCTGTAAGTTATAAGGAGCTCTGTGCTTGCCCAGCAATAGCCTAGCTTTGTCGATTTCAGCAAGCCTTTGCTTCCCCTGAAACGTTCTTTCACTCCAGGCATGAAAACACAGTAAACCACCATCCAAAAAAAACCTGTCCACCCGTGAATGGCGCTTTGTAAGCAGGTTAATGTATAACACTTTAGAAAGCTGGCCAGGGAGCATGTTTGCTTTTCCAACAGGAACCACATCAGGGGTGTCAGATGCCAATAATCCCAGAATTCTGTGGTCATAGACTTTGAATCGGCAGCCAAACTTTGGCATCCAGACATGGAAGCCAATGATTTCCAACCTTTTTGCCACCAAAGATCTCTTTTATTATTTTTCCCCCTTGTGGGCCTCAAGTTTGAAGAGATGTGTATCTACCAAAGTTGCATCTATTATGGAATAATTCATTTTCCCAATTATTTACTCACTCAGAACTTTTAATCCACATGAGATAACCGCAGCCAACTAATAGAATTTCAGTCAAAAGCACAGAAATATGATACTGTACTTAGCTCTCTGTGGCTTTGTCTTGGCTCTGTGTATAATTTCTATTAGACTTTCCTAACAGTGAAAAATAGTTTGAGACCCCCAGATTGAGAGCTGTCTGTACAAGTTACCAGGTATTCCATAGGACTATTATCATCATAAGAAACTGTAAAGCACAAGAAAGGAAGAATGTATTCCTATGCAGCTACCTGTCTCATTTCACTAGTTTGAATTTCTTTCTTCCTGTGTAAAGAATAACGAAACAGGGCCAGGAGTTTGGCCTAGTGGTAAAGTGCTTATCTAGCATGCATGAAGACAGGGGTTTGATTCCTTGGTACCACAAACATAGAAAAAGCTGGAAGTGGCACTGTGGCTCAAGTGGTACAGCACTGGTCTTGTGAAAGCCCACGGACAGTGCTCAGGCCCTGAATTCAAGTACCAGGACTGGCAAAAAAAGAATGATGAGGGACCGGGAGTTTGGCCTAGTGGTTAAAGTGCTTGCCTAGCATGCATGAAGACCCGGGTTCGATTCCTCGGTACCACATACATAGAAAAAAGCTGGAAGTGGTGCTGAGGCTCAAGTGGTAGAGCTCTAGCCTTGAGAAAGTCCAAGGACAGTGCTCAGGCCCTGAGCTCAAGCCCAGGACTGGCAAAAAAAAAAAGAATGATGAAACAGATCACTCACAAAAAAAGAACATCCCATTTACCTAGCACCTTCACAAGTGTCAGGTATGATGAGGTCTCACACACAAAGATCTATACACTACACACCCCTTGTCAAATCTAAGGCATACTTTGTCCTCTAGATCAGGAATCTTAAGTTGGAAGTTATTTTTCAGGCTCAGAAACCAAACATCTCTTAACCACAATGAATGTAAATGCACATGTTTACTTGCCTGTCTATGCAACTGTAAGCTAAAAGCCCCTTGAGATGAAGGCCCTTATCTGATTTTTTTCCTCTGTATCTCTATATGTCAACAACCAGTAAAGCACATCTGCAAATGCTAGTGGAATGAATGACAGTGACTTCTGGGCTAGATGAATAGTTCAATTACTGAGAATAGAAACTTGACTGTGAGCTCCTTCAAAGAAGAGTGTCTTATTCAGTTCTGCATTTCCAGTGCCTGGCACAAAACACATACACAAGTGAATGGATGAATGGATGGATTCCATTACAGAAGAACTGCTAGCTTGAGGCTGGACACCAGTTATTACAGGCACACAGGTCAGCGCTATAGGTAGAGCCCTTTCCTTATCATTCATTTTTGTAAGTCATCAACCTAGGCTTTACTATGAAGCTCAACATAAATCCTTTCTTTCCTTTGCCTCTTCACCCGCTCACCTTTTGCCATTGTTTTCATGTATAAGCCCACATGTACTCTGCCAATAAAAGACTGGAGGTCAGAACCCTGCTACCCCATTTTGGAACAGTGACTGACCCTTGCTCTAAAAGAAGTTTGGAAAGGACTGAGAATGAATGCAGCCTAGACATGTCTCTCCCTGTGGTGTCACTGGGTGTAATTTAAGCAGAGGCATTCCTGCAGTTGTTACACCCAGGCAAGTGTGGGGAATGAAACAGTTGTCTGTGACTGATTTAAACTGTGGTTTTTGACAACTGTGTCCTGGATTGAAGTGTCCCATCTGTTAATTTTAGTGTCCAAGGGAGCTGTGGACATCGGTTCCAATAGCAGCAGCGTCAGTTCTGGGGAGCTCTTGACAACTCAGGAATGAGTTCTTATTCACAAACCAAATTGAGCATTTTCTCTACACTCAAGTGTTGTTTAAATAAAGCCGTTCATTTGTGGCAGGATCCTAGATTCATGAACAAGGCAGGCAGAACATGGAGGGTAGCAAATCTTTCACATTTTTCCCAAAGATCTAAACAAAGGTCACTCAAAGGCTCTGCTCTCAAATACCACCCTATATCCCTAGCCTCACCCTGCCCCATCCCTATTGCCACACTTGAAGTCCCCTGACAGCTCCCAATCCTAGCAAGACAACATAGGCTTCCACTCAGATATCAACATTACAAGACATCACCAACCACTAATATTTACAGTGACACTGTCTACCGAGTGTGTGACTAATAGCAAGAGAATTTGGCTAGAGAAAGGAATGAGGATAAAAGTGAGAAAGAAGAGATACTTCTTAGGACAGGTAGTCCCTGGTGTGATCTACCTAGTGCAGAAAGACAGAATCTGGGGAGTAAATCCAAGGAGATGGGAGGGCAAAGATGTTAAGGTGATCGGACCCAAGGTATATTATTCTACCATAGCTGGAGCCAGGCCCACCATCTCCATTCCAGAAAAGCTTGATAGGAAAGCAGCCTTTCCAGCTGCCCAGTCAACTAATCCATGACTGTCTTTACAGCTAAATTTGACCAGGCAGGCTCCTGTATCGCCATATACCAATTTGTAGGCCTTACATAAACCCCATCCTAGATTCAGGCTCTACCCAGTATAATCTCTTATTATTTACCAACATGAACTCTGAAACCTGGCCCTCTCAATCCTTCTTCTGGGATTCTTGTCAAGATCCCAATACATGTCACATTTCTACCTACTTCCATGCTTTATACACATCTCTATTGCGCATGCTTCAAATGTCTGCTCTTGCTCAAAACACTATTACTTCCAGTCCTAGTTCAAGTCTCATTAAGTCTATGACCAAGTTTTCCTGGCAAACTTTCAGAGGATATTTTTGTATCTGTACAAAAATGTCACACAAGTCTTAAAAGTATTGGTAGATTAATTATTCCTAAGGATGTCCATGCCCTTCTGTCTCTGAACCCTCCATAGAGGAATAGATGGAAGGAAGGAAGGAAGGAAAGAAGGAAGGAAGAAAGGGAGGGAGGGAGGGAGGGAGGGAGGGAGGGTGTTAAGACAATCATGGCAGCATAGCATAGTAGAAGGGGTGAGGCCTTGTCATAAGAATCCTCAACTCATGTTTGAAGCCCAGTTCTGCCTCTGAGAGACCTACCTTAACTGTTAGGAATATTAAGCTAGACAGTATGCAAGAAGCACATTGCATATATTAGGTACTCAATGAAAATGAGCCAACTTCCTGTGTTTAGAATATCAGCTGTGGCAATGTTTGTTCTCTGAACCTGTCACCCAACCACCCCCAGTGCTCTCCAGTAGTCCAGAACTTCATTCATGCTCTATCCCTTTGTTGCCTGTTTAGCCAAGATTTAACCAGACTGCAGGAAGTGAGCAGACCTTCTGCATATGTGAAGTGGATGTCAGGTCTGCCTGCAATCTCCGAGCTCTAGTTTTCTCTGTCTGGTGAGTGCACTGTGCTCTATTATCTTTTCTGACCTCCATCCCTTACCTATTTCTCCTTAACCTTCATTTTTTTTTCATCAAAGCCAAGCTTAAATTTCGAGGCCCACTTCTCACTTCTCCCTTCTTACCTCAGAGGAGGGTAGCAAAAAGGGAATATGGAAACATCTAGGAAAAGGAAAATGATGCCATGATAACTGAGTTTGATATATTGTAGAAAATATGGCTGAAAGTAAAGAAAAGCTATTAATTATTTGTCCACATGTCAGGTCACCCTAAAACAGTGCTTCACAACTGGGGGCATTTCCTCATCTCTGTCCCACAGGTGATATTTGACTATGTGTTTGTACATTTTGAATTATCTTAACTACCAGGATACTACCACCTTCTTATAAGCCAGACATTTTGCTAGGCATTATCCAATGCACAGAACAACACCCTATAATGAAGAACCATCTGGTCCCATATATCAGCAGTACCGAAGTTGAGAACCCAGTATCAGAACAGTGTCTAAGGACTCTGATTGTTGAGCACAGCAATTATGTATCCAAGATTCAGCAGGTTCCTTGATATCATGAGTGCTTGAGTACATAATGAACACTGAATGAACAGAATACTGATGAAAGATAGTTTTGTGTGGGCAAATATGTATTTAAATAGATTCTTCTCAAGTTATTTGGTCTTCTTTCTAGCACATTCCCTGTCCCCATTTATTAGAAGTCATGAGAATATGGAGTTCATTGTTTGCTTTTGAGAAGTTAGATGAATGACTAGAAAATATGAGGTTCTTATAAATGGATATTGAATGAGGGAATGGTGGTCATCCTGGTTGGGTTTGGGGATAAAAGACAGCAAAAGGCCCTGTTTCAAGTAGTGCAGAGTCAGTTTTCTTCCCTTTCTGTTAAGAAGCAAAATGGGGAGAAGCACAGTCCTGTTCTCTCCTTTGCACTCTGACTTCAGTTGTGGTTTATCTTGACATGAATTCCTTTGTGTTTACTCTGCATGAGATTCACTTAGCTTCTTTTGGGTTATGTCTTCACAAATTTGTAAAATTAGTCACTATTTTTCAGATTTATTTACAGCCCTGATTCTTAAAACTCTCTCTCTTTCTGAAATCCCATGGTACCAACATTAGCATTCTTCTTACTATGTCATTGATCTCTGAGTCCTTGTCTCCCTCTTTTATTATATTTTCTTTTGTGTTGTTTTTAAACATTGGGTATATTCTGCTTTTGTCTTTAAGTTAATCTATGTCATCTCCATTCTATTCTTGAACCTATAAGGCTCACATTTTTTTCAGTTGTGTTTTTCATCTCTGAAATTTTCTTTTTCTTCTAGCTACCATTTCTCTTTCTTTGCTGAGATTTTCCACATTTTGCTTTGTTTGATGATCGGCTCACTGCTGGCCTGCTCTAATGTGTGAGTTGGAGCACTGACTATTTTGGGCAGGTAAGGCATAGAACTCCCCTTGGCACAGATTTCCTAAACCATAAAGGAGTGGGATGCACTTGTTCTGTGGACATGGAGTTGCAATGGATATTGCCAAAAAAGGTAATCACCTTTTCCATTTCTATAGCTTGGGGAACATTTTGTTTGGGACATTTTTTACTATGTTCACTGGAAGTTCTAGGTTGGAGGCTTCTACATCTTATCTAAGATACACTGGAATGAAACACAAAGGTCAGAGAATCTAAGGCTATTTTATTCTTCAAACCTCAAATCCTGATTACTTCAATTTTCTGTTTTCTCCCAACCTTTCAGTCTTATTGTGCTTGCTTTTTTATGCTTTGGACTTTTTGTTGGTTGTGGGGCTTAAACTCAGCTTAAGTATAGTCCCTGAGCTCTTTTGCTCAAGGCTAGCATTCTACCACTTTTTCCATATATTTTTTATTGTAATTAATAGAAGGGTTACATTACATTTACCAGATAGAAGGTGCATTACTTCACAAACATTGATACCCTTTCTCATGTCTTGGTCCCCCACCCCCACCACTCATCTTGCTTTCCCCCCTTCCCTATCCTATTTCAAGTAACCAAATAAGCATATATACAATATATCAGATAACAAGGTAAAATACTGTAACAATATGAGATAACCAAGGGACAGCAAAAGAGAGGAGAGATAACATAGTACATTAAGGACAACAATCACTCATTATATGGCTTTTGTTTCTATATCCTGGAGGTCCTTTCATTTAGCCTAATTCTATATGGCCTTATGTATCTAGGTTTTGTTCTATTGTAAATCTCTGCTAGGAGAGCCCAAGGTTTCTACTGATTATAATAAATGAGGGAAACCATTGAGCCTATGTTCCTTTGAGTCTGGCTTACTTCACTTAATATGATTTTTTCCAAGTCTTTCCATTTCCTTACAAATGGGGTGATGTTGTTCTTTCTGACAGCAGCATAGAATTCCACTGCTACCACTTTAAAATTTTTTTTTTGCCAGTCCTGGGCTTGAGCTCAGGGCCTCAGCACCACTTCCTGCTTTTTTCTGTGTATGTGGTACCGAGGAATTGAACCCAGGTCATCGTGCATGCTAGGCAAGCGCTGTACCACTAGGCCAAACTCCCTGCCTGCATTCTACCACTTTGAAGCACAGTGACACTTTCCTGTTTTCTGATGGTTATTGGAGATGAGTCTTTTGGAGTTTCCTGCACTGCCTAGCTTTGAACTGTGATCCTCAGATCTCAGCTTCCTGAGATTGAAGGCTTGAATGACAGGTACCCAGTATCTTGGACTTTTCTTAGTTGTAAAAGGGTTGACCTACAATGAGTATGGAATAAGATTGCCTTACTGGAAGTAGAAGTCTGGGCCATTTGTTGTTTTAATGTCAATTTTATTTTTCTCCTTTTTTTTTGCCAGCCCTAGGGCTTTAACTAAGAGCCTGAGCACTGTTTTTGGGTTTTCTCAAGGCTAGAACTCTACTACTTGAGCCACAGCACAAATTCTGGCTCTTTTTTGTGTATCTGGTACCAAGCAATTGAACCCAGGTCTTCATGCATGGTAGGCAAGCACTCTACCACTAGGCCAAACTTCCGGCCCCCATTTTTCTTTTTTTTGTAACTGATTTTTGTTGTTGTTGTTGTTACTCCTGGGTTTGAAGTCAGAGTCTCAAGCCTGACGGCAAAATGTTCTACCACTTGACTCATGCTCCCACTGTTTATTTTTTCCCATGGAGTGTCTCAAGAATGTGTGCTCAGGCTAGCCTTCACTGAAATCCTCTGTTTCACCTCCTCTGTAGCTGGGATGACACATGTGAGCCACTGCATCTTGCTAAATATCTTTTTTTTTAATCAGATTTCTTTGTTTGTCCAGTACTGGGGTGTGATCCTAGCCTTGCAGTTGATCAGCTTATTTTCTTGGCCAGTGCTCTACCGCTGGAGATACACTTGCGGTATAACATTTTACTGGTTGTTTTGGAGACAGTTTTGTGAGCGAAAATTTCCTTTTTAGGCTGGCTTCAAACCTTGATCCTCCGATCCTCAATCTCAGAAGTAGCTAGGTTTATAGGTATGAGGCACTAGCACACAGTGTTGCTTTTTAATTTTAATTATGGTTTCAACTATACAACATAATGGGTTTCATAGTAACAAATAAATGTTAAAATATACTTTGGCTGTTTTCACCCTCTATTCCTATTATTCCTGTCCCCTGCTCCTGCTGGTCCCCTTCTGTTCCCCAAATTGTCCCCCTTCTACCTTAATGTTTGTTTTTTGCCATGTAAATTTTGCATATGACAGAAAACATGATATTTGCCCTTCTGAATCTGGCTTATTTTGCTTGATGTAATAACCTCTAGTTTAATCCATTTTCCTGCAAATAACATAATTTCATCCATCTTTATAGCTAAATACTCCATTCTGTACATATTCCACATTTTGTTTACTCACTTGTCAGTTCATGTGCTACTAGGTTTTTCCTTATCTTGATTATTGTGAATAGTTCTGCTATAAACATAACAGTACAGGGATCTGCATTCCATACTGACTAGGTACATTTGGGTATTATGCTCAGAAATTAAGTTATGCATTTCCATCTTCTTTCAAGCATCAAACCAAGGCAGGTAGTCTCTTCTAGGAAAGGGTTAGGGATGTGTATATACTAACCACACTGAGATGTTTCATGTTATTAGTCTCTATAAAAGTATTCACAGTGTTTTTAGGTATGATTCTATTTGATTCTTCCCCCAGTCCAATGAGAAAAAGAACTATTTTTGTCTCCATTTACAGCAGATGAAACTGATACATCAGAGGTAAATTTAGTAGCACAAGAATGGCAACATGGACCTTGACCCCAGGATCTGAGGCTATATTAGTGCTCTGTATATGGTACACATTCAAAATGACCATCAGCCTGATTTGCTATTTTCCCACCTCCCTTTTGCAATGGTCACAAGTATTTTCCAGTCTATTTTCTGCCTCTGGGCTCCATATCTCCTGCTATATATCTGGTCTATGTAGAAGTAGTCCAGTCCCTCAGTCAGTGCGGGTTTTCAGAGTGCCCAGTATTGGCACTACACAATCAGTAAGTCCCAGAAGGCCAATTGTGCTTAGTAATCTCAGCCAATCCAGACAGGAAGAGAGCGGCTGGGAAGGAGTTGGTGGTCTGTGTTCTCTAGATGGTGCAGCTGTGGGGATTTAACATAAATGTTAACTGGAGCCAGGACCTGTGATTCACATAGGATTCTGACTCTGTGCGGCATGCCTGGTTAAACATTCTGTACTTGCTGTCTTTGAAATTCCTGATACATTTTGAGCAAGATGCCCCATGCTTTCATTTTGCTCTGGGTAAATTATATAGCCAGTCATTGTGGGGTCATGTTGTAGTTCTTGGAGTAGAGTTTATTCACTGAGCAAAGAGCAGAGGAACATGCAAACTTATGGCCTTGAATGAAAGGCCCCCCCAAGCGTGAAATCGGCTCCTTCAAATTTCACACCACACTCTCATTCCCTTCCACTCAGTCAGGCTTAGTGATCTGTGCTGCTCCCTGGGGAAAGGTTTCTCTGAGCCCAGTCCTACTACTTTGTCTCCACTTCTTGACTGGATTGTATCACCTACCAGAACATTCTAATCTCATCTTTTGAAAGGTTACTTAGAAAAGAAAGGAGCCTTGAGTTGACATTAAGTCTATGGGTGAAATAAAGACAGAGATGGACCAGAAACAAAAGGAATTTTTTAAATGGACTAAATGGGAGTACAGCTTGATATAAAATATTGAAAGTAAATGGTTGCTAAACTAACTAAGCCTCCTCCATGTTGGGAGAGGCAATGGGGGATGGGGAAAAGATTCATTTGGCTTAGTTAGAAATTTTGAAAGAGATGTCTGTCAGAGAAAGAACATTTGATTTACAAATCAATATTCTCAACCACATGATTTTTTCCCATAAAATGCACTTTAGTTGACTGTGGAAATTATTGACTTTACATTATACCTTGACAGATGCCATATCCAAGAGCACTATATTCTAAAAGTGAGACTACTAATAAGTAGATTAGAAAATGTGGTACTGATACTACCTGCACATTTAAGTTGTATGAATCATGCATTCTCTTTTATTTATTTGAATATATTTTGGAAGGTGATACTGGGTTTTGAACCCAAAGCTTTCCTTTTGCCAGGCAGGTGGCATACTACTGAGCCAGTCTGTAGGCTTTTCTTTCTTCTCTTTTTGTTCCTTTTCTCTGTTTGCTTTACCTATATTTTGGCAGTACTGAGGTTTGAACTCATAGCCCTTATACTTGTTGGCTGGCACTAACATTTGAAGCAATCCTTATATTATCTTTTATAATAAAATTTAAGTGGTTTCATATTCATGTCCATTTGTAAGATAAAGTATAAAGATCCTACTTACCCTTTTCCAATTTCCCAATGATAATTTTTTTTGCCATCATCTCAAGGACCTTTCATAAAAATCATAGACACCTCATTCTTGTGATATCCACTCTCAATATTTGTCAAATATTAAAGCATTTCTAAAAAAAATATCTGGGCTGTTTCCAATTTGAGAGTATTACAAATATTGCTTCCATTTTGAACATGAATTTATAGTCACTTAAATGCTTAATAAAGGAAGATTTTTTTCAAAAACTCTTTGAATCTTCTTATTAGTCAATGGTTATTTTCAATTTAATATGGTCCAGGGAAAGCAGAAGGTTCTGGAGTTGGGAGAGTTTTCCTTTAGAAGCAGAGCTCTACTACTTCCTCCTTGTGTAGCCTGAGGCTGGTTGCTTAATGTCTTTGTACACTCCAGATCACATGTATACAATGCTACTGTCACAGAGTTGTTTACTTATAGGTTAGACGAGATAACACTAACAAAGTTCCCAGTACCTTGAATTTTTCTACACCATAGTCCTTTCTTGTCCTCAGATGAGGCATACAGAATAGTCTAAGGTAGTGAATAGCCTAAATATTAATTTATTTATATTGGTCCTGAGTCTTGAAGTTGGGGTCTGGTTTCTGTCCCTAACTTTTTATGCTAGCACTCTACTACTTGAGCCACAGTTCTCCTTCCAGCCTTTTGGTCATTAATTGGAGATAAGAGTCTCATGGACTTCCAGGCCTGGCTTGACTTCAAATGATTATCCTTAGATCTCAGTCTCCTGATAGCTAGGATTACAGGTATGAGTCACTAGCTCCTGACTGAACTGTAGGTTTTAAAAAATTTATTTACAAGAGCTGTAGGAAAGAACTGCAAAATTTTAAGTCAAGTATTTTCCCTATCATCCAGGATTAGGGTTCAAGAATGCCAGTCATGCAATACACACTTGGAATGAGTACCTGATCTTTGGCTTGGCTCTTAGGCTTTGCAATGCATTTTTTTTGCTTCATCCAGCATTGTATAATACTTCCTGACCTGTGTGTTCTGAATCACCTCAAGTCTTGTCTTCCTACCTTCTCTTTTTTCCTATGGCTTTGCCCACTGTAACTTAGTATCCGAAGCTGAATTCTCTGGGGCTAATTCTTCCTCAGTTACAGTTTATACCAAAGAATTAGAGACCATTTGCATCGAAAGCATCATCCTTACCCAACATTTCTCAGTACTCATAGATTCCTACTTCAGCACCAGCCCTATGGCGGTTGTATTCCTGGAAATTTTGTCTGGCCCTGAGAAATGGAACACAGAAGCCAGCTAGATCAATGCCAAGTTGGTCTGGGCAGAAACCAATCCCTCAGCAGAAAAAAAAATTTGTCCAAACAGAGCAATGTGGATTTGATAGAGCAGACACTATCAACCACTGTGACTCTCTAAATTACTAGGGACAGAGGTTTTCCATGGAGAAATTAGAACCCTTTTGAATGCAAGGCAAATTAATTTATTCCTCTGATTAAAGAAAATTCTACTGATGGCCCAGTGATGCATAGTGATGTGTTAACCAGGCCAACAGGGAGGACATCCAATTTACTCCCCTCTGAAGATCTTGGTTAAACTCCACCCACACTGGGGCCAAGGGCATTTTGGCTTGGACACGGCAGTCCATCCTCTTTGTGGCTTCTGTTCACTTTTATTGGCCTTTGGGGATTGTAAACTCAAAAAACGGAGGGTTGGTAGCTAGCTAGCCCAAACCAAATGGCAATATCCCACACTGATGAGATATAATACATTAGAATATGTAGACTCCATACTACATTTGTGTACATAGATTCCCCTGACACATCGTGGGAGTGGATTTTATTTCTGTCAAGGGAGAACTTAGTTTTGTCATGTATGCGTGAAAAATGCCACATCAGGGAAAATGATTTGGCTGGTCATAAAGAAATAAAAGGACAGAACTCAAGACTCAAGAATGCTGAGGTAGAATTAATCCAAGTAAAAAGCACCTTAAAGAGACTAGCCAATGATTTGTTTGACAAATCCTTGGATAAAGAGGTGACATTGATTACGATGCACTGTATTTATAAACTGACATGTTGAAGCCTTTTTGTACAAGTATTCAAAGATAATAAAAAGAATAAAAGGGCAGCACCCTCTGCCTCCTTCATCACTACTACCAGCACATGCATATGTCACCTCTTTCATGCTATTGGAATCCTTTTTAACAAAACCTGCTGTTACTGTTCTTAGTAGAAGAGTTATCTCCCACATTGGAACCAATAGCTCAGCACCCATGGGTCACACTACTCAGCTGGTACATGAAACAACATAGACTTTTCATAGTTAAAAGCTAGACTTCAAAGTAAGAAAAAAAAAGCAATATTTAAATCCCAGCTATGTCAATTTACTAGGTGTGTGACCATGGGCAAGTGACTTAACCTTTCCATCAAGAGCATGATCTTTGAACTGGAAAGTGAATTAAAGCCCAAAGTAGATGAGGAGATAATAAGGGAATACTTAGCTCCCTTCAATGAGTTCAAGTTTCCAGGCCCACACAAATTACATCCGAGGCTACTGAGAGAATGTGCAGTTGGAATCCCAGTGCCGGTCTTGGTGACCCTTAAGAAATTATGGCAAAGGGAAGAGAAGGGAGGTGCAACGAGGCAGACAAATGTCCAGATTTTTATTGAGGGTAGGTGGTATTATGGAAGGATTTAAAATATAAATCTTCGAAACGAGTAAGCATGCCATTGATCCTTGGCAAAAATACAGAATGAACTACTAGGCAGGTCATCTGTGGAGCATTGGAAAAGGAGCGGAAATCACTAGGGATAAGCATGAGCTCACTAAAAGCAAGTCATGCCTAACTAAGCTCATTTCCTTTGTGAATGGAGAGCTACAAGGGGAGATGACAAGAATACTGTACTATAACATGTCTGCATTTCAGCAAGGCATTTGGAAAAAAGCCTTCTATAGCCTCATAGAGAAGATGGAAGAGTAAGAGTTGAGTGGTAGCAAGAGTTACATGGATTGCTTCTATTTTGAACAACACAATTAAAAGTGACTATTAATAAGGGGAGAATTCTAAGGTTACACTGAAATGTTCTCTCAGGACTCTATCTCATTCAGTGCACTTATACTCTTGCTGATTAAATACACAGATTAATAACCTAGTGATGAAGAGCATGGACTCTCAGGGGGGATGATATTGCCCCCAAGAGGGAAAAATGGTTTTCATATTTTATATTATATTGTCTTTTATATATTAATATATAGAATGTAGAAACACATGCCATATGTAAATCTATTTACAATGTTCAAATATTTAAGAAATATGACAATGTTTTTTAAAAAGCTGTTTAATTGTGCAATAGTGAAAAGAAAGTTTGAGAAAAGGAATAGATGGAAATAAACAAGACTGTGGCTTTTGAGAATGAATACGAGCATAGCATCTAGGTTAAATTCAATCAATTGTACAAAGATAGAATCAGGCATACAATAGTAGTTCATGGAAGAAACCACAGAGGGTTTTAATTAAGCTTCAAACTACACATTGAATAAGGTTTCTGCTTAAAACACAACCAGAGTGGCAAAAGATCTGGAAATGATATCCTATGAGGCATAGTTTAAAAGACCTGAGGATGTTTATCCCAGAGGATGGAGCACTGGGGGAGGAGAGAGGGTGTGGAGACATGAGAGATATTCTAAATGTCTGCTATGTGATTGGGAAATTAGAAATTGTGTGAAGTTAATTTTCCTCCATCTGAAAAAGAGAATTTAACAATTGAGCAATGTCCAAATATGAAATAACTGCTTTATATAGAGGGGGTTGTGTTGCCTATTAACAGCATGCATTTCTGCCGTAAGCAGTGAAGTTGATAAGGATAAGTTTCTTGCTCATTGTCACATTCTATGATTTCTCACATATCTGGGACATAGAGACTGGAGGGATGGTTAAAGATGAGCTCTCAGATAAAACATCCTCCCTTGATTTTAAAGCCAAAATCTTACATAGGGGATATTTCCTGGAGCAATCTCTTATTCTTGTGCCAAATTTTATGCTAATATTTAAAGTCCCAATTCTCTTGCACTCTGGGCTTTTTATATAGCTATCTAAATGCTAGGTTGATTTCTAACTTGCCATAGAAGGCAAAGGAGATGTAAGGAAATGTCAATGGAGAATTCTCAGGGACTGAGTTACAGAAAAGCTTAGAACTGCTTCATGATATATTGGTAAGGGGCCACTGAGTGGGAAGAGCATACTTCTGTTGTTTCCTATTAGAGAATCTCTCTGTTTCTCTGTCTTTGTGTGTGTGTGTGTGTGTGTGTGTGTGTGTGTGTGTGTGTGTGTGTGTGTGTCTTCCTCCTTCCCTCTTTTCTTTCCCTAGCCAGAAGGGGGATTGGTGCAGAGGCAGGGCCAGGCGTACTAATTTCAGATTTAAGGGCAAAAAACACCCTGAACAGAAGAGAGCCGTAAATAAGATAGGAGCCTTCAATGTGTAAACTTGAACTCAGTGAAACAAAAGAATCACTCATATCCCTGGAATCACGTCCCAATGTATGTATCCAGATAAAGGGAACAGGAGCTTGAATACGACTGGAAAGAAGCGTATTTTTTTTACCTGAGTCTGAACACCCCCACTGAGGCCTCTTGAATTCTTAGAACAACCAAGAACAACAGTTCTTTGCTTTTTCCCCTGACACTCCTTGTCAGACTCTCCATTGCAACTGTTGCTCGAAGTTAACTTTCTTAACTCCATTCACCGCCCTCACTCTGCTCTTGAACAAAAAATGCTACTTGCTCTTTCATATGTTTTTCTTCCATGCATCCCATAGGCGAGCCTTGGTTCCCACTCAATGTTTAATCCTTTTTCCTAGTGTAGATGTGTGTATTAGGGCCAGATACACATCCACAGCCTAGCTCATTTTGCCAACCATCCCAACAGTTTCTTCCCCATATCCTCTCTCCAGTAAGACGCAAGTCTGCGGGATTAACCTTGGGAAAGAAAAGTCTGAAACCCATTAGTCTCCCTCTCAGAAAATCTGATTTCTCTTTAGAACAGAAAAGGCTTTCAAACGTGGCTTTCTGGGTTTTCCAATTTGCTGGTGAGTGGATCTGGAGTGGGCATCACGTCTGCACATCTGGCAGGGGCGCCTTCCAGATTTTCCTCCAGACTTAGGATCAGCTTCTGTCAGCTGGGCGGGGCAAAGGTCCCTGAAGTTGCTTCGAGGCACCGCCCCTTGTGGGCGGAGCTCCTTACAGCCCATATAGCTCTCAGGTTAAGAAAGCCAGAATCATTGTTCAGCCGCACTGACCTAATACCCTTAGTGGGGTTACCTGGTTAAGTGCAGCGGCAGCAGCGGCGGCGGCGGCAGCAGCGGCAGCGGCAGCGGCAGCGGCAGCGGCAGCGGCAGCGGCAGCGGCAGCAGCAGCGGCAGCAGCAGCAGCAGCAGCAGCAGCAAGGCTCCTGGGATCACTCAGGTAAGTGGAGGAGGTGATCTACAAACTTCGCCTGGAGTTTTATTTTCTGGGTAACAGTAGCTATGAGAAGCCAAGGAATTTCCCACTTTAATGAAAACTTTCACAGCTGTAATTTTACTGTGTGCACATTAACTTCAGTTTAGAAACTTGAAACCAGAGAACTAGGAATCCTTAGTTGACTGTGTGTGTGTGGAGGTCATTGTGCTTGTCTGACAGTACAATTTTTCGGCGTGTCTATATAGATAATTCACTTTGTGTGTGTGTAAATGTGTGTGTGTGTGTGTGTGTGTGTTTCAAGGCTCATGGTAAATGCTTAATAAGCCAAGACAAACCTGAGAAAGGAAAATGAGGGGGAGAAGGCCATCTTGACCATCTGGGGTTCCTGCTAGTTGGTGCGGACCCGCAGCTACACAGCTACAGGCATTGAAATGCAGGCTCGGTGTTGGAGCCCCACTGTGTGCATCAACGCCTGAAAGCGTTGGCACTAAAGCCTGTAGGGGGTACATCGTGGCCCACCAGGGAGTGGTGCTTAGGAAGTCTCACTCTTTCTCTGCACAACCCAGGGGGCCCACCCGACTGGTGACAGGTTGATTCTGGCTACTCCACGGTCTCTCTCTACCCTGCTTTGGGTTTTTGTTTGTTTCTAGCTTTGGTGTAAAGTTTGTTTTGAAGTTAGGACCGTGTTTCCCTGCTTTGCGGGCAACTGCACTTTTTTTTTAGGGGGTGGGGGAGGGGCTATTTGACCATTGCTGGCTTGCCTTCAGCACAGGCCAAGAAAAGATGCTACCCACACATTGCAAAGGAATCCATTGCTTGTGAGGATTTACAAGTTTTAATTGTGGTGGAGAACACCTAGGAAAAGCTCACCAAATTTTACTGTTTGAACCGTCACCTCTGACTTCATGATAAAGCATCACTGTATTCATATTTTATTGCAATTCAGCGAAATGAAGGATACTTTGGTGAGAATGCACAAGCAAAATTCTTTGGGCACTGTTAACTCATTCATCTGCCAGTTAGTGTGTGTGGTGTGCGTGAATGCACACACGAACTCTAATGTTCATGTGTGAGGGACAAGTGTGTATGGTTTCTTTGGATCTTAATAGCATTCTCTATTAGTTCTTGGAGTTCAGGAAAAAGCCTAAATAGTTTTGTGGTCAGAAATAGGTTAAAAATCAACTTTCTATATCCTCGTAAGTTTTTGGTTCTTAAATTAAAAGCAGGAAAGGCCCCTTTGTGAACCCCTCCCCCCAACAGTATTTCTTTGATTAGCTTTGATCTGAAATCTCACCTTTTGACAGCTTGCAAATCAAAAACACAGCTCCATAGGTGCCTTTTGTTTTTTTTGCAAACAGACAATGATAATTTTTCAAAAGAAACGTTTTATTTGCAAATTTGTTTTTGCGAGCTTCTCCCAACTTCTCACCACCCTCAACTTAAAAAAAGTTATGGTGAAAAACTGTAGGTCCCAAGTCTGTTCAGTATGACCTTGGCCATGTCTCATCACCTTGTTCTACTACAAGCCTCCTAAGAGTCCTTCCTGCATAACATTCTATTTCTATAAAAATCAGAATTAGATTCTCAAGGGACTGTAAAATTAGACTTCTAGGATCAGTTTCTTTAGCCAAGAAAGCAAGTAATGCTGAGGGGGCCATTTTATGCAGGTCTCTTTTTTTTTCATTTCGCAATACCAATAGACATCTTATTTAATGCATGTGGTTGAATTTCCTCACTTTGTTCTAAGGATGGGAAAAGGATTTGATTTGCTAAAAATAAGTGATAATTCTACTTTTTACATTAACTTTTTCTTTAGCAATTAAAAACTGTTCCATTATACTTAACATTCTTAGTTCTTATTAGAGCAGTGACACTTTGAGTCAACAGGGCGGACAGCATATTGCCGTTGGACATATGGAGAAATGAAGCAACAGAGGTATTTCCTAACCTGTTTTTCTTTTAATGGATGCTGCTTCTATGTACTGACAATCCCTGTTTATAACAGATTTCTTCCACAGGATCTTGTTTCTTTCACAGACTCTGAACTACTTCACTGTGTAGCTGAATAGCAAGGGAGCCTTGGCCACATGGCTTTCCTAGGAGGAGGAAATACCCATTTAACAAGAAGACTCAGGGAACCCGAGTTTCTGGCAAATTAAAAGCCCCAATTGCCTTAGACTCTCCCGATTTTGCAGTTCTGGACTCTGGCAATCCACCAAACCTTCTAGGGAAAGTGAGAGACACAGAGTGTTGACCATAACTTGGAGCACACATGAAAATTGGGATCCATTTGTAACAGGCTCCAGAAAAGAAGCTGGGCAAACATTCAGGTTGGCTCTGATATTGCTTTATTGAAAACAATTACGGATATACCACCTGTGTTTTCGAATACAATAAGTACAGTAATATTAAAACACACAGGCAGATAAATTGAACTAATGGATAGAACTTGGTGTTTTAACGTGTCCTCAGAGTCCTCAATTTGCAAAATGAGTTTCAATAAATAAAAACTTGGGAAACTTGTGGTGATGTTTAGTTTCTTATTCCTTCAATTCAGAAAAAGGGGATGATTGGTGTACATGTATTCAAATAACATCGCAAAAGATAAATTGACTTTTAATGGTTTTCAAAGTGGGGAGATTTTTTTACATCAATGAGGCATTTCAGTATGATCTTAAAAGCTTGCACTGAAAAGTTGTAGCAAACATTATTTTTATTTAAATTAAAAATATTATTATAAAAGTGATGTGCAGAGGGGCTACAGTGGTTATACAAGTTAGGTAAAGAGCAAATTTCTTTTTGGACAATGTTGTTCCCTCCTGTGCTCTCTCCCAGTTTTCTTCCTCCCGTCCCCACCCACAAGTTGTAAACTTCATTTTCAACATAGTGTCTAATGAATATCATTGTTGCATTTGTTGTACCTTTGTCCCTCCATTTCTGACGTCAACTTTTCTTGTCGGCTTTTGCAAATTTTACCTTTTCCATTTTTTTTAGCACTCTGGAATTTTAACCAGGTTTTTATTTGTTTCAAGTCTCCTGTGATTTTACAATATAGTTATGCTAATTATATGCTAACTAAAATTAGATTGTTCAAAAATAATTGAAAATTTCACCACTTTGGAGAAGATCACTACAAATCCATCTTCATGAACCTAGTAAGGAATTGCGTTTATTATCATCACAAAACTATTTAAAATCAAATTTGTTTTTCACATTATCTTCATAAAAATCAGTGGCTAAGGATATTTGAACGTGGGGCACTCTGATCAACCTTGTTTTTCTACTTAGCCAAGTAAAACCATTGTTGTCATGTCTTTTCTTCTTCTCGTCCTCCTTCTTCTCCTTGCTTCTTTTTCTTTTTTTTTCTATGTATGTGGTACGGAGGGATCGAACTCAGGTTTTAGTGCATGCTAGGCAAGCACTCTACCACTAGCCCAAACTCTGCTGTTTCTTTTTCGAGAGAGAAATAGGGAGAGGGAGAGGGGAGGGATGGGGAGGAGAGGGAGAGGGAGAGGGAGGAGAGGGAGAGGGAGGGAGAGGGGGAGAGAGAGGAGGAGAGAGGGGGGAGAGAGGGGAGGAGAGAGGGGGAGAAAGCAAGCAACAGTGTATTGCAATGGGATAATAATCTATACTTCATTAAATTAGTGTAATTGGATTTTGGAGACTGCCTTTTGATTTCAGGGTCTGCAAATGATTGTACATTAGATTTTGAAGAGAAAAAAAAAAGAGACCGTACAATCTTTCATTCTTTTCTTGTCTTTGGAGGCCATCTGCTGTGCTCTGTGTCTTGCATTAGGCCTTTTTGGCCAGTGGTAAAATATACCAAGTTCTTTAAATGATAACAGGAAAGCAACTGTGTAAAAAGGCTTGCTACAATTGAAGGAGGCTGCTTGTCTCCTGCGTACAAAGCATCTCTGCCTGGCACTCACTTTTGCTGAATATAGTAAATTGGTTAGTAGTTTGGTTCCCAAATTGAAAATTGTACTTTCCCTAGAACTAATTATTCCTTGTTAGTGGAATTATAAAATTGTCTTTATATATATTGCCTTCCAGTATTCTTTGCTAGGGTGAATATAAATATAGTTTTATATGTCTATGTAATTTATCTTTACCCTAGCAAGGAATAGTTCAAAGCAAATATATACATATATATTTATTTATATCTGCATACATATTCAGCTACGATTAAATAATTAATTTGTTTATTTTATTATTTAATTTTCCAATAAGATCGATAAACCCATACTTGTCCCGTTTGGCTGATTAAGAAAGTGAGGCCTGGAAATGGCCAGGTGACTTAGCCAAAGTCCTATATTAATGAGTTGAAGAGTGTGGGGCCTTATTTAAATGGTGTTTTCATGGTGATTTGTTTCCTTTAAAGGCAAATAGGAAGTAAACAGCTAGGGGAAGACAGCGGCGGGCGGTGCTTTGCTCGCTGCCCTTTGCTGCAATTTCAGGTAATCCTTTAAAGATGTGAAAACGACTTCCTCCAAAGGCAAACATTTTTCTCATTCTAGGCATAGTTTGACACTATGAGTCCTCCTCTGAAGCTCTTCAAAAACCAGAAGTACCAGGAACTGAAGCAGGAATGTATCAAAGACAGCATACTTTTCTGTGACCCAACCTTTCTGCCTGAGAATGATTCGCTTTTTTACAACAGACTGCTTCCCGGAAAAGTGATATGGAAACGTCCTCAGGTAACTCCCAATACTTCATCCACCTTCCTCAAAATTAAACTGCCTCATTATTGCACCGTGTGGAAAAAACTTGAAAGTCACTTTTTTCCTTTTCCTCTCTTTTTTTCCTTTTCCTTTTCCTCTCATCTTTTCACTCTTTGTCTCCATTCTCTATTTTTTTCATTTCTCTATCATCTCCTTTATCTCTCTTTGCCTATATATTTATCTCTTCTCTAGTTCTTCCTTTCTCTATTTCTTCCTGTTCCTTTCTCTTCCTTTCTCTATCCTTTCCGTAGCTCCTTTTTATACATAAAAATTGTATACACTTATGGAATACAAGGTGCAGTTTTGTTATAGACATACACTTAAATATATCACACTTAAAAAAAACCACAATGAAGCTAATTTACATATCCATCACCTTCCACAAAGGAAATTCTTTGGATCGCTGCTCCAGATGGCATTTAGCTTAAGAAGAGCTAAATTTTAGTCAAAATTTTTAATGGAATTTAAATTTAATTTCAACTTGAAAAGAGCAACACCGAAACACTTTTGATATCTCACATTGTTTTTGCCAGTCCTGGGCTTGAACTCAGGGCTTGAGCACTGTCCTTGGACTTTCTCAAGGCTAGAGCTTTACCACTTGAGCCACAGCAGCACTTCCAGCTTTTTTCTATGTATGTGGTAACGAGGAATGGAACCCGGGCCTTCATGCATGCTCGGCAAGCACTCTACCACTAGGCCAAACTCCTGGCCTGACATTTCACATTTTTGAATATTCATGAGTGAAATAAAGTAACCCAAAAGGAATTTCATTCTTGTTTTTTTTAAAATCAACTACTTCTTGTCTCTTCAGTAAGTTGCCTAGCATAGCAACTTAGAGCTAATCTTAGAGTAAAGGTGTGTGTGTGTGTGTGTGTGTGTGTGTGTGTGTGTGTGTGTGTTTATGGTGTGTGTATCTGCTTATATAATAAGCATAAATGAAATGAACTATACAGATAGAAGATGTGCATTGCACTGAATGGAAAGACTCTGGTTTCTTAGCTGCTGTTTGGATTTCCTCTTCTATCATTCCACAGTGGGACAGAAGGATGCACATGCAATTGCATCTCTTTCACTACCTATCAATAGTAATTGATTGTCATTGTGGTTCTCTATAAAACATCTGTATGTTGTGTGTTAAAGCAGGTGTCAGTGAGAGCTGCATGTATAATAAGATATGGTGGTATGGTGATGGGTCTGGAGAATGAAGGGCAACCTTAATATATTTAATTGGTAATACTGGACTGGCAAGTATTCTACTTGGGCTCCTTTCAATGGGAGTGATGGGATGTACAGGCTACGCAGGACTATTATGAAATGGAAATTCTTAAATGCCACAGAATCTACTAAATGGGATGCCTTTTCTGTGTACGATTATGGAACCACTTCAATATTTTCTCTTATATTTAGTAGCGGTTAAGTTTGAACTTAGAGTCTCAGGTTTGCTTGGCAAGCAATGTACCACTTGAGCCATATCACCAGTTTTGTTTGCTTTCTTTAAAGAGCCAACTATGACCCTTTGTTGCAATTTCCACAGCTTCAACTTCTGAATGTAATTCGAAGACTTAGTTCAGTTTATACAGATGGCCACAAGGTGGTGCCAAAATACACCGGTTACATTGCTGAGACTTGTTTTCTGAGCAATTTTAACATTTCGTAGTGTTTGTTCACAAAGCAGGAAATGCAAGACTGGAGACTGTGTAGTTCACTGATACACTGAGCTCAGTGGCCCTGGGTCCAATCCCAGAGGCAAAAATGTGTGAGACTTTCTGTGCCTCTATTTGTTACCTTTGCAGATATTCTCCTTATCTGCAATAAGACATGAAATATGAGCAAGAATTTAACAAGTATTTGGGTATTCAGAGTTGTGAGACCTTTTTGCCTCCTCCCCCCTTATTTTTTTTACCAAAATAGACAGAGAAAAATAGATATGTCATCTGGGAACCATTTTTATGGATAGATGGTGATAATGAGGATTGTTAAAGCTTTATGATGATTGGAGATAATGGAGAAGATGTCAGTAGGGCTGAAGTAGTTAAAATAGAAGCAGAAAACTGAGATAGGTTTATGGGGTGATTGTCTTTTTTAAAACCAGGCAATCTTGAAAATATTTATAGACTAAGGAGCAGACAGTAATGAAGTGAGGTTAAAGGAAAGGAAAGGAATGATTTATTGGGTGATGTCTTGAAGTAGGTGGGAAGAGATCTAATACAAAATTGCAAGCCAACATGAACACATTTCCCAGATGTGAACCAAGTAGACTGTTTCCTGTGCTGGCTTGTCTATTGATGAATCTTTCCTCTTTGTCTTCACTCATTCCTTTGTCCTCTGCCTTCATCATCCAAATTCTGTGGGTTTAATCTTAGCTGGATTAGAGGGAAAGGAAAGAAAAACATTAACTGTGACAGTATTACATTTTTTTCCCTCTGAGGTAAGCAATACTGTGTTACTGTGTGTATGTGTGTGTGTGTGTGTGTGTGCACTCACACACATGTGAGTGTGTATGAGAGAAAGAGAGAGAGAGAAGAGAAAAGGAAACAAGTGAGAAGAGGTAGAAAATGAAATAAATATTTATGGCATGTCTACTAAGGGTCAGGTACTATGGTTGAAGTTTTTGATACATTGTTTCACTTCATTTCATCCTCATTGCTTCATAAGGTAGGTATTTAAAAAATAGTTTGATGTAATTTTTCTTGATATAAAAATACCAATAAATGTCCTGTCCATTTTATGGAGGAGGAAATCACACCGTCAAGTGAAGCTAAATAATGAGGTGAGATTTGAGTTCTGGCTTCATTTGAAATCACCCATGGTATCATGTCCAGAGGATAGAGTTGTTTGTGTCTTTTCATTTTTTTTTTGCCAATCCTGGGCTTGAGCTCAGAGCCTGAGCACTGTCCTTGGACTTCTCAAGGCTAGAGCTCTACCACTTGAGCCTCAGCACCACTTCTGGATTTTTTCTATGTATGTGGTACCGAGGAATCGAACCCGGGTCTTCGTGCATGCTAGGCAAGCACTCTACCACTAGGCCAAACTCCCGGCCCCAATGTGTCTTTTCATTTTACAAAATAGGTAGCTTCCTTCCAGTCAGTTCTTGCATTCCTCATCACTATTGATGCTGTACTTTCACTAATTGAGACACTTTCTCCCTTTTGATAGCCTTTTGTATGTTTAATGTCAGTTAACCCCTGAGGGAAAGTCACTTCAGAAATACTGAGCATGTGCTGAAAGCCTCTGTGTAAGTTACAGATCTGGCACATGGTGAAGCACTCCCATTCTAGTTGGGAAGATGGATATTGAGCTACCAAAGAGTTAAATAATAAATTAATGCTTGATAGATACATCCGATGTTATTTGAAAAACAGAGAGATCACTCTAGATTGGAATGGTTGGCATGGGGCCTTTTGTGGGGAGTAGGAGAAAAAAATTAAGGTTCTGGACCACTATCTGAGCCTCCTCAGAAAGATGCTGACTCCCTTCCAACTAGAATGGAGGCCAAGCCTGTGGTCAAGATGCACGTCAAAATTCTCTGGCCTCTCATCAGGAAAGCTGAGAGATCATACTGGGCCTGTCTGAATTGGCTCAGCAAGACCAAATGGGTCATTGCATCCTGCCCCTCCCCCACCGCTTGAGAAAGTTGAGATCTGGGTTTACAGGGAAGCCAACAGACACCTTGTCTCTGAGCATGCCACACAGCCTCACACTTAACCAGGACTATTTTCAGAACTTTCCAATATGAAGACAGCACCACTAATTTGATAACTTTGTATTGTCTCTCTTTTTCTGTCTCTTTCCCTGTCCTCTCTCCTCTTCCCCCACCTTGCATTTCTAAGGCTATGCGCATGCTAGGCAAGCTATTACATTCAGAAACTTCCATATCCATGAACATCATTGATAGTTGAACAGACTTGAATTCAATTGGGGATAAGAGTCAGTTCCCTCCACCCTCTTTTTCTGCCGGTCCTGGGCTCAAGCTCAAGCCCTAAGCTCTCAAGCTCAAGACCTAAGCACTGTCCTTGGATTTTCTCAAGGCTAGAGCTCTACCACTTGAGCCTCAGCACCACTTATGTTTTTTTTTTCTATGTATGTGGTACTAAGGAATTGAACCTGGGTTTTTGTGCAGGCTAGGCAAGCATTCTACCACTAGGCCAAACTCCCCACCCCCCTGCTCTTTTCCACTATCTTGCTCTGTTTTATGCCACTTCCTTAGTCACTTAAGATTGAGAGGAATTCTAAGTGTTTGTTTTAACAGTTCAATGACATCATCTGCCCATAAACTCTAGAGGGAAACTTCTCAATTCTTCCAATAATCAATGGCCCCAGCTACTGTCTAGATTCTGGGTACACAGGTAAATCACCTGAGATCATGTGCTTCCTAATGTCCCTGTTGTCATGGAATCCTAATTTTGTGGCCAGTCCTGGGCATCAGCTCAGGGCCTGAGCACTGTCCTTGGACTTTCTCAAGGCTAGAGCTTTACCATTTGAGCCTCAGCACCACTTCTATGTATTTGGTACTGAGGAACGAAACCCAGGTCTTCCTGCGTGCTAGGCAAGCACTCTACCACTAGGCCAAACTCCTAGCCAATGGAATCTTAATTTTAAGTCTAATAAATAATAAGTCCTGAGTGGTACTAAGTTGCCCTTTGACTGTAAGACTGCAGGTAGGATTTTTAGGCTAAAATGTGCTTGCCAAATTGCTGCAGAAATCTCTTTTCCAGCTTCTTCCAGTCACTCTGGCATTTTTCCCCGCGTGACTCATATCCACCTACAATAGTGTCTTAAAGTCAGACACATCTAATCCCTGGCTGAAATAGAGCTAGGTCTCATGGGAATTTGCACAGCCAGCTGTGGGGGAACAAAGGGTACCTGCTTAAGATCTTCTGTCAGTTCTCCTGGTTAAGTTTGGTGCTTTGTTTTGTCTTGTTTTCCAGTGATGGAGATGGAATCCAGGGCCTTGAGCTTTCTAGCCAGGCACTGTACTTCTTAAGCCTTACTCCAGCCTTACATTTTGTTCATATTTTTGCTTGTTTTGAGACAAAAATGCCACTAATTTTGCTTGGGCTAGCTGTAAACTTTTATCTCAATCTCCTGAGTGGCATGTGCCACCAGTTTATCTCACTGCTGATCAAGATTTAAGTTCTGTCTGTCCTACCATTGTCATTCTTTTGGATAACATGCTCCCCAGGGACCATTTTACTAGATTATCTGGGTGGCATGGGAGGGTGGTAGTAAGAAAGGAAGGGAGAGTGTAATCAGAGGAAATAACACAAGCCAAATAGGCTTCTTTATAAGGCAATGATAAAGGAAGGAACCACTTTTCTCTTAGAGCTGATCAAAACTTACATATACCTGGTAAATGTGACTGGTTTATACAGTAGTACTAGACCAGACAATGTTTTCTTTATTTCTCAGAAAGCATGCCCTTCCACGTAAGCACTCCTGTCTTCCACTATTCACAGACCCAAAGAGAGTTAAATAGATCCAGTTCTTTTCTTCAGCTGTTCTATTTATTAAAAAAAACTTTTCAGTTTTATTGCATAGTATAATTATATATTGTGCAATGCACCTCTTTCAGCATTCAATGCAATGGTTTTTGGTAAACTTACAGAGCTGTGCAAGCATTTCCACAACTTAGATTTAGAGTAGTTGTGTCACTCCATTAAGATCCTTGAGTGCATTTCCAATGCTCTATCCCTGATATGCTTTTAGTTTCTATCTAGATTTGCCTATTCTGCACTTTTTCCTTAAAAATGGAATCAAAAACATAAGAAGCATCTTGCACTTAGCATAAATTTTCAGTCATCCATATTGTAGCATGTATCAGTTTATTCCTATTACAGCTCAACAGTCGAATGCATACACATGCAAATTCTTTCTAATAAAGTGGTTTTGGTTTTATACCTGGACTCTCCTCACAGAAGTCTGATTCAAGTAAAAAATTCATTATGTAGTGGTTTGGTTATCTAGGTGGAAAGTAGAAGTTGTAAGAATTGATTCTCAGGCTCTATGCTGAGTTTTCCTTAGATGAGTTACAAAGGAACTTGTGATAAAATATTCACATAGAAGTAAAAATTCACCTGAGGGCTGGTGACAGTGGCTCATGCCTGTAACCTAGGCCCTATGAGACTCCTCTGTCAATTAACCAAGAAATGCCAGACTGGAGATAGGTATGGCTCAAGTGGTAGAGTTCCAGCCAAGAGCAAGGAAGCTGAACTTGAGGCACTGGAGTCTGTGCACACATATGAACGCATGTACACACACACACACACACACACACACACACACACACACACACACCCCTCCAGTAGGAAAAGGGGACTCTTTTAGAGACGAGTCACATTGGTCACTTAACCCATGTCTATATTTAAATGTACCATTTGGTGATGGGTCAAGTTTCTAAACATAAGATAATGAGTGCTTAGACCAGCTCATAAAATCCTTAGCTCCTACATGGAAGTTCTATTCAAATAATCCACTGAGCTTTCTAGGACTGCTTAGCTATAACACATCTATTGTGAGGTTGGCCATGCTTCTCGCCCTGCTTCTGCTAGTTTGTATGTGGTGCCTTTGAAGCTGCATTCTCTCTTCTGGTTGTTGGTCTTTGTCTTTCTTTAAATGTAATGGACTCATAAGTACAAATTACTTCTTTTTTACATTTAATTTTATGTCAAGGTGATGTACCAAGGAGTTACAGTTACATACATAAGGTAATGACTACACTTCTTGTCAAATATTGTTATCTCTGCCCTCATTTTTTCCACTTTCCCTCCTCTGCACCCCCCAATATTATCAAGTTCATTGGATGGGATGTTGGTTTTCTAGACAGAATTTCATTTTATTGTCATCTCTGAGGTTTACCCTGAACCTCAATGCTTATTGTTATCAAGTTTCTCCTGCATAAGCCAAAAAAATAATCACTGAGGATTTAGATATGGCTGGTGCCAGGGAAGACTCTTAGAGTGAACTGTGTCCCCTCCTCAAGAGGTATCAGGGAAATGCAATGAGGTGAGAATTATTGGGAGGGTCCTCAGTGCTGACTTAAGCGAAAATATTTTCTAAAGATGTTTACTTGCAGAAAGTTTTGGATTTGGGTGTGGATATGTGTGGTCCATTCCAGTCCTACTCACAGTGTTCAGCTTCTTAATTGTGTATATTTCCCCTGAAGAAACTATTTTGCCTTGACATAAGAGCTCAGTTCAAGGATAATTTCAACTGTGCCAACACAGCTGGGAGCCATTAGGAACTCAGCATCTCTGCCGCCCCCCCCCTACTCTCAAGCCACCCAAATGTTGTGAATATGTGAGCTGTGACCTCTCCCCCAGCCTCACTCCTACCTCTCCAGCATAACTCAGTCTGAAATGTCCCATCTGCACTCTGTCTCTCAGCTTAGAGTCACAGAGAAATTTCTCCAGTCTTCCCTTCTTAACTTCAACAGGATATCCAGTATGTCCAAAAGTAGGGGGAAAGTCAATAAACAGCCATTTCATTAATTTCACGTTATCACGAAACAATTCTGGCTGTTAGATTTGCATTGGCTGGTTACCCTAACTTGCTGGCTGTTTTCTAGTCTTTTTAATGATTCACTTCCTTAAACAGGTCAAAGATAATGGTTTAATATTTGTCTCCAATATTTCTCATCATGGTGCTTAAATATAATCTAAGACTGATTAATATTTAGTGTAATGGATTGTAAAGGTCAAGTTCTAATGGTGATATTTATCTTGGAACCAAAAGCAAAGAAGTCTCACAAAAAATGGAGTAGGATGGATGACTGAAATTGGTGACATCATTTGCCTAGAGGCTGTTGCACAGCCACCTTATGCAATGACATTAATAAGCATAAAGGCAAAAAGATGGGCTAGCTGAGGCCAGAATTTACTTCTGTCCTACTAAGTTCTCAGGAAGAATCAAAAACTTTAGGTTTAGTATCCTACTAAGTAGCTAACTAATCAGAAACAAGTTATTGTTCCTCTCTGAGGCTGTTTAGTTAGGTAAAGGAATGAAGTTTATGGTTTCTACAATTTCTCTTGGTTTTGACCAAATTCCATGATCTGCTCACATATTAAAATCCATTGTTAAACAAACCCTGTGTATGAAGAGTGGCAAAGGAAAACTAGGAATCATCCAGTTTCTCAATATGAAATCTATTATAAATAAATATATGTCATTCATTTATATGACCATTTATTTCATGAAGAGAAGTTCATATATCAAAATCATTGACGGAATCTAGACTTTTGCTGTGAAATGAGTCTTTGGGAAATTAAAGACAATATCAAGTAACTCTTAACCACAAATAACTACATAAAGCCAGCAAATACATTGCCTTAGGAATCAAAAAGTGTAGTGTATTCCCCTAGGTAAATGTTCACGTTATCATTATTTCCATGTTTGGAACTTGTGCTATATTTTATCTAGGATCACAAAATCTATAGCTTCATGTTCCAAATAAAATGGTAACATCTGATCATCTGATCTAAGGAGGAAAAAACTGTCCTTAATTTCTTAGCTCCATCATAGTACAAGTAAAGAAAAAGGAAAGACAGGATCTGCCCCATCCCACACACCTGCTGCATGCTCAAAAGACAAGAAAGGAGCTGCTGACAACCCATAAATATTTAATAAGATAGAAGTTTTCTAGTAAGACAAAAAATAGTGATTAGACCCCAGACCTGGATATTAAACAAAAAAAAGACTGGAAAATCTGAAGCTGAAAACCTATCTAACAATCTGCTTTTGGCAGAAGGATACTCCATTAATCTTTAGTTTGGACTTATCCTTGCCCAGAATGCCTCTTTCTTTCCAACGTTATTTTGGCTTTTAAAGAATAAATGGAATGCTTCATTCTCTAGACCAGACCCTTCATCAGGCAGAATTATATCCATTAAAAAGGAGGGTTGAAGACCAGAAAAATATAGCTGTCTCTTTTGAATAATTTTTTAAAGAGTATATGTCTAGATTTTCTTTCCATTTGAGACTAAGATTTATTTCTGCTGGGTAAGCAGAATGTCAAGGTACCGGCCAGCTGCCTTATTCATGCAGCTTTCTTCATTTATCAAGGCTTCTTTGGTATTTCCTGCCTTTGAACTCTTCAAGTGCTGATATTCTGAGACAGTCATGTCCACAATTATATGGTATTAAATATGCTGCTATGCTTTTGCCTTGGTCTGTCTCTCTACCTGTTTTACCTCTAAATCTCTTTGTGTGTACTGGCTTAACTTTAGCCAGCTCATGCATTACCAACACTATGCATCTGTTCTAACTACTATCAGAGGAACTCTGAAGATTTTTCTTCTAGACACTCGTTATACTTTGAAAATAGGTCCATCATGCCCTTATCACATTTTGTCATAATTATATTAATTGAATCTTGTTATCCCTACTCACTGCGTGAAGAGAAGATAGACACATTGAAAATAAACACCACTCCTCTCTGCCCAGATCCTTTTAGAATATACACTGTTGGAACAGCATCTGTTGAAGTGCTTCTCTGCAGGGTCTAGTAACATTTGCTATTAGTAGTTCTATCATCTATACCCATCTAAAGATGGAGGGAAATTTGGTTGCCATGGAGACTACTGTTCCCTTTGGTGTGTGTTAGAAAAGGGCTTCCTCTAAGGTCTCTTAACTCATTTTCCTGGAGAGGCAGATGCATTAATGTTCACCTCCCTCAGACCCTGTCTCTTAAATACGATCATTCTTCCAAGAACAGGTGCTTCAAAAAAATCTTGCCCTGACAAAATCGGACCAGAATGTAATATGCTCTTCTCATCTTTTAAAGTTCATTGATATAGTGAAAACTCTTCCAAGTCCCAATATTCGGGACTGTCCATTAGCACTTATCATTCTATCTCATTCTATCCTCTTATCATATTTTACCACATGATCCTTTTAGTTTGGCTAACTGACCCATTGCTTTGTGTTTTTCCTCAAGATCCCTTGGACCTAGCTCTGAAAATCTTAGACAACCTCTAACCTTAGGACAATCTCCCCTATGAAGGCTGTTCTGCCTAGCTAATCTCACCGTAGCTCTTGGGAAGCTTTTTTGGATTGTTCTGCAACCAACTGTTGTGTTTACAGGACATCTGCGATGACCCCCGTTTGATTGTGGGAAACATCAGCCACCACCAGCTGATCCAGGGGAGACTGGGACACAAGCCGATGATTTCTGCATTTTCTTGTTTGGCTGTTCAGGAATCTCACTGGACAAAGGTAATTTCCTTTCTGAGGGACTTTATTCCGTTTCCACTTTCTTGCTTTCTTTAATAACTTCAGGAAAAATCAGCTCATAACTTTCTTAGATTGTTTGTGGAAGCCAGAGGTATTAATTAAACATTTTTCCCTCTCATTTCATTGTAATGATGTTCCTATAGAGAAACTGAATTTCACAGTGAACACTCATTGACATCTAGCTTCTACCATTAACCTTTCACTCTGTTTACTTTGTCATCTATACTGGAGGATGCTTTATTGTCATTAGTACTGATTTGACTCAGTATTCATGATTGCATTTTCTGTACCTATGGGGGTGTAAAGCCAGTCAGCAAATCATTAACACAGAAATACAAAACAGCAAAGGTGAAAAAGGTGGAAATAGATTTCTGAAAAGGTTCTAACAAATTATGAGTAGTACAAAAATTCCTTTGAGAGTCAGATAGAATTCAAAATGACAAAATATTTGGAGCAAAGAGCATTTGCCTCATAGAAACAACTGTAGACTATCCATGTGAAATTGGTACATAAAAAGAATTGCTTCCAAGTCACATTACTGTTACTTCTCATTGAATGAAATCTCTATTCTGCAGAGTCCACACAAGTGCTTTAGAATGGACATATGAAAATAAACTACAACAGGGCTTCTATTTTAATTGGTCTTACTCTTTCAATATCTTGTTTATGTTTCTTCCCATGTAATTATAAATATCTTTGAATTGTCTGTTGTTCATTATCTGGCTTATGGTTGATTATCTGTAAAAAATATCTGCCTTTCTGTCCCAGCCATACTGTATTTTTTTTGCCAGTTGTGGGGCTTGAACTCAGGGCCTGAGCACTGTCCTTGGAATTTTCTCAAGGCTATAGCTCTACCCTGGAGCCACAGCACCACTTTCAGCTTTTTTTTTTCTATGTATGTGGTACCGAGGAATTGAACCTGGGTCTTTGTGATGCTAGGCAAGCACTCTACCACTAGGCCAAACTCCCAGCCCTATACTGTATATTCTAAACAGAAATGGTAAATAATCATTAGCAAAGCAGAACTGGAGAAACAAACATTGTCAACAAAATTCCTTACTTAAACTCCCTAGTCTAGACTCATAGGTGTATCAGGAATGCTTCTGCTTGTCATATGCTTTTGTTAGTATCTAAATATGGTATGGAGTAACAACACTGAAGTGAATGTTCTTACCTTTCTAGACCATTCCCAATCATAAGGAACAGGAGTGGGATCCTCGCAAGCCAGAAAGATACGCCGGAATATTTCGTTTCCGCTTCTGGCATTTTGGAGAGTGGACAGAGGTGGTGATTGATGACTTGCTGCCTACTATCAATGGAGATCTGGTTTTCTCCTTCTCCACATCCATGAATGAGTTCTGGAATGCTCTACTGGAAAAGGCTTATGCAAAGTAAGGAGATGGTTGACTAGTCTTTGGTCAGGATACATGAGGAAAGAAAAACCATGTTTGTCCATGGGAGCTCATTCTCTACAACCCCAGAGTTAAAACTGGGTTGGTTCTCAGTCAGATTCATAACATTGCTTTGGGACTGGCCCTAGTCATCAGATATCTTAAATGGTATGGTTTTCATTAAATCCTTAATTTTTTTTGCCAGTCCTGGGCTTGGGCTCAAGGCCTGAGCACTGTCCTTGGACTTTCTCAAGGCTAGCACTCTATCACTTGAGCCTCAGCACCACTTCCGGCTTTTTGCTATGTATGTGGGGTACCGAGGAATTGAACCCGGGTCTTCGTGCATGCTAGGCAAGCACTCTACCACTAGGCCAAACTCCCGACCCTAAATCCTTAATTTTTACTTAGTTTTCTCAGGTATCTTTCCTGCTACTGACCTGCAGATCACATGGAATTATCACCTAGTTTGCCATCCTGGGGTTTGAATCCAGGTCTTCACACTTACTGAGCAGGCACTCTATTAGTGAAAATTCTTCCATTCCTTTTGATTCTGGCTGTGTTTGACATGGTATCTTGCTTGTTGCCTAGGCTGGCATGAACTATGACCTTCCAGTTTATTATTCCAGCCCTTACTGGCATGACAGGTATACATCACCACATCCAGGCTTTTCTGTCACAATGGAATCTTTCAAACTGTTTCCCCTGGATTGGCCTGGAATCAGATAGAGTCTCATGCAGTTCAGTCTACCCCCATGCTGGCCTCATTCCACAACCCTCATGATCTCTGCTAGGATTCTAGGCATGAGCCACCAGTTCCTGGCTTCACTGTATTTTTTTGCTTGTGAAATACCTGCCTGTAGGAAGAGGTTTCTACATAGACAATCTTTTTTTTTTCATTTTATTATCGAGGTAATGGATAGAGGGGTTACAGTGACATTAGCCAGATAGTAGGTGCATTACTTCTCACACATTGATACGCCTTCTTATGTTTTTGTCCCCATTATCCTCCCCCTACCCCCTCCCAATTGGACAATCTTTTTTGCTGTTGCTCTTTTCCTTATATATTTTATGCTACTAGGGATTGAACTCAGGGCCTCTTACTTGCTAGGCAGGCATGCTATCACTTCATCTATACCCCAGCTTTTTTGCTTAGGTTATTTTTGAGATTTTTTCCAAGCTGATCTCAATGATTTTCTTACCTCTGCCTCCTGAGTAGCTGGGATTACAGGTGTATATCATCATGCCTGGCTCTTTAAGAACTATCTTTGACCAATAGCCCATACCTAGAAAACGCTGACTGTAATTTCAAAATACCCCCCCTATGCAGAAAATCTAACTGGTAAAATTTATGTAGGGACAGTTTTAATTGTTGGAAAGCTAATTAAGTCCTTAATATGAAAAGATTATACTACCAAAGTAACTTTGTGTATGTGTTCCACCCTCCCCAGGTTGCTAGGCTGTTATGAGGCTCTGGATGGTTTGACCATCACTGATGTCATTGTGGACTTCACGGGCACATTGGCTGAGACTGTTGATATGCAGAAGGGAAGATACACTGAGCTTGTTGAGGAGAAGTACAAGCTGTTTGGGGAATTATACAAAACATTCACCAAAGGAGGTCTCATTTGTTGCTCCATTGAGGTTTGTATGCACCCAGAACAAGTATTCTACCCTTACTGCTTGCACTAAGAGATCACAAAAGTTAGTACAAAACATTTCCTTTAACCCAGAGATCCATGGGAAGCCAGTAATGGAATTCAGAAAGCTAATATAGGCATAGAGCCCTGGCATGGTGCTTGGGGAAACTTTAACTTCTTATCTCTTTGAACTAGTCATTCCTGTAGGGCATAAAAGCAAGCTGGTATAAATAGTTTCTGGCAAATGATTCCTTTAGTCTCAGCTCTTGGATATTGAGTTTCTTTAAGAAATGAGTTTAATCAGAGTGTTTATTTTTAAATACACTCCAGTGGGTAATTTTAATCTGAATTATTTGAGTGGGCTATTATTATATTAATTTCCTCTTCATCATTTCCTTTTGTAACAGGTTGGGTGTAAATTTCATTTGCATAGGGAGAAATAGATTCAAACACACTGGGATAAACCAATCAAGACAGAAGGGGGAAGCAAGACTTAGATCTCCCAATGTCTATGCCTTTGTCTTTCTTTGTTCTCAGTCTCCAAGTCAGGAGGAACAGGAGGTTGAAACTGATTGGGGTCTCCTGAAGGGCCACACCTACACCATGACTGACATTCGCAAGATGCGCCTTGGAGAAAGACTTGTGGAAGTCTTCAGTGCTGAGAAGCTGTATATGGTTCGCCTAAGGAACCCCTTGGGAAGACAGGAATGGAGTGGCCCATGGAGTGAAATGTGAGTGACATTCTACTTTCCCTCATATATTTCCTAAGCTCTGTTATTCTTGCAAGCCGATTTCCTTCAGACAGCTAGTGGGCTTTCAGTGCTTATGGACATTGGGGAGTACTTGTTGGGCATGGGGTCTGACCCAGCTAGAGGTAAAATAAAGCAGGCTTGATGCTCATGCTTTACATATCCTTTGACAACCTGTTTACTTAAGGAATTCAATGGCAAATCTTATGGCTCATCCTTCCATTCTTTATTTGCCTTTAGTTCTGAAGAGTGGCAGCAACTGACTGTAACAGATCGCAAGAACCTGGGGCTTGTTATGTCTGATGATGGAGAATTTTGGTGAGAAGTGTTTTGTATTGAATGGAATTGGGGCTTCTTCCTGGACTACAAAGAGGTAAAATATTAAATACTATCTTTTCTTTCTCATATTCCTTTCATTCAGGATGAGCCTTGAAGATTTTTGCCGTAACTTCCACAAACTGTATGTGTGCCGTAATGTGAACAAGCCTCTTTTTGGCCGCAAGGAAGTGGAATCGGTGCTGGGATGCTGGACTGTGGATGATGATCCTTTAATGAACCGCTCAGGAGGCTGCTATAACAACCGTGATACCTTCCTGCAGAATCCCCAGGTTAGAGATAAACTTTGTCTAGCTAATAGAAATCCAGGTTTCACTTTGATCCTTTCTGGGGTCTTGTTTTAGCATTCCATCTTCCATGTATAGCTACTCTATAATGTCCCCCAACAAAGATCCCTTAGGGATTAAGACTCAGATGCTTGTCAAAACACAGCAGTCTATGTATCCTTGCAGAAACAAACCTCAGTGGCATACCTCACCCCTTTCCTGTCGAGATTGCTTGGTATATATAACTCTTAACCTCTGCTTTGTTGATCTGGTGTCACCATGTATAGAGAAAATGTGTTTCCAAATGCTGACAGAACTCTTCCTCATTTGTCTTTACATCTCATCTATTTACTTAAATGTATACTTTTATGCTAGTACTGGGGCTTGATCTCTGGGCATTATCCCTGAGATTTCTTACTGAAGGCTAGCACTCTACTATTTAAGCCACAGCTCCACTTCCAGCTTTTTGGTGGTTAATTGGAGATAAAGAGTCTCATGGATTTTCCTGTTAGAGCTGGCCACGATCCCCAGATCTCAGCCTCCTGAATAGCTAGGATTACAGGTGTTTGTCCCCAGCACCTGGCCTCCTTTTCTTTCTCATAGAGTCGACCCTTCTGAACACTATCATTATACCTCACTTTCTCACCTAGAACCAAGTCAGATTTTATTGGTGTGCATTGCATTGTACATAATCAGGAGCTTCAACATGACACATATGCCAAACTGGGGAGATATCTGCTGTGTATACATATATGCCGGCTTGATTTATACTTAGCAAGTGAATGAATTATCCAAGACCCACTTGGTCAATAATAAGGGCATAAATTAACTCAAGGCTTTATGTTCCATTATGGAGTTTTATTCCATGCAATTAAAGCTTGCTTGTATAAAATGGGAATTATAACTCAGATCTTTGGCCTTTTTCCCTTAGTACATCTTCACTGTGCCCGAGGATGGGCACAAGGTGATCATGTCTCTGCAGCAGAAGGACCTGCGCACTTACCGCAGAATGGGAAGACCTGACAATTACATCATTGGGTTTGAGCTCTTTAAGGTAAGAAGGGACATTTGGAATGGAGAGAATAACGGCAACCAGAGGCTAAATTAGTTGTTTGCAATTAGGAGAGTTATGAAGAAATAAAGAAAAAAGACTCAGGACCTTCAAATAGAGAAACTCTGATTTGAACAGAGTGAAGCATTTCATCCAGTATTGTTTCTAGGTGGAGATGAACCGCAGATTCCGCCTCCATCACCTCTACATTCAGGAGCGTGCTGGGACTTCCACCTATATTGACACCCGCACTGTATTTCTGAGCAAGTATCTGAAGAAGGGCAACTACGTGCTTGTCCCCACCATGTTCCAGCATGGCCGCACCAGCGAGTTTTTACTGAGAATCTTCTCTGAAGTGCCCGTCCAACTCAGGTTTGATTTTCTTTGCAAACCCTTGAAACACTTGTTCTCTGCTTTACCATCAATCCTAATGCTTTTTACTCTTTATCTCTCAATGATGAAATAATCTGTTCAAGCCAGGCATAACTAATTGAAACGGTCGTGGTTAAAATATTTCTCAAAGTGTTGTTATGGAAAATTCCCCACTTGAGGTCTGCACATCTGAGCTCTGAACTGGTGCTTAAGGGATATAGGCTTGTAAGTCCTACTTCTTTCACTTACGTTTTATCTTCTGCTCTTTGACTCTTTTCTTTTCACCTCATTAGCCCTGCCTTCTATGATTCTTTGTCTGTAGGACCCTCAAGTGAGAGGAAACAAATCATACTCATAAAATAGAATTCATACTTAATGAGGCATGGAATAGCTCATAGCTATCAGCAATAATGTGTGCATTGGTAGGCCTGTCCCATCAAAGGATGCTCACTAACAGACGCTATGTCTCTTTTTGGTGTTCTAGGGAACTGACCTTGGACATGCCCAAGATGTCTTGCTGGAACCTGGCTCGTGGCTACCCAAAGGTGGTTACCCAGATCACTGTTCACAGCGCTGAAGGCCTGGAGAAGAAGTATGCCAATGAAAGTAAGGACCCCAGGGGCGTCTGGGAAAACAACATTCCATTTCATTATTGTACATATGATTAGAGAAGATAATCAGAAATGATGGTCAACCATGGTAGAGAATAGGTTGTCAGCTGCCTAGGATACAGTATATAAATTATTTAGTTTTATATTCCAGTAGAAGTCATAGGAAAGGAGAAAGGAAGAAAGATGACTTCTAGGTCACTTCATTGCTTAGGCTTTATACTGTCAGAATTGACTCCATGAGATAGCCTCTTGCCTTTTGGAATGGCAACCCTAATCATCAACAAAAAAATAAATGTCACTTTTGCTGCAGCTGTAAACCCATATTTGATCATCAAGTGCGGAAAGGAGGAAGTCCGTTCTCCTGTCCAGAAGAATACTGTGCATGCTATTTTTGATATCCAGGCTGTTTTCTACAGACGGACCACTGACATTCCTATTATAGTCGAGGTAAGAATATGAACAAGAACCCTTATTGGGCTTTTATGGTCTCTATCTGATACTAGGTTATCCCAAATGCCTCATGTAGGTATAGCATTATTCCTGTCACTGTTTTTGATTTGTGTACCCTTTGTCTTATATGTAAGTTTATTTGATATAGGGAGGGGAAAGAGAATCACAAAAATGGTGGGACAAAGGGTGAACAAATTCAACAGTGACACTCACTAGATAATATTTTAGAAATGAACTTTACAACTTGGAATGTGAGGGTTGCGGGGCTGGGCGGGGAGAAAGTAGGACAAAATGAGGAAGCGAGAAACACTGTTCAAAAAGAGGTAAAGTGTACTTCTTACTTTACTTATGTAACTGTAACCCCTGTGTAACCATTACAATAAAATTTAAATTAGAAGAAAAGAGTGAATGCTATCCTAGATTTTACAAGTTTTGTCCTCAACAACACTTTTTTTTTACTTGTTGGGATTAATAGAGGGGTTACAATTATATTCATCAGATAGTAGGTGCATGACTTCTCACACATTGATACCCCTTCTCATGTTTTTGTCTCTGTTTTCCTTCCCCACCCCTCCCAAACATCTTGTTTTTCCCCTTTCCCTTTCCTATTTCAAATAAACAAATAAATGTATATACAACATACCAGGTAACAAACTTCGATACAGTAACAATATGAGATTAACCATTAGGACAAAAAAGGAGACGAGAAATAATATAGTACATTAAGAATAACAATCACACAAGATAAAAGACGTTGACTTTCTTATTCATCTTCACCCTGTGTGTCTTGGATTTATTTCATTGTAGACAGAAGCCCATTCGCACATGAGTACTCTTGTGAACATTTGTGCCGTAGAATCTCCTAAGGGTAACAATACACTAGTCTAGATGATCCTTACCATGGTAGGTCAGGATGGACCCTTGTAGTATGGCAGTATTTCTGACTGAGTCCTAATGATCAGCTGACTTCAGGTAACTTTGTCCTAAGTGAAAGACAAACTTAAGTTGGGCCTTCTTTCTTCTATACGTTGGAGATAGGCTCTTCTCAGCCAATAGGCTATTGGGAAAGAACAGAATGGTCTCTTGCCTTTGAGGATCCTTTTCAAGCTCACTGTTAAGTTCTAGATGCCACTGGGCATGTACCAGTTGCACAGATGAGTTGCTTTTATTTACTCACTGCCTTGACTTGTCTTTTCAGGTGTGGAACAGCAGAAAATTCTGTGATCAGTTTTTGGGGCAGGTTACTCTGGATGCTGACCCCAGCGACTGCCGTGATCTGAAGTCTCTGTACCTGCGTAACAAGGGTGGTCCAGGTGCTAAAGTCAAGCAAGGCCACATCAGCTTCAAGGTTATTTCCAGCGCTGATCTCACTGAGCTCTAAATTGCCAGTTCTAGAGAATCCTGACAGAATTTTCTTTCATTTTTTGTCAGGTACCAGTTTTTAACTAAGAGTTACAATCTTTGAAAAGACACAACAATTTTATTTTTTTTCTCTCTCTCTCTTTGGATAACTTTACCATACCTCCCAATCCAAGTAGCACCAGTAGCTACATAACCTATATACCTCCAGCAGCTGGACAGAGGGGAGATGACAGTCCAATCTGGAGATTGTATATGTTTGCCAAGAAAAGAAACATCTTTAGAACTTCTGGGGGGTGAGATTCAGGCAGGACAATAGAAGAGCAGGAGCCTAGCCACCCTACAGATGTATTTGTTGTTTTCACTTGCATCTCCCCCTGTAGGGCATGTTGAGAAAGGAAGAAGGGTTGTCAAGGTCAAGCTGGTCTGGCATGATAGCCCAATTCCTTGTCTTGACAGTCTATATAGAGTTACCATCAGTGTTTCATTCAGTAGGCAGAGCTGACTTTAAAGTTCCTAGCCTTTACCACTGCCACCACCATCACCACCTCCATAAAATATAATCCTGCCCCAACCCAAGACACCCCCCCCACCATATATCTTCATGTTGAGGACGCTTCCTAGGTGCTTAATCAAGAGCTAGAGTTCAATGAGCATTAGCTCAATGGAAGCAAGCTGTGTGCCACGAGAGGAAAAACAGTGGAAGAAGCTGCAGTGGGATACAAAACCTCTGTCCTTCACCCATCCACACACACCTACACTCACACACGCGCATCGGCGCGCACGACCTACTATTCAGGAAGTCAGTGGGCAAGAAAGGCAAAGGAGAATTATTATACAGACCAAAAGGTGAGACAAGATACTACCCAGGAATAGGGCAGCCAGTTTGGGGCCCCTGACTGCAATGTGAAACCTCTTGCTGCTGCTAGGTTTACAAACAAGCTGATTGTCCTGTGTCTCTTAATATCGTTGGTACTGAAGAGCCCATCTGGGAACTTGAGATTGGGTCCCAGCCCCACGTCCTCAGACTTTCCCTTCAGTTGGGAAGCTTCACTCCCTCTTGTTTTTCAGTACATCTACAGAATGTTCGCTAGAGTCAGCCATTATAAAATGTTATTCCCTGCATCTTCATCTATCAGTATTCTACCTTTCCTGCAAGGCCCAGCATAAATGCCATCTCCTCCATGAAGCACTGCCAAACCCTACTCCCAACCTCCACCAACAGCAATATTTCAAAGCTTCTGCAATGACAAAAAAACCCACAAAGGTTGTAGTACTTAGTCTAGTCCAGGAAGCACACATTCATTTAACAAATATATTTTGTAGCTTTTTTTTTAGTTCACTAACTTTCTACTATGTTTTTCTAATTGATGTAACTTCTGAAGTGCCTTCACTATATATGTACCCTTACACAAACCAATAAAGTTGATATTCAATAAATTGTCTTTTTGGACTTGGATTGATGGCAATAGAGAGATGGCAAGAATGGCTATGGTTTGATATGAATTTGTTCTCTTGGAAATATGGAGTGGGGGTTGTTTATGAAAATTGAGGACTGAAAGCATGGCTTTAGCAAGTGGCTCTTTAGTTCAAAATCACCAAGAAGGACTCCCCAACCCCTCCCACCAAAAGTCTGAATTCAGAGACCTTGGCTTTACTCTAATGGGTACAGGTTTTGGTTTACAATTCATAGGAGCAGATCAGTGGAGGTTGGAAAATAGGCGGGTCTTGCTTTTACACTATTTTATATTTTTATATTATTATATTTATATTTGATACCTCCACTTCATGCTTTTTGATGATTAATTGAAGATAAGCATCTCATGGACTTTCATGCCTGTGCTGGTTTCAAATAAAGCTGTAGTTAGTTGGGAGGTATTTGGGGTTAATTTCTCTTGAAACTCTTCTGGAAGCTAAAGCTAGAGTGGCTAGATCTTTGAAGATAAGACCTTTCAACAAGAGCAGACTCCAACTCTTCTCCCAGCATGCTCTTCAGAGCCACACGAACTTCATTGATCTGCTTGCATACTCAATCTGCCTTCTGCCCATCTCAGAGCAGGTTATGGAGGAGGTGCCATTCCTTTTCCCTTAAACCATGCCTCTTGACCTGAAGAGATGCCCAGCATCTCTGGGGATCGCCAAAGTATTAGTTCAGAAAAATAGCTATCAAATACAGCCTTTCCTCTGTCTCCTGTAATGCTAACCAGATCACATTAGGGGTTATATGGTATATATTTTTATTAGAAATAACATATCCCATATAGGTTATGTAATCAATCTATATGGTCACCAGATGGCACTATGATATTAAAATTAAGCACAAAGACACTGACACTTTTAAAAGAGAATGTTTTTCCCTAAAGAAGTGAAGAGAAAAAGAACAACTCCTTTTTGATCATTTGCTCTGCATTAGACTACATGCTCAGCGATTCGCACACATGATTTAATCTCTTAATCTCCATAAAAATATATGAAGTGTTAGTTTCTTTGGTTTTTCAAAGATAAAGATTAAATAGCTTGTTGGCAATTTCTCAAGACAATAATGGATAATGTCCTTTGGACTCCTGAGACTGGGCCTTTTCTATGGAAATGATCTCTTCCCTAGAAAATGGTAATTTCTTACCTATATCTGAATTACCAGCTGCATTGCTAGAATTCTGTAACAAGAATTGTGCAAATAGTATACCAAATATTTCTTATCTGAATCTTCACCTCAAACTTAACACTTCATGCATGGACAACTTATACATACACTTGCTCCTAAAGAAATCCAGTATAATACAATATGTCCTTGGAGCAACCTGTGTGCATCTGAAAATAATTATGCTAAATGAAAGAGGCTAGGGGAAACAGTACACTCTGCGTGATTTCTTCAACATAAAATTCAGAAAATGTAAACTTCTGTATAATGACAAAATAGTATATATAATTGGTGGCATAGAAAGAACACAAAAAGTTCTGAAGAAACTGTGTGTGTGTGTGTGTGTGTGTGTGTGTGTGTGTGTGTGTGTGTGTGTGTGTGTGTGTTTGTCTTGGGATGCTTAAACTCAGGGCTGGGCACTTTCCTTCGTTTTCACTAAAAGTCCTACCCTGTTTGTCATAAATCCACTTCTCAGTTTTTGATGGTTAAATGGAGATAAGCATCTCATGGACTTCCCTGCCTGTGTTGGTGTCAAACTAGCAGAGATCTCAGCCTTCTGAGTAGGTAGAATTACAGGAGTGAGTTGCTAGCTCTTGACTACTCTGGCATTTCTTATTCATGAGTTCACCAAAACATGGCCTTTTATGTCTGGTTTCTTTACCTTAAATCAATGTCTTCAAAGTTATTCCATAGAGTAGCATGGCTCTACACTTTAGTTAATACTTTTCTATTGCATGATGCACCACATTTTTTTTCTATGTATGTGGTACCGAGGAATCGAACCTGGGTCTTAGTGCATGCTAGGCAAGCACTCTACCACTAGGCCAAACTCCCGGCCCCCACATTTTTGTTTATTAACACACTAATTGATGAAAATGTGGGTTGTTCCAATTTGTCCCATTATGAATAATTCTGCTGTGAATGTTTTTTTTTGCCAGTCTTGGTCTTGAGCTCAGGGCCTGAGCACTGTCCTTGGACTTTCTCAAGGCTAGAGCTCTACCACTTGAGCCTCAGCACCACTTCCAGCTTTTTTTCTATGTATGTGGTACAGAGGAATCGAACCCTGGTCTTTGTGCATGCTAGGCAAGTACTCTACCACTAGGCCAAACTCCCAGCCCTCTGCTGTGAATGTTTATGTATGAGTTTTTCCCCTTCATTTGCTTTTTCTTTTCTAAATTTCATTTTATTAACGTGATGTACAGAGGGGTTACAGTTACATATGCAAGGTAGTGAGTTTCCCACATTTTTATCCTACTTTCCCTCCCCAAGTCCCTCAAGATGTAAAGTTCATTTCCAAAATATTGTATTGTGAATATTGCTGTTGCATTGGTTCACCCTTTTTGTCCTTTGTCTCACCATTTTGTTGTTCCCTTCCTTCCATAATTCAGATAAACATATACACAACACACTGGGTACCAAAATCAAATACAGTGACAACAGGGGATACACCCCTGAGGAGTAGAGAATGAAAGAAAAATTGTACCTTCACATGTGTGGATATGTGTTTTAATTTTCTTGAATAAAATTACCAAATCTTTAGGAAATTATGTATTGACTTATTGCAATATTATTTTCTAAAGTACCATTTTTTTCATTACCATCTTCACTGTGAGGGTTTAAACTTCTCAACAAACCTTGCAGTACTTTTACTAACTCCTTTTTAATATTTCTATACTAGTGGTTCTTTTTGGTATTTTCATATAAATAGCACATATTTTATACACGATACTGTACAATATGATGTTTTGATAAGACACACTGAAATCATTACTACAGTCAAACAAATTGTATCCAGTTTTCTTTCATAGACACTATTTCAGTGTGAGGAAGTGAAATCTATTCTCTTAGCAGACCTCCAATAAACAATATGACATTTTTTTGTGGTACTGGGTTTTGAACTCAAGGCCATTTGCTCTTTCAACTGATACTTAACCACTTGAAGCATACACCCACCCTTCCCTTTTGCTGGTTATCTTGAAGATGGACTTTTGCACACTTTCTGTCAAAGCTAGCTTTGAACTGATATCTTCTAGTTCTCAGCCTCATTCAGTAGCTAGGATTATAGATATGAGCCACGGGCACTTGTCTCAAAACAGTTTGGTTAACTATTAGGTTGTATAGGAAGCATGTAGATTTATTCATTATGTTAAGTCAAATAAGTTTGTCACAGAGAAAAATATTGTATAATCTCACTTAAATGTGAATTTTAAAAGAGTGGAATACCTAGCCAAAGAGTAGACAGGTGGTTAATCTGGGCATGGTGGCTCCCGCCTGGAATCCTAGCTACTCATGAGGCTGAGATCTGAGGATCAACGTTCAAAGCCACCCTGAGCACAAAAGGACCTGAGACTCTTATCTCCAATTAACCTGTAGAAAGATGGGAAGTGGGGTTTGGCTCAAGGGTAAGGTGGTAGCCTTGAGCTGAAGAGCACAGGGACAATGCCCAGGCCTAGTTCAAGCCCCATGACCCACAAAAAAAGAGTAGATAGGTGGTTACAGGTACGTAAGGTGGAAGTAATGGGGAAGTGATGATCAAGCCCTAAAAAGTTAGTGTTATAACATCAATAAATAGTATTTGTCTTTGGTTTGCATTTGCCTGAAGGAATAGGATGCTGATATTCTCATTGGTAATTTCTACATCTTCTTTGAAAGGAATTATTCAGATCCTTTGCCCATTTTACATTGGGTTATTTATCTTTTTCTTACTGTGTTGTAGGAGTTATTTATATACTTGAGATTTAAGTTATTTAACAAATACTTGGTTTGCAAAGTATTTTCTCACATCCTGTGCATTGCCTTTTTTCTTTCTTGGTGATGTCCCATTAATCTTTTTTCTATGATTTATGATTTTGTTGTATATCTAAAAATTAGTAGTTAGATCAATATTACACAGATTTACACATGTAAGTTTTAAGTTTTTTTTTTGCCTGTCCTGGGCTTGAGCTCAGGGCCTGAGCACTGTCCTTGGACTTTCTCAAGGCTAGAGCTCTACCACTTGAGCCTAAGCACCACTTCCAGCTTTTTTTCTATGTATGTGGTACCGAGGAATCGAACCCGGGTCTTCATGCATGCTAGGCAAGCACTTTAAACCACTAGGCCAAACTCCCGGCCCCAGTTTTAAGTTTTTGAAGTTTAAGCCTTTTTATATTTGGGCATCAGATCCATTTTGAGTTACTCTTGTGTATGGAATAAGAGTTTAAATTCATCCTTCTGGATTTAGTTATCAAGTTGTCTCAGGGCCATTTGTTGAAAGATACTTTGGATTTCTGACTTCAGTGATAATGAGAAAGTGAGCATAACAAAAGGATATGTTATGAAACATATGATATAATGCTTTGGACAACTTGGATATCAAGGGTTATTGAGATGTAGTAGTGGAGATTTTCAGTAGAGAGATGGATTTACATTGAGTTTCTAGAGCTTAGATAAGATATATGGGCTGAAGATGACAATTTTAGAGTTACAATAAAGTTGGGAACTAAATATAGTGTGAATAAGACAGATCATGAACATATCCTGGACAACAGTCACATGTAAGGAACGACTAGGGTCTGAAATGGGAATTGGAGAACTTGAAACAAGGAAAGACAATGACCAGGTAAGAATGGTGACAGAACCAAAAGATGATGGTTTCAAGAAGGAAACTAACTTTTATTGGATGGGCTGTGTGTCTGGGAATGCCAACCCTGCTGGAAGGAATCAAAGAATAAGCATAGTTAATAAATATCTGGCAGAGTCTGATAGAAACCTTGAGGAAAAGCCTATCAGTTGTTCTGGGTAGGGAAATTCAATTTAATGGAAATATCAATGTGTTCCTCATTAAAAAATAAAACATTGAGAAAAGACTTGAAGAAAATGAGTGATGAAAATATGGATTTTGAGGGAAGATTGTTCCATCAAAGGACATAGGCAACCACATAAGCTCAGAGACAAACACAAGTTTTTGTGGAAAAGCAAAGCAACCAGTATACCTAGAACAGAATGAGAAAGGGGCAGAATTGAAGAGAATATAGTAAAAGGGCAAGAGTGGCACATGCATACGGAGGCCTCTATAATCATTAGAGTATTTTGACTTTTGTTTACTGTTCTGTCAATGATACAAATCAATGTACAAAAAGGCAGTAGAGGGGCTGGGAGTGTAGCCTAGAGGTAGAGTGCTTGCCTAGCATGCACGAAGACCTGGGTTTGATTCCTTGGTGCCACATATACTGAAAAATCCAGAAGTGGCACTGTGGTTCAAAGACAGAACACTAGCCTTGAGCAAAAAGTGTCTAAGGACAGTGCCCAAGCCTGGCCAAAAAAAGGCAGTAGACTGATTAAGAGGCTATTACAACAATCCAAGCAGGGACAAAGATGGCTTGGTGCAGATTGATTGTGGTAAAGATAGTGAGAAGTGAACAGACTATACACAATGTGCGTGCATGTGTGCGTGCGCATGTGCGCACGCACACACACACATACAATCATATAATTTCTTCTTATTTAGCTTCTTTGAAGTGCAAATTAAATATGATATATCACCTGATTTTAGTTTGGGCAGAGCAGACTCACAGAGGACACTTCCTCTAAACAGAGCCCTCAAAAACAGAAGATTTTTATTTTTTTGGTCAGTCCTGGGCCTTGAACTCAGGGCCTGAACATTGTCCTTGGGCTTTGTGAAGGTTAGAGATCTACTCCTTGAGTTAAAGTACAATTTCCTGCCTTTTCTGTGTATGTGGTGCTGTGGAATCGAACATGCTAGGCAAGCACTCTACCACTAGGCCAAACTCCCGGCTCCAAGGCTAGATTTTTTTTAAAAACTACCATATTGTAAAAGGAAGCTCTCTTTTCTACTTTGGAATCATTGGCTTCAATTCACTCAGAACAATGGATATAACTGAAGGTATTCTATTCAACTAAAACTTTTTGAAAGATGAATAGTAATAATAGCTATTCTTCATTGAATATTTACTATATGGAAGAATATACATACTGATAGGTTAACTTTTAATTATTTACAAACTTTGATTCATTTACCCTTGTTAAAAATAGAGAGAATTAATGCTTAGAGGGATATAGTTGTTATACAGAGGGATTTCATTGTACTTCAGATCTAAACTATTAATTCCAAAGTAGGCTTAGTGGAATCTGTAATTCAGATTTAGTTGCGTTGAAAGCACGTGATCTATCTAGTAAGTTGAAGTAAAAACAAAAAAGGCTACAGAGCTAGGGACTGGAGGCTCACACCTATAATCTTAGCCACTCATGAATGAGTTTGACATCTGAGGACCGTGGTTCAAAGCCATCCGAGGCAAGAAAGTCTGTGAGACAGTTATCTCCAATTAACCACCAAAATGTTGGAAGTGGAGCTGTGGCTGAAGTGCCAGAATGAGTAAAAAAGCTAAATGACAGTGTTCAGCCCCTGATTTCAAACCGCAGAACACACACACACACACACACACACACACACACACACACACACACACAGGAATAAAGCTTGCATGAAAGTACAGTGAACTTAGAATTAACATTTGCTAAAATATATTATCCATTTGCAGAGAAATGGTGTGTATCCACTGACATGAAAACATATAATCACACACATATATACTTTAAAGGGAACACTATGTACACATTACCAGCAGTAATGATAGAATAAGCCTTCATCTTGAGTGTTGTGTGTTCTTGAGTTTTAAAGACTCAAGTATTTCTAAGCCTGACTCCAATGAGTGCATTTAGCAGCTTTCAATGAGTTTTACTGACATGTAGTCAAATTTAGAAGTGATTTTTTAAAAAAAGTTATCTTTAGAAGAAATGTTCACAGTTCTGGACACATAGCAGAAGCCCAGTAAATGCTTTTTAAAGGAATGAGTGAGTGGGTGAGTCAAGATTCTTAGCAATGTTCGTTTGGAATCTATATGTTCCCTGCAGACCATGAAACCAGACAGAAGATTAAAAAATAAAGGTTATGCATATGATTTTATATGTTTAGAAATTTCCATGCAGAAAAATGACAAAAATAATTTATTGTATGTGTTTTATTTTTGTGGTTTTCTTTTGCCTACCTTTGAGATCAACCAGGTTTTGCTCTGCACTAAACACAAATATTTGCTTCTTTGATCCCTTTCCTATAAAGTCAAGATAGAGAATCTGAAGCTGGGTGTGGTGGCTCATGCCTGTAATCCTAGCTACTCAGGAGGCTGAGATCTGAGGATCCAGATTCAAAGCCAGCCCGGGCACAAAAGGACCTGAGACTCTTATCTCCAATTAACCTCTAGAAAATGGGAAGTAGGATTTGGCTCAAAGGTAGAGCTGTAGAGCTGAAGAGCTCAGGGACAGCACCCAGGCTGAGTTCAAGCCTCATGTCCCACAAAAAAGAGAATGTGAGTTATTGATTGGCAAAGTGTGCAGGGTATTTCCTGTATTGCTCATGAGGCTGGGTACTCTATTGCCTCCATATCTGTGAGACAATATTACCCGAAAATCTGTGAAGTTGGTTAAATGATTAATAATAAGGGGTTGGTAGGAATATGACAGAAAAGAGATGCCCAACTTATTGATGTTTGTCATTTTATTTGCAATACTTTAGGTCCAAGTTTCAAACTGCAATATTTTTACACTCAAGACACAGTCATGCACAATCCATATTTCAATTTTCTATTGCTTCAACCACAATTTAAAATAACAATAACAGAAATAAAATTCCTTAAACGACTGGATGCTGAGGTCAAAAGGATGGAACCATACCATCAGCAAATCCACAAAGAAATAACTTACTTAAAAATCAAACAAAAGACCATAAATATCTTTAATCCAAAGTTACAGAAGAATTTTCACTACACATGGGTTTACAGATAACATCTTGACAAAAATAACGTACAGCCAAATGAGATACAATTCTGATAAACAGTGAAAATGTAGATCCTCTTCAACTTATTTTATCTGGATATTGTGAGTCTAATCCCAGTAAATATCAGTACCGTTATGATCTGGCTCCTCACGGCTGATAATATTGAGATTTAAAATTCAACCCTTTAGTGGTTGTAGGATTCTGTGAAAGATCTTAACATCACTAATGAATATAGTATATGCAGGTTCATAAAGCACACCACACATAAGCACACACATTGAACTTGAATTTTGTACTTAGGGCTGGTTGGCACTCTGCTGTAGGCAGGCAATTGGGACCATCCACTAATCACTTCGCACTTTATTCTCTTTCTAGCACATGCTCATTCAACTGTGCCATCACCAACAGAGTTGTCATAAGGAATGCTATCATTGGTTCCCAACAAGTTCATTTGTCAACACCTCCGAAAGCAAAAGACATGCAATTTTTCTTTTCATTTCTCTCTGCAATTTGTAAGTGCTTAGGTCCACTCTTTGTAGTCTTAGCCTGTGAAATGCATTAGTTCTGCCATCTTGTGCCACTTCAGGGTTTAACTCAATAAGGTCTAGCACTGTTTCATAGGAAAGGAGAGACCCAAGTACAGTTTTAGTCTACCAAATGTGACAATGTATTTCTGTTCTAGTAGCAAATACTGGCCACAGCGTAATGAAAACCAGACTTTACATACATGGAGTATAAAAAGAAAAACTGGGTATGCTCAACAGTTAAAAGACATTAAAAGAACAAAATAATTTAAAATAAACTAGAAGGCTGCCACAAGGTTTTTTAAATCAACATTTCTTAGTATTATATCCACTTCATTGACTTGAGTTTTTCTATCTTACATGGTTCTATTGTGTGTAAAATAAGAGACCCAGGTCTATGCATGGGATATTTGCCATCACTTTATCAGCTTTGTGTTTGCAAGGCAGTCTATTATACAATATCATATTTTAATTTTTGGAAAGACCTTGGGAAGTAGCTAGTCTGATATCCACATTTTACGGATGAGGAGATAGCCGTGGAAAGGTTGTGACCCATCCAAGGTCAAATAGCAAGTGAGTTAGGAATAAAGCCCATGTTAGAATTCAGGTACTCTTCCTAGGGCATTATTACTTGCACTACATCTGAGACACTCTGTGAAATTGTGTCAATTTCCTCTTAGGTACATAATCAGGTGAGCATAGTACCTGCCTTACCATTGACGTTATGGGATAGCATTCACTTGATGGCAGCTTCTGAAGGAGACACTGATGTACTAACCAGATCTATAGGTCAATCTTTCAAATTCAACCAAATTAAGTGGCAGTAAATTCTGCAAGCTGAATAGTATAGTTAGTATGCTAAGGTGTGCATGTGGCAGTGATATCTCAGTTCCCACATTTGCAGATTCACTTAGCTAATGTTTAATAATAAACAGACTATCCCAATGCAGATGAATGAGAAGTTAGGTTAGATATATTGGGTTTACTCACTAAAAGAGTCTGGATCAGAAAAGGAGTGAAAAATAAAAGCTAACCAAGATAAATATTGTAACAGAAATAAATCTTTTATGAAAAATTCTTTCAAAAGAAAAATAATTCCATTATTTCCAAGGCCCCGTGTATTTCCTTCCAAATCCACATGCAAATATATGTTCAGAATTTTGTGTTAAGTTCACTCAAAATCCCAGGCCCATTAGGCTATCAGTTTATAAACATTGAACTTCAAGTCCTATTGCTCTGAGAACTAGGAGATGCTTGCATTGTTAGCCACACCTTTGTTTAACTGAATAGTAACTGCAAATGGCTCAAAAAGGGACCATGAGTTTCAACTGGGATGTTAGGGGATAAGACTTCCATAAGAATGGCTTATTAAAAAGCCTGTGAGTTTTCTAGGTATAAGGTATGCTTTTGATGAAACTGAGTATTATTCCTGAGGTCATTACCTCATTATTGAATGCCTCAGCCAAAACTTCTTTAGTAAGTTAGAAGGAAATTCTTCTCTTTTGGTAGATGATCTTCTTTTTTGTTAAAATGACTAACTGCATGAATCACTAACTTAGCAGTACAAGAGCATATGGAGACCATCCTAATCTAAGCCAAAGTGAATAAGACTGTAATCAAATGCCCACAGGCATAGAAAATTCTAAATATTTGTTGAAGTAATTGTAACCTGTTGTAATAATTTTACTTACAAGTCACAAATTCACTTGAAATCAGCGGGGTCTGTGTATGGGTCATCAAAAGAAGAATCGTACCTAAATGATATCAAATCTGTTGGGATAAGAAAATGGTGAGAGCTAGGGATTCTATCTTTATCTTCCTTCAAAATGGTATCGGAAAATTTGGTACAACAATCCAGAAATGTAGCACTGGAACAAGTATCATCAAAGTGACTAATCAAATGGTAACACCTCCAGTCCAAAACAAGCATAACAGACACACGGATGCCATGCTAAAGCAGAGGGCAACCTGGTTTAAAGCAGAAGGATATATTTGGAATTCTAGTAATGACATCTCCCTAGCTTTGACTTAGTTAATTGTCTCCTAAGAAAGCACGTGCCATACCTGAGCGCGTGCCAACCTCAGCACCCAGGCAAGAATAAAGCTTATAAAATATTTGTAACTAGCAAATATCTGTGCCCTGCATGCTCTGGGCTCTGGCCAGAAGACATCTGCTTCTAGCATCTTTTCTATGTTTCTATGGTTTCCTTTCTGATGTTTACTCATCACAAAGTAATATTATAACAATATCAAAGAAAATTTCAGAAAGAAATTTTTTTTACATAATCCCAACACCCTAACACAACTGATTTGAATTTTCTGCGTTTCCAGTCTTGTCCCTATGCACACTCATTTTTTTGTAACATAGTTGTAATCCCTGTTTATATTATTTAAAAGTGACTTTGTAGAATCTCTCTAAGAACTGGCAGCCTAAATAGAAATAACTCATTAAGCAAAGGAATATAATTATTTACACGACTTTTGAGCTGAGAAATATCATTTATAGACAAACATCTCAAACTATCAAAACAGTTATATAGACAACAGGAAGCAATTTTATATGTCTTTTTCTTTTAGCAATGGAATGTGCTTCACAGGGGAGGGATAGATGTGAGGACCAAGTGGTGAAAAATCAAACAATGGTGTGCAATTCACAAGCCTGAAAAGAATTCGAATAACACAATTAAAGAATAAATACTTGAGTTAAATCTTTTCATGTGACTTGGCCATCCAGTAGCCAACATGGAACACAGACGCACACATATTTACAATGACACATAGACAAGATCAGCAAGAACGAAGTCATTACCCAACATGGTGACTGATTTGAGGGGATTGTATCATCCCAAAATCCGCACAGGATTATGACAACGCACCGGATCCTTGCTACGACATTAGTGTTCTATTCTTTCTTAAATAAATAATCTCTACTGTGCTTCTTACCCTCCCTGACTTTCCCACTGCCCCATTCCTATCTATCTCAGGATATTTTGAATTGGACATTCGCCTATGTGCCCTCACTATTTCAGGGCACCCTAACAACATTAAAGATCTGGATATACTCATCTTTGTGAAGATGAGTTTTACAAAATCTAAGGAAAGGGAATAAACTATTAACCATCTGATGTCCCAGTTGTTTAAGGGTTCCTTTGTGAATCCTTCAGAATTATTTTTGGCACGAGAAACAGCTTGTCTCTAATACTTATTAGAAATAGACATAACTCTCCATCACAGGGAAGGGGCTTTAAAAGCTGCTCTCATTTGAATATTTGCATATAGATATATCTTTAAGAGCAATGCCGATTGGGTATAACATCAAGTATTGGTACAAAGTGGTGGTAAACAGGTAGCTGGTTCCTCATTATTAATAAGCTGAACTAAAAGAAGAAGGAGCAGCCATTTTTTCTGAAAGACCACTGCTCCAGGGTCTCCAAAACAACAAGGAAGAAGGTCTTTACATATATAAGGGATGCTAATTGATAACTAGGACTTCCATCCAGGTGATGTAGGCTCTCTCTACCGGCAGAACATAGTCATCAAACTATTGAATTTGATTTGCATCCCAGGTATTTAATTGAATTCCCTTGCACTATGAATGAAAAAAACTTTGATTTTTAAATAAAACAGAAATTAAGGCCTCTGTCTCTCATTAGAACAGTGTGGCATTATAATTTTAAGCCAAGACACATCTTTACAAGGTATAACATAGTATGCTTCAAATTAATTTTATCATTTGATTTTCTTTACACATTTGTTAATCCCACTGTGGATATTGTCGGGGGGAGGGGTGTCACGCCCCTTCAAATTTTTATTGTCTAGGAAAATAGGAAATCTATCGGTGATATTATCTTTTAAACATAAATATGTGCATTATATGGTTAGCAGAAATTCTAAAGAAAGTGCTTTCATTGTAAGAAAACGATAGATGGATGGATGACTCAGTGGATGGAAGAACAGATGAATGAGTAGATGGATGAATATATGTACCTCACAGAGGAAATAGGCCTATAACCTTGACCTCTTTCCCCCACTTGCTGAATGTAGATAGGTTCTATTCAGATTCTTTATATATTACAAGAAGCCTTCTACAGTATAGATTGCTAGCTTTCCAATACCTTAGCAAAACAATTTTCCAGGACTTATAAAACTGATGACACACTAAAAGAGAAGCATATCCTTTTCTATGCAGACACCTTCCAGTTATTTATCTACTCTTAGAAGATTCAGGAAGTTTTATCTGTGGAATTTTCACATATATATGTATATATATTTGTTCTATATATTTTATAAAGAAATAATAGGTTTTAGAATTTTCCATAAGACACAGAAAGAATTCAATTGGATTGATTGGTATCTCTTAGTATACAATGTAAAATCAAAATTATTTTCACAGGGGCATTTCAATATATTTTTGAACATGTTTTTGCAATACAAAAGTCCAAGAAACTAAATATAAGCATACTATATTCTAAAACAGAACTTGGTACTCATAGGGAAAATGGGAACAAGCACTTGGAGATATATCTTATAAGGATTGAATGCTTACTGGATTTTTCTCTAGATCATTAAAAATTTTGAAGGTATTATAACTTGTTAAAATAAATGATTTTTAGCATAAGGAAATGTTGGTTGATGGATCTATATATCTTTTTTTTTTTACAAAGCATGTGTTCCATAGCACAGAAGAGAATTCAATTGAGTGTGTTTAATTTTGTTGACTTAATATCCAATGAAGGTTTTGGTATTATACCTGTATGTTGCCTTCCTTTTGGCTCTTAGAGAAACTCCCATCTTTGCTTAAATACGGATTCTCCTACCAGGATCTCCAAGGTGCACAACTTGGACTCGCCCAACAGATATGTCACGATTTCATGATTCACTTTTTCTGGCATCATGAAGGATAATAAGCTAGTTCACATGACAAATCAACTACCTCATAAGCATCTTTTGAAAATGTGACAGGATTTCACTATTTGAGATTTCGTTAGATATATAGTTTTTTAAAAGCCTCTCCTGAACACATTTCCTCCTCTCTGCTTTCAGAAAATGCCTTAAATGAATCCTTTTCCAATACAAATGCAAAAAAAAAATAGATACACAAACCAAGCCACCACTCTAGAAGAAGAATACAAAATTGCAAGTCTATTAGGGCATGGACTTGCACATGTTCACACAGTACTTGCTCTATTTTTTTTGTTTGTTAGGGGTTTTTTGCTTTTGTTGTTTTTTCTTTGTATTTTATTATTATTTTTTTTAAAAAAAACATTTTGACATCAATTTTTTTCTGGACATCTAATGACAATGCAAGTGAAAAACATCACATTGGGTAAGGATTTGAAGGAGGTTTGAATGCAAGAGGGACTACTCTCTAACTTAAAAACAAACACAACACTATGAAGAGGGAGTGTGCATCTTGGAGAAATCTTTGTTTCTTCAAAGTGAATGCACAAGATGAGGGGATTCACTACTGGCTCGTTCGCTTCACGGTAGAAGTGACCACTTGATGGTCACTTCAACATTGCCGCCCCAATGGGGCTGCGGTTCAGGCTTACAAATAAATTACAGAATCTGAGGGAGTAGGAAAAAAGGCTTATAAGAAGTATCTATTCATTTGAAAGTTAAAGAACTCCCCACCCCCTTTGACAGTCTTGTCTTCATCTTTCCTGCAGCAATTTTAGTTCAGTCTTACTCATGAGGGAGATGGAGAGCGTAAGGCTTGAAGTCCTAGCGGCTGCTGTTCTTAATTGCTTCCTTTGCAGCAATAATCAGAGGAGTCAGGCTGGAGAGGGGCTTGGCTAATTTTAAAAATGGATGCTGTATAAAGAAGAAAACAAATTACTCAAATTCTTTCCCCCAACCAGTATATTGCTTTACCTCTTCAAGCAGCCCTTTCTTCATTCTACTGTATTTTGTACACACAACTAAACACCATTTAATGAAAAAAAAACTGGACCCAGCTTTTAGCTATCAGATTATACCTTTTGTCTTTCAGTATCATGAAACCCTGTGGAAAAAGCCTGGCATAGCTAGAAATTCTTATGTTTCTGGTAAATGCTCCTTAAATGTGAAATGGACTTTGTGATCTTTTTTTTAGACTGATGAATTCATATGAGGCAGGGCTGGTGCTTGAAAATATCTTCAATGGACCACTAAAGAATTTTACTCTGAAACCAGTAACCTCACAATTGTGAAGTACAATGTTGTATCTCCATCATTTCTCTTTTCTGCTTTTTATACATTTTTATTTTTTTTAATGCTGGTACTGGGGCTTCAACACAGGTTCTTAAGCTGTCACTTGGCTTTTTTGCTCAAGACTTGTCTTCTATGGCTTGAGCCATGTCTCGACTACTGGCTTTTTGTTAGTGAAGTCAAGATAAACACCTTGTGGATTTATCTCCTGGGGTTGGTATTAAGCTACAATCCTCAGATGTCAGCTAGGATTAACAGGCATGAGTCACGAGTACCTAGTTTCTACCATTTTTACTTTCAGCTACTCTAAGGAAGTTAGTGCAAGTGACTTGTCGTTCCTTCTTTGAAATGCCTTCCTCGTTAGCAGCCTATGACACTGTGTTTTCTTGGGCCTTTCCAAGAAAATACTGACTAATCCCTTTCCATCTTTTTGTTGGGTTTCACTACTGACTTCATACATACCAGAACTTGACTCATAATAGCTCATTTTTCTAATTTAATTCCTCCATTGTTTCAATATCATCATCAACCTTATGGAAACGAGTCCCAAATCTATCATTTACAATCTGATTTATTTCCTGAAACCTTGTTCTACTTCTCTAATTGCCTACTAGATATTTTATCTGGAATGTTATATAACACTAAATTCAACATTTAAAACATGTTAAAGAACACTTCCCCAAGAGCACATGCATGCAACATACAGGGCAACAAAAAAGCAACAACAGAGGGTCACATTGTTTTTCCCTTGCAAAATAAAACTCCAGATAAACAAAACAGATTTTCAGATTCAACCACCAACTTCTCAGAAAGCAAGCAAGATGTCAATGAACCATGTATTTGATGCATACCTATACTTACTATCGTGCAACTCAAAGTACACATCTCTTGGGCTGGGGGTTTGGCCTAGTGGTAGAGTGCTTGCCTAGAATGCACGAAGACCCAGATTCGATTCCTTGGTACCATATATATAGAAAAAAGCCAGAAGTGGTGCTGGGACTCAAGTGGTAGAGCTCTAGCCTTGAGAAAGTCCAAGGGCAATGCTCAGGCCCTGAGCTCAAGCCCAGGATTGGCAAAAAAAAGTACACATCTCTTGATAACACCCTGGTACACTCACACATTGAAATGGAAAGTTAAATATAACTCTCCTTTTGTAATTGTCCTATTTTATTTTCACCTGCAAAAGCTCCTTCGCCGATCCTCGCCTATCGACATCCATCTCAAGACAGCGATTTAAAAAATCACGGAACACAGCTGACAATCTCTCTGGATTCTGGAGCTCTGGGGTTCCATTAGTAGCTATCAGATATAATGCCTATAGAAAAAAGAAGAATCTATTCAGTGATGCATATCAAGGTCATGGATTAGTACAGAATGCACAAATCAATTTTCTTCAATTTTATATTCTGCATCATAAAAAATCTGTCTTAGAAAAGGTCACTGGCATACATTGCAATGTTTCTGTAGCATTTAGTTAATATTGGTAGTAAGAATATCTGAGTAGACCTGGGATGAAAAGAATAGATTATAAAATTTGAGGAATAAAGAAAACCCAAATAAACAGAAGAAAGCATTGTGTAGATGAGAAGCAACTGGTGATGGTCAAGTTCTTAAATATTTTTGGGAGCTGTAGCTCAAAGGTTGAAATTAGAGTTCCCTTGATGCTTTGCCTAAAAATGAAATAAGCAAAAAGTTCACACTACTAGTCTTGGTACATGAAAATAAAGTAGCCACAGTAAAAATGTAAGCTTTTACTAAACATAATTACTAAACATCTCTGAGATTATTTTCATGTAAGACCAAAACTGAGACATGTTAACTCATGGTGTGTTGATGGAATCACATTTTCTAGACTTCAAAAAAGAGAGCTGGCCCCAGGAACATGAGTAATCACAAAGGTAAATCATCCTTGAAGGTCCTTAGTAGCTCAACAGTCTCACCATTCTTCATGCTTCCCATGAGCAAATAATTATAAGGCAGTTAGTATGCAACAGGCGTTAGTCATTGATGATCCAAGACAGTAATTTTGCTTTCAAAGGTCATACAATTTAGCTAGGGAGGAAGGAATCTAGACAGTGAAAAGAACTAATATAGGACGTTACAAAGTATCACATAAATACAAGGATGAAGCAATTTACTCCAGAACTCAGAGGAAAATTCTTAGAGGAGATTGGCTTTGTATAGGGTCTTGAGGAATAGGCCAGAGTCTGCCTGCAGGTATTATATGCCTGTCGATGTGACCACCCCCCTAACTCTTTTAAATTATGCTTTTATTATCCATAAGTAGTTTTACAAAGGAGTTAACATTCAACAAATCAGTTCATAAGTACGATGCATCTTGACTGATATCACCCTTTTCATCTTTCTCCCCAATTTTCCCCAATTTCTTTTGTGTGTGTGTGTGTGTGTGTGTGTGTGTGTGTGTGTGTGTGTGTGTGTTTGTGCTGATCCTGGGGTTTGAACTTAGGGCCTGAATGCTGTTCCTGAGCATTTTTGCTCATAGCTAGTGTTCTACCATTTGAGCAACAACTCTGCTTCCAGATTTTTCTGGTGTTTGATTGAAGATTACGGATTTTCCTGCCGAAGCTAGCTCCAAACCACAATCCTCAGATCACAGCCTCCTGTGATCCTCTTCTATGCCTGGTACAAATTTCTTAATTTCATAGGGTGTGTATTAATTATTATCATTGTATTCCTCACGTCTTTCTTTCATTTATTTACCTCTGCCCCTTAGATCTCCTCCCACATTTCAAGGGCCAGTTTCCTGGTCCCTTATCTCTCAAGAAGATATATTCCCTCCTAATGTCTCTTGGGCTTTGCAGCGAATTCATCATACTTTCCCTACCATGGTTCCTAGTATAATTACCACAAAGAACTTTTTTCAAAGTTCTTGCCCACGCAAGAACATCTGGTGTTAAGTAGAACAAGACTACTTTTACAAACACTAAATCTTTTCTTTCCATATATTTTTATTGTAATTATAATTAATAGAACGGTTACATTATATTCACCAGAAAGAAGGTACATTACTTCACATATATTGATACCCTTTCTCATGTCTTGGTCCCCATTTCCCTCCCCCACCACCGCCCCTCATCTTGTTTTCCCCACTTCCCTACCGATTTCAAATAACCCAAACTGCATATATACAATGTATCAGATAACAAGGTGAAATACTGTAACAATATGAGATAACCAAGGGACAGCAAAAGAGATGAGAGATAACATAGTACATTCAGAACAACAATCACACATTATATGGCTTTTGTTTCTATATCTTGGAGGTCCTTTCATTTAGTATCCTACTGTATAGCCTTATGTATCTAGGTTTTGTTCTATTGCAAATCTCTGCTAGGAGAGCCCAAGGTTTCTACTGATTATGACAAATGAGGGAAACCATTTAGCCTATGTTCCTTTGAGTCTGGCTTACTTCACTTAATATGATTTTTTCTAAGTCTTTTCATTTCCTTACAAATGGGGCAATGTCGTTCTTTCTGACAGCAGCATAGAATTCCATTGTGTACAAATACCACATCTTGTTGATCCATAGGGGAGCTCTATGTTTAGTCTTTTGAGGAACCGCCATACTGTGCTCCATAGTGGTTAAACGAATTTATACTCCCACCAACAGTGTAGTAGTGATCCCTCCTGGCCACATCCCCTCCAGAATCTGTTGTTATTAGATTTCTTGATCCTGGCCATTCTAACTGGAGTGAGGTGGAATCTTAGAGTTGTTTTTATTTGCATTTCTTTTACGGCCAGAGATGTCGAGCATTCTTCATGTGTCTTATGTCTTTTTCAGAGAAGATTCTTTTTAAGTCTTTGGCCCATCTTTTAATGGGATGGTTGTTACTTTGGAGATTAGTTTTGGAGTGATTAATTTTTTGAGCTGTTGATATATTTTAGATATGAGGCCTTTGTCCTTTGTATGGTTAGTGAAGATCTTCTCCCACTCTGTAGGCTTTCTAGTTAGTTTGCTAGCTCTGTCCTTTGCCATACAGAAGCTCTGCAGTTTAATGCAGTCCCACTTATCCAGACTTTCTCTCATTTGTTGTCAAACACTATATCTTAAATATTTTTGATGTTTGAATATTCTTCAAAAATATTAATTACTGTAATAGTTTATCAGGTAGATACACCATTAATATTGGTATTGTAGCCAATTATAAAACACTCAAGCTACAAAAAATGTTGAAGCATACTCACATGTGAATAGTTTTCTCTCAGTGGTTAGATTATTGCTGACTTACTTTTTAAAATACATTTCTCAATTTTCCAAATTTTCCACAATGAACACAACTTGCTTGTAATATTTTTAAAGCTTCCAAAATATTATTCAAAAATAAATTTGAAAGGCTTTGGTGTCTAATATTCATCTATTTTGCTTTCTCCTCCTAGGAGTAAACCTGCTTTTCATCAAAAACTACCCTTTAAGGGAAAGAAAAACCCCAGACAATTTCTTTTTCAATTATTGTTTTCATTTTAAGTGCTACAATATTATTTCCAACTGATTTCCATTGCAAAAATCCACACTTTCAGTTAGACTGTGGGTGAAATTGGCCTTTGTGGACTGGCCTGGAAATCTAATCACCATGCATGCCACTTCAATGGGAAAATGTACTCTGAATTCCAAATAATTAACTTAAAAATGAACTTTTGGAATATATCCTGTGTGTAAACTGGAGATTATCTTCATATAAAAGAAAATTACTACCCACAGCCTTGTTAATGAGAAACAAATACAGTTCAAACTAACATAACAATGACAGGAAAAATAAGTTTTTTGGTCCCTCATGGGGCTTGAACTCTGGCCTGGGTGCTGTCCCTGAGCTTTTCAGCTCAAGGCTACTGCCCTACCTCTTGAGCCACAGCCTTACTTCCCATTTTCTAGTGATTACTGGAGATAAGAGCCTCATGGACTTTTGTGCTTGTGCTGGCTTTGAATTATGATCCTCAGATCTCAGCCTCCTGATTAGATAAGATTGCAGGTTTGACCCACTAGCATCTGGCAGCAAAAAGGATTTTAAGGGCAAAGTCAAGACCTAAATTAAGAAAAAATAAATCAGTCATAAACCCATGTTGCTTTTATCTGAGTTAGTGAAAAATTCCAAGAAAATGAGTTGGCTACTAAAAATCAGACTAGTCACTAGTGACTTAATTACTTCTGACATAAGCATAAAAGCAGAGGAGCATCATGTATTCTCCTTCCTCACTTGGCAATCACTTTTTATAATAATCATTCTCCCTATTGCCCTTAGAACTGCCATCTATTTCCACATTGGGTTATGAATACTTGCTCCTTGTTCACAGACCTATCTTTTCTTCTGGACCTGGCATCCATAGAAAGTAGGAGCTGTGTCATTATCATCTCTAAATCTGACAGCAATTTGTTCAAAATAGGCGCTTTAATGAATGTTTTTGTTGGAGAGTGAAATGGAAGCCAAAATGTACATATCTACTAGATCTGAGAATCTGAGAGATTGCTACAGAAGCATTAAAGCTCAGAATGTAAACTATTAAAAATTGAAAAGAAAACACAAAAAGGAGTAAAGTAGCTTTTCTGAGTTGACGAAGCCTGGCATGTGGTAACCTTTGACTACCTACTGCTCATTTTAGGAGAAAGATGACTTCGTGGAAAAATGCAACTGAGGAGTTGCCCTTAACGGGACATAATTACAGGGTGTTGGTGGCTCATACCTGCAATCCTAGGTGTTTGGGAGACCGTGTGCCTGCCATGCTAAGCTATGTGGAAGGCTAAAATTCAAAGTAGGAATGCATTGCTAGGCCAGCCCAGGGAAGGAAACTATGCAAGACTCCATCTCCATGTAGGGATGCCAGACTTGCGTACCATTCCAGCAAGTAAGGGGAGTTTAAAATAGTTGGGTCTTGGCTCAGGTCAAGTGTCAGTGGGAAGCAAGAGCCTATCTCACATATAACCAGTAAAAATAGACCTGGAGGTCTAACTTAATGGTAGAGTGCTAGCCTAGTAAGTGAGCAGCCCTGTGTTCAAATCCCAGTACTACAAAAAATTCAAGGAGGGAGAACTAGAGAAAGATGACTAAAATGTATCTGATGTGGAAAAATACAAAGAGCATGGGGAGAAAATAAGTATTTTCTGGAACTTGAAACATTCCAGAAACTTATCTTCTCTAGCTAACTTTAAGCACAGAAATTTCTCTTGATTAATCTGCTAAAAAAGAGAAAGGTCTACTTCTTTCCCCTAATTGAGACAATATGAACTTCAGCTTAACTGGTTTTATTTATAATGTGAAAAAGGAAAATGAATGGTAGATATTGTGATATACACATTACTCAGAGGTTTGTAAAGATTGTAATGTTTCAGTCTTCTGCATCATAACTCAAGATATTTATCTTGACAATGGTACACAGATAACACTGACCCTGATGTGTAACTAAATTTACCTAAGCATTAAGAGAAAACTAGTTTATCCAGTTGAAGGGATAATTCAATCTACCTTATTGGCAATTTCCTCAAGTTTGGAAAGATCAAAGCAGTCATCATAGAAATGACCACATCTCTTTAAAGAAGTTCCAAAGCAATCCATATGTACCTAATAAATTTTCATTAAGTCAGTTTGCAACAGAACTAACCATTTAATTAAAAAGCTTTAGTTTGTGACTTCAGTTCATTATACCAGTTTATAAAGTTTGTGTTAAAACATCAAAAAACAAACCAGAGGATTTACATGGAAACGTGTTAGCAACTCCAAGAGACTTTGGAACAAATACAAAGACACACTTTTCAAACAGAATAGGGCTTGGTAAAAAAAAAAAACCTTTTTGTAATTCAAATATTGTGGTCCCAAAATACATATCCCATGGAAACTGTCATACATGGTAAGTAGGCTTAAGACCTAGTTCACAAAAGCCTATTGAATTTAGAATGTAGCTAAACTATAAGAAAAAAGGGTTATTTTTACCTGTATCTCAGTATCTCTATGTCCACATAAAAGATTTATTGAATAAGTATTCACACAACAACCTCCTAAGTTATATAATTATAATCTTCATTGACAAGAAAATAAATTGTCCTATGTGATTAAATTTAATAACTGATAAGTAATGCAGGACCCAAATGTTATGCATCCAGAGTCAAATATCTGGACTGCAGCACAAAACTACCTCTCTTTGCCCTGTCTCTAGGGTAATTCTAGCACAGGCAATCATAAATAGTCAAGAACTACAGAACATTTTCTATGAAAAACTGCCTACTTTTATCTATTTCCATTTCTATAAAGGAAGCAGATCTGTTTGCAGTCAATGATTCTCCCTAGCTTGGAAATGGTGAATGAAAAAATAGGTGTCCACTTAAGAGAATTTGCATATTGCATTTCTCTCTGTGTGAGAGAGGGAACGTTATATATAGCCTGTACCTTCTGATATTGGTATTGTCTATCATTTACTGATGTCTTGATTCTTTTCTCATTTTAGACTTTTCAACTCAGTTTGTATAATCAAGATTTGGCAATAAGTGACTTGACGCCTTATGACTTGGTTTGTTCATGACTTCAGATTTTAGAGATTAAAGGCCACAACGTGTTATGGATGGATAGGATGGAATTCAGATGGCCCTAACACTTATTTTTGCTATGAAAATAGTAAACAGGTTCCAATCTACAAAAAGAAATCACTAAGTTTTAAACAGCATTGGATCCCATACTTTGATTCAACTGAATAGTCTTCTGGATAGCAGTGTAATTTGCTTTAGCTTCCTTCCTGTCCTGCATGGAAATTCTCATCTGTCGCCAAATTATGAAAAAGACTGTGCTATTTTGTTGATTAATCCTTGAAAAGCCATTTATAATAGAGCTCTAGTCCATTACAGATTAATAAAACAGATAATTAACAAGTATTTGCTAATTAAGTCAGTACCATCTGAAGTCATAGGAGGTGGAAATGTTATTTTCCCTGATTTGGTTAACATAGACTATGGGTATATGTCAAAATGTTACACTTTACCACATTATTATGCTATTTTAAAAATTAAAATAAATTAAAAATGAGAAAAATTAGGCAGAACAAATTTGTCATCTATATTTACCACATTATTTTCCAAACTTTCCATTTGTTCTTCCACTCACACCCAACTTCCTGTCATAGGTACCATTCAACATTGTACATTTGTTCAAGTCTCATCACAGAACATTAGAGCAGGGAGGAACTAGCTAAATTCCTGATTCTTTGGGGCTTTTCCAAATTATCATATTCAGATTAAATCACGCTGACTGTGATGTGATCCAGGAAACATGCATTATTGCTCACATAAACTGGTTTCAACTTCTCTTATTGGCAGCTCATCAACTGAACCGCTCTGTATAGGACAACATACAACCCTTTCCATCATACATCAGAGTGTAGACCATATGTACATGTAACAGCTTTATCACCTATGTCCTTCAACAGCTTCTCTCACAGTATTCCTATCAAAAGGTTACCAAGTCCTACATGCAGCATGGTTCACTCTGTGATCAAATGTCTATGCCTGGTAAGATAAGGGGGGATCTTTCCACTATACAGGATATAGATTTAATCTGGAAGCAATGCTTTCTGAAGATCATTCCTCCGAAAACAATCTTTTTTTTATAATAGGGTAGGTGCATTTATTTCAAAAGAGATTTCAACCTGGCGCTTTTCAGGAATCCAGAATGCTATGGACTTTGAGCGGGGAGGGGATCTGCTATGAGTCTTGAACTCAGGACGGGTGTGCTGTCCCTGAGCTCTTTTGCTCAAAGCTAGCACTCTACACTTGAGCAGCAGTTCCAATTCTGGTTTTCTGGTGATTAATTGGAGAGAAGTGTCTGTAAGCAATCTTAAAGACAACACTCACCCTTTTGACAGAGCTGTAGATAGCTGGAGCCTATATGGAGTCAAACTATACAAAATGACGGGAAGGAACCTACAGTTCCCTCTTTACCAAGGTAAATCTTATGTGATAGCTCAGTATAGAAAATGAATTATTCTGCAGGAACCAAGAGCAATATCAGGAGAGCCCCTACAACAACCCAAGGAATCTAATGGGAAATCATCACCTGACTATTCTACTTCTACTTATCAGAAACAGTAGGAAATAGCCCAGCAAGAGGTAATCAATGTAAGGTCATGGAGTTTCAGACTGATACACTTGGAAACAGAATTCACTCTTCAACTCAGATGATACATAAAATTAGTGGGGACACTAGAAAGTTCTTCTTCTTGTTCTTTCACATTTATTGGTCACTTTGCTATCTGAGTTAGGGGGCATTTAAAAAAATTCCCTAAGAAAAGAAATCACACTGAAAGAAAGAAATCACACTGAAAGTTGGAGCGAAACGGCTACTTTGATTCCTGTAATAAGGTTTAAACTCCTACTTTCCCTGTGCCAAAACTAAGATTTTATTAATGAAGTTAACCTTCTGCACTGAAAGCCTTCTCCAAAATATTTCAGATGATGAGACAAAGGACAAAGGGTGAACCACAAGACAGTATGTTGCAAATGAACTTTACAACTTAGGGGCTGGAGGGGGGAAAGTTGGAGAAAAACATGGGAAGTAATAATGATGTTCAAAAAGTAATGTAGTCACTACCTTATGAATGTAACTGTAACCCTGTAACCCCTCTATACATCACCCTGACAATAAAAAAAGAATGCAGTCTGGTTGCCAGCGGCTTGTGCTACTACTCAGGAGTTTGAGATCTGAGGATTGCACTTCAAACCTAGCCTGGGCAGTAAGGTCCATGAAAATGTTTTCTTTCATATTTTTATTGTAATTAATAGAAGGGTTACATTATATTCACCAGATAGAAGGTGAATTACTTCACAAACATTGATACCCTTTCTCATGTCATGGTCCCCATTTCCCTCCTCCCACCCCAACCCCTCATCTTGATTTTCCCCTTCCCTATCCAATTTCAAATAACCAATTAAGCATACATAAAATATATCAGATAACAAGGTAAAATATTGTAACAATATGAGATAACCAAGGGACAGCAAAAGGGATGAGAGATAACAATACATTAAGGATAACAATCATTCATTATATGGCTTTTGTTTCTATATCTTGGAGGTCCTTACATTTAGCATCATACTATATGGCCTTATGTATCTAGATTTTGTTCTATTGTAAATCTCTGCTAGGAGAGCACAAGGTTTCTACTGATTATGACAAATGAGGGAAACCATTGAGGCTATGTTCCTTTGAGTCTGGCTTACTTCACTTAATATGATTTTTTTTTAAGTCTTTCAATTTCCTTACAAATGGGGTGATGTCGTTCTTTCTGACAGCAGCATAGAATTCCATTGTATATAAATACCACATCTTGTTGATCCATTCATCAGCTGAGGGACATCTGGTTTGGTCCCTTATCATTGCTATGGTAAATAGTGCTGCAATGAACATTGTTGTGCTAGTGGATTTAGGATGTTCTTGTTTCTGGACGATTGGGTAAATGCCAAGTAGTGGAATTGCTGGGTCATAGGGGAACTCTATGTTTCGTCTTTTGAGTAACTGCCATACTGCTTTCCATAGTGGTTGAATGAATTTGCATTCCCAACAACAGTGTAGTAGTGATCCCCGGTCCATGAAAATCTTATCTCCAATTAACCACCAGAAAACCAGAAGTGGCCTGTGGCTCAAGTTGTAGAATGGTAGCATTGAGCTGAAGAGCTCAGGGACAGGACCCAGGCCCAGAGTTCAAGCCCCATGACTGACAAAAAATAAAAATAAAGAAGAATGCAAACATTTTTCTAAAGTAATATTGCTACTAGATTAGACAAGCATAAATCAAAATGATAGCAAAGGTTGGAAATAACCTTAATTACAAAGTAAATCCTGTAATTCTTGGCAATGTCATTTCTGACTGGCAAATGCATGTATATCAAAAGCCATGGGAAGGGAAAAGCATTTGAGTGGGCATTTCAGTGGGTAAACGTAGCATCATAATCCAAGATTATTCTCTTTAGAATACACTTTCACTCTGAGAGGCTTAACTACTTTTTATGGGTATGAAAACAATTAGGGCCATACACATCCCTGGATAATATCCAAACCATGCTGAACAGACTCTGCAGAATATGGGAAGATAATCATAGGATAAGGAAAAGTCAGTTTTGGCCAACAGTGAGTCTCTGGTCACTGTATTTTAAAACTATCTTTCCCTCCTCTTCTCTAGGTCAGAGTTGCTTGGATTTTACTTTGCTGTGGAATCAATTTCTCGTTTGGCTGTCTTCTGGATCATAATTCATCAGTTTGAGCTGTCTGCTTCTGAATTACAATCTAAATGAGACTTGCAGCTTTCCTATGGCTAAGTCCCATTTTCCTATGTTGAATTCTTGACAACCAATGTTTCTTAAGAGCTGTCTCTCTCTTGACAGGCAATATTTTTTTCTGATTAAAAAGAAACTCTGTTACTGTTCTATAATTATTTTACTTGTAGGTATCCCAACTCTCCCCGCTCCCCTCACTGCCCTACTTTTCAGCATAGGTTAGCCCTCAAAGTAGGAGGAGTGTCAACAACTCATCAATAAACCTTGCTGTTCCATAGCGGCTTACAGAAAAAAAAAGAGGAATGCTCCCAGCTCCTCCTGAAATACACTCAAAACAGTATTGACTGAGTGCTAGCAGAGTGTGCTTGCTTCTCTGGTGCTCAGGAAGTTTATGTCTGACTTTAATTCCAAATGAGCACGCGCCATCAAATCCAGACATTCCAATCCACAGCACAGGTTCCAGTGGTTGGAGGGAATCATTTGCAGCTTGGAATTAGTTTCTGTTTCAGTGGCTAGAGATCTCTAATTCTTCTTGACTTTCTGCCCTAGATATACAAGCTAACTATAACCATGATCCTCTAACAAAAAGTTAGAAAACCAACATTTCCATAAAGTTTTAGGTTTGAGAAAGGGAGCAGGACAGGGAGGCTATTAGTGTAGACAACAAGTTTGCATTTAGAGGTCTGCTCTTCCATATCCCTGGACATAAATATAATGCACCCTTCATCATGAACATCTAAATTGATGTCCAGAATAGACTAATATGTGCTAAGTATGTTAGTCTATAGCTTCCGCAGTTAATGATAAACTCTATTTTCAAGAGAAGCAAATTTGAAAAAGAAAATGAAATATCACTTGACATACATGCTTAACTAATATCATTTTTAAATAATGTTACTGGACTGCTAAGTATGAGATGGACATATCCAAACATGATTTCTATTAGGATTTGCTATTGTTACTCATATTTTTTAGACGGAAGAGAAAAATGTGAGTGAAATAATAATATAGGATGTTATTTTCTAGTTGAACAATTGTATTCAGAGACCTGAAGAGTTGCTTCTCAGTGTACAGTATAACTTAATACATTTGGCATATAGCTTTGTATTTCATCTAGTCTTGGGTACTGCTTTCCTCTAAATGTTGGAATCAATTATCATTTGGTCCTTAAGTGCCACATATGACTACTCTGTGCAACCAACGTTGAGAACCGCTGGTATATTATCCTGTGGTTTATGGTCTATACTATACATTATTTTCAGCATTGATACTAGTAACTGTCTTCCATTGATCAATTTTAATAAAATTTCACAGACAAGAAAATAAGAATAGAAAGACAATACTTGGAGAAAGGTTTGGAAAACTACACTAACATGTTTCCAAAAAGATATGTTTCAATGAGTAGACCTCAATGAAATATTTAAAATACTAAATTATACCAAAGTCTGTTGATAAGAACAGCTCAATTATGTGTGAGTACAGTTGTTTTTAAAAGAAGATGTCACCTTTGTACAAAGAAACAAAACAAACCCAAATTCTATTTCATAGAAATGGTCATGCCCCTTATTTTGCATCAACTCATTATGACTTCTTAAAAGCATAAGTTCAGTTGGGCGTGGTGGCTCACACCTGTAATCCTAGCTACTCAGGAGGCTGAGAGAGGATTGTGGTTCAAAGTCAGCCCAGGCACTAAAGTCCGTGAGATTCTTATCTCCAATTAACCACCGGAAAACTGGAAGTAGCGCTGTGGCTCAAGGAGTAGCCTTGAGCTGAAGCTCTCAGTGACAGCGACCAGGTCCACGACATATACAAAAAATGTTTAAAAAGCCCCATAACTCCAATGACTCAAAAAAGCTGCTCTCAGGAGAAAACCAACATTTGACTTGTATATCTGTGGAGTATGACTGATTTTTAAATCCCACTCATTTAAGTGAACAGAAGAAACAAGGAGTATTTTTTACTGGAGGCGTCATTAAAAATGCACATGAATCACAGAACAACATGTCCAAGGCCAATTAAGTTGTTCAGGCGTTGGGGGAGGTGGTAAGAAAGTTGTTTCCTTTCTGTCTCTGGAAAGGTACCAACTTCATAACATCAATACAGTTAATAACACACTGACCTTTAAAATGCATTTTTTAAAGAAAGTTAGGGCAAGTTCTACAGAAGAAGTTACATTAAAAACACCCAATCATTTTATAACTCTGGGGAAAGTGGCCAATCCCTTGCATCAAATACAAGTTAACAAGCAATATTCATAGATGGTCTGCTCAATTGCAGCTGACACATCAAAGACAGAAAGAAGCCGCAGTGTAATATAAACAACATTGAAATGTATACCATACTGGAGGCTTCACCTTGACGGTGTCCTGTTCAGTGTTAGCTGCTATGCTAATTATACTGAACAGTAAAGAATCCTCTATTCATTGGGGTGGGGGAGTAGCAAAGTGCTAGGGAGACTGGTGAATTCAATCTCATTTCATATGTGAGTAAAAGCACTGTAAGCACTGTTCCTCTATTTTTCTTTCTTCCTTTTCTACTCTACTTATATGTGAATTTTCACATTTTCTTTACAATAACCTAGATATAGTGTTAGGTGATTCACATATAATATTCGTGTTCTTGATGCCAGTCCTGGGGCTTGAACTCAGGGCTCCATTTCCAGCTGTTTGGTGATTAATTCGAGAAAAGAATCTTATGGACTTTCCTGTCCATACAAGCTTCAATCCAAGATTATTTTCCCCCCTTCCCTATCCTATTTCAAATAAACAAACATATACAATATACCAGATAACTGTAACAATATGAGATAACCAAGGGACAATAAAAGAGATGAGAAATAACATAGTACATTAAGAACAATGGTCACACATTATATAGCTCTTGTTTCCATATCCTGGAGGTCCTTTCTCATTTAGTTTTCACACCAACTCAGATTCCTGTTTTAAAGGATTGTAAATGGCTCAGAAAGGTTTTAGGAGACATGTAGTAGGTCATATAGCTGACAGGTTGCAATGTCAGGAAATCTAGACCTGTCTGACTACTGATCCCATTTTATTTCTTACAAGTACATGCCACCCTCCATTTCACCACACTCTACCCTTTCCGCTTACTTATTTCTCTTCCCTTCCCTTCCCTTCCCTTCCCTTCCCTTCCCTTCCCTTCCCTACCCTACCATTCCCATCTTCCCTTCCAAATATCTACTTGAAAGCATAAAAATAGTGCCTAGGTGTTAGGTAGCATTTGAAGGATTTTAAGGAAAGTAGAATTAAACTGGGCGCTGGTGACTCATAATTGTGATCCTAGCTACTCGGTAGATGAGATTTGAGAAGTCATTCTGGGCAGGAAAATCAGAGATTCTTTTTCTTATGGTTGGTCATGGGGCCTGAACACTGGGCCTGGACATTGTGCCTGAGCTCTTCAGCTCAAGGCTATGGCTCTACCACATTGAGCCACAGTGCCACTTCCAGTTTTCTGGTGGTTAATTAGAGATAAAGGTCTCACAGACTTCAGTGCCTGGGCTGGCTTTGAACCTTGATCCTCAGATGTCAGCCTTCTGAGTAGACAGGATGATAGTTATGAGCCACCTGGACCCAGCAGTGTGACTTTTATCTCCAATAAACTACTCAGAAAAAGGCTGCAAGTGGAGCTGTGGCTCAACTGGTAGAGTGCTAAATTTGAGCAAAAGAATCTCAGGGACATGCCCAGACCCTGAATTTAAGACCCAGGACTGCCACAATAAGAGAGAAAGAAAGAAAGAAAGAAAGAAAGAAAGAAAGAAAGAAAGAAAGAAAGAAAGAAAGAAAGAAAGAAAGAAAGGAAGGAAGGAAGGAAGAAAAAGAAAAGAAAAGAAAAGAAAGAAAGAAAGAAAGAAAATCAGAATGAATCCAACACTCCTTGATACCTTTCATTTGAAAGCTCTATCTGATTTTCTATTTCCCTACATTTTCCTCATATATGGCCTGGGAAGCAGGATCCAAGAAAACGCAGGTTCCCATCAGATTCATGTTACACCTCTTTTTCTCTCCAATCTCCCCATAATTTTAATGACTGCATTTTTCAAATCCCAAATAAGGGCATCTAGACTGAGACATTGTTTTCTTTAAGAGAACATGAAGGCAGCATATTTGAATTCAAAGCTTTAAAAGTATTTCTGTTGTCCAGGAGAGATAGTCTCAGAATAGGACTGGCTCAATATAGACTTGTTGATTAATTAATTGGAAACTGATCACAGAAGGAGAGTAATGAGGAAAGTCAAAGTAAATGTTATCAGTGGAATTCAACAGGGTGGTCTTTCTGGCAGATCTTTTTTTGTCATAGCCTTAATATAGGATTCTTGAACCTTGCAGTTTATTAATCTGCAAGCATTTCTTTAGATATAATGGATTCTAAAGCACAAGCTGTTAACTATGAGTTCTAATCTCAGGTTATAAGATGCCTATAAAGATTAAAACTTGTATCCTTTTTTTCTAACAATTAGCAGCTTGGCTAAAGAGTGATCAATTGTAATTGGGAAACAGAAGAAGGTAATACATGTCTCATAGAGTCCAGTTGTTTTACAAAGCTATTCTGTTTAATCCTTAAATTCTGCAGGTTGTAAATTACTCATTAGATGGCTGAAAGCAAAATAGCCATAATCTGTTTAGTGCCTCCAACTCCAAAGACTTAGAGGAGGAAATGCAATTCATGGAAACAAGAGGTCTGATGTGTTCTTTCACTTCTGTTTTTTAATGGGCAAAGGTAGTTAAACAATAAGGAAAAGCCCATGTAATTATCCTGATGCACTGGTCCATAGGTCAGGGGTAAACTTTATTAAATTAATAGAGAGCTGACAAACCAATGGTGGGAAAAGGGTCTTTCTTTTCCACTCAACCCTGCAGGCAGCTAGCTAATCAATGTGCACATCTCACTTCCAGACTGTCTCATGAGACCAGAGCAACAGCCTATAACATTCATTAGGGCACTCACTCATATCTGTTGTTTTCTAATAAGTTCAAGGATGAGAGGAACTGGAGTAGGGTGGGAGAAGACTGCCCCTGTGCATACATAGGGAATGAAGCTCTCAGTAGCAAAATGGTCAAGTGAAGAAAGCTAGATAACTAGTTCACTAGGTTGCTATGCATGTATAGAAAGCCACAAATATTTGGATTCAACCTGGATTTTGCAAGCTTAAAGAGAACATGATTTACTATTTAATGACAATTTTTTATATGCCACAGATACAATTCAATTTTAGACTTAGTGGTAATGATGCACACAATATTCCATTAGCAGTGGTACAGTGTATCATTTTTGAGAGTAGAATTTGAATCTGTGCATTTGTTTCTTTTCAATATTATGTCCTTTATGTGTATAAAGTAAAATTTCTGGCTACTAGGCCATGTATAACAAAATGGCTCTGACTTGTTTCTGTTCTGAACAAGTACTGCTTCTTCTTTTTCTTATTCTTATTTCCCATTTTCCCTCATGATCAACAGCACATCTCTGAATAAGGATAGTGAGGCTACAAAATGACATTTTTGCTATGGAGAGACAATTAGGCCATATGAAGTTCAAACGTTTGATTTTACAGTAGCAAACTGAGTTATCCAACCCAAACGGTTCCCATTCATTTTCTACTTGACAGTCTTCTAATTAAGTTTGTGATTTCACCAGGCTGGTACTACCTCTGTGTTCTATTCAATAGTTCACCAAGCTGTTGTTGCTCAATAAATCATTACTGATAATGGAGGAAAATTCAATTTAAAAAATTATAGCTGTTCTAGAAATGCATTTATTTACTTTGTTAAAGTAATTACAGAGCAAATATCTCCTAGGTAGATCATTTATGCATGACATGTGATAAAATAACCCTTTATTCCCCACATTTCTTTCTTGCATTTCTTCTGTTGTTTTTTTTAATAGTAGAAAGCTATATTCTAAATAATTTAAAGAGCTCATGAGAAATATTGAGAGCAAGGAATTTTATGGAACTGTTGAGGCATACTATGAAAAAAACGTAAAGTTCCTAGTAATGTTATTTATTTATTTATTTTTTTTGCAGTACTGGGGTTTCGACCTCAGAGCCTTTTGCTTGCTAAACAGGTACTCTACCACTTGAGCCCTACCCCTACTTTATTCTTTTGAATACAATTTTGAGTTTTTCCCATTTGATAGCCTTGGATTTTGATGTTCCTATTTATGGCTATGACAAAGCTGGGATTGCAGACATAAAACACTTTGCTTGGCTTATTCCTTCAGATGGAAAGTGTGTTACTTTATGCCCAGGTCAGCTTCAAACTTCAATCTTCCTGATTCATTCTCTTTGCCCCACCGATTTCATGGTCACCAAAGAAAAGAAGGAATCAAGAAAGGATAAGAGGAAAGGAGAGAGGGAAGATGAGAAAGGGAAGGAGGGAGAAAAAGTACTTTTCTTTTTGGCAATATTGTGATTTGAACTCGGAACTCTATGATTGTTAGATAGGTTTTCTACTACTTGAGCCACACTCTCAACCCTGATAGTTTTTTTTTAACTATAACGTGATGTTATATGTTATTTGTCCCAGATAAAAGCCTATTCTTGTCACTTTTGGTAGAATCTAGGAAGGATACTTGGTTTTCCCCCTTTCTTGGGGATAAATTACCTGAGTTTTCCTCTGACTTACCCTGAGTGGATTTTCATTTAGGTAAGGGGGTTCACCTTCCACCATTTCAATTGCCATAATTCCCAGAGACCAGATATCAACTTTTGGTCCATAAGCTTTTCGAGTTACCACCTCAGGTGCCATCCAATAGGGTGTTCCCACCATAGTGCTTCGTTTACTTTGCTCAGGAGTAATCTGGGCACAGAACCCAAAGTCGGCTGCAGAGAAGAAAAGTCAATTATAATAAAGCCATTTTTTTCTTTTGATAACAGGTTACTTTCAGATAAGGCTGAAGCTTCCTTGATTAGACCCTGAAATTCCACAACTGTCCAGCTCATATCTTTTGTTATCCAATCCCCTGGTAGCTCCTGATTTTACTATACTTGATCTTGGCAAAAGGCCCAGAAGTAATTTGCTGGTCCTGAAGTAATGTCTTTTGAAGTAATTGATAAAGGCCTTTTCTGCAGACTTCAGTCAAAGTTCCCTCACCAACATTGCTTCTTAAAATTTATAGAATCTTTCAGATTTCTAGAAGCCATTAGAAAGTCTGCACTATTAAATAAAAAATATGGGCACAATGTACATTAAAGTGTTAGATTGTTTAAATCAATTTGGAAAATAATTGCTTTCAAAGAAATTCCTTTCAGTGGCCATTATCGAATTAAGAGAGTACAAAAGCAGAAATTCCCTGATATTTTCTAAAGCATTATCTGAATCAAAATACCTACTCAATTTAACAGAACCGTCCATCCCGAGAAGAATATTGTCACTCTTTATGTCTCTATGGATTACTTGGTTTGAGTGCAAGAAATCCAAAGCTTGGAGGCACTATTGGATGAGAAAAAAGTTCAAATTAGATCATACTTTTAAGATTCTAAGTTCCATTTCTAGACAGATTTTCAGAAAGTGTGTCATTGTTGGTTTTCAACTGAAATAGATTAGTAAATGTTTTAACACTACTTATAATATTAATATATACACCAGTGATTTTCATTAGATTTACCTTTGACAGCTCCCATATCAGACTAAGCTGTGAAGAGTTTGGATGCGATACATACTATAGTTATTAATACACTGAAGCTAACCAATCAGTATAATCATACTTTGGCCTCATTATCTCAAGGATTAAGACTGTTTCAGTTAAATGTTAGAAGAAGCAGTGTATTATTCAATTCATTAGGTCTGTAATAGGACACAAGAATGTGGTTTTGAAAAAGTTCCCTAAAGTGATTCTGATGAATTGCCTGGTTTTGGAATAGCTCCTGTGCTATGAAGAAACTACAGGTACTTTTTTTGGATATGCCCTTTTGTTGCAAATACTAAAATATACAACATTTCCCTGAGTGTCTACAGAAACTAGGTTCTTCCATGTGTGCATGTTTGGGGTATAGTGAATAAAAGTGAGAGGATAACAAGAAAGGAAATAATTTCAAGGAACTGCTTAACATGAAATATGTAAATGAATTGGTATCAATGAGCTTTGTTTCCATATCTTTGGTTTTCCAGTTTCAATGAGTCTGTTTTTGCTTTTGTTCATAGCAAAGCTTATCAAAATGAATGAGGGAGATGATGACATTCAACATAGCCTCTAATACAGAATATGTTTTATGCTATTTTAGAACTATTGAACAAAACAAAAAATTAAAATACCCTTAATTTGCTTGGAAGTACAGGCACTAGCTGCTATTTGACTGTTTTCTTCTGGGAAAGTGACCCTCTAGCCCAGGGAAAGACTGAGGAATGGTCAGATTGAACTGTGGAAACTAATACTTTCCAGGCTGAGGCAGGTCCTTAAGTTCCCTTCTAGAAATTAAATGGTGAGAATATAATGCAATATGTATTTTACAAAATCACTAATGTGTAAATTTTCCCCTACATGATGAAACAACTCCACATGATTATCATCATTTTTTCATGTTTGCTGACATCTCAGTATGAGAGCTTAGGTGTAACCCATCCTGAATGATAAAACAGAGTTCTAAAGATCCTCCAGAAAAGCAACTAAAATAAAGAAGTGGCATGGAGGTGAGTGGGTGGAATTGCTTTTTGGTTATGATCCAAATAGAAATGAGTCTCTGCAACTGTTTGTTAGTCGTTTTCAGTAGAAAAGTTATACTGTTGTTATCTTGAGGTTGTACATGTTGTAAACAAGCAGAAAGAGAACACTAAGCAAATGGTGTGGTCTGTCCTCATCAACAAGAAATGTTCTGTCTTACCTCTCTGCAGACTGCTGCTATCTGTCCTTCATCCATACAAGTCTCTGTGACCACATCAGTTAAAGAGCCACCAGCCAAGTATTCCATGACTACCCATAGCTCATCACCCACTAAATAGCTGCAACAAGAAAAGAAAGAGACTTTGAACTGTGAGTAAAAAGGTGACGCATATTCTTTGAGTTTCCATTCTGTGAAAAGAATGATGCCTATTATGTTTTTGGTTCTTGCTGGTCCTGGGGCTTGAACTCAAAGCCTGGGTGCTGTTGCCAACTTTCTTTCTGGTCAAGGCTAGAGCTTTACCACTAAATTCATGGTGCTACTTCCAGCCTTTCCAGAGCAGTTTATTGGATATAAGAGTCTCACAGACTTTTCTGCCCAAGCTGGCTTCAAACTACAATCCTCCAATCTCAAGTGTCCTAAGTTGGTAGGATTACATGTGTGAGCCACTGGCACCCAGCTACATCTATTATCTTTAAGAAATATACTCCCAGCAATGCAGTATGGAGACCAAAGGTCAGGCAAACCATGAGATTATTCAAATCGCCCGGGATCATCTGAAGGCATTATTACGTCCATGTAACTCCCTAATTAACAATACAAAATAATTATAGGGAATATAATAATCTTTAATGAGTCCAATCTGCATTCATTCACATCACTATGAAAGAAGACTTCTATGTGCTCCAGCTCATACTGTCCCTAAGATCCTTTTGAGAAGTATGGCAAAAAATTAAAATTTTGTAACTCCTTTCCATTATTTACGGAAATCAGCCTAAATATCTGCATTTTTATAGGTAGAAATGATGTAATTTTTACCAATTAAAAGTATGAAATGACTCTATGTCACTCCGATGTAGATGAACCCTAAAGGACATGTTAGGAAACACTGATTTGGTTGTTACCTGCAGGGATATGGGATATTCCGATAATATAATTGCTTCAAACAAATTATTTGCGATTTAACAAAATGAATGCTAAGAAGTTGGAACATGAACATGTGTTGGGGAGGACAAAGTCAAGGGGGTAAACAAAAGGAGACAGGAAGGAAGAGAGCAAACACAGTCATAATATTCAATGTATATATATGACAATGGAAGCAAGTAACTTGTAGAGATGGAGGGGTTGAGATGCATTGTACCAAAAACCTGACATACAACCCGTTTTGAACAGAGACAAGCCTCCCCTTCCAGAAACTTTTCCCTCCTTTCCCTCTACAAGCCCCACCCCCACAGGAGTCAGGAAGGTGGTTTGTGACGTGTAAACCCCTCTGGTCGGTGATTGGCTGGGTGAGAGTGGCTGTCTGACCTAACAATGACTAAGGGCGTGGCCACCCTGTCCTGGGGTATATATACCGGTGTCCCGAGGCCTGGAGATCAGACGGCTGCCGGGCACAAAAAGGGAAAGGATGGTGATTATCACCAGAAGCAAGGCTGCTGCTGCAGCTGAGGAGGCTGCGGCAGCCGCCGCTGATCCCCAGGAGGGGACTTCATCCCAGCAAAGAACAGGACCATCAGAGAAACGTGGAAAAATCAAAAGGAAGACCGTTTCTCGGCGTCGGTGTAAAGGAACGGTGAGGTGACCCATCCCAGGTTTTCCCTTAGCTTCCACTGACTTTCTCCCAACACTCCTCCCCGGCCTCCCCTGGCCTAGAATGTTCCCAGCCCTCAGCCGTGCCTGTGGACTCCCTGTCCCCATGTCCCCTCCATCCCGTCCTCTCCATCCGACGTCCTTCTAACAATGTCCGCTCGTCTTTGCAGGCCCAAACAAGACCTGTAGCGGTGGGTCGTGTCAAGCGCCGTGACCGCTGTGGGCAGGGGAGAATGATGGTCACCACCCACCCTGCATCACCCACGCCGGAGGAGGAGACAGCACCGGAACCGGAACCGGAACCAGAACCAGAACCGGCAATACCACTGGCACCTGCACCTGCACCTGCACCTGCAGCGGCTCCGGCCATAGAACCGCCTCCAGTACCAGTCATCATTCCGGCACCGGCACCGGCACCGGCACCGGCGAGAGCAGTGGCCCCGGCAATGCCACCAGCACCGGCAATCGCCCTGCCACCGGCACCAGCACCGGCCATAGCAGTGGTCCCGGCCCTGGCCCCGGCACCACCATGTGCTCGTCTTCTCACTCAGCGCCTCCCCAATAAGCGCCTGCATCAGCGCAAGCCAGGAAACACCCGCAAGACCAAGAGAGGCACCTCGTCCCTGGTGACCCTGTCGGTAACGAGTAACATGAGAGCCAAGCCGGGGCCATCCTGGGGGACCATCTGAGACGTCACAAGGACCCTCGCCGCGGGCGGGTGGTCCGGGCTCCTCCTCGTTCCCATAAATCCAACGGGACGTAGGATAATGAAAATAAAATCAACCAAGATGGTGAGGATCTGATATGTGTTTCTGTGTGCTCTGTGACGGGGCGGGGGGGAGGGCTGGAGGAGTAGAAGGGGGTGAGCTGGAAGGGAGGGGGGAGGGAAAGAGGGAGTGGGGGAGGGAGGGAGGGAAAGAATCCTCTCCGGTGGCTGTCCAATCTACAGGTGAACAGTGAACCAGACATGGAAGAAAAGGATTCCTGGGAAGATTTCTTCCTTACTACTTTGCCCCATAGGAGAAAGGATACTCCTTGTGTGGATACATGTACGGAGTGACATTCAGGTGGACAGAGCTATTAGACGTGTAGTGTCCCCTAAACGGGTTAATCCAGGAGAGTGGCAGCACGAGGTGAGCTAAGATCCCAAAAGCATCAGAGTAGATTCCTAATCGGTGTTGAACAGAGGTAGGAGCACCAAGAGAGAGGAAGTGCCAAGAACAGGCTCTTCAGCTTTCAGGACTTAGCTACTGTCTACTTACATACATAGATGGTACTGTTACCCCTACAATACCCTTTCAACGTTTTTCCTATGGGCCACCCACCCAATGTGTGGAGTTTGCAACAGAGGTGGCAGGGAGGGCTGAATACCATGGGAAGTTTTGGGTTACCTGGGACTCGGCACTTAATGCTGAGGTAAAGTTTTCTGTGTGCTCTGTGATAGTGGGAAGGAGGGGGAGTAGTAGAAGGGGGTGAGTGGGAAAGGAGGGAGGGAGGGAGTCCTCTGGGGGTGCCTGTCCAATCTACAGGTGAACAGTGAACCAGACATGGAGGAATAGAATGTGTGTGTGTGTGTGTGTGTGTGTGTGTGTGTGTGTGTGTGTGTGCATGTAGTAAGGTCCCGATGAGCAGAGCTGTTAGAAGTGTGTTGGTATTGTCCTTCCCCAAATGGGAAAATCTGATTAAAACACTATATATGGGTGTGAAACACAATGGTGAAACCCTTTTAAAGAGTTCCCATACATAAAGATGAAATATATCCTCTCTGGGATGTGGGCACTAGTGGAAAGACAGGATGAACAGAGGGGGTAAAGGAGCATGCGTATAATCTGAATATGTGTATGTGTGAAAATGGAACAGGGAAACCTGGTAAGAATGGTTTGTGTAGGGGTAAAGTGAGGAGGGGTGGAGGCAGAATGTGGGAAAGTAATCCTGACCAAGACCCATTCTCTCTATATATGTACATGTCACAATAAGCAGTGAATGTTTTATGTATGGTGACAGCATGTAGGTGTTCAATGTGTGAGGGGAGTTACTGTATATGTGCTGGTGGTATCCCTCTAGGCAACAGAGCACAAAGATATTATCCCAAGGCACTGGCCTCATAGGAGCATTTGTTGCATCTAACTTAGTGAGGTATACAACTAAAGGCTCTAAGAAGGACCAAGAATGTTTTGAGGGACAGGAGAAAATCAAGAAGAAGAATAGAGAAATGGAAAGGAAAGATGGGCAAATAAAATCATATTCAACCCTATAACTTGAAGGTATGCAAAGTTTGGAAAAGAATGATGGATGGGCAACACATAAATGCACACTGTATAGGGTCCGGGAGTTTGGCCTAGTGATAGAGTGCTTACCTAGATGCACGAAGATCCAAGTTTGATTCCTATGTATCACATATGTAGAAAAAAAAGCCAAAAGTAATGCTCTGGCTCAAGTGATAGAACTCTAACCTTGAGAAAGCCCAAGGACAATGCTCAGGCCCTAAGCTCAAGGCCCAGGACTGGCAAAAAAAGATGCACTATATGAATCAAAACTTTTTTTTATAACTGCTTAAAGTAATAAAAACCTAAATAAAATTTTAAAAAAATATTCTAAAATCCAATGATCCTCTTTTCTTTCTTCTCTATGACAGGCCAAGGTGCTTAAAACATAGATTGGAAGATTTTAAGCTCAGAGAGGTGGAAAATCCAGCTTTATTTTCTTAGTATTCTCACAGAGGACACGACACTGTGCTTCTAAACAGTTAGTAAAAGTTGAATGAAACAGATGTTAACCTCAAGAGAAGAGTTAGCACTGTCTTTAAATGCCTATTTATAACACAATGCTAATACCATTGATGAAAGAGACATTAATTACCTGCTTTAGGAAAGAGGCTTAAGATTAAAGTCTCAATTCCCTAGACCTCACTGTCAGTTAATTACAAAGCACCCATTAAAGCAAGACCATTGTAATCAGTCTTCTTTACTTAGCTCCCAGCTACCCTACGGGCTCCAAGCACACTTGATGGGATGTCTAAAATGCTACCAATTTCTCCTCCAAGTAACAGTCCATTTCCTGCCAACTCTGAGGCACAGTCCTCCAAAGGAAATTACACTAACTTCTTATGTTTAGAAGCAGGCCCATAAAATGTTTTCTCACAGGTTTGATGTGTGGATACAGACATTTGGGTGAAGTTACTTTGTAGCATTTGAGTAATACTTCTACAACGACTGGCAAATGAATAAATCTCCAAGAAAATATTTGGCCAAGAAAATGTCATCCCATAAAGGAAATAAGTACATAATAAAATGCTTACCTGTCTAAGTAGTTAACAATATTAGGGTTCTTATTTTCCCTCATGACCAGAATTTCATTAATAATTAATTCCTTTTTGGGTTGCTGCTGAAGGTTCATCTGCTTTATAGCCACCTGAATGATAATTAAAATGAAAATATAACTTACAATTATAATAACTACAAATGAATTTTGAGAACACAAAAGACAATTTACCTAGTAAGTTCTTTCTCTGTACTCCAATGCCCTTTTCCTTGGGTCAATCATAACTTCAGTTGCTTTGAACAAAAATAAATGAAACTCTCCTCTCGTGCTACCCACTTTTCAAAGAACATGGATATCAGCTGAGCACCTATTGCTCATGCCTATAATCTTAACTATGCAGCTGGCTGAGATGTGAAGATCACAGTCTAAAGCAAGCCTAGGTATGAATATCTGTAAGATTCATTATCTTCAGAAGTGCACCTTTGGCTCAACTGGTAGAATGCTAGCCTTGAGTAAATAAGCTCAGAGATAGCACCCAGGTCCTGTGTTCAAGCCCTAGTATCAGCACAAAAACAAAACAAAAAACATAGATATCTTCAAAAGGAACCCAATAGATATACAACATAGGGTAAGAATAAGGATTAGAGGGTAGAATTTACCTCTTGTCCTGTTGCAATGTCTAGTGCTGTGTACACAGTACCTGATGCCCTGTGAAGTTGAAAATAGGCTAATGAGTAAGCAACCAATATGTTTCCTTTGCAAGAAAATACAGTTGTTATCAGGATAGGACTATTTAGCAAAGCCATCAATAATGGATGAAACAAAACAGGATGAGTCTTATAAAAAACATTATTGTGGTAAAAAATACAGTATCTACTTTCTTGATGAATTTCTAAGTGCATACTACTGGTATGCTTTATAGATCAATCGTTCCTGAACCAATCACAGCTCACCCCTTGAGGTGGCCTAGGAACTCCAGTCAGACCCTCCGGTAACAACTTCTATAACTGAACGAAGTAAAATGGCCTTTCTGTTTTTAGGAAACCCTTGGAATATTCTCAATTTTCCTTGTATCTTGTAACAACTAACATCACAGGCCTCTGATTAAATTGAAGAGTAGGTTAGGAAAAGATATGTCCCACTTATGCAACTGTAAACCAACCTTAGCATAGTGATATAGTGGATGTTTCCATTTCTTCCTAATTCCTAAGACTATCTTAACAAATCAATAAGTGCTACATCAGTACTCGCTACTCATTCCAATAATAATGTGGTTTAACTATGGAACTATTGATTCTTCTCTTTCACTAAATTTCCCAACAACTTTTATGAAATGTTACTCCAGCCTTTGAAAACCTACTATCCCTTAAGTCGCAGCAGTACTTACACTTCCACTCTAAATTCAATTACAGTACACATACTTTGAAAATAAAAATTGTAGAATGCAGCTACAATTGCATTAACATGCACTAACTTGATCCTCCATTCCTTCCTCTAATCCTCACTTTCATGAAAAATAAAATTTTATTTGTGATTAGTAAATTAATTAGCAGAGAAATCAGCCTTGCATTTATCACTAGGTTTTGTAAATCCTTCAAACATGTACACTTTCGGGCCATTGTTTCTCCCTTAGTTTCTACATATTTCCTTTTTTAAATTAATTTTATTATCAGGATGATAGTTTCTTGTGGAAAATAGTGAGCACATTATAGTGAACACATTCAGAACACGCAGTGTATTGAGTCACTGGATAAAGATTTTATATGTTTCATAATCTTTACAATATTTCTTCAAAGTTTTAAATCATTATCTTTAGTAGTTGTACAAAGGAGCTACCATTTAAGAAAACAGCTTATGAATACAATATATCTTGATCAATGTCACCCCTTTCCATGTATCTACCCATATCCCTACCACTTCACTCCATTCTTCTTAATTTTGTAGGCTATGCATTGGATTCCTCTCTGGATTTTCCCTCTCTTCTTCTCTTCACTTGTCTATATAATGTAGGTTTAGTATCCTTATGTTATAAATTAGGAACCTGGACTCAAGAGTGGTTTAGTAACATGTCCACAGTTATACAACTTATTACTCAAATCCATCTTGCTTTCTTATCTGTAAAGTATAGGAAATGGGCTACTGTATTTTTAAAGTTCTTAAATTCTATGATTTACAGCCAACAACTCTACTGCCTTGTTAATCTTTGCTCAGGTTTTAAAATATCTAAGCTGAAAAATCACAGTTCACATCTAGGTGCCACCTGAATTAAGTTTGGTAATTCTCAAAATTTCTTAGACTTGGGGATTTTTTTGTGCCAGTCCTGGGGCTTGAACTCAGGGACTGATCATTGTCCTTGGGCTTTCTCAAGGCTAGAGCTCTCCCACTTGAGCCACAATACCACTTCTAGCTTTTTCTACACATGTGATACCTAGGAATTGAACCCCGGTCTTCGTGCATGCTAGGCAAACACTCTGCCACTAGGCCAGACTTCTGGCCTGGGGACTTTGTTTTAATCAAATGAATCATAGTCTTGATATTGCATGTTTCAGAATTTGGGTTAAGAGCACATAGCTAATGCCCAATAAATATGCTAATAGACTCACTAATAAAAATATTCTTATCTGAGCAAGCAATTTCAATTAATATCTCTCCTTTCTTTTTTATAGTTTTTATTGTAATTAATAGAAGGGTTACATTATATTTACCAGATAGAAGGTGCATTACTTCACAAACATTGATACCCTTTCTCATGTATTGGTCCCCATTTCCCTCTCCCATCCCCACTCCTCATCTTGTTTTCCTCAGTTCCCTATCCGACTTCAAGTAATCAAATACACATATATAAAATATATCAGATAACCAGGTGAAATATGAGATAACCAAGGGACAGCAAAAGAGATGAGAGATAACATAGTACATTAAGGACAACAATCACTCATTATATGGTTTTTGTTTTATATCCTGGAGGTCCTTTCATTTAGCATCATTCTATATGGCCTTATGTATCTAGATATTGTTCTATTGTAAATCTCTGCTAGGAGAGCCCAAGGTTTCTACTGATTATGGCAAATGAGGGAAACCATTGAGGCTATGTTCCTTTGAGTCTGGCTTACTTCACTTAATATGATTTTTTCTAAGTCATTCCATTTCCTTACAAATGGGGCGATGTCGTTCTTTCTGATAGCAGCATAGAATTCCTTTGTATATAAATACCACATCTTGTTGATCCATTCATCAACTGAGGGGCATCTGGACTAGTTCCATATCTTTGCTATGGTAAATAGTGTTACAATGAACATCGTTGTGCTAGTAGATTTAGTATGTCCTTGTTTCTGGACGATTGGGTGAATGCCAAGTAGTGGAATTGCTGGTAAGATCTCTCCTTTCTATGAAGAAAATATTTCTTCTAAATTTTCCATAAAACATTTTCATCTTAACATAAGATATTTATATTAAGATATATATGATATATAATATATTATATGTATGTATATATAATTATATAATTATATATATCATACCTGATTTCAGAGGCTAGTACATATTTTTGTCCTTCTGAATATAGAATTATTCTGGGTTAGAGGAACAGATTATCTCATTTTAAAATGCCTATATTTGATTTGTTCCTATATATTTAAGCCACTTGCACAGCTTTCAGATGCAAAGCATGACAGTATCTGCAAAATAACAGTAGCTATCGTATGGGACTGAAGAGAATAGCACAATCTGAGGATCATTTTCTTTGTTGCTGCTGTGGTTACTTTAAAAAAAGAAGGAGGACTGGTTCACTGAACTATTGGTTAGGCCCTTGCAATTTTCCTGACAAACATCCCTGCTAGCATCTGCCTTTGTTTTCAAATGAACAGAGGTTAAGCACAATCCATTGGAACATTTCGCAGGTATTCCAAATATTCCCCCCCAGAAATGATTTTTTATTTTTGCTTTTTACTGTTAAACTTGAATCATTTTATCAATTAAATCCTGCAGGAACTCTCAATAGATAAAACAAAAAATGGGAATTGATTCAGTTACCGGGAGGGAAAGAACTTCAAAATGAAAGCATAGGTGGCTTTTCCATTTTCCATCACTGGCCCATAGGCTAAAATTGTGATTGTCTTTTTCCCTGTAGCATTTTATTGTCTTAAAACTGCTAAAGTTCTAATCTTGGGAATCCCAACACTTTTTTTTTTGCCAGACCTGGGGCTTGAACTCAGGGCCTGGACACTGTCCTTGAGCTTTCTCAAGGCTCTACTACTTGAGCCACAACATCACTTCTGGCTTTTTCTGTGTATGTGGTACACAGGAATCAAAGTCAGGGCTTCCTGCTAGTTAGGCAAGTACTTTTACCTCTAGGCTACACTCTCAGCCCACACCTTAGGTTTTCTGACACAGATTCCTAATTTATACCGGTTTAAAGACCATGAAATTTTATAGCCTTGGTTATAAGTTACAAATAATGTTTTTCTTTTTTTTCATATTTTTGATTTCTAAATTATCTTTAAGTAGCTGTAAAAGGAGTTGCCATTTAACAAAGTGTATATATATATATATATATATATGATATATCTTGATCGATGTCACCTCTTAACATTCTCACACACCCTTCCCCTACCAAAAATTCTTCTTGATTTTGTAGAACCACTCTGGAAAGCAGTGTGGAAGTTTATCAAGAAATTAAACATAGACCTACCCTGCAATACAGCAGTTTTACTCCTGGCCAGGAATTTACTCAAAAGATTCTAAACCAGGGTACAATAAAGGAATCAGCACAACCATCTTTATTGTAGCATTGTTCACAATAGCCAAAGTATAAAATCACCCTAGCTGCCCCCTCACAGAGGAATGGATCAAGGAAATGCATTATGCATACACATTGGAATTTTACTTATTCATTAGGAAGGATGATAATGTACCATTTGTAAAAAAACGGAAAGTCTTGGAAAAATGTTAAGTGAAGTCAGACAGGCCTAGACAAACAAAAGATGCATTACTAACATTTCTATTCTCTACAGTTTTATTTTGTTTCTAAATCCCAATTATTTTACATTAATTTCTGAATCAAATAAATGAGAATTTTTTTTTGTTGGTAATGGGGCTTGAACTCTGGACCTAGACATTGTCACTGAGCTCTTCAGCTCAAGGCCACAACCCTACCCCTTGAGCCACAGTGCCACTTCTGGTTTTCTACTGGTTAACTGGAGGTAAAAGTCTCATGGACTTTAGGGCCTGGGTTGGTTTTGAACTGAAATCCTCAGGTCTCAGCCTCCTGAGGATTACAGATACGATCCAATGAGCCTGGCTTTTTTGCTGTTTTGAGAGCTCTCAATTGCCTCAAGATCCATCATTGCACACTGCTGGGCTAAAAGCAATATTCCTTATTCCCATTTGCCCTATCCTCCCTTGGTTCAAATTCTACTGTGACCCTGGATAAGTAAAGCTAATTTAAAGGGAAGTCAAACATAGACAGTGTTTAAAATATATAGAGTCCTGGTGAATAGTGGTTTCTCAGTAAACATTAGCAACATTATTACAATTATTTAGTTATCTCATGATATGATTATGAAGTCTCCAAATTGTAATTCATGGATGATTAGAAAGCTCTTTAAGTATCTGTGAGTAATCAAGATAATTGGTTTCCAAATTCATAATAAAAATTTAATAATTACCTAAGATAAAAGCTAACTCAAATTTGCTTCCTTTTAGCTAAAATTACGTTAACATGATTATGTTGGATATTACCTGCCATCAAAGAGCTCTAAATAGTTATGCATATATTTTGCTTAATAAAATACAAAGTAAACAATTCATAGATTTGGCATAGTGCTCAAAAATTACTTGTAGTCTGGAATTAACAGAGACAAGTAATTGAAGCAGTTCTTAGTGGTAAAATCAAGAAGCTCTTTCCTTGTAATAAGTGAAGTACACTATTGTATTCAGAGATCCAGTGATATAAACCTCAAGCCAACCACTGATTCCCAAAAGATAAGCTTACAACATCCTGGGTTATACTGAAATATCTCATCTTAATTTCATGTCAATATCGTTCAGCATTTTAGTATATAAACATGACAGAAGCTGAGAGAGATGGTGTTTTAACTGTTAATTCTCTGATGTATTCGGGCTGGGCTGATACACTAAAAGGATCATCACTGTCAATTTGGTTTTTGTTACTCAATTTCATTAATATTTATACTTCCATTCCAGTTATATTGCAGACATATTATTATTGTGGAAATACTTGTTTGTGGTGGAAATATTGCTTATTTCAGATCTCAGTCAGATGGTGGAACAATTATGCAATATTAAGATTCAAGGGGAGCTGGGAGGTTTTGCCTACTGGTAGAATGCTTGCCTAGCATGCACTAAGACCCGGGTCTGATTGCCCAGTAACACATACATAGAAAATAGCCAGAAGTGGTGCTGAGGCTCAAGTAGTAGAGCCTTAAGCCCAAGGACAATGCTCAGACCCCGAGTTCAAGCCCCAGGACTGGCAAAAATAGTAAGACTAGAAAAATGTGATACTTTTCCCAAGTGTTCATTATCTGTTATACTAATTGCTTCCCCCAAATATGTATCTTGCTTCTAATTTTTGCTTCCTTTCTCTTCATGTTCTTTTTAAGCCATCTAGTTTTTGACAGAGTATAGCATATTTGATTCTTCTGACAGAAACTTACAAATGTTTCTGAGTTCCGATTCAATTAAAATGTCATATGGCTGGAACTGAACTGGACTGGTTATTATTTTAGGACTAGACTTTATTTTCTGCTAAATATTTCAGAAGATTATTTATAGAACTCTACTTAGAAAGTATGTCCTTATAGTTACCCACTTGTCATTAAAATACAGAACACTAGCAAATATTTACTTGCCTTAGTGAGACTTAAGAATACATTTAGGGCCCAGAAGTGGTGAAGAATAATACTACCATTATATTTAATAAATTCCCAAAAGTCGAGCATCAGAGTACCTTCTTTTGTGTTTAATTTACCACTCAAAACGTATTTCTGAAGTAAAAAATAAAATTATATAAAACTCATGTTATTTCACTACCTAATCCCGTGGGATGCAGTCATGGCCAAGTATTATAATCTTTATTTATTGGGATTATCCATTTTAATGGGTAATTTTCTTTAGCAAGGCCATGACACTTCATGGTCATCTGCTTTTTAAATACAGCTGTAACATGTTGTTGTGAGGCTAAAAAGTCCAGAGTGTTGTAGTCCAAAGATAATAGGCCACGATGGCAGAGCCTAATCCCTGGAAAGGCCAGCTAGCTCTCATCTATTCACTCCAACATTGTGTCTAAGCAGCTGCTTCACAGTGAATGCTTCTGGTTGGGAAAGGAAAGGGGGTAAATGGCTTAAAACAAGCTCATTACAATGGATGGACAAAACAACTTAAAAGTACAAAATCTGCTAATGGTGGTTCATGGAATGGCATCATCTTTCTTTTTTTCCATGTATTTTTATTGTAATTAATAGAAGGGTTACATTATATTCACCAGATAGGAGGTACATTACTTCACAAACATTGATACCCTTTCTCATGTCTTGGTCCCCATTTCCCTCCTCCCACCCCGCCCCTCATCTTGTGGCATCATCTTTCTTTAACAGGGCGTAGTACACAACACAGTGCATTTAAGAGCATTAAGTAGAACAAAAAAAGCCATCCTCGACTTCTCTATAATCATTGTTCTTCACTAATGCTAATGTACTTCCAAATTCGTATATCACAAAACCTGTTATGAAGATATGACACCATCTACTAAGTGATTCTAAGTAGCATTCTACTTTGTGTGGCCCAGAATTGATCCAATGAGGAACAAAACATTTTTTTTTGCCAGTCATAAGCCTGGGCTCAGGGCTTGAGCACTATCCTTGGTTTTCTTAAGGATAGCACTCTACCACATGAATCAGAGCACAACTTCTGGCTTTCTTTCCCCAGTTATGTGGTACCAAGGAATCGAACTCTGGTCTTCATGCTTACTAGGCAAACACTCTACCACTAGGCCAAACTCCTGGTCCCAAGGAATGAAACTATTTGAATTAGTCTTACCTAAAGAATAATTCTGTAAGCACATCAGACAAGCTTGCACTTTTCCTCATAGTTTCATGTAGAAAAATCGCAAGGTGAAACTTTCTTTTTTCAGTACTTACTCCTGAGTCCTATGATACACTCTTCTGTCAGATCCTCTAAATCAAGCTGTCATTCATCAAATTTCTTAAGAAGTTTCGGAACTATTTATCTTCAATATGGGAACTTGATGTTAGAATAAGAAGGGAGCTCCACATTGAGTCTGGATAAATTAGAAAAATATCTAACAGGATATCTGTAATTACTCAGGCCTTAAAACTGAATGTAATTTTCAGGGACTGGGACTTTTTAGGGACAGTTTATTCAAGCTGAAGATTAGAGCTTGAATAAACATGATCTAGTAATAAAGTTTGTTTGCAATTATCAGGAAATTGATAATATTGGAATTGTATATAATGATATGAGTGACAAAGATCCAGATGCCACATAAAATTCCTTTAATCAGATATGTATTTTGATGTTGAAGAGGAAAATTATTTCAGTGTTCCTACTGTCATTTTCTATGAAGCATAGTTATGTGCCTGAACTAATTTGCATGAAATACATGACACTTTGGCATCATGCAAATATTAACGAGCCAAACTATACTGGTTAATGATTTCCTTTTTTCCATTTTTGGTAAGGGTTGAATTCAGGGACTTGAGATTGCTAAGTTGGCTGAAGCACAACTCTAGCCCACTAACGAATTCTTAATGGATTTTTGTTTTGCTATATATTTTCTGATTAGAGTTTTTTTCTTATAGATGTTCCATTTAAAAGTTACCATGGAGATGGGATTTTTAATGATGTACTGCAACAGAAAATAAAAATAAGTACAGGGTTGTGAGCAAATAGGCATATTCATGCATTGTTGATAGAATATTAAATGGAATAACTGCTTATAGAGGGCACCTAGGAAATTAAAAATACATATATCCTTTGATGTGATAATTCCATTTTAGTAATTTATCATAATGATAAATTTTCATATGCATGAAATGATTTTTAATAAGAGGAACATATCAGAAATAAATGTCCAGTCTTAGAGGTCTAAGAAAATAAATTGTGCTATTTCCAGGCAACAGAACAAAGTGCATATATTATAAGAATGAAGTATTGATGTGTTACCAGCTCTAAAGCCCAGACACACAACATAAAGAAACTATACAGTATGCTACAATATAGTTACGTTGTGTTAAGAAATATATACTAAATAAACCATTAAGATATCTCCCTCAAAAAAGGACTTGCTTATATTCAAATCCTTATGAAATCTTCCATGCCATGTAATATAATTCTCCTTACTCACTTGCTTTCATCCACAGAGTGTACTGAGAGAGACATATTGAAATATTCTTAATCAATGCTAGTTTTAGACGTTCATAGACTACCTGTCAGAATTGGAAGAAAATAATAAAAATAAATTATTTCAAAGGAGTGATATTGATTAAGATATGTTGTATTTACAAACTACTTTGTTAAGTGGCAACTCCTTTGTACAATTACTTAACAATAATAAAAATAATAATTTCAGAAGGTTTATAGCAATAATACATGTGTACATGGTATCAACAATGTTTTAAAATGTCTTTTTCAAAACTAATGCAGCAAAAATCACTCCAAATAACACAGGAGGGGGGAAATGAGCCGTTCAAAATAATAATGAGGGCTGGGAGTGTGGCTTAGTGGTAGAGTGTTTGCTTAGCATGCATGAAACCTGGGATTGATTCTTCAGTACCACATACACAAAAAACACCAGAAGTGGTGCTGTGGCTCAAGTGGTGGAGTGCTAGCTTTGAGAAAGCCCAAGGACATTTCCCAGATCCTGAGATCAAATTCCAGGACTGTCAAAAATAATAATAGTGAATAAACTATTAAAACAAATGGAAAATTTGATGATTTAGGGGTCTATAAATAAATATTCTAAATAAAAGAGTTTAATATTTCTTAATACAAGACAAAACATCGCTTATTAGATGTTTTTGAGTACCAACTCCTTATACTGAAAATTGTCTTTCAAAATGAAGGATGTGCCAGTACCAAGCTGTTTTGATAATTATAGCTCTGTATTAGAGTCTAAAGTTTGGTATTGAAATTCCTCCTGCGATGTTCTTTATGCTAAGAAGTGTTTTTGCTATATGGGGTCTTTTATTATTCCATATGAAATTTTGGATTGCCTCTTCTATTTCTTTAAAGAATGACATTGGGATATTGATGGGTATTGCGTTGAATTTGTAGATAGCCCTTGGCAAGATTGTCATTTTCACGATGTTGATTCTTCCAATCCAGGAACATGGGAGGTTTTTCCATTTCCTCAGTTCTGCATTAATTTCCTTTTTCAGGGTTTTAAATTTTTCATCAATAAGGTCCTTTACATTCTTAGTTAAGGTAATTCCTAGGTACTTCATTTTCTTTGAGGCTATTGCAAAAGGAGTTGCTTTCCTGATTGTTGCCTCGTTCCTCTCACTGTTGGTGTAGAGGAAGGCAGTTGATTTTTGAGGGTTAATTTTATACTCTGCTACCCTTCCAAAGTTTTGGATCAGCTGAAGATCAATGGAATAGAACTAAGGACCCAGATATTAAACCACAGACCTATGGCCACCTAATCTTTGACAAGGGAGCCAAAAAAAATAGAATGGAAGAAAGATAGCCTCTTCAAAAAGTGGTGTTGGCAGAACTGGTTAAGCACCTGCAGAAAACTAAAGTTGGATCCTTCTTTGTCACCCTGCACTAGAATTAACTCCAAATGGATCAAAGACTTTGAGGTAAAAGCCGACACACTGAAAACTTTACGAGAAGGAATAGGAGATACACTAGGCCTCCTTGGCACAGGTGGAAACTTTCTGAATAAGGACCAAGAATCACAACAAATCAGAGAAAGGCTGGATAAGTGGGACTGCATTAAACTGCAGAGCTTTTGTATGGCAAAGGACATAGCTAGTAAATTAGTTAGGAAGCCTACAGAGTGGGACAAGATCTTCACCAACCATACAATGAACAAAGGCCTCATATCTAAAATATATGAACAACTCAAAAAATTGAATCACTCCAAAACTAATCTCCAAAGTAACAACCATCCCATTAAAAGATGGGCCAAAGACTTAAAGAGAGTCTTCTCTGAACAAGAAACAAAAATGGCCTATAGACACATGAAGAAATGCTCAACATCTCTGATCATAAAAAAATGCACATCAAAACAACTCTTAAGATTCCACCTCACTCCAGTTAGAATGGCCAGGATCAAGAAAACTAATAACAACAGATGCTGGAGGGGATGTGGCCAGGAGGGATCACTACTACACTGTTGGTGGGAGTGAAAACTTGTTCAACCACTATGGAAAGCAGTATGGCAGTTCCTCAAAAGAGGATCAGAAAGAATGACATCGCCCCATTTGTTAGGAAATGGAAAGACTTAGAAAAAATCATATTAAGTGAAGCAAGCCAGACTCAAAGGAACTTAGGCTCAATGGTTTCCCTCATTTGTCATAATCAGTAGAAACCTTGGGCTCTCCTAGCAGACATTTGCAATAGAGCAAAACCTTGATACATAAGGCCATATAGTTTGACACTAAATGAAAGTACCTCTAGGGTATAGAAACAAAAGCCATATAATGAATGATTGTTGTCCTTAATGTACTATGTTATCTCTCATCTCTTTTGTTGTCCCTTGCTTATCTCATATTGTTACAGTATTTTACCTTGTTATCTGACACAGTGTATATATGCATATTTGGTTATTTGAAATTGGATAGGGAAGGGGGAAAACAAGATGAGGGGTGGGGTTGGGGGGGAGGGAAATGGGGATCAAGACATGTGAAAGGGTATCAATGTATGTGAATTAATGCACCTCCTATCTGGCAAATATCATGTAACCCTTCTATTAATTACAATAAAAATGTGAAGAAAATGAAGGATGTGACAGCAGCATAGTATTCCATTGTATATAAATACCACATCTTGTTGATCCTTTCATCAACTGAGGGGCATCTGAGTTGGTTCCATATCTTTGCTATAGTAAATAGTGCTACAATGAACCTCAATGTGCTAGTGGAGGTAGAATGTCCTCGTTTCTGGATGATTGGGTAAATGCCAAGTAGTAGAATTGCTGGGTCATAGTGGAGCTCTATGTTTAGTCTTTTGAGGAACTGCCATACTGCTTTCCATAGTAGAAAGACTTAGAAAAAAACATATTAAGTGAAGTAAGCCAGACTCAAAGGAACATAGCCTCAGTGGTTTCCCTCATTTGTCATAATCAGTAGAAACCTTGGGCTCTCCTAGCAGAGATTTGCAATAGAGCAAAACCTTGATACACCATATAGTATGACGCTAAATGAAAGGACCTCCAGGATATAGAAACAAGAGCCATATAATGAGTGATTGTTGTCCTTAATGTACAATGTTATCTCTCATCTCTTTTGCTGTCCTTTGGTTATCTCATATTGTTACAGTATTTTACCTTGTTATCTGATACAGTGTATATATGCGTATTTGGTTATTTGAAATTGGATAGGAAAGGGGGGAAAACAAGATGGGGGTGGGGGAAGGGAAATGGGGACCATGACATGAGAAAGGGTATCAATGTATGTGAAGTAATGCACCTTCTATCTGGTGAATATAATGTAACTCTTCCATTAATTACAATAAAAATATATCAAAAATGTATGAAAAAAATGAAGGATATGTTGGGCAATGAGTTGCTGACTCCTGTAATCCTAGCGAACAAGGAGGCTGAGATCTGAGGGTCTCAGTTCAAAGTCAGACTGAGTAGCAAAGTCTGTGAGACTCATCTTCAACCAAGCACAGAAAAAGCCAGAAGTCGCTCTGCGGCTCAAGTGGTAGGGATAGTGCCCAGGCCCTGAGTTCAAGCTCCAGGAACACAAGAAACACATACATACATACATACATACATACATACATACATACATACATACATACACACACATAAATGTATTTTAAAAATAAAAATGATGTATTTTCACTATAATGTGTACTTCATTACAGCTGAAGAGTCATTGTAATGAAGTATAATTCTCTTTAACAAAGATATACTAGCTAATAAGTGTGAAGATATTACAGATTTAAAAAAATCAGTATTTTATCATCTTAAGGAAAATTATTTTACATGAGACCACCAGTACATGAAACTACTACATGAAAGCTGTATAGATATTTACATGAAAGGGAATAGCCACCAACTGAATCTTCAAAGTCATGAATTCAATGTACCCTCCTTTATGAAGCCTTCAATCTACCACTTCCCTGGAAATAAATCATGTGTCTAGTCTCTATCTCCTTAATTGTTCCTAAATTCCATTATAATAATTACTGTCTCTATTCTGTATAATTCTAGCATGTGAATATGAATAATTCTAGCATATGGGTGTGTTTTTCATTCCTAATAAAAACTTCACTGCTTATCTATGTGCCCTGTACTCTGGTAAGCACAGTAAGCCCTCCATTGTTCTCTCCTTCCTCCCTCCCTCCCTCCCTCCTTCCCTCCCTCATTCCCTACTTTCCTCTTTCCTTCTCTCCCTAATTCCCTCTCTCCCTCCTTCCTTCCCTCATTCCCTACTTTCCTCTCTCCCTCCCTCTCTCCCTCCCTTCCTTCCTTCCCTGTTAAAGTACTGAGGATTGAACTTATATGCATGCCAGATAAATACTTACTACTAGGAACTGTGAATTCTGTCTTATCTTATTTTCTGATATAATTGATATTACCATCTACTTATTTTCTGACATAATTCTTTTACTTTTTTCCTGATATTCAGAAGAATAATGAAGATAGACATCATATGGAACACTAAAATCTGGTTCTTAACTAATCATCTATATTACAGACAATTGACAATATTTTAATAAATTAAAATGGCATTTTGTAAACCATCTTTTCTGACTTACTTTCTTATAAAAATTTCCATTACATTGATGAAAAGACATTATAAATCCAAAAGAAAATGATATACTTTTCAGTTCATTCTCATGAAAGGAAAACCCTTAAGATGAATTCCAGTACATAAAATAAGAAATACATAAGGAACATTGTCAATATTAGCAAATTTAGGTATCTGTTACATAGCTACTGTTTATTAGGAATTTTACAGGTTAGTCAATAAAAGGTGTGACTGAAAATATTTGACTTTGCTATTGTAAATTTTCCATTCACTAAATAAGTTTTTAATTTTTTTTTACATAACTATCCTAGAGAGTAAAAGCTCTTTAGTTTCTACTGCATAGATTTGTGACAAACTCATGAGCTAACAAAAATTTGTGGAAGGTACCAGACTAGACTCTGTTTCTGTCTTACTTTCTGTCTTTCTTTCTCTTTAAATATTTATTGTAATGGTGTTGAGCAGGGGGTTACAGTTGCATAAATAATGCAACGAGTACTTATTTTTGCCAGTTCCTGGGCCTTGAACTCAGACCCTGGGCACTGTCTTTGGGCTTTCTCAAGACTAGAGCCACAGCACCATTTCTGGCTTTTTTCTATGTATGTGGTACCGAGGAATTGAACCTGGGTTTTTGTGCATGCTAGGCAAGCACTCTTACCTCTAGGCTAAACTCCTGGCCAGTACTTTTCCTTTCTAAACAGTTACCGCTCGCTCATTTTCTCCCGCTCAGCATCCCAACTCCCTTCCCCCACAGATTGTAAAGTTCATTAGTAACATACTGTCTAGTGAGTATCATTGTTGCATTAGTACATCCTTATCGTTCCCTTTCCTTCCTTCCTTCCTTCCTTCCTTCCTTCCTTCCTTCCTTCCTTCCTTCCTTCCTTCCTTCCTTCCTTCCTTCCTTCCTTCTCTTGCTTTCTTCCTTTTCATTCCTCTTGGTTTCCTTGTCTTTTTGTATTTCTTTCTTTTTTATTTTCTTTGTCTTCTATTTTTTATCATTTGTACAAATCTGCTCAGAATTTGGTGATCAATTATAGAACATACACAGAAAAGCTAGTAAAATAATGTTCTTTTTAGCCATAGACTCATAACCTCAAATGATAAGATATTGAATTCTCTGATCTTGATTTGTGAGTGATGGAACCTAGTTCTTTGGCTCCATGCCTACAGGCTGGGATAGCAATAACCCATACTGGAAAATTTAGTTTTCCAAGTAGATGATAGTGATTAATGAAGAAGTTTTTCTCAAATCTAGTTCCCAAGAGTGAGCTGTTACACTCCCTGAAGCTGAAAATGTAATAGGACTTGATTATTGCTTGTACCAAATGAATAATGGATTTTAATGTCATTATAACAATAGGTAAAGCAAAACAACAAAAATGTAGACTTAATGAAAAGTTCTATATTTTTAGATTACTTTGCTTAGCTTAGACCAATAATTTATGGAAAATCAGTTGTACATCATTTACGTTAATGTTAAGTGGGTGTACTCATCTACAGATAAGAAAAATATTTTTCTTAATCAATGAAAAACTTAACAGACAGCAAACAATAAAATAAGTACATCAGAGAAATAGTAAAAATTCCAGTAAGTCAATTTAACTTACCAGATTGCACCTTTAAAAAGCTATTTTTAAATGTATTTTGATCTTTTAAATTTTTCTTTTTTATTCATAAATTCTTATACAAAGGAGTTGTCATTCAATAAAGTAGGAGTATATAAATATTAAGAAGCTTTATCAATGTCAGGTTGCTTTCATTTTATGACAGTTTGTTGTATGTGTGTGTGTGTGTGGTGCATGTATCTGTCTGTATGTGCAAATATGCTATAGAAAGATGATTAACATTTATAAATGTGTGCTCTATAACACACATACCTAAAGAATAAAAGATACAATGTGGGGCCAGGAGCATGGCCTAGTGATAGAGTGCCTGCTTAGCAGGTTCAATTCCTCAGAACCATATACACATAAAAAACCAAAAGCGGTGTTGTGGCTTAAGTGTAGAGCGGTAGCCTTGAGAAAAACCCAAGGACAGTGCCTAGGCCCTGACGTCGTTCTGAGACTGGCAAAAATAAAAAATAAAAATAAAAAAGATACGCTGTGGGGCTTGGAGTTTAGCCTAGTGGTAGAGTGCTTGCCTAGCATGCACGATGACCCAGGTTCAATTCCTTGGTACCACATACATAGAAAAAGAAAGCCAGAAGTGGTGCTGAGGCTCAAGTGGTAGAGCTCTAGCCTTGAGAAAGTCCAAGGACAGTGCTCAGGCCCTGAGCTCATGGCCCAAGACTGGCAAAAAAAAAAGATACGCCGTGGAACCCCAACTAATTGTGAGAGACAAAAGAGATGAAGACACACTGAAAAAATGAGAGAAAAGATAGAAACAGTGTAGACAGAACAGACATCTGTATACATAGGAACAGACCAAAGACAGGAAAAGAGGAGCTAGAAAGACAAATTTCTTTATAATCTACCAGTGTCTGGTGGTGGGAATGGCAGACAGAGAAAGATCTGTAGTTAAACTTTTGAATGTGATCAACATCTGGCTGTTAATCATAAGTACGTAAAATTAGTGAGGGGCTACTAGATACTAATGGAGACAGAAGGAAGAAGAAAATAAACTTTTTATCCTCTGAAAATAAAATTTTATTGAGCCTATGATTGAGTTTTCAACTAGTCTTATCATTCTTTAAAATGGTGTTTTGGAATTTAAAATAGACCCTCTCAAAGGATGAACTAATGAAACAATGACATTTACCTGACACTAGGATGAATATCAACCTTACAGGTTGGGTGGGGAGGGAAGAAAGGAGGGGAAAGTGGGAGAAAATGAAGGATGGGGTAACAGTGTTCAAAAACAAATGTTATCATTACTTATGTAAATGTAGCCCTCCTGTGCTCATCACCTTTTCAATAAATATTTAAAAAGATAAAAATAAAATAAAATAGCTCCTTCTTCAGTGCAAGCAAGATTGCTGCCTTAATAGTTTATTTTAGATAATGAAGAGTTTACAAAGGTACTCTGACATACCTTTCTCTTTCACCTTCAGAACTCAGATATATAAATAACATCCAGGCAGGCAAATCTCTTTGGCATGCAAAAATCTATTGATGGCCTAATCTTTGTTCCTGAAGAAATTTGTCTTGCTTCACTACCTGGGAGATAGTTGAAATGATATCTTCTTTTGTTTCCTTTTAAGTTTGTTGCTATTTTGGGTTCTCTTGGGTCTTAGAGGGAAGGAACAATCAAAACAAAATCGCACTATCTTTCATTCTCACGTCCCAGAAAACAACGCTGTAAAAAAACACTTTATGAATAAGTAGATAAACAGCTCTTGTATAAGCCTACAATTAAAGAAGTGCTAGCATACTAAAACTATAATGTGAGCCATAAACAAAAGCAAAAATAGGACAGAGGGGATTACATAAAACTAAAAAACTTCTGCACAGCAAAGGAAACATTCAAGGAATGCAGAGGTCAGCTACAGAGTGGCAGAAAATATCTGCAATGTATAAATCTGACAAAGACTTCATATCCAAAGCATGCAAAGAACTCCATCAACCTGGGGATGGAAGCATGGTTCAACTGGCAGAACCTGAGTGCTAGTCTCAGGAATGCCAAAACCCACACTCAACAACTAACCAACCAACCAACCAATCAAAAAATCAGTTTGCTAAATAAATCATAATGGGAAATAGATCTAAATAGAAATGTCTCAAAACATATTGTATATGTACAATAGTTACATGTATTTACAGGTGCATAAAAGTATTCGGTGTCTCAAATCAGAATATGCAAATCAAGGCCACTAAGAGATCCACTTTTACTTCAATAAGAGCTACTGAAAACACTAAAAAATAACAAGTGCCGGTGAGGATGTGGAGAAATGGGAACACTGGTACACTGTTATTGAGAGCATAAATTAGTATAATCATTTCAGAAAATGGTATGGGTAACCCCACAAAACAGAAGTACCATATGATCCAGTAGCATGGATTCTGGGCATATACCCAAAGTAAATCACTATGTGGAAGAGACATCTGCCCTCCCTTGTTTACTACAGCATTCTTCACAATAGCCAAGAAACAATTTAAGCATCCATCAACCAGTGACTAAAATGGATAAAGAGACTGTAATATGCATATATAAAAAATCTTATTCAGCCACCAAACATTTAAATTTTGTGATTTGCAATAACAAGGATAGAACTAGAGATCATTATGTTAAGTAGGTGTAGAAAGGCAAGTACTATGGGCTCTTTTCCATATGTAAAATGAGAAAATCCTGATCTCATCAAAGTTGAGAATAGAACTATGCTTCTTAGAGGCAAGGGAAATAACAGGCAAGAATAGGAAAAACAATAGACAAGAATATGGCAAAGCCCTAGGACTACGTTTTGAACTGAAGGCCTGGGCTCTGTGCCTGCTTCAGCTACAGCTTCACTTCTAGCTTTCTTTGTAGTTTAGTGGAGATCAGAGTCTCACAGATTTTCTGGCTTAGGCAGGCTTGGAACTGTGATCCTCAGATCTTAGCCTCCTGAGTTTCTAGGATTATAGGCATGAGCCATCACCTGGCTGAGAATGTCTGTTTTTAAAAAGTTAGAATAAAGTATCTCCACAGAATTATAAGTGTTTGAGAAGATAAATATATTCACTCTCATGTGAACATTATGCCATGTAGATACATATATCAAAGCATCACATGAATACCCATAAATATGTATAAATATTACACATCAATTAAAATAATATTCTAAAATCATAAAAAGAAAAATTGTGAACCACATCTTCATATTACTGAAAGTACATTAAATGATTTTAAAGAGTGAAATTAATTTTAATAGGTTTTACTTAACCCCCCAAATGACAAATGCTATATGTTAACATGTATTTGATACACTATCAATAAGAAGTTTATATTCTTTCTCACACTGTTTTTGCAATTTCATACTTACAGCACATCTCAACATGGAGCTGAAGTATATCAAGTGCTCAAGTGCCAAATATAGCTAATAGCTACCATGTTAACACCTAGGACCTGGAGTACTATTTCCAAGTGTTGTTTATATCCTTTTCTTGTTTATAGCTCTATCACAGACTCCATTTAAAAGCAAAATTTGAAAACAAAATTTTGTTCTTGGAACCCCCTTTGTGTGTTTGTGTGTGTGTACGTGCGTGTGTGCGTGCGGGCGCGTGTGTGTGTATGTGTGTGTCGCAACTCGTCTTAGCTATTTAGCTTTAGAGAAAGACACTGAGTCAAGGTCTGCATATGGACTTGGGAAGATATACATCTTTGCCTACTCAGATCCTCTTACCTAGTTTCATACTGAATGCTTTACTAAGACAATTGACTTGCTGAACTGGTCACTCCTATCTTTAAATCTAGTAAACTATCTCACACGCTGATTCACATGTTTAGCCAATGACCAAGCTTATCTAAGTAACTTTTGCACAGTTCTGATTGTTGGAGCCTAGGCCAGATTTCTAAATCACTTTATTGATCATGGAGCAAATAGATCCTTAACGAATATATTGGGTGAAAATAATGTATTCTATCATACTTAGGGATTACTCATGTGTTTCTTCCATAGCCAGTTAACTCTGTCAACACTGGAATATTCAATAAAAACTTTTGCCACTGTTTCTAGTTCAAGAAAGAAATAGGATATTAGTATGTCATCTAGATTGATTTGGGGAGAGTAGCACAAAGTAATGCCAGTTTTCATACAAGATAGGTGCTCCCATAACTTTACTCATTCTAGATAAATTAGTTTGAATCTGGTAACAACATGGTAATCCGAGTATTTCTACAAAATCCATTATCCTGGGATAAGAATGTAGTTCATCTGCACAGTGCTGGCCTGGCATACATAAGACACTGGGTTCCATCCTAAGCACCAAAAGCAAACAAAATCTGTCAGTTTAAAGATAGTGAAGATCCAGCAGGAAGAGTTCCTAGGTTAATTACCACTCAGTGTGCCAGCTGGGAAGGCCAACACTGAGAATGTAAAGCACACATACAATCCTGGATATCAAAAACATAAATTACCAGGATTGTAAGCAGTTACTGAATTTTAACTTATGTTGCTAGTGGATTTTTTTTTGATGTCTCCAATGACAATCACTTACCCTTGACCAATTTTTTCAAATCTTGTATATTTTTTCTTTGGATCGCCAACACTCACAATGCTTCCTGAAAGACAGGTTTGGGGAGAGAGGACAAGAGAGAGGAAGACAGAGAGGGAGAATAAGAGAAAAATATGTCAGAACTGATTGACTTCCCTAACAATAAAATTTAAGGTACCAAAGTCAATGATAAACTTTAAAAAAAAAACATCAGAGAAATAGTCCCATAGGATTTATCATCTACAAGAACTTATTTTTTCAATATGTTTTTACAAACAGTAATATGTTAAATAGTAATAATAATCCTGTTATCTATATTAAAATTTGATGGTTCTTGGTTCCCACTGTATTGTATTTACATTTATTTGTTTATTTGAATCAGGGAAGGGAAGGGGAAAAACAAGATGATGAGACAAAGGACAAAAGGTGAACCAGTGTAACAGCAATATTCACAAGACAGTATGTTAGAAATGAACTTTACAACTTGGGAAGGGGTGAGAGGAAGGAAAGTGGAAGAAAACCATGGGAAACAATGTTCAAGAAGTGTTGTACTCACTACCTTACAAATGCACCTGTAACCCTTCTATACATCACTCTGACAATAAAAAACAATTAAAAGCAGAAACAAAAGAGGACTGAGTACAGCCCAACATTTATAAAAATGTTTTCATAAGGTGATTTTTTATGCAGACATCTAAGGCCTTGTATACACAACTTGTGTACACAATTTGATAAGACAATTATTTTCTCTGAATTGGAGAAAAGTTAAACACTAAACAGCATTCATATGCTGGATAATGATCTACTATGAAATTACTAAAGCACCTAGTTGTGTTCTGAGAGTGACAGAGGAGAGGAATGAGTCTAATGCAGAACAAAGTTTGATCACAAAGTGATCTTCCTTCCTTCCTTCCTTCCTTCCTTCCTTCCTTCCTTCCTTCCTTCCTTTCTTTCTTTCTTTCTTTCTTTCTTTCTTTCTTTCTTTCTTTCTTTCTTTCTTTCTTTCTTTCTTTCTTTCTTTCTTTCTTCTCAGTGCTAGGAATTGAATTGATGCTCCCACATTGTCCAAGCAAGTTTGCTACCACCTGAGCACCTAGCACCATCTGGTGACTGCCTACCTAGTCTAAGTTGAAATTATTCTCCTTTCTCTATTCCTCCTACTTGAGACCTGAGTAATGCTAAAACTATGCAGTGCCCACATCTTTGCACAAGTCCTTCCTAGTCTATCTACCAGGTTTTCATGTTTCAAAAGTAAGTTTAGGAATTGAGCACCAGTGGCTCACTGCAATCTTAGCTACTCAGGACACTGAGATCTGAGGATCACTTCTTAACACTAGTCTAGACAGGAACATCTAGAAACTTATCTCCAATTAATCACCAAAAAGCTGTGGCTCAAGTTGTAGAGCATCAGTCTAGATAAAAAAAAATAAGGGGCAGCACCCAGATCCTGAGTTCAAGCCCTATTACCAACACACGCACACACACACACACACACACACACACACACACACACACACACACACACACACACTCAGCTTAGATGCTGCCTGTTCTAGGAAGTCTTCCCTGATGCTATTGAATAAAGTTCATAACTTCTCTGTAATACTATGTTTTCTTTCTTCAGAGCTCTTGTAATTTTTGTCCTCAATGGATCAGATCTCCCTATCTATTGGCAACCCATTTTACATTTTACCATAAAGATAGGAGCTATCTCTTATTCACTTCTTTGTCCTCAGTGCTTCCTCAGACACTGTTCAGTATGAAATGCATAGCAGAGTCAGTAAATGTTAAACTGCTTGCCAATAAAATTAGGCATTTCCCATTGTAAATGTTCCATAGTTTAGGATGACTTGAAGATCATATTTTACTTAAACTGTATCTACAGAATGTAATCAACTTAGCAATTTTCCAATTTTCTGATTTTTTCATTCTCAAGTCATGTTAAGAGTTTTACATCACACAAAGTCATACTTGTTTAAGTCAGTTATTAATGGATTTTTAAAAATAACCTAACAATTGTAAAGTGCCTTGAAACTAAAGTTTTAAAGAGTAGATAGTTTTCCAAGAAAGTTGTAGTTTTACCATTAAGTTGCTGAGCAAACTCTTTTTCACAGACTGATCAAAAGTAAATAATCTTCAGCTCAAACCACTTTCTGAATTATGACCAATTCCATTTAGTGGGCTTCAGTTAATAAGGATTTATGGTAGTAAATTATTCACCCATTATTTCCATGGTAAGCAGGAAATAAATCTTTTCACAATGATTAGCAAAAGACGCCATTTTGGTGAGATTCAGTTTCTCACTGTAACTGCTTTTCAACTAAAATGGAGTTCTCACACCCACTCCCCTTCATAGGAGAGTGCTGCCATCTACTGATTTTAGGAGAGTATACAGAATAGGCCTTGTTTACAATTTCACTACAAAACAAGCCTTTAAAGTGATCTTTTCATCAGTGATAAGTTGCATTTTACAAGCTACAACAAAGAAGTAAACCTTGTAACATGATGTAGAGAAAATGGGGAAAAATAACCAGATCAAAGTGGAAAGATAAACATAATAGTATATCAAGCAGCTTTGACCAGAGCCACTCTCTCAATTTAAAAAATCATCTTAAACTCCAAAGTTTTTTTAAAAAAAATCATGAAATGCTTGTATGTAAAAATAGAGTGGGGGGTTGTGGTTTTGGTGTCATAAAAGCCTATCAATATATTTTCTGTCACACTTAGCTGAACTCTCACTACTAAAAGATGATCCCTTCCATATAATGAAGGTTTCAATTTCTGAGCAAAAACAAAAGAATGTGATTAATATCAGTTCAGTCTGATGGCAAATTGGGAAGAAGTGTTTGGAGAGGAGGAATGAGGACTACGTAATATAGAGATCTGGAGAGGGAGCCTGAAGATAAATTTACTATAGTATATAATTGTGGTGATAGTCAGCCCATTCAAAAATTTTCACTGACATGTTTTCCAAAAGATGCTGGAAGACCATAGTAAATGAGCCCAACCCAGTTTATCTGTCTGTGTAAAACTGAAAAATGATCCGTTCACATCCTCCACTAATGATGCCTTGGGCAGGTGCCAATGGTCACTATGTATGTGGAAGATGAATGTAAGTGTTTTATCTGTGGTTCTGGCTGTCTACCTCCTAGCACTCAGATCACCGAGGCTCAATATGAGGACAATTAAATACAAGCTACCATTTCTTCCTCTTCATACATGGGTGGGAAGGGTCATTTAACTGCTAGTCACTAGCCATTCCTCTACTTGCCAGCCTTCTTCCTCTCCCTTTTATCATAGCACAGGCTCCTTGATCCCATCCTCGAGATCCAGTAGCATCCCTGATTTGAAGGTCCTCAGTAACTTTTCTACAGGGACTACATCAATGTGGTTTTAGTATTGAATATTTTCCCCTTTGTAACACTCTGCCCCCACTTTTTATTATCTTGTAAAAATAGCATTAGATTTTTTCTATTGTGCAATGTCTTGCCTAAGGACCCAGTGCTAGCCTGTGCCTATTACTCAGACCTAGTTATACTAATTTCAAGGCTTATCCCATCATCTTACATTTTAAGGCTTTATTCATATAACAAAATAACAACCATCTATTGAGTACCTAATAAGTGACACCAAATATTTTTAATACTCGTTTTGTTTGACTGTCATCATGCTATGATGTTTGTTCTATTATTAATTCAGTGCTTTGGATGAAGAAATAAAGTTCCCTAAAATTAAATAACTGGAAAACATTATATAACTACCAGCAGAGCGTCTATGATTTGACTTTTGGTGTCTCTGACTCGAATAGCTGTCCTCTTCATCAGATACTGGGGGCCTTAAAATCCATTAAATACAGAATTCTACTACAGTCCCATTTCACAGGTAAGAAATTGAGGCTCAGTAAACTGACCTGTAATATCATTTCATAGATCATGCACATAGGGAGAGACAGGCAATTCTCAGAATAACTCAATTTAAATAATTTAGGCAAATTGGTTAATTTCTTCTTTCCAAGTAATACATAAATAAGTGGGATATGCAGAAGAGCATGAGTAAGGGAGGCACATATGCTTTGAATGCTCATGCATAAGAGGTTCAACTCTGGCATTACCACTCATTCGTCTGATGACTCCTCACTGAAGCTATTGAAACCTTACTTGGAATGATTTGTTAATTGAGGACATTCAAATCTACTATGAGTTACTGAGAAAATTAACCTGGATAATGTATGTAAAGGGGCCAGATCAGAAACTGTTCAGTAATTAGAAATCATTACCCTTGCTATACAGCAAAGCTGTTGGTACTAAAATTGTGCTAGAAGCTTAAGTAATTATGTACAGTAAAGTGAGTACATTAACATCTGGCAATTGCAGTTGTGAGGACCCAGTGACAGCTACGGCCCAGTCTTTGCAGCTCAAAATGTCTTAACTTCAGAATTCATGACATTGTGGGCTAAATAATAGGTTGTTGGGAGGGGAAGGGAGGATCCCAGTGCATTTTGACATGTTTGGAAGTATCACTAGATTCTATCTAGTCAATGCTAGTAGCACTGGCTGAATCAGGACAATAAAATACAGTCAAATGTCCCTTTCCCAACATGACTTCTCTAGGTTCTCCCTATGGCTTACTGCTGAATACATTCAAGCATCCATTCTCTAATTGCATCATGCCATGAAATCCTATTTTACCAAAAAAAGGAAGGTTTCTGGATTGTAGGAAATTAACTTTCCATTGTGCCATTCAAATTTTTTGTACAGTAAGGACACATTCTTTGCTCATTTCTTTCTTCACCTATTCATCTGGCACTTGTGGGGTGCAATTACAAAGCACGAATTTAATAGGAGATGGACTATTGGGAAAGAAAACAAGTCAGTCCTTGCCTTTGAGGAGATCATGGTCTGGTAAAGGAGATAAACCTAGTGAAGTATGAGTTATACTATGATATGAATAGTACAGAATAGGGATTCAACTCAGATTGGGAGAGGCAAAGCAGGCTTTTCCAATCAGGAATATTTTAACTGGGTTTTGAAGAATGGGAGACATGAATTACTGTGAGTTTAATAAATATTACTTTCAGATCTTTGACTTTTCAACAGAGAACCTACTTTTTTAAAATCATTGTGATTTAGGAAACTAACTAGATATTAAGTACTTTGTCAAACCAGGGCAAAAGTGTGTTTGCACAGAATGTTGCTAATGGCATCTTAGAAGGTAGCTGTTTGCGTTTGTTGGCTCTGACTCCCTGTCCACATAGAAAAGTTCCTAAATGGAGAGAAAACTCTATATGACCTGTGGTTGTTATTTGTTTATTTATATACTGGGGCCTGAACTCAGAGTTGCCACTGTCCCATAGCTTTTTCTGCTCAAGGCTAGTGCTTGCTCTATCACCTGCTTTGGTTTTCTTGTTTGTTTGTTTTGGCAGTTAACTGGTGATAAGCGTTTAATGGGCTTTGCTGCCTAGAATGGCCTTTTTTTTGGGGGGGGGAGTTAGGATAATGTATAGAGGAATTATAGTTACATTCATCAGGTAGTGGGTACATTACTTCTTGAACACTGATACCCTTTCTCATGATTTTCTACCACTTCCCCTCCCTACACCCCTCCCAATATCTTGTTTTTCCCCTTCTCTTCCCTATTTCAAATAAACAAATAATTGCATATATAGTATACCAGGTAACAAAGTCAGATACAGTAACCACATGAGATTAAACATAAGGGGAAAAAGAAAAGAACTTCACATAGTACATTAAGAACAACAATCACAAAGATAAACATTTTGTTTCTATATCCTACAGTTCATTTCACTTAGCCTCATCTTATGTGGCCATATGTACATAGCTTTTGAGATATTATGATCCTATGCTAGGAGAATCCTAGATGTATATTTAGATTGGCTTTGAACTAGAATCTTCAGACCTCAACCTCCCGAATAGCTACAATTTCAGTCATGAGCCACTGGTATGTGTCTTTCAAACAAAATGTATTTTTAAAGGTTTATCTTTAATTTAACTGATTTTTTTCAAATAAAAATATTTAGCTTCCGTCAATTGAAAGGAGTGAGGGTAGAAGTGGTCTGGTTTATATAGCAAGTATCAACCTTTTTAATCTCATGACTTCAAGAATCCCAGTCCAAATAAGCAGACTCATGCTTCTAAACGTTCAGTTCTCTTTGTAAATGGCTTATGAGAAACCCTCTCATAGAGAACATGATGCAAAACACTCACTTAGCTTCTCTAGAATCTCCTCATCTGTCATCTTGGATTTTTTCCTTTGTCGATCTGTATTTCTATACAAAGTACTGGAATTGGCATTCTCAGCAGATGGTGGTGTAACTTCTTTATTTGGTGCTGCTGGTGAAGCAATGGATTCTACCACAGAACGAGTATAGATCTAAAAGACAAAAAGGAAACAAGACAAAAAAAAATCCCCAAAATTCTACATTGAAAACAAAGGCCAAAAATAAAAGTATGGCATAAAGTAATGGACATTTCAGTGATTTTTAAAAGATAAGTGATTATCTATTTAAAAAAAACTTTAAGAAGATTCAAGTACTGTCATTGAAACATCTTGTGAGCTAGTATTTTTGAATTAATTGTACAAGAGATTCATTGTGATATTCTCATCAATACATATCATAAGCTTTGATCATATTGGGGATCCTAACTAGTTTTGGTGCTTCTCTCTATGCAACTCTTCCTCCCTGGTTCACATAGATTTCCTTTTGTATTTTAACTTTTCCATCTTTATAACTTGAATGTTTATATGCTCTTTTCTTGGCACTATCAAATTATTTATTGTGATAATCTTGTGCCTTCAAATAGCAGTCTCAAAACCAGGGTAATATCTTATAGTCTACTTCTGGGAATGTATGTACAAGCAGTGCTATAGATACCTGTAAATTAACTATATTAATGCCAGGTTCCTAAGTGTATCATTTCACTCATTTGGAAATAGTCACTGTGACTTACTGATTTTGTATGCTCTGGTCTTGGTGCAATAACTGGTGGGGGCTCATTGTCATCTTCTTCCTCCTCCTCTTCTTCATCTTCCTCTTCAGATACAGGAGGAGCCAACGGAGGCTCTGAAGCTGTTTTTGTACTCTTAGAACAAAAAGTTTAAAGATCAGATATTAATTCCTCATTATTTTTCCTTTTCTAAATTTATTTTATTGTCAAAGTGATGTACATAGGGATTATAGTTACACATATAGTGCAGTTAGTACATTTCCTGTCAACACTGTTACCCTTCCCTCATTTTCTGCCTTATTCCCTCCATCACCCCCAAGATGTAAAGTTCATTTCCAACATAGTGTCTTGTGAATATCGCTGTTGCATTGGTTTATCCTTTGTCCTTTGTCTCACCATTTTGTTGTTCCCTGTCCCTTCCCTAATTCAGATAAATTTATATATAAGACACGTGGTACCTTCAGTAATAAGAGAACAGAAATAACTAGATATAAACACTTAATCATGTTGGGATAGATAGGAAGAAAATACATATTTTATAAATGATCCAAACCATTTACAATTTTGTGGCCCAGATGTGCTTACCTTCAGACATAAATTCATACCTTAGTTGAAAGTATCATGAAGTCTATATTAGTGTTTGTGTTTTTCAGTGGTCAGTTTGATAATTGTATAAAAGGTTTTGATTTCACAAGTCAGTTTATGTTCATAATAATGCAGTGCATATACATTGCATATATATTGACTACACATTATGTACATAATGCATGCATTGGATATATAAATTGACTTGTAGAATTAAGACTGCTTATACAATCATCTAAAGATAATATAAAATAAAAATTATTCAAAAAATGGAAAAATATATTTCAATGTTTTTGAAAACAATGACTATATACATTGAAAATCAACTTAAATGACATCAAAGCTCTAAATATACATTAAATAGACTATACATGTATGACTTACAGATTGCCAATTGGAAAAAAGCTACTTTTTCCCCAAAGATCAAAGCATACATAGAATGAAGTATTACCACAGCTCTTCAATTACTAAGAACAAGAAAGACAATGTTTCTTCCTTATTCAGCTACCTGGAGAGAAGAACTCATACAGTGTACATAGGAAGATCTAGATAATGCCTGTCTATAAATAATTGTTCAAGACTAAGCTGCAGTAATACCACTTGCAATAACAATAACCACAGTACCTAGGTTCCATTCTTGATTATTCATGTTAATGCAGGGGCCAAATGGTTCCAAAGGTGGATTTTGAAAGAAATATGGTCATGGTTCTCAAAGTATGGCTCCCAGATCAGCATCATCAGCATCATCAAGAAACTTGTTAGAAATGCAAATTGTCAGGCTCCACCAAGATCTAGGAATCAGAAACTCTGGAAGTGGGGCCCAGTAATCTGTATTATAACAAGCCTTACAGGTGATCCTGATGCATGCTCACATTTCAAAACCATGAACCATGATGTAGATCTGATATGTGACAGAAAGTAGCCATATAAGGCTATTGAACATGTAAGATCCAGCTTGTCTGAATTGAGATGTACTGTGTAAAGTATATATCATATACTGCATACTTGATGTGAATATTGTAAAGTATTTTGTAAAGGTGTGTGTGTATGTGTGTGTGTTGGTCCTGGCATGTAGATTGAGAGCCTATGTACTGATCCTGAGCTTTTCTGCTCAGGCTAGCATTCTACTACTTGAGTTACATCTCTAGTTCTGCCTTTTGTGGTGTTTAAGTGGAGATAAGATCTTTTGCACTTTCCTATCTGGGCTGGCTTTGAACTACAGTTCTTTGGTCTTGTTCTTCTTTGTAACATGAGTCACAGATCCCTGGCTGTTAATGCTGCTGATATTGATATACTGGATGATAATACTTTAAATATATTGGGTTAAATAAAGTCTACCATTAACATTAATATGAAAGCCTAGCACTGCCAAAAAATACTACAATTTAAGCCAGGTGCCAGTGGCTTACACATATATTCATAGCTATGAAGAAGGCTGAGATCAGCATGATAGTTATTCAAAACCAGCCTTGGCAGAAAAGTCCACCAGACTCACTCTCCAATTAACCATGAAAAAGCTTGACTTGGCTTTTTTTATACTTGTTGGTTAAACATGACATTTGAAATATTATTCCTTGGTTCCATATACACAGAAAAAGCTGGAAGTGATGTTGTGTCTCAAGTGGTAGAATGCTAGCCTTGAAAAAACTCAAGGGCCCTGAGTTCAAGCCCCAAGAATGGAAAAAAAAATAAAAAAAAGACAAGCCAAGGCTTGTCAGAGCCAGGCTCTGAGTTTAAATCCTGGCACAGACAGGAGCAAGATATTTCTGTTCACCTTGAATCAAGTACAGTCGTGTTTATCATCAGATGGGAGGAATGAATGTGAGGATTTCAGAGTACAATATATTTTATATTGTGATTAGCTCATGGAATATCAACTCCACATTAAACTTTGGTACTGAGAACTGAAATTAACATAATTTCTTCTGTGAAAAATTTCACTAGAGTTGGAATATTTCTTTATTCTATGGTAAATAGTATTCGGAAAAACATTTTATTACTCTTTTTTTCTCATATTTGCATTAGCATAAAATACTTGTAATTGGGCTTTACTATGATAATTCCATGAAATACATATGAATTACCATGATTAAATCCACCGCACTTATAGCCTTCCTCATCCTCCCTTCAAGCAATATCAAGAGGTTTCATTTTTGTGTTTTTGTACAGGCATATAAAGTACTTTTACCACATTAACCTTGCTTCATGTTCTCTGTTAAACAATACTGGGAACAAGCAAAACCAATTTTGTTTGTTAGCTTATGGAATGTTTGTTTCTAGAAGATTTCTACATCCAACCAAAGTAGTTAAGTCTAACAATTTATTTACTAAAACCTATTTCAAAACCTTGACCTTGGTGTATTCACTAATTCAAAATAAGGTCTACAGTAAAGTCAGATAAACTGAGCCTTTGAATCCTATATTCATCCTTGACATTCCTTGTCAAAAACACTCGCTATGAGTTTAATAACCTTAGCTTTGCTCAACAGGTTCTTTAAGGGTCTTTGGAGGAGTCAGTCGCTATCCTCCTCTTTGCAGGCTGCATATGTCATATTTCTAAACTTGTAAAAATACAGATGGATGGATAATGAGTAAGGCACTTTTTGTCTTACCAGAATTGGCTATTTTTAACAGATGTATAATACCACACAGTGGACCACAGGAGGTAGTGCTTAACCTGAGTGGGTTATAAAGTCTTGTTGAGAATGCAGATTTCAGCTTTATTCTTGATCTACTTTGCAAGTTGAGCTCAGGAACCTACATTCTAATAAGACTCTCCAGGCAATATTGATGCACACTAAAGGATAAGAACCACCAGTGTTGATTAACAACATAAACAAGTAGTACAAATGAAAAAGAACCCAGCAATCTGTCAATAGCACATGCAGAGCATAATTGTATGAGAATTTTTACCACTTATTTAGAATGGTAGTTCAAAATTTCATACATGTCATTATATTCTGAGTTGTGAAATTGAAATACAAAATTTAAAACTTGGATGTAAAGTGTAGTAGTGTCTAGACACAATTTGGAACCTAATACAGTAATAGCAAAGAAGCTATATGTAAAAGATAATTCAGATGAGGCGGAAAGAGGTATCACACACTTCAATACTAATTATATAGCCATCAGTTTAAAACATTAAGAACATTGAATATTGATTCTATTTAAATCTTGTCTAAGCTACTAAAAGAAGACAAAACGTTTGATAAGTTCATACCCTGTAGGGTAATAAGAACTATACAATGTAATGTGCAATCTCCCTAGCACCTTATCAACACCATAAAATGCAGTTCTCCATTCTTAAGTGACTGAATCCTACAGGAAAGATTCTAATTCAACATATCCATACAGTTTAATTCATTTAAACAATAGGAGCTTTGAGTCAGTCAAGCTTTTATTTTCCTGTCTCTACATAGAAATCCTGTTAACCCTTCAATTACTCAATAGGAAACTCAATCTTCCATCAGATACCTACTTTTTCTCAAAGACAACGTCTTCATCTTTTTACCTACATACACTATGTTAAGCCTAAATTGTTTTTGATCGCATCTTTTATTTTAACATCCAATAATATAAACAATTTTACAAAATTGAATCTAATATTTTTACTACCACTACACATCAAGCCCTCATCTCTGGCCTGATACTTGAATTATTTTCCTAATGAGTCATACTTAATGTAGACTTGCCTTCTGTTCTTAATTAATTCTGGACATTTGCTATTAGATTAGTTTTCATTAAAACATAAGCTTTTATCACCTAACTGCACTGCTCCAAGATACTTCAAGGAATCCCCATTGCATACTGGAAGAGCTAGGTTTTTAGAATATCATTTGACTACCTCCAAGTTAATCTTAATTCCTCTGATTCCTTTCCTTACATATCAGTTTTTTATTCAAACCTACATCTATAAGCTCTTCTACTCCTCATCAATGTAACCTTTCTTATGTTTTTCCTTTTGCTAAGAATGACTTTCTCCTTCATAGATCCAAATTTCATTTGTTCTTGAAAATCTAAGTCAAATCTTGACCTTAATAAGATGCATTTTCTGATTTCAACAAACATGTATCAAGTACCAATTTGTTTCTAAGCATTGAACTTAAACCTTTGCAAATAAGTGCCTCCTTCCTTTTCTCTCTTTAGCTTAAGGCATTTTTATTTCTCTTAAGTTTTTAGAGAAAATGGACAAATTTAATGAGATGTAATACTGTCTACACCGTATTGTGTTTCTCTATGTTCATCCGTAACTTCCTCTGTCTGACTGAAGTAATGTCTTAGGGTTTATTAAGACTTATTTTAAAACCATGTTAAATAAGTAAATAGTCGCCATATTTCCATAGAGTAAGACCATTTATTTTTCTATTTTTGCCATCATTTAGACATAGTTTTAATTCTTTTTTTTTTTGTTGCTCATGGGGCTTGAACTCTGGGCCTGGGCACTGTCCCTGAGCTGAGCTCTTCAGCTCTTCACCCTACTCCTGTCTTCCTGTTTAATTGGCAAGAAGAGTCTCATGGTGTTTAGTACCCAGGCTGGCTCTGAATCTTGATCCTCAGATCTCAGCGTCATGAGTAGCTAGGATTATATGTAGGTATGAGTCACCACACCCAGCTAAACTTAGTTTTAATTCAGTATGAAAAATCAGTAGATGAATTCTCATAAAGAAACAATCTATATATCTCAAGAGAAAATAAAAACCAACACACAAGACATACAGGCAGGTTCATGTTTAATAACTGACTTACCTAAAAAAAAAGATAGCTATTTCTTTCCCAGAGTTCTTACTCAGAATTGTACAAGGATCACATTAATTAAATTCAAGGAGATAAAATATGCGTTGATAAGGGTATGCTGGCAATTTTTCCTATTTTCAGTAGTAATTAAATTCGAAGAGATAAAACACATGTTGAAAATTCAGGAAAATAACGGAAGGAGTAGTTGGGAAGGATGGTAGGGATGTTGAAAGGGGTGACACGGATCAAGATTCACTGGATTCATAAACTGCGTTGTTAAATGGCAACTCCTTTGGTCAAATTCTTAAAGATAATAATAAAATATATGTTGTTCAGGGAATGTTGGCATTCATTCTTACTTTTATTTCCTTCCTTTTATTGCATTTTTTTCAGTATAGTCCAGATAGCTGCCATTGCAAAAAAGGAGGAGGGACAGTAATCAGTTAGATGTTCTGGTTTAGAGACCTTTGGGAAGCATTGTATCTGGGTCTAATATATCAAGAAACTCAGTTTTTCTTCTGTTGCTAAGATAAGCAGTCTAGCATACACTGTAGGCTAGGTACTGAACATATTTATAACTGTCTCAGAAGCCTAGGCACTGGTGGCTCATGCCTGTAACCCTAGCTGCTCAGGAGGCTGAGATCTGAGGATTGAGGTTCAAAGCTAATCTGGGCAGGAAAGTCTGAGGCCCTTATCTCCATGTAACCACCACAAAACTGGAAGTGGAGCTGTGTCTTAAAGTGGTAGAGTGCTAACCTTGAGCAAAAGAGCTTAGGGACAGCACCCAGGCACTGAGTTTAGCCCCACCACTGAGAAAAAAAAGTCTGAGGAGAGACGACATTGTTGTTTCCTTTTAACAATGAAGAAAGAGAAATGCAAAGAAGCCAAGTTACTTTTCTAAAGACATGCAAGTGGAGGACTCAGAGGAAATTCCTCTTGAGGGATTTCATGCTCATTCTAAAATTTTACTTTTTTTTTTCTATGTATGTGGTACCGAGGAATCGAACCCAGGTCTTCGTGCATGCTAGGGAAGCACTCTACCCACTAGGCCAAACTCCCGGCCCATTTTTTTCCAGTCCTGGGCTTGAGCTCAGGGCCTGAGCACTGTCCTTGGACTTTCTCAAGGCTAGAGCTCTACCACTTGAGCCTCAGCACCACTTCCGGCTTTTTTCTATGTATGTGGTACCAAGGAATCGAACCCGGGTCTTCATGCATGCTAGGCAAGCACTTTAACCACTAGGCCAGACTCCCGGCCCCCTACTTTTTCTTTTTTTATGTGCTATTGGGGGAGTTGAGCGTGAGGTCTTGTACATACTAAGTATATATTCTACCATTAAAATGTATGTCCAACCCTCATTAATTTTATTTTCACCTATGGTAAATATATATAAGTTATCATCTGAATGTTTTTTAACATTACTGAAGTGTTGGTGTATATTTCAGTAAAATTAAGAACATTCACATTACTGGCTATTAATCTCAAAAATACTTTCACCTTCTTAAATTAAAATTTTTACATAATTCCCTTTTCCCTAGTTCCCCTATCAACCACCATTCTACTTTGCAGTATGAACTTAACTCTCATGCAGTATCTGGTGATATGTACCTGGCTTATTTCACTTAGCATTGAGACCTCCAGGTTCATCTATATTGTAGCCTCTTCATATTTTTCTTCCTTTTTAATTTTCAATTATGTTCTATTGGTTTTTTATACTATACTTTATTACTCCATCTGTTTCTGGTTACTTATATTGATTCTACCCTGTGGCTACTGTGAATAAAAATTGCTATAAGCATGAATATATGAATAACATTTTTAAGACCTTCTGGATAGTACCCAAAATGGAACAGCTGAATTAGATGATAGTTCTATTTTTAATTTTTGAGAACTTGCCATAGTATTTCACAGCCTTTATGCTTTACTATTAATGATGTACTGCTGTTACACTGGCTTCCCAGTGTGACATCAAGCAGAACATTATTTTTCCTCTATAAAAACAAAAAATCAGCTTAGTCATCCATGAAGTCTATAAGTAAATGGTTAGGAGACTTTTTACTTATTCCAATCCTTTCACTCCTAAAGAAGCAAATGAGTAAGAGAATAATTATCAGAACATCAAAATGAAAATCCACAGAAAAAGAAACCTTGCCTTGCAATCATTTTTCTGCCTATGTATATGGGCTTTTTTTTTCATTTTGTGGAGTACTTCCAAGAAATAGATAACTTGTTTTTCAATTCTCTGATAAAACTGTGACTTTGAACAAAATCCTCTCCCCCTACATTTGTTGGAACAAATGACACTAAAATATGTGGTGTTGTGACCACAGACGAGTTATTTCTTTTCTCTGTACTTTACTTTCCTCATCTGTAAAATGAAGACTATGCTGTAAAAACTGACTATAAAAATAATATTAGCCCATGTTGCACATTGTAAGTATATGTGATAATCATTCAATCAAGAGAAGTTGCTATTGATATATCTAGTCTTTTCAAAACTATATGTAAAAAGTGAGCATGAATTTTCATAGCATCCTTATATTAAGTAGCCCCGAAACCAGAAACAATCTGAGTGTTTAGTAGATAAATTATTAAACTAACAGTGATAGAATTGCAATATGCGATGCTACTCAGCAATGAAACAAATAACACATACACACAAAAACTTAGGATGAATCCTAAGAGAAGTATACCGAGTTGAAAAACAAACCCCATAAGGTCACATATTACATTATTTCATGCACATGAATTGTACAAGAAGGCACATCTTTAAAGGCCAAATGAGCATGCGCTTGGGAGGTTTAATGGCAATGGTAGGAATAAACAAATGGAAGCCACCAGGAGAGATTTTACTGAGATGTTAGACATATTCTACAACTTGATTCTGATAGTAGTCCAGGTTTATGAACTTATGAAAATTTACTACATGGTTAAATTATATACCTTTCATGTATTTAAATAATGCCTATAAAGCCTGCATTAAAAAGATTTTGCATCTAAATATTGCATGTATACAATCATATTGTGTTGGATCCTAAGGAATAGCAATGGTAAGAGAGAGTACTCTTTTTCACTTACCGAAGCATGTGCTGCTATGTATCCATGTGCACTTTTATCTGAAATGAGAATAAAGGAGTTACCTTGGTGTCAGGAAGATTGCCTATAAAACTGTATTTCTTTGATCAGAAGGAAATTTGATAGTAAGTAAATAGTGTGCAATATCATTTTTATATTAAATATTTCACATCTTTATGTTCTCACCAAGTACTGTCACAGACATTAAGGTAGCCTTAACGTGGGCCTTGTGTAAATGGAAGAATATCAAGATTACTTCTTCCTGATTGCTGCGATTCTATACATGTATTGTTTCACATATCCACTCTTTCTGTGCCTTTCACCTCCTTTCCATTCCTTCCTTTTACCTTTCCTTCTGGGGCTCATCTTTTCTTTCCCTCCTCCTGGCCAATCAACCAGTTTAAACACTAGAGGATTCAGAAAATATATGATGATCCATGAAAGGGGACAAGTATGGGAATGAGGAGGGGGAGAAAAAAGAATGATGGAAGAGATAACTTCAATTAAGATGCATTATACACATAAATGGAAATGTTAAACTAAACACCCTGAAGATAGTTAAAAGTTTTTGAACAAAAACCAAAAGGAAATCTTAAAATAAAAAGAACATATATGATGAATTTTAGTTAAGTTTAATGCAATGATTCAGATACTCTCTACTTTTGACATTTTCAGGAGTCATGATCTAATTTTTAGGCATTCAATATTGGAGAACAGTTAGTATTCTCATGTCACAAATTCCAATTTAGCATATAAAATGTTATGTGTCTTTTAGTTTGAGCTTTTACATTTGATATGGACAAATACATCCTTGTACCACCCTCAGAGTCACTTCAAGCCTGCCCTCTACTAATCTAATGGCAAGTTGTAGATCTTGATGACTGAGGTACATCCTCTTACTTCTTTAGATGTAAAATTGTTCTGGAGAGATAACTCACATCATCTTTCTTTCAAAATCAAATTTCCAAACAAAAAGTAGATCTATTTATCAGGAAAAAAATCACAATTTGGCAGTATAATAACATATTTCAGACTTTTATTTTCAAACCTGATTTTGGAATCTGATCAAAGTAATCTGACAACCATCAAACTTTTCTGTATCATCACAGTGAAAATTAATGACTCAAGGGCTAAAATAAATTTTCAGAGAGTATAGTATAACCCATATACCTCTTACTTACATATCAAAAGGCCTAATCATAGGGAATCAAGAATTTTCATGTCAGTGAAGAGGAAAAACAAATAATCATGATTGTTGATTCAGGCTATTACTGCTTCAGTGAACAATTCCCTCATTCGGATTCTGAAAACAGCCAAATCAATACAAATCTCCTAAAAGCTGCTGCAAATTCCAATTCTTTTCCTTTTCCTTTTTTGTTATTGATGCTGAACTCATTTTCCCAAATCACTGGACAGAACTTCAAGTATTCTACAGACATTTTGTTCTAACCAGGAAACTCTGAGACTGGAATTAATCTTTACCATTTGATACTGCCCTATTTCTCTTACCTCCTGATGTAAAGCTCATGTACTTCTGGTTGTTGACTGTTTCTTTGGAATCATAGAATTTGAGAACATCTAGAACAGCTTGTGGGTTCTTCTTCTGTTCTAATTTTGTTATGTTTGAGGTTTGGAGTAATCGTGCCCACTGCTCTGGAATTCCCTGTTAATAACCAAAGGGAAAGAATGGCAGCTCAGAATATTCAGCTTCGGTACATTCATGTTCCAGTAAAGTTCTTCACCAAGAAGCCCATGCTACCTGTAGGATTACACTTGGGAAACTGAAGTTACATTCTAGATTTAACGTTAGTAACTTAATAATGCAATCATTCTCTTCTCTAATTAAACACATAGGTAAAACTAGGATCCAACTTAAAAAGGGTGGGTGGGAGTATGACTGTGATAGAAAAAAAAAGCGCATGAAAATCACCTCCATATTGACTCTGCTCATCCATGAAATGATGTTTACGGCTTAGCTTATACTTTTCTGGCGACTCAGGGCAGACATAGCAAGACTTCTCTAAATTTGTGCACACCACAGTATAGTGCCGATCAATGGCTTTTTCAATGGTTAAAATAACAAGTTCTTTCTGGGTATGTTGTAATCAGGACATTTTTTAGAATAAAAGGAAAGCCTCACCTTCGGTCAGTTCATACTTTGTGATTACAAAACTAAATATTTTAGGTTTAGAGCTTTAATGTAAAGTCAATTTGGGAGGAGATAAAACTAGAATTGTGGAGGAGCAATAACCACTGAGATGTTAAATAGTAACAGTAATGCTGCTTTGGGCATTTCCTCTGCAGCTGTCTCCAGGGCATGCCCTCCTTCTCTCCTCCTTCCCTCCTTTCCTTCCCGTATCATTCATTGGCCACATAAAACCTGGGGACTAGAAAACCATGCCAAAGTCTTATGAGAATTTGCAATAAGATGAAGCATTTAGAGCTGATAGGAGGGAGTATTTGGAAATCTAACCAAGGAGAATTGCAAAAATTATAGAGAAGTTAGCTTTGCATTGAGCATTCAACATTCTTTCCTACACATTCAGCCTACAGATGTCCCCATTTTATAATTCTCCAACCTCCAAGAACAATTTGGAGAGAGAAACAGACACACTGTTCCTGAAGTGCATCCAGACACCATTTATATGGCTTTGTCCTATGAAGTCTCGGCAAAACAATGTGTGACGTGGGCCTCCAGAGTTTGGGAATGACAACAAAAAAGTGAGATAAGCCAAGCAACAACTCTACTGCACACACATGAACCTGCTGCTGCAGTGCTATGACATCTCAAAGAAGCACTTTGATGCAAGCTTCTTTTGGGCCTGTGACGCACCTCTGGGAGCTTCCCTGGGCACATCTGTGAGCCATAGAGATCTGGCTGTAATGGACGTAAATAAAGAAAGAAAAGAAAGTTAAAACAGAATGTGGGACAACTTAGAAGGTGGGAGGAGATGAAACCAATGGGTCTGAATGGGGGGGTCCCTTTTAAAGTGGGGCGATTATGAAAATAGGGAGGTATTAACTAAATTAGGGACAGGATAAGCTACAGGACAACAGGTTTAAGAGAACAGAGAAAACAACAGTGGTCCAATGTTTGGATGTATAATTCCACTTTGGGCCAGATTCTTCTTCCATAAATAAGCATTAATAAGAATTATCATTAAACGATTGGGAAGATTACTAAAAGAAGAAACATGAATTTGCAGGGAAGAAGGATGGTATCATGAAAAGATTTGACATAATTTGTAAGTTGTTTTTGTAACTGGAAGATCACAGGTAGCTCAGGGCCATGTGATAAAACTTACAAATTTCAGTTCCCAATTCTGGTTAACCAATTTCAGTTTCACATTGGATGTGTCTATGTGGCTACAATTCCAAGGGCGTATGGCAATTCCAAACTTTTGTTAACATTGTCACAATGCTTTTATATCTCGTGGCTAAAGTCATGGCTGGTGTAGAGAAAGCTAGATAAAGGATGTTCCCACACAGCCAGACTCTATTTCATAAATTTCCTTTATACTTAGATCAAAGGAAGGGAAAACATTTCATTTTAAACCATATATGAATAATTTTAATACTACAGTTCCCAGTTCCCACCTACCCATAAATAAGATCAGATATCAAGATAACAGTTTTGTCTAAATTAAGATATCTCAAACACTACAGAAACATGCTTCCACCCAGCTGGTTTGTTTGGGAAGATATGTCCTTGATTCCTGGCATTTGGGGTTACTCCAAGCACTGGGAAACGACACTTTGACATGCATTCATCACGCAGTTTGATGCTAAAGCCTTAAGCCAAAAACTGGAACTCAGGAGCCCATGCACGATCCCAGTTCTGATTCTAAGTGCAATTAATAGCATTTGGTTAATACTGTAGTGGCCAGAGGAGTTATTAATTGTTACAAATCCAGGTATGCATTGCACATAACCATTAAAAGCAGACTTCACTGGCAAGATCTTAACTAAAATCATTAGAATATCTATAATTACTATTCATTCTCATGGCACTTCTAAACTTTGATTATGAATAGTTGTGTGATCAGTCGACAGCAGGTAAAAAATGCTGTCAATTGCAGAAGCTTCTCCAAACAACTATACTTACCACATGACTATATTACTGACATAAATTTTTTTCTCAGTTGAGACAAACCACTTTCTCCATGAAACCTGACACTTAAATTTGAGTGTTTGGCACAAAGGCACATAATCAAAAAACCAACTTATTATTCCAAATTGAGGATCAATCCCCAAAGTTAGACACCTAAAAGAGACCTAGGAGTCTGAGCATCAGAAGCAGGAGCACATATCAATGCCTGACCATGTATACAACAACAAATAGATGTACAACAAGCTGGGAGTTGTCCAGTGTAGCCCAGGAGAATGGCAGCATGATATAACAGGCCAAGCATTTATCTTATCATAAGAAATGATAATTTATATCACTCATACCATTTTTCCCTCTGATTGACTTGAAGCGACCGTCACAGGTCTAGAGGTCTGGAAAGGGGAGTTCTGAAGTATTTGGGACAAAAATGGCAATATAAAGGGTAAGGACTTGCAATAATTTAGTACAAAAACTCACCACCCAACCTATTTTTAGCTTTAAGCTCCAAGTGTATGTCCAGATGTACAGGATTATATGGGCCACTAAGCTATAGGGTAATCACCAAGAAACACAGCAAGCCAATATCCAAATAGTTCAAATAATAGGACCTTGTAAGACAACGGGATTAGACAATTCAGCAAGTTACTCAAAACTGAATCTCAACAACCACAATAACCAATTTAGTAATGTGATTTTCCCCAACACATAGTAAGTTATTGGTACTAAAGCAATTAGGGCCCAATCCTAACTCATACCAGAACAATTATTATTAGAAGCTTGTTATTGTTTGGTATTCTAAGAGTTAAATATAATAGCATAGTAAACGGAAAGGGAAAGTAAAAAGGGAAATTTGGGGATCTTTGAGAATAATGTATAAGAACAAGGTAGAAGTTATAAAAAATCAAGGTGATAATAATGTACTTTAGGTTTTCAAATTCAGCCTGTGTCCATCTATGTAGTCAATAGATTACTATTAATGGACCATATGCAAAACATCTATTTTATTTCTAATTGTTTTGGGGGAGCTGGTATGGTTTGGTTGTGTTAAATTATTGTTTATAATCAGAAAGACTGTCCCTCACATACCCCATTATATATCTCTCTCTCTAATACATCGGGTTCTAATTAAGAACAAAGTACAAATGACTGATGTTGCAGTCAGCAAGATGGTGGTGACTCTTTCCTTTCATTTCTATTCAGAATGCAGAAAGAACAAAGAAAGATCTAATGGTAGATTGAATCATATGATATCAGACAAGGTGGAAAATGTAGGAAGAATAAAAAGATTGGGAAAGCATCAGAATGTCAGATGAGATAAATAAAGGAAAGCATTTTCATGCAGAAACAAAAAAGAAGAAAACAATTGAAAATGTGGAGTGACAATACAAGTAAGAGAAATTTAAATAGAAGAGAAACAAAGAAGGTAAAGTTAAACATTGGAAAGATAATGTTTTTGAAGGGTTATTAGACAAAACATCAATAAGTCTTAATGGGCTTCCTCACTTAAATGTTAAAATGTTTGAAAACTGGCTATAATTTCTTTTTATGATTTTTAAAATATAAAACTGTTGAAGTTATGAAAATCACTTTTGTCTGGTGGGGATGATATGTAGTGATGATATTGCTGTTGAGATTATAGTTTCTAGATACAGCTATGAGAATTTTCTCACAATGTTATAAAGGTTGAGTTAGAACTCAATAATGTCTCTAACTGCAATAATGACATTGCTTCAATTCTACCGATTTAAATTTTAACAGTGTCATTTTTTTTAAAGTTCTTTTCTGCTTGCTAGTGAGAATGCAGAGATTATCAGCCCACAGAATTGAGGCTAAGACATTTACTGTGTTTTCACTTCTTATATTGCTTATTCCAGAATGAGCAAACACGATACTTCAGCTGTCAATTCAGTGACATGCTTTACTTCACCAAATTAAATTGATTTGCTCCTTTTTTCCCACTTAATATAACGCAGTTTATTCACTAACCATCATGAGACCAGATATTTAACTTTTCAATATCAACAAATTTCTTTGGCTTAAGAAGTCAAGTACAGATGTTAATGCTCTCGAAGCCCTTTTCTCAATTCATTCAAAACTGCTCATTATTTTAGAATGTACATTTCTACTGAATTCCTAACTAGTATAGAAAAAAGGGTCATTGACCTTTCTGCTGACATTTCTAGCAACATCTTTTCTGTAACCTGGTTGGAAAAAGAGATGTAAGATCTTTTTAAAAGATATGACAGAGATATGAGATCTTATGCTAGTTAAGACTAAAATAGCAAAGACTGGCTACATTTATGACTGCTGTACCTACAGAATTCATATTGGTTTTTATTATTAATTACTTAGATATAAAGTAAGCACATAACTACTAAAACATATAGTATAGGTCAGGTATATATGTATATATCTATCTATAGTTCTTCCTGAATGAGGTTTTTTTAATGTCTTCAAAATATAATTAACTAATAATCCTAAAATAATCTGTGTTTGTCTAAACAAATGGGAAAAAAAGAGTTCAATTTGACAAAAAATCTTAGTGAGCTGGACTAACTGATCTGGGTAATTCAGGTCCCAATACAAAGCCTGAATTATTCAGATAAATAGTCTTCACTGGTCAAGTTGAGTACATGATTCCTAATTCACTTTACCTGATTAAAGAACAGGTTCACGCAGAGTATCTGTACCAGGACTATGTGCTGTGTACCATGGTAACTAAAATTGTTAATAATGAACAAAATATTTTTTTCCAATGCCAATAATACCTTCTATTTCTATCTATGATTGTCTAAGCCATATCTACCATACTTGAAGTTGTTAAAAACATTGGTGCTTTCATTTGGGGTATGGGAATTTTTTTCTTGAAACTTATTATCATGAATGGTTGTTTTTTCATGGTTCACAAAACAAAATAAGAAGCTTACTTACAGTGAATTCCCCGGTGACAGCATCAAACCCCACATGAATCGTATGCTCAAAGTCTGAAGGAAGAGATATCTCTGGACGCTCTTTCTCTTTCTTCTTATTGGCTAAAGGCAAAATGTTAACATGTATTTATTTGAGGCATAATTTTGGCTGCCATAAGATGTATAAGTAGGTTTATCCAAACACTTATAAAGTTGAAAGACAATTGATTATCAATTTTATCAATACATAACTACAGGAATTCCAATTTTACTGGAAAAGATTGCTGAGAACTTGATTAAAAGTATTACATTTATATAACTCACAAATTTCATGTATACCTGTAATCCCAGCACTTGGGAAGATGAGACAGGAGGATTGTGAATTAGAGGGATGACTACATAAATTGTTCTAGGATATGGTAGGCTATATGTGATCCTGTCTCAAAAGTACATTCCAAAACCAATTCAAACAAAACTGTCATTAAAAGCTATTTACCTTCTTTACCAGCCTCATGATATAACCAATAAGTATCTGAGTATATTATTTTGCATTGGCTTTTTTCGGCTCAGATATCACTGACTAAATAAGAAATTCATTAAACTCAATTCAGGCTAAGCTGTACTATGAGAAAAGAATAGGAAAGAAAAGCATTTCAGTTATCTGTAAAACATTATAAATTGTTCATAAATGTCAACATTGGCCAACTATCAAGTGCTTGCTACCTATGATTCCTGTTTCCATTATGAAACAATTTACTTTTCTATTGAATGAAGGTATTACCACAAATTAATGATGGTAATATCTGCATGCTTACAAATATTTTTAGCCATTTCTTGCCTAGTAAAATGGTATGAAAGCCTACATACTGGTGCTTTTTACTGAATTAATTTTATTAGCTTTTCAATTTGTTGGTCTAGTGATTTCATTTGTAGCTATTTTTTCACTTTCCACTGCATTATAGCAGCCATTCAAATTTATTGAGATAATTTTGAGTAAACATATTGGCAGTTAATAAGAAAAATTCCTTTAAAATCCTTTAAAGATATAATCACTTAAGAAATTAAGAATTATAATGCAACTAGTATATCTATAAGTATTTTCCTGGAGGAAAGTACCCATATTGTAGCCATCTTTTATTATGTAAGCAAAGATCATCCTGTTTGGAATTACCAAAGGACAACTAGTAGCTTCCATAAAAAAACATATCATGTATTTGAGCATGTATCTCTGATCAGACTATAGTTAACATGAAAAATTACTCACCTTCCTAATACTGGGCAAGCCAGAATGAACTTGGATTACCCCAGTTGAAGCTAGTTGTTTCTTTGGTTTGAATTACACATAATACTCAATTAGCCATACACAGATTACTAGTTTTGTAAGATACCCAGGATACATTTTAAATGCAAAATCTTTCATATTAAAATGTCATTCTAGGGCTTTTGTCTTTCCACACTATCTCATGCATTATTCCATACTCCCTGTGAGAGTGTAGAGAAAAAGGGCAGAAATACAGACATTCAAATCATGACTTTTTGGTACAAGAAAAGAAAGGTTGAGAGCCAAGAATTAATGTCATTTTGCATGGTCACCAGACATATTTAGGACACAATTCATCAAGATACATGCATATATCATCTTAATTTATCATTGGCACAGATTACATTGGCACAGATTACGTTTCCTTTGTTAGTGAAAATAGACTTAATAGACTACTTTTAGAGCTTTCTGTTGGTAGTTCTAATTGCTCTGTTAATGTACTGCAGTGATCATTTGACCACTTATAAAATCGTCATCTTATCTTGTCCAGAAAGGCAAAAAGAAGTCAGCCTTCTGATGTATCATTCTCAAGATGTTCTAGTCATTGGTATGATCTTAGTTGTACTTTTCTACTTTTCTGATCTCCCATACCTACTGGACATGGCTAACTGCCTCTCTTTCTACTTCCTTGGTCTGAATTTCTCCTTTTCCAGAAGACAATCATGTCTTTGCCATTGCGGTTTTTTTTGTCTCGCCTAGTATAATCTTTGTCCTTCTAAAATTGTTTTCCCTCCTCCTTCCTTCTGATTGAATCTGCTTCCAGATTCCTGTTAGGTAATTTCCTAATCTGTGGTTGACAGGGATGGATGCATATATTGAGCAACTAAGACCTTTATCTACCATAAGAGAAAGTCATTCTTTTAATTAAAAACAATATAAAATTACACATAAAATTTCTAAGCCGGGCACAGTAGCTCATGCCTGTAATCCTAGCTACTCAGGAGGCTGAGATCTGAGGATCAAGGCTCAAAGCCAGCCCTGGCACAAAAGGACCTGAGACTCTTATCTCCAGTTAATCTCTAGAAAATGGGAAGTGGGGCTTGGCTCAAGGGTAGGGTGGTAGCCTTGACTGAAGAGCTCAGGGACAGTGTCCAGGCTAAGCTCAAGCCCTATGATCCACCAAAAAGAAAAAGAAAGAAAAGAAAAAACATTCTAGAACTCCCCCCCTAGGGCTTTGGAAGGATTCAAGTCTGGTGAGAAGTGTTGACCAAGCAGATTCATTCACTTTATACTAATAAGTTCTTGGTGATCTTTAGGGCCCCAAAGTCCATTTTGAATATCAGAAGGTAGCTTCAGAAGTTCTGTCATCTATAAAATTGTAATATACATATGTATGCAATTATTTTTTGTCTGTGATGGGGCTTGAACTCTGGGCCTGGATGTTGTCCCTGAGTTCTTCAACTCAAGACTACCCCTTGAGCCAAAGCCCCACTTCTGGTTTTCTGGTGATTAGTTGGAGATAAGAATCTCATGGACTTCTTAGTGTGTATGCTGGCTTTGAAGTATGATCCCCAGATCATAGCCTCCTGAGTAGCTAGGAATACAGGCATGAGCCACCATGCCAGCTAACATGTATATAATTTTTCATGTACTCTCAGAGGTTCAGAATTTCCTATTTTAATTTAGAACCCTAATAATTCTATCAGTTGTACTCATAGCCTCTATTGCCAGTCAATAAACACTTCAGCACCTCCATTAGCATTAATTGCATATTAGCATATTGACATAGATACAAACATTCCACTTGAGCTTAATTATGCACAGAACTGAACTAAACGTGTTTCCCTAGAAGACCACTTGATTCTCAGTCTCTTACCTTCTTTCAGAGCCAAGCATAACAGTCAATGAAGCACAAACTTGCTCCTCCTCCTGTGTCCCCTATTTCAGTACAATAATACTGCCAGCCATCCAGATTAGAAGGATAAGGACTACTCCTTTGGAAGACTTTAAGCAATGAAGAGATTATGATTCCCTTGCCAATAGACAGCCACAATAAAAATGATCTTATAAAAGGACGTCTAAAAAAGTTTTAATGTTCCTATGACCATTTACTTGACTCTTTTAAAGTAATTTTTATTATTTCATATTAGCGTACATACTTGAGTCTTTTACAAATTATATAGCTAGAAACTGGTGGTTTATGCCTGTAATCCTAGCTACTCTTAAGGCTGAAATGTGAGGATCATCACAGTTCAAAGCCAGCCTTGGGCAGGCTTACCTCAAAGCTTTCCTACCTATTAGGCCTAAGCTTGGAAAGTTGTACTTGTAATTTACCTCCTGTTCTAACTCTGTGTGAATTATTCCCCATAGTATCCTGCATTCTCTTCTTCCTCATTTTCTTCCTATCTCCATTCCCTTTCTTTTTACAATGTGGGGAATCAAATCAATGGCCTCAGGTATGCTAGGCTCATGCTGTACCACTGAGTTATAACCCCAGCCCAATCCTTATTTTTGAAGATTCACTCTCATATTTCCCCTACCTTGGGAATGCCCTGCATTTGCTGGACAAATTAAATGTCTCTCCTTTCATGTTTGATTCAACTACTCTATGTAAAACCTATCTGAACACTTACAAGGATCAAGTATTATTTCTTTTTAAATACCTATCTCTCTTGCTTAAATTTGATACTGTAAAAGCAAAAACTGCATCATATTTGTTCTTGATTTGCCCAGTACATGCCTTGAGCCTGCACACTCAATACCCATCCTTTACATGCTCAAAATATTTCTAGTATTTTTCTTTCCTCAATTTCCACAATAGTCTTCTGAGATAGGTCTTATTATTATTATTATTATTATTATTATTTTATAGATGAGAAAAGTGAGACGTGGGCAAGTAAAACCATATACCCATCATTACACAGCTGGCATAGTCAGAGTTAGGTTCTTACTATGTCTCCAGAGCCTAAACTTTTTTTTTCCAGTCCTAAGGCTTGAACTCAGGGCCTGGCCACTGTCCTTAGACACTTTTTGCTCAAGGGTAGCACTCAGCTACTTGAGCCACAGCATCACCTTTTCTATGTATGTGGTTCCAGGAAATCAAAACCGGTGCTTCATGCATGCTAGGCAAGCACACTACCACTAGGCCATACTCCAGGCCGGAACCTAAACTTTTAATACCTAACATATTAATTACTGGCACTTAAAACAGATCTGAGTTCTAGTTTTAGTAAATGTTTAGTGACCAATGGAGGCTACATGAAAGCTGGTTTGTGTCTTACTTTTTTTTTAATACTAAAGTGTCTTTATATTCCCCAGAAAATTCTATGAGCATTGATCATTTATATTAAATCTCAGCTCAATTGAGTCGTGGCTAAGTTTCAATCTGATTCACTCTATCTAGGTTACTATTTGCAGGAAGCAAGAACAAGATCACCAAATTCTTCCTGTACAACAAAGTGCAAACATATGGCCTTATAAACCTGTGAGTATGTGTGAATTCAGTTTGTAACTCTTTGGCCAAATATTCTCTTCAGGGTCTCCCACACGGATAGCTGTTATCTATTTTACCATCTTGTAATCTACATTCGCCTTTACATCCCATCTCAAAATTGTGAATTTCTTCTAGTGGTTAGAGCTTATTTCATTTAAAATAACTTCAGCCTCTTCACTAAATGCTCTCTTCACTTCTCAAACTTCACTATGCATCAGTCTAATGTGGGGAAAAGTTTTAAAGGAGAACTTCCAGACCCATATTACTAGAAATTTGGAAGGTTAGTTTGAGGTACATCTTAGAACCTTTAACTATTAAAGTTCCTCCATTACTCCATTTGTGGAAGTAAGAACAACTTTAAATCTTGCTACTAAACAAGGGCAACCACTACCAAGTGATCCTGGCAGAAGTTCCTCAATATTCTGTATGCCAAACCTTTATACATAGGGGAAACAAGAACTGAGCTCTCCCCTCATTAAACTCTAAACTTTTTTTTTTTGCAATTAGTGCTTCTGTATTTGGCACAGAATCCTCTAATTTTGAGATTACTGTTACTTTGTTCTATCCATACATCTGAATCCAGTGAAGACTCAGTCTTCCTATACACTATCCCTTAAGCACTCTGTGAAACAGAAAGCATAAATGGACCCTGCCTTTATAGCTTTACCTTAGGGCTCCTGAACTTTATTAAATTTTCAGCTCTCTTCAGCTTCCATGATCTACTGTCTAAGCCATTTTTTAAAATTCATTGTTCTCAACCAGACCTCAAGGATCTACCCAGAACAGCCTATGTCAGAATTCCTGCAAACTAAACAGACTTTTTTAATTCTGTAGAAGACATATGGCTGGAGTAGAGAACCATGACTGCTCTATATCATTCATGTTCCAGAAAAACCATTTTTCTGAAATATTTGACCCTGTTTTCTCATGCTCTGAGCTCAGCCTCCTATTCCACTAGTCTTCTAATTCTTCCTATCTCTACTCCTCTATTACCTGTTCTTTGATCACAACTAAAGCATCATTCCCTGGAGTTCTCTAACTGCAGTCAATTTTTAATCTCTCTTCTGGCCTAGACTCTTATGATACATGGTTCTGAAGCTACTCTCCTGGAAACTCTCATTTTTTGAGCTCCCTTTGAAATTGTTCTATATGACATTATCCTGTCAAATGCGGCCATGAAATTTCTTCACTTCTACACTAAACTTGCTGCACTTTTCTCTCTTGCACCACTCCTGCATAGCATCATCTTCCTCCCATCGCCCAAGTTTTACACTAGCTATTCTAAACTTCTTGTAGTTCTATTCCCCCTAACACTCTATCATGCCTACTACCTTGAAAATGAAAATGTTGTGCTTTTTACTTGAGATTCTACACATTCTTATATGCCTGGCTCTATTTGCTTGTTTTCCAACTTGCCTTCCCTAAGTGTCCCTCCTTTCAACCATGAAAATATGTCCCTCTTCAGTTATCACCTCTGATTTGTTCTTAACATATGAAAGTCTAATCATACATAATGTTACTGTGTCTCTTACTAGGCTCTACATCTTTTAAAGGCAAGTACTGGGATTTATTCCTCTCTGTATTCTAGCATATTTCCAGGCTCAATATTTAATGAGTAAGCAAATGAACAATTAAATAGATGAAAGAGTGAGTTATATTATATGAAATGAGTCCCAATGTTTGGAGAGAAGTCATGCTTATTTGCTATAACAAATAAGGAATGAGGAGAGAGTTATCCTGGTCCACCAATGAGGTTAGGATGATGGGGTAATGTTTTAGTTAGTTTGTAGTTGAAGTGATTGGTTGTACTGATGATTTTCTCCAACAATGGGAAATTATTTATATTCATTCAGATACATCTCTTGCCTAGTGCCACTTTGAAGCTCAAGGAATACATTGACAGTTTAACTGGTCAAGGTTCAAAGTGTACAAAGAATCCAATTCTCCCCTAAATGAAATTCCTGGATGGTGCTGTGTTTGGTTTTTGGTAGCATTTTAGAGAACTGTCACGTATCTTCCTTGTTGTAGGAATTCCCCTTGTCACCTTCCCCTAAAATTCCTAGATATTTTGTTGTGCCATCAGATGTCATATGGTCATATCCCCAATCATTTTAGAACATTTTCTAGGTCTTTGAAAATGCATGCAGATAAAGGAAAGAAATGACAGGGGATAGCCTTAGAGAACCTTTCATACACAAATCTGGTTTAAAAGCACAAATCATAACCATTTGTAAAAGCAATTGAAAGCATGCAGAATTTTACGGTAAAATATGGCATAATTAAAAAGCAGCATTTACATTAATACAGAAAGTTTAAGGCAAAATATCAAGCATGTTTTTAGATGTAGAACTCATTTTTCCAAGGAAACAAACAAAGCCTGGATAGTTGTCTGAGGGAAGCATTTCACAACACGACCTCTAGGAAACACTGTCTCAGCTCCTTCTCTTTGCAATCAGTCAGTAAGTCAGTTAGAAAATGTACATTGAACTTAATATTTTAAACTTGTAAAGCAAATGTGAAAATATGCTATGCAAATAAGAAATAACAAGCAATACATCCGGACCAAAGTAAATAAAATGATAAATTGTAAGTGTTCCATTATAAATGCATGCCAAAGGAAATAAAATCACAGAACCCTGTGGTGGATAGTTAGAACTTGAACAGGGAAGATATGAAAAATGAGATGTGAAAAATGAATAAGTAGAAAAGTACAAGTGTGAGAAGACAAGGGTAAACAGAGAATCATCTTGGAAATCAAAAAAGGGAGAAAGCCAAAATTGAAGACAGTTGTGAAGAATATGTTAGAAAAAAACTGAGCAGGTGAATAACATTATAGAAGTGTCCCTGGCTGAATGTCAGTGGCTCATACCTGGAATCCTAACAACTGAGGAAGCTGATAACTAAGGATTGCAGTTCAAAGCCAGCCCAGGCAGAAAAGTCTGTCCGACACTTATCTCAAATTAACCACCAGAAAACCAGAAGGATAGCTGTGGTTCAAGTGGTAGAGAACCAGCCTTGAGTGAAAAAGCTCAAGAATAATACCCAGACTCTGAGTTCATGCCCCAAGACTGGCACAAAAAAGAAAACAAAACAAAAGAAGTTTCCCAGAAGACAAGCGTCTTATGTCCCTCTAAGGCCCACATCCTGTGGTGGGGGCAGAGTTCATGATGATTATTTAACTTAGGATGTGAAAAATGAAGATGGAGTATGGAATGGAGAGGATATGCCCACTTTCAGTACAGCCATTACTTCTAACATATTTCACTGGATATTTCCTATAAAGCATGTTTGTGTGTGGGGGGGTGTGCGAGCGCGTGCACAAGCACACACATACACAGATGTTTCCTATTAACCATATGAGTATTGTTTCTTCTACAACTGGATCACCATCCTGAGGAGAAGGAACTTTGCCTTCTATGGAGTATTCTACATAAAATTCATCACAGATCTAGGCACACCAAAAGCAGACAGTAAGATGAAGAGTATAAACTAATTTAAAAACTTGTTCCAGATTTAATTATGCCTGCTAATAAATTTGACCTGTATTCAGTTAGCAGACAAGTCAGATCTATGTATTGGCTGGTTGTATCTAGTGGTGTTCCAAGATGTCCTTCAATGTGAAGAATGACTAGAAGATTTGTGCTGGAGTTGCTGGTGTTGCAGGCTTTCCTAAGAGGTACTCTTATCCCATATCTCTAGTTCGGCCTCTTAAACTCTCCTCCTCCTTTCCCTCTGGCCATACTTATTCTGCCTAGGTGAATGCTGTAATCACATCTTTTTATATATTCCTGAAGCCAAAGAATATGTGCAAATAGAAGACCTTTTCTGGTATAGGCATGGGGGATAGTTGAATTATCTACAATAGTAAAACAACTGTTACAGCCCTTTACTGGTATAGACATGGGGGATAGTTGGATTATCTACAATAGTAAAACAACTGTTATAGCCTGTTTCATTTTGTGAAGGACCTGGAAGGATATTAAAAAAAGTATTTTTAAAGACATTCTGTGGATAACAATCTTCATTTTTCCCAACAGATTTTTCCTAGTGAACTTGGTTATTTAAGCTGAGTAGTAGATATTCTCAATGCTTTTGATTTTTGTCACTAACAGACTATCAGTCATTGCTTCACAAAGATATTTTACAAAATGCTATCTTTTTTGGGGGGGGTCATGGGGTTTGAACTGGGCCTAGGCACTGTCCCTGAGCTCGTCAGGTCAAGGCTACAACTTAAGGGCTACCATCCTACCCCTTGAGCCACACCTGCACTTCCCATTTTCTAGTGATTAATTGCAGATAAGAGCCTCAAGTTCCTTAGTGCTTGGGCTAGCTTTGAACCGTGATCCTCAGATCTCAGCCTCCTGAGCAGCTAGGATTAGAGGCATGAGTCATCACATCTGGCTACAAAATGCTATCTTTGTAAGAATGTAATAGTCCTAGTTTCTCCGTACCAGAAAAGTGAATTAAATTTAGGAGTTCTTTGCCATTTTATTTTTAAAATATTCTGTTTAGTCCTGATTTGGAGCTCACAGAGAACACTTTCACAACTCAGTTCCTTCCTAAGCCTTCCTTGTTCTTGGCTATGGTTAAGTATCTAGAAAAGTTCTTCTGTAGAAATACTAGTCCAATAGTTGTTGTCGGAGAAGTAAATGTTCCTCATGAAGTCAATAGACGCTGAGGAAATGATTTCTGCCTCTATTTTAATCTCTGACATGTCTGATCTGTACATAAACATCTTTCTAGGGGACATAAAAAGGATGAGAAGGGATACATGTGAATGTCATAACTCCTGGATCTATGAGCTGCATGCTGTCTCTTATACAGGGGAAAGTCTACCAAAAATATGAAAAAAATCAATTTTCCCTATATATATTTCTTTCCTTGTGTGATCGTTGTTCTTTTTTATTGTGATTAACAGAAGGCTTACATTATATTCACCAGATAGAAGGTGCATAACTTCACAAACATTGATACCCTTTGCCATGACATGGTCTCCATTGCCCTCCCACACTCCCCCCCGCTCATCTTGATTTCCCCCCTTCCCTATCCATTTTCAAATAACCAATTAAGCACATATAAAATATATCAGATAACAAAGTGAAATATTGTAATAATATGAGATAACCAAGGGATGGCAAAAGAGATGAGAGATAACATAGTACATTAAGGACAACAATCACTCATTATGTGTCTTTTGTTTCCTTATCCTTTCCTTTCCCCATATATTTTATATAAGGATCAGTTATTTCCTGTTCACATGTTGGGCTCTCAAGAGGAAAATCTTGTAAAGCCAAAGAAATGATTGCTTTGCTAATTTCTGATCTATCAGCAATTTTTGCCTACTTCTTTAAAAACACTATTTAGACATATTCCATTTTTTTTCAAAACAAGATAAATTACTTTTATCTTCTGGTAAGCAGTATAGTATTTGTCATTCATTGCACTAGGAGTTGGGGGATATAAATTCTAGATTTGCTTTGCTTTATTATTAAGTTGCAGGGCAACCTTTTGGGATTCAGTGAGCATCTCTGTCCTACTTCTATCACAGGAGGCTTAGAAATCAACAGATATGAAAAGTACTTTAAATACTATAATATCGCAATAACATCCTTCCTCAAATATATAACCTCGATTACAGTATACTAATTAAGATGTCTATGTTTTCAGAAATATTAAGTAATCTGCAACTTTTTAAACATGGTACTTTCATCACATGAGTAATGTCTTTGGCATGTAACCACCAATAAAAAATTAAAGTAAGCCATTTTAGAATTCACTTTCTTGCATATCTTTTTTATCCCATTAATAAATATCATTAACATTGTATGAAAGGCCTATTGTGGGAAGATCTATTATGCTGTCCTTCAGGTAGAACTTGTTAACGTCTTGAGAGATCCAATTAAGAACCTAGAAAATTTCACTCTTCACTCTTAGTAATTCACAGCATCTAATTAGTCTATCTACTTCTTCAATGTCTAGTTCTATCTCCTCAGATAGAATACTACACCTTATTTCTTCCTGCATGATCTTCAATGGTTAGGAAAAACAGTATGATCAGATGATAACTTAGTGCTGATTCTGTAAGAGCATTGCCAAGCCAAATTCATGGGGTGGATGTTTTGTGAGGATGCTGAAATGAAGGACAGGAAGTGATAGCCCCATTAGTCACACTCCACATACACCTGTACACATCCATCACCTGCAGTAGTATCATCTTCAAAAACATTCAGTAATAATGATCATTCTGGAAAATAATTATCAAGTTGTTTTTTGCTTATTTTTTCCAGGCAACGCGTACTTGTTCTACTCTCATTTATGTACAAATTACAGGTATGTCAATTTCAAAGATGAGGCAAGGATGACACATGGTACTTTCTAGATACTTGTGATAAAGGGTTCAAGTCTGAGAGGGGAAAAGTCATCATTTTCTTTTCTTTTTTATCATTTTTTTAAGGAAGAAAGTTTACTGGCAAATTTTCTTTCCTTGCACGCATCATTTTAATGTTTGATATAACACTCTTTGTTTCTATCCACATCCACTACATTTTCCCTACTGCATAATATTCCTTGGAAACACTACTGCCTCTCTTTATTGTATACATTCCATATTACTATATTCTACACTTCTCTATAATTTGATTATCTGGTGGTTTTAGTAGGCCATATATTTTGGCCAAATTACCATGTTTATTGGCCTTGAAATAGAAGTACGAGCCTTGTAGACAAAGAATACTTTCTTTCCCTTTCAACAACAGATTTCTAGGAGTGAAGGATTAGAGGGGAAGCTCTCTCCTGAGGGATAGCATAGACCCCAGAAGCTCCAAGAATAGGTCAGTGATCTCTAATGAGCACTCTTTGCTGAGATGTATTAGCTCCCTTTATAGGAACAAGCATAATTTGGAATACAAACATAATTCAGAATGCAGCTGAATCTGACATCAGTTTTTTTTGGATAAAAGAACCCTCCATTAATGGACTTGCCCACACATAATTGGCAAATGACAGTCAAAAACTATGCAAAACCCTAAAAGGCCTTCACCATTACCAAAGAAAGATTGCATATGGTATTACACTAAGTACATTTTATTGTGCATTAATTAAATAAAAATTTCTAATGTGCATTGATAGAAACATGAATAACATAACTATAAATCATGGCTGGTTTTTCTTTAATGTAATTGATGCACAACAGTGCTTTCTTCTGGTATATGATATATAGTAAATAACACACTCTAGGAATTAGAACGATACATATTCAATACAAAAACAAGCTATATAGCACTAAGACCTTTTTCACACTTATGAACACTTCCCCTGAAATCCTCACTTTTCCAAACCTAGCAAGATGTAAGCCTAGGATGTACAGATACCACATGATAAACTAACCCCCAAAACAGGGGCACATCGCTATTGCCAATATTACTGTCTCTGCATTTGTTGCAAAATACACGGAAAGGTTTACTTTCTTTCTCTATGGGACAATGAAAAAGGTATCCTTTTCTGAAATTCATATATATTTCAAGCACATTATAAACTTTTTAAGAAAAAATGAAAGCCACAAGTGGCTCCTGATGTTAGAAATATGACTGACCAAGCAATCTAGTAGTAATTAGAGTATAGGAGAACAAGAATCTAATCTGGAGTCAGAGAGACTTGGGAGGTTTCTGTCTTCTGCCCTTTACTATCTATGAGGACAGAGGGTTTAGGCTCTTTATTTTAATGTTTGCAGCATATACCACATCATGGGTAAAAAGGGAGCAATGTACAGTAACTACAGGAATTAACACTCAATATGGGTACAATTCCTGACATACTGCTTGCCATAACTAATGTCATTACATAGCAATCAAACCCTTTTTTTGTTATTTTGATTTATATGCAACTATTCCCTTCTTACTACTGTAGCATCCTACCTCCCAAATATCTCTGGATTCCTCACAAATATAATGTATATGAATTGAACTCTCTAATGACATAGCCTATCACATTTCACACAATATTTCATGACCTCTAGACAAAAACCTAATACTGAAGAGAAGCACAGACACAAAACATGTGAGCATATGAGACATAGACAGCACATAGAACATGTCATTTCCAAATTCAACCTCACCTAATTCTTTCCTATATGTTCTTCCAAGTTTCAAGTCTTTAAAAATATTTGCTTTTGGCTCAACATCTTCTCTGTATTATCTTAATCACATTATTATTTGGTGAGAAGAAGGCAGGGAGAAAGTAGTCAAAAATTCAATGCACATCCTATGGAATTTAAGAAAAGTGAAGGAAGGGGTGTGTTGGAAGGGAGGGATGAGAACGTTGAAGGAGGTGACATAAGCTGCTTTGTTGAATGGTAATAGTACAATTACTTAAAGATAGCAAAATATTTTTAAAAAGAAAAAAATTGCTTTTGGAGGCACTATGCTATTTTCAAAATCCTGGCTGCATCTATTTGTCTATTGACTTTCAGATTTTGGTTTTCTATATATATGTGTTCATTAATGTGCTTACTCATGCATGCACTTATTCTCCATTTTGTTTCCAAATGGGTATCAGGTGGCTTATAAAAACATTACAAAATACAAACTATGCTAATATATGCAAGGCAGATTAAAAAGTAAAGGAGAAAACGTTTAAACAATAGTAGCATAAATGGAACATCAACAAAAGCAAATATGAAGAATATACATATACATAGACATATATGGATTCCCATCATAGTTGCTAGGCATGGGTCACATGACTCCAAGCTTTGTATTATTCAATAGAAGAGAAGCCGAATCAGTCTCATGCTTCATAAGGTCCTTACAATATAATCAGAACACTTGTTCATGAGTCCTTTTCCTTATGTAAATCCTGAGAAAATTTTTATAAGTATCATCAAAGGGAGTTGAATTGTCTCTTTTTTTTTTGCCAGTCCTGGGCTTGAGCTCAGAGCCTGAGCACTGTCCTTGGACTTTCTCAAGGCTAGAGCTCTACCACTTGAGCCTCAGCACCACTTCCGGCTTTTTTCTATGTATGTGGTACCGAGGAATCGAACCCGGGTCTTCATGCATGCTAGGCAAGCACTTTAACCACTAGGCCAAACTCCCGGCCCTGAATTGTCTCTTCTACATTGTTCTACTTCTAAGATCCAGCTCCTGGAAGAGTTTCTAGCAAAGATAGATCCTCACTACTGAAATTTCATCTACTACTTATTACTTTTATTCTACCTATATCTTGACGTTCCATTTGGTCAATGAAATACAGTTACTAAAGTGACTCTTAGAAAGCAGCAACAAGATTCTCATTTTTGTAAGTAAACATAAATGTTGAAAGGTCTTTAAAAAGTCCTTTACTATCACCAAAGCAAATATTTTCTTTTAACTAATGAAATAAACTGTGACACTGTTTATAATGACAAAAATTAGGAAAGGATCCCAAATATCAAAAGGCCAAAAATGGTTAAATAAACCATGATGCCACCACAGGATGAAATGATGCACACCACCAAAAGTAACAAATGAAGACTTTAAATGAAGGAAAATATCCCCATAAAATGTTGCACAGAAAAGCAGAACACAAAGCTCAATATGTTATAATCTACGTAAAAAAGAATACATGTGCATATGTAGCCATAGAAAGAGTACAGAAAGAAACCTACTAAAATGTTAACATTGTTTAAGAGATTTATAATTAGGAGTTCTTTTCACTTACTTCTATATGCTTTATTCTCTACATTTTTGGCACAAAAGTAATTTAAATGTAACCGGAAAAAGAACTATTGAAAAAAATTAATCTGGTAGCGTTGTCTTAATGATAGTCCACAAACATCTAACATTTCTTAATTTTTTCTTTCATTGTACTCTAGTTATTTATATTTCATTATTACAAATATCGCACGAGGTAGGTCAGGTATTACCATCTTGGTTTAACTGGTGCTAAATCTGAGGCTCAAATTTATGGCCCAATATCACAATCAATAGTGCTAAGTCTAGATATGAACCAGGCTATCCGAACCTAAATCTAGTACTGTGTCCATTAAGATGAGATGTTATATAACTCCAGCAATTAACAAGAGACAGGGACAGTGAAACCACTAATCCTTCCTCACTCATGAACAAATCCCAAGATAGCAAATTTTATCTGAGGAAATCATAAATTTAGGAGTAGGAAAAAAGGGCTGAATAAATGAGATCACAAGTGAACATTTGAAAGCACTCATAAATATTTTACATGCAATAAAACAACAGTGGATTACCTAAAAAGAGTAGTGATAGTTTACATAGTTTAAAATAGTAAAAATGATGAGCTCTCCAGTTTCCATTTAAATGCTGAACTGATTTCCAGGGGTGATCAGGATGTAGCTATCAGTTAGTTATGGTCATGGAAAAGGAAGGAAACAGAAACAGTGTCAGAGATGAACTGTTACTTCAAATCATGGATATCTTTGCTCTCATAGTCAATGAAATCCAGTCTTGAAGTCTAGCATCTTGCACATAGCGATAGCACTATGCAGTAAATGAACTCAAGTACCTTGGGCCTTTCTGAAGGTAAATTCTGTCTTCCCAAGTCATTTTGTAAGATATTTAGGTAATTTGCTACACCGTTTGTTTAAATCATTCAAGCTTTGTCTGAAAGCAAATTATCAGCTATCCAGTAAGGGTATTTAAATGATACTAACTCCATGATTTAGGCTTTTCTGATACCACTTTCTTCCAAATATGATCTTTTGAAAAATTCTTATAGCTCTCTTTATAGAATAAAAGCTATCATTTAGGATTTGTTTGAAAGTAGCTGGTAAAGCTGTCTAACAATGGTAGTGAATGGAACTTGATGACTTAAGTTCCCTTGATGATTTCTGCCCAGTGTGATTGTTTTTGAAGTAATTGTAACACTTCTTTATGGAATTCGTTTTATGGAACCACTCAAGCTATAAACAGGGAACATTTATAAAGGTAAAATTTCCATTATTTTCACAGAGAGATTAAAAATCTTGTCTGAAAAATTTGTCTCTGTTTATAAGTATAGCCATTGCACAACCCCAAATCTAATTTTTCTTATGATAATCAGATCTGGGGTACTGGAAGCTTCATGAGGATCATCCTACAGTATCACATTACTTAGTGTGATCAGATTCAGATTCAGCTTTAGCTAATGACTATTCCTATATCAAAAGTTAGCCTTCACAGGTTCTTCTTGGTAAAAAAGATTTTTTGGTTTTGAGAGAGACCATGGAAAGATATTTTACCATCTCTAGCTATATTTTCCAGGTTACAATATTGGTAGACTCTGTTCAACTACTTTTATTTATTTTTTTTATTTATTTTTTCCAGTCCCGGGCCTTGAACCCAGGGCCTGGGCACTGTCCTTGGGCTTTCTCAAGGCTAGAGCTCTACCCCTTGAGCCATAGCAACATTTCTGGCTTTTTTTCTATGTCTGTGGTACCGAGGAATTGAACCCAGGTCTTCATGCATGCTAGGCAAGCACTCTACCACTAGGCTAAACTCCCGGCCCCATAATGTCCCTTTTATTAAGAATATAAGATTAGTTAGTGATCGTATAGGAATCCTGTGCAGTAAGAATTTCATACACAGGAAGCTTTGTGAGATTTTTTTTCTTTACTAATACAGCTGTACTTTCATTTAACATGTCTTCTTGGATAGCTGGACCAAATGCTGATCTAAATCCTCAAAGATCTAAATGCTCGAGGATATGCTTGGCAATAAAGACAATGGTTACACTAGGATGGATATTGGAAAGGCATGTCAGGCATGAAATGAATGGTGAAGAATCTGCAAGACTTTGTATGAAAGATTTTTCTTTCTTTGAAGGAGTCTTGTATTTCTCCCAGAAAGCACTGTTCACACCATTCCTTAAAGAGAGAAGTAATAGCCAGGCACCAGTGGCTTATGTCCGTAATACTGAGCTACTGAGGAATCTGAGATCTGAAGATTGAGGTTCAAAGCCAACCCAGGCACAAAAGTCTATAAGACTTATCTCCAATTTACTTCTAGAAAGCTGGAAGTAGTGCTGAGGGCTCAAAGGTTTAGAGCACTAGCCTGAGAATACTGCTCAAGAACAGCACCCAGGCCCTGAGTCCCCTGAGTGCGTGGGGAGAGAGAGAGAGAGAGAGAGAGAGAGAGAGAGAGAGAGAGAGAGAGAGAGAGAGAGAGAGAGAGAGAGAGAGAGAGAGAGAGAGAGAGGGAGAGAGACAGACAGACAGACAGACAGACAGAGAGACAGAGAGACAGAGAGACAGAGAGACAGAGAGGGGGGGAGGTATCAAATTTGTTCACTTTGAACATAAGAACATTGGAAACAAAACTCAACCTTTTCTCTGGGGGCAGATTTGAATATAGTTTTCTCAAGAGCAGAAATAGATTTCTCTTGAGGGCATTTGAAGTAATGACACAAAACTGAGTTTCGCCTATCAGATTTTGAAGTAATGACACAAAACTGAAAGCTTAGCCTATCAGATTTTTCTGATTTCATATCAGTGCCAGTTGCCTCTTGTTCTTCCAAAGGGAAAGTGGGAAAGTAGGATTTTTTGCCAGTCCTGGGCTTGAGTTCAGTACCTGGGAACTGCCCTTATGATTTCTCAAGGCTAGAACCCTACTAGTTGAGCCACAGCACTACTCCCGGCTTTTTCTGTTTGTGCTACCGCGGAATCATGCATTCTAGGCAAGCACATTATCACTAGGTCAAACTCCTGGCAATGAATAAAATATCTTTAAAGGCTCCCAACACTGATTTCAGTAGCACCAAAAAGGATTGCAGCCTCAATAATTTCCACAGCTAATATAAATATAACACATAAAGTCCTTCCTTGGCATAATCATTGCAGAAGATTTGGCGTCTAGATCATGCTAAACTCTTTAATTTTCAAACCATTCATTGCTTCAAGAAAAATATTTTTAAGATCCACATCAGTGGTAGCAAACATGTTTTTGTTTTAAAATTCCTTATGTATCGGGTCGGGAGTTTGGCCTAGTGGCAGAGTGCTTGCCTAGCATGCACAAAGACCCAGGATCAATTCCTTGGTACCACAAACATAGAAAAAAGCCACAAGTGGTGCTGTGGCTCAAGTGGTAGAGCTCCAGCCTTGAGAAAGTCCAAGGGCAGTGCTCAGGCCCTGAGTTCATGGCCCAGGACTGGCAAAAAATTAAAAATAATTCCTTAGGTATGGTCATAGAGCCTTTGCAGGAGAAATGCTTTACTAATGTTTTACTTATCTTCAATCCAGAGGTTCAATGTCATGTCCATTTTTTTTCTGTCCACAGATTATAAGGGAGTTGTACAAGAGGGGATACTGGCACTAATGAAAATTTCAGCTTTCTTTATTACACAAATTGCAAGCCTGTTATCATCATATAAATAACTACAAACCCACGTTTTACTTTGAAGAAGCAAATTAAACATCCCTTTTCTAGAGATGTCTAATTTCTTGCCCTTGCACTACTTTCTCTGGTGCCAATATCCCTTGCACAGGCTCTTCCCTTATTCTATTCAACAGTCACATCTATAGAACACACATTTCCACTTTATGGTACTTTTTACATAATTCAGACCTACAAGCATCCCTACATGTTAACATATATTGAAGTAGCAAGTTATATTAGGAATACCATATGAGTAAATGATGACACACGTTGATGTTTAGTGCATGTAGGACCAATTTTGTACGAGTTAATTGGCAGAGTAAGAATGGAAAGAAGTGACTTTGTTTCTTCCCATCTTGTGATATGGACAGAAAGACAAGCAGACTATATTGTGTCAAAATGGACAGACTCCTATATATGTAATTCACAATCTTTAGTTACCAAAAAAGTACACAGAAGTAAATACACTTATATTTAAATTCTGAAAGTTGTAACTTGTAATTAGGAAGAGATAGCTTTAACTTCTACTCTATATCACAAAGAAAGTTACTGCTTATATACTCAAGACAGTACTCTTGCTATGAATTCAATCTTATGGGAAAGGCAAACATAACATATGTGTATTTTCTATCATGATACCTCTGACAAAAGGCAACCTCTGAGGACGTAGATGTAAAGGTCAGGCAAGACCTGAACATTCAGTGCTAAAGAAATGACTACAAAAGAAAGAAAAATAACAGTGAAAAAAACCTAGCCCCTTTTCAATACCCAGCCACTGATACTTTACTTTTATCCCCTCCTCCTGGGAAGATAGAACGAAGCCTGGCTTTCTTGTTCTTCTCTTCTGGGGCCATGGGAAGTGGTTTGGTGCTGTGGTTAAGTGCTGAAGAATCCCGATTGTTGCTATTCATCCTCATTGGGGGAGCTGGAGGTTTTTCTTCATTATCCAGACTGTCAGACATTTTCAGTTACAGCTGAGTTCACAGCTCCTAAAGAAAAGAAAACAGAAATTAAGGAAGGTCAAACCTGAGAGAAATCTAGTAAATATGGCAATTGTGACATCTTGGTTTCATGTTTTCTCAGGTTCTATATGGATAATATTGAAGGTTTTTTCCCCTTCTAGAGGGAAGGGATTTGTCTCCTCAAAGATTAACAATGCACCTGTAAAAAGAGGAAAGTGAAGGCAAAAACGATTTATTTTTGTACATATATATGCAGACTTTTAGGGTCCTTTGATTTTTTCCTATAATGACATCATTTTACTTTGTGTTCTACATATACAATCTCTCAATAATTTAAAATCATCTTTAAAATTATATACTGGTGATCATAATGTTCAAGGGCACACAAACTCCTCAGAATTTAGAATGGACATTAGCTTGCATATTGATTCTTTTTTGTTCTCTGTATATCTCTTTATGAATACAGAGTCCATTTTAAATGAATAAGGCTATGTCTTTTATTTGTCAATATAAAATTAAACCTGCTCTAGGAAAACACCTATAGTAGGACGAAGTGGAGAGTGACCAGGGGATCCACTCTTTGTTTAAAAAAATATTTTTCATTGTTGGGTTAATGTATAGAGAGGTTACAGTTGCATTTGCCAGGTAGTAGGTGCATTACTTCTCACACATTGATACTCCTTCTCATGTTTTTCCCCCATTTCCTTCGACCTACCCCTTCTAATCATCCTATTTTCTTCCCTTCCCTTTCCTATTTCAAATAAACAAATAAACGTATATATAATATACCAGGTAACAAAGTAAGATACATTAACAATATGAGATTAATAATAAGGGTAAAAAAGTGAAGAGAAATAAATAGCACATTAAGAACAACAATCACACAAGATAAAGCCTTTGTTTCCATATCCTAGAGAGCCTTTAGTTTCATCCTATAATATCCATCAATATCCCAATGTCATTCTTTAAGGAAATAGAAAAAGCAATTAAAAATTTCATATGGAATAATGAAAGACCCCATACAGCAAAAAAATCCTTAACAGAAAGAACAGCACAGGAGGAATTTCAATACCAAACTTTAGACTCTATTACAGAGCTATGGTAACGAAAACAGGTTGGTACTGGCACAAGAACAGGCCTGAGGACCAATGGAATAGAACTGAAGATCCAGAAATCAACCCACAGACCTATGGCCACCTATTCTTTGATAAGGGAGCCAAAAAATAGAATGGAGGAAAGACAGTCTCATCAACAAGGGGAGCTGGCAGAATTGGTTAAGCACCTGCAGAAAACCAAAGTTGGATCCTTCAATGTCACCCTGCACCAAGATTAATTCCAAATGGATCAAAGACCTCGAGGTAAAAGCAGATATCCTTAAACTTTATAAGAAGGAATAAAAGATACACTAGGTCTCCTTGACAAGGTCAAAACTTTCTTTAAAAAAGACCTAGAAACACAACAAATTAAAGAAAGTCTAGATAAGTGGGACTGCATTAAACTGCAGAGCTTGTCTATGGCAAAGGACATAGCTAGCAAACTAACTAGAAAGCCCACAGAGTGGGAGAAGATCTTCACTAACAAAGGCCTCATATCTAAACTATATCAATAGCTCAAAAAATTGAATCTTTCCAAAACAAATCTTCAAAGAAACAACCATGCCATTAAAAGATGGGCTTGGGGCCAAGAGTTTGGCCTAGTGGTAGAGTGCTTGCCAAGCATGCACGATGACCTGGGTTTGATTCCTCGGAACCACATACACTGATAAAAGCCAGAAGTGGTGTTATGGTTCAAGTGGTAGAGCACTGGCCTTGAGGAAAGCTCAAGGATGGTGCTCAAGCCCTGCGCTCAAGCCCTAGGATTGGAAAAAAAAGATGGGCTAAAGACTTAAAGAGAGACTTCTCTGAAAAGGAAATAAAAATGGCTCATAGCCACATGAAGAAATGCATGACATCTCTGGCCATAAAAGAAATGCAAATAAAAACAACTCTAAGATTCCACCTCACTCCAGTTAGAAGGGCCAGGATCAAGAAATCTAATAACAACAGATGCTAGAGGGGATGTGGCCAGGAGGGATCAATACTACACTGTTGGTGGAGTGCAAACTCATTAACCACTATGGAAAGCAGTATGGCGGTTCTTGAAAAGACTAAACATAGAGCTCCCCTATGACCCAGCAATTCTACTACTTGGCATTTACCTGAACATTCAGAAACAAGAATATACTAAATCCACTAGCACAATGATGTTCATTGGAGTACTATTTACCATAGGAAACGTATGGAACCAACCCAGGTGCCCCTCAGTAGATGATTGGATCAAAAAGATGTGGTACTTATACACAATGGAATTCTATGCTGCCATCAGAAAGAATGACATCGCCCCATTTGTAAGGAAATAGAAAGACTTGGAGAAAAATATTAAGTAAGCCAGACCCAAAAGAACATAGGCTCAATGGTTTCCCTCATTTGTAATAATTAGTATGCATTTAGGACTCTACTAGCAGAGGATTGCAATTTAATTTTTTTTTGTGGTTCAGGGGGCTTGAACTTGGCCTGGGCACTGTCCCTGAGCTCTACTGCCCTACCCTTGGGCCAAGTACCCACTTCCTGTTTTCTAGAGGTTAATTGGAGAAAAGATTCTTAGGTCCTTTTGTGCCTGGGCTGGCTTTGAACCTTGATCCTCAGATTTCAGCCTCCTGAGTAGCTAGGATTACAGTCATGAGCCATCACACTCAGCTACTATGTAACATGTTTTGTGCTGCTTTTAAGGTAATAAATCAAGTAACCACTCCAGAGGTCTGCAGTTTCAACAGAGATGGCATGTCCTGTTAGGGAAAACAGTAGAACATCTTCTCTCCCAAGCAGGTGAAAGATAAATGTGGGTTGAATGTCTCTATGAACAAAGGTGAGGTCCAGAGCCCTTATTCTCTGTTATATTTTATGACCTGTAAAAAGAAACAAGGGAAATGACAGAGGTAACCAGCCTGTAAGATGCAGTCAGAGGCAGGGGGTGGGGGGATGGAAATGGGGACGAAAACAGGAGAAGTGGTATCAATGTGTGAGAAGTAATGCACCTACTACCTTGTGAATGTAACTAACCCCTCTATACAATATCCCGAAAATGAAATTGAACAAAAAAGATTCAGTCTGGATTTTAGGGATTTAGTCACTTTTATTTTCATTATTCTTTAGTGTCCTTTGCCAAAGTCTGGTATATTTGGGTTTCATTTCATTGAGAAATGGAGGTAAACTGGAAAAGCACTGACTCCTCAAGGAAGTTTTTTGTCTCCAAGTATTTACATGCTCCAACTCAAGATTTCATCTTACACCAGGACACTTTTCAGCACAAATCTACTAGTAAGGCTACCTTCCAAGTGAATCCTTAGTTTAATTACAAGGAAAGTCAAATCTCATTGCAAAGAATTCTCTGCTAATTTGCCAAGTATTTAGGAACATGAGAAATAGCTAAATATCACTGAGCATATCACTTTACTCTAACAACATTTATTATTAGCAAATCTAAGTACAACACTAATAACTAAAAACAAGGGTCAGATCCTCATTAACTATCGAAATAAGAAATGATCTAGTATGATACTTTTTAGTATGTTAATGGTTACTATGTGTTTATTTTCCATAATGAACTGCATGTTAAATTATGTTACATAAAAACACTGCTATATTTGGTGAAATCATGTTGTTTGTAGGAAATGGATAGAACTGGAAATCATCACGTTAAGAAAAACAAGCTAGACTCAGAAAGATAAATATTGCATGCTCTTTCTCATAAACACTCTCTCTATATAAACAAAATGACACAAATTAGAAGGGGGGGTATTAGAGAAGAGGAAGACCAGTAAGAGTGGGGAGGGTAGGAGGAGAGTAACGGGGGGAATGAGTACGACAAAATTAAATTACATATATGAAATTATCTTTATGAAAACCTTTTTCTTGAATAATTAATACATACCAATAAAATTTAAGTTTTGCTATGTTCTAAATTCTCTAAGTTTTTATTTTTCTTTTTTGTGTGTCCTGGGCACTGTCACTGAGCTCTTCAGCTCAAGGCTACCGCCCTACCCATGAGTGAAGCTCCACTTCCCATTTTCTGGAGGTTATTTGGAGATAAGAGTCTTAGGTCCTTTTGTGCCCAGGCTGGCTTTGAACCTTGATCCTCAGTTCTCAGCCTTCTGAGTAGCTAGGATTACAGGCGTGAGCCACTGTGCTGGCTTCTCTAATTTTCAACACTAAGTTAGCATTAATTAATATCTTCTTCTCTTTGAGTGCCTGCTACGTAGCAATGAATGGCTTGATGTCAAGTTGAATAGATCTATCCTTTTTCTTTGTCATGTCTAGTAATTTCTTAATAAAGTAAAATAAACTGAATCTCTAAAGTGTTTCACTGGTAAAAGCATTCAAGAACAAATATTTTGTTTATTCTGCCCACAAGTTGATCAGCCTTATATTTTCCTATATAGGTAAGGTTAGAACATGAAGTACAATGAAAAAGTAATTGTGACATCAATAGTATATATGACATCAATAGTAAATATGACATCATAAAGTATATGCATAAGTATCAACAGAATAAGTATTTTATCAACAATATGAAACCCACATTAATTCTACATTCTCTTTCACATTTTGATTTTTGCTCCTTCTATAGTTGCCATTCTTGTAAAAGACAAAAATTGGTTTATTAAGATCAATGTTACCAGTCTGTGACATTCTATTTCATTTTAGCTGCTGAGAAGAATTTGCCACCAGATTAACTTTTCTGCCATTCAATATTAATGTTTAAATATGAGGTGATTATTATGCAAATCTCAGAATCTATCCTGGTAAAAATTAAGCATAAAAATTATTGGAAAGGAATGGAGCATTTCAATAGAAATACACAGAAAATAGATTTCAGGAAATGAAATGTGTCTCACAGGGATAAAGAGCCATCATTTTCCAGATGATATAAATTTTCTGATGACATAGTCTTTTAACCTGACAGATGTCAAAGAAACATGTATGACCTCTTTAAAACAATGTTGATCCTGCATAATCAAGCAAGTGAGAGTCTGGGACAACAGTGATTCCAGGGCAACTACATAATTTAAAATACTATGTGCTCCTTTGTTTTTGATAAATAGGTGTGTCTCACAGCACAGTGGCCCTTTTCCTCCCTAATTACACTCTAACCGGAGAGACAATGTAGTAGATATCCTGCTTCTTTTTAGGCTACCTGCTTGCCCTTGATATCATCTTACCATGTATGGTTTAGGTTAAGAAGAAAGAGCTACTTGGACTATAAAAATAATTCTGTTTTTGTGTTTCACTAGTAATCAATAGCACAAATTTCAATAACATACTCGCCTTATGATGAGTATTGTAGCCAGTGTGCCAAGAACCTAACTTATAAGACCAATCTTTTTACTTCCACCAAACTGGAATAGTTTTAATTCTATCCATGTCCTAAGAAGAACTGTAATATTTTTATTGACATGGTAATGAGAATAAAGAACCTATGTCTTGTTCTACACTGAAAACATAGTAAAGCATAAGTCAAATCTAATCATCTGTTTACTTAGCCACTTACGATTTAGTTTTACTTGAATTATCCTGATCTGATTTTACCTCAATTTTTAGTCTGCTTTTCAAAACATAACCAATAATAATCATCTTGTATTCACTGCAGCAAATCCTGATTTTGTGACAGAAGTGTAAGTGCAAGAATTTGTTGTTATCTTTAGCCTACTTTCAAATTAATTCTTCAAAGCTCACTTTTGGACCAATGAAGAAAAGACAGGAATTTTTAAGGAAGCCTTGATGTTAATGCATTTGTTTCCCTGAGTGGAAGGTAGTTTTTATTCTTCCACAAATGTAGGAAAAAGGGATTTGTTATGATTGTAAATGATACCAGCTTCCTAAGCCAAAACATTTTTTTGGAGATAACTTTTTCACAAAGTACACTGTTAATGGATCACTGGTTCAATCTGCATATGATGTCATTATTTTCCAAGATCTTGAAAGACACTATTTTGTTTGGAATAGCTGAAGGCTCTATTTCAAGAACTGTACAAAAGAGCCATTATTCTCTATCAACTTAATCAAAAAACTGTTTATCTTTAAAGTTTAACTGTTGTTCACTTCTACATCAGAAGGGACTCTTGCAAGTGAGGAGCACATTAGATCTTACACAGGACAATTCTTTCCCTCCTAGAACGAGGCTCTTAGGAGCATGGAGAAACAGCTAATGCTAATTCACGCCCAGCAGCAATTAATATCTGTTAACAAATTGATTCATGTTTAGGTATTAGTTTTCTTTAGAGAAAACTGGAGAGAATTTGAATTGTTTTTGTTAGATAGTTTTGATTGAACTCTTGGGACTTAATGTAGGTTATGAATGCTTTGTAATTACACTTGAAATTCATATTCATATAAAAAAAACAACTCTTTTTTTCATGGTAACCAAGAAGCCTAAACATACCTTTTCCAGAGCACTACAAAACTCCTCCTCCTCCTTCTTTTTTTTTGCCAGTCCTTCAACTTAAACTCAGGGCTGGGGCACTGTCTCTTAGCTTTTTTTGCTCAAAGCTAGTACTCTCCCACTTGAGCCACAGCACCATTTCTGGTGTTTTCTGTTTTAGTGGTACTGAAGAATCAAACTCAGGTCTCCATGCATGCTAGGAAAGCTCTTTACCACTAAGCCACATTCCCTGCTCCAAAAACTCCCTCTTTCTTTCCACCTTTCTTTTCTCTCTCCACCAAGCCTCATGTACAAGTGTGAGGACATATGTACACAAGTGAATAAATGAACATAGACACACACATATACTATGTCTCTTTCACTGACTTGCTTTTTAACATAGAATTTTACTGCAAAGTATTATAGAGGAAAACTTTTATTAGAAGTATGAATAACTCAAGTTCTAGGCCAGCTCCCAAATACAAATAAACAGGTGGACGGTAGGGCTTAAATAATAGAGCACTTGCCTAACATACAGAAGGACCTGGGTTCAATCTCCAGTACTAAATAAAAGGTGTATGACAAATGGAAATGAAAGAAATAGGAATGATAAACAATTGCCATTATTCTTCTAGTCCTTCAAAATATATTCTCTCAACCAGTGTCAAACTAAATACTCAGAGAATGCTCCATATGCACAAAAAACCCCAAGTCATGGGTTTTCATAGCTCAGAAAAGAAGGGGAAAGATAGGTAATCAACCATATTCCAGTTAATGTGACCAAAATTTCTAGCATGGTATGTGTTAAAAAGAATGCAACCAAAATTGCCTATTCTGCCCATTAGCCACAGATGCTTTACATATGCCCAAAACAAGAATCTGGAAATTCTGGTCCTACAACTTGCAAGGCCATTTATTAAGCCATAAGCAAATGAAATAAATATTTTCATCAGATCTCATACAATCAGAAACACAGACAGAAACAAATACATGTCTGTATTATTTTATGTGCTTTCAAAACCTATTTTTGAGTAAAAAACTAATGAATGCCTTGTTTTCAAAAACAAAACCCCACACGAGCAAAATGCACAGCCACTATCACCATCTAATGAATCCAGAGGTGAAAGCTCTAAAGCCAGGAGCAACACATAATTGTTACCACAAGTTCATGAACACAGCATCATTGCTTATTATTCTTTTCATCTCAAACTGGGGGAACTCACATAGGACTGGCATATAGGGTAGAGAAAATACTCATAGTGAACTTACTAATATTGCTAATTTCGAGCATCTAGAAATTATGTTTTTGACAGGAGTGGTGGTGGTAACAAGAATTAGCTATTTAGATTAGAATTAAAATTTAATGATAGCTTTTATACTTGGAAGTTCTAAGTAAATAGAAAGTTAATGTCAACTCATCGCTCCCTAGACAATGGTGTGAACACTGAGATGCTGCTTGTATAGGAGGACCAGGTTTCTACCTCTACTAGAAAAATAATATCTATACTGAACTGTATATTGATGGTGGCACAAGAGAATGTAGCTTTAAACCACTGGCATTCTTCTGAGTTTCTTGTGTCTTAAAGGACATCTTTTCAGGATGGTTTGTTTTCAGGTATAGACTTCACCGGGAAACAAACCATGCTCTGCTAGCCTATGTTGACACCAAATATACTTTTTCTTGGATTCATTCCTAACAATGAACCACCCAGCTCAGTCGATTGTGATGAATAATCTAAGAAGACATTTCAAAAATTGCCGTAAAAAAACAATAAAAAAGGAAGGAAAGAAGAATCATCTAATTCTTTACTAAAGGAATAATACTTTAAGGTTCAAAGAAATATTGTGAATTGTTCTGCATTGATACAGCAATTTTGGGGACAGATGAAGAGAAGTGGGGAGATTGAGTCAAGAATTCAATACATACCCTACAAAATTAAGGAAGTGAGGGAATGAGTAGGTTGGGAAGGATGCGTGAGCATGTTAAAAGGGTGACACTGATGCATTGTATTCACATACTATTTTGTACAAACATTTAAAGGTAATAAAAATAAAAATACATCAACCTGAATTTTAATATTTCTAGACACTTCCTCAAATACTAATTTCCAAAAGAAGCTATGATGTCAAGTGGGTATTTTACAGAAAGGACAACTGAGTTAATTTTTTCCCCCAAAGCTCTAAGAGTACACATTACTCCCGAAGTAAGTGGGCAAAGGAAAATCCTTCCCTATAGCTCGTCAGATATGACTCCACTTAGTATTTTCATCATCTTCTCAAATTGCACATAATTATTAGGCATGTCATTTCTCTCACTACATCATAAGCCCTTTAAAGGTGAGAAACTGTGTACTTTCAAGCTACATAGTACAATATCTTCTTCACAATAGGCATTATATCTGAGGTGATTAAACAGAGCCCTATGCAATCCATGCATTTGGTTTAGTTATAACTACATTTTAAAAATCATGTTACATAAGCCTACATGCCTAGTTACAGCAGATGTGAGCTAAGAAAATTCTTTGAAAATCAGCACTAGTCTAATTGCAAAACAACTGAGCCTCATTTAAAAGTCAGCTAACATCTAGTTACAAACGTCTCATTTTTAAAATACATGCCTCTGTAAAAGCTAAAGAAATTCCATGCTTTGCTCTTATTTGATTGACATCAATATCAAAAAGAAGGGATTACCATCTCCATTTCTCACACAAGAAATTTACAAAATGTATTAAGTGATCTACCTGGGGTCTGAAAATAAGTTAAAGAAGTGAGATTGGAACATCTTAAACTTCTGGACTCAGGCCAATTCTCTTTCAACCACACACTATGTCAATATAACATATATCTAAGTAAACACACAAAACCTACTGCAGGCTGGTACTTACTGATTTCAATTGCTTTTCCCATCCAAAGGCCCAAGACTGGGTGGTTTACTGACAGAACTTCAAAAGGCTGTGTTGGCTGGTTGTGCCATTTCTTAGATGAACTTGTTTTGGGGCTTGCTTCTTCTGGGCACTCATCAAGAGAACGCTGCTATCAGAGACAAGGGTGTGCTGTTTCAAAGAGCCTCGCCAGGGAGATAGCATTACAATGTGTAATGGAGGGAAGCCATTTCTAAGATCATTTGATCAGGAGTAGCTGAGCTACTTGTTAGGCAGGAAATATGCAAAAGCAGCCGGACAAGCAAGGGAGTCACTGGCTCTTTTTACAGCTGCCTAGTTTCAATCTTAGATTATGCAAGAGATAGCTCACTGCTGACATACATACAAGCATACTCACATAGAATACATTCATGTTCTCTCTCATTCAACCAAGCAAATGAGGTTGGTTTCTTTGATAATAATTTTTACAAGTGAATTCCATTGTTCTCAGTGAAAACTTAATTTTATTTGCATTCCAGAAGCCAGCATATTATAGTTCCAAATTTCAATGTCAGGTAGTAAAATAAGAAAACTGATAATATACCACCATATTCCAGATCTCATATATTGAAGTATGAGGGATGATCAGGTTTTTATGGAATAAATTCTTAATCTTCTAAATATATGAGTAGCATGCTTTATTATTCATTGTATATGTTGCTGCATGAGCTAATGCCAAGAAAATACCAACAATTATCTGATGTGCATTTATATTTGACAATGAAATATTACAGGTTTCAGTCTGTTCATTTCCAATACTGACACTTCTAAGGAGTGAAAGTAAGATGTATAAACTATAAAGATAGATATTTGAAGCACAAATGAAATAATGGCTCTAAAAGATACTTCAAAAATAGGTGGGGAAAAGGGAAGCCTAGCCTATAAATAAAATTCATTCATATTTTCAAACAGAGAATACAACATCCTTATTGAGATGGAATAAATTAGATGCAGAGTAGGAGCCCAATTGAACAGAGTCTGATAAACTAAAAATTTTAGTCTCTGGAGTCCTAGCTGCTCTTTGTTATCTTGCATGGATGATAATCATATCATTCCCTTTACCATGCAAATTAAGGTATTCACACATTTCCTTCAATTTCAGCTTAGAAATTCAGCTCTTGTTACATTTCAATTTGTGAATTACAGCTTATCATCTAGATTCTTGCTCTGTTCCCAGATCAGCATTCCACAGGGAAGGTAGCCATGGCATGTTTGAAAAGAGGGCAAATGATGGTGACATTATTTCTAAACTAGTAACATAGATAATCTTCAACAGAACTCACATTTCACATGAAAAGTAGATATATTTTGCTATAAATCATGGCCAATGAATTTGTGCTCAGATAAAACAGAGCAACTTTTCCTTAAGTGTGTTCCTTAACCAGGATAAACACCATGCTTTAATTAATACTTCCTAATAAAAGAATGACACAAAAGTATAACAAGCTCTGCTAGGAGGTGAGTATCAGCAGGGGAGTGGTGGAAAATGGAGTAATGATTGAAGGTGCACATTTATTTTTCATAAATAATATATATATATATGAAAATAGAACAACAAAACCTGTTGAAATTATTTTCAAAAATAGGAAGAGGTTAGAGGATAAAGAGAGTGACAGATGGGGAGAGTTTGATAGGGTACATTGTATGTACATATGGAAATTGCACAATGAATCTTCCCACTTCTACAACTAATATATATTAATAGAAAGTTTTAACACTCAAATGCTGGTGGCTCTGCATTGTAATCCTGAGATCTGAAGGATTGTGATTCAAGGACAGACTGAGCATAAAAGTTTGCTAGACTTCTTCACAATAACCAGTAAAAACAAAGATGGAGGCATGGCTCAAATGGTGGAGTGCCAGCCTAATCAAATACAAACACTAATATTACAGAAAAGTCTTTTGTTTGTTGCTTTTAATGAACTATATTGTTATTTATGTCTTTCTTTCTTTTTTGTCCTGATGGTTTATCCCCTGTTGTATTTGATTCTGGTGTGTGTGTGTGTGTGTGTGTGTGTGTGTGTGTGTGTGTGTGTGTGTGAATTAGGGAAGAGAAAGGGAATAGCGGAATGTTGAGACAAAGAATACATGTCTTTTGTTTGTTTCTTTTAATGTAATATGTGAAGTTATTTATGTCTTTCATTCTATTTCAATGCAACAGCAATACTCACAATACAATCTGTTGGAAATGAACTTTACAACTTGGGAAGGAAATGTGGCAGATAAAACAAGGGAGGGGGAGAAAAACGAGGGAGGAGGTAACAATGTTCAAAAAGAAGTGTGCTCACTACCATATGTATATAACTGTAATCCTCTGTATATTAGTTTGAAAATAAAATAAAATTTAAAAACAAAAGCAACAGAAAAAGGTTTCGAGCTCCAAATTGTTCAAGAACTAAGAATGGGGAGGGAGGAAAGTGGTAGGAAAAGATGGAAGGGGATAAGAATGTTTGAGAAGAAATGTACTCACAACCTTACACATGCAACTATAACCCTCTATAGATCACCCTGCCAATTAAATTAAATAAATAAAAGAACTGAGACTATATTTCAGTATCTTTTTTTTCTCCTGCCAGTCATGGGACTTGAACTCTGGTTCTGGGCACTGTACCTGAACACATCAGTTCAAGACTACTGCTCTACCCCTTGAGACACTTCCAGTTTACTTGTGGTTAATTGGAGATAAGAGTCTCATGGACTTTGGTGCCTGGGCTAGCTTTGAACTGCAATCCTCAGATCTCAGTCTCCTAAGTAGCTAGGATTACAGGCATGAACCACCACCACCTTGCTTTCATTATCTTTTTAGTGAGACCCTTTAGAAAGAGTCTCTCTCTGTCTCCCTGTCTAAGCCCTTTCTCTCTTCTTTCCCCTCCCCTTCCTTCTCCTTCTTAGAAGCCAAGTCAACATCAACTCCTTCTCAGCCTCAACTCAAGCCCAAAGCAATGGAATCAGCCAACTATGAACAAAAACCTTTGAAACATACAAAATAGTTCTTTACACTCTTAACAAAAGGTTTCCTTCAATTTCTGCAAAAAGAATGGGAAGTGATAAGACCTACACTCCACCTATCCTACTCACAAATGACTACGGATAAGCATCCAGGTGGCCATAGCCCTCCCTACTTATAAAAATTCCCCATCTCTGACATCCATCAAAGGCAAATATTTTGCTTTAAAGAAACTGGCCATAGGTATGAGAAAAGTTCATAATCCACTCAAAGAAACTTTCTTCACATCAAAAGCCTGATTTGAAAATGTTCGCACAATTGAGTATGCTTGATTCTCCATGACCTTCTAGCCAGTCCACACAAACCTTTCATTTGAAAGTTGTTGGATCCATGAAGTAGCATGGTCCCCTTGTGTTTCATTACTGTACAGCTTGCCCTGATCACTTATAGAAGATGAGACTTATAATCAGTCCAGGCTACTACAGATCCTTAACACAAGCACACAATCAACAATGAAAAGACTACTTTGTAGCTATGTCTTTCTGTGGCCCTGAAAGTTCCCCCAAGCTGAGATAACAGGGCCCAACACTCACATTATGGGAAGGATTATGTGATACTCTAGGAAGAAAATTGCAGATAAAGCAGAGGCAGATTTGTATGTCAGAAGCTAGAGTCACAAAGACCTGAGGGGGAAATCAGTCTGTGGTTTCCAAATTAGTTCCATGGAATCTGTAGTGTGTCCTAGAACACATCCAGACAAAAATACTGAGGAGGCCTGGAGTTTGGCCTAGTGGTAGGGTGCTTGCTCAGCATTGCACGAAGACCCAGGTTTGATTCCTTAGTACCACATACATAGAAAAAGCTGAAAGTGTTGCCGTGGCTCAAGTGGGAGAGCTCTAGACTTGAGAAAGCCCAAGGATAGTGTCCAGGTCCTGAGTTCAAGCCTCAGGACTAGCAAAAAATTACTGAGGAAAGAAACGGAGGGAAACTGTGTTCATATAATGCATGAAGATAATCATCTCAGATTGTTACTTCTTAGACTGATATTGGTAAATTTCCCATGTTACCACAACCACAATCATGTCAACCAGCTACTAGCTAGTATTACATAGATATGCCTTACTTTCTTAGGAATGGCTTAATAATAAACTGATATGTTACAGACATATAAAACAACACAGACTTTTATAGGAAAATATATCAAAGTTTTATCCTTGTTGATTTCCGATTAACTTTTATTTCAAAGAATCGCATAACCAAAACTGAGACATATTACTCTTTGAGAAGTCAGACAATATTATCTATTATTAAGGCTTCTTAAATACCCGTTTGTGAGTGTACTCATTAATAAAAAACACATCTTTATTATTTCTCATGTTTCAGGTACCATTACAGATGATAGGCATAAGGAAATAAATTTCTGCCTCCCTAAGTAATGTTACATACTCAATCAGAAGGTTTCATCTGAGGCTGTATATTACATATAAAACATATGCCAGATATGCAGATCAAAAGACAACTATAAGCCAGGTCCCAGTGACTGAGATCTGTAATCCTAGCTACTCAGGAGGCTGAGATCTGAGGATCTCAGTTCAAAGCCAGCTGAGGCAAGAAAATTCTGTGGGACCCTTCTCTCCAATTAACCACCAAAATGGCCAGAAGTAGAAATGTAGCTCAAGTGGTATAGTGTAAGCCTTGAGTGGAAAAGCTCAGGGACAGTGACCAATCCCTGAGTTCAAGCCCTAGGACCAACACACACACACACACACACACACACACACACACACACACACACAGAGAGAGAGAGAGAGAGAGAGAGAGAGAGAGAGAGAGAGAGAGAGAGATGCAATTACAATCAAGTAGTAGTTACTTGCAAAATGAAGGATATTTAATAAAAGAAGAGTTATATGACTTTAAAAGAGGGTAAAGATTTATTTAACTGAATATAATACTTTTATATGAAAAATTCAATGCCAATAATCACACTACCAGATATAAGAAATATGTGAGTAACTGTAACTCCTCTGTCCATTACCCTGACAAAAAAAATTAAAAAAGAAATATGTGATATATTGTTCCAAAAATAACTCAGCTTTTTATATTCACATGCCATCAATATTCTTTTTTTTGCCAGCCCTGGGCTTGATCTCAGGGCCTGAGCACTGTCCTTGGACTTTCTCAAGGCTAGAGCTCTACCACTTGAGCCTCAGCACCACTTCCGGCTTTTTTTTTCTATGTATGTGGTACCGAGGAATCGAACCCGGGTCTTCATGCATGCTAGGCAAGCACTTTAACCACTAGGCCAAACTGCTGGCCCCACCATCAATATTCTTATGTCTAAAGTATGCCATCTGGTATAGGAAGTACAGAATGGGATGAATAAAGATGAGTCCCTGGCTTCAAACAGCTACTGTTGAGATGCAACCCAGGTAAGCTTAAGATATCTTGGAAGAATAGAATACCAAGTGTAACTAATGTTCCCAATGTATCAGCACAACTTGGAATGCAGAAAGCCCTAGGTTGTCATAGGGTATTTTTATTCAATAATACATTCTAACAAATGAATACTCTCAACCATGATCAATTAGGTTTCTTGGCCACAGGCACCTGTTTCTGCTGAACTAAGTGATGTTACTACTGTATAAGGAGAAAACAGATCTCAAACCTTCACAAGTTAGGTGCACAAGTTAGGTTAGCTAACAGCTAGAATACTGACTCCTGATGAACTACAAAAGGAAAAGCTCAGTAGAATGAGACAGAAAATAAGTTCTTGACATATAACCCTATATATGAACAGAATAGACTGCTTTGGATAAATCAATGTGGTATATATTGATAGAAAAAATAAATTATGCTTTTTTGTTACATTTCAGAAACAACGTATATCTTATTGCATAGTCTTAATCTGGGAAGTTGACTTATAGTTAGTAGAGTATTTTTGGTTTGTTTGTTGAGACAAGGTCTTACTATGTAGTTCAGGCTTCCTTGAAATTTACTAAATAGTCCAAGCTGGCTTTGAAATTACAAATCTCTTGTTTCAGCCTTCTGAATGGTAGTAAACTCTCTTATAACCCCCTAAAAATGCCTTTAATAAATAATTACAGAGTAATTTCAAGTGTAAATCTGGATTATTATGTGAAGTTTAGAAAATCATTGCACTTTCATAAGTCTACTAATTTAGTATTCACACCATGTCTAAAATGTACCAAGGTAGGCAGAAGATACTTCAGAAGAACAACTAATACTGCCTAGAGGTGTCAGAGGACATGCCATTTGAGGAGGGTACTGAAGGATGAATAGAACTTTATCAGGTTGTAGGGTGAGAGAAGAACAAGAAACAGTATTTATCCTTGAAGTGACTTAATATATAATGGGTATGTTAACATGACAGCCCTGTGCAAAGATGAAGCAGGTCATTACTGAAGTAGGAGATGGCAAGAGGGACAGGCAGAGAGAGGTAGAGGGTGGGAAAGGAAGGAGGGACCCTTTCAACAGCGTACAAAAGGAAGCTTCACAAATCAAGTACATATGAGTTGCATTAAGAAGAATAAATAATCATATAATGGGAAAGGCAGGTTTTAGACATAGGAACAGTGCAAGTTTTGGCTCAGAGGAAAGTAGAGACCAAGAAGAGAATGGAAATCAACTAGAATCAAATTAAGATATATGGACTGAAGGTCTTGGTCTTGGATGCTTTACTAGTCTTTCTACCCATATGAAAAGGTTTTGAAAATTGGTATAGTAAGATTGCCTTTGAATTTTACAAATATTATTTGACTGACAATGTAGTGGATATCGAAGGTTGCAACAAGGGAATTGTTGTTCAAGTGTGGCACTTTAAAAATGACAAAAATAGGCAAGATGGAAAAAGGAAGGCAGATGAAAAGAGACTTAAAGACGGGACTCTATTTTATCTTTATCCAGTGATAAAGATAACCTAGATGCCAGGCCTGATGGGACTAGTTTGAGGACTTGAAGTGAAATCAGAGTCAAAATGTATTTCTATCCTAATAGGTTCAAAGAAATATGAAAATCCTAATGGGTTTTTAAGCCTTTACTTTGCGTTTGGGAGTCCAAACGGAACTGTCTTGATTTCTGTATAAGTGAAATGAAAATAGCCAAGTAGCTTAGATTGCTGATTGAAAACAATCATCAATTTGCTATGTTGATAATATAATTTGATTCATATTGAAAGTCCCTCATATTAGCAGCCATTGAGCCACCCATAATCACTGTATAATAACTGAATAACGTTAAATTAGTTTACTGTCTTTTGGATAGTGAAATATAGATAATTAATCTAAAACGTATAAGGCTCTACCAAGAAACATTTGTAACCCTACCGAGACTAAACATTTGCAAATTTTCCTCAAATACATAGCTTGTATGAGTGAATTCACAAAGACAAAAGACTAAAAAAGAGCAACAAATTACAAATCTCTTAAAAAGTGCTTTGGGAATATCTAGTGGATAGTCAGACAAATAATTAAGCATGTTTACCTTATGGGGTACAAACTATGTAGCAATAAGAAAAAGCTGACGTGTGGTACAAAGAATGTATCTGTAGTTCTCTCTATTCTCAGGAGAGAGAACAAAATTCAGACAGTAAATATAATTGAAGCACAGTTCTGACACATTCTTTTGGGATGATGGAATTATTCTAAGATAAACTGGACACACGGGATAAAGATTTTAATTTGAAGGCCACCAGCATAGGAGTATGTGAAAATTCCCAGAAAGATGGCAGAAAAGTAGAGAAGGCCGTTGGGGAAATGTCGGCATAGAGGGGCTGGAAGAAGCAGAGCAGTCTTATGATCACTGAGAGATGGCCAAAGGAAGTATATTGTGAGATATCATTAAAATGGTGTGTGTGTGTGTGTGTGCGTGTGTGTATGTGTGTGCGTGCACCAGTCCATCCTGGGCTTTAAACTAAGGGTCTGAGCACTGTCCTTGAAATTTTTCACTCAACACAGTGCTCTATCTTTTGAACCACAGCTTGACTTCTGCTTCTTGGTGGTTAATAAGAAACAAGAGTCTCAGAGACTTTCTTTCTCAAGATAGCTTTAAATCATCATCCTCACATCTCAGTATCTTGAATAGATAGGACCACAAGCATGAGCAACCAGCTCCTGGCTTGCAATGCATGTTTTGATGTACTGATAAGTAAATATTATTAACATAAAAATGCTCCTATCTATTTGTTCCCCCTATCCTTATCTTTTCTCTGAAGTTTACTAAACTTGATTTCTTGCAATTTTCATATCAAAAGAAAAATGGCTAAGTGATACCATAGGTCTGTGGATGTTTTTGATATGTTGAGAGAATTCTCTTTTGTTTTTTCCAGTTCTGGGTCTTGAACTCAGGGCCTGAGCCTTGTTCTTGAGCTTTCTCATGACTAGTGCTCTACCACTTGAAGCCACAACACCACTTCTGGCTTTTTCTGAGTATGTGGTACTAAGGAATCGAATCTAGGGCTTCATGCATGGTAGGCAAGCACTCTATCATTGAGCTACAATCCAGACCCCTAGAGCAGCCTGTTTTGATGCCACATATGTTAAATTCTTGCAGCAGGCTGAGCTTTAACAAGATACAGGAAAACACAAGTTTTTAGCAAGTTATCAGTTCACAAAGCTCCTATTTCATGGGTTTTGTTGTTGTTATTATTGAACTCAGAGTCTCCTGCTCTTGCTTGGCTTCCTTGCTCACGGCTGGCTCTTTGCCTCTTGAGCCACACCTTCAGTTGGGTAATAGCTCTTACTTCTAACTGCAGCCCCAGAAGGCTTTGCCAAGTGAAGATATAAATATTCAGTGTGAAAGGCTGCCTGCTCAGCCTACACAGTTTCTAATGAGCTACATGACCTTGGGTGTGCTGCCTGGCCTGTCTGAATCTGTTCAACTGGAAAGAGGGACCATCTCACAGAAGGTTGTTAGAATCCAATGATCCATATATGGAAACTGCTTTCAAGTCATTTAAGACATTCTTCCTACAGAATATGCTTACAATTACTGCCATGGGTTTTCGAAGCCTTAAGTGATATTACCATCATTCACTAGATCTTTTCATGAGTATAGGTCTACCACCTTGTTCCCAATCGGTATCAGCAAATGAAAGTGCATCTTCCAGTACTTTACAGGTTTGTTTATTTGTGCTGGTATTGGAGCTGTAACTCAGGGACTGGTCATTTTCCTTTGGCTTTTTCATTTAAGGGTGGTGCTCTACCACTCAAGCCATACCTGCACTTCAGGCTTCTTTGCTGTTTAATTGGAGATAGAAGTCTCATGGACTTTCCTGTCTAGGTTGCCTTCAAACGGCAATCCTTAGCTCTCAGCCTCCTCTATAAATAGGATTACAGATGTGAGCGATGAACACCTGAGTGGATTCACAGATTTGAGAGAACTCTCTAGATGTTAATCTTATTTTTCATTTATCTTCTTTGGTGGGAATGAGCACTTAATAACTAAGCAGAAAAGAAAGAGGTAAAGACAGTCAGGCAAGTCTTGTAAAATCAGGTCTTTCATTGCAAAGGGCTGTACTCTGTTCTATTCTCTTCAAAGGGATCTTTGAAAGAAAGACTAGCAAACAAAAATCATAGATTTTTTTTACTTGTTCATCACTTGCTATAGGCTAGACAAGATCCTAAGTGCCTTCTAGAATTATTTCATCCTAAAAATAACTTCAGGAAGTAGGTGACACAAGGGTCATTCCCATTTTAAAGATGAAGACACTGTTAAGAGAATAAGTACTAAAACAAACTGGGATACAAATGCTGGTCTTGGTGACTCCAGCGTTGGTCCCAATGTCTTTATTACAATGGGAAATAGGTCATTAGTATTTGAAAAGTATAAAATATCACATAAATATAAGGGTGATCTGCTTGTTTAGTGATTCTTTCTTAATTCAAGTGAATTCAGAAAGGCTCATTATTTTATTTTTTCTTTCTGAAGTTCGATCAGTCCTAAAATTGTACCAACTGCCTTTTGGTGAGTTTCACATATTAGCAAGAAACTATAAAATATAAAACCTCCAGGCCATTTCTCTAAAGCTATCTCCAGGAGAAAATGGTGGCTAACTGAAGCTTAATTAACTTACATTTTTCCCCTTTACTTTAGTCCCAGTGACAACTCTGCTACACAATCTCCCAGAAAGATAACTCAGCCTTGGACTAAGCAAGATGTCAATGAGATTTATTTTGGTAAGTGACTTCTTGAAATCTTGACCTCTGTTCTCAACCATTTACAGGACTTTAAGTCCTTTGGAATATGAAAATTGTTGAGTTGTATGATAAATAGCACTGTGATACGAGCTTCAACAATGTGGCTTTGTGCTACTGTTTCAAAGTGACTTCATCTTTTCCACACAAATGAAAATTCCTCAAGGGCAGTGCATGTGCCTTACATCACTTTGGAACTCGCTCTCGGCCTGACACAATGTGGGCCCACAGACCACCTTCAATCTGAAGTGGCAATGCTGCTGGAATACTAGTACTGAGAAGAGAGACACTGGTTTTATACTAACAACATCTTGCTGCTCACCTTAGAGTTTCTTTCTCACTTGCCTCCTTTTTCTCTCTGCCTCCCCCTTTCCTTCCTTCCTTGCTTTCTTCTTTACTCCCTCTCTATCTCCCTTCCTACTTTTTTCTTTCTTTCGCTCTTCCCATTTGCTTCCTTCCTTCTCCTTCTACCTATTTGCTTTCTCTTTTTCTGTTTTTTCTTTCTTCTCTCTACCTACTTCCATCTTCTTTCTTCCTTCTTTTCTTCTTTTTCTTTCTGTCTTCCCCCTCTCTGTTTCTTCTGCCTATCTGTTTTAGTTCTTTCTCTCTGCTTCCTTCCTTCCTTCCTTCCTTCCTTCCTTCCTTCCTTCCTTCCTCCCTCCCTCCCTCCTTCCCTCCCTCCCTCCCTCCCTCCCTCCCTCCTTCCTTCCTTCCTTCCTTCCTTCCTTCCTTCCTTCCTTCCTTCCTTCTCTCCTTCCTTCCTTCCTTTTCTTCCTTTCTTCCCTGATGTTGTTTTTATTCTCTCTCCTTTCTTTTCCTGAAACAGGGTAACACTAAGAAGCACATGTTGGCTTTGAGTTCCATTTACATATACCCGATGTTGACTTTCCTACCTCTGCCTCCCATATGCTGAGATGCCCTTTTAGCTTCTTAATTGTTCTTCACACTATCTGCTCTGAGCCTAGCTTTCTACCAGTAGAACTCCTCGCTAAGTAATACGATACCAGTTTTACTATCATTCTAATGTTGTAGGTCAGAGTGGTGTGTGTTGTTCCAGCATGTACTTTCTTCACATGGAATGCTACACCCATGTCAAGTGGTGCCTTACACAGGTTTTGCTCACTTTTGCTCCAGGAAGAATCCAACAAGGAACAACATATTGTTCTTTCTCACTTATTTGTCCTTCATGTAACAATATGCATGTAACACTCCCTCTGTGCCCAGCCCTGGGATGGGCAGCTGGCACTAGGCTGGCACATGATACCTCTTCAGTGCAAAGGAGGTGGCTCAGGCTGCAGGAATCAAGCAGGTAGATTCTGGGGCCCACTGGCAGCTGTGAAGCCTCTCATATCTTTCTGAATTCCTCCAGCCTCAGTTTCCCTCCTTTGCTTCTAGTGTTTCTTTTGTGACACTCTTGTTGGAGCCAGAGGCAATTATGTTTATGAATGAGCAGACTTCATGCTGTGTGCTGGCACTCCATGCATATTCTTTTGATTTTTTTGTTTCTTTCTTGTGGTACTAGAGTTCAAACTCCATAAAGTTCAAGCTTTGTGCTTGTTACATAAGCATTCAATCTCTCAAGCTATAGCACCAGCCTTTTGTTATTTATTTGTTAATTAAGGTCTTGCTTTTGTCAGGGTTTTCTTCAGAACATGATCAGCCCACCTTCACTTTCAGAGAGTGGGATTGCAGGCATGAATCACTTTGTGTGTGTGTGTGTGTGTGTGTGTGTGTGTGTGTGTGTGTGTGTGCTGTTTCTGGGACTTAAACTCAGGCCCCTTTGCTCTCACTTAGCTCTTTTTTTTAACATCTCACAAATTTTCCTCCCTGGTCTGGCTTCAAACCTTCATCGTCAAATCTCAGCCTCTTGAGTAGCTTGGGTTATATTTGTGATCTACAGGTGCCCAGCCCCCTACAATTTTCTAATCATGCACAAAGGCCCAATATATTCAAGCCTCCAGAAGCCAATTTTAGCAAGAATCTTTAAATCCAACAGCTACCATTTATTAAGGATGTAGATCTTAACACAGGTCCCACGGGGAAAATGCCAGAAGTTTCCCTACAGTTCACGTTAAGAAGGGGAGGCTGTTACAATATGGTGTCTTGTTTCTAAGCCTTTGGTATTATATAATTGTAACACTAGGTGTCTCATGCAGTGCTTCATTTCTGGATTGTGCTTCTTTTCACCTCTTGCAGGGAAATCTACAGTGCAAGGAAGTTCCTTCAGCTTGTCTTTACCCACGCCCACAGGGAACTCTCTGGAAACTTGTTAGGAACAGCTGTTGAAATTTCAGTGGGGTCTACATATGCATATGAACAGTTATAACTGAAGTGAATTTTAGCATTCAGCTATCTCATTACCCTCTTCTTTCCCTTTCTTGACTCTCATGTCTTGACTTTAACACAAAATCAAATAGATGTGGATATATTAGAGGTGACTTGGGGAAGCAAAGTATATAATCCCAAGGTTTTTCCAGATCATAAGCATAAAACACAAGGTATGTATCTTTGCACAGGAAACCATTAGGCGTGTCTATGGAAACATATTTTTCCTTTCCCCCTCTCTTGGGAAGAAATCAGATGGCAAGTGAAGGCACACATTTCTAGAAAATAAATTTATCATCTAAACTCTTCCTTTGTTGAGATGCAGAAAAGAAACAATGGGGAAAGGAAGAAAACCTATACCTGTGGATTTTGGCTTTGTCTTTCTTATCCTAGACATGAATTTTGCTCCTATTTGCTCTGGAATGCTCTCTTCCTTACTAGTACTCTGGAGGGATCTAATACTCTTCCTTTGGTCATCCAAAAATCTTTTTACATGGGTAAGGAGAGTATTAGTAACAGATATGAAAAGAATGAGTGACAACTGTGGTTATGAAATATTACCATAAAGGAGTATATCACAGAGTATACGTTTTCAAGAAAGTATATAACTGTGGCAGTTTTGGTAGGGGCATGTGTGGGTATAGATGACTGTGAACATGAGAATACACATTCTGTACATGTCAATCCATGGGAATAGATGTGGGTCAGAGTGCTGATTTTCAAGGGAGGGTAGGTTAGTGCCAACTTGAGTATGTTTCAATGTCAGTATATCCACATGAATGTCTGGTAGTTTACAGGAAAGGATATGGCCACACTTGGGACAATGTAGGGAAGTGTATTAGTGGAGGTGAGAATGTGGCAAGGTGACTTGTGAGTCAGTCTATCAGTAAATATCTGCCATGTATAGTATCAGTTATCATGTGATATAGCTATAGGAATTAACTGTCACAATGAGTATGCTTATAATCATCTGTGCAGTGTATGTTTGTGTGAGAGAACAGCAAACAGTAAGTACAAAATCACTTGGGAGGCTGGGAAAGTCTACAGAGGTGCCTGTATAGTTACAGGCCATTTCCTTTGCTCCTCCCAACCTCACCTCAGCAGTGTTAATAATACCGAACCAGAGACAGTATCATTTGTAGAATCAGAATCACAAGCAGTGCTTATTAGAGAAAAAAAACACCTACTTTACAAAGTTACTGTTGGAGCAAATGATGTCATGCAACTAAAGTACCTAGCACTGAGCTGGCAGCAGGAGACAATAAATAAAAATTATTGTAGTTGTCATAGAATACTTAATTTAGACAGTCGTAATTACCTTCTGTCAGTCAAGGTCTATAGAGGATCCCCTAGCAGAACATCTCTAGAAAGTTGAATGCGTCAGTATCAGCAAGGTTGTAATTTCATACCTTCAATTCCATGGCTGAAACTCTGGAGCTTCCCTTTCACAAGAAGGCATCCCAGAAACACCTGCTGCTGAGCAGCAGTTTTCCCTTGTCTGGTCAGCCCAGGGGATGCTCAGCACAAAAGAGAATTGGACAGCATATTCCTTGTTTGTTTTTGACTTGGGCAACAGAAAACATGTTGAAGTAGCAAACAAAGAGATAGAGAGAGGACCATATAAACAGTGAGACATCAGGCTACCAACAGGTAGCTGGACTGCAAATTATAGAAGGCTAGATGGAGAACCCAACAGAAAAAGCTACAAGGGCTTTATGAAAGACAACAGAGATTATTAGATAAGCAGCTGAAGAAGCCTGAAAGAAATGCAAAGGAAGAGAGCCTTAGTTTGCACACTTATCATCTAGGGAACTGTCAGACACTTGTAAAACCAATAAGACCGGTAAGAGGTAAACCCTGCTACTGAAGAACTTGTAGTCTACTTGTCTTGCATAGTTACCCCAGAAACCATTCAAGAGTTATTTAAAATAGGAGAAAAGCAAGTATTGCCTGGTGTACTAATGATTTGTGTTGCCGGAAATCGAGAGGAGAAAATGTGCCCTTACTACCTGGTAGAATGGAAAGACAAAGAGAAAATTGAAGACAGTTGAAACTAAGCTTGCCAGGCCAAAAAGGAGGGGAGGATGAGGTAGGAGTACACTTTGAACAGAAAGTGAAAATGAAGGTTATGAAACAGTAGAAATCATAGGAACTGATTGGAGGGTTGGTGTCATGTGGCTGAAATGCCATTTAGACGTCAGGAGAGGAGGAGGGAAAGAAATACAGCTTGGTGGGAAACAGTTTCTCTGTTGCACTGAAAAGCTCTTAGATAATGCTTGACATTTGCAAAGAACTTGGCAATGATTCTTATGTGGTTTCTCCTCCTCATCTCAAAATATAGGTCAATACTCTCATTCTCATATTTGAGATGGGGGAAGTGGGAGACCAAGGATAGCCATTCTAGAACAAACTTACTCAGACAGTTAAGGTCATATACTTGAGACCTAGTGGTCAAGGCCTAACACAGAGTGGTGGCTATTGGGATCCCAGATAGCAAGAGTATTTACCTGAATTTTACAATCCCTGACTCCCTGCCCTGGAATCCACTACTCACCTCACGCGGCCACCACTGCAGGACCTAAACACAGGTGGATGCTGCCCATGAGAAGGGGCCGTGCTCGCTTCAGCTCCAACAGATTCAGTGCTGCCCACAGCAACTGGCCCAAGATGTAAGGATTCCGTGGTTCTTTCTTGGGGGAAACCTGCCAAAAAAAGCATTGAAGGGGAGAGGGAACCTTTTTCTCCACCTACTACTATTCCCTCATCCAACTCCCCATACATGTCTATCATGTGCATGCAAGTATGTGTGTACATGTATATGTGCATGAATACATACAAGTGGATTTTGAAAAAAGCTCTTAAGAAGGTGAGAGAATCATAGAGACAAGGAGGGTAAAATGTTATTTGAACAGTAGAGCTAGGAGGTCATATTTACCACTTAAGACCTGTCATTTGTCACCTCTGCCATTTGTAACGCTGGGCCTATTTGTCATCAAGTGTAAAAGACTTGTCTTAGTCACCTTGATGACTAAGGGCTAAATTAAATGAGATAGATGCAAAAGTGCTAACTAATTTTCATAATGATGGATACATTTACATAATTACGGGAGGTGACAAAATTCAGCACAGAATAGCAAACTGACGTGATAGCCAGGAGGCTCTGAGAATATCTGAGTTTCTGATGCCCTGACATTGTCGTTCATTTCCTTTCATTTCTCAGTTCCAGGTCACCCCCTTTCATATCCACTTTTCGAGGTACTAATCTCTTTCAATGGATTTGGGAGAGAAAGTCTGCCCCCTGGACTCAAAATCTGCATTCTCTATCATCTTACAGCTCTTAAGAATAGGCTTAGTCTCTGTCTCTGTCTGTCTTTATAATTTAGTGCTGGGAATTGAACCCAAGGCCTGATGCATGCTAAATGCTCTGCCACTGAGCTACATACCCTTCCAGAGACAGGCTCTGTTGAATCTCTCCAGTTTCTGCCTTTTCCCACCATAACGTGAGCCTTTCAAGGGAGGGGCCTATGTTCCCTTACTAGGACTCCAAATCTGTAGCCCTAAAGCATTTTCCTTTCTGCTCCTTTCAGTGGTGATCATGTTCACAGAAAAGGAGCAACCACATGCTAATTCTTAATAGATGACAACCCAGGCCCATTTTATTATATGATAAAGAATGCAGAGTCCTAATCTAATGCAATGCATGGATGGATTGTGAAAAATACAAACAGCAAAACTGAAGCCTTAGGGAAGCCAGAAAGGCACCATGATCTCCAGTTCTCCTTCTTAAGTTAAAACATTACACCATATTCTGGGTCTGCCTCCTGCTCTTAGAGAAGCTCCCTAACATCCCTGCCATACCCCAAGTACTTCCCCCAGACACATACACACTCCAAGCAGCCTTTCCAAATCCCTCCCACTGCATCACTGAGTGGTGTACCGCCCCCTCCTTCGGCATGAGCTCACCCTGCAGTGCAGGGGGAAGGGCTAATAAAAATCCAGAGAGGGGCCCAGCTGGATTGGCACAGGAATGGTTTCCAGCAGCTCCTCTGCCTTGGGCTGGGGGTAGCGTTCAGTGGTAGAACATCTGCCTGGCAGGTGCAAGACCCCATTCTTACCACTTGAAGCAAACAAACAAAAAACCACCTGACCAATCCTTGGGCTGCTTCAGGAGGCAGCATCCACTTATGGGGGCAGAGAACATTGGTAGATGAGGTTGGGGGGTAGAAAATCCAGCCCATACTAACCAGAAATCCTCACATTTTGGAGCAAGACTTAAAACTTCCTTCAGCCTACTTTCGTCTCCCTTGAGCTACCTCATTTCCTATACCGAGCAGTAAATCTATGACACCTTGGCTTGAACTCACCAACTGAGCAGCTTGAACCAATATAAAGCACCTGGCAGGACACAATGTTCCAAGGGAACACTCTTCACTTTGCCTGCTAGGGGCTTTCTGTGTGGAGGTGGAAGGAGAGGATATCTCTGTATGTAAACACACCGAGTCACATATATCTATGCTGTCCCTGCATCATGTTGTATATGTGTAGATGTGTCTGCAGTCCTATGTATACCATGATGTAAGTATATTGAGTCGATAATTGCTTGTATCATGTTGTATACATGTATCCTGTCAGTGTGCTATTATATATGTACTATGTCTGCCTATTGTGTTGCATATAGACTGAATATTGTGCATATATTTGCCATGTGTCTAATTTGTATCATGCCTTCTTGAATTATATTGTATATTTGAAGTGTGTGAAGTGTTGTGTGTCTGTATTATAATGTGTAGCTACACTGTCTTTCCATCTCAGCCTTCTACTGGAGACTGGGAAAGGCATCAGTATATACATATTGTACGTAAGAACTCCCCTGCCTGACTGCTGCATTTTTGTTTCCTACTAGAATTCCTCCTTGGAAGCTCTGGCTGCAAGCTTGGGGATGGAAGATGAGGGAAGTTATGAACAACTACTCATATGCCTACCAAAGAGCTCTCCTTTGATAGGTGATTTGCTCAGCCCTGAAGATTTCTTGGAAATGTGTTTGGCAACCTTTTTCAGGCCCAAAGAAAGAGCCTGGAGTGGTTGAGTGGACCTATGGTCACCTCTTTAAACCCATGCATATTTACGGAAGACTTGGAGGAAAGTGATAGTTGCTGCATTTCCTTTTCAGGCTAGGTAGACAGTAATAGCAGTATGAAGTTTTCAGGCTAGGTAGACAGTAATACATAGCGGTATGAGGCTACCGCTCATGGGATGGTAAAGGGGAGCTTGTCAGAGGTGTCTTCATTGTGGCCACTAGAGGGCACTGTTGTGCTATTAGGGATGGTGTACAGGGTGCAGACTTCCAAACAATCCAAGGAACTTAGAGGGAACTAGGGAAGAAAGACACCAAAAAGAGAATATATATGAAACAAAACAAAACAAAGAAACAAAAACAAAAATAGGCCCTTTCTTTACCTTCATTCCAAACCCTTCCTATTTTGAGAGTGAGTTGTGGAGTAAGAGCCAACAGTGAATACTGGCTCCCCATCCATCTCCCTGATGTCTGTGTATACAATTACCATATAATACTTTTGGTGGTTTGGAATTAAAGGCCATAGGAGATTCTCAGCTTGTGCTTTCTCTTTTCTCTCCATTTACAATAAATAAAATTAAGGTTACAAGGAATGGAATGCATGCAGTAGTTGTATTGTTTTCCCCTAGAGGAAATAGAATACAGGAGAGATCTTTGACTGTCTTCACTTTAAATGTAACTAAGATCTCAGAGAACACCTAGTCTAACTCCATCTTTCTAAGCACAAGGAAGGTGCGATACAGAGAGAACAGATACATACTGAGATCAGAACGCTTGATTTCTGACTCCCAAGGTCATTCCACCCACAGCTTGTGGTCCTACAGCTTCTAAACCTCCCCCTTCTCTAAATCCAGCCTTTTCCTACCTCACAAAAAATTCTGGTTTCCCCTTTAACTATGTGAGCGAAGGGTCATCATTTTCTACATCATGATCAGGTCTCACTTAGACCATGTGGTTGGGATGAGTTCTATTAGTAAATTGTTAATTTCTCCTCAGTCTTCCATGTCCAATTGCTCCCATTTAGTTTCTTACTCTGAGACCCAGCTGTAGTTGCACACCCCTCGTTCCGCGCCCCCCCCCCCCACCATTACATCCCCTGGGTAAAGCACAGATTGCCCTCAACCTGCAGAAAATGGACCAAATGTGCAAATCAGACATGGATCTATTGCATTGATTAACATTTCCAATTAAACTCCTGGCTTAGGCTGTTTGTATTAGTGACTCAAGTAATCACCATGTATGTAAAGGTAAATGCCTTGTAAAGTGGCTGAGCCCAGTAGGAAGTGACACATTTCTGGGAGAAAATGGGAACAAACCGCTAGATCTAGAGGTTCATTTGGTTCTCTGGCACCCATAAGTCAGTTTTTAAAATTCATAGCTATTGATGGAAGAATAATTTTCACACCTGAAATGGAGGACTCTAGTCCTACCTACACTCTAGTGTGTGACCTTTCTTGCCCCCTGCTGGAGGAGTTGTGCAGTGCTGAGTTGGAAGGTGAGTTCACTGGGTCCTGCAGAGGAGACCATCTACATCCTAGCAGGTTGGAAGGCTAGTTATAGTAGTTAGACTTAACTACTATAGACTTAAGCTGTACTCCAGATGCCTGGACAGCACACTTGCCTTCCGGGATAGAGGTTTTGTGCCATGCTCTATGTACACAAGGACCCAGGGGTTCCTGGGAAGAAGGACTGTATTTATTTATTTATTTATTTATTTATTTATTTATTTATTTATTTATTTAAACAAGGACTTCAGGACTGGCACTAACCTATGCATGAAAAATGTCAATGTCCTGTTTGGGCTATTGCTCATGTATCTTTGAGGACCTAGCACCTCAGTCACTTGCTTACCCAGAAGGAAAGAGCTGGTTGTTGAAACTCTTGCTTGGTAACTTTCTTTTCTTCCTTTGGCCAAAACTACCAGTGATACAGATGGTAATGCTACAGACTTCATAAATAGATGTCCTCTCATTTCTGACTGAGCCATAGCTGCTCAACTATCTAAACTGTCCACCTCACTATGAAAATCAGGACTTTGGGCTCCTGGGTAACTCATGGCTTTTCTTATGTCTCATAATGGTCTAGCTCTTTCCTGTCTCATCTGATCTTGCCTACACTATCTGATTCTAGATCTGATAGTTTTTGCTTCCATCACTCTCTTTGCCCTCCCACTTAGCTTGACCTCATATTATCAGTGTCTAAAGGCAGCTAATATCCCTGCGTTAGTTCTCTTTTTTTCACCTTTCACATTCATTCACTATCCACTCTCTCTAAGACCATGTTTCCTCTATACATTATTTCCATCTCTGACCAAAAATAAACATTCTCTGCAACCTGTGGGAATGGTAAGCTAGTCAGAACATTCATAAGATGTGGAGGTCCTTTGCTTGTGCCTTTTACAAGGTCAGCTTGTATGTCAAGAGGCTTCAGTGATCTGTTCTTTGGCATGCGGAAGTCTCCCTGGACACACACCACCAGGTAACTCCAGCTTACCTCCCAGTGTCTTCCCAGGTTAGATCTTGCATAGGGATGGAGGGGTATGACATTTGTAACCACAGAGAGAGAGTTACAGAGCTTTTTTTTCCCCCCAAGCCCCAGTCTATTAATCACCCATATTAGGCCTTTTAAACCAAAGGCACCCCTGTTTGGGAGCTTAAAGTACCCAATAATCATTTTGCAAATGGCTTAGTAAAAATCACACTGACCTTTAGACCTCGCTCATCCCAGAACAGGGTCAAAGTGTTGTCACCAACAGGGATGGAACTCCTTCTGTTCCAACACCTCCTACAGGCATAAAGTTGGCCTGGGCTTAGGTCTGCAAAACCATGGGGGGAGCAAGACTAACATCGCTAAAGGCTTAATTCCTGAAAGGCATAGCTACCACCACCAGCATGCTTCCCAGAGCCAAACCACTCACCCTCTTCCACTGACCATACAGCTCAGAACCCTCAAGTCTAGAGTCTGGAACTGGTTTCTGGAAAATGAGATTAAATCTCTCTCTCTCTCTCTTTCTCTCTCTCTCTCTCTCTCTCTCTCTCTCTCTCTCTCTCTCTCTCTCTCTCTCTCTCACACACACACACACACACACACACACACACACACACAAATGGAACCTGGAATTTTCTTCTATGGTTTCCTCTTAGTAGGAACCATATGTACCCCTATATCCTGGCCCCACCCCTCAAGCACCACCTAAGTGTGTGTGTGGGGGGGGGACCTGTGAGAGCTACACTGTGAAATTTTCAGTTCACCCATTAGTTTACCAGTCATCCTTCACAGATAGGTCACAAACTAAGAGCAGTCCTAAGGACCCCAGTCTCCAGACAAAGACAAGGGCCAACAGAGGGACTCTAAGCTTTCTAAAGGACCTTATTGCATCATTCCAATCCCCATGGGAAAGAGTCGTCCTGTCATTGCCATATCCCCAACAAAAAAGGGGAGAAGGGATAAAGGAAATTTTTCAAAAGAGGTAAAGGCCCCAATTTCAGAAAATCGTCACTTTTTCTGTTTGTTCCAGTTGGGCTCTTCTGCTGTGGAGACAGCCACACCCCCTCCTTTTCTGAGTGGGGGAGGATACTGTCACCCACTACTGTGGCTGGGAGGGGAAGAAGGAAGGTAGTAGAAGACTTACAATCTGACGTAGCTCTCAGTGAAAATTTTGCCTCAAAGGGTCCAGGCCCTAGTAAGCGAGTGGAGGGCTTGTTTAAGCCTTAAGCGAAGGAGCCCAACCCTATGGGAATGGCCGGGACACACCCACTTTTTGCAAACAGGGGATCAAGCAAACTGTGCTCTGGGTCTCCTAGCTAAGGGGGGAGGGTGGGGTGGGGGAGGCAGGAACCACGTAGATATTCGAGAATGGGGCGCAGCAGTAGCGAAAGGGGAACCAGGATAGCCAGAACATCTGCCCAGTAGCCTCAAAACAGCTCCCAGCCGCCACCCTCCTCCCCACCATGAGCAAGCCCGGGTGCCACAAGTCGTGGGATTTACCTGCCACGGTCCAGCTACCCTGCCAAGACCTTTCCTCTACCTCCAAATGCTTCTGTTGGTGGGGCTGGGGAGCCGCAGCCCCGTGGCTGCGATTGCAGCCCGGGCCCAGCCTGCTCCCCGCGACTCCTCTCCTGCCCCAGCACACTCGCTTGCTCCGAGAGAGGAAAAGCTTCTGCCCCCTGTGCGAGATCCCAGATGGTTTGCTGCCACAGCTGCCCGCCCGCGACAGAGCCCCGGCTGGCTAGGCAACCGCTCCCCTGCCCTTCTCTACTATGACGTCACCTGGGCTCTGCACCGCACCTAGGCCAATCAGATGGTGAGCATAAAACTAAAATCACCCTGAGTGGGCTACTGGGGACCAATCTTTTGTTTCCAGGCAGGAAGCGCCCAGGAAGGGGGTGGGGGGAAATCACTGAAGGGGAGGGGACAAGGAGAGGGAAAGGGATGGAAACTTCTACACTGTCAGGATTGTCTAAGAGGAAAGTGGGGCCATCGAGAAAGATGCACCTGGTAGGAGGGACTGGACCGCGGGTATTTCGTGTATGATTTTTACTTGCTGCCCTCGGAAAGAATGCGCTTTAAGATATATTTTCAGGAAAGGATCTCCAACCAGCGCAGGGGCAGACTTTGTGGGAAAGAATGGATTACATTTGGGACACCACCTGTCAGGAAAGCAGGTTACACTGAAAACTCTCAGACGAAGGTAGCCAAGGAATTCAGAGGGAAAAATACACTGGAGACTAAGATTGTGTACAGAACACACACATTTCAAAACACACAGCTTTGTACAAAGAAGTATCCTACTTAAAATCGACTGTGTGTGTATTCATTTCCCTAAAATATCCTTTTCCCTGCCCATCCTTTCCCTAAATCCTTCCATGGTTTCACTTGTCTTCAGATTATTGCAGGGGGCACAAAGCTTTCTAAAATCCAACTTCAAAAATAATTTTTTCCATTCTGGGTGCCCATGGCTCACATTTCAAATCCTAGCTATTCAGAAGGCTAACATGTGAAGATCAAGGTTCCAAGCCAGCCTGGCAGGAAAGTCCTTGAGACTCTTAACTTCCAATTTACCACCAAAAAGCTGGAAGTAAAGTTGTGGCTCAAGTGACAGAGCATTAGCCTTGAGCAAAAGAAGCTCAGGAGCAGCATTCAGGACCACAGTTCAAACCACAGCGCGCGCGCGCGCGCGCACACACACACACACACACACACACACACACACACACACACTACTCTCAAATCCATACTCTTGCTACTCTCAAATCCATACTTTCCAACATTTGGCTAAATTATAAAAAATGATGTCAAATCCCAGCAAGGAGACTGTAAACTATCATTAAAAGTCTGATACAAAAAAACACATTTAGACTAAAATGATGCAAAAGGAGAATACAGAAAACAATCAAATAATACATAACATCATAACGGCTGCATTAAAGTAGAAATAACAGTAACTTTTCTTGCCTACTTTCCAACTTGGTTTTATACTGTAAGTACAGGCTCAAGTACTTGAATGGCCAAAATGGGTCAAAATTTTCCTATTCAGTTTTCTCACACTGTATTACAACCAGCAAATAGTGTCAAAAATAAGAAATCATTTTTCTATAATGTCAAAAATAATAAGTTCCAACACCAAGGTTGAATGCAACATGTCTTTTTAGATTCTTTCACAAAAGGTCACAAGAGAGAACTCAAGTTCACCAGAGATATCTCAACAGTTGAAAAATGGGATTCCTCTTTTGGAATAAGAAAACTTGAATTGTGATAACAGGAAATTTTAAAATGATAACATTGTGGGCCAGGAGTTTGGCCTAGTGGTAGAGTGCTTCCCCAGCATGCATGAACATCCAGGTTCAATTCCTCCATACCACATACATAAGAAAAAGCCAGAAGTGGTGCTGTGGCTCAAGTGGTAGAGCTCAGAAAATACAAGTACAGTGCTCAGGCTCTGAGCTCAAGCTCAGGACTGGCAAAATAATAATAATAACAACAGTAATAATAACTAACAAAATCTATGAAAACATAGGAGAGACAGAAGACTATAGCCTAAATAATCAAGCCCATTTAAAAAGTTACTTGGTATTTTATTTTCCTTAATTAAAATGTATGTTTATGCATTCATAAGTATTGAATGAACATTGCAAAAAATAGTACAACTAGGATTTTTATCTAAATCTGAGCTCATATTCCATGCTTTATCTAATATGTTAAATATACTATTAAGAATTAAACATGGCAATGATGGTTGTTAAAATGATGGTTGCATTTAAAAGAATGGAATACAAGTGTGAGTGTGTGTGTATATGTGTGTCTGTGTGTCTGTCTGTCTGCCTGTGTGTCTGTCTGTGTGTCTATATGTATACTAGTACTGGAACTTGAACTCAGTGATAGTATGTGATTCCTTAGCTTTTTCAATCAAGCCTAGTTCTCTACCACTTGGGCTATAGCTTTGTTTCTGACATCTTTCTGGTTAATTGAAGATAAGTATCCCATAAACTTTGAACTCTGGTATTGAGATCTCACCCTCTTGAGTAGATAGGATTATACGTATGTTCCACTGGTACCTTGCTAGTGTGATTTTTTGTTAATATTTTGGGGGATTGGTGCAGTGGCATACACCTATTACCCAGATTACATAAGAACAACCGTTTAATATATTGGTGCTTGCTTGCTCAAAATAATCAGTGTAATAAGAGACTGGAGATGGGATTCAAGTGGAGAAGCACGTGTCTACCAAGTTCAAGGTCCCAAGATTAATCCTGACATCCCCCAAAATAAACTAAAATTTTATTTATTGTCCTGGTGGGTATTTTCGAAGGCAAAACAATGCCCAACACTCTCCCTCTCAAATACTTAATTAATAGGTTGGAAGCAGGATAGTTCTCTTACAAAGGATTTAATAGATATCTTTTTAATTAACTTTGGGGTTAAAAAGTAATCACATCACATTGATTTTTTGTATACAATAGTCAAAGCAACCTGAAATTACTGATGGAAATGAATGTCATTTACTTAATATTAAAGTCTGTAAATTGCACTTATTTTAGTTATTTTAAACAAGAACACTTTTCTTTTTAAGAAATAGGAAAACTATAATGATTTTCCAAGCTAATGGTTTAACTTGGATCTTCTGGGCTATTGATTTAAATTGTAATTAAAAGGTATTTGATTTCACTCTAATCCTCCCATATACCTCAGCTATAACTCAGAGCTATTTATGCAGTCACCACACTTGGTTATTTAAACGTTTCATATGTAATTTTTTTCTCTCCCTGATGATTATACATGGGGCCAAAATACTATTAGGTACTTGAAAAATCAGAGCATAGTGATGTCATTGAAAGAGAACTAGAGTTAGGACCCAAGCTCAGCTCCAAATGAATTTTAAGACCAAGAGTGAGTCTTAACATAGGCCAAGCCTACCTCAAAAGGAAAGGATCCTCCTATATAATGCCGATAACCTATATTATTCCTGATAGCAGAAAGTAGACTTAATTGCCAGAGTACTTTGTTCTTCAAGAATATAGGGCAACTGGGAACTTTCAGCAAAGGAATTCTCAACTAAAATAGCTTAAAGATTTCATCTGCGTAATTTTTTCCACTCTACTCCCACCAATCTCTTTTCCCTTGCTTGGGAGCTTTTTGATTTAAGGACACAATAATATCTTAATAAGCACTTGGCAGGTATATCGCACTTCTCAGATTACCATGTCTGTATCTCCCAGTTGAATCCTCACAAAACCACACAGTTTATCTTGGCAGTTATGAGAACCTGTATTTCACAGATGAGACAGGAGATGCCAAGGACTGAAGTCACCAATCCAATGTCTTACTAGAAACAAAGTCTCTGGTCATCCTGTATGGCAATTCTTGTGTGAGTGGAAATAAAGGCTTTAATTTTTTTTCTTTTTTGTTCTATTGTTTCTCAGTACTAGAGTTTAAATTTAGGTTTTGGCCTAGTGGTAGAGTGATTGTCTAGCAAGCATAAAGACCCAAGTTCAAATCCTTGGTACGACATACATAGAAAAAGCTGGAAGTGGTGCTGTGACTCAAATGGTGAGCGGTAGCCTTCAGAAAGCCCAAAGACTCAGGCTCTGAGTTCACGCCCCATGACTGGCACAAAAAGGAAAAAACAAAAACTAGAGTTTAAATTTAGTACCAGAACTTTGCTAGGCAAGTACTCTACCTCTGGAGTCACATCCAACCCCTGTTTTCTTTACATACAGATGGTCTCTGACTTGTTGTTGTTGTTGTTGGTCATGGGGCTCGAACTCTGGGTATGGGCACCGTGCCTCAGCTTTTCAGCTCAAGACCAGTGCTCTACCCTGTTGAGCCACAGTAACACTTCTGGTTTTCTGGTGGTTAATTGGAGAAAATAGTCTCATGAACTTTTGTGTCTGGCATGATTCTCAGACCTCAGCCTCCTGAGCAGCTAGGAATACAGGCGTGAGTCAACGGCACCCATCTTCATACTCTTTTATTTTTATTTTATGCTGCAAAAGTAGTATGTATTCAATGGAGACTGTATTTCAAGTTGTAAAGTTTGAATTTGTGTTTCTCCAACACAAGCAAGCCTCTTGAGTCTCATGAGAAGTAAAAGAGGCTAAGTATAAGTATACGTTCATGAATCTATCACCTCCATCAAGGCTACAGACATATACATCTCTTTAGTTCCCTGCGCATCTAGTAATATGATTTTCAAACAAATTGTAATATACATATATATTGGAATATTATACATATGCTACAAAGAATGAAATAGGTCTGATACTAAATTAAAAATACATCTTGGCATATTCTTGAGTTTAAAAAACTCAAAGCAGTATATACACTAACATTTTAAGACACCATGTATACATGAGCATTTAAACAGGAATTATGTGTACCAAACTGTTTGACTGCAGGAATAAAGGAGGGAGGGAAGAAATGTGGCCATTTAGTGGGTGGGGAACTTTAACTGCTTTCTTTATATAAAAACAATCTCAGTTTATATGGTACAACTTACAGTCTTTGGCTTTCCATTGATGCAAAAGCAAGACATATGCAATAGAAAGCATACTTCGAAAAATGAATTGGATCCTACTGATATAGGGTACAATGATGCCATACTGTCTAATGATGCTGAGCAATGAGGGGAAACAACTCACTATCTGCAGTGGCTGTACTGCTAAGTAGGACTTTCAGGAGATATATCCAATACGCTTTCCATTTATTATACTTTCAGTTTATGATGAGTTTATTGGTGGAATATATGTATTTATAATGAGTATTTTTTTGGATAGTGTCACCTCTTCTCTTGCTCTCTCCCAGTTTTTCCTTTCTTTTCTGTAACCAATTGTATAATTCATTCTAAACATAGTATCCAGTGGGTATCACTGCTGCATTTTGTTCACCCTTTGTCTCTCCATTTCTGTGCCCCCTTACCCTTCCAAAGACAGATAAAGAAGAAACAAGACAAAAAGAAAACAAAAGCAGCAACAAAAATACTTCTTATTTCCATTGCCTGCAGTTCATTTTGATAAATATTATTTTATATGATCAGATGCACGTAGCTATTGTTCTTTTGTGTTCCTCCTAAAAATATCCTTCTTTGGTCTCACTGTGTATAAATGCCTAGGGTCCTGTATAATTTATCATGTGCCAGTTCATATTATGATAGATATATACAGCATTTTGCTTCAAAAACAGTGTTAAGAATGAGAATCTATCTCTTAGGGGTTTTAGACAAAAGCAAAAAGATAAACAAAGCAGTGCTATCCTGAACAAGGTGTGAATTCGTGGCCGGTGGTTCAGGTGGAACCACCAAGGGTGTGATGTGGCAGGTGGAACCCAGCCAGACCCAGACAGGCATCAAATGCAGGGCAATAAATGTACATCCCACAAAGCAGAAACAGCCAGAATCTTCTGGCTCCCTTCCCACCCCACAGCCCAAAATTGCTCCCGGTAGTAGACTGTGAGTCTGTGTGGCTCAGTCTTTACATCTTTTTCAATAGCAGATATATTTTGACCTCCCACCTTCACCTCTGCTTGCTCACTAGTCAGTGCACAGGCACTGGTTAGCAGCACAGTGCCCACTCCTCTTCCAAGCAACCTCTTATTACCACTGTAACCTGTGCCTACTGGGCCCCTCACTTCCTGCCTCCCCTCCATTATTAGGGGCTCCAGCTCTCCTATTGCAGACAGCATTGTCTGATGCTGCTGAGGCAAAACTAAAGAGTGCCTGAGATTCCAAGGTATGACATCGTAAGTCACTTATAATCCAGAGTTGGGAAAGAAGAGGGCTTGTGATTAGGAAATCATTATTCTCTTGAGTCACAGAGCTCTGACTCAGAGATCAGGAGAATAAGATTCTAAACCTACCTCTGGAGAGAAAGTCTTGAGCCAAAACCCAGTTTCCCAGGACAGTAGTTCAACATGCCTTGCCTATGTTACTGACTTGTTGCGTAGAAGCAAATGGCTAGTGGAAGAGTGAGTGGACTTCTCAGATTTAAAAGCTGTATACCTCCTTAATAAACTTCATGATTTCTCATTTGCATGAGCTCCCTAAACTGTTGGCACTTGGGAATTGAGGGTCTGTTCTAACTTTCCTTCACTGTAATTAGCCCCCATAGGAGACCTGCCCTGCAAAACCTATGGGCTTTCTGAAGCCTACCACTTTTGCCCTCTTCTCTTCCATGAGGGATTTAGCAGACAAAAAGCAAAAGACAATTAAATCCAGGTAGCTCTGGGTGAATTAGTATGAGAATTAAGAAGTTTCTCTCCTCTGACTTGATTTTAATTAGCCCTGCTTCCACTGTATGGTCCTACATATCAAACTACATTATTTAATTGCACTTGTGTGCTGTTTGACTTTTCTCCCAAGGGGTTCACATTATACATTCCTTTACCACACTCCCAATCACTGCACTGCCAGAACCAAAGTTAAACTGCACAGGGAATTGAGTTGAGAAAGTTGGGTTCTTTGCTCTTTCCAGTTTCTAAGGAGAGAAGGAAGGAGAAAGGGGAGGAGAGAGAAAGGGAGAGAGATCTGGAGGAGAAGTGAGAGATGGAGAGGATAAGGGAGAGGGGAGGAGAAGGAGGAGAGAAGAGCGGAAGGCTGGAGAAGGAGGAAGAGGAGGAGTAGGAAAAAAGTGGATGGCCTAAAATCTAGGGGACAAAGAACCAAGAAAGAAAATAGAAAATCAATTTTTTTTTCCTTTTGGATCAGTCGTACTATGATGTCATGGTTTCCCAGCTCACCTGTGATTGGCTGCTCAATTCAGCATCTGCTGAGAGCTAAAGGCTGATTATTTGCCAGAGATACAGACCTTTCAGGGATGCTTTGAATCATTGCTGGTTGTCGTGACAACCTGGCCGGGTCGGTTCCTGATAACCACATAATGAGGTTGTCAGGAACAGAAGTGCCCCCATCCCTAATCCCAACCATCTAAAATGCTGAGAGTTGAAACATTTCTCTTAGGAGGTGAAGTGGGGAAAATCACCAATAGGCAAGTGATGACAATGCCCTCAGATAATATATGTCAGCTTAATCCTGGAAACTATGTTTTTCTTTAGGAGTGCCTTATCTAGGCCCTACCACCAGGCTCATCATGAACTCATGTTTTTGTCAGAACTAAGAGACCTCAGGTAAAGGCATTTCTGGAACCCTCAAGTAAAGAGGAAATGTGAGTGAAATGTCAAACTGGTTAGGGCAAGGCACATTACCTATCTTCAAAGGGCACATCACAGACTTTTGCCCAGGGGAAATAAGGGGCAGAGTTGAATGTGGTAGTGCATGATCTGGCCCCATCACTAAAGCCAGACACCAAGAGAGCTTAAGGGGTGGATTCTATGCTTTTCTACTTGCTCTTGTCATTTCCCAGGAGCAAAGAGTCAATTGTACATTATTTGGGGAGTTTACAAGGATTCAAAATGTGAAGTCAAGTGTACTTTTATGGTGCATTCACCATTCCAAAGATACCCTTACTGAAGACCTCCTAATTGCAAGGCACATGGGTGTACGCTATTGAAGCTACACAGTTGAACCAAGCCTGGGCCATCTCCTGAAAACCTTATATTTCAGTTAGGGAGATAAGATACCCAGTCCAACAATGGATATGGGATAGAGATAGAATGCACTAAGTCCAATGTCCATGATTTCAGTGATAGGAGGGCCATAGCTATCACACTTTATCACCTATTTAGCTATGTTCTTGCTATGTTTCCCTTCCCTAATACCCCAATTGTCAAAACTGACCAAACTAGTCTCTTTCCTTCATAGGCATTGACTTCAGTGTCTCTGTGATTTTCCTCCTATCCTTGCCCACCACATCTTTCCTCCTCCTCTCCTCACCTGGTGGTATTTCCTACACACATCCAGACTCTACTGAAATGGCATGTGGGGGGATATACACTTGGAGTACATGTGTGGTATCTAGTTCATTGACGTTATCACTACTATATCCAAGACTAAAATATGGGGACACATGAGAGAATATTGGTATAAGCAATTGGGGGTTATTCTTGAAAGAATTTCAGCACAAATTTGTGCTCCAATTAAATGCCTTTTCTATGATTTAAAAAATTGAATTAGGGCTTACAAAATGTGCAAAATGGGGCTGGGAGTGTGACCTAGTGGTAGAGTGCTTGCCCACATGCATGAAACCCTGGGTTTGATTCCTAGGTACCACATACACAGAAAAAACTGGAAGTGGTACTATGGCTCAAGTGGTAGAGTGCTAGCCTTCAGGAAAGCCCAAGGACAGTGCTCAGGCTCCAAGTTCAACCCCAAGATTGGCAAAAAGAAAGTTGCAAAACATAGTAAAGAGTTCACATGCATCCTCCCTGAGGCTTGAACTCTGGGCCTGGGTGCTGTCCCTGAGCTCTTCCGCTCAAGGTTAACACCCTACCACTTGAGCCACAGTGTCACTTGGGTTGTTTTGGTAGCTAATTGGAGATAAGAGTCTCAAGTACTTTAGGGCCCAGGCTAGCTTTGAACCATGATCATCAGATCTCAGCTCCCTGAATAGCTAGGATTACAGGTATGAACCACTGGCTTCCGGCCTTCCCAATACTTCGATATATTCTATACTATTTAAACTCTGGAAATGAGTGTTGGCATATTAGAAACTCAAAATATAAACCTATATGGATTGCACTGGCTTTAATGTTCCTTTCAAGGAAATATTTTACGAATTCAACCTAGAGTGGCAGAACTGTTAATAGTTGATATAATCATCAACTTTTCTCTCAGGCTTTCTTCCTTTTGAAAAGAGCTCAAACCTGAAAAAGTCAAACTTCCTTAGGGTTGAAAGAAAGAAAATTAGTGTGCATTAAAAATGAACATTCCTGCCATTCACTGTGGCAAGAAACAGACTGTTATAGCCAGCTGCAAAATTTGCAGAAAACTCTTTTTCCTAAGGTCACTAGACAGTTGTCAAATGCCTTAAGGACCACCTCCTTCCTTGAGTGACAGCTGCTTTACTACTTCTAGCCAGTTCCTTAACAGAAGACTTGCTATGCTAATGTCCTTTGCTACTAATGATGGGTAACCAGTAGAAAAGCCACACAATAAATCTGATATTGTTAGATTCTAGAATTGCTTCTGGGAGTCTTTAGCTAATTATACTTCAGAAAAAAATAAATGAGCAGCATCATTGAATGAGCTTTATTTAACTATATTTCCTTGACTCTACCTAGGGTCACACAACATGGCTAAAACTGTATGACGTATGTAGCACCCACTTAATAAATGTTCAGGGCATTAACATATCCTATATCAAATTTAATAGAATGGTTGCTGGCTATGGAGATAAAAGTCAAGAAGGATATTATTGCATAGAAATTCAGTGTACAGATTCTAAATAAAGTGCTTTATTCAAATCTCAGGTTCCTTATTTTAATTTTGTGAGAACGTAATTTGCCTTTATGAATGTCAGTTTTCTCATCTGGGCATGCCATCAGTGTTATAATCTGTAAATGCAGTAATGTCCTTCTTGATTTTTATGTCCATAGCCAGCAACGATATTCCATTGAATTTGATAAAGTATATGTCAATGAATTGAAAATGTATTAAGTGAGTGTTACTTAAGTAATACAGTTTTAGTCACACTGTGTAACTCTAGGTAGACTCAAGGAAATATAGCTAAGGTTAATTCATTTAGCTAACTAAGCTTAATTCTGAAGGTAAATGGAAAGACTAAACACAAAGTAAGTGCTTGTAAGGGCAGAAGAAATTAGAGAAGGGTTTTTAACTTTGTTGGAATGGGAATTTCATGGTAACATTTACAAAATACTGGTGCCTATCCTTACTTTCAAATATTCTGATTTAATTTGGTGGCATGAATCTGGACATCTGGATTTTAAACTATCTTCTCAGTTTCAGCTTTTCTCATATTCTAATTGGAGCACAGTTTGGAAACTGTACCATTAGAGATTTCATTACTTAAGCACTATCTTTGCTGCAGTGGGGTCGTGGCTCATCTTTCCTTATCTCAGAGAGTGTCTGACTCTCCCAGAGTTGGAGAGTAGAACTCGAAAAAAATTTCTCAAGGGGCATCATCCATTTAAATTCACTCCTCTCTAAGGCTTTACCTAGCCTTTTCTCTACCCAGTCCACCAAATAATTTGACTTGGAAATGATTATGTGTTTTTTATTCCATGTTCATGAAGACATTGAATATTTGGATAAAATTGTATCTGTATTCAGTTCTCCCTATTTTGCTCTCCAAGCATAACTCAGCTAACCCTCTAAATTAAGTCATTTTAAATGTGAAATTTAAAACAAAATTAATATGCACATGTGTGTTGGCTGACCCATTGCAGACTTTCTTTTAAATGAATGAAGCTTTTAATGTGCTGCTGTTCCATATAATTAAGCACCTGTTGAGCCTCATAATCAATCTTTACTTTTCTCTAACAAGAACTGTTTGCAGCCAAAGTCCTCTGGTATTCACTTGATCAGGCCACTTGTGCAGGAGGGGCCTTCGAAACAGTGTGATAATCTCTACCCCTGAAGTCATTCAAGGAAATTCTTTCCCTAGTAGGTAAATAATAAATATGAATTAGATGGTGCATTGTAAAGGTCAGTTAGGTAGATATTTTAAATATGCCCACAATGCTTTTTAAAGGTAGTTCACCACCCCCTCCAGCTTCCACCATTCTGGTTGCTAATATGGGAAATTTAACGAATTCTGACATGCTATGCTAAAGTTTACTGCCAAAAAGAAAAGAGGGCAGGTTGCTAGGCAAATTAATACTATAAACATAGAAAAGTGACAGCCTGCTAGGGGAGTATGCTAACACATGGTTTTTAAGCACTCTAAGTGCACTTTGCATTCAAATGACCAATATGCTAATTACAGTCCTTATCTGTTTGTTCTAGGCCTTAAGAGTCTCTGCATCTCAGCTCACAGACCCCAACCAGCAGTTTGACTGCAGGATTTTAGAAATAATAACATGGCATTTCTTTAAACATATTTCCAAATTCAAGCTTCTTACAAATCAAGATTGGCCTTTCCCCCTTTCAGGGAATTAGTGAGGCTTAGCTGTGTTCACTATGGTGCCTTCCCCCACAAACCCTTGCAAACAAAGGCTCTAACTCTGACTGGAGCACAGCCTGTTGGGGAAAATTTCCATGGTAATTTGCGGATCTCGTTTGAAAGATGTGGGGGTGCCTTTGTAAATGGGATTGGTAGATGGCAGGGGGTAAAAGGGGTGCTTTCTCATTAATCTTGAGATTGTCTTTGACCCTTTTTAATTTTCACCACTCTTGTAAGGCCAGAAAGTACCCTTAACCCAAGGTTTTGTGACTGGAAGCAAATGTTCCCTAATTGTGTTAAGAAAGAGAAGTGGACACTGCACCATTCTCCCTTCAATCCCATGGAAAGAATCAGACATTGATCAGAACTGGATAAGGACTGACAGGCTAAGGATTTATTAGTCCTTTGGGACTCTGGATTTGTCACCAGGAAGAGTGGTGAAACTATACTCATATTTACACCACAAAGCCTTCCAAAGACTTTCTTTGCTTTCTTATATTTTTTGTGAATAAAATCTAAACTATCTAGAATGTTACACATGTCAGCCTCAAAAATAAATTTATGAAGTAGAGATGGTGACTCATGTTTTTAATCCTAGCTACTTAAGAGGTTCTTTTTTACTGTCTTTTCTAGCAAAAAAAAAATCACAAGATTTCATCTCAATTAATACAAGCTAGAGGCAGTGCTATGCACCTGTTATCCTTATGAGGATAACATCCTCATATCCTCATATTCTTATGAGGAAAGCATAAATAAGTTGATCACAGTCCAAGCTCACCCAGACATAAACATGAATTTTTATTCAAAAATTAACTAATTACTTATTTTTGTACCTGTGCTGGGGGTTAAACTCAGGTCCTGGGCACTTTCCCTTAGCTTTTTCAAGGTTGTTACTCTATCAGCTTGAGCCACAGATCCACTTCAAACTAAGAAAATTAAGCAGTTGGAGTGGTTGGGATAGGAGAAAACTGACAAAAGTTGATATCTATCAAGATATAACAGATTTGTTGAATGATAACTCCTTTGTACAACTACTTAAAAATAAAAGTATATATTTTTTAAAAAATAACAAAAAAATCCCACATAAATTAAACAAACAAAAAAAGAATCAGGGTTGTGACTCAAATAAATGGTAGTGTATGCTGATAAGCACAAGGTCTTGAGTTTAAATCCTACTACTGCCCAAAATTATTTTTATTTCACTTTTTTAGAAAGACCCTTGCCCCATAGGCTGATACCAGAATCTTCTCTCTACTAGGGCAATAATTTCTGAACACAACAGATGAATTCTTGTAAAAAAAAATTTAGGAACATAGTCTCAGTGTGTTCTTTCTGTGTACCATTCTTCCTTCCAAGTACTTCTTTCAGGTACTAAGAGACAAAATGAGTTAAAATTCCTGTCCCTTTCCTTCCCTTCCTGTGTCTGGGAAGGGAGTAATCTGATGGATTATTTTCTGAATTATTTTAGAGATTTCATTTGTTATTTCCTCCAGGCATCTATGTACTTTGGAGGAACTTCTGGAGTCAACAACAATGCTTGAATCAAAAGAACAAATTGTACAAGTGAAAATGTAGATATTACTTCTGGTATTTGGGAAGACGATGAAATACGGACAGTTGTAATGGAGAAAAATTTGAAAACGGCAGTGTGAAAGAGTCCCTTTTACTCCTTGGCCAAAGCAAAAAGATCTTTAGTTTAAGTCCAGAATTGATTACACTGAGTTCCATCATGCCTGACTGGGTATACAGGAGTCCCTGTCTCAAAAAACAAAAAAAAAAAACAAAACAAAAACCTGCTAGATTTTTAGTCATAGTCCATCCAAGCCATGTTTTTATTCATTCTTACTATCTTTTCAGAGGCAGATTTCTACATTCATACACACACAAGGAAGATTTCATCAACTCCAAAAGCTTAAACACAAAACCATGGCTTTGATTAAACAGAAATTTTAAAAATTATTTCACATAGCTCATGACCCTAGTTTCTAGGTAATTATAATCCAGCCATATTAGTAGTCCATACAAGTCTATGCCTCAAAGCATTTTTCTTTGCTGTCATGAATTTTTATGCCTTCCTTCATAGATAGCTAAAGATGTCAGGGATTGGAACAAATCTTATGGTTATTTTAGCCAAACTCTGGGCCATTCTTGACTAAAACATCCTAGCTTAATTGAAAATCTGGTTTATGTTCTGGAGATTTTGATTGCCTATGATGTGAAGCTTTCCTTTAAATAGCACCATTACTTTAAACCACATTCTCTTTCTTTTGTATTAGTGCATATTAACTGTACAAAACAGTGGGATTCATTTGGAATTTTCATACATGTATATAAAAGTAACCCTTTAGATCCAAGCCACACTTATCCCTTTCTCCTTTCTGATGGTCTCCTTCTAATTGATTCCTTTATAGTCAATCCCCTTGGTTTTAAAATAATATCTAAAAATAATTTAGCAATTGAAGATAGGTTGGGTTCTTTGTGCAACTTTGGGGAAACCTGTTTGTTTGTACTAAAAATAAAAAAAAAATTACAAGAGATTCTCTCCCTGGCCCATTTTGGTTGGATGTAAAATTCAAAGCTGTTCCAATATCACTTCAGAAAAATGGGCCCGACCATTTGCTTGATAGGTTATTAGCAAAGGTGTAAAGAAAGGGGAAGCAATTTGTCAAATAATTTACCGTGCCAAAAGACACAAACAAATGAATGCACAAAGAAAAGTCCCTTAAAACCCTGCACATTCTCCTGAGTTGGCAAAGGGAACTTTGTAAATGAGAAAGATAAATAAAGTACAGAAAGACTTTGAGGCTAGAGGACTCAGCTGCCAGCCAAGGTAGTTTGAGTGTGAAGCATTCTCAAGCTTGACACTAGTACTATCAGTTACTCTGCTCAATTACAAAACAATCTGCTACCATCCCTCCACATGACACAAGGAAGACAGCCTCAAGGAAGAAACCTGAAGGAGATAACAATATCTGATACACAGAGGGTGAAATATGAAAATCAATAAAGACAGAGGACACAGAGGATCTGCAGTGTGTACGGGAAGCTGTCGTATAATTACAGCTAAACATTCATAGCTGGGCTTAGTTTCATTTCATTTCCCTTCATTTTATTTACTACTCAGACTTTGGCAAAAGCCACAAGAAAAAACTCATTAAATTCAGTGACTCATTGATCTATTTAACACCTTAGTACAGATACAACTTAGGAAGCAATGGGAATGTCCATGTGAGAATTACTGGATGGACATTATGCCTTATCACATGACCTCCAGGGATATTGCTATTCTCCAGTGAGATTTTTGAATACTAACCTCAAGAAATGCAAGTTGGAACTGGTGCTTCATATCTGAAATTTCAGTACTTAGAAGGCTGAGGAAGGAGAATTCTATGAGTATGAGCTCAGAGGCTGAAGAAACAACAAATTAAACATTCTAAGAGCCATTTGTTGCCTATCTAATCTCTAGCAACTTAATATCCAGAACTTTCCTTGGAAATGTTTGAACCTCTATAAACTATTAGGTCTTAAATTTCCCCAGGCAATACCTGACATTGATTATGAATGTGATTATATGCACTTTAATAACATACATGTCATGGACCTTTACCACTACCCCACACTCTGCATAACAATACCCATTAAGGTGTCTGCTAGTTATTTCTAAGAGTCATTTCAATAGAAAGACTTGGAAAACATCACATTAAGTGAAGTAAGCCAGAGCCAAAGAAACATAGGCTCCATGGTTTCCTTCATCTGTAATAATTAGTACCCATCCAGGGCTCTCCTAGCAAAGGATCACAGTAGCTCAAAATCTATATACATATGGTGATAAAAGATGAGACTAAATGAAATGAACTCTAGTATATGGAAAAAAGAGGTTTATCTTTGTGATTGTTGTTTCTGATGTACTATGTTATTTCTTTCCAACCCTTCTCTCCCTTATGGTTAATCTCATGTGGTTATTGTATCTGATTTTGTTAACTTGTATATTATATATACATTTATTTGTTTATTTGAAATATGTAAGAGAAGGGGGAAAACAAGATGATTGGGAGGGGGTGAAGGGTGAGACATGGACAAAAACATGTGAAGGGGTATGAATGTAATGCCCCCACAACCTGATGAATGTAACTGTAACACCTCTGAACATTAGTCAGACAATCAAATCTTAAAAAAGAAAAAAAGAATAGTCCTTTCAAGTTGTTCTTCTTTTATATTCCCCTAATAAATGTCAACTGCCAATACATTCATTCAATTAAGCTTTCTTAGTCAAAGGCACTTTGCTTAGTAGCTAGGGATTCAGGTGGTGAGAATCCAGGGGGTAAAAAATACCTTTTCTTAGAGAGCTTATATGTGCTATTAAATTCAGTTTGCTAGTATTTTAGTGGAATATTTTTGCATGTATGTTTACTACAGATATTTGTCTCACAGAATAAGTTTAGGAGTATTTCTGTTTCAAAATTTTAGAAGAATTAAACAAGTATTACTTCTATACATGTTGACAGCATTCAGCAGTAGGCAATCCTATTTCAGGTTTTGTTTATGAGAGATCTGGTTTCTCATTCATTCCTCTTAATCATTATTATTCTTTTCAAATTTTCAATTTCTTCCTGATTTAGTCTTTGTAGGTTGTATGTGCTTATGATTTTATTTATTTATAGTCTCTTATGTTCTGTTCTTTTTTGATTACACCACTTGTCTTCTTTTACTTCTGATTCTTGTAATATAGTCTCTCTTTTTTCTTAACTTACCTAAAGGTGTGTATAATTTTTGTTTCAAAAATCAACTCTTCAGTTATTTTGGTCTTGTATAACATTCTTCTTATCTCCATTTCATTTATTTCTGCTGTAATATTTACTGTTTCCTTCCATCTACTAACTTTGAACTCAGTGTATTCATCTTTTACTGGTTTCCTGAGGTGTAATGTTAGGTTAGTTGTTTGATATACTTTTTTATGTAGGAATTTACTGTTATTAGTTCAACTGTAAGGCTTGTTTTTGTTGTATCCAATAACTTGGGCTATGTTATAGGTCACTTTTATCTGATGGAGCTTATATTTATAATCAAGAAATGATATGGTGGTCACTGCCTCACTCCAGGAGTTCAATTGGTGCTTCTAACCACAGGAACTTTTGAGGCCTGGGCTGGAAGCAAGAACTAAATGCTACTGGTTTCACTTCTGGTGGATTTGCCTGAAGCTATTAATAGACCTACTCAGGTAAATTTAAATGTCCTTACAGTTCTTTGACATATTTTCCTACGTGGACATTGAAAACATATAAAAGCTCTGCCCTGTCTGTCAATGAGACTGTATGAGAAGAACAGCTTCACTTTCTTCCCGCAACACCATCTCCCCAAGCTAACCAGGACTCCACTGCCCTGCCTCACACTTTGTCTTAGTTCCTATGCTTGGAGAACAAGCACCAGACTGTCCTCAGAATTTTCTCTTCCATCTCCGTGATTCTATTTTTCTGACAGCCCTTCTTTTTTTTTTTTTTTTTGAGACCCACCAGCTTCTTTTTTTTTTTTTTGGCCCCCTTCTCTTTCTGGCCCCGCTCGCTCCGGCCCCGCTCGCTCCGGCCCCTTCTCGCTCCGGCCCCTTCTCGCTCTGGCCCCGCTCGCTCCCGCACGCTCCGGCCCCGCTCGCTCCGGCCACCACTCGGTTGGGCTCCGCTTGCTTGCTTTCGCTCTCTGTCGCTTGTTGCAGTCTCGTCTCTGCCACTTCCGGCTTGGTTGTGTCTCGTCTCTGCCACTTCCGGCTTGGTTGTGTATGTGGGATACCGAGGAATCGAACCCGGGTCTTTGTGCATGCTAGGCAAGCACTTTAACCGCTAGGCCAAACTCCCGGGCCCCAGCCCTTCTTTCTACTGACTGTTTTACCACCTACAGTTGATATCAAGTGAATAGTTTCGGAGGGTTTTCACAGAAAAAGAGATAGCAAGATGTAGGTGTCAATGAGAACCATGCTATACATAATGGGAAGCATATAATCCCCAAATAATCTTCTGTGTTTTTGTATAAGTCTGTAATCCATTGTCAACAATTTCAAATTCCAGAAAGCTTTGAAAGCCAGTTTTTAAAATTCATTCCACACACACAGTTCAATGTTAATACTCATATTTTATGTTTCACAAATAGTGATGTGATCAATTACTGAGTACTATCTCAAAGCCCACTGAAATTACTGTTGAATATGCACTGTTAAAAAGTTTTAAATATCTGAATTGTGAAGCTTCTTTGGTACTAAGGCTTTTAGATAACAGCCTGGGAAATGATTTCTATTCCAATTACAGATAAGAAAATTTACATTCAGCCAGGGCCAGACAGCTAGCAAGTAGTGACGCTTAAATTAGAATCAAGATCTTTCTGACTGGATCCGTTGCAGAATCTAGTAGATGAACTTGGGTGGGTGATTAGGTAGGAGGCAGGGTATACGATCAGAGACTGACATCAAAGAAAGGTTGAAACTATGTAATCAGAACACACCAAGAAATACTGCCTTGTAAAATGTGTCTCTTTAGCTGCTTTCATAATACCTTTACAGTTCTATCTTCAAACGAAATTATTTTCTGAGGTTGTTTTAGTACTGCTTTTAGAAAACTGATAAAGATCTGGATGCAATGGCTCACGCCTGTAATCTTAGCTACTTGGAAGGCTGAGATCTGAGGATCATGGTTCAAAGCCAGCCCAGGCACTAAAGAACATGAGCCTCATCTCCAATTAACTACTAGAAAACAAAAAGTGGTGCTGTGCCTTGGGCATGGCAGTAGCCTTGAGCTGAAGAGCTCATGGACAGCACCTGGGCCCAGAGTTCAAGCCCCACGACCAACAAAAAAAGTAAAAGAAAAGAAAGAAAGAAAACTGGCAAAGAGAAAATGGGAAAAATTCAAAGACAGACTATGTAAGGAGTCATATAGTATTTACTTTTCTACTCTCTGCCTAGGATATGTAAACTTGATTTCGTAACTTGAGAGTTTGATGGGGTGAGAACGATGGAGGCAGTGACACTGATAAGATTCATTGCAGTTATAAATCGACATATTGAATTAAAGTCCCTTTGTTTAACTACTTAAGGATAATTTAATTTAAATTGTATAATTTCATCAGAATAAACTACCGATGTGATCAAATAATTCATTGCTCAAAAATGTGAACAAAATGGTGGGACAAAGGACAAAAGGCAAACCAATGCAATGATACTCAAAAGACAATATATTAGAAATTAACTTTACAACTTAGGGAGGGCAAGTGGGAAAAAATGAGGGAGAGCATAATAATGTTCAACAACAAATATACTCATGTTACATATGTAACTGTAACCCCTCTGTTCATCAACTTGACAATAAAGTTAGAAAATGGGACCGCTTCCTGGAACATTTCTAGCACTTTCAAAACCATCATTGAAATCTGTACTACTTTTGATAAGCTAGTAGGAAATTAAAAAGTGCTTATATTATTTTGAAATAATCTTATAATAACCATGAGATGCAATTAGAAAGTTAGGTAGTGATCATGATGATGATGGTGGTGGTGGAGATATAAGAAATGAATTAAATCACTACATTGTGGTAGGCATTCTATGGATTTGGGGATTATGTCAATATTCACCACAAACCTGTGAAGCATATGATCTTAATATCTCATTAAAGGTGACAAAGCTGAGGCACTGAATGCTTGAAGTGGTATGCCCAGAGCAACACAGCTAGTTAATTTACGATTCCCTACTAAAGTAAGATTTTAAAATGCATTTCTTTCTGTTTCCAAAGAACAGTACAGTACGACCTCCCTGTACTAGTGTTGTGAATGCTGCCTGTGAGAATTTTGATAAAAAGCAATTTTCACATCCAGTTAATTGGTATAAACTTACAACAGGCCATCTCATTATATCAGATCACTTTGATAGATTTAAAAAACTCAACATGGAAGCAGCATTAACCATGAGAGTGTCTTGATATCTATGTATGCTCTATGAAGTATTGGTGGAAAGAATATTTTAATACTGCATCAAAGAGCTGGAAACATGACAGGTTGAATGTGAAAAAACCACATGCAGCTCCAGTGCCTTGGGAAAGTATCACTTCATTAAAGGATACAACAATTCTCTACAGGCAAACTGGAGTGAGTCAGATCTGCCCTCAATTATGGGAGATGGAAGTGAAAAATTCTCCCCACCAGAGACACAGCATGTAACAACACAGTTGAACTCTTTGGGGAACACCATCAGATCAAAGCAATGATGAAGACATGATATAGAAGAATGCACTAAATACAAACAGGGGGCAGACTCAAGAGTGATGTTTGCAAATGAATGCTGGTGTACAGAATGGCAAGACATTCTGTGGGCCTCAGTTGTCTTGCCTGTGAACTGGGAATAAAAACAGCATCATTTGCTGAAGAAAGAGACTATAGTAGATCATTTGAGTTCCAAGTTCTAGGATTCATTTGAAAGAGCTATTTGCCCTGTATAGTGATTATTTCCATTAGCTTAATAGTAGAGTCCACTATTCTTAGACTCAAAACAAGTCTCATTCCTTCCTCTGTTTAATCCTAAAAAATAAAACTTTCCTGTTGTAAAGGAATTGCAAAGTTTTTTCAGTATCAATTATGGCTCAAACTCAGAAATGCAAGTTTTCTTTATACGAGATATATCTTGGCTTCAACCATTTGACACCACAGAGTAGTACAAACCAACCTGGAAGCTCACAGAGATCACATTTGACATGTTTTGTCTATATACATGATCAAAGTTAGCTGTACAACAGATCTGGCTTGGTGTGACCACTGGGATCTGAGGTAAAGGTCTTGTTTTTGTCTCAGAATCCTGTAGCCACTTAATGCAAAAGTTTTGTAATGGCTTCAATGGAAAGAAAGTTGACCATAATAAAGAAAGGCCCAGGGCCAGGAGTTTGGCCTAGCGGTAGAGAGCTTGCCTTGCATACACAAGACCCAGGTTCAATTCCTCCGTACCACATACACAGGGAAAAATGCTGGAGTGGTGTTGTCTAAGGGCAGTGCTCAGGCCTAGAGCTCAAGCCCCGGAATGGCAAAAATAAATAAATGAATAAATAAATAATTAAATAAATAAAAGAAACATCCAATAGTTCATCTGGCAAGGTAGTTAGTAGAACACAATGCTAGGTCCCAATTTTTTCTGCACTTTTAATAATAGAGAAGAAAAAGACAATTAGATTCAGTCTGAAAAACAGTACAATTAAGGGTCATCAAAGAAGCAAGGACATCAAAAACAATGGATGTAGGCATGAAAATTAAACTCTAGCTCCAGCCCTATTCATCTGGAATACAAACTAAACCTCACCATTTTCTGGTTGCCTGGGTGAGGCAGCAGTGGCAAGACTGACAGTAGCAGCAGGTGACAGTAGAGACCATGAAAGGAGTCAGAGGAAGCTCTTGTTCTGAAATATGGTTTACTTACCAGTGCTACAATGTGTTGAGACTTTATTCTTCTAGATATGCTACAAAGAAGGTATAACACTTACCCACACCATGAAGGAAGAGAAATATGAATTGTGTTTTCTGTTCATTGTACTTTGCAAAGAATATATGACTACATGGTAATTTGTACTATTATGCATGTACTGCTTGCTTATCTCTTTCTTTAGGGATATGATGGGTTTGCAGAACACAAAGGTATGGACCAGAAGAAAAATTAATCAGAATGCTTCATATGTGTGGATTAAATTGTTTATCTAGAATGGTTTCTCTCCAGGACTTCCGGAATATCACTTGACCCATGGGAACAGTTAGCCAGGAATTTGAAAGGTGGCTACAAGTTTCTAGAATTAAATGAGTCAATATGTTATATTTTGCCTGGAAAAAGAAGACTCCTAAGACAAGTAGCTTGTCTCCAACTGTGAGAAGGGCCCTGCAGGAAAGAAGCTACCTCTCTTTAACAGACACTGACCTTTCGGTGCTGACATTCAGTCTCCTTCCTTTCATCTCCAAACGCTTGTATTGAAATGGTGCTGAATACAAAATCTCCAACCTTACACTGCCTCCAGATTGCAACACACATGGGACAGACTATTACTGTTTATATTGATTGAGACAACAGACTCAGGAATCAGTCATGTGGAACTCAAATACAATTAGAAATCAGCAATAAAAAGACACTGAACTATGCCACTCTCATCACCCACACCCAATCCAATGTATAGCCACGAATATAAAACACAAACACATCTAGATAACTCTTGAACTAATAGATAGGAATTTAAATTGATATTGCAAATGTTTTGGTACTGAATGGTAATGAGAGCAGTGCATATCAAAGTCTGTTATATGTAGGCAAAGCCATATTCACTGAAAAACCATATGGCCTGAAACTTGTTTATTAGAAAATAAAAAACAAATGGAAAATAAATGAATTAAGCTATCAGATACAGAAGTTCAATAAAATAAACCTATGGGAAGTAACTGCAAAAAGACTGAGGAAGGTAAAAACCTAAAGTGGTGAAACAAACCACAAAACAAAGACCAGAAAAGAGTCCATTAGGTTCTTTTTGTTTTTGTTTTATCTATTCCTGGGCCTTGAATTCTGGGCCAGGGTGCTGTCCCTGAGCCCCCTTTCTTCAAGGCTAGCACTCTACCATTTGAGCCACAGTGCTACTTTTCACAATTTTTAGTAGTTTATCAGGGATAAGAATTTCATGGCCAGGAGTTTGGCTTAGTAGTAGAGTGCTTGCCTAGCATAAACAAAGCCCTAGGTTTGATTCCTTGGTACCACATACATAGAAAAAGCCAGAAGTGCTGCTGTGGCTCAAGTGGTAGAGCTCTAGCCTAAAGCTTAAGAACAGTACTCAGGCCCTGAGTTCAAGCCACAGAACTGGCAAAAAAAGGAGTCTCATGGATTTTCCTGCCTGGGTTGGCTTTGAACCACTATCCTCAAAATTCAGCTTCTTGGTTAGCAAGAATTACAGTTGTAAGCCACTGATGCTCTGCTAGTCCACTAGTATTTTGTCACATTCATAGAATAAAGGAGAAAACTCCACTTAGTTGTCTCCATAGATAAAGAAAAATCATCTGATAAGGCCTCCATTTATATCTAAAAAATTTTTAAAAATCAAGACTGGGAGTTTGGCCTAGTGGTAGAGTTCTTGCCTAGCATGCATGAAGACCCAGTTTTAATTCCTCAGTATCACATACATGAAAAAAGCCAGAAGTAGTGCTGCGGCTCAAGTAGTAGAGCTCTAGCCTTGAGAAAGTCCAAGGATATTCCTCAGGCCCTATGCTCAAGCACGGGACTGGCAAAAAAATTCAAAACTCATAAATAGAAGGAAGTTTGCTCAACTTAATAAGGAATGTCTATGATACCTCACCCTCCAACTAACATAATAATGAAAAACCAAAAGCCTTCCCTTAAGTTCCCACACAAAACACAGTTATCTGTTTTTATCACTCCTATTTAATATCATACTATATGTGTATACATTAATATATAGTTTATATGATTCATAGAAAAACTCAAAGAATAAAACTGTTAAAACAACCAACAATTCAGAAGACGTAGAATTCAAGATCAATATAAAATAATTACATTTCTGTGAATTATCAATGAATATTTTGACAAATTAGGAAATCATTTTCACTTAAAATAGTGTCAAAAAGAATAAAATGGTTATGAGTAACTTTAACTACAGCAGTAAAACTATTGTATTTTGAAATTTATAAAACGATATTGAAAGAAATTAAAAGAATATCAGAAGAACGATGTGCTCATGTACAATCTTGTACAAGTTTTTTTGTGTGGACATATGTTTGCATTTCTTCTGGGTACAGGTAAGCTGTTCTCTACAGTAATTGTAACATTTATATTACCAACAGCAATTTGTGGGTATTAACAACTGGTCCAGATACTGACCAACACTGATTTTCCATTTTTAAAATTTTCCCATCCTTGTGGGAATATATGTTTAAAAAAACTTACCTGCCCTACTGTTCAATGAAAAGTGTATTTTCTGACAATTTGTAAATGGTCCTTGAAGAAATGCAAACATATGTCCACACAAAAAACTTGTACAAGATTGTTTATAACAGCATTAGTCATAAAAACCAAAAAAGTAAAACAGCTAACCAAAATGTCAATCAAGTGATGCATAAATAACCAAATGTGGTATATCTATTGGACTATTATTCAGCCATAAAATGAATAAAGTACTGATAAATAATACATTATGAATGAATTTTAACAACATTTTGGCGAAGCAAAGGAAGTTAGACATTAAAGGTCTCACGTGGCATGATTCAACTTCTAGGAAATATCCATGTCACTCTGATACAGGGAGGCAGAAAGCTGATTAGGGACTGACCAGGGATGTCTGGGACTAGTGGTAGAGGAGAATAAGGAGTGTCGATTTACAGGTATGCAACTTCTTTATCGGGTGCTGAAAATGTTCAGAATTGTATAGTAATGAACATTGCGTGGACTACTAATATATTTACTATATTAACAACTACTGCCTGTTGATGTAAAAAATCAGTGTTAATCTTTTAATTAAAAAAAACCACTGCCCCATATGGTGGTGCATATCTGTAACCCTAATGATGAGGAGCCTGAGATAGGAGATCGATCATTCCAGAAGGTCCTGGGCTACATAGCAAAGCTTTGCCCCCAAAATCAATCCCACTAAATTGTTTCCATTTCAAATAGTGAATTTTGGTATCTTAATTATATCTTGATAAAATATGCAATTAGTTAAATGACACTGGATCCTACTTGTCAAAATAAACTATTAAAAAAGGCATTTTGTGATATCTGGAGAAATTTGCATGTGAAAACTACATATTAGATGAAATAAGTATTAAAAACTATTACTAATTTTTATATCAAAATATATTGTATGAAAAAAATTGCATTGGTATAGAAAAATGTTTATTTTTTTTAAATTTTGGTTTCTTTGTCGTGCCAGTCCTGGGGTTTGAACTCAGGGCCTGGACACCACCCTTGGACTTTATTTTGCTCAAGGCTAGCACTCTGCCATTTGAGCAAGAGTGCCACTTCTGGCTTTTTCTATGTATGTTGTACTGGGAATCAAACCCAAGGCTTCATGCATGCTAGGTAAGCACTCTACTACTAGGCCAAACTCCCAGCCACTTATTTATTTGTTTGATTGTTTGATTGTTTATTTATTTAGTGGGTCATGGAGCTTGAACTCCTCTGGGGCACTGTCCCTGAACTCTTCAGCTCAAGGCTACCTCCCTACCCCTTGGCCTGGGCATTGTCCCTGAGCTCTTCAACTGAAGCCTACCGCCCTACCCTTGGGCAACAGCCTGCTTCCCCATTTTCTAGAAGTTAATTTGAGATTAGTGTCACAGGTCCTTTTTGCACTGGCTGTCTTTGAGCCATGATCCTCAGATCTCAGCCTCCTTAGTAGCTAGGATTATAGGCATGAGCCACCATCCCTGTTTTTTTGTTTTTTGTTTTGGTTTGTTTTTAGGAGATACTTGCCAATCGATTTACAGGTCAAGAGTCCTAATAGTTACATTGAATGACTCAGCAAAAATGTTATAAGAGGGCCCAGAGTTTGGCCTAGTGGTAGGGTGCTTGCCTAGCATGCATGAAGACCTGGGTTCAATTCCTTGGTACCAACTACATACACAGAAAAAGCTGGAAGTGGTGATGTGGCTCAAGTGATAGAGCTCTAGCCTTGAGAAAGCCCGAGGTCAGTGCTTGTTCCCTGAGTGCAAGCCCCAAGATTGGCCAAAAAAAGATGTTATGAGATGATTAGATGAAAGGTACATAAATAGATCAAACAGACATGGAAATAATTAACAATTTTTGGATCTAGATGGCAATTATATGGATATTCATTGTAAATAACACATTTTATGCTTGACCCTTTTCAAAATAAAAGCTCAAAAATGGAGGAAACATATTCCTACATAATTTATTTTATTTTTTTCATATATTTTTATTGTAATTAATAGAAGGGTTACATGATATTTGCCAGACAGATGGTGCATTAATTCCCATACATTGATACCCTTTCACATGTCTTGGTCTACATAGTTTAATTGAACTTAAAATTGGCACAAACCACATAGGTGTACAGTTTTCCTGTATTTATAAACACGGAGGGGCATTCATTAGGATCTAGCAATTCCCATTGTTGTTATCTACCAGAGAGGATCTGCAGCTCAATTAAACATGGAGACATACAATAGTCTTTCATGGAAGCACTGTTTGCAATAATAGAACATTAGAAATAATGAAAATGTCCACTAATAAGGGAATAATCACATAAATTGAGATCATCCATAATATATCATGCTATGCAGCAATTTGCATAAATGAACTAGGTCTAAATTACATGAGGAGAGCTTTAAGACTGTGTCTAGGGAAAGCAAATGGCAGAACATAGACAGGTTAGCATATATATTTAAAAAAATATAAACCGCATACAAAAGTTATAGAAAAGGGTCTTAGAATACACTAAATGAATTACTTTCAAAACTTGAGAGGAAGGCTGGGAGCAAGACCTAGTGGTAGAGTGCTTGCCTAGCATGCATGAAGCCCTGGTTTCAATTCCTTGCTACCACATGCATAGAAAAGGCTGCAAGTGGTGCTGTGGCTCAAGTGGTAGAGCTCTACCCTTGAGAAAGCCCAAGGACAGTGCTCAGGCCTTCATCCCTGTAAGAGGGTAAAAGAATGGAAGGACAAAAAGGCAAATGTGGTAATGGGATGGGAAGTGATGGAAGAAAGGAAAGGAATGGGGAAAGTGGTGAGGAATGTGAGGAATGGAGCACTATCTCCTAACTGTTTCTAGGTTGTCTCATAAAGTGGAGAATATGTCTACCGGCTCTAGACATCAAAATAGCTCTTTCAAGACTGCTTGATCTGCTCAGAAATTGTGTCAAGTTATGTAGGCTGATGCTTTTTCCTGGCTATAATGAGTAGCTGTATGTGTGATGGTCTGGTCAGCTTTGACAGTTGATAGGGACCCTGCTCCAGTTAGAAATTCACTCATGCCATAAGAAGTGGTATAGTTCTTCGCTAAGCACTATTTTCCTAAGTGGTTTCATTTGTCTCTCAAGGCTAGAAATTTTTCTTTTGGGTTAGAGGTATCATAGAGCCAGCTCCATTAAGGCCACTAAAAGTGCTAGAAATAGGGGCCAGGAGTTTGACCTAGTGATAGAGTGCTTGCTTATCAGGCACGAAGACCCGGGTTAGATTCCTTGGTACCATATACATAGAAAAAAGCCGGAAGTGGTGCTGTGGCTCAAATGGTAGACTCTAGCCCTTAGAAAGCCCAAGGATAGTTCACCCTGAGTTCAAGGTCCAGGACTAGCAATAAAGTGTTGGAAATAGTATTGTTGGGGCTAGGAGTTTGATCTAGTGGTAGCTCTTGCCTAGTATGCATGAAGCCCTGGGTTTGATCCCTTGGTACCACGTATAAAAAAAGGCAGCAGTGGTAGTATGGATCAAGTGGTAAAGTGCTAGCCTTGAGAAAGCTAATGGACATTGTCCAGATCCTGAGTTCAAGCCCCAGGATTAGCAAAATATAATATTGTGGATATTGGTTTCAGGCCTTACCTTATGTTCCACAAAGAGTTTATATAGGACCCTAATTAAAGTCTAGTACATCATATACTGGGTAGAGTTGGATCTGATAATATTTTGTATCTATTTGCAAAGACAGGGACAAGTTTTGTGTACCTACCATCCTGAGTCATTTCTTCATGGTGTGGCAGTACATGCTGGCTAGATTATGGGTTGACCAGGCTTGGGAGCAGTAGTTAATAGAAGATGAACTTAATAAATGAGGAGTTTGTGTGTTCAAATTTGGTATGTGATGTGCATAGGTAGGTAAGTATCTGTAGAATTACTTTATGAAGACTTTGGTTCAGATTCCTTGGAACCTCAAAGTATAAGGAGTAGTTGTGAATGTCAGTGGTTAAAACATAACATATATCAAGTATTGATGTCTTTCCTGATTTGGAACAATTTTACCTAGTGGCAAAACTCTGTGATGGTCTTGTAGACATGTATAATGCTTGGTGGAGTGGTTTCAAGTAAGAATGATATTCAACCTATTTACCAACAGTTTCTGAATTGCAATGCTGTTTGGGGAGAATTTAAGGCAGCTGGGGTGACCATGGGTAGATAAGAGGACAAATCAGGAAAATGATTCTAAATAGGTAGGAAAGTATTTCAATGGTGTTATACCTGAAATGGTGAGTACATTCAGGATGAATGTTACTGCTGGCTATAGGATTACTATACTAGACAAGAGTTGACTAAGGGTGTGAGAAATTTTAGATAGTAGCAGATGGCTAGCTTATAGCATGTGGAGTAACAAAGAGGACAGGGCCAAAATAGGGCCTTTGGAAGCCCTAGTTACTACAAAGATTTTGACCTTTGCCCTCTTCTCTGTAATTTCAATGGTCAATTCTAAATCATACCACAGATGTAAAACATAACACAATAAAGTTCTGGTTTTCCTCATCATAACTACTTCAAGCTTCCTAAATATCAAATATTTGGTTAGTGCCCCTGCAGTGGTATGGTCTAGGGATATGCTCATTTGGCTTTCTGAAGAATGAAATACTGATGGGTGTCTCTGGAATGTGGATTCCCTACCCATATAGTGAAATGTGGACCATAATCTGTGAGTGAAGTGTCTTTTTGTGGAAACAAAATTGTTGTGTAAGCCCAGATGAATATGAGAGCTGCTGGGTCCAGACACACAATGGACCAGCAAAAGGAAACCCTCTGAGCCTTTATCCTCTGGGGGTGGTGGCTGATGGTGAGAACTGATTTCGTCATGTACATAGTGGTTGCATAGTAAGGGATGGGGTAAGATCAACTTCACTGTGTTGGAAAGGTCGGTGAGAGCTCCAATCTGAGGGACTGTCAGAGTAAAAAGAGGCCATGGAACAGATGGGATCACTTCTACACTATTGGTGGGAGTGAAAACTCATTCAACCACTATGCAAAGCAATATGGTGGATCCTCAAAACACTGATCATAGAGTTCCCCTATGACCCAGCAATTCCACTACTTGGCATTTACCCAATCGTTCAGAAACAAGGACACACTAAAGCAACTAGCACAACAATGTTCATTGCAGCACTATTTACCTTAGCAATGATATGGAACCAACACAGATGTCCCTCAATAGATGAGTGGATCAACAAGATGTGGTATTTATACACAATGGAATTCTATGCTGCCATCAGAAAGAACAACATCACCCCATTTATAAGGAAATGGAAAGACTTGGAAAAAGTCATATTAAGTGAAATAAGCCAGACCCAAAGGAACATAGGCTCAATGGTTTCCCTCATTTGTAATAATTAGTACAAAATTGGACTCTCCTAGCAGAGGTTTACAATAGGGTAAAACCTAGTTACATAAGGCCATATAGGATGAGACTAAATTAGAGGACCTCCAGGACGTAGAAAGAAGAGCTATATAATGAGTGAATGTTGGTCATAACGTACTATGCTTTTTCTCATCTCTTCTGTTGTCCCTTGGTTATTCTCATATTGTTACAGTATCTTACCCTGTAATCTGGTATATTGTATATATGTTCATTTGTTTGTTTGAAATACAAAAGAGAAGGGGGGAAACAAGATGAGGGGAGAGGGAGGGTGTGGGGAATGGGAACAAAAACATGAGAAGGGGTATCCATGTGTATGAAGTAATGCTCCTTCTATCTGGAGAATATAACTTTAACCCCTCTATTAATTACTATAAAAATATGAAAAAGAGGCCATGGAGATCAATGTAAGGCCCTATAATTTCAAAAGACCCTCTAGTATGAAGTAGACTAATCTCAGTAGATAGTGAGGTATGGGAAGATATTAAAAAAATCAAAACTCCACTCCACACAGTTGGTATATGGTTTCTTATAGAAACAAACACTGCCTGTTGGTGTCTGGACCATGGAAAATACCAGTTGGACTGCCTTAGGATATTCACTGTGGTAGTATGGACCTTGGCCTAAAATGGTGCTGTCTTACCCGTCATGTTTGATGAGTAAGAGCACAGAAGGATTGAGTCAAGGAAAGAGAAAAAGACTTAGGGCTGTATGGTGCTTTCCAGTGTTAAGAGGGCCTATATCAAATGGGAGCTATCCAGTGGATATAGCTTGGTCCTAAATATCAGTCTTGACAAGATCCTGTCAGTTCATCTATCTATCTATCTATCTATCTATCTATCTATCTATCTATCTGTCTGTCTGTCTGTCTGTCTGTCTGTCTGTCTGTCTGTCTGTCTGTCTGTCTGTCTATCTATCTATCTATCTATCTATCTATCTACCTATCTACCTACTTCAAAAGTGCCTGGGTCGGGCCAGGAGTGTGGACTAGTGGTAGAATGCTTGCCTCGTATGCACGAAGCCCTGGGTTCGATTCCTCAGTACCACATTCACAGAAAAAGCCAGAAGTGGTATTGTGGCTCAAGTGGTAAGAGTGCTAGCATTGAGAAAGCCCAAGGACAGTGACCAGGCCCTGATATCAAGCCCCAGGACTGGCAAAAAGCACCTAGTTTCAAAATTGATCATTGAGGAAAAACCAGACAATTATAAGGTAAAGGCAACTAGTACTCTAAAAAAGTTGTCAATTGTCACTTACTCAATGCCTGCACCTTTCTGATATGTAATGGCAGTATAGGTAAATTAGAAGAAATGTGTTGACAGGAATCCGTTCTTGGAACCACACAGGCTTCTATAATCTTCAATTCTCCATGCATAGTAGCAGACATTGGTAGGTAGCTGATGAGGAACACTGGGAATTTCCAGGTTTAGAATATTTTGTGGCCTCAAATATATTACCTATGAGCCAGTGATGGAAATAGATTCTTCATCATCTCACAAGTGCACTTTACACTAACTATATTTACCTGGAGACTGTCTATATTCTAACTTCAGAGTTTCTTCCTGAAGAAAATATATAAAAAGGTCCTGTATCAGATATTTTCCGTACGGGGATATTTTCCTCACATGTCAAATATCTCAAGAGAATATAAGCATATGAAGAGAATCATGCAAATGAAATAACTTTGGCATACACAAATCCAAAATTTCTACAGTAAAAGCCACCTCCATCTGTTCATAGTTAATACAAATATAATATGGTATATTATTTAGTACTAGTTGCACAGTACATCACAATACACTTAACCTTGGGCTTTTCTCAGGTAAAAAGAGGGAGCAAGAAAAAAAATTTTAAAAAGGGAGCAAGAATTGTTATGATGCCCTTCCCTTCACAAAAGGAAGTTGACTTTTATAAAAATTTCCATTTCATTGCCAATGTGTCAGCAAGGCTAAGACTTCATAAAACTAGGACTTAAAAAAAGAGAACAAGGGACACAAGGCAATATTTTGGTGGATAGTTCAGGCTCTGGGGTTAGAGAGCCTTCTTTCAAATCCTATAGACATCTATTAACAGCCATATAACCGGGAGAATTCAGTCACTAACTTGAGCTTCAGCTTCATCATTTGGTGATTATGGATAATGGTAATGAAACCAAACTTCAGGAAATTACTGTTAAAATTAAAGAGTTGCAAGGTAATGTTACTTATCAGTATTATCTATACCATGACTTAGGTGCAGTAAAAAGAGAAATTTTGACTATGATTCTGCATTATACGTTGCAAACTTGCAAACTCGTTCTTTTTATATTTTTGAGTTACAATGCTGTTACACACACACACATACACACACACACACACACACACACACACACGTACTTGTATATTCTTTTGATCCTCTCCAGCCCTTGGTGTGTCGTTCTTACTCTTATCCCTTCCAGCGATCTCCTACACAGTCCCCATTTCTCATCTATGTCCCACTATTCTCATTCTCATTCTCATCACCATCATCATTTTATACAACTGAGGAAGAATAAATGATATTTGCCTTTGTGAAAAAGCTCTGAAGAAGCACTACACATCTACATACAACATTATCTGAATATCCTCAGGTTAGCATTTCAGAGTTTAAGTCACTCATTTTACTATGCTACAGCCCAAAAGGTTATTCCTAACCTGTGACATTTGCCTATTCCATCACTTCTTGCCCATTCTAATGTCATGTTAATTTCCCTTCCTCAGCAATTTCTGCAGATGGTGAGCAAAGCTGAGAGGGGACTGTGGAATGTCCCTGTAGAGCAGACTAAGGAGCCAGGCTCAGCCAAGGCCAGAAATAGAGTATGGTTGGCTGCTTTCAAAGTTTTTTTTCACAGCTTAGTGGTAGTGGTTCATGCCTGTAATCTTAGCTACTCAGGAGATTGAAATCTGAGGAGCATAGTTTGAATCCAACCTGGCCAGGAAAAGTCCTTAAGACTCTAATCTCCAAATAACCACCAAGAAGCCGAGGCTCAAGTGATAGTTTTGAGCAATAAAAACTCAGGGATAGCACTCAGGCCCTGGGTTTTGTGCACGCATGCAAACAGATACACACACACACACACACACACACACACACACACACACACACACACCCTCCTCAAAACTGAGTGGAAGTGTTTCTTATAGCCACAGGCTTATCTTCAAGGTCTGTCATTTTCTTTGGATACAGTGATACAGAGGTACAGAGAATTCATGTATTCACCACCTATATTTATTTGAAAGGGCAACCATTGCACTGAACTGGACAACTCCACTTTATAGAGTCAATTTGAGAAATGTGGTACCTAATATGTATCTTCTCTAAAATGGCTCTAAGTATAGGTTGAGAGGCACCTAATGATTTTAATTAAGTGTGAAACATTGTCATTTCCTCATTAGTTATTTCCTTTGTAAAGACAGATTTGCTTACAAACATGCATGTATATATACACACACACGGGGCGGGGGAGAGGAGGAGCAATGTGAAAGCCCATTTGGACCACCCAAACCTAGCCTCTGTGTCCTACCCAAGTTTAAAACCCAGAACTAAGTTCTAAGTTTCATTTCCTGCAGTAGTTGGAAGTCCTGGGCAAGTTGGCATTTTCTCCTCTGAACTATTTTACAGTCTCCCTTCCACCTTCTCCCAGCCACCAGGTTTACCTTGTGGGGTCTAGACATAGACACAGGACTAATAAACCCTTGAATCTAAACCAAACATTCAATGTCTTGTCCTCATTAGGGACGCTATTATATACTCTCCACACAAGTCCCGACACTGGCTAGTGTCCATCTGCCAACAAAGCAGAACAATCAGTCTGTGATAGGCTCTTGGCTCCCACCGGTCCGGGATGAAGCCCAGCATGGAGGATGAGGCCTTGCTTACTGCCAAAGAGAGAAAGAGTAGAAAAACAGTCTGAGACTGGTGCCAACAACAGCTTCTTAGCTAAGGAGCTGGACATGCATATCTGAAGATTATGTGTCATTTATGCTACTAAATCTTACCAGCTCCCACACCTAGCTGAGCCATAATCTGCTGGTGAGTAATAAGTATGACAGCTATATTGTAACTTACAATATTAGGGACAGAGATTTTAAAAAAGTGTGTGTGTCTCAGCTGTGATGTGACTGCAGCTGACTTCATTGGCAATGATATGTATAAAGGTTCAAAATATGTATTAGTATTAGGATAGTGAAATTTCCATGATGACTTTGTAGATAGATTCCTCCCTCCTACTTTGCAAGAGCACAAATTCAGTGGCTTTCTGTGAGTATTGAGAGGTATATATTAAGAGGCTAGTGGTGAGCATAAAATGTCTCCTCAACATCTTGGCTCTAGTATTCATGGCACTTCTTAGAAAAATCCACAAGATTCCTCAAGAGAGGTCATGAAGTCAGGCACTGGTGATATGCAAGTTTCATCCCAGCTACTCAAGAATTCAAAGCTAGCACAGGCAGGAAAATTCATGAGACTTGTATCTCCATTTATCCACCAAAAAGCTGAAAGTGGAGCTATGGCTGAAATGGTGGAGAGCTAACCTTGAATGGATAAACCTAAGGAACAGTACTTACATCCTGAGATCATATCACAGCATCAGCACACATAAAAAGGACATAAATTATGTGTGTATGGGGGGATTGGGTAAATTAGAGGTCATAGTCCATTCCTTCTAGTTTTTCTTCCTGGGGAAGGATCAATGCGATAAATATACCCATTACTTGCAATAAAGATTTTCTATTCCTTTCAGTTGATTTGAATCTCACTCCTCTTGCTTTGAACTCTCATCTCTATCTTGATGATATCCACAATCTCTCTTTCCTTCTCAATTCCTCTATAGACTTATAAACACATACTGAAATTGTCAGATATTGGAAGGGATGATTTTTAAAAAATCAACATTTTTATGCCAAATTTGTCATTCTCTTCTCACATATTAAGCAATTCTCTTAAAGTTGCTGATTTATTTTAATGGCCAAAAATTATATAGAATCAAGGTAGGCATGAGCATAGTAACACATGCCTGTAATCCCAGCACTTTGGAAACTGAGGCAGGAGAAGCTCAAGTTTGAGGCTAACCTATACTTCATAGTGTGATCCTAACTCAAATTAGGCAATCATCATTTGTCAATTCCTTTTACACCTATAAATTTCAGTTAGCTCTACTGACTTATTAATGAGCAGGTAACAGTTTATTGTTTAAATGACACCGTGTCATTTAGGAAGATTTGTATATTGCTTGCACTATTAAATATCTTTAGACGAAATCTGCACATGATTATTGTAGTATTGATTATTTTGGCCTTCATTTTACTTCCAGATGTCTAATTTCATTAAAAGCTTTAGTGTGTGTTGTCCATGCTCCTGCAGTCACCATCGTGCTGACAATTCCTTCACTTAATATTCATTCAATACATATTTACTGTATGCTTACTACATACCAATCAGTGTTCCAGACATGGAAACTCTAATGGCAAAGACTGCTCTAATGAAGCTTATTTCAAGAAGAGTGTGCTGGAAGGTGAGAGAAAACATTTCCAAAATGAGTTAGTTTGATAGAGATGGATACTATTAAGATATAGAATAGGTTGATGTCCTAAAAATGACAAGGAATCTAGATTAGATGCTTTATATTAGTCTTTACGAGGAGACTACATCTATATGCAACGTAGAAGCCTAAGTATAAGAAGCCTATCATAGATTTGGAGAAGAACACAACAAGAACAGAGAAGGACTGAAGCCCTGGCTTTATGACAACATAACAGACAATAGGCCAAAATGCAGTGTAATCCATAATGATGCTGAAGATCATGAGAGGCCAGATCTGGTAGGGCCTTTGGAAGCTATCCAGCAGACTTTGGATTTTATTATAAGTGAAATTGGGAACTATTGAACAGTTTAAAGTAGGTGAATCATATTCTATTTTTAACTTTATATACTCATTCTGGAGGCCCTGCAGTGAGTTAATTTCAGGGCCTATACATTATGGGGCCCTATTATTTACAAATAATAGAAAAGAACAATAGTAGGATGAGCCTACCACTTCATTAATCAATTAGTTGTCTGGACTGGCCTTGAACCACAATCCTCAGATCTCAGCATCTTGAGTAGCTAGGAGTATAGGTGTGATCCACAGGCACTTAGCAAGCCTACTACCTTAAAGGACTGTGGCATAGGCAAAAAGTGGTGATGGCCTGGACCAGTGGAAGCAGTGGTGCTGAAAAGCATGGAGCAACTTCCAACCATGTTGTAACAGTTGCTAGTAAGCCTTGTTAGCTAACAGATGAAGAGGTTAGATTGGGTGAAAGAAAGTAGGATCAATGGTGAGTCTTGGGTAAATGGTATCATTTACTTATAGAGAGATATGTGACTTAGGAACAATTTGGGGAAAATAGGTATTAAATAGGTGAAGAGGATGGTTTGGGACACAATAAGATTTAGGAAAGGGATAGATCTGGAGAAATCTTATTGTGAAATCTGTAAGCGAAGCCAGGCACAGGTGTCTCATGCTGGTCATTCTAGCTACTTCAAAGGCTGAGGTCTGGGGATTGTGATTGAAAGACAGCTTGGATAGAAAAGTCTAGGAGGGGGCTGAGAAAGTGGCTTAGTGGTTGAGTTCTTGGGGTTTGATTCCTTAGTACCACATACACAGAAAAAGCCAGAAATTGTGCTGTGGCTCAAATTGTAGAGTGCTAGGCTTGAGTGAAAGAAGCTCAGGGACGGTGTACAGGCCTCGAGTTCAAGCCCAGGACGGGTAAAATAATTGAAAATAAAAAAGTTTGGGACCCTTCTATTTATAAAATGGCCAGTAAAATGCTGGACTAGTGTTGTAAGCAGACAAGCCAACCAAACACAAGGCCCTGAATTCAAGAAATAGTATCAGCACAAAAATAAAAGAATGTCTAATAGATAGATGGAGTATATATGTCTGAAGCTCATGGGAGAGTTGAAATCTAAAAATATAAAGATGAGCATCACTGGCAAATAGCTTATTTTTAAAGCAGTGGAGCTGGACAAAATCATTTTTTTCTTTGTCTCATCTTCAGGCTTTCACATCTACCCTTTGACATTAGTTCCATCTATTGAATGTTTCCCTGTGCGTGGGTGCCTTCCACGATGGCTCCAGAAAGAAGTGATTATTCCCTTTTCTTTTTTTGTTTACTTGTTTAATTTTTAAAAAATTTTCATTGTAATTAATAGAAGGGTTACATTATATTCACCAGATAAAAGGTGCATTACTTCACAAACATTGATACCATTTCTCATGTTTTTGTGCCCATTCCCCTTCCCCAAACCCCCTCCCCTCATCTTGTTTTCCCCCTTTCCCTATCCAATAAACAAACATATATACAACATACAAGATAAAAAGGTGAGATATTGTAACAATATGAGATTACAAGGGACAACAAAAGAAATGAGAAATACATAGTACATTAAGAATAACAATCATACACTATATGGCTCTTGTTTCCATATCCTGGAGGTCCTTTCATTTAGACCCATGTATCTAGGTTTTGGTCTATTGTAAACCTCTGCTAGGAGAGTCCAAGGTTTATTGTAATTATGACAAATGAGGGAAACCATTGAGCCTATGTTCCTTTGAGTCTGGCTTACTTCACTTAATATGGCTTTCTCCAAGTCTTTCCATTTCCTTATAAATGGGGTGATGTCATTCTTTCTGATGGCAGCATAGAATTCCCTTGTGTATAAATATCACATCCTGTTGATCCAATCAAATTATATATTAAACTTTACAACCCTTTTCTATTCTACCTCAGAATTCACAAGGCCTATAGAAAACCTGTAAGCATAAGCATATCTACCATCTTCTCAGCTTATAAACACTTTATGTATATCCTCTTTAGCTACACAGTTGACATTATCTTATCTTTTAACCTATTGATTTTGGATATGTATTTTTTTTCTCCATGAACTGATCAACTCTCTGTCAGGACCTAAAGATACTTTAGTCCATGTGTCTCACACATGGCATAAAGGTGGGTAGGTGCTCAATAAACGTTGTGGAATAATATAATAAATATGTCTTCATCTATATGCACAGGTGTATCTTCCTTAAGGTAGGAAACATGTTTGTAAGAAGTATTAAAGACTGCCATGTAAATGTCCTCAGAAGCTGTCCATAATAATGCAGCCATTTCTCATCTACTGGGGAAAATTGAGCTTCATTCCTTTGTATAGTGTGGACAGGTGTTATGTGTTCTAGAGTAAATCTAAGTGCTATACTCTAGCATGCAAGGGACTGCGTACCATATGTATGAATTGGAAACTTCAGCCAAGTTATTTTGCATTATGTGCATTAGGGGCAAATAACACAAAGAGAATAAATATGAGATGGGAATGAAATACTCATAATATTTAATGTATGTAATAGTCAATAATACATATGTAGCATTTTTCATATTTTCTATACACTATCTCAGTTTTCTGTAAAAAAAATCATACTAACAGAAATTAGACATTTGCTCATTTTACAGATAGGGAAACTAAGGCACACAATGTTTAGGGTCAAACAGGTGACAAGTTCCTGAGTTGACATTTGGGATTCTCAAATCCATCCCTTCCAGCTCTTAACCAATAATATATATTTCTAATATGACATTATGTGATATTGGATACTTTTGTAAACATTCTAGTCTGCATCATTTATATCTTCACAAAAAGTATATATGGTTAAGTTTGCAAAGACTACATGGCTACTTTGCAAGGGAGTAATCTGAAGTCCAAGTGAAGAAAAGTAACCTGTTTATAATCATGTATTCATTTGACTTTAGGTTCCATACTCCTCATAGAATAGTCCCTCCCCTATACCAACCCATCTCATTTTATTTCAGGGCAACAAGTCAGATTCCTACTGTTTAGGTTTGACCATTTTTATCCTTCTTTCCCTGAGAGGAAATGAGTATAGTCAATGCTTGTAAAATACCTTACAATGTCCAGCAATTAGTATGTGCTTCAGAAATGACACTTCTTGCCTCAGATGCTATACTGTACTCTCTCCCCACTATCCATTAAGACTCTCTTCTGTCCTCCCAATTGAGCAGGTCACCCAGGCCCTTGCTAACAATGAGAGATTAAGTTACAGAGTGAAACTTAGATTGGTAAATGAGAAGGCTAGGTTACCTGGGCTTAGTGGCATGGCAATGGCAGAAACAAAAGCTTAGAAATTAGGGTCAAATAGAGGTGACCAATGTTGAAAAGTGTTTGCTCACTGATGCCCAAGGCCAGTAATAGCACAGTTGCCTGCTGTCCTACAGTCTATCCCTGCCTGGGCCCTCAAACACACAAGGTGAGATGGAATAAAATAAGCCCTGGATGAATAGACTTCTGAGAGCAGAACTTCCTAGAGTTAAATAAACTGTTGCTCATTACGAAAGAGCATTTCTGGCCGGGAGTTTGGCCTAGTGGTAGAGTGCTTGCCTAGCATGCACGAAGACCCGGGTTCGATTCCTCGGTACCACATGCATAGAAAAAAGCTGGAAGTGGTGCTGAGACTCAAGTGGTAGAGCCCTAGCCTTGAGAAAGTCCAAGGACAGTGCTCAGGCACTGAGCTCAAGCCCAGGACTGGCAAAAAAAAGAGCATTTCTAACTGGAGGTGAGTGAGTACACTGGAGGTGAGTGAGTACACAAACAGCTAGCAAGACATGTGGCTCTTATTGAACACTACAAATCCAACTTCTGATTACTGACTTCAGCTTTCCAATGATCTGTTTTTCTCAACTCTCAACAAGTATCTGAAATTGTAGTATAGTCATATCACAGATAGGGAAATAGCAAGGCTCGTAAAATCTGTTATATGTAAAAAGAATCATAATTGTATGCTTAACTACCCATAATTATTTCCACATATTAGTAGAAGTACTATGCTCAAAATAGTAGGAAGTAAAACTATTGAAAATAAAAATATTACATGATTTGAACAACTTAGAAGGATCAGTCCACAGTAAAAAAGTATTAATGGTATGATTCTACCTTTTGTTGTGCCAAATCATCATAATGTATCCAAAATAATGCTCAAGATAAATCATGTACACATTGGGTACACTTCTTACTGCTTGACCTTGTTGGCCTCTGTCCAGATACCTGTGCTCATTATATCTGTCATATCTGTCAAGGATCCTTAGGAAAAACAGCTAACAGCATGTAAACTCTAAGATGGAAGTCAGTTTCATTAGGGAGGGTAGACAGAAGGAAATATCTTAGGATGTTTGTGACTGGGTATCTGTCCACTGAGATTACTGTGCAAATGTTGTATAGACTTTTGAAACTGTTCATGTCATATGTCACAACCTGAATATTCTATCTCTTATCCATTCTGAGACTCCTAAGTAATCTCATTCAGAAAAGGCAAAGGTTCACAATCTTCATGATATAGCTTTGGTGGGCAATTTCAAAACAGTTTTCTTGGAGTTTCTGTTCTACTAACCTGCTGATACACATTCTAAGATCTTCTTCTGGTAGTCACAGATGACAGCACAGATGGAGAAAACACTAATGTGCAAAAGCACGCCAGAACTCTGATATGCCTGTTTGTCAAGCTGTACCTGCGGGAGTGCTACTACAGGGTAACAAGCAAGGGTAGGTGACAGAGGAAACTGATCAGCAGCAGTGGTACTCAGACCACTGTAGTGTCTAAGAAGGCAACTATTTACTTGCCATGAGTCAGGGTCTACTGCAATACCTATCTCTCTCTATCTGAAACAACAGCCATGTATCAACCAATATTCTTAGGCAGAACGGAAAGGAAAAGAACAAGAACTGGAGACCAGTGCTTTGGAAGACTTTCCACCTCTTTGCAGGGATTCATAAGGCAAAAGAGGATAATTAAAGGCCAAATGCGTTGAATAAAATGAGCTTTGCTTGTAGAAAATGATCACAGAAGTTGGGTACTGCCATTCACACTAGCATTCCTAGCTCTTTGGGATGTGCAGAATGAGAAGATCATGGTATCAGACATGGCCAGAAAAATTCCATCTCCATGGAGGAAAGCTGTATGTGATGGCGTTCACCTGTGATCCTAGCAAAGACCAAGATCCAAAATAATATTCAGGGCAATTTCATATACATTTCAATCACATTTGTTATTACTTGAGCTTGTTGGCCTCTGTCCAGTTGCCTGTGGCATCTGTCAAGGATCCTTGGGAAGTATTTAAACTCAAAGATGGAAGTCCATTTCATTGTAAAATAGGTGGATTGTGGCTCAAGCTATTCCCAGTTGGGAAGCAGACACTATTCTATAAAGTACCAGTGGGAAAAAAAACAGGGCTAGAGATATGGATCAAGTGGTAGAATGCCAGACTATCAAATACAAAGCCCTGAGTTTAGTTCTTGGCACTGCAAAAGAAAACAAAAAGATGTGAACATAGATGCAGGAACAACCAAAGGCCAGCCTCCTAGAATTTGATAGAAGTAGGGGACAGCATAGCAGGAATAACACCACTCCATTATATAATAGTATTTTGTATGTGGTAATGATATATTTGAGCACTTAGGTTCTCTTTCAAGCTACTTCACTCTGTGCCTTTGTGTAAATGACTTCAAGAAAATTGTCTCATCTATACATGTATATAATTTTAGCTTGCTAGTCCACTTGTCTACCACAAAGTGGGAGGGTCACACTTCCAGGGCAGGCCAGGCAGAAAAGTCAGCAAGACTCCATCTTAGCAAAAAAGGCTGGACATGGTGACAGATACCTGTTATTCTTATTATGATAGAAAGTCTGAAATCAGAAGATCACATTCCAGGCATATACCTGAGCATAAGGAAGACTCTATCTCAAGAATAACCAATTCAAAAAGCACTGGAATTATGGCTCAGAAGTAGAGAGTTTGCATAGTAATCATGAGGCCCTAAGTTCAAACTCCAGAACCATCAAAAAAAAGTCAGAATATATTCTCTGCAGAAATCCAGTGCTTTAAATGACTATATTTACAGGATAGGACTGAATCACATATGAACCTTATGGACTTATAGCCTGGGTTTATATTATATAGTATAAACAATTCAAATATAACCTGTTTCCAAACTAACAATATGTCAAGACCCTGGCCATACCAAATACAAATTCACTCTTCGAAAAAAACCCCAAAAAACAAATTTATCCTTGGAATGTTATCCTCCAAATCATTACTACAGAGAGTTTTGTGCACATTGACCAGTAAATAAGAAGAAATAAGAAATAATGTCCAAGTACCTATAGAAAAAAAAAATTAAAAAACCAGAAAGATTCTCTTGGAGAATTCAGATAGTGGACATGTCAGAAACAGACAATAAAATAATTCCTACTATGTTTTAAAATGGAGTAAGGATTTTCTAAATCTGATATTATACATGAGTAGGATGAAAGTAGGATGTAAAAACTACGGTAATATCTACTTTTAGATTTTGAAGTTTTTAAATGAATATAAAGAGTTGTACATTATGATAATTAAACATACATATGGAATATACAATGTGCACATCAGACTAATTATTTTTACAAAGAATCTTTAAGCTCTCATTTTATAGTTATTCTAAGTTAAATAACCAGTTTTAATTTTTAAGCATTCATTGATCTCTATTGTTGGTTGTCTTGTGTGTTAAGAGGAGCAGTAAAGGGCCGGGAATTTGGCCTAGTGGTAGAGTGCTTGCCTAGCATGCATGAAGACCCGGGTTCGATTCCTCGGTACCACATACTTAGAAAAGCTGGAAGTGGTGCTAAGGCTCAAGTGGTAGAGCTCTGGTCTTGAGAAAAAAATCCAAGGACAGTGCTCAGGCCCTGAGCTTAAGCCCAGGACTGGCAAAAAAAAAGAGGAGCAATAAAATAGCTATTCACCTTAACCCAAAATCATCACTGATTCTAAAGAAATGAATGGTGATCAGGCATAGTAACACATACATATAATCCTTAGCTACACAGGAGGTGATGTAGGGGGCAGAGGTAGCCATATCATAAGCAGAGGTGGCCTGAGACAAAGTACAACACCCTACTGAAAAACAGTTAAAGTGAAAGGGATAAAAATATGCCTCAAGGGATGGAACACAAAGAACACCAAGAAATACACATGATAGACTGAAAGGAAGAAGCTAGAGCGTCTTCTGGAATGGGAAATGTAGAAAGCCTCAAATGTCATGCTTTAGACTTGATTAATAATAGAAGTAGAAAAGTTTTGGAAAAGTTAGGTAAACATGGAATACTGAGTAAGGCAAATAGCTCTGAAGCATCCCAAGGAGTGCATAAAGCTTGCCTTTAGGGGTATATGGCCAAACTATGTCCTAAATATTTCCCCACAACTATCCCTTAAAGCTTATCATTGAAGAGAACAGAATGAGAGCAACTCTGCTTCTGCTAACCCCTCATTTCTTCACATTCCTTCCCAGCAAAGGCCTGTCTGGACCCTTGCTCTTGTTTCAGTGCCTACGCAAATACTAATAGGTGCCAAAGCGTTGTCATAGAAACCACTGCTTCATCTTTCACGGAGTATTTTACAACCATGAGGCTTCCTGCTTTGGGAAGCCTTTAGCAAATATTTGAAGAAAGTGGCAAATTCATCAGGTAGGAGGATACATGCAGAGCTGGCTAGTAGGATAGGAATGGAAGGTAAGTCCTATTTCATGGTACAGGGATGCTAAGAAACCTATTCAGGCATAGGACTACAACAAACCAATTACCTTTTAGAATCTCAGTGACTGGACTCCTAACAGTGCTTTATTCTTTTTGCACTACCACTAGGCTATACCCTAGGGCCTATTACTCTCAAGCACCCCAATTCCCACCAGCCCAGAAGACTAGTAGTGTCACTCTGGAATTCTTTGTGGTGCAGAGTAATGGAGTAAAGGTTGAAACAATCATAAGTCTGGGGGTTGCAGAGGGAAAAACTTTCATAAATATGCTAACCAGAAACATATCTTAGTTTAGTCTATTACTCTCAGTACTTTGTAATGGCCTCTTGTTTAATTCTGGCAATATCCTTCATGGTTGGTCAAGGAGCTAAGTGTGTTTTTTACCCATACACTCATGGAGAATAGGTAGCATTGTGATTTCTATTGTGAACTCTAGTGTTCATTCAAAAGTTTTAGAATGTTTATTTCCTTAAATAGTTACATTTATCCAGTTCTAGTAACTGATCCATAATGGTAATGATAATGTTGTTGATGATAGCCAATATTAACTGGATATTTAGTTTTGGCCAGAGCGGTACATGTTTTACCAGCACTCTATCTTCTTTAAGTCTCCCAATGGCACAATGAATCAGGAGCATTTACTTTCATCTCTACTTTAAAGAGGAGAAAATTAAGACTTGGAGATGTTAAGTTACTCAGACATTAGGACTTTGCTAAGCAGCGAAATGAACTCAGGTCTCGGATTCCAAGGCTATACTTGCAGTTGCTAAGCAGCATTCTCTCTGGACCTAGCCTGACTCTTGCAGAGTAGGTAAACTTCCACACTCATACTTCTTGGCTTACTGTTATAGACATCATTTTTGCCATACACACAGTTCTTGAAGAAATTAAAGACCCATTAGGGGCCTAGCTCTTCTCTAACATGCAGAATGTTCCCTGGATTTTCAAGATCAGTTGGCTTACCTTAACTAAGACCCTAGGAATCATGTGTCTCACAGGAATCCTTTTGAGCTACAGGATATCTCATGGGCCTATCTACCCTAGAGATATTTGTTCATCTATGTGCTCAGAGCAAGCTTTGCTTTCCTGGACTGAATTCTAGCTCATTTCAGAGCTGGGTATACTCACACCCTATCTCAAATCATTTAGGAAGTCACTTGTGTGTTGACTGCAGTTTTACCTCTCTGTCTAGGTAAAGAATCATTTCTTCTCTTTGTGTGCCTGTTATCAGCCCAGTCTGCTAAGCTTAGAGTAACTCCAGAACTTTCACTTACAGCCACTGGAAGCAGATGTCTCTAGGTTTTAGTGAGAGTGACAGATAGTGGACAGTCAATGAATGAATGCTGTTCTTTGCCCAAGAGGCCAAAGTCAAGTGGCAGATACAGGTAAGAGCTAGGTCTGATATAAATCTGGCAAACAGATAGCATAATTTTGTGACATGATCATTCTTCTCATTTAATAGCAACAGGAGCCTCACAAATGGTGATATTAAAAATCAGCAAGCAACATCTAGCACATTAATGAAACAAGCTCACTGAAGGCCTCTTGTCAATCACATTTGTCCAGGATCTGACAAGGAGGCAGAAAGTTAAAGTGGTTTTCAAAGAAACAGCTGCTTTGGGAGCCAGTGAAATGTGGCAAGGAAAGCTTGGTCTTTACAGCCCCAAATTTCATGGATTGGTTTAAAATGTCATCCAAGAAAAAATAAGCTAAAATAGGAGTGACAGTGACAGAAGAGACAAAGATTATGGCTTAACCTAACATTTCTCCTATATTTGTATTGTTATTACTAACTTGCTGTGTGACCTTGAAAGACAAAAGTGAAACAACTTAAAAAATAGTTTATTCTCTGTACATCACCTTTATAATAACATTTTTAAAAAGCTCTTAAAAAGAAAATTTATTAGATGTCACAATGAATAAAAACAATATTGTTCTATTACTTAAAATATTGTATTGTCTTTAAGTAATCATACAAAGGAGTTTCCATGTAACAAAGCAATTTATGAATACAATGCGTCTTGATCAATGTCACCCCTTTCAATATTCCTCCAAACTACCCCTTCTCTCACTCTTCTTAATCTTGTAAGATATGCATTGAATTCTTAGCTGCATTGTCCCCTTTCTCTTCATTTCTGCCTCTCTTCTCATGACCTCATCCTATCATTTTGTAGTGGTTTTCTGATGTTCATTTTGTTGAGCTTTGACTTTACCGTTCTAAGGAATTATATTATTTGAATTCTCCCTTAAATCTACCATATATTGGTTAATACATTTGTATATAATTGTATACTACCTAATGTATTCACTTATAAGTTTATAAGCTAAATTTAGCTTCCACATGTAAAGGAAAACATGCAATCTTTTTCTCTTTGGGCCTGGCTGACTTAAATATGCATTTACCTAGAGATTTACAAACTAATGAATGTGGCAGTCCACTGATAGCCAAAACTCTATGGTCTACCGTTTACAGATAATTTGGCATTACCTTACTCTATTGAGTGGCATTTTGGCTGTGTATAAATTCATTCTGTTTCAATCCCTTGACTAAGTGTTACCCACATTGCCAGAGGACCTCAGATTTTACAGTAAAGATCTATCAGCTTCAAGCTCTCTAATCTTTAGAATGTTATTTATACTTTCAATCTTCATTTTTGTCTTCTATATAAAGTGCTACTTCCCTCAAGTGTTGGAGCTAAGATAGAATTGCTATAATGCATGGAAAGATCTTAACATGGTGTCCGGCTCAGAGTAAGAATAACAAATGAGATGGGCTAATAGGGAATGTCTTTAGGGCATAGTATTTATAATTGTATTTTTAAAGTATTATCTCCCCTCTCTCCCTCTCTCTGTCCTCTCTCTCTCTCTTTCTCTCCTTTCCCCCTCGGAAAGAATGAAAACATCCAGCTAATAATGTCTCACAGCCATGAACACAGCCTTTGCCTGCTGGCACGCCATGCCACTTCCACTCTGCTCTCATGCCAGGTGCCATTCAGTCCCCAGCATGGTATCAGTTATCCACAGTAAAGGACAACAGGTGGTTCAGAAAAAAAACAGCCAAATACTCACAACTCTCCTGGGGCATTGCAGTGGCTATTGAATGGGAAACCAACCAAGGTTTGGAGATTTGAGTGAGTTCCTGCAGAGTTTAAGAATTGAAGGAAAAGGCATAATCCTTAACCCTTGGAGATACCAACTGCCCCCCCCAACACTAAATAGTAGTGTGTGTATGTGTGTGCGTGACTGGATTTCAGAATATATTTCTATCTTAAAGGATGAGTAAGTAAGGCTTAGCAATGGGCACACTGGCCTAAGGTCCCACGGCTATTTAGCAACAGAGCTGAAATTAGAACCTAGATCCTAGCCGGCTACTACAGGTTTCTTTTCACTTTACTGTGAATCCTGGCACAGCTGTCAAGATCAATTTCAACAGAGTGCAGCACCTCAGATAGAATGTAAAGGGTGTCATGGGGACCAGAATAGATGACTTGTGACAGCCAGGTCTACCCTTTGACCCTATTGTAATCAACTTTCTTTGACCTAGAAAATTATGTAAAAACTGAATCAGCAGAATATAAGGCACAATAACAAGGTTGTCTTAAAAATCCATCAACGAAGTTTATGTAAAAGCAAGATGTTATCCATTGCCAGAAAAAGACTAGTGGATACATGGTGACAATGTGGCTGCTGAAGCATTAAGTCACAGTCTCATGCTTATGGAAGATGCTCTCCATTTGCTCTCAGGATCATTTTTTTAGTAGATTATCTCCTCTGAGCTTCCCGCTCCCCCACCCCATACACACACACACACACACACACACACACACACACACATTTTTCTCTCCATTTGGGCATAGTTTAGCCTTCCAAGTAGGTTATTGGAACAATCTCAGAAGAAATAAACTATCCCTCAACTTCATTCTCAAACTGCCATCCCATGGAGAATTAAACACACACATAAATGAAATACAGAAGGGAAAATTTAGAGGTGGTTTATATTCATGTACTTAAATGTTTGTGTGAATGGCAAGAAGAAAGGAAATGAGACCTTGAAACAGAGAGAGTCAACTGTACTAGCGTGATAACACTAGAATGGCCTTAGCAGCGAAACTGTAAAATGTCACCTATGCAATTGTAAAAAATAATGTTAACAAACTAAATTTACTGAGTTCTTATTTTGGTACTAGCTATACTTCTAAATGTTTTATAGACTTTATTTCTCAGAACTCTGTGTGGTGTATATCATCATCTTCATTCCCATTTTATACATGGAATACATAGCTTAGAGTGACTAACCACTAGACAAAGCCTGCCAGAATTTTAATGTTAAAGCTCACTGAATCCATATACTCCTGAGCTTATAACTGAAATATTATATTCTATTCTGAATGGATAAAGGGAGATGGACATAAAAATAATGTTGGCTAAAAGCTGCTTGGAGCACCTTTCTACATTTTATTTTGTTTCATTCTTTTTGTTGTTGTTATTGTTGGTGGTGGTGGTAGCTGTGGGGATTGAACTCTGGGCCCGAATGCTGTCCCAGAGCTCTTTAGCTCAAGGCTAGAGCTCTACTACTTGAGCCACAAGTGCCACTTTCAGTTTTCTGGTGGTTCACTGAAGATAAGAATCTCACAAACTTTAGTGCCTGGCCTGGCTTTGAATCATGATCGTCAGATTTCAGCCTCCAAAGTAGCTAGGATTACAGCTACTACTGGGTCACCAGCACCCAGCTTCTGCATAGATCCTTGACCTACAGAAGCTTTGAGATAAACGTATGCTGCTTAAAATCACTAAGTACTCTGGTGATTTGTTATATAATGATAGGAAATGAACAACAGATGACTTTATCTTGCCTCATCCTGACCTTCTGCTTGTTCCTAGCAAGAAATAATCCATGGTACAACCCTTCAGACTGTTGAAAGAAAAGATCTAAGCAAGCTTCGTAACTCTAGGGGACAGAAATGATCCAAGGATCCCCTCTTTGTCTGCTTCAGTGTTTCCTGGGTCTTGCAGTTCTGACAAGGAATTCAACGTTTGCAGTCCTCAGCTTGTGTTAAACCAAATAGATGGCAAGTTCAGGTCGGTTTCTCCTCATTGCCAGCTTGGAGAGCTCCATAAAATGCCCTTTAGGAGTTCCCAGGAGGCCTCTGAGAGCCAAGTCAGTCTCCTTCCTAGCAACTGTAGTTTCTTCCCAGTGGCTGCCCCAAGCACTGCGCTATTCTGGAATTTCTGAGTGTGGGCTGGAGTAAGACAGGGGTTTTGACAGACTCCTTAAAAGCAATTAGCCAAATGGGAATCACTTACGCTCAATTTTCAAATGGCTAATTTGGTGCTGGGGAATCTTCTTTAAAAGTGTGGGTGGCAGACACCCCAGCATCTCCTGTGACTGGCTGAAATACTTAGCCAAGAGAACTGCATTGCCACATGCTGAGAAAACTCTCAGCAAAAAGTTCCACCTGAGTCTCCTCTGTCTGTTTGGATTTCCCTACAAAAATGAGTAGGAAACTAAATCGGAGACAGCCATTTTTAACACCCAAGTAACTACAACAGTGACAGGAATGCCCTAGAGATTGAGTCCTGACAGATTGCTACAGTACCGGTCAGCTAAGGATCTCTACATGCACTTATGAATTTTAGATCTGTAAGGATGAGGGGAGAGAGAGTGAGAGCACATTTGGGAATGAGGCTTCTTCATAGACATGGATACTTTGATCAAAATCATCTCTCGCAGATGTGATGGCTGTGGTGTCAGTGTGGAAAATGAGCATGAGATATGTGTGTTTATGGACCCTGAGCCTGCAGATGAAAAGTGGAAATGTGTAAATCAAGTCACAATTGGACTTTGCATGTATGCATAACATGTCTCAAGTTCTCAGAGTGAGTCACTGATCTGTGTGTGTGCACACACATACATGTGCATGCTCACATATAGTCATGCTTTCCTGTAGGTTAGTAATGAGGGGAGAGAAGAAAAGCATCTGAGTACGGGAGACAGAAAGTGACAATGAGTCCATGAAGAGCACTTTAAGAAGAGGACAAGGAAGAAGATCTGGCTCATTAAGAAACCACCTCATTAGGGCCAGTGTTACCAGGGAACTGAACCAACCAACTTCATTTCCCTGATAATTGAGCCAATTCCCTTCTTCTTTCACTTCAGTAATCAGGAAAAAGGGAAATGGAGCGAAATTGCCCCTGTCAGATAAAATTTACATGTCGTCCCTGCCTCTTGCTTTTCTAACAAGTGTTTGTGAGTGCCTGCATGCTGACTCTGTGCTCAGCACTGTGCAGTCTTCCTTTTGATTTTCTTTCTCCTCATTTGATATACACTAGTGCATTGTTCACAGGGCCATCCAGGGAAGAAAAATGGTTACATGCAATACTGGGAACTATCCAAAGTGCAGTTTCTGACACAGTCCACAAATAGCAGAAGCAGTAGCCACAAGCAGGAGTCTAAATGGATTATCTTACACCCCAAAGCTGGGTACTCTAAAGGATCAGGCTTGGCTGTGAACCATGGCTGCTCACATAATGTTCCTTTTCTGCTTGTAGTCAACATAAATATAATGTAGATTTAACAGTCGTCAGAGCAATAATCTAAATGTTTACAAGCTTGGGAAAGTTTCTAAATAAAGCCACCAATATGGTGACCAAAATAAATGTTTTGCTTCATTTCTAGAAATGAGAAATGAGCAGTATGTTTTTTTTACAATACAATGTAGATAGTCGTGTCTTTTTTTTTTTTTTTTTTTTTTTGCCAGTCCTGGGCTTGAATTCAGGGCCTGGGCAACTGTCCTTGGACACTTTTTATTTTTTTGCTCAAAGATAGTGCTCTGCCACTTAAGCCACAGCATTACCTCTGGGTTTTCTGTGTATGTGGTATTGAGGAATCGAACCCAGGGCTTTGTGCATGCAAGGTGAGCACTCTATCACTAGGCTATGCTCCCCACCCCTAATTTTTTTTTGCCAGTCCTGGGCTTGAGCTCAGGGCCTGAGCACTGTCCTTGGACTTTCTCAAGGCTAGTTCTCTATCACCTGAGCCACAGCAACACTTCCAGCTTTTTCTATGTATGTGGTACCAAGGAATCAAACCTGGGTCTTCATGAATGCTAGGCAAGCACTCTACCACCACTAGGCCAAACTGCTGGCACCCAGTCGCGTCTTTTAACTGTATTTTTAAAGCTCTGGACTGCTGCTGATATCTAGTGGAATGTATATATTTAGAACCTATAGATTCAGAAGATTCTTAAATGTTTAAAATTGAATATTACTAAGGAGAAAACCAATGATGAGAAAAACTATTATCTGTAATCACATGTGTACATTTTAGTAACACATTGAAGAAACTACAGCAGCTGATCTAGTAACTTATAAAATTTTAAGTAGTTATATATATTCATAAAAAATATTTCAAGGCATTGGCAATAGACATGTTAGTTGTGGTAGAGGCATACTTAAAATTATTGTTAATACTACTAATTTGTTGCTTACATTCATGATCAAAAAGTTTTCAGTTCGAGATTAAAATACAAATGTATTCTGTTTAAGTTCCCAGATCAAATCTCAGCTTGTTTTTGAGTGTTTTCTCTTTCTTTTTTATTCTTGAGGCAGGGCCTCATAAAATTGCCCAGTCTGACCTCTAATTTGCAGTTCTCTTGCCTCATTTGCTCCATTGTGGTATTGCAGGTGTGTGCCATCACACCCACTGATGTATAGGTCTTTTTAAAATTTTTTTTAAATTTTATTTTTTTGTTGGGGTGATATACAGAAGGGTTGCAGTTACATTCATCAGGTAGTGGATACTTTACTTCTTGAACTTTGTTATGCCTTCCCATGTTTTTCTCCCACTTTCCTTCCCTCAACCTCCTCCCACTCATCTTATATTTTTAAATGTGTAAACACTCCTATGCTTGAGAGGGAAATTGAGAGACACAGATTCAAATGAGATTGCAATGCTATCCTCTAAAGGAAACAATGTTCCAACCACTCCTGTATAATCAAACTAAGCTAGCAAAGATTAAGGCACCAATTATTAATGGAGATGAAAAGAAATAATGATAAGTACATGATTACAGAAATAGCAGCAAATGAAGAACTAACATTAAATGTTTGGAAATAACTGATTCCATCGTGCATATTTAGTCACTATATTATAGCATGAGGATGGATCAGAATTTACCAGAGAAAGTTAAAGTATGTTCTGGTCTTCTATTTTCTACTCAAAGAAGCCATTCATTGGTTACACTTTTTTTTTTAATTGCCAGTCCTGAGGTTTGAATTCTGGATGGATGTTGTCCTTGAGCTTCTATTTTTTGCTCAAGGTTAGCATTCTACCAGTTGAGTCACAGTGCCAATTCCAGTTACTTTGAGTAGTTTATTGAATGTAACAGTCTCATGAACTTTCCTGCTGGGGCTGGTTTCAAACCATGATCCTTAGATCTCAGCCTCCAGAATAGCTTAGTTTAAAGATATGTGCCACTGGCACCTGGCATTGGAAACCTAATGTCCTTGGATTAGAATCCAGGGATTCCTAGTATGCTCCTAATATGTTTATAAAACAAGCCACCTCTGCCACTCTCAAGTCCACCATTGCCCTTGCTTTGGACTCCCCTGGCCCTCTCTATGACCAAACTAATATTCATTGTCTTCTAGTTTGCTATTCCATGTGTGTATTTATCACATTGGATTGTGAGCTCCCAAGCACAGTAGCCATGTAAGACAAGTTCCTCATAGAAGGTAATCAGTGTGTGTGTATATGTCATTTGTGTGTGTGTGTGTGTGTGTGTGTTCCACATACATGCTAAATGAGTGAAATGTTTATATTAGAATATGCTCATTGTACAAGGTAATAGATTTCATTACAACATGTTTTCCTATAGGAGTATGATATACTTTAATTATACCCATGCCCTTTCCCATTCTCTTCTTTTCCCCCTTCCCTGGTCCCTGGTTCCCTTGAACTTTCCAAATATAGTTCCCTCTCTATTTTCACATCTTTATATAAACCTCTGCATATGAGAAAAAACATGGTGATATTTGTCATTCTGGATCAGGTGAAATGAATCAACTGAAACAATAGGCTTTGACATCATTCATTTACTGTGCAGTTTCACTGGAACAAGGGTAAGAATTGACTTCTAAAGTGAGGTTTTTTTTATCAGTTGTGAACCAGCTAGTTTGGTTTTTCCAAATGTTATATACTAGCTACAGTAAACTGATTTAGAAAATAACTTGACATTCACAGTGGAAAGTAATGTCATCTAAATTTATTGAAACTAAGTTAAAAAGAAGAACTGATATCTCTGTTGGGTATGTTTAAAACCTATAAAAAGATGGGAAAATGACCAGATGTCTCATGATGACCTGAAACAAGTTTACCTTCAAATACAATGAGGAAACTTATAGAAGTACTTGAGATTTTCTTAGAGTTTTCTGAGTCCATGAATCACACATACCTCTTCATCATCCAGCATCCATAATCCGTATATCCAATAGCCCATCACCCATTTACCATTTAGTTCATCTATTTGGCCAGCATACTAGGATCATTGGAAATTCTGATAGAAAGTGTGAAAAAAACCTCTAGTTTCTATTGTTGAACTAAAACAATCTTTCCTTAAATCTTCTAGACCTTCTCAGTCCTGCCCATCTCATTCAGTTCTAATTCCCAAATATTCTCACGTATGAATTCTGCCACACTTCTATACAAAGTTTCTTCTCAGTGAATGTTGGTGAGGATCTGTGAAAGGAAGCTTTTCTTTTAAACATCCTTGAAGTGGGAAATTAGACTGCAGTCCTTTTATAGGGACAAATGAGGAGGTTTTAGGGAACATGTGACAAATAGAACTTATCTGTTACTCTGAGGCTTTGTTGGCTCCCAGTTCCTGGGCAAGGGTATCACAGAGCAACATACAGGAGATGAAGCAACAGCTGAATATCTGAAAGATATATGGGAGGCCATTGCCCAATTAAGACATGGTGCCAAGCCAGGTGATCTGGGGTAGCATGTGATGGCACTGTCACTCAATCCCTCATATTGGTATCAGGCTGTGACTTCCGGGGAAATTGAATTAACAGTGTTGAGTATAGCCAGGCGGGATACATTGCCAAGAGAGAACTAGCACCTTTCCTTTCAATCCCTGGGAAGGACTTTCACTGACTGTTTCTTGGACATGTCTACCCCATGCTCTCAAGGCAGCAGGAAAATCCAAAGTACACATGAAAGGGAAGTTTCCACCAGAAAAAACATTACAGACTTGTTATGCTACCTTGTCGCTGAACTTCATTATCTTGTAGCTATGATATTTTACTCTTCTATTTCTTCTTAATACTCTAAAGGATTCCTCCCTCATTGTCCTCTTTGTATCAACTATTCTAGGACTCTTCATGTCTGTGATAACTCTTGACAATTGTCCAAAGCAATGCCTTGTATGTCTTTATCTATACGGTTATTCTTACTCAAAATATCTTTCTATTTTACCTGTCCATGTTCTGATCACCTTTCATGGTCCAAGTAAAGTCCCATTTCTGTCACTATTACATTGTCTTCTATGAGCATCTAGATCTGTCTCATCTGGTGCCGTATGGCCCTGAGACTCTCTGCCATTCAAATATCCTGTCACCTCTGGGGCCCTGCAAGGCACAATTGTTTTTCCATCAGTGATATCATAGCTCTTCTTGAATATTTGTTTTATGCCACATACACAGTGTTGTAGAGTTTTTTTTTGTTTTGTTTTGTTTTGTTTTTACCAAACTCATTTTTGTTGTAGAGTTTTAATCTATAGGTTTCTCTTCCTTGCCTAAATGTGCTATCCTCAAAGAAAGAGACTTTCTTTTACTTTTTTTTTGCTGGTCCTGGGCTTAAAGGTTTCTCTTCCTTGCCTAAATGTGATATCCTCAAAGGAAGAGACTTTTTTTTTACTTTTTTTTGGCCAGTCCTGGGCTTAAGCTCAGGACCTGAGCCCTTTCTCAAGGCTAGAGCTTTACCACTTGAGCCTCAATACCACTTCCAGCTTTATTCTGTGTACCACATGGTATATTCCTCTGTACCACATGGTATCAAGGAATCAAACCCAGGACTTCGTACATGCTAGGCAAGCACTCTACCACTAGGCCAAACTCCTGGCCCTGGCAAAGACATTCTTTTAGAGACAATAGAGTAGAGGGAGGTTTTGGACCCTAATTTCATGTTTCAACCAGATCATGTCAACAATTTCATCTGATTTCCCTTGGAGATCATGAAAGCCTAATATTTTACTTAAAATGGGGGATTCTCTTTTGATTGGAAGCCAAAGGATTTTTTTTCTTTTTTTAATTGTGATTAATAGAAGGGTTAAGTTATATTCACCAGATAGAAGAAGCAAATGAACAAAGGCACAGGCAATGGAAAAACACCACTGCCTACACAGATCAGGTGCATGAAACAAGTGGAATCTTGCTTTAGGAATACATAAGCAGAGACATCAACAGATACTTCATTGTAGTGGTTTGAAGTGGTAAGACCTGTGGCAACAGGGATGTTTCGGAAGCATTCCAGAAGATTATACAGAGTATGGTCAATAGAGCTTGATGACCAACAGCATGTGAATGACAAGAAAGAATCCAGGGGAGGGCCGGGAGTTTAGCCTTCCTGCTTTCCTCGCATGAACGAAGATCCGAGTTCAGTTCCTTGGTACCACATACATAGAAAAAAGCCAGAAATGGTGCTGTGGCTCAAGTGGTAGAGCTCTAAACTTGAGAAAGCCCAAGGACAGTGCCCAAACCCTGAGCTCAAGACCCAGGACTGGCTAAAAAAGAAGAATCAAGGGGCTAGAATCATGACTGAAGACGGAGAGTACCTGCCTGAAAAGATGAGGCGTAGGGCCAGCCATATAGTCTAGTGGTGGCGTGCTCTCCAAGCATGCAGGAAGCCCTGGGTTCCAGTCCTTGGTACCATATACAAAGAAAAGCAAGAAGTGGTGCTACAGCTCAAGTGGTAGAGCTCTAGCCTTGAGAAATCCCAAGGACTGTGCTCAGTTCAAGCCCCAGAATTGGCAAAGAAAAAGATGAGGCCTATAGTTCATTCCCTAGTGCTGCCAAGGAAGAGAGAGAGAGAGAGAGAGAGAGAGAGAGAGAGAGAGAGAGAGAGAGAGAGAGAGAGAGAGAGAGAGAGAGAGAGAGAGAGAGAGAGAGAGAGAGAGAGAGGTAAAATAAAGAACTAGGTTTCATTGCTACTCAGACACCATAGGTATTTCCATCTGGTAACAAGAAATTCTCTCAAGGGACTTCAGAAAAATAAATGGGTAGGAAAAAAAGAACTGTTTCTTTAAGCTCACTTTATCCATGCAGAGGAATCAACCATTTTACCTTGGGCTCCAACAAACTGTGATTAGAACCTAAAGGTCAGATCCAAGATTTAAGTCAATGGTCTCCAAAGAACCTGGCACAATACTAGTGCTCAATCCATGTTAAATCTTCTAAAACAAAAGCACAGATGTGTACTAGAGGAAAGGAGGAATTAGGTTAGGTCAAGTAAATGTCATGCAAAGTCCTACTGAGAAGTAAAATTAGGATCTCATGTTACACTATTCTTCCTCAGGGAGAAAAACACTGGATGGTGAACTTCAAATTCTACCTTGATTATATATGCTGCTAATTATATACATAACTTTACACAAGTCATTTATCTCTAGGCCACATTCTCTCTGTTAGCAAATGAAAGTAATTCCAGTCATACAGGTTCTAGTAAGGGGGGGATGTAAGAGTACTTCAAAAAAAACATAATATAAATCTGGGCTTGGTGGCTCACCTGTAATCCTAGCTACTAACGTCCTACTCTGGATGCTGAGATCTGAGGATCGTGGTTCAAAGCCAGCCTGGGCACTAAAGAATCTGAGACTCTTCACCCTGCGCCAGGATTAACTCCAAATGGACCAAAGACCTGAAGGTAAAAGCAGATACACTGAAAACTTTACAAGAAGGAATAGGAGATACACTGGGTCTCCTTGGCACAGGTCAAAACATTCTTAATAAGGACCAAGAAACAACAAATCAGAGAAAGTCTGGATAAGTGGGACTGCATTAAACTGCAGAGCTTCTGTATGGCAAAGGACATAGCTAGCAAATTAACTAGAGTGGGAGAAGATCTTCACTAACCATACAACAAACAAAGGCCTCATATCTAAAATACATCAACAGCTCAAAAAATTGAATCACTCCCAAACTAATCTCCAAAAAAATCCCCAACCATCCCATTAAAAGATGGACCAAACTCTTAAAGAGAGTCTTCTCTGAAGAAGAAATAAGAATGGCCTACAGACACGTGAAGAAATGCTCGACATCTGTGGCCATAAAAGAAATGGAAATCAAAACAACTCTAAGATTCCACCTCACTCCAGTTAGAATGGCCAGGATCAAGAAAACTAATAAAAACAGATGCTGGAGGGGATGTGGCCAGGAGGGATCACTACTACACTGTTTGTGGGAATGCAAACTCATTCAACCACTATGGAAATCAGTATGTCAGTTCCTCAAAAGACTAAACACAGAGCTCCCCTATGACCCAGCAATTACATTACTTGGCATTTACCCAATCGTCCAGAAACCAGGACATATTAAATCCACTAACACAATGATGTTCATTGCAGCGCTATTTACCACAGCAAAGATATGGAACCAAACCTGATGTCCCTCCATTGATGAGTGGATCAAGAAGATGGGGTATTTATACACAATGGAATACTATGCTGCTGTCAGAAAGAATGACATAGCCCCATTTGTAAGGAAATGGAAAGATTTCGAAAAAATCGTATTAAGTGAAGTAAGCCAGACTAAAAGGAACATAGACTCAATGGTTTCCCCCATTTGTCATAATCAGTAGAAACCTTGGGCTCTCCTAGCAGAGATTTACAATAGAGCAAAACCAAGATACATAAGGTCAAATAGTATGAGACTGAATGAAAGGACCTCCAGGATATAGAAACAAAAGCCGTATTATGAGTGATTGTTGACCTTAATGTTCTGTTATCTCTCTTCTCTTTTGCTGTCCCTTGGTTATCTCATATTGTTACAGTATTTCACCTTGTTATCTGATATATTTTATATATGCTTATTTGGATTATTTGAAATAGGATAGGGAAGTGGGGAAAACAAGATGAGGGGCAAGAGTGGAGGGAGGGAAATGGGGACCAATACATGAGAAAGGTTATCAATGTATGTGAAGTAATGCACCTTCTCTCTGGTGAATATAATGTAACCCTTTTATTAATTACAATAAAAATATATGAAAAAAATGTGAGACTCATCTCTAATTATGCACTAGAAAACAAAAAGTGTGGCTGTGGCTCCAGGGTAGGGTGGTAGCCTTTAGCTGAAGAGCTCAGGGACAGCACGCAGGACCAGACTTCAAGCCCCATGAATACCCCCCCCACAAAAAACCCATAATATAGAAAATATGTGGCAAAGCACCTTATATGCCATGTATGTGATCAGAAGTTTCATAAATCACATTGTAATATATCACATATATTTGAAAGAATTGTTTAAAGCATATTTATGTCCCCATAATGTCCTTGCCATTTAAATGCATTATTCAGCAATACATTTGCACAAGAAAATTACCTAGCAAAGCAAGTCAGTATTTTTCATTTCTGGTTCCTTATTTCTACCTTACTATTTCAGCCTCTGGTCCCTGTGTGTTGTCTTACAAGGAAAGTTACATCCAAGGAAGACCCAGAATGTGTTTCCTGAAAAGAAAATGCATCCTATTTTTGCTCCTTAAAGTTGGGCCTAGGGTGACTATGGATAGAAAGGTAGAAGAATAATTAGATCAAGAAGGAAAGTGACTGGAGAATTGGGTCCAGTTTGAAAAACTGTATACCACCGCTTCCTGGAATTCTATCTTTGGACTCTTGATATGGTTCCAAACTCCAATTCCTGGGATGGCAACTGAAATCTGCTTACCCACCGAACAATAAAATTTTACTAATAAGTGGAAGAAAGCAGAATGCTACTTATGACCATCAACCATATGATCTTACCATTAGGTCAATGAAAGCCTTTTGGCCTAGCATTCACTCCCATTACCATTAGTAACTATGTCTGGATGGATGAAGATCTGTTTTATTTTTGGAAAATGACTACATACTTGTAAATTAACAAAACGTTCTTCCATTGAGAAATGGTTGACGAAATCCTGGTATCTTCATAATATTACCTATCTTGTAGCTATTTGAATGAATAAGCCACATCTATAACCACACACAACTTGCAGGCACATGACGCACTAGTAAAGTGCAAATGTCAAGCAGTAAGGAAGTGCACACACCACATCCCCAGCCTAGTACAAATAGCATCATCCTTTATGGACATGCTACCTGTTTGCATATATTTGTGGGTTCCCAGAGAAGGGCACAGTCAGATTCAGACACAGGCTATTAATATCTAGGCTGCTGCCTCCACTGCAGAGGAGATAGAATGTAGAATATTGCTTCTGTGTATTTTGAAGCCCATATTTTATTTCACCAATGCCCAGTGAACTCATAGGAACATGCGTAATTCCTAAACTCATTTAATAGTTCTTTCAAACAACTTTACATGAGACTTAGGGGACTGCTCCCCTCCACAGCTTTCCAGGCCTTTCTGTTCCCTTGTATCTCTCATCTGCGTGAAAGGATGGTAAAAAAAAATGATTTGTACCTGCTTTGCTGTTAAATCAGTTTCATGGTAGGAAGATGAAGGGCAGAGAAATAGAAAGGCCTTCAAGTAGGCTTTATCCTCTTCACCCTGTCTCTTCTCAACATTTAAGGAAATAGAAATAACCTATGTGGAAAGTCAGATCCAACCATGTGCATACACACTTCTGTGTGAAATGGCAGCTGGGTTTGAAAAATCTTTGTCCACATTTTTTTTAAATCAGGAAATTGGGAAGCTTTTGATAAAAAAAAAACATCCCAACCCTCCTGGTATAGCCTTCTCCTTCAGCATCTTGCACACCTTTCAAGTATAACAACTAAAGTCAAAAATGAACCAATATCTTGGGATGGGCACGGTAGTTACACCTCTAATTCCAGACACTGAGGAGATGAAGACTACTAGGATATTTGGTCATTGCCACCCTATGCAAAGAGATGAAGGGAGAGGTCAGGAGTTTGGCCTAGTAGTAGAGTGCTTGCCTAACATGCAGAAAGACCTCGGTTCAATTCCTTGGTACCACATACATAGAAAAAAATCTGGAAGTGGTGCTATAGCTCAAGTGGTAGAGCTCTCACCTTGAGAAAAGTCCAAGGACATTGCTCAGGACCTGAGCTCAACCCAAGGACTGGCAAAAAAGAAAGACGAAGAACAGGGTTAGTAGTAATATCAACTCCTGATACTGGTAGTGCATTTCACATTTTGCAAAAGTTTCTATTATATATTTCCCAAAATTCTACCCAACTTATTTGCTATGTGGTAGATGCTTTAATATGGAGCAAATTCATCACAAATAACCATTCAGAGCCCAAAGGAAGAATGTGACAAGAAAGAAGACTGTGATTCTCTGAGGCTTGGAGTAATCCCTCCTAGTTTATTTGTTAGCCTTGTAATTACAAGGAGAAATCAGGAAGAGAGAAATTTAGAAAAGCAGAGTAGGAAAATGAAGTAGGCATGGGGAGAGGTACATAAGAAACCGTGATAGGAGGAGAACCCTCTCTAGATACACCCAACTAAAAGGAGGTAATGGATTCAGAAGAACACAGGGCCCATGGTTCCACTACACAGGGACTGTACTAAACACCACTGAATTATTCATTTTGAAATAGCTAATTTTCTGTTATATGAACAAACAAGCAAAAATCCTCAGAAGCTCACAAAACCACAGTCCTGGAGAAAATTTTGTGCAGACACTAACTCTGGCCTGGACTTTAAAGGGCTTTCATTGGCAATGAATGTGTATTTGTGTCTTCCTATAACCTTCCCTCTATGTGCTGCCCACTCGGGTGGAAGAGTTGTGTATGCGCCAGCAGTGGCATGTGTAAGCACATTCACACTCGATCTGTCAGAATAGTCTCTATGATCTTTGATCAGAGGACCTTTGTCACAGTGCTCAGACCTTATAAGGCCTCCACTTGGTGCTAACTTTAGTCTGCACAGCAAACCCTAGAGATAGGTATTATCATCACCCAGGATTTGATGGGGAACTCAGCAGTTTCGGGAATTGTTACTACGTGATTGAGTCAGTAAAGTAGACTATGTAAAACTGGAATCCAGGCAGTGAAGCCACCAATGCTGTGAGTGCTTACAGCAAGAATAGTCATCTCTGCTTCATGTGCAAGATACTTGCTCTCTCTCAGGTGCCACGGACACACCAGAAATGGTGGCAAGAATGTGGTCTCTATCCTCAAGGAATTGACAGTGCAGACTAGGGAAGATCTAATGGAGGAGACTGCAAAGGATACAGTTTGGCTGCTACATACATCTCATCATAAGAAAGCTCAGACAAGAATCCATAAAAAGAAATTATATTATGTTCATGAAGCCCATTAATGGCATTAATTTAGCCATTTCCTGATCATATATGTCCATATATATACATACACACATATGATCCATAAATATAATATATATATATTACTAGCACCAACTTTATTTATAAGTAAGGGAAGTGAGGCTCAGGAAGATAAAACAATTTCACCCTACCAAATTTGTGTAACTAGCAAGGAGAAGTAGATACATTGAATTATTCTTTTTTTCTTTTTCTCTCTGGATCTTGAGTTTGAACTCAGAACTGTGTGCTCACTCAGCTAGAGAGCTATCATTTGACCCATACCTCATGTTCTACTTTTTGTGGATTAATTTGGAGATGGGTTTCAGTGAGCTTTCCTTTCCAGGCTGCTTCAAACTGTGATCTCACCCTTTTGAATTACAGATGTGAGCCACCAATGTGTAGCTGAGAGGGAGGGAGAGAGGTGGCACACTTGCTGCAATGTTGTATACTCTATTCATGGGATTTAAACTCAGGGCTGATCAAGTCCAACAAGGCCTTGCTCATTTGTCTTCTAGAACCTTTCTGTAGAGGTATAGACTTAGTAAAGCCCAACAGCCTCCTTCTATGAATCTGATAGTTGAATTTGATTTGGACATAGCTAAGGGAAGTACAAATAACAGGCTAGCCTCTAATTCAGTGGATGAAATATACAAAATACATTCAACATATGGGCAGAGGAAAAGACACTCCCAAACAGGAAAATTCTAATGGAGGTAGAGGTTGTTTCCCATATGCCTCCATCTAGGGAGAAGCATTTTGGTTCCACTTATATCAGAAACAAGAAATTCAAAGCATTCCATAAACAACATGAAATGAGAATCTACCTTAGAATCCTGTTTCCAATAAATAAGTCCCCACCCAGAGGAGGCAGCAGGGCCAAGGCAGCCTGTACCCTAACACTTCATCAGAACTACGCTGCTCTCTATAAAACCCTCTGCTAGATTTGAAATCTCATCCATCAGGAAGGGTTGAACTTTTCCTTTGAGCCATATCATGGCCTTGCTTTGGAAAGAGAACAATTTATAAACTCTTCCATTTTTTGCAAGCCATGTTTATGCTTTTATTGTTGGATGTTCTCTCCTGTTTGTGGATCAAGATGATTCTCAGTCTAGATCATGTGGCTCACAAGGAAACATCATGAAGAAGTCAAGATTAGATGCTGCCAATCATAGAGCTCTGCATGCCTGCCCTATTTCACTTAGAGAATAGAATATTCCAATGCTGAGTTCAGAATGGGAAGCTCTAAACACTTGTTGACTGATAGATTTGTGGGAGGAAATCAAGTCCAGCAGCATTGCTCCTACAAGGATGGTCCATATACTCGAGACTTTGATATTATCAAGAAATCTACTAGAAATGCAGAGTTTGCACTGGGATTTCAGCTCAGTGATAGAGTGCTTGTTTACTGTGCACAAAGCCCTGATTTTGCAAAAAAAAGTATTGCCAAAAAAAGAAAGAAGCAAGGAAGGAGGGAAGGAAGGAGGGAAGGAAGGAAGGAAGGAAGGAAGGAAGGAAGGAAGGAAGGAAGGAAGGAAGGAAGGAAGGAAAGGAAAGGAAAAAAGGAAAGAAAAAAAGGAAGGGAAAAGAAGAGGAAAAAATTTTTAAAAATGCAGAATATGGGCTGGGAGTTTGGCCTAGTGGTAGCGTGCTTGCCTAGCATGCACAAAGACCCGGGTTCAATTCCTTGGTACCACATACATAGAAAAAAAAAAGCCAGAAGTGGTGCTGAGGCTCTCTAGCCTTGAGAAAGTCCAAGGACAGTGCTCAGGCCCTGAGCTCAAGCTCAGGACTGGCCAAAAAATGCAGAATATTACACACCATTGCAGGATTTCTGAGTTGTAACCAGATTTGGAGTAGCTTTGTACTAGTATTGATGTAGGAAGCCCTGATGTAGGGCAGTAGCTCAGAAAGGCTTTCTTTTCTCCTATCCACAGTAAGTCCTCATTTACTGATGTTTCAGATGGTTCAAGTCACTTCCAAATCTGGTGGTGCATTTTATCTAGGAGTTGTTTTTTTTTTAAAGGAATATTTATTTAGAAAAAATTAAAGTAACAAGAATTCCAAGAATAGTACAATGAACTCCTGTTTGTTTTTCACACAGATGCATCAAATATTGTTTATCTCATTTTTTTATCCTGTCCTCTGCATTTCTTTGTGTATTTCCCTCTGTAATCAGAGTTGTATTCAGACAGTATGGCCTTTACTTCTGAGTACTCTAACATGTAATTTTCTAAGACGAAGGACATCTTACATAAATACATCACAAGATACCAAATTCAGGAATTTTAACACTGATAGAATACTATTATCTAATATAGAATTCATATTCAAATGTGGCTAGTTGTTCTTTTTTTATGTTGGTCATGGGGCTTGAACTCAGGGCTTGGGTATTGTCCCTGGGCTTTTTTTGCTCAAGGCTAGCACTCTACCACTTTGAACCACAGTGCCACTTTTGGTTTTCTGATGGTTATTTGAATGTAAGAATCTAACAGAATTTCCCTCTTGGGCTGGTTTTTAGCTATGATCCTCCAATCTCAGCCTTCTGAGTAGCTATGATTACAGGTGTGAGCCACCAGTTCCTGGCTCAGTTTTTTTTTTGCCAGTCCTGGGCTTGGGCTCAGGGCCTGAGCACTTTCCCTGGGCTTTGAACCATGATCCTCAGATCTCAGCCTCATGAGTAGCTAGGATTACAGGCATGAGCCACTGCACATGACTTTTATTTTTTTAATGGAAAAAAATGAAACCTTGTGCTATGTTATTCACAAAGCTAATTCTAACAATTTTCCTGTGTTACTTAGAACTGTGGAGAAGCAAGGACAAACAATGGGGAGAAAACAGCAGAGAGGCAGCAAATCAATCAAGGTGGGGGCCATGTTTCTCACAGGATTTGTGGTAAAGTTTCTGTAACATTGGACCACTACATTCTTATAACATTCTTCCCAAATTATCTTAGTTTGGCTAACAAGCTGCTGAGGTGAGCAGATGTAGAGTGCTGGGACTGCACTGGACAAGGAGATAATGTACATATGGGGAGCCATTGAAAAACCGGCTGGCTAATCCCATGAGCCTGCATGTGTCTGCATTTCCTGAATGAATCTGGGTCAATCTAACTAGTCAGTGCAACTGCGTCATGGTAGCTGTTGAGTTATGTATCTGGTAGCAGAAAAACAGAAGTCCTGGTATGTGAGATGGGAATCTGACATGGAATTCCTAATATTCCATCTATTGGGTACCAATTGGTTTTCAAGCATGGAACCAGCCTTTCTATACACCTAGCCCCCTGCACTTCCTCCCACCTAAACTTCTGTTACCTTCATTTGCTAAAACCAGAGGACATTCTTTGAAAATGCTCTGTTGGAGAGGTCTGAGGCCAGATTTGAATGTGGCTGTGAATGCCTGTGTGAAAGAAAAGGCAAGTCACAAAAGAGGTCATATGGTTTTAAAGTTGCTTTGTAAATACCGGAGGAATCGACTTGCTTTTAGTGTATATTGATATTCTTTAATAATGGAGAAAACTACTCTACTCAGATGGATTGCTTTAACAGATGCATCTTTGCAGCTAGTCAATGACAAAATATTTGTGAGCAGTTAGTATCTTTCCTTTTCACAGAAACTCAATAATGTGCCAAATGAGATCATTCCCTCTGGCCCAAGACTCAAGAACATTTTGAGCTATGTGCATCCTGACTTGAAACTAAAGAATACTCCAGTTACCATCAAAGTCCAAATGGAGGGCCCTTATATTCCTACAAAACTAGTAGAAAATAACGTAATTAAGACCCAGGGCGTACTGCTATTAGTATGGCTAATCATCTTTTTCATTGGAAAACTCCTTATCTTATTACAGATTTTGGTCTCTGCCAGTAAGACAGAATGTACTTAAATTTACCAAGTGTGTGTGAATTGTACATACCCCAAATTTTCTTACAAAATGGCCAGCTTCACGAAATATTTTCACAGGATAATGATATTTCACAGAGCTTCACAAAAGCTACAAAAGGATGGTCTTTCACACCAGAATACTAAAATTGGTTAATAGTCTGTGCAGGTGTTAATTTTATTCTTTAGCAATGTGATTGGTACCTATACATGCATTTCTGGCTACGCTCATGTGAATTCAGGGTTCTGTATAATGGAATTGCCGTATGGAACTTCCTGTGGCCTTCTAACTCTCCTGCTCTCTCCTATCCTCTGCTCCTCCACAACTAATGACCCCAGCCATCAGAATAAACACCTTCATTTTACTTGGCAACTCAGAGCTCTCTCCAGTGTCAAAGTTTAATGCCTGGACTCCCTGACCCAGTTCCAGTGCTTCTAGAAAAACATAGTATTTTCTGCCACATGCAAAGAAAGCTAGATCCAAGCATGCTCAAGTACTTGTTAAGAATCAGACCTGATTTCCTTAGTTCAGATTATTACCCCACTTTTTTCTTACCACCATGGGAGCTATGTTCTACTACTCCCATTTTAGGGGCCGGAAAACAGAGACCAATAAAAGTCAAATAATTTGCCTAAATCCAGGCTGCCAGCAAAGGCAGTTTGAAGTCAAGCAGTCTCACTTCAGATTGTACCCTCTTAACCTAGCCTGCCTGAACATTTTGTGCATTTTGTTTAGGATCTTCTCTTCTGTAGAAGCAATCTTTCTTTCTACTCCACCTTCTCTGTTTTCTGAAAAACCTGTCCAACTCAAATAGCACCTCCGTCAGGAAGCCTCCCTTGATTTCACACCTAGAAAATTCAGTCCTCTTGGCTGTATATGTTCTTTCTTCCAGCATTACTTCTGGCACTTTGACCACGTTGGTATTATTGCAGTTACTGGTGTATAATTGCCTCACCCTGTCTGAAAAGAACTGTTCTTACTACTACAGTGGCCCTGCACCACTGAAATCATTGCACTAGAAATGTAAAGTCAGGGCCGCAGAGCCTGGCAATTGGTAGAGGTAGGGAAATGAACTAGGTTATCTGTAAACTCTTTCCCAAACAAGGTCTATGGTCCTGGGTGGTAGTTAGTATTCTTCAGGACAGAGGCTGTACCTTCTACAGAGTGGCTGGAATGCCTCCAGGGAACTGCTGAGCTGGCAAAACTCCATTCTCTGATGCAGGTGCAGAGTAATGAGAACTGACGACATCCTCCCTCCCAGTCTCTGTATGTCTATCGGTCACTGTCATGTGTATTCGAAGGTGACATTGCTCTGCAGGTCTGGCTCCAGGCTGCAGTCTTTTTCCAATTCTTTCTCCAGGAGACTATTTATTTTCCTTTGTGCTGTGTATGCGAGTTCATGATCCATGTGCATATTGATGTGTGCAGCGTTCAGGGTTGTGCTTGTCAGTCTAGACAGGCTCTTTGTAGATGCATCAGAATCACCTAGAAGGCTTGCTAAAGCACACAGCGCTGACCCTATCCCCAGTAGATCTGGGGTAGAACCTGGTACTTCTAACAGGCCCCCAGGTGATGCAGATGCTACAGGTCTCTAAGCCAATGCTGAGAATCCCTCTTCTGACTCCTGCCCACTTAACTCAAGGGACTTGGCACCAGGCAGAAGCTGGGGGGCAGGGCAGTAGGATGAACCTGAAACTAGGAGCCTGAACACAAGGGTACCACAGCAGGGGCTGTATCTACAGATCTATGGAACTTGGCAAGTCTCTAAGCTAGCTGTCTCATAAGTACAAGGACAAAGTGAAGCTGATGAGGGCTACTCTGGGTTTTATGAAAACTCAGAGTGACTTCAAGCTGGGGATGTTCTGTCAATTGGTGTTGGAGCGGATTCTCTCTACAGTCATCTACGTGTATAGACCAAAGAGTGTAATTGCTGTTTTCAGTCTTTGAGCCCCAAATACCCAGTTCTAGGGTATGTGTTCTGTATGCTTTATTTAAAAGATACTGTAAGATAAAGATAGAATATAGTCTCCTAGAACTTCACTGAGGCTCGTGGTATCCACCTGTAATTCCCAACACAGGAGGCTAAGACAGGGAGATGATTCAGTGGGATACACAGTGAGACCTTGATGAAAAAAAATCCTAGAGCCAATTGCCATTGTGTAATCTTGGTTATTCTAATCATTCATTGTGTAACCTTGGGCAAATTATCTAACATCTCAGAGCATTCCTAGACATTAAAATGTGGAGAGTAAAAGGACCTACCTCATTGATTCTTGTGAGGACTCATAAGATAAACATATAAAGGGCACCTGACACAGTGCCTGGCACAAGGTAAGTGCTCAGAATTAGTTGGTATTGTTTCTAAAAATAGGATAATGGTCTCCTCCGTCATATTTGACAGTCAGAAACACTGTAGTTGTAGATCTCCCCCAGAGTACATAATAATAATGATAATAATACCATCTACATATACAGAATTTTGTATTTGTCAGGAAACTATCCACTAACCCATCTCCTCCAGTATTGACAATGCTATAAAGACAAGGCAATATCATGAACAGTATAGGCCTCCAGTGCAGTAGGGTGGGTCTCTCTTTAAATGGATTTCTGCTTCTGCACATTCTTCTTTTCCACAGTAAATACAAATTGCAGTCTCCTGGATTCCACAGATGTACTTAACTCATCTAGTCCAGTACACACCAGGCCTCAGGCTCCTCCCATGTAACCTCCCTGCCTACAGACTGCATAGTATGTATATCATCAGGCCCCAAATAGCCAAATGATGACAACTGAATAACTCAAGAACTTTTGATAATAAACTTTGGTGAAACCAGTAGAAAAACTGTTCTGGACTTCTCATCAATTCTGCTTATTAAACCAAGAAAAATCAGCCAATCTCCTTCTGTTACACAGTACTCATGATTTTATATGTCACAAAATCAGGACGATATTACAGGCTGTGGTACTAGTGCTATACTCATCATTAATTATAGCTCAGAGACAAATAAAGCACAGGAGACTCAGAAATGTGTTATGGTACTTAATAATGATCTATTTACTCACCAGAAACTGGATAGGGATTCTAGACTTCAGCAATTTCACTTCGCTGCTCTTTCTAGCCATTCATGCTTTTTTAAAAATCATTTGTAACTGTTGTAAATGGAGGATAATAGTAGGCTCTGAATTTAGGGGGCTCCTTGTTCAAGTCCCCTGATCATTCCACTACAGTTATAATACTTTTAAGGCCAAAAGGTGCAAACTGAACTCGTTCACTCTTCTGTGTGGTAGTAGACTTCCAGTGGTTTCTTAAACTAACCAAGCAGTCCACACCCTTGGTGTATTTGCCTTTCCCTCTCTCTGGTACCACTCCTCCTGCCTCTTACTATTTCTGTCTTATAAAAGTCTTTATCAAAAGGTCCTTGACAGTTACTTGGCTTATGGTGAACAAATCACTTTGCCTTGTTTTTCTCATCTGTATAATGAAGACAGTATTAATACTAATCTCTTAGAGATTTTCTAGAAAATTACATGGCAGAAACAGTACAATCTCTAAAATAATTTAATTCACATAGCATCACTATGATACAAATTGGAATGCTTTATAGATCCACATCCCATCTTATTCTATATTCAAACCAACACCTTAAGGGAAGAAGTAATTGTTTTTCATTGACTGATAAAGAAACTGAAGCTTTGTGGAGGAAAGATTTGCCTAGCTAGGATGGGGAATCTTTTCTCTACCAAGGACTATTTGGACAATTGTAACATGATTCACAGGTCATACAAAATAACCAATACATGCAGATGGCTGCCAGGAGCAATATGCATGTTTGTCCTATCGTAGACCAAACAATTTCTTGGGTCTTCTATGGCCTGTGGCCTAAATAGTCTATAACTCTGAGGTTAATAAATGAAAAACTTAGAATGCCATATGTTATTTGCTTCCTAGTCCAGTGCTGTTTTCCTACTATCCTAGACAGAGTATTGATACCAAAAGTCACAGAATAATCATTTGAGCTCACATTGGCGCTCTGATCATTCCTGTTCTTGATATTAGACAGGAGCTGGGTGGGATACAGTAAACCTTGAATTGTATAACAAAGAGAGACAGACAATATACACACATAGACCAATAAATACCCTGCCACAGTGGAAGGACCGACAGTCACAAGCAGCTTCTGGCTTATATATATATAGGACCCTCAGGATGACTGTGTGGACTGTAGATGTATTTTTCCAAAAGGAGCCCTTGTGAATTATATTAAGTAGCCAAGTCAGCCTGCCAAATGTACCAAAAGCAACACACTGCCACTGTTATGAAACTTACTTCACAGATTTTATGGGAGAACAGAAAAGAAAACTGAGGTAAGGCTAGAGAAGTAGGGCAAAGTTCAAACCCTTCCAGGCCTCGATGACCCAGAAAGCAAGCTTAATTTCATTCAAAGTCTAATGAGAAATTACTGGAAGCTTTTAAGCAGAAGAATATCATCTGATTTACACTGATGCTATAATCAGAAACTATATGGAGTGTGATTCTCAAATTGCCTGGAACTCTGCTCAGTGCAGACAATGATGGTACTCAGCACACAGGCCAGATGTGAAGGTCACTATGACAGTCAGTATGTGTTACCAGCAATTATTGTTAGAATTAGCAGCATAGCCACAACTTTACAAAAACACAGAGGATATGGACCAGATAAGGTATTAGGCCAATAATATTTGAAATGAACTTTTTGGACTCGTAGGAACTGACCTAGTGGTGGAGTCTCTGATTACAAGATGAGATGACGAAAAAAGTATATCTGGGCTTGTTGCCAACTAACCTTGGAGGTTTCCCTGTCTCTGCTTCCAAACATAGGATATGATCTTGCTGTTGGCTGTGCCCTTGCTTAGAGCTGCATCTTAGTCTGGAGTAAGATAACAGGAAAGGCAAAAATAAAAAGCCTTTCCATGCTTTGTGTCACTTCCCCAAGTGTGTGACAACTTGGCACTAGGCTTTGCTATTTTCAGTCAATAATTGAGTCATGGGCATTATAGGGGCATTCACTGGGTCAATCTTTCTCCTTATAGTATGGGCCCAGGGCAATGCAGTATATATAATGGGGTAGGTGACCAGACTTCTGGTCATTCACAGGGGCATGGCCTTGTTATTTGGGGCCTTTGATTCAGCTGCTCTGTAGTCTGAATTTCATGAAACTGTTTACTACTCTTTAGCAAGCAGGGATAGGATGGGATGCCAATGTGGCATGTGTCTCACAAATGTTCTGTGTTGCACACAGACCAAGCCCTGGGAATAGTGATGACACAGGGATTTCTCATTTGGCATGCTCCTGAGCTCCAAGGCCTTGGGTAGCCTCGCCCAATTCTCATTGTCTAACAGCCTGTCTGCTCCATGGAAAGGGTAACTATGAGGAATACAGCATGCCCTCTTGGCAAATGGACTTTTACTATATGAAACTATTCTCACACTCTCTCAGCCTCGGGCAAGTTTTATGTGCTGGGAATAAGGCAGGAATGCCTAAAACTAAAGCCAGAATAACTGTCCAATTCACCTGACAGTTTGAATATTTACTTATGTAACAACAGTTACTAAGAATCAACTGTGTGCTAGGTACTGTGAGGTACTAGGTCAAGGTACTGGAGATGTATAAGAGAAAGAAATTTTAAGAAGTTTACTTTCTAACCCAAGAGTTTGGGCTCATGCATTCCCTTTAAATTATCTCCTGTGTAAAAATGTTAATAAAATCCTCTCTAAATCTTTATTCTTCCTTTAGCAATACCTATGGTATTACTTCATTGTCACTTCTTTATTTTACTGTAACATTTTTATTTATACCAGTTGTCTCCAAATTCTATCTTTATTTAACTCACTGTAGTCATATTCTGACTCAAATCACCTGTGACTTTCCATATTTCAAATTCCAGTGTTCAATTTGAAGTCTTCATCAACTTGATCTAACTTCAGTGTATGGCCTATATCACTATACGTTTACTTGACTTATCCTTTTCTGCTAGCTTCCAAGTAATCTATTCATTGTCCTTCTCTGACTTCTTCTCAAACTCCTTTGCTTATTGTTCTTCAACCTAAACTCTAGATTTTGGATGTTTCAGGGCTCTGTCCTTGAACCTTACCCCTTTTCTCACTCTCTAGGTGATCATCTGATTTCATAGCTTTAAACAGTCTATCTCCAGGTCAGATTCATCTACATTTTCCAGTGGATGCCTAATGGGTATCTGTCTTACTCTGTTCATGATGCAATAACAAAATACCCTAGAGTGAGTCACTTATACACAAAAGAAATTGGTTCCTCACAGTTCTGGCAACTGAAACAAGGTGCTGGCTGCGTGCTGAGGCCTCTTTTCCCATAGATAGCATCTTCATGCTTTGTTCTCACATGACAGAAGGGATATTGGTTACTTTCCAGGTTTTTGATAAACTCACTCAATCATGAGGACTTCTCAAATGGGACCTAATTTCCTCTCAAATGTCCCATTCCCTAACACTATCACTTTAATGAGTAAGGGTTCAAAGACGAACTGGGGGAGGTGTGGTCATTCAAACTTAAAACTAAAAAATACCAAGATCAAAACTAAACCCTTGATATTTCTACCTAAAGCTTATTTTCCCCATAATTGTTTTCATCTTGATTAAATAACAACTCCACTGTTCTAGATGCTCAGATTAAAAATCTTGGTGTTGGGCCGGGAGTTTGGCCTAGTGGTAGAGTGCTTGGTTAGCATGCACTCAGACCCAAGTTCGATTCCTTGGTATCACATACATAGAAAAAAACTTGAAGTGGTGCTGAGGCTCAAGTGGTAGAGTTCTAGACTTGAGAAAGCCCAAGGACAGTGCTCAGGCCCTGAGTGAAAGTCCCAGGACTGGCAAAAAAAAATCATGGTGTTATTTATGACTGTGTACTCTGCTGCATGCTCTACAGATATGGTGCCAGCAAATTCTATATACTCTATATCTGACAACACATACAAATTTTGAATGTTACATATCTGTTCTCTTGTCACTGCCGTCTTTAACACGGTTTTCCAATTCAACATCATCTATAACCATGTGATAGCCTTGTAGGTGTTTCTGGTGTTTCTACCATTTCTCCCTCCAGATTATCCTCGACATTGAGTCTATTAACATCTATGTCAGATGATAGTACTTTGTGTTTAGTGACAGTCCTTCCTGTTCTCACAGTAAGCTTCAAAGTCCCATTTACTTGCTTCCCATTATCTCTCTGAATTTATCTCCCATCACTCTTATTCTAAGTTTTAGCCTCATTGTTTCTCCAAGATTTCAGTTGCAATTCAGTCTCAGAACTTTTCTCTACTTTGAATGCTACGCATCCAGATAACTAACGGTCTGGATTTCTCATTACCTTCAGCTCTTTGCACAGCAGTCACCTGCCTAGGCCATTCAACCTATATATCTTTTCTCACTGCAACATATTAATGTATCTTTCATTTCTGTCCTTATTTTCTCTTTAGCATTCATCATCCAGTAAGCTCAGGTTGTTATAACAAAGACTCGTAACAAATAGAATCTCATTTCTCTAACATCTGGAGGCTGGTAAAATCAAGATTGAGGTACAAAGTAGTTTTCATTCTGAAAACTTCTATCTTGGCTTGTAGGCAAGTGGAACTTAGGTGTTTACATGACCACTTCTTTGGGCCAATCAAACAGAGACGAGAAGAGAAAGCAAGCTTTCTGGTGCCTCTTTTTATAAGGGTACATACTGAATTGGATCAAGGCCCTGCCCTCTTGACCTCATTTAACCCTATCTCAAAAGCCCTATCATCACATTCTAGGTTAGAGCTTCATTATATAAATTTGTGGGAAGATACAAATATTCGGTCCATAAGACCACATATCTATGCTATGTCTTCCTGGTCTTTATTTTTGTATTCTTCACTGGAATGGATCTTTTGCGCAATTTAGGATTTGTTCATTTTAGTCTGTGTTTTGAGCATATAGTAAGGGTAAAAATATTGAGTAATGGATGAAGTAAGCAAAACAATTGCAGTTTATTAATAAACATTAAGAAGTAAATGACATGATAGGTCAAATGAAAGCAATCAACTTTGATTACATATTAAAATCATATGGGAACTATTTACAAATAGAAATGACTGAGATTTATCCTTAGGACTTTGATTTATTTGGTTTAGAAGGGTCTAGAAGGAGTCTTGCTATTTGCTTTGTTATGTGAGTAATTCTTGGTAAAAATCAAGGCTGAGGACTCATGAACTTAAGAAGTTGGGGGTAGGTAACAACTTATTGGAAATAGATTTTTCTGAGCTGGCAAAATGAAACGTGGTGAAAATGGGACAAGGAGGACGTTCAATTCCTGACTAAAGGTCAGAATAGGAGTGAACGCACTGAAATAGAAATTAGTTTGGTAGGCTCTTAAAACAGAAAGCCATTGTGAGGTATTAAGAGTAATCAGGGTAATAGAGAAATGAGTTTAAAGAAATACATGAGGTAGACTACACAGAGCCTTATAGGCCATGGGGTAGGGGTGGGGGAATGGAATCTACATCCCATGAGATGAGAGTTTTGAAGAGGGGAATGATGTGACCTGATTTGTTACTTGATAAAGATTGTTCTTAGGTATCAGTTAAAACAGGGAGTGAATTTAGGAGATTTTTGTAGTGATCAAAGGGATTTGATGCTGGACTCAACTGGTTTGAGAGCTTAATGATGTTTCTTTCCATTTTGATAGCAGAATCCTGAGTGTGTTTTAAGAAACCATTCTACTCAGGTGATTCACACCTGTGGACCACTGGTTTCAGAAACACTCTCAAATGTTAATATACTATACTAATTCTGGGATCAGTTGCTCAGTGGCTAGCATACGTATGTCATGGCCTACCCTAGCCTTTCAATTAGAAGGTCAATGGAAGGAGGCACTTTCTAACTAGGAACCAAGCCAATGGAAAATAGATTTAGAAAAAAGTAGCATTTGTTCAGTAAAACTTGAAAGAGCTTTATCTATCCCTACCAATAGCTATTTTATGCTCTGGGGGTGGTGGGATAGGGCAGAACACTGTGATCTTGAGGGAGATTACAAATTAGAAGGGGAGATGAGAACATGAACACAAATAGGTTTAACAGAAGAGAAAATGAAGTAAGGATCCAGAGGGACATATAAACACTCTCAGTAAGTGTTATTATTTAGCACTCAATTCATGATGAGGGCTATGTGTGCTTTCCATATGTTCTTACTGTACCACCTCAGTAAGTGTATGGAATAGATAACAGGATCATCCATGTTGCTGATCATAGTAATAGCAGCTAACATTTACTATATGTTTGATCTAGGCCAGTTATCATGTTTGATGTTTAGCTATATCTCACATAGATTTCATTCATGGGAGGGATGGTTAGGCTTATTCAAGATCAGAGTTGGCAGGAGCAATTCTAAGATTCAAATACAGATTTGACTTCTATAAGGGGTATTATGGAAGTGCAGACAAGATGGCTATTTACTCCAAGGAGGAAGAAACATGTGGAGATGAGAAAAAAAGGCCAAAAAGTGTCTCTCTCTCCTCTTGGGCAGAGCTGGAGTGTGGCTCAATTACAAGGAAGTACTTCTGCTTCTTTTCTTGCTTTTAATCACCTTACTTGTATCAACCTTGACTGCAGCCTCTCATCAAGCCTGGTTGTCACTATTTTTTGGATCAGGTGTTATGTCTTCCTATGCCAGCCTCAAACTACAATTCTCTTGTGATTCCCAGTAGCTGAGATAGCAGGAATGAGACATCATTCCAGGCTTCCTGGCTTGTTTGTTGAGAAATGTTATTGCTAACTTTTATTTAGAGCTGGATGCGAACTGTATTCCTCCCATTTCTGCCTCCTGAGTAGCTGGGATTGCAATGTGAGCCACTATGCCTAGCCAATGTCACTCAGCTCTTGATCTTGAAGGGTGTTGAATCCTCTAAAGACCCCATGGGAATGAAAATGTCATTAACTTTTCTTCAAGATGGAACAAAGAATGCATTGTCAAACTCAAATCAGGATGAATAGTAAATTGTTAGCTCTATCTCGTGATGAATTGTAAAATGATCACTTGTTCTCTGTTATTTCTCCTTTATAGGTAGAAGCAGGTCATCATAGTCATTTAGGACATTGACAGCGAGATCCCAAAAGACAAGAGAATAGTGAAAGGAGAGAAAGCAAATAGCTGTGTGTGGTACATCCCATCAAGCCAGCAAAGAAAGTCCATAACACATTGCTTGCAGCTGCAAAAATTTGCTCATGATCTAAAGGCTTATCAATATGAGATTGACAACATAAATAATGAAACATGCATATCAAAGACCACTCTATTGGTTTTTGAAAGTAAAGAAAAACTAAGTTCTGACAAGAAAAAATGGTTTATAAAGTTTATAAATTAAATAAGCAAGCCACAAAACAGTCGCTATGGTATGATCACATTTCAATCTTAAGATGTGGGTTTAGATTTATACAAAGCATCTGTCATCTGTGCAGAATTTCAGAGGGATGTTAACATTCTAATTTGTGTACTTATATATTTTGTTAACCTTTACAACAGCTTATTTTGCTCTTATAATGGGAAAATACTAAAGTCTCATCTTAGATATTTTATAGATACAATATATCTTATATTCAATAGTGCATTTGAAATTATTTCCTATTACTTTTTCATGAATAAATTAAAATAAGGCAATTACATATTAACAAGTCTATAATACAATAAAAAGGAATGCCAACGTACTTAAGGAATTTTACCAGATGCATAGTTGACGACCGGTAGAAAGGCCCCAGGGATTTTATTAATAAAGTACATAAAAATGTACTTACCACGTATGAAGACCAAGATGACAGAGTATCAAATATGTTGAAGAATTCAACAGATTCAATATGAGCTCGGTTGGACTGCAATATGGAGCTAAAATTGAAAAGATGAAAGTTAAATAAATGGATGAAAATTATCCACAAAAATCTGAAAGTCTTTTTGGTTAGGCCAAGAGAAGAGAAGCATGTTACAGCAGAAACTCATATGAAAATAAACCAACCAGTCAAATATGATTTAAGATTTGAACTGACCCACAAACACATAATTTTAGCCAACAGCTTAATGTAGGTAGATTATTTAGCTGATTAAATATTTGAGTACAATTTCAGGTTGTGTTAATCAAGGGATAGTTGCTAGATCCTAAATTATAGCCATCCCCCTGCAGCTTCTAATGTTTCCTTTGAGAGTTTCCTTTTCAATTCTAGCCATCATATTTTAATAAGGTGGTCACTGAGAAAGTGGATCATCAGTAAAAACATGAGACTGACAAACTCAACCATTATATAACATTTCTTTTGATGGAAGTAGAGACATGGAGCCTATGCAGGAAAAAACACTGAGGATTCATAGGCTATCCACTACCTTCAAATCTCTGCTGTTTACTTATGAAATGTATAACCTTCTGGGTCACTTATGTGACAGACCTAGGCCTATTGCCACCTAGTGGTAGTAAAAGGGCAAATTGTTTCCTAAACCTTTGTAAAGACTGATCTTGAGAGGGTGCTGCCAGAAGCTGTGCAGGCTAATAAGACAGGGAGTATTTTAAGTGAAGACTGGTTGGACATATGCCTAGTGGCAGAATTACACCATCTGGGCCCCTGTCAGCTCTAAAAGACTTTCTTCTAGTTTCTATATTAACATGCCTTTCCTGTGTTCTACTCCAGTATTGCCAATGCATCAATTGTTTGCAGTTCACAAGACAGTAAGGAAGGCTCCACAAGATGAGCTGGGGCTGCTCCCTCCTGCTTACTAATGCCAACTCACTGCTCATAAGAGGGATATATGGCTAATATAAGTTAAGTCCCTCCTTGGATAAGCTTGCGTGGCTTTCTTACATCCCTGTAAATCACAAACATTGCAATGACCTACAAAGCCCTAAACAATGTGGCCTCAGTAGCCCTTCTTATATCTGTGATCCTACTTATTCTTCTTTTCATTCGTTCAGTCCATTCCTGTGGCATAGGCTCTTTGGTGTTTCTTTTTATTTAAAAAGCCTGAGTACTGTCCTTGAGCTTCTAATGCTCAAGGTTAACACTCTACCACTTGAGCCACAGCTCTACTTCCAGAACTTATTGGAGACAGGAGTCTCATGGATTTCCTGCCTAGGATGGCTTTGAACCATGATCCTCAGGTATCAGCCTCCGGAGTAGCAAGGGTTACAGGCGTGAGCCACTGACACCCAGTTTCCTTGGTGTTTCTTAATGGCAGGGATGCTCCTGATTTGGGGAGTCCAAAGGTGGTGCTTTCTGCAGTATTATCCCTTCAAATACCTTCATGGCCTTCTCTCAATCGTGGTGGAACTCACAAATCACTTTATGAGTAAGGGAATGCCTCCTCTGATTACTCTCTTTAAAATTTACAGGTTGTAGGAGAATCCATGGCACACATCTGTAATCCTATCTACTCAGGAGGCTGAGATCTAATGATCACAGGTCAAAGCCAGCCAGGGCAAAAAAGTCTGTGATACTCTTAATTCCAAAAAACTACAGAAAAAAGCTGAAAGTATTTCTGTGGCTCTTGACCAAAAGAAGCTCAGGGACAATGACAAGGCTGAGTTCAAGTCCCAGGACCAACACCAAAAAAATAAAAACCAAGTATAGGTTGTTTAAGCTTCTCTTCTCTTCCCATCCTACACTCACACACACACACACACACACACACACACACACACACACACACACACAAACACCCCCCCAAACACAAATCTGGCCACTTTGGAGCTACGTACTGCCCCCTATGAAGTTTGTGTTCATAGTATATAATGTAATAGAATATATTGTACTTTCTTTTCCTATTTCCATTGCTTGAGCTATATGTTCCTTTTTTTCATGCAAGGGTCAGGCCCATTACAGTTTTCTAGAACATTAGCTAATGCATAGTACATGCTTGGTAAATGTTTAATGCGCTGTATCTGAAGTCTGTACAATTTTTTAAAACAAAAGAAAATCTATTTCTCAATATAAAATAAGATATAAAAAATCAAATGCAAAACTGAATCCCCAAATATAACAAGAGTTGTAGCTGAACTGTAAGATTTGAAACAGTCTGCAAGTTACTCTCAATTTTTAAAATTTTGTAATGCAGTCATATTATACTAAAGAACTGGTGACAACAGTTTTCATAGCTAAGACCGCTGAGTGCTTCCTGTGTTCTAGACATGAAATAAGCCTTTCTACATGTAAAGGAAATAATCTTTAAATGAATTAATCTATTTAATCCTCACAATAGTACATTGTAGTTTTCACTACTATCTGCTTGTCTATTTTTATGCTGGTCCTGGGGCTTGAACTCAGAACCTGGGCAATGTCCTTGAACTTTTTCAGGGCTAGAACTCTTAACACTTGAGCCATGGTCCCACTTCAGGTTTCTTGGGTGGCTAACTGGAGATAAGAATCTCATAGATGTTTCTACCCAGGCTGGCTTCATATTCTGATACTCAGATTTCATTAAACTGAGGAGCCAGGCTTACAGTCATGAGCTACCAGTGCCACCTCTCACTTAACTGCCCCCCCTTCGTCCCTGGCCTATTCTAAGGACCAGGAGACTGAAAAGGAAAAGGGATATATGACTTGTCCAAGTCACACAAGCATACTTGAGCAGATTTCAAAGTTTTGTTAATCAATTCGTGCTTGCAAAAATATCACAAGTTGGGGCCAGGAGTATAGCGTACTAGTAGAGTGCTCGCCTAACATGTACGAAGCCCTGGGTTCGAGTTCTTGGTACCACATACACAGAAAAAAAGCTGGAAGTGGTGCTGTAGCTCAAGTGGTAGAGTGCTGGCCTTGAGAAAGTCCAAGGACAGTGCCCAGGCCCTGAGTTCAAGCCTCAGAACTGGCAAAAACTAAAAAAAAATTTTTTTCAGGAGTTGATGATGATCATACTAACAGCTAACATTTATTTAGTACCCATCATGCATCAGACAATTTGCTATGTATTTAATACATATCATCTAACTTGAAGCTCAGAACATCTTCATGGATTTGACTATTACTTAGCCTTGGATTTATGAGATGCATGCTTTGATTCTCTTGCAGTCTAGATGAGTGGGAGAAGCTGCTACAATATTCCATGTAGATTAGACTCTCACACACATTGTGATCTCAGGCCTTGCAAATGCTCTTGTTGAGAAAGCCTATGCCCCATTGTCAGTCCGTCCTCCCAATGTTTTCTCAAAGCACATTGAAACTGCATCTCAGACTTTCTAGAAAACTTTCCATTGTCTTTCTGCCATGATCCCATTCATTTCCTTCAACTCCAGTGGTCTCTGGTTTTGCAATACTGGTTATTTTCCTTCTCAGGTATCTCCTTTCTCATTTAAGTCTACAAGCTCAAGGAAGCAGCTGGTCCTTGTGCCTTTTTGAACGTCTACAATCAATGGTACATTGGTATATACATAGTAGGTGCTCAATAATTATCTTACTACATTAATAATGATACAGTATCCTTACATTATAGAAATGATCTCTTTTCAAGGTCTCTCTTACTTATTTTTCTCAGTCTCACAGCAGCTATGACATATACAACAGGTTGATCTTTTTTTTTTGTCATGTTCATCACTGAGGATATTCAGAACTAGGGAATTTAAATAAGTTGTCTCAAATCACACATCTGCAAACTGAGCCCTCCCCTCTGGATTTTTACTTCTGAGTCTTTGCACTAGACCACCACACTTATACTGAGAAAGCAGTGCTGGTCAAAGCAATGGCTATAATATTCCTGTAAAGACAGTGCATTGATTCTATCTCTGGAACTAAAGCAATAAAGTCCACCAAGAGGCACTATCCTCAGTCGAGATGGGGAAGGCAGGTAAATTCATGCACTCTGGGGCAAAGTGTCTGTGTTTATCAGATGAAGACTCTGTTAGATTGGGAAGTGGGGGCTTCACCCAACCTTCTGCAGAAGGGGTAACAGCCTAGCAAGCATTGTGATATATATATATATATATATATATATATATATATATATATATATATATATGTGAGAGAGTACTATGAGACAAGAAACTTAGGTCTAACTATGAATTCTGCTACAGGCTAAGAGTGACCATGGGAAAGATCACAGCCCACCTCTTGGAAACTGTACTTACTTACCAGAAGCCCTCAATTTATAAAGTAATGCACAGTCCCAAGGTTTCATTCATGTATGATACATAGATCTATTATTTCAAGAAAATATGAAGTTTGTAAATATATATATATAATATGTGAGTAGATGTGTATGCATGTGTATATGTAAATAAACATTGGGAATATTTTCTTTTGTTGGTCATGAAGCTTGAACTCTGGACCTGGCCACTGTCCTTGAGCTCTTAGACTAAGGCTAGTGCTCTAACACATTGAACCAAAGCTCCACTTCTGGTTTTCTGGTGGTTAATTGGAGAGAAGAGTCTCACAGACTTTCTAGCCTGGGCTGACTTTAAACCATGATCTTCAGATCTCAGCCTCCTGAGTAGCTAGGATTATAGTGTGAGCCACTGGCACTTAGCTACATTGGCACCGTTTATGAAGCAATACTTAACCCTTTAAAAATGTTGGATATTCTTGCTTCCTGTTTGTGGAAATTAGCATACAGAGAAATTGTCTTTCAAGTCCAAACCCCATAAGAAATGGCAAGCAAGGAAACAGAATGGAATCCAGTTTTTGTCTCTTCTCTTTTCCCTGCTATACTTGGGCCTATAGAGCTGACTGTTCTCTAATTAGAATGGCTTCTAATACCATGTAATGGCTCTGGCCTGAGATGTTAAGAGCAAGCTACAGGTGCAGCTACCAGTACCATGCTAACTCCATTGACCTCATTAAACAGGAAATTCATCTGTGTTTATTGGCTTGTTTTATTTCTCTTGGTTGGTAAGGGCCTTTTGTACAAGTGTTGCAAGCTCCTGGTAAAACAACTATTATGAATGGTATCTTCTACTTAAGGCTTTGATTTTTTAAAAATAATCTGAAACAATTATATCATCTTTGTAAAATCAAATAACTTTAAACTTTGGATTTATTTATAGTCATGTGCAATTTTCTAGAAAAATTACATATAAATTACATATAAATACATGCATATATATGTGTCTATATATGTATATATATTCATGTGTATGTATATGTATTTAAGTATACAAACATTTCATGAAACAATACTTATCATGGCTGTGTACAGTGCCCACAGTTATTTCCTTTCCTATTCCATTCTTTCTTTGTTGTTGTAATTGTGCTGCTGTGGTTGTTGTTTTGCCAGTCATAGGGCTTGAACTCAGGGCCTGGGCACTCTTCCTGAGCTCTCATGCTTGAGGTTCTACCACTTGAGCCAGAACTCCACTTCTGGCTTTTTGGTGATTTATTGGAGATGAGCCTCATGGATTTTCCTTCCCAGGCTGGTTTTGAACCATGGCCTGCTGATCTAAGCCTCTTGAGTAGCTAGGATTGCAGGCATAAGCCACTGGCAGCCTTTGTAGTTGTTTCTAATGCTGGTCACTACCCACTAGACTGGCTTCTGGATCAATGGATTAAAATCTGTAGCTGAAACATCCTTGTTGTAGATCAATGCTTTCCAAATCTGGCACCCCATCACAGTCCCTTGTAGTCTTTATTAAACAGGCATTATTTGGAGTAGGATTCCTAGAGAAACAAAGTCCTCACACTTGCTTTACAAGTAGTCTATTACTGCACTAGAAGCCTATCCCCAAAACATATTCCTATCCTCTGCAAATGTCTGGAATAACAATTTCTTCAGAGTGAAACTCAAGAATCCCAATTTTTGCCAAGGATCAGCTATTCACTGACATTAGACACAAGTCACAGAATTCCTCACCAACAGAAGCAAAGTACACCAGTAGTAAATCATTATGCCAATCCTGTGAGCATAAGACCTATCCATTCATTGTTCATTTAAATCCTTATAGCAGTTCGACTTTGTTAATTTCTGTACATTGCTGGAGGACATAGGCAGAGAAGCTAAGGTGAACAGGGTTGGGATACATGTGGGGGGTTGATCTGTGCAAGAACAGTGCTCTATTCTACAGTCTCTCTGTGGAGGTCTTCTGCAATGTACATCCCAGTGAAAATTCTGGATCATATACCTAAAAGCTCTAACAATCAGAAGGGATAGGAATAGATACAAGAAATAATAATAATAATACTTTGGTCTCATATTGATGTTTATTCTTTCTAAAGCATATGTATATCTACTTCTCCCACACAAACCTTACAGTTATTCTGTGTGAAATAGCAGATACAGATAAAAAGGTTTTTTTTTTTTGCCAGTCCTGGGCTTGAGCTCAGAGCCTGAGCACTGTCCTTGGACTTTCTCAAGGCTAGAGCTCTACCACTTGAGCCTCAGCACCACTTCCGGCTTTTTTCTATGTATGTGGTACTGAGGAATCGAACTCGGGTCTTCATGCATGCTAGGCAAGCAATTTAACCACTAGGCCAAACTCCCGGCCCGGTTTTTTTTTTTTTTTTTTAAAGAGACTCAAAGTCTCTTTGCAGCAAAGCTGCAACTGAAGTTCCTCTGGCACAGTCTATCACTGCATTTAGACTGGCTATTTCCAGTGCTACCAGCTTCACCTCATTTCCTATATAGATCCCTTTAAGGCAAAAGAGGAAGAGAAATGTTGGTTTCAGCCTCCCTCTCCATACAATTCACCATCAAGTTAAGAAATGAATGCACACTCTATCCACTCTGCCTGAGGGACAGGTTGCCCTAACCGCCACAGAGCTGTGAGAAAGACTGGCTGCATTTCTATTTTTTGCCTTGCAATTTGTAAAAAAGAAGAAAAGCTCTGCAGTATGCTTCAAAGAGAAAGAATAGATTTCCTGATGAAAGGAAAAGCTTCCTTCCCTCCCACAGAGGTTAAATGGCACCAGCCACTAGCAAAGAAGTCTTTGGAAGTCTCTCCCAAGCAAAATGTTGAGAGCCACAGAAAACCAAGGTGGTGGATTCAACTAATTTCTGTAATGGCAAAAATGGCTTGGAGAGATAAATACCTCATCAGTTTAGACTCATCTGTTTAGCTTCCCTACATACATATGCACACACACACACACACACACACACACACACACACACACACACACATCTTTGAGTACATCTCCTCTGTGCCACAAAGATGCGGTTTGCAAAGTGTGTGTGTGTGTGTTCTTGATTCTAATATGTTTCTTCACCCCTTCCTTTCACCGTGAAGGTCTTTTCATTTCTCCCCTTAGCAGCTCTCAAGGCAAACCTCCCACTCACCCCTCAGGGATGCACATGCACACATTTGATGAAAATCAAAGCCAAGAGTCCTCCCTCTTAGCCTCAGCCTCCTGGTTTATAAACTAAATAGGTTGAATCAGCAGTCTATAGGTATCCTCTCTGGTTCTAGGATTCTGCTAAAAAGTGGGAGAAAGCCCCAAACATTGCCCATGAATTGGTGACTCAGATACAGAGCTCGGAAGGGTCCATTGACTTCAAATTGTGATGAAGGTCAAAAAGTGGGACAAACAACAATTCTGTTAGGGTCATGAGCATGCTGGCTGCCATCCTAAGGATGAGGAGAAGACGGTTTTTCCTGTTTTTCACTGGGTTTTTCATCTTATTTATTGAGAATAGGGAATGGAAAGCTTGCCTCTGCTTCGGTTGATTTCTCTGCCCACATGAAGATAGCCTGTGTAATTCAGCCCTGTAATCAACCAGCTTTCAGTTCCCTAGAGCTTCACAGTAAGGCCGCTCTTACTTTAGTGGAAATGTTCCATACGATGTCACAAAAATTCAAAGAGATGTCAAATTCGCTTTGTGATGGCAACTTTCTTTTAGTCTGGCAAGGCTGATTTAGGATTTGATGGTTTTATAGTTTTTCAGTATCAACAAAGTACTAAGTATTTCAAGCCTTTATATTGTCAGTCACCAAAGTGCTCTTTCCCTGTGGGGATGAAAAGTAGATCCACACGTGCTGTTGCTTGCAAACACAGTATGTCCCCACTCCTACCTGCTTTCCCAGGCTGGGTTCAGGACAATGAGCATGCATAAAGAAGGAGAATGCGCTCCTAGGATATTTTGAATAAAGAAAGCCAAGGAAATTAAGAGTATTCTCAGACTTACGCAATACAGCTGAGATTCCCACCAAACTGCCTCTGTTTGCATCCAAGCTACTGGAATCTTCTGGGCCTCAGTTTGTTCACTGTCAAATGGGGCTAAGACTCAGAGATGTCTCCTAAGGTTAAAGAGTAAAGAGTATGGAGCAATAATCAGAATGGTAATACCTCAATAAGTACTTTTTGCTCCTGCTGATTAGTATTCCTCCTGGCTAAACTGGTCTTTGAGCTTCCTGATGTATAATATCCTGTACTTTCTGGACAGCTCGTTTCACCAGAGGTTCTAAAAGTACACTGGCGATGAGACTGAGAAGGCAAATATCTTTGAGCTATTGGGAAGGTGGAGGTGAAACTGTTTTTTTTACCATTAATGAATGAAATTTTCTGGGTGATGTACAAACTAGTGAGCAAGACAAAGCTTTTGATTAACTGAGTTAACACTCTAGATGTGAGTGGTGATGAACCATCAAGACAGATAGACAATACATAGGAAGAATGACACAGAGATTACCTGGGTGACCTTGACATACATGAAGAGGTAGGGTAAGATATGATGAAGCTGCAGAGTAAGGAAGGATTCAGATTTGCAGACCAGGTTCGGAGTTTTGTACTTTCTCTAAGAACATTGCAGAATAAATGAAACGTCCAATCTAAAGAATCAAAATATTTAAACATTTGTTGAAGTTTTTGCTGATTGTCTTCCTATGGACCTGACATTGTCAGAGGCAGAACTATCATAACTGGATTCAAAAAAAGATATCCCTTCCTCAAATAAAAAAAACATCCAAATAACCCTAGCCTTTTGCTGTCCAATCCAATCAAATTTAAGTTCTGCCCAAGGGAGTTTGCTAGAATTGTAGCAGACAGCGGACTAGGCTTTGAATCCTACTGTTCTTGTGCATTTTACTTGTTCTACCTTGTTACTCACTTACTTCATCCACCTCATCCCCAGACAACACAAGGCAATTGTGTGCAGCATGGGACCTCTAACTGTGATAGCAAGGGTGAGAAGGGGAACCCGAGTGAAGTTAGAAAACACACAGAACTTGGGCAGGACAGAATACACTAGTATGTACTACAGAATGCACACCTGCCTGTGCACAGGTGTTCTTTTGAGTCTGTTCTATGTCATGGGCACTAGCATAGTTTTAAATAGAAGTAGGATCACTTCTGTTACTCTCAGAGCAAAAAAGTTCAGAGTATTTGTGCCTATCACCACAATGTTATTTAAGATAGTATATGAAAGATATAAATGACACATTCTTGTGTAGTGAAAATCCATACTTGAAAACCTGGCAGTAAGAGTTGAAACAAGAAGCTCTTGCAGATGTCCAAGCAAGAGATAGTCACAGCCCAGCTGAAGAGGAAATGAGAAATGTCCAAAATCAAGCCATATTTTGAGCACAGAAAGCTTGATTCAACTGGTAAAGTACCAACATAACAAGTGTGAGATGCTGACCTCAAATTCCAGTACTTCCACCTCCCACCTCCACCTCCTCCCCAGAAAAACATGTATTGAAGGTAGGTCAACAAAATTTGCTGATATAATAGAGAAGTAATTTGACCCAATCAATCAGGTATCCACCAATGTCATTCAATAGAAGCTAGGGACAATTTACAGTGACTCCAGCCACCCACCGAAGAGGCACACTTATCATTCTCCATATCTTAAGCTCTTCCCCCTCCCCAGGATCTCAAGATACTTTATTCAAGGGGTCTTGAGAAAATTGACAATTCCTGTACTTACTCCTCAATCAGTTACTTTATGTACATTCTTTCATTTCAGATAAAAGAAACCGCTTAGTTCGGTCCTACCAGTTTCTGCCAATTAATTTCTCCCTTAGAGCATTCTGATTTCTCTCTCTCTCTCTCTCTCTCTCTCTCTCTCTCTCTCTCTCTCTCTCTCTCTCTCTCTCTCTCTCTCTCTCTCTCACACACACACACACACACACACACACACCATTTGTAAATGTCCCTTCTGGACTTCTTTTGGTTAAAACCCCAAAATCTTCCTTTTCATTAAATGATAGAGATTCTCCATCTGCCACTGCCAAGCAGCACAAAACTCTACTACTTCAACCAAACCCTTCCCCCTGTAAAGGAAAAAAAAGGTACTTAGAACAAGGAGCAGAGCCAAGTTTAGCTGAGAAGATGAGCCAAGTGTGGAGAAATTAGAGAAAGTAATGCTGATGCTGACGAGGGGGAAAAGAATTAATCAGGAAATCTTAAGGTCATTGTGATGTCTTTGATTACATTACCATGTACCAGCAGAAGACTACAGATTGATTAGTTCTTCAGCAGGAGGGAACACATGTAGATCAAAAGTGATACCCAGAGCTGAATCTTTCTAGGGGAATTTTATGGCAGCAAAAAAAAAAAAATGCTGACTCTCCTCACTTCTGGGCCAAGCACATTTCCTGACAACTCGCTGCCTCTCCATACACATATCAGGCCAATGAGACCCTAAGCACCTTTGCGAAACCTAAATAAACCCCTTGTGCACAGTGGCCATCATCCATCTTAGATAATGCAGCTCGCCTCCTTCAAATATCTGTTTCCTTTGTGGCATAGGCTAACTTGGAGAGAGGGATCACTCTTGGTGATCCAGGTCCTTTTCTGGGCCCTGCCTTTGCTCCATCAGCCCTTGCTCTGACCCTCACTTCCTTGGACCTGCCTTTCAATCTGTCCAAATTATCAGTGGGTACTCTCGCTTTTTAGGGACAAATATGGCGTGGCCTCTGGAAGCCATGATGCTGTAGCCTCCAGACAGAAAACACAGCCCCCTGAAAAGTAAAGCCTCTTTTTATGGAATTGGCTTCCTATGGCAGACAAACACATGAAAAAAATATTAACTTTGTATAGCAGAATTTTTCCACTTCTACCTATGTGCCAGCCAAAAGTCTAAATGCTTTATGCACATTGCCTTATCCAAATTTCAATATAAGGCCATTAGGATAAATGTCATCATTGCCAAGCTGAAAAGACTGAGATGCACAGAGGTGAAGGCATTCTTTCAAGGTCAAAGGATAGAAATGAGCAATGCTAGAGCTTAAACCCATCTGTCTGATTTTACTGCCAATGGCTGGGTAGTCCTGGTAGACAGAGAAAAAGCCCTCTATTTTTAGTCTCTTCCTTCCTTTTACAGCAGGTATTAATCCAACTACCCAGACATGTCAAGATGCCTCCCAAACCACTGGCTCCAGCCCTGACCTCTTTATTGTACCTCAGTACTCAAGCAACTTCTTCCTTTAAGTAGTTCCTTTCTACTCAGATCCTCTATGCACTCAAATACCTCAAACCAATTTTTCTCTCCCAACAAGTCTCAATTTGCTTCTTTCTACCAATATCATCCTACTTTCCAAGGTCCCAACTTGAGACCTACCCCCAAGTCTTCTGTTTGGCTACCTTTAGTCAGGCCCAAATCAGGGTGGTTTTTCTCTCCATATTATTTCTTGAATTTATCTAGCCTTTCATTTCAAATGATTCTTACAAACTTTTGGCTAGATATTTTTTTAAACTACACAAATATATTATCTCACAGTTTCCACAGGTTGTGATTCTCATCAAAAACTCAGTGAGTATAAACTTTAAAAAGATATTACAAAGATTTTCCATATAACCTTCACTCAGATTCCCTAATGTTAACATTTTATGACATTTCCTTCACCCTTTTCTGTCTTTCTGCACATATTTTTATATACACGTAATTCCTTCTGAGCTCTTTGAGAATAAGACAGGAATCACATCCCTTACCCTGAATTCTCCAGTATCTTCAAACAAGGCCATTTTCCTTCATAGTCACAAGATAATTATCAAAATCAGAAAATTCACATGCATACAGCATATAATCTAATCAATGCTTTCAAATTTCACTAATTATACCAAAAACATCCTTTCCAAGATTCAAACATGGATCAATCCTTGAATTTAGTTTTTCTGTCATGTAGGACAGAATAGGTCACTTCAGGGATTGTTCTTCTCTTATATCAATATTTTTCCAAATACTTTGGCTATTTTTTAAAAAATTTTGCTACATGTTCACATCACACTGGACTGGAAAACAGAACATTCCATGACTTCCCAACTTCCCAATTATGGAATGAGGAAGATCCAAATTTAGTACCACTTCACTACTTCTGGAAAATAGAGTTTGCTGTCATGAATCTTTCAAAATTGTAATACTATTACCCAACAGTAGTGTTTACATTATACCACTTCATTATATAATTAGTATAGTAGGGCAGAATTCTAACTATCACCCCTAATGACCCTTGTTCTTGTATAAATCTCTGCTCTCTAAGGGTAAGTGAAACATGACATGATCAGAAAGTACTCCATTGATTATGCTACACTGTATGGCAAAAATTATATCCCATAAACTGTTTAATAGCAAAGAGTTTTGTCTGCCGAATAAGTAAAAGAAGAAGTCAGAGATAAATGAAGCATGAGTCAAGCACCAGTTGGTCATGTCTGTAATCCTAGTTACTCATAAGGCTGACACCTGAGGATGGTGGTTCAAAGTTAGCCCAGACAAGAAAGTCTGTAAATCTATTATCTCTAATTAACCACCACAAAATTGGAAGCAGTGCTATGGCTCAAAGTGTTAGAACACTAGCCTTGAGCAGGGTGCCAGGTCAGTGGCTCTGAGGATAGTGTGATGGGAGAAGGAATATGTACAGCCTTATGAACAGAGTCCTAGGCCAGAGCTCCAACTCCAGGGCTCTAGTGTGTGAGGTCCAGCCACCAGACCCAAAGAAAGCAAATAAAATAAATAGAAAATGTGCAAAAAGCTATTTTAATACAATGGCCATTCGGAAAAATTGAAAGTAAGCATTTCAGCACATATGCAGTGTGATAACATAAGCTTTGTGCTTTTAATAGTGGATGAATTAGGACAGGATGGGAGGTATGTATAATTAAGCAGTCTGCAGTCGGGGTCAAACTGTTGTCTGGTTGATCATTATGTCAATTCTGGTTCCACAGAGTAATTCAAAGAAGTCCATATAACATGATTGTTCCTGACTTGCCAGTGATGTCATCATGTCTCTGAGGTCTTGTTGTTACTGAAATCTAAGGGGACTGTGGGTTTAGGACAGTGGCCAGTGACATTTCAGAAGTCTTAAACAGAATATTGTGAAAATTGAAAGTAATCTATCTCAGTCACACTTGAAATTTGAGCACTTTCTTGAGCCTTGAAGGCTCAAAGATAGGCTGGCCTCATGATTTTTACATATGCCTTAAATGATTAGCATGCTTATATACAGAGTCAATTAAGAATCTGACCCCAAAGAACAGTTGAGGAGACAGATGCAAAATGAAGGTAGGGATGCCAGTCTTTCTGTTTTAGTTACCTTGTGGATTCAAGTGAAGAGTCAATGATTTTTAAGCAAAAGCGTTTCTAAACTCCTGTTTGAAAGGATGCCTCTTGGAGTGCAGAGCAAATGATTGCAGAGAACCAAGAAAAAATGAGGGCTACAGAACTAAAACTTCAGATTCTAAAATTAAACTCTCCTTATATACACACCTGAATGACTACACAAAAAAACACTCAAGATAAGGGCTCAGTAGAGCTCACATCTTGAATAGAAAAATCTGCCAAGCCAAGTGCTGGTGGCTCACATGTGTAATTCTACCTACTCAGGAGGATGAGATCTGGTGAATCACATTTCAAAGCCAGAGGAGGCAGAAAAGTCTACAACACTCAAAGTCCAATTAACCAGCAAAATGGCAGACTAGATGTGTAGCTCAACTGTTGGAGTGCTAGCCATGAACAAGAATGCAAAGTAGGAGTATGAGGCTCTGAGCTCAAACTCTGGAATGAGCACACACGCGCGCGCATCCACACACACACACACACACACACACACACACACACACACACTATCCCTAACAGGTTTTCCATGATTTTTGACCTAGAAAACAGATCAAAAATGGAAACCTGTACAACACCTCTAAAATAATGTTGAAGAGAAATTTGTAGTATTAAATACTTACAGAAGAAAGCAAATGTTTCAGATCAATGTTCAAGCTTTTACTTCAAACCACGAAAACAAGAACAACAAAATAAACCCAAAGGAAATGGAAAGAGGGAAAATAGTAAATTTTGCGCAAAATCAGTGACATTAAAAATACAATCAACAAACAAAAATAATGAAACCAAGAGTAGGTTCTTTAAAAGATCAAGAAAGTTGATGGATGTATATTCTACAAAATTAAGAGTGAGGGAAGGAGTAGGTAGTGAGGGAAAGGTGAGAGTGTTGAAAGGAATGACATCAACCAAAATATATTGCATTCATAAACTGCCTTGTTAAATGGCAACTCCTTTGTACAACTACTTACAGATAACTTGAGAAAAAAAAGAAACTTGAGGGTGTGGAGTTTGGCTTAGTAGTAGAGTGCTTAGCTTGCACAAAGACTTGTGTTTCATTCTTCTGCACCACAAACATAGAAAAAGCCAGAAGTGGTGCTGTGGCTGAATGTTAGGGTTCTAGCATTGAGAAAACCCAAGGACAGTGCTCAGGCCCTGAGCTCAAGTCCTGGACTGGCAAAAGAAAGAAACTTGAATGACTGATATAGCAAAATTGACCAGAGAAAAAGAAAATACAAATTACCAATATCTGGATGAAAATATCAATCCAGCCCTTTCATATGCCATAAAAATAATAGAGTGGCATAAGCAATATAACATTCATTAATTTTACAATATGAGTGAAATGGACCATCCCTTGAAGTGTACAAATTACCACGTCAGAAAATATGAAATAAATCATTTTAACAGACTTTAGTTATTAAGAAGATTGACTTTGTGGTTTCAAAGCTCCCTAGTTCTAAAACTAGAAGATTTGTTTTGCTTATTGAAACAAAATCTTTCCATGTAGCCCAGGCCTCAAAATTATGACCTCCTACCTCAGCCTCCTAAGTTCTAGAATTACTAGTGTGTGCCACCACATCAGGAAGACCAGAAATGTTTGCTGGATAATTCTTGAGCATATTTGGTGAGAATCTATACCTATTTCCAAAAAAACATCATCCAGAAAATGAAAAGGGAAAAGTACTTAGCAATTTCTTTATGGAGCTAGGATTACCTTGATACCCAAACCAGACACAGTACAAAGACAAGAGAAATAAGAAAAAGTTAATAGTGTTGTATGAAAAACTCCTTGATTTGCTATAAGGAGACAGAATTTCTTCAACATGGTAAAATAACCTATGAAAACATCATAGCTAATATCCCACAGATCAATGCTTGTCAACCTCTAATATAATGACCCCATATCACATCATAAATTAGAAATGTCCTAAGTTAAAGATGCATTGAATCCATCCTTCCTACTGGGCATCACAGCTTCGAGCATCACAGTACACCTTAGAATATCAGGTGCTTCCCCTTATGCTGGTGTGGCTGAGTAGGAGCTGTGACTCACTGTGACACAGCCCCATAGAGCATACCCAACAATCGCTAGCTCAAGAAAAGTTGAACATTCACAATCAAACACTTTATACTTAATGAGCATTACTTTTGTACTATCATGAAGTCAAAATTTTGTATGGTGAACAATTACTGTGATTCATTTATGTACTTAGTAGAGAAAAGCTGAAAGCTTTCCCTTCATTATCAAGAGCAAGCCAGGATGTCGGTCCTCATCATTTCTCTTCACCATTGTATTAGAAATTCTGGCTAGGGCCCTTTAGCAAGAAAATCATGAAAGAAACCATCATGATTTGAAAAGGAACAGTAAAAGCATCACTAAGTACAGATTACAAGATTGTGTTCCAAAGGTCTAAATGCTTCTGCTTAATGTGATTAGAATTAATAAACAAGTTCAACAAATTTGCAAGATACAGATCCTAATATACAAAGTATGTTTTTTTCTGCATAGTAACAATAAGTAATCCAAAAATAAAGTTAATAAATGGATTCCATTACAATGGAAACCAGTAAAATAGTTATAAATAAATTTGAGAAAAAAGATTATATAACCTATACAGTAAGAAATATTGCTCAAATGCCTGATTGCTATGTGTTAAGCACAGAAGTGAGTGACGAAGGAGGAATTACAGAGACCAATGAACCAGACAGCTGTTTCCCCTACTGTAAGTGTTACTCACTTCCATGAATGCTGGATCCTCTGACTTTACAAAGAAGCTGTATAAATAGACATATGTGCAGTCTCCAAACTTTAAATGCTCACAACTAATTCAATTTGAAGAAACCTTCAGCCAGTTGCAGGTGGCTCACGCCTATAATCCTAGCTACTCACCAAACTGAGATCTGAGGATTGTAATTTTTATTTTTTTATTTTTTTATTGTAATTCGTAAAAGGGTTACATGATATTTGCCAGATAGAAGGTGCATTAATTCACATACATTGATACCCTTTCACATGTCTTGGTACCCATTTCCCTCCCGCCCCCACACCCCCCACCCATCTTGGTTTTCCCCCCTTCCCTATCAAATTTCAAATATCCAAATACAAATAAATTCAATATATCAGATAATAAAGTGAGATACTATACCAATATGAGATAACCAAGGGACAGCAAAGGAGATGAGAGACAACATAGTACATTAAGGACAACAATTATTCATTATATGGCTTTTATTTCAATATCCTAGAGGTCCTTTCAATTAGCTTCACATTATATGGCCTTATGTATCAAGATTTTGCTCTATTGCAGATCTCTGCTAGTAGAGCCCAAGGTTTCTACTGATTATGACGAATGAGGGAAACCATTGAGCCTAAGTTCCTATGAGTCTGGCTTACTTCACTTAATATGATTTTTTCTAAGTCTTTCCATTTCCTAACAAATGGGGCGATGTCATTCTTTCTGACAGCAGCATAGAATTCCATTGTGTACAAATACCACAACTTGTTGATCCACTCATCAGCTGAGGGACATCTAGGTTGGTTCCATATCTTTGCTATGGTGAATAGTGCTGCAATGAACATTGTTGTGCTAGTGGATTTAGTATGTCCTTGTTTCTGGATGGTTGGGTAAATGCCAAGTAGTAGAATTGCTGGGTCATAGGGGAGTTCTGTTTAGCCTTTTGAGGCACTGCCACACTGCTTTCCATAGTGGTTGAATGAGTTTGCACTCCCACCAACAGTGTAGCAGTGATCCCTGGCCACATCCCCTCCAGCATCTGTTATTATTCGTTTTCCTGATCCTGGCCATTGTAACTGGAGTGAGGTGGAATCTTAGAGTTGTTTTGATTTGCATTTCTTTTATGACCAGAGATGTTGAGCATTTCTTCATGTGTCTATAGGCCATTTTTGTTTCTTCTTCAGAGAAGACTCTCTTTAAGTCTTTGGCCCATTTTTTAATGGGATGGTTGTTACTTTGGAGGTTAGTTTTGGAGTGATTCAATTTTTTGAGTTGTTGATATATTTTAGATATGAGGCCTTTGTCCGTTGTTTGGTTGGTGAAGATCTTCTCCCACTCTGTAGGCTTCCTGATTAGTTTACTAGCTATGTCCTTTGCCATACAAAAGCTCTGCAGTTTAATGCAGTCCCACTTATCCAGTCTTTCTCTGATTTGTTGTGATTCTTGGTCCTTATTAAGAAAGTTTCGACCTGTGCCAAGGAGGCCTAGGGTATCTCCTATTCCTTCCTGTAAAGTTTTCAGTGTGTCAGCTTTTACCTCCAGGTCTTTGATCCATTTGGAGTTAATTCTAGTGCAGGGTGACAAAGAAGGATCCAACTTTAGTTTTCTGCAGGTGCTTAACCAGTTCTGCCAGCACAACTTGTTGAAGAGGCTGTCTTTCTTCCATTCTATTTTTTTGGCTTCCTTGTCAAAGATTAGGTGGCCATAGGTCTGTGGTTTAATATCTGGGTCCTCAGTTCTATTCCATTGGTCTTCAGGCCTGTTCTTGTGCCAGTACCAAGCTGTTTTGATAATTATAGCTCTGTAATAGAGCCTAAAGTTTGGAATTGAAATTCCTCCTGCGCTGTTCTTTCTGCTAAGAAGTGTTTTTGCTATCCGGGGTCTTTTATTATTCCATATGAAATTTTGGATTGTGAGGATTGTAATTTGAAGATAACCCAAGCAGGAAAATTAGTGAGACTCTTATTTCCAATAAACTACTCAGAAAAAGCTGGAAATCGCACTGCGGTTAAAGTGATAAAGTGCTAGCCTTGAGCAAAAGAAGCATAGGGACAGAGCCCAGGCCCAGAATTGAAGACCCAAGACCAGCAAATGACAACTACTGAATGAAATATTCAGTAGGGTGGTACTCATCATTTAGTTTAGATGCCAATTTGATATTTCTGTTCTATTGCAGCATCTTTGCAACATTTTTTCTATTACAACAGGAAATAATGTCTTACCTATGATAACCTACTATATGCAATTCTGTATATTTACATATGAAACTGAAATAAAAGTATGTGAAACAATAAAAGAGAAACGTAAGAAGATGTAAGAGATACCACTATAAAAGTCTCAGAAGAAAGGGAAATCATGGATGTTAAAGACCTTGGATTAGGAACTTGTGCCTTAGAAATTACACTAAAATATTCATTTGGGGTTTGGGGGGGTGAACAAATATAGCAGTAATACTCAGCAGAAATTATGTTGAAAATGAACTGTACAACTTGTGGGTGGGGCCACGAGTGAAAACTGGGAGACAGTGAAGGATGGGGTGACATTGTCCAAAAAGAAATGTACTGACTTACGAAACAGTAACCCCTCTGTATATTACCATTATAACACCAATAATTTTTTTAAAAAGAAATTATACTAAAAGTAAAAGTAACAAGAAGAAATAAATAGATAAAATAACTAGATGTCATTAAAATTTTTTAAGTGAAAAGAATGATCAAGGGATAGGAAATAATATTTCTAAATTATATATTGAATGAGGAATGATATCCAGAGTAATAAAGCCTAATTATAGCCTAATTATAAAATGATAAACATAGGATCAGGAGCGTAGCCTAGTGGTAGAGGGCTCACCTCGCATGCAAAAAACCCTGGGTTGAATTCCTCTGTACAACATACATGAGAAAATCCAGAAGTGGTGCTATGACCCAAGTGGTAGCCTTGAGAAAGCCCAAGGACAGTGCTCAGGCCCTGAGTTCAAGCCCCAGAATTAGCAAAAAAAAAAAAAAGCTAAACATAATGACCAATAAATGGAAGAAATCTAAATAAGTGGATATATAAAATGTGGTGTGTATATGCAATGGCATATTATTTGGCAATGAGAAGGCATGCCACTGTATAAATGAAGAACTTTATGACTATGATGATAAGTCAAAAGAGTCATATATTATATGATTACATTAGAGGAAATGTGCAGAACAGGCAGCTCTATGGAAACAGAATGGAACCTAGTAATTGTCTGGGACTAGAGAAGGTTGTAAATTGGGTGGTGACAGCTAAGGAATGGGTATGTTGTTTCTTTTGAAAGTAATGAATATGGTCTGAAACAGATTGTGGTGTTAGACAAAAAATTCTTTTTTTTTGCCAGTTGTGGGGCTTGAACTCAGGGCCTGAGCACTGTCCTTGGACTTTTCTCAAGGCTAGGGCTCTACCCTTGAGCCAAAGTACCACTTCCAGCTTTTTTTCTATGTATGTGTTGCCAAGGAATCAAACCCGGGTCTTCATGCATGCTAGGCAAGCACTTTACCCCTAGGACAAACTTCCGGCCTCTAGACAAAAAAATTCTGTGAGTATACTACAAGTCAATTAATTTTCTACTGCAAATGGGTATATTATATGGCATGTGGATTATTACTAATAGAAAAGGCTACAGCTCACATCATAACAGTGAGACTGAATGATTTTCCTTATGACTGATAATGAGGTAAGGATTTCTATTTTCATCACAGTGATTCAGTGTAGTACTATGTGGCACAAGTGAGAAAGAAAGCAAAAGATATATGCATCAAAAAGGATAAAAAATAAAATCATATTGATTTAAAGATAGCATGATGATCTACACAGAAAATATCAAGGAAAGCTGAGATTAACTCAGTCATAAAGTACTTGCCTACCATGCTCAAGGTCCTGGATTTGATCCCCTGTACCATGAAAATAAAATGAAAGAAAATGAAAGAAAAGAAAGAGTCAGCTGCAATGTCTCGTACCAGTAATCTGAGCTACTCAGCTGGCTGAGTTCAGAGTTGAGGTTTAACTCAGTAATCAAAAAATTTCATGAGATCCCCATTTTATTCAAAGAAAATCTGGGCACCGTGGCAAGTGCCTGTCATCCAAGATATGTCAGAAGTGTAAATAGAAGTACCACTATACACAGTAATCTAGCCACAAATGCAAGAGCCCATTCGAGTAAAAGACAAAAAGTATTAGAGTGTGGATCAAGTGGTACAACACTTGCCTAGTAAGTGTGAGGCCCTAACTTCAAACCCCAGTACTTCCAAAATAAAGGAAAGAACAAAAATATCAAGGGATTATTAAAATGTTCCTTGATCTAACAATTGAGTTTGGCAAGCTTATAGCTCACAATGATCATATAAAAACAAATGTATGTCTATACACTACTAAATATAAATAAAAATTAAAGTTAATAATACAATATAATACCATGAATTGCTAATGGGCTGAAAACTAGAAAACAATGACAAAAGAAATAAAAGATACAAATAAAATCCAGAATAGCAAAAATGTCAATTTTCCTCAAATTGACATTCATACTTATTACAATTCCTATAAAAATCTTAAGATTCCTGTGGGCATATGCAATAATATTTGACAATATGATTAGAAAGACACAGGAACTCGCATAACTGAAACAATTGTAAAACGAGGAATGGAGGAAAGTAATTGCTTTATACAATATTAAGGTTTTCTACAAGAGTACAGTAACCCAAAGAGTACTGCACTGACAAAGAGCTAAACATACAGATCAATAGACTAGAACACTCAACTCACAAATAGACATATACAATGTGAGATGCCCCACTCATTTTTGCCAAAGGTGCAAAAACTATTTAGTAGAAGAAGCACTTTTTAAACAAATGATACTAGAACAATTAGACATTCATAAGCCAAATAATCACACCTAATCTAAACCTCATCCCTTATACAAAACGGACTCAAAATAGACCATAGACTTAAATGTAATACATGAGATTATAAACTTTCAGAAAAAATAAGTTGAGATCTAATGGACCTGGAGCTTGGTAAAACACATCAAAAACATGATCCATAAAAGAAAAGCCAATAAACTGAACATCATAAAAATTAAAAGCTTTATTCCATGAAAGGCAAAAGCCAAATCAGTTTAGTGAACCACAGCCACCCCTATTTGGCAAGTGTTTACTTGTGTGGGGTAAGTACTATGGTCACTAATTCTGTACAGTGAGGTAGAGTGAGTAAAAGGCAGTCTCTGGAGCAAATTGGCAGGGTTCAATTCCCATCTCTGCCACTTATTACCTGTGTGCAAGTTTCATAAGACATTTGATCTTCAGTTTCTACATCTTTAAAACAGGGGTAATACTAATCCATATCTCTCATAGGTTCATTTACAGCACAGAAAGAGTGCAGTCATGGGGGTGGGAGCATAGCCTAGTGGTAGAGTGATCAGCTAGCATGCACAAAGTCCTGGGTTCGATTCCTCGGTACCACATATTCAGAAAAACCCAGAGGTGCTGCTGGGGTTCAAGTGGCAGAGCACTAGTCTTGAACAAAAAGTGTCCAAGGACAGTGTGCAGACCCTGAATTCACGTCCCAGGACTGGCAAGAAAGCGAGAGAGGGGAGGGAAAAAGCAATCCTCAATTGCTCTCTGAGCAGTAGCTGTCATCATTTGTGATGAGTCCTCCTCCCAGCCCCATAAGGGAGGTAACTGTTATTGCTCTAGGAGAGGTGTAAAGCTAAGGCGTCAAGAATTCAAATGAGAGAGAATCTAGAGATGTGGTTCAAGTGGCAGAGCACCATGCCTTGCAAGTACGAGGCCCTGAGTTCAAATCTCAGTGCTAAGGGAAAGAAGAGAAACAATAAAATTATGGTCTAAGCTCATGATATTAGGAAGTGATGGGTTAATATATGGATCCACTATGCCTCATTCTGGAGTATGTTTTCTAAACTACAGTGCAAAGGGTTCCTGCCTCTATGAGACTAAAAGCTGATCCTCCTCCCAAACCTTAGCCCTGAGGCTAGGCAGGAGAAAAGAAACAATGCCAGCCAGCTGGCATTCCCTCTTCCTTATTGTGCCCTTGCTCTTGGCCCTGCAGGAGACCTGAGACTATAGCAGAGTTTGGAGGAAGCAGCTTCTGAGCAAAGGAGAGCTTAGTTTTTGATCTCCTGACTGAGCACTGGAGCTTTAGTCAAAGCTTTCTGACTCTCAGATACTTTAACCTGGGCCAGAAGATCTGCCTACCTGGGTCTGATTGTCCGCTGAGCCATTTCCAATGCAAACCCAGCTCCCTCTGAGGCCCATGTGGCCATGGGGGCAAGCAGCCTTACTGTGGCCAGAAGAGACAGCTGTCTGGAGGCTGGCCCCTTTGTTCGGGTGAAGCTGGTAAATCAGCAGTAATCCCTGATTCACAGTGATAATCAGCTCCCTGTCTGGACAGTCAAGGCTATACAAAATAACAAGTGGGGCCGCACCTGTTCTGAGGGTCTGGCACTCAGAAAGCAAGCTTCTATGAAAGGCCCAAGCCCCCATACAAGCAGCAGCTGCAGTCTGGAATCAGGGCTTTGTTAGCATAAGAATGGGCCCAGCCATACCAGCCAGCCAGCCAGCCAGCCAGCCTGCCCACCAGCCTGCCAGCCAGCTTCCTTCTCCCCCTTCCTCCCAGCTTGTCTCCAACACCAAATAGGCCACCCTCATTATGGGCAGGTTAGCTTTACACTTCTTTTACAATGGCACCGATCAATTTTTCATCAATGGGAAAAGAACACTTTTCTTCCTTCAAAAATAGTCCAAGTGGAGAAAGATTCTGTACAATCTATTCACTCTTCACCACATTTTCATTCAAAGGCTGGAGTGCCACAGTACACGACTTCAGAAGACATAAGAAACAGATTATAATGCAAATAGAGCATAGCACTATACTGGAGTTGTACAGTGTGTAAGCCTGCTCCAAGAGTAAATTTCTGCCAGCATAGTCCTATAGATTCCTGCCATTGAAAAGTGTCATTCATAGACTCATTAAATCAATAGGACCTGTGAGTTCGCTAAAAATACAGATGCTAAGGTCCTGCTCCAAACATAAAATTAGAGATCTGAATTTATTAAGTTCTCCTAGGGCTTTCTAAAGATGGTAGATTTTGAAAAGTATAGAACTGAAAAAGAAAGACCTTGCACTTCATGTCTCTTTCTTGAAACTACATGAGCATTTCAATGACAAAAAAAATCATGGGCCCAATCTTAGCTCCACTAATTACTAGAGATGTTAACCAAGTTTCTTCATTAGTACAAAGGAAAAATTAATCGAATTATGAATAACAAAATGAATTACAAAATAAGAATTATGAATGACAGGATGAATAACAAAAATGTATATGGAAGGGACTGTCACATTGCTTGGTGTATGGCCATGTCCCAATAAGAAATTGCTCTTTTTGTTGTTTGTTTGCCAGTGAGTGACAGGATTTCCTGTAGCCAAAGCTGACCTATAGCTTTCCGAGTAGCCCAGACAGACCTCGAATTCACATCAGCTATGAAAATACAAAGCACTAGATTTAATGAATAACAAAACCTCACATTTATATATCAGTTTGAAGTTTTGAAAACATTTTCATGCCGATTATGTCCCAGCATAAATTATTCAAAGTATCAGAGCTGAAAGGGATGTGAGAGGTCATTTGATCAACACTGTCCTTTCCTTGCTCCAATCAAAGCTTGTTCCATGACTTCCCCAAGGTCACACAGTAAATTGGCAGAACAATCTCCATTAGAACCTGGGGAAAAACCTGATTCCCAGTTCATAGTTTTTACTTATTAGCAATTTTGATAAGAGAGATGGTACTAGAAGCTCAGGTCAAGCCAGGGCATGGCATGGAATAGATTCACCCAGGAACATTCCCTAAAGCGGATGAAGGAGGATAATTTCACATCTTGACGTGAGAGCGTGCATTTCCCATTGCTGAACACAGATTAAAACCTGAAGTCTGTGCTCCATCACAGTTGGGAAGAGGAAATAAGAACTCCTGAGCTGTTCTGAGAATGAAGGGCTCAGGTCACATAGAGGCCACAGCATGGGATGGAACAGGATGACCTTCTCTCAGCTCTGATACAGGGAAGAGAATTTCATTTCACAAAGCAAACACAGAACAGTGTTTGATCAGTGTTACTTTCTGCAGCTTTTAAAGGGATTCTTTAATCATCAGAGAGGGTATTAGCAATATGATAATCCAAACGTGTTACATTATAAGACAAGACAGTGTGCTATTTGGTCTCTGGGACTGATCAGGAATGGTGTCAGCATCAAGGCCATAGATGTTCACCTACTGGAGTTCTTCATTTTATTCCTGTGGTAGGCATTAATAATTCTAACAGACAGAGGAGAGGCCTAACGACACACAAAACAGTCTCACAGTGCTGTGAGGGACACAGTCTGGGCCTTCTACTAAATTACTACATCTGGAAGGAACATAATTTCTATTGCTATGAACCTCTCACATTCTTGACCTAAGAAATCCTCTTCCATTCGTGATAAACAGTGAATTTGTTAGAGTTGGTTGTGAAGGTCATTGTCAATGTCATTCAAATTCTTCTGGCTGTAGCAGTTTTACTCTAAGAGATGCTCAAGGTGATAAACACAAAACACACCTCCCTGGTTAAATGAGTTTTGCTTCACTATATGTTCTACTTAGCTAGTCCCGCTCCACAAGATATGCAAGGATCCATGAAGTATAAATTAAAAACCATTGTTATAAATCTCTAGGGAGCATGAAGTTATGCATGATAGAAAGATAGTTCACACAATGAACAATGAAGCAGGCTGTTCAATAGCCATGCACTAGTGACCCAGGTGAAAAACAGTGCAGATCAAGAGAAGTAGCCATCAAGTAAAAATGCCCAGATAAGCTGGGGTTTGAAAAGTAGACATCAGATAACATGTCATTGTGGATTATGAGGGAGATGACAGAGGAATCTTGACTGATATAAACTTCTGTTTTAGTAGAGTCAGAGTATATAAAAAGTCATGTTCAAGCCAGGCACTGATGAATCACACCTGTAATTCTAGCTACTCAAGAGGCTAAGATCTAAGGATTATGTTGTGAAGCCAGCCTCAGCAGAAAAGTCCCTGTGAGACTCATATCTGTTACCCACTGAAAAACTGGAAATGGCGCTGTGGTTCAAGTGGTAGAGTACTATCCTTGAGAACAAAAACGCTCAGGGACAGCATCCAGGCTATCAGTTCAAGTCCCATAACCAGGCCATCAGTTCAAGTCCCATAAGTTATAAAAAGAGAAATTCAAGTTCAGCTATGGACATGTTGACTTTGGAGAACCTGTGACATTTCCAGGTTGATAGTCCATGGACAGAAAGATTTAGGGCTCGGGAGAAAGGTCTGTGCTAAAAGGTATACAATAGAATCATCAACAAGTAGGCTATAGTTGATGCTATAGGAACATATAAAATTGCTGTGAAAAATATACAGTAAGTAGAAAGAAAACAATTCCTGGAAATACTCATATATGGGGTCCGGGAAAAAAGAACTGAAGAAGCAGCCAAAGAAAGATAAGTAAATCATGAAAGAAAGTGTCCTGGAATCCAAGGGAGAACAAATTTCCAGGAAGGCAGGTGGCATAAATCAGTGACTCAGAAACACTAAGTAAGGTAAAAGACTGAGAAGCTTTATTTTTCCAATTGGAAAATCACTGGTGTCTTGTGGCGAAAGCAGAAATCAAATTCCGCTGAATTTATAAAGGATGAAAGAACAGAGATAGGCTTAATGGATTTCTTTTTCAGAAAGTTTGGTTGTTGAGGGAAAGACATAGGGAGTATATAAGTTGAAAAGAAATTGGTGTGTGTGTGTGTGTGTGTGTGTGTGTGTGTGTCCTGGGACTTGAACTCTGGGCCTGGACTCTGTCCTCGAGTTTCATTTGCAAAAGACTAGCTTTCTACCCATTGAGCCACAGAACCACTTCCAGCTTTCTCTGAGTATTTATTGTAGATAAAAATCTCACAGGACTTTCCTGCCCAGGCTGGATTTGAATCATGATCCTCAGATCTCAGCCTCATGAGTAACTAGGATTACAAGAGTAAACCATCACCAACAAGCACAAAGAGAAGGTTTTTTTTGGGGGGGAGGGGTTGATAAATGTTTCTACTGTTATTATAAAGGTGATGTATAGATGCCTTATAAGTCAAGTAAAGACTATACTTCTTTTTTGGACACTGTCAACCCATTCCTCTCTCTAAGAGGAAGATTTTACAGACAAAAGATTTGAGGATATTTTAAAGGTAATAATGAGGAAGCCATTGAAGATTCACAAAAGAAAAGGGTCATAGAAGAATCAGAGGAAAGAACAGAATGAATATAGTCACAGATACTTCTAATGTTAAGAAGCAAGGCATGATGTTAAGGCTGTAGAAATCTCTATATTCTGTGAAATGAGAGAAGGAGATCCAGAGACAGAAATGAGGTTGAAGGCTGGAAGATGGTAGCATAGGTAGGTTTAACACCAAGAGTAATGTCACTTCTAGGAACCCTTTGTGTGATTTCCAAACTCTTCACAGGAAACAGCAATACCGGTTTCTACTCCGCTGTCCAGATACAGAAAGGGAAAAGAAAGATTTGGCCTATTACAGATGTTTTCCACCTATTTTCCCATTGAAATCACTTGGGGAACTTTAAAAATTCCTTTACTGAGCCCAAAGCCTGATCAGTGAAATGAAATATCTTTTCTCAATGTTCTAGGGCATTCTACTCATCAGCTAGTTTAAAATGTTCTAAAATGTTCTATGCTTTTTGTTTGTCCTGAATCGCTTTTGTAGAAGGATAATTCAGCAAGAAAGTTGATGCTAAAACTTCTAGAATGTATGCACTATGGGTTTAGGAGGGAGAAGACAAGAAGAGAAGCTACCTGGAAGATAATGCAGAGTCAAGAGGCTTAGATGATGTTAATGGGGAAATTATATTAGAATGAATAAAAATGAGTTTTAAGGTTTCCGTCATGGACTCATTTGGGTCTTGTAGTAGTCATTTTTGCATCCCCGTGACCAAAATAACTTATAAAAACAACTTTAAGTATGAAAGATTTATTAGAGCCCCCAATTTCAAAAGGGCAGATAATCTAGCTAGTAAAAGTCTAAGAACACTGCATGAATGGGAAAGAGAAGTGTTGACAAGTGTTGACAGATAGCCTGCAACTCAATCATTTATTTCATTTTGTTTTCAAAACTATTGTAAGACAATAAATCCAATTTGCATTTAATTCTGTTACCTATACATATTACATGTATATTCTGTTATATATGTTTCCTTTTATTTGGTGGGTTGGGCATAAATAGTGTGAAGGAATTAGGAGATGTGGATATGGCCCTTCAACTCTGTGGAATATGTGACCCAGGGGAATAAGCAGCCTATATATTAAGAAAATAGATATGCCTGTGAAAGAAAGCAGTGGTGTGAAAAGTAGACTGCATGAGAATCACCTTTGGTAGCTCCTTAACAATACAAAAAACGAGGCTTCCCTTCAAGCCAATTGAATCAGAATCTCTAGAGAGGGAATCCAGGCTACAGATCTTGTTTAAAAGTAGCAGGTAGCTAGTGCTACTACAATAGGTCTATGTAGATCATATTTTGAGGTGGTAGAGCCAAGGGAGTTTGCTGATGTTCAGCATAGGTCTCAAATGGGCATAGAGGATAATATGTGAAGAAAGAGCACACACACACACACACACACACACACACACACACACACACACACACACACACACACATACACAGGTCTATGGCCATGATCTTGAGAGGTCTCAAAATTCTGAGAAAATCTTTTGGAAGAAAATATTTGAGGTAAAGTTGTCCCATACTGAAATACAATATAGAAGGTGCTGATTTCTAGTTGGCAAAATGAAAGAAGGTACAGCCAAGACCAAGGAGAGCAGGGTTGGAAATGATTATTGTCTGAAGATTCCTCATGGTTGCCATGGTAAATATGAGGTGAAGTGGACCCCTTCATATACATTGCTGCAGGCTGAGTGCTCTGCTATTGATAACTAAGTCAGTCACAGTGATGGAGCTGATTAGCATTAACATGATGGCATGCCCGAGATGGTCTCTGTGGTTGGCCAGAATACTGGGAGTGGAGGCCAGTGTACCTAAGTGCTTAGGTACGGAAGACAATGCTACTTTTTAATTTTGGCCTTGGTTTAAGACAGAAAGGATCATAGATTGTACCCCATCACTAAAGTGTACCTACAGGACATGAGGACCCAGAATTCCAAATGCTCCAAAATCAGAAACTTTTTTGATTACCATATTATCATCGCATCCAAATCCCAAATAAGATGAAATTTGGAGCATTTTAGATTTCAAATGTTCAGATTATAGACCTGTATTCCCTAAATAATCCAAGGTGGAAAACATTCACCTTTTGCTTGCAGCTTCCTCATGCTACAAGCAATTAGGGAAACTGAAAAGGAGTTGCTATCAAAATCCCATGGGATCATCCAGGCCCTTCTGCTTATTTGATTGATGTTCAGGTTCCTATTTGGGCCTGAACCACTCAATGCTTGCTAATATTTCCACTAGTAATAATACTGCCTTCTTCCTAAGGCTATTATAAAGATTAAGTTAGAAAGAAGATGTACAAGGCAGTCAGAATTAGGCCTAGCATACACTAAGCACTCAATATAAGCTAACTGCATGAGCATCCTCTGTAGAATAGGAATCTTAGTGCTACCTACCTCATGAGTAGTGCCTACCTCATGAGATTTTTGTGATAATTAACTGAGCTAATGTACATATACTTAGCATAATGCCTAGAAAATAATAAGCACACAATAAATGTTCACTATTATTAGCTACTTGTACTATTAAAAGCAATAATGTTAACTAATGCCAGCAAGAATCATAAAGCCCTGGAGTAAGATACAGACACTTAGAATATGTCTAAAATAGTAATCTCTGATATAGAAATTGATTTATACAGAAAGGCCCTGAGCCATACACAGTCAGCAGTGGGCTGTGCAGGTTCTTTGGCCACCAAGCTGAGGCAGGTGATGCCACGGGAAGTGCCTCCCCTTGGGCAAGCCCTGTCACCAAAGCTCAATTCCCAGCTCTATTGATCAGGTAGGAATTGTCACTATGGCAGCATGTAGTTGCCATATTTGTTGCATTACTTGGGGAGGAGACAAAGAACTCTCCAGCCGGTTGTCTTGGAGGAATGCCAGAAGGGAATACAAGGCAGGCTGGGTGGATAGCGAAGGCGTGGTTTAGGGGGAACAGAGAAACAGAACTTCAAGCTGTGTGGGGCCAGGCTCCTGTGAGAATTGCGAAGCAAAGTCTGCTTTGTCACCATTTTTGTCACTGTGCAAACTATTTGGGGTCCTAGAGAGCCAGCTATTCTAAAGCAGCCCATCTGGCATGATACATTGTTTTTGTGGGATATCCTGTCACTCTTGGGGACTCCCCACACAAAAAGGCCATTTCCTCTGTTTGTCTCAAACCATGTATACCTTGAAGGCATCAGATAATGCAAATAGGGTGAGAATTGACCCAATGGTGGCCCAGACACAGAGAGTCAATGGCCAAAGGACCTGTGGTGTCATTAAGACTAGTAAATGCATAATAATAAGAATGCCTCACTAAGCACTTCCTTGGTCTAATAAGTGTCCCAAGAACTTTGCATGAATCGCCTAACTTATTTCTCAAAATCCCAGAGGCTGGACCTGATGACAAACAAGTAATCCATGCTACTTAGGAAGCAGAAGTAGGATTGCTGTTTGAGGATGACCCAGACATAGTTAGCACATGAATCTACCTGAAAAATAGCTAAAGCAAAAAAAGAGTTGGAGGCCTGGCTCAAGTGGTAGTAGCCTACTATCTAACTCAGGACCCTGAGTTCAAACCCCAATAGCACAAAACAAAATTTCCAGAGCCAAATCCTATTATTGTCCCTATTGAACTGGTGAAGAAACTGAGGTGTAGAGCAACTAAAGTGTCTATCACAGGGCCAGAACCAGGAGTCAAATGTCCTATGGAACTTTATGCATGTATAATATAAATAAAAATAATAATATTAATAAATAGCAGTTGTTTAAATGGCAGTCATAGATGAGCACTATCTATGGGACACACATATAATATATGTGTATGTATAAACATATATATATATGTGTGTGTGTGTGTGTGTGTGTGTGTGTGTACACACACATACTTCATTCTTTTGTCCATCTATTTGAGATAAGTAGTGGTATTACTCTGCCCATTGTTAAGATCTAAAGCTGTTGGGTGATTAATAAAATGTCTAAGATTACAGAGCTAGTTGGAGATAAGCAGGGATTTACACTTAAGCAAATGCCTCTTTCATCTTTAACATCTTTTTTTTTCTCCAAAAAGAGTTCTTTTCTGCCAAGAGCCCCCTGAAGATATCTACATTCATATATAAGTGGTTTACTTATGATTTTTCCACTTTACTATTGTGCAAAAATGAGAGGCATTAACTAGAAACCAATACTTTGCATTTTGAGTTTAGATCTTTTTCTGAACTAGCCATAGGTGGTCCAACACTCAAGATGCTGGAAAGTGGCAATGAGCTCCAGTTCTCAGGCAGCTATGTGACTGACCACAAAGAGAAACTACAGGGTTTCTATGATGTACTGCATTGCCAACATTTTCAGATGCATGTATTCAAGAAATATCATGAGATATTCAGCATCTCCTATGATCGACTTCTTGTGAGATGATTTTGCCCAACTACATGCTAATATAAATATTCGTAGCACATATAAGCTAGGATGGGTGAAGCTATAATACATGATAGGTTAGCTATATTAAATGTGTTTCTGACTTATGATGTCTTCCATTTTTATGGAAATATCAAGCGGTGATGCCATTGTAAGTCAAGAAGTACCAATATCTTAGACCATTTTCCTTTCAAAGTAGTCTAAAGTTTTCAATGTTTCATTGCTCCAATATTTCTAAGAGGAAGGGAGAATAAGGATTATTACACAGGGAAGAAGTAGCCTAGAGAAGTACAGTGATTTGTCAGCATGATGCTTGAAGCAGACTACTGAAGTCTTATAAAAACCTTAGTTTTGTATTGCCTATTGAATGTCATGATTGGAAATGGCAATAAAGATGACAGATACTGCAGGAAATGGGCACAAGTGCTCTCCTGAGGCCTTGCACTTGAAGGGGAGTTTTATAAAAATTACAGCCAATATAAGCTCTTTCCCCAAGAGAACCCAAAATCCAAGTAGTCTGGTTTTGTGCAGCAAAGTTCAATGGCTCCATGTTCCTTCATGACAGTCAAAATGAAAAGCTAGGTTTCTTCTGGTGGGATATTAGGTTAGCGTGCAAGTATGGACTTAGCTTTAAAGGTATAGTCAGAAATTGAAAGGTGTAGTTTTAATATGCTCATGAAGCTGAGTCCTATAAAGCCTATATGTCCCAGTTCAATGAGTTGATATTGGTGGATGGCAAACTCCTCTTGTTGCATCATCCACGTTTGGTGATGAGCATCATACAGGAAGGCTTCCAGTGGATTGGAAACACAAGGACCCTATTTCAAGTCCTCCTCAAAATTGGCTATCCCACCTTTACCCAGCCCTTAATTAATGGAGAACACCTAGGGAGTTACTCTCTACTGCTCAGTGTTCTTCCATAGCCCTGACATCAGCCTCCTGAAGAGAATAGGAGAAAAACAGAAAGCATGTTTCCTATTTTCATGGTTTATGAAACAAACAGTAGTCAGAGAAGTTTCAGATATTTGTCTCTCAATGCCAATACCAGTTATTTACAACTTTACTATAATCTATCAGTTCTCAGGCTCAAAGATAGTCTTCTAGGTCAGGTGCAGTGGCTATGCCTGCAATCCTAGTTGTTTGAGAGGTGGAAATTGGAAGAAAATCACAAGTTTGCTTTAAGGCCAGTCCAGGCAAAAAGTTATCCCATCTCAAACAGTAAATCACTTGGTATGGTGGCTTACACCTGTCAGGGAAGCTCTTAGGAAGCGTAGATTAGATCACAGTCCAGACCGGTCCAGGCAGACATAAACAAGATCACTTATTTGGAGAATAATGGAATTGAAAATATCTGAGAATGTAGTAGAAATGCTAGAGCATCTGATTGGAAAGTGAAACATCCTGAATTCAAATCCCAATGCCACCAAAAACAAAATCCAGTTTCTTAACCTCACCTTTAGAATAATGTATAATAACTCTGGCAATGTTATGCTGCCATTAAAGTTAACCTTTACTTTCTTTCCTGGTGTTTAAAATTACTTTGGGCCTACACTCATCACATCCTGGAAAATCTGTTGTTTCATATCGTCCCTTTTGTTATAAGACACCTTTGTGGACATGGAGAGTTTTTAATAGAATAATCTTAGCAGTCTGGCCTCAGGATCAGCCAGACTCAGTTTGTTACTCCCTGTCTGGGAGAACCTGTAAAGTGAAAATGCTAGTAATATTCACCTAGTAAAACAGTAGAGGTAATTAAATATAATTATGTAGAGTAACACAGTACCTGGCACAGGTGAGTGCTCAATACATAATACTTATATGGAAAAAAGACAGACTAATCTGTGAAAGTTACCTGTGAGAAGTACTCCCCTAGCTCAAGGATGTGGATCCTCCTTTTCTTTCAAGAGTTATTTAATATTTACAACATAATATAGACCATATAAGATTATCAATGTAGGAAGACTGCTAACGGCATCCCATGAGTACCATCTGGAAAAGTGTGTCTGTTCTATCAGTCATATCCCAAATGAATTTGTGGGCCAGATATTCTCAGGCCTGTTCTAGCTCTAACTTTCCCTGAATTGAAGAGAAAGGCTGCAGGTAGGGCCAATGGATATGCACTGAGCACTTGGCTGATGCCTTTCAGAGGGGAAAGTGAAATTGAGAGTCTCTACAGCTAAAGGAAACATATCCAGCATTGTGATCTGGTAGGGGTGTTGGGTGGAGAGAAGATATTTAAAGTATCCTGGAGGCTGAGGGAGGGGAGGTCAGGGCACAAAAAGCAAGTATGCTGCAATCATGCAAAGCAGGAGAAACCCACTTCAATGTGAATATCCTGAAGGGAAGGGAAAGCAAAGTTGAGAAAGTCAAAGGAAATGGAAACTTGAAATGGAAATCAAAAGGAGCATTTAAGCTGAAGAGGTCTAAGTTCTCTGGATAGCACTTTATCCTTTCTCAGTAATGCTTCTACTGAGGGATTTAAGCCAAAAAATGTAAAATATGCTCATTACTGGATAACTGGTCAGTGTGTTCCTCCAAATTTGTTTTATTGGAAAGAACACACTGCTTGGCTCACACCTCAGCACAACCCAGCCCCGGGGAACTAGATAAGAAGCCAAGCTCTTCAATCTTTGCAAAATAGTTTCATTCCCTCTGGCCAGAAAGCCTTAGAGAGCTAGTCTCCAGAAAGTTCCCTCCTAAAGGAATTGTAGTGTCCCTAGAATCACCTCAGAAGCTAGCTAATAAGTAGATTTCTTGGCTCACACTTGGAAGTTCAGATTCAGTAGCTTGCAGTTGAACTTCCTATGCATTTATTTATATTTATTTTTATTGTAAGGGTAATATACATAAGGGTTACAGTCACATAGCAAAGAAATGACCACAATTCTTGTTGAACACCTCCTATGCATTTTTAAAAATGTATCCCCAAGTGATTCTGCCACAAAGTAAGCTTTGCGTTTTGAAATAAGATTATTCTACAATAGAGGTTCATCTATTTCTAATCATTGCCTTCATTTTATCTAAAGAATCTGAGACCCAGAGTCTTTTAAGCACTTGTTAAGAGTTATAAAGGTAATTAATTATGAAGCAAAGCCGGAACCCAAGACTTCTGCTCCATCGTTTACTGTAAGCATTATTTAGCAAATTTATCTTGTTAATGAGATTTATATGTTAGGATAAAGTATGGAGACAAAGGTCCCTTCTAGGTTCTAGTCAGAGTTAGAAAACAAAGCTACCTTCACAGAATGTCATTAAAGATGAAACAGGACAGGGCTGGGAGTTTGGCCTAGTGTTAGAGTGCTTGCCTAGCATGCATGAAGACCCAGGTTCAATTCCTTGGTACCACATACATAAAAAAAAGCCAAAAGTGGGGTTGTGGCTCAAGTGGTAGAGCTCTAGCCTTAAGAAAGCCCCGAAGACAGCGCTCAGGCCCTGAACTCAAACTCTAAGACTGGCAAAAAAAAATTAAATAGGACAATCTTTGGGTCTATTGAAAGCATCGAGTGCAGTTTTAAAATAAAAGAAAAATGAAGAATATGCCTACAATTCTGGCACTCAGGAGACTGAGACAGGAGGAATGCAGTGAGCCTGAAACCAGCCGGGGCTATGAAACAAGATTCTGTCTCATTGTTTTTAAAGGAGAAAATCCTCTTTGCAAATTAAACACAGTAGATAAAAATAAGAGAAGAACTTTCCTCTTATATCTGTCAGAAACAACACATATATCACATGATTCATATGCTGAAACTGTATTTGTCCCTGTAATGGCTTTAAATCATTTACTATCAAAGAAAAGACAATCTAGCTTTAAAACAGACATTAATTAAGCTTAACAACTGAGCAATTCTGAGTAATTGCATTATCTGGCCCTCCATCCCTCTGTGAACTATCCTGAGTCTAGTCCAAATTCTTAAACAAGTTGGATATGAAATAAGCCATTTGCCAAAATTTTGAATTAAGTGGGAAACCACAGAACACTACTGTCAATAGTTCAAGTACTCAAATCTTTCCTAAGGGGAGAATAACCTGCCCATTTGAATAAGTCCGAAGTATCTTGGAGGGTCAGCTATACTAATGATGCACTAGGTGAAGAGACTGAGGAAGAACTATAAAGGACGTTCTTAAACCTTCAAATTACAAAGCTTCATGTTGAAGGCATCATCTCCATCCCTGGAAGAGAAAAGTTGCCTAATTGTTAGCTAGCAAATGTTAGTGGTATTTCAGGAATCTTTTTCAGCCATTCCGAACTCAGTGCTTTCTTCCTTTTTTTGTGTATTCTCCTTCTCCTAATCCAAAGACCTTAGTCTTAGCCTAAAGCAAACAGCAGAATTCCTTTAGCCCTATCTGAATGGTTGCAGAAGAGCCAGGAAGATGAAGCAAGATCAGGCCAGGGAAAGGAAAGCCACACCTGTACCTGTTTGCCTCTATTCCCTTTGCAGACAGTGACATCACTGTTTATTTCTCTTAGAAGAACTTCTCCTGGGAGGGCCTCAAACTTGTCTTCCTTGCAGAAAGTCAATCTGAATAGAAGTTGGTTTCTATTCCACACATCTTCCAGAACGTTCAGAAACCAATCTTGCTAACCTCAGAGGTCAGTGAAGATGGAGCTGTGGTTGTTTTTGTTTTTGCTTTTGTTTTTTTTTTTTTTCTACAAGTTTCTTCAGTCAAGGTGGAAATCTAGAGTTAGTCTGTCATTGCCTGCGGTTTCAGCTGCTGCCAGCAGAGATGACCCGACATGGCCATTCATTTCACAGTGAATTTACAGGGATTTGATGTTGTAAAAAATGCTTTCGACACAGTTTGAGTTGGAAATGAATTTAAAAGCATGTTTGCTTAAGTAATTGAAGGTGAAACGTATATTAAATATGTTCCAGGTGCAGTTAGGGATTTCTGCTTCCAGCCCTTCATGGGGTCTAATAGGAATTTCAGCCTAGCATTTGATTCAAGAATGGAAAATGAGCTTTCATTTACTTTGACCAGGGAAAGAATTGGTAGAAACATTTTAAAAAGCAATATGAAAGCTATTAACTCAACAAATGTAATTCAGAAATGTATCTTAAGAGAGAGTACTAGATGGGATAAATATGATCAAAACATACTATACATGTATGGAAACAGCACAATGAAACCAGACTGAACAATTAATATATACTTAAAAAGGAAAAAGAAATGAGTCCGATCTATGTAATATAGTTAGAGGGATGCTCAATTTTGGCATCATTTAGGTAATCATAAAGGAACAGACTTCCTATTGTTTAAAACCATGATATTTCTGGATAGCAAAAGTCACCCAAATCAAAGCTAAAAGACAAAAAAAACCATTGAATGTATCTGCAGCACAAAGAACAGTAGTTTTTATCCAAAATACATAAAGAGATTCCAGTTATCAAATGGAGAAAGATGTGATAGAAAAACAATAGAAAATATAGGCCAAAAAAGTGAAACATCAACACAGAAGAAACTCAGATGGCCAATAAACAGACGAAAAAGTATTTACCCTCACTAGTACCAAGTAGAAAGAGAATAGAAATATGTTTCAGGCTTCACATTACCATTTTAAAAAGGTCAATAAGCTGACTTCTGGTGATTCCTTCCTGTATCTTTAGCTATGTAGGAGGCTGAGACTTGAAGGATTGTAGTTCAAACCCTAGCCAGCAAAAGCTAGGCTGGAGGCATGACTTAAGTAGTAGAATGCCATCTAAGCCAGCAAGGTGAGCCAAAGTATGGGACCCTGAATTGAAACTCCAGCATCATAAAAAAGTCACTAATATCTGAATATAACAAGGAAAGAAGTGGAAAATAGCCATTGTTGATCAAAATATAGGCTTCAATGGCCTTCTTGGAGTCTAATTTTACAGGCTGTTTTAAAATCAGAGATGTATAAACCAAACTTTTTGGAATGGCAAAAGGTTGTTTTGTGAATACTTTCATGAAACAAAAACACATCAAATAGTATACTGAGAAGGAATTAACCTTTAATAATATAAAAATTCAATGCAATATACAACTTCAGTAAAGTCTGAACATAGACAACCATGTAGCTCTTAAAAAGAATGAGATAGCTAGATGTATATTTTTAGGAAAAAAATCCTCCACACATTTTAGTTAGAAACATGTTGTAGAACAGTATGTGGGACATGATGGCATCCTTAATTATTTGTGCCCATGAATACACATATGAATATTCATGAAAACATGCACAAAATGTGAACATGGATGAGGATCAATGCTGGAAAAGTCAAGAATATTCGACTTCATTTTCTATGAGCACATGTTCTTTGGATAGTGAAATAGCTTTCTTCACACAATAAGTGAACCATCCTGTTCTATTCCTCAATACCCAATCCTTCTTCCCAGTCTCTAAGGATGTCCTTTCCAAAGGACATCTTGTACAGAAGCTATGTCAACTTCTTTTTTATTTATTTGTTTTTATGATGTCATACCAAATCCATGGCCTTGTATTATTTAGAGATTAGATTTGGGTCAGAACCATTATTGAGAAGTACAAAAGTTATATATTTATAAGCTTTCTTTTCATTCAAATATGGCATAATAGGACACCATCATCTCATATTTCCATTCTTCCTATTTTGCCCCATCCCTACCCCCTCCTGCCCTCTCTCTTTGCACTAGCCCTGAGGATTGAGCTCAGGGCCTGTGCACTCTCTTTTAGCTTTTTCATAAAGGCTACTACTTTAGCATTTCAACCATTGCTCCACTTCCAGCTTTTTAGTGGAGAAGGAGTTTCCTGCCTGAGTTGGCTCTGAATCCTCACTCTCTTTGATAAGGTTAGACATAGTTATCTTAAAATTCATTTTTCTGTTCTGAGTTCAAGTTCAGTATTTAATTTCATTCATTCTGTGAAAATTTATACTAACTCCTGCTCCCTCAGTATATTAGGCACAGAGCTCATCCCAACATTTCTAATTTTCTCCAAGTTATAGCTAACAATTGCACCTACAGGAATTTTTTTGTATTTATGGAAAAATCTACAAGTGTTCCTACACTGCACCAACAGTGAGCAATATGGTGCTCTGGGACTAGGTTACCCCCAAATAACTTGTACAAGTTAAAAAAAAATTGTGGCATTTTCGCTGGGGAGTTCAATAGCTTTATTAGACTTTGAAGGGGTTTCTTGTTCAAAAATAAGGTTGATAATCATCAAAGAAGAGAGACTGGGATAAGTGAATCATCCACTGAAAATCTAGGACAGCACACACACACAGTCTAACTGGCTACTCAGTTTGGTGTGTCAGAAAACCATACACTCAAGAGGAATGGAGAGGGATAGAGAAAAGCATCGCCTTCTTGCGCTCCACTGGCAATCTGTCCCTTTGCTAGAGCCGCCACATGACAGCTGACCCAGGTCATACTTGGATATGGCCACAAACTAAGCCCTACTCCTCTGAACTACTCAAAAGCAGGTCTTGAATTTCTCTTCTGCGAATCCTCCCTCCTGAGTTGACATCTCCACTAAGTTCTCTAGAAGATGGGGTGATTTCATTCTCACTTACCAGTGTCACGCAGATCTGTCTTGTGCAGAAATGCCTTCCATTGCAATTTCAGGTTGCTGTTTTCATTTGGAGAATGGCTGATTGTTACTTAGAATATTTGAAAACCAGTTAACTCCAGAGCCTCCATATAAGGCTCATTCTGAAACCCAGTTTTCAATCATTGCTAGCCATTGATTCAAGGTAGATTGTAAAGAAATGAAGTTAAGGGCTGGGAGTTTGGCCTAGTGGTAAGAGTGTTTGCCTAGAATGCATGAAGACCCAGGTTTGATTCCTTGGTACCACATACATAGAAAAGGTCAGAAACGGTCCAAGGACAGTGCTCAGGACCTGAGTTCAAGCCCCAGGACTGGCAAAAAGAGAAGTTAAGGGAATTTACAGGAGTAGGGAGAGCAAGGGAAGATCTAGTAGTCACATGAATGCCATTTCCACTGACATTTTGTTTCCCAAAGGATGGCTTCAGCCTTGATAAAGTAAGCCCCCGAAATAAACAGGCATTCAAGAAGCCTCTTCTACAAAGTGACTCCAGGCCAGAATGGGCATTGGAGTCCATGGAAATGAGGTCTACAGGAGTGAGCTTCCTCCCACAATAATCCTTAGAATTGACTCTGAAAGATAGTGTGAAGAATAAAAACAACTAAACTTAATTCCTACCTCCAAGAATCAGGGTTCTCTGGTCAGCAGAGGATGTTTAGATGGATGGGCTTTTTCTGAAATCTGTAGTCATGATCTGGATCAGGAAATTAAAGGCCACAGTAGAATTTTCAGGATCTAAAAAGAAATAAACCCCGGGAACTGAGTCACCTGGAGTTGAATGAGGACAAGTCTTTGCAATCAAGCAGACTAAGGACTGAGGCAGTATGCCGAATATTCAGCAGAAAAACCAGGATCAGGCCCTGGATTATCAGCATAATTGCCTTCATTCTTCATTTCCCTTTCATAATAACTTGAAGTTTATACAGTTCCTTTCTTCTAAGGAGCTCAAAATATTACAGAGATATTATCTTAGTTGTCATCACACCATCACCTTCAGTAAGAGTGATGATTATTAGCAGCCTTATGTTACAGATGAAGGACTAAAAAAAAGCTGAGAGAGGTAAAGCCAGACAGCCAAGTTTATCTTCTCTCCAAATTTACCTAGCAAGATGCTGACGCTTTCTGAACTTGGTAGAGAACGTTCTTTCCCAACAATGTCCAAAGAGTATGTTTCTTAACCCCAAGTCCTACCCAAATACTTGTGGGCATATCTGGTTTTATGAACAAATATCTGAGAGATACTATGTACTCTATCCTCCAAACACACATTCATATTCTCTTTTGTCTCTCCTTCCCCATGTTCCCCTCCCCAAGTCCTGTGCATATGTGTGAGAACTACAAAGATTTGGTCTTCTGGTGGAACTCATATAGAAATAAAGGTCTAGCTATCAGATAAATCTGCATATTAATCCAATAGAAAAATCAAGACAAATCAGTTCAATTCTAGCCCAATGCATGGGGGCTGAGGTTTTTGTTACTTAGAAATATTGCTTAATACCTTCTTGAATGGTCAAGCAGTGAATAGAACTAATGAAAACAAAGGGATTTAAATCACCATGACTTCTACAGCAGGACATTGGGCAGACTAAGAAGAAAGTCAATTGAAGACCACCCATTTACACAGACATTCTTTCAAAAAGAACATTGAGGTATTTTTGCTCTTCACTTAAGGAAGGGGAAGATAGAAATAGTATCCATGTTCTCAGATCCCACACTCCTAACCAGCACAATTTTGTGCCACCAAGAACTCTGAATAGATATCAATCTCTAGACTCAATCCATCCAACTCGTTGGCTCAATTGCCAACCAGTGCAATCAGCACCAAAACCACCAAACAGACTCTAAAAATGCCCCAGCTCCTCCTCAATTGCCTTGCATATTAGAAAAGCCATTGTATAGCCATTTTGAAACTCATGGACAGTGTAGTTATCTTGTACTATTGTTAATTACTATGAATTTAGTAAAAGTACCTGAAATGTGCAAGTCAGAAAATCCTGTCCAGCTTCCTTTGTATTTTATATAGCATTCAAACAACAAAAGATTGAAATCAGAGGATTTGGTACTGACTACTCTCATTTTCATATTTTATCTTGGTATTTATTACACATCTGCCTCATGAATGAAGACAATACCTGCATAAAATTGGTCACTTGTTTCATATAAAGTAAATGCAATGCAGATATACTTTTCTTTATTCATTATATTTGTACAGAATTCAGTAGGAATGGATTTTTTTTGTTAAAATATATTCACTAGAAAGGCCAAAGAGTCATTGTTATTTAAAACTGCAAAATCATGAATCCTTTGGAAAGCTACAAAGTCTGCAATGTTCTTACAGTCCATTAAGTTCATTTGCATTGCAAATCTACATTGACATATGTCCGATTTGCTTAAAGCAAAAAACACTAATAATAATGAATGAGCCAGACATTTCTTAAGATGGATAGGCATTCTGGTCTTTATCAATGTGTAATACTGGCTCCTTTTGGACTCACCATTAACCATCATCCTACTCTTCAGAAACTTGTTCAGGATTTGCTGAGAAATTGACAGTAGTACTTGCAGACTCTCTGCAGATTTACTTAAGTTTAACCTCTCTGCCTTCATAGGGCTGCTCCTTCAGCTAAGTATGCCATTCTCCACTTAGCCACCTGGTGAATTAGTTCTTCAATACTCAATTCAAATGTCACCTTTCGTATGAAGCCTGCCTTGATCATAACCCCCACTCCTGTAAGGCGTCCTTCCTCAATGCTCCCACAGTACCCAGCCCATCCCTGTCATTCTCTAATTGTCTGTTTACATGCTCTAGCTTGCCAAGCAGACTGCACTCCCTGAGAGCTGAGATGTGATGTTTTATTCATTTCTATCTTTCCAATACCAAACATTACCACTGACACATAGCAGGTGTGTAATAAATGCTGCTTGTTTGACTGATACCCATTCTTAACTGTATGTTTTTGAACCTTGGAAAGCAATGTTTTATTAAAACCACAAATAAAAATGTCAAAGAAAAGGTCTAGCAGTATACATTCTTCATTTTTATTTGTTTGCCTTCTTGCTTTGATCAAAAACAAAAGAACGGTAATACTTCATACTTTATGATTCAAGAAGAACAAAAATAGAACATTGCAATCCCCAAAACCTGTTTAAAGTATGTTCAGGAATAACATTCTGGTGCATAGTTTGGTCCTTTCTCTATAAACCTTCAGCTACATCCTAGTACATCTCGAAGTTCACTGCAGTAAGGAAAACACAAGGATCAGTAATTACGGCAGGGTTGGGGAGGCACTGCAGGGATCACTCGCGAAACTTGGGTTTCTCATTGGTTGAGAAAAGAAAACCTGCTAAAAACAAAAGTTGAGAGTATTTGGGGGAAAATTAAGATGTCTAGCAGACCTTGGTCAATCTAGTTGGAAATTCTAATTGCATAAAGTACTAAGCAGCCGCCCCAGAGGTGGCAAGGGGGGCTGGGAGGAGGGAGGCGCGACGGATTCCCAGTACTTTGAAACCATCATTATCTTTTCAATGTGGGTAAAACAGGTTGGACCTGATCCGCGTGCGTGTTGCTGCAGTCTCGTTTGGCTTGGGATGAGACCCAAGGATGCGTAATCCCAAGGGTAGTCCTGCCTCCTGGTGCAGCACGGACGCGCACGCGCGAGCACTCACACATTTCTCTCTCTCTCTCTCTCTCTCTCTCTCTCTCTCTCTCTCTCTCTCTCTCTCTCTCTCTCTCTCTCTCTCTCTCTCTCTCTCTCTCTCTCTCTCTCTCTCTCTCTCCACTTTAATTCACACTTACTTGGTCCCGTACGTACAATCTGCACCATCTCCCCGGCACATAGCCCAGCATGGCATTCCTGTATGTCCAGTCACGCACAGGCAGTGCTCCCTCATATTCTGTTACTCCCATAGTTTGCCAGGCCCACACCCCACTTCCCCAGCAGACAGCAGCCCAGCCTGCCACTAGACCCTAGTGAGAATTGGGTTTTGTTGTATGTAACAAAGCAGCCCCATGCCCCCATGTTCCATGCTGGATCCATTCTATGCATCCCTCCAGCCGCCATCCCTGAGATACCAGAACAAGAGAAAGCTCAGATCAGGAAGTGAATGTGGAAAGTGGGGGTGCAAAGGGATGGGCAGGAGTCTGGAAGTGAGGTTAGCTTCAAGGCTATCATGCGACAAAGCAAGAGAGAACTGGTAAAGGAACAAGCTCCTTTCTACCCCATCGCTCCCCACTATGCACAGAGCATGGCTGAACATTGCACCCCCACCAATCCTCGCCCCCTCCCCCACCTCATCCACCACGTGCCCCTCCCAGCTGCTCTCCCAGCCGCCGCCACTCCTGCAACCCGCAACAAAGCGCCCCCAGCACAGACCTGGTTCAGCTTGTACGTGATCGTGGAGAAGGGGAGCTGCGGTCAAGGATTTAGACTTTCCGCCGCTAGGCAGGAGGAGCTGTGGGTGGGAGGAGGAACAGGAACTGTGGGAGGAAGGAGGATGAGGGGATAGGAGATCACAAGCCGCTGCCTTGGCGGTGGTAGGGGGAGGAGAAGGAGGAGGCTGCTTTCCGCGGCTGCAGCTGAGGATGCTGTGGCAGGAGGCAGGGCTGGGTGCGCGGGGTTGTGGGCTCACGTGCGCCCCATGGCCGGGGGGATGCGCGCGCTTCTGGGTGTGTGTGAGAAAGCATCTGGGTGTATATTGATGGTGATTATTTCCATTCCGACCTAGTCAGAAACTTGGGCTTCTCGAGCCAGGCGGAAGTGAAACGAAGCTCTTGCTCTCTCCCCAAGTCTGACTGCACTGTGTGTAGCTGGAGAATGGGAAGAGTTCGAAGTGGAGGTAGTTTGGGGAGAAACCCCGTCCTCTGTCTTTATGTCTGAACACTTGTAGCTTGCCATTCTCAACCTCTGCAAAGAAACCCTACAGCCAAGGAGAAAAGAAAGACACCAAGCGCTTTCCCCACTGCTACCACAGCGATTTGAGGGAGTGCTCACACCATGCTGGCCACTATGTGCATTATTCACACGATGATTTCTGTTCTCACTGACGGTGACTTTCATAAAGTGCCTGTAATTTCATACCTGAACTACATCATACCTTTCCCCTGCCCCCTTCTCCTTCCATTGCCTACATCTTAGTACATGACATGCAATCTGCTTCCTTTTAAGTCTGTTCCTTCAAGTCTCTGGCTTTTTTGATATAGTGGCTGGAGAGTCACATCATCTTCACAGTTTCCCCTCTGGTCTTTGTGATCAGTTTAGAGAAGAATGAAAAGGGACTTCTTAGGGTGGGAAGGCTCATGATCTTAGTGGATTCAGCTAAAGACCTAATTTACACTGAAAGCTAGAAAATATGCCCGGCATTGGTGGCTCCTGCCTGTAATCCTAGACACTCAGGAGGCTGGGCTCTGAGGACCATGGTTCGCAACCCTCTCAAGAAATACCCTGAGACCATTATCTCCAATTAATCACAGAAAAAGCAAGAAGTGACCTGTGGATCAAGTGCTACAGCACTAGCCTTGAGCAAAAAGGAGCTCAGGTGACACACAGCATCCAAGGCCAGAGTTCAAATGCCAGGATTTGGAGGGGGGGGGAACAAAGGAAGACACAGTTCTCTTTCAGGATTCCATCCTTTGTGAACTCCTTGTTTGGTGAAAGCCACTTTCCCACTCTTGATCTTTGGAACATCTTGCTTTGCTTTGCCTACTGGCTTATACTTCCAGGCGCTTAGACATTCACTACTGTCTTAAAGAACTTCTTAAGTTCCATAACATCTCTGTGAATTAGGCCTAGAAGACATCATCATTCTTATTTTACAGACAATGAGCTAAGGTCTCACAATATCAACTGGATTTGCCTAAAATTCCCTAAAATAATCGGCTGATTTTGAATTGTGGCCAGGTCATTCTAACTCCAAGCCATACTTCCTTCTTAAGTTTTTTTTTTTAATGAAATTTCATTTCTGACAGTGTGGCTATCAGGCAAAACAGAAATCCACAAAATAGTTAACTGGGATGGCCAAAAATTCAGCTCTGGAACCATATGGCCATAGCTGGAAATCCTTGGAGAATGACATGGTATGAATGATGCTCCTGTGAAATGAGTAGAGAGGTGTACAGGGCAACAAAAGCAATACAAGCGTTTGTGACATGGTAAGATTCAGAAAATGATACATACCATCATTAGAGAAAAGAATAGCAATAATATCTTTACTGAAGTTCTTTAACGATACATTCATTATCAGTATTGCCTCAATGTAGAGGGACTGCAGAGAAACAAATTGCTCTTCTCCAGGATAAGTTTGCTAAGTCAAGATGAGGGATTCTATGTGATTCTTGAGACCAATGGGGTACTGAGAAGAGAACAGGACTGGAAGAGAATGATTGAAAGAGTGCTAGCAGTTTGGCTTAGTGGTAGAGGGCTTGCCTAGCATGCACGAAGACCCAGGTTAAATTCCTCGGTACCACATACATAGGAAAAAGCCAAAAATGGTGCTGTGGCTCAAGTGGCAGAGCTCTAGCCTTGAGAAAGCCCAAGGACAGTTACTAGGCCATGAGTTCAAGGCCCAGGACTGGCAAAAAAAAGAGTTCACATAGGACTGAGCAATGACCCAGATTCTTGCTACTCTTGGTTATGTGATTGCTTGGAGCAATATGCCTGTTCATGGTCTTGAGACAATGTTCATGGTTTAGTCAAGGGGTTTTTTTGACTCTTCCAAATTCCCATTTGTCTAAGGACCTAAGAAAGAACTCCATTCAGTATCTATCAGAAATACCTGAATCTGATAGTCAGCCAGGAACTCCCTGTTCCAATCTGCTACCAAATTGACTATTCTTACTTGAATCTTGCCAAGAACAGGGAGGTTGAGTCATAACAATGCTCAGAGCCAAGCTGCAGAAAAATTGGGAAGGAAGTAAAATCTGTCTCTGGTATGCTTCTGGTTTCTCTGTATACACCCTTTCCTTTCCACTCTTCCAATCTCAGGATGTCAAAGCAGAGAAAAGGGGACATGAGTAATTCATTCACAACAAAGTGCCTTTCTCTTTTCAAAAGGAAGACTAGCAGAAAGATATAAAACTAAACTCGAACAAATGGATCGCTAACAGTAGAGATTTAGGCATTTTTCAGAAGAAGAGAATATAAATACTTCCGTGCCTTCAAATCATATTCAGTGTGAGACTCTTCATGAATAAAATAAGAACTTGGAATTTTAACTCATGATATAACAGAAACTGAAATCAGTAAGAGAAATTAATGATCATCTCTAGTTCAATTGCTTTGTTTACAGGCAATCCAACAGATTCTCAAAAAGTTAAATGACTCCCAAGGATTCATGGCACCCATAAAGGGCTTTAACTTGAATTTCAAGCATAGAACCCTTTGCACACAACTATACTACTCCAACCCAAGCATACATCCATGGCCCAAAAGTTAGAATAGAGACAAAAAAGGAAAGTACACAGTCATTTTCCTAAATAGCTTCTTCTGGAAGCATTTTAAATAACATTGATATGAAAAAATGGTCTACGGCATGCCAGATATCCAAAACTAGATATGATATTCACATTACAAGACAAGGCTGAGAGTGGACAGAGTTTAGGTTACTCTTTGAGTATCACATTAAAAATAGAGTATTGTTATGACCAGATTACGGGGAAACACTACTGAAAATACATAATAAGGAAAGAAACTAGTTGGCACAAATTTCTATTTTTAGAGTTGTGTTCGAGTTTTACTATAGTCTTAAAACGTAGAAATGATTTAAAATAATGTGGACTTTAAAAATGGACTATAAGTGGCCAGGAGTTTGTCCTAGTGGTAGAGGGCTTGCCTAACATGCAAGAAGACCCAGAACTGGTGCTGTGGCTCAAGTGGTAGAGCACTAACCTTGAGGAAAGCTCAAGAACAGTGCTCAGGCCCTGAGTTCAGTCCCCAGGACTGCCAAAAAAAGGAATATAAACCCAACCAAACTGAAATTTCCTTTCCTTTTGTTTGTTTCCGCTTTTCCTGTCTAAACTGTTGATGGTTATTTTGAATTGAAAAGTTCATAGAGGAGTCAGTAAATAGTCTACTTGTTACTTGTAAATATGTGTAAAATTGTTCATAATAGGTTTTCAAATTATGTGGCTCCTATCCTCTAAAAAAACTGGAAAGACCTGAGGATAGTAGTGGCGCATGCCTATAATTTCAGCTGCATGAGAGCTGAAAACAGGAGGATTTGGCTTCAAGGCCACTCTTAAGCCACCCTGAGGTTGGCTATGTAGATGGATTACACCTGAAGGAGAAAGAGAATGACTTCTATCTCAGATGGTGGAGAGGACAGGAAGAAAAGAAAAGAGAAGAAAAAGAAAAAGGAGAAAGAGGAGGAGGGAGGAGGACAAGAAGAGAAGGAGAGAGACGAAACAAAGAGAAGAAAGAAAAGAAGGAAAGGAGTAAAACAGAAAGGAAGCAATTAAAGAAAGAGAAAAGAAAAAATGTGGAGCTGTGGCTGAAGAGGTAGAGCACTAAACTTGAGCCAAAAATTCAGACAGCTCTCATGCCTGAGTTCAAATCCAGAACTAGCACAAAAAGAAGAAAAGAGGAAAGAAGAAAGAAAGAAAAAAAGAAAGAAAGAAAGGATTTAGATTTCTATGCTAGAGGTAATACGTAGTGATAGTGGATAAGCAATTGCCAGATTGGAGAACAGTTGATTTTAGGCTTTTTATCATACATTTTTATTGTAATTAATAGAAGGCTTACATATTATTTGCCAGATAGAAGGTGCATTAGTTCACATACATTGATACCATTTCTCATGTCTTGGTCCCCATTTCCCTCACCCCTACCCCACCCCTCATCTTTTTCCCCCCTTCCCTATCCAATTTCAAATAACCAAATATGCATATATCCAAAATATCAGATAACAAAGTGAGATATTGTAACAATATGAGATAACCAAGGGACAGCAAAAGAGATGAGAGATAACATAGTACATTAAGGACAACAATCACTCATTATATGGCTTTTGTTTCTATATCCTAGAGGTCCTTTCATTTAGTGTCATACGATTTTAGGCTTTTTATATTATGCATGTTACAATAACCAGTAACATAAGCACAGTGGTACATACCGAGTCATCCAAGCAACAAAGAGAAGCACAAATAGTAGGATAATAGTCCAACATGGTTGGAGGAATGGTTTATGTGCTATAGCACCCACCTAGCAAGTATGAGGCCCTAAGTTCAAACTCATGTAATATCAAAAACTAAATAACCAACAAATGAATAGATGTAAACTATATAATCTCAAAATATGTAGAAGGAAAATACACTTTAAAATAATAAGCAAATAGCCAGGCACTGAGGATCACAGTTCAAAGCCAGCCTGGGCAGGAAAGCCCATGAGAATCCTATCTCCAGTTAACCACCAGAAAATCAGAAGTGACACTGTGGCTCAATTGGTAGAGTGCTAGCCTTGAGCTAAAGAACCCAGTGACAGGACCCAGGCTGAGTTCAAGCCCCCGACTGAGTTAAAAAAATACCTAAACCAAACTCAAAATAGTAGAGGGAAGATGAAACATAAAAGAAACAAATAAAAAGCACATAAGAAATCAACACTAGAACACTAGTGACTCAAGCCTATAATCCTACTCTTCAGGAGACTTAGATTCGAGGATCATGGTTCAAAGCCAGCTTGAGCTGGGAAAGTCCTTGAGTCCCTTATCTCCGATTAACCGCCAAAAAACTGAAGTGGCACTGTGGCTCAAAGTGATAGAGTGCTAGTCTTGAGCAAAAAGAGTTCAATGCTTAAGCACTGAGTTCAAGCCCCATAACCAACACACATTCACACACAAAAGAGAATAATCAGAATAAATTCTGAAACATCAGTAATAACTATAACAATAGATGTACTAAGAATTTTGATCAAAATGCCAAGGATAAATAAATGAACAACATTTAGGACATATCACCTAGCAGAGATATACTTTCATTATATGTCAATGTAAAGACACAAAGACTCATGGTTGAATAATGGAAAATGTAACCCAAAAAGTAACCCAAAGAAAATTTCAGCAGTTATTTAAACATCAGACAAAACTTTAAGCAAAGTTATTATACAGGGTAAAAAGTAGTAATGGGTAAAGTGACACAATAAGATATAAAAAGAAAATATGTGATGATCCTCTATTAAGAGGTTCAAAGGAACTTAATAAATTATCACATAAGCATACCTTTTTCTTCAATTGTGAAGTTAAGCAGAAAATATCAGTAGAGACATAAAATATATATTTGTAGTACTAGGGTTTATTCTCAGATCCTTGTTCAGGTTATGCAGTCACAATTCCATAAGAGACACCCAACTTTTTATGTATTATTTTTTCAAATAAGATCTTGCATTGTTTCACCAGGGTAACCTCTGACCTCAATCCTATCTGCAGCCTTCCAAGTAGCTGGAATTACAATCATTTGCTACCATATCCAGCCCAAGGAGAGATAAGATTTGAAGGACATAATTAACAAGTTGGATACAAAGACAAATATAGAAAATTTCAAAAACCAGTAAGAGAATATATGTCCTATTAAAGCACAAAAGGAATGTACACAAAATTGGAGGACGTGGCTAGTTTCAGCAAATTTCAAAGATCAGCATAACCTCTAGTTAAAATATAAATACGTTATAAATCAACTAATATAATTAGAAGAAATCCATCATGTGGATACTTGAAAAACAATATTTAGAAAGTCACAGGCAAAAAAAATCATAATGGAAAATTAGATTTTAAACAAAATATTTAGAGCTAAAAGATAATGAAAATATTTATATCAAAGTTGTGGAATGAGCCAAATGGATATTTAGAAGAAAATGAAAAGACTTAAAAGGTTTCAATACAAAGAAGGTTCAGAATTAGCTATATAATTTAGTTTTAAATTAAACTAAAATATTTAAGAAACTGAAGAAAAATATCAGAATAATTCCCAATGAAGCAGAGGGGATGAAATAAAAATATGAAGGAAATATAAAACAAAAGTGCAATATTGACTAAACCATAAGTTGTTTCTTTGAAATAAAATGCAAACTTATGGTAAGATTATGTTATCTGTCAAGATCGCATTCTTTTATCAAAATAAATTAACTTAAGGGGTATTACTAATTTCCTATGCTTTGGTAAAGTTTGGTTGATACTGAAATAGTTTTCTGAAATGGTTGGTAGAATTTGTCCATCAGGCACTATTGGCATGGTGTCTTCTTTGTGGAAATAAGATGTTTAAGTGTCAATTCCTTTACCTGAGTGGTTAGAGGGCTTTTTGAGTTTTGTACTTCTGGTCACTTTTTCTAAATTTCCTTTTTTATTTCTAAGGCTATATGCACTTTCAGACTAAACATTTCAAAAATACATTGTATTTTTCCACATTATCTTTTTTTAAATCTGCTGCAGGTGTAATTATTTTCCACTTTTTAAATTTAAAAGAATATACTTGGGGGGGCCAGAGTGTGGCCTAGTGTCAGAGTATTTGCTTAGCATGCATGAAGCCCTGGGTTCAATTCCTCGGTACCATATACACATAAAAAGCTGGAAGTTGTGCTGTGGCTCAAGTGGTAGCACCTAGAGAAAGCTCACGGACAGTACCCAGACACTGAATTCAAGCCCCAGGATTGGCAAGTACATACACATAAATTTGCCTGAGGGGTGGTGACTAGTGCTTGTAATCCTACCTACTCAGGAGGCTGAGATGTGAGGATTGCTATTTGAAGTTAGATCGGGTGGGAAAATCAACAAGACTTATTTCCAATTAACCACCAGAAAACTGGAAGTGGTGCTGTGACAAAGTGGTTGAGCACTAGCCTTGAGGAGAAAAGCTCAGGGATAGTGCCCAGGCCCTGAGTTCAAGATTCATGGCCAACAAAACAAAATATGCTGTGAAAAAAGATGCAAAGCTTAGTTTTTCCTAATAAAATGATCCTGTTCTGGTGGAGGTAGAATTTCACTTACTGTATCCCAGCAAGTATATGTCCTGTCTTATAAGGCTTTATTGTCATTATGGTCAAGTGTACCTGGAGACTTTGGTAGGTAAAAGGATCTGTTACCATATGGTCCCTGTACACCAACATTGCCTGGGAGAGGGGACAGAACATTCTAATGTAAAGACGATGGAAGGGTCAATGTCAATTACTTGCTGGCAAAGTGTTCTGGTAGGGATAATGACTATTTCAGGGGCCTATTCAAAACCTAAACATAGAATGCAAGGCTTATAGTGGCCCTATATCTAGCACAGTAAATCAGCATTTGAACTCCACAGACTGTCATCAAGGAAACACTTAGAAGGATCTGGAAGACCAATATGCCCATTGCCAACCTTCAGACACACCCTTTAATTACTGTAGCATTGACCTCAAACTCATGACTTATGTCATAATCAATACTGCCATCTTGCATTAGATGATATCCTTGCAATGTAATATTATGGTTAAAGGAACAGAATTTGAACCTAGACATTAGTTGTTTGAATCTCAGCTCTCTCTTTTATTAGCCGTGATCTGGAGTAAGCCATTTAACTTTCTGGAGATTAGTTTCCATGAATACATTAAAAACAACTGAATTTCACATGTGAAAATGTGTGAATTGGTGATGAGAGTATGTGGCTTAGTAGTATAATTCTTGATTGGCATGCATTATATTCTGGGTTTGATACTCAGCACCATAACAACAACATGAAATGTGTGATGTGTATGTTATGTGAATTGAATTTTTATAAAACTATTACTAAAAAACATAAAAATATATGACATATTTTCAAATACCAGTGGCTCATGCCTGTAATTCTATCTACTCAGGAGGCTAAGATTTGAAGGACTGGGATTTAAAACCAATCTGAGAAGAAAAGTCTGAGAGAGAGACTCCATTTCAATTAGCCAGCAAAAATCAGACCTGAAGGTATAACTCAAATAGTAGAAAGCCTTCCACGAGCAAGTAAGGACTGGTAAGCATAGGAGGCCCCGAGTTTAAGTACTCGTACTAGCACCACACACACACACACACACACACACACACACACACACACACACACACACGTAAATTCTCCTACATCCATCTTCCTCTTTGTAGAAAGTCTGATAAGTGTCATTTCATATCATTTAAATAAGGTTTCATGTCTATGTACATGGCTTTGGGATAACGTGGTGCGCTTGATACATGATCTGCAGCTTGCAGTTCTCTACTCACGGAGTTCAGCATTATTTCCATGTCAAGGCTTGCATCTCTACATCATTTTACCTTCTGTATTATGCTAAGGTACATTTTAGGTGATAATGGGTAAATCACCTTTTGGCTATCACTGGACACGTGCTTATGTTTGAAATTGTAAATAATATTTCAGTAAATTTGTATACATGACTGTATATATGCAGAGAGTTTGTCCTAGAAAAAAAATATTGACATAGAACTCCCCTATGACCCAGCAATTCCACTACTCGGCATTTCCCAACCACCCAGAAACAAGGACATACTAAACCCACTAGCACAACAATGTTCATTGCAGCACTATTCACCATAGCAAAGATATGGAACCAACCTAGATGTCCCTCAGTTGATGAGTGGATCAACAAGTTGTGGTATTTGTACACAATGGAATTCTATGCTGCTGTCAGAAAGAATGACATTGCCCCATTTGTTAGGAAATGGAAAGACTTAGAAAAAATCATATTAAGTGAAGTAAGCCAGACTCAAAGGAACTTAGGCTCAATGGTTTCCCTCATTCGTCATAATCAGTAGAAACCTTGGGCTCTACTAGCAGAGATTTGCAATAGAGCAAAATCTTGATACATAAGGACATATAATGTGAAGCTAATTGAAAGGACCTCCAGGATAGTGAAACAAAAAAGCCATATAATGAATGATTGTTGTCCTTAATGTACTATGTTGTCTCTCATCTCCTTTGCTGTCCCTTGGTTATCTCATATTGGTATAGTATCTCACTTTGTTATCTGATATATTGAATTTATTTGTATTTGGATATTTGAAATTTGATAGGGAAGGGGGGAAAACCAAGATGGGTGGGGGGTCTGGGGGAGAGGGAAACGAGTACCAAGACATGTGAAAGGGTATCAATGTATGTGAATTAATGCACCTTCTATCTGGCAAATATCATGTAACCCTTTTACTAATTACAATAAAAAAAATATTGAGCTTCCAAACAACTTTTGAAGAGTAAAGTACATTTCAAGGTTCAGTTCTTTCAGGTTTCCTTGCAGAGGACCAGCACAAGTTCATGTAAGTACAATTTTTTCCTTGCCTGTTACCCATTTTGGTTTAATGGTAATGGGCCTGAACTCTGGACCTGGGTGTTGTCCTTGAACTCTTCAACTCAAAGCTAGTGCTCAACCAAGTTGAGCCACAGCATCACTTCCGATTTTCTGGTGGTTAGAGATAAGGGTCTCACAGTCTTTCCTGCCCAGGTTGATTTTGAACAATGATCCTAAGATTCTCCTGAATGAGCCACCTGTACCTGGCTCTATAACCCATCTTTCATTGAGTTGTTTTCTTTTTTCTTGAAGTTTCTGTGTCCTTAATGTAGGCTTGTCACAGGTAATTTTTCAGATATATGATTTGTAAGTTATTATCTTTTGTGTTGCTATGGATGGAAACTAGGTTTTGACAAATGCCGAATCAGACTCTTCGCCTGATTTGCAGAGATTTTTCCCCAAGTCAATAGAGACTGAAGTTAATGATTTTTATATAATTATGTCAAATTGTATCAGCATTGTTTTTGTTAAAAAAAAGCTGTTGTCTCTATCCTGGATTACCTTTGCATCTTTGAAAAAAAGAATGAGTCTTTATCTGCTTTATCTGGACTCTTAATTTTGTTTATTTTTTACTAATACTATTCAGTTTTGATTACTACAAATTGAAGTAAGGCTTTACACTAGATCAATTACACTAGATCTCTAAGTTTTTATAAATATCTGGTGATACTAGGTCTTTTAAGTTTCTGTATGAACTTTACTATTGGTTTGTTAATTTTTACACAAAGCTTGCTGTTATCTTCACTCTGACTCTCACTATTGACTATTTACCAATTTGAAAAGGCTTGTTAGTTTTCAGGAAACAGCTTGTTCAAGTCTTTAAACAGATTCATCTACGTGTGTTCCATATATTTCTCTATTAATTGTACCTTTTTCCCTGTAGGTTTTGTTATTTTTAGAATATATTTTGAGCACGACATAGTAGCTACACAATGGGATTACCATTCAACATGTCAATTTATTTTATTTATTCTTTTTTTAAAACTAGAAGCCACTCAGACTGTGTCCTCTCCCTTTTGCTCTCCCAGAGGAAGAGAATGATGATCATCAATGGCAAAGGATAGTTGTAGCAAAGCAACACCATATGCTGGCTTCATGCTCGGGAGAGAATGTTGCCTCTCCTCATGCATTCTGTCACTCTACACGATCAGTGAGATGTCTCTAATTAAAAAAAAAAAACAACTATAGCAATGATCCCTGACACTATAGTCTTATTATGTCAATTTATTAGTAAAAATATCCCGTGAACAGTATGACCCCTTTCGTCATTTGCCCTCATCCCTCCAACCTATCCCTTTAGTTTTTGTCATTTCAAAGCATATGCATTGAAGGTTATGACTGGATTCCTTTTAAAGTTCATTTACTGATTGAAATAGCTGAATATTGGTTCTATGTATGGCAATGGTGCTAAAATCATTTATTAATTCTACTATCCTTTTTAAACATTTCTGTGTGGTTTTTAAAATAAATTGCAATTTTTGCATAAAGACAGTTTTATTTCTCCTCCTTTTCTATTTGGAAATCTTTTTATAATGATTTCCTACTTGCATTATCCAGAAATCCTAGTACAATGTTGAATAGAAGTTAAAAGCAAACATCTTTTCCCTGTTATTGATATAATGAGGGAAACTATTTAGTATTTCATGGTGCTATCTAATGTTAGCATTGCAGATTTTAAATGTTCTTTATGAGGCTTAACAAGTTTACTTTTATTTCTGTTTTTTTTTTAATCTGGAATGAATGTTGGGTTTTGACAAATGAGTCTCTTTATCCACTAAAAAGATCTTACAGCATGTCCCTATGACTTAATTTGTTAATAAAATGAATTGATTACCCCCAAGCCCCTTTTTAAACAAATTCCAGGGCTTATATATAGTGGCTAGCTACTATCTTGACTGTATTGCTTATGATTGGTGTTCTAGTACTTAACCTATATCTCCATATCAGCTTTTTTTCTGGTATAATTGGAGAGGGAGTTTTGAAGATCCATCTGCATAGGCTAGAACCTTCAGGGGGAAAAAGAGAAAAGAAATAACATAGTACATTAAGAACAACAATCACAAAAATAAGATCTTCACTAGACATAAAAAGACAAGGGCCTTATAACCAAAATATGCCTACAGCTAACATAACTGAATCTCTCAAAAACAAATCCCCAAAGAAACAACCATCCCATTAAAAGGTGGGCTGAAGACTTAAAGAGAGACTTCTCTGAAGAGGAAGTAAGAATGGTTTATAGACACATGAAGAAATGCTCAACATCTCTAGCCATAAAAGAAATGTAAATCAAAACAACTTTGAAAGCAGTGTGGTGATTCCTAAAAAGACTAAACATAGAGCTCCCCTATGGCCATTCCTTGGCATTTACCCAAATGTCCAGAAACCAGGACATACTAAACTTACTAGCACAACAATGTTCATTACAGGAATATTTACCATAGCAAAGATATGGAACCAACCTAGAAGCTCCTCAATAGATGAATGGATCAAGAAGATGTAGTACTTATACACAAAGGAATTCTATGCCGTCATCTGAAAAAAATGACATGGCTCCATTCGTAAGGAAATGGAAAGACTTGGAAAAAATCATATTAAGTGAAGTAAGCCAGACCCAAAGGAGCATAGACTCAATGGTTTCCCTCATTTGTAATAATTTGTACACACCTAGGACTCTCCTAGCAGAGGATCACAATAGCTCAAAAGCTATGTACATACAGGATCAGACTAAACGAAATGAACTCGGGTATAGAAAGAGGGTTATCTTTTAGTGTTTTAACAACATTTTTCTAGTTTCTTCTTATTTGTGCCATTTCTAAAAAGAAATCCACTGTCATCCTTACCTTTGCTCCTAAGTATATAACTCCTTTTTTTTCTTCAGCTCTCCTTTTTCCTCTTTATCATTGATTTTGATGAATCTGATTGTGATGTAGTTTGGTAGTGTTTTGTTCAGGTTTCTTGTGTTTGGATTTTCTGAGCATCTGGAATTTGTAGGGTTAGAATTTCCATCAAAACTAGAAATTTCTCAATTAATTTGCCCCCAAAACATTTTTCCCCTCCTTGTTATCTTTCAAGATCTTAAATACTATTGCATTGTGCCTGAAGGTGTTTTCCTGAATGCTGATGTGCTTATCTCTCTATTTACTTTCCCCTTCCTACTTTTAGTTTATTGCTGTGCATTCTAGTTTACTACTCTTTTTCTGCAATCTCAAATCAACTATGAGTTCTACTCAGTATATTTTAGGTTCATACGTTGTAGCTTTATCTTTAAAGCAGTATTTAAGTCACTTAAAATTCTTCCATGTTTCCACTAAAATTTTGGAACATATGGACAAAGTTAAAGGAAATCCTTTTTATATCTTTTCTAATTCTAATATCTATGTCAGTTCTGCATTTATTTTTCATTTGGTTTACTTTCTTTTCAAAAGTGGCTGAGTAAATGCTACATCATGTACTAAAAGTACCCCAATTTATTTAGGTAATTCAATACTGTTAGATATTTTGCTCTTTCTTTTTTTATTATTATTTACTATTATGGTTAAGTACTTGCACAAAGGGATTTCAATTCAACCATTTTACTCTTTCTAGTAATTTCTAGTAGTTTTCTAATACAATGAGTGCTACAATGATATCATTTGTTCCCCCATGAAGTCATGCTAAAATTTAATCTATGTTGAGTTTTTAAAATAGTAGAAAATCTGGCTATGATATTTAGAGATGGGGTCTTTAGTGCTGGGTACTGGTGCCTCACACCTGTAATCCTACTTACTCAGGACACTGAGATCTAAGAATCAGGCCAAGCAGACAAATCTGAGACTCTTATGTTCAGTTAACCACCATATAGCTAGATTGGAGGTGTGGCTCAAGTGGTAGAGTGTCAACCTTGGGTAAAAAATCCAAATGTAAGCAGGATACCCTCAGTTCAAGTTTTGGTACCAATAAGCATGCATGCACGCGCGCGCACGCACGCGCACACACACACACACACACACACACACACACACACACACACCACACGTGTGTATTGCACAGCTCTAGGCCTAAACTTAGCCAAATACAAAAATCAAGATAATACCTCCTAAGAGTACTGGAAGGGTTAGATGAAATGATGATTCAGAAGATGCCAAGGGCACTTCCTGATTCATAATGGCTGCTTGACAATGCTAATTGATGGTAGCACATTTTCAGTATTTGCAGTTGGTGATTTCTTTCACTTTTCTTGTTTTGGGTTTTTTTTTTTTGAGCCATGATCTTGGAGGTTTTTTTTTTTTGCCAGTCCTGGGTGTTAAACTCAGGGCCTGGGCACTGCTCTTGAGCTTTCTAGTACTCTACCATTTGAGCCACAGCGCCACTTTCAGTTTTTCTGTGTATATGGTACCGAGGAATCAAACCCAGGGCTGGGTGCATGCTAGGCAAGCACTCTACCACTCCAAACTTCAAGCCCTACACTTTTACTTTTTTTTTCTTTTCCTATCTTTTATTTTTTATTGTTGCGGTAATGTATAGAGGGGTTAGTTACATTCGCCAGACAGTAGGTGCATTACTTCTCACACATTGATAACCCTTCTTATGTTTTGTGCCCATTTCCTCCCCCACCCCTCGCAATCGTCTTGGTTTCCGGCTTTCCCTTTCCTATTTCAAATAAACAAATAAACCTATATACAATATATCAGGTAACAAAGTCAGATACTGTAACAATATGAGATTAATCAAAGGGCAGCAAAAGAGAAAAGAAATAACATAGCACATTAAGAACAACAATCACATAAGATAAAGCTCGTGTTTCCATATCCTAGAGATCCTTTCATTTAGTCTCATCCTATATGGACTTATGTATCTAGGTTTTGCACTATTGTAATCCTCTGCTAGGAGAGTCCTAGATATGTACCAATTTTTACAAATGAGGGAGGCCATTGAGCCTATGTTCCTTTAGGTCTGGCTTACTTTATTTAATATGATTTTTTTCCAGGTCTTTCCATTTCCTTACAAATGGGGCGATGTCATTCTTTCTGACAACAGCACAGAATTCCATTGTGTATAAATACCATATCTTGTTGATCCAATCATCTATTGAGGGGCATCTATGTTGGTTCCGCATCTTTGCTATGGTAAATAGTGCTGCAATGAATATTGTGATAGTGGCTTTAGTATGCCCTTGTTTTTGGACATTTGGATATATGCCAAGGAGTGGAGTTTTTCTTCTTAATAAGTTAAGTTAATATATGGATTTGAGAGGAACAGCAAGCTGAAAAACCTAGCTTCAGTTTTATTCTGGGAGTTTAAAATCTATGTGGGTTTGGGAGAAAGGGTAACACCTGAAGTGATGTGAACCTCCTAAATCCCCTGGGCAAAATCATCACAGATTTTTCCCAACAGCTGGCAAGTTCTTTGGGAAAATACATCTTAAAGGGGCACACATTGAATTTTATGTTCCTGCATTCTCATGTCAAATAATTTTAAAAAGTGGGCGTAGATAAAAAGCTGGTAGGAATTAACCAGAGATCTGAAATGAAGTGAAGAATTGAAAAGGAAAGTGGAAAGCAGCCAAAGACAACTACCTAATACCGTTTTGTTGAGAGCTGGGTTAACAAACACATAGAGCTCTCTTTTGGTTTCTTTCATTCTTTTTTTGTGAGAAATACTTTCTAAAGAGAAAATAACTGCATATTCTGACTCATTCCCAACCAAGGAGAAAATGTGGAAATCAGGTTGGCATACTTTCTCTGCTACAGTAAATGCCTATCAATCCAGGAGACCTTAGCCTGGAAGAAAAGTCACATTTATGTCAGGATAGCTGAGGAACAATTGCATCTGACCTAATACTGAGAAGGAAGATGGCAATTGGCTCTTTCTCATCCCACCATCCACCACGTGTTGAGTGTTAACTGGAGTGAAAGTCCTGTTTGAGGATGTGACAGAGACAGCTCTTCTAAGACACTGCCTCCTGATTCCTTGGGCTGAAACCCCTACTTACTGAGGACACAGCAGTACTTTCTTGTGTAACATAAGCTTGCAAGAAAATAATAGCTAACATCTTTCAAGTGCTTACAACATGTTGGGCACTTTGGTTGCACACTTAGATATGGGATTTGAACTCTAGCTGATCAGACCATAGATTCTAGTCACAGCACTACTATACTAACCTTCCCAGTCACACTTTCCAGGAGTCTGCCCCTACCCTTCTCATTTCCTGAGCACAGAAAACAAATAATAGAATTTTCAGTTCCTTTTTGGATTATTTTAAATGGCTAAAAATATGACAGAGGAAAATCCCAGTATCTATACTTTTGGCAGCATTCTAGCTAGGGCCACAACAGATAGATATGCTTTTTTTGTATTCTACAAATGCATGCAGCCAAATTGGAGCAATGGACTAGTTAAATTATAAACAAAATACTTGCTTCATTTGTCAGGCTTGTAGAAAGTGATCCTTTGTAATCTACCAAACTAGGAGAGACTCATTTTATAGTTTGCACAAAGGTGTGTTATGGGTTAAGTGGAAAAGAGAAAGAGTCTGTTGGCATGCTGCTATTCACTGTCAGCTGTATGGAGAAAGGCTACCTTGGAAACCAATGTCTGTACTCTGACCCTGATCTCCTCAGCAGCTTCATGATCATCCTAGCTCTGTCTCTCCAGCGTCATTGCCTTGAGCAATAACAATCCTGAATTCACAGAATGGGGTCTCAATGAGCACATACAGCATTATTAGATGAACTATAAAGAGGCAGCTCTGATTCAGCAACACAGTTTGTGAGTATATATTCAAGGAAACAAAAATCAAAATGTTGGGGCTGGGAGTATAACCTATTGGTAGAGGTTGCCTAGCATGCACAATGCCCTGAGTTCAATTCCTCAGTACCACATAAACAACAAAATCAGAAGTGGTGCTGTAGCCAAGGGATAGTGTACTACCCTTGAGCAAAAGAAACTCAGTGGCAGTCCCCAAGCCCTGAGTCAAGCTCCAGGACTGCAAAAAGAAAGAAAGAATGAATGAAAGAAAGAAAGAAAGAAAGAAAGAAAGAAAGAAAGAAAGAAAGAAAGAAAGAAACGTATGGAGCCAACCTAGGTATCTATTAATAGATAACTGAATAAAGAAGATTTGATAAAGGCCAAGTGTGATAGTACACACATATAATACAAACTCCTGAGAAAGATGCAAAGATTGAGAGGTAGGGAAAACATGGTGTGGCCAGCCTTTACCAAAAAAAGTAAGACTTATATGAAAAATAATCAAAGCAAAGCCTGGAGGCATGTCTCAAATGGTGGAGCATCTGCCAAGCTAGCAGGAGGATCTGCAATGCTTTGATTATAAACATCAGCATCACAAAAAAGGGAAAAAATTTTATTAACAATGGAAAAACAGCCTTAATAAAAGGCCATTGTGCTAAGTAAAACACATATAGGAAAATAATTATTGCATAATATTATATGATTACCAGGTCCAATGACCAGTGTTGCTCCAAAGAAGAAGTTTCCCCAAAAAGGAGGAAAAACTCGAGTTCTCAACACTGTCGTGAAAATGGATCTGATGACTTACTGAGGTAGAGACTAAGAAAGTTTATTAGGAAGGTAAAGCAAATATATGCTAGAGATAATATACAACCCAGGTGTGATTGTGGGCACACCAGATAACATGGTATTTGTGATGAAAAAGTAGGTTGAGGCTTGCCTCAAATTCAGGTTAGAATGAGGGCTTCCCCTTTTTTCTTACTCCTCATATTTTCCAGAATTCTTGATGTTACACTGTGAGAACTGGGCCCAGAAAATTTCAAGGATAGCCTGTTTACTAAACTTGGTTCATTGACTTTTTGTTTCCGGCCAGTTCTGGGTCTTGAACTCAAGGCTTGAGTGCTCCCGTCACAGACATCACCTTGACAGTTATTGTGTAATAGAGCATGAGGATGAGGAAAATGAAAGTAAGTGAGGGGTTCCATCTAACTAATGTACTGTGTATGTCTGTGATGAAATACTATTGTGAAACCCCCTTCATCAATTAGCATACATAAAAATGCATGACAAGAGGGTAAAACAGGTCTTACTTGAGAGTACTAATGGGAAGGGGAAGGAGAAGGGAGAGTGTATGGAGGAGTGAAAATGGTTGAAATACTTGATTTGCGTGTGCAAATGGAATAGTAAATTGTGCTGAAATTAGTTTGGGAAGTAGGAAGGGGAAATGGGGGAGAGCAGCAGGGAGGTGAATGCGATCAAGTGCGTGGTATGCATATATGGGCATGTCCAAACGAACTCCCTCTTTGGAAAACTAAATGAGGGAAACAAGAGATTTATCCTTGTGGTTGTTGTTTTTAATGTTCTTTGTGAAGATATTTCTTTATTCTTTTTCCCCCCTTATGATTTATCCCCTGTTATTGCTGTATCTGACTTTGGTACCTGGTGCATTGTATATATCTATTTGCTTATTTGAATCAGGGGAGGGAAGGGGAAATACAAGATGATGAGTCAGAAGGTGAAGGATGAACCTTGTAACAGTGATATTCACGAGACAATATGTTGGAAATGAACTTGGGGCAGGGTGGTAGAAGGGAAAGTGGGAGACAAACATAGGAAGGGGTAACAATGTTCAAGAAGTAATATACCCACTATCTTATGAATGTAACTGTCACCCATCTATATATCACTCTGATAATAAAATAAAACTTTCAAAATGTGAATAAAAGAACAATGATCTTATTTGAAATTTACAAATCTTTTTAAAAAATTTGCAATCTGCCCTAGATCATTCCCCAATTAGACAATAAGGCTGAGGTAACAGAGACTGAGGTGAGTTATCTATTTATAAAGTCTGGGTTGGAACCAAGGGCGGACTAGAGTACCCAGGAACCAGGCAACATTTATAGAGAGAAACTGGATTGAGAGGGGCCTACCAATGATGCTGTATTCATGCTCAGAACCACACTGTTCACACCTTCTCCCTCTCCTACATGCCACACATATTCGCTAATACCCTGCTGCCTTGCCCATTCCCTTTTTATAAATTAACTCTCTGTATTTCACATGGAGCAAAATATGCTTCCTTTAAAGATAAATTCTGGAAATAGAAGCTTCCATTTGACCTAACTCTTAGGAGATAGATTTCACTGTCTTTTCTTATTCTCTTTGGAGCCCAAGGATGAGTGATTGGCATTTGGTAATATTCAAAGCAGCCTCACTCAGCCTGCCAGGCCCATGTAACTCAAGCCCTTGTGCATGTAGCAGGAAACACAGGCTGCTGTCTATAAAGCTGGGGAATACCACAGGGAAATGAATACTCCTGAGAATCGCAAGGTTTATATCTTGAAATAGCATTCTTCGGCACAGAGGAAATCTGTATTAATCAGTTGAAATAGTAGGCCATTTTATTTCAGAGTTAGACTGTAGTCAATAGCCGGAGGGATTTTCAAACAATGAATTCTGATAAGCACTGAATTAGGTGTGTGGGGTGACATAGGACTATACAGTGTCCTTGGGTGTTCAAAGAACTTTTAAAATTGAAAAATATGAATGAGAGGAAAATAAAATGAGTTCTATTGTGGGGTGTGTAGCAGCAGGAGGAGGCAAAGCTGATGAAGAGGATGATTGAGGGTGAATATATGCATATATATGCATATATAAAATAGAATAAAATCTGTTGAAATGGTTTTAAGAAGGGGGGTCAGGGGTAAGGAGAGAGATGCAAAGGAGGAATTTGATTGGGGTATATCACAATGAAATCACTTTGCACAAGTGATTCTTGCTAATAATTATCTCAAAGACAAAAGAACTACTAAGGAAAGGAAAAGAAAATTCTAAATTTCTTTTCCCCTAAATTTCAATCCTTCTTTACCTGAGAGTTTTGATAAATGCTAGTAAAATATTTATAATATATACTAACTTAGCTATTTTAATTGTATAGTTCAATAGAACGATGTACACTCACTATATGATACAACTAATATCTACAAAACTCTTCCTGTTCAAAAACAAAAATATTATACCCATTATTCCAAATCTCCCTTCCCTCTCCCAGTCACTAGAATCACCACAGTACCTTTTCGCTAGAATATTTATACCTACATACCCTATGAAAAAGCAAACTTTCTGGGGATGTTTATGCACATTGCTTGTTATGATCATTGCTTATTTTCTTCTTGGTTGTAATGCTCAAATTTAACTCAGGCAAAAAAGCTTCCTTTAGACCACTGCTTACCTGAAACAGATTCTGCTCGTGAACAAAAATACCTTCCTTTTCTCTGTGCTGTTAGTGATTGTTGAGGCTCTGGCCTAGATCTTCTTGTAATCTTTTTGAGCAATTCATCAGTTTCCAAACTATCCATATTGGATAGTTTAGAACTTCTGTCTATTTCCATGCTGTACATCAGTATATTCAACTATGCACTTTGCTTCTACAGTTGAATAGTTCCAAAACTGAACTCATCGCTTTTGTAACCTTGCATCAGTGTTCCCTATGTTAGTGTATGGTACTGTTAGCTACACAACTGTTTGAGAAAGAATGGTGGGAACACCTTTAACTTCTACCTGTCTGCCATCCACAGCATCCACCCTGTCATTAAGGCCTTCAGATTTTGTCATCAATGTCTTACCTTTATTCTCATTGAATGACACACAAGGAAAGCCTTATCCATTCTGCACAGATGGTAGGTGGAGTAGAATTTACAGAGAAGTTCCAAGATCAAAAATGAGGAAGAATGCACCAGGAAAAAAGATGACTAAGTCACTCCAGTCAGGAAAAGTAGCACACAGAAAAGTACCGAGGAAAATGAGAAATATAAATGGATGAGGATAGGTAGATTCTGGCAAGGATTTGGTACAATACGTAGGGAGGATTAATACTGTTTTATAGAGCTGGAGTCAGACTGTGACTATAGACTTTTAGAAGCACTATGTGGTCTGAGTAGGAGGGTTGCACCTTGATACTAACACTAAACAATAACATCTATCATCCCTGCCTCTTTAGCAACCCACATTGTAAAAGGAGTTTTATGACTTGCTTAGGCTTCACTTCTGAACTGGTCTCTCATTTCCTTGGCTCTTCATAGTTTATCTTAACTTTGATTTAGAATATTCCATAATATCTTTAATCTTGGTGTTTGATATCATTCAAGAACTGAACTTGGCTCTCTTATTAGCATTCATGTTCCCACCTATTAAAAGCAAACCTCCATCTCACCATATAAATTAAAACAGAAAAATCTTGAGCTGACCTGGCTGAGGTGCTCACTGAGAGACAAAGTCTAAAGTGTGAGTGTTTGTTAGGATTGAAGGAGGTAAAAAGAGAAAAGGTTTTAGAATTAGGCTGGAAGGGGATCAGAACCTGTGAACATTGGATATGGAGCGTGCTGTAAAGATTTTTTGCTAGAGCTTTGATTTATAGTTTTCCTAGTAATCAGAGTTAGAGTAGACTGGTGTTGGTTGGACAGGAAAAAAACATTGACTCCTCTCATTCCTAACTGAATAGCCTTCCCAAGAAGAGTAAGGACTTCCTTGGATGTAACTGGTAGAAATTGGTTGCCTTCAAATGTTCCTCTAGCCCCTCTTTATTCACAAAATAAAAGTAAAGTCTATTATGACAGGCTAATCTCACAGAGAAACATTTTTACTTTATTTGTTGTGATGTGTTATTACATATGACCGTTATTATGTTAAGGTATATTTCTTATATATTCTTCCAGAAATTTTGTCATGTAGAATGGTTGAACTTCAACAAAGGAATTTTCTACAATTGCTGAAATGAACATACGTTTTTATCCTTTGTTCTATTGATATGGAGAATCTTCTTTATTGATTTGTGTATGTTAATCCATCCTTGCAGTGAACCATAAATCACACTTGACCATGATGAATACACTTTTTTCATATATTTTTATTGTAATTAATAGAAGGATTATATGATATTTTCCAGATAGAATGTGCATTAATTCACATACACTGATACCCTTTCACATGTCTTGGTCCCCATTTCCTTCCCCCTACCTCCCCATCTTGTTTTCTTCCCTTCCCTATCCAATTTCAAATAACCAAATACAAATATATCCTATATATCAGATAATAAAGTGAGATACTGTAACAATATGAGATAACCAAGGGACAGCAAAAGAGATGAGAGATAACAGAACATTAAGGACAACAATCATTCATTATATGGCATAAACTTTTTTAAAAAAATTGCTGCCTGATTCAGTTTCTTAAGATTTTGTTCAGGATTTTTACATCTATGTTCATCATGAAGATTTTCCAGTAGCTTCATTTTCTTTTCTTTTTTTTGTTTGTGTAGGTGTATGTATCTGATTTGAGTGTCACAGTAAAGCTGTAAAATGAGTTCAGAAGAATTTCTTCCTCTTCATTTTTGGGGGAAATTTGCACTAGTATTTCCTTAATTATTTCTTCAATGGATGGCTTTATTACTGGATAATCTTGTTAATCATTATCCATTTATTCTGGGTATCGTGTTTGGAATTGAGTCTTAGAAATATGTATATGTTAAAGAATCCATCCATTTCTTCTAGACTATGTAATTAACGTCTGCGATTTGCTTGTTCATTTGTAATGTCAAGATCTTCTAGTCACAAATTTTCTCAGCTTTTTATGTTTATGAATGTCTTAATTTCTAAAATATTTTTAAATGTAGCTTTACTGTGATGAAACTATTTTCATTTAGTATAATTAATATCATCTTACAACTTCCTGATATGCAAAATTTGTGCTGTCTGTGAGAAAATTTGAATATCATTATGTGCTATATTTTTTCTTTTTATTTTCCTTATTTTTAAACCTCTGATAACTTGATTATAATATTTCTCAAGGTAGACTTCATTAAACTGAAGATAGCCTTCATAAAACTAATCATTTTGGACTTTCCTGGACATAGATATTTGTACACTGTTTTATATTTTGGAACATTCTTAGTTTGCATTCTCAAGTCCTTTTTGAATTCCCAAAATCAGAATAGCTTGTTCTTTAATGATATACAAAAGTCCTATCATCTTTCTTCATTTAAGTAATAATGGTTGGGATAGGAGTCAGTCTAATTATAACTACAAGTCTCCATCTCGCATGATGATAAAGTTCAAAGTCCTTGTTTATGAATATGAGCTTGGGAGCAGGAACTTTGAGTGCCTCCTTCCAGTACTGGATTTCATCATCTCAGCAATGAGTCACAAGGCTTTCACTTCATTGTCCTATATCTTATAAGGTTGACTTTTCAAACTTTGTTTTCCAAGATCAAGTAAGAGGTACTGGAGGTCGTGTGTTAGCCACTAGGGTAATATGGATGTAATAGCTGGGTATGTAGGAACCGGTATATTAGCAAGGATAGTGGGGCTCTGACCCACCATAGCAAGCCTGGTATTGGCTACATTTCCTCTTCTTCCCATGAAAGAGAGGCATCTGTTTCTGTACTACAAAGCTTTGTTCACAAATCATTGTCCACGCTGTTGTTTCTGTGAAGAGATGATAGCTAGAGAGTCTCATTGCATTAAGGTATTATTCTGCTTTTCAATCACTATTTCTTCAAATAAGCTTTGTTTTCTTTTCATTTTCTCTTTTTAACACTTCCATAATATATAAATTGGTTTGCTTGATTATTATTCCATAAATCCTATAGGCTTTCTTCAGTCTTTTTCATTTATTCTTTTCTACTCTATCAAAAGTCTTTTCATCAAGTTCAAATCCTTTCTTCTGCTTGATGAAATCTACTCTTAAGACTATTGAAATGTTCACTTGATTCATTGAATTCTTCAGCACCAGTTTTTATTTCCTTTCTATGATTTCAATCTCTATATTGACATGTAACTTTTTCATGTATTTGTTTTCCTGAATTTGTTGAATTGTATGTGTTCTTGTGCAGTTCACAGAGCTTCTTAAAATTGAATTAACGTGATTTCTTCATGAGTCTATTCACAAGATCCCCATTTCTTTGTGGTTGGTCACTGGGAATTCTATGTGTTTTTAGTATCATGTCTGTCTCTTCTTCTATGATGTTCCTTAGACCCTGTGTTGATACCTACACACTGGAAGGAGCTGTTATCATCTCTTGTTGACTTCATGTATGAATTCAATGAGAAGCAATTTTTAACTACAGTAGTATAGGACATTTTCTGGGTAGGATAGAGTGGCTCTATGCAGCCCCTTATCACATGGACTTCATACTGACTACAATATTAGTGAATGCTAATGGATTCCTTGATAGTGGTAGCAAGGGCAACTGGAATTCTTCTAACAAAGACCTCTAACTGTTGATCCTTTTCTTGTTCTTTTCTCCATGTAAATTTGTCAAAATCAATCTCACATGCTTCCAGAGTGGTATATTATGTGTATGGCTACATTACATCAACACCAAATCATGGATGTGTGGTAGTGGCAATGCCAATTGAGGGTACAGGTATCCACATGGTAGTGTAATGGTACAATTGGCAAGTGATATGAGAACTTCAGGTACATGGGTCTGTAGTTGAGTGTAGTATACTGGTGAATACTGCATATATATTATATGTTTATGAAAGTTATAGGTTGCTATGAAAGCAGTAAGAGTTATTAAGGTCCTTAGTAATGAAAGATGTCTGAGTAATCCTGCATTTCTTTTCCTCCATAAGAACAGTTAATGGTTCATAGGAATCTCTCTTAGCAGAAAAATGTTTCCTAGTTCTTTCTATATAGCTATTTTTTAAGTGAAGAGCAAGGGAGTCACAGTTACACAAGTAAGGTAATGAGTAGTATGCAGCTATTTTTTAAACATTGGTTTATTTTTTTTAATTGCAATTCACTGAGCTTCTGAAGTTCTTCATTGTGTTCCAGAGCTCTCTTGAGTTGCTTTTGTCAGTGGATAGCTGTAAAATTACTGTTTGGTAGGACATGTGGTCTGAGACTGACTGGCCTTCCATCTTGCTGACATCACTTCTACAGGATAATTCAGTGATTAAGAACATCATTATTTAAGCAGCCTATGAATTATTTTGTAATAGCATCAAACAATGCTACTAAAATCCTCAAGCAAACATCCCCAAGGATTTGACGTCACCTGCTCTCTCACTAGAAAGTAATGGTTTTATCCTTGCATTGGAGGGTACTGTTCAAGATACTTACATTTTCATTTACATGTCACAATCTTCCAATGAGACACCTGGCAGATGAACTCTTGCAGGAAACCTTGTATGCTCTTAACCACAATAGGTACAATTGTACTTTAAAAAAAACCAAACCTATTCAGAATAAGATACAAATAATCAACTACAATACTCCTCTAAGGGGCAAATCCCCTTCCAGACCATTTGGTTTTCTGTTTGGAATTTTCTTCGCCCTCATTGCTGATCAGAAGTAAGAGCACGGACTGGAAGGTAGATCAGTGACAAACTGCTATCAAAAAGTTATCAATGTTGTTTTTGATTTGCATTTCTTTTATGGCCAGAGATGTCGAGCATTTCTTCAAGTGTGTCTATAGGCCATTCTTATTTCTTCTTCAGAGAAGACTCTCTTTAAGTCTTTGGCCTATCTTTTAATGGGATGGTTGTTTCTTTGGAGATTAGTTTTGGAGTGATTCAGTTTTTTGAGCTGTTGATACATTTTAGATATGAGGTCTTTAGATTCCACCTCACTCCAGTTAGAATGGCCACCATCAAGAAATCTAATAACAACAGATGCTGGAGGGGCTGTGGCCAGGAGGGATCATTACTACACTGTTGGTGGGAATGCAAACTTATTCAAACACCATTGAAAGCAGTATGGCAGTTCCTCAAAAGACTAAACATAGAGCTCTCCTAAGACCCAGCAATCTCACTACTTGGCATTTATCCAATCATCCAGAAACAAGGACAGATCAAATCCACTAGCACAATGATGTTCATTGCAGCACTATTTACCATAGCAAAGATATGGAACCAAGCCAGATGCCCCTCAGTTGATGAGTGCATCAACAAGATGTGGTATTTGTACACAATGAAATTCTATGCTGTTGTCAGAAAGAACGACATCACCTCATTTGTAAAGAAATGGAAAGACTTAGAAAAAATCATCTTAAGTGAAGTAAGCCAGACTCAAAGGAACATAGGCTCAATGGTTTCCCTCATTTGTCATAATCAGCAAAAATCTTGGGCTCTCCTAGCAGAGCTTTACAATAGAACAAAACCTAGACACATAAGCCCAAATAGTATGACGCTAAATGAAAGGACCTCCAGGATCTAGATAGAAATAAAAGCCATAAAATGAGTGATTGTTGTCCTTAATGTACTATGTTATCTCTCATCTCTTTTGCTGTCCTTTGGTTATCTCATATTTTTATAGTATTTCACCTTGTTATCTGAGATATTGTATATATGCATATTTGGTTATTTGAAATAGGATAGGGAAGGGAGGAAAACAAGATGAGGGGTGGGAGTGGGGGGAGGGAAATGGGGACCAAGACATGAGAAAGGGTATCAGTGTTTGTGAAGTAATGCACCGTCTATCTATTGAATATAATATAACCATTCTATTAATTACAATAAAAATATATGGAAGAAAAAAAAGTTACCAGTGATTCAATGTGGTAGTTTTGCTTTCCACTGAAGCCATTCTCTTCCAGAAATGTAAGAGAATGGTGATGCATTGCATTCATAACCTATTAGCAGGCATATAACAAAAACATTAACATACTTATATATAATTTAGACATCTCTCACTATTTAAGAGTTTTAACTAATTTAATTCTGACATAAACCTTAACACGAGTACCATTCTTCACCCATTTTAAAGACAAGGACCTGGCGGCATAAAGTGTGAAGTAACTTGCTTGAGTTTAACACGACCAATAAGCAATAGAGTCAAGATTTTGGATGAAGCACTCAGTCTGCTTCTAGATTTCATGCTCTTAAGCACATTGTGTTACCTATGGACAGGAAAATCTACACAGGTATCCTGTTATGGCATAATATTATGCCCCCTCAATAGAGTCAACTTGTGATTAGCACTTTCACTTGGGAGAAAGTTTTCTTAGCAATGCATTTCTGTTCCACTAGAAAATTTTATTCTTTTCCTTATTAGCACCATTCTGAGATGATCTCAAATATCCAGATCCCAAGCCCCACGAAAATGCAAAACCATCAGACCCTAGGATAGACTTTATAAAGGGTCCACCTGCATTGTCCACTGCAGCTGCTCATACTGCCCCTCCAACTCACAGCAAAATCAGCAGCTGCACACATTACTCATTGACAAGTGTGGAGATTATGTCCAAAGCCTGAGAAAGCAGCTGTGCCTCCTTTTCAGGGATGGATGGAGGGGACACTGGTCCAGTCATGTACTTGGTTTGGCTTATACTGGCTGGTGAAAACCAATTGTTAAATATTTAAGAATGCTATAAGATAGGTGTGAAACATGGTCAGTATTAAATCACACAAATCTGTGATTACAAACATTCAAAAACAAAGACATCTGCAAATACCCAAAATTTAGTTTGTTAAATATCTCTCTATATTTTCTTATTCTTATCCCTGCTGTTGAAGTTATTTATGGCTACTGTATCTGATAGTGTGCTACTGCGTATGCCTTTAGACCCCAGATTTAGTGCTATTATGTTGCAGTTGGAAACATGATGGTTTGAACTATAGTGGGAGCGCATATACTATGAAAATCCACAGAGCTTCTCCTTTGGGAAAACGGAGGGCTGAACATTTATTACAACATCATTATTCCCACGTCTTCACCTACCAGGAACAAATTCAGCCCAATAACATTGAACATCCAGGACACATACGTTATCAAATGTGAGGTCTTTGTAGCAAGTAGGCTCTTTACTCAAGACCAAGGCTTGAAAGTTCCAATTACCTCAATACAAAGCATCATTGATCTGAGATAACATAGTATTGGTAGTTCATTCATATTGCTATCTATCTGTTTCTTCCCAAGTACTTGTCATTGGTTTAGATGCTAGCTGTACAGCTGTGATCAGAACAGATTAGCATTCTCCCCCTTCATAGTATTTTCATTTTGGTTGTGATGGGGAAGATAGAAAATATATAAGAAGGAAAGCACAAATAACATGATATTTCATGAGATTATATGACAAGCATTAGTCAGTGGGCAACCATGTTAGATTGGGTAAACAAGAAAGGTCTTTGTGATTAGATAGCATTTAATCTGAGAGCTGAATAAAGAGAAAGAAGCCCCACATGACTATCTGGAGAAAAATGTTTCAAGGAGAAATATCAGCAAATGTAATTTATGACTTAGATGGGAAGAAGCCATATTTATTTCCTTTTTTTTCATTATTTTCATTCTGTTAGTTAACACAATAAGTTTTGGATTTAATCTTCTTAAGATTGTTACTGATACTGCCATTTATTCTGTGACCCTAAGCAAATTATTTAACTTCTCTCTGTCTAAATATTTTCATTTTAAAAATAGTATCACCATAGAATAGGCAATGTAAGCAGTTGAAACACTTAAATGAAATAATGTATACAATGTTCTGACCACAGTGCCTGGCATAATTAGTAATGTCCATAAACAGTAATCAAGATGCATTGTATTCATAAACTGCTTTGTTGAATGGCAACTCCCTTATACAACTACTTGAAGATTATGAAAATATTTAAAAATTGTGGCATAATACTAAAAAGCAATAAAATGCAATATTTTAGGGAAAATGTCCATTATTATTATTACTCCTACTACTATCACTATAAACACCACTGACAGATGTTATCTGTGAGGGAACTCAGGAAGTAAGGAAACATTCCATTAATTTAAATATGGAAGAAAACAGGGAGAAGTTTCTCCAGTCTATTACACTTGGGTTTACCCTTCTCTGGGCCCTTATTCTTACATAGAAATCCTTCAAGTTATTATCTCCTGGATAATTCAGACTTCCCATTTCATGGCACAGTTTAGCACAGCCTTACATATTCCTTTAGTTTGGGGTTATATAGAACATTACTCATCACAAGGGTTTTTCCTGGTAGTGAGTAAGGAAACTGCACTTACCCTGGAGGCTAGCTATTCTATTCATTCTAGACTCTAAAGCTTAGATTACTGCCCCATTTCCACATTCCATCTCAGAGTCCAAAATTAATACAGCAATTTATGGTAGTGGTTTATTTGCTTCCATTGTGGAGACTCCAGATTTATTTCTAATTTGGAAATATGAAGATTTCCATTTTTCCTAGATGCCAATGATCTCCACATGATCTTTACCACGGGCGCATGCTCATTTCCAATTTCATTTCCATTTTAATCTCTGAGGCTTTATTATGAAACTGGAACTTTGGGGGCCTACAGCTTTGTTAATTTCCTGGTAAATGACAATCATTAGTTGTACCTTGACCAAGTCAAATTTAGCATATTATTTGGCTTGAGTAATATCTTAAATATGTCCTAGCATTCTATAAAGGAAGTGAACACAATATTTTGCACTTGTTTAGCAAAGGTGCCCAGAGCACAAAGTAGTTTTGTTAGAATTGTAGCTCTTCCACGTACTACCTATATGATCTTGGGACAAATTACTTATCCATTTGATGTCAATATTGTAATCTATAAACCAGAAGCAAAAATAAGAGAAAGAATATAATAAATGCCCAATAATTGTTAGTTATTATTACTTTAATGTTCAGCATTCTATTTGACCTCCATACAATCTGTTCTCTACCTGGATCATGTAGTTTGATTTCAAGAACAAAACAAGAGAAATATAAGCTTTACCTGACATGCCCACAATTCCTAAAATAACATCACACTTGAACTTACACTGATTTCAGTACACATTTCACAGCTAAGGTAGAATTTTTGAACACAGTCAAGAAGGATGCTGAAGTAACACAAACCAGGAGTCATTTCCACAGGGGCTAATCAAAGTTGCACATAGCTGCCTGAGCTTCACCAAGAATTGCTTGATGTTTGATTCCCACCATTTCTCTGCCCTGCCATTGTTAAGAGTAAACCTTTACTAGAGGAAAATGTACTGTTATAACCACAATAACTGAGGTACAGTGCCTGTGTGGACTTTCCAGACACCTGGCCAAGCTTCATCCTTCTACTGTTTGAGTCAAAGAACTGAACCAGTCTAATGCTAGAAGTTTTCTGCTTATATACACCACCAGTCAGCCATGTGACTGATTCATCTGTTTCAGCATGGCACAAGTTTCCTATTATACCTCAGTGGACTCTTGCATTGGAGACACCTCCTATTGCAGCAGCTTCAGTCTTAGCCTTTGTTGTTTACTTTATTGTTAGCATCAACAACACACCTGTAGCCAGTTAGTAACCTTGGAAATTAGTAGCCTAGAAGAATTCACAATCTGACACATTTAAAGTCAAAGGTTAGTACTTTTGGATATTTTCTATAGGCTAGACCTCCCCAAATCAGAGCAACAGAAACATTATTACCAAAATATCTAGTGTTGTCACATGAGATAATTCTCACAGACATGCTTAATGAAACCACAGTCTACTCTTCAGAAGCCCAAAGGATTACATTGCTCATGTGGGTTCTTGATGATACTTATTAAAGCTGTCTATGTATTCTTCAAGTACCTACAGCATGCTACCATCTCCCTAACATTGTAAATTAGAAAAACATGGGCCTCTAATTGTACTAAAAGCTGGCAATGATTTACAATCCTTGCTAGACAAGATCCTATGTAGGTAAATACTGAGAGCACATCAAAAGACATTTTCTATTGGCTAACTCTTGATGAAACACAAAATTAGATCATGCCACTACTCTGCTTAAATCTTTCAGTAACTCATATTGCCTGAAGGACAATGTCCAAAAGAGTTAGCACAGCATCCTAGAGCTCTCATGACAGTGGCTTTCAAATGCTTCTCATCAGAAGCAGCAGTAAGCACTACAATTTACCCACTGTCCACTTTTACGGTGTCTCTCTAGACTGTGGATGCTAGAAGTCCACATTTTTTTTGCTATTTTCTAGAATGTACATTACCTTTATAGGGTTACTCCCTTTGTATCCTATCCCACTTGTCAGTCCTGGGCCCCAAACCCAGTAGGTTACCATGTGCCAGCAAATATGCTAAGTACATACATTCTATTATCCCTTCCCCAACAACTCTACTATTACTTTGATTTTACAGGTATAATTGCAATGAACACTTATTACAATGGTGAGGATTTGTCCAGGACATCATCAAGCTATCTCCACCAAATGAAGGTTAAAGGTTTTGTCTTCTGTTTCCATCTTTTATTGTGACAGCATACAGGTAACAAAAATACCATTTCCGTGATCCAAAAGTGTATGATCTACTGGCATTAGGTACACCTAATATCTACTTCCAGAATATTTTCATTGCTCCAAATGTAAACTCCATATTTATTAGATAACCCTTCCCTATTGTGTTCCCTCCATAAACCTTGGCTAGCACTAATTTGTTTTCTGTCTTTATTGGTTTTCCTGTTCTGCATATTTCATATAAATGAAATAATATATTATATGATTATCTTTCATTTAAGGTAATATTTTCAAGGTTCTTCAATGTCGTACCATAGATTACTTCATTTACTTTTTATGAACAGTACTATTTTACTATATGCTTTTCCATTTACATATTGATAACATTTAGTTTGTTCCTACCTTTTGGTTTTTGTTAATAATGCTGTTATGACCATTTGTACACAGTTATTTCTTTCAGAGTACAAGTTTTTGGGTTTTTTGGGTGTATACCTAGGAGTGGAATTACTGGACTTAGAGAGAAACCACCGACCTCCTTGTGGTGGTGGTAGTTGCTAAAATGAAAACTGTTGTACTTGCTATGTAATTTCACACCTATACTAGTAATGAGTGAATGAACATTTTGTGTTTTTTTTTGTTTTTAGGGGAGAGCACGAACACAATCCCCCACTACCACAAATTACGCAGTTGAGTTTCCCACATTTGGGGAAATTGCAGGGGTCAGCACATCTGGAATGCAATGGATAAGCCTGGCCCTGGAAAAACCACCGTCGTGATCATGCTATCTATCTTCCCTGCCTGGTAAGTATGAATACTATGTTTTATCTTACATTCTCACCAACACTTTTGGTTTTGGATTTTGTTATTGAGATAGCTATCTAGTGAGTATGAAGTGGTATCTCAGGGTGAGTTTGATTGTATCTCCATAATTATTAGTGACACTGAATATCCTTCCAAGTCATTTGTATATCTTCTTTGGAGAAACTTCTGTTTTCAAATCCTTAGAATCTTTTCTACTAGTGTATTCACTTGTCCGTTTATGAATTGCAATAATTGTTTCAATATACTCTAGATACAAGAACTTTGTCAGATATGTGAATACTCTTTCACATTCTGTGATATATCCTGTCACTCGGTTGACAGTATCAGGTAATTCACAAAAGGTTTTAAATTTCATGATTTTTATAATTTTCTAGTGTTTTCTTGCATTACATATGATATTGATATCTAATAGACCATTGCCAAATTCAAAGGCAAGAAAATGTTCCCCTATGTTTTCTTCTAAGAGCTTTTACTTATTTATGTATTTATTTACAATTTATGTTGGACTGGGGATATAATTCTGACCTCCATATATGCTTCGCAATGCCTTTACCATAACTTTAGCTCTTACACTGAGGTCTTTAACTCACCTTGAGTATGAGATAAGAATCCAGCTTTATTGTTTTGTATATGGATGACCAATTGTGTCAAAATAATTTTTGTATTATTTTTAAGTGGTTATACAAAGGAGTTGCCATTTAACAAAGCAGCATATAAATACAATATATCTTGACCGATGCCACCCTTTCAACATTTACACCCATTGGTCCCCTCCATACCCTTTTCTTTACTTTTCTTAATTGGATTCTTTTTTGCCAGTCTGGGCTTGAGCTCAGGGTCTGCGCACTGTCCTTGGACTTTCTCAAGGCCAGAGCTCTACCATTTGAGCCTCAGCACCACTTCCGGCTTTTTTCTATGTATGTGGTACTGAGGAATCGAACCTGGGTCTTTGTGCATCCTAAGCAAGCGCTCTGCCACTAGGCCAAACTCCTGGCCCTGGATTGGATTCTTGTCCAACATCATTTGTTAAAAAGACTATCCTTTGAGTAGTTAAATGAAGATTATATTAAAATAATGAATACACCATAGATACATGAGTTTCTACATTCTATTACCTTGGTCCATCTATTCTTCCACCAGTACAACACCAAATATATTATGAAATCTTTGTAATATGTTTTGAAATTAGGGAATGTGAATTCTTATTTTTGTGCTTTTTCAAGATTTCTTATGCTACTTGAAACTCTTTGTAATTCCAAATGGATTTAAAAGTCAAATGTTAAATTTTTTGTCTGAAAACACAGTATTGAGATTTTGATGAACACGGTAAGTTTTTACATAAACTGACTGGCATTGCCATCTTCACAATATTAAGTCTTCTAATAAAGGAACAAATGTGAAATGTCTTTTCAGTTATTTACGTATTACTTAATTCAATACTATTTTCAGTGTACAAGACTTGTTCTTCCTAAGTTTAATTTATTACTATTTTTATTCTTTTGTAAACAAACTTGCTTTCTTGACTTCCTTTCTGGGATATTTATTGCCAATACATAAAAATACTAGCATATTGAATTTTGAAGATACAAATATTCAGCAACTAGCAAATTGTAAGGTATACCACTACTGCGTGGATAGAGTATTGTCAAGTTGATAACATTTTCACTTTTTTCCCCTTAGGACAAACTATGAGAAATATTTACATAAAAACCCTGAAATAGGGGAGGGAGTTTGGCCTAGTGGTTAAAGTGCTTGCCTAGCATTCATGAAGACCCGGGTTCGATTCCTCCGTACCACATACGTAGAAAAAAGCCGGAAGTGGTGCTGAGGCTCAAGTGGTAGAGCTCAAGCCTTGAGAAAGTCCAAGGACAGTGCTCAGGCCCTGAGCTCAAGCCCAGGACTGGCAAAAAAAAAAACCCTGAAATGTAATTCCTGAACTAAGACTTATTGGCAAAAGTGTTCTCTTAATGTCAAGGTCCAAGTGAAATGTATTTGTTGCAGTAAACTTGCACTAATCTAAGCCAATTCATCCTATCTAGCCATTCTTTGGGATTTTGTTAGTGGTGGTAATCTACCTGTTTGTTGTTTCTTTCACTAGACTGAACTCCCTAAATGTGAAATCAGTGTTAATTTTCTACATCATTATATTGTTTATTCAGTATCCAGAGCAGTGGCTAGATTCATGATATGCACTCCAAACATATTTGTCAAATAAATGAGTATGTGCAAGATGAAGGGCCTTCCTTGTGAAACATTGATTAAATTAGCTTGAACATTTAATTTTGAAAAGATCAGCTGCCAATCTGAGCTTAATTTGATTCCAACACCTTTTTCATGCTTAATTTGATCTAAGATGGTTAACTTTTAAATGAGACATAAATTGGATCATGCCATCACTTTCCTTAAAATAGTTGAATAGATTGTAATGGCCGACAAAAGAATAACGAAAAGTGCTGGCAGGGATGGTAAGGTCCTTTGCGACAAAGAATGTCAAACATTTTGACAGTGATACACAGTACCAAGTGTAGCTTACATTTCAGCTCTGTACATACCTGTATAAAAATGTATCTGCAGTGTGGGGGGGAGGGTAATGGGTACCAAGACATGTGAAAGGGTATCAATGTATGTGAATTAATGCACCTTCTATCTGGCAAATATCATGTAACCCTTTTACTAATTACAATAAAAAAAGACTAAAATAAAAAAAATGTATCTGCATCAAAACTAAAGTTTCCCCAAACAATTCTCACTTTACTATATGTTGTACACTACATTATTGTCTATTATAGGCCTTATAATTTAATAAAATATTTGTCATAGTTTATCAAATTGATTTTTCTAAGCATGTTTTAAGTTAAGTTTGGGGAAAAAGATTGTATTCTTGGGCTACGGGTATGGTACAAGTGGCAGCACACCTGTTTAGCAAGTGGGATGCTTTTAGTTTAAAGCATAGCACCTCAAAAAAAGCAAAAAACAAAACAAAAGTGAACACTGCTCAGTGATTTTGTTTCTAGCTCCAGTTACTCCAATAATACTAATCTCTTCCCAGTTTTCCTCCTGGACCAGGCATTCTCACCTTCATTCACATTGCTCCCACTATCTACAGCGTTTTTATTTGTGTTTCCAAAGTCAGTTCAACATTAAATGAAGCTACCTGTCTTCCCCAACGAGAAGTGGTCCATTTCCACCTTACTAGTGAGCCCCTTGTAACAGCATCTTTTATCAGAGCCCTTAAAATAATGTGTTATATGTAGTTATGTAATTTCCCTTTAATACCATGTAGAGATATAAATACACCAAGTGAAGTTCTTGGTTTCTTCATATCTACCAAAACATTTACTGAATCTCTGAGATCATTATGGATCTCATTTTTCAACTCCTCATGGAAAGAAAAAACTTGGCTTGGTTTCAGCAGCAAGTCTTAATGAATTTTCATACATTACTGGGAAAGCAAGTGAGTTCAGGAATTATTTCTTCTATATTAAATATTTACCACTGGGGCTATTATTCATCCATACATGGCTAGGGGATTGAGAGTGGACAAAGGAAAGTTAGATAATGGTATCCCTGGGGGCTTGGATTTGATGCTGTAGTTGGTTCAAGTTTGCCATGTCAGTTCCATTCTGACTTTGGATACTCTTTCATAGAATTCTTACCTTTTGCCATGGGGGCTCATGGTTGTTTTACTGGGCTTGACCTTTTAAAATTTATCTCTTTGCTTCTTCTTGTTCATGACTGTCTCAGGGTAAGAGACAGACAGAGAGATAGAGACTGAGATAGAGAAAGAGACAAGTATACAACAAGTATACAATTAGAAACAATACTGAATATATAGAAATTTCTTTAATGTAATACCTCTGTGTTTCATTAGCCCTGCAAAACTAGAAATCTCTCCCTCTGGTAGGTCCTTGTCCTTCTGGATCTTTATGTTGTGAACTGGGCCAAGACATCACCTAAGTTGCTATAGAGTCTGCCTGGCTAAGTAGAACTGTGGTTCCCTCAGAAACGTTCTTGGAACAAAGGAAGATAAGTTCCAGTGCACAGCTCTTTATCTGGAGCCTACAGTCTTTTTAAAACTTGTATTTTATTGTCAGGGTGGTGTAAAGAGGGGTTACAGTTACATTCATCAAGTGGGTAGTGTGTACATTACATCTTGAACGTTGATAGCCCTTCTCATGTTTTTTCCCACTTTTCTTCCCCTATCCCCTCCCAATCATCTTGTTTTTCCCCTTCCACTCCCTATTTCAAATATTAACATATATATAATATATTAGGTCCCAGATACAATACAACATGAGATACAGTAACAACATGAGATAAACTGTAAGGGGAAAAAGGAGAAAAGAAACAATTTCACATAGTACTTTAAGAAAAACAATCACAAAGATAAAACTCTTGTTTCCATATCCTGGAGTTCATTTTGCTTAGCCTCATCCTCTATGGCCATATGTAAATACCTTTTGAGCTATTGTGATCCTCTGCTAGGAGTATCCTAGACATGTGCTAATTATTACATATGAGGGAAACCGTGGAGCCTATGTCTCTTTGGGTCTGGCTTACTTCACAGCCTTCATCCTTTCTAATACACCAGACCTCTCCTTTCTAAATTATACAAACTTCCTGGGAAACACTATCCTGTAGTCAGTACTTTGAATGAACATAAAGAAAATCAGGTGTGTGGGAATGCTGACAATACCTTAATAGAGTTGCAACCCATTGTGATCAAGCAGAGTGTCATATCAGCTCAAAGAGTAAACTTGCATCTAAACGGAGCACGTATTCCTCTCTATAACAAAGTAGAAATGAATGAAATGTAGACGCTCAGACTTTCTTTGGGTTAAACTATTAATGATTCCCTTTGCAACATGCAATGCCTCGAGGATACAGCCATGTCTTATGAGTAATACCATCCACAAGATTGAAACTAATCAGTTGTTTCAAGGTCATAGTGACATACCCTGAAGATCTGGTTCCCCCATGAGTTACTAGTTTAGACAGTTCTAGAATTATTATAGCAGTACTGGCATGTAGATGAGGGACATTAGGGTACAATTATATTGCTCCATAGAGAAATATTATTTTTGCCAGTCCTGGGCTTGAGCTCAGGGCCTGAGCCCTGTCCTTGGACTTTCTCAAAGCTAGAACTCTACCATTTGAACCTCAGCACCATTTCCAGCTTTTTTTTCTATATATATGCTACCGAGGAATCGAACCCAGGTCTTCATGCATGCTAGGAAAGCACTCTACCACTAGGCTTAACTCCCGGCCCCTCCACAGAGAAATATTATTTGCATGTCATAGACTTTCAGATTTCTCTCTCCTATCAGGGATTTTCCTGTGACTGTCAGTTCTTATCTCTGGTAGACTCCTCCACTACTTATTTGGAGGTTTAATAAACATTCTGTATTTAATGTATCCAATAACGAAATACGTATCTACTCCCATCCACAACCTGGTTCTCACATTGGCTTCCCATATTGCTAAATAAGCAACTTCATTTTTCAAGTTGCTCAACTACAAATAAAAATATCTTGGGCTTATATTGATCCTTCCCTTTGTCACCCCAAATTTAAGCTCTCAGCAAAGCTTGCCCACCCTACCTTCAAAATATATTCCAAATCTATTTCTCCCCTCTTTATTATTTCCTCTTGGTCCAAGCTTCTACTGGTTACCTTTAAAGGGATCTGTATTGAGATGTAATCCTAACAGTGTACAAATCACTTATTTAAAGTTGCACATGAATGCATTTTAGCAGACAGAGTTTAAACTCTTACCAAAATCAACTTGAGAACATTCAGGGCAGGGGTACCAGCAAATATAAAATCTGTCATATAGGAATCCCAAATGCCACTTCCCTATTACTCTAGTACATCAGGAAGAGGGACTTGTCACTTCAAAGTTTCTGCACTTGCTTGGAAGCTTCTCTCCCCAATATCTGATTGGCTGCTCTGTCACTTATTTTTGGTTACATTTTATATGTCATATTCTAAATGAGGTCTTTCGTGGCCACCTTGATTTACGTCCTCCCCTCTAAGCACATTATATCAGCCCCTCTCTGCTTTATGTTTTTCCTTTGAAACTAATGATAACCTTACACATCCTATAGTTTAGTTATTTGCTTAGTTTATTTTCTGTATTCTACATTAGAGTGCAAGTTATTTGATACCATGGGTTTATTTTTAAATCTATTTTTCTCAAATTTGATACCACACATTGAATACTTGCACTGTGTCTGTTCTATAATATTGATTCAATAAATAAATTCTTAAATGGATAAATAATGAATCAGTGATCAAGCAACTGAATGAATGGTTCTGAGTATGACTTTGGAATCAAACATTCCTAGCTTTAAATCTCAGCTCTGCTACTTACCAACAGTCTGACATTGTCAAGTCTCCCTCAAGCCGCAATTTCTTGCGTGAGTCACAGGACTGATATAAGAATTTTAATGAGGTAACTTGAAGAAAGTTCTCAATACAGTTTTGTGGCATGTAGATTATAAAAGTGACATATAAAACAATAATTATAAAAGATCATCTAGGAGGCATAGTTGAAAACACAGAGGATGAATAAATTCCTGAGCCAGGTCCTGGCTGAGGCAGGACATGGCTTCCTAAGACAAAAGTGGCAAGCACCTCCAAACTAACAATGAAATAATTAAGAAAAAAAGCTCATCCATCTCCTCAGTTTAAATATCTTGTAAATTATCTTTTTAAGTAGAAACAAAGCTTTCTCAGACTCCAAGTAGATTTGGGGCCAATTTACCTCTGCCTAGTCCCTTGACACTCTGCCCTGGTTCACATCTGACTCTTAGAGTTAGAGTCCTCCCATAAGTGACAGAATGTTCACTTTGTCCCAAGAGGATCCTAAGACCTACCCAGTACATGCTGGGGGCCAATGTTTTCTGGAATTTCCTCCAGAGGAAGCCCAAATTGGCTTCTATCCCCAGCAGATAGTACATCTATCAGATCACATGGAGGCCTCGAACAACCACAAAATTACACATTTGCTAGATCGGACGTGGGGCTAAAGATTTTGCATATCTAGGAAGTTTACCATGATGCCAATGCTGTGAAGGTCTTGGGGCACTCATTCAGTACAATGCCATAGTCATACCTTAAGTCTAAGAGACTGATTCATTATGTTTGGTGCCAATGAATAATCCTTTTAAGCAAACACTAGGTTATGCTGATGCCAGTGTTTCATACAAGCACATTAAGCAGAGATGTGCACTTTAGCTCACAGTTAAGGAGGGGTCAGTCCACTAGTTGGTGGTCTCTGCTGAAATTCACATATTATGGCAGGAACATGTGTCGGAGTACAGATTGCATCATGGAGACAAACCTAAGCCCTCAGTCACATTTGAGAGCTCAACTACAGAGACCTAAGGATCTTCCATTGGGCCTCCTCATAAAGGCCTTCAGAACCTTCCAATAGAAGATTACCCTAGAAAGCAAGCCATATAGACCTTGGGAAATCCTAATCAGAACCACCTGGTATACATGCCCAGGCTCAATCCATGACAATTCTATCCGGCTACACTTTTGGATGGCATGAGAATGTACGTGTTTAGCAAGTCCCCAAGAAGTTTGAATACACATGGAAATCTGAGCTCCATTTTCCCTATTGTTAGTAACCTGACTGAGAAAACAATTCTTAACTGCACAGCTGCGAGATATGAAGGAAGAAGGGCTGTCCATACCAGCTAGTAAAAGCTTGCACAGAAAAAAGCTTTTAAGAGGAATTTTTTCATATATTTTATTGTAATTAATAGAAGGGTTACATTATATTCATCAGACAGAAGGTACATTACTTCACAAACATTGATACCCTTTCTCATGTCCTGTTTCCCATTTCCCTCCCTTCATCCCCCCTTAAAATTGATTCCCCCCTTCCCTCTCCTATTTCAAACAACCAATTAAGCACATATAAAATATATCTGATATTGTAACAATATGAGATAACCAAGGGACAGTGAAAGAGAGGAGAGATAACATAGTACATTAAGGACAACAATCACTCATTATATGGCTTTTGTTTCTATATTCTGGAGGTCCTTTCATTTAGTGTCATACTATATGTCCTTATATATCTAGATTTTCTTCTATTGTGAATCTATGCTAGGAGAGCCCAAGGTTTCTACTGATTATGACAAATGAAGGAGACTAATGGGCCTATGTTCCTTTGAGTCTGGCTTACTTCACTTAATACGATTTTTCTAAGTCTTTGCATTTCCTTACAAATGGGGCCATGTCATTCTTTCTGACAGCAGCATAGTATTCCATTGTGTATAAATACCCCATCTTCTTGATCCACTCATCAACTGAGGGCATCTGGCTTGGCTCCATATCTTTGCTATGGTAAATAGTGCTGCAATGAACATCGTTGTGCTAGTGGATTTAGTCTGTCCTTGTTTCTGGATGATTGGGTAAATGCCAAGTAGTGGAATTGCTGGGTCATAGGGGAGTTCTATATTTAGTCTTTTGAGGAACTGCCATACTGCTTTCCATAGTGGTTGAATGAGTTTGCACTCCCACCAACAGTGTAGTAGTGATCCCTCTTGGCCACATCCCCTCCAGCATCTGTTGTTATTAGTTTTCTTGATCCTGGTCATTTTAACTGGAGTGAGGTGGAATCATAGACTTGTTTTGATTTGCATTTCTTTTATGGCCAGAGATGTCGAGCATTTCTTCAAGTGTGTCTATAGGCCATTCTTATTTCTTCTTCAGAGAATACTCTCTTTAAGTCTTTGGCCTATCTTTTAATGGGATGGTTGATTCTTTGGAGATTAGTTTTGGAGTGATTTAATTTTTTGAGCTGTTGATATATTTTAGATATGAGGCCTTTGTCTGTTGTATGCTGTAGGCTTTCTAGTTAATTTACTAGCTATGTCCTTTGCCATACAAAAGCTCTGCAGTTTAATGCAGTCCCACTTATCCAGCCTTTCTCTGATTTGTTGTATTTCTTTGTTCTTATTAAGAACAAGGAAACCTAGAATATCTTCAATTCCTTCTTGTAAATTTTTCAGTGTATCGGCTTTTACTTCGAGGTCTCTGATCCATTTGGAGTTAATCCTAGTGCAGGGTGACAAAGAAGGATCTAATTTTAGTTTTCTGCAGGTGCTTAACCAGTTCTGCCAGCACCACTTGTTGAAGAGGCTGTCTTTCTTCCATTCTATTTTTTTGGCTCCCTTATCAAAGATTAGGAGACCATAGATCTGGGGGTTAATATCTGGGTCTTCAGTTCTATTCCATTGGTATTCAGGCCTGTTCTGGTCACTATAGCTCCATAATAGCGTCTAAAGTTTGGTATTAAAATTCCTCTTGCACTGTTCTTTCTACTAATTAGTGCTTTTGCTATACGGGGTCTTTTATTGTTCCATATGAAATTTTGGATTGCCTCTTCTATTTCTTTAAAGAATGACATTGGGATATCGATGGGTATTGCGTGGAATTTGTAGATAGCCCTTGGCAAGATTGTCATTTTCACGATGTTGATTCTTCCAATTCAGGATCATGGAAGGTTTTTCCATTTCCTCAGTTCTGCTTTAATTTCCTTTTTCAGGGTTTTAAAGTTTTCATCAAAAAGTTCCTTTACATTCTTAGTTAATTCCTAGGTACTTTAATTTCTTTGAGGCTATTGCAAAGGGAGTTGCTTTCCTGACTGTTGCCTCGTTGAGAGGAAATTTTGGGGGGTTGAAAAACTGTTATTCGGGTAAGGACCAGTAGAAAAGGATTTGCTATGAGGCGGCTACCAAGTTTCAAGGCCACATATAAAGTTGCAAGGCAGATCAACTTTTAGCCACTTGAACAACAAGAATCACGGACGCATGTAGACTTCTAGTCGCCCTTTAAGATTCTTCTCACAAGCTTCTGTTGCTTACCAGTTACCTGGGCATCTTTCTTGGAGAATCTGTAATAATTTTAATATGGCATGGTTAGGAGTAATTGCAGGGATTATGCACCTGAACTCAGTATTATGGATGTCAACATAGTCCAGAAGCAAGTAGAGATAATAAAATCTGTTATAACTTAATAAAAGTGGTTAGGAAGCATGCTAGGCATTCATATATACAATCTTATGTGATAATCACATGAATCCCCTCAAAAAGATACTAGTTGATCTTTCCTTCACTGACACCATGAATCAGTTAATAGCTAAGCATGTGTGTGCCCTTGAATACATGTTCTAAGGACAGTGTGCGGAATAAAGCAACAGCCAAGTAGACAATGTTTCAGCCACCTGATTGGTCAGAGCTATGAATTTCAACCACTTAGCAACCCTGTTTGGGAAGGAAGATTGGCAGATAAACACAATAGAGGCCTGGGAAGCAAAGGAGACAAAAAGGCTGCCTACTAGATTTAACTACACATATGCCTTAAAAGGCAGAGAAAGAGGGGTTGGGGTTTTAGCTTAACGAAAGAGCTCTTGATTTGCAAGGCCCTGACTTTGGTCCTCAGCTCTGGAAAAAAAAAGGGAGAGAAATACCTTCTTGTAGAGAAGATGTCATTCCACTGCTCACAGGCCTCAGAGAAAAGGCCGCTAGACCACGAATGTGTATAATTGGTGCAGGCTTTAGTCATAGGAGATCCTAAAGTCCAAGTATTGAATTGGCTAGTTCTCACTAGCTGGTATAGACATGTTGTGGTGAAGACACTGTCATAACTAGGGAGGGGCTGAACTGACCCACTATCCGTAATAGAGCATTTGAAAAGATTAATGCAATTTTCAGTCAGGAACTGAGAAATCATTGTCAAAAGCCAACAACTACAACACATCTTCCCTCATACCAGACACCCAGGTGTCCTCACTCACCCCTGGTCACTGTTTTCTACTGAAGAGTACTCCACCTAAGGCTACTCACACCAAGATGCTCTGATCAAAGGCTCCAGAACGTAATCTTTTACACGTTTTTGAAACACAATAAGATATAATACAAGCATGGATGGTGCACAATTACTGCTAACCCATTGGTAGTTCTCATATTTTGTATTTCACACATAGTAAGAAAATATTGCAAAACTTCCAAAATGCACATTAATTTCGTTCTCATTTTCCCATCTTGTAAAGGAAATCATCGTCCATAGTTGTCTTGTGTGTCCTTACAATTGTTTTCTATTTATCAACTGCTGACTTGGGAGATGTGCTTCAAATCTGTTTTCTACTCACAGGTTAGAAGAGTAATACTGAATATATGCTATGTACACTTTACCCACACTATCTTATTTAGTCATTATAACATTACAGTGAAATCAGTTAGTATTAATATACTTATTCTATAGGTAAGTAGAGACTCAGAGAGATCAAATAATTTGTCCCAAGTTGCACAGAAAATGCTTGATGGAGTTAGGATCTAACTAAACTCTGTCTAAACCTATGCCATTCAGCTCTACTGCTTCTTGCTGTGCTATCTCAGCCATGTTGAGGGGGCCCTGAACCCCTCAACAATAGAGTCACCAGCACTCAGTGAACCAAGCTAAAAGTCAATTTAATAGCAGCACAGCGGCTACTCTCCACCTTAGGGCTGATTGAGAGCAGACCTGACGTTCAGTGAGGCTGAGCTTCTACAGGTAAACACCACACACAGTTGTTAGTCACCATATGATGTCATCTTAAGATGTCCAGTCAATAACCACAAGGATGAAACCACGTGCAGGTGGTCGTAACCACTCTCAGGTGGTCGAGCAGGTTAAGCATTTTTACAAAGAACAAAAACAATTTGGCAGCTAAGCCTGCCAGGCTATTACACTTGACAACATATAAAAATGGTAATACACACAAACACACACACACACACACATATACACACAGAGATTTAACTGTATATCAGCATTGTTCTAAATACTTTATTACCTTATTTTTTTAATAAAAAGATATGCCTTTTCTTATTTAACGTTCACAGTAACCTTCTGAGGTGAGTATCACATTCATCCTCAGTTTACAGATAGGGAAACAGAGGCACAGAAAGGTTGATCAAGGTCACACGGTGGTAACAAGCAGACCTGGGTTGTAAAGCTAAACAACCAGATGTCAGTACTTGCATTACCCCCAATCCCATGTCACTTCCTTATGCAGAAGAGTACATGAGAAGAGTATAAAAGCCTTAAGTCTCTGTTACTGAAGTCCCAAAGTACTCTTTTCATATCTAAGTGTGCCATTCAGAACATTACAGTTTTAGATATACCCTCAGTACTTTCCTTTATCTCCAACTCACTTACCCTGAACATTTGAAGTCAGTTTTCCCTACCCTTACAAAATATGGACACCTTCTAGTCCATATTAATAAATTAGGAAGGCTCCTTAACTTCTCATCATGATAATTATTCTGTTAATTGTTCCCTTTCCACCTCTGCTAAGGTGTGGCCCTCTGGCTTTTCAGTCTTTTGACTGACATCTGTGCAATCATTGGGCCTTGGACTTGAGTTTATGACTAAGTCTAGTAACCAAGTTTTATTTTTTCTATACAAGAGGTGACTTTAACTGGCCTTCCTATTTTGGTGGTCCATGCTGTCTCTGAATCAGAAGAGTTTTTCTCCCTGTAGCACTGCAGGACCAAACCACAGTTAAAACTGTTTTCCTTCTTCCTAGGTGGGTTAGCCCTAGGCTCCAGATTTCACATCATGAGTCAAGCAGGTTATCTTTGTCACTCATTTCCTGTCACCAAACATGGAAGGCGCAAAGGGCAGATTCCTCTCTCCTGAGCTTTCTGAAAGCTAAGTTAGTCACAGAAGTCAGGACTGCTCCTCTGTGTATAGTGATGCCTCAGGGTGTAGCTAGCAAGAGATTTTCAGCTCTGCCTCTATGCCACCCACTGGAGGAAAGAGGAAATGATTCCAGAAAAGTGAAATCTGAAGCTGTAGCCCTCTCTTCCCTGGACCATAGACCTTGTGCAAGAGCCTGACTGTAGAGTAGTAAGATATTGGGCATAGAGTGGTGGTGGTAACTCCACTAGTTATTCAGTTTCCTTATAAGTGTTCCATGAAATTCCCAATCATTCTCTTTTGTCTTTATACTACAGAAGTTTCAAGGTCTCCACAATTTGAGCCAGATTCCCAGCCCTTTTGTTTTTACTTTGAGATAGGATCCGGGTTGTTATTACATCCATCCTCTTGAGTTGGTTATACAGGTGTGCACCACTACCGCTGACTCCAAGCATCATCTAAGAGCATGCCAAGGGGATAGACAAAGCTGAAATCCTGGCCCAAACCAACAATGCATGTTAAAGCAGAGATTTTTCAACCTGACCTCCAGAGATGGGGCTCATCCATCAAAGGAATCTAATCATTTGGAAGTTAAAAAAAAAGTCATTTTGGGGGATCATTACTACAATGTTGGTGGGAGTGCAAACTCATTCAACCACTATGGAAAACAATATGGCAGTTACTCAGAAGACTAAACATAAAGCTCACCTATGACCCAGCAATTCCACTACTTGGCATTTACCCAATCATCCAGAAACAAGGACAGACTAAATCCACTAGCACATCAATGTTCATTGCAGCACTATTTACCATAGCAAAGATATGGAACCAAGCAAGATGCCCCTCAGTTGATGAGTGGATCAACAAGATGGTGTATTTATACACAATGAAATACTATGCTGCTGTCAGAAAGAAATGACATGACCCCATTTGTAAGGAAATGGAAAGACTTAGAAATAATCGTATTAAGGGAAGTAAGCCAGACTCAAAGGAATATAGGCTCAATGGTTTCCCTCATTTGCTATAATCAGTAGAAACCTTGGACTCTTCTAGCAGAGATTTGCAATAGAACAAAACCTAGATACACAAGGCCATATAGTATGACACTAAATGAAAGGACCTCCAGGGTATACAAACAAAAGCCATATAATGAATTATTGTTGTCCTTAATATATATGTTATCTCTCATCTCTTTTGCTGTCCCTTGGTTATCTCATATTGTTACAGTATTTCACCTTGTTATCTGATATATTTTATATGTGCTTAATTGGTTATTTGAAATTGGATAGGGAAGGGGGGAAATCAAGATGAGTGCGAGTGGGGGAGGGAAATGGGGACCATGACATGAGAAAGGGTATCAATGTATGTGAAGTAATGCACCTTCTATCTGATGAATATAATGTAACCCTTCTATTAATTACAGTAAATATATGGAAAAAAATTTAAAAAGTCATTTTTGTCTTTACTAACCTGTACCTTCAATTTCCTTCAATTTAGTGCAGCATTCACTGCCCTTATAAATATAACCAATAACCCATAGCGATATTCACAGTACCTGTGACTTTGCCATTAGTGGAAGTCACAGACGATTGCACAGCACATTTCAATAGCTGCATTACAATGCCTTCAAATATCCTTCGTGCTAATTACAACATTGAAAGTTTGGTAGTAGAGACTTGCCATTAGGTTTAATGTTTGTAAAGAGGCATCAATTCTCCCTTCTTACAAAATAATTTTTAGTATTTATATAACTAGAAGATGATGATGGAAATCAGTGACAGAGCACTAGCCTAGTAAGTACAAGTTCCTGGATTCCATACTGACGCAACAAAACGATGATTTAGATAACAGTGCTTTAGTGGATTGCTTTCCAGCCACCAAAGCTTCACCACCCATCTTCCATCTTCTGGGAAGAGTGAGGAGGCCCTGGACTCTCTACTTTGACCACTCTTATCACCACAAAGGAGCCCAGGGTAACAATCACTGTTACATGTAGTCCTATTTCTTTTCTGTGGGTATAGGTGCTACGTATTCTGCGCTAGTTGAGTTCTGGGGCCTGACCTAGCTAGCTATAGGCCCCCACCAACCACATCCTATTATTTGTCTTTTTTTTGGTAGGTGGTGGAACTTGAACTCAGGGCCTGAGTGCTGTCCCTGAGCTCTTCAGCTCAAGGCTATCGCCCTATCCCTTGCGCCACAGCACCACTTCCGGTTTTCGAGTAGTTAATTGGAGATAAAAGTCTCCGGGTCTTTTGTGCACCTCTGTCTCTGTCAATAAAAAACAAAAAACCAAAAAAAAACCCCAAAAAACAAAAACAAACAACACAAAAAAATTTGGACGCGGCCTTCCTTGAGTTATTGAGGAATCAGAGGACCCAGCTCGGGGTAAGTAACACCTTGATGATAGCTCCTTTTGGGGACCAGTCACTACCTTGCTTATTCCCTTCTTAAAGCCACTAGTAGAAATACTTTGCCTTTTATTAATTGCTCCTTGCCTGTTTAGGAGAGGGCGAGGACCTTTACTAATCAGACTGCCAAAGTAATGCTTCTGGGATGGGACTCAGTTGAACAACGACTCAGGGAGAACCCATATTAATTACTTTGGTCCTTTCCAGCAGGAAGTAGTTTCAAAGGAAACTACCATTGCAAAGTGTGCCTTTACCTACTAACAACAAACGGGGGCATGTCAGTAGGTCCTCCTCCATTTTGACTTAACAACATCCATTTTAGGTCCTCAGCCTTTTCCCCAAAATCGGATGACCAGACTAGATCAGATTGAAATTCTTAACTCCCACCTCAGTGCCCAGTAGCCTCCAGCTACAGCAAGGGAATGCCTTCCTCCCAGGCGTAACTGAAACTGTTGCAATCAGTAAACCCTGCTCTGGCTACATGCTATCTTTGGCCCCAGCTGCAACTGCAGCCAATAGTGGAATTTTCCAGCCTTAGACTAGGCCCTATAAAGATATCCACATTGCAAAAAGCATTGCACCCAGATTGAAAGGCACAGACTTGTCAGTTTGCTGACTTTCTGTCCACATGGTCTTCTGGTCTAAAACTTTCATTTAAACCTGAAGTGACAAAGTATTTTGCTTTTGTTGTTGTTGTTTGACATAGGTTTTGTCCCTGAGCAGTTTGGCTCAAATTTACTGTTCTACCATGTGAGCTACTTCTGGCTTTTGTGAATGTTAATTGGAGATAAGAGGTCCACAGACTTTTCTGCCTAAGCTGGCTTTTAACTGTCATCCTCAGGTAGCTAGGATTACAGGCATGAGCCACTGGCACCTGGACTCCATCTTTATTTTTTTAAAGGAAAGAATTTCTAATTTAATTTAAGTTATCGTCTCATTAGATAATTTAAAATTTAATTTGTATAATTGATATTTAATAATTTCATTAGACATGTATTTAATTATATAGATATTGTACAAATATATCTAAAGCTTGGTAAAAGATCCCTACTTTTCATATTCAATATATTAACAAGTCTCTAGATTAGTATTGCTTAAAGATGTCAATCTTCCTGGAACAATGCAATGGGAAATACAATGGAACATTTTCTGATCAACAACTTCCTGAGTGTTTTTTTTTCTAGTTTATTATTTTTATAGCTGAAGGGACAAATCACTTGTACTGGAAACACAAGGACCTCATTTCAGTCTCCATTTCTACCATGAAAATAAAAGTAAAAGAAAAAAGGTCTATTTTGTGTAACCTTACATTTTTAATCATAGTTAAGCACTTTATTTGCTTGTTATTCACAAGACAGCATTCTAAGTCCTTCACATATAGTAAACCATTTAATCATTACCACAATTCTCTGATATAGAAAATATTTCTAATTCCACACAGAAATGACAAAACAAAAGCCCAGAGAAGTAATTTGGCAAGGTAAATCAGCCAGCAAATGGCAAGGTTTCCAAATCAGATGAAGTGTATACTCTATGGGGTCAGTCCCTATGCTGTAGTGTACTTTGTTGTATAATAGCACTGCTAAGACCCTTTCAACGCTATAAACTATAGTTTCTTTTAAAATTTTTGTTTGCTCCATGTATTCTAAATAAACAGCTTTCCCACTAGAACTCAGCCACCAAGACTATTACACAGACAAAGCTCCAGGACTCCTGGTCCCATGTCAAGCTCTAGGGATCCAAACACAGGGAAGGTACAGATGATAAACGATAAGCTGAAATCATGGGCTGTGCCACAGGATTATGAGGCATAAGGAAAACAGGTTAAACCTCAGCTCCAGGTTTCTAATTTGGATGCCTGAGTTGGTCAAAGAGGCGCAGGCACGGAAGGAAAAAAAGGAATGTAGTAATAATCACCACTAGCCGACACAATGCATATGCTGTGAGCTAGCACTTTCTATCATTTCCAGTGTCATTGCTGAGACTACTGTGTGAAGGAGGAAGAAGGCACTGACAGTATTATCTGTTTACATATGACAGAGACATATGTTTACATATGACAGAGACTTGTAGTTGAATGATCCCACAATCAGTAGCAGAGGCAGAGTCTGAATCCAGGTCCATGTGACTCCAATGCCAGCTTGTTCTCAGCTGAACAGTCTGTTTATATCCAGACTCCCATTCTTCACTCTGCCTATGATTCAATTCTAGTTGTTGTCTGTTGCCATGGTTCCCAATTTGCTGAATTTCCAGAGCTCTAATCTAATTTGAGCCAGGGGGTTAGCTCTCTCCTATCCTCCTCCCTATTCAGTCATCAATATTTATATTCTGCCCTCTCTTCTACTGTCCTCACCTGTCTTCCTGGCTCCTATTCTATCCCTTCCCTCTATGCCTCACTAGACTCAAAACAAAATGACACCTTCAGGTTTAAAGGCCCTTCTCCACATTCATTCAATCTCTAGCATAGTGTTCTTTTCTTTCACACTGGATCTGAATCCATACTTTTCCCTTTAGACTTTGTTTCTATATCTGTCTAATTTGGTAGTCTTGTGTACATGGGAGTGTATACCAGGTGAAGATAAGTTCTACAAGGTTGGGCAAATACTTAGTGGAAAAGAGATCTGTATGCTGGACATGCTGATAGTCTGGATGGCCTCTCACACAGAACAACACTCATATTCTGTCCATCTGCCCCTGCCCAGTTACTCAGGCTGTTTAAAAATCTGTCAGTAGTTCTGTGTCCACAACATAATTCTGTTTCACACATAAACACTAAGAATTTTTGTACTACTTTAGTATATGCTGGAATTTCCTGAAATACAACTACCATGCAAATTGAAGGAAATCTGGGCTTTGTTGTGTTTACAACTCTCCCAAGAGTTGTTTAACATGTCTGAAGATCCCATTGCCAACAGCAAGACTGAGCATGGTAATTGAGTGGATAATGAAATGCCCCATCTGTGATTGCATATTTCATATCTATATTCAGGTGTTTCTATCTATTTATGCCTATTTCCTTAGATCTTCTAGTATGGAGGGTCCAGAATCTTTGATCACTTTTCTATCACAAATAATTTCTTCTTATTTCTCCTTCCTCATATTTATGTATATTCATATACATATCAATTCAATTGTGTGTTCAGTAAGTAGTGTATAATCATGTTTTCCTGTGTAGATTCAGAATAATAAAGAAGTGGCTGTGAAGAACTTATTTAAAAATGTATACTTCCTTATATGTCCTCTGCTGTTTGGAAGTCTTTACATGTGTAATTCACGTACTGTCCATGAAGTCTGAAGGAGATCAATATTATTTTCTCTCTTGTTTTATAGATGAAGGGGCACAAACAGGCTAAGTAATTTGCCTAAGATTCACATAGTTTGTGAGTGACAGAAGAGCAATTGGAATCTAAACCTGCTTAACTATACATGCAGAACACATTCAAAGGTAGTAATGGTGTGGGTTGTTAGTTACTTTTCATCACCATGACAAAATGCCTAACAGAAACAACCTAACGGAGAGAAGACTTATTTTGGTTCGTGGTTTCAGATATTTCAGTGCAGTTACCTTGTCCTGTGCACTTGGGCAAAACACAGTGGAGCCTGATCATGTGATGGATAAGCTTTACCGTGGCATCAGGAAGCTGAGGGAGGAAACCGAAGAAGACTCCACAGCAACATACATCCCTAAGGACACACCCTTCAGCAACACACTACTTTCAAACAGCCTTCACCTCCTACATTTCACCATTTTCTAAAATAATGTCATCAAACACTTTATCTATCAGGTCTGGCTACTCATGGCCTCATGACCTCAAGATCTCTGGAAACACTATCACACACAACCAGTATTGGAGTTTTCTAACCTGCTAGGGTTTTCTCAGCCCAGTCAAATTTGTAATAAAAACTAACCATCGCAGTTAGGTTGTAATATTTCTTAATTGTGCTTATAGACGAATCAGGAAGGTTTCAAGATCAAATAATTCCAATAGTTCTAGCTGAATCTCCAAAAACATAGAGATAACATCAGTATCATTTAAAACATACAGTCACACAATTGGGTATGCTCCAAGGAGCTAGAATTTCAGTACTCCTTCTCATGTATTTCTAAAATTTATCACTAGATGGCAGTGTTCTCCAAGCTTCTCTCAGCACAACATGGTTCGTTTCATTTAGTGCCTTTTTCTCATGAGTCAAATCAATCATCTTTCCTGCAAGCAAAAGAGTGCCCAGAGGCTTTCCATAGTATAATTTCAGAAAAGGGGATTTGTCTTTAGCAACTTGTTGGCATTTTAACAACCTTGAATCTGTTTGAGAATAGGTGCATCTCCTTAGTGTACTTCAAATACGCTTCGAAGATGAGTGTCATCCATGGCTCATACTGTAAATCCAAGCTATTCAAGAATTGAAGATTGGAAACATTGTGGTCCTAGGCCAGCCCAGGAAATATGTGAAAGCCTAGCTGAAAAAAATAACTAAAGCCAAAAGGATGAGGTTGTAATTCAAGTGGCATAGTGCTTGCCCTGCAAGCATGAAGCTCTGAGTTCAGACTCCAATCACAATGAAAACTTATTTGAGCTCAAATTATATTGAAAATGCTGAACTTGATGGAGGTTGTCAAAGATGAAGCTAAAGTCCTGACACTTAGGAAAGGCATAGTATAGTTTAGTAGTAGAAGTCGATGCGTAGACTGATACACAACCATACCATGTGCATGGTGATGGGGTAGTGTGAAATACCCACTTGTATCCAGGGGCTCAAAGAAGTCCTTCTGCAGCCTATGACTCCAATTGGAATTAGCAGAAAAACCTACAAGGGCAAGGGATGTTGGTTGCTGGGGAACTTAGTAATAGGAAAAACTGGTATATAAAAATGTCAAATCAAAGAATTATGATAATAGTCTTACAACTAAGAACCAATCCATGAAGGGACTTTTCCCACCCAAGTGCTTCCTGAGATAATATCATCCTCCACTTTCTTGAAGAAATAATACCTTCATTTCTCCCAATCACACGATGCACTTCAAAGTCATCCTGGCAATTATTTACTTATTAAGCCTGTAATAAAGATGAATGGTACACTAAGGGCTCCTTCAAATATTACCATTTTTATTTCCAGTGGTAACATGATGAGATGGGTATCATTATGTTAGCTACTATCATCTCCATTTTGCACATAAGGAAACATAGTTTTGGAGCAGTTAAGTGACTTGCTAACAGTAATACGGACAACAAATACTGAGGCTGGAATTTGGACAGAAGCATGCCTCAATTATAGAGCCATTCCATGAAAAACAGTGAGTCATCAACAATGCTAGTGGGCATCGAACTGAGAGGGATGGGGGAAACTTTGATCAAGGGAATACGAAATCTGTGTTTAATAAAATTAATAATAATAGGGAATGTGCTTTTCCTTAGTTCTGGTTCTTGAACTCAGGGCCTGAGCTCTATCCATGTGTTTTGGGGTTCAATGCTTTACCACTTGATCAACTACTCTAATTCCATCTTTTTGTTGATTAATAGTAGACTTTCCTTCCTGGGCTTGCTTCTCTGATTCACTGATCTCAGCCTGTTGAGTAGCTACGATTACAGGTGTGAGCCACCAGCACTCAGATTGTTTCGTATCTTTGACATATCTTTGTGCTACACCCTGTTCTGGGTGTTTTATAAGCATTGCTTTGTTTAATCTTTACTATTATTCTGTGTTAAAGGAAAAGTTGCTATTCCAATTTCTCAGAGAAGTGCACCGAAGCACAGAGAAGATAGCCAATTTGTCTTAAGTTCTATGGCTAGAAAGAGCCAGTATTTGAAACCAAGAGGCCATGAAATAGAGGGTAAAAATAGACATTTGAAACAAAACAAACCAGGGTGAGGGCATGAATCTTGGCACAGTTAACACCTTCACTTCCCAGTGATTTACCTGCATTACAAGGCTGGGACTTGCAGTAAGTTTGCATGATCATGCTACTTGCAGCTCATTTCAATACACCATCAGGCACTTCTTCTCTAACACAGTGGTTCTCACATTTGAGGTCCCTAGGCTAGCAGCATCAGTTCCTAGGCTAGCCCAAGGCAGATCCTAGAAAATCAAACATCCTGGAGGTAGTGCTTGGCTATTTTTGCTTTACTAAGCCTCTGTAGGACTGGTTGTAACCCAGGGCAATGCTTGAAAACAACGGACTGAGGAAGTTTCAATATAGCATGTGGATGAGTGATTACTGTCTGTAATTGATTCATGCTTCTGATGTGATTGGTCTTGTGTCTCAACTCCTGGAGGCAAGAGACTGGGTCTTCTTTGATTGTGCTCCTGGAACTCCTACCTTCTTCCCTCTGGCCTAAATCACTGTAGATATCCTAGCTCTGCAACTAAGTAGCTGTGGCCAAGTCCTTTATTTTTTGTGTGTGTGCTTCAGTCTGTCGGTAAAATGGAAAAATAAAATAACAATAATAATAATAAATAATGTTTATCTTAGTCCTTTATTGTGTCAATAGCTAACACAGGTAACAGTCCTTCTAAGTGTTCAGTTTCATATATTATTAGTTCTTTGTGTCTAGCATTCAATAGTTGAGAGTCAATGTAGATGACGATGGAAGATAATTTAAAAAGGAAAGCTAGGATTGCAGGCCAGGAAAAGGGAGAAAAGAAAATCTGTCTTGACATGAGAAAGGATATCAATATATGTGAAGTAATGCACCTTCTATCTGGTGAATATGACATAACCCTTCTATTAATTACAATAAAAATATATGGAAAATGCTAAAGTGAACAATTAAAATTGAAGAAGTTATCAGTAAAAAAAAAAGAAAAGAAAATCTGTCTTGAGTATACTGAGAAGTCCTCATTGCTAGGTTAAGCATCGCTGTGCAGCAGTCAGAATTTATATGTGCTTGCAGGGAACGAGGTGGGGGAAGAAGGGCAATAGGGGTAGAAGTAGAGGTCTGATCCCATTTATGCTCTATGAAATGTATAGAATGGAAAATCCAGAGAAACATAAAGCATATTATTCGTCAGAGGGCTGGGATGGGTGGGAATGGAGTGGATATGAAGATTTCATTTGGGCAGCCATGAAAGCATTCTTTGATTATGTAGGAACAATGGTTGCCCCGTTGCAAGGATACTGAAAAGCACTGGATTGTATATTTATTTTTTTTAAATAGGAAATTATTTTTTTATTGTAATTAGTAAAAGGGTTACATGATATTTGCCAGATAGAAGGTGCATTAATTCACATACATTGATACCCTTTCACATGTCTTGGTACCCATTTAAATAGGAAATTATTTTGATAAGGGATTATATAAGACATAATTTGTAAGATATTGCAACAAATTAAACTCATTCAGAATTATTCATTGACATTGGGGCTGGGAGTTTGGCCTAGGGTAGAGTTCTTGCAAGCGTGCATGAAGACTCATGTCCGATTCCTTGGTACCACATAGAAAAAGCTGGAAGTGGTGCTGTGGCTCACGTGGTAGAGCTCTAGACTTGAGCTCTAGATCTATCCAAGGACAGTGCTCAAGCCCCAGGACTGGCAAAAAAATATTCAGTGGCATCAACAAGATAGCTCATGGACTGAGAAAGCACAAAATTCAGTGGCTGTAAGATATTTTCTTTGTCACTTTTTATTTAAGGAAATTTGCTATTACTGTTTTTTTTTCTTTCTTTCTTTCTTTTTTATTACTTTTTATTGTAATTAGTAAAAGGGTTACATGATATTTGCCAGATAGAAGGTGCATTAATTCACATACATTGATACCCTTTCACATGTCTTGGTACCCATTTCCCTCCCCCCCCACATCCCCCACCCGTCTTGGTTTTCCCCCCTTCCCTATCAAATTTCAAATATCCAAATACAAATAAATTCAATATATCAGATAACAAAGTGAGATACTATGCCAATATGAGATAACCAAGGGACAGCAAAGGAGATGAGAGACAACATAGTACATTAAGGACAACAATCATTCATTATATGGCTTTTGTTTCAATATCCTGGAGGTCCTTTCAATTAGCTTCACATTATATGGCCTTATGTATCAAGATTTTGCTCTGTTGCAGATCTCTGCTAGTAGAGCCCAAGGTTTCTACTGATTATGACGAATGAGGGAAAGCATTGAGCCTAAGTTCCTATGAGTCTGGCTTACTTCACTTAATATGATTTTTTCTAAGTCTTTCCATTTCCTAACAAATGGGGCGATGTCATTCTTTCTGACAGCAGCATAGAATTCCATTGTGTACAAATACCACAACTTGTTGATCCACTCATCAGTTGAGGGACATCTAGGTTGGTTCCATATCTTTGCTATGGTGAATAGTGCTGCAATGAACATTGTTGTGCTAGTGGATTTAGTATGTCCTTGTTTCTGGATGGTTGGATAAATGCCAAGTAGTGGAATTGCTGGGTCATAGGGGAGTTCTATGTTTAGTCTTTTGAGGAACTGCCACACTGCTTTCCATAGTGGTTGAATGAGTTTGCACTCCCACCAACAGTGTAGTAGTGATCCCTCCTGGCCACATCCCCTCCAGCATCTGTTGTTATTCGTTTTCCTGATCCTGGCCATTCTAACTGGAGTGAGGTGGAATCTTAGAGTTGTTTTGATTTGCATTTCTTTTATGACCAGAGATGTTGAGCATTTCTTCATGTGTCTATAGGCCATTTTTTTTCTTCTTCATAGAAGACTCTCTTTAAGTCTTTGGCCCATTTTTTAATGGGATGGGTGTTACTTTGGAGGTTAGTTTTGGAGTGATTCAATTTTTTGAGTTGTTGATATATTTTAGATATGAGGCCTTTGTCCGTTGTTTGGTTGGTGAAGATCTTCTCCCACTCTGTAGGCTTCCTGATTAGTTTACTAGCTATGTCCTTTGCCATACAAAAGCTCTGCAGTTTAATGCAGTCCCACTTATCCAGTCTTTCTCTGATTTGTTGTGATTCTTGGTCCTTATTAAGAAAGTTTCGACCTGTGCCAAGGAGGCCTAGTGTATCTCCTATTCCTTCCTGTAAAGTTTTCAGTGTGTCAGCTTTTACCTCCAGGTCTTTGATCCATTTGGAGTTAATTCTAGTGCAAGGTGACAAAGAAGGATCCAACTTTAGTTTTCTGCAGGTGCTTAACCAGTTCTGCCAGCACCACTTGTTGAAGAGGCTGTCTTTCTTCCATTCTATTTTTTTGGCTCCCTTGTCAAAGATTAGGTGGCCATAGGTCTGTGGTTTAATATCTGGATCCTTAGTTCTATTCCATTGGTCTTCAGGCCTGTTCCTGTGCCAGTACCAAGCTGTTTTGAGAATTATAGCTCTGTAATAGAGTCTAAAGTTTGAAATTGAAATTCCTCCAGCGCTGTTCTTTCTGCTAAGAAGTGTTTTTGCTATACGGGTCTTTTATTATTCCATACGAAATTTTGGATTGCCTCTTCTATTTCTTTAAAGAATGACATTGTTATATTGATGGGTATTGCATTGAATTTGTAGATAGCTCTTGGCAAGATTGTCATTTTCACAATGTTGATTCTTCCAATCCAGGAGCATGGGAGGTTTTTCCATTTCCTTAGTTCTGCTTTAATTTCCTTTTTTAGGGTTTTAAAGTTTTCGTCAAAAAGGTCCTTTACATTCTTAGTTAAGCTAATTCCTAGGTGCTTTATTTTCTTGGAGGCTATTGTGAAAGGAGTTTCTTTCCTGATTATTGCCTCGTTCCTCTCACTGTTGGTGTAAAGGAAGGCAGTTGATTTTTGAGGGTTGATTTTATAGCCTGCTACTCTTCCAAAGCTTTGAATCAGCTCAAGGAGCTTGGGAGTAGAGTCGATAGGATTCTTTAAATACAGAATCATGTCATCTGCAAAGAGGGATAGTTTTATTTCCTCTTTCCCTACTTGGATCCCCTTTATGCTTGCTTCTTGCCTTATTGCACTGGCTAGGAATTCTAGTACTGTGTTAAAGAGGAGTGGAGAGAGTGGGCATCCTTGTCTCGTTCCTGATTTTAGAGGGAATGGCTTTAGATTTTCGCCATTAAGTGTAATACTAGCTGTGGGTTTCTCATACACAGCCTTTATTACATTGAGGAATGTTCTATGGATTCCTAGTTTCTCCAGAGCTTTTAACATAAAGGGGTGTTGGATCTTGTCAAATGCCTTTTCCGCGTCTATTGAGACAATCATGTGATTTTTGTCTTTGCTCCTGTTGATGTGTTGAATTATATTAATTGATTTGCATATGTTGAACCAGCTTTGCCTCCCCGTGATGAATCCAGTTTGATCATAGTGTATAATTTTTTTGATGAGTTGTTGTAGACGGTTGGCCAGTATTTTGTTGAGAAGTTTTACATCGATGTTCATCAAAGATATAGGTCTATAGTTCTCTTTCTTTGATGAATCTCTGTCTGGTTTGGGGATGAGGGTTATACTGGATTGTATATTTCTTTAAAGGACATATTTTATGCCATGAAATTACATTAGAAAAACCTGCTTTAAAATCCAAAGAGGACCAGTCCATCTGGAAAGAGAAGGTAAGTCCTTGTGTCTTCTTTTCTAATTCAGCTGAAGGAAATTAGGCACAAATGGGTGCAGAACTCAAACCAGGAAAGAAAGACAGTCTTGTGATCAAGCCTTGTTGTATCTTATTTGCCTGTGACATAAAGGCACCCAACTCATTTCCTGTGTCGTTATTTGTAAAGACAGAAAGATTGACATTTTCATTATGACCCACCATATCAATGGCATAAGAGAGAGACATAATCTGATTGTAATCTAATGCCATCAAAGACTGGTGGCTAATGGAAAGAAATCCCACAAATGAGATTAACGTGGATGAAAATATCAGCCTTTATTTTCTAAGTCCTCAGGTACCATAACCTAGACAAATAGTCTTAGAAAAATCTAGTTGTAACTCTCAAGGGTCTAAACCGGTTTATTTTTCCTCTGTTTTCAAGAAAATCATTTAATGATTATCTCACTAAGTGATAAAAGCACTTAGGGCTTTATAATGCAAGATGGATGAATGAAAACTTGGTAACTTTTGAGATTTCAATACATGCTCCATGAGGTTTATTATGGGGAAGAGGACATTTTATTTCATTAAAGATAGTCTAAACATAACTGCTTCATAGAGCCTGTGTGTCACAAGATTCTTCTTGCCATGAGAGTTCTACCAGGGAACAATCAGAGACAAATAAAATAAATAAGCAATAGATAGTGACAAAAGTAATTTCACTGAGGGCCAAACAAATCATGTTGTATGATTGTTAGACTGAAGGATGCCCCATGTAGCAAGCCTAACTACATTTTTTAATTTTTTAATAGTTATATATTTTGTCAGTCATGGGGCTTGAACTCAGAACCTAAGCACTGTCTCTGAGGTTTACTGCTCAAGGCTAGTGCTCTACCACTTTGAGCCACAGCTCCATTTTTGTTTTTCTGGTGGTTAATTAGAGATAGTCTCATGGAATTTCCTGCCTATGCTGGCTTCAAACCATGATCCTCAGATCCAAGCCTCCTGAGTATTTAGGATTACAGTCATTGAGCCCCCAGTACCCAGAAACATTTTTTATTTTTAATGAATTATTTTTATTACTATATGCTAATAGTACAGAGAAGTGCTGTAATTTTCCATACATACATATAATGGAGTTTGATCAGATTCATTGTCCTAGTAAAATTAACAATAGGCATCTGTATAGGGCCCTTGGCCCATTTAAATATGTAGATTCTAAATGAGATTACTTGGATCATATGTTGACCCTATTGTCAGCTTTCCTAACCTCCCTGAGACTTTAGGAAACTTGGTGGGGTAGAGTCCCTCAAGGAGAGACAATGAGAACATATTTTTCCTCTTATGTTAAAGTTAGATCTAAAATAATCATATATAAAGACATATACCAGGTCATATGCATAAATACAGGATCAAATTGACTGACATAAGGGTGGGTTTCCACAGTGTAACCCATTTGAACAATTAACTGTGTAACAAAATAAATACCAGGAATCTGAAACATGCCCTGTCTGAGAGGAGGTAGGTAATGAAGAGAGGGATATAGATAAATGGAGAGAAGAATGGTGAGTAAATACAGTTATATCCCTCAGTGTGCATACATAACAATGAAACTAGGAGATGAGGGGATGGGTGAGGTTCAGATAGATGTGGGAAAGAATGATGGAGGGAGTGACATTGATTAAGATGCATTATACTTATAAATTGACGTTTTGAATCAAAACCACTTTGTATAACTACTTAAAGATAATTTTTAAATAATTTATAAGTATCTGAGGGGTCTGGTGTTTGGCCTAGTGGTACAGTATTTGCTTAGCATGCACGAAGGCCTGGACTGGATTCCTTGGCAACACATACATAGAAAAAAGCTGGAAGTGGTGCTGTGGCTCAAGTGGTAGAGCTCTAGCCTTGAGAAAAACCCAAGGACTGTGTTCAGGCCCTGAGCCCAAATCCAGGACTGGCAAAAAAAAGTATCTGAAACAAACCTAATAAGTGTGTTTGAGGTTCAAAGTGTAACTTTGTCCCATATAAATGTTGAAAATATAACACAGTTGGAGTGTTTTGATATTTAAAATACATACATATCTTGTGAAGTAATGGCGAATATAATGTAACCCTTCTATTAATTACAATAAAAATACATATCATCGTTTAAAACTGCTTTTGTTAAAACCTAGATACATAAGGCCATGCAGTGTGACGCTAAATGAAAGGACCTCTAGGATATAAAAACAAAAGCCATATAATGAGTGATTGTTATATTTAATGTACTATGTTATCTCTCATCTCTTTTGCTGTCCCTTGTTATCTCATATTGTTTCAGTATTTCACTTTGTTATCTGATATATTGGATAAATGCGTATTTGGTTATTTGAAACTGGATAGGGAAGCGGGGGAAACAAGATGAGGGGTGGGGGTGGGGGGGAGGGAAATGCGGACCAAGACATGAGAAAGGGTATCAATGTATGTGAAGTAATGCACCTTCTATCTGGTGAATATAATGTAACCCTTCTATTAATTACAATAAAATATATGAAAAAATGAAAAAATTACTCTCTGCTTAAATGATATAAATAGAAAGCATTATTTCTGGTGTTGACTCTGTAACCCCTCTGTATATCACCCTGACAGTAAAATAGAATTAAAGAAAAAAAAACTGCTTTTGTTATCTTTAAATAGTTGCATAAAGGGGTTCTGATTCCTCATGTCACTTTCTGAGTGCAATGTATCTTGACCAGTGTTAAGATCTACACATGGCCCTTGTGTGTCTAGTTCTTTGAGAACTCCAAAGTAAGACTAAAAGTGTCATTTTGGACAGATATAGTGGATGAAGTTTAATGATGGAGTTTTATACAGGAAGTATCATTGAAATCCTTTCCAACCTTGAGGGCTTGTGAATCTTTAGTCAGAAAAGGGCCTCTCAGGAGAAACGTGAGTTTAGGAATGGGAAGAGCTGTTGATTAATAAATCTCTTATGTCTACTCTTCCTCTCTCCAAGTTTTGCCAGAGACTTTCAGAGGAGGGGAGGTAGGGTGCTAGGAGAGACTGGATTAGCCTTTTCTGAATACAGATGTAATGATGCAAAATTGAGCTCCCCTCTGTGAATTCAAACAGGGTAGTAGCACATGGTTACCATGGCTACTGCTTTATTGCAAAAGTTCTTGGCTGCTATCGGAAAGGGTGCATGGCAGACTGTAGCCAACTTGTTCCCTTGGAAGGCTAATAATGTGTGGAAAGCACCCTAACCTCCGCAGTGCTGGCCAGCAGAGGGCTCTATGGCCTACTGTTGGAGGCTCCAGAGACAGCCTGAAGGGCTTCACGAAGAGGTCAAAGCTACTGTTGCTCCTGCAGATGCTGCCACCTGGTGTTCTGTAACGTGCATGACACAATTGCTATTCAAGAGAACACTACCATTCAAAGAGAAAGCTCTCCCAAGACATCAGGGAGCTATTCAACCATGCCTCAGTAGGCCCAATCAGATCCAGAATTAGCCATCCATTGTGGATTAGAGGCTAGTCTCTTCCACATGCTCTTCTCTTGTTCTCATCTGTGTTGTCTCATTTTATTCCTTTCTCTACCCTTCATCCTTCTCCTTCCTTAACTTTCTTCTTTCCTCAGCTCTCTTCTCTTTCCCCACTAGCTTACTATCTGTTGGGTGTTCCATGGTTCTACTTCCCTGTTGCTCTCCTTCTCTCCCTCTTTTCCTCTCCCTCTTTTCCTCTCCCACCAAGCACTCTTTATTTGATCTTTTGCTCTTTTCCCATTTAAAAATTATCCTGCTTGGGGCCAGGAGTGTGGCCGACTGGTAGAATGCTCGCCTAGCATGCACAAAGCTCTGGGTTTGATTTCTTAGTACCACATACACAGAAAAAGCCAAAAATGGTGCTGTGGCTTAAGGATAGAGTGATAACTTCAAGAAAGCTCAAGGACAGTGACCAGGTACTAAATTGAAGCCCTAGGACTGGCAAAAAGAAAAAATATATATCCTGCTTTATCTTCTTTCATATCGTTGATCGTTTATTACTTTTTATTACTGTTTGAACTTCTAACTTGGTCTATCTGCTGTTATCTAGAGGTTACAAATTGGTGACTGGTAAGTAAAATTTGGCTGACAGTTGGGTTTTATTTGGCTCACCACATGGTTTTTCATAATAAATTGTTTTCTAGAATTAAATCATCAAGATATTTCCTGTTTAAAACATCTAGCTTTCACACTTTCCTTGAAGATTGCAGTCTCTTGTAACCCTAACTCCTATTTCCTTCAGGTTATAATCATGCAGAGATCCGCTGGATTTTGAGAAGTCAGTCCCTCTTCGATGAGGCAGGTTCTCTGCAGTGTGCTGCCAGCCTGCCAAGTCTCCTTCCCTGACTGTATAAGTTACTTCTTGCCCCTCCCAATACATTTTAAAGGTCTTCGCTACCTTCAGTTTGTACTTTGTGTTGTTTAGAGGCAGTAAAGCCACGGGCTAATCTGCTAGTTTCTGAAGTCACTTAGAACTTGTGTCCAATTTCATTTTGCAAGCTGCATAGTCATAGGTAAATCTCTCAGCTAATTTCAAGCTCATCTATGAAATATGGGTTTGTTAACATGGAATAATTGGGAGAATGAAATAAGGTAATACTTGTAGTGTGCTTGGTGTAGTATCTGCACAGAATTGACCCTCTTTCTGCTCTTCTTGACATCTTCTGCGCTGCTTTCAAGATATCTTCTTTCCTCCCACCATCTTTCCCTCACCTCTTGCATTTCTGTCCATGTTTATGAGTCGAGGCTGCAATATTCTCCTTTTCTGCTCTTATTTCTTTTCTCTGTGTCAATCTTCAAAGTTTATTTTAATATTCACGTTTCCATTAGTGCTTCTTTCTTTGCTTCCTTCTCCTTACTTTCCTTCCTTGCTCCCTTCCTCCTCATATACATTCGCTCAGTTCTTTGAAGGATTATTTTGTTTTGGTGTCAGTACTAGGGCTTGAACTCAGGGTTTCACTCTCTCACTCTGCATTTTAAAAATGTATCATTACAACTCCACCTCCACTTTTAGATTTTTACTGCAGATGAGAATACCATGGGCTATTCTGCCCGATTTGTTTATGAAGTATGACCCTCAGAACTTTCTCTCCTAAGTAGCTAGGATTATAAGCAAGGATCACATGTGCCTAGCTCCACTTATGTTTGAAAACCTGGAGTCTTAGAATTATTACATAAAAGAATATGTAGGAAATGGTACTGTAGCTCAAGGGGTAGTGCGGTAGCTCAGGGACATTGCCTAGGCCCAGAGTTCAAGCCTCACGACCGACAAAAAAAAAGAATATGTAAAGGTAAGCTCTTTTTCATCAGCAGATCTTAAAATGTTTGCAATATATCTAAAGGTTGTCTCTTAGCAGAAGTCTAGATTTTTCAAGCTGATACCACAATCTGAAGATTCCCTCCTGTCTAAAACAGTCAAATCCTCAGGAGTTTTTTAAATTGTGAAAGGCTATTGAAATTGCCTTTTATTATGAAACATGAATGATATATAAAAGGCATATACATATCAACTACTAAGTCTAACAAAATTAAATATTTAGCAATGAAGTTAGATTCACCAGAGTGCCTTTTTCTTACCCTCCGCTTTTCCTCCGGAGGTTACCTCTATCATAAATGGTGTTATTATCATTTCATAGGATTCTTTATTGTTTCTGTAGGTAGGTAGCAGCAGGAGCCCTTTCAAAGTCTTTGCCAACTTCCTAGCAGAAGCTTCTCACTGTTCTGTTAGAAATCACAGAAAAAAAAAAAAGAGGTTCTGATATTTTTTTTCACACACAACTTTTAGCTTCCTGGTAGGCTGCTAACAGTTATAGTGTAGTAGTTGAGAACATAGACTTTCTAATCACACTGACTGGGACTGAATCCTGAGAGTGCAGTGCTTGGCTATGTAATTTGCAAGCTGTTTAGTGCCTGCCATACAATAAGAATTCCATAAATGGGAATCTTTTCTTATCTTTCCTTTTCTTTCAGACAGTGTCATCTTATGTAGTTCACTCTGATCTTTCTTTTTTTGTGGGTCATAGGACTTGAAATCAGGGCCTGGACACTGTCCCTGCGCTCTTCAGCTCAAGGCTACAACCCTACCCTTGAGCCAAGCCCCACTTCCTGTTTCCTAGAGGTTAATTGGAGATAAAAGTGTCAGGTCCTTTAGTGCCTGGGCTTTCTTTGAACACTGATCCTCAGATCTCAGCCTCCTGAGTAGCTAAGATTACAGGCATGAGCCACTATGCCCAGCTTCTGATCTTGAGCTCACAATCTTCTTTCCTTGGCCTTCTTAGTGCTGGAATTACAAATGTAGGTTTGTGCCACTATGCATGGCAAAGAGAATGTTTGATAGTATAAATGTAGGGTTCTTGTTAGATAATGAATATGGGCACTTTCTAATTTTGGCAATAATAAACAAAGGCTTCAGGTATACATAAAGATTGGTTTGGGGGGGTGAGAAGAGAAATTTTATAGATCAGGGTAAAACTGACCCAGAGTAAGAGAACATGGGGGCCTGTCCCATTAATGCACCTCCTGTCTGGCAAATATCATGTAACCCTTCTATTAATTACAATAAAAATATGAAAAAAATGAATAAAAGAGGGAAGGGAGGGAGGCATGGAGGAAAAGGAGAAGAAAAGTAAGGGGAAAGAGAAAAGGAGAAAAAAAAGAAAATTAGAAGATAGAGTCATCCTAGTTTATTACTGTTGACTTTAAGGCTTAATTGTGGGATAATATGACTGTCGTGGTATCACTGAGATATGTGAAAAAGTTGATGTGGGGAGGCTGTTCAGTTGAAGAGAGATACTTTTTGACACATTAGGGGAAAGTAACCATGAGTTATATAAGTCTAAAATGTTTCTAAGAAACCCTGTCAGTATGAAAGCAATCACTTTATCTGCTAACTGAGCAAATAAAAAAAGGACATTGGTTCTTCAGTTTTAGGTCTTATCAATTGATCTTCACGGGATGCAGGAATCTGAATTTCAGGAGTATTGGAAGTGACTCTACTAGTGTTAGTCTTAGTACAGGGCACTTTTGGGAAATATTTTGTCCATGCTGTGCAGAAAATGATAGAGTTATGGGAAAAAGATTCAGGCCTGATCTTCACCAGTGTTTATGAACATTCAGAATGTTATACAACATAGAAGTCTTACCCAATCAGGATTTCAATTGATAAATGAGTCCAGCCCCTTCCTTCCACTGAGCCCTGACTGGTAAATGAATCACATCTTCCCTTGCATCATTATATCATATTTTCTCATACGTGGGTGCTGGCATCTGGCTCGGGGTATGTTGAGAAGAATCAGTACTGTAACACAGGGAGTAGAGTGTATGGAGTTGGAGAAGGATGTGTGGAGGCTCTGAGTTTTGTATTAAGGTTTCACAGTACAACTTGAGTTGACCTTGCTATTCTGAGAGACATCAGTGTCACACATGGGACAAGAGACTAGTGCTCTAACAACTCATTTATTAACATAAGTTGTAAGTACTACATGAAAGGAAGTTTCACAGTCATTTTGCTTATCAATATGGTCACATGATCTAGATAATTCAGGCTATTCCCTAATGATTAGAATTATTGTCTCCCCATCTCACTTCAGGGTATTATATGAATTGTTCTGGTTACTGCTTGAGAACCTTCTCTTACAAACGATCAAGAGTGAAGTGAGGCCATCCAGATAAAATAAACTATGTCTAAAGAGTCTTAGAACTGAAGTTTGCTGTGAGATTATAAAATCAATTAAAAAACATTTTGCTTTAGAGATCCACGGAATGGAGGAGGACAGCTGGAAGCTGTTTAAAATTCTACAGGGACCAATAAAAACTCCTCTTCTTTGTAATTCACAAACAAGGCTTTACTCAATAAAACCAATAGCATACAAACACAAATGAATTGTGTTTGCTTGTGTCACTCTTTTGTGGAAGTCACTACTGTAGGGAGCTGTAAATGGAAATATGTGAACCTTACTTCAAAAATGGATGGGCTAAATTCATCTCTAATAGCATTAGCATCTTTGTCCTAAGTAAGGAGAATTCATCTTTATACTTTAAGTTCCAAGTCCATAATTGGTAGGGTTATGGAAGATGGAACTTCAGAAAAGAATCTTGTATCCTATGAAGAACAAATACAAAATTACTAGGGATTGAGACCTTTAGAAAACTGGTTTGGGTTGGTGAACAAAAGTCAGCATCTTTTTCCCTCTCATTTGTTAGAGCCTTTTAACTCTACTGAGATCATGATTCAGAATTGTACATAATACAAACTTCCAATTTCCTTAAAGAGAACCCATTTCAACTCTGTTAGTTTTCAGATGGGAATCAGAGCCAAGAATGACTGGCCTAGGGTTCTAAGCCACTTATGTGCATACATGAAGGCAGAAAATTACTGGTGTACTTGCATGCACTATAAGGTTATGGTCACACACCCCCATATATCATAAGACAATAATCACCATAAGATGAAAAAAAGCTTTGAATACGCTGAGCCTACTGAATATCCACACTGAGCAATCTTGTCCCTGCTGAGTCACAGTTGCTATTGAGTGTCGACAGAAGCATGGTTCACTTCATGCAAGGAGAATATTAGTTCCCATATTGTTAGACTTAAAAAATATAAAATTCATGTTTGAGGTGTGATTTCTACTGAATATATGTCCTTCACACCCTCATTAAGCAGAAAAAAAATCATTACTCACTCAGATCACCATAAATGCAACACAGTGTCTAATTGAATAGTTATTTGGTGGTCCAGAGAAAAATGCTATGGTATTCAGAATTGACTAGATCAGTGGTTCTCAGCACTGGCTGCAGACTTGGTATTCAAATCATTTCATAACAGGTACAGTACTGGGCACTGATTAATTAGAATGGAATCTGGCTAACTGCTGAAGCAGCTTCCTGGAGGACTCCTGCTAGGCCAACTATTAACCCTTTAGTTACTGACTGGCCAAGCTCTGGGGGTTTTAAGGGGAGACATAGATATCTAGGGCACTTGTATTGGAGGGTATTTATCAACTTCACCAAACTACTTCTCCATCCTTTATACTTCCAGTATAGCTATTCCAGTGTGTCCTGACCGAACTGCCTACTGGCTTGGCTTATTTAGAGAGTCTTAAATACTCACCAAAGTGTAGGTCATTTTAAGGAATAGTAAAGATAAAAATCAATTGAATGGATGTTTTGAGCATTATGGAGTGCTTAAGCTTAGCTCACAAATATTATTCAGAGACAGAGATAGAATAAGAATGACTGAACAAGACCATTGACCTTCACTAAAACTGTGGAAAAGATTCTGGTTTCCTACACAAGGTTACCATGGCTTGTGGGGGAAGGACTTTATGACACTTCCTGAGTTCTACTGTCAGTATAAATTATCACTGCAGTACACGGAAGTAACTATATTTAATCTAAGTGTAAGGTCTAGGTATAAGATAAGAAACCCTGAGCTAGGTGCCAGAGGCTCACATATATAATCCTTGGTACTCAGGATGCTGAGATCTGAGGACTGAGTTTCAAAGACAGCCTAGGAAGAAAAATCCCTATGAGACTCTTATTTCCAATTAGTCTCTCAAAACCACAAATAGAGTTGTGGCTCAAAATGGTAGAGTACTCGCCTTAAGCAAAAAGGAGCTCAGGACAGCGCCCAGGCTTTGAGTTCAAGTCCCACAACTGAAAAAAAAAGGATAAGAAACCCAGCACAAGGCCAAGTTCAATTTCTTCTTTGTAATCTGTGTCCACAGGAGCAAGTGAAGGATTCTGGAGTCTGAGATGGAAAGTTCCATCATATGGGTTGAGTCTCTTGCAGAAGTCCAGCAGAGGGACTGATTCCATCCTTTATCAGAACACAGTCTGAAATGGAATTTGGATGAGAGTGTACAGGTGTGCCTGTAACATAAAAGGTGTGAAGAAACAAGCAATAACACGGAGAACAACATAGGATGTGATATTCATGGATAACCGTGGAGAAAGCAGACATAGAAAAACCTAAAGATGCCAGGCTCAGTGGCTCACACCTGTAATACTAGCTACTCAGGAGGCTGAAATATAAGGATGCTGGTTCAAAGCCAGCCCTTGCACTGAAGAAAGTAAGACTCTTATCTCCAATTAAGAAAACTGGAAGTGGTGCTGCGACTCAAGGGGTAGGGTGGTAGCCTTGAGTTGAAGAGCTCAGGGACAGTGCCCCGGCCCAGAGTTCAAGCTCCATGACCACCCCCCACAAAACCTAAAGAATATTTCTGCAGGAATGGCAACATTATATATTGTTCTCTCCTTTTTCATCAGTGTTTTTAAAAAAGAGAAAGTTGAAGGGATTTCACGATGATCATCAGTATACTCAGCACCTGGATTTTGCAGTTTCCAGTTCATCCTAATTTGGATTATTATATGCTTCATTTCTCTATCCCTCTGCTCATCCTTTTCTCCCCCCCCCCTCTCTCTCTCTCTCTCTCTCTCTCTCTCTCTCTCTCTCCCTCTTTCTTCCTTCCTTCCTTCCTTCTTCCTTCCTTCCTTCCTTCCTTCCTTCCTTCCTTCCTTCCTTCCTTCCTTCCTTCTTTCCTTCCTTTCTTTTCTTGTTTTTGGTGCTGGTTTGGTGCTGATCTGGGCACTGTCTCTGAGCTCATTTGCTCAAAGCTAGCATGCTACCACATAAGCCACAGCTCCCCTTCCAGCTTTTTAATATTTTTGGTGGTTAATTGGAGATAAGATTCTCATGGGCTTTCCTGCCCAGGGCTGGCTTTGAACAGATCCTCAGATCTCAGCCTGCTGACCAGTACCTGGCCAATCAATTGATCTTTTTCCTTTTTTTGTTCTGTTTTCTAGGGCTTGAACCCAGGGTCTGGGCACTGTCGCTGAGCTCATTTGCTCAAAGCTAGCGTACTACCACTTGATATCTTTTTAACTAAATGGACAACCAAAGGCTTCTCTTTAAAGATTTCAGCATTACTAAGAGTTCATAATTTGTTACTGGCACATTTCTCTTTTGAAATTGTTTACATAAAATGAAATATATTAATCTTAATTGAATCACCAGAAAGTTGTAACAAATGAATAGTACATTGTATGTAACCCAAACCCTTTACAAGACATAGGACATTACCTACAGTTCAAGAAATTCTTTGTGTCCTTTTCCAGTGAATCCGAGGCATTACCTCCTGTTTCAGGCAGTCACTATTTTCTTTTTCACCACAGATTAATGTAGCCTGGTCTAGAACTTTACATAAATGAAACCATACAGTGTTTAGTGGGCTTGAAGTTAGAGCCTATGCTTCCTGGGCAATGCATGGGATTGCAGTGGTTTATTTATCCTGATGTGCTGTCTTTTGGATAAATGCCCAAGTGCTATCACTGGATCATAGGGTAACCCTATGTTTAATGTTTTATGAGAAATCTTCCTAATGAACTCTATAGTGGTTAAAGATTTTTAAAAAGAACTCTTATTGAAAAAAAATGAAAAGCTCCCACATTACAAGCTAAATGTTATTTTTATTCACTTGACAATGCCTTCTACTAAATCTAATTGATTAGTCAACATTGAATATGATTAGTGATATTGTTACATGAGTAATATTCTATTATGTATTTTCTGTTTGTAATTTTTATTCATTCCTTCCTGAGTTATTTTTGATCATTTCCTTCTTTTGCTAAATTAAAAAGCTATTTTTAGTTCTGTATCTTTGCATTATAATTTTATGGGCTACTCTAGAGACTTAGACATTCTTAACTTTTTGCCAGCTACTAAGGAATTAGTCAAAAGACTAAATAAAATTCACTGGATTTAAAGTATGAGCTTTTTCTAGTATTTATATGTCATTTTATTTCCATCTATGTACTATATCAGGATACATTTTAAAGCTCAAATGTTAATGTTATAGACTGCTTTTAAAACAGTTGTATGTGTTTTAAGAAAATTAAGATGAAATGATCTTAATATTTGCTAGGCATTTCCCATTTCTTCTTTTCATTTGTGTTGGCAGTCCTGGAGATTGAAGTCCAGGCCTCACACTTACTCTGCAGGTGTTCTTCCAAGTGAGCTATAACTGCCATTCTTGTTTTGTCTTGGTGATTTTTGAAGTAAGATCTCATTTCATGTCCTGTCTAGTCTAGATTGCCATCCTTACACTTACATTTCTCTCTACCATGGAGAGATGACAGGTGTGCCTATTGTGCCCAGATATTTTGCTTTTTCCTTAGTTGGGGTAACAAGCACATGCTATCATGCCAAGCCATTGGTTGAGATGGATTCTCCAAACTTTAATGGTTGGTCTGACATCAAACCTTAGTCCTTGATCTACACCTCCACAGTAGCTATGATTACAGATTTGAACCACCATACCTGGCTGTCATTTACAATTCTGAGACTCTTTATTCCTTCCTGAGAATTTGGTTTTCATCTGGTATAATTTCCCTTCAGCCCAAATAAATCCTTTTTGTTATTTTTATAGTACAGATCTGTTGTTGATAATATTTCTTTGCTTAACTTCTAAGTAATACTATTTTTATTTCACTTTAATTCTTCATGGAAACTTTCATTCATAGAAAACTCTAGTTTAAGAGAGATTTTTCTCTAAAGATATTATTTCACTGTCTTCGGAAATCCATGTTTCTTTTAATTTTACCATCTGCATTTTTGTAGATTCTTCAAATAATCTTACAATTGACTGTTTTCAAGATTTTGTATGCATCTTTCATTTTTCCTTAGCTGGACTATGATTCTATGATTTGGCTATATATACTTCAAAATCTTACTTGGCATTCACTGAGATTTTTGAATCTGTAAATAAAAGATATTTCACCAAACTTATAGTATTTTCATACATCATGCTTTAAAATGTTTTCTTTATTTTAGTTTCTCCTTCTGAAACTCCGTACACACACACACACACACACACACACACACACACACACACACACACACACACACACACAATTTAAACCGCTGGTATTGTCCTACCAGTCCCTAAAACTACCTTATTCCACTTTTGTTTCAGAATGGATAATATGAATGGATTAGTCTTCAAATTCAGACTCTTTTTTTGTCCTCTTTTTTCAGTTAAGCATAGATGGAATTTATATTTCTGATGTTATCTTTTATTTTGCCAGTTGTGGGGCTTGAACTCAGGGACTGGGCACTATCCCCAAACTTTTTTGCTCAAGGCTAGTGCTCTACCATTTTGAACAACAGCTCTGCTTCCAGTGTTTTAGTGGTTCATTGGAGATAAGAGTCTCACAGCCTTTCCTGCCTAGGCTGACTTTGAACCACAATCCTTTGATTTCAACCTACTGGGTCATTAGGATTGCAGATATGAGCTACCCACACCCAGCTTGATGTGATCTTTTGAATGTTTTATTGTGTGTGTGTGTGTGTGTGTGTGTGTGTGTGTGTGTGTGTGTGTGTGTGTGTGCTTGGTGGACTGGGAATAAAATCCAGGACATCACATTCTTCCTTGGCTTTTTCACTCAAGACTGGTTGGTGCTCTACCACTTGATACACTACTGCACATTTGAAATCTAGAGATCAGAGACTGAGAAGAATTTATATAGAGAATTTGTTCATTAACTGGGCACTGCCAGTTCATGCCCTAATCCTTGATACTTGTTAGGTTGAAATCAGTAGGACCATGGCTCAAGCATACATATGAGACTCCTGCGGTGTTACACACTAGTCATATGTATAGTGATACATATGTCCATCCAGCTACAAACAAAAAGGTAAGTAGATGGATCATGATCCAGAAACACACCTGGGCAAAATCACCACTGCAAACAAAAGGATTGAAGCCCTGGCTCAGTATCAGAGCTCCTGCCTAATAAGCATGAAACCTTGAGTACAAACCCCAGTGCTGTTTTGGTTTGTTGTTGTTGTTGTTGTTGTTGTTGTTGTTGTTTTAAAGAAGTTGTCCTTGCAGGAGACAGAGCAGCCAAAATTATCAAAAAGAAATTAAATGGGGCCAGGAGTTTGGCCTAGGGATAGAGTGCTTTCCTAGCATGCCCAAAGACTGGACACAGGAAGAAATGCTCAACATCTCTAGCCATACAAGAAATGCAAATCAAAACAATGTTGAGATTCCACCTCTCTCCAGTTAGAATGACCATTATCAAGAATTCTAATAACAACAGATGCTGGAGGGGTTGTGGCCAAAAGGGATCGATACTACACTGTTGGTGAGAGTGTAAGCTCGTTCAATCACTATGGAAAGCAGTATGGCAATTCCTCAAAAGACTAAACATAGAGCTCCCCTATAACCCAACAATCCCATTCTTTGGCATTTACCCAAATGTCCAGAAACAAGGGCATACTAAAGCTACAATCACAATGATGTTCATTGCAGCATCATAGCTAAGATATGGAACCAATCCAGATGCCCCTCAGTAGATGAATGGATCAAGAATATGTGGTTCTTGCACACAATGAAATTCTATGCTGCCATCAGAAAGGATGACATCACTCCATTCGTAAGGAAAAGGAAAGACTTGGAAAAATCATAATAAGTGAAGTTAGCCAGACCCAAAGGAGCATAGGCTCCATGGCATCCCTCATTTGTAATAATTAGTACATATCTAGGATTCTCCTAGCAGAAGATCACAATACCTCCAAACCTATGTACTTATGGTCATACACAACAAGACTAAGTGAAATGAGCTCTAGGTTATGGAAACAAGAAGTTTATTTTTGTGATTGTTCTTTTTAATGTACTATGTGAAGTTATTTCTTTTCTACTTATGGATAATCTCATGTGGTTACTGTATCTGACTTTGTTACCTGGTATACTATATATACACTTATTTGTTTATTTGAAATAGGGAAGGAAAGGGAAGGGGGGAAACAAGATGATTGGGAGAGGGTGAGGGGAAGGGAGTGGGGGACAACATGAAAAGGGGTATCAAGGTTCAGAAAGGAATGTATCAATTACCCAACGAATGGAACTGTAGCCCCTCTCTACATTATCAAGACAATAAAATACATTAAAAAAAGAATTTGTGTCTCTTCTTTACTGCTTTCCTTTCTGAGAATCTCCATTCCCTTTCCAATATCTGCAATTGGCCCAAACTCTATCCTTTTGTTACTCAATCATACAAATTGCCAGTTTTCCATCAGAGAATTAGCTGCTTTCGTGGCCCGCCCTCAGGCAAGAAGCTGTAATGAAAGGAAACATACTCTTTGTTATCTTCTTTGGCCAGCTGTTAATGCTTTCTTTCAATTGTTTTCCATACCCTTGAGTATGTAGTTTTTCTAATTTTGCCCAGAATTTATATATTTTATTCCATCTTCAAAAGGACTGATTCAATAGAAACTAGTTGGCCATTACCAGAAGTAGAACACATTTCTTCAAAAAATATTTTTCATTTCGAAAATATATAGCTATGTATTTTTTTTATCTTTTTCTGTAACCACATTATTGGAGGTACAAATGGTATAACATAAAATCCACACTTAAATTGTGAAGAAATTATTTTTTGTATATTTATAAGGTTATATACTCATCAGTGCTATCTAATTTTAGAACATCTTGGTCAATCCTATAACATATCATTAGCAGTCACTTCCCCACCTACCACTTCTCCCCATCCTTAGGCCAATCTATTTAGTGTGGAATTTTCTATTCTACATATTTCATAGAAGTGAATTATGCAATATGTGACCTCTTATGTTTGACTTGATTCTCAATAATGTTTCTAGGACTTATGTAGCATGTATCAGCATTCAGTACTTTGGGGATTTATTTTCTTATAACTTATTCATTTTTAAATATTGAACAAGATGTTTTGTACTTAAAATGGATTTGTAGAATGGCAACTCCTTTGTAAAATTACATAAAGATAATAAAAATAAAATTGAAGAAATTTATTATTGTAACATTTCCAGAACTCATAGACAGAAGGAAAATTTCTCTTAGTTCATACTGACTCATTCCTGTACCACAGAATAAGCATTGATAGTGTGTTATTTTCCTCAGATCATTCTATATGAAATAAAAATATATTCATATATACTAATATAAAATCTTGAGGACTTAGGACATATTAAGCCATCAATAAATGCTGGAAATCCAACAATCCTTTTGTTCCTTAATAATATCCTGATTTTATTTCTGGGAATTTTATTATGTTTGATAGCATTGTGCATCAAGTTTGTCTTTCCCATTATCTCACATGTTGACTGTAAACATGATGATTCCACATTTTCTCTTTTATGATTAAGAACTTGATAAATACCCTAGTATATGCTTTTTCACATAATATAGAAAGCTGTCCTTTAGGAATAAATATCCAGAAGTAAAATTGAGGTTGAATACATACATATATACAAATATACATACATACACTGTATCTATCTATATCTATTTTGTATGCAGTACATAATAATGCAAATAATTAAAATGATAATCAGACATCAATACTGCCATTCTTTTTGTTTGTTTGTTTGTTTTGTATTTTATTTATTTATTTTTATTGTCAGGGTAATGTATAGAGGGGTTACAGTTACATTTTCCAGGTAGTAGCTGCACTACTTCTCACACATTGATACCCCTTCTCATGTTTTTGTCCCCATTTCCATTCCCCTACACCCTTCCAATCATCTTGTTTTCCCCCCTTCTTTTCCTATTTCAAATAAACAAATAAACATTACATACAATATACCAGGTAGCAAAGTCAGATATAGTAACAATATGAGATTAACCATAAGGGCAAAAAAAGAGAAGAGAAATAATATAGTACATAAAGAACAACAATGACACAAAATACAGTTCTTGTTTCCATATCCTAGCATTCCTTTCATTTAGTCTCATCCAATATGACCTTATGTACCTATGTTTTGAGGTATTGTAATCCTCTGTTAGGAGAGTCCTAGGTGTGTACTAATTACTATAAATGAGGGAAACCATTGAGCCTATGTTCCTTTGGGTCTAGTTTACTTCTCTCCTTTTCCTTACAAATGGGGTGTTGTCATTCTTTCTGATGGCAACAAAGAATTCCATTGTGTATAAGTACCACATCTTCTTGATCCAATCATCTACTGAGGGGCATCTGGGTTAGTTCCATGTCTTCACTATGGTAAATAATGCTGCAATGAACATCATTGTGCTAGTGGATTTAGTATGCCCTTGTTTATGGATGGTTGGATAAATGCCAAGTAGTGGAATTGCTGGGTCATAGGGGAGCTCTATGTTTAGCCTTTTGAGGAACTGCCAAACTGCTTTCCATAGTGGTTGAATGAGTTTACCCTCCCACCAACAGTGTAGTAGTGATCCCTCCTGGCTACATCCACACCAGCATCTGTTGTTATTAGATTTCTTGATAATGGCCATTCTAACTGGAATGAGGTGGAATCCTAAAGTTGTTTTGATTTGCATTTCTTATATGGCCAGACATGTTGAGCAATTCTTTATGTGTCTATAGGCACCAGGATTAATTCCAAATGGATCAAAGACCTTGTGGTAAAAACAGATACACTGAAAACTTTACAAGAAGGAATAGGAGATATATTAGGTCTCCTTGGCACAGGTTGAAACTTTCTTAATAGAGCCAGAAACACAACAAATAAAAGACAGTTTAGGCAAATGGGACGATATTAAACTGCAGAGCTTCTGTATGGCAAAGGACATAGCTAGCAAGTTAAATAGAAAGCCCACAGAATGGGAAAAGATCTTCACTAGCCACACAACAGACAAAGGCCTCATATCTAAAATATATCTGAAGGTTAAAAATTGAATCTCTCCAAAACAAATTATCAAACAAATAAACATCCCATTAAAAGGTGGTCTAAAGACTTAAAGAGAGACTTCTCTGAAAAGAAAATAAAAATGGCCAATACTGCCATTTTTGGAAACTCTGAAAATTTCCTGCATTTATTCTTTTTTAAGAATTTATTAACATTGATTTTTACATCATATTTTAAATGACAAGTTTAACATACAAGTGTTCAAGGAGGGAATCTCTACAATCATTGGGACTTAGTATTTAGAACTTAATCACAATTAGGCTAAGGGTTTGTATGTCATAGAAACATATTAATTTATGAAATAAAACATTATGTCTATAGAGCCATAGGTATTTATGTCCATATAGTTATGTTTATATTTCCATTACCATGCCCATAGCTTTGGGTATGCAGTTATTGAGTCCTTGCTCTTGTACTCTTTGCATTTAATAGCCACATATTAAGGATATCATGTGCCTTTTGATTCTTAGGTCTTGACTTGTCTCACTCAACATGATTCGCTCTAGATTCATCCACTTCCCTGTGAATGCCATTAGTTTATCTTGTCTGTTGGCTATGTAGAATTCCATTGTGTATATATACCACATTTTCTGTATCCATTCATCTGCAGTAGGGCATCTGGATTGTTTCCATCGCCTGGTTATTGTGAGTAGTGCAGAGATGAACATAGCTGAGCAGGTGTCCTTATAATATCTTGGGTCATGATGTTCAGGATAGATGCCCAGAAGTGGTATGGAGGAATTGTAGGGAAGGTCTATTTTCAGTTCTTAAAGAAATCTCCACACTGCTTTCCAGAGTGGCTGAACTAGTCTGCATTCCCACCAGCAGTGTAGTAGGGTTCCTTTTTCTCTACAACCCCACCAGCAACTGTCATTGTCTGAGTTCAAAATCTTGGCCATTCTTGTTGGGTAAGGTGATATCTTAGGGTTGTTTTTATTGCATTTCCTTTATGACCATAGATGATGAACTTTTTCTCATATGCTTTTCTGCCATTTTAATCTCTTCTTCTGATAAGTCTCTCTTTAGTTCCCTTGCCCATTTAGTGAATGGTTTATTGGGTTTGGGGGGGATTAGTTTCTTGAGTTCCCTGTAGATACTGGATATTAAGCATTTGTCAGATGTATTGTTGGTGAATATCTTTTCTCAGTTGGTTGGCTGTCTCTCTACTTTTGCGACTATGTTTTTATCTGTACAGAAACTTTTTATTTTTAGGTAGTCCCATTTATCGAGTCTCTCTCCAATCTGTTGTGACTCTGGGATTCGGTTCAGGAATCTTTTGCCTGTGCCTATGAGTTCCAGTGTCCCTCCTACTTTATCATGTAGAAGTTTCACAGTTTCCAGTCTGACATTGAGGTCTTTGATCCACTTTGAGTTAATGCTTGTGCATGGCGAAAGGCTATGGTCAATTTTTAGTTTTCTGCATGAGGCTGCCCAGTTTTGCCAGCACCAATAATTGAATAGACTGTTTGTTCCACTGTATATCTTTGGCTTCTTTGTCAAATACAAGTTGCCTATAGATATGTGGTTCTATTTCTGGGTCTTCTATTCTGTTCCACTGATCTTCTGGTCTGTTTTTGTGCCAATACCAAGAGGTTTTTGTTGTTATGGCTCTATAGTAGAGTTTGAAGTCTGGTATTGCAATACCACCAGCATTGCTCTTTTTGCCTAGAATTGTTTTGGCTATTCTAGGTCTTTTCTTGTTCCATATGAATCTTTGGATTATATCTTCTATTTCAGTAAAGAATGTCTTTGGGATTTTGATGTGGATTGCATTGAATTTGTATATCAATTTTAATACTGCCATTTTTAACAACAATAATTCTCAAGAGATTTATACAAGGTAAAAAAATTAAAAATTCTCTGTCATTCTGAGTACGAGTAGGAAATCATCTGTTATAACTCATAGGGTTTGGTACTTCAACAAATTCACAATAACTAATCCAGAAGTAATAAGAACTTTCAAGTGCAAATGGTAGTCTTGAAAGAACATTTTATATAGAAAAGCGCTTTCTTGGAAAGTTGGTCTAAGAAGTTTCTTTGGACCTGCAAGCTATCATGGATATATTCTTGTCAAGTTTATCACACTAGCACCAGAAAGCAAACTCAACCACACAAGAACATTTTTAAGTGTTTTTCCCACAAACTCTGCCAATATTCCAGTGGCTAAACTAAGCCTTTGGCCAAGACCAACATCAATAGGACAATATACACTAATAATATACTCAGTCTCTAGTAGGAAAAAATGATAAAGTCACATGGAAAACAACATAGATAAATGGATATTCAAAGACAAAATTTAAAGATACCTTTCATATTTTTTGTTGCCAGTCCTGGGCTTGAGCTCAGGGCCTGAGCACTGTCCTTGGACTTTCTCAAGGCCAAAGCTCTACCACTTGAGCCTCAGCACCACTTCCGGCTTTTTTGTATGTATGTGGTACCAAGGAATCGAACCCGGGTCTTTGTGCATGCTAGGCAAGCACTTTAACCACTAGGCCAAACTCCCAGCCCGATACCTTTCATATTTTTATTTTCTCTCTTCGTCTGTTGGAATAAAAATTCACAAAATGTGTTTTTCTATTGATATAATTCCAATTGCCCGGAACAATCCTAGATCCTAATAGGTATTCAACAACTATTTTTTTAAAAAAATGTATCGTCAGGCTGTTGTATAGAGGGATTGCAGTCACATTCATTATGTAGTGAGTATATTATTTATTGAACAGATTCACCCTTTTCCATGTTTTCTCCCACTTTCCCTCCTCTCACCCCCTACCAAGTTGTAAAGTTCATTTCCAACATATTGTCTTGTGAATATCACTGTTACATTGGCTCATCCTTTGGCCTTTGTCTCATCATCTTGGAAACAAGAGATTTATCTTTGTGGTTGTTGTTTCTAATATGCTATGTGAAGTTTTTTTTTTTTTACTTTTTCACCCTTGTAGTTTATTCCCTGTTGTTACTCTATCTGATTTTGGTAAATATATATTAGTTTATTTGAATTAGGGAGGGGAAGGGGAACAACAAAATGATCAACAACTATTTCTTGAATCGATCTGTGAATAAAGTATCACCAGAATCAATTGTTCCTTTATATTTCCTTTCTTAGTACTTGGTTAAGATGCTCAGTGTGTGTGATTTCTTCAGGGACAATATAGGATTATCATTTGTCTGATAGTTCACCAAGATTCTCCTTAGCAAGAAAAGAGGGGGAAAGATTTCATGCCTCAATCACTTATTACATGAGAAATCCTGGGTTTGTGAGGGCAGGTCTTGATACATTGTCATATATGCAGCATTCTGCTTGCAATGGCAAGTGAAAAACAAAGGCTATGACAGGCAGCCTGCTGTGCACTTCTGACTCACAAGAATAACTGTAATTGTGATGTGGAATCAAAGGAATTAGAAATGCACACCAGATAGGGAAAGCTATCTGTGCTATCTCTCACCTCTGCCAAAGCCCGTATTGTCATACTGGCAAAGGTCTGGAACCATTTTCTCTAAGATGTTAATAATTGATAGTGGCATATTGTTTTATCTCCTTTGCAGCTAAATGGAGAATATCTCAATTTTAAGGATCTTAAAGATGGGAGAGATACTAAATGGGGGCAACCGTGACTTTCCTAATGCTCCTGAATCCACTAATAATCATCACTCACTCACACATACACACACACACACACACACACACACACACACCACACACACACACACACATTCTGCTTTAGTTGATCTAGATTTAATATTTTAGAAAAGATTAGCTCCTAAAGTAATTCCAACATTACACACGTTCAATAAGGTCAGCACAAACTTAAGACACTTGGTGGATGAGAATCTTAAGAAATTTCTGTCTACTGGATCTTCTCTAATCAACAATACACTGTTATCTCTCCCATCTTTAAACCAAAATACTCTACTTGACTCTCCATTTCCCTCTAGATATGGTTTTCTTTTTCTCTTTATAGAAAAACACCGTTTACTCACAACTGCTCATTTCTTTACGTCACATCTCATTTATCCTAATCTAATGAGATGTTTGTTGATTTCCATCACTTAAATATCATTCTTAGCTTGGCACTCATGGCTTGTGCCTGTAATCCTAGCCACTCAGGAAGCCAAAACATGAGGATCCAAGTTTGAAGTCAACCAGAGACAAGAAAATCTGTGAGAATGTTATCTCCAATTATCCACCACAAAGCCAGAAGTGAAGCTATGCATCAAGTGATACAGCACGAAGTGTGAGCACAAAAGCTGAAGGACAATGCCTAGGAAATGAGTTCAAGCCCCAGGATCAGCATACACATGCACACAAACAAAAACAAAGTGCAAAACTGTACTGGTCTCATTAAGATCACTAGCAACACCTACATTGTACAATCCAATGATTACTTCTCAGTTATCTTAACAGACCCACCAGCACATTTTTCTGTAACTAGTCAATCACTCTTACTTTTTTTACTCGATTTCTAGGGTTTTAATTTGTCCCTTAGTTCTATGATTATATATTTTTATTATCTCTTGCTGGTTTTATCTCATCTTATTGACTCCTAAGAGTAAAAATGTCCATGGAAGTTCAGAGCAGTGGCTCATTCCTAGCTACTCAGTAAGGTGAAATCTGAGGATCAAGGTTCAAAGCCAGCCTGGGCACAAAAGGACCTGAGACTCTTATCTCCAATTACCCTCTAGAAAACAGGAAGTGGGGCTTGGCTCAACTGTAGGGTGGAAGCCTTGATCTGAACAGCTCAGGGACAATGCCCAGGCCCAAAGTTCAAGTGCCATGATTGACAAAAGAAAGAAAAAAAAAGAAAAAAAGGGTAGTATGTGAAATAATGGATGTGTTAAAGAGCTACACCGAGAAATTAATTTTAAAATACATACTTGTATCAAGGCATCACATTATAGAGTTGGGTGCCAGTGGTTCCCACCTCCTAGTCTATCTATTTAGGAGAGTGAGATCTGAGGATCAAAACTTGAATTCAGCCCAACAGGAAAGTCCATGAGATTACTATCTAAAATTTCGTAACAAAAAAGACAGATGTGTAACTGTGGTAGAGCTCAAGTGTAGCTCAAGTACTACAGCACTAAATTTGAGCAAAAAAGCCCAGGAACAGCACCAAGGACCTGAGTTTAGCCTCAGGGCTGGCAAATAAAACCCACCATCATTTTGTGCCACTTAAATATATAAAATTTTTATTTCCCAGTTATACCTCAGTAGCTGGGGAAAGAGAAAAATATTCTTTTTACTAAAGTTCACATTCTTAGTTTCATTCATAGTGTCTAGTTGTTTTATATTCTGTGTACTTTGAAAGCAAATTGATTGTTACATATTGAGGCTCAGATGTTTTCTTTGTCTTTTATTCCATATATTTTTTATTGTAATTAATAGAAGGGTTACATTATATTCACCAGATAGAAGGTGCATTACTTCACAAACATTGATACCCTTTGTCAATTCTTGGTCCCCATTTCCCTCCCCCTACCCCGCCCTTCATCTTGTTTTCCCCCCTTCCCTATCCGATTTCAAATAACCAAATACTCATATATACAATATATCAGATAACAAGGTGAAATACTGTGACAATATGGGATAACCAAGGGAGAGCAAAAGAGATGAGAGCTAACATAGTACATTAAGGGCAACAACCTCTCATTATATGGCTTTTGTTTCTATATCCTGGAGGTCCTTTCATTTAGAGTCATACTATATGCCTTATTTATCTAGAATTTATTCTATTGAAAACCTCTGCAAGGAGAGCCCAAGTTTTCTACTGATTATGACAAATGAGGGAAACCATTGAGCCTAAGTTCCTTTGAGTCTGGCTTACTTCACTTAATATGATTTTTTCTAAGTCTTTCCATTTCCTTACAAATGGGGCAATGTCATTATTGCTGACATCAGCGTAGAATTCCATTGTGTATAAATACCACATCTTGTTGATCCACTCATCAACTGAGGGGCACCTGGATTGGTTCCATATCTTTGCTATGGTAAATAGTGCTGCAATGAACATCGTTGTGCTAGTGGATATAATATGTCCTTGTTTCTGGACGAGTGGGTAAATGCCAAGTAGTGGAATTGCTGGGTCATAGGGGAGTTCTATGTTTAGTCTTTTGAGGAACTGCCACACTGCTTTCCATAGTGGTTGAACTAGTTTGCACTCCCACCAACAGTGTAGTACTGTTTCATTCTGGCCACATCCCCTCCAGCATCTGTTGTTATTAGATTTCTTGATCCTGGCCATTCTAACTGGAGTGAGGTGGAATCTTAGAGTTGTTTTGATTCACATTTCTTTTATGGCCAGAGATGTCGAGCATTTCTTCATGTGTCTGTAGGCCATTCTTATTTCTTCTTCAGAGAAGACTCTCTTTAAGTCTTTGGCCCATCTTTTAATGGGATGGTTGTTTCTCTGGAGATTAGTTTTGGAGTGATTCAATTTTTTTGAGCTGTTGATATATTTCAGATATGAGGCCTTTGTCTATTGTATGGTTAGTGAAGATCTTCTCCCATGCTGTAGGCTTTCTAGTTAAATTGCTAGCTATGTCCTTTGCCATAGAGAAGCTCTGCAGTTTAATGCTGTCTTACTTATCCAGACTTCCTCTGATTTTTTGTTTCTTGGTCCTTATTAACAAAGTTTCAATTTGTGCCAAGGAAACCTCTTGCATCTCCTATTGGTTCCTGTAAATTTTCAGTGTACTTGCTTTCCTCAAGATCTTTGATCCATTTGAGGTTAATCCTGTTTCAGGGTGACAAAGAAGTTATCCAACCTTACTTTTCTGCAGGTGCTTAACCAGTTCTGCCAGCACCACTTTTGAAGAGGCTGTCTTTCTTCCATTCTATTTTTTTTGGGTCCCTCATCAAAGATTAAGTGGCCATAGGTCTATGGGTTAATATCTGGGTCCTCAGTTCTTTTTTTTCTTTCTTTTTTTCTTTTTTTTGCCAGTCCTGGGTTTGAGCTCAGGGCCTGAGCACTGTCCTTGGACTTTCTCAAGGCTAGAGATTTACCACTTGAGCCTCAGCACCACTTCCGGCTTTTTTTTATGTATGTGGTACCGAGGAATCGAACCCGGGTCTTCATGCATGCTAGGCAAGCACTTTAACCAGTAGGCCAAACTCCCGGCCCCATGGGTCCTCAGTTCTATTCCATTGGACTTCAGGCCTGTTCTTGTGCCAGTACCAAGCTGTTTTTCTCACTATAGCCCTGTAATAGACTCTAAAGTTTGGTATTGAAATTCCTCCTGCACTGTTCTTCCTGCTAAGAAGTGCTTTTGCTATACGGGGTCTTTTATTGTTCCATATGAAATGTTAGATTGCCTCTTCTATTTCTTGAAAGAATGACATTGGGATATTGATGGGTATTGCGTTGAATTTGTAGATAGTCCTTGGCAAGATAGCCATTTTCACGATGTTGATTCTTCCAATCCAGGAGCATGGGAGGTTTTTCCATTTCCTCAGTTCTGCTTTAAATTTCTTTTTCAGGGTTTTAATGTTTTCATCAAAAAGGTCCTTTACATCCTTAGTTAAGTTAATTCCTAGGTACTTTATTTTCTTTGAGGCTATTGCAAAGGGAATTGCTTTCCTGATTGTTGCCTTGTTCCTCTCACTGTTGGCATATAGGAAGGAAGTTGATTTTTGAGGGTTAATTTTATAGCCTGCAACCTTGCCAAAGTTTTGAATCAGCTCAAGCAGCTTGGGATTGTTGTTCTTTATATACAGAATCATGTCATCTGCAAAGAGGGAAAGTTTCACTTCCTCTTTGCCTATTTGGATCCCCTTTATGCTTGCTTCTTGCCTTATTGCTCTGGCTAGGAATTCTAATAGTATGTTAAAGAGGAGTGGAGAGAGTGGGCATCCTTGTCTTATTCCTGATTTTAGAGCAAATGGCTTTAGCTTTTCACCATTAAGTATAATGCTAGTTGTGGGTTTCTCATACACAGCCTTCATTATACTGAGGATTGTGCCATGGATTCCTAGTTCCTCCATAGCTTTTAGCATAAAGGGGTGTTGGATCTTGTCAAATGCCTTTTCTGCATCTATTGAGACAATAATTTGATTTTTGTCCTTGCCCCTGTTGATGTATTGAATTATTTTAATTGACTTGAACTAGCTTTGCATCCCTGTGATGAATCCTGTTTGATCATAGTGTACAATTTTTTTGATGAGTTGCTGAAGACGGTTGGCCAGTATTTGTTGAGGAGTTTTGCATCAATATTCATCACAGATATGGGTCTATAGTACTCTTTCTTTGATGAATCTCTGCCTGGTTTTGGGATGAGGGTTGTAGTGGCTTCGTAGAATGAGTTTGGTAAAGACCCTTCATTTTCAATTTCGTTGAAGAGCTTGGGAGTATTGGTGTGAGCTCTGCTTTGAAGACCTTAGAGAATTCATCTGTGAATCCATCTGGCCCTGGAATTTTCTTGGGTGGAAGATCTCTTATTGCCATTACTATTTCAGTGCTTAAAATAGGTCTGTTTAGTTGGATTAGGTCTTCTTGGTTCAGTGTGGGTATGTTAATATTGGCTAGAAATTCATCCATTTCTTCTAGATTCTCAAGTGTGTTGGCATAAATGTTTGAAAAGTATTCCCTCATGATGCTCTAGATATTGGTAATTTGTCGTGATATTACCATTCTCATCTATGATTTTGTTTATTTGGGTGTGCTACCTTCTTTTTTTGGTAAGATTTACTAAGGGTCTGTCAATTTTGTTAATTCTTTCAAAGAAGCAACTGCTTGTTTTGTTGATTTTTTCTATAGTTTTTTGGACTCCAGTTCATTTATTTCTGCTTTGATTTTAATAATTTGCTGCCTTCTACTGGGATTAGGGTTGATTTGTTACCCTTTTTCCAAGAGTTTAAGATGCGACATTAAATGTTGGTTTGCAATCATTCCAATTTTTTTGTTTTTTATTTTTTCCATACATTTTTTATTGTAATTAATAGAAATGTTACATTACATTCGCCAGATGGAAGGTGCATTACTTCACATACCTTGATACCCTTTCTCATGTCTTGGTCCCCATTTCCCTCCCCACCACCCCCAACCTCATCTTGTTTTCCCCCCTTTCCTATCCAATTTCAAATTACCAAATATGCATATATCCAGGGGCTGGGAGTTTGGCCTGTGGTAGAGTGCTTGCCTAGCATGCACGAAGACCCGGGTTCAATTCCTCGGTACCACATACATAGAAAAAAGCCAGAAATGGTGCTGAGGCTCAAGTGTTAGAGTTCTAACCTTGAGAAAGTCCAAGGACAGTGCTCAGGCCCTGAGCTCAAGCCCATGACTGGCAAAAAAACCCCAAATATGCATATATCCAATATATCAGATAACAAAGTGAAATACTATAATATAGATAACCAAGGGACAGCAAAAGAGATGAGAGATAACATAGTACATTAAGTACAACAATAATTCATTATATGGCTTTTGTTTTTATATCCTAGAGGTCCTTTCATTTAGCATCATACTGTATGGCCTTATGTATCTAGGTTTTGTTCTATTGCAAATCTCTGCTAGAAGAGTCCAAGGTTTCTACTGATTATGGCAAATGAGGGAAACCATTGAGCTTATGGGGCCATGCTGTTCTGACAGCAGCATAGAATTCCATTGTGTATAAATACCACATCTTGTTGATCCACTCATCAACTGAGGGGCACCTGGATTGGTTCCATATCTTTGCTATGGTAAATAGTAATGCAATGAACATCGTTGTGCTAGTGGATTTAGTATGCCCTTGTTTCTGGATGATTGGGAAAATGCCAAGTACTAGAATTGCTGGGTCATAGGGGAGCTCTATGTTTAGTCTTTTGAGGAACTGCCATACTGCTTTCCATAGTGGTTGAATGAGTTTACACTCCCACCAGCAGTATAGTAGTGATCCCTCCTGGCCACATCCCCTCCAGCATCTGTTGTTATTCGTTTTCTTGATCCTGGCCATTCTAATTGGAGTGAGGTGGAATCTTAAAGTTGTTTTGATTTGCATTTCTTTTATGGCCAGAGATGTCAAGCATTTCTTCAAGTTTGTCTATAGGCCATTCTTATTTCTTCTTCAGAGAAGACTTTCTTATGTCTTTGGCCCATCTTTTAATGGGATGGTTGTTTCTCTGGAGATTAGTTTTGGAGTGATTCAATTTTTTGAGCTGTTGATATATTTTAGATATGAGGCTTTTGTCTGTTGTATCGTTAGTGAAGATCTTCTCCCATTCTCTAGGCTTCCTAATTAATTTACTAGCTATGTCCTTTCCCATACAGAAGCTCTGCAGTTTAATGCAGTTCCACTTATCCAGCCTTTCTCTGATTTGTTGTGTTTCTTGGTCCTTATTAAGAAAGTTTCAACCTGTGCCAAGGAGGCCTAGTTTGTCTCCTATTCCTCTTTGTAAAGTTTTCAGTGTGTCAGCTTTTAATGTAAGCACTCAGCGCTATAAATTTTCCTGTGGAGGCTCAGATGTTTGCATATGACATGACGTGAGATTTTTTTTCAAATTAAGAAAGAAGGAATTGGGAGTTTGGCCTAGTGGTAGAGTCCTTACCTACAAATGCACGAAGACCCATGTTCGATTCCTTGGACCCACGTACATAGAAAAAAGCCAGAAATGGTGTGGTGGGCTCAAGTGGTAGAGTTCTAGGACTTGCAAAAAACAAAAAAGAACAACGAAAGCAAGAAATAGAACTTTGCATTAAATGTGCCTGTCAACTAAAAAAATGGGATTATAATGGAAAATTTAAATTAGATATTTTGACTATGTGTAACTGTGCAACATTACTTTCGAAAACAGTAGTTGTTTAGGTAAATAAGAGAAGCCTCTGGAATAATTTTATAAGAATTTTCATATTAAATTGGATATTAATACATCAGGTAGGCTGGGTCAGTAGGAATTCCCATTCAAAATAGATTCTACCTCCCCTTTTCCCTTCCTTATTTATATGTCTTATTTAGGTGGATTTCAATTTAATTGAACATATTCAAATTAAAGAAAAAAACATTTTGTCTTTTGACTTTCTGAATTGTATCTCTTTCTGAAGTGTTAAACATTTTTCCTGATTTTGCAACTAGTTCAGAAGGACAAATATAAATAATGGCCATATCGTGTTTACCTGCCCCCTGATACTCCTGGAAAGTGCAATTGGTGTCTATGATTCAGTCCATAAATACAAATGGAGAATGCTGTAATGGGCACCAGTTATACATCAATGAGCAAATAACATTGATTCAAATTTGAACTTCTAAATATACTGAAGATGTTTTTGTGTGACATCTAATGTTTCTTACGAATTAGTTTCCTAACCTGAAAAGTTTGGTTGAGAGGAATAGAGGAGAAGATGAAAGGGGGTGTTATCAATCAAGATGCTTTGTGCTTATAAATGGATATGTTGAATGATAACTCATTTATCTAACTATTTAAAGACAATAAAAAAGGTTGTATATTAGTGACTCACACTTGTAATCCTAGTTACTCAGGAGCTAAAAAGTCCATGAAACTGTAACCAGAGACAAGCCAGAAGTGGAGCTGTGGTTTACGTGGTAGAGTGTTAGCTTTGTGGAAAATAAACTCAAGTAAACAGCCCAAACACTGAGTTCAAGCCCCAGGATCAGCATACCTCTCTCTTCTACACAAAAACACACACACACACACACACGCACACACACACACACACATACACACTCATGCACACACATATATGCACACTGGTACACATGAATGAGGAATATGAAAAAATAATTATAGCAGTAACTTTCAAGAAGAATCTCTTCTCAATCAATCTGTAAAATGTATGGATCTGTCCTAAAGTTATATGAATTCCAAAGAAAATAAACTATCTGAAATTTTTGCTCCTATAAAAAATAATTATAACACCAACATATACTGTACTTATATCTCCTTTACTTCTTGTGACAAGAAGTCTTATAGTAAAGTAGTTACCTTTATTCCTGTTGTATTCAGAAGGAAATTAAGAAGTTAATTAATGGCGAAGTTAAGACCTGAATCAATGTCATGACTAAGTCAATGTCATACATATCTTATATGAACTTAATGAATCTTACTTTTAATGAATCACCTTGAATATCTCATTCTAGTCAGGGTAGAAATGTCTTCAACCTGGAGCTATGAGTTGGGATCTATAATCCTACTGGTTTTGAGTCACTTTCACTATTAGCTTCTTCACAATTGTAATTTATGCTTTGACCCATTTTGCAGATAAGTGGACAACTTACATGATTTGTCCCACTTGAAGCTTACTTTTCCAAAAGGAAATAGGAAAGTTAAGTCATCCAGCTTTGTCAATGCATACTATTTATGACCATCCAGCACCAATGCTTTCAACTACTATGATAACTGATTTGTTTTGAATACCGAATAAGATCCTGAACTTGAGCTATTCAGAAAAAATATAATATAAATTATTTATGTTAGTAAATAATGCATCTCCAGCTTTTTTTATTTGTTACTGAACATCAGTTACATGGCAAGCATTATTACAGGCTCCAAGAAATATAGGTTAACAAAATAGAGCAGACAGCAATGTCTTGCCTTCATGGAGTAAACATTTTTGTGGAGGTAGAAGAGACAGACAAATATGATATATAAGCAAGATATAAACAACTTAGTGTCCAATGCTTGTAAAGCAGAAAGAACAATAGGGTGTTATTCTGATGAGGATGGGTGGAGTTTTCAGTTTGGTGTTAGAGTAACCCATCTTATAAGGCTAGATCATTCAAAGCATTCATTTTCTTTGCCAGTCCTGAGGCTCGAACTCAGGGCCTGAGCACTGTCCTTGATCTTTCTCAATTTGAGCTAAAGCACCACTTCCAAATTTTTCTGTGTATGTGGTACCAAGGAATTGAATGCAGGCCTTCACGCATGCTAGGCAAGCACTCTACCACTAGGATACACTCTCTGCCATCAAGCTTTAAATGTTCCAATTAGTGTGTTGGTTTTAATTTTGATGTACATGGCGGACTATTGGGGAACTTGGAGTAGAAGATTTTATGTTGAGAATAGATTTGATTTGGGCCAGTACAGAAGCAAGAGCACTGTCTTGAAGACAATTTGTAGTTCTCCATGCAAAACAAGATGGTGGCTTGGGCCAGAGTAGAAAGTGAATGTGATAAGAAGCAATGTGTTTCTCAATGCAATTTGAATGTAACATTGACATCATACTCAGATATAAGCTTGAGGTTTAGATATACTCAAGGTTTCAGATCTAAAAGGAATAGAGTACCATTTACGGAAATGAAAAATATTACAGTAGGGTCAAATTGGAAGAGAACCAGGAACTCAATATTATAAATTTTAAGTTTAACATGTGTAAGATCTAAATGTGTTTGTTAACCAGATAGTTGGACTCCTGTATTAAAAATGTATGAAATTAACATCCAACATGAAATCTGCTTCTAATGAATGAGTGTAGATAGAATAAATGTGAATAATGATCCATGGACATTTTTGTGCTTTTTTTTGTTGTTGTGGGTCATGGAGCTTGAACTCTGGTCCTGGATGCTGTCCCTGAACTCTGAAGCTTAAGGCTACCACCCTATCCCTGGGCCTAGGCATTGTCCCTTAATTGTTCAGCTCAAGGCTACCACCCTACCTCTTGAGCCACAGCACCATTTCCTGGTTTTTGGTGGTTAATTGGAGATAAGAGTCTCCTCGTCTTTAGTGCCCCAACTGGCTATGAACCGTGATCCTCATATCTCAGCCTCCTGAGTAGCTCGGATTACAGGCATGAGCCACTGTGCTGAGCTTCCATGGACATTTTTACCCTTAGGAGTCAATAACATGAGGTAAAATCAGCAAGAGATAATAAAAAATAAATAATCATAGAATTAAGTGACAAATTAAAACCCTAGAAATCAAATAAAAAAAGTGAGAATGAGTGACTAGTTACAGAAAAATGTACTGGTGGGTCTATTAAGATAACTGAGAAGTAATCATTGGATTGTACAATGTAGGTGTTGCTAGTGATTTTAACGAGACCAGTACAATTTTATGATATTTAAAAATCAGTCTTTGGAAAAATCGTTGGAGATAGCATAATATTATTAACTATAGTTGCTATGCTATATGTTGGATCACCAGTACTAATAACTGAGATTTGAGACAACTTGGATAAATCTAGACAACAGTTCATGATGGAGACTTATTCCACTTTGTTTTGAATAAAATGAAAATTCTGGTTTTTATTAATAAGTCTATAAATAGCTCTTTGTCTTATTTCACTCAAGAGAAACCACATATTTTTATCTTATCTGCCCCATGCATCTAATTCTTGAGAAGAATCAAGTAAGTACAACTCTACTTTCATTATATAGAATACATATATTCCAAGAAAAAGAACACATATATTCCATATAAAGCGAGAGATATATACATATATTCCTGCATCTGTATAAAGTCTGCTTTGATTATGTAGAATGTAATATCCCATAATTCATACAGTCCACGAATATACACATATATATTCCATATATGTGGAGATATATTCATATAATCCAAAGAGAGAAGAAAAAACTCTTTACTGAATTTTAGAAGGCCCCATAAATGTCTAAGAATGGAGTTCAAGCCAGAATCTGTTTCCTTACTTCTGACTCAATACCTTTTCCACTAAACCATGTTACCTTCTTATGATATAACGGCTTAACACATTTCTCTAAATGTGTTTATCATTGTGATCTTTCTGAAAAGAAAAAGGACTTCGGATGAACTTATCCAAAAACATTGCCTCTTTTTAGAGCACCTTTAAATTAAACCTGCTTTTTTTGGGCCTCCCACTGTCTTTTACTCTCTACTGTCTATCCTCAGACACAAGTAAAAACTGGGAAATCAAATAAGTAATGTGCTTTGGGCAGAGAGGGTTTTCTCTTACGTGCCTCTCTAATTTGTTGATTCTCCTCTATTTAAAATATTAAAAATTTCCCCTGGGCATCTACCCTGAGCATCATAACCTAGGATATGATAAGGACACCTGCTCAGCCATGTTCATCTCTGCACTATTCCCAATAGCCAAGCAATGTAAACAACCCAAATGCCATACTGCAAATGAGTGAATACAAAAAATGTGATACACACACACACACACACACAATGGAATTCTACATAGCCACCAGACAAGATAAAATAACAGCATTTGCAGGGAAGTGAATGAATCTAGATCAAATCATGTTGAGTGAGATAAGTCAAGGCCAAAGGAACAAAAGGTGCATGGTCTCCTTGATATGTGGATATTAGATCCAAACAGTACAAGAGTGAGGACTCAATGTTTGGGCACCGAAGATTATGGACACATATATACAGACACATAAAAATCTATGATGGGATATATACTCTACAGATATGTTTTATTATATAGATTAGTATGTATCTATGACATAAAAACCGTCAGCTTAATTTTAATTATGTCCTAAAAATCTATGTGCCAGTGGTTGAATATCGAGATTCCCTTCTTGAATACTTGTTTGTTAAACATAACATTTGAAATATTAGCTTAACTAAGAATGTAAAGGACCTTTTTGATGAAAACTTTAAAACCCTAAAAAAGGAAATTAAAGCAGAACTAAGGAAATGGAAAAACCTCCCATGCTCCTGGATTGGAAGAATCAACATTGTGAAAATGACAGTCTTACCAAGGGCTATCTACAAATTCAACGCAATACCCATCAATATCCCAATGGCATTCTTTAAAGAAACAGAAGAGGCAATTCAAAATTTCATATGGAATAATAAAAGACCCCGTATAGCAAAAACACTTCTTAGCAGAAAGATCAGCGCTGGAGGAATTTCAATTCCAAACTTTAGACTCTATTGCAGGGCTATAATTATCAAAACAGCTTGGTACTGGCACAAGAACATGCCTGAAGACCAATGGAATAGAACTGAGGACCCAGATATTAAACCACAGACCTATGGCCACCTAATCTTTAACAAGGGAGCCAAAAAAATAGAATGGAAGAAAGACAGCCTCTTCAACAAGTGGTGCTGGCAGAACTGGTTAAGCACCTGCAGAAAACTAAAGTTGGATCCTTCTTTGTCACCCTGCACTAGAATTAACTCCAAATGGATCAAAGACCTGGAGGTAAAAGCTTACACACTGAAAATTTTACAAGAAGGAATAGGAGATACAATAGGTCTCCTTGGCACAGGTCGAAACTTTCTTAATAAGGACCAAGAATCACAACAAATCAGAGAAAGGCTGGATAAGTGGGACTGCATTAAACTGCAGAGCTTTTGTATGGCAAAGGACATAGCTAGTAAATTAAATAGGAAGCCTACAGAGTGGGAGAAGATCTTCACCAACCAAACAACGGACAAAGGCCTAATATCTAAAATATATCAACAACTCAAAAAATTGAATCACTCCAAAACTAAAAGTAACAACCATCCCATTAAAAAATGGGCCAAAGACTTAAAGAGAGTCTTCTCTGAAGAAGAAATAAAAATGGCCTATAGACACATGAAGAAATGCTCAACATCTCTGGTCATAAAAGAAATGCAAATCAAACAACTCTAAGATTCCACCTCACTCCAGTTAGAATGGCCAGGATCAGGAAAACGAATAATAACAGATGCTGGAGGGGATGTGGCCAGGAGGTATCACTACTACACTGTTGGTGGGAGTGCAAACTCATTCAACCACTATGGAAAGCAGTATGGCAGTGCCTCAAAAGGCTAAACATAGAACTCCCCTGTGACCCAGCAATTCCATTACTTGGGATTTACCCAACCATCCAAAATCTAGGGCATACTAAATCCACTAGCACAACAATGTTCATTGCAGCATTATTCACCATAGCAAAGATATGGAACCGACCTAGGTGTCCCTCACTTGATGAGTGGATCAACAAGTTGTGGTATTTGTACACAATGGAATTCTATGCTGCTGTCAGAAAAAATGACATCGATCCATTTGTTAGGAAATGGAAAGACTTAGAAAAAATCATATTAAGTGAAATAAGCCAGACTCAAAGGAACTTAGGCTCAATGGTTTCCCTCATTTGTCATAACCAGTAGAAACCTTGGGCTCTACTAGCAGAGATCTGCAATAGAGCAAAACCTCGATATATAAGGCCATATAGTATGAAGCTAATTGAAAGGACCTCCAAGATACTGAAACAAAAGCCATATAATGAATGATTGTTGTCCTTAATGTACAATGTTATCTTTCATCTCCTTTGCTGTCTGTTTGGTATCTCATATTGTTACAGTATCTCACTTTGTTATCTGATATATTGAATTTATTTGTATTTGGTTATTTGATAGGGAAGGGGGGAAAACCAAGACTGGGGATGGGTGGTGGGGGGGGGAGGGTGATGGGTACCAAGACATGTGAAAGGGTATCAATGTATGTGAATTAATGCACCTTCTATCTGGCAAATATCATGTAACCCTTTTATTAATTATAATAAAAATTATAAAAAAACTAATAAAATCTTTAAAAAATAAAACTAAAATATAATTTTCTAAATACAAAGTTGTAGCATGAGTGGAATCCTGAGACAGAAAGAGGATATTAAAGGAAAAACTGGAGAACATTGAATAAAAGCTGACATTTAATTAAGAACAATGTATCAAGGTTAGTCTCTTATTTTGACATAATATAATCATATAAGTTTATATGAGAATCCTATTCCTTGCAACTTTTGTAACATTCTGTAAATGTAAAATTTAATTTGCAAGTATTTTGTAAGTGTGACATTGAACAAAACCACAGATTTATTAAATATAATTGCTAAGTATAGCCACTTTGAATTACTCTTTAGTATATGTTATGTGAACATAGTATTTTCATCATTATCACTACCTTATTTGTATTTTTGCCTTATCCTTTTTCCTTTACTTTCTGTGCAGTTCCCATGTTGGAAGTGGTGACTGGTTGCAAATCAAAAAAAAATACATTTCCACAGCAATTTTTGACTTCTTTTTCTACTTTAAAACAGAAATCACAGATTCTATTAAATAGTTCTCCAAGCTGTAAGTCCACGGTAACTTTTGGAAGAATTGAAGTCTATATTGACCTTGGAAACCACAGTTAAACTAAAGAAGCAGAAGGTAGTAGCTGATTGATGAACTGGGCTAAAAACTTAAAACAGGGACTATCATGAACTTTACTTCCACCTTGCCAAGCTGCCTGATCTGTTGCCCCTATCAGTGTTCATAAGTATGAGGAATTGAAGGGAGAAAAGCTCCTCAAAGCAAACTATCTTTAAGTAATTTTGTAAACCCAGGAAACCACCTTCCTTCCTCTTCTAAACATACTTCACACCCAGAAGCTCCAGGAAAATTATTTGTTTTCAGCATTTTTACCTCTAAGTGGCACTTGTCAGTATCATGATATAATTAATAGTGACAGAGAAAGAGAAATATGTTAAGAAATCTAGCTTTAAATTGCATTGGGCAGTAATGATAGTGTAACTTTAGCGAGCCAATGTTCTCCCATAAATTAGGAGGCAATCTAAAACATGATTGAAAGATGCTAATGTTACTGCTGTGCCAGTGAGCACATTCTTTCTTAACTTTCCCTACCCCACCTATCCTGTTTTCTGAGTAAAACCATCAAGAGACGGGGAGGAGAAAACAGACTAATTCATGTACTGTAATTTTATTATGAAAACATCATGCAAAGAGGTGGTCTTTCAGTACTTGAGCTATGTGGATGGGTGCTATTGTCACTTCACGGTCCCTAGACACTGCTCCTTTTGACCAATGAATACCATGCTTAGGGTTTGTATCTGGATAATTTTTGACATATTCACAAATGTGTGCTTTCATTCCAGGCATTTCCTGTTACTCCATTACCCTTCCCCCATTCAGGCAAATTCATCATAAAACATTCATTGTTCAGAGGAGAACCATCCTAGCATAAATAATGGGAAGGAAAAAAAAGAAATGAGTCAATTGCAGTCTTTTGAAGTTCAAATATAAACAAACCAAATGCCCATCAGTTGATCCTAGATGAGTAAGCTATAACAGCTTCACACAGTGGAACACTGTGTTTCTATCAAAATGAATGATCTACAGTTATACAAAACAGTGTTAATAGAATTAGTGATAAGATGGTGGGTGCAATAAATGAATATTTTTAATCAAATTAAAACCATGGTTTCAAAATTAAGGCTATTTTGTGACTCACATAAACTCTAGAAAATGTTACAAAAAGAAAGCAAGAAAATGATAAATGTGTGGGCTTCAGTACAGTCAGACAGGAAGTAGTAGGGGAAGGTAGGAATAAAATGTAGACATTATATGTAGTTATCTGTAGGTCAAGATTCTAAAATTCTGTGGGAAGATTTCAGGCATACAGCACCACATCTCTAGATTTTTTTGAATGGAATGTTTTAGTTGTCAATTACTAAATTGGCTAATCAATAGTTAATCATATACAGTACAATGATGAGTTTGTCTTGAAGCAAGAATTAAATTTAATTTTGTCAGTATTTGTGAAGAACAATTTTTAACACCAGATAATAACAAATAACCTCAACACAGAGTGAATTTATTTGATAACAACAGATTTTGAGTTTTCTTAGCCTTTTTCCTGTTATCCTGGCCATTAACAGTATCTATAGAGAGTGTCTTTCTTACACCCACAACAATCTAAAGATCTAAAGGGGGAAGTCAGGAAGTGAGAGAGGACGGCGGTAGAAAGTAAGAGTGTAGTGTGACCCATGAGCAAGGTTCTTGTGTTAGATAAAAACACATAAGGAGACTAATCCTGTGGGCTGGGGAAAGACCAGGACCCTAAATATTTACAGATAGTCCTGATTTAATCTTACTGATTTTCCTATAGCTTCAGACAGGTAAGAAGGTAGGGTGGGCCCTGTTTCCCATGTAGTTTGAGGGACACTCTGACAGGTAGATCTGAAGAATTTTTGTGATGGAAGACAAAGGATATGCAGAATCTGCACCCAAGGATCAGATGAATTGGTGTCCAAGTTACCCTTATTTCCCATCTCACACCATACCATTCCAATCGCATTCTAGAGAAGCTTTAGAAATTGCCTAGAATTTGGACATAACTCTAGAGAAAGGGGCTTGAATTGACGAGAAGTGACTGGAATGGCGAGTACAGTACTAGCTTGGAGAAAGTCATTATATAGAAATGAGATTTATGAGTGGGAGAATATAGGATATTTTATTCCTTACATAACAGATATAAAACTCTTACCTGAATACATTTTTGATGGACTCCAAGAATTGTCTAGGAATATGAAGTATGGATACTAAATAGATAAATTAGCCTTACCTTTGCCAATAATTGTGTTACCTTCAGGAAATTCCTGGGCCTCAGTTCCACTTATATAAAATTAGGGCTTAGAGCCCAGGTCAAATTGTTGACCATGCCAATAACTCATTGTATGACTTTGGGTACAACTCTTCCCTTCATTTTCTCACCTGCAATACAAGGAAAACCGATGAAATTGACACATTCCTTTAAGTTTCTACAAAGTATATAACTATCTTTTATATCAAAAATATACCCAGCTAGCATCCTGTTAGGATCACTAACTATTAATATAAAGACAACTCTTATTTTCCTCTGAAAAGTTTATTATCAAACTGGGTTGTAGAGGGTCATTTAACCAAATCTATGGCCTGTCACTCAGATGGCTAGAAACAGCTGAGATGTTAATATTTAACCAAGAATAGCCAGCTGGATTTCTCTGTAGAGCTAAATACAGACAATTTTTGTTATTTTTCCAAATATTATTGGCTTGGCTGTCTTTGCTTGAGAACAGTTTCTGGGGTCATGAATGTAATCAGACAGCCCTCTTCTAATTCAACCTCAAAAGAGAGAAGGTGGGTCTATTTATTTTTAAAAGAATCTGTGTATAATTTTTGGTCCCTGCCTATTCTATTTATTTGCTTATGAAACACTGTGGAGATGGGAAGATTTGGGAAATCAAATTTGGTAGACAGTTGTCTAGTGAGCTAAGAATCTGGTGATAGGGAAGCCAAGTAATTACTATCAGGTAAAGGGGAGAGAAGGAAAATAGAGATAGCAGTACATACCAAGATTTATGTGCATACCAACACATGGCTTGCAATTTTTTTGTTTGTTTTTTGCCAGTCCTGGGGTTTGAGCTCAGGGGCTGAGCACTGTCCTTGGACTTTCTCAAGGCTAGAGCTATATCACTTGAGCCCCAGCACCATTTCCGGCTTTTTTCTATGCATGTAGTACCGAGGAATCCAATCCGGGCCAAACGGACGGCCCATGGCTTGCAATTTTGAAGACATGAAGATACAGAATTGGTGCGATAGAGTGCAGATAAGAGCACAGGGTTTAGTTTTTGCTTTTTTTAAAATTAAAGCTGATATGGCTGACCCTGATTGTACTCCTTTTTACTTCAATTATAAAAATGTATATGTATATATATATAATATGCATTATAAATAGTAGTACTTAATAGGGTTGTTGTGGGGTCTGAATAAAAGCATACGTGTGAATCAGGAGTATGGTCTAGTAGTAGAGTGCTTGCCTAGCATGCACGAACCCATGGGTTTAATGCCTTGGTACCACATACACAGAAAAAGCCGGAAGTGATGCTGTGGCTCAAGGGTAGATTGTTAGCTTCAAGAAAGGTCAAGGACCATGCCCAGACCTTGAGTTCAAGCCCCAGGATTGGCCAAAAATGTGCATGCAAGTATATGGCATCATGCCTAATACACAGTAAACACTGAAGTCAATGATCTAATTAAAAATGAACTCAAATCCATAGAATCTGACAGCTCGGAAGTTTGGTTGTCCATAGAAAGATATTTGGACTCAAGTGAAGTGAAGACACTTGTAAAAGGGTAGCAAAAGGACTAGGTTCTGGGTCACCTGAAGTTTTTTTCTAAAGATCTTTCCACTCCACATTATATACTAAGATATTGGCAGAATTGTAACAAGGATCATTTGAAGACTATTGAAAAGCCTAGTGATATCTATTTGGGAATTTCCATCCCTAAAAAACAGCCTTTTCTTATGGAAGATCACAGCAGAGAAAGAGCCACAAGAGCTACTTTTCAGAAGCCTTAGCTGCCTCCCTCCCTGCAAACTGTGGATCAAGCCATGTAGCAAATATCTAAGCTCCATTAGGAGTCTGCAGCAAGTGTGAATGCCCATGGCTTTGGTGTTGTCTCATCAAATTATCATGTTGCCTCTTTAAGTAACTGTTTCTTTACCATTTGCAGCAATGAAGACATTTTGTAATGTACTCAGAGTGACATCCAAAATAGTGAATTCTAGTCCAGCAGGCCCACTTAAAGGCTTTCTGCCACTCTAGGCAGTATTCTTTCATTGTGGATTATGGCAAGAACTCAATTTTGTTAGGTGCAGTGGAGGCTGCAGGGAATACTCCCTTAGGCTTGAGGCAACGAAAATGTCCCCAGGAATGAAGATCAATTTTCAGTGCTTTACCAATGGCAAGACTACAAAGATGATACTGTTATACCCAGGTGATCTGGGTATATATAGTCAGATAGGTTAGGTCTGGGGCTGACAAATGGAACCAAACAGAGATGGCTGCTATACAAATTCAAGTGGTAGACAACTATAGCCAGGCCAGGGTTCTAAAGTAATGAGGCAGGAGTTTGAGTCTTCTAAATACTGACAAGTGGCCGTTTAAAATGCTCCTAAAGTCAAGGTCTCTTCTGGCTTCCACTGAGTCCATCATAAAAGACAGTGACTTAAAGGGCTAATAACTCAGCAGTCATTACATGTTAAGAACTTGCAATTTTACATCTCATTTGTTGCATTGATCAAAGTAGTATTGCTCTGAATAGAAAGGGAAGGGAAAGGCAGGGGTATATGAGCTACCATCTTAAGAAGTCAAAAATTAAACATGCATAGGACATAAGTTTTGGAGTTATTATATTATTTCATTTTCATTTTTATGCCAATCCTGGGGTATGAACTCAGGGCCTGAATGCTGTCGTTGGGCTTTCTCAAGGATAGAGCTCTACCACTTGAGTCACAACCCCATTTCTAGCTTTGTCTGTGTATGTGGTAGCGAGGAATTGAACCTGGGCCTTAATATATGCTAGGGAAGCACAATACCACTAGGCCAAACTCCCAGCCCAAATTATTAAATTATTTCAATCACCCATATATCTATAAATTTATCCTATCATTGAATACTATCTTCTTTCATTTTATTAGCATACATTAATTATACAATGGTGTCACATTGTGAATTTTCTTTTTTTAATTATTATTATTATTATTTATTTTTATTAAAGATTTTTTATTGTGATTAATAGAATGGTTACATTATATTCACCAAATAAAAGGTGCATAACTTCACAAATTCTCATCACATGGTCCCCATTTCCCTCCCACCCTACCCCCGCTTATCTTGATTTCTATACAGGCATATATTGTACTTGGATCAAATTCATCCTCTCTACATCTTTATTATGCTCACCATCCTTTTATTTTTAGTGAGCTACAGACCATATTTTTCAAGTGACATTTTGTTATAAAGTCACTCTCCTTGTTTCATATGTGATAAGATCCTAAGAAACCACAGAAGCACTGGCTAGCCACAAAGACTCTCCAAAGGCATATTTAGCCAATGTTTTGAAAAAAAGTAGAGCTTGTCAAATGAGCTGCATAAAGATGATAATTAAATTAAATGAAATTAATCCCAAGAACTACTATTATGGGATTGGCTGATTACATAGGTAACTAAGACCCACTAACTATCATTTTCCCTGCTGGACTCAGAAAAGGACATTTTTGTGTGGTATGAATAAGTGGTAAGAGCAGCACAGTCCTATCCACAGAAGGAATTCTTCTTCATATGCCCAGAAAATCGAGGAGAGGCAGAATTGTCTGCAGGGTGTACACTCTAGCCGGATGGCCTCCCTCCTGAATGCTCCTTGCTGTGCTATGAAACAATTAATCAAGCTTTCTAGGTTTTAGTTAATTTTAGGACCCCAATAAATTGGTTTATACTGGCATTAGGCCAGCCCTGATAATTTCACAGCCGTGTGCTTGGAAACTGCTGCAAGTTTGCACAGGACTTAGCAAGCAGGGCGCTGGGGGAGAAAGCATAAAAGGAGCTCTTGTTTGGCTTAAGTTCCATTAATATTGGAGAAAGCTGAACTCTAAGTGACAGAAAAACACGGTTTAGCACATGGACTTTGTAGCTGGTAGTGGGTTTCTCTGTGTTCTTTTAACTCCCTCCCCCTTCAACTCATGCTGGATTTGAAAACAATAAAATTAAATAAACCCAAACCTTTAGTTTGACATTTCTCTTTGTCTGATTGTTCTCAAGTTTTTGTCTCTGATTTCACAAGAGTCCCTTGAGGAATAAGCACTGGAGCCCATAATCTAGTAAAAGGTTCATTTATATTTAAGCTTTTTATTTTTAAAGGTATGATTCTTCAAGTTTCTTTTTCATTTTCTTTTCATGTTCAGGGAGCTTTTAAAAAATCTTTAGGAGGTTATCAAGAAAATTTAAAGGCACAAGCAAAAGGGGTCCTAACGAGAATAGAAATTTGGGGCTGCTTGTTTATATTCACTGCTGTGGAAATGACTCTGTAAAGAAAGCCTGGGTAAAGAAAGCCTTGCAGGGATTCAGAAGCACAACTTGGGTTCCAAAATTTCCTGTGGCCAGATTAATATAGATAGAAAAGATCCAACAGACAGTGCAAGGGAGGCATCTGGAACTCAAGTTTACATCTGAAGATGGGCAGTGCTTGAAAGAATCTGAGAGTCCAATTTTTGCATTTTAAGGATGGAGAAACTTGAGGATCATAAGGAGCAGGAAGTTAGGGTATGTTCTGCTCAAAATAAAGACAAAGGCCAAAGAGCCAAGAGTCTTAAATTGCACTTGAAGGATCCTTCCAGTTCAGATGGTGCTTCTCTTGTGGCAAGAACATTATATTTGCTCTAAAATGAAAAGGGAAGAAAAAAGACTTGGACACTTGGTTATAGGGGCAATGTGAGACTTACTGTTTAGATTTTCAGATTTCTTGGCAAAACTCCCTGGACGTGCAGATTCTCAGCTAAGTTTTTAAATCATCCAAACAGAGAGAAAACTGGAGATGAGTGTTTGACTGTGTCTACACGATGCCTAAACAGACAGTTGATTCAGTCAAAAATATTATTCAGGTTGCTAGTTTGGCAAAACGAATTCTGTTGGTAGACCAAATCTTTCACTTTTTAACTCTTCGAAATGCAGGAGTAAAAGCCCAGACTGGCTGTAAGAAAACCTGCCATCCAGGCTGTGTTGTATCCCTCCTCCCACCCACACCTAGGGGTTTCAGTTTCTCCTGGTATAAAGTAACCATAATTAGGCTACATTGTCTCTAACATGCTTTATAGTTTTTACATTCTAGGATACCTTCTATACATAGTCATTTTATAGTATGTAGTGGGAGAAGACTGTGGTGGCGCAGCTTGAAGTCTTTGCTATCTGTGGGGTCAGCAGCCACACAGTTTTCATGTGAGAAGATGTTTTCGCATGTGATTCACTGCCTGTTTCCATTTCACTCTGAACTTGGCTTCTATCTATACAGCTCCCAGCTTACTCCAGTTCCCTCCTTTAGTCTTGTCCTCATAAGGGAAAAAGGAGTCTAGTAGCACTAAACAGAAAGATTTCAGTAGTACTTTCAGGGGTCCTATAATTGTCTCCTGACCTCATAATGCTATGCCAATCTTTCCTCAACCCACACCTCTCTCCCAGATTTCCCGTACCCAAAGGCTGCATAATTGGCCTGTGGAATTCTAAAAAAGAGGTTGGAGAACAAGAAAGCAGTGTGAATCTAATGATGGGTTCTATGTCAGGCGTTGAATCGAAGTCTTTCTGGTTGATTTCTGACTCCTAGTCTGTGAATAACATCTGGCTCATGCTCCTGACCATCCATTAGCTTGCTGAAGTTTTCTTGACCTGATTTAAGCCATTAATGTTCTTTGAAATTCTTACCAGCTTAAGGCAAGAACCCATAGCTTTTACTAAGTCTACAGTGAGTGACAATAACACATAGTTATTTAGAAATTGACTGTATTGGATATATTCACACAACAGAATTTGGAAATGGTTAGAAATGGAAGTTTTTATCTTTCCCTAGAGTGTCAGTTTTTAAAGTTATCACTATACTCCAGAGTTCAGACTCCAATGCCTCTAGGCCTATCCAGGTAGTGAGAATGAGTAAAAAGAGGCCCGTGAGTTACAAATGGAGCATAACAGAGAGTGGTGAGGACTGTACACTAGTAAAGAATATGCTTTCAGAAATTAAGAAACAGTTGTGTTTCCATGCAAAGATCAGCTCAGTGGTCAGCAATGTTAATTTTTTTTAAAAAGAATCCAACTCGATAGAATCTCTCAATAAAAATGAAAGATTGCTGCTATCTGTTTGTTAAGGTCCATGTTTAGTTCAGGTAAACACATGGACCAGATCTCCTCAGCCTCTTAGTCAGCATTTTACCATCTTTGTCTTTAATCCCTGTTTCTGTCCCCTGAGTTATAGCTCCCATGTTGAGTTTCTGGCATCTTTCCCAATCAGAAACAAGTTTTTCTTCCTTGAAAATGGAAAGAACATGCATTAGGAATATGAGCATATCTAAGTGGCTTCTTATAATTCTACTGCAACTTATGTCTTCTTTTCTAATGTACATGCCATGAAGCTAGAAGGAAAGCTCCTAGCTCAAATCTATACCTCATGCCTTTTGATATGCACCTGGCACCCAGACGATACATGGTGCTTATGTATAAGAGAAGGGTACTTTTCATCATGGTCTCAGTCTCTACTGTTCCACTGGAAGGCAGGTTTGTACTCTGCTCTCCAGCTCACTCCCTGCTTTGAACCACAGGGTGGGAAATTGGGCTAATTATTTGCTTCTCTTCCTTCTTCTTATCCTCTTCTAAAGACAGGCACACAGGAACTAGAGTAGCTAGTAAAGGAGTTCACTGATTGTTGAGTAGCTTTTATATTTAGGTTATGTGGCTAGCAGTAGGAAGGGAAGATGATTGGTAGTGACAAAAAGTAGTTGGTACCTACTATGTGCCATCTACATTTGGCCAGTAAATCTCAGTAGCAACATTATCATCATTCCCCTTTACAGGGTCAGAAAGGTTATATTACTTTTGGGGATTCAAAGTCCACTGTGTTTGGTCTTTCTTTGGAGTGCCTCATATTCCACAAGGAGAGCAACACTTCTTGCAACAACAAAATGTTTACTTCCTTAAATCTATTGAAAAATAGTAATGGATTAATCTGCTAGCTAGCACTGGGAATAAAGTTGAACTGCCTTGAGAAGTTTATGGGGATTCTAGGAAACTATATGCACCATGCAGTGGCACAGTAAGCTAGTAAAGAAGCTGTCAATTTACTGAAGAGATGAAGCATTCTATAGCAAGAGACCTTGTAGAGGTATATTTTATTCTACTATATTGTATTTTTCTTTGTACAGCAAACACTTGGATATATCCTTTCTCACTTGCCTTTATGATATCCTTCTTTAACACATTTGCTTTTTTAACTATTGAAAGGCAGTTAAAATATATGAAACAAAGTTCTAATCAAAAGTGATGTATTTTACGCTCTGCTAATGTGATTCATTCATGATAACTATAACTTTGGATGAAATAGTCATCTCCTTTTATTGTTTACATGTTTTCTGTAACCATATGTACTATAATGAGCTTACCTTGATTTAAGAAATAAATTTGTTCCCTAAATTTCCTGAAAAACAAATGTGGATTTTGCAATGGCCTATATTATAAATCCAGAGATGTGAATTATTTTTGGAAAATAATTACTTAGAATCACTTAAAGGAAAAATTAATTTCTATAAAAATACTCTTCATATACAACACAAAACCTAATCATGGCTGGGATTGAAGCCTAGTCATAAAGTATACAGGGTTCGATTCCTTGGTACCACATTCATAGAAAGCACTGCTGTGGCTCAAGTGGCAGAGTGCTTGTCTTGAGCAAAAAGTGTACAAGGACAGTGCCCAGGCCCTGAGTTTAAGCTCCATGACTGGCAAAAAAAATCAAAATTATCTTGTTGCTTTCCTTTCCTTCAAATAAGTAAAAGTCATAAATGGAATCTGGCAACTTCAATAAACATAATACATTGAACCAAAAGTATCTAATTCTAGGATTGACTGAAGCTCAATAATAGAAAGTATGCTTAGCTTGTACAAGACCATGGATACAAAAAGGTACCTGTCTGTATTAACACTGGTTCCAAAGTTCTATAAGCCACTTATTATTATTTTTCTGTTTTTCTTAAAGTTCCAGGAAACAGAATTCTTTTAGTTGATGGTGACAGTAAGGATTATTTACGCTATGCTGCAAAAATAAACAACCTCCAAATCTTCAAAGCTTAGCACACAAAGATTCCATTACCACTCACTGTATGTATCTAAAATAAAACAGCTGGGAGCTTTGTTTATTTTAGTCACTCAGAAACCTGCACCCATTATTACTGTAGGGAATTCCTGTAGGAAGAAGGAAACTAGGTAATTTGTGCATCCTTAAATGTTCTACATCACTTTCATTAAATGAAGCAAATCAGATGGCCAAGCCCAAATCACAAGAGGGAAGAAAGCTAGAAATATTAGATGAACCACACTAACAACTAATCTGTTTTCTAATACTTTTTAGAAACCACTGGTAAGAGGAAAATATAACAGAGACAAAAATTCAGTGATAAAGAATTCATACAAGCAACAAAGGAGCAGGCTGATACTTAAAGGTGTCAATACTTAATGATTAATGCTTTGTAAAGGTAGTTAGAATGACTTATTGTCAACTTTTACATATTGAATAGAATATCTAATTATTACACACACTAGGTTAGTCTGATTTATTTTTTCTTCCATTGGGCTAATATGTATTTCATTGTTCAATGGGCTTTTATTGTGATATTTCAATATATGTATATAATATATTTTGATCAAATTCATACCATTTCCCTTTCCTGATCCCCCTTCTCTGTTTCTGAACAGTTTTCAACTGGTTTCCTTATCCTGTTTGCATACATACCTTCAAAGTACTTCAATCATAATCAGCCTGATCCTGATTTTTTGGATAAGACGAAACTCTTGTCATAATAAACACATAAATGTATTACAAATCCATCTATTTTAAAAGTTAATAGAACAACCTGATTTTTTCATGTTCTGTTCAGAAAAGAGGCATTAAAAACATACTGAGGGCTGAGGATACACACCTCTAATCCCAGCTACTCAGAAAACTGAGATCTGAGAATCACACAAGTGTGACAAAGCAATGCTTAACAAATATGTAACAATTATTAAATGGAGGGAAAGATAGATTTTTTTGCACAAATGACAGTAGAGCTGCTGGATATCCACAAAAAAGTTATGAACATCAAACTCACATTTTTAGGTAGGAATTAACTCAAAATAGATCTTAGATTTAAATGCAAAAATTAAAACAGTAGAAAAATACTATTGATCTGGAGCTAGTCAAAGAGAAATTAGACTTAATATGAAAATATGATCCATAAACAGAAATTTTGAGAGCTGGGTATGGTGGTGTATGTCTATAGTCTCAGCCACTCAGAAGGTAGAATAGGAGGATGACATTTTGAGAATATTTTGAGCAAATGAACCAAAAGCAAAACAAATAGACAACACTCCTACAAAAACAAAAAACAAACTTGTGGAATGGCTCAGGTTGTAGAGCAATTCCTGGTAAGTGCAAAAGCCTGAGTTCTATCCCCAGTACCACACAGACAAAAAGAAATTTTGACAAATTGGATATTATCCAATGAAATACTTATCTTGTGTAAAAGCTCACAATAAGAGGATGGAAAGATAAACTACACAATGAGAAAAAGTATCTGCTGTGGTATACAGAGGTTAAATATATACATGAGAAGAAGGAAAATATTATTAGGATGTGGTGTAGTGATACATGCCTCTTATCCCAGCACTTGGGAGGCTGAAACAAGAGGATTATGAATATGAGGCCAGATTTGTCTACCAAAGCAAGACTCTGTCTCCAGTCATGGATGAGGAAGAGGGAGGAATAGGAGGAGCCGGAAAATAAAAGAAACAAAATAAGGGGCCGGGAGTTTGACCTACTGGTTAAAGTGCTTGCCTAGCATGCATGAAGACCCGGGTTCGATTCCTTGGTACCACATGTAGAAAAAAGCCGGAAGTGGTGCTGAGGCTCAAGTGGTAGAGCTCTAGCCTTGAGAAAGTCCAAGGACAGTGCTCAGGCCCTGAGCTCAAGCCCAGGACTGGCGAAAAAAAAAAAAACAAAGAAACAAAATATCAGGAGTTACATATTAGGGAAATAGAAACTCAAGTCACAATGAGTTATATTTGTACATCTACCAAAATTATTAAAGTTAAAATACAATGACAACAAATGGTGGCAAAGATGTAGAGAATTGGGATCTTTTGAATATTGGTGATAGGAATACAAGTGAATACAGTTGTTCTAAAAAAGTTTAAAATGAAGCACACAACTCAAGAACTGCACAGTTGGGCTTTAATCCAAGAGAAATAAAAAAATATGTTTCTGCAAAAATCTCTAGACAAATATTCAAATATTCATTGTGACTTTATTAGTATTAGCCAAAATATGGAAGAAACCCTTCAAAAGATGACTGGCTAAACACATCTGTACTATGGAAGACTAGCAATTAAAAAGAGAATGCTATTAGCACCTGGATCAACTTGAATAGTTTTCTAGAGAATTATGTTTGGGGGAAAAGTCACTCTCTAAAAGTTCCATTCTGTATAGTTGGGTGCAACATTTTTAATGATGGCAAACTGGTGGCTGCCAGGGTAAGAGGAGGAAGGAAAAAGATGATTGTTGTTACAAAAGGCTACAATGGGCTGGGAGTCTGGGAGTTTGGCCTAGTGGTAGAGTGCCTGCCTAGCATGCATGAAGACCTGGGTTCCATTCCTCGGTACCACATACATAGAAAAAAGCTGGAAGTGGTGCTGAGGCTCAAGTGGTAGAGCTCTAGCCTTGGGAAAGTCCAAGGACAGTGCTCAGGCCCAGAGTTCAAAGCCCAGAAGTGGCAAAAAAAAAAGCTAGTATGGAATCCTTGTGTTGTGTACACATTCTGCGTCATGACTCTGGTGGTGAGCCTACACAAGATACAACTGCACACAACTCTATACAGAGTATATTCAAAACTGATGAAATATGGGTAAAGAGATTTTCTTTATCAATTTTGATTACCCGACTGTGATAGTAATGTACATTTATGCATAATGTTTCAATGATGGAAACTGGGTGAAGGGTATATACTTACTTCTTAAAACTTGTCAATTTCTCATTATCTTAAAATAATTAGGGCTGGGAGTTTGGCTTAGTGGTAGAGTGCTTGCGTAGCATGCATGAAGACCCGGGTTTGATTCCTTGGTACCACATACATAGGAAAAAAAAGCTGGAAGTGGTGCTTTGGCTAAAGTGGTAGAGCTCTAGCCTTAAGAAAAGTCCAAGGGCAGTGCTCAGGCCCTGAGTTCAAGCCCCACAACTGGCAAAAAATAATTTTTCAAAAGGAGCATGAACATACTCAACAGAGGAAAGGGGCATAAAAAGATAATTATCAGTTCTATGGAAAGGAAAGGAAATCAAAGAAACAGCTGGATAAATGAATTAATGCAACTCTGATAGTCTGTTAACATTATGTTGGATATGAACCCTACAGCTTAGGGAGAGAGGAGGAGGGAGGAGTAAGAGAGAGAAAATGCAGGATGGGGTAGTAGTGTTAAAAAACAAATGTACTGATTACCTTACTTAAGTAATTGTAACCCCCTTTCTCATCACCATATATATATATATGTATAAAAACATTGTTTTAAAAAATGATAATTAGGGGCCCAGAGTTTGGCCTAGTGGTAGAGTGCTTGCCTAGCATGAACCAAGACCTCATTTTGATTCCTCGGTACCATATACATAGACAAAAGCCAGAAATGTTGATGTAACTAAAATGGTAGAGCACTAGCCTTGAGAAAGCCCAAGGACAGTGCTCAGATCCTGATTTCAAGCCCTGGGACTAGCAAAATAAAAATGATAATCAGTTTAGTTAGTATAAGCTGTGTTAGGAAGTTTGTTAGGATGTACCCAAATTGGGTGTGAATCAAGACTCAAGTAAACCAGTGACAACATTTACACAAATGAAAGATATTTCAGAGAATGACAGCACTCTCCCCTCATACACCTGCTTGCAAAGGTACAAAAAATTTTAAGCAAGTTTGATTCGACTGTTTGATTCGACTGTTTCAGTAGAACCAACCGACAATTATAAGTTGCTTTAAGTCACTAGTTTGGGGGATGTTTTACACAATACACTAAATGCTACAGCAACCAAAGAGAGCGAGTAGTTTTTAGTCAAACAGAAAACCGAACTTTTAAATTTCAAGGAATGTTTATTGCAAATGGTAGTATCCATGGCTGTCAAAGATTATTTCTTGAACTCTGTTCTTCTTCTGAACATTGTAAGCATGTTAGAAGTGATAATGAGGACTGGGGAATGCACATACAAAGAAAACTAAACTGCCCTTGTTCTCGCACTTTAGTGAGACAAAATATTAGCACCTTAAAGCAGCACGAAAACAGTTCTAAGGCGACAAATCTCCAAGCTCAGACTAATCCATTACAGCACAAATTGAATACATATGGCGATGTATGGCTACCTAAGCAGCAGGTAGTGCTTGACATTTTGCCCTGAGGTCAACATTTCAGAGAGGCCACCCTCTCCTTTACAAACAGTGAAATCCACTTCTCCAGCAATGCTTGGGCTAGATGGATGATATTGGCCCTTCTGAAGACAGAAACAAGACCATTCATTGCCCTGCAAGAGGAAGGGCGCGGGTGTTTGCAATCAGGAGAGTCAAGAGAAGGCAGTATCTCCTGGGTTGTGCCAGTGCCAAAGAGCTCCTGTATGCATCCAGTGCAGAGGGGCGGGGCAGGGGACCGGAGAAGATGTGCGGTCCCTTTAAGACCCCAAAGCTCGCCTAGCCAAAGGAGGGGGGTGTTGTGGGGGCGCTGTGTGGTGGGAAAGTGGCTGGCTGAGCCTTACACTTTCTCCTGATTTTTAAACTATCAGGGAACGGAGAACAGGAATAAAGCGGTAGTGTAAAACTGGCCAGGGGTGCGTGCTTGTGGGCTTCCCGCCTGCGCAGGGCTGCTGGCCTTTTGGTCCAAGTGGGGAGCACGCGGGCAGGTGGCCCCGGGCTGCAGCGCTCGGCCCGCGCCTAAGCTCTGCCCCGGGGAGGGGAGTGGAGGGAGCCGCTTCTCCCTCGTGGTGTGAGGGCGGTGATGTTTTTCCTCCCACCCACTTTGGAGTCCCCCCTCCTCCCGCGCGCACTCTAACTCACACCACAACCTGCCAGTCTCAGACCTCGGAGGAGCGCCCCGGAGAGCTCAAAGCGCGTGCACGCGTGGCAGACGGAGGAAGCCAGTGATCAGGTCAGTGAGCAAGTGCCCTGCGCCCCCTTCTTCCACTTTCCTTGCCAGCCCTTGCACAGGTGGGGTGTCTTCTATTGGCCTAAGCCAGCTCTGCAAGTTCCTCTGGGCGCCTTGAACTCTACCGACATATGAATGCAATCTTTCCAAGCTTTGGCTGCCAGTGACCGGGATGGAGGTGAAGGGCAGAGAACTGGGCCTATATAGGTTGGGGGGCTTTAGAGTTGAATCCACTACTCGCCACTCCGCTTGGTCTGCAGTTTGGAGTAGGATCTTAGGCTTTCAGAAGCAGATCATTCAGCTTACTTAAGGAACTTGGCCTCCCTCCTTCATTACTGTGCTGCAGCCTGTTTTCTTATTAACTGAAGTGCTCTGGACCAGTGCTGATTATGATTAATACGAACTAAAGTTAATGAGACAGAGTGAATGAACCTGAGGCTCTTCTGGCCTCTGAGAATCTGCTTCATTTTCTTCCAGACTACTGGGGACAGTTAGAGATACTTTACTCAGAAAGCAAAGTGGTATTGCCAGAACACAGGGCCTGGAAAACCTGCCTTCCACTGTCCCCCTGCTTCCCAGCCTTGCTACTAACTCAACTCCTTAGAGTTTTCACTCCTCTCCCTTGCTCCCCATTTGTCCCATTTATTTTGAAGGCACAGTTGTGTGAAATGAAGCAAAATTAGAGATGGGAAGGTGTTTTGCAGGCCAAAGGCAAGGCAGACAATGTTTGCCAATCGTGAGGAGTGATGAAGACATTGCCTCTAACAAGAGATACCTAGGGCTAAAACTGCCATTTTCTGTGGCATCCCACCAGGAATTAACTGAGCTTTTCTTGTTGGGTGGTAATGTGGGAAGAGGATTTTAGCTGATGGAGAAGAGCTTGAGACTCCAGTGTCTTTTGTATTGTTTGTCAGAAGGAAATTGCTACCCTAGGGGCTGTTGGACAGATGATAGTGAATGTGAGATTATAAGGCCAGTCAAGCTTCTCAGAAGGCTTAAAGAGACATGGTAGGGTGTGAAGAAGAGGCTGACATGTGCTCACCCCTTGGCTTTCCTTTGTGATACCTTTGGTCCAATTCTTCCCAGAAGATCTGTTCTGAAACTTGGTGCCTGTCATTTGATGGCTCTGATTACCTTGCAGTTACAAAAGAGCAGTTAATCTCTTTGCTGTATGCAAAGTAACAATGTGACTGTTCTTGTAGGCACTAAGTAGATACCTTTTCAGTGGCATCCAACACACTTCTTTCAAAGCAGAGCGCGCATGTTCTCATACAATCCTCACTTCCACTGTTAGTTACAATTTTGTTTTCTTTGTTGTTTCTTTTTGAATATTGGAAGGCCCCCAAAACATATTGGTGGCTACATTTCTAAGTATCCTGCAAAAGAGCTCGTCCAGTTTCAATGGTACAATGGCCTGTGTGAAGCAGACACAGAGTTAATGCAGAAATAACTCCAGTTAACTGGGTCAAAGTATAATTTGAAAAATTAAGGACAGTTTGGCTCTTTGCACGAACAGAGTTGGATGTTTTCTGAGAAATGTTTACAGTATTTACTGCTACGTTTCCAACAAATATTTTGAATCACCCCCAAATTAAAAGGTAAAGAAATAAAGAGAAGCTGAATGATGGGGAAACCTGGGGAGGAAACTCTTTGTTGTTCCTATTTCTGCACAGAATACAAAGGCAGGACTTCAGAATCTTGTAAATCAAAAATGAATATTTATAACACGATTCATTTTCTGATGTTCTCCATCACCACCTAGGAGCCCACACAGATGACAGCAATGCCAAAAAGATTAATTGCTCTCTAGTCACCAATTTTTCTACTTGCTCATAACATTAGTAGGGACCCAAGAAAAGCAAAAAAATAAAAAATAATAAAAAGAACTCAGGGCTATTTTCTTGCCAGCTTGAGTTATGAAGCAATGCTACTGTTCACGAAATCGCCCAACCATTGTACAAGAATAACAATCCTGTTGGTTCTTGCACAGGGAGACCCAAAAGCCTTGGTTTCCAAAACACCCTTTGAGATCTATATATGATTGTGATGAATTAGATTTTAAAAATTAAAAATTCTGTCTTTGGAGAGGCTGAGGGAACCACCTGATTAAAATAATCTCAGGAAGAAAATTACTGGGGTGATTAACTGTGCTAAATTGTTCATGCAAATGCCTTGTTTCAAGGGAATAGTAAGCTCTCAGAGTACAGAGACATTCTGGGTGAGTGAAGTAAATCACAAACTCACAGAATGGACCAAGATAGCAGTACTCAGGCATTTGGAAGGTGATGAACGAGGAGAACTGAATCACTGATTAAAGAGCTGGGAGGAGAAAGAACACTGCCAGGTGCACCCTGATAGCACCGATTACCTCTGGGATCGATTTGCCCGGAGTTCCATGTTTATACTTTGAAGCAAATGATTCTGAATGATCCGGGAAAGTTTATAGCATTTAAAGTTGAAGCTGTGGCATCCACTTCACAGCCAAATCAGATTTTGTTTTCCCAGTTGTGCATCTTCTTTCAAAGGCTTGATGGTCATGATGCTTGTTCCTACCTATTCTTTATTCAGGTTGGACTGAAAAGATCCCAGAACTCACTTCCTAACCCCTGATTGAATGCAGTACTTTTCAAATATTGAAACATTTTTCAATCTCCTGTGGGAAGTGCTTTGCAAATTAATCTATAGAAATGATTGTGACTAGATCCATCAGAGTGTGTGTGTGTGTGTGTTCAAGGATCCAAAGTCTTAATATTTCTTGTCCTTAGCCTGCAAGTGCCAATGTGACTTTTTAAAGAAATGCAGTTGCTTTAGCAGTTTTTTGCATGGTGGTGTCAGAGAAAAGATGTCTCTTAAAATAGCTTATTTTAAATTATTTCTCTATGGACTTGATGGAGAGGATTATGTCTGAACCTTTTCAAGCAATAAACCCTTTCAAGTGTTGAACTGCATCCACTTGTTAATTACAGCTATCTTTTTTTTTTGCCGGTCCTGGGCTTGAGCTCAGGGCCTGAGCACTGTCCTTGGGCTTTCTCAAGGCTAGAGCTCTACCACTTGAGCCACAGCACCATTTCTGGCTTTTTCTATGTATATGTGGTACTGAGGAATAGAGCCCAGCTCTTCGTGCATGCTAGGCAAGCACTCTACCACTGGGCCAAACTCCTGGCCCCTACTGCTATGTTTTTTTAAACATAAGTACACAAACTACAGATGAGTATGTATCACTGCTAGGTCACAGGAGAAATATTGATCAATTAGTGCTTGATCTCTGAAAGGATTCATGATGGCAGTGGTCTAAAACTAATTGGTTAACTTCCATTTAGACATTATTTTTTGGCTTCTGCTACTACTTTCACTCTGATTGTCAAAATAACCCTTTTGCAAACTTCAGCCCCCCATCTCTTGAGAAATCAACATTCATTCCCTTAGAAGGGAAGATTTCAAAATATATTTTTGTTTTCCTATGACTTACTTATAAGGATCAACCCTCAGTGTTCCATTGAAATGCATAGTCACTCCTTTGAACTTGGTCTTACAAACTTTGCAAGACAGGAGAGACAAGTCCTTTCTCCTAAGCAGGCAAACAATGCTTTCAGGGAGAATCTTAATTCTACCGTATTTTTTTCTAGCAAGTTCAAAGCCTATGGTGTCTGTGATGTCTATCAGTTGCAGTGGATCTATTTTATTTTTTTTATTTATTTTTTTTCATGCATATTTTTTTATTTTATTGTAATTAGTAAAAGGGTTACATGATATTTGCCAGATAGAAGGTGCATTAATTCACATACATTGATACCCTTTCACATGTCTTGGTACCCATTTCCCTCCCCCCCACACCCCCCACCCGCAGTGGATCTATTTTAATTCTGTTTTTCTCCTGCTTTTCTTTTACCCAACAGCTGAGTGACACCACGCCTTGAAGGTTCTGAGTTCCATTTTGCAGAATCCTAAATGTGGAAAATGGGAAGCATGAAATACACCTTTTCCTTGTTGCTGTTCTTGGTGTATCTTGAAGGAAACAAAACAGAGCAAGTCAAACGTAAGTGTCTGGAGTTTCAAAAATGTGAAATTTTCTGCTAATTTCTTTGTAAGTGTTTTTATAACTAGCAGGGATGATGAATTAGCCCAAACGTGTCTGTGCCATTATTTTATGAGAAGAAAGAAAATGTTACTGGTTTATGCATGGGTTTATAGAAGAATGAGAGCTTTGAAATAGACCAGCTCAATGTGGAGCTATTTTTCTGATTCTCATATAGTTTTCATCTCACAGAACACATACCACATTAGCCCATTTCCCCTTTCCTGTTCTAAGCTGTACAAATCCCATTCCATTTTACATAACTCTAGAAATATCTGACAGATGAGCTGGATTTTTTCCCAACATTCAGACTCTTCAGCAAAGCTTTTCATTTTATGAAAACAGAAGAACAGGGGAAAGCAAAAAAAATAAAGCAGGTTCTGTCTATTCCCTTATGAACAAAAAGAGGAAAAAGGAATCTTCACATTAACTGGAATCAGATGAAAAATCCTTTGAGGAAGCTGCGATTCTAGCTAACATTAGTAAACTCGATGTGTTTTTATTTTATTTTTTTTGCTAGTCCTGGGGCTTGAACTCAGGGCCTGAGCACTGTCCTTGGACTTTCTCAAGACTAGAGCTCTACCACTTGAGCTTCAGCACCACTTCCAGATTTTTCTAGGTATGTGGTACTGAGGAATAGAACCCTGGTCTTCGTGCATGCTAGGCAAGCACTCTATCACTTGGCCAGACTCCAGGCACCTGGATGTGTTTTTTATGAAACCAAAGAATATTGCTAGAAAGTCAGTTATCTGTATAATGGGTTAACACATTGGACCAAGTAGAGAGAAAGGGAGGGGGAGCATAGTTAATCCTCCTTGCTGCCACATTTAGGAAATTTATGAGTAACAGTTGACATATGTACTGCTTTTATACAGTGTGGCTTTACTTTCTTGGGGCCATTGGCAGCCAGTTCTGAGGTAAATGCTTGTACTAAGTTTGAAGGAAAACCCCAGAGCTCTAGTTCCCCATCTGTGGCTCTATCAAAAAGAAGCACAAAGTAAATTGGTCCAAGAGTTGCATTCTCTGCTTCACTGAACTTATTCATGAGAAGGAGCTGTGAAAATATTCTTGGTAGAAGCCCCAGCAGCATCTGAAGCCCATCACTTAAACATTTATCTTCTTTATCAGCACAAGTTAAATATATGAGACTTTAAACTTGCAGACAAGAAGGGAGTTGCCACGCCGATTCCATTGTTAAGTGTATTTCTGGTTCACTGTGGTTTTTATGGTAAGGTTACTTTTCTTCCCATAAAAAGAGTAGTTTTTATTAGGTTTTTAAGCTTGAATATCTATAGTAGTATCTACTATAATAGAGACACAAAAGGTAGTTTAGGCTTATATTCCCCATACTACCTCCTTCATCTTCCATTTAAGAACAGTCCATGTTAAAAATCTTCCAGAAATCTTTCTTGGTTTACATAGCTAAAATAGCAATATTGTTTATTCTCTTACATTTCAACTCACAATCATCAGAGATTAAAATGTTGATCATGATGCATTATATTCATAAACTGCTTTGTTGAATGGCAACTACTTAGTAAAACTACCATGGATGGAAGATTGTAATTCTCATGAGATCATCTTTTTGGGGAAACTTTTCATATTTATGAAGAGTGGGGGACATTTACTATGAGATTGATTTTGAAAAACCAGGGGAAAATGGTTATAGACTAAAAATATATAGAGAACAAATCTAATATTTACTCATGTTTCCTGGTGCCTATGAGAATTTCCCAAGCCATTTTAATATTTGGTTCCTATCAAAGTGATTATGTAATGGATGGAGCAAAGTACCACTTCTAGTATATTTTAAGATTATAGTTATTAGTTGATAGAGCAAAGGTTATTATTATTCCCTGATCAATGTTACTGCTGTCCTGAATTTGCACAAATCATTTCCACTAAAGGAGAAATGTAAAGCATATTTCCTGTGTATGCTACCCCCCCATACACACAAGTACATATGCACAGAGATTTATATTGCAGCTCTAACTGAAAAGTTAGAAGCAGTCACCAATGGACACACCAATCTCAAGGGCAGTGGTGACACAAATTATAAAAGTGATAGAGTGCTATCCTTGAGCAAAAGAAGCTCAGGGTAAGTGCCCAGGCCCTAAAATAAATCCCCAGGACTGGCCAAAAATTCCTTCATAAATATTATTCTTTTATCTTGGAATGATATTTCACATTTGATTTGATATTTTCTTTTGTATTGTAATTAATAGAAGGTTTATAATATATTTGCTGGATAGAAGGTGCATTACTTCACAGACATTGATACCCCTTCTCATGTTTTTGTCCTCATTTCCCTCCCCCCAGCCCCTCTTGTTTCCCCCTTCCCTATCCTATTTCAAATAAACATATATACATTATACCAGATAACAAGGTAAGATACTATAACAATATGAGAATAACCAAGGGACAACAAAAGAGATTAGAAATAACATAGTACATTAAGAACAACAATCACACAGTATATAGCTCTTGTTTCCATATCCTGGAGGTCCTTTCATTTAGCCTCATCCTATATGGCCTTATGTATCTAGGTTTTGCTCTGTTGTAAATCTCTGCTAGGAGAGTCCAGGTTTATATTAATTATGACAAATGAGGGAAACCATAGAGCCTATGTTCCGTTGAGTCTGGCTTACTTCACTTAATATCATTTTTTTCCAGGTCTTTCCATTTCCTTACAAATGGGGCAATCTGACAGCAGCATAGAATTCTATTGTGTATAAATACCACATCTTATTGATCCAATCATCTACTGAGGGGCATCTGGGTTTGTTCCACGTCTTTGCAATGACCATCATTGTGCTAGTGGATTTAGTGTGTCCTTGTTTCTGAGTGAGAGGGTAAATGCCAAGTAGTGGAATTTAGTCTTTTAAGGAATTGCCATACTGCTTTCCATAGTGGTTGAAAGAGTTTACACTCCTACCAACAGTGTAGTAGTGATCCCTCCTGGCTACATCCTCTCCTGCATCAGTTGTTATTAGATTTCTTGATCCTGGCCATTCTAACTGGAGTGAGGTGGATGATTTGATATTTTTTTATTACCATAGAGCCTTTTAAACTGAATTTTAGTTAAATTGCATTTCTTCTGGATTGTCTGTTTTATAAAAGCTTATTTGATTATGTTTTTTTGTGATTCCAAATTTCTCTTTAACTTTGTACAATTTGTATTTTCACATCCATGTTTTACATTTTTATGTAGTTAGGCTTGTTATCCATTTCCTTCATAGCTGCTGAATTTCTTCTTCCTAGGAAGGCCTTTCCCACCTTATATTCTTGCACTGGTTTCTGCTGCTGCCATCCTTTGGCAGTTTATCCAGAGTTCTCCATTCCATCCGAAATTTATATTCACATACGGTATACAATAGGGATATCAGTTTTTTTTTTATAAATCTCTGCCTGATAGGTTTTGGATGTTATTTTTGTTCTTCTTTATGCTGCTTCTATCTAGTCCAAACTTTTCACAATTGGCAAGAATTACTTTTACAATAGGGGAAAAGTCCTTTAAAGTACAAGGACATATCATTTCCCATACTTGTGCTGTCCACACCTAGGGAAAGGAAGTTATGGTTGTTGATGAAAAAAGATGGTTATTTTTATAATTAAAAAAGAAGGGAGGGCCTGGAGTTTGGCCTAATGGTTAAAGTGCTTGCCTAGCATGCACGAAGACCCGGGTTCGATTCCTCGGTACCACATATATAGAAAAAAGCCAGAAGTGAGGCGGAGGCTCAAGTGGTAGAGCTCTAGCCTTGAGAAAGTCCAAGGACAGTGCTCAGGCCCTGAGCTCAAGCCCAGGACTGGCAAAAAAAATAAAAAAAAAAATAAAAAAGAAGGGAAAAGTTCAAGAAATGTGTAAATGTAGAAATAATAAAACTTTATATCTCTCCGTATTGCCTGTTTCCATGTGTTTCAAGGAAGCCCAGGTTTTTAATCTTTCAGGGCTGTTTGAATATAAGCTTGTAGGTGAATGTGGCCTATTTGTTCTCCTGTTTGTAGTGGATTTTAGGTGTCCGTTATAGTGAAATTGCTGTAGAAATGTGAAGAGGTCTTGCAAAAGTGCTTTCTTTCCCCCAAGAAATGGTCAAGTTTTTGCTGCCCCTTGCTGCTAGCTTATAGACCAGGGCTCTCACAAATAGGATGACTGGAGGAAATATTGACAGTGTACTTCAGTGGATGAATGATCCACTTGTTGTGTATACAAAAATTTGTTACTGTCCTGCATCAGCAAAGTTTGAGATTTTTAGCCCAGAAAATATCTTTCTATAACTTTATTATATTCTGTTGGTCAAGTTTTAGTCAATGAGACCAAAAGTTCTTTTAACATTCAAATGAACATAACATTCTCAGTATAATATTCATACAAATATGGAACAAATGGGCTGGAGTTTTCCCCATTTTAGCATCTCTAACTTGGGTAATGAATGATTGATCAAAGTGAAATTGAAGAATTCAGTTAAGAGTATATACTTATCCATTTTCAATGGATCAGCCAGTACTAAGTCTGGCAAAGATTCTGGATGGAAAAAAAATATGTTCAGGTATTTCATGGAGCTCATTTGGCCTTGTAATGTGTCTTAACACTGGTTAAGGGACTAGATCCTCACTTATCTTTTCTCCTTAGGATGCAAGCTTCTGACAGTCAAATTTGTCTGATATTCATATTTTTGGAATTGCTTATTAAAAGGTGAGCCACCACAATGTTAAAAAAGGAAGAGAATACTTACAAAGTTTTTTAGATGTGTGAAATGCAGCCATACAAACCCACGTAGGATCAGTGTCTATTTTAAAATATTGCCAGCGAGGAGTAATTTTTCTAGGTTCTCCTCGATATTATAGATAAAAGTACCAAAAAGGGGGGAGAAGCATGGCCTAGGAGTAGAGTGATTGCTTAGCATGCATAAAGCCCTGGGTTTGATTCCTCTGTACTACATATATAGAAAAAGCTAGAACTGGGTTCTAGCCTTAAAACAACCCAAGGACATTGCTCAGGCCCTGAGCCAAGCCCAGGACTGGCAAAAAAAGCTATAACTTATGTGTGGCATGAAGACTTTATGATTAGCCTAAATTCAGCACTCAGCTCCATGAATGTTTCATGTACCTTAGGAATGTATCTTTACCTCTTCACCTTTAATTTTTATCAATACAATGGAAGAAATAATAGAATAATGAGTACCACCATATCATTAGAAGAATAAATGAAATTGTGTATACTGAATTCTTTTGCACAGTGCCTAACACAGTTATTTTTTGTGTACAAAGCATGTTTGCCTTGCTTTCTTGCCCATGGCTTGTGCTCTAAAAATCTTTTGGCTTTTGGATTGGACACAAAATATAATGAACTTTTCTTCTCTGGCTGATTTGAACTCCTCCATGTCTTACCCTCCTGAGTAGATAGGAATTAAGGTGTAATCCACTAGTATCCAGCCAACAGTTAACTTCAAAGAATGGTTGTGACTATAGCAACTTTCTTTTTTATTTTTTTGCTAGTCCTGGGCTTGAGCTCAGGGCCTGAGCACTGTCCTTGGACTTTCTCAAGGCTAGAGCTCTACCACTAGAGCCTCAGCACCACTTCTGGCTTTTTTCTATGTATGTGGTACCGAGGAATCGAACCCAGGTCTTCGTGCATGCTAGGCAAGCACTCAACCACTAGGCCAAATTCCTTGCCCCTATAGCAACTCTTTATTATAAACCAAATGATGTGATGTCTTTAAGTGAAAAATCTGAAACTCAATGAGGTTAAATGACTTTGTTGAAAGACAATTTCCAGCCAGAGTCAGAACTAAACCCCAGGTCTACAAATTCAGCATTCTGTTTACAACATCTATCAGCTTGCCTCTGGCAAGCCCAGTGTTTTACACATGGCAGTTACTTAATGTATGAATTTATCCAAGTAAATGAATATAGAACTTTGTAACAAGATTTTTTTGAATTTTTAATTGCAATTAATAGAAGGGTTACATTATATTTGCCAGATAGAAGGTGCATTACTTCACATACAATGATATCCCTTCTCATGTTTTTGTCCCGATTTTCTTACCCCCACCCCGTTCCCTCATCTTATTTTTCCCCTTCCCTATCCTATTTCAAATAAACAAATAAGCATATATACAATATACCAGAAAACAAGGTAAAATTCAAGAGCCATATAATGTGTGATTGTTATTCTTAATATATTTACCATGTTATTCTCATCTCTTTTGTTGTCCCTTGGTTGTCTTATATTGTTACAGTATCTTACTTTGTAACAAGAATTTTTAAGGGAGGCAATATAGTATTTGGTGGTTAATAGATTGAGACTAGGATTGAAATTATTCAGAAACCTATATTAATCCAAAGGATAGTTGTGCAGGAGGTTAAATATATACATGTGTATGTTTTGTATTTCTTAGATTTCTCTGAATTCTCAGTATGAATAGAATACCAGTGGAGTTTAATGGAAAAAGGACTATGCTTAAGTTTGGAGTCCTAGTTTCTGCACATTCTTTTCATTTTTTGCTGTGTAATGTTTTTGAATCATTTATATTCTCTGAAGTAAATATTCTTTACATATAAACTGGGAAGAATCATTACTTTCTGGACAGAGAATTAAAGGACAAAACAGAGGCTAGGCAGATGGGACAAGAAAAACCAAGGCACTGCTTTAGAGTGCTTTGAGCAAGCTACCTAGACTTTTAATGCATTCACAAGGTCTTTGCAAAGAGAATTTTACTTAGTTAAGATTTATGGCCTACCTGCTTGAAGTAAGATTAGAGACAGGCTAAAGATGAAAGGTGAGGTGCAAGAAAATGATTATAAAGATGCTATCAGAGGCCATCTAAAGAGTTAAGTAAATATATTTAATGCATATTTTGGTATATTACAGCATTTACATCTTACCTTTGGCTTATGCTTTCCTAAAGGATAAAAAGAAAAACCTTGATGTTGTTGGAAAAGTTTTTTTTTTTCTGTAGACTTTTTCTACCTCTCATCTCCCAAGCAATATGATCATGAGAGATTTGAACTAAGGACTGTATGTGTGGTACAAGAAGACCATGTGTAACCTTGTAACATATAATAACAAATTGTCTATTTGGCTTCTTTTGTTAACTTTTCATAAAGGAAGAAGTCAAATATTAAATTATAACTTGGCAAAGGTCTTTCTGTAAGTACTAAAAATGTGTCCCAAGTACTTGACATTTGAGTAACCTTAGTTAATTGGAAGATAGAAAAGGAATATTAAACAAATGGATATTTAATAGGGCTATTATATTGGATTGTCAACTGTCAAATACCTTAAGTATCCTTTATATTAATACAGTATTTTTCTGATTTAAGCATGGATCCTCATGTTTAAACATACAGAAAATCTATAAATCTCATACGAAAAGCAAAAAATCCACCGAGGAAAAAGATGGCAACACTCTCATGGATAAATCCCCTATCTCTCTCGGACTAGGCAGGGACTTAGAGCATAAGGGCACGCTTTCTATCAAGATTCCCGTGCCATCGAACCTCTAAACAGATAGACTTATGTCGACAAAGAATTCACTACGTGAAGAGCCAAAAGATTAAAACAAACAAACAAAAAACCCGAAGAGCAGCATGTGGATACCTGCTACACAATGACAGCCACACAGCTCAGCAAGCCACTCCAGGGCTTTTGCTACTACAAAAAAACAAAAAAACAAAAAAACAAAAAACAAAAACCTATCAGCCCTAGCCAAACTCCGCAGGAATGACTTCCAGCTGCTTCTGCCACCTTCGGGCACTATACAGTTCCTGTTGATGCTGTTGCCGAGACCATAGGAACACCACAGCAGCAGTCCACCCCACCACTCTCCAAGCCCTTCCCATGCCTATCAAAGCTATAGCCAGCTAGAAACACTTCAGGACCCAAAGTGATCCAACAGGATCAAGACTTCTACTGGACCCAGGCAGATCTCCACAGATGCGTGCACTCTATCTTCCCTACTTCACTAGCCATCCCAAAGGCCCTAAGGGGCTGCTGATCCCTGCACAACTACCGCCAATGTGTGGCAGGAACTGACAAGCAAACCAACACACACACACACACACACACACATATACATTTTATTTCTACTCTTTTTGTTGTTTGTTGGTCTTTGTCACTCATGTTTGTTCCTTTTACTGAATTTAGGTCTTAGTTATTTTCCCTCAGTCCTTTCCTTCCATACATCCCTCTTCTCTTACTTTCTCCCATTACCCTTCATTATAGCCATCTATCACTGGTCACCTGCTCCTTATAGGAATTCCTTAGTTAGTTGATCTACAATTGTTCGTTGTTGACCTGGGCTTAATTTGTACTCATGGAGGTATCTTCCTTTTCTGTCTAGATCAATCTAATTACTTAGGGATCAGCTTTGTTTAAACTGTCCACTGTCTCCATTCCTCTTCAAAATAGTATTAGAATTCCTAGCTAGTGCAATAAAGCAAAAAGAAAACATAAAAAGGGGTCCAAATAGGAAAAGGGGAAATAAAACTTTCCCTCTTTGTATTAGCCTGAATAACTTTAAGTTATTCAGGCTAATACAAAGCACGGGTGAAGTGACAAGGTATAAAATTAATCCTCAAAAATCACCCAGGTGCTGCTTGCTCATGTCTGTAATCCTAGCTAATCATGAGGCTGAGTTCTGAGGATCACAGTTCAAAGCCATCCTGGGCATGAAAGTCCATGAAATTCTGATTTTCAGTTAACCACCAAAACCTGGAAGAGGTGCTGTGGGTCAAGAGTAGAGTGCTAGGTTGAGCTGAAGAGCTCAGGGACAGTGCCCAAGCCTAGAGTCCAAGCCCTATGACTGACAAAAAATGTAAAAATCAATGGCTTTTCTATATGCCGATAATGAAAAGAATGAGGCTGCAACCGGAAAGCAATTCCTTTTGCAATACCCTTAAAGAAAATAAATACTTAGGAATTAACCGAGGAAGTGTAGAACTTCTATAATGAAAATTTTAAAAATTAAAGCAGATCTGAGGAAGTGAAATAACCTCCCATGCTCTTGGACTGGAAGCATTAACAACGTGAAAATTGCAATCCTGCCAAGGGCTATCTACAAATTCAATGCAATACTCATTTATATGCCAACATCATTCTTTAAAGAAATAGAGGAAGCAATCCAAAAATTCACATGGAATAATAAAAGACTGGCTATAGCAAAACAATCCTTAGCAGAAAGAACAGTTCTGGACTAATATCAATACCAAACTTCAAACTTTACTGTGAAGCTATAGTAATAAAAACATATTGGTCCTGATAGAAGAATAGATCTGAGGACCAACGGAATAGAAATGAAGACCCAGAAATGAACCTGCAGATATATGGCCATATAATCTTTGATAAGTGAGCCATAAAATTGGCTGGAAGAAAGACATCCTCTCCAAAATTGGCTAAACACCTGTAGAAAACTAAATTTGGATCCTTATATGTAACCCTGCACCAGGATCACCTCCAAATAGATGAAAGACAAAGACCTTGAGGTAAAAGCAGATACCCTAACAATTTTATGGAAGAAATTGGAGATACACTTGGGCTCATTGGTATGGGCTAAAATTTGTTAATAAAGGCCCAGAAACACAGCAAATCAATGAAAGATTAGAAAAATGGGACTACACTAAACTGCAGAGCTTCTGTATGGCAAAGGACATATCCAGAAAGATAAATAGAAAGCCCACAGAGTGGGAGAACTTCACTTGCCATAAAACAGAGAAGGGCCTTATAACTAAAATATATTTACAGCTCAAAAAATTAAATCCCTCAAAAACAAACCTGCAAAAAAACAACCATTCTTCCAGAATTAACTCCAAATGGATCAAAGACCTGGAGGTAAAAACAGATACACTGAAAACTTTACAAGAAGTGGAGATACATTAGGGCTCCTTGGCACAGGTCGAAACTTCTTTAATAAGGACCCAGAAACACAAATCAAAGAAAGTCTGGATAAGTGGGACTGCATTAAACTGCAGCGCTTCTGTATGGCAAAGGACATAGCAAGCAAACTAACTAGAAAGCCTACAGAGTGGGAGAAGGTCTTCACTAACCATACAACAGACAAAGGCCTCATATCTAAAATATATCAACAGCTCAAAAAATTGAATCACTCCCAAACAAGTCTCCAAAGAAACAAACATCCCATTAAAAGATGGGCCAAAGACTTAAAGAGAGTCTTCTCTGAAGAAGAAATAAAAATGGCCTATAGGCACATGAAGAAATGCTTCACATCTCTGGTTATAAAAGAAATAAAAGAATAAAAACAACTCTGAGATTCCACGTCACTCCAGTTAGAATGGTCATGATCAAGAAATCTAATAACAACAAGTGCTGGAGGGGATGTGGCCAGGAGGGATCATTACTACACTGTTGGTGGGAGGGCAAACTCGTTCAACCACTATGGAAAGCAGTATGGCGATTCCTCAAAAGACTAAACATAGAGCTTCCCTATGACCCAGCAATTCCACTACTTGGCATTTACCCAATCATCCAGGAACAAGGACATACTAAGTCCACTAGCACAATATTCATTGCAGCACTATTTACCATAGCAAAGATATGGAACCCACCCAGATGCCCCTCAGTTGATGAGTGGATCAACAAGATGTGGTATTTATACACAATGGAATTCTATGCTGCTGTCAGAAAGAATGATATTGCCCCATTCATAAGGAAATGCAAAGACTTAGAAAAAATCATATTAAGTGAAGTAAGCCAGATTCAAAGGAACATAGGCTCAATAGTTTCCCTCATTTGTCATAATCAGCAGAAACCTTGGGCTCTCCTTGCAGAGTTTTACAATAGAACAAAACCTAGATACATAAGGCCATATAGGATGACGATGAAAGAAAGGACTTCCAGGATAAGGAAACAAAAGCCATATAATGAGTAATTGTACTAGGTTATCTCATATTGTTACATTATTTCACCTTGTTACCTGATATATTGTATATATGCGTATTTGGTTATTTGAAATCACATAGGGAAGGGGGGAAACAAGATGAGGGGCAAAGGTGGGGGGAGGGAAATGGGGACCAAGATATGAGAAAGGCTATCAATGTTTGTGAAGTAAATCACCTTCTATCTGGTGAATAAAATGTAACCCTTCTATTAATTACAATAAAAATATATGAAAAAAAGAAACAACCATCCCACTAAATGTGGTGAAAGACTTAAAGAGACTTTTCTGAAGAGGAAAAAAGAATGGCCTATAGGCACATGAAGAAATGCTTGACATTTCTGGTTATAAAAGAAATAAAAGAATAAAAACAACTCTGAGATTCCACCTCACCCAGTCAGAATGGCCATTATCAAGAAATTTGATAGCATCAGATGCTGGTGGGGATGTGGCCAGAGGGAAGCTACTACACTGTTCATGGTAGTGTAAAGTTGTTCAACCGCTCTTGAAAGCAGTGTGGTGGTTCCTCAAAACACTACACATATAACTCCCCTATGACCTAGCAATCCCATTCCTGGGCATTTAACCAAATGTCCAGAGACAAAGACATACTAAATCTACCAGTACAACCATGTTTATTGCAGCATTATTTACAATAGATAAGATATGGAACTAACCCAGATGCCCCTTAGTATATAAATGGATCATGAAAATGTGACATTTATACTCAGTGGAATTCTATGCTACCATCAGAAGAAATGACATTGCCCCATTTGTAAGGAAATGAAAAGACTTGTAAAAAAATCATATTAAGTGAATTAAGCCAGACCCAAAGAAACATAAGCTCCTTGATTTCCCTCATGTGTAATAACTAGTATACATCTAGGTTTCTCTTAGGAAAGGATCACAATAGCGCCAAAGCTATGTGCACATAGCCATATAGAAAGAGGCTAAGTGAAATAAACTTCCAGATAGGGAAACAAGATTTATTCTTGTCGTTGTTGTTTTTAAAATTCAATGTGAGGGTATTTCTTTATTCTTTTATTTTTATTTTTTTCTTTTTCTTTTTTTCCCCTTATGGTTTATCCTCTGTTGTTGTTGTATTTGACTTCTGCACCTGTTATATTGTATAGTCATTTATTTGCTTATCTGAATCATGGAAGAGAAGGGAAAAACAAGACAATGAGTCAAAGGAAAAAGAATGATCCAATCTAACAACAATATTCATAAGACAATATGTTGGAAATGAACTCTACAACTTGGGAGGGGTAGAAGGTGGGAAAGTGGGAGAAAAACATGGGAAGGAGTAACAATGTTCAAGAAGTAACATACCCACTCTCTTAGGAATATAACTGTAATATCACCATGATAATAAAAAGAAAAATGCTAAGACATTTCAACATATAGCAATAACAGTAGTTGTTATATAATGAATGTGATATAATATATGATATATAAGCATAATATATATGTTTATAGTCTTTTTTTCTAAGCTCAAACATCCATGCATATTTTTATAAAATGATGTAGTGTAAGTAATTTATTTTATTATGTCAATTTGACAATGGATTCTCTGTAATAGTGTATATATAGCTTATTTTGTCTGAAGTGAAATTTGGGTGGGATATAAATTTATTCTATTGTGAAAATTTCAAGTTTCCAACTTGTATTCTTAACCAAGTAGAAAATATTCACTTCTAAACAAAAAGTCTGCATTAGTTGATACTTGTGAAGCTGAAGTGATGATAGGAATAATTTTTTTGAACAAGGGCTTGGATTGTTGCCTAAAGTCCTATGGCATATGACACAGAACAGATTATTTTAGTCAGAAGAAAAATGAGGTCAATTTTCACCAGCCAAATAGTCTTTCTGTAAAAGGATCACCTTACAACTCTATAGTACAAACGAATGAGAATACCATCAACTCCTAGAGATCCAGAGATAGACAGGAACAATGGATTGAAATGTCATGGCAAATCCCCAGTTGTCATCTTAACCAATGGTGTCACTTTGGTTCCCTTTCAAACCTGTTTAAACTATAGATCCTTTTCATTGGGTTTTCCCACTTATTACTAGTAAACACAAATACCCACAATGCAAGTAATGGGAGGGCCATAACAGTAATACAAAACTCAATGTTTAATTAGTTTAGGGTAAATGATCCAGTGAGTAAGAAAGAGATAATTCCTGGATAAGGAAGTAAGCTGTATGCACAGAAGGAAGAATTTGGTTTCTTCCTGAATTTCTTTTCACTGTTTTTCACAGACTGGAAATTAAGTTTCGAAGTTCTTATAGAATCTGATCAGCTACTTAACTCTAGAAACTCCATGTCAGAGACATAAGAAAAAATGTATGTATATGCCCCTTTATTTTCCCCCAAGCTTGACAAATAACTCTTCTCAGAAGAGAAGTTATTTATGCCTTTTTCCTCATTGTTCTGAGAGCTTTCTAAGGAAATAATTATAAAGTCATTTGTTTTCTTGATATGCCCACATAACACAATGAACAGAAAAGGTTCATCTCTTTATTTCTGCTGAAGAATATGTGTTAGAATAAATATAGTAATACTCACATGGTAATGTGTCTACGTTAAGCTGTTAGCAAAAGCCCACAGGAACATTTTCTTGATTTTGAAATTGATGATGGAGTTACTGAGCTTTTCACTTAATCTTTTATTTTTTGTGCCAGTCCTGGGCTTGAAATTAGAGCCTGGACTAGTGCCCTATCAATTGTACCATAGCTACACTTCAGCTTTTTTGGGCGGTTAATTGCAAGTTAGAATCTCACAGACTTTCCAACCCAGGGTGAGTTTGAACCATGGTCCTCAGATCTCAGCCTCCGGAGTAGCTAGGATTACAGTGACACCTACCTTTTTTGCTCAACCTTGGAAGATGGGGAGTAATGCTTGGGAAAAACACCTATGGCATGGTCACACATCTCTTTGTTGTTGACATTTTATAATCAATTTTTCTATTAACAGGGATATTCACCTCCATAAGACCAGGTGAGGCATTTGGAAAGTAGCTATGATGATGCAGGTTGAAGGTGCATCTCACATGTTATTGGAATTGCTTATCAACTAAATTCTATTCCCAGATACCACTAGGTAATAATATGAAATGCATTCTTCAGATGGTATCCCTTAGCTATTACTAAGGAATCCCCTTACCTTTTCTTCCCTATATCTCCTGAACATTACTGGGGTCTCATTGTTTCAATAAAATCAGACTCTTTGGAGTTCTTATCCAGGTTGTTATGCTTGGATATTAGGTATGGCTGACTATATGGTGTAGTTCATTAAATTTTCCTGCATGTGGTGAGAATTTTCTTAATGGTTAAGTACAAACTAAAATTAAGTTTATCATAGTTTCTGAAAATTAATACTTGTCTAATATATTCATAGAGATAACAGAATGTGTGCTAACCATTCCATTTTGGATGGATATGTTTGCTTTAACATGTCTTAAAGATGATGGTATTTACATTTATTATGTGCTTGAAAACATATCAATGTCAGTAATTGCAGAGCCCTGTTTAATAGCATCAATGAAGTTACTGTTCAGCTCCTTGTCTGCCCCTAGTTCTTGAATTATATTCATTCAAGGAGTTGTGGATTTCTCTCTGGGGTATAACTGGCTAAATCCCATACTGTAGAGATAATAAGACTAATGTACTTGATGAAAAGCCATTATGTTTGCATTAAGATCGGGTTTCTCTCAGCAGTTAGAATTTGAGCAAGATCTTTGCCTGCTCAAGAAGCATAGTTTGGAAGACACTGGTACAGTAATATGGGATCAATGCCATGTGCGCATTGGAGGAAAATGTTTTTATGTTTGAAAAAGAATGAAAATAAACTTTTAGCTGATTTCAGAGCCATTGGGGGCGGGTGTAGTATTAGTAGTATTTGTGCTTTGTCATTAATATAGATACAAAAAATGTGAAATCTGTCAATGAAGTAGCGCTATGGCTCAAGTGCTACACCATCAGCCTTGATTGAAAAAGTCTCTGTCATCTGTGCTACCTTGTATAGTTTTGAATGTGAGCTGACTTTGCTGAAAACAACACTAGCTCTTTGAAAGGTGATAAGAGATGTGTTTCAAGGGTAGAATAAAATTTAAGGGAAGATTAGGCCACAATATATGGGAAAGTTCAACTTGTAAGTTCTAAAGGTAGGTGGTGAGTGGTTCCTTCTGAACCACATAGCAAGAGAGACAGAATGGTATAATGATTCTAAGTCCTTGATTTCCACCTGAGACTATTCAGATTTGTATTCCACTTCATACTCGACTTGGAATGTCAACCTGAACAAGTTACCCACCTGCAAGACTTGTTATCTGTGCTTTGCATTTATTTTTCTTCTGTTAAACACAGCTAATAATGTACCATAGCTTAGCACTATTGTTAGAACCTTCCTCACAAAAAGTGCTCAACAGTTTGATGCCTGGATCAAGTAGAAAGGTATTAAGCCTTAAGTCAAAATATTTTTAGTAGTGCATGAATTAAGGGCTTGAGTGGTTTTCAGTAATCAAGAAGAATCTAGCCTAAGATGACTTCCGTTTTTCTCAGAACAGGAAATCCTGCTATGCCTCTTTATCATTTTGCTGGGACTATTCACACATTTTTAAAATTCTGGTTCTTTATTTTTACCCTTGATCCCCTTTAACCTTGTCTCATTTAAGAAGCTCGAATAACAAAGTACATTGTTTTCACTACTATTATCACTGTCATTCCCATTCTAAGACTTTGTTCCTTGGCAACTTTGTTCACTCATCACTTGTCTTCTGGCCTTGGAACCAAATTTAAATCAGAAAATGCATATCATTCACAGATTGTCTAACATTCATCCTCATGTCCTCATTAATCTGAATTTGGAGAAAGTGGCACTTAGTTATTTAGGTCGTTTGTGAACAATGATATGGTCAGGCACACTAAAACTATTCATTTAATTATGTCAGTGAAAATATTCTGTACGATTTTAGTGAAAAGAATGTATTTTACTTAAAAGTGACAAACAATAACTTTGTGGCTTCAATATTTACAGACTTTTTATTATAGACTTTCCTACAAGTTAGGCTTTTTAACAATTTAAATGAGAGGTTAGAAATATATAAATGCACTTGAAACCAATATAAGCTAGTTTATCTAGTTTTAGTGATTGTTTAGCCTTTCTGAGGTCTTCTTTATCTTCTTTTTCCCAATTTATTCTTAGACTAAGAAAGGAGTAAATCATCCAGGCATGCAGAGTGTATAACAGATAGAAGCATCCCATTCATTCAATTTAATTTTTTTTACATTTTATTTTTTTTGTCAGTCATGAGGCTTGAACTCTGGATCTGGGCATTGTCCCTGAGCTCTTCAGCTCAAGGCTACCACCCTATCCCTTGAGCCACAGCACCACTTTCAGTTTTCTGGTGGTTAACTGGAGATACGAGTCTCATGTTCTTTAGTGCCTGGGCTGGCTTTGAAGCATGATCCTCAGATCTCCTGAGTAGCCATGATTACATGCATGAGCCACTGCTCCTGGCTTCAATTTTATTTTTTATTGTTATTATATAGGTTATGTATAGAGGAATTACAGTTTCATAAGTCAGGTAATGAGAATACTTCTTTGTGGACAATGTCATCCCTTCCTTTGCTATTTCCCTGTTTTTCCTTTTAGTCCCCACACACAAGTTGATAGTTTGTTTGCAACATACTGTAGTGAGTACCACTTCTGCAGTTCAGATTATTTTTGTGCCAATATTAAGGCTTGAACTCAGCCGCACACTTTCACATGGCTTTTTCACTTAAGCCTGGTGCTCTAACATTTGAGCTATACCTCCACTTCTGTCTTTTTGATGGTTAATTTGGCATAACACTCAGACTTTCCTGCTCATGCTAGCTTTGAACTGTGATCCTCAAATGCAGCCTCCTTACCAGCTAGTGTTAAAAGTATGAACTACCAGTACCTGGCCCGATTTCATCTTTTAAGGTTGATCTGATGTCAAATTTTGAGCAATGCTAATCCAAAAAAAGAAAACAATATAAAATCAAATACATAGTATTCAAGTTCTACTGTGCTTTGCTTTGCAATGTAGACATAAACTTATGAAATAACTTGTTGCTTAGTGCTCTGAATCCATATACATATGATTTTTTTACTAGCCTGGTAATTCCACTTGAAGGTACCACCTTCTCATGGATTTGCTTCCAACTGTACTCAGATTCCTTCTGAAATGTTCAAATAAGTTGTATATTTGAAATGAAAATCACTGAAGTGCTGGACATTGGAACTATACATTTATTTTCATATACAATCTCTTTCCTTTTACTCTGCAAGGTAGGGAAACATTCCTTATTTAGACATTAGTCATGGGAAACTTATGATCTCATCAGTTAAATATTTCTTGCTCTATCCTTAAATGTTTTGGAACAGAAGTCTAATTTGTATCTGTAAAAGAAAGCTGTATTTTTCAGATTTAGCTGAAAAACACAGAAATTCTGTGTAAAAAAGTACTTTTTAAAAGGCGCATGGTATCCTTAATATGTGGATATTAGATCCAAATAATACAAGAGCGATGACACAATATTTGGGTACCCAATGATATGGATGTGGTCTTGGAGATACAAACATAACTACACAGACATAGAAAGCTATGATGGGCAATATACTCTATAGACATGTTTTATTACATACCTTAATATGTACTTATGAATCTAGGTTTTGCTCTATTGCAAGTATCTGCTAGGAGAGCCCAAGGTTTCTACTGATTATGACAAATGAGGGAAACCATTGAGCCTATGTTCCTTTGAGTCTGGCTTACTTCACTTAATATGATTTTTTCTAAGTCTTTGCATTTCCTAACAAATGGGGCGATGTCATTCTTTCTGACAGCAGCATAGAATTCCATTGTGTGCAAATACCACATCTTGTTGACCTACTCATCAACTGAGAGACATCTGGGTTGGTTCCATATCTTTGCTATGGTAAATAGTGCTGCAATGAACATCGTTGTGCTAGTGGATTTAGTATGTCCTTGTTTCTGGACAATTGGGTAAATGCCTAGTAATGGAATTGCTGGGTCATAGGGGAGCTCTGTGTTTAGTATTTTGAGGAACTGCCATACTGTTTTCCATAGTGGTTGAACGAGTTTGCACTCCTACCAACAGTGTAGTAGTGAACCCTCCTGGCCACATCCCGTCCAGCATCTGTTGTTATTAGTTTTCTTGACCCTGGCCATTCTAACTGGAGTGAGGTGGAATCCCAGAGTTGTTTTGATTTGCATTTCTTTTATGACCAGAGATGTGGAGCATTTCTTCATGTGTCTATAGGCCATTTTTGTTTCTTCTTCAGAGAAGACTCTAAGTCTTTGGCCCATCTTTTAATGGGATGTTTGTTTCTTTGGAGACTTGTTTGGGAGTGATTCAATTTTTTGAGCTGTTAATATATTTTAGATATGAGGCCTTTGTCTGTTGTATGGTTGGTGAAGATCTTCTCCCATTCTGTAGGCTTCCTAATTAATTTTCTAGCTATGTCCTTTGCCATACAGATAAGGCCATATAGTATGATGCTAAATAAAAGGACCTCTAGGATATAGAAACAAAAGCCTTATAATGAGTGATTGTTGTCCTTAATGTATCATGTTATCTCTCATCTCTTTTGCTGTCCCTCGGTTATCTCATATTGTTACAGTATCTCACTTTGTTATATTGGATATATTTGTATTTGGTTATTTGAAATTGGATAGGGAAGGGGGGAAAACAAGATGAAGTGTGTGGGTGGGGGGGAGGGAAATGGGGACCAAGGTATGAGAAAGGGTATCAATGTATGTGAATTAATGCACCTTCTATCTGGCAAATATAATGTAACACTTCTATTAATTACAATAAAAATACATGAAAAAATATGTACTTATGAAATACAAACCCTCAGCTTAATTTAAATTATGTTCTAAAATATAATTGCCAGTGATTGTATATAGAGGTTTCCTTCTTGAATGCTTGTTTGTTAAACATGACATTTGAAATATGATGTAAAAAATCAATGTTAATACATTCTTTAATAAAAAAGTACTATTTAGTTTTTCTTATTATCTCAGATGATCAATGATATCGAATATAAATTCTTACTGAGGAAATATAAATTAATACAAAATATTAAGGAGAATGGGACTATTACAGAATGTTAAATAAAATGATTATGTATGCACATATATGCACAACATTGCTAATAATAAAAATTATCAGTCATATTTCCTCTATAAAATTACCAAATATGGAAACAAAATATTCATAGCTAAGCATTATCATCCAGTTTCTAATGGGTTGGGAAATTAGTGAAGGTTTTCTGTAGAGAAATTTGGTAATATAGAAAAAAATTCCAAACTCAGGAAATCTGCTAATAAGAATATATTCAGGAAACAACCAATGTTGCATAAAGATATTTATATACCAGAATATGTTTGTCAAGGAACTTAAAAATGGTATGAAATGAAAACCTAGTAATAGCTCCAAACAGATGAATACTTAATAGATTATGCTTCAAATATATTTTAGTATAGAATCTTAAAAATTACTACCTTTAAGTAGTTATACAAAAGATTTGCCATTAAGCAAAATGCTTTTCTGAATGCAATATATCTTGATCAGTGTTATCCCATTCAACATTCTCATCTATCCCTCCCCCACCAATTCTTTCCCGCATTCTTCTTAATTTTGTAAAATATACACAGCATTTTGATTGGTTCTCCCCCTCTTCTCTTTATTCTTCTATTCCTTCCCAATTGGCCTACTCCTCTATCCAGTTCTTGGTGTTTTACTTTGGCTTTCTAAGGAGTTACACTCTTTAAAATCTCCTGTGAATTTACTATATTTCATTTAATACATTTGTGTATACCACCCAAAATACTTATACATTTGTAAACTAATTATAGCTTCTACATATGAATGAAAATACATAATGTTTGTGTCTCTGGGTCTGACTTCACTCAATATAATTTTTTCTTTTTCTTTCCATTTATTTATGAATGATATGATGTCATTCCCTCTAATGTATGTGTCAGATTCTGTTGTATATACACCACATTTTCTTGATCCTCTCATCCACTGAGCAGCATTTGGGCTGATTCCATACCTTGCCTATGGTGAATACTGCTGCAATCAATGTAGGCATTCTATTGGCTATACTGTATTCTGGTTTGTAATCTTTTGGATAAAGGCCTAGGAATGGAATTGGTGGGTCATAGGGTAATTCTGTTTATTTTTTGAAAACCTCTGCACTGATTTCTGGAGTGATTATAAAAGTCTACTCCACCGACAGTGTATTAGGGCTCCTTCTTGGATTCTTGGATGCATCCTTGCCAGCATTTGTTACCATTTTATCATTTTCTTTGGTTCATTTTTTATGGTCATTCTAATTGGGGTAAGGTGGAATTTCAGCATTGTTTTGATTTGCGTTTCCTTTATAGACAGATATGTTCAGGATTCCATTTGTGTCTTGGTCTTTTTTACTTCTTCCAAGATGGCTCTCTAGCTCCTTAGTCCATTCTTACTTTCCAAACCAACCTAAAACTTCAATGCAATACCCAACAAAATCACACCAACATTCTTCAGTGAGAAACAGGAAGCAATACAAGAATTCTTATGGAACAAAAAAAGACTCTAAATAGCTAAGTATGTCAAGAGACATACTTGTGCTGGAGGAATAACAGTACCAAACAGCAAACATTATTACAGAGCCATGATATGGAAACAGCTTGGTACTGTCATATAAACAGGCCTGGGCATCAATGGAATAGAATAAAACAACCAGAAATAAACCCACAGACCTATAGACATTTAATATTCAATAAAGCAGCCAAAAACATACACGAGAGCAAGCCTCTTCAACAATGGTGTTGGTGAAATTGGATATCCACATGCACAAAACTGAAACTAGATCTTTATTTATCCTCTTGTATCAGCATCAATTCAAAATTGATCAAAGACCTCAAAATAAGATCTAAAGCCATGAAACAGTTACAGGAAAGAGTAGGGAAAACTTTAGGTATAAGTAGAAACTTTCTAAGTAAAGATCCAAAAAACACAGCAAATTAAAAAAAGACTTAATACATGGGATTGCATCAAAGAGTTTCTGCATGGCAAAGGACATAATCAATGAGCTTAAAACACAGCCTATAGAATAGAAGATTTCTGCCAGCTATATATCAGACATGGGTCTAGTATCCAGGCCATACAGAGAACTTGAAAATTGAATCCTCAGAAATCCAACAACCCAGGGCCGGGAGTTTGGCCTAGTGGTAGAGTGCTTACCTAGCATGCACAAAGACTCGGGTTCGATGTGGTACCGGGTTCCATGGTAACACAAGTGGTAGAGCTCTAGCCTTGAGAAAAAGAACCCAAGGACAATCCTCAGGCCCTGAGTCCATGCCAAGGACTAACTAAAAAATGTGCAACAGCATACTTAATAATTAGTGTAGAATCAGGCATTATTTTTAATAAGATAACAGTATTATGATAATGTTTCTGATGTTTGAAGAAGCAGAAAGGCTTTCTATTTTCCAGTTTGACATACAAAGGACTTGGAAATTTTCACTTGTATTATAACAAGAAAACAGCTGAATGACCTGAAAAGAAGCAATTCTTCTTAGATACATTCTGATTGGAAATGGAAATAAAAGGTATGTAGTTGGGAGGGAAGAAAGAAGACTTCCTTTGTTCACAGATAACAAGATTGTCCATTCTGTGAAGCAAAAAGTAATATACAAAAATTAATTGCTTTTCAATATACCAGCAATGTACAAGGAGAATTTGAAAGAGATGGGTATACCATTTACATTAGCACATTAGTACATCAGTACTAATTAGTATTACTCATGGAGCAAAATTCTGGATGAAATAAAATATTTTAAACTATATATCACATCTTCAGACTTATTCATCCTACATTATATCTATTGTGTATCATGTCCTCTTTTCCTCTCTATACCCTGTGTTTTATTTTTCACTGGGTATGAGGTTTGTTTGACTTAGAATAATATGTACAGTAGGATGTTCATTTTTAAATAAGGGGATTTGCCATTTGCCACAATATATATGGACCTGGATGACATTATGCTGATTGAAACAAAAGCAAACAAATGGAGAAAGACATACAATAGTTTTAAAAATCCACAGAAAGCTTTATTTGCTGCATTTCTTCAGAGCAAGCTACCAGAGATAGAAAAATAATGTCAATTAAAAAATGGCATCACAATGTTTATTTTGTATATACCTAAGGATAAATAGACAAACCATTACAGTTAGAAAGTTCTACTCCCTTTTATTAGCAATAAACCGAGATAACAGGCAGAAAACCAGTAAGTACCTATGTAGACTAATAATTATTACTCAACATTATCTGATATACAGATGATAGACAGATACATAATACATTAATAGCTATATAGATTGATAAAGAAAGTGCATCTTACAATTTCAGAATACAAATGCTTCACAAGGTTTAAGGTGACATTTACTTAAATAGAACACGTTCTGGATCATAAAATGCAATTTAGCACATGTTAAAGAGTAGGAATCATATAAAGTATGTTGTTAGCCCATATTGAAATTAAACTAGAGACCAGTATCAATGATAAATGCAACTTCCAAATAACTCATAGGCCAAAGAAGCAGTCTCGTAATAAATTAAACGAGAATGAACATATGTGTCAAAGTTCATGTGTTATCATGAAAAATATAATGACTTTGCTCTACCATTCCTGAGGATATATGCAAAGGAATGTAAGTCAGTATTAACTAAGGACAATTACCTAACCTTGTCTATCATAGCATTATTTACAGTAGTCAAACTATGAAATCAGTCTAGTTGTTCGATTGCTGAATGGATAAAGAAGTTTTGACACATATATGTATATATATAATGAACTATTATTCAGCCATAATAATGAAATAGGACATATAATGTTTACTTGAAAATTAGTATACATGTTGATATTATCAATGATTTTCATGATTTATTTCTGATATATTGCATATATTTGTATTTGGTTATTTGAAATTGGATAAAGAAGTGGAGAAAACAAGATGAAGGGTGGGGGCGGGAGAGGGAAATGGGGACCAAGACATGAGAAAAGAGAGTAGTTTGGGAGTGTCAATTTTTTGAGCTGTTGTGTTTCTTGGTCTTTATTAAGAAAGTTTCAACCTGTGCCAAGGAGACCTAGTGTATCTCCAATTCCTTCTTGTAAAGTTTTCAGTATATCGGCTTTTACTTCGAGGTCTCTGATCCATTTGGAGTTAATCCTAGGGCAGGGTGATAAAGAAGGATCCAACTTTAGTTTTCTGCAGGTGCTTAACCAGTTCTGCCAGCACCACTTGTTGAAGAGGCTGTCTTTCTTCCATTCTATTTTTTTGGCTCCCTTGTCAAAGATTAGGTGACCATAGTTCTGTGGTTCTTCAGGCTATTCCTTTGGTCTTCAGGCCTGGTCTTGTGCCAGAACCAAGCTGTTTTGCTCACTATAGCTCTATAATAGAGTCTAAAGTGTGCTTTGAAATTCCCCTGCACTGTTCTTCCTGCTAAGAAGTGCTTTTGCTATACGGGGTCTTTTATTGTTCCATATGAAATTTTGGATTGCTTATTCTATTTCTTTAAAGAATGACATTGGGATATTGATGAGTATTGTGTTGAATTTGAAGATAACCCTTGGGAAGTTTGCCATTTTCACAATGTTGATTCTTCTAATCCAGGAGCATGGGAGATTTTTCCATTTTCTCAGTTCTGCATTAATTCCCTTTTTCAGGGTTTTAAAGTTTTCATCAAAAAGGTCTTTTACATTCTTAGTTAATTCCTAGGTACTTTATTTTCTTTGAGGCTATTGCAAAGGGAATTGCTTTCCTGATTGTTGCCTCGTTCCTCTCACTGTTGGCATATAGGAAGGCAGTTGATTTTTGAGGGTTAATTTTATACCCTGCTACCTTGCCAAAGTTTTGAATCAGCTGAAGAAGCTTGGGAGTGGAGTCTATAGAGTTCTTTATATACAGAATCATGTCATTTGCAAAGAGAGAAAGTTTCACTTCCTCTTTCCCTACTTGGATCCCCCTTATGCTTGCTTCTTGCCTTATTGCTCTAGCTAGGAATAGTATGTTAAAGAGGAGTGGAGAGAGTGGGCATCCTTGTCTAGTTCCTGATTTTAGAGGGAATGGCTTTAGCTTTTTGCCATTAAGTACAATGCTAGCTGTGGGGTTTTCATACACAGCCTTTATTATACTAAGTGTAATACTAGCTGTGAGTTTGTGATACACAGCCTTTATTATATTGAGGAATGTTCCATGGATTCCTAGTTTCTCCAGAGCTTTTAGCATAAAGGGGTGTTGGATCTTGTCAAATGTCTTTTCTGTATCTATTGAGACAATCATGTGATTTTTGTCCTTGCGCCTGTTGATGTGTTGAATTATATTAATTGATTTGCGTATGTTGAACCAGCTTTGCCTCCCTGTAATGAATCCTGTTTGATCATAGTGTATGATTTTTTTGATGAGTTGTTGAAGGTGGTTGGCCATTATTTGGTTGAGAAGTTTTGCATCAATGTTCATCAAAGAAATGGGTATATAGTTCTCTTTCTTTGATGACTCTCTGTCTGGTTTTGGGATGAGGGTTATACTGGCTTCTTTGAATGAGTTTGGCAAAGAGCCTTCATTTTCAATTTTGTAGAAGAGCTTGAGGAGTATTGGTGTGAGATCTGCTTTGAAGACTTATAGAATTCGGCTGTGAATCTATCTGGCCCTGGGCTTTTCTTAGATGGAAGGTGTCTTATTGCCATTTCTCTTTCAGTGCTTGAAATAGGTTTGTTTTGTTGGATTAGGTCTTTTTTGTTCAGTGTGGGTATGTTAATATTGGCTAGAAATTCATCCATTTCTTCTAGATTCTTCAGTGTGCTGGCATAAAGGTTTGAAAAGTATTCCCTCATGATGCTCTGGATCTTGGTAATTTCTGTTGTGATATTACCATTCTTGTCTGTGATTTTGTTTAATTGGGTGTGCTCCCTTCTTTTTTTGGGTATGATTTGCTAAGGGTCTGTCAATTTTTGTTAATTTTTTCAAAGAACCAACTCCATGTTTGTTGATTGTTTCTGTAGTTTTTTGGACTCCAATTCATTTAATTCTGCTTTGATTTTAATAATTTGCTTCCTTCTACTGGGATTAGGGTTGGTTTGTTGCTCTTTTTCCGGTGCTTAAGGTGACATAATAAATTGTGTGTTTGCAATTTTTTCAAATGCAATCAGTGCCCGGGATAAATTCAAGCCCCATGATCCACCAAAACAAAAAGAATATGGGAATGAAACAAAGATCTTATACTTTTAAAATAATAAATGACAATACTGTGACCTGTTCTATATCCTCAAATTTGATACTTTAGACAAAATGGACTAATTATTTGAAAGACATGCTTTTTGGGCACCAGTGATTAATGTCTGTAATCCAGCTACTCAAGAGGTTAAGATCTGAAGATTGCAATATGAAGCCAGACCAATGGGAAAGTACAATTAACTACCAAAAAGCTAGAAATGAAGCTGTGTCTGGCAATTGCTTTGAAAGCAAAATATAGCTTTATCATACAATCCAGGAAATATACTACTACTCATGACCTAAAGGAGTTCAAATTTATATCCACACCAAAACATGTACTCTAGTACTTATGGAATCTTTAATTCAATAAACATTTCCACAAAATGGTTCCAAAATATTTATTAGGAGAGAAATGATATATAGGCTTTAGTTCATCTGTGTAATGGAATATTACCCAGCAATAAAAAGAAATGGAACCAGGCACCAGTGGCCATGCCTTAATCCTAATATTCAGGAGGCTGAAACCCAAGGATCATGTTTCCAAACCTGTCTGGGGAGGAAAGCCCATATCATCAATAAACTACCAAGAAAGCTAGTAGTGGAGTTGTAGCCTTGAGCAAAAATACTTAGGGACAGTATCTGGGCCCTGAGTCCAAGTTCCAGGACTGGCACAAGAAAAGGGAGAGAGAGGGAGAGGAAGAAAGAGAGGGAGAGAGAGGGGGGAGGGAGGGAGAGAGGGGAGGAGGAGAGAGAGAGAAATTGAGGAAAATCCATGGAGGAACTTTAGGCAAATATGGTTAAATGGAAGCTTATTTTAACAGATTTTTTTAATGTCTGTGGCATACTAGAAAGGATAAAACGAAAGAGTTAAAAATGAAATTTGTGGGCCGGGAGTTTGGCCTAGTGGTAGAGTGCTTGCCTAGCATGCACAAAGACTGGGGTTCAATTCCTTGGTACCACATATATAGCAAAAAGCCAGAAGTGGTGTTGAGGCTCAAGTGGTAGAGCTCTAGCCTTGAGAAAGTCCAAGGACAGTGCTCAGGCCCTGAGCTCAAGCCCAGGACTGGAAAATAAATGAAATTTGTGTCTTGTCCTTAATGTACTATGTTACCTCTCATCTCATTTGCTGTCCCTGGGTTATCTCATATTGTTACAGTATTTCACCTGGTTATCTGATATATTGTATATATGCATATTTGGTTATTTGAAGTCAGATAGGGAGGGAGGCAAACAAGATAAGGGGTAGGGATGGGGGGAGGGAAATGGGGACCAAGACATGTGAAAGGGTATCAATGTATGTGAAGTAGTGCACCTTCTATCTGGTGAATATAATGTCACCGTTCTATTAATTATAATAAAAATATATGAAAAAATGAAATTTGTGGTTTCCATGTGTAGGGGCAGGGAAATGAGGAGTGAGGGAATTTTCAGTACTATGAAACTATTCTAGATAACAGTATAGTGGTGGATATTGTCATTATACATTTGTCAAAAATGCATAAAACTGCATAACAAAGTGTTTTTATATTAATGTATTTTACAATCAGTAAAATTTGATCTTAAGAAAACACTTTTGTGGAAATGTTGCTGTGGCTCAAGGGGTAGGTTGTCTTGAGCTAAAGTGTTCAGGGACAATGCCCAGGCCTAGAGTTAAAGTCCCACAACAAATAAAAAAAAAGAAAAAGAACAAATAAAACACATTTGTGAGTTTGGTAAATGCATTCTGTCATGCTGGCACCTCAATATAAAAATATAGATTTTTCCCATCACTCAAAGACTGACACTTCCCGATTTGTAGCCAATTCCTTTCTCTACTTCAGGTCTTTGCAACTGCCATCCATGTTCTGTCCTATGAATTTGACTTTTCCAGAATGCAAATAACTGTAATTGTACTGACATTTTTCATTTAGTGTAATGTCTCTGAGCTTCATGAATGTTTTTATGATCAGCCGTTCGTTATTTTAAGTTGATGACTAATATTCCATTGTCCAGATGGTTATAAATTCATCAGCTGGAGAACCATTGAATTGTTTCCAGTTGTTGTTGAGTATAAATTAAGGCACTTTTAAGCACTGATATACGGATTGTTGATTGAATATACATTTTATTTCACTTGGGAAAATAACTAAGATTGAGACTGATGAGGTGTATAGTAAGTCTATGTTTAATTTATAAGAGACTGCCAAGTTGTTTTCCTGAGTGGCTGTATTACCAGCAGAATATGAGAGTTGCAGTTGTTTCATATCTTCACTAACACTTGAAATTGTCAAGTTGTTTGAGTTTTGTCATGCTAATAATTGGCTTATTAGGTTCAATTTACATTTACGGAATGACTAATCTGTTTGACATTTCTCTATCTTCTTTGGTAAAAGGTCAATTTAAACTGTACTCTTTTTTTAAAAATGTGTTTATATTTTATATTTGCTCTCATTTACTTATATAATGTAGAAAATAGTCATTTATCAAATATAATTTGCAATAAGCACGTTTAGTGTGGATTTTCTCTTCATCCCCTTTCATGTTTTGTTTTTCAGTCAGTATGTCAATATATAGCTCAAGCTGAGCCTGAACTCATGATCCACCTTCCTCAAAGGCATTATTCCCGGCTATTGTCATTGTTCTTTGAGCACAGTCATGTTTAATAGTATTTCTTTTATAGGCTATGCTGTTTGCTTATGGCTCTTTGCCTAACCCGAGGTTACCAGGATAGTCTTCTATATATTCTTCTGAAAGTTTTAAAATATTAGGTTTAATATTTTCACTTTTGTATGTGATGTAAGATATGAAGTAAGGTTTATTTCATCTTTTTGTGTTGTGTGTGACTATGCAAAAGTTGCAGCAGCATTTGTTGAAAACATTATCATTTCTCCATGGAATTTCCTTTGAACCTTTGTGGAAAATCTATTGACTACATATGTATAGGTAGTTATTTGATAGTCTATCGATCTGTTTATGTAACCTTTTGCCAACTTTATAGTGTTTTTGAAATCATAGTTTTATATTAAGTCTCTAACATCTTTCTTTTTCAAACTTTTTTAGCTATTCTACTTCCTTAGATTTACCATATAAAATTTTGACTAGATTACCATTTTTTTTTTACAAAATACCCTACAAATACTTGGATTTGAATTCCATGGAATTTATAATTCAGTTTGAGGAGAATTGACATCTTGATAATATTGTATCTTCTAATCCACAATAAACCATATATCTTCCCATTTTCTTGGATCTTAGTTATTTCTTTCATCAATTCTTTGCAGTTTTCTGAGAATAGAGTTTTTTTTATAGACTTATACCTCAAGATTTTCATGTGTTGAAGAAGTTGTAAATGGTGGCTAACACAGTTTCATTTTCCACTTATTTGTTATAGAAAGTATAAGTGTACTTGGTTTCTTTCAGTTTTTTTGTGGATTGGGATTCTCTCCTTCAATTTTGCTAAATTTTCCTACAAGTTATAGTAACATGTTAATCTATTCTTTGGGGTTTCTGTGTAGAAATTGTGACATTTCTAAATGGAAAGTTTTACATTTTGCCTTCCAATGTGTAGGCCTTTTGTTTCTTTTTCTTGTCTGACTTTACTGGTAAAGATCTTCAGAAGTGGTTGAGTTGATATCCTTGGCTGAATCTCAGACATAGAAAGAATTCAGATTTTTTAAATTGTAATGTTAGGGTTTTTTTTTGTGATGCTGTTTATCGAATTGAAGAAGTTCTCTTCCCAGTTTTCTGAGTTTTAGTCTTGAATGAATGTATAATTGTCACATGATTTTTCTGCACCTATTGCAGTGACAGTGTGGGTTATACACTGAATGTGGTGCATTGCATTAATCGAACTGGGAAGGTTGAACTACGCTGACATTTCCAAGATGAAACTTATTTGTTCATATACCATTATTTTAATATTTAATTTGATTTAATTCACTAAAATATTGTTGATAATTTTTATCATCCATGTTTGTGAGGAATATTGATGTGTAGCTTCTGTTCTAACATATTTGATTAGCATTGGGATAGAATGGCTCTTTCATCAAGTTCATCATTTCAAAGCATTTACTGCTCAGTTTTTGTTAAAAAGTGAAGTAGAATGTTTGCTAAAATACACCAGTGAAACTGCCTGGACTGTTCATTGTATGATAGTTTTCAACAACTTTAAATTTAAAAAAATATAGAAATATTTTAGTTGCATATTTAATATTTAATTAATATTGAGTTTTTATTTGCATTTTGTTTATGGCCATAGATGTTGAGCATTTCTTCATGTGTCTGTAGGCCATTCTTAGTTCTTCTTCAGAGAAGACTCTCTTTAAATCATTGGCCCATCTTTTAATGGGATGGTTGTTTCTTTGGAGATTAGTTTTAGAGTGATTCAATTTTTTGAGCTGTTGATACATTTTAGATATGCGGCCTTTGTCTGTTGTAAGGTTAGTGAAGATCTTCTCCCACTCTGTAGGCTTTCTAGTTAATTTGCTAGCTATGTCCTTTGCCATACAGAAGCTCTACAGTTTAATGCAGTCCCACTTATCCAGACTTTCTCTGATTTGTTGTGTTTCTTGGTCCTTATTAAGAAAGTTTTGACCTGTGCCAAGGAAGTCTAGTGTATCTCCTATTCCTTCTTGTAAAGTTTTCAGTGTATCTGCTTTTACCTTCAGGTCTTTGATCCATATGGAGTTAATCCTGGTGCAGGGTGACAAAGAAGGATCCAACTTTAGTTTTCTGCAGGTGCTTAACCAGTTCTGCCAGCACCACTTGTTGAAGAGGCTGTCTTTCTTCCATTCTATTTATTGGCTCCCTTATCAAAGATTAGGTGGCCATAGGTCTATGGGTTAATATCTGAGTCCTCAATTCTATTCCATTGGTCTTCAGGCCTGTTCTTGTGTTCTGGCTTTTATTCTAAGTGTGTGGTACCGAGGAATTGAACCTGGGTAGGCCTGTACCCAACCAATGAATATCATTTATTTCTTTTCTTCCTTATTTCTTTGGATTTTGTGATTTGCCTTTTCTGCTTTCTTAAAGTACTGATTTGACGCTTCCTCCATTTATACTGTAAGTACTTAAATATGATTTTTTATAGAAATTATTCCTGAATTTTACCTAACTGATATATTGAGTCTTCATTTGTACTTAGTAGAAAATAGTTTCTATTTTTTCCTTTTGGATTTCTTCAGTCATGGGTAATTTATATGTTTTTAGCATGCTAAAATGATCATTTCTCATGCTGGGATTCTGTGCATATTTACATAGTTTTATGATTTTATTGTGATTTTGTGTTTGTCTGTTTTCTAATCTTCTACATTGAACATGTATGTGTCACTTTATAGAGAAAAAGTAAATAGAAAAATCACTGCATTCAAAATACTTTATAACTTACTTTCATGTCATCTTCTAATACCTGCTTAAGAAATATAATCCATTTTCATAGATGTTGAAAACTGGTATTGAAAGAGTTTAAGGGACATGTTTAATATCACACAGCTAGTGTTAATTAGAATCCAAATCCAGATTTCTCTCCTAGTTTATTTTTTAAAAGTTATAAAGGTTTGAAAAGGAAATTGGAAGCATGGAAATGGTAGAAGTAAGGGTGAATCAATTCAGCAGTTATCTTGATTAGATACTATGTTGAAAATAAACTGTACAAATTGGGGAAGGAGTGTAATGGAAAAAACAGGGCAAAAATGAGGTGGGGCGGGAGTTTGGCCTAGTGGTAGAGTGTTTGCCTAGCATGCACAAAGAACCGGGTTCGATTCCTAAGTACTATATATAGAACAAAAGCTGGAAGTAGTGCTGTAGCTCAAGTGCTAGAGCTGTAAACTTGAGAAGGCCCAGGACATTGCTCAGGCCCTGAGTTCAAGGCTCAGGACTGTCAAAAAATGAGGGAGGGGTGACACTGTTCAAAAACAACTGTGCTCATTACCTGGCTTATGCAACTGTAATCCCTCTGTACATCACCTTTACAAAACATATAAGTAAAAGAAGAAAAGAAAAGGAAATTAGAATTTATATGAAGGGCATTTGGAAATATTCATAGATTCTATAAGTGATGTGAGGCATGTTTCTTATTGTAGATATATTTGATTACTAGGGAGGTAAAAACATCATTTTGCATGCATTCTCTATTCCCAAGAATTGCCTGCTCATTGCTGGGAGCAGTGGCTCACACCTGTAATCCTAGTCACTCAGGAGGCTGAGATCTGAGGATCATGGTTCATTGTCAGCCTGATTAACCACCAGAAAACTGTAAGTAACACTGTGGATCAAGGGATAGGGCAGTAGCCTTGAGCTGAAGAGCTCAGGGACAACATCTTGGCCAACAACCAACAACAACAAAAAATGCCTTTTCATGTTCTTAAATACTTTTTCCATTGGATTTTTGGCACTCCTAGGACTTGAACTCAGGGACTGGGTACTGTTTTGGAAACTTTTTGCTCAAGATTAGCACACAGCCTCTAGAGCCAAAGCGCCACAATTTTGGCTTTTTCTGTGTATGTAGTACCAAGGACTAAACCCAGGGCTTTGAGCATTCCAGGTGAGCATTCAACCACTACATCACAATCCTGGACATTCCCCTTTTTATTTTTTTTTTCAGTCCTGGAGCTTGACCTCAGGGCCTGAGCACTGTCCTTGGGGTTTTTTCCCTCAAAGCTAGCACTCTGACACTGTATTTTTTGTGTGTGTGATTGACTTCAGATTCCTTTTTTTTTGACAGTCATGGGGATTAAACTAAGGTTCTAAGCACTGTCCGTGGACATTTCTCAAGACTAGAGCTCTACCACTTGAGCCACAGCACCACTTTTGGTTTTTTCTATGTATGTGGTACCAAGGAATTGAACTCTGGTCTTTGTGCATGCTAGGCAGGCACTCTACCACTAGGCCAAACTTCTGGCCCTACCCCTTTATCTTTAACTAGTTGATCTCAATTATTTAAAATAGTTGCAGTACTGATAACATTTATTATTTATTGAAAATAACTCAGTTCTTCAATTGCCTGTATTTCCTTTAATCTTTTCATTTTGATTTCTACTGGTTCTGGGGCTTGATCTCAGGGCCTAAGTGCTGTCTCTGAGCTGTTTTGCTGCCACAGCTCTACTGGATTTTCTGAGCTTATTGGAGATAGGAATATCACAGACTTTTCTGTCTGGCTTTGCTTTGAATCTTGACCCTTGGATCTCAGCTTCCTAAGTAGCTAGGATTAGACATGAGCCACATGCACCTTACTCTTTCAATTTTAATAATAGAGAAATCTGTAGTGAAATGAGGAAAAATAATGTCTTTGCTGCAAGAAGAGCATTGGTTTATTTTTCATTTTTTATAAGAAAGAGGGGACAAGCTGGGCTTTGGTGGTTCATGCCTATAATTCTAGTTACTCAAGTGGCAGAGCACTAGCCTTCAACTGAAGAGCCCAAGAACAGCTATCAGGCCCAGAGTTTAAGCCAAGAAAGGAATCAAGCAAGCAAGCAAGCCAGCAAGCCAGCAAGCAAGTAAGAAAGAAAGGAATAAAGAAAAGCCGGAAGATAAATCACTTGATTTAGAAATTCAATTTACCAGAAAATTCGAAATTGATTACATTCATTGTCCCAGAGTTTGTTGGATCATGTGATGGGAAAAGCTGAAGAATAAAATTTGTCTACTTTCTGACATTCCTAATAATGAAAGAAGATATATAAAGCAAGACAAATAATATGGTATGTGCTCAAGTTTAAAAGGGTACAGAAAAGTTATGGTTGCCAAAATTTTTAATAGCATCAATTATTAGTTTTTATTTTCCTCCTGAAAACAGTTGCATTAATTTTCAAAATTTTATGTGACATACATGAAATCATGGGTTGCCAAAATTTTTATGCCAATAAATGAAATGAGTTAACTGTTGAGTTGTTCATGAAAGAGGAAGTCTGAAAGTTAAATGGAAGCAGGAACTGTGTGTAAAAAAATGTGCTCATCATTTTATTCCTAGTACTTAGTATAGTGCTTGAGAAACAGCAAGTGCACAAATATTTAGTGATTGGATAGTGTCAACATATGTAGGGAAAGATACTTACTCTAAAAAATTCTACTGTCTATTTTTCAGATATTAGCTTGAATTTCAAATTATATTCCCAAATGATATGTTCACTTTGCCATTATAAGGGAACTATAGTTAAAATTTGGGTTTTTACTCTCAGCTACTATCATTTATACAACTCTTGATTTCCCTCAGAGTATAAACAAGACTAACAGTATTTATGGATCATTGTGAGAATCCAGAAAGGAAAGTATGTAAAACACTGAGCCAGTCATAAGGGATGTGTAATTACTTAACATGATATGAAAGTGGATAGAATCTGAGAACACATTTGGTTTTGTGATTTGGCACATATTTTCTAACAGACATATTATTTATTTCCTTTCTTACAGATTCAGAGACATATTGTATGTTTCAAGACAAGAAGTATAGAGTGGGGGAGAAATGGCATCCTTACCTGGAACCATATGGGTTGGTTTACTGTGTGGGCTGCATCTGCTCAGAGGTACAATTTCTCATGTTTGTTCCTCAGTGTGCAGAATGGCTTCTGATGTTCATATAGCCAGCATAAAAGTATAAATAAAATTAAGACACAAGGAAAAACAGACCTTGCTTTTTCTATTGCTTTTTGACTTTGTTTTCATGGGATCTGTGAGTATTTGCTATGGACAGGTATCTACAGCCATTTAGGCTAATGTTGTAAGACATGTTGGGAGAAGGAAGAACTTGATAATTGGAAAAAATGCCTAAATTGTAAGATCAAATAGTTTGTGGAAACTAATTTTTATACCTGGACTTTAGACAGGAGATTAAAAGAGATTATACACTGGTTCATTAGGAAAGTGTATTTTATGTTGCCTCAGCTAATAACTTTAATTATGCTAAGATTCTAAAAGCTTGGCCTGTACCTTGTTAAGGATTACAATTGTCTTGGTTTGCTATTGGCTTCTATCCAGTCACTTGCAGGCTTTTGAATACCTTGAATATCATCTTTGTAATAAATAAAATAGGTAGTTCCATCTTCTTTCTATAGCTGTGTCCTAGGACTACAGCTCTGGTTTATATTTCTAAATAAGTGCCTAAGATCATATTAGGCTAGGGTCTGTCAAATTCCATATTATTGACATTTGAGGACAGAATTTTTTTGTGTGATAAGGATTGTCTTTTGTAAGGTATTTTCCAGCAACCCTGGTAAATACCTCTACCTACTAAATGATAATAGCACAAAGTAGAGTTGTGATAACCAAAACCGTCTTCAGATATAAGTGAGTTCCCTTTGATGGAGAACTATTGCATTAAGACCTTTGGGAAGGGAAACTTTACACTTGGCATAAGAATTAAGAATTTTTGGCTGAGAGCTGGTGGCTCACTCCTGTAATCCTAGCTACTCAGGAAGCTGAGATCTGAGGATCTCGGTTTAAAGCCAGCCCAGGCTTTGAAATTCTATGAGATTCTTATCTCTAACCACCAGAAAAGTAGAACTGGCAGTGTGGCTCAACGTGATAGAGCAGTAGGCTTGAGCTGAAGAGCTCAGGATAGTGCATAGGCCCAGAATTCAAACCCCATGATCTCCACCACACACACACAAAAGAATTAAGAATTCCGAATTCAGAAAGACATTTCAAGACCAGATTGTTACTTTGGACATGTGCAAAGACTTCAACTCTCACATCATGCCCAACCATAGAAGGAAGTGTCATTTACAAGGGTGGATATTTTTCCATTTGAGCAGAATTTTGAGTGTTTAGAATTTTTTACATGTAGAAACCTAATCTTCAGTTAAGATCAGAAGATACTAAGAGTCTGTAGGTTCTAGAATTAATATGAATCAAGTTTCCAAATTTGAGTTTACCACCTATAAGCCATGCTATGCCAGGCATGTTACTCAACCTCTGAAAATTCCTTCACCTTCTTTAATATGAGATGATGATATCACCACTTTCGAAGAATTTTGGTAAAGATTAAATTCAGTAATCTAAGTCACTTAAAACAAGTTTGGGCATGGTAAACATTCAAACAATTTAACAGCTCTTATTGCCATCTCCATTATTAGCACTATAATTATCATTATAATTATTAATTTCCTACCTCTATAATGAATTTTAGTGCACAATATTAAAGATTCATTTTAGCACTCAAGCAAGGGGAGTGGGAGTGTGATTTTTTTTGCCAGTCCTTGGCTTGAGCTCTGGGCCTGAGCACTGTCCTTGGATTTTCTCAAGGCTAGAGCTCTACCACTTGAGCCTCAGCACCACTTCCAGCTTTTTTCTATGTATGTGGTACCGAGGAATCGAACCTTGGTCTTCATGCATGCTAGGAAAGCACTCTACCACTAGGCCAAACTCCTGGCCCCGGGAGTGTGATTTTTGATAAGGTTCACTTATTTCATTTCCAGATGATACTACCTAACTCTAAGCACTGTGATACGTAAGGAGTCTCTGTGGCGTTTCCAAATGTGGCATTCTTTTTTTTTTTGCCAGTCCTGGACTTGAGCTCAGGGCCTGAGCACTGTCCTTGGACTTTCTCAAGGCTAGAGCTCTACCACTTGAGCCTCAGCACCATTTCTGGCTTTTTTCTATGTATGTGGTACTGAGGAATCAAACCCGGGTCTTCATGCATGCTAGGCAAGCACTCGACCATTAGGCCAAACTCCCAGCCCCTCCAAATGTTGCATTCTAACAAATTAGTCTAGAAAGCAAACTAGAAAAGGAAAGGGGATGTGGTAAGATGATTCTGATTTGGGAAAGAAATAGTTTACCTCTTTAAACAACCAGAGTATATATTACATATAACATTCAGTAACAGATTAGTTGATTAATTATGGCATTCTTTTTGCCACATTCTTGATCTGACACATTGGAGACAGATAGCTAACCCTTGGAGGCTGAGACTTTGATGTCTACAGGGCAGTGTAAATGTTAATAAAATTCAAATACCAACAGCTCACACACTAGGCATCTTTTCTTTCTCCATGTGTTTCATCACCTTCTTTCCCCATAAGAGCCTGACAGATACAAGTAGCCTTTGCTTCAAAGGAATTATGGATGAGAAATGTAAATGTAAAATATACTTCCAAAGTCATCCTTTGTTCTAGCAATAGCTGAAAGCTGTCAAAGCTAGGGATCATCTAACAGAGAATCAGGCAGGAACCCAGTTGCCCCACCCAGGAGTACTAGCTAATCAGCTCAATTCCCAACTCTTAAAAAAATGTTGGCTGAAAAGTGAAATGAGGAGAGGAGTCACTCAGTCTACTGGACCAAGGCAGAGTTATATAGAATCCAGGATTCACGTGCTAGGGATGCCTTCTTGCACAGGGGTGGGTAGCAGCTCAGGGGACCCATTATTCATTATTCCTTCCCTTACATGCCATCAAGCAGATGATTACAAATTCAGACTGGGCTCTTGGAAAAGACATGCAGTGAGAATAGGGGAAGGGTAGAAATGCCACAGAGCCACGCCAGAGGAAGCCTCCCACAATTAATGGGAGGCTTTGAATATAGAACAGCCATGATCACAGCCATAGAATAACCTGCCAATAACTTTTCAATCTATCTAGCAGTGATGCTGGTGATGAGAAAAAGAAAAGTTCTTGCTGCATTCAGTTTCTTGAGTGACTGTTTCCCAAACTGGCACAATCCCAGTGACCTTTAAAAGACATTTCTGTTTACTTGGTGCCTTCTTTCTTTCAGAATGGGAATGTGCTTTGCAGCAGAGTCAGATGTCCAAATCTTCATTGCCTCTCTCCTGTGCATATTCCTCATCTGTGCTGCCCTCGCTGCCCAGGTAAAAGACTTCTTTTTCTCTTCATCCAATCCATCCCAAGTCCTCTGAAGGGAAGTTTCCATACAGAAATAACAATAGGACATATTTAGGCAGCTCAAATTGGCCTCTCAATACAGTTTACAGCCCATGTGAGACATGTAGACACCGATAAGTTACTGAGTAACTAGCAACAAATTTCCATTGGACCTTTAATCATTTAAAAGGCATTGCCAGATGTGTTGTAGGGACTGTAAACAACCTCATCTTGCCATGGACAGTAGGCATCAGGGAAGATGTACCATTGTGGCATGTGTCCTGTGCAAGTAGTGTTGGAATTGCATCTAAGCATACCTTGGAAATGATGAGGAGCTGTACATAAATCAAACGAACTGACCCAAAGAGGTTTATGACAGTATAAAGCTGACTGCCAGTTGACTCCTTCAGACTGCACAGTTATTACATTAAGAATAACTCTGGGGGGAGCCAGGCAGAAACATTTTCACATGGTTGCTAGGATGTTACCTTTCACAGTTTGTGGTTAGGGTAATTTTCTGAGGCAGGGGTTCTCTCAATGACATTTTGTTCCCTCCAAGTGAGGCCTGATTCCCACAGCAAAGACATGGAGACATGGAATGCTTCAGAGAATGCCTGTCATCCCATCCTCATTCCCAGAGAAAGCTATATGACCCTGTTTAGGTCTTCAGAGTAGAAGTGCTGTCATCCTATAGGGTGATTCTATGTTTCTCTGAAGCTCTCTTTTTTGCCAGTCCTGGGTCTTGAAATCAGGGCCTGGGCACTATCTTTGGCCTTTCTTAAGTCTAGTGCTCTACCACTTGAGCCACAACACGACTTGCAGCTTTTTCTGAATATGTGTTACAAAGGAATCAAACCTAGGGCTTACTGCATTCCAGGCAAGCACTCTACCACTAGGCCATGCTCCCAGACTGAGTTCTTGAGTTAAGAGTTCTTGCGTGGATTGGTTCCATATTTTTGCTATGGTAAATAGTGCTGCAATGAACATCGTTGTGCTAGTGGCTTTAGTATATCCTTGTTTCTGGACAATTGGGTAAATGCCTAGTAGTGGAATTGCTGGGTCATAGGGGAGCTCTATGTTTAGTTGATGAGTGGATCAACAAGATGTGGTATTTGTACACAATGGAATTCTATGCTGCTGTCAGAAAGAATGACATTGCCACATTTGTTAGGAAATGGAAAAGTGGAAAGTATAGGCTACCAATTATATTAAAGGAAAAAGTGTTGAAGCCTGGCGCTAATGGCTCGTGTTGCAATTTAGCTGGGTGCAGTGGCTCTCACCTGTAATCCTAGCTACTCGGTAGGCTGAGATCTGAGGATCCCAGTTCAAAGCCAGCCAGGGCACTAAAGACTTCAAGACTCATATCTCCAATTAACCACTAGAAAACTGGAACTGGTGCTGTTGCTCAAGGGTAGGGTGGTGGTTTGAGCTGAAGACCTCAGGGACAGCACCCAGTCCCAGAGTTCAGATCCTACAACCAACAAAAAATATGTTTCAATTGAGACCATAAATTACAGATAAAATTGAAAGAAGTAAATACTGTTGTGTTTAAAATGTAAAAAGTTTGCTTTGGGGAATACAGAAACTTTTATTTTTTTTCTTTTCTTACTTTTTGTTACAGCTTGTTTCTTTGTTAGGCCATTTTTCTTCTCATTAACTATTCAACAATTCTCTGTAAGTAATAATGATAACGTTCTTGAATTTCATGCACAAAAATAATTTGATTTTGCCCTCATTCTTGGAGACAGTTTGGCTGGTTATAAAATTATAGATGCATTTTCATTTTCCTTCAAGATTTTGAAGATATTACCTAATGACTTTGTGATTTTTTTTTTGTATGTCGATGAGAACTCTGTTGTTTGATCATAGTGTTCTTTTAAGTTCTTTTGTCTTCTCGGTCTAGCTTTTAAGATTTTCTCTTTCCTCTTTGCTGACCACAATGAGATATTTAAATGTGTGATTTATGTTTCTTTAGCCTGTTTAGAATGATGTTTTCAGTCAAAGGACTTATCTCTTCAATTTTAGTCATTTTTCTGAAAATTACCTTTTCTCCCTTTATCTTTTTTCTCTATGGCAAAATTGTCTTCGATGTATATTTTTGTATCTCATTTAATTTATTCTCTACATCTCTTAATATTGCCATAGGTTTTCCATTGTAACATATATCCCATAATGACATTACTTTATCTCTATTCTTCAATTCACAAATTCTTTCCATGCATACTATTTAGGATATATGTTGAGTTTTCTTTTTTTTTCTGCTGAGTATGTTCTGCATTTTTTATTGTAATTAGTAAAAGGGTTACATGATATTTGCCAGATAGAAGGTGCATTAATTCACATACATTGATACCCTTTCACATGTCTTGGTACCCATTTCCCTCCTCCCCACCCCCCACCCGTCTTGGTTTTCCCCCCTTCCCTATCAAATTTCAAATATCCAAATACAAATAAATTCAATATATCAGATAACAAAATGAGATACTATACCAATATGAGATAACCAAGGGACAGCAAAGGAGATGAGAGACAACATAGTACATTAAGGACAACAATCATTCATTATATTTTTTATAATATATTTTTTATTGTAATTAATAAAAGAGTTACATGATATTTGCCAGATAGAAGGTGCATTGATTCACATACATTGATACCCTTTCACATGTCTTGGTACCCATTACCCTCCCCCCCCCACCCTTTTTTATTTTCAATAACTATATTTTCTCCCAAGTTTGTAATTTTAAAAGTTTGCGTGTTGCTATCTTGTAATCTGCTACCATTTCTTGGGATATTAGTCCCTTTGTTTCTTTGAAATGTTAAATATTTATTTGAAACACACTTTAGATTGTTCATATATCTGTATTTTTATATAAATTCTGATCTTTTGTATGGCAGTTTTAGTTTTGTATTTTTCTTGAGTTTCTAGATTTTATTTAAGAACATTATCAATTGACACTGCATCTTGCATGAATTTTCTGTTCCTTTTGTAATGGTTGATCATTTTAGAACTTAGAGCGCAATTACTCTAAGTCAACTATTGGTACCTAAGTTTAGACTTCTCATGCTTGATTCTCTGCTTCTGTTGCCTTGTGTAATGTTAGTCTGTGAGAATGACCTTGAACCAGGACTTCAGTTACAACTTAGAAATTGTATTGGGTGTACAGAGCTGTCTGCCCCATTTCTATATGAGGAATATGATTTAATCTCCAAATATATTACTTAGTTTTCACTTATTATGGTAATATATAACTGAGAAGTGAGTCTAAAGGAGGAAAGATTATGTTTGTAGATACTGTGAGTTCAGTCTTTTTTGAAAAATTTTATTTTATTGTTGGGGTGATGGACACAGGGGTTACAGTTACATTCACCGGGTAGTGGGTACATTAGTTTTTGGACATTGTTACCCCTTCCCATGTTTTTCCCCCCTTACCTCTTACCCCCTCCCCCTAGTATTATTTTTCCCTTACTTTCCCAAATACACAATAAACATATGCAATATACCAAGTAACAATGCCAGGTATGGTAACAATATGAGATAAACCTTAAAAGGAACAGAAGAAAAAGAAATATCCTCACATAGTATATTAAGAACAACAAAGATAAAACTCTTGTTTCCATATCCCGGAGTTAATTTTGCTTAGCCTCATCCTTTGTGGACATATGCACATAGCTTTTGAGCTGTTATGATCCTCTAGAATCCTTTAGGATTCTCTGTTATCCTAAACATATGCTAATTGTCACAAATGAGGGAAACCATGGAGCCTATGTTTCTTTGGGTCTGGCTTACATCACTTAAACTGATATTTTCCAAGTCTTAATAAAAATTTCTTTGGGTTCCTGAGCTCAGAGATTTCTGTCCCTGATTACTTGGCAATGTTACCTTTAATCCTGAGGTGACACAGTGCATCATAGTATGAGTGTATGTTAGAGGACGAAGTTCACCTCATAGCAGCCAGGAAAGAATGGGAAAGGAGGAGAAGAAGCCCAACTTATCTGTACCTACTCCCAACTGCCATTGGACCATATAGCTTGGGACCAGGTTTATTGCTGTATTTCACTCTATATTTTATGTCCCAGAATATCATTTTAATAAAATTGTTTCAACTTTCATTCATTTATTTTTCAATTTTTTCATGTTATTACTCTTCTTTGTTTGGAAAATTACATATTTGACATATGGAATCAGAAAGTAAACAGTTATTCTTTCTTTCTATTAAAACTAAAAGGAAACAAATGAGCTTAAACAACAGCAGAGAGTGGAATGAGGTTTGATAAAAGGAAGAACATTGGGCCACAATCCCAGTATCCTAAATCCTACAATAAATGGATGTTAGTCTCCTTACTGAACTTTTATAGAAGCAAAACATACTCATTCATATGAGCTACAGCTGTGGTAGTCCTTTGAGACTGGGAATGGATATGATGACTCTTCTGAACTTTTTCCAGCCCAGTGATTGTTAGGCATGAAGAAACTCATGCCTTCAGGGCCACAGAAATATTTTGTGAAAGTAAGGGGCTCTAGTTTTCTGTCTTAATCCAGTAGAGGTACTATGATGGAAATACCTCACTTAAAAATAGAATAGATAATTAACAAATTCTACAGCAAAAAGAGAAAGGTGTATATATGTGTGTGTGTGTGTGTGTGTGTGTGTGTGTGTGTGTGTGTGTGTGTGTGGTAGTGTTTTCTCACATTGTTCAATAACAATGTAACACAGGGAAACATTCAGCTAGATAGTCACAGCCTCATGCTGGAAGTCATTTTCCACTGGAATAGACAGAGGCACCATCTCTTCCCATTTATCTCTGAGTTTTCCTTCATTCTTATTTTCTAAACTCCTTACCTGTGAAGCTTCCAAAGCTTCCTTACCTTCCAAAGCTCTTTCCTATATTTGAATATGTTTTCTGCAGTTCCTGTTACATCAGAGATTATATGTCTACTTCTTTTTCTAGAATTATCAGAAAGACATCTGTATTGGTTTCCATAAATAGCAAATAAAAATTTGTTTTCTGCAGCACTTATCCTAATCTCTTCTTTTTTTGCCAGTCCTGGAGCTTTAATTCAGGGCCTGAGCTCTGTCCCTGGGCTTTCTCAAGGCTAGCACTCTACCACTTGAGCAACAGTACCACTTCTGGCTTTTTCTGTGTATATGATACCCAGGAATCGAACCTAGGTCTTTGTGCATGCTAGATAAGCACTCTACCTCTAGGCTACTCTCCCAGCCCCTTTGTCCTAATCTCTATGGATTAGGTCAAGTCTTGATCATATACCACAGATGTCTGTAGGGCCCATCATTACTGGTAGGACATGTAAGCTGAACATTCTTTAAAGAAAAGTAAAATATACACAGGAGTCTATCAAGTCATTACTTTCTTCCTGCTCTCTAAGTAGGACATAATGTGGTCCTTGATAATCAGAGATTTGTAGGGATTAAATATTTTCTCTTAGAAGAATGAAGTAGCAAAAGGAGAAGAGGTAGAGAAACTGTATCACTTCTTTCATATACATATATATATATATATATATATATATAATTTTTATCACCAAAGAAAGATTTTTCTACTGAGCAGGAACCTAAATTGTGATACTGTCTATTAAATGGTCATTCCACTGAGGATTTGCTATTCAGAATTAACAAATTTGGGTTCCCTTGGAGGCATTCCAGCATTCCTGGACTATTAAAGAGCTGTTATAAAATTGCCAAAATAACTGATTTGATCTGGTTACCAGGGACCTAATCCACAATTTCTTTTCGGTTAGGTGTGAAAAAGTTTGACTCTATGAAATGGTTTTATTAGGGATAGTGACAGTGTGGTTTGCCAGGAGAGGCACTCCTTACCAAGTCTTTTAAATTCCAGATAAGTTAAAAAAATAAACTTTCCAGTGGTGCTGCATAGTCTCATAAGGAGAAGGCTGGAAAGCCCTATGTCATTATTTTTCAGTGGTAGTTTGTGAGTGGACTAATAAACACAGGAATTTTTTAAATATTATGCATTTCTAAAAATCTATATGTTCTGCTCAGCTGTATACTGAAAAAGATAGAGCTTTAAAAATGAGTCTGGAGGGCCAGGAGTTTGGCCTACTGGCTTGCCTAGCATGCCCAAAGACCTGGGTTCGATTCCTCGGTACCACATACATAGAAAAGGTTGGAAGTGGTGCTGTGGTTCAAGTGGTAGAGCTCTCTAGCTTTGAGAAAGTCCAAGGACATTGCTCCGGCCCTCAGCTCAAGTCCGGGACTGGCAAAAAAAAATGAGTCTGGAGAAATACCACTCAAAACTTAGCCACCAGAATAGTGGCAAAACAGTTATACTAATAAAAGAGTATTACAGGGCACTGGTTCCTCATGCCTATAATCCTAGCAATTTAGGAGACTGAGATCTGAGGATTGCAGTTGGAAGCCAGCCCAAGCAGGAAAGTCTATTAGACTCCAGTCTCCAATAAACCACTCGAAAAGAGCCAGAAGTGGCACTGTGGCTCAAATGGTCAAGCTCAAAAGAAGTTAAGGGACAGCAATCAGGTCTTGAGTTCAAGCCCCAGAACTGGCTAAGAACATCAACAAAACACACACACACACACACACACACACACACACACACACACACACACAGAGAGAGAGAGAGAGAGAGAGAGAGAGAGAGAGAGAGAGAGAGAGAGAGAGAGAGAGAGAGAGAGAGAGAGAATATAGGCTTCACTTTATTAATGGTGACACTGGCTTGAAGGAAGGACTGAGACTGTTGAGTTAATAGAAACAAGAGAAAATACACAAGCATAACAGAATCACAATCTAAACACCAAAAAGCTAGAGAATGTGGCCAAAAAGAATTAAAGGAGAAAAAAAATAGGACAGAGTACTATTATTTCTTCTTAGATTTCTGATTTCTGTTGAGTTAATGTAGTGGGCAATCAGCTACTGTCAGTAGCATAAATTATTAATATTCTGAGAAAATTGTATATGAATGAAAGTGGTTTACATTTTACATTACTTTTTTTAAAACACATAGACACACAGATACATGAACACAAAAATACACAGAGAGCTTTGCATAGTACAAATCTATACTATAGCAGAACAGGCTACAAAAGGCTAAAGCTAGAGCTGGGCACCAGTGGTTCATTCCTAAAGCATAGTTATTCAGGAGGCCGAGATCTGTGACCTGTAGTTTGGAGCCAGCCCACATAGACAAATCTAACAAATTCTTATCTCTAAGTAACCAGCCTTGAGTGAGATTATGAGGCCCAGTGTTTGAGTTTCAGTACCAGGATAAAAAGTTATATATGTGTTGTTTTACCTTTGACAGTTTTTTTTTTAAATAACTTTAGGGAAGCTTTGTTTTCATCTCTCTCAAGTGGCTGACTTGTCTGTGGCTGCTGAAAAGAGAGGTTACCTTTGACAGTTTTGAGAGTTGAAGATCACCTGACCATTCTGAAACTGGCTTTTGGTCTTTCAACACTGACCTTGAGAATTTTGCCCTTTACTCCACCCCATGCATTTGTCTAAAAAGAGGTTTTGTTTTATAGCTATGTCTGTGATTTCCAATATTACAATAATTAAGATGTGAAGTGTTGTTTTTGCTCCCTCTAGATTTTTAGGGCATAAGTTCAAGGAGGAGTTTTTTGTTTTTGTTGTAGTAAAGTGCATATAACATTAAATTCACAATTTGAATGTGTGGAATTCAGTGATATGAAGAACATTTACGATGTTGTTCAACCATCACCACTAATTTAGTTCCTGAAATTTTCACTATCCTAAAAGCATGAACTATGTATATTACAAGTCACTTTTTTTATTTTCTGTTTCACTCAGCTCTTCACAACAATTAATTTACTGTCTCTGTAAATTGCCAATGTGGATTTCACACAAATCACACTGTATTCTATTTTCTTCTAGATTCTTTTACTTGCCATTATGCTTTCAAATCTCTTGTACATGTTGTAGCATATACCAGTATTTCAATCCTTTTCATGACCGAATAATAATTTATTGTATGGTTATACCACTTTCATTTATGAATTCATTAGTTGATGGTCATCATCAGGGTTGTATCGACTCTTTTCTGTGAACAAATCTGCTAAAAGCACATGCCACACGAAAGTTATATCCAAATACTTGTAGCAGATTTGTAAATAGAGTAAAGTGGAATTCCTGGGTCATGTGATAATTCTATATTTAACATACTGAAAAATGTTGCCCATATTTTAAGCTTCCCTTTTCTTCTGGCTCCTCTTGTTATCTCCTACCTGCCATTATCATGGGGTTGTTGTTGACTTACTGCTGTTGCCAACATGCTGCTGTTGCCATTATGCCTGCCTTATCTCTACCCTTTTCACCTTTCATATTCTGTCCTGTTCTGAATTCTATGACCGTCTGCCACTTAGATTTTTATCGAAAATATCAATTATTTGTAAAGAATAACAGCCAGTTAGCTTGTCCTTTTGCTTTAGCAGCCTGAGAATAAAGACAATAATTGATCAACAGCCAGTGCTTTGCTGCAAAAGATTTATGGGAGTTTAAAAGAAACAAAATGAATATTGAAATAAAAAAGAAACAAAATGAAGTAAAATCCTTGCCAAGTATAATCACACATGTTTTGTATCCCACTATTTGGAGGATGAGGCAGGAGGATTGTGAGTTTAAGGAAAGCCTGAGTTGTATGGTGAAATAGAACAACAACCACAAAAAAAACACCCCTTTCTGACCAAAGCTTTCCAAAATCCTCACAATTCTAAAATGCTATTCACTGTATATCAGAGGTTTTATGTTATTACTACTGCTATTTTATTATTGTTAACATCCTTATATTGTCTGTTGCTAAGAGTTGCCAGAGATGAGGTCCACCACTGATTATTACAGCCTCTATATCTATACATACCACTCTCACAGACCCTTTTAACTTTTTTCCACACTTGGTTTCCATTAGTTTGGCTCATATACTTGTCCTTGAACACTTACTAAAAATCAAATGATCAAAAGTAATTTTTTTAAAGAATGTGATTTTCTGTTATTATGTCAGAAGTCCTGGGTTATATGAAAATAAGACTTGTAGGGGGAATTAGCTTTTCATTGTGGTAGATAATGTTTCATATTAAGAAATTTTCAATATTATAACGGTTTTCTTTAGATTACATGCCCAGAGTTTGCCCTAAGGAACATAGTTTTATGGGATGGTAAGAGTGTTTCCTTGGGCAAATACTTATATTGTGAAATAGATTTCAGAGTTTCCAACTAAAACAAACTTAAACTTTCAATATTCAATTTCCTAGATCCTTTAACATATTACTATACTTTATTAATATACTCATAAATGTAATAGAATACAAAGTGTTTCAGCTCTAGGACTCAAAATTATTTTTTATGGTTTTAAGGACTGAACTCGGTACCTAATACATGCTAGGCTAGCTTTCTGACAGTTGAATCATGCCTCCAGTTCAGGATGTTTATTGTAGAGCATTTTGTAAGATTCATGTTCTTTAGTATATGCTATAAGAAGTATTAGATCATACCATTTAGTCCCTAGAATTTATTCATGTAAACAGTATCTTAACTTAGAGGAGTTCATTAGGTCCTAAGCTCATCCTATGTGCTAAATTTTTAACAGTTTAAGAATAAGCTTGGACATTTGATAAAATGATGAGTACCAGTCCCTAAATTAAAAATTTGAGTTGAGTTGGACTACATTTAAAACAAGCATCCTATTATTTCTGATCACTTGGACTGAGGAATGCACCAAAGTAATAGGGCCCAAGAGAGACTTTCAGAAAGGAGGTCAGAAGATTCTAGAAAGCGGTCCTGGATAAGACTTCGTAAAAAAAAGGGAGGGCCCCCATTTGTAAGGAAATGGAAAGACTTAGAAAAAATCATATTAAGTGAAGTAAGCCAGACTCAAAGGAACATAGGCTCAATGGTTTCCCTCATTTGTCATAATCAGTAGAAACCTTGGGCTCTCCTAGCAGAGATTTACAATAGAGCAAAACCTAGATACACAAGGCTATATAGTAGACACAAAAATTAAAAGACCCCCAGGATATAGAAACAAAAGCCATATAATGAGTGATTGTTGTCCTTAATGTACTATATTATCTCTCATCTCTTTTGCTGTTCCTTGTTTATCTCATATTGTTACCTTGTTATCTGAATGATGTAATGCACGTTCTATCTGGTGAATATAATGTAACCCTTCTATTAATTACAATAAAAATATATGAAAAAAGGGAGGGACCTGGGAATCCGCAAAGGGCTATGGACAATATGACAACATTGTCTGATAATGGGGAAGGTAGGCACCCTGGAAGTAATTTGTACATGTGGCATTTGCCAAAGTCCAACTATGCAGTAGTAATGTGTGTAGCATGCCATCTGGCCTGACACCCCTGCTTGCCCAGTGTTCCCACCCAAAGCTTTTCTCTTCTGCTACTATGAACATACAGGGCCACTGGCTGTCACGTCCACAAAGCACGCCCCTCCATGGGGAGCACCCCCTTCTACCCCACCCATCGTTCATGACTTGCTGTTGGCCAGAAATGAATGGCATTTCTCGGAACTGGCCCAGGAATTTCTGCTGATAAACAAATGAAAGTCTCAAAGGGAAAAGCAATCAACGTAGTTTAAAATAAAATCAGTGTTTTCAGCTTAGTCTGTTTTCAACTTCATTTGAAATAAAATTCACATCTAGGGTATTTTGAGGAAAAGTAAAAGTCCTTTAATGGGCTTTCATCCTAGATGCAGGACTACTAACTTGAACCAAAGTTCTACTTGAGTGAGTAGAGGAAGTGATTGGTACCTTGATTGCCTGTGATCTGTGATTACAAGGCCTGTTGAGCTAGTGTATCAAGCTTGCTCACTACCACCCCCACTTGCCGACCAAGTTGCCTGACACCTGAAATTGTCAATTACATCTTACATGTTAGTTTTAATTCTTTGTTGGTTTTTTTTTTTTTTGAGTTGGTTGTAGGGCTTGAACTCTGGGCCTGGGCACTACTGGGCACTGTCCCGGAACTATTCAGTTCAAGGTTACCACCCTACCACTGGGCCTGGCTATTGTCTCTGACCTCTTCAGCTCAAGACTACCATCCTACCATGAGGCAAGCCCCACTTCCATATTCTAGAGGTTAATTTGAGATAAGAGTCTCATGTTCTTTAGTGCCCCAGCTTGTTTTGAACCACGATCCTCAGATCTCAGCCTCCTGAGCAGCTAAGTTTACAACTGTGAGCCACCGCACCCACTTCAGCTTTAACTCTTGATATGTGCATAGGTCTTTGACAGTGGTAAACTCAACTCTTGATAATCATAGTTAATATAATTAGAACAGACACTCTAGAAAACAGAATTTGATTGTAGAGTGAAAAGGCTGTGCTGGGGAAAAGATCCCAAGGTTACCAGCTAAGATGAGCCCCTGAATGAGTTTTGGACATTTAGAACATGAAAGAGGAATCTGGGAAATCAGACAACTCTTTTTGACAGTGCTGGGGAACATCAAACCTCCTCCAAAGATTAAAAGTTAGTTAGTTCTCTATTCATGGTAGAGGACACACTGGTTCCTAGGATGATTTGTCAACTCCCCAAATTTTGACTCTGGAATTGTTGATTTCAAACGGATGTGTTCTCAAAGTAACCAAATATACTTATTATCTAGTGCCTAGAGCCAAAGGGTTTCAGTTCAACATTTTGGATGTAAAATAGCTATAACCCCAAAGGTTTGCCAGATTATTTGAAACCACTAAGATAAATAGCAGTTCTTATTAGAATAATTTTGTCTGAATTCTGTGTTTAACTTTTTACACTGTCAGATATTCACTAAAATTATTTTAGAAACTGGAAGGCTTGGGATACTGGTTATTGAGATATATTCCAACATCCACCTCTTCATGGGGCTCCATTTTTTTATTTATTTTATTTTTTGCCAGTCCTGGGCTTGCGCTCAGGGTCTGAGCACTGTCCTTGGACTTTCTCAAGGCTAGAGCACCACTTTCAGCTTTTTTTCTATGTATGTGGTGCTGAGGAATTGAACCTGGGTCTTCGTGCATGCTTGGCAAACACTCTACCACTAGGCCAAACTCCCAGCCCTTATTTTATTTTTTATTGTCAGGGTAATATATAGAGGGGTTATAGTTACATTCACCAGATAGTAGGTGCGTTACTTCTCACACATTGATACCTCTTCTCATGTTTTTGTCCCCATTTCCCTCCCCCATCACCTCCCAATCATCTTGTTTCCCCCTTCCCTTTCCTATTTCAAATAAACAAATAAACGTATATATAATATACCAGGTAACAAAATCAGATACAATAAGTAGTGTATTTTCCAGATGGCTGAATGTTTGTCATCCCTTGTCTTTGCCACATACTCATTAAGACAAAAGCAGTGGAAAGTAGTTTAGTAATCTATGTGTGACTGCTTGCAAAATGTTTTTTCAAGAGCTTTACTCCCAGAACTGGGACTGTCTATGAAGTAAATATACAGTTTTACACCTTTAAGAAATAATTCTAAATCCAAATTGCTTTCAGGAGGTAGATGGGAGATTATATTTGAGGTGAAAGGGAATAGAAATTTTTTAGATATGAAGGTGAATCTCCACACAAACCCTCTTATCTTTCCATTAACAAATACATACAGCTTTGATTTCTCCACACTCACAAATCATGCCTCCAGGAATCATAGGCCAAATCACAGTCCACACTCACCACTACCTGTTCATATGTTCTATTCATTTATTGTTTTAATAGAAGAGAAATAGAGGTTATGAAGTACAAAGCAGGGAAATATAACTTTGTTTCCTCCTTGATTTCTTCATATTCTCTCTCCTTCCTTCCATCTGTTCTTTCCTTTTTATTTTATCCTTTTTCTATTTAAAATTTTATTTTATCATAGTAAAGCATATATAATATAAATTAACCATTTAAGCAATTTAAGTGTACATTTAATAGTATCAAAAACATCTACATTTTTGTACTACCATCCACACCCCAGAACAGTCCATTTCCAGAAGTTTCTGGTTTTCCCAAACTGGAACTCTACCAACTAAACATAAATTCTCTTCTTCTGTACCCCACCTCACCTTTCTGATATCCATCAATCAATTGTTTTTCTATGAATTTGAATACTTGAATTATCTCATGTTAGCAGAATCATACACTGTTTGACCTTTGGGGACTGATATTGTTTCCTGTAGTATTGTTTTGAAGGTTAATCTGTGTGATGAGTTCTTTTCCATCATATATTGAGACTAAGGATGTGAATGCATTAGAGAAGAGGTCAATGACAGATCTGAAGAAATAAAATCTTATGGCAACCAAGCAGTCTCAGAGGAAACAAGCAAATGTTGATTTTCACATGCTTCGAATAATGAGGAGGATTCCAGAGACCACATTCTCTTTGACAATGAAAGGCATAACAAGCAGTAACTAGCATTAATGGATGTAGAAACTTCTATGCTTCAAAAGACAGACATACTTCTTCTTAATGTTTTCTAGGGAACTTCAATGAGTGTCATTCATTATGAGCTGATTACCAGCTTTAGTCATAGAAAAATATCCCTGTTTTGCTCTAAGTGAAAAGTACATTTTTGAAATGCCCCTCTGGCATTATCCTCTGAGGAAATCATGTCTGGAGATATTCAATATGATTTTATTATATGAGTTTGAGGAGGCTCACACCTGTAATCCTAGCTACTCAAGAGGCTGAGGTCAAAGGATTGTGGTTCAAAGCTAGCCCAGGCAGGAAAGTCCATCTCCAATTAACCACAAAAAAATCTGGAAGTGGAGCAGTGGCTCAAGTTTTAGAGTGCTAGCCTTGAGCACAAAAGCTGAAGAAGGAGCATGCCCAGGCGGTCCCACCCCTCCCCCCCACCAGACTGAAACACACACAAAAAAGATGGTTTTATTATAGAAATACTATTAAAGGATTAGAGTATCAAACCTATGAGACAATGTTGAAGGAAAACTGTAATTACTGAGCCTGGTGAAAGAAATACAGAGGAGACTTCAGTTGGTTTCAGAAAGATAAAATAACTTTCTCATTCCATTTCTAAAAGGGAGAATGGTCAGAGATGAATTTGAGCATAAGAAAACTAGTCATAAAGAGGTATTTCTGGCATTAATAAGAGGAACAAAGTAATTTAAAACTAATGTAAAGTTAATTGCAAGCTTAATATTGATTAAAAGTGAAACAGAAAAATGTACAAATGCATGCAAAACAATTCCGTTAATAGAAATGGGCAAAACCAAACTCTCTCATCTAGAATTGTGTATAAATGTGATGAAAAACACTTTACAAAGTGTAAATAAGTATATTATATAAGTAAGATACTATTCCACAATGGAAAAGAGGAATTGAAATCCTAGTTCCCCAGATTGCATCTGGACAGGGACATGTTATGAAAAAGCTGGAAGCTTAGCATTCTGGTATTTGGTCATACAGATCCCAGTGACAGTAACTCTAGCCAGACAGTAACCATATGTTTCTAGCATCCCCTTTACCTTGCCTTTCCATTGTCTTATAACACATTCTCAGGGGCGCCTTGAATGACTGTGCTACTCAATAAGGCTGACATTTAAAGGTGAGCAATCCTTTAACAGAAACATGCAGTAATGCTGAGAATGGACTCACAGACAAGGTGAAAAGTCTTGAGCCTAACTTAAAACCTTGAAAGGACTGTTGTTTTTGGCCAGGCTGCAGTAATTCCAATTCATCAGTGAACAGGATTCATTGTACTCTCATGTGCTCATTAACAGCTATCATTCTTGTGCACACTGGCCAGGACTGCTTTGCTCTTTCCTTTCTTAATTTATGCATTGGTGGAAACCTGTCATCTACCACCTCGTGAATGAGCACCCCATGACCTTGTTGCAGAGGGCTGTTCAGACCACTGAGATAAGGGAAATAGCTATTACTGTAGGGCTGCTTCCAAACCAAGAAAGACTGACTTTGATCCAGTTCTCCCAGGGCTTTGGAACTGTTTTGGTTATTACAGTGATGTGATAGGGCATGGCACTGGCATTTAGTGGGCAGTACTTGAGTAGGAGCACAATGCAGTGAAGAAGTGTCCCACAAAAAATTCCAGTGGCAACCCTTTCACCCTATTTGTGGAAGGATAGCTGTTTGTTGCAGAGAAGCACAGGGAAAGGAGTTGCCTAACTAGAATTTAGTGGTATGAATCCCATTGTTTATTTTCTTACTCCATCATTCACTAATTTCACAAACATTACAGAATGTAAACTTTATGCTAGGTGTCAGATTTGTTTTGAGAATCCCTGTCTCAAAGAACCCACACCACAGTGAGGACAGCAGGCATAACAAGAGTGTTAAAACAGAACATTATAAGCACACTAGTATAGAAGTGTGGACAAGGCCTGTAGAGGCAAAGAAAAGAGAAAGACACAAGCTACAATAGCCAGAAAGTCAGAAAAGGTCTTAAAGAGAAGTTGACATTCGAGCCAGGTTCTGACAGACCAATGGGACTTTGCCAGTTGGAGAAGGGGAAAGCGGGAGGACACATACAAAGCCATATGTGTGACCTATGACTGCAGTTGAGTATAGTCTGTGCAGGAAGAAGGAAGCTGGAAATGTCACAGTGAGAGAGGCCTAGTCTCAGAGGACCTTCTTTGTATGTTCTATCACTGGACGTGTGTGTGTGTGTGTGTGTGTGTGTGTGTGTGTGTGTGTGTGTGTGAGAGAGAGAGAGAGAGAGAGAGAGAGAGAGAGAGAGAGAGAGAGAGAGAGAGAGAGTGAATGAGAGAGACAGAGACAGAGACAGAGACAGACAGAGACAGACAGAAACAGACAGACAGACAGACAGACAGAGACAGAGAGACAGAGACAGAGACAGAGACAGAGAGAAAGAGAGAGAGAGATGAGACAGAGAGAGACAGAGAGACAGAGAGAGACAGAGAGAGAGACAGAGAGAGACAGAGAGAGAGACAGAGACAGACAGAGAGAGAGAGAGAGAGAGAGAGAGAGAGAGAGAGAGAGAGAGAGAGAGAATAGAACCATAACAGGAACAGGCTCCACCTGAACAGATTGTGAGGATAACTGAAGGCATGTAAGTTGTTTGGCACATAGTCTAGTCCATAACAAACCATCAGTAAACTTAACTTATTTTTAGCTGGGTGCTGGTGGCTCACACCTATATAGTCTTATCTTCCAAGGAGGCTGAGATCTAAGGATCAAGGTTCAAAGCCCATCTGGACAGAGAAGTCTATGAAATTCATTTTCAGTAACCTACCAATAAAAGCCAAAACTAAAGCTGTGGTGACTGAAGTGGTGGAGCAATAAAAGTTCAGAGACAGTGCCTAGGCCCTGAGTACAAGCCTCAGAACGAGCTATACTTTTATTATTTCAGTGTAAAGTAGACCAGGTGGAGGTGTAAATTTTATGCTAATACTTGATGGCCATGTGTGGCCAGTTTTAAATATCTCAGTAGGCCTACATGTTAACACTGTGATAATAAGTTTTTAGTATGTTAGCTTATCAAAGCATAAAAGTTGCCATGTGGAACCACAGCATTATTTTTTGAATGTTTGAGTATTCTGAGTCTTGAGCACATGGCAGGTAGGAAGCTATTGTTTTATTAAGTACCAACCCACCACAGGCAATGGATCCATATACTTGTAAGCTCAGTACTTTGGAGACAAAAAGCAAGAGGATCAAGTATCCAAGGTCAGCTTTGTCTATATATGAGTTTAGAGTAAGATTGAGATATATAGTAAGAGCTTGTTCCATAAAAATATGTGCTACAGGATATAATTCAATGGGAAATGGCTTGCTTAGTATACATAAGGACTGGGGGTTCTAGTCCCTAGCAGTGAAAAAGAAATCCAGCACAGATCTTTCTCGAAGCCCAGGTTCACAAGTCTGCCCTTATATATGGGAACACAACAGAGAAGAACCACAGTACTGGAGCCAGAACCAGGTTGCTGCATTAGAAAGAAAGTAACTTGGGAGGGACTAGATTAGAAACAAAAGTCTTAGCTTGAGAAACAAAGCAAGAGCAAAAGGAATGGGGAAAAAAATGGGAAGGACAGGATACATAAGATCATCCAGCTGCCCCCAAATTGAACTTACAATGTTTTCTGTGTTCTCTTTGCAAGAGGGGTTGGCTTGTCCAGCATTCAATGGAAACTTGTTGATTGACACTGAGTTGGGCACAAGTTCAGTGTGAGTGTGCCTTCAGCTATTTATTTGATTTTTAAAACTTGCATCCTTTGCAGTAAGACTGTTTAGTTTCTCCTGGCGCCCTGGGGCAGTGAGTTTAGATTGTTAAAATAACAGTCATTAACACTGTGTTATGACACTGTCCTCTCTGCCCCCCTTTAGAGGGATCAGAGGCATGAGATTGTTAGACAAAAGTTAAGTTTTCTTCCCCACCCCCACCAAAAGAAACCTGACAAAAACAGACTCCTCCACATCAGTTTGCCTGGCTTGTAAATCTGCCTCCCCAGGCCCCATCTCACCCACATAACTGTGTGCATTCTGAAGCGTGTGACCTCGCATATATTCTCCCACTCACCCACACCCATCCCACAAGCTTGAGGTACCCTGGGGAGCCCTTGTGCTTGTCTTGCTGTTCTTTTGTTTTGCTTTCCTTTATTTGCTTTGTTTTGATTTGAAATCAGTCTTCAGGATGACATTAGATATTTTTTCATGTTATTAATAGTGCTGTGCCGAGAGCATGTGAGGACTTTCTCCTCAGTCCTATTTCATGATTGTTTCTCCAAACTAATAAGTATAAGATTGACTTTGATTGATCAAGCTGGTCTTTGTGGGACTTTGCATACAATACCTCTTGAGCAAACAGCCCAGGATGCTCTAAAAGATGCATGAATTCCTGGATTATCTCGATTATTCATAGTATTGCTTAAAATGGATTTTTTTTATGGGAGGACTTGATGGCTATGGTTTTCCCATAGGCTCTGGGGAAAGATCAAAGCAAGAGAGACAATGGGGAGTGTGGAGCTGCTCAGCTCCCTGAGTAAGGCAATAATCATGACTACAAGCAGAGCTCATCCCACTGGTTATAGCTAAACAGTCAGCAAGAGCTCAGGCCTAGGAGGGGAAGGAAGTTCTGTGTTCTCTGGGCATCTCCGGAGCATGTTATCTTTCAGAATACTATCCAATAGCACATGTCACCATAGGACATGTAGTGAATGCTGTGAGATAAATGAGCTATGCTTTAACTTGCATTTAAGAGTAATTAGTTTAAGTGCTAATTGACACTTTTGACCAGAGATTTTTACTATAGTAGATGGCACAACCATTCATTGGACACATTCATCTTGAATTAAATTTAACAAAGAATTTAATTTTATACCTTCTATGCATTTGTTTACATTCCTGCAACTAGATCATAAATGTCTTGGGAGCAAAACTCATATATTCTGCAGCTACAGAAAATTTTACCTTAGAGTGATATTTTGTCTATGTAAACATACTTGCCTTCCCACAACTCTTATTTCCTTAGTTTATCTGGAAGCTAATATTGCTCAAAGTATATTGTATGCACATGCAGAAATGGTGTAACGACACCCCTTTGTGCAATGAATTTATACCAGTGTATCAAGAAATATTTTTTCTAATCACCTTCCTCTGAATTTGACTACATATTTTTGGGAAACTGAGGAACTTAACCAGAAGCCAAAAACCACAATGCTCTTTAATAATATTTGCAAGCCTGGGATCCAGGTTACTTGTTCTCCTAGATTGTGCTTTTACTACATCTCTTGAAGACCAATTTTAAGTGAGTAAACACCCTCTTTGTGTCCACTGTCATTACTGCTTAGAGCTGAAATTCATCCCCTGACATTTGGAAATAATTTAGAACCCGTCTGTATCTTCTCATATGCCAAAGCACAAAGTAGGCTCTGGACAAATGCTTTTGGGTTGAATTCATTCTCTAAGGCCATCCTATTAGCCTTTATGGTGTATTTTGCAAGGTGACCTTGCTTCTGTCTTACTGCCTTTGAGTCAGTCCAAATTCATGCTGTCTTAAGTCTAGAGAGACATGGCCTTTATTAATAGACCTGGCCCAGGCCAGTGTTCAGGCATACACTAGAGAATCATAGGAGGCTTCTGTACACTCCGAGGCACTTTGGCCTCCAAGACCACCTAAAGCTTGAATTTTCGGTCACTTTATGTGAAGGAAGCATCCAGGTGATTTAAGTGAAGTACCCTTTCATCTTTCTTTTGTGTGTTTTCCACTCCAGGCCTTTGCCCTCAACCTGGAGCCAACCAAGAGTAACTCAGCAGTAGTCAAATTAAAGAAAAACCTGTTAATAGCTGGGCAGCTGACTCTTCCAGGCAGCCCTGCCAAAAGCCAGGCCAAGGCAAGGAGCTAAATAGCCTGTGTCCTGTGAGCAGTGGAATGGCCAGCTTGTTTTCTGGTACCACCTAATGAAGGAGTGATGTGGTACTGAGATAGAAGGCTTCCAGGGACCCACCCAGTTCTAAAACTCTGAAGCCCAATATAGACATTGAATGCCAAAGACACTACAGAAAGTCTTTGGAGCATGTAGAACACCAAGCCAATTAGAGAGCCTGCTAAGCCAGCCCAGGATTCCTAGCATTCCAGCCACACCATATCCCCCCACCCTTGGAGGGCAGCCAGTGGCCACAGCACAGGACATCCAATAGGCTAAGACCCTGTCAAACCCTCCAAGAACCAGTGTCTGCACTTCTTGCCTGCCTGCTTGCCCTGGGCTGAGTTCAGGGAGATGGACAAACTGTAACACCCAGTTTAGCCTAAGAATCTGACTTGCCATGGGCTTTCTGGGCAGTGAATCATTTCAAGCAAGCCCTTAAGCAACTTTCCACTGAGTCATCCTGAGGACTGTCAGGTTCACTAATCCTGACATATACTGTGTATATCCTTTGTTCAGATCCTGTCCCTATCCTGATACTGGGGAAGCTAGAGCATAAACAACAACTTTAACAATGTTCTCCTTGGAAATTATTGTATTAGGGCTTCCTTTGCCTCTGTGTCTCAATAAAGGCCTGAAGCACAAAGAAAAACTCTGCCAGACCAACTCTTTATCTCTGTATGGTTTTGGCTACAAAGAATATGTACTTTTTTACTGAGTGGCACTGCATATTCAATTTCTTTTCCAGACCCTCCATGGATTTGTTTTCAGTTGACTTCTTTTAGGCCAGAGAATTTTTTCTCCAATAAAGAGCCAGATAATAAATATTTTCGCATTTGCAGAGAATTCCTGCCACAGTTCTTCTAGTGCAGTGTGAAATTAGACATCGATGACATGTAAATGAGAAGACATGGCTTCACTCTCATAAAACTTAATTTACAAAGACAAGTAACAGGTTAAAGTTGGTTCTTTTAGATAAACAATGGCATGAATTAGTAGATATCATTTCAACTGCTTACAGTGCATATAAGGATCACTTTCAGGAAGGTATCACTCTTATCCTGACTTCTTCTGAGGTGGAGATATAGAAATTGCACGGTAATACTTTCACTCCATTTTGAATATCAAAGTTCATTTCTCTTACCAGATGACATATAATGGTTATAATTAACTAGAGTAAGATAAATTAAGAGCCCACAAATCTCAGAGCTTAAAACAATAAGAAAGACTTGTTACATCCTTATGTCCACATCAGATTGGCACATCATTCTTCTCCAAAAACACTGGCTAATAGATTGTATCACCTGGAGTTTAGATCTATGGGTCTGGGAAGGAAACAGCAAATGGTGCCTTGGCTCTTACAAACTCTAGAAGTGCCACTGATTATTTCTGCTCATATTTCATTGATAAGAGAAAGTCACATTGTTAGGACCTGATTTCTAAAGCACCCAGAGTTTCAATAGTACTATGTTTTTGTATAGAGGAATATTGATGAATGAGCCTAACAAACATATACTCTATATGAGCTACTTCCTACTTTTAAGCTTTTTTTTCTCTCTGGCCTTCCTTGCTTAGCCTTTGGATTAATCTATCTTGATTTTTTATTTTGCCTGAGCCTGCATGGCTTTTCTCAGAGTGTCATTGACATTGACACATAGGAACATAGCTTAGGGACTAACTCATTGAGACAATAAGCATTCTTTCAGATACTATGTAGACCTGTCACGAACATGAAGTCAGGTCTCTGAGCCAGGTCCTATGCACCATTGGATCCAAGGATTGATTGCCATTGGGCAACATGCCTAAGAACAATTGGACCTCCCATGTCTCTGGTTTTGATTTCACTTTTATTTACTTTTGATTGGAATTTGAATCAGAGAGGGAATTCTAAGCACATTGACTCTAGGCAATTCCCACTCTTAACTGCTGTGGAGGGCACTTACTTGTCAAGATAGGAAAGGGCTATGGAAAGTGAAGATAGAAAGCATAGGTGGGAAGTAACACTGTGGCTCAAGTGGTAGAATGCTAATCTTGAGCTGAGAGCTCAGTGATAGCACGTAGGGCCATTACTGACAAAAAAAGGAAAAAAAGTGTATAGGTGGTAGTAATGTAATGTTATAGACTGAAGTGGAATTTACAACCTGTGATTTTAGTCTGTTAGAAAAGACAACACCAGAATATGAGTGGGAGGGAGACTGCAAAGGGGTATTTGCCCCATGGAATCATCTAGAAATTCAGGTCTTTTTCATTTTAGTGACCTCTTCTTACTCTAGTGCCTTAGAGGCCCTTGTTGGAACCTCAGCTCATATCATTCTGAAGGAAGAGGATTATATAGGACATGTTTCTAAGATGTGTGTAAGGTGTTTCTCACCTCATTTCCACTAGAACTCATTTATGTGGGGTCCACCTAGCTTCAAGTAAGGGTGTGAAATACAGTATAGCTGGATATACTACACTATATTCGAATTGATGAGTACACAGCTTTGAGTACTATTGTATAATGATGGAAATAAAGTTGAATTATTAAGAAAGAGGTTAAACTGGCCAAGTGAGACTGACACTGTCACCAACTACTCTCCACATTGAAATATTTGCTACTTAGGGAACATTATTAGCCTTGATGAAATAAGAAACTAATCCTTCTCTCAGGAGCCTTTTATTATGATGTCATAAAATAAATTTCCCATATCATCAGTACATACTTGATGGTATGTACTGAAAGGAGAAAACAGACATGTTTTTCTTATTTTATTTAATACTAAGTTTGAAGACCAATATTTGTGAAAATATTTTTGAATGTTTTCTCCATGTATTTTCTTATTTTTTCTTTCAGTTGGATTTTATTGTTAAGGTGATGTATAGAGGGGTTGCAGTTACATTTGTCAGGTAGTGTGGGTATATTACTTCTTGAAATTTGATACCCTTCCCCATGTTTTTCTCCCCCTTTCTCTCTCTGTATCCCCATCTTGATTTTCCCCTCCATTCTCTATTTCAAATAAACAATAAAAGTTTATGTGTCTTGTGACTTCTTCAGCAATTGGTTTCATGGTATAATTTTAGAGAAGAATTATAGGTAGAAGAAAAGTTCAAGAAAGTACATCACTCCTTCAAGGGCTGCTAGAGCTTTAGTGTCTGACATAAATCTGTAAAAGCCTTTCAGGTTCCTTGTCTCCTTAGCTTTGTTTTAAATATTTAAAAGTCTTATCATTTGTATTTGTTATTTTCTGTAGCCAAGAGTTTCCCACTGATTTGGAGATTCTGTAATTCTTTGTGGTAATCCTTTGTATTATAGGATGTATATCAGTTTCTCATTAGATGATATTAATACTCAGTTTTGAGAAGCCAAAGGTTGGGATGAGTTTGAAGCACAAATGAGTATCGCTGGGCAGGGAGCATGGCATAGTAGTATAGTGCTTACCTAGCATACAGGAAGCCCTAGGTTTGATTCCTCGGTACCACATACAGAAACAAAGCAGGAAGTGGTGCTGTGGCTCAAGTGGTAAAGTGCTAGCCTTGACAAAACCCAAGGACAGTGCGCAGGCCCTCAGTTCAAGCCCCAGGACTGGCAAAAATAAGAATATTGCTTCTCAAACTTGACCATATGAATCAATATATGTCCTATAGAAGTTCAGGCAATGGGTCAGGATACCTAAAGGGACATGTGTGACTCTTCATTTCAAACTTGCTCCTAGGTGACAGCAATGTTGCTGGTTCCCACAGTACATATGTTTGCAGGGAAGACTACTGGGCTCTGATAAGTCCAATTAGCTAGCCATCATTTACAGATTCTATAATGGAAATTATTTCCTTCTAAACAGTCCACTGGCCTGTAACCAGTTGGCTCCTCAACATTGCTCATACCATAGATAACTCACAACAAGGTACAAAAAAAGCGATAGGTTCCTCTCCTCTCTACAATTTAAGTCTCAGTGGTAACAGGTAGTCAGTCCTATCGATCACCCCTTCTATATTTTTGACTATCTATATATCTGTACAGTGTGTGTGTGTGTGTGTGTGTGTGTGTGACAGAGAGACAAAAAAGAGGTTTCTTTTTGAGAGTAATAGTGAAAATTTAGGAAAAGCTATTAGAGTGGACAAGAAAGATGTATGTATGTAGTCCCTTCATTCTAACTATGCCTTCAGATAATACAACCTCTATCTCCAGAGAAATATACTAGAACTCCACTTCTGAAGTCATAGTTCTTAGTTCTAATTCTTTTTTTAAATTTTATTTTATTGTCTGGGTACAGTATAGAAGGGTTACAGTTTCATTCATAAGGTAGTAAGTACATTACTTCTCAAACACTGTTACCCTTTCCATGTTTTCTTCTACTTCCCCATTCCACATGTTATTTTGTGAATATCACACTTTTTCCATCATCTTGTTTTTCTTCTTCCCTTCCCTAATTCAAATAAACAAATCAACCTATATACAATATACCAGGTACCAAAGTCAGATACAGTAGCAACAGGGGATGAACCATAAGAGAAAAAAAAAGAAGAAATAACTTCACATAATACATTAAACACAATAGCTACAAATATAAATATCTTATCTCCATATCCTGGAGTTCATTTCACTTATCCTCATCCTATATGTTCATATGTACATAGCTTTTGAACTATTGTGAACCTCTGCTAGGAGAATCCTAGATGTACACTAATTATTACAAATGAGGGAAACCATGGAGCCTATGTTTCTTTATGTCTGACTTATTTCACTTAATATGATTTTTCCAAATCTTTGAATTTCTTTACAAATGGGGTGATGTCGTTTTCTCTGATGGCAGCATAGAATTCCTTTGTGTATAAATATCACATTCCTGATCCATTCATCTACTGAGGGGCATCTGGGTTGGTTCCATATCTTAGCAATGGTAAATAATGCTGCAATTACCTTAGTTCTAATTCTTGTTTGATTACTTCCTAACTTCAGTTTCCTCATGTATTACAGGAAATGGTAGCATTACTTAGCTTAGAGGGTGGCCACGGGGAGAAAAGACTTAATGAATATGAACTTAAAGATTTCAGTATCAAGCATGCTCAGTATAAGCACAAATCTATAAATATTATTTGTTAATATAACTGCTGTGATTACTGTAATGATAAGAACCTTGATTTTCAGATTCCTTTCTGTGTCTGTGCTATACAAATATATTCAATTCTCATCAGTGACTTTTCTCACTAAAAGAATATTTTCAGGCGGGGAGTTTGGCCTAGTGGTAGAGTGCTTGCCTAGCACGCACGAAGACCCGGGTTCGATTCCTTGGTACCAAATACTTAGAAAAAGCCGGAAGTGGTGCTGAGGCTCAAGTGGTAGAGCTCTAGCCTTGAGAAAAATCCAAGGACAGTGCTCAGGCCCTGAGCTTAAGCCCACGACTGGCAAAAAAAAAGAATATTTTCAAATCAAAGATGAAATGATGTTTGGAGTTTGAAACCACGCCTACCAGAGATTCTGGTCTCCTTGCTCTGGATTTGAGAATAACTGGCCAAAAACAGTAATAGAACTTCCTTACTTTCCTAGCCTTGGTAAATCCAAAAATGGCGACACACTTTATTTACTTAGTTGATGAGCCCTACAATCAACTTTTCCTATAATAACTTTATGTTAATATGAAAATAAAGCATCATGGCAGAAGTGTATATCTGTCTAAAGAAGCATCATAGTTTCAAACTGGACATTTTCAATAATCTTTGAAGTTTCTTTGTCCTTGATCCCTCTTTTCCAAGGAAAGAATTTCCATGGCGACCAGTAGTGGAGTTCTTTTGAATCTAGATTCCCTAGTATCGTTTCTTTCCTTTCTCAATATTGTGTACTCTAGTCTCAATTACCTTCCCTTCACAAGGGATTTGGCTGTGATTTTAAAGGAATTTCTTATGAAGAGAAAATTGATCATTTTAATTTTCCTTTTAATAGTTCCTCCTTTCTGTCTTAGGAAAAGGGAACCTGTTATAGTAACCTAAAGCCCAAACTTTCATCTTTTTTTTTTTGCCAGTCCTGGGCTTGAGCTCAGGGCTTGAGCACTGTCCTTGGACTTTCTCAAGGCTAGAGCTCTACCAATTGAGCCTCAGCACCACTTCTGGCTTTTTTCTATGTATGTGGTACCAAGGAATTGAACCCGGGTCTTCGTGCATGCTAGGCAAGCACTTTAACCACTAGGACAAACTCACGGCCCCCCAAAGTTTCATCTTTTACCCATTTACCCTTCTTCCCTCCAGATTTCAGAAACTGCTTTCTTTTTGAAGCCTAAATAAAGGTTTCATAAATACAGCAAAACACATGATTTGGGATACATTTTCTCCATTAATCTTCAAATACCAAATCTTTCCCCTCCCTCCCTTCTCCCCTCCCACCCTCCTTTCCTTCCTTTCTTCCTCCCTTCCTTCCTTCTTTCCTTCTTTCCTGCCTTCCTCCCTTTCCTCCTTACTTCCTTATATGCTGTGATAGTAATAGGCTCTTTAAGTCTTCTGCCACATACTCCTTTCAATTTTATTGTCTCTGCTCCACTCATCTCAGAACATTCTCATAAATTCAGTGTCTTGCCAAATCACATCCTTGCTTAAATCATGTTACTGGCTTCTCATCATATACAGGTAAACAGTAAAATCTTGGGCATAATTTTTTGGTATCCACAGCTACCTGATGTCATTTGAGTAAGTATCAATGCATATGGTCCAGTTTTAAAAATATACTTTATTTACTTAGGTAGGGGTGGGGAAATTTTGATATAATAATGCTTGTTATGAAAAGGAAAATAAAATAAAAATGAAAAGGTAGGAAAAAGGGAAAGGAAGAAGAAAAGTAAGGAAAAGGGAAGTGAAGGAAGAATGATATGTTGTGTTGTAGCTGAAATTTTTTTATTGTAATTAATAAAAGGGTTACATGATATTTGCCAGATAGAAGGTGTAGCTGAAATTTTGATGACTGAGAGAGTAGGGTCTGAAATTCATTAGTTAATAGTGTCCATGAGATGGTAAATATCCAGATTCTCAATATATCTAGGTATTAGAAATAGTGCCGGGCAATGCTTTCCAAAGCATTTACATAATATTGTTCATAGCTATTATCCAAATAAAATAACAAACTTTGGGTTTCAAACAAAATGCTCAGTTACATTAAATAAGCGTCATACTATGGGCTTTCTCTGATTTTTTAGCAAGAGGGACATTGTGAGCCACAATTATGGATCCTTCCCCCACTTCTATTGAAGCTCAGAATGTTGTTTTCAGAGAGCATCTTGCAGACTAGTATTGCTCTGCAGAGCAGCCTTGGGAAATGCTGGTGTAGGCAATACAAAGGAATGCTTGACTGAACTCCCCACTGTCTCATCCAGATGCTTCACATTGTTTCTGTAAATGCTGCTTGAGGGTAGTGACTAATTTGTCCATTTCAAAGGGTCATTGGCCTTCAAAGAAGCCTAGGTCCCAAAGGATTAAACTAACCAAGTAATAGTAGAACTCATCCTTAATTTATTTAAGAAGAGGAAGGCAGTGAATGACACATGTTACCACAAAAAATGTCATTAACAATTAGGCATCATGCAGAATAATAGATTTAACATTTCCATTGCAACCACAAGTCCATTTATAATACCTTTTGGTAATTAGAAGTTTTAAAAACCCACAGTATAGTCACAAAGGAGTAATAAACACAATCAGATACATTTTGGAAACACTTCTTTTCCTTCAGATGAAGATCTGAGATTGAGGAATTACCTCTGAAAACAAAGATTTATTTTGTGTTTTCTTAGTTATTGAACATTATTTTCATGGTCTTGTCTAGCCTTCATATTTTGTGGCTCTAGGTAAAATCAAGAGACCTAAGTTCAAATCCTTGTTTTGGTATTAAATTCCTGTCTTTTTTTGTAGCTTGTAATCTCATTTCTGTCTGTCTAAAGAGAAATCCATTTATGGTTTCTCTTAAGAGATATACATAAGAAGCCCTAGGAAGCTTCTGTAATGAGGTCAAAATGGTCCATGAGCTGAATAATGCTGCTGCTCATCATAAATTTGCTCAGTAAAGTGGAAAGAATTGGGCAGGGAAGAATGTCAAAATTCCCTCTGATGACTGGATTATGATAAAGGTCTACCAGTAAGTACTTTCATCATACACATGTACATACACAAGTGCACATGCTCACACAGACACAGACACAGACACACACACACACACACACACACACACACACACACATACACACACACGCACGCACACGCACACATACAAACAGAAAGCTTGTGTGCAATGTGGACAGAGTCGCACAAAGAGATCTAGTGCTGTTGAAGTATCACAGGTACCTTGGCTTGGTATTGTGATAATGATGACAGGGCTTCTGTATTATAGAACACTTAGGAGAAACTGGCACAATCTGAACAGAAGATGGAGAAGTATAAGACATAGGCCCTGTCACTTGAACCTATTCATCACTTAGAACATAGTATAGACAGACCATTAGATTTGCTACAAAAAACAGAGTGTGTTTGAAATACCCTGGGACTGAGGAGGATGTGAGTAAGCCAAGGATAGTATATGAGGGTAGTTGTTTTTAGCATGAGTCAAGGCAGAAATGACAAGAAGTTCAGAGGGGCCAGGGATCAGGCAGTAGAGCATTCAGGATAATGTTAAATCCCAGAGGTGCCTTTGAGATACTTTTTATACCCATGTTGGGTCATACTGTGATGTCCCCTGTCTATGTGGCTTTAGCCCTGGGGGCTCATAGGTAGATGACTGCCACTCTAAAGTTAGACCTCCTACCGCAAAGGCAGCAAATCACAAGTTGATGGGTGTGTGCTAAGTTAGCAGAACCTGAAAAGTATGTTGTCAGCTGTGAACATTGGACTTCTAGAGCAGACACAATCCTAAATCACTTTCGGTCCCAGATGGAAGCCTGTTGGGAAGCTGGAGACCACCTAAGTGTCATATTACTTCTTCAGTTCCTGAGCCTTTCCAAAAACAATTGTGTTTGTCCTCATTTTATTACTGGGAAATAGAAGCAAATATCTATTTGAAATATTATCTTCCTCTGGTGTATGGTATAAATTAATGGAATTAGTACTAAGGACTGTTGGCAGGACCTTAGTGTGAGGAGCCAGAGAAGTATGAAGTCTTTATGACCAAAGAAAGCAAATCTAGTGGTCATCACATCAAAAGGCACCAGGGAAAAATATAATTGGTGGAGTTTAACTGGGAAGTGAAGGATCTGCATGGCAGGTCATCAGTTCAGGTGAGAGACCCATTTGATCTCATTGAGCTTCCTAAAGAAAAACCTGTCCAAACTCACCTGGTTTCATACCATGAATTTTTAAGGGAAACTACAAATCTTTACTGTATGGGAAGTTCTCACTCTGTAAGATGAGTTGCAGAGTTGCTTTATACTTTGACTTAGCATCACCACAACACAGTACTCATGTGTCCCTTCCCTACTGTAGTTATCATTCTGTCAGAGGCCATATTAGCACTCTTATGTGCCTTTTTCCCTCCATTTACAAGAAGGCTTAAAAGCCACTCCAAATTTACACCGTGGCTTTAGCAGAGATTTACAATAGAACAAAACCTAGATACATAAAGCCATATAGTATGACCCTAAATGAAAGGACCTCCAGGGTATACAAACAAAGGCATATTATGAGTGATTGTTGTCCTTAATGTACTAGATTATCTCTCATCTCTTTTGCTGTCCCTTGGTGATCTCATATTGTTACAGTATTTCACCTTGTTATCTGTTGTATATATGCATTTTTGGTTATTTGAAAATGGATAGGGAAGGGGGGAAACAAGATGAGGGGTGGGAGTGGGGGAGGGAAATGGGGAGCAAGAAATGAGAAAGGGTATCAATGTTTGTGAAGTAATGCACCATCTGGTGAATATAATGTAACCCTTCTATTAATTATAATTACAATAAAAATATATGGAAAAAAGAAATATTACAGCCCCCAGTTTCCTCAGGGATACTGAAAACCACCAGTAGTAGGAGAGAACCCCTTCGATGAAATCAGATTAAGAACAGAATGCAAGTTAGGATTTGTTCCAGTAATAAGACTAGAACTGGGCTTCACATAATTAGATTCATAGAATTGATTATGTAGCATTAGAAGGACCCAAAATGACCTTCTAGTCTAGCGTTTTACATAACAGTTTCTCAAATATGGTCTTCAAATTTAATTTTTTCTGGTAGTACTGGAGAGTAAACTCAGAGCCTAATGTTTGTTAAGTAGGCATTCTACCACTTGAACCACTCCAATAGTTATTTGAATTATTTTTTGAATGAGAAATGCATTTGTATCATCTAAGTATATGAATGCATATATAAATACATGATTATATGTGCATACATATAGAACAGTATGCAGAAAAATACCTAATTTATCACTATCCTACAACTGCACAGTTTTTATCACTCATACATATGCACACCGAGTATGAAGTACATCCATAATTATTAGTACTTTCTTCCATATCTTTCTAGGTTTTCTTTAGGAAAATATAAAAAAAATATGAATGAATGCTCTTCTTTTACACATAAAATGTGTAAAATCCCTTTATGCCTTATTACTGTCTTCATTGAATAATGTCTTTCTATATCAGCATAGAGAGATTATATGTTAATATATAAAACTTTCATGGCATTAATGACTGATCATATATCTCCAGTGTCTACTGACAGGTCTCTGTTTAGGGCACTAATATTCTAAAACTAGAATCTTCATACTTTGCACATGCCAAGAAGTACTGTCTCCTCCTATGAACTTCTTAGGGGCTAGAATTTCATCTTATGACTTTAGGGTAAGACAAACACCCAAATCACAGCATGTGGAACCCCAAAGACTGTGTGGGTAAACCCCAAAGACCAGGATTAATTTTTTTCTCTTTTATCATCATGACATTGAGGGTTAAGGAAAACATTATCTATAAATGGAGCCCTATACCAGCTCCCTCTTTTAGCTTATTTGGATTCTTCTCCCTTCTATTTTTGACAGTATAACCATTTGGATTCTACAGAATATAACCTCTTTCAAGCCTAAACCTTCATCTCCATCACAATGTTCCAAGTAGCCTGACAATATTATAGGACTCTATCAGTAAAATATCAGAGAGGCAGATCAAAGTTAGATTCAGGCTCAGCCATCCAAAGTAAAGTTGAAACCAGAGTAATGGTAGCAATGGCAAGAAAAGGAATGGCATGTTCAATCAGCAAACTTAGCAACTAATCCTTCAATCCTTTGGGGAGTTTTGCACTTATCTTCTACACTGGGAGCTTATTGATCTGATATTCAGACTGCTTTATTTGACTAGCCAAAAACTGCTTTCCTAAGAACATTTCAACTTGTGGATAGAGAGATTGGGAAAAGAACAACCAACATAAATACTTTGAGGCTCCAGAGAGTAGGAAAAAAAGGCAGTGGCAGGCATGGAAAGAACAGTGCAGAAGGAAATGGGATAAGACCACAGATGACTTAGTATAATTTACTAGCACTATGAAGGGGAAAGAGCCCACGATGTTAGTGACCGTGGGTAGTCTTTCATGAAAGTCTTGGGATTATAAAATCTGATTGCAAAATGGCAGCCATTTAGCCCAAAGTAGAGAGAGGAAAAAGTGATGAGACATTTAGGATAAGAGATATTTTCTGATTACCTCTAGTTCTGTGTAACTGTACATGCACACACACGCATACACACACATATATACATATAAGATCATCCCTCACATAGGGAGAAAAATTGCTTCTTTCCATCTTATCTGTATGAAATGGTTTGGTTCTCTTCAACTTCCCTCATGATGTCCTTCTCCATTACACTTCGGTGTTAGTACTTTGCAAGCATTTGACTAGAAACAGGAGGGGGAAGGGAAGTTAGAAGGAATGTGCCTGGTCATTTTTTGTACTATTTATTCTTCTGAGGAGTCCTGAAGCCAGCTTGGCTTTAGATTGATATTCTGCCAGTTTTGGCTAGTAATGCCAAATGTATTCCAAGCATAGTTGATTAGAAGCCCAGCCACCTCGGAAAATCTGGGAAGGGAGAGGCTAGAAGACAGTAGACTGAGGTGGCTGTCCTTGCTTTGGTAGTTTGTGAACATACTGTATTGGCCCTCTAAAGATTCAGAAGAGATCTGAGACTCACACCCCATTATCAGAAAAAAAATCAATCCACAGTGAGGTAAAAGAGATTGTTACAAGCTTACGGGGAGTTGGTACCTGAGCTAGCTAAATCTGATTCTACACTGAAATGTTAATATGTCTTCTATGAAAAAAGCACACAGCTCTTGACAGAAATAAAGCCATATTACTGAGTTGGCTCACCTATTGAGGGGTTATTTGATAAGGGGGAAATATTTTGTGATAATAACCTTGTTTTCACAATTCTTTCTCTACACTATTAGAGATGTTAAAAGAATAAAATAATAAATGAGATGTTAAGATAATTTTAATGCTGAAAAGTAGTTGTAAATTTGACCATTATTGCTGTCTTTCTCTTTGATTCTCATTTGTCTACTTGTATTTTGCTCACCCCTGTCTTTTGTTGAGTAGATTAATAGACTCCAGGATAAGGTTACTGAGAAGACTACTTCAAGAGGCTCTCAGGGTGATGCTTCCAGCAGAAAACTTCAACCTACAGTTGTCTTACCATTGATACATTAGAGGAAGGACAGCTCAAAACTCAATCTACATTCTTCTGAGGAAAAATATTTTCAAACATTTTTTATTGCAAAGATCTGCCAGCTCCTGTAAGAGCCATGGCAAATATTATTTTGTAGGTAATTGTATTTTTCCATTACCACAAAATGCTGATGTTTGGAATAATTAGAGCACAGGCCCTGTTCCTGTCCTCCCTCTGATCAGACTTACTCACCTCTACCAGCTGCAGCTGTCCTTTAACACGGTATGCACCCATGGGCAGGGGCATGGACTCCTAGCCTAGACAAAGGTTCAGTTGATATGAGTTAAACTCTTTCTTGGACTAAAGGTTCTCCTTTTTAAGGTAACATTATTTAGGTTACCTTATGTTATCATATTATTATGGCTTTACATGCCATAGAGTCATGAATTAGTAAAATGTAAAAAGTGAGTTGATTGGAAATTAACTCTAGATTAACTTATGCAACATAATATAGAACGATTCCCAAAACTATTAAAATTAGAGAAAAATACATTGACAATTTCGCTACTTTTTTAGGCAACATTCTAGTTTGTAAAAAGGTTAGTTTCCTCAGCTACAAAATGGGCATAATCGGATCTACATTGGAAATGCTATTGAAATATTAATATAAGAATACTCACAGTTGGATGCAGCACACAAGATAAATATTAACTATGGTTACAATTTTTTGCCAATCCTGGGGCTTGAACTCAGGGCCTGAGCACTGTCCTTGGGCTTTTCCGTCAAGGATAGCACTCCACCACTTGAGCCACAGCACCATTTCTGGCTTTTTCTATGTATGTGGTACTGAGGATGCGAACCCGGGTCTTTGTGCATGCTAGGCAAGCACTCTACCTCTAGGCCAAACTCCCAGCTCCTATTGTTACATTTTTATGATGGAATTTTTATTATTATTAGCCTTTATTGTTTTCAATACATTTGGAAAATAATGTTTAAACAATTGTATTTTTTTTTTATTGACACTGATATTTACATCATATTTTAAATGACATGTTTAACAAACAAGTGTTCAAGAAGGGAATCTCTATTTACAATCACTGGGACTTAGTCTTTAGAACTTAATCAAAATTAGGCTAAGGGTTTTTATGTCATAGAAACATTAATTTATGAAATAAAACAATATGTCTATAGAGTCATAAGTTTTTATGTCCATATAGTTATGTTTATATTTCCATTACCATGTCCATAGCATTGGGTATGCAGATATTGAGTCCTCGCTCTTGTACTCTTTGGATTTAATAGCCACATATGAAGGATACCATGCGCCTTTAGTTCCTTAGGTCTTGACTTGTCTCACTCAACATGATTCCCTCTAGATTCATCCACTTCCCTGCGAATACCATTATTTTATCTTGTTTGTTGGCTATGTAGAATTCCATTATGTATATATACCACATTTTCTGTATCCATTCATCTGCAGTAGGGCATCTGGATTGTTTCCATCGCCTGGCTATTGTGAATAGTGCAGAGATGAACATAGCTAAGCAGGTGTCCTTACCATATCTTGGGTTATGATGTTCAGGGTAGATGCCCAGAAATGGTATGGCGGGATCTTAGGGAAGGTCTATTTTCAGTTCTTAAAGAAACCTCCACACTGCATTCCAGAGTAGCTGAACTAGTTTATATTCCCATCAGCAGTGTACTAGGGTTCCTTTTTCTTCACAACCCCACCAGCAACTGTCATTGTCTGAGTTCAAAATCTTGGCCACTCTTGTTGGGGTAAGGTGGTATCTTAGGGTTGTTTTTATTTGCATTTCCTTTATCACCATAGATGGTGAACATTTTCTCATATGCTTTTCTGCCATTTTAATCTCTCCTTCTTTTAAGTCTCTGTTTAGTTCCCTTGCCCATTTAGTGAATGGTTTATTGGGTTTGGGGGGGATTAGTTTCTTGAGTTCCTTGTAGATACCGGATATTAAGCATTTGTCAGATGTATTATTGGTGAATATCTTTTTCCCAGTTGGTTGGCTGTCTCTCTACTTTTGCGACTATGTTTTTATCTGTACAGAAATTTTATTTTTAGGTAGTCCCATTTATTGAGTTTCCTATCTGTTGTGACCCTGGAATTCTGTTCAGGAACCTTTTGCCTGTGCCTATGAGTTCCAGTGTCTCTCCTAATTATCCTGTAGCAGTTTCACGGTATCTGGTCTGACGTTGAGGTCTTTGATCCACTTTGAGTTAATGCTTATGCATGGTGAAAGGCTATGGTCAATTTTTGTTTTCTGCATGTGGCTGCCCAGTTTTGCCAGCACCAATAATTGAATAGACTGTGTTTGTTCCACTATATATCTTTGGCTCCTTTGTCAAATACAAGTTGCCTATGGGTATGTGGTTCTATTTCTGGATCTTCTATTCTGTTCCATTGATCTTCTGGTCTGTTTTTGTACCAATACCAAGGGGTTTTTGTTATTATGGCTCTATAGTAGAGTTTGAAGTCTGGTATTGTAATACCACCAGCATTGCTCTTTTTGCCTAGAAATGTTTTGGCTATTCTAGGTCTTTTCTTGTTCCATATGAATCTTTAAATTATAACTTCTATTTCAGTAAAGAATGTCTTTGGGATTTTGATGGGGATTGCATTGAATTTGTATATCAATTTTGGCAGTATAGCCATTTTCACTATGTTGGTTCTCCCTAGCCATGAACATGGGATGTCTTTCCATTTCCTAGTGTCCTCTCTAACTCTTTAGTTAGGCTTTTGTAGTTTTCATTGAATAATTCCTTTACATCGTTGGTTAAGTATATTCCTAAGTATTTTATTCTTTTGGGGGCTATTGCAAATGGGATCATTTTCTTGATTTGGCCTTCTGTTTATGTATTGTTGAAGTACCAGAAGGCTACTGACTTCTGAAGATTAATTTTGTATCCTGCCACTTTGCTAAAGTAGTTTATTAATTTTAGAAGTTTCTTGGGGGAGTTTGATGGGTCATTCAAGTAGAGGATCATGTCATCCGCAAATAGGGATACTTTAATTTCTTTTTTCCCTATGTGGATCCCTTTGATGTCCTTTTCTTGCCTTATTGCTCTGGCTAAGTGTTCCAGCACTATATTGAAGAGAAGTGGAGAGAGTGGGCATCCCTGTCTAGTTCCTGATTTTAAGGTGAATGGTTCTAATCTTTCACCATTTAGTATAACACTGGCTGTAAGTTTTTCATATATGGCTTTTACTGTTTTGAGGAATGTACCTCTTATTCCTATTTTTTCTAGTGCTTTCAACATGAATGGGTGTTGTATTTTGTCAAATGCCTTCTCCGTGTCCAGAGAAATTATCATATGGTTCTTATCCTTAGCTCTATTAATGTGATGTATTACATTGATTGATTTGCGAATGTTAAACCAGCCTTGCATCTGTGGGATGAAGCCTACTTGATCATAGTGTATGATTTTTTTAACTTGTTTCTGGATTCTGTTGGCTAATATTTTATTGAGGAGTTTTGCGTCCGTGTTCATTAGAGAGATAGGTCTGTAGTTTTCTTTTTTTGTTGGGTTTTTCCCTGGTTTAAGGATGAGATTAATATTAGCTTCATAAAATGAGTTTGGTATTGCTCATTCTGTTTCTATTTCTCAGAAGAGTCTCAAGAGTATAGGAGTTATTTCATCTTTAAACGTCTTGTAGAATTCCGCAGTGAAACCATCTGGACCCGGGCTCTTTTTGGTTGGCATTTCCCTGATTGCTTCCACAATTTCATTGTAAGAGATTGGTTGATTCAGTTTGTTTACCTCATCGTTGTTCAGTGTGGGTAGCCTATATTTATTTAAGAAATCATCCATTTCTACTAGATTTTCTTGTTTCTTTGAATATAGGCCCTGGTAGCACTTATTCATTATGGACTTAATTTCTTGGAAATCAGTTGTGATTGTTCCCGTGGGGTCTTTAATCTTGTTTATTTGAGTCTCCCCTTTCCTTTTTTTGATTAATCTTGCCAGGGGTCTGTCTATTTTGTTGACTCTTTCAAACAACCAACTTTTTGATTTATCAATTTTGTGTATAGTAGATCTTATTTCAATCTCTGTATTTCTGATTTTATTTTTGTTATTTCTGTCCTTCTAGTTGTTTTATAGTTAACTTTTTCTTGCTCATCTAGGTATTTCAGTTTTTTTAAGGTTATTTCCATGCTCTTCTTCTGTCTTTTTAATATGCGCTCCTAGTGCGATAAATTTGCCTCTTAGAACTGCCTTTGGTGTGTCCCTTAAGTTCCTTTGTGATGTTTCTTGATTGTCATTACATTCAAGGAAGTTTTTTATTTCTTTTCTGATTTGATCTGTCACCCAGGAGTTATTCAGAAGTGTGTTGTTCAGTTTCCAAGTGATTGAATGTTTTTTGACTTTGACTGCATTTTTCAGAATTAGTCTGACTCCACAGTGGTCTGATAGAATGCATGGTGGTATTCTATCAGACCTCTTATATCTGCTTAGGTTTTCTGTATGAACTATTACATGATCAATTTTGGAGTGTGTTCCATGTGCTGCTGAGAAAAATGTAAAAAGTTTCACCATTGGTTGGAAGACTCTGTGTATATCTGTTAAGCCCAGCTGGGCTATGGTGTCGTTTAAGTTGATGGTGTCTCTGCTTAACTTTTGTTGAGTTGACCTGTCATTTGTTGAGAGTGGTGTATTGAGGTCTCCCACTGTGATTGTGTTTGAGGCTATCTTGTTCTGTAATTCTAAGAGAGTTTGTTTGACGAATTTGGGTGCTCCCGTGTTGGGGGAGTAAATGTTTATAACTGTAATATTATGGGCATGGATTGTACCCTTTACTAATATGTAATGGCCGGCTCTATCTTTATGTACTGATTTTACTGAGAAGTTAATTTTGTCTGAGATTAAGATTGCTACTCATGCTTTTTTGCATGGTGCATTGGAGTGGAAAATTCATTTCTGTCCTTTCAGTTGGAATTTGTTTCTGTCTTTGGTGGTGAGGTGGGTCTCTTGGAGGCAACATATGGATGGGTGGTGTTTCTTAATTCAGTCTGCTGCTCTGTGTCTTTTGATTGGATTGTTCAGCGCGTTCACATTTAGGGAAATTATGGAGAAGTGGTCAGTGTCCATTGTCATTATTTATTTTTACATCTAAGTTTCTTTCTCTCTCTTTTTCCCCCCTTTTGTGTTTAGTGAATTATAGATATTTGCTCCTTGATGGGGGTTCTTGATGTTCTACAATTTGTTCTCGATTAATTAATATTTTTGTAATGCTGGTTTAGTGTGCATGTATTCATAAACCTTCTCTTTGGTGTGAAATATTCTTGTTTCTCCCTCAAATGTAAATGCTAGTTTTGCTAGATATATCAGTCTGGGTTGGAAGTTGTTGGTCTTCAGGACATCAATGATATTTTCCAAGCTTTTCTTGCATTTAGGGTTTGCATGGAGAGATCTGCTATAATTCAATTTTTTCCCATTGTAGTATAGTTCTTTCTCCATTTTTGCAGCATTTAAGATCAATTCCTTGGTATTTGGGTCTAGTGTCTTTTCTATGATATGTCTAGATGAGTTCCTTCTAGGATCTTGCCTGTTTGGAGTCTTGAAAACTTCAATAATGTGAGTAGTTTCCCTTTTGAGGTTGGGGAAGTTCTCTGCTATGATTTTGGTGAATAAGGGTTGCATTCCTTTGTTTTGAAATTCGGCCCCCTCACAATCCCTATTATACGTAGATTAGACTTCTTTGCTGCATCTGCCATGTCCTGGAGTTCTCTCTGGTGGATTCTGACTAATCTTTCCAAGGTGGTGATTCTCTGTTCCAGCTCTTGTGTTTTATCTTCCGTTTCTGATGTTCTATTCTCCATCTCAGTCAATCTACTGCTTAATGCATCCATTTTTGCTTGAAGTGTGGACACTGAGCTGATCAAGTCTGCTGAGAGGGTATTGAAGTTTTCTTCCACTTCTCTTTTGAATTCGAAGAATTCCTTGGAAATTTTTTGGTTTTGTTTTTGGAAATCAGCCTTCATTTCCAAAATGATCTCCTTGATTTGAGTCATGTTTCGTGTCTCTTCAGGTGTCATTTCTTGGGATGGTGACATCTCTCTCGCCCCTTCGCTCTTGTTTCCTTTTGGGCTTTGCGTGGCACTTTGATTATTTATGTATGTCATAATTCGTCTTTGTGCTCTCCTAGGCATGGAGAACTGTTGTTGTAGTTCACTCTGTGGTCTGTATGTGGCAGTCTTTACTTGGATTGGGACCGGTGGTTCTGGGACTATGTGAATACCTGTGGTTCTCAGCCAAATTGATTCTGCTGCTGACTAGGTCAGATTGTGCAGTTTTTGTGAGTGTTCGGCCTGTTCCCAGAGGTTGTATGCTGCTGCACCACTAGCTCTCAGCCCAACCCGTGGCCTCACAGTAGGCCGTGGGATGGGTCTGCGCACTTCAGTCTCAGCGCACTGTGGGCAGATGGTTGGTTTTCCTGTGCTGCTTCCAGGGGCAGGCCCCCGGCCAAGGGTCTGGAGTTTGGGGGTTTCCAGGGGCTCTCAGCTGGACCAGCTGGTGTCTGCTCTGTTCCCAGGGGCAGGGCCCAGCAGAGGATGTGGGCTCCAAGGGTGAAGCCGCACCTTTCTGACCCGCACACCCCACTCGCTGTTGGATGGCAGGGTCTCAGCGCCCCCCACTCTCCAGATCCAGTGGCCTGGGAGAGGAACCTGTTTAGGCGGGTGAGCTGGGACACCTCGGCCCCCTTTGGTGTGGTGCTGGGTCTTAGCGCCCTCCCGCCTTTCAGTCTCAGGTCAATGGCCTGGGAGAGGAACCTCTTGGGCTGGTGGTAGCAAGGACACTTTCACCCCCTTTGGTGGGGTGCTGGGTTTTAGCACCTGCCCGCCTGTGAGTCTCCAGTCCGAGGCCTGGGGAGGAAGTTGTTGGGAGAGTGGGGGCTGGGACACCTCCGCCTCCCTTCGTGGGGTGCTGGGTCTTAGCGCCGCCTGCCTGTCAGTAACCAGTCAATGGCCTGGGGGAGGGGGCTGTTGAGGGAGGGGACAAGATTCTAAATTCCTTGCCCCCCTGCTCCTGCCAGTCTTTCTCGGGCGGGGTGGAGGAGTCTGAGTTAAGTTCTATTGCTTGGCACCAGCTCTGCTTTCCCGATTTGTTTGGGGACGCGCTGTGTTACTCACGCCTCTGCGTTCGTCTGTGGGTGCTCCATGGTATTGGGGAGTCTTTCACTCCCCTTGGGTCTCCTCCGCCGCCTGTGGTCCACATGTGGGTTCCGCTGCTTGCTGTTCTGGTTCCACATCTGGGTTCTGCTGCTTCTGCGGCTCGCTGGCCCGGTCCTATGCTGGTTTCTGCGGCAGTCATGGCTGCCCAGCCCCGAGCCCTCCGCCGCATTTCCCAGCTCAGAGCTGGCGGCGAGGGGTGGGGGAGGGGTCCTCGCATTCCGAATTCTTTGAGAAAGTTGGATGTGAGCTTTATCTGGATTTCTTTTCTGGTTTGAGTCCTTCTCTGTTACTTCTTGAGTTTGTTGTGGATTTCTTAAGATAGTTGGCTCGTGGTACTCCCTGGTTCTCTCTTTTTGTAGGAGAGAGCTAGGCAGTGCTAATATCTGTTGAGTCTTAAGACTTGTTGATTGCTATATGTTATATTTTAGTATATGTATGTGTGGGTATGTGTATGTGTGTGTAGATGTGTATACATTTGTGCACAGGCAGTGTATCCTTATTGAAATGTTTTGTAGAGATCATTCCCAGCATCAACTCACTGAATGCTTTGACTTTTTTGTTGTACAGGAACCCTGTGCTACATTCCATGGAGTGAAGAGACTTAGTGTTGTACTTACCAAACACTAGTGTGTGTGTGTGTGTGTGTGTGTGTGTGTGTGTGTGTGTGTATTGCCAGATGTTGAAGTTTAGAGCCAGAAGACCGGAATTTGATTCCCTCTCTTAACCATTCATAGCCTTTTGGGGGGGGGGTCAGTCATGGGACTTTAACTGAGCATTTCCTAGCTTTTTGAGTTCATATAAGTCATTCAATGTAATTGCTTTCATCAAATGAAAAATGAAGGAAAGAGTCTATCCTATTTGATTTATAAGGCCAATTATAGTATTTGTGAAGTGCCTTTGTATGTAGTTTGCTAGGCTAATATAATTCACAAATGTGAGTTCCAAAAACATTCAAGTGCTAGGTTTGTATTCTTTTGGCATGAGTTGCCTTGATATATACAGATCATAAGCAAAAGCTCCATAGGCCAAAACAAACATGCAAGCATATAACAAATGATTTCAATATGAATGGGGACAAAGCCTTCTACTATAGTTTAATATACAGTCAACCATCCCTATTTTAAGGGAATCAAAGACTCAATAGAAATATTGTGGACTCCATCCTTCTGGCAAGTTACCAATATCCATCTGGAATGATTAGCTCCACCAAGTCAAAGCCCTATTCACTCTTCTCTCTCTAATGCTTATTACAGTATCTGCTACATAGGAGGTGGTCAATAAATGCTCCACTAACAAAAGGTTAATGGATGGTAATGTCAGCTGCTATTCTTTGACTGATAATATCTATAATCATTGGCCAGGATTGTCTTTTAACTACCTCATGTAGTACAGCCCCATCTGCTCTTGGGATTTATGAATTTCTTTGCAATGATGAAAACCAATACATGTTGTGTTGTTTTCTACAACCTGTTCCAGAAGACTCCTTACCCCAGGTGAACAATAAAGTGACCAGTAAGTCGTGTGAGTATAATGGGACCACTTACCAACATGGAGAGCTGTTCATGGTGGAAGGACTCTTTCAGAATCGACAACCGAATCAATGCACCCAGTGCAGCTGTTCGGTAAGATCCTGTGTCTTAACGTCTGTATTAATCCATACCCAAATAAGAGAGCTTTCTCTGTACTTGTATTTTTCATATGAGCTTGCACTGTAAGGTAATTGAATGAAAAATTATTTGCATTTAAGGCAGAAGCAGCCCTGCTGATCTGAACTCCCTCATCTCCATCAACTTTGAAAATCTCTATTGAAAATATGAACCCAGGACTCAAAGCTGTAAAGAATGCTTAAATGTGAAAAGATGAGCTGTTTAAATTGATTTGGCTTTTTATTTTCATAAAAGTTACACCACCTAACCCTTTATGAAAGGTCTTATATAATTATTGAAGTGTTTGTACTGCTGTGGATAGAAAATTCGCTGTCATTGTAGGGCCAATTGATCCAATTCACAAGAAAATGAGATGTCACTTGGTTCCCATTTCTGAAGGTTCTACAAATTTGGCATCCTGTAATGAGGACATTCTCATGACATTACTTGTCAAATACACTGAGCATACTCCATAAATAAAGTATCCCAAATTACCCGTTTACCTAATTGTGCAGTCTAAAGAATATTTTACATAGAACTAGGAAGTGGAGTAAAATTATTCAAAATGAAGCATGAAGGAGAAAAGTTGGGTGGATAAACAATTTTTCTATTTGTGAGGTGCATTAAACACTGGTTTGTCAACGGAAGATAGTTTCTTTTTAGAATTTTATAAAAATATAGAGAATTTTGTTATGGCCTAGTTTTCTTTCTAGCTCTACAAGGATATACTTCTGAGAACTAAGGGCGGGTTTAGGGAATATCATTTGAAAGGTATTATTTTAGGGAGTGGAAACTATTGCAAGGACATATAAAACCCCAAGTACCATGAGTCTTCTTCCTTACCTTGCATGCTATTGAGCTATGTAAATGAGATGATGAATAATTTTGTGTTACTTCAAAGAAAGGCCTATATCTTTGGTTTTGGGCAAGCAAAGAGCAGTGAACAGAGAAGAGGAGGGAAACTATTATTTGGTGGTTCAAAGCTCAGTGACAGCCTTCACAGAATATTTTTCTCACATTGGACCAAAAGAACTAACTAGGATTTCTAATTCATCTGGCATGGAAAAAAAAAATGTAAATAAGAGAAAACCATGCCTTTCCCGGTCTGGCTGTGCAGGCGGCGCCATCATGGCTGTCAACATCCGCCACAAGGACCCCAGGGTTCGGCACAAAGAACCCAAGAGCCAGGACAATCTACCTCAGGTTGTTGGTGAAGCTGTACAGGCTTCTGGCCTGACGAACTAACTCTACCTTCAACCAAGTGGTGCTGAAAAGGTTATGCATGAGTCGCACCAACCCGCCGCCCCTGTCCTTGTCCCAGATGATCTGGAAGATGAAGCTTCCTGGTTGGGAGGACAAGACAGCAGTGATCATGGGGACGGTCACAGACGATGGGCCCGTCCTGGAGGTGCCCAAGCTCAAGGTGTGTGTGTTGTGTGTGACCGACCAGGCCCGCACCTGCATCCTTAACGCTGGGGGCAAGATCCTCACCTTTGAAAAGCTGGCCCAGGACTCCCTGAAAGGCTGCTCCCTGGCTGAGACACTTTGGCACTCGCACTTTGGCAAGGCCCAGGAACTCCGCACGGCCACACCAAAACTTGTGGTCAGCTCCGAGGGCCGGAAGTTCGAACGTGCCAGAGGCTGACGGGCCAGCCAAGGCTATAAAAACTAATCCTGGACATTCTCCCATCATTAAAGATATCTTGGATGTCAAAAAAAGAGAGAGAGAGACAGGAAAAAAAAACAATGCATCATAAAATATATGACATACCGGAACTGATTGTAAACGAGCAGTGTGATATTTTAAACTTTATCTCAGATATTGTTAACCTATATAAGATAATTCTGATCTTATTTCTGTTTGTCTTTGGCAGGAGGGGAATGTATATTGTGGTCTCAAGACTTGCCCCAAATTGACCTGTGCTTTCCCAGTCTCAGTTCCAGATTCCTGTTGCCGGGTATGCAGAGGTATGTGTCCCATATCCTAGATATAGGTTCTGCTATCATGACTTAGTAAGGATTCTTAGATAAAAGGAATTTTCTGTGATAGGCTAATTTGTGATATTTAGAAATATTTTCACTGAAAGAAAAACACAAAACATAGCTTTTGTTTTTTGGGTTTTTTTGGGAGGTTTTATTTTTTCATATATTTTTATTGTAATTAATAGAAGGGTAATATAATATTCACCAGATAGAAGGTGCATTACTTCACAAACATTGATACCCTTTTTTATGTCTTGGTCCCCATATCCCCCCCACCATTGCCCCTCATCTTGTTTTCCCCCTTCCCTATCCTATTTCAAATAACCAAATAAATATATATACAATACATTTCACATGCACAAAGACATACACACATATGCACGTGTGTGTGCATGCACACACACGTATACATACACATACTAGAAAACAAGTTTTTCCCTCTTATAGATTTCACATTCTTCCAGAAAAGACAAAAATAAATAATCAGATATATAAATATAAACAATATATGTATATATGTACTATAACATAAACAGAAAACTGAGATGGAAATGAGTTTTTAAAACAAATCTTGAGTGATCAGGAAGTCCTCTGAGAAGGTGACCTATAAGCTTAGATCTAACAGATGAAAAGGGGCTATCCATGCAAAGAACCTGTGGAAGGACATTTCAGACAGAGAGAAAAGTTCAAAGTCAGGGAAGAGCCTGGAGCATTCCTGGAGTCTAACGAATAGTGTGGCTGCAATATAGTGGTTGTGGTTGAAACTGGCAAGAGATGAGTTGAGGCTGAGGAGGTGAGCAGGAGTCAGACTATTCAGGGCTCTGAAGGCCATGGACAGGAATTGGAATTTCAATTTTTAGGCATTGTGAAACCGGTAGAAATTTGTGAGTATAGCACAATAAAATCTATCTGTGAAGATCTCACTGGCTCTCAAAGGTTAGCAATAATACAAAAGGAAAGACCTGTAAGAGAGTTAGTATGATAACCTCTCCAGTATGAGAGGCCTGGCTTGAACTGAGTTCATGGTATAGACTACTTGTAAAAACAGCCTCGGAAGCAAGATTGCCTCAATTTGAATGCTAGCCCTGGAAATTTTGAGTTGGATGATTTCCCCCCAACATTGTACCAGTCTTTAAAGTGAATTAAAATGGTTGTCAGTTTTAAGTGAAATAATACAAGAAAGGATCTACAACAATATATTGGCTATAGTGAGCACTCAAAAATGGGATGCAAATAAAACATTGATTCTGACTGAAATTATGATGTTTATGCCTAGAGCAGCAGGAGAGGTGACTGAAATGTGCATCCAAGAAAAGCACTGAGGTAGTGGAATAAATAACGTCTATGTGTTACTGTCATCTTAATATTCCAAAACCATAGTCTTAATTTCTGCATACCTCTGTCAGAAAGTCTAGATATCTAGCCAGGCACAGTGGCTCACATCTGTAATCCTAGCGACTCAGGAGGCTGAGATCTTTGGATTCTGGTTCAAACTCTTATCTCCATTTAGCCACTAGAAAACTGAAAGTGGAGCTGGAGGGGGGTGGTAGGGCAGTAGCCTTGAGCTGAAGAGCTCAGGGTCAGTGCCCAGGCCCAGAGTCCAAGCCCCATGACTGACAAAACAAAACAAAAAGTCTTGATACTGACACATATTGTACATGCCACATTCTAGTTCTAATTCCAAGAACTTTACATTTATGAACTCATTTAATCACCTGACAACCCTATGAGATGAGTGTTTTACTATCATATTTCATGTAGGAAAAAACTAATGCCAATAAGTTAAGATCTTTGTCCATGTTCAGAAAGCAGTGAGCCCAACAGCTAAATTTGAATCCTGGCAACATCTAGATTCCAGGCTCAGATCCATGCCACTTTACCATTTAAAGGAATGGCCCTTGTTGCCACTAGTATACATGTCAGGCTGATATTTTTACATTCACATACTTCATATTTCACCCATATTGTTTCTGAGCTCCTACCCCTGAATATTTATTCTGTTCTCTCTCTCTCTCTCTCTCTCTCTCTCTCTCTCTCTCTCTCTCTCTCTCTCTCTCTCTCTCTCTCTCTATCATGTTTCTCAATTTTCTAGGGTATGTGCTGAAATTCATGCATCTGGATCACACAAATATTCCAATGTAATATCCTTAGAGTTGGTCCCAGAGCCTGCATTTTAACTGACCTATTAATTCTTTCTCACACAAAATGGTGGTGTGTGCTTCACCACTTTGAGAAAACGTTCCAAGGATCATTTTTAGCCAATTGATAAAAGCCTGGAATGGTGATTTTACATCTATCTTTAGTGCACTAAAACTAAACCCATTATTGAAACCTGAATAAAGTAATAAAAAAATAATCTGTTTCAATCTCTGGTGGGGGAAACTATCTATTTCCAATAATTTTGGCCACAATTTTTGAGGTAAGAGAGTAACAGCTATTTTATAGTAATTGAGATGAGCAAAAGGCAAAATGGCTGCCTCTAAAACAACTGCACATGTAAAGTTTGGGAGACAAACATCATAGTTTTATCTTATTTTAGTATTAGCAAGTTCCTAATTTATAGCATGCTAAGTTGGTTCTTTTCTCACTATTTCACTTTAGGACACTATAGTTAGTACTTCTTTGGGAGGTACTGGCCTTATTGTGACTACCATTTAATATACTTTTATTATTACTTCTAATATACTATTTGTCCAAGGCCTATGAGTAAATATGGATTCAGTTGCAGGACAATTTGACTTACACTTACTTCAATAAAGCTCTGTGTCCTTCTATACCGATTTCTCACCACAGGGAAGATATTACATTTTAGTCAGAAAAAAATAGATATTTTGTCTTTCACCTCCCTTCTCATTCACCCCAACTTAATTAGAACTTACCCAATGTTTTTTTTAAAAAAAAACATATACTAAGCAGAAATCTACATGTGATTATTAATAGAGCCAGCTGTGCTTCGTAGTCCAATTAGGTCAAGATAATTTTATTTGGAGAAAGGCTTATATGAAATCCAAACTGAAGAACAATTACTAAAAGCAAAAATTTAAAAAAAGAATCATGAAAAGACAGAATGTTTTATTCTCAAGGTCATGGAATGAGGCTCTGAAGCCAGGACATCATTTTCTCATTGCAGGGTTCCCATTTTCCTGTGCTGTTACTTTGGGAAAAACTACTTCTCAGAACCTTTGCATTCTTGCCATAGGTGAAAGAACAGAGAAGCATGGTGGACTACTGTCTCAAAGACTAGCAGCCCCTACCAGAGCTTGCACCAAGCTTTTAAAGACAACCACATGCTTGGGGTAGAGATCAAGCCTTAACAAAAGCAGACCTTATATGGACATACTCAGGTATAAGCTCAAATACCAGGAGAACTTTTCCATCTAGGGAAGATCCACCTCAAGTAGCTTCAAGAGTTTGTCCAGAGGTGGGTGATTCAAGCCATTTAGGGAAGTTATCCAGGCAGAATTGGAGGAGCATTTCTATGCAAAGCTTCCCTAAGGCTATGATATTTGCATTTGTCTGAAGCAGAGTTCTCCTGGCTCACCTTGAGGTAGGCAGCTGCATTCAATGAATAGCCTCTCTCACCTCTAGGCTTTTCAGCACTGACTGCAGAACTCCCTCCATCTAGCAAGCGGCACCAAGATGGCTGTAAGACTTACATTACACTCAGCCTCCTTACTCCATGCTCAGCCGTAAAAATGGAGATTATATTCACTGCCCACAATATGAGCTGATATGATACAGAGTTCTAGAAGAGGGCCCAGGGTAAAGTGATAGCTTAAGAAGCACTCATTATTATCCTAAAGTTAGGTAGAACTGAACCTTTTCTGTCTGCAATCATTTTGTCTTTTTATTTACCTAATCTCCATAGACAGAGCTTTATTTCTAGTCCTTCTTGTAGTAACTGGTTCTGGAGATAACTGTCTTCAATTCTCTTGTCACAATTTAAATTTCCTTTCTGTTATTATGTGCTCAGAAGCAGCACATGAAAGCTAATTATTGCTGATCACTTATTGTCCCTTCAGACACTTGACAATTCAATAATTTGCCATGTCTTCTCCTACTTAAATATATTATTTTCTTTCATCTTTCCTCATAAAGACTAAAACCTGTACTTCCATAAAAGTTGTTTTTTCTGTGCTTTCAATATCTTTAGAACTTTCAGTTGTATATTGTGTGCTTGAAACTCCTTTGAAGTTCTCATTTGTGAAGCACCTAGTTATTTTAGTCTGTAGAAATGATATTTTCACAGACTTGTATCTTGTATAAGCATATTACCCAAGCAGCAGGGAACTCAGACACTTCTGCCCTGCTCTTACCACCCTAACTGCACGCCAAATATTGAAGAGAAAAAATAAGCTTTTCAGTACTGAATTTGAAAACCTTCATATAAAGAGCCCCATTGAAGCAACCTGTCCACACTGTCACCAAACACATATTTGTACCTTTCTACCTGGGTCAGACAGCAATTCTCAGTGCAGATTGAATGTGAGCCTCAGTCTCTGTTGTTTAGACATGTCTCAAGGCTGGGGTAGTTGACAGAGTGCTGGCAGAGTGCATGTCATTGCTGGCTCTTCAGCAAACCTCATCTGTTTAGAAGCCCAGCCCAAACAGCCACCAGAAGCTGAAGGGCGACTTTATCAAAAGAAAAAAAAAATCTTTGGAATTTGTACTACTGCCATTTTCTAAATGGATAGACCTGAATATAAGCCCATACTCATCTTCCCTCCATTTGTCTCCTATTTATCTTACCTGAACAAAGGGAAAGACTATATTTGGATTGTGAACAAGGTTCAAGTATTTGGGGTAAGCTATTGACTGTACTGAAAGCCAAGTATGTATTTGATAAATTTGGTAGTTGATATATATATATATATATATATATACATACCATTATATGTATATGATAGTTAGGATACATGTAAATGCATCTATATCATATCTATAACTGCCTATATTTAATCTATTAATGATCTGTCTATATCACTTACTCTCTGCCAGGCTGGGTAAATATTTACATGTATAATAACTCATTTGACCCTTGTGATGAAAAACTCTATTATTTTCAGTGTATAGATGAGAAAAAGGAGGCAAAAAAGTTAAGTAACCTTCCAGAAACACACAGTAGTTAAATGGCAGAACTGAATATTGGACATAGTTTCTCTGACTCCAGAGTCCCATTTTTTTTAATTTTTAAATATATATTAGCATAAATTTATTGTACCAAGGATTTTCATTATATTTACGATATGCATACAATACACTTTGATAAAATTCATCCCGTCTTTATTATTTTTACCTACTCAAGTTCTTCTCCCCTCATTTTTCATAGTTTTAATAGGGTACATCATGCTATTTTCACACATACGTAATGTACTTGAATCATATTGATCTTCAGTTACTCTTTCTTCCTCCTCTTACCAACTGCTTGTCTCAATCCCCTCCAACAGCTTTCCTCTTATATTTATATTTACTCAATTTTTAGGTCTGTATGCCACATATGAGCAAATATATGTAAATTTGACTTTCTGAATCTCCATTCCATCCATTTTCCTTCAGATGACATGATTTCATTCTTATTTATGGATGAGTAATATTCTTCAAAGTGTAATATTGCATTTTATTTATCCATTCAAATATTGATGGGAACTTAGACTAATTCCTTATTTTGTTCAGTGTGAATAGTACATCAACAAAAAATAAATGTGCATGCTATCTCTATTTCATGCTGACTTACATCTCTTAAAATATATATCCAGAACTATAACAGGGCATATAGTAGTTCCATGGTTAGCTTTTGTGAGAAAAGTCTATGCTGATTTTCGTAGTGGCTGTACTAATTTACACTAGTGTGTAATATTGTATGTGGGTTCCTTTTCTCACAACCTTGGCAACATTTGTTACTTGTTATGACAATAGCCACTTTGACTAGAATGAGATGGAATCTTAGTGTAGTTTTGCTATGCATTTCCTTAACCCAGGATGTTGACTATTTCTAATGTAACTATTACCATTACTTTCGACAACTTTAATTTTAGGCCATTTATTAATTGTATAACTCATTATATAATCTGAGGAGCTTTTTTTTGTTTTAGTTTTATTAGTTCTTTATTGTATATTTATACCTTGCCAGATGAATAGCTATCTTTTTACTCTGATAATTGTTTGGTTTGATATGCTAATGATTTTTAACTTGATGCAAACGATTTTTAATACTTGCTCTGATTTGTATTAGAAATACCATCTTAATAAATTAATCTTAAAAATAATATTTCCCATTAAAACTATTGGAGTCTTATTCAGAAAGTTCTTGCCTATGCTTATATCTTCTAGTGATTTCCCTATGTTTTCCTCTAGTACTTTCAAAGTTTCATGTTTTACCTTATCATTGATCCATTTTGAGTTGATTTTTGTACAAGCCAAAGATAGGGATCTGATTTCAGTCTATCACATATGGATAGCCAATTTCCCACACACAATTTGTTGAAGAGGTTATCATTTCTTTAACATATATTTTTGGTCCTTTTGTCTGGAATCAGCTGACCATAACTGCAATGCTGCACCTCTTTCAAAAGTCCTATCTGATCACTGTAGTCCTCAGTGATCATCTTCTGTGACTCTTTGGAGTACTCTAGTTCACACATACCTTAGTGAATTTTTGCTGCTGTGACAAAATATCAGAGACTTGGTAGTTTATTAAGAAAAAGATTTATTTAGCTTAGAGTCCTTTAGGCTGGAAATCAAATATTCAGGTGTTTCAATTGCTGAGCTTCTGGTGAGGGCTACTTCATGCATGTAAAAATTTGAAAGGAATTTACTGCTATCAAAAAAACTAAACTAATCTCCCAAGAAAGTTTTTAATCCCTTTAAAGACCCTATTTCCCAACACTACTATAATTGGCAACCAAAATACTATGAGTTTTGGCAAGGACAAGACACCCGTAAATCATAACAAGAATTCATCATTGAAAAGTATGTTCTTGTGCTGTTCATTGTTTTATTGTATCTTAATTTCTCATTTTGGAAAATCTACAAGTTTAAAGACCATATTTTTTTATTTTTTTTATTTATTTTTTATTGTAATTAGTAAAAGGGTTACATGATATTTGCCAGATAGAAGGTGCATTAATTCACATACATTGATACCCTTTCACATGTCTTGGTACCCATTACCCTCCCCCCTACACCCGTCTTGGTTTTCCCCCCTTCCCTATCAAATTTCAAATAACCAAATACCATGTCTCCTCTAACATATTACTAATGGTATATCTTGAGGATAGATTTCTTAACATGGATCAGAACTACCATCACAAAAGTACTTGCCAGGTTTCCAAAAGCTAATTTTGCTAGGCAAGCAGGAGAAATGAGTATACTTGCATTTTTTTTCAATCCAAGTCCATGTAACCACCATGAAAATCCATTCATCATTCATTTGTCCATCTTGAGTAAACCCTGGAAAAAGGCAAAGTCTCTCTTCATTAAACTGAGATGTTTCTGTAACTGCTTCAAGGTAACTGAAACTGGAAGCACCTGTTTAAAAGAAATTTTTCAGCATTCAAGACAACTTCCATTATACTTACTGCTTCATTTTCTTACCAAAAAGCAGAAAAATTGTACTTCAGTTGCCAGCTTGATTAGAGTATGGGAATCATGTGGAAAAGACTGGATAAAATAGTTTATGTTTTCATAAACACACTTAAAAATTAGAAAAATTATCTAAGTTCTCAAAATCAAAGAAAACTGGAGAAAATAACATGTCTAACTATAAATCTTCACAAATCAATCTTGAGTTGTTTTTGTATGGGCCCAAATTTCCTACAGAAACACCACTATCTCCTGGTCATGATATTATAATCAAAGCAAAGATTGGCAATAAGAAACATGACATAAAATTAAGAATGTGATCAAGATGCGTTTTATTCATAAACTGCATTGTTAAATAGAAACTTTTTGTACAACTATTTAAAGGTAATAAAAATTTAAACTCTAAAGATATGAAGAGTTAAAAAATAAGAATCTATTTTTAATAACTGAAATTTTATGCCTGTTGACTAGCAACTGTTCCCCCTTCTAAGAAGAATAAGTTCTAGAGATCTGCTGAATATCATTCTTATAGTTAATAAAATTGACTGCACATTTAACATATCACATCTTAAATATTCTTACCACTGTAAAAGAAAACATTTAAAAGTGAATTAATACTTTTTCAATTAGTATTTTCTCATCTATACTTCAAAAGCAATACAATCACTGGTCCCTATTTGGGTTCCTTTTACAAGAATGAATCATTTACTTCTCAATATAATCAACCCTCTTAGAGATTTCTCCCATCATTACCTACCTTTTCTCTTCTAAATCCTAACTAGAATCTGTCTCCTTCCACAGAAACTTTACAGGTTGTTTTTGTTCTTGCTCTATTCCTTGTGCTCAGACTTCCATCTCCAAAGACTTGATGACTATTCTAGAACCTTCACCCTTATGAGGTCACTGTGTTCTTTATTGGAATGACTTGTAGCTACAATATTGCCTTGTAAAAAGATAATCCTTTGGAGACTATATAGTCAAGACAAGACAGCATTGATTTTCATATTAAGCCTAACAAATTAATAACCATGGATTTTAACTGACCATCTGGGCTATCCTGTCAGGGTCAATAATTTGCCTTCTTCCTGTGAGGCTGGATTGAGTTTTTTTGTATCTCTGAGTCTGGTTCTACAATGAAAATAAATGATTCCCAGTGAAACATTTCGCAGCAATTATTTCTTCATGGGTGGTGAAAACCACTCTTCTTCAACTTGTATTCTTTCTAACTACTGCAAGGAATGTTATGGCTTCCCAGATCCAAGTCATTAAATGTGCCCATTGTTCATAGCAGAAAAAAATTTCTTGATGTTAGCCTCCAACACTTATAAGATTCACTCTGAGTTAATGATTAACATTATAAACACATGGAAATCAGTCTTGAAAAACAAAAGGCAGAGGTGTAGCTCAGGAATTAGAGAACCTGCCTGGCAAGTACAAGGACTTGAGTTGAAACCCTACTACCACAAACAAAAGATACAATGATCTGGTCCTGAGAAGTCCTAGTCCTATATCCCTCTACTTGGGAGGTAGATATCAGGAGGATAGTGATTCCAGGCAAGGCCAACATGGGCAAAAAGTTCCCAAGTCTCTTGTTGCAACAATGAAAACTAATTCCCACAGCTATAGCAGGACACAAAAATAAAAAGAACACAGTCCAGGCCAGCTCCAGAATAAATACATCCCTCTATTAGAAAATTAATGAAAGTGGATAGGGCTGGTGGTAGAGCCAATACAACCACACACACACACACACACACACACACACACACACACACACACACACACACACACACACACACACACACACACACACACACACACACACACACACACACACACACACACACACACACACACCCCCCCCCCACCCAAGCTCAAGTCAGGTAGAGCAGTCTTATTTGAATATTACCTAACCCATAACAGTTAAGAGTGCAGGTAAGGTGGAAAGTGGACAGTTGACATAATTTTCCACTCATTTCAAGCAAAGACTCAGGATGACTGCATTCACTTACAGCTTTGCTTTACCCATTAAAATCAGATGCACTGTCAACCACTTCCACTAGTAGTCCACACTTCTTTATGTAAGCGAGAAATTCAAAGTGGTGTTCATTTAAAGAAATAGAACCTCAGTGCTCCTCATGTCCAGTTTGACCAGTAAGTACAAGTAAATCATTGAATAGCCCTTGAGTAGTCTGATTCGATTTTTATTTTACTTCATAATGGGATGACACATGACTGTGATAATTATAATTTTTAACATTCTGTTAACTATAAAAATTAGACTGCTTCCAGATGAAGCAGACATCTATCCTTTTTTACTCTCAGCAAAAGGAGAAAAGGGGTTTAAGATACTTCCATCCCTCCCTTCCCTACCCCACTTTCTTTCTTTTTCCTTCCTTCTTTCCTTCCTTCATTTCTTCCCTTCTCCTTCACCATTACCTTTCCACTTCCCCTTTCTCGTCCTTTCCTTCTTTTAGACGAGGTCGCCCTTGAACTTACTCTCCTCCTGCCTTAACATCCCCAGTGCTGGGATTATAGGCCTAAGACAAACACCTAGCTGCAAATGTTTTTACTCAAAAAGATTCAATTATAGATGACTAGCATAATTATAAAAACATCTAAGCTAATTTAGAATGCCTGAGCTGAAAGAAGAATCTCTGTAGCCATTTGACTGTGTGTTTCTGTGTGTGTGTGCATGTGCATGCATGTGCACATGTGTCCAAGACCTCAGATTCTGATAACTTTGAAACAAAATGAATCCCCTACTGTAGGAAGTTATACTTTTCCTCTTTGCTAGGAATTTGTTTAATCCTCTTCTGTGAATTATATACTTGTGAGAGACTCTTAAACTTGGTTTTACCATGCGTCATCTTGGGAGTAAGATAAAGTATTGGGGGAAAGGAAAAGATAGGGAGAAAAGGTAAGGAGGAATCACACACAGTGCTTGTATGATATTTTTCATGTGCTAGGCACTGTTTCAAGCACTTTGTAGGGGCTGATCATTTAATATTCATATGTCTATAAAGTAGGCATTATTTCCTTGTTAAAAGAAAAAGAAAACTGTGACACAAAGAAATTAATTTGTCCCCAAATCACACAGGCAAGAAGAATAGAGACAAAATTTGGATCAAGGAGGTCTACTTCCAGTCTGTTCCCTTAACCATTATTACATTATACTATCAATTTGTGGATATGAAGCTACACAAGGAATTCTGTTCTCCTAGAGGCTATTTGAAGTGACAGAGCTTGCGATGATCATGTTCTCAGTGACTGGTTAGAGTAGCCATTCAGCAGACAATCAGGACTCTTCTTGGAAGCAAAGATTCCCATTTCTAATGATGATCTTAGATCTGTTTAACCACATCCTATTTGAAAACACAGAGTGTAAGTCATAGGCATTATCTAGTAAATAGTTGATTTATCTCCTGTCTCCTGATTTTAAAAAATACATAGACTTCTACAGTACGCTTTAAAAAATATTTTACATCTCTGGATAAGTCTTTTTGTACTCTTCAGATTTGGCTTGCTACTATTGGCAGGACGTTCCCTATTTTCTTTGTTTTTATACTTTGCAAGGGCCTATTTTATTTAATATGCTAAGAACCTGTATGGGCATCCCAAACAATAAATTGCTCTATTTGACAATAAAGTATTTTCTAAAAAGGCAAATAACTGTCCAGGATGGTGGAAGACTTCTCATACTACCAATAGCATATCATGTATTGAAAGCTAAAGAGTTTATCAGTAGGGAAGTATTCTTTCATGGTTGGTTAAAACTTCCTTCATGGGGGGGGGGAAACTTTCCTCGGGTTTCAGCACACTTGCTTCCTCACAGAATCTGAAGAATTAAATGTTGGGCAGATGTATTCTAAGGTTATCTTCTTCCACCTGCTATTTCATCTGCAGCTTGAATACGGTGTACTGAGCTCACATGGAAACTGGCACATGGCAGGTAGAGATTTTATCTACACTCTTTTGCTTTCTCTCAGAACCCTTTCACTATTTGTCCATGCTCTTCTGGTTTCAACTCATTGTTATGAAAATATAGAGATCACTTCCTCTGTCTCAGAGTTTCATTTCATTTCTGTTTCCCTTATGATTAGTGACTATATCATTTACCATCTCAACCAAGCCACTTTTGGAAGGAAGATGGAGGAATCATAATAATTATCCCTGCCTGAAAAAATAGGCACTAAAAATTACATTATCCAAGATAATGTGGGCCCTCTAACCACCCTATTTCTGATATCTTGTGTGGTTCAGAAGTGGCCACATGCTGGTGTAGTTTTGTTGTCTAATACATATTTTTGTGGGTATCTCAGAGTCTCCTCATACACTTAGTCTTTTGAGAGAACAGGATTTACTTCCCTGACCTGCTCAAGCCAACTAGAGGTTAATGGAAGCCATGGAAGTTATAAACAGTCTGAATTTTAGCCTAACTTTTGACCATTTTTTAAATACTTGCTCTCCGTTTCTCCCATTACCAGAAAGCCAAGCCATTTTGGCCCCATAGGGTACCACTCAGAGCATAATTGAAGTTTGAATAAACACATGTGGCTTTTAAGGTTAAATGAATATTGTTTGACATACAGTACCCCAGAGTTGTTTTTCATTTTAGTTTAAAAAATTGGTTAAAATTACATCTTGTTGCTTCTCAGAATTAACTACAATCCATCTGTCTCCACTAGCATCACTGTATTTTTTTATACAAAGCCTTGGCTGAAAGAAAAAGGTTCCATATCACTCAAGATAAATTGTCCAGTGAGTCAGGAAAAAGAGCAAAGCGATAACTTTTTAGGGTATTTGGTACCTATTTTTCCTGGGATATTATATCTAAGATTGTAAATTGGTACACTGTATCTGTTTTTAGTTATGAAGATAGATGCCTTTTCAGTCTGAAAACTACTCATACCAATACAAAATGTGAATACCTAAGATCCTTTCAGTCTATCTGTGGTGTAGATTAAATACGGTAACTAACATGTTGAAATGTAGTATTCAAACTTATATAATGTCATTTTGATGACTTTGAAAACTCAAAAGCAACAGAAATAATAGCAGTTATTCATATTTATATATTCCTATAGTATATTATTTGTAACTTTAATGCATATGTTCAAGTAGTGAAGTAAAATAATTACAATTTAGCTACTTGTCTGTCTACAAGTGCTCAGGTTTTCACATACAGGTTGTGACACATTCATTGGAACTTGGGTTACAGGGGATTAATCTTCTCCTGTCATGCCTGACACCGTCTTGCCTCATTGCTTTGCCATCTTACCGCTCTGCTCATTTGTAACAGGGACTATATGCTTCTAAACCACGTCCATGTTCTGACTGCACTCTAAGTACTTAAAGACATTCCTTAATTAGAAGCCTCTTTAAAATTCCAGTGCCTAAATGCAATAAACTGCACTTCTGAGAAGGCCATGGTAATGAAGTGCTTTCTGTTAATGCCAATCATGAAACAAAAAAGATACTTAATGAAAGGAGACATTCTATAACTTTCATTTGTAATTTGTTTTCTCTTTTAGCTACTTAGATCCTAGCAGAAGCCATATCCTTTTGATTTTGCATTTCATTTTGCCAATTGCTGGGGAATCTTTTCCTCTTTTCTAATCTTCTTTCTGGTCAATTTTAATTTGGCTTAAACCTTCCATTAACAGCTGAAACAAGACAAGAGAATCTTAAGTTCCTCAGTCGCTGTTAATAGCATCCTGCAGTTCTCAAGATCTGCAGCCTAATGGCCATTTATATTGTTTTCCTCTCTGCTTTCAACCATGATCTAATCTCCCAGAAGTCTTGCCATTTGCTTCATATTTTGCAGTAGTTTGAGTCAACTCTTCTCCATTTAGCAGATACTTGTACCCTATTACCTATCACCACAGCAGACTCCTGCTTGGCCTCACAGCTTCCAGTTGCTCTCTGGCTACTCTTCATTCTGTTGCCAGAAAAAAGCTCCCAGAAATACCTTTTTTTTTGAACCCTAGAGAACCCTACATCAAAACTGGTAACAGAATCAATTGCAAATTTTCTGCCTGTTTTTGAAGTCCAGTAGTTATTCCTACTCCTATTTTCCTCAACAACTCATTCATTTATTCCTCCTCCTCCTTTCTCTTTCTCTCTCTCCCCTCCTACTCCTCTTTTTCTCCCCTAGTGAAATTACTAGCCTCACTTCTCTTGTTTCTATGTTTGAAGTTGATCTTCAAGCCACATCTTGTGTTCTTCTTCCAATATTTGACTTATTGTTTCCAAAGCTCTGGTTCTTTACAGATGCTGTTTCCTTCCTTTGAGATTTTCTGTGCTCACATCATAGTGTATTTATACCATGTAGCTTCTATCTCTAAAAATGGCACTCAGTTCTCTAGGAATCTCTCCATGATTACATCTGACGGCTTACTTCTCCAATTTAGTATCTCCTAAGCACACATAGTCCATTTGTATTTTGAGATATTGATTTGCATACGTTCTTATATTTGTTTTGTTTTGTTTTGCCAGTCCTAGGGCTTGAACTCAGGGCTTGGGCACTGTCCTTGGACACATTTTGCTCAAGGCTAGTGCTCTGTCACTTGAGCTACAATGCCACTTCTGGCTTTTTCTGTGTATATGGTACTGAGGAATCAAACCCAGGGGTTCATGCATACTATGTGAGCACTCTACCACTAGGCTATGCTTCCAGCCCTGTTCTTAGAGTATTTGAAATAGGATTTTTTATACCTCCAATCAGGGAGCAAATATTCTGAGCAGCCTTGTTTTCTGTCTTCCTTCTGTGAAATATTGATGTATTTGAATACCAACATGCATTCAAATACATTTTTAATTGTGAAGTACTGGATTGGAACATTAGATCTTATGCTTGCTTGGCATGTGACTCTACTGTGTCTAGCTACATCCTATCCCCATTCAGTGAATGCTAACTGAATTTTGGGCATAGTAGTCAGCATTCCCATAGGTATTCATGCATCTTCACTCAAATGTGGAATGACCATAAAGAGGAGAGAATACTGGCTTCATGTTTTTATTCTATATTTTTATATAGTTTAATTTAGTACATGTATTGAATACCTGATATGTATCCAGCAGTATGCCAAGTGGCCCAGCCCAATTTCTCTGTGCATCAAAAACCTCTGGAGAGTTCATCAAAACCTAAGTCACTAGTCTTCACCCCCAGAGTTTCTGATTTAGTAGGTCAAGAAGTTTGAAATTTTGTATGTCTAACAAATTCCCAGATGATACTAACGTTGTTAGTTAGGGACCATACTTTGAGAAATAGTTATTAAAAAGATGCAAAGGTAGGGCTGGGAGTTTGGCCTAGTGGTAAGAGTGCTTGCCTAGCATGCACAAAGACCCGGGTTCTATTCCTCAGTACCACATACATAGAAAAAGCTGGAAGTGGTGCTGTGGATCAAGTGGCAGAGTGGGAGCCTTGAGAAAAGCCCAAGGATAGTGCTCAGGCCCTAAGTTCAAGCCCCACAACTAGCAAAAAGAACAACAAAAAGTAAGACCAGGCAATTTATAAATAATAAAATTTCATTTAAAAAAGATTCAAAGATAGTCTAAGACATACTCTCCGATTTCAGGGGATTCTTAGTCTGTCCATGTAGATAAACAGGACTAGGAAACAAAAGCAGAAAACAATGTTTTGTTCTTCATTCATGTACCAAATATTGGATGAGTACTATGCCCATCACTGTTCTAGGTACTAGGTTACAACTATGAAGAGAACAGACAAAATCCTTTGTTTTTATGGGAGAAATTATGTGTCATGGAGGATGTAGACAACGAACAAAATAAGTAAAGTATTAAAAATATAGGCTAGTCCATATTCATCGCTGTACTACTCCCAATAGTCAAGCGATGGAAACAAACCAGATGCCCCCCTATAGATGAATGGATACAAAAAAATGTGGTACATGGAATTCTATATAGGCACCAGACAAGATAAAAATAATGGCATTCTCTGGGAAGTAGATGGAACTAGGGAAAATCATGTTGAGTGAGATAAGTCAAGACAAAAGGAACAAAAGGCACATGGTCTTCTTGATATCAGTGGATATTAGATGCAAACTGTACAAGAATGAGGCCTTAACACTCGTGTACTCAAGGTCATTGACATGAACTTGGAGATATGAATATAACTACAGAGGTATAAAATATATGATTTGACATATACTCTTAGACATTATATAGACCGATATGTATCTATGACATACAAACTCTTGGCCTAATTTTAATTATGTTCTAAAATTTATGTGCCAGTGATTGCATATAGAGATTCCCTTCTTGAATACTTGTTAAACATGACATTTGAAATACGACATAAAAAACCAGTGTTAATAAAATCTTTTTAATAAAAAATAGAGGCTAGTGATAAGGGCTGGGATGAAAGGAGAAAAGAAACATTAAAAGAGAGCTGAAATTGTATAGGATGGTCAGATGTTTCCAATTCCATCTTTGGTAAATACTTACCATGTAACTACAATTTGTTAGGAACTGTTATTGATCCTGGTGATAATAGTCACAAAGAACACAAAGAATAAACTTAGACACATTTGTTTGGGAACCAAGAAACCTGGATTTTTTGGTGTTAATCTTCACATGCTTCTTATTTGACTAGTAATAGCTACTTTTGTTTCCTGGGCCTTGGTTTCTCCATCTGTTCAATGAAATAGTTAGACTAAGTTTTGCCTAAAATTTTCTACATTTTAAGGCGATGGGATACTAAGTCCTTTGGGCCATCAGAAAGAAATGTGTTTGGGTAAGACTTCTAAAGAATAAAAACCCTAAATTATCTAAAGTAATTTCAAAAGAAAAATATCATATGCTAAAGCAGAGAAGTAAGAATGGGTTCCCATTATAGAGACATTGATAGAATTAGAAAGCAGACATTCAGTGAAAAAAGATGAGGGCTGACTATAGTCTTAAATGGGAATTATCAGAAGATTCTGGTCAAGGAATATTTATTATTATATAGTAAAACTAGTGTTTTAAGATTAACCTAGTACTCATAATTACATCTTTAAAACTCTTCATTGATAGATGCTCTTTGAATCATAAAGAGTTAAATCCATACTTTGTAATAAATAACCTGTCAATCCTAAAATTGCTATCAAATTGATTTTTAGTTGTTTTCAAGCCCTAAAATGCAATGCTATTACATAATTTTCCCTGAAGTTATTAACACATGCTTGAACTACTAACATGTTACTATTCAGTTTTAGGTATTTGAAAGCTTAGAATTATTAAAGCTGAAAATTCTTTATAAGTTTAGCTTTCCATATTCTTTGGTATCTCATTAAATAGATAATTGAATATTGCTTATCTTCACAGATAGATAGATAGATAGATAGATAGATAGATAGATAGATAGTTAAAATAGTAAGCATTTGGCGTGCTGCATATATCTCAAATACAAGGTTTCTTTTCCCATCTGCTTGCTTGAACATAGGTAACAAAATGGTCTTGGAAAGTATCCTATTGTTCTTGTGTTTTAATCAGCTGAGGAATAGCCACATGTCTGTTGCGTTTTCTTTCTCCAAAGGCTCCGTGTAATATCGTCCTCTTAAGAGATTCTGGAAGACAGCAGTGATAAGGTTTTGCTGTCTAAAGAGTGGATAATGTAGAACTAAAATGGGATGTGTCAGGCAAAAATAATGGTGAATATTTTGGATATTTGTGGTTTAAATTAATTCTAGAGAGCTTTACCTTTATTCTCAGATCAGGTCATAACATCCCAGAGATATCACAGTGAACATAACAATAGAGACATATCAAATCCTCAAAATTCATTGTTTAATGATACTTTAAAGTTGACTTAAATATGATCTGCAAAATACTTAACTGTCACTGGAATAAAATAATAAAAAATGTCAATGATGACTCTATTAGGGTGAAAAGTGATTATTTCCCCTTTATATTTCGTATTCTAGATAATGTTGCCAGGTGATCTGTTGAGAAAGAACTGTTTCTTCAGAGTTGTTTTGAAGACGTAGGCTCACCCGGAGATATGTTGGTGGTATTTATTGAAAGGCGGCCACAAGAGCTAAGGCATCTTGAGAACTTTAGAATCATAGTTGCAAAAATGTGGCTGGGTCATAAGGGTGATAGTTTTCCCTTCTATGTATGTATGATTCTTTCTTTATTCCTTTTTAATAAACAGGAGATGGAGAGTTATCGTGGGAACATTCTGATGGTGATATCTTCCGGCAACCTGCCAACAGAGAGGCAGTAAGTGTGAATAGCTCAAATAATTCAACACACCACAGCATCAGGCCAAACTTGCTTCTCCCCATGGCTACTATCCCAGCAAATCCAAAAAAGGGCCCATTTCAAACACTACTTTTCTTTCCCTTAACCAAAAATTTAAATGATATCATCACTAATCTATAACTATTTAAATGCTCTGCATAATTGGTAAACAGGGCAGGAATACCACATACACAAACTGTAGCCCTTCATGTAGATCAGAAGTTGGATGATTTATCAAATCTTTATGTCCTCCATAAGGAATCCCTTTGTAAGATTGTGCTACCTCGTGGGTAGCATTTGATTGACACTTTGGACATGTCCACATGTTTCTCATAAGTTTTAAGGCTCCTTGGTCATGTAGTAATAAAGTTATCTTCCCTTCATTCTGATAAATCTCTGTTGTGTAGGAACATAAATCTCAGACTAGGGTTGCTATACAGCCATCTTGCTCCATTTAGTAAGTTTTGTTCCTTTTAGACTTGAAGTAATTAACAAAAAAAAACCCTCTTTAAAAGAGCATGCCTCAGAAGTGTTATTCTTCAAACATATTAGAGTCTGAAAAGGAGATGTTCCAGTTCAAAGAAAGAATCCTATTAAGGGACTTAGGAAATATTCAGAAGTGTTTGCTGTTCATAAACAGGTATTCCATTATATAGTTGTTTTCATAAACACAAATGGAGATTTAAAAAATCTATGGATAGAGTCTTTATTAAATATACCAAATCTATAAGACATTTTGCACTTGTTAAAACTGTGTGCACATATGTGTGTGTGTGTGTGTGTGTGTGTGTGTGTGTGAATGTATGTGTGTGTATACATACATTATATAGAAGGTCATATATAAGTGTGTTAAGAACATAATCTTGGAGTAGCAAGAAGAAAAGTAGACCTTGATTTTACTTTCTCCCATATTATTTGATGTTTTTCCATGAACATGAATTCATTTTATAGTGAGTAAAATTAAAGTGATTTTGTAAAATCTTAGGAATAAATTTTCAGCAAACATTGCAGATAAGACGTCTAGGAGCCTGATAAATTATAGAGAAGGCCTGAGGATTGTGAGTATGTGAGGAAGAGGTTCATAGAGCTTACAAATTGAATGATTTAGACAGGACTTAGGCTGAGCTTTCCAATCATTACTTGGGCCAGTCTGACTTTTATGCTCCCCGTTTATCAATACCCTGCCAAAGATTCACCAGGGACCAAGTACTTTCGATATGTGTTACTCACTAGTAGTATTGCTTTTTGGGTATTGCTTTTTCTAAATGAATGTGGAAAGATTGTATGTGAAGTGGAGAGTAGTATCCTGAACAAACATCTCCCATGAACAGATTCATCCCACAAGAGACAGTGTGCATTCTCATTTGCTGGGTAATATAGACACTGAAAGAAGATTTTCTCCATTCAGCTTTGTCTGATTTATAGTGGGCTTACTCCCAGGTCCTGACAGGAGATAATATCAGCCTCAGTTTTCTGCAGCACAAATTTCTTCTTTTCTCAGCCCCATTTTCTCATTGTGGTGGTAAGAATTTGACAGAGGCTAAAATTATTTATTGTCAACTAGATGTGATTCCAAATAAAATTTAGATCAATAACTTTAAGATATTTGGCCACTGTAGTAAGCATTATGCCACATCGGAGATCTTTCTGGTAATATCATTAATTAGCCTTTCTTCTTGACTTAATTTTATGCTGCCCACAAACCTCAGTCTCTTGACTTTCAGCTTTATTATTCTTTGTAAACTATCCACGAGGAAGGACTTACTGGAAGACTTTTGTAGAAAAAGACATTAGATACACAATAGAGGACCTTGAGATAGTGATTGATTTTCAAAGGAGTTGAAAATCCTATCTTTAGAAACAAACATTTGGGACTGCTGGACTAAAATGACCAGATGGTTCCACTTTATTGTAAGTAAATATTTTCCTTTGTTCTGAAAAGGATAGATATTGTGGGATATGATTTGAATAATACATACCATCTGTAGTCATGGAAAAATATGTACCTGGCACATAGTAGGCACCCAATAAATAAACACGTGTTGAATGAATTGGTATTTGCAGTGAAGTATGTGTAGTGATGGAAGCTACGGAGAGCTTTGCATTAATTTTAAGAAACAAGATTTTTTTCCTCACAGAGAAATTCTTCATTTTTTTGTTGAAGAGTCTAATGTGAGAAGATAAAAAATAAAATCTCTTCTAAGTACCTTGTGTGGGCCTAACTTCTACATGATAATAAAAAATCAGATCTTATTCACTAGTCTGTTCCTATTTGTGAGAAATATTTAAAATGTCACTTCTCCAGAAACATACCTAATTGGTTTATTTTGCCAAGTGGGCTAAATACTATCAGCTTACTAATTTTATGAAGCAAATAGGATAGGGAACCAATAAATGCATCAACTTTTAAGACATTCTGATTGCCGGGTCATAATTTCACATAAATCATTCCTTGTGTGTTTGCTGTCCCCCCCTCCTCTCTCTCTCTCTCTCTCTCTCTCTCTCTCTCTCTCTCTCTCTCTCTCTCTCTCTCTCTCTCTCTCTCTCTCTCTCTTTCTCTCTCTCTCTCTCTCTCTCGCTCTCTCTCGTGTGTGTGTGTGTGTGTGTGTGTAGAAAAGCCAAGGAAGCATGGAAGCAAGCATACATAATCAGTTTGGGACAACAGCCAGGTTCTTATATTTTGCCCCAACCCCAGTAAATTAAATTGAACTTAACCATTACAGAAGTGAAATCATCTGAGATTGAAAGACATGAAACAGTTTTTAAAGTCCATGTCTTATTCATGCTGTCAGAATAGTGGTTTGGGAAAGAAACTGGCTTAAAAAGTCTTCCAAACAGGGATAGCTACAGTTTAGTAATGATTAATGTTTTCATGGCTGTCTAGCTGAGAACTCATTCTGAAGGCACAAATTAAACTGTCTGCAATGCTGAGGATGGATCTTAAGGCCCTTTTCAAGATAGGCAAATGCTTTACCTACTTGGCTACATACCTAGAGCTTAAAAATGTTAATTTTGAGATAACTCTAGATTAACTTGAAATTTTAAGTGATACTACAAAGAATCCTATGCCTTTCTTTGCCCACTCTTGCCAATGGTGATATCTTTGAGTTTATAATAAAGTATAATAACTATAAAGACCCTTTTAAAGCCTTGGCTGAACTCTAATGTTTTCCATTTTCTGCCAATAACATCCTTACATGTTTTTGAAAATAATAATTTATATAAAATAGAAAAGTTATACTTATTAATGAGGTACATGTGATGTTCAATAAGGTATATATTCTGTAGTGGTAAATCATGTTAAATATACCACTGACCTCACTTATCATTTGTTTTAATGTAAATTTTCCAAAATCTTTCTTCTAGCATATACAGTTCATCATTGTTATGTATAAACAACCTTCTATGTAAAACCATACCAATAGTTTTTGTTCCTATCTAACTTGGTAGCCATTGCCTAACTTCTCCCACTTTCTCCTTCCCTATATTCTCTCTGTCTTGGATTGCCACCATTCTACTCTCAACTTCTATGGCACTGACTTCTACACAAGAGAATGGACATGCAAACCTTTATGTCTTAAACCTGAGAACAAATAAGGAAGAAATTTATAGGTAGTATCTACCTAACGTTGATTTTTACATCATATTTTAGATGGCAGGTTTAACAAACAAGTGTTCAAGAAGGGAATCTCTATTTACAATCACTGGGACTTAGTCTTTAGAACTTAATCAAAATTAGGCTAAGAGTTTTTATGTCATAGAAACATATTAATTTACGAAATAAAACATTATGTGTATAGAGTCATAGGTTTTTATGTCCATATAGTTATGTTTATATTTCCATTACCATGTCCATAGCATTGGGTATGCAGATATTGAGTCCTCGCTCTTATACTCTTTGGATTTAATAGCCACATATGAAGGATACCATGCGCCTTTTGTTCCTTAGGTCTTGACTTGTCTCACTCAACATGATTCCCTCTAGATTCATCCACTTCCCTGCAAATGCCATTATTTTATCTTGTCTGTTGGCTATGTAGAATTCCATTATGTATATATACCACATTTTCTGTATCTATTCCTCTGTAGTAGGACATCTGGATTGTTTCCATCGCCTGGCTATTGTGAATAGTGCAGAGATGAACATAGCTAAGCAGGTGTCCTTACCATATCTTGGGTTATGATGTTCAGGGTAGATGCCCATAAGTGGTATGGCGGGATTGTAGGGAAGATCTATTTTCAGTTCTTTAAGAAACCTCCACACTGTTTTCCAGAGTGGCTGAACTAGTCTACATTCCCACCAGCAGTGTAGTAGGGTTCCTTTTTCTCCACAACCCCGCCAGGAACTGTCATTGTCTGAGTTCAAAATCTTGGCCGTTCTTGTTGGGGTAAGGTGGTATCTTAGGGTTGTTTTTATTTGCATTTCCTTTATCACCATAGATGATGAACATTATCTCATATGCTTTTCTGCCATTTTAATCTCTCCTTCTTTTAAGTCTCTGTTTAGTTCCCTTGCCCATTTAGTGAATGGTTTCTTGGGTTTTCGGGGGATTAGTTTCTTGAGTTCCCTGTAGATACTGGATATTAAGCATTTGTCAGATGTATTATCGAAGAACATCTTTTCCCAGTTGGTTGACTGTCTCTCTACTTTTGCAACTATGTTTTTATCTCTACAGAAACTTTTTATTTTTAGGTAGTCCCATTTATCACACAGAAGGCCAAATCAAGAAAATGATCCCATTTGCAATATCCCCCAAAAGAATAAAATACTTAGGAATATACTTAACCAAAGATGTAAAGGAATTATTCAATGAAAATTACAAAAGCCTAACGAAAGAAATTAAAGAGGACACTAGGAAATGGAAAGACATCGTATGCTCATAGCTAGGGAGAACCAACATAGTGAAAATGGCTATAATGCCAAAATCGATATACAAATTCAATGCAATCCCCATCAAAATCCCAAAGACATTCTTTACTGAAATAGAAGATATAATCCAAAGATTCATATGGAACAAGAAAAGACCTATAATAGCCAAAACAATTCTAGGCAAAAAGAGCAATGCTGGTAGTATTACAATACCAGACTTCAAACTCTACTATAGAGCCATAATAACAAAAACCACTTGGTATTGGCACAAAAACAGACCAGAAGATCAGTGGAACAGAATAGAAGACCCAGAAATAGAACCACATACCTATAGGCAACTTGTATTTGACAAAGGAGCCAAAGATATACAGTGGAACAAACACAGTCTATTCAATTATTGGTGCTGGCAAAACTGGGCAGCCACATGCAGAAAACTAAAAATTGACCCTAGCCTTTCACATGCACAAGCATTAACTCAAAGTGGATCAAAGACCTCAACGTCAGACCGGAAACCGTGAAACTGCTATATGATAAAGTAGGAGAGACACTGCAACTCATAGGCACAGGCAAAAGATTCCTGAACAGAATCCCAATGTCACAACAGATAGGAGAGAGACTTGATAAATGGGACTACCTAAAAATAAAAAGTTTCTGGAGTGGATTTTTTGACAATAGCAAAAAAATATTTTTAGAACAACCTCAAAAGCCTGAAATATTTTTCAGTCCTTTAAGTCAGGAAGTTATGAATACCAAAACACTGAACAAAATAAAATACAGTATATAGCTTTCTGGTCATTTCTAAAAAACAGATTTTTACCTGTTCTCTCACTCACTATATTTGGTACTAGTTTTTAAGATAGCTCCAATGTCACATTCAGAAATTAGCTCCAATTCTCTTGCTCAGTGTTTTAAACTCATCATGGCTCCTGTTAAGTCTTTCTCATTTGTTTACAGATGATGATTCAAAAAGAGTCATTATCCCTAAATCAAAATCACACAGTATCATATCCCAGTCCTCTTCGCAAATTCTAGATGACTTAAGTCAGTGATTCTCCATGTTGGCTTCAAATTACAGACATCTGGAAAATAGAATATCGTGATGCCCAGGCTTCACCCCATACCAATTACATCACAATGCTTAAGAATAGAGCCGAGGCATTAGCCTTTTTTTTGGCCAGTCTTGGGCCTTGAACTCAAGGCCTGAGCAATGTGCTTGGGCTTTCTCAAGGCTAGAGCTCTAACCACTTGAGCCACAATACTGTTTCTGGCTTTTTTCTATGCATGTGGTACTGAGGAATTGAACCCAGGTCTTTGTGCATGATAGGCATGCACTCTACCACTAGGCTAAACTCCCTGCCAACATTAGCCCTTTTTGATGGCTCCTAAAGTGACTATCACGAGTAGCACAGTGGAAAGCCAATAGTGTATACATGAAACAGTGTACCTGAAACAAATTCTTTGTCTAAAAGAATGTCCCTTTGAAGCAGTTTTCAGCCAGTGTTTGTAGTTTACTCATTCTCTTCTTCCTCTTCTCTTTTATCTTTCTGACATCCCTTCCTCCTCTCAGTAGCTCCCCAAACTCAACCTTTATTACTTCCTGAATAAAGTACCTCTCCCATCTGGCATTAGTTCCTCAGTCTTTAAAACAAAGCTTGACAAGGTGAAGTCCTGAGAGAATTCTCAGCTGTGTGTGGCAGGGAGGGGGGATTTACTCTACAATACAGCCTCTTATCAAAACCCGTAAGGCTTTTGTTCTTACTTTTAAATTTTTGTCTTGAATCATTTTCTAAAATATCAGCCCCTGATGCTGAATAACAGCTTTTCATTTAGTGCTCACCATCATGAATCAGAGAACTTTTTGTACTTGCAACTTATCCTGGGTCAGTGACTCTTAATTTTGTCCCTTTCAGCATCAATGGGACACCCACCAGGCAAAGTATCTTTTCTCTGTTCTTTGGAAAACTTTACCAAACTCCAGAAAGGACAGAACAATCTGTAATGGCCTGTGTGGAATGTGAGTGCTTATGGCAGGAAAAAAAGACATCTGAGCCATTGTGGGAATGAGAAATATTTGCACTGAGAATCCTGTCCATGTGCATGTTAAAAAATGATGAAAATTGTATTTGTTTGAATTTTTATGGCAACGTACCAGGAAGGGCATATAGAGAATTTTTTCTTTCAAAAGACTAAAAAAGGTCCACTTATTCCAGCTTGTACTCACTCGTCCCTCCTCCAGAGAGAGCAATATTAGCCCTCAAAGCAAAATTTGCAACATGTGCAACTATGACACATACCGTTAATAAATGTTTAACTCTCTTCCCAAAGTTCTCTACTATTTCTATCACTGAATATATGGATCGTCCCTTGTAATTTCCTATGAAAATTTATGATGGGTTTCACCTCCTTCACCCTTAAAACAGTTAACATTCTTTGGCTTTTGCCATGCACTTCATCCTCCTCTCTCAGCAGTCTACCTCCGATTTTGCAAGAGGATTAGGGAGCAGAAGGGTGTCTTGATCACGTGTCTTGAACCCTTACTGAAAGAATAAGTCCTTATTTGTACTGCAAAATTTTAGCTTTCTTGAGGGGTGACAGTTTCATTCATTAAACAATTATTAATTAAACTCTTATACATGTTAGGCACTCTTCTTTGAACTGAGTATTCAGCAGGAAGCAGAGAAAAAGGCCTGGGCTCTGTGGGAGTTTAGTGTAATACTATCTCCTACCAATGCAATAGCTGTCTATGAAATGCCTACTTATGATCTTATACCATTGCCAGCACTATACTTGCCTCTTCTTTTCCTCTTCTTCAGATCACCCTAAATATCATCAGGGTTCATTACTTTGAAATAGTTCTGATAAGTTCTCTATTATTTAAAAAAAAATCCCAAAGACTTCTACAAACCCACTTCTATGGCTTACCAAATAAAGGGCTCACTCCTTAGCTTGTCATGTAAAGTCTTCCATGATCTGGCTCTAACCTCCTTTAGGAATGTGATCCTTCAACTGTTTCCTTTTATGGACTCTATGTTCTCCTCTACACCTTCTCAGCCTGGGAAACGTCTTCTTGAAATATTCCCCACAAAATGCCTGTAAAAAGCTTAACCAGTTTTCACAGCCCATGCCACCATCCATCCCTGATTAGCAGCTCTCCTACTCCTCCTGATTTACATAGTGTTTGAAATCTCTCCTGTGGCCTCTGTCACCTTAAATTCTTAGCTTGGAAAGTATGAGATACTGAGAGAAGGAAGCACACTTTTGCCTTTTTAGTTATTTTCTTCCTGAGGATTTTATCTATGAATCTTTTCAATGACAGGAGGGAAAAACCCCAGCAAGTTACAGTGCTTCCTTAGCGTGTTCACATCCTTGTTTCCATTGGTGTAAAGTTATGATAAGGTGGATAAGCAGTCACAATCAGTGGTGCTGTGGCTCAACAGGCAGAGCACTAGCATTGAGCAAAAAGTATCCAAGGACAGTGCCCAGGCTACTGAGTTCAAGCCCCAGGACTGGCAAAAAAAAAGAAAGAAAAGAGAAGAAAATTAATGTCTTGAATGTTTAAATGACTGACAAATATGAATTAAATTTGTTTGAAATTCTTATACATATATATTGGTTACTATTGGACAAATAAGCTACAAATTGCTTGAGTCAATTTAGGAAAAATGAAAATAATTTATAATGTAAAAAAATCCAAATTATCAAAGAATCTAGTACCTTCAAATGTATGTAACTCAATCTCTGCCATCTCATTAGTGGATATTTTGGAATGTATTTGTTCTTGTCCTCTTATAGAGACACTCTTACCCACGTTCTCACTATGATCCCCCACCAAGTCGACAAGCTGGAGGTCTACCTCGCTTCCCTGGGGCCAGAAGTCACCGGGGAGCTCTTATAGATTCTCAACAAGCATCAGGGACTATCGTGCAGATCGTCATCAATAACAAACACAAACATGGACAAGGTAAGGGGTGTCTTTTTGTCCTCCTCAAAAACTTAGTATTCTTAGTCTTGAGAGAGTTAAGGCTAGAAAAGGATTCTTCCCCCCCCCACCCACATATAGTGCATATTTACATCTGCATCACTCAAAGCCAAGTGTACAAAGTGGGAATGAACCTTTGGCTAAGTGCTCCCTCCATCCCCTTTGAGTTTATGAAGCAGCCACCAGCACTTTTTCCACTATCCCTGAGGGTTATAGCTTATTTGGGAAAATTCCTTGGGTTTTTAACAGGTCAGACACCTCAAATTAAAAAGGAGTCCATGCCCCATATTTTGGAAGCATCTATGTATACCTATATCTTTCACACACTTCAAGCACATCAGATTCTCCTGTCGTTCTTGTTAGATATCTCTGTCCTTGTGTGGAGATTGTGGTTCCATGTGTAGCAAACAAAATTCTCTTTAGCAATGAGAAGTCCTGCTAGAAATCCAGGAAATTCTTGGCTGAGTGCCAGGACAACTGCTCAGGTTAACACTGACCTGTAGCCCATTCAGCTGACCGACAGACTGCAACAAACATCTCACACATATCCATGGCCCGCAGAACTATGACCTCCACCATTTCAACCCTGGAAGCAGAGGTGAGAAGAGGAGGGAATTCAATGAAACAGTGGACTGCTTCTTACTTTTTTGGGCACTCTGTCAATCAGCTCCTTGGTTCCTTTTTAACGAAACCACAGACAAGTTTTCTTTCCTTTAGAGAAAAATAATCAAATCAAGGCAGTTTTCTAAATGGGTTAAAATAATAAATTAAACCAAATGATTGAATGATAGAGGTAAAAAACAGTCCATTACAAAGAAATCCTACTATAAATCTCAACATACCTAGTGAAGCCAAAGCTAGTTGATCACATCTGTTACTACTTAGATATAAATTTTAGATTACAGATAAAAAACAAAATTGCTTTTGAAACCTACAGGCTTAAAAGAATAAATATAACTTAATAAAATGGCATATTAAAGTAATGAGAAATATTTATTATTGATCTGTTAGATTTGAAATGTATTATTTTTAAATTTTCAAAGCTTTCTGACACAAGTTCATGAAATAAAAAGGAATTAAAGATTCATTTTCGTTTTACAATTTGAAATATCTTGCAATATATCCCATTTACTCTGAAAAGCATTTCATAAAAGAGTGGCAAAATGATCCTTGAAGACCTTAAATCCCAAAATTTCCTTAAGGCCTCTTCATTTCCAGGGGAAACTCCCATCATTCAGTGTCTCCCATGTCGTACAAAATCTTCAGCTGGAATCCACTTAGGCATCTTACCTATTGATCAGAATGCAGCAATTCTCTTCTGACCTTTCTATCAGAGTTCACTGAAGAATCCTTGTCTCCACACCAACTCCCAACTGCACAGCTAGATGATTCAAAATCATCTGAAGAATTTGTTGAGAATTGACTATACTGTATTCCACTGCAGTATGGACTCTCAACTAGTCTGGATGCTTCCCTTAGTCCCAAGATTGTGAAGGGACAGAGAACCTAGCAGTATAACATTAAGATTCCTGCGTTCCATGTTCCCAGCATGGGTCGCCTTTCACCTCCCATTTCCTTCCAATAATGTGGTCCATCTTTTGGCTCCTTATTAAAGTCAAAGGGAAGGAGTAAGGAACCTACAATTTCGAAGTTGAACTTCCAAATACTCTTGAAGAAGACTATGTGCCTTCCTGATCCCATTGACTAGGAGGGAGTGTCACTGAGGAGAAGAGTAAACAACACATCTGACTTGTTTTATGTGATTCTGCCCACGGATTTGAGTCTCACAGTGTCAATATCTGTTCTGACTCACTATGATTGGGAGCCTTGCCAGTTTAGGTTCTTGGAAATCTTTACATGGACTGACCTGTTAAGACTGTCCAGTACTTTAGCAACTCTTGCAAAGGACAGTAAAAGGCAGCCAATATCATTCATAGTTCTTAATATGCCCCAGTGGACTTGATGAGAAAGAAATAGCCCAATGAGTCATCTTGAGCCTATTGTTTTGCAGCCAAATCATTCTGTTCCTAGAAACGCCCCAAGTGGGGCTATTTCATCCCCCCCAAGCCCTGCCTAAAATGATATATCCTACCCTAGAGATGTTGTTGATTTGGGATGCCTGGGATGCCGACAGGTCTCCCTGGGTGTGATGAGGTGATGTTAATAATGATAAACATACCCAGACCCAGTCAGGGCTTGAAATATCCACAGTCTGAGTACTCTCAAAAAGGGAGAAAAATTTTTTCTTAGTCTTCCTCATTCATAGCTCTGCACATTTCTTATCCCGTAACCCAGTTCTGTGCCTTAAATTAGGAGCCTAATAAGTTTTAGATTGATTTATATGGAAAGACATTCATGGTACTCTTCTTCATAGTCCATGCATGGGCCTGCAGTCCAGATGTTTGGTCTTTCAAGGCCCCTCAGAAAAAACTTCCCAGTCAACACATGCAGAGTTCCAAAAGATATCTGTGGAGCAATCAATAACTCACTATAGCAAAATAATCTACTAACATGAGAAGATATGAGACTATATTAATGGCCTGGAGATTAGAGGCATAAAAGGCTTGCCCTTCACAAGTTACTAGAGAGTCACTGGTTCCTTGCCTCTCAGTCTGGTTTTAACACCTCCCTGCCCATAGCAGAAAGGAAGCTCGCTGCTCACTTGTGCAGGTGGATCAGTCCCATAGTACTTAACATTCTAAACAGATTTTCTTCTGCATCTGAGATGAATTGGCACTTTGGAAAGAGCAGTAGTTTTTGCTTCTAGACTTACTAGATAGAAAATCTCTCTAGGGAATTTTTATGCATATGGACTATATGAACTTTTTTATTTTATCAGTTGTGGGGCTTGAACTCACAATATGGTTCTCTGAGCTTTTTCACCCCAAACTAGCACTTTACCACTCTGAGCCACATCTCCACTTCCATTTCTAGTGGTTGATTGAAAATAAGAGTCTCATAGACTTTCCTGCCTGGGCTGGCTTAAAACCACAATCCTCAGAACTTAGCCTCCTGAGTAGCTAGGATTACATGCATGAGAAGAGCACCAGTCTCTATATGAACTTTTATGACACTGAAGATAATGATATTGCTAAATTCTACTAGAGATTCTTTATCAAGTTGTTATTATTATTTGCCACGACTGAGGTTCAAACTCAGGGCCACAGGCAGTATTAGCTTGTTCTCTCAAGACTGATGCTCAACTTGTTGAACCATACCTCCACTTCTGGCTTTTGGTGGTAAATTGGAGATAAGAATTTCACTGACGTTTCTGCTGAGGTTGGCTTTAAACTGCAGTCTTTAGATCTCAGCCTCCTGACTAGCTACTATTACTGATGTGAGCCACCAGCACCGGGCTTTGTTTCTATTTTGTGGATGGTTTTCATATTGAGCCCAGAGCCTTATGCATTCTAGGTAAGCCGTCAGCCACTTGAAATTTTACCCAGTCCTGTTTTTATTTTGTTTTAAGGACAGGGCTTCACTTACTTTGTCCAAACTGAATTTGAATTCTGGATCCTCCTATCTCCACCTTCCAAGGAATTGGGGTTACAGATTTGTACTGCCATCCCTGGAATTAGAATGACAGTTTTATATGTGTCTTTATATGTATGACAAAACCAAAGGATATTAGGCATCCAGGGCTTGGATTCTAAGCATATAAAGCCATCTTAGCTCTGTAATCACCAGTCCCATACTCTCTTCCAGTCTGTGTTTCCAATGGAAAGACCTATTCCCATGGCGAGTCCTGGCACCCAAATCTCCGGGCATTTGGCATTGTGGAGTGTGTACTATGCACTTGTAATGTCACGAAGCAAGAGTGTAAGAAAATCCACTGCCCCAGCCGATACCCCTGCAAGTATCCTCAAAAAATAGATGGAAAATGCTGCAAGGTGTGTCCAGGTAAAAAGACAAAAGGTGCGTTGGTTGGAAGCCCTGTCTTTGGTTGACTGACCTAGTCATGTTCAACTTTATTTGGGTATGAAAAATATAACTGATCTATGATTGAAATAATACTTACAAAAATGCATGTCATTTTTTCCTTGAGAGCTATAGTGAAGATTTTCTATGTCTGCTACTTCCCACATAGCCACACTACTTAGCTCACCCTTTTCTAAAATGTGAAGACTTTACATCAACATGGTTATTAGAAGGAAAAACAATCATGCCTTTCATTTTCTCACTAATATATCACAAGTTACATCCATCCCCCTTTTCAGATAGGAGAAGAGACAGGTAAGTTATAGTGGAAGGAGTTTAGATTCTAATTGAAATATAAATCATGTGTGACCTTAAAAACATGCAATAGAAACTCTGGGCCTCATTAGCCTCTTTTGGAAAGGTTAAAGGGATCTCCAAGTTCGAATGTTTTTAGTTTTTTAAATTCTCTTTGCTTAAGTTTTAAAACATAATGTTTGTATATATTTATGGGGTGCAATGTGATCATTTGAGACACATATACAAGACAAACTGATCAAAGCAAGGTAATTATCACTTATTTCTCTTCCAGCATCATTTTTACTATGTTGGGAACCTTCAAACTCTTAATAATCATTTTGAAATACATTTTAAATTGTTGTTGATTGTAGTTACCCTACTATGCACCAGAACTAACTCCTTTTAACTACATATTATGTACCTCTCTAGCTCACTCAGCTATCTCACTTTTCAGCCTTTAACAATACTAAAAATATTCATCTTTAGCTGGGGGCAGTGGCTCAGACCTGTAATCCTAGCTACTCAGGAGGCTGAGATCTGAGGATCAAGTTTCCAAACCACCCCGGAGGGAAAAAAAGAACCTGAGACTCTTATCTCCAATTAACCTCTAGAAAATGGGAAGTGGGGCTTGGCTCAAGGGTAGGGCGTAGCCTTGAGCTGAAGAGCTCAGGGACAGCGCCCAGGCCAAGTTCAAGTCCTATGACCCACAAAATAATTTGCCTTTTATCATTTTCTTTTTTTTGCTAGTACTGGGGGATTGAACTCAGAGCCTCATATTGACTTTTTTTATTACAAGGTTTTTATTAACACTGAGTTTTTACATCATGTTTCAAATGTCATGTTCTACAAATAAGTATTCAAGAAAAAATCTCTATGTGCAATCACATAAATTTAAAAATATAATTAAAATTAAGCTGAGTCTGTATGTCAGATACATATAAATCAATATAATATAATGTATAAATATATCTATAGAATATATCCTATTATAGACTTATATGTCTCTCTCTCTATATATATATATTTATGTCTCCAAATTCATGTCAATGACATGGAGCTACTTATGATTGGTTATTTTGGTAAGAGTCTCTCATACTTTTCTGTGTAGGCTGACTTCAAAGCACAATACTCTGGTCTCAGTCTCCTACATAGATAAGATTACATATGTGAGCCAATAATATATTATTTAGCATTTCAAAAGAAGCAAATTGAGATGCATACAGTGACCTGTTTGGAGCCAAAAAACTAACTGATAAAACAAGGCCTAAAAGTTAGCTTACTTCCAGGCCATTGTCTTTTCCATAAAGAAATGTTTACTGATTGTTTTAAAGGTACTTCATTTAAACTATGGTTTTAAGATAAGAGTTAAATCAAAATATATTCCATAGTATTGGCAGGCAGTGGCAGAGTAAGAGATGGGTAATCATGCATCCTAGCCACATCTAGACAAAGTCCTTGTAAGTTTATTCTCAGAGCTTTTAATTTGCTATTTTTCACATCTTTCTTAGCATATATTAGTTGTGAAAGGAGATTGCACTATGACAGAAATGGAGATGTGGCTCAAGTGTTCAAGCACCAACCTTGAACAAAAATGCTAAGGAACAGTGCTCAGATCCTGAGTTTGGTGCCTAATATCAAAAGAGGGAGAGCGAAAAGGAGAAGGAAAAAAAAGTGAAGGAGAAGAAGATAGAGAAAAAGTGGGAGAGGGAGAGGGAATGGGAAGTTGGGAAACACTGCTATAGGCCGAAATGCTGATTCTCAAGAACCCACTCCAATCTACTGCACTAAAACCTGGGTTAGAACAAGATCGTCACGTGATTCCAATACATTACATTTAGGAAGCACTAATTCAAGTCCCAAACAAAATCTTCCACAATATAACAATCTCTGTCTTTCAGAATAAATGGGACAAAGTGTGTCTGGGAAAGACAAGAACTAGCTAATAATGAGCAGAGGAAGAGACATTGAAATTCACAAGGAAAATTGCTTATTAGAGTTAGAGAATAGGCACATTCTAACTATATGGGTTTTAGAGGCCCCCAAACATGACCTTTTATAACATCCATGTCTGTAATTGCACTGGATCTCCAAATCTCTTAGCATCACTCAGTTGTAATTTCACCAATACAGTTTTCTGGTAAAGTAAAGTTAAAACAGTAATACAGGATAACTTTAGATAAAAACTATTACTTACCTTATTTTTATTTTTTATTTTTTTCAATTTGGAAGTCTTTTATTGTAAAGATAATTCTTTGATGACACACAGCAGCTTCAATGATTATTCTGGTGCTCCATCTTGGATAAACTCTGTTTCTTCTTGAGATCTGAGTTTCCTTCTGTATTTCTGAGATGATGTTCTTTTTTATTTTATTGTTGGGGTGATATACAGAGAAGTTAAAGTTACATTCATCAGGTAGTAGGTACATTACTTCTTGGATATTGTACTAGTACTTACTTAAATTGCCCTCTCACTATATAATATTCCTATTTGAATCTCATGCCTTCAGACCAAATCCCATTAGGTATGTGCTGTTAACTCTATTGATACAGGTGATTCAAATAAAAAGGGGAAAATTGAAAAAAATAAGACCCACATCAGGCATTGCTTTTAACTTATTTCCCTCACATTGGTAATGTTAATTACCGAAACATTTAGATATTTATTTTCACTTCCAAATAAGAAAGAAATCAGAGAGATCATGAAAGCCAAAATGCTTTGCTATTGAACTGTTTATATTTGTGGAAAATTAGAAACAATTGTAATTCCACAAGTATGGGTGCAGCCAAAGTATGGTACAGTTGTACTATGTAAGATAATTATACAGTCCTTAAAATCATTGTAGTCCAAGATTAGGTAGCCTGGAAGGATATTTGTAATGTATTAAATATGAAAAAAGATACACCAACCAATGCATATTTTGATCACTTTTTATGTTAAAACAAAGTGTTTCTATCTTCTTTAGAATACAAAAGACTGTATAGAAGTTAGGCACAATGTTTGCAATGGTAAATGATTGCAGGCTCCTCTAGTGACCAACCAGGACCATATCTCTTTGCTCTGGTAGAGGCTCATGCATTTACCTCACACATTAGGACTGGGTAAGACTTCTGTTTTCTGAAAAGTTCCCCAACTAACCTCTTAAACCTCCTATACCACCCAAACACCTCAAATTCCCTACACATTCCTTTTGTTGTTATTTTATTATTTCCCCCATAAAATGCCCGTGTTAAGACTTGAAAGTTTCCTGGGCAAGAAAGATGCATCTTCTTCAACAATCACCATTACTTCCATAGAGACTGGTTTCTCAGTTTGTTCTAACAATCAGGAACATTCTCATGAGAAATGGGAATCGCCAGATATAACTAGGGGCCTGGCATACTTCCCTGGAAAGAAAGGAAAACAGGTGAGCATTGAGTGATCAGAAATCACATTGAAGTGTGCAAGGAGGAAAGTGGAAGAAATTGCTGAGTAGATCCTACTGAAGATAAACTTGGACCTTTTCATGTTTTCAAGTGCCAGGCATGGCTGACTCACTCACTAATGGCTTTTGTTGTTTGAAAATCCTTTCCGTATAGTAAGTTCAGCTCATGAAGAGGGGAGAGGTGGTGGTGTAAGAGGACTCTACAACATCCTGGGAGGACTTTGAACGTATTACTCCAGTGCCATCTTGGACTGAGTTTCATGTCAGTTAGAACCATAGCCAATATTAAGGAAGTGAGTAAAATTTAACAGTTGAATTTAGCTCCCAGTCTGGAAGTAACAATTGAATATGAAGAAGTCCTTGTACACTCAGTGACTTGCTCTTCCTCAGTTGAACAGTGTTAGCACACATCCCTTAATTGCCTAACATCACCGAGAAGTGTCCTGCCAAGTAATTAAACAGCTTTTAAAAAAGACAAAAGGAGAAAGGAAGCTTGATTCTAGAATAATCCACAAATTGAGTAATCCAACCTGGAATTGTCAGGAGAACATGATGTTTTTGTTCTTCCAGTGCCAAATGGTGGGAGGGGGAAACTAATCAAGTCAGCAAAAGACATACAATAGCAATTTGATTATAACTTCTAGTCCAGCTGTGTGTGATTGGCTGACAGCGAGTCTCCCCAATTAAAATCACAGATACAAAACACACTGCAGTCCAGAAGCTTCATCCTCAACCACTGAGATATTCTCACAGATGGTATACTCAGTTTTCAGAAGGTCTAAAGTTTGTCTTTCTTGATTGAATACACACTTTGAATACACAACTGAAGAGGGCGCTGATTGCAAAGCTAGCAAAAATAAACCAGGTTTGGTTGAGGGCTGAGGAAAAGGAAGAGTGGGGTAGAATGAAGTACTAAGACGCTGGTACTTTTATTAAGCCAGGGAGCTGAAATCCAACAGTTTGCACATTAAATGATCTCTAGTTGAAGGATTTGACCAATTTTTTTGTGTCTCCCAACCATTTATTTGGCATAGCATACATATGACTAATCTGACATCTAGGCTTTGGCACTGGTGTTGATCCAGTATTATCATTCCCCTTACAAACAAATCAAAGAGCATTCAGAAATGTCAAGGCAATTTGGATAGATCCATTGGGCAAGTATATGCACATAAATGAGTGTCATGAATGTTTTCTAAGTATACCTAAATGATGTCAGAAAAGTTAAGGCCCTCTTTCAACCCATTCCCTGGGCCTCTCTTGGCAACAACTAGGCTGGAGAGAGCGTGAATCTGACACAATATGGAGAATCTTGTGTTTCTTCAAGCACCTAATCAGTTTGTATCTGTCTACATTTTTCCATCTCATTATTAGCTATTTCTCAGCAGTAAGGAGATCTAGTTTAATTGTAGTCTGCACAATTATGGGCTCTTTTATTGCGTGAACTTCAACGAGAGGTTATGCATCTCTTTGTGATTTAGTGGCTGTTACAGAGGCAACCTGAGATGAACTAATAAAATAAGGATAGGATCTCTGGGGCTGAATGTAATGGCACATGCTTGTAACCCATGCCATTTGATAGGCAGATTGGGAGTATAGCAGACAGTATAGCACAGGAAAAATAGTAATACAGCATCTCAATAAATGAGCAGGGTGTTGTAGGCAAACCTATAATCCCAGCTATGCTGGAGACCTTGCTGGACCCAAGACAAAAGCTCAGAAAAACAACTGAAACTAAAAAACATGGCTGATGGTGAAGCCCAAGTTGTACAATGCAGCATGAAGGCCTGAATTCAAACTCCAGGACTAAAAAGAATTGGTACCTCTATTTTTGTAAGGATGTTCTTATTGATTATCCACTTGTGAAAAGTGGAAAATGTTATAAACAATGAGACAGGTAAATACAGAAGTTCACTTCTAATTTTGGGAAAATATGCCAAAATTCTCTTTGCTTCCTAACTTCAGAAGAACTTCCAAGCCAAAACTTTGACAGCAAAGGCTACTTTTGTGGAGAAGAAACGATGCCTGTGTATGAGTCTGTTTTCATGGAAGATGGAGAGACAACAAGAAAAATCGCACTGGAGACTGAGAGACCACCTCAGGTAGAAGTCCATATTTGGACCATTCGAAAGGGTGAGCAAGATATTACTTTTTTGTCTTTGTAAGGGAGAAGAGAAAAGAATGAGAAGACTCACCTTAATTTGGTTTTAACATATTCCTGTGTTTCAGTCAGAACTTCTCCATTTTGCTTAGAAACTGAAACATATCTAACACAATTATTATTATGGCCTTGCAAATTAAACACGACCATGTTTTATTAATCATGTCTCTGTTAAGTACTAACCTCATGGGTTCTAGAAATTTTCTTTGCACACCATCAAAAAGTTGGAAAGGTGTTCTTAACTCTGGAGGTATATCATACTCATCAGGGTGATTTTTGTTTAGTTTTGTTTGGGAACTTCTCCTTGTTTGTTTTTTAATACCAAGTGCCTGGTCTGGTTAATTTGTCTAAGCAGAGCCTGGCCATCAGTGTATTTTCATAAAGGTCCACAGATTCAACCAAGGTTGCAAACTACAGAATGGCAGTGTATTTTACTTATATTTCTAATTTACATCCCTGTAAACTTATAAACTCCATTCTAAAGACTAGAATCATGCTCTGTACTCTGGGATATAACAAACTAAAATCCTCATCCCTGTCTTCAAGAAGATTGTAGTTTTATTGGACAAACAATCCTACTCATGATGCACAACACTTTTTGTAACTATTCCAAGTGAATACTGTAACAAGTAGAATGATGTTCACTGTGATCACACATATTTTCACACACCCCTGAATGTACAAGACTAGTGTTAATTAGTTCAAACATGTTTTCTAGGAACTCAAGTGTAAAGGTGAGATTTTACTTGGACATAACATACATTTTTTTTTCTGTTGGCTACCACAGAAGGCTCAAGACATTCAAACTTCCATGTGCTTCAGCCTTTGAAGGCAGCTACCTGGCCCTAAGCCCGAGATGTGGACTCAGTAGGCATTGTATAGTGTATGAATATTTACAAGTCATAGCCTGCTGATAATAACACAGGTGATACTTGGACTATATTTTCATAAATACTACGGCAGAATGTCTAGGGCTTTTGTCTCACCCTTTCCCAATAACCCCTCTTTGTCTAAAGAATATGTTCCTTCCCCACTCTTAAAAAATTCTAGAATGGGGGCAAGGAGCATGGCCTAGTAGTAGAGCGCTTGCCTAGCATTCACAAAGCCCTTGGTTCATTCTCAGTACCACAAACACAGAAAAGGCCAGAAGTGGTGCTGCAGCTTAAGTGGCAGAGCACTATCCTTGAGCAAAAGTGTTCAAGCACATGTTTTCTTTTGTTTTGTTTTGCCCATGATTATTTTGACCTAGATACATTTGTTTGCCATCTTTAACCTCATAGCTCATCTGTGACTAGTCCTATGATTAGACACTGGTCTGATGCTTCCCAAGTGGTGAGCCCATTCTTCTTCACCCATCTCTCATCCCAGGTGTGACTTGCTAGAGAAGCATCTACATAGCATCCTTCTCAACATTGCAAGATCATAGTGTGGCATTGCAGATGCATAGTGGAGCTGCATATTCTTATGCCACAATAGGCCTGTAGAACATTATTTAAGGAGGATGATAACATATTGTTCTTTGAATATTGGACAATTTTCAGTTGTTTACCTTTTATTCTAATGAAAATTACACAGGCAAGGTTAACACTGTGTAGACCATTCTATTTGAACTCTCATCATTCTTTTCAAAAACTGAAGTCTAAAGGACCTGTGAATATTTCCCAAAGAAAAAATATGCTCTTCAATGAGTTCAAGAACTGGGATAGCTTGTACATTTACACAAATCACATGCTTCTGGTCCTACTTCTGGCTTCCTTGTTTAGCCAAGAGGCAGCCCAGTGGTTTGGCAGGGTTGTAGTCTATGCAGATTTGGGGCAGAGGCAGGTTTCCTAATACTGCCTGTGGCTACAGAAGCTCCATCCAGCACCCATGCTTGATTCTATGAGGCTTTTCTTAAGATAGAGTCCCATGCTCCCCAGTATTACTTCCCTTATTCAAATCCCTGAAGAAGCTAACAGGCGGTCAATGAGCCAAGGAAACACATGGAGTCAATTAAAGCCCTGGCGTTCTTGATTAAGCACATTGCACAATACTCAATACTCCTACACAATGCTCAATACTCCTAAGCCCCAATACATGACATGATATGTCCATCCCAGGCAGGGAAAGGAGTTATTGGTTGCAGAAAGAGATAAAGAATGCCTGATCTCCTGCCCCACTTTCTGTTTGGCCCCAGGCATCCTCCAGCACTTCCACATTGAGAAGATACCCAAGAGGATGTTTGAGGAACTTCATCACTTCAAACTGGTGACCAGGACAACTTTGAGTAAGTGGAACTTTTTTTTCACTGCTCCCACCAAAAGTGAAGTCAATGTACATTAGCAATGTTCAATATGAAAATCATATCACAGGATATTCTACTTTCCTCTAGGAGACTTAGCAGTAAATAGCGTGGCTGAATGTGATCTATAAAGCTTGAACATGATGAATCCAGTCCCAGACATAGTCCCAGCATTAGCTATCTGTAATCAAATATTTTGGACTGTCCTTTAGGAAACTACTAAGCCAAGTAGGTTTGAAGAAAGCTTCACAGAATTCCAAGTCCAATTGTGGAGACTTCTTATCTGAAAGGCCATGTGCTCTGATGGTGGGGATGAAATTCAGAGAGCAAAGGTATACATATCCGCTCCTGTGTTGATTCTTTTAGAACTACCTCCCTGCCACTCCCAAGTAGTCATGTCTTTTGGAATGCTCTCAGGAATTCACTCAGAGTTGCAACTCTCCCACTTTCTACGCTAGATGGAGCAGAAGGACTAGATACTGTGAGGCACTGGGATGGCAGTGATGGTAGGGGCGGGGAATTAGCTTTAATGAGACAAAAGCCACAAAATTTCTATCCGCTGGGAATTCTAATGGACGAGACAGGACATGAAAATGCCTTCAGTGTGAATTTGTATAGTTTAGAGAACTTGAATACCTAAAGTGCTTAGGGGAATCTTCAAAGAACAATGAGATAAGAGCCAGGTGGGCTTAGTCGGGGAAGGCTTCGGGGAGGAGGTGTGTTTTGAAAGAGAAGGGTGTGACTGGGCACCAAGTCAAAAACTCAGTCCAGGAAAAGGGTGTAGCCTAAAAGACTCAGACAGGAGCAAACAAGAAATATAGGTGGGGGCGAGGAATGATCACAAAGCCCAAATAGGATGCACTGAAAGATGAGAAGAGTTGGTAGGAAGTAATCAGAAGGCCCAGAAGAAGCCAGTGAAAAGTTCACATCATTTAGGTAACACAGGGAGTTGCTCAAAAATTCCAAATAACATCTTGATGACACAGAGCTGCTTTGGAAATGTATATCTGGGCTTTTCTTTTGTGTTGGCCCTGGAGCTTGAACTCAGGAACTGGGTTCTGGTTGTCCCTAAGCATTTTTTTTTAGTCTAGTGCTCTGCCATTTGAGCCACAACACCACTTTCCAGCTTTTGGTGGTTAATTGGAGTCTTGTGGACTTTCTTTCCCAGGCTTACAAGAGTAACTAGGACTACAGGCATGAGTTACTGGCACCTGGCATTTCTGGGCTATTGTATAGATTCATCCAGCAATCATTTCGGTGTAGTCACCTTATGAAGAAACAATCTAGTTTACCAGGCTAAGAAATTGGATTAGATCACTAGGACAGAAAATCACAGGGGAAAATCTTAAGCAGATGAATGATGCATTAAGGTTTTAGGAGGAGGTGCTTTCCGTGTAGAAGGATAGAGTGATAGGCTATTAGCAATTGTCTATAAACTTGGATGTTACTATGCTATAATAAAACAATGAGATACTGAAAAAGAGTCACTATGTGAGACATATCCCTGGTTAAATCAGCAAGGTGGGTGTTGAGAGAAATGAGTCTGGAATGATTTAGTAAGAACACGATTTAGCAGTGGGAAACTGAAGAACAAGTAGGTATTGAAAATCAGAAAGAGAGCTTTACCTGGAACGTGGGTCAGATTATAATTCCTGAGGGACATTTGAGAAGAATTCATAGACACCTAGAAATAGAATTGATGAGGTCAATTATTTGTCTGCTGCAGGATGAATAGAAAATAGAATGTACACTATGAAAATTACAATATGTTAAGATCCTTACACGTGAGAGTGTGGGGTTAAAGGTGGTAGACAGACCCTAGGACTCTAGAATCAATGATATAACTAATGAAATTACTATTAACTTCAAAAACATATTGAAGTTCATACCATGAGCAAGTCACAATGCTTGGCTTCAGAAGACCTGAAAGATGATTTGTATATACTCTATACCCACAGACATTAGAAGTGAAGATGTACAGTGATAGAAGGTAATGTGTACCTTGCACTCTGCTGCCAGAGGAAGTGAGAAATGAGAGATCAAATTCGGTAATCTGGATGGCCCAATGTGGTAACCCCACACCATCATATGGGGCTCCTATGTGATCAGACGGTGCTCAAGAAAATATATTAAGTAATCCAATCCAGTGCCTCTTTTTGACCTTATGCCAAGTGAGCTACCTAACTAGCAAACAAGAATGCTTAGGTTTGGCTCTTAATAAGTCATATGTTATTCTTGGGATTCTTACCAAAACCAAATTTTGAAGTAAAAACTCCTTTCATCTCTGCTCCCAGCAAAGTGTTTCATGGCTATTTCACTGAAACCATCTGACATTTTTATTTCTAACCCCATGGAGGGTCTAGGAATAAATGGCAAGGATGAGGTGAGTTAATTATGTTCCTAATTTGCTCTGCTCTCCTCTTACACTCTTAGCCATTTTATTTTTGCCTTGTAGGCCAATGGAAGATCTTCACTGAAGGAGAATCTCAGATCAGCCAGATGTGTTCAAGTCGAGTGTGCAGAACAGAGCTGGAAGATTTGGTCAAAGTTTTGTACCTGGAAAGGTCTGAAAAGGGCCATTGCTAAGCAAAACCAACAGGGATTGGATAAGTGTTAAGCAAGAAAACTCAAGCTGCAGCTGGTCTGCCAGCTTATTTCGCTTAAGTCAACAGTGCCCTAAAACCCAAACACAAATGCAGTCAATTATTCACGCCATGCACAGTGTAATTTGCTCCTCTTTGTGCAGTGGTGTGTCAGCCCTTAGCTCCTCTAAAGAGACTAGAAGACTCATGAATGATTTCTGGAAGGAGGAAGGATGGAATAACACAACGTATCTCTAGTTTACTGGAGAATCACATTTATTTGCAGGTGAAAGAGTAAACAGAACCCCAATGTTTGTATGTAGACAGTTAATGCAATGAAAGAGAAGGGAATTACTTAGTGAGTGTGTGGAGTACAGAGCAATTAATTGACTCTGAATGTTAGTGTGTCTTTTGTTCTTTAAAAAAAAAAGAAAACCAACTCTGGGGCTACAGATATTGCTCAGTAGTAGAGTGCTAGCATAGCATACTTGAGGCCCTGAGCTCTATACCCAGCACTGCAGAAAACATTAAGTTCCCATCCCCAGACACAGATATCATACCCACATACATACACACATCAAACAATAGCCTCCATTTTGGCATTCTTTAGCTCCCAAATACATAGGCAGTTGTTGGTGGCAAGGAGAATAAAGAATTATAGGTACAGAAGTTTCTTGTAAGTCTTTGAGGTGGATGTTGTAGTCATTAAATGTAGTGGCAGACTGAAGAATAGACACATCATTTTCTGGCCTTATTCACTTTGAAATGATCAAGAACTTTCCCCTAACCATCTCCTTTCTCTTGTGTCTGACTTTTGATGACTCCATAAAGATGTTAGAAATGAGTAAAGTTCTCAGAAACCGAATCTATATATGACAAAGTAAGTTGAAGATAGGAAATGATAAAAGTCCAGCAGGCTATGATTTTGTTATCACAGCAAAAACTTACCATTTAGTAGATGGATACTCACTTGTTTTCTTGAATATATACTTGTCTAGTCAGAAAATGTAAAGAGAATTATTAAATCTAGAAGCTCCTTCAAAGGGCAGTTTTCCTCCTCCAATTATAGGAATTATTTTTTTTTGGGGGGGGAGGATTGTTTTTGTTTTGCAAAGAAACTCAATCTTGATGAACTTCTGAATGTTGACTGAAGAGGTAAGAGAGTTATTGTTCATTTAGGAAGCAGAGAATTCTGAGAGATATTTTTCTGTAAATTTTACTTTGAACCTTGTATTCTCCAGCAAGCATGGATTTGAATTGGAGATCCTAGAGAAGGCTGTTTCTGTAATGTCTGTTTGCAGACCAAATACCACAGCATAAATTATCCACTCTTAAGGCCTGGCTTTAGAAATCACTTTCGTGTAAAATCAATAAATTCCTTTTTATTTAATTTTTATTGTAAGGGTGATGAACAGAGGAGTTACGATGATATAAGTCAGGGAAAGAGTACATTTCATTTTGAACAGTGTCATCCCTTCCCTCAAACAATAAATTCTTTAGAGCAAAAGTACTTAAGCCTGTCTTCTAGATTCATCCCCTATGAGGGGCATGAATGAACTCTAGTGAATACTTAGATATATTAAGAACTCAGAAATATACTTTTCACTCCAAGACCACCAGTATGATGACATGTTTTTCTGTAGTGTATTTGACATGGATAGGGAGAAATGTAAGTCATCCAGCCATTACAAACACCTGACATAAAAGAATCAGTTCCATAAAATAGTCACAGGGGCCTTGTTTCCAGGACAAGCCTCTCACTAGCTCATCACACACATTCTCCTCAGGAGAGGGAGGTAGAACATCCTGTGATGCAAAGGTAAAGAGCAATACTGTGAGAGAGAAGGGTAAACAGTCTCCCTATTAAAGGTGTTAGTATTGCCATAGTGTAGAGACCAGCAACCAGATCTCCGAAGCAAAGTGGTGATTCCCCTTTGGGAATGATTCACCCCAAAGCCTTCCCACCCAGCTGTTCTCGGAAAGCTCAAACTTAAGGGAAACCCTAGAGAACTTCCCTAGATAGATTTCTGTTTCTAGGTGCTAGGACATGCCTTTCCAAAGTGCTGTGGAAGCAGGAAACAGGGAGCTGAGTAAAGTCAATATGGAAACCCTTCAGTATTCAGTGTTGTGTCAGGAATAGGACATAACAAAAAGAGGCTAAGCCACCTGTAGTTAGTAAAGAAGAATGGATATGGTTCTTGTGTATTTATTTGTATCATAAACACACTAGGGACAATAAGACCATAGCACAATTTTGCAGTAATAGCCACTTTCTACTTAGCTCATGTAAACAAGTAAGAGTAACATAACAGTATTACCCTTTCACTGTTCTTACGGGACATGTACCAATAAATGGTACTTATTTATGTAGTCACTGTGTTTCTGGATCTCTAAATTAATAAACCTGTAATTTTGAAAACTCATCTGTGCAGCAAGTTATATATGACTGATTGAATCTTTCTTTGGTCAATAATGACCTTGTAACTGGCAGATGGGTAATACCTTTCACACTATCAGATAGTGGTTCATATTATGAACACTGCAGTCATATTCCCTGGATTTTCAAGTCAGCTCTTTTCCTTAAAATTGTGGTTGTCTATCTCCTCAACTATAAACTGGGATGATATGAGAGTATTGTCTTTGCTTGCAATCTTGCAGGCAAGTTTTTTTTTCAATGCCTATAAAGTCATTACGAATAGTGTCTGATGCATAGTAAGCCTCAATTATTGACTGTAGATAACGAGGCATTGAAATTCACCATTGGTTTGTAGCCTCCTTCTGAACCATTCCCAGTTTCCTTTTGCCAGTCCTGGGCCTTGAACTCGAGGCCTAAGCACTCTCCTTTGGCTTTCTCAAGGCTAGAGCTCTACTACTTGAGCCACAGCACTATTTCCAGCTTTTTTTCTATGTATGTAGTACCGAGGAATAGAACTGGGAGTATTGGCAGTTTTTAACAGAATCACCACTTTGATCTTCTGTTTGCAAACTTTTAAGCAAGAAGAACTGTAGAGCCAGTATCATACTAAATGGAGAAAGACTGGAAACTTTTACCTTAAAATCAGGAACTAGACAGGGATGCCCACCCTCCCCACTTCTCTTGAATATAGTGCTGGAATCCTTAGCCAGAGCAATAAGGTAAGAAAAGGACATCAGAGGGGTCCCCATAGAGAAAGAAGAAATTAAACTATCCCTATTCATAGATGTCATGATCCTCTACCTGAGTGACCCAATAAGTTCCACTCCCAAATTCCTAGAATTAATAAACAACTTTAGCAAAGTAGCAGGATACAAAATTAACCTACGAAAGTCACTAGCCTTCTGGTACACCAATAATACGCAAAGAGAAGGCCAATCAAAAAAATGATCCCATTTGCAATAGCCCCCAAAAGAATAAAATACTTAGGAATTAACTTAAAGATATAAAGGAATTATTTAATAAAAACTATAAAAGCCTAATGAAAGAAATTAAAGAGGACACCTGGAAATGGAAAGACATCCCATGCTCATGGGTAGGGAGAACCAATAGAGTGAAAATGGCTATACTGCCAAAATTGATATACAAATTCAATGCAATCCCCATCAAAATCCCAGAGATATTCTTTACTGAAATAGAAGATACTATCCAAAGGTTCATATGGAACAAGAAAAGACCTAGAATAGCCACAACAATTCTAGGCAAAAAGAGCAATGCAGTGGTATTACAATACCAGACTTCAAACCCTACTATAGAGCCATAATAATAAAAACAGCATGGTATTGGCACAAAAATAGAACAGAAGATCAGTGGAACAGAATAGAAGACCCAGAAATAGAACCACATACCTATAGGCAACTTGTATTTGACAAAGGAGCCAAAGATATACAGTGGAACAAACACAGTCTATTCAATTATTGGTGCTGGCAGAACTGGGCAGCCACATGCAGAAAACTAAAAATTGACCCTAGCCTTTCGCCATGCACAAGCATTAACTCAAAGTGGATCAAAGACCTCAATGTCAGAACGGAAACCTTGAAACTGCAACACGATAGAGTTGGAGAGACACTGGAACTCATAGGCACAGGAAAAAACTTCCTGAAGCGAATCCCAGGGTCACAACAGTTTGGAGAGAGATTCGATAAATGGGACTACCTAAAAATAAAAAGTTTCTGCACAGATAAGAGCATAGCCACTAAAGTAGAGAGACAGCCAACCAACTGGGAAAATATATTTACCAATAATACATCAGACAAATGCTTAATATCCAGTATCTACAGGGAACTCAAGAAACAAATCCCCCAAACCTAACAAACCATTCACTAAATGGGCAAGAGAACTAAACAGAGACTTATCAAAAGAAGAGGTTAAAATGGCAGAAAAACATATGAGAAAATGCTCATCATCCATGGTCATAAAGGAAATGCAAATAAAAACAACCCTAAGATACCACCTTACCCCAACAAGAATGACCAAGATTTTAGACTCAGACAATGACAGTTGCTGGCAGGGTTGTGGAGAAAAAGGGACCCTACTATACTGCTGGTGGGAATGTAGACTAGTTCAGCCACTCTGGAAAGCAGTAGGGAGGTTTCTTAAAGAACTTAAAATTGACCTTCCTTATGATCCCACCATACCACATCATAACCCAAGATATGATAAGGACACCTGCTCAACTGTGTTCATCTCTGCACTATTCACAATAGCCAGGTGATGGAAAAAATCCAGATGTCCTACTGCAGATGAATGGATACAGAAAATGTTGTATATATATACAATGGAATTCTACATAGCCAACAGACAAGATTAAATAATGGCATTCGCAGGGAAGTGGATGAATCTAGAGCGAATCATGTTGAGTGAGACAAGTTAAGACCAAAGGAACAAAAGGCGCATGGTATCCTTAATCTGTGGCTATTAGATCCAAACAGCATAAGAGCGAGGAGTCAATATTTGCATACCCAATGCTATGGATATTGTACTGCAAATATAAACACAACTACGTAGACATAAAAATTTATGACTCTACAGACATAATGTTTTAATACATAGATTAATATGTATATATGTCAGCCTAATTTTAATTATGTTCTAAAATCTAAGTGCCAGTGACTGTATATAGAGATTCCCTTCTTGAATACTTGTTTGTTAAATACATCAGTTGAAATTAAAAATCAATATTAATAAATTCTTTAATAAAAATATTTTTAAAAAAGAAGTGCTGTAGAGAATAGGGTTTTGTATCGAAGAAGAGTTTTATCATGTATGTTGATCCAAACAAATCCTTCAAACCTTCAATAACCAGCTGAATGTGTGCTATTACAGAAGTCAGAATATGAAAGGGCTTCAAGAGAATAATCAAACGTGTCAAGTAGTCTGTTCCTGAGATGTCACATAATATAAAGACAGAAAGGCATGCACTGGATTTGGCAATATGGAACAATAGCAATGTTGCAAATGTGACCAGAGTCACTAGTGGATTGTAAAAGAGAGTGAGAGATGAGGAAGTAGAGATAACAGATCAAGACAATTTACTTCTCGCTCCTGCAGAATGCAAAGACATACAGTGAAGGAAGTAGCTCATGTGTATGCACTGCCTCCACCTCTACATATCTCTTGATAGTCACTACCACTGCCAGCTGTTCTATTGCTGGTGGGGCTCATTGTGCTAGTTTATAAGTGTTAACATAGTAATGGCACTTGAAATCACTCCTCTAGATTGATTTTATATTCTCTAGAAACTGCTGTGTTCTGTGCAGAAATAGAATGATGGCCTTACTTTTGACCTGGGTTTTTATTTTGTCACCTTAAATTGAAAATCATATTAGCCAGGCACCAGTGGCTCATACCTGTAATCCTAGCTACCCAGGAAACTAAGATCTGAGGATCACAGTTCAAAGCCAGCCCAGGGAAGGAGTCTGGGAGACTCTTATGTCCGACTAACTACCAACAAAAGCTGGAAGTGGATCTGTGGCTCAAGAGGTAGAGTGCTACAGCAATATAGCTCAGGGACAACACCCAAGCTTATTGAATTGTATTTTGTTGTATGTGCACCAAAAGAAAATCTTGTGTCCCAGCATATCAGAGCATTTCCTAAGAACAAATCCTCTGGATTCCAACTTTCAGCCTTTTTCTGAAGCCTCAACTCTCCGTGTGCAGAATGCTAGCCTCCAGGACACAGATAACCTTTTCCTTCAAGTTCCTTTTCCTTTAGAGCACATGTACTACTTTGATTTCCCTTTTCAAAATTGACATCAAGGTCCCCACTCCAGCAATCATACTTGAAATTCCCAGACACATTTGAAAGCTCCAAGTGAGAGAGGTGTCCTCTTGAATCTAAGGCTCCAGCCACATTGTACAGTTCTCTCCATATATTTTAGACATATTTGTAACTTTGTGCTTCTGAGTATTCTTTTTCCATCACAAGAATGTTCTTCCCTCTTGTTTGACTGAAAAAAACTCAGATCCAGCCCTAACATTCCCCTCCTGATGAAGACTTACCTGAACCTCTCCTGTTTTTTACAGCCCTTCTCCTTGTGTACTAAGTCCTCCAACTATATTTTAGCTAATGATGAACTGCATATATGGCACTAATACCATAAGAGTACATTGAAACTGGAATCTTACCACTTATTGGCATTATACCTATTGTAATGCGATAGTGTGAGAAATTATTCTTTTTATTTCTTTTTAAATTTTTCAATTTTTATTGTTATTATAAAGGTGATGTACACAGGGTTTGCAGTTGTGCCAGTCATGTAATGAGTATACTTCTTTTCAGACTGTGTTACTCCTTCCCTCACTCATTATTCTTATTTTTGATGATGCTACTGCAAGCAAACCTACTGCACAGTGGGGACCTCCATCCTTCAGATCATATAAAGTCCTCAAAATTACATGATACAGGATGAGTAAAGCATATAATGCTTCTCATTGGTAGTCTAGGCCCTCTATATGTATTGATAATCCATATGACTCTTGAACATTGTTATAAATATTTAAATGGTCTCTGGCATAAAGAAAGGTTTCATGCTCCTGGAAAGACAGCAATATATTTATGTGCAGTACATAATACTTGATAATGATAACAAATGACTATATTATGGGACAATATACTTTAGAATTTTATGGTTATTTTAAAATTAGTCTTTAAAAAATAGGAGGCTGGGAATATAGGTCAGCGGTAGCCGCTGGGTTCAATAGCTATCACAAAAAAATCTAACTTCAAAAAACCTTCACATGAGTGATTTCTAAAAAATATCATCATTACCATCTGAGGTGGTAGCTCCTCCTGTGTTACTGTCCCCAAAGACTGTTCAGTGGGATAATATGTGAAGGTGAAAGACAGTGATAAGCCTGCTCCTCTGTAAAGTCTTACAGAAAAAAGTGTTCTATGGCTGTATAAAATGCATGCATATTAGGGTTATTACATTTCAAAATAAGACAAATAGAAGCTTCTAAAGTAATCAAGTCAGAGTACACTGGGTTACTTAGTACTAAAGAAATCACTTTTTTATACATAGTGTAGTATGGGTACAGTGTAGGGTGTTCACTTGCCACACACTTGTCACTTAATTCTCCTAAGCAAGTCCCAGTACTCCAAACTCTATGGTTATGTGTCCTGTACAAGTACACCGTACTTTCTTGCAGAATCTAATTTTATTGTATCCTTTCCATATTTGGTTAGGTTTACATAGCACAAATACCAGTGTGTTTCAATTTTCTACAATAGTTAGTACAGGAATATGCCAGTCAAGTTTGTAACCTAGAGGCAATGGACTCTGAAATATAGCATTAAAATAAGCTATACCACCTAAGTTTGTGTAAGTATAGTGCATCATGTTTCAGAATGGCAGGCTCACATAACAAGGCTGTATATGTAAAAATGTAAAGTATTTGTCCACCTATAGTCTTCCTAATTAGATTGGAGATATCTAAAAAGGCAGGGACTCAGTGCCCTGCACTTTCAAGCACTCAGTAAATATTTGCAAAATGAAGATACTATCTGTTGAGATTCTTTTCCTAGTAGGAAAACAAAACAGCTCATGGAATGCTTAACAATACATTAGGAGATTTTATTTATCATCTACTTAAAAAAACAAAATCTATGTTGAGAAATACAAATGAAAAAAATTGCTTTTCTTGCAAAATGATTTACCATAAGACAAATAACTGATAAATATTGGACGTACACCTCTTTCCTGGGCCTTGAAGTCAGGACCTGGGTACTGTCCTTGTGCTTTCTCCAGGCTAGAGCGCTACCACTCGAGCCACAGCACCATTTCTAGCTTTTTTCTATGTATGTGGTACCGAGGAATCAAACCTGGGTCTTCATGCATGCTAGGCAAGCACTCTACCTCTTAGGATAAACACCCAGCCCGTGGATGTACACCTATTTTTAAAAAATATAACTCACATTCTGCATTTGTGACATAGGCATCCCATAAAGGGTTTTTGCTATAATTTCAGTATGACTGATGAGGATCATCTGAGTGTGATAACACACCAATATTCTCTATATTCGGGAGGCTAACGCAAAAGGACTGCCAGTTTGAGGACATCATGGAATACACAGTAAAATCCTATCTCAAGAAAGAATAAAACAAAGCTAGAGGCATGTTTAACGAGGAAGAGTGTTTTCCTAGCCCAGATTCAAACACTAGTACTGGCAAAGTTAAAAAAATCATTTGTAGCCCAGATACATTATCTTTGCTTTTATGTATATTGTTTATATTGTATTACTGTGTATTTAAAATAGCTACAAATTACAATTCTATTTATCCCTATACTTTCCCTGTGTGTATATCTGTGTGTGTGTGTGTGTGTGTGTGTGTGTCTGTAAATACTGCTATGATTTGAATATAAAATATCCCCTACAGGATCATCTGTTTAAGCCTCATTCCCTAGCTGGTGGTCCTATTTTGGGAAGTGGTAGAAACCTTTGAAGAGGGGCCTTGCTAGAAAATGTAGGTCACTGGGGACATGTCCTTTGAGTGTGTCTGTTGCCTTGGCCTCTCTATTCTCTTTTTATTTCCTGTGCACTGTGATGTGATGTTTTGCTCCACCAAAATATTCTCATCATCATGTTCATCATTGTCTCAAGCCGAGAAGCAGCAGAACCAATCAACCATAGCTAGAAATCTCCAGAAAATGTGGGACACATAAATGTCTTTCCCTAACTTGTTTTCTAAGTTATTTTTTCACAGTGACTAAAGTCTAAGGGACTCCACTCTAGTGTCTATGGAGCCTTTATCAATAAACCCATACAGGAGACCCATGGCATGGACTCATTAATGTATGCAGCAGAAGTTCTGAGTTCTAAGTAGCTCCTCATATGGGAATGGACAATTGCCCAAAAGTTTAGAAATTAGAATCATTTACTTATAGAAACCCATTCCATTTGCTATTGAGATTCCCAGGCCAGCCCACACAAGCCCCTTGAACCTTAAATGTAGTTGTATACAGTACTAATTAGCACCTATTTAAGCCTGGTCCTAGGGGCAGGGGTAGGTGATGAGGAGAAGAATTTTGTGGAGAATTTTATTTCTTGATGGGATAGATGGGTGGGAAGTAGTAAAGAGAAAGCTCTAGGCAAAAATCTCAGTTAAGATATTTTTTTCTTGACAGTTCTTCTCTCCCTCTACCTCACCACACACTCTCACACTCTCCAATTTGGATCCAGCTACCTAACTTGCTTTGCTCTACAGAACAAAAACAAAAACAAAAACAACAATAAAACCTCAGGCACCACCAATATTAACCACCTGCCTCAACAACCAAAGGAAGCAATTTTAGTGAACTTTAGTGACAGTTGCTTTAACTGCCAGATACCTTTCGCTTATAAAGTCTTTAGTATTCTCTATTGCCCTCAAAATGAATTTTATAAGTACAAAATTACAGAGGGCTAAATGAAATGAAATCTTTTGGACAATGGAGGTAATAAAATGTATATGAGGGGTGAGATTTGGAAGGTTGGAAGAAGTATGCAGCACTTAGCTGGCTTTATGGGTCAATTCTAAGAACCTACAGTGCCACCTCCATCACTTGTAAAGAGTATTAATGTCCTTCCTACTTTCCTGGCTTATCCTTTCAATTGTGAGCCTACTAGTTCTCTAAAATGCCAATTTTGGGGGATTTGTTTATAATGGGAAATAACAGCTGCCATAGCAACAGAGATGCTGGTAGGAAGGATGAGTAGCGGCTCTCCATGGGTTCTGAGACCTATGGTCTGTTCACCAGTCCCTTAATACCTGGCTGGGTGTGTCCCTGTGCTTGTGCTAAGAAGAATCAATGGGAAAGGAATTAAAAACCCTGAGATTTCATCCATATAGTCCCTACATCAGGAGCTACACAAGGTAAAGAAAACACTGTATACAGGCTTTAGCCTGAATTGGGTACTGATGTCTCACACCTGTAATCCTAGCTACTCAGGAGGTTGAGATCTGAAAATCATGATTTGAAGCCAGCCAAAACAGAAAAGTCCTAGAGCCTCTTATCTCCAATTAATCCCTCAAAGCCCGGAAATAGGGGTGTGGTTCAAGAGGTAGAGGGTCAGCTATCAGTGGAAAAAGCCAAGTGAGAGCTGGATGCCAGAGGAGTACGACCACGACCACGGCATTTTGTTTCAAAATGGAATCCCAAAGCTATGAGGTAGGAAAACTTGATTAACCACATTTTCCCTCTAAAAAGTAACTTCCGAATTGTTGCTAATTTCAATCAAAACCTTGCAGTACAACATGGGTCATGGCTGTTTCCGATATTCCTTTACTTTCAGGCTGTAGTGTTGGGAGAGCTTCACTTCAAATGGTTCAGGCACTAGTTTTGGCTGTGGGATTTTAATGGTGAATAAGATAGATACAGTATCTACTTACACATGGGTGACAGTCTAAGGGAGAAAACATGCACCAAAAATGCAATTAAATATGATAGATAGTAGGTCATGGGGACTTATCCTCTGTAGAAGGTCAAGGAAAATGTTCCAGATGAAATGAAATTAAGGCAAAACTTAGAATTAAGAGTTGGAGATTCTGTATCATACTTTATTTGAACAGAGCCACTTTGCATTAGAAGAGTTGGAAAATAAAACCCTCTCACACTAAAGTGTTAATTCTTCAGGTGACTCCTGTTATAATGCAAGTTTCCCTAGTAGAGAAAACCTGAGTACTTATTATAAACCATCCCTATAAAGAAATTGTAATAAGGAAAATAAAAAACATTACCCTAAGGAGCTGGAACACAAGGTAGGAATATTTTCATGAGGAGGTTATTAGTTGGCTTTCCCACACTGTAACAAAATACCTGAGAGAAATCAACTTAAAGGATAAAAGGTTTATTCTGGCTCATGATTTCAGAGGTTTAGGTCTGTGGTTACTTAGCCCAATTTCTTTTATGCCTGTATTGAGGCAGAACAGGCCTGGTAAATGAATGGGTCAGAGGAAGTCTGTTCACTATGTACTAGTCAGAAACATAGATATAGCTCATTACTTTTATAGCAAAGCTCTTTGCCCCAAGCTCATTCATTGATGAAGCCAACATCTCAATCACCTCCCCAAAAAGCCTGAACACTGCTGCATTGAAACACAATCTTTAACATAGAAGTTTGCAGGGACATTTAATATGCCAACTATACAGCGGAGAAAGGTTCTGAATCTAAACAATTATCTGAAAAGTCAAGCTTAAAGATGGCAGTCTAGAAAGGACAGGAAACAATGTGGGGTAGGGTGGAGGCAGTGTTGCATTAAAGAGAGAAATATTTTAAAGAGAGAAATATTTTATTACTAATACTATTGGGAATAACCAGTATATGTTAATATTGTTGGGATAACTTCTAATTGGTTTTCAGGTTGCTTTTAAATGTATTAACAATGCACCCAGTTTTTGACTGCAGTTGTGGGAGCACCTCCACCCCCACCCATGACTACCACTAGGTGGCAGTCATACAGAAGTTGGAGAAAGGCACATTTTTCAACCCAGTGATTGGGGGCCTTTTGCTCTACAATTTTTAAGAAAATCATTGATCTCGAGTGTCTCTTGGGATATGGCCTCTTCTCAAGTAGCTCAAGTCATCACTGTACACTTGCCATGTGTGTTCGTGCTGGGGAAAGTAGCCACTTATGGCCCTGAGGTCAGGGCAGACAAAGAGAAGAACTGAGGCAATCAGGCAGCTGTCAGGCAACCAAACCTCTCCCCCCTACCTTTCTGCAAGGATTGGCCTATTGTTTCCTCAAATGTCCCTTGTGCTTCAGCTAGTGAAGACCCAGTCTGAGTGTGATTACTCTCCTGAATGTGAAACAAAACTATAATCACATAGGGTGGATTGGAAAGGGCCAGATATTAACCCCAAGACACAGTCAGGGGGATGCCTGGAGCAAGAGAACAGGCTTGGGAGGGCTAGGGATGGGGAAAGGGCTAGGTGGAAAGGAAAAGGTCAGTATGCATTTGAAACTGTGGCCTGTGAGAGTGCCCTGATGTTTCGGAATCTAAAGAAAAACTCCAAGAATATTGAGACAGTCTGCTAACTTTGAAGAGGAACCCCTCCAGAAAAGCACAGAGAATTCAGGTTGATTGAATGGCTTTGGATAGATAATGAGCCTCTGGGTTAAAGAGATGGGGAAAGTTCCCAAGTAAGTAAGTATAGGACAGGAAGGTTTTTTTGGGGGGGAGTGGGGGGGGGAAAGAAAGAAGGAATGACCTTCAAGGAAAGGAAGTCATTTTTTCTACATTGTCGTCTGCTAAAGTTTTGGGGTATACAATGTTTTGATCACATATTTAGATTTTTCATACTAGTGCTCAGCATTGTCTTATTTTCTCTTGAAATTCCTCGAGCATTAATGAAGGCGAGCATTTTGGAGTTAATTCTGTGCAGTGGCACCAACCAAACAATCCATGTGTTGAAATTAGAATATCAAAAATACAAATTTGATGGATCGATATGCCTCAGGCACCATAAAGGCTGACTTCTATATTCCTCTATACTTACTTGAGGCCCTTTCTGATCCTTACTCTGTGGAATGAAATGTTAATGTGTAGGTCCTTTGCCAAGTGAGGATATTATATTCTGTGATGAAAGATCTTTGTTTTCTTCCAAAAATCAATTGCTTATTTTACAGAGATCTCTAACATCTTTTAATAAGTGTGAATGCGATTTCTTTTTCTTATTGTTTCATTGTAATATTTCCAGATAGGTACTTTGATCAGATTAACAATGTCTAGTATTACTGTTTGTTAGCTTTCTTTTATTTCCCCCTTTTAATCATTTTAGTGGGTTTCATTATGCTATTCTCATATACCTATATGTCACTTCCCCATAATTCTCTTCCTCCCCCCCCGCTTTTCTGCTACTTTCCTTCACATCATTTAATTCAATTTTTTAAAAAACTTTCTGTCCATATGACTTCCTTTTTACCCACCACAGCTTCCTCTGATTATCTGACCACGCAGGAGTTTTTCTTCTATTATCTGCTGATTGAGAAAATGCATAATGAAAGCTTCCTTGGAATTTAGTCACATGGTTTTTGTTTTATGCTTTACTAAACATAAATATACTTCTGAAAATAACCCCTTATTCACAGATAGATTTTTCAGGTCCTTCATATTAACTGTCTGGCTTCCATGAGAGTTGTAAACCCCATGTTAAGAACACTGCCAGAACCAGAAGAAATGATTGAAATGGAAAATTTCAGTCCTGTTAGAATCTTTCAAAGTTTTGTATTGGTGACGTTTTATGTCCACAGGGCAGCAAGAAAGGTATTTCTTGTATCTCACACATGGGTTTTTCTGTAGGAAGTCTGTATAGGGCTAGCTATTGATGACAAAAAGAAGATATTCTCTTTTTTAATATTTTTATTGTAATTAATAAAAGGGTTACATGATATTTGCCAGATAGAAGGTGCATTAATTGACATACATTGATACCCTTTCACATGTCTTGGTGCCCATTACCCTCCCCCCCCACCCCACCACGTCTTGGTTTTCCCCCCTTCCCTATCAAATTTCAAATAACCAAATACAAATAAATTCAATATATCAGATAACAAAGTGAGATACTGTAACAATATGAGATACCCAAGGGACAGCAAAGGAGATGAGATATAACATAGGACATTAAGGACAACAGTCATTCGTTATATGGATTTGTTTCAATATCCTGGAGGTCCTTTCAATTAGCTTCATACAATATGGCCTTATGTATCAAGGTTTTGCTCTATTGCAGATCTCTGCTAGTAGAGTCCAAGGTTTCTACTGATTATGACAAATGAGGGAAACCATTGAGCCAAAGTTCCTTTGAGTCTGGCTTACTTCACTTAATATGATTTTTTCTAAGTCTTTCCATTTCCTAACAAATGGGGCGATGTCGTTTTTTCTGACAGCAGCATACAATTCCATTGTGTACAAATACCACAACTTGTTGATCCACTCATCAACTGAGGGACATCTAGGTTGGTTCCATATCTTTGCTATGGTGAATAATGCTGCAATGAACATTGTTGTGCCAGTGGATTTACTATGCCCTAGATTCTGGATGGTTGGGTAAATGCCAAGTAGTGGAATTGCTGGGTCATAGGGGAGTTCTATGTTTAGCCTTTTGAGGCACTGCCATACTGCTTTCCATAATGGTTGAATGAGTTTGCACTCCCACCAACAGTGTAGTAGTGATCCCTCCTGGCCACATCCCCTCCAGCATCTGTTGTCATTCGTTTTCCTGATCCTGGCCATTCTAACTGGAGTGATTTGCATTTCTTTTATGACCAGAGATGTTGAGCATTTCTTCATGTGTCTATAGGCCATTTTTGTTTCTTCTTCAGAAAAGACTCTCTTTAAGTCTTTGGCCCATTTTTTAATGGGATGGTTGTTACTTTGGAGATTAGTTTTGGAGTGATTCAATTTTTTGAGTTGTTGATACATTTTAGATATGAGGCCTTTGTCCGTTGTTTGGTTGGTGAAGATCTTCTCCCACTCTGTAGGCTTTCTAATTAATTTACTAGCTATGTCCTTTGCCATACAAAAGCTCTGCAGTTTAATGCAGTCCCACTTATCCAGCCTTTCTCTTATTTGCTGTGATTCTTGGTCCTTATTAAGAAAGTTTTGTACTGTGCCAGAGGCCTAGTTTATCTCCTATTCCTTCTTGTAATGTTTTCAGTGTGTCAGCTTTTACCTCCAGGTCTTTGATCCATTTGGAGTTAATTCTAGTGCAAGGTGACAAAGAAGGATCCAACTTTAGTTTTCTGCAGGTGCTTAACCAGTTCTGCCAGCACAACTTGTTGAAGAGGCTGTCTTTCTTCCATTCTATTTTTTTGGCTCCCTTGTCAAAGATTAGGTGGCTATAGGTCTGTGGTTTAATATCTGGTTCCTCAGTTCTATTCCATTGGTCTTCAGGCCTGTTATTGTGCCAGTACCAAGCTGTTTTGATAATTATAGCCCTGTAATAGAGACTAAAGTTTGGAATTGAAATTCCTCCAGAGCTGTTCTTTCTGCTAAGAAGTGTTTTTGCTATACGGGGTCTTTTATTATTCCATATGAAATTTTGAATTGCCTTTTCTATTTCATTAAAGAATGCCATTGGGATATTGATGGGTATTGCGTTGAATTTGTAGATAGCCCTTGCCAAGATTGTCATTTTCACATTGTTGATTCATCCAATCCAGGAGCATGGGAGGTTTTTTCCATTTCCTTAGTTCTGCTTTAATTTCCTTTTTTAGGGTTTTAAAGTTTTCATCACAGAGGTCCTTTACATTCTTAGTTAAGCTAATTCCTAGGTACTTTATTTTCTTTGAGGCTATTGTGAAAGGAGTTTCTTTCCTGATTATTGCCTCGTTCCTCTCATTGTTGGCATAGAGGAAGGCAGTTGATTTTTGAGGGTTAATTTTATACCCTGCTACCATTCAAAGTTTTGAATCAGCTCAAGGAGCTTGGGAGTAGAGTCTATAGGATTCTTTAAATACTGAATCATGTCATCTGCAAAGAAGGATAGTTTTACTTCCTCTTTCCCTACTTGGATCCCCTTTATGCTTGCTTCTTTGCCTTATTGCTCTAGCTAGGAATTCTAATACTATGTTAAAGAGGAGTGGAGAGAGTGGACATCCTTGTCTCGTTCCTGATTTTAGAGGGAATGGCTTTAGATTTTCACCATTAAGTATAATGCTAGCAATGGTTTTGTCATACACAGCCTTTATTATATTGAGGAATGTTCCATGGATTCCTAGTTTCTCCAGAGCTTTTAACATAAAGTGGTGTTGGACTTTGTCAAATGCCTTTTCCGCGTCTATTGAGACAATCATGTGATTTTTGTCCTTGCTCCTGTTGATGTGTTGAATTATATTAATTGATTTGCGTACGTTGAACCAGCTTTGCCTCCCTGTGATGAATCCAGTTTGATCATAGTGTATAATTTTTTTGATGTGTTGTTGTAGACAGTTGGCCAGTATTTTGTTGAGAAGTTTTGCATCGATGTTCATCAAAGAAATAGGTCTATAGTTGTCTTTCTTTGATGAATCTCTGTCTGGTTATGGGATGAGGATTATACTGGCTTCATAGAATGAGTTTGGTAAAGAACCTTCATTTTCAATTTTGTTGAAGAGCTTGAGCAGTATTTGTGTGAGCTCTGCTTTGAAGACCTTATAGAATTCAGCTGTGAATCCATCTGGCCCTGGGCTTTTCTTAGGTGGAAGGTCTCTTATTGTCATTTCTATTTCAGTGCTTGACATAGGCCTGTTGAGTTGGGTTAGTTCTTCTTGGTTCAGTGTGGGTATGTTAATGTTGGCTAGGAATTCATCCATTTCTTCTGGATTCTCAAATTTGTTGGTGTAAAGGTTTAAGAAGTATTCCCTCATGATATTCTGCATCTTGGTAATTTCTGTCGTGATATTACCGTTTTCGTCTGCGATTTTGTTTATTTCGATATGCTTCTTCTTTTTTTGGTAAGACTTGCTAAGGGTTTGTCAATTTTGTTAATTCTTTCAAAGAACCAACTCCTTGTTTTGTTGATTCTTTCTATAGTTTTTTGGATTCCAAATCATTTAATTCTGCTTTGATTTTTATAATTTGCTTTCTTCTACTGGGATTAGGGTTGGTTTGTTGCTCTTTTTCCAGGAGCTTAAGGTGAGACATTAACTTGTTGGTTTGCGATTTTTCCAACTTGTTGTAGGCACTCAGCGCTATAAATTTTCCTCTGAGTACTGCCTTTGCTGTGTCCCAAAGGAGTTGGTATTTTGTGTGCTCCTTATTGTTAAATTTCATAAACTGTTGGATTTCTGTTCTGATCTCTTCGATGACCCATTGGTGATTCAACAATGTGTTGTTCAGTCTCCATGAGTTACAGGGTTTTCGTTGGTGGAGATGTGTGTTCAGTTCCAATTTGATGCCTTTGTGGTCTGAGAGTGTGCATAGAATAATTTCAGTGTTTCTGAATCTGTCCAGGTTTGTTTTATGGCCTAAGATGTGGTCTATTTTGGAAAATGTTCCATGTGCAGCTGAGAAAAACGTATATTGTGTTGTTGCTGGGTGGAATATTCTGCAGATGTCTGTTAGATCTAGTTGGTCTGTATAGTTGTTCAGTTCTAAGGTTTCTCTGTTGAGTTTTTTCCTTGTTGATCTGTCCATAGGTGAGAGTGGTGTTTTAAAGTCGCCAACAATCACTGTATTTCGATTCATGTATGGTTTCAGTGTAAGTAAAGTTTGCTTGATGAAGTTCGGAGCTCCGGGATTGGGTGTGTAAATATTTAGGATCGTTATGTCTTCCTGGAGGAAAGATCCCTTTAGTAGTATGTTGTAACCTTCTTTGTCTTTTCTTACTAATTTTAGTTTGAAGTCTATTTTATCTGATATGAGGATGGCAACTGCAACCTGTTTATGGGGGCCATTAGCTTGATAAACTTTCTTCCAACCTCTCACTTTCAAAAGATGATTGTTTTTTTGGGTAAGATGTGTCTCTTGAAGACAACAGAACGATGGCTCTTGCTTTTTGATCCAACTAGACAGCCTATGCCGTTTAATTGGAGAGTTAAGTCCATTGATATTGAGAGTCAGGATTGAGAGATATTTATTAGTTCCTACCATTTTTAAAAGCTTTTATTAGGGCCTGTGTCTTGACAGTTCTTGTGGTCCTTAGATGGTATGCTGTTTAGGTGCCATTTCTTTCCCTATATTGCATTTATTTTGGTTTTCTATGTGTAGAACATCTTTGAGAATTCTTTGTAGTGTTGGTTTTGTTGCTATATATTGTTGCAGCTTTTCCCTGGAATGGAATGTTTTTATTGTTCCCTCAGTTATGAATGAGAGCTTAGCTGGGTACAGTATTCTTGGTTGGTAGTTATTTGACTTAAGGGCATGACATATATGCTTCCAATCACTTCTTTCTTGCATGGTCTCTGCTGAGAACTTGGATTATTCTTATTGGTTTGCCTTTATAGGTTATTGATCCCTTTTCCCTGGCTGCCTTTAGGATCATTTCTTTGGTTTCTATTGATCCAGTTTGGATTACGATGTGGCGGTGGGATGTTCTTTTCTGGTCAGGTCTGTTTGGGGTTCTAAAAGCTTCTTCTATCTTGATGGGCCTGCCCTTCTAGATATTTGGGAAATTCTCTGAGATGATTCCCTGAAGTATATTTCCAATACCATTTACCTCTTTCTCCAGACCCTCCTCAATACCAATTAGCCTTAAATTAGGCTTCCTAATTGTATCTTGGACCTCCTGAAGCGCTCTCTCATATTTCCTAGATTTGGATTGACTCGTTTTCTTTTCTTTCTCTATAATAACTAAATTATCTTCAGCCCCGAAATTCTCTCCTCTGCATTGTCTAACCTGCTATCAAAGCTATCTACTTTATTTTTCATCTCCCTTGCTTGTAATTGCTCATTTTTGATGCCTTGCATCTCTTCTTTTAGATCATGTATGGATTTTTTTAGCTCCTTGATTTCCATTTGAGTGGTTAGGTCAGTAGCTTTATTTTCTCTGGACATTTGCTGGAGTTCGGTCATCTTTTTATTTGTGGATTCTATGAATTCATCCGTCTTTCTTTGAAAAACCTTTATTTGGCCTCTTTTATAGCTTCTTCTTTTTCACTTATCACCTTGTTTATGGTTTCCATTTGTTTAGCTTTGGCTTCCTCCCTTATCTCTTTCTTTATATTTTCACATTTTTCATTAATGATGTTTATCAATTGCATTTGTATAGCACTTGGAAGACTCTCCTCTAGGTTTGCCAGTGACTGTTCCATTGTCTATTTACATTGGGTGGGGGATGTTGTTTCTTGATTTGACATTTTTCTTGAGTTTCTTGTTCTGCCCATTTGAAAATGGGAGCAAGATTAATACTAAACATGATTATAGTTTTTCAGATATAACCAACCTAGACCTCTGTAGTTGCCAGACACTAGATGTTCACAATTTTTGATTGGTTTTATCACTCTTTCTTTTTGTGCACTTACAGACCAGTCTAATACAACCACTGATAAGCGATTTATACCCAAAACAATAAGCCTCTCAATCCAATCTCTATTGTCTTTAAGTCCCTCTGAGCCTAGAGAATAATTAAACACCTAGATAGTGTAGATCCATGCATTATAAGGGTTGAAAATGAACAGAGGCCCAGATATAGAAAAATAGAATGAGAGAGGTCAGGGGAGGTACAAGAGGATTAGCGTAGGAGTGTAAGAATATTATTGTAATGAAGAAAAGGTATAGTGTAAGGTTAACTGACCTAAGTTGGTAAGTAGGTAGCATATTTGAGTACAAAGTTTAGAAAGTGTTAGAATAAAACTTATGTGTTGCTGCACGACTAGCTCTTAGCCCAACCAGTGGCCTCACAGTGGACCATGGGATGGATCTGCGAGCTTCAGTCTGGGCGCGCTGGGCAGACGTTTTCCTGTGCTGCTTCCATGGGCGTCCCCCAGTCAAGGGTCTGGGCTTTGAGAGTTTCCAGGGGCTCTCAGTAGGACCAGCAGGAGATTGCTCTGTTCCCAGGGGCGGTGCCCAGCTGAGGATGTGGGCTCCAAGGGCGGAGCCACGCCTTTTTGAGTCTCAGAAGGCAAGTTTGGCTGCTGGTTGGCCCTTCAGATCCCTGCTGTGTTTCCACTGCTTTGTCAGAGAGTCTGTGACTGTGGGGGGCCCCTCAGTGCTGTCTTGCTCAGGATTCCCAGCTGGAGGATACCCCGCTCAAGAATTAAGGGGGGGCAGATGCTGGCTCCTATTTTCCCGCACACCCTACCCGCTGTTGTAAGGCAGGGTCCCAGCACCCTCCACTCTCCAGATCCAGTGGCCTGGGAGAGGAGCCTGGTGGGCGCGTGGGAGCTGGGACAGTTCTGCCTCCCCTGGTGGGGTGCTGAGTCTTAGGGTCCGCCCGCCTGTCATTCTCCAGTCAGAGGGTTGGGAGTTGAGCCCATTGGGCTGGTGGGAATTGGGACAGCTCCGCCTCCCTTGGTGGGGTGCTGGGTCTTAGTGCCGCCCGCCTGTCAATCTCCAGTCAATGGCCTGGGGAAGGGGGCTGTTGAGGGAAGGGACAGGATTCTAAATTCCTTGCCCCCCTGCTCCTGCCAGTCTTTCTCGGGCGTGGTGGAGGGGTCTGAGTTAAGTTCAATTGCTTGGCACCGCTCTGCTTTCCCTATGTGTTTGGGGACACGCTGTGCTACTCACACCTCTACGTTCCGTCTGTGGGTGTTCCATGGTGTTGGGGAGTCTTTCACTCCCCTCGGGTCTCCTCCGCTGCCTGTGTTCCATGTCTGGGTTCAGCTGCTTGCTGTTCTGTTTCCCCGTCTGGGTTCCGCTGCTTTCGCGGCTCGCTGGCCAGGTCCGATGCTGGTTTCTGTGGGTCGGATATTCTCAAGCTTCCGAAAGCCAGCCTAAATGCACATGTTAATATCTACGGCGGTGACAAATGCTAGAGGAAGTTATTAGGAATAGTCAGTGTTCGAGTTTTGATAGGAAACATTCCCAAACATTTATCAAAGTTTGTCTACTATCAACAATACTAGTCACTTTCCATAGAGTTAATGGAGAAGAACCATACAATTCTCTGAATATACTAGAACATATCTACTTGTACCATTTAAAGGGGTGCAATTGATAGTATGTGAATTGTAACTTGATGTGCTATAAAAATAAAATTCAGTGAGTGTCAAGAGATGTTTTGAGCTATATACAGTTGCCTATTAAGTTACCAGTATCTGTGCCACTTGAAGGTCCATTACCAGAGCCTGTGAACTTAAGACTGTCATCAGTTTCACTGTAGGCTAGTCTATTCTGAGAGGAGACAATGACTTACAACATGAAGCTCCAATGTGATGTGACTAAAACAGTGACATTGAAATCAGACAGCCTGAATTTCCATGCTTGCCATCTGAATTTGAGGTACTTCATCTGTTTCTGAGCCTCTTGTTATGTTATCATATTCATTACTTTTGCCTCCTAGCATTGCTTTGACAGATAATAAGTTAATGGACATAAAATACTTAGCATAATACCGAGCTGATTCAAACTACCCTAAGGCCATTTGGTAATGTTAATCTATTAATTAGTAAATAATGATATCTGGCAATGGTATTTTAAGTGGTGAGGTCTCTCTACTCTCTAGTATTATCCCTACCAGAATGCCATAAAAACAGGGCTTAAATAAAATTTTGCCTACTATAGACATTTATTCATTAGCAAAGTAGGCGCAACAAATCATAAAACCTATCCTATAGGCATGGTGAAGCCTGAAAATACTCTCTTTTTAAGTACTTGGAACACATTTAATGAAAAAAAAACTACCAGTGAACTACCAGTCCCCAACAAATTGTGGGATGTTGAGTAAGATACTGATAGCAGAGAGATTTACAGTATTCTATGGTAGAAACGTTGCTAATAGTCTCTCTAATCCCTTTGAACCATACATTCCTAACTGTATTCTTGAATTCTTTTACACTATTCCAGTTCCCATTTGTCCAAATTGTCAAATCATGGGTATCAAGTTATGTGATATTCCCTTTCTTTTTCATATCTAAAGGTTTTTTTTAATGATGTGCCCCCTTTCATTACTAATAATGATAATTTGTATTTTCTCTCCCTTTTTCTGTTGGTCAACTAGCCAGAGGTTGTCAATGATAATAATCTTTTCAGAGAATGAGCTTTTGATTTCACTGATATTTCTGGTTTTAGTTTCATTGATTTTAGCTCTTCTTTTCTATGCTTTATTCTTTCTTTGGGTTTAACCTGCTATTCTTTTGCTAGTTTTTCAATGTGGAAATGTAGAATGTGGATTTGAAAATAATTTATTTATAAGAATTATATATTGTAGGCCAGGAGTTTGGCCTAGTGGTAGCGTGCTTGCCTAGCATGCACGAAGACCTGGGTTTGATTCCTTGGTACCACATACATAGAAAAAAGCCAGAAGTGGTGCTGAGGCTCAAGTGGTAGAGCTCTAGCCTTGAGAAAGTCCAAGGACAGTGCTCAGGCCCTGAGCTCAAGCCCAGGACTGGCAAAAAAAAAGAATTATATATTGTAAACTTTCATTCAAAAGGGGAAGGGACCAAAGCAAGGAGAGAAAAAAGGAAAACAAAAGAATGTAGAAGTGAGAATGGGCATGATCAAAATACAGCACGTATATGTTCCAAAATGTTACAGTGAAAACCGTTAACTTACTGGTGTGCTTTGACAATTATAATAAAAACAAAAATCATAGCAAAATTTTTTATAATATTAAGTGATACACAATACCAATATATTGATTAGTGAGGCATATGAAAAAATAAATTTTTCTCTAAATATCACTTTAATTGCATCCCACAACTGTACCATGTTGCGATTTTGCCTTCATTCAATTTAAAAGAGTTTTAATTTCTTTCATATTAATGTTTGATTAATATTTGTGGGTTATATAGAATGATGTTCTTTCATTTCTGAGCATTGGAGTAGTTTGTTAGTGCCTTTAGTATGATTCTTTGGGATCATTGTATGACTTCTTTTAATGTTTGTTCCATAATCCAGAATATACCCTCAGTTTTGTATATTAGAATTTCTGTTCTGTTGTTGAGGGAAATGTTTTATAAATGGCACCTTAGTCAAGTTGGTGATGCTTTTGTTTTAGGCTCTGTACTTGCTTATTTTTCTGTATCTCTTGTTCTACTCATTAAAAGAGAAATATTGAAGCATCCACCAATAATTATAGACTTGTTCACTTATTTTTTAATCATTTTTTGCTTATGTCTTTGAATATTTATTGTCACATGTGCTCATATTTAAAATTGATACTTTTTGTCAGTTGTGGAGCTTGAAATCTGGGCCTGGGTACTAGCTCAAGGCTAGTGCTCTACCACTTGAGCCTCAGTACCACTTCTGGCTTTTTTCTATGTATGTGGTACCAAGGAATCGAACCCAGGTCTTCATGCACGCTAGGCAAGCCCGCTACCGCTAGGCAAGCACGCTACCACTAGGCCAAACTCCTGGCCTACAATATATAATTCTTGTTTTCAAATCTACATTCTACATTTCCACATTGAAAAACTGGCAAAAGAATAGCAGGTTAAACTTCTGGTTTTTCTGGTGGTCAATTGGTGATAAGAGTCTCATGGATTTTCATGCCCGGGCTGACTTTGAACTGAAATCCTCAGATCTCAGCCTTCTGAGTAGCTAGACAGGCATGGGCCACTAGTGCCAGGCAGGCAAATTGATGTATTTTCAAAATTAACAAACTCCTAACATCTTAGCAAGTTTCAAATGTACAAAATATGATTATTGTTCACAATGCTCCACATTAAATCTCTAATTTGGTCTATGGGCCATAGTTTGCTAAATTTCCATCAGCTATTTTCAAGATGGTTGAGTGAATTAAGGCTCTACTAGAACATATCAGTACGGTGTATAGGATATACAGTAAAACATATCTTTTAGCAAACTTGTTTCAGGACATTTCCACAATAATTCACTAAATAGAAATTTAAAGCACTCTAATTTAAGTCAGATGGAATAGGCAGTTGTTCATGATGACAGATATCTGTCATTCACTTTACCTGGAATGCTGAAATCATTGTTGTAAGCCAGCCTAGACAAAAAAGTTTTGTGAGACTCCATCTCAACAGAAGAAATGGAGTGTGGTAGCATATGACTACCATGCAATGTATCAATTGTACCATATATCAATCGGAAGTGTAAACGAGGAGTATTGCTGTCTAGAGACAGGCCTCAGTAAATATAAGCAACACCTTATCTCAAAATAACCAGGGCAAAAACGAATGGAAGGTAAAGTGTCTGACTAATCTATGTAAGTATTTGAGTTCAAACTCCAGTACTGCTTAAAATAACACATAACACAAAGAATATAAGGGGCCGGGAGCTTAGCCTAGTGGTAGAATGCTTGCCTAGCATGCACAAAGACCCAAATTCAATTCCTCAGTACCCACATACATAGAAAAAGTGGGAAGTGAGGCTCAAGTGGTAGAGCTCTAGCCTTGAGAAAGGCCAAGGACAGTGCTTAGGACCTGAGTTCAAGCCCCAGGACTGGGGAAAAACAAAACAAAGAATATCAAAATAATCACACAGAAAGCTACAATATATCATGCCATAGGTAAGGCATAACTTAATAAATATTTGAGTTACAAATCAATGTGTGATTTTGAAATTATTTTGAAGTTATTTCATTCAGAGTTACAACTGCCAGATCCATTAATTCATTCAATGAACTTTTTTATGTCAGGCTGTGGCATGTACTGAGGATCTAATGGCAAGCAAAGTACCATAACAGAGTGGTTGGGAGCATGGACTGTGAAACCAGACTGCCAGAGTTTGACTCTCAGCCCTGTCTCTTGTTAATTTGGTGGGCTTGGCGATGACACTACCTCTGTGTCTCAGTGGCTTCCATAGACATGACAATAATCATGTTCTATGGAGCCACAAGTAGAAATAAATGAGGTAGTATTTATAACCTGCTGAGAGATTGCTTGACAGTAAAACTTGCATGAGTGTATGTTAAACAATAAATGCATAAATGCATAGACCATTAAATAAATCAATAAATAAATGCATAAACCACCCAGACCTCCAAAGAATGTAGAATCTATTGGGGAAAAGTGGCTTTAATTTACAAAAATAGAAAAAAATACATACAAGCAAGCAAATGTTAAATCCAAGTGTAGTCAATGGTAAAAGTAGACTTACATAGGGATATGACCAGAGAGGATATCTTTAGTGACATGTTATTTGAGGCTGAAAATAGATAGGAATGTATAAGACAAAAAAACATGTTTTGAGAAGGGGCATGATGGGTGACACTTTTTTTCTTGTCTTGCTAACTAAGCGCTGTGTTCAAAGAAGACATGACCCAAATCCTAAATGTCTGTATTCTTCATCATGCATGGTAAGTATGGGAATGATTCATACTTTACCTCCAGGATAGATCTGATAATGTTTATAGAAAGCGAGACCTACCATTATACCAATATAGAAGCTTATTCTCCCATCTGATTGCCCCAAATCTGAGAAACTCTTCACAAACCAACTGTAGAAAAAATGCCCGTGGGTGTTAAAATAGTCAAGAAGGCAAGGCAACTGGAGAAAAACAGCAATTTGGATGATGAATGCAAGTGCCTTTGTTAGGGTTTTGGCTGCTGTATTGTTTCAAAAGCATTTGTTCTTCAGATTCAGCCTTGGGACTAGAAGAAGCTGTGCAGAGAAGGGAACACTGTGGACTGAGGCTCGTCAGGCTTCCTCATGCTGTTCAGTTCTGAAAGCCACGATCCTCTAGAGGGGCATTCTTTACAAACCAAAGTCTTCATTTCATCACACGTGCTAACGGAGCAGAATCATTAGCCACCTGCAAGGATTTTATTTCCAGGGTTTCTTTCTCTTGTCAACTACATATGAGGAAACAAATGTATGAAAGCGGATATCTCTTTTCCTCTTTCAAAATAGAAGCAGCTGACATCATTTGCAGCACGAAACTGTTGAAAACCTTGAACAATCCATTTTCAGGGCACTTTCTTAGCAAGATTTCTATCCTGTGGAGAGATGTGTACTAATGCAACCTCAGGACCCACCCATTCTTCTTAGGACTTCGTTGTATTTAAAAAGATTTCTTACTCATTTTTAAGCAATCTGATAAAAATCTAGGCCTAAGAAAATCAAAGTACACAAATTAGGAACACAAAACTAATGGCATGAATTCCAAAAGAGGGCTATTGGGGAGATACCAGTAGGGAAGAGAGTGTGAAAAGAGAGGAGGGGTGTGAGTGTGACTGAAGAAACACATTAACATATTCAAATTAAAAGGTAAAATGATAGCAACGATTCTGTTAGGACAAGAGTCTTTTAATCTACTGAACATCTGTCCCAATTTTTCTTGGCTTAAAAAAACTTACTGATGAATGTACATGGATAGTTCAGGGAGAAACTTAAACTTCAGCGAGCTTACTTCTGTTTACCCAGTCTTGTGTTCTCTTTCCCTATTTATGAGACTACTTCTGTGATAAAAGCTTCATTCTTAGGTAAATTATTCCTTCTTGATCAAGGCCATTTGACTGCTATATACAAAGCTACATTTTAACCCATTCATGTCAAACCAGAAAAAAGATTTTCCCCCAGTATTCTGACTCAAAGTCTTGAGATTCAGTCTGACAGAACAGCTGGGATCATATGGCTATCCTAAATGAAGCACTGTATCTAGGGGATGAAATAAGTCCCTAGCTTATTTTTGTTTATATATTCCATGAGTACTTGGGTCAGCTAACTAAAACCTACATATACTCCCAAAGTGGAATCATTATTCTTGGGATGGGAGTAAGTAGACAGGGCAAACAAAAGTGTGCATTCTCCATAAAAAGTTCTACAGTATTAAATAGGTATTTTAAATAAGTACTAAGTAAGTATTTTAACCGGAAATTTAACTAAGCCCTTTTATATTTATTAGAATACTGGAGCCTTACCCCAAGCCTGTCAAGACTGAAAATAGGTCCCCATTTTAGAACTGAGGATAATAAAGCCCAGATGTGTTAAATGAATTGTCTACTTCTTCACTCTTTCTGTCAGACACATTGGTTATAAGGGTGTAGAAATCTGGATTCCCTAAAGGTTAAATCTATATATTTTATTCATCTTTTCCTATTCCCATGCATAAGAGTTTATTTAAATACTACTTTTTTTAGAAAGCTTCACTGCCAACAACAGAAATGAAACATGATTGGAATTGATTATGAAAAGATTACTCTGTGTGTTCTAAGAAAATGAATTGTGACAGGCACGGGGGTCTCATACTGATAATCCTAGGGCCTGAAATCCAAGGGTCATCGTTTAAAGGAAGGAAGGAAAAAAGGAAGAAGAAAATGGATTATGAAGGGCAAGACTGTAGGCAAGCAGCTTACTCAGGCAACTACTGCATGTGTCTAGATGCAGATGATGGACTAGATGAGGGGAAGTGGCAATAAACATGAAAGGAAGAGAATAAAATAATTTTAAAACAGTTTAAGAGGGAGAATCCACAAAGACCCTGGCAAATTGACTGAGAGAAGAGAGTAAGGGAAAGCATCACCAGTGACTCTGAGGCTTCTGCTTTGGGAATAATATTGGCCCCATTCACAAATGTGGGTAGCACAGGAGGAGAGATGAACTAGGGGAGGGCATAGTGAGCTAAATTTCAAACATAATTGCGATCCATACAGATGCCTGCGAAGGAAAGAGAGATCTAAGCACAGTCATATCAGTTCAAGAAATCCCAGCTATACAACATAGGAGCTAGCAGAACTGGACTAGCAAGTCAGTTTAAGAACCGGATCCTCCATTTCCTCTTCTGTAAAATGGACTAAAAATGTTGAGCTTTGGGCTTCTGGATTTTTACCATAGGTTAACAGTAATGTGAATATATTTCATCAAATCTAAAATGCCTCACAAATTTCAAGTGGTACTAATGAATATTTTCATGGGCAATGGAACAGATATGAGGAAGAAAGGAGATTTTCTAGGGATCATTAAGGAATTCTTTGCCTTACAGGGTTACTGCAGAGTTTTGATTCATGGTGGCATCACTATGGACATTCCAATCTCTGGGAAACTTATCCTTGCAAAAGAAAAACTTTCCAGTGGCTTGATATTATGGCAATTTAACTGATGGGCTGGGGTTTAGAGAACTGGAGGGAAGCTGCTTAATCCTAGGCAGTGGGAAATTGGTATGAGGCCAATGCAAATGTGGAAAGCAAAGAAACATCCTTGCAGACAGCATTCTTGAAGATTTTTATTGTGGTAAAAACATATAACATAGAATATATCATTTGAATCATTTAAACTGTACAATTCAGTGGCATTGAGTGCATGTACATGATTGTGCAAGCCTCATTATCTACCTACATAACGTTTCCTTCACCCCAAATTTCCTGAACTTGACTATTTAGATACATAGCTGAACTCACACAATATATTTTAAAATTTATTTTTATTGTAAAAGTGGGGTTACAGTTACATAAGTCAGGTAGTGAGAGTACTTCTTTTTGAACAATGTCACTTCTTTCATTTTCTCCCAGTTTTTCCATCCCATACAAGTTGTATAGTTCATTTTGAATATACCATCTAGTGAGTATCACTGAAGCATTTTTTTACCCTTTGCCCCATCAAGTCTGTACTCCTCCTTACCCTCTACAAAACAGATAAACTTACATACATGACACAAAGTACATAAATTTGGAAAAAAAACAGCTACAAAGGGGAAAAACACAAACATGAAGTAAAATAGCAAAAAACTCCGTTTCTTAGATATAATTTTATATGATCATATGCACATAGCTACCAAGCCTTTGTTATCCTGTCCCAAGAATATCTACCTTTAGTCTCACTATCACACAATATTTCTTTTTTTTCACAATATTTCTTTCATCAGTGTCTGTCTTACTTCATTTAGCATAAGTTTTCAAGGTTCATCCCTAGTGAAGCATGAGTCACAATTTCACTTCTTAAGGCTGAATGATATTCCATTGTTTTCTGGATTATAGTTTATTTGGGCTTTTTTACTTTTTTACTATTTTAAATAATTCTGCTATAAATAATGATTTTCAAGGCAGGTACTGGTGGCTCATACAAGTAATCCTAGCTACTTTAGGAGGCTGAGATCTGAGGATCTAGGTTCAAAGCCAGCCCAGGAATGAAATTCCATTGAGACTCATTTCCGATTAACTACCAAAAAAACAGAAGTGGCTTTGTGGCTCAAGTCGTTAGAGCACTAGCCAAGCTGAAGAGCTAAGAGACAGTACACAAGGCCAGAGTTCAAGCCCTGCGAAAGACCAAATAATAATAATAATGCTTCCCAAATATTCAGTGTCAGCTTTCAATATGTAACTCAAAATTATTTAATCACATGACAATTTTATAAAGAATTTTGGGGAGGTTAGCACTGTTTTCCATTTTCCAATGGAATTATCAGAGGTTTTCTGGTAGTAATAGTAGTAATGGTGGTGGTGGTGGTAGTGGTGCTGCTGGTGGCAGTGGTAGTGCTAGTGGTGGGTGACAAATTCTGGGCCTCATACTTGCTTAGCTGATGAGGGGATACAGCTGAGCTACACCTTCAGCCCTGTTTTTCACTGATTATTTTTAGGAGAGCTTCTTGCATCTCTTCTCAGTATGTGCCAGGATCTGCCTACTTTTAGGGTTTCCATTGTCACTGAGATAACTGGCATAGACCACTGCATCCAGCTTTTCTTCCATAGAGATGGAATCATTTAAACATTTTTATGGAGTCCATGTTAATTTTTGTTTCTTTTGTTACCTCTACTTTTTATGTCATAGTCAAAAACACGTAGCCAAGTCCAATACAATGAGATTTTCCTCTATGTTTTCTCCTAAGAGTTGTATGACTTGGTTTCTATGTCAAGTTTTTTTGATCCATTTAGGTTAATTTTTTAAATATGGTCTAAAGTAAAGCTCTGTATTCTTTTTCAGATGGATATTCAGTTTCCATAGTAACATTTTCTGGAGAATCTTTTTTCCTCATTCAATTCTCTTTTTAACCTTGTGAAAACTATTTTGGCCACATATGTAGAAGTTAACTTGTGGGTTCTCTATTCTATTTCATTTGTCTAAATGTCTGTCCTTGTACCAGTTACTGCAGTTCCGACATTTAAACAAAGGGTACAAGTATCAAATCCTCAGAGGTAGAAGAAATTCCTAATATATAGTAAGTGTTCAAAAAACATGTGTTGAATGACTTAATGACTGAACAAATAGGCAAAATATGGCTCTCTGGGTGACATGAAAACAAAGAATCCGAATTTCTGCTAAAGTAAGTGTATACAAAATGGAATTTCCATGGCACCTTGACTTTAGGATAAAAATTGCTGTTAAAAAAGGTTCACATTTTAGGCTTTTAGATGAGCTTCTTCTCAAAGACTGCACAATACATCTGCAGACTTATTTCTTCTTTTCTACGGGTAGGTGGTTCATGGGGCTTGAGCTCTGGGCCTGGGTGGTGTCCCCGAGCTCTTCAGCTCAAGGCTACCACCCTACCCCTTGAGGCATGAATCAACTTCCCCTTATTTCTAATAAGATTGAAATTATTGTTATTGCAGGACCAGAGAGCTTTCACACAGAAATAGAAAGGGTCAGTTATTACTATTGCAAAAGTTTTAATTATTTTGCTTTCCTTTTTTTATTTTTATTTTCTTTTGTCAGCTGTGGGGCTTGAACTCTGGGCTTCGGTGCCGTCTCTGAGCTCTTCAACTCAAGCTAGCTCTCTACCACTTGAGCCACAGTGCCAGTTCCAGTTTTCTGATGGTTAACTGGGGATCAGAGTCTCGCAGACTGCTAGCATTGAAACGAGATCCTCAGATCTCAGCCTCCGGAGTAGCTAGGATTACAGGTGTGAGCTACTGGTACCCAGCTTGCTTTCCTTTTATTAGCACTTATTGTAAAAAATAATGGGTTTCATTATGACATTTTCATATACGGTTTAGACATTTTGAAAATACTGAATTTCAGCATTTTTTAACCCTCTAGATTTTCCTTAGTCTAAAAGCTAAAGAAGAGTCAGCATGGAATCTTAGTATCTTCAGGTTCCCAGTGGTCTAAGATATGACTCTTGCATGTTAATTTCCTGAGAAAGTGTATTGATGATGAGCTCAGCACCAGAACACCTCAGCAAGAGAATAACACAGTGCTTTGGAGAATTTCCTACACAGAGCTTCTGCATGTGAAATGTGTCATTCCTGAATGGCAAAGCCAACTCTGAGATGGAAAAGTGTAAGCAGACTCTTTGTGCCCATCTGGCCTACTCATTCTCCCAGGAGCCTTTTAAAGGAATGAAAGGGTGAAAGGGCCCACTTGCCACAATTTAATTATTTAGGCTGATAAGATGAACAAAGAGACCACTGTCTCTATGGAATTAGCAACCAATGAGTGGGGGCTTCAAGCTGGATTTGCTCCAGCATCCCAGGGCTGCTGAAAGATTAGATCATTAAGAGTTATGGTCTCACAAATTTAAGCCTGTTCTATCCCTCAGTGCTGGCCTCAACTTCAGGCTTCCACAGACTATTTTATCCCCACAAACTGTGGTTTGAGGTCAACAAAAGGGAGACTGCTCCTTTGGAGGGAAAGAAGCCAGAAGCTGAAAAATGTAGTGGCAGGCAAAGAGTTTATTGTACATAATGAGATGCCAGCCTGTGCTGCTGTCATTGACGGTGCCACCACAGCCGCTCAAATGTTGGCAGGCAGCTCACATGGAATCAGAAGAGAGAAGAAGCTCAGTGCTGGTGGCTTACATCTATAATCCTAGCTACTCAGGCGATTGAGATCTGAGGATTGCAGTTCAAGGCCAGCTCTGGTAGGAAAGTCTGTGAGACTCTCTTATCTACAATTTAGTATCAAGCTGGAAGTAAAGCTGTAGTTCAAGTGTTAGGGCACTAGCCTGGAACAAAAAAGCTCAATGACAGCACACAATCCCTCAGTTCAAGCCTGTGGGCTGGCACAAAACAAAAGAAGAAATAGCAATCTAACCTCAGTAAGGCATAGTGTACCAAATAAATGAACTGAGTTCTATCCTCTTCCTCCTTTCTTTGGGGAAATCAAAGTAGAGAAGAAGGAAAATGGGACTCTTCTGAAAGCATATGCCAGAGACCACCATGACTTAGACCAAAAAGGCTCAAATCCTGGAATTTTCTTTTCAAGTGCTCTCTTTTAGACATGTTTAGGACAATAAACTCTCTTGGAAACAGCACCATAATTATATTATAAGTGTTCCTAAATTTTTTCAAAATCATTCTGATTTTTCAAGAGAAACTAGTACCTAATCACTCAACAATTATATTTGAATGCCTACTATATACTCCCAAACACTCTCAATTCGATTCAGTAAACAAGGCAGGAAAATTTTCTACTTTCTTTGAGTTTATTTGTTAATAAGAGGTTACAGATCATAAATAAGACAGTTTAGGAAATAAATACATTATCAAATGAAGGATTACCATAAGATAAAGCAGAGCTAAGAAGAATACGAAGTCCTAGTCTCAGTGGTAGAGATTTATAATTTCTAAAAAACGTTTATTCAGGGCCTGGAGTTTGGCCTAGTGGTAGAGTGCTTGCCTAGCATGCACAAAGTTCCGGGTTCCATTCCTTGGTACCACATGCATAGAAAAAAAGCTGGAAGTGGTGCTAAGGCTCAAGCAGTAGAGCTCTAACCTTGAGAAAGTCCAAGGACAGTGCTCAGGCCCTGAGCTAAAACCCAGGACTGGCAAAAAAATGTTTATTCATTGCTTGATTGCTTCTTACTGATACTGGGGCTTGAACTCAGGGCCTTGTAGTTGTTCATTCAGTGGGGGCTGTATTACTTAAGCCACACCTCCAGAGAGGTGTTTTTTCTTTTTGCTAGTTAATTATCCATAGAGTTTCCGGAATTATTATGCCTAGATTTGCACATCACTCCTCCACATCTCAGTCTCTTGAGTCACTAGGGTGATGATGTGAGCTAGCAGTGTCAGTCTGGGATTTTTTTGCCAGTCCTGGGACTTGAACTCAGGGTGTGAGCACTGTCCTTGGGCTTTCTCAAGGCTAGAGCCACAGCACCACTTCCAGCTTTTTCTTTGTATGTGGTATTGTGGAACCCAGGTCTTCATACATGCTAGGCAAGCACTCTACCACTAGTCCAAACTCCTGACCTGGATTTATGATTTTCATATGTCAGAGAAGATGTCATGGAGAAAGTGATGCTGAGAAGACACTTAAAGGTATGTGAAAGCCATGGAAAGAGTGTCTCAGGTAAAAGGAAAATTATGTGGTAAGGCCTGGCATGATATAAGGGTATCAAGGTTGAAATGATATAGAAGAATTGAAGATTGAAGAGGAGCAATCAGTATTTTGTCTTATAAACTAAGGATCTGATTTTTCTTGAGTAGAATGGGAAGTCATAGGGAGGCTTTCAGAAAATGACTTACATAATGTTATTTATGATCTGGAAGAATTTTTTCTGGCTGCCACTTGGAGGGAAAACTGTAAGGAATATGAAAAGACAATTAGGAAGAGTTACAGTAATCAATGCAAGAGAATATGATTATTTGGAATAGAAAGTTCATAGAAGGAATAGAAGTGGTCAAATACTGAGACACAGAAAAAGAAGACCAACTGTATCTGACCTCTTCGTGCCAAAGGCTAACGCTCTACCAATTGACCCACAGTGCCATTACCAGTTTTTTAGTGTTTAATTGAAAGTAAGAGTCTCACAGGGACTTTTCTGCCCTGGTAGCTTTGAACCCTGATCCTCATATCTCAGCTTCTTGAGTAGCTCAGATTATAGGTGTGAGCCACTAGCACCCAGCTCTACCTGAATTTGTTAATAAATTGGTTGTATTTGATGGAAAGTTGAAAGTAAACACATCACTAAAACTTATTCACCTAATGGAAACTTTGTTATCTTTCTATTCCCCAACACTAACTTGTTTTCCAGTAGCTACCTTTCTACTTTTATTTTTAAAATTCTTCATATAAGCAAAATCATGCAACATTTTTCCTTCTGTGACTGACTCATTTCATTTAGCATAATGATCTTCAGTTCTATCCATACTGTCACAAATGACATGGTTTCATCCTTCTTTTGTGGTCGTACAGTATTCTATACACACAATTCTGTCTTCTTTATTCATTTGCCTTAGATTGTTTCTGATTCTTCATGCTTTAGATAGTAGTCAAGGGTAAAATGTCTCAATTAGATGGGAAGAATTTTTTTCTATATGACATATACATATTATAGTTAATAATTCTATCTCACATTAACATCCTATAACATCATTCTATAAATACATAAAATTCACTATTTAAACTTTTAAAATTTAAAGTTTAAAAGAATGCTACAATTTAAGAATAACTATAAGACTTTTGGCCTAAACAATTTGAAAACTCAAATTGCTGGCATCTAAAATGAGGATGAATAGAAGAACAGATCTGAGATCTGTGTGTTGTGGTGAATGGGGGAGTAATTGAAATTGGATATTTAATGGACTTGTTTTCCTAGATCTAGAGATACTATAAGAAGTAACAAGTGGAGGTCACACTGAATGAGCAATGGAACAATCTCAGAATGACTGCCCTACTTCTGCTTCTCTCTTCTGCCTAGTACCTCTCCTGCCCAATACAGCTTTCACTTATTGCATTGTTCCTTGACTCAAGTCTAGATATTCATACATTTGTTGTAGAGACATATGATACTAATTTTTTAATTTTATGTCCTACTCATTCTGTCTCACAGCTATTCAATTCTGCCATTAAGTTCCTAACGCAAACATAGACAATATATAACCAATGAGTATGGCTGTACTCCAGAGTCTTTTTACAAAAAGAAAAAGGAAAAATAGAACTTCACTTGATTTAGCCTCTGAGTTATAGTTTGCCATCTCCTGATCTAGACTGGTGATTAGATTTGGTGCCCATCAAAAAAATAGACCTCATGTAGCCACCCAACCTTGTGATATACTTAAAGAATCTCTGGGTCACTACAATTCAAACCCGGCCGTTACAAAATTTTAGTAACAGAAGCATTTTACGCAGTGAATAATTCAAGGTAGAACTCAATAATCTTTCACTTCAAACAAGGAGGGAATGTTATCTAATAAGCATTTGAATTCTTACTGAAATGACCCTTATTAGAAAGAAAATCTATTGGCCAACACTTTCTTCTCAAATCAACCAACATATTCGTGGTCCTCTTATCCTCTCTCCCTATTCCCATAACTGTCTAATCAATTGTAAAGTGTAAATGGATTTTATATTCCAGAAAGTTTATTATCCAAAGCTCACTTTTGAAGGTATGAGATTAAATGGCCTGCCCTTTTAAAAACCAGCACAGATGTATTGGTCTTTACAACTTCTAGCTCCATATAGATGAAGTTTAGTCCATGTGATCAGCCACTGGAAATAGATGGATTTCTGTCAAATGGGCTAGTTCAATATAGGGATTTGTTTTAATGCTTTTTAATGCTAAACTTAATGCTTTTAATTTATGAAAACTGCTAGATATATTGAAAAGATACAGAGGAAAATATACTCCTATGTACTATCTAGCTCATTCACATCTCATCATTTCCTTTACTTTTTTAAAATATATTTTTATTGTAATTAATAGAAGGGTTATGTTAGCATCTATGTCAATAATATAATATTGTAATATGTTTTGAATTTGGACCCATAGTTTATTCTTATACCTCAAAGATCATTTCTTTTTCATACAAGTATAGTATTCCACTATAATAATGTACCCCTTTACTTACTTGTTCTCCCACTGAGAATCCAATTTTACACTACTTCACCCACACTGTATTGAGCATAACATTGTCAAAACTGAGTGGATGAATATTGGTTTTTTTGCTGAGTTCTTTGACCCTGTTTATAGTCCTTACTGAGTAAAAGAATGGCCGATAATTTAAAGCAATCCCATCCTGGGGCATTTAGTGGTCAAAACAGTCTTGAGAATTCATCTGTGTCATTATTGTTGAACTTTTTGTGACCTATACCAAAATAACCAAGTCAGGAGAAGATGGAATGGCAAGATTAAGTCTTCCTTCTCTCTTGATTCTTAGTTCAATATGAGTTACCTTAGAGGCAACAAAAAGTATTCATCTTTGGCCCCAGACTCTTTTCTTGATAAGTCTAATGGAACTCATGCTTCCATAATGAAGGGAGAGAAAGGACTTAAGGAGTCAGTAAGAATCAGATCATAGTGTTAGTCTATCGAATTTCATACTTCTATATAGTAAAGTCAAACCCAAGCTACCTTGCAAGGCAAAGACAAAAACTAATTAAATAAAGATCTAGCCTTTAACCAGTGCTGCTGAAATCCGTCCCCTGCACCGGCCACAGACCTGGTAAACAAATCCGCCCATGGACCATTCAGCTTTGTTTTACCAATCAAGCAATCTGATCCGAAAAACCGCAAAGCCAAATCACAAGAGAAAAAGACTTTGTGAAATGTTTGGATCCCGAATTTAGTGGAGACACAAGTTTCCTATCCTGCCCCCCACCAAAAATAACCTGAAGAATACCTTTTTTGTTGTTGTTGTTCTTCTACCCCTTTTCATTTGCATTTTTAGTTTTCCTTATTTTCTCTTTGCCATTTTACCTACACCTTTTTTGCTAATGTTATGATTCATTCCTTTTTTTTCTCTCTCTTTTCTCGCATTCCTTCTGTCACTGTGGTCATTCCTAGGAACACAGTGACAGCTCTGGGTAGAGTCTGAATAAAAATATCTATATTGATACAGTCACTTGCTTTTTAAACTCCTGGTTCTCAACCCTAGTATCTCTTGGGTAAGAACTCAAAATAGTGAGGAATCTCCCCCTGCCTTTTATTTGTGTGTGTGTGTGTGTGTGTGTTCTGTTTTCTTTTATTTTGTTGTTGCTTTGTTTCTCCTATATCTACCTCCCTCTTTTCTCTATATGTTCTTCTTATTACTCTTCTTATTTTCATAAGTTTTATCTAAGTTCATCTAAACTTTCTACTCAAATATTCTTCCTGTCTATCACCTTAGGTCAGTTATCCTTACACGATACCTTTTCTTCATTACTATAATAATCTTACACTCCTGCATTATTCTTTTCCTACCTCCCTTGTTGTCTTGCATATTATTTTTCTATCTCTGATCCTCTATTCATCCTTCAACTCTTATAATGCACGGATCTACATTTGATGGTTGTTGAGCAATGCTGTCTATCTAGGTGTTCAATTATACTCTAGGTCCAGAGGGACTTAAATACAATAGAGATTAGATTGAGGGGCTTATTGTTTTGATCATAAATCGGTAATCTGTGGTTGCATTAGATTTGTATGTAAGTGCACAAAAAGAAAGAGAGAGTGATATTACCAATCTAAAAGTGTGAAAATCTATTGTCATCCAACTAAAAAGGTCTAGGTTGGTTATATCTGGAAAATTATAATCTTGTTTAGTATTAATCTTGCTCCCATTTTCAAATGGGCAGAACAAGAAACTCAAGAAAAATGTCAAATCAAGTAATAGCATCTCCCACCCAACTGCAATGGAGCAGTCAGTGGCAAATCTAGAGGAGATTTTTCCAAGTGCTATACAAATGCAATTGATAAACATCATTAATGAAAATTGTGCAAACATAAAGAAAGAGATAAGGGAGGAAGCCATAGCTAAAACAAGAGGAAACTATAAACAAGGTGATATGTGAAAAAGGGGAAGCCATAAAGGAGGCCATAATAAAGGTTTCTCAAAAAAAAATGGACGAATTCATACAATCCACAAACAAAAAGGTGACTGAACTCCAACAAATGTCCAAAGAGAATAAAGCTGCTGAGCTAACCACTCAAATGGAAATCAAGAAGTTAAAGAAATCCATACATGATCTAAAACAAGAGATGTGAGGCACCAAAAATGAGCAATTAGAAGCAAGGGAGATGAAGAATATAGTACATAGCTTTGATAGCAGGTTAGGCAATGCAGAACAGAGAATTTCCAGGGTTGAAGATAATTTACTTGTTACAGAGAAAGAACATAAAATGAGTCAATTCAAATCTAGGAAATATGAGAGAATGCTATAGGATGTCCAAGATACAATTAGGAAGCCTAATTTAAGGCTAATTGGTATTGAGGAGGGTCTGGAGAAAGAAGTCAATGGTATTGGAAATATACTTCAGGGAATTATCTCAGAGAACTTCCCAAATATCCAGAAGGGCAGGCCCATCCAGATACAAGAAGTTTATAGAACCCCAAACAGACCTGACCAGAAAAGGACATCCCACCGCCACATTATAATCCGAACTGGATCAATAGAAACCAAAGAAAGGATCCTAAAAGCAGCCAGGCAGAAGAGAACAATCACCTATAAAGACAAACCAATCAGAATAACCCCAGATTTCTCAGCAGAGACCATCCAAGCAAGAAGAGATAGGAAGGATATATGTCATGCCCTGAAGTCAAATAACTACCAACCAAGAATACTGTACACAGCTAAGCTCTCATTCATAACTGAGGGAACAATAAAATCATTCCATTCCAGGGAAAAGCTGCAGGATTATGTAGCAACCAAACCAACATTACAGAAAATCCTCAAGGAAGTTCTACACATAGAAAACCAGCACAAATGTAATACAAGAGAGAAATGGCACCTAAAACTCATGCCATCTATGTACTACAAGAACTGTCAAGACACAGGCCCTAATGAAAGCTTTTAAAAATGGCAGGAACTAATAAATATTTCTCAATCCTGACTCTCAATATCAATGGACTTAACTCTCCAATTAAATGACATAGACTATCTAGTTGGATTAAAAAGCAAGATCCATCGTTCTGCTGTCTTCAAGAGACACATCATTCCCCAAAAAACCACATTTTTTGAAAGTGAGAGGTTGGAAGAAAGTTTATCAAGCTAATGGCCCCCATAAACAGGCTGGAGTTGCCATCCTAATATCAGATAAAATAGACTTCAAACTAAAATTAGTGAGAAAGACAAAGAAGGTTACTACATTCTACTAAAGGGATCTTTCCTCCAGGAGTACATAACCATCCTAAATATCTACACACCCAATCCCGGAGCTCCAAACTTCATCAAGCAAACTTTACTTTCACTGAAACCATACATAGATCGAAACACAGTGTTTGTTGGTGACTTTAACACACCACTTTCACCTATGGACAGATCAACAAGGCAAAAACTCAACCGAGAAACCTTAGAATTGAACAACGGTATAGACCAACAACTAGATCTAACAAACATCTGCAGATTATTCCACCCAGCAACAATACAATATATGGGTTTTTCAGCAGTGCATGGAACATTTTCCAAAATACACCACATTTTAGTGCATAAAACAAACCTGGGCAGATTCAGAAACACTGAAATTATTCCCTGCACTCTCTCAGACCAAAAGGGCATCAAATTGGAACTGAACATACAACTCCACCAACGAAAACCCTGTAACTCATGGAGATTGAACAACACGTTGTTGAATCACCAATGGGTCATCGAGGAGATCAGAACAGCAATCAAACAGTTTATGAAATTTAACAAAAAGGAGCAAACAACATACCACCTCCTTTGGGACACGGCAAAGGCAGTACTCAGAGGAAAATTTATAGCTCTGAGTGCCTACAATAACAAATTGTAAAAATCACAAACCAAAAATTTAATGTGTCACCTTAAGCTCCTGGAAAAAGAGCAACAAACCAACCCTAATCCCAGGAGAAGAAAGCAAATTAATAAAATCAAAGCAGAATTAAATGAATTGGAGTCCAAAAAAACTATTGAAAGAATCAACAAAGCAAGGAGCTGTTTCTTTGAAACAATTAACAAAATTGACAGACCCTTAGCAAATCTTACCAAAAAAAGAATGGAGCATACCAAAATAAACAAAATCGCAGACGAAAATGGTAATATCATGACAGAAATTACCAAGATCCAGAGCATCATGAGGGAATACTTTTCAAACCTTTATGCCAACATACTTGACAATCTAGAAGAAATGGATGAATCTCTAGCCAATATTAACATACCCACACTGAACCAAAAAGACCTAATCTGACAAAACAGACCGATTTCAAGCACTGAAATGGAAGGTGTCTTATTGGCATTTCTAACTAAGAAAAGCCCAGGGCCAGAAATGTATGGTTTAAAATCTTATGTTCTTAACTGAAGCCATTTACTACTGCTGTATCATTCTTTGTGAGCTCCCTTTATGTATAGCCTAACCTATGAATCCCAGTCTATCCTAGTAGATTCATATGCCCTGTTGCTTACATAAAATCTGTTTCTTCCTTCTAAATTCGGTGCTTCTACATGAAAAAGAAATAAAACATAGTAACATTAGGCAGCTTCTAAATGACACTAAAGCAGAGGTGTTGATTAATTCACTATTTAAAGATCATCACAGGATTGTATGAAAAAGTACAAATACATTTATTTGAATGATGGTCAATAATTCCTGTATGTGTCATATTTATTATTACCAGAAAGTACAAAGGGAAAGCTAATAAACTAACTAAAAATCTTTTAAGCTGAGCATTGGTGGCTCATGCCTATAATCCTAGCTAATTGGAATGCTGAATTCTAAGGATTGTGATTCAAAATCAGCCTGGGCAGACAAATCTGCCAAAACTCTTTTCTCCAGTTCACCATGGGAAAAGCAAGAAGTGGAGGTGTGGCTTAGATGGTAGAGTACCAGTTGTTAATCGGAAAATAGCTAAATAATTATAGAAGTTCCTGAGTTAATGCCCTAGTGTTGACAAAGAAAAAAATCTTTATATATTTATTTTAGCTTGTACTAGAAGGATAAAATTCATGTCAATGGGCTGGGAGTTTGGCCTACTGCTAAAAGTGCTTGCTTAGCATGCACAAAGACCCAGGTTCGATTCCTCTGTACCACATACATAGAAAAAAGTCAGAAGTTGTGCTGTGGCTCAAGTGGTAGATCTCTAGCCTTGAGAAAGTCCAAGGACAGGGCTCAAGCTCTAAGCTCATGATCAGAACAGCCCCCCCCCCCCGCAAATAAACCTCATGTCAAGCCCATTAATCAAAAATATTATTTAAGGTGAGGCCAGAACTTTTTTTTTCAGAACTGAGGACTGAAATCATGGTCTTACACTTACCAGACAAATGCTTTTCAACTGAGCTAAATCCTCAATGTCAAGACCACAATTTTCAATTACTTGAAATTATATTTTATATATATATATAATTACAGTTTAAAACAGTGTTTTGAATTATGCATGTAATGGGGATGGTCAAACCAAGCTAATGAACATATGTTGCAAATATTTTTTAGTTCATGACATATATTTTATATATTTAACTTAGATTTATTTTTTGTAATATATAGAGGGGTTACAGTTATATTCACCAGATAGTAAATGCATTACTTCTCACACATTGATATCCCTTCTCATGATTTTGTCCCCATTTCCCTTCTCCCAACCCCTCTCAATCATCTTGTTTTCCCTCCTTCCCTTTCCTATTTCAAATAAACAAATAAAGGTATATGCAATATGCCAGGTAACAAAGTCAGATACTGTAATAATGTGATATTAACCAAAGGGCAACAAAAGAGAAGAGAAATAACGTAGTACATTAAGAACAACAATCACATAAGATAAAGCTCTTGTTTCCATATCCTGGAGATCCTTTCATTTAGCTTCCTCCAATATTGCCTTATGTATCTAGGTTTTGCGCTCTTGTAATCCTTTGCTAGGAGAGTCCTAGATGTGTACTGTTACAAATGAGGGAAACCATTGAGCCTATGTTCCTTTGGGTATGGCTTACTTCATTTAATATGATTTTTTCCACTTCATTTAATATGATTTTTCCAAGTCTTTCCATTTTCTTACAAATGGGGCAATGTCATTCTTTCTGATGGCAGCATAGAATTCCATTGTGTATAAGTACCACATCTTCTTTATTTCCCATATATTTTATTGTAATTAATAGAAGGGTTACATTATATTCACCAGATAGAAGGTGCATTAGTTCACAAATATTGATACATTTTCTCATGTCTTGGTCCTCATTTCCCTCCCCCCACCCCCACCCCTCATCTTGTTTTCCCCCTTCCCTATCCTATTTCAAATAACCAAATAAGCATATATACAATATATTAGATAACAAGGTGAAATACTGTAACAATATGGGATAACCAAGGGACAACAAAAGAGAGGAGAGATGACATAGTTCATTAAGGACAACAATCACTCATTACATGGCTTTTGTTTCTATATCTTGGAGGTCCTTTCGTTTAGCATCATACTATATGGCCTTATGTATCTAGGTTGATCTATTGTAAATCTCTGCAAGGAGAGCCCAAGGTTTCTACCGATTATGACAAATGATGGAAACCATTGAGTCTATGTTCCTTTGAGTCTAAATACCACATAATCATCTACTGAGGGGCATCTGGATTGGTTCTGTATCTTCACTATGGTAAATAGTGCTGCAATGAACATCGTTGTGCTAGTGGCTTTAGTATGTCCTTGTTTCTAGACGATTGGGTAAATGCTAAGTAGTGGAATTGCTGGGTCACAGGGGAGTGCTATGTTTAGTCTTTTGAGGAACCGCCATACTGTTTTCCATAGTGGTTGAACGAGTTTACACTCTCACCAACAGATGTTGCAAATATATTTATGATAACAACACTTAAAAGCTAGTCTCTTAGAAATGTTTAAGTTTGTACCACATTGTTTTTAAACTATGTGTATTACACAGTGAATCTCTTGAGAGGCTGCAATTGTCAAATGAATTCATTTAATAAAACAATATTAAGTTAATAATAGAAAACACTGTATATATCTAGGTATGGTTGCTCATGCCTGTACTCGTAGCTAATCAAGAGGCTGAGATCTGAGGGCTGCGGTTCAAAGCCAGCCCAGACATTGAAGTCCATGAATATCTTAGCTCTAATTAACCACCAGAAAACTGGAAGTGGTCCTGTGGCTCAAGGGGTAGGGCAATAGCCTTGAGCTGAAGAGTTCAGGGAAAGTGCCCAGTCCCAGAGTTCAAGCCCCACTATCGACAAAAAACAAACACTGTATGTGTATAGTACAACCAATGATGGTACACAAATGTTGATGCTTGACAAACACTGACAAAGTAATTTGCTTTTCTTTCCCTCTAAGAATTCTGATGATATGGTCTAGAAGTTTTAGAAAGGATTTGTCATCAATTTTAGAAAGAATATAATGTTAAATTTTTAAATAATATAAAATTTTAAATACAGATTTAGAAGCCAGGCACCAGTGGCTCATGTCTATAATCCTAGCTACTCAGAATGCTGAGATCTGAAGATCATGGTTTAAAGCCAGCCTGAGCAGGAAAGTCCGTGAGACTCATCTCCAGTTCACCAATAGAAAACCAGAAGTGCTGCTGTGGCTCAAAGTCGTAGATAATCCTAGCTACTCAGGAGGCTGAGATCTGGGCATCATGGTTCAAAGCCAGCATGAGTAGGAAAGTATGTGAGTCTCATCTCCAGTTAACCATCAAAAAAACAGAATTAGTGCTGTGGCACAAAGTAGTAGAGCACTAGCCTTGAGCAAACGAGCTCAGGGACAACACCCAGGCTCTGAACTCAAGTCCTGTGGCTGACAAAAATAAATAAGTAAAATAAAAATTAAAAAATAAAGATTTTGACTTAATTGGCTAACCAATTACCTTCCTTTTACTACCACTCTTCCTCAGGTCGTAGTTGAGTTTGGTGAGCAGAGCACAGTCAGATGGTGAAGAATTAAATGAGTGAGAGCATAATAGTATTAGGCCCAGTTATTCATGCATGGAATTGAAGGAATCATTTCTTTCTCATTCACTCACTCATTCATTTACTGGGCAAAATCTATATGTCAGCTTCTGTGTGAAATGATACAAGTCAAACTCAGGGTTAGTCTCTGCCTGGGCAAGTTTCATTGACTGTAAATTTTCACTTGTGTATTTCTTAAATTGACTTGATACCAACATTTTAAAATACAAGTACACTAGCCAATCTCAGGTGGCTGTTATCTTAGCAACTCAGGAAGCTGAGATCTGGTGATAAGAGTTTGTAACCCCAGATACAGTGTTGTTGCTTACCTTAATTAGACTGAGTTTCCTACCAAACTAACCAAAATTGCTCTTCAGCCCTAATGTACAGTAAGTGTTTTTTAAGTATCTTATGAAATTATACCAAAGACTGCAGTACCATAAGATCCTTCAGTATAATTCCATAGTTATTGTTGTCATCATCGGGGTCCTTCTCGGATGTCTGGGAGTGGGGTGAAGTGGCGAGGGAACCTAAGAATAATCCCAGGAACACAGACTCTGAAGACCAGACTCTAGGTGTAGATGTAACTTTATTTAAGAAACATGCTCGCTTATATACAGATCATGCAATGGCCGCCACGTCATACCAGCAGCGGACATACCCTAACCTGAATACTCAAGAAATCAAGGGGCCCCAAGGTAAAGATATATTTTACAAACTATGTCTAAGAGTCTTAAATACCTTGTAAGTGAAGGATCCCTTGTATTTGGCAAAACACCACTCATATTATGCTTTCTCTTTTGAGAAATATCATTTTATATGATCATATGTATAGCTGTTGAGGCTTTACATACAAAACATACTTTGATTATATTAACCCGCCTCATCACCTTCTTTTCTCTGTGATGTCTGGCTGAATGCCTCAAAACAATCCACTGTATATTCATGTCACATACACACACATACACACTTTTAAGGTCTAGATTCTGCATATGAGAGAAAACATACTATATTTGTCTTCCTAAGTCTAACTTACTTTGCTTAACATAGTATTTTCAGGTCCAGTTTTGTTCTATAAAAAATGAACATAAGCCAGGTGCCGGTGGCTCATACCTATAATCCTAGCTACTCAGGAGGCTGAGAGCCGAGGATCGTTGTTCAATGCCAGCCAGGGCAATAAAGTCCATGAGACTCTTATCTGCAATTAACCACCAGAAAACTGGAAGTTGTGCTGTGGTCAAATGGTAGAGCACTAGCTTTGGGTAAATGAGCTCAGGGACAACACCTAGGCCCAGAGTTCAAACCTTATAACTAAAAAAAGAAATGAACATAAAGTAATCTCTCTCTAATATGTTTGCACTGTACCATAATGGTATATTCTCTGCCTTGTTATAATGCTCCTGGATTTGGGAGGATTAATATTGTGTGTTACTGAGCTTTCTAAGAGGAGCCAAGGTGAGCTTTAATGTAGTTATGATGCCTCTAAAGCCACAGTTCAGTCAGGAAAAAATGAGTGCCAATGACTTACAACCATAATTCTAGCTACTCCGTAGGTTGAAGTCTGGATGATCTCAATTTAAAGTCAAACCAGAAAGAAAATTCAGCAAAAAGTCAGATTGAAGGCATGGTTCAACTTCTTGCTAGCAAGAAGAAAAGGAAGGCAAGCTAAGTGAGTGTAAGTGCCTCAGTTTGAGACCTAGTACAAGAAAAAAAAGTCAAGCAAGGCACAAATAACTAACTAGGCTAAAATTTTATCAGTGCAAAATGCAGCTAGATTTGTGACACTGAACATCCCTAATATACTGGACCAATAAACAAATTCACAGGCTGATATCTAGACAAAGACCTGTCAGATTGACTCCAGGGTCATAGAAGCAATTGCTGGACCTCTCGTGCCTTAGTTCCCCAAATCTAGGACTTAGCTAGAAACATGTATAAGGTTTTAAAACATGAATAAGGTTTTAAATGAGAAAATAAAGCCATATATTCATGTAAATCTACAATATTTCAGGTAAATATACTGCCAGTACTGGGGCTTGAACTCAGGGTTTGTGTGCTATCCCTTAGATTTTTTTTCCCTAAGCCTAGTATTCTATCACTTGAGCAACACTTGGACTTCTGGCTTCTTCATGGTTAAACTGAAGATAACAGTCTCACAAACTCCTACCTTGGCTCATTTCAATCTTTAGTCCTCAGATCTCAGCTTCCTTTGTAGCTAGGACAATAGGTGAGAGCTACCAGTGACTGGCCAGTATACATGTATTTTAAAAGCTCCTATCAGCTCAATTTTGGAAATATACAAGGGTAAATTTACAGAGTTATGGTACTTGCCTAGGTGGAGACTATGCCTGAATTTGACTTGTATCTCCTCACACAAAATCTGACACATAGCTGTTGCCCAGTGAATGAATGAGTGAATGAATGAATAAATGAATGAATGAATGAATGAGAAATCATTGGTTCCTTCCATACCATGCATGAGTAACTGGATCTAACCCTATTACACCCTTATACTATTAATTCTTCATCTAACTATAGGTCCCTCTCACCAAACTATCCTAAGACTTGAAGAAGAGTGGCAGTGGAAGGAAGGTGTTGATTAGCCAATCAAATCCAAGTTCTTTGTTCCCACACTTGCATTAAAGAGGAGACAAAGTAATGCAATCCTAGAGAAGGCAGCTCTTGAAGAAAATGTTTTTCCCATCATGGGCCTCATTTGTTTCTAAACACAGTTTATACAGGCCTCCTTTTTTGTAATGCAATTTTCACTCCCCATCGAAACAATGCAGTCTTAAAAGGGCACCATTCTGTATTAAAGATTTTGGTCTTGATTTCTAGGCATCAATGGAATTAACCACATTTTGGCCTTAGAGAGATTGCATTCCTGATTCTCTCTGCCATCTCACTTATAAAGGCAGAGGAGGGAAGCAGGGTGCCAGGGAGAAAGCATCAGCCTGGCTTCTGTGGCATAACCACTCAGGAAATTCCATTCTCTACACAATCCACATCTCTTGCATGTAGGTCCTGTGGCTAGAGCCCATAACTAGGGACAAGAGGCCACAAAGCTGCTCTGACTTTGGTCCCTTCCCTTACCATCATAAGGACAGAAATTTGCCCAGACATCTAAGGAGACAAGGATTGTGTCCTTAAAATTTTCTATAAGAGGAACTTTTTCCTTGCTTGGGTTCAGTCCTGACATAAAAAATCTTCCTTTTCCATACTACAAAAATGATTTTGGGGGCAGGGAGTTTGGCCTAGTGGTAGAGTGCTTGCCTAGCATGCCTGAAACTCTGGGTTCGATTCCTCAGTACTACATACACAGACAAAACCAGGAAGTGGTGCTGTGGCTCAAGGGGTAGAACTCTAGCCTTGACAAAGCCCAAGGATAGTGCTCAGGCCTTGAGTTCAAGCCCCAGGACTGGCAAAAAAGATGATTTTTGAAAGTTTTAGCTTAGAACCAGCAGCTATTGCTTACTTGGTTTGCCTTTCTATGATGTATGTCTAACCTGTGAATGTGAATTGTAAAAAGGGAAAATCAATCAAACAAGAGAGTTGGGGTGCATCGTAGCTGAGACAAGTAGATAAGCTTGATGGATAGTTTATAGCAAATGGAAGAATCTAATACTAAATGGCCCAGCAAGCAGCTGGATCCTGTAGATTTGTATCATAATTGATTGACTTGCTTATTTATGTGATAGGCTAATCCCCTAAGCAACAAAGGTAAACTGAAACACAGTTCTTGATCTCAATAAGTTTAGGGCCTGGTACAGAAAACACATATGAAAACATAGTTCCAATAAATGATACAATGGCTATAATAATTTTAACAATATTTAGCTGATATATCTTTAATTTCCTGGAAGCCTTGATGGTGTAAGTTTCACCATATTTGTAGATTTCTGTTCTTCAGAGAAAGGTGGATATCAAGTCAGTATTTAGTGTTGATTGTCAGATTAGACATTTAGTATACTCTCCTGATGAGGAAAATTATTTTCACTAATCTCTCACCAGAACTCTCATTTATACTCACTTTGAATGTGCATATAATAAATTACAGTAAAGCCACATGAATGAATGAAGAGGTTGAAAATCAAGTGCCAGTTATTTATTTTTCTTTCTTTTTCTTCCTATGGTTTATCCCTTGTTGTCATAGTATGTGATTTTGGAACCTGGTCTATTGTATAAATGTTCATTTGAATTAGGAAATGAAAGGGGAGCAACAAAATGGTGAGAGAATAGACAAAGAGTGAACCACAGTGACAGAGATACTCATAAGACAATATATTGGAAATGAACTTGACAATTTGGGGGGTGGGGAGAGAGAAAGTTGGAGAAAATTGTGGGCAGGGAAACAATGTTCTAGAATAAATGTATTCACTACCTTATGAATATAACTGTAACCCTTCTTTATATCATCCTGATAATAAAAAATTGAACTAAAAAGAAAAAATAACAAATTAAAATTGCTCATATTTATCAAAGAAGATTGGTTAAAAAAACACAAATAAGAACATACTCCATATCACTCCTTTTTATTATTATTTTTGGTAGCTAGTGGTACTGACTTTTGAACTCGGGGCTTTATATTTGCTAGGCTGGCAAAATCCTCCTGGACCACACTTTCTGCCCTAATATTTACTGGTTATTTTTAGGATAGGGTCTTGCTTCCTACCAGGACATGCTTGAGCCTTAATTTGCCTAATTTTAGGTTTCCCTTTGTTACTAGGATCACAAGTATCACATCCAAGTTCCCTCCCTGACAGATGGAGTCTGGTGGGCTTTTCTGCTCTAGCTGGCTTAGTGCCCCAGTCCTCCCAATCTTAGCCTCCTAGATAGCTTTTGAAAAAATACATTCATATCATCAGTACCCAGATATGGATTCAGAAGGAGTCTTGCAAGCTTTTGTGCAAGCTACAACCCATGATTCTCCTATTCTCAGGCTCCCTACTAGCTAAAATTAGAGGTATAAACCACTTCTCTGAATCTTGCGCATCACTGTTCCCAGAGATGTGGAGGTTTTTCCAGGTCAGTCATCCAGAAGAGTAATCATTGACGCAAGACTCCATTTTTCCCATCTCCACAGCCCCCAGACATCATATTTTATTTTTTTAAATTTTTCATCAGAGTGTTATATAGAGGGGTTGCAGTTACATTTTAAGGTAGTGAGTACATTACTTCTTGAATATTGTTGCCCCTGTCCATGTTTTTCTCCCACATTCACTCCCCTACCACCTCCCAAGTTGTAAAGATCATTTCCAACATATTCAGACATTGTATTTTTTTGCCAGTTGTGGGACTTGAACTCTGGGCCTGGGCATTGTCCTTGAGCTCTTCAGCTCAAACCTACTGCTCTGCCCCTGGAGGCACAGCACCACTTCCAAGACATCATATTTTATAAGAAGAGAGGAAGTCAAATAAAACATACATGACTCAACATTTATCTGCAGATTCTTTCTACTGGCATTGTAACTTGTGAATCTGCACTGTCTCTCCCCCTTGCAACAGGGTAAAATATTCCTGGGATAGTTTAATTCAATTCTAGGGAACATTGTCAGTCTCTGAGAGTACATTCCAGCCCTATTATAAGTGTTTTGGTGCTGATAGGGAGGTTGATTCAGAGTCCTAAGGAAGATAATAGTCCAAGAGATCAGTTCATGAGGAAATAGAGAAGTAATGTAAGTTTATCAAGAGAAGGTACATTTCTAAGGGAATGCTAGCTTGTGTCTTACAATATTAAGACTTCTCAGGCACTTCCCTTGCATACTCACCCTTCTTAGGTCTCCCAGAAAACTGTCATCCAAAAGCTTTTCTTTTAGTCTTTAATGGCATCTAGACTATAGTCTGTTGAACTGTAATGTGTATATTAACCACTCATAGGCCTTGTTAAGGTACTGATTGTATTAACTGGGTCTGGATTGGGACCTGAGATTCTGCATTTTTATGTTGGCATAAATGCATAGAATGTACTTTGATTCTATTTATCTGAGAATTTCCATTTCTAATGCTCTCCCAGGGGATACTGATGCTACTGGTCCATTGACAATGCTTTAAATAAATAAGATACTAGAGTAATTTAATATATGTAACTAATAAGTAATATTTACTATGTCCTTATTCTTTAGCATTGTGCAAAGTTTTTCAAATATGGTTACCTCATTTGATCATCATAACAATCTTAAGAAGAAACAGAATTTCTAGTAATCAAATTCATAGAATTTTGTAATTTTGACTTTGGGGATCACTGCAGTTAAGATACCAGGATGGAATACTAATGGCCTCATTTTGGACCCAAACAATTTAAGGCAACAATTTTAGCTCTTATTTGGTGGGTTTTAAAAGCTCTTGGTTAAATATAATTGATCTGTTTATGAGGGCTGAGATATCCAAAGCCTATTTGTTTAGTAACCCCATTCATTTCTCATAGCATTCCCCAAAGCACTATCTCAGACCCTTGGGATTCTGTTGTTCAACTAAACCCTGATACTTTGACAGGTTATTAATTACCATTTCTGGAGACGTTAATGGACAGTTCATTGAAAGGAAGTAGCATGTAGATGGAGACAGCATTAGGGATATTAGAAACAAAGGTGCACCTAGAGGGGGATGGGAGGTTAGAAATGCAGCTGTAGCTCTGTTGGCTCAGTGTGTTCTATATTGATCATGTCTTCTCTGAAGCTTCCTGAGGTTTCTCTCATTCCCTGTTCCTAACAAGTCTCTGAAAGCATCTAGCCTCATGGCTTTTCTTTTTTTTGATGGTTGGTCGTGGGGCTTGAACTCTGGGGCTGGGTGTTGCCCCTGAGCTCTTGAGCTCAAGACTACCACCCTACCCCTTGAGCCACAGTGCCACTTCTGGTTTTCTAGTGGTCAATTGGAGATAAAAGTCTCAAGTTCTTTAGTGCCCGGGCTGGTTTTGAACCGTGATCTGAGGATCTCAGCCTCCTGAGTAGCTAGGATTACAGGTATGAACCATCGCATCTGGCTGGCCTCATGGCTTTTAAAAAATTTTTTCCTGTGGAATCTAGAGCTCCTTGACCCTTCAGTTACAATATTGGATGGTATAAGGGAAGGGAAGAAGAGTTGAAGGGATTAGTTAGCATGGACTAGTGATTTAGCCATCACAAAATCAGAGCCTGATTCCCTAAGGAATTAGGAGTGCCAGCTGCTGATTTTTATTTCTCATGTGAGCATTCTAAGTTCTCCTCTGCTAGCTCTATATAGACTAATGCTATGTCTCTTTGTTTCTGAAATGATCTGTGGAATGTTTCCCACTGCTTGCTAGATCCTGGTCATCTCTCCTTAGTCAAGGGAACCTCTCTGTTCTGAAACTCACCAAATCCAGAAATCAACATTGGACAATAGTATGCATTCTATTACATTATGCATTTCAACTGTAGGATTCTCTCTGCCCATGCAGCTTGTTCTTTGCATTCAGCTACTGGTTCAAATATTGCCTCCTTAGAAAGGTCATCCCTGATTGCTCTATCTAAATAAGCACTCTTCTACCTTACTTGTTTTTCTTCACAGCACTCATCATTGCCTGCATTTATGTCTGTATGGTTTCTTTCCACTATAAATGGTAGGCTCTAGATAACTACTGTTTCCTGCAGAAACTAAATTATTGCCTGGGATATAATTGATGTTCACTATAAATTCAATGAATTGATGGATGAATGAACCCAATCCCCACTAAACAACAGAGTTATTCATTAGAACTGTGCAGTTTCTCTTTTCATAGGAAGATATAGACTGTGAACTTATATATTCTCTGAGTATAGTAGTGATTCAATATCTAGTACAATGAAAGAGATATGGTGATGGGGAGAGATTATTGCTCACACTATGTGAGGGCTTTGTGAGGACACTTACTCCCAGAAAGTGAAATATCAACATCAAACTAATTTAAAAAGCAATAAAGCACTATGAGCTGTTGGCCCAGGCCTATAACTGTAGCTATGATGGGAAAGGGACAAAAATTTGAAACCAGCCCATACATGTGTGACCCCTTTCAACCCATAACTGGGGACAGTATCATATATTATTCTAGCAATCTAGGAGGCTGGAATTGAGAGTCTGGTGGTTCCAGGCTAACTAATAAGCAGAAAACTCTGCCAGTCTCCATCTCAATAGAGAAAGATGGGTGTAGTGGCAAACAACTGCTATCCCACCTACAATAAAAAGCAAAAAATATAGGACTGGGGTCCTGGAAGCAAGACCTAATTTCAAAACTATTGTAGCCAAGTGACAATAGCTCACTCCTGCAATTCTAGCTATTTAGAAGGCTGAGATCTGAGGTTCACAGTTTGACACCAGACCTGGCAGAAAATTCTGTAAGCCTCTTATCTGCAAATAATCATCAAAAAGCCAGAAGTAGTACTATGGTTCAAGTGATATGAGCACAAATCTTGAGCAAAAATGTTCAAGGACAGTACCTAGGCCCTGAGTTCAAGCTCTGGGACTGGAATAAAAATAACTAAATAAATAAATACATAGATTAAATAAATAGTACAAAAATGTAGTGGGGATGTGACTCAGCGTTAGATCTCTTGGTAAGCAATTGTAAAGCCATGAATTTAAAGTCTATTACCAAAACAAAAATGGGGGGCCAGGACTTTGGTCTAGTGGTAGAGCACTTGCCTAGCATGCACGAAGTCTCAGGTTCAGTTCCCTAGGACCACACACATAGAAAAAGGCTGGAAGTGGTGCTGTTGCTCAAGTGGTAGAATGCTGGCCTTGAGAAAGCCCAAGGACAGTGTTCAGGCCCTGAGTCCAAGCCGCAGGACTGGTGGGAAAAAAAGATAAAGCTTCAAAGTATATTTGATATTCCGAATATATAGCTCACATTTATGTCCTTTACAAGTGTGAACAATTCTAAAGAGAAGTATGTAAAAGAAAGATCATCTTCTTGATTTGAACTATAGAAAGGATATGAAATTTTTGATTATGAGAATGTCCATAAGAACTATAACAGTTTGTTGCAGATAACACTGAACTGGCAATCCTTAGAGGCACCTCACACTAGAAAATTCTATGATTCTATGCCATAGCATGTGATCTGGCTGTCTACCATCTCTTTCCTAAGGAGTGCCTCTCATGAAAGAAAACTTTGCTCCAATTGTTTTCTCCATTGTCAAAAAAAGGCATGGAAATTACCAAACCACAAGGGAGCTGCAGTCAAAACAAACTTGAATGAGCTTTAATAAGAAGAGGGTGCCATAAAACAAAGACAACTGTTCCCTCTCCTTCCCCTCCCCATTCTATTCCCCATCCATGCTAATCACATTCCATTTTTCAAGATTATGGCACCTACCCAGCTAGTGAGTAGGACATTTAATTTATGCAAATCTACCATAGTTCATAGTTGGAACTACAGCAGAAGGCAGACCTTAATGTTCTAATTGAAATTCAGTCCCTCCCCAGGAGGCTGTAGAGAATGTAGAGTAGCCCAGATACAACCTGGTCTACATCTGTTAGTGTGCAAACCATTTGCCAGGGGAGCAGGTGCAGACATTGGCAGGCTTTGACTTTAAGAAATCAGTCTTGAAAAACATACAAATAACACCTGGCTGAAGCATTCTATATGTTTTACATTTAATCCCTTCCTAAGATTCTATGTGGCAAGTACTGTGATGGCCATTTTATAAACTGTTATAAAGATATAAGAAAATGTGATACAACACATAAACATATACATTTGAACTTTATTCATGCATCAGGAAGAATGATATTATTCCATTTACAGGGATGTAGGTGGGCATGAATTGTATTATGTGAATTAACTTAGAATCAGAGAGACAGAATACATACATTTTGTCAGGCATAGGTGGCTCATACCTAACATTGAACATCAATGAGACTCTTATCTCCAAGTGCTTATTGAGCACAAAAACTCATTGGAGAGTGTCCATGCCCTGAGTTCAAGCCCCAAGACTACACTACATGTGTATACTTGTGCAAGTGCATACATGTGTACATGCACATATGTGCATAAACACACACAAGATGCATGTTTTCTTTCATATATGGAAATTAGATCTAATTTATAACTATATATGAAAACATATACAGGATCATATTCATATGTTTGTGAACATATTAACTAAGGTATGGTATATATGCTGGGGAGTATTTCAGTTGTGTAAGGTCTTTGACAACCAACTCTCAATTTAATGAAATGAATACCTGGGAGCTAGAACAGGTGTTGTTAGGGAGGCTTTTATGGGGGGTTAGACAAATGGAGAAATGAAAGGTGGTTGAATATAGTCACAATATTCAATGTACATTGGTGAAAATGGAGCCTGGTAAATTGAGGGAATAGGAAGGGTTAGTAGAAATGGGGACAAGTGATAAATGTAGTGACATTGACCAAGATGCATTATATTGATAAACTGATATTTTACATTGAAATCCATTTGCATTTAATAATAATTTTTAAAATGTTACCAGTAACTAGGTAAAATTACAGAAGTAGGGTCCAGAATAGAACTCAGAAGCCAGAACCTGTGATCTTCATTATTACATTACCTTTATAGTATTTTTACCAAAAGTTCAATTGAAACCCAAGGGTTTAAAGACCAACCAATGATTCAGGTTTAGTACTAGTAACAATGTGACAAAAATGCATCCTTGCCAGGCATAGGTTACTCATGCCTGTAATCCTAGCTGCTCAGGAGGCTGAGATATGAGGATCATGGTTCAAAGCTAGCCAGGACATGAAAGTCCGTAACACTCTGATCTCCAATTCACAACCAGAAAACTGGAAGTGGTGCGGTGGTTCAAAGGGTAGAGTGCTAGTCTTGAGCTGAAGAGCTCAGGGATAGTACTGAAGCCTAGACTTCTAGTTCTATGACTAACAAAAAATGCATTCTTATTTTGACAGTGCAATTTTTGTTTGTAAAAAGAACCTCCCCTCCCCCCACAAACATCAAGTGTCTCCTGACCCTCTCACCTAATTTTGCCCTCACTTTTGAAATGTGAATGTTTACAAGCAAGTATCATTGGAAGGTCACTAGTATTGAGTTGATTCTGCATCCTATGCTTGTCATGATCACAGGTACAGGGACGTGATAGCTTATGACTATGATTCTCCCTTCCAGTTTGACTCCTGAAGCAGTTTAAACTGTATGCCTGTTCAGAAGAGCAAAGGGACTAGACATGGTGGACCTGGATCTGCATCTTGGTTTCAGAAATACAAGTCTTTTGATTGAGTAAGTTACTTACTTTGCTATAGCTTATTCACTTTGCTGATAAGAAAAGGATAATTCACTCATATATTTAGTAAGAGAAACGAGAATATGGGTGTAAAGCATTTAGAATGGAATTCATTACAGATCGCTCCCTATTGCCTCTGTCAGGAGCACAAACTTGAGAGTCCAAAACTATTAGAGTCAAATGTTGACTCTGACCATTTTAGTTATGTGAGCTTGGGCAATCTGCTTTGCTTCTCTGTGTCTGTTTCCTCTTCTGAAATGTGAGGAACCTATGTCATCATGTTTATATGAAAACTCAATAATTTTCATAAAATATGTAAAACAGGGCTGGGAGCTTGGTCTAGTGGTACAGTGACCCAGGTTTAACTCCTCCGTACGACATATTTAGAAAAAGTCATAAGTGGTGCTGTGGCTGAAGTGGTAGAGTGCTAGCCTTGAAAAAGCCCAAGGACAGTGCCCAGGACCTGAGTTCAAGCCCTAGGACTAGCAAAAAAAAATGTGTAACACAGTGCTTGATATATAGTAAATGTCAGCTATTCATATTGCTGTTGATGTTATTATTAAAGCACTATGTCTTACTTTAACACAAAGTGAGAATATGGAGAAACTGGAAAATATTCATTATTTAATGGCAATATAAAATGTTGGAGTCACTGTGGAAAAACTGAGTGTTGGTTTTTGAATGTTTCCTCAATAAAATTACCATAAGACCCAGCAAATTTTACTTGTAGTATATACCATAAAGAATTGAGAAGTGACTATTTAAGTTAAAATTTGTACACAAATGATAATTATACCATTATTTACAACAGGTATAATTAACTTAAATATCTATTAGCTCACAAATGGACAAGTAATATATGCTATATATAAACTGGGAAATTTTATTTCCCCATAAAAATTTACAAATTATTAATACATATTACAAAATGGATAAAATTTTAAAACATTATGCTGAGTTAAAAAAAAGCCAGTCACTGAAGATTATATACTATATGATTCCATTTATGTAGACTGTCTGGACCAAGTCTATAGGGACAAGAAGTAGATTAGTTGTTTCCTCAGTTTGGAGCTGGGAAAAGTGTCAAACTAGTATGGAATGACTGCTGTTTTGTTTATGCAGTTTGGAGGCTAATGAAAGAATTCAAGCCAGACCTAGTAATTCATGCTTGTAATCCTAGCTACAAAGGAGGTTGAAATCAAGAGACCAGTTCAAAGCCAACCCAGAAAAAACAGGTATCACAGCCTCTTTTTGACACATACACAAAAAGGAATGGTGTGTGCCTTTCATCATATTCTGTGAGAAGTTGTAAAGTAAAAGAGTCCCTGTCTAAGCTGACACTGTACCTTAAGCAATAGCTAAGGCAAAAAGGACCAAGGGCATGGATTAAGTGCTGGAACACCTCTCTGACTAGCAAGCACAAAACAAAAGTCTCTGTGTACAAACCTAGTACCACCAAAAAGAAAAGTTTTCAAAATGTATATTGCAGTAATGGTTGTAAAATGTAAAATGCATATACAATGAAGGCATTGGATTAGATGCTTAGAATAGATGATTTTTACAGTAAGTATCATATCCTAATAAATGAATAAATTTCAGTTTTATATGCTCATATAGATGAAAACGGGCAACGTTTTCCTAATACCACTTTGCTATAATTTTTGTTCAAATGAGAGGTCTTTTTGTGATTCTAACAAATGATCATTGGTCCTTTTTCTAAACAGTGATAATCAAACTATATTAAGCCCTCTGAGAGATGTGTAATGAAGGCATCATATATCATCATGTATTTTGAATGTTATCACATCCATGGGGATGCTTATTGTCTTCAAAGCTATATATTCAGGATAATTTTGTGTTATAAATGAACAGTAATGGAGACCAAGAACTTTCTGTGTCTTATTTTCCATGGTATCTGTCTGACATAATAATTGTTAGATATCTGATGAATAAGTTAATGCATGAATACTCAAAGCAACATGACTTGCAATAACACTTTGTAACCAAAGGGCTTAGATTCCAATGTTGTCTCCAATTCTTATTAAATATACAACATTAAGCAAATCATTGTGGTGATTTCTATTTCGAATACGATTTCTATTTTTTTACCTCAAAGTCTTGTACTTACCAGGTAAGCACTATGCCACCAGTGCCATGCTTCCAGCGCTGTTTGCTTTGGTTAAGTTTTAGATAGGATATCTTATTTATTCCCAGGCTATTCTGGACCACAATTCTCCTGTTTTCACTTCCTGCATGGTTGGGATGACAGATGTGCACTGACATACCAAACTTTTGATTATTGACGGGGGCCTTGCAAACTCTTTATGTGGACTTGAACTGGTACCCTCCTGAGTAGTTAGGATTGCAAAGTGTAAGCCATTGCACTTGGCTCAATTTCTTTGACACAAGGAAAATAGGGCCTCCTTTATAGGTGTAAGTTTAATGCATATAGTACATGTTATATAATGATACAATAAATGTTAGTCCTCTTCCTTTTTATTCCATAAAACTATGGAGTACTAGAGAGTTCACTGGTGATAAATAGATTTGTGCTTAAGACCTGAGGTGGCAATAAACCTGAGATATTTTCCTAAGCATAAACTCAGTGTCATATGATATGTGTCTTCACTCATGGAAGCTGACAATGAAATATGAACCCATAAAATGCCAGAATTTTGAGGGCTCTTAGTAATAGACCATCTAGTCCAAGCACTATAGTTAATAGAGAATCTTCAAATGCCACCACATTAGTGGGCCTGTTGACTGGGGCTTAATAAGATGAATGGTCAAAGAAAAAGCTGGCCCGGCAGGTGGCAGACATCTGGAAGAAAATCAGTGAGAAATTCCAAGAGTGATTCATTGTTCTCACTCCTGAAAAAGTCCCGTATGGTGTTTGACAGCTTGATTACCATGTGTGTATTTATACAGGGTAAGGCAAAGGTTACTGTACAAGAGAGAACTGCTGGAGCAACAGGTGTTGATCTTCACTCTTCGAAATATATTAGTCAAGGCACAATGTCCACAGCAGGGACAAAAAGAAGAAGCATATCTACCAGGTTCTATTTACACTTAAATTTTAAGTACCAAATTCTAGGTTCGGTGTTAAATTTGAGGCCTAATTTGCTTATGAAAAATGCTATGTGAACTTGTTCCCTGGTGTCTCACAAATAGTAAGCAACTAGAAAGCCTACAGAGTGGGAGAAGATCTTTACTAACCATACAACAGGCAAAGATCTCATATCTAAAATATATCAACAGCTCAAAAAAATTGAATCACTCTAAAACTAATTTCTGAAGAAAAGACTATCTCATTAAAAGATGGGCCAAAGACTTAATCAGAGTCTTCTGTGAAGAAGAAATAAGAATGGCCTATAGACACATGAAGAAATGCTCAATATCTCTAGTCATAAAAGAAATGCAAATCAAAACAACTCTAAGATTCCACCTCACTCCAGTTAGAATGGCCATGATCAAGAAATCTAATAACATAGATGCTGGAGGGGATGTGGCCAGGAGGGATCACTACTACACTGTTGGTGGAAGTGCAAACTTGTTTAACCATTATGGAAAGCAGTATGGCAGTTCCTCAAAAGAGAAAGTGTATACAAGGAACTCATCTATTTATAAAATGCAAAGGAGTATCCAGGGTGATGCTGGAAACCTAAGAGGAAACACAACACTGAGAGGCAGTGGAGCTGGTGGTTAAAACCACAGGCTTGTTTTTCACTCAAGGTCAAAGGGTAGGCTGCTAAAGCAAGTGATCAAACATTATACCAACACACACAATGATACACCAAAATACACACTGCCTAACACACACACACACACACACACACACACACACACATACACATGCACACCATAGCACACACATACTACCACATATACATACCTTACATACCACACACACCCCACATTCACAATAACCACTCATATCACATACACATCATATATACTACACATAGCACATACATGCCCCCCACAAAGCACATCAAGAACTTATACATGAATGCCGGATATTTAATGTATAAATGTATACTTGAGCTTGAAAGCAAAAAAATACCAGAAATATTTTAAATGGTGCTCTTTCAATATTTTAAATTGTCTGAAGTTTCCAAGTGCTTCTTGCTATTTGTTTCTTTCCATGGAGCTCTCAACATTCAAACATTGTAGGTTTGGTAAGAATAGCAGTCTTCTCTGCCTCCTTTAATCATCTTTGTATGAACACATAATTGTGGATTTTAGGAGGATTTTTCTTTGCTCTGCTTTTCCTGAATTTTAAAAATGGTTTTAGCTGATGTTTCTATAGAGAGGGAATGCTTACAATTGTGCATCTAGTAAAAAGAAATCCTATCACAGAGAGTGTATTTCCTTACACAATGATGTCACTCTACCCTTTGGGCTCTCACACAAAAACTGGAATGAAGTCACTATCACTGCCTTTTTTCTATCACTGCCTTTTTAAATTATATTCTCTGGTGCCATATATGTAACACAAGTCTGTGTTACAGACTTGTGAATATAAAATATCGTGTACCTGCTGTACAATGCATAGTCGTGATTGTAGTGATCAGAGCTATTTTGGGTGAGTGTTGCTATAGAATGTTTTCTTTCTAGGTGATGATTAATTACAAAACTAGTCATACCCAGGAGTTACACTTACCACAATAGCACCAGAACTTTGGTTTTTTTTCTGGTATTAACCATTTCTTGGAATATACTGGCTATCTCTAGAATTCTGTTCAGGTGACTGTAGAACATAGAAATGCTGCTGCTTCCATTCATGCAGAAAATACTGCTAATATTGATCTTTTTCTATAAATGCAAACATAGGAACATCTCAGTTGATTCCATATCTTGGCTATAGTGAATACTACTGCAATGAACATGGTTGTGCTGATGGTGTTACTGTAAGCTAGTTTGTGATCTTTTGAATAAATGCTGCGTCGTAGGGTAGTTCTATGATTATCTTTTTGAGGAAATTTCATAGAGCTTTCCAGAGAGGTTGAAAAAGCTTACAATCCCACCAACAATATGTTACAGTTCTCTTTTGGCCACTCTTGCCAGCATCTATTATTGTTTCCTCCATAATAGCCATTCTAACTGGGGTGAGGTGAAATCCTGAATTTCCTTTAAGGCCAGAGATATTGAACATTTATTTTTCTTTCTTTCTTTCTTTTTTGTTTGTTTTGATGGGGGAGTGGGGAAATAGTGGTATTGTTGGGGATTTTTTTGCCAGTCCTGGGCCTTGAAGTCAGGGTCTGAATACTATCCTTGGATTTCTTAAGGCTAAACCTCTACCACTTGGGCCACCACACCACTTCTGGCTTTTTTCTATGTACGTGGCACTGAAGAAATGAACCTAGGTCTTCTTTCATGCTAGGCAAGCACTCTATCATTAGGCCAAACTCCCAGCCCAAGATGTTAAGCATTTCTATATATGTCTATTGGCCATTTCTTCATCCTCCTCATCCTCCTCGTCCTCCTCCTCATCCTCCTCATCATTGTCGTCGTCGTCTTCTTCTTCTTCTTCTTCTTCTTCTTCTTCTTCTTCTTCTTCTTCTTCTTCTTCTTCTTCTCCTTCTCCTTCTCCTTCTCCTTCTCCTTCTCCTTCTCCTTCTCCTTCTCCTTCTCCTTCTCCTTCTCCTTCTCCTTCTCCTCCTCCTCCTCCTCCTCCTCCTCCTCCTCCTCCTTCTTCTTCTTCTTCTTCTTCTTCTTCTTCTTCTTCTTCTTCTTCTTCTTCTTCTTCTTCTTATGGGGCTTCAACTCTAGGCCTGGGCTCTGTCCCTGAGCTCTTTCAGCTCAAGGCTAACGCTCTACAACATGAGTCACAGTGCAACTTCCGGTTTTCTGGTGGCTAATTGGACATAAGAATCTCACAGAAGTTAGTGCCCAGGCTGGCATTGAAATGCTATCCTCAGATCTCGGCCTGTAATCTCAGCTAGGATTACAGGTGTGAGCCACAGGCACCTGGCCCATTTTTTAAAAAGCATTAGCCCATTTGTTAATTTAGTTGTTGATTTATTGAAGCTGAGATATGGAATTAGCTATTTAATGGATGAATTGATCAAGAAAGTATGATATATATATATATATACAAAATGGAATTTCACTCATCCATTAAAAAGAATAATATTGTAACATTTGCAAAGAAGTAGAAAGAACTATTTTACTTTGTTATCTGATATATTGGATAAATGCGTATTTGGTTATTTGAAATTGAATAGGGAAGGGGGAAAATAAGAAGAGGGGTGTGGGTGGGGGTGAAGTAATGCACCTTCTATCTGGTGAATATAATGTAACCCTTCTATTAATTACAATCAAAATATATGAAAAAAGTATATTAAGTAAGTCAGGCCTAGAGAAACAAAGATTGCATTGTTTCCCTCATATGTGGAATCTAGAATTAGCCTATAAATCTGTAAGTAAACATGTTGGACGGGATGCAAGTAGTTATAAATGTATTACCTGAAATATAATAGATTCAAGGGAAAATTCAAATAGTGTAATTCCTTATAAAGGCAAAGGCAAAGCCAAATAAAAATCTACACAAGGATACAGGTACTCACAAGAGTAAAATTGGGACCAAGGGAAGAAAGGTAGATAAATGAAGAGGAGAAGATGGAGAAAATCCAGTCAAGAATACAATGTATATACTATAAGATTAAGAAAAGGAAAGGGGCTGATCGGGAGGGCTGAGAATGTAGAAAAGGATGACACAGAACAAGATGCATTATATTTATATGACAACTTGTTTGTACAACTACTTAAAAGATTATATATATATCATTATAAATAATATTGGTATCAAATATACTATACATATATTAATTATATTGATCAATAATTGTTAATTAATTAGATATAATATAGATATAAGAGCTATATAATAGAGCTATATATAATTATACACATATATCTATATTATATAATATATACTTTTTATATACTATATGTAATTTATAGTTTGGAAACTTTAGCTGTGCCATTGACTTTGGAAAAATATAACTTAGGTTACCAGGTTGAGTTGGCATTATACAGAAAATATTGTTCTAGAAATGTTGCATAATTTTTCATTTGTACAGTAGTAATACCCCTTCATCAAATATTAAAGGTCTTATCTACATATATTTAGAAACTCATAGAGCGTTTTCTAGACCAAAAATCATAATAGTCTGCTTGGTAAAAGGTAAACAATGGAGAAGCCCTTTCTTTTGAAATATTATATAAAACTCATACAAGACAAACATAGAAATGAAGTCAATCTGAAAAACTAATATATGTCTAGATCCTTAAATACAAAATCATAAGAAAGCAAATGAAAAATGCAGTTATCTTAAAATCAACATTTGCAATTAGCATAAATGGACTAGTGCACCTCTTTGAAGATAAAAAGACTAAAATTACATATTTATAATTCAGTTAATATTATCTATAAGAAACATGAAATTGCATGAATTGGCAAATACTTCTCATTCTAGTTACTGAAGATATAGAATTAGGAGGAACATTGTCAAATGCCAGCCTAGACAAAAAATTGAGAACTTATCTCAAAAACAACCAAACAAGCTAGGCATGGTGATATGCTCTTATAATTCTAGCTACTGCACAGGCTGAGATAGCCACATAACACTTTTAAAATCCATTCTTTACCCTAAAGAAGAAGTACAATACTTCCAAGAGTTCTTTGGGTTCCACTGTGGCCCATATGCCAGGTAACAGAAAACATTGTCAATTTGAGGAGAAAGCAGAAAAAAAAAACAGATTTCTTAGCAAATCGATGGTTTGGTTCCAGCAGTTCTTTTGTGGAAGGTACATATTTTGAAAGACCTGTTTGATGGAAATACTAATGGTATGAAAAAGTACAGTGTTAACTGAATGACAAATTCTAGTGGCAAAGTCACAAGGCATATTTTTGAGATTTTGGACTGTGCCACAGATAAGTTTTGAGAGTCATCTCAACATATTACTGAGCCTCTTAGATATTGAACACTTAACTATGGGACATCAAGTGATTGTTTAATCTGTAAGTGCTTACAAAGAGCTAAGTTCTGCCACACTTAGGAAACAGACATTCAGGCAGGCCCAGCCTAGTCCGTCATGAGCTAGAGGTCATACACCAGTAGCTGCGTGAGCAGGGCGACTAGAGTCTCACTCCCCACCTCCCCATGTCTGCTACTAGAGCCACATTGACACTCCTCCCTCATCTTGTGTCTATAGTTGTATGGGGGTATACTTTGGTTATTCATCCCAAATAATGAATAGATCATAATATGTAGAAAATATCCTTTTAAGACTATAAAAGAATACCCTCTCCAAAATTGAGAAAAATCATATGACATTGTTCAACACTTATCCGTACATGTGACTCAGTGCCCAACAAAACCCCAATTGTATTATTTGGTACAAGTTGGTAAACTGATTCTAACATTTATATCTAAAAAAAGTCCAAAAACAGACAAGAAAAGCCTATAATAATGAACAAAAACTTGACTGCCAAATAACATGGATTTTTATAAAACCATACCAATTTAAACAATGTACCACTGGCACATGAATAATCAAATTGAACAGTAGAGTAGAAAATAAAGCCCAATATTAGATCCATGTGTATAAACGAATTGCATGTATAACATAGTGGCTTTCGAGATCATTAAGGAAAAAGGACAGACTTGTTAGTAAAAGAAGTTGTATTAGGTGGATTTACCTAAGATAAAAACAATTAGACTTTTTGCCATACAGAAAAGTAAATTCTGTGTTAAAAAGTACAATATACTAAGGGGCAAATTTATCACACTAGGAGCCCATATTAAAAAGACAGAAGAAGAACATAGAAATAAACTAAAGAAGAAATTGAAGCATCTAGAGGAACAAGAAAAAGTTAACTCTAAAACAATTAGAAGGACAGAAATAACAAAAATAAAGTCGGAAATAAAGATTTAAATCAAATCCACTATACATAAAAGTAATAATTCAAAAAGTTGGTTCTCTGAAAGAGTCAACAAAATTGAAAGATCCCTGGCAAGATGAATCAAAAAAAAAGGAGAGGGGAGACTCAAATAAACAAGATTAGAGATCCTACGAGAACAATCAAAACTGATACCCAAGAAATTCAGTCCATTATGGATAAGTACTACCAGGGCCTATATTCAAAGAAACAAGAAAATCTAGAAGAAATGGATGACTTCTTAAATAAATATAGGCTACCACGTTGAACAATGATGAGGTAAACAAATTGAACAAACCAATTTCATACAATGAAATAGCAGAAGCAATCAGGGAAATGCCAACCAAAAAGAACCCAAGTCAAGATGGTTTCACTGTGGAATTCTACAAGACTTTTAAAGATGAAGTAACACCTATACTCTTGAAACTCCTCTAAGAAATAGAAGCAGAAGGAGCAATACCAAACTCATTTTATGAAGCTAATATTACTCTCATTCCCAAACCAGGGAAAGAAAAGACCCCCCAAAAAAGAAAACTACAGACCTATCTCTCTAATGAACACAGATGCAAAACTCCTCAATAAAATAAGAGCCAACAGAATTCAGAAACAAATTTAAACAATTATACACTACGATCAAGTGGGCTTCATACCACAGATGCAAGGCTGGTTTAACATTTGCAAATCAATCAATGTATTACATCACATCAATAGAGCTAAGTGTAAGAATCATATGATAATTTCTCTGGATGCAGACAGGCATTTGACAAAATACAACGTCCATTCATGTTGAAAGCACTAGAAAAAAATAGGAATAAGAGGTACATTCCTCAAAATAGTTAAAGCCATATATGACAAACCTACAGTCAGTATTATACTAATGGAGAAAGACTGGAATCATTTACTTTAAAATCAGGAACTAGACAGGGATGCCTACTCTCTCCACTTCTCTTCAATATAGTGCTGGAACCCTTAGCCAGAGCAATAAGGCAAGAGAAGGGTTCCACATAGGGAAAGAAGAAATTAAACTATCCCTATTCGCAGATGACATGATCCTCTACCTGAGTGACCCAATAAGCTCCACTCCGAAAGTCCTAGAATTAAAAAACCATGTTGGCAAAGTGGCAAGATACAAAAATTAGCCTGCAAAAGTCAGTAGCCTTCTGGTACGTCAACAATACGCAAACAGAAGGCCAAATCAAGAAAATGATCCCATTTGCAATAGCCCCCAAAAGAATTAAATACTTAGGAATTCACTTAACCAAAGATGTAAAGGAATTATTTAATGAAAACTATAAAAGACTAACAAAAGAAATTAAAAGAGGACACCAGAAAAGGAAAGACATCCCATGCTCATGGGTAGGGAGAACAAATATAGTAAAAATGGCCATACTCCCAAAATTGATATAAAATTTCATTATAATACCCATCAAAATCCCAAAGACATTCTTTACTGAAATAGAAGATATAATCCAAAGGTTCATATGGAACAAGAAAAGACCTAGAATATCCAAAACAATTCTAGGCAAAAAGAGCAATGCTGGTGGTATTATAATACCAGACTTCAAACTACACAATAGAGCCATAATAACAAAAACCGCTTGGTATTGGCACTAAAGCAGACCAGAAGATCAGTGGAACAGAATAGAAGACCCAGAAATAGAACCACATACCTATAGGCAACTTGTATTTGACAAAGGAGCCAAAGATATACAGTGGAACAAACACAGTCTATTCAATTATTGGTGCTGACAAAACTGGGCAGCCACATGAGAAAACTAAAAATTGACCCTAGCCTTTTGCCATGCACAAGCATTAACTCAAAGTAGATCAAAGACCTCGATATCAGAATGGAAACCTTGAAACTGCTGCATGATAGATTTGGAGATACACTGGAACTCATAGGCACAGGCAAAAACTTCCTAAACAGAATCCCAGGGTCACAGCAGATTGGAGAGAAATTTGATAAATGGGGCTACCTAAAAATAAAAAGTTTAGCCACTAAAGTAGAGAGACAGCCATCCAACTGGGAAAATATATTTACCAATAATACATCAGACAAATGCTTAATATCCAGTATCTACAGGGAACTCAAGAAACAAATCCCCCCCAAACACAACAAACAATTCCCTAAATGGGCAAGGGAACTAAACAGTGACTTATCAAAAAGAAGAGGTTAAAATGGCAGAAAAGCATATGAGAAAATGCTCATCATCCATGGTCATAAAGGAAATGCAAATTAAAACAACCCTAAGATACCACCTTACCCCAACAAGAATGGCCAAGATTTTGAACTCAGACAATGACCGTTGCTGGCGGGGTTTTGGAGAAAAAGGAACCCTACTATACTGCTGATGGGGTTTTAAACTTATTCAGCCACTCTGGAAAGCAGTAGGGAGATTTCTTAAAGAACTTAAAATTGACCTTTCTTATGATACCACCATACCACATCATAACCCAAGATATGATAAGGACACCTGCTCAACTATGTTCAACTCTGCACTATTTACAATAGCCAGGCGATAGAAACAATCTAGATGCCCTACTGCAGATAAATAGGTACATAGATAGATAGATAGATAGATAGATAGATAGATAGATAGATAGATAAATAGATAGATAGATAGATAGACAGATAGATAGGATAGATATGTATATATAGATATGTACATATGTATATATGTACATATGTATATACATATATACGTGTATATATATGTATATATATATATACAATGGAATTCTACATAGCCAACAGACAAGATAAAATAATGGCATTTGCGGGGAAGTGGATGAATCGAGAGTGAATCATGTTCAGCGAGATAAGTCAAGACCAAAGAGCAAAAACTGCATGATATCCTTAATATGTGGCTATTAGATCCAAACAGTTCAAGAGCAAGGATTCAGTATTTGCGTACCCAATGCTATGGAAATTATATTGGAAATATAAACACAACTACATAGACATGAAAATCTATGACTCTATAGACACAATATTTTATTACATAGATTAATAGAGTATCTATGACATACTAACCATCAGGAGGCAAAGCTGGTTCATCTTACGCAAATCAATTAATATAATTCAACACATCAACAGGAGCAAGGACAAAAATCACATGATTGTCTCAATAGATGCAGAAAAGGCATTTGACAAGATCCAACACCCCTTTATGTTAAAAGTTCTGGAGAAACTAGGAATCCATGGAATATTCCTCAGTATAATAAAGGCTGTGTATGACAAACCCACAGCTAGTATTATATCATGGCGAAAAGCTAAAGCTATTCCCTCTAAAATCAGGAACAAGACAAGGATGTCCACTCTCTCCACTCCTTTTTTACTTAGTATTACAATTCCTAGCCAGAGCAATAAGGTAAGAAGCAAGCATAAAGGGGATGCAAATAGGGAAAGAGGAAGTAAAGCTTTCCCTCTTTGCAGATGACATGATTCTGTATATAAAGAATCCTATAGCCAGGAGTTTGGCCTAGTGGTAGAGTGCTTGCCTAGCATGCATGAAGGCCCGGGTTCGATTCCTTGGTACCACATACATAGAAAAAAGCCAGAAGTGGTGCTGAGTCTCAAGTGGTAGAGCTCTAGCCTTGAGAAAACCCAAGGATAGTGCTCAGGCCCTAAGCTCAAGCCCAGGACTGGCAAAAAAAAATCCATAGTATTTCAGGCCTGGAGTTTAGCGAGGACCAGGGTTACATTCCTTGGTACCACATACATAGAAAAAAGCCAGAAGTGGTGCTAAGGCCCAAGTGGTAGAGCTCTAGCCTTGAGAAAGTCCAAAGACAGTGCTTAGGCCCTGAGTTCATGGCCCAGGACTGGCAAAAAAAAAAGAACCCTGTAGACTCCACTCCCAAGCTCCTTGAGCTGATTCAAAACTTTGGAAGTGTAGCAGGGTATAAAATTAACCCTCAAAGGGGCCCGGAGTTTGGCCTAGCGGTAGAGTGCTTGCCTAGCATGCACGACGACCCGGGTTCGATTCCTCGGTATCCCATATACATAGCAAAAAGCCGGAAGTGGTGCTGAGGCTCAAGTGGTAGAGCTCTAGCCTTGAGAAAGTCCAAGGACAGTGCTCAAGCCCTGAGCTCAAGCCCAGGACTGGCAAAAAAAATTAACCCTCAAAAATCAACTGCTTTCCTTTATACCAACAGTGAGAGGAATGAGGCAACAATCAGGAAAGCAACTCCTTTTGCAATAGCCTCAAAGAAAATAAAGTACCTAGGAATTATCTTAATTAAGAATGTAAAGGACCTTTTTGATGAAAACTTTAAAACCCTGAGAAAGGAAATTAAAGCAGAACTGAGGAAATGGAAAAAAACTCCCATGCTCCTGGATCGGAAGAATCAACATCGTGAAAATGGCAATCTTGCCAAGGGCTATCTACAAATTCAACGCAATACCCATCAATATCCCATTGTTATTCTTTAAAGAAATAGAAGAGGCAATCCAAAAATTCATATGGAATAATAAAAGACCCCCATATATCAAAAACACTTCTTAGCAGAAAGAACAGCGCTGGAGGAATTTCAATACCAAACTTTAGACTCAATTACAGAGCTATAATAATCAAAATAGCTTTTCCTGCCACAAGAACAGGCCTGAAGACCAATGGAATAGAACTGAGGACCCAGATATTAAACCACAGACCTATGGCCACCTAATCTTTGACAAGGGAGCCAAAAAAAATAGAATGGAAGAAAGACAGCCTCTTCAACAAGTGGTGTTGGCAGAACTGGTTAAGCACCTGCAGAAAACTAAAGCTGGATCCTTCAATTCACTCCAATGGATCAAAGTCCTTGAGGTAAAAGCCAAAACATTGAAAACTTTACAAGAAGGAATAGGAGATACACTAGGCCTCCTTGGCACAGGTAGAAACTTTCTTAATAAGGACCAAGAATCACAACAAACCAGAGAAAGGCTGGATAAGTGGGACTGCATTAAACTGCAGAGCTTTTGTATGGCAAAGGACATGGCTAGTAAATTAATTAGGAAGACTACAGAATGGGAGAAGATCTTAAAATTTCTAAAACAAAAGAAAAATATGAATCAGAAGATGATTGACAAGTTAGATATAAATTTTATCTAAAATAATTCACATCACATACAAAATAAAAAGTCAAGCAGACTGGTAATATTGCCTTCAACTTGTGCATGTACTCCTAGCTTCTCTGGAGGCTGAGATCTGAGGATCACAGTTTGTTGCAAGCCAGGAAGAAGAGTCTGTGAAACACTTACTCCAGTTAACCAGTGAAAGGGCCAGAAGTGCAGCTATGGTTTAACTAGTAGAGCACTAGCCTTTGGCAAAATAACCTTCAGAAACAGCATTCAGGCTCTGAATTTAAGCCCCAAAACAAGCAAAAATATGTGCCAAATAGGAAAACAGTACTTGAAAAATATATGTAATGATATGTAAAGAAATTCTGATCAGGCCGGGAGTTTGGCCTAGTGGTAGAGTGCTTGCCTAGCATGCACAAAGACCCGGGTTGAATTCCTCAGCACCACAGACATAGAAAAAAAAGCAGAAGTGGTGCTGAAGCTCAAGTGGTAGAACTCTAGCCTTGAGAAAGCCCAAGGACAGTGCTCAGGCCCTGAGCTCAAGCCCAGGACTGGCCAAAAAAAAAAAAAAGAAAAAGAAAAAAGAAATTCTGATCAACAAGAAGTATAAAAATTCAAATCAAAAATCATATTATTATAAAATGCATTTGTGGGGCTGGGAGTTTGGTCTAGTGGTAGAATGCTTGCCTAGCATGCACGAAGACCTGGGTTCGATCCTCGGTACCACATACATAGAAAAAAGCTGGAAGTGGTGCTGAGGCTCAAGTGGTAGAGCTCTAGCCTTGAGAAAGTCTAAGGACAGCTCTCAGGCCCTAAGCTCAAGCCCAGGACTGGCAAAAAAAATGCATTTGTGAAAAGTCCTGGTTGGCAAAATAAAGGAAGAGGAGGAGGAGAAGGACAAGGACAAGGACGAGGAGGACGAGGATGAGGAGATCAAGGAGGACAAGGAGGAGGAGGAGGAGGAGGAGGAGGAGGAGGAGGAGGAGGAGGAGGAGGAGGAGGAGGAGGAGGAGAAGTTGAAGTTTCAAATTTATGTGGCTTTAGGTAATTGTTTTTAATTGTGGTAATCTAAACCATTGACATTCTAAGGTAAGGGCTCTAGCACCGAGTTACATTCCTAGGTCTTAGTTTTTTGTTTATTTTGATTTTCTTGTTTGAGATAGCTTCTCTTATGTATCTCCAGGCTGGCCTTACGCTCTCTATCCTACTGATTCCAACACTCAAGTTTGGGGATTACAGGCATACATTATTGCACTTTTTTTTAAATGTGTGAACCTTTGACATCCGCCACACACAAACACGGACAGACAGACAGACACACACACACACACACACACACACATGTCTATATCTGAATATATACATATATATATATATTAGTACCGACACTTTGAAAAACAGCATTTAAAATACACTTTGATAACTAGATCATATGGCAATATGTTGTATTAGTTCTTTGAGAAACTCTATACTGTTGTCCACAATGGCTATACTAATTTATGATTCACAAAATGTATGTATATAGGTATATATATATATATCTTGTTTTATATAAGTATTTTAAATTTTTTGTTGGTCATAGGGCTTGAACTCAGGGCCCTGAGATTTTTCACTCAAGGCTAGTGTTCTACCACTTAGAGCCACAGTGTGACTTCCAGTTTTCTGCTGGTTCATTGGTGATAAGAGTCTCATGCACTTTCTTACCTGGTCTGGCTTTGGACTCAAATTTTCAGATCTCATCATCTTGCTAATATCACAGTTGTAAATCATTAGTGTCTGGCTTTTTTTCTTTTTTATGAAAAGCTATTGTGATTACAGTGATATAATATTTCCTTGTGATTCTAATGTGATTTTCCTAGTGTTGTGCATTGCTACACTATCTTTTGAGAATTATCTATGTAAATCTTTTCTGCCTCTCTGTGGGTTATCTTCACTCTGTTGGTTGGTTGGTTGGTATGCTGGAGCTTTTCAATTTGGTACAATCTCTTTTATCCATTTTTGTTTTTATTGCCTGTGCTTTTGGGATCATAGTTTTTGAAAGGTCATTTCTAATACTGATATAAATGGAGTTTTCTCCTGAATTTTCTTCTAGTATTTTTATATTTCAGGTCTTACACTTGAGCATTTTATTCATTTGACTTGATTTTTTTATACAGTGGATGATAAAACCCCACCTTCATTGTTCTGTATGTAGAGATTCAGCTTTTGTAACGCTGTTTATTGAGGAGATTGTCCTTTCCTCATGTGTGTTCTTGGAATCTTTTTCAAAAATCAATTCACCGTAAATTTGTGGTTTTATTTTTGGCACTCTACCCTGTTCATTGCTTGATGGGTGCATTTCTGAGACATGGAGGAATCTTAAAGGCATATTACTAAGTGAAAGAAAACAATCTGAAAAGACTCTCGACTATATTCCAATTGTAAGTCATCCAGAAAATGGACACTGTGATAATTTAGGGATTGGGGATGGGAGACTGAGGAAATACAAAGAAGTGGAGCCCAGAGTGTTTTTAATGTTTTGGTGTTTTACTGTAATGGTGGGTATATATCATTGTGTATTTGGTGAAGCCCTTAGAAAGTACAGCAGCAAGCTGGGCACCAGTAGTTTATGCCTATAATCCTAGTAATTCAGGAAGCTGAGATTTGGGGATTGTGGTTCAAATTCAGAAAAGGTGGAAAGCCTGTGAGACTCTTTATTCCAGTTAACCACCAAAAAGCCAGAAAAGGAACTCTTCCTCAAAGGAGTAGAACATTAGTTTTGAGCACAAAAGCTCAAAGACAGTATTCAGGCCCTGAGTTCAAGTCTCAGGACTGACACAAAAAATACAGCATCAAAAGTTAACCTACTTCAACCTAAAGACTTGGGTGAGAATCACATGTATGTGTAAGTTACATTCTTCTATACCTGGAAATGTAGCAAGAGAAGCTGTGCATAATTGTGGGTAAAGACCTATTAATGTAAATTCTGTTCTTTAAAATTTTGCTATGAACCTAAAACTGCTCAAAATGAAATTATTTTTAGCATTTTAAAAATGCAAGCAAAATAATTCCACCCTATAAAGACACAGAGGCCAGACATAGCTTTGATGAATTCTAACTACATAATCTTGGATTCTGCTTAACTTATATGAACCTCAGTTTTATTATTTTGTAAATATGGATACCTCACAATGCTGCCATTAGAAATAAGATACGAGTTTGGCCTAGTGGTAGAGTGTGTGCCTAGCATGCACGAAGACCCAGGTTTGATTCCTTGGTACAATATACATAGAAAAAAGCAGGAAGGGGTGGTGTGATTCAAGTGGTAGAGCTCTAACCTCGAGAAAGTCCAAGGACAGTGCTCAGACCCTGAGTTCAAGCCCCAGGATTGGCAAAAAAAAATGAGTAAGATAATATCAAGGCAGGCACAATGGCATGTGTCTGTAATCCTAGCATTTGGGAAATAAAGGCAGGAGAATTATGCATTCCAGATCAGACTTAGCTACATAGTGAACTCCTGTCTTAAAAATAAATCACAAACAAATTAAAGATAGTATCAACATAGTCTAAAACATAATGTAATCATAGCTCTCATTATTGTCAAAGCTTCAAAGGCTAGTTTCTGGTGATCCATACCTGTAATTGTAGCTTCTCAGGAGGCTGAGATCTGAGGATAGTTTCTGGTGATCCATGCCTGTAATTCTAGCTGCTCAGGAGGCTGAGAGCTGAGGATCACAGTTTATAGCCAGCTCGGGCAGCAAAATCCAAGAGATGCCTATCTTCAGTTAACCAGCAAAAAGGCCGAAAGTTGAGGTGTGGCTCAAATGGTAGAGTACTAGCCTTGAGCAAAATTTCTAAGGGAGATTATAATGACCTGACTTCAGGCTCTAATATCAGCACACAAAATATTGATTCTCATAGTTCTAATTGTGCATGGTCCTCTGCAATATTTTATTTCAACAAGTAGTTTTTCAGATAATTGTGTTTCTATTGATAATAATTTAAACCTGTCTAGATTGGATGATTGTAAAACTCAACAATAAGGTTTACATACTTTTATTAATACTTGAGGGTCATTGGAAAGAAATCTACAACTCTGAGTTCTAGTCTAGTTCCACAACTCTAAATGGATATCTTGAGCATCTTGTCTTCTTTCTTCCAGTAAGGGGTGAGAAATAATTCCTAGCTTACCCAAATGATAAGAATGTTGTGAAGGATAGTCTCAAATTATATGCCTGGTTTGCATGTCAAAGTTTAAAAGATTGTAGAAACAGGAGGAATTAATGTTAACGTGAAGAAATACATTGTTATTTTTCAGTTATCTCCATTCAAGTCTAATTAGTCTTTACTACCTCTATATTCATACATTCTACAAATGGGAATCAAGGGCTAATTTTGTGTCAAGCATACTATGATATCTGAGAGGAAGAAAGATTAACAGGTGCCCACCAGAAAGAAGCATAAAGCTTCTTAATGGGCCAATAAGTGTAAAACATCACATTTTAAGTTCTTTTTTATTGTAATTAATATAAGGGTTACAGTTATTTTCATCAGATAGAAGGTACATTACTTCAAATATAGTGATACCGTTTCTCATATTTTTGTCCCTATTTCCCTCACCACAACCCCTCCCCTCATCTTGTTTTCCCCCCTTCCCTTTCCTATTTCAAATAAACAAATAAATGTATATACAGTATACCAGATAACAATGTCAGATACTGTAACAATATGTGAATAACCAAGGGATAACAAAAGAGATGAGAAATAGCATAGTACATTAAGAGAAACAATCACACATTATATGGCTCTTATTTCCATATTCTAGAGGTCCTTTCATTTATCCTCATCCTATATGGCCTTAGGTATCTAGGTTTTGTTCTATTGTAAACCTCTGCTAGGACAGCCCAAGGTTTGTACTAATTATTACAAATGAGGAAAACCATTGAGCCTATGTTCCTTTGGGTCTGGCTTAGTTCACTTAATATGATTTTTTCCAATTAAAACATCAATTTTTATAGTAGGAAATTGTAATAGAGAAACAAGCATGAAAAACCTACATTTATCATGAGACCTACTTCAGGATAGATAGATGCACACTGACACAGATATATGTATACATACATACACGTGCTATAGGAACATAAATAGGCAATCAATTATTATAGATGATGCCATAGATGACTTCACATAGAAAGTAAAATTACTTCTGGATGCTGAAAGATGAACAGAAAATTTCTAGATGGAGAAGACAATATTTTATGCATAAATAAATTCATGGAGGAAGGAAAACCTAGCCATGTATGGTGACAATGATATTTACATAGGATAGATAATGAAGACAATAAAGTAGACTAATTAAGTGTAAATAGTGAACTAGGTTTGGGAAATATTGATTTTACAATCTGATAGAGCATTTTTCTAATATAAGTCAAGGGAGCATACACATGGAATGATTTGACTTTAATCATTATTAGATAGGTATGATGAGGGAGATAATGATTTTGAGTAATATTAGCATTTCTTCTTCGGGCAACCAGGTAGATGAGGTTTCAGTGTACTTGCTTTCCTCCAGATCTTTGATCCACTTGTAGTTAATCCTTGTGCAGGGTGACAAAGAAGGATCTAACTTTGTCTGCAGGTTCTTAGCCAGTTCTGCCAACACCACTTGTTGAAGAGGCTGCCTTTCTTCTATTCTATTTTTTTTTGGCTTCCTTATCTAAGTGGCCATAGGTCTTTGGGTTAATATCGGGGTCCTCCGTTCTATTCCATTGGTCTTCAGGTCTGTTCTTGTGCCAGTACCAAGCTATTTTGATTATTATAGCTCTGAAATAGAGTCTAAAGTTTGGTATTGAAATTCCTCCTGTGTTGTTTGTTCTTTTTGCTAAGAAGTGTTTTTGTTATATGGAGTCTTTTATTTTTCTATATGAAATTTTGGATTGCCTTTTCTATTTCTTTAAAGAATGACATTGGGATATTGATGGGTATTGTGTTGAATTTGTAGATAGCCCTTGGCAAGATTGCCATTTTCATGATATTAATTCTTCCAATCTAGGAGCATGGGAGGTTTTTCCATTTCCTCAGGTCTGCTTTAATTTCCTTTTTCAGGGTTTTAAAGTTTTCATCAAAAATGTCCTTTACATTCTTAATTAATTCCTAGGTACTTTATTTTCATTGAGGAGTTGCTTTCCTGATTGTCGCCTTGTTCCTCTCATTGTCGGCCTGTAGGAAGGCGGTTGATTTTTGAAGGTTAATTTTATACCCTGCTACCTTGCCAAAGTTTTGAATCAGCTCAAGCATCTTGGGAGTGGAGTCTATAGGGTTCTTTAAATACAGAATCATGTCATCTGCAAAGAGGGAATGTTTCACTTTCTCTTGTCCTGTTTGGATTCCCTTTATGCTTGCTTCTTGCCTTATTGCACTGGCTAGGAATTCTAATACTATGTTAAAGAGGAGTGGGGAGAGTCAGTCCCAGCTGCTTTGAAGGCAGAGGAAGGAAGTTGGAGAGTCCAAGGTGAACCCAAACAAACTAAATGAGATATAACAACTCAAAACAAAATGCAAACAAAAGGACTGAGTCAAGTAGCACAGACTTGGCCTAGCATGCTTGAAGTCCTGGCTTCACTATCCACCATCTTAGCAATGAGAAAGAGGAGAAGGTTTCAAAAAATGACATCAATTAGAAATTCTGGAAATATGATGGGCACTGAGAGAGAAGGAAGGGATAGGGCTATTTCTGGGAGGGGAGTCATCAACTGTACAAAATGCAGAAGAGTAAAGGATTATGTGAAATAAGGACCGACGTGTCTATTGAATATTGCATAGCTTTCACTTGCAATTTTATTGATGCAAAGGACTGTGAAAATATCAAAGTTGAAAGCTAGGAAAAGGGCTGGCAGTCTGTGTCTTGTTTTCCATGCATCTAGTGTGGCCCTTTCCATAAGAACTTTCCAAGTTCACCAATTATTGTGTGCTCCAAAAGCTTGGTTTCCCCTGTGTCTCTGAGCTGCCCAGACAAGGAAATCACCTGGATACTTGTTGCGACACTTGCAGTCAATTTCAGCAATGAAAAAAAATTTAACTCAGCCTCTAATGGAACTGACCATACAGGCCTCCCCAGGGCATAGAGGTTTATGTGCTGTGCCTGGACTATGTTAAGAAAATTAAAACTGGATTTGTAACAAAAGGGCCAAAGTGTCAAATCACTGAAAGCAGAAAATTCCACTTGCAGCACAGATGCCAACTCTCACACTGGTTTATGATTAGAGAAAGTGAAGATTTACAATATGCTTTTCATAAAGTCAGGAAAGCCACTGAACTTGGACCTCATGAGACCAGCTCAGGGGTTCTACCTCATTACCCAAAGAGAGGGTTCTTAGTCACAGAACAGCCTTTGTCTTTAAGAGGAAGCACCACTTATTACACCTTGACTTCTTGAGCTTTGTGACTTGAGTATTTTCAATATTTATTACAGAGCCACACTAAAATGTAAATTGTTTCCTCAGCTCATGCTCACAAGAGTTATCATGTATTAGCTGCTTAAAATCACTTTTCTGACATCTTTGAAAGTCAATGAAGCTCAGACAAGCTCGGTTATGCAATCTGAAAATTTTAGTGGTAGTCAGGCATGATGGTACATGCCTAGAATCCGAACTATACAGGAGGCAGAGTCTAACGAATTGTGAATTGAAAGTCATTCCAAAAATTTAGTTGGTTTGGAGGCAGTACTTGAGTTTAAACTCAAGGCCTCACGCTTGTTAAAACAGATGCTCTAGTACCAAGTTGAATGTCTACCTCTATTTTTTGCTTGTTACTTTTTGACATACATTCTTGCCATCTTCTCAAGTACCACATGGACTACTGTCTGCCTATGTGACATTTCCTTTTATTGCTGGGATGACAGGCACATGCCACTATGACCACTGTGTCCAGCTTCCCTCTGTTGAGATTGAGTCATGTGGCTTTTTCTGCCCATATTTGCCTGATACCACTAGCCTTCCAATCTCAGTTTTCTACCTAGTGTAGTATAACTGAGTGCATCAGTGTTGAGCTATAGAGTGAAATGAGATCTCATGAACCTTTCAATCCAGGCTAGACTTGCATCCCACTCCTCCTCAGTTTCCCCAAGAATCTAGGATTACTGTCAGGAGCCACCATCACCTAACTTAAAGGTTTATTTTTCAAACAAAATGGCGGGGGGCATAGGTCAAATAGCAGAGCACTTTGTCTAGTATACATAAGTCCTAGGTTTTATCCCCAGTACTATAAAAATGTTATACTAAATGTATTTGTTCATTACTACCTGGCCAACATAATTTGGCAGGAGAGCAATGAGGGAATCCACTCATAGTGGATCTTATCTGCCTCACTCTGAGGCTCTGATTGTGAAAAGCACATGGATATTAACTGTCAACACCATTTTTTGAAAAAGGAAAGTGATGAAGAGGCACTGTTTCTTCCTGCTTATAATTAGGTGTGACACATCCCGCTTTTCCTCATCTTTCAGTGGCCCAGACAAGTCACAAGTCTTAGCTTTATTTAAAATGTATTTATGCCAGGCACCGATGGCTTATGCCTGTAATCTTCATTACTCAGGAGGCTCAGATCTCAGAATCATGGTTCCAAACAAAGTCTTGGCAGGAAAGTCCTTGAAACTCATATCTCCAGGTAGGCACCAAAAAGCCAGAAGTGGAACTATGGGTCAAGTGGAAGAATACCAGCCTTGAACAAAGAATGCTCATGGACAGTGCCCAGAACTTGAATTCCAGCTCCAGGACTTGCACACACATGTTCCCAAAAACAAGGACTAACGGGGTAGGGGGAGTGAAATGGGGACAAAAACATGAGAAGTGGTATCAAAAATATGGCAAAAAGGAGCTACAGCCAAGACCTACAGCTGGCAAAAATAAAAAGAATAAAGACAATCAATAAAATATATTATATACATTAAAAACAGGTCTATAATCCTTCTGTAGGTAGAGATGTTGTAGCAAAGATCATCTAATATAAATATATGATATAACAGTCTAGTAGAGAATATATAACAGTATATGTTAAAGTTCAATTAAATCACATAACTGGAGTTCTCTGTATGTGTAGGAAACTGTTCTGAAATTCATACTGCCCATTAGCTGCCTATTGTGCTTTGAAATACACACTTCAAAATTCAGTGCATGGTACTACCCAAAGACATTAAGTGCCAATAATTGAATGCCCGGGATGCAACAATAAACTGTTAGTTGATCTACAGTAGGCTGTGATAATTGAAAGCAGGGAGCATAGGCCTGAAACATTTTATTTAATACCTAATAGATGTCAGGCATTTATGTAGGGTCTTTCATATGGTATACTTTACATTCTTTTCTTGCAAATATAATTTTAATAGAAAAGAAAATGTGGTACATACATTTTTAAACTCACTTTCAAAATAAAAAGATCATGAGTTGACAGAAACTCTGTGATTGGTCATTCTCTATTAGACTTCCTTCAGTAGCTGAGATAATAGACATCAGCTACCACCATTGATAGGAAGTCTTGTAAACTTTAAATGACTGGACTGGAACCATGATCCTTCCAAAAGGTCTCAGGCATAGCTGGGATCACACAGTCAGATTTTGATTGAGAAGGGATCTTGTTTATTTGCCTAGGCTGGCCTCAAAACACACAATTCTCTTCAATCTAGATTTCCTCAGTGGGTCTAGATGACCTCTAGATGTGGGTCACTGTCAACCAGGCAGAGATGACTATCAATAATCAATGTGATTATACCATAATGTGAAGGATATTCACTTTACCACATGATAAAATACCTGTAACATTTTTTTCTTTTGATGGCTTTTGACCCCCCATCATCTTATTCTCATTAACACTCTAGTAACCAATGTTCTACTCTAAAGTGTTAATAGTCATATAGCTAGTATAAGAAATGATGAAGGCAAAGGAGATCATCTAAGAAAACCAGGACATCAAGTACTTGCTTTGAAAAAGGAATAAGGACCCTGAAGGTAGGAGGAAGCTGACCAATGAAGAAATCACATATTTGACTTTTTCACAATTCTACCCAGAGCTAAATCTTTGTGAATACGTGTGTGTGTGTGTGTGTGTGTGTGTGTGTGTGTGTGTGTGATTCATTTTTTGTGGATGAGTGTTAGAAACATACTGAATGCATGGAGGAGTCCTTTGTAGAACACTCTCCAGCAAGCTGAAGAAATTACTTCCAGACACCTGTCACAGGTATCTGCCTGCCAAATAATCAGTTGCCTGTCAATGGTTGTTGGTACCCTTGCAATGATTATGTATATTGAATCTTTTAATACATGAACACACTGTATATATTCATTTATTTAGGTGTTGTTGCCATGTTGAGTTACAGATGTATTTTTTATAATTACTATAGATAGTACTTACTGGACATTTCTACCTTTATTTCTTTGAACCTTATAATAACCATGTAAGGTAGGTACTATTCCCATTAGCCTAATTGTATAGAAGATAGTGAAATAAACTCAGAGAAACTGAACAATGTACATAGTCTTATAATAAGGGGGTAATCTGAAAATTAAACTCAAGACTGATTCATGCTTGTTTCCCTTTAGGTGCTGATCAAAAAATCCTTACCATAGGAGCTTTTAACATTGTACAAATGAGGAAGGGACCTTGAATGTATTAAGTAGGTTCTTCACAGATACAAGAATCTCATCTCTCACTTCTTGCTCTTGAATTTGTACAACAGTCTCTTCCCTGAAAAGCTTCAATGCTGATATTGATTTAGACCCACAAGTCTTAGAAATGCCTTCTTGGGAAGCATAAGGTAGGTGGGGCTAGCAGAAGAAGTCATGATCAATCGCAATCATTGCACTTGATGAGATTAGCTAGGGTGGCTGGTAAAGCCTCTCATCCTGAAGACTACTGCCTACCAAGTTGCCTTAAAGGACTTTGTGTGTGCAAAAACCAACTGACAGACTCCCTTTGTGACAAGCTGGAATCATGGACATTTGGTGATTCAGAAAAGTCTTTCACAGCAAAGTAGGAAAAATTACTTCATAGAATTGTTTTTCCCAAATGATTGAATTAAGTATATTTCCCCTACAATTTTTCAAACAAACAACCCTAGAAATTTTTTCTGATCTCCTTAATATTATGCCACAGAAAAAGGAGACATTTGACACAACCACTTTTGAGCGCAGAACTTAGTGTTTATTAGATTTCCTTTTGTTTTCTTAGTTAATCCAAACAAGCATTTTCCTCCACTTTTAAAGGAAAAAAGCATTTGGGGCCAACTTGGTTAGAGTCATTCTTTCTTTCTCTTACCCAACCTGGGGCCCCACATGCTACATCCCATAGTTTCATTGTTTCTAAAAGCATTACTTTCCTTACTAGATACTTTTTTTTCTTTACTTTCAGGTAAAAATTTTAGAGAAAGTCAGGGTTTCTCCAATTCTTATTTATTCTGTTCAATGTGCTCACATTTTGCACATATTTTCCCTGCCCTCAAGACCCATGACTCAGGGACAGGAGGGTGGCCAATGATAGAGTGCTTGCCTAGCATGCATGAAGACCTGGGTTCCATTCCTTGGTACCACATACTCAGAAAAAGCTGGAAGTGGTGCTGTGGCTCAAGTGGTAGAGCACTAACCTTGAGAAAGCTCAAGGACAGTGCCCAAGCCCTGAGTTCAAGACCCAGGACTGGAAAAATAAAGACCCATAACTCATACCAGTCCATAGGTACTACATGGCCATTACACCCTCAAGATATTGAAAGAGATAATTTATATTTTTTCCTGTCCTTTCTTTAGAAGGTAATTTCTTGACTTTTCCCCAGTGAGTCAAAAATTAGTATTTTGCTTAATTTCTTGGGCTTTCTTCAGCTCGCTCTCCCATTTTTAGATCTGATAAATAGCTTCTGTTGGTGGAAAAACCGCTCATATATTCATCTGAAGCAGAAAAAAGAAAAATAAGTAAGTCAGACTCCTGTGACTAGTTGTTTGTAATCCAAATTCTGTGGTAGTAAAAGGACCCTTTCTGGAAAACAACTGAGTCAAGCCAGAGCTTCCAATCAGCATTGGCAACGTGAACAGCTTCCTCCTGAGGTCTAAAAACCATTCCTCTTCCCTTACTCCCTGAGTCATGACATTGGATCCCTTTTTCCCTAGTCAAAGAGAGAAAAGGCCATGAGGCATATTGATGGTTGTTTTCCCAGGGAAGGAAATAATCAGAGAAGGTGTAGCCAAAGAGAGTGACAGAGAGTTCTGAAAGACACAAGGCCAAAAACATGAAGTAGGTGGATGAAAAAACACCTTTTAGCAAAAGAAAAAATCTCCGAACAAAAAGGCTTCTCACAGACTAACAGTGGCTATATTGCAAACTTTCTTCTGTCTCTTTGGGTTTAGGCATAATCTAACCCTGAATCTCTTTTCCTCTTTGGCCAAATGTTCCTCCCTACTGACTTTAGGTAATTTTGTAGGCCTTTCCAGAAGTATTAATATATTCTAATTATGATGTACATTCTATTTCTGTGACAGACAAAAAAATTCCCCTAAGGACCAATAATGTGCAGCTGAGTAGACCTTTAGCTGAGTTCTGATAGTTGCAGAATAAGAACATATTTCCAAGTCATCATTAGTCAGTGTCCCCTTGTGACCCTAGACTGTTCCTCCAAAAAACAAAATATGCTGATTGCCCAAATCAAAGCAGCTAATCTGAATTCAACCAGTTTGGAACAGATATAAGCCTTTTAAGGTACTTATAACACTAATGACATAACATCTTCCCATACATGTGTTTTAGAAAGGTGAGGGAAAAGAAAAGGAAAAGGAGTAAGATAGGCCTTTACATAGGAAGAGGATCAGGACTCCACAACATGTCTCAAGCTAGACAAGAATTGGCAATTAAGTTCCAAGAAGCCCAAGAAACAAAGACTGGCAATTGGATAAGCTTGGATCAAACAACAAATGATGAGGAGCATTCTGAAAGGTTGAAGTAGTCTGATCAAAAACTACCTTTTAAGAAATGACTTGTTCTTCAAAAATGTTCCAGTTATTTGAAGGGAGGACAGGAATAACTCCTGGACACAACCATTGTAATAATGGTCAACTAACATTTCTGTAGTCTATGTTTGATGAAAGCAGAGTAAATTATGAGTTCATGGCCCAGTGTTAGAATTTTAATCACAATCCAAGGCAATCACCATTCCAATCACTACATTCAGTCTTGGATAATCCAGAAATATGGCTTCAGGAGATAGCTATATACTCTGAAATCTTCCCTCCTTTCCATAGCACACAACTAGACTATATTTCCAGCATTCATTGCAGGTACATGTGACTATATGATTAAGTTCCAGCCAACAGAAAATGAGCAGAAGTTATGCATGTTGCTTATTGACCTGGCCCACTAAGAAAACCACCGAAAGTGTCTTCTCTCATTTTTCCTAATAATAGGCTGGGTGTAGATTCATTAGGCGTTCTTGGGAGCCACATTTTAGCTGGTAGCAATTTGATCAGATGGTGTCTTTATTTACTTCCTGGAGCAGAACACATAGTCCCACTATCTAACCTTCCTCTCCACATCATCTAGACTTTATATGAGTGAATGCAACTTTTACTTTGTGAAACCATTGGAATAATAGGATTTATCTCTTAGTAAAGTAGTCCTTGGTATTTTGTAAACACTGCATCCTAGTGGCTATGCTACAGAGAACTTTCCAGAATCATATGAAAGACAATTACTATTTTAGTCTAGAAAAAGAGAAAACTCTGAGTTTGAGTCTAGAAAGTAAAAGATTTCTCCCAAAGGATAATGAGTTGACCTAGGCTAAAGTATATACAAATAGCCCCAACTTTGTACACTTAAATACAAGTGTGACTTAATAGCAGAAGGCAACAAGGTGGAAGAGGCATATTTGTCTGTGAAGATACAAACACTGGTAAGAAATAGGAATTACCAAACCTCTTAGAATAGACAATATGTCAATGTGACCTTACACACCAACGTATCTTAAAACATCTAGAGGTTGGGATAGGTTCACACAGACTTTTGTATTACATTAAGTCAACCCAATCCTCTTACAAGAAAATAAGAGGCTAAGAAATGAAAGCTATGAGCTCCACTTTTTATGTAAATTATTCACAAATAATAAAACAACACAGACTGCTACATGAATTTTAATGATTTGTTGAATGAGCTCTATATTTCTCTGCATTCTGTCTTTTGATATCATTATCTACTAAGATAGTCTCCACATTTGCTGTTTTATATCTCTAGTCTCTCTCACTGATCACAACACAGAGCCCTTTTCTTCAACACTATTGCCTCTGTTCACCCAGAAAGAATTCCAGTGGATGGTCTTACCCTCACCCCTCCCATTTACAGAGGTTGCTCTTCTGGGCAACCATCCACAAGCTATGCTCTGCAGCTGTGGCCTGTGAATACCTTCCAGGATACAAGCTCCCAGGGGCTAGGAGTCGAAAGGAAAGAGCAACCACCTGTGTGTTCTGTTGTGTCTGATTAATTTCAAACCAATATTGCAGTGCTTCAGATGTTCCTGGACAGCTCTCCAACATCCTGCAATTAGTCTAAAAGGATGTGCTTCATGTAGGAAGATGGAATGAGAATGAGTATGATCTGAGAAGTAGAGAAGAATAAGCAAAGCCATAGTCTTCACTTTGAGATCACCCCAGATCAAATGCCTGTGTAACCGATGAGAATACTGAGGTTCAGGAAGGGGTCGCGGTTTATCTTACGTCAGAATGAGTCAGTAGCACAAACAGGGACTCCATGTCTCAATTCCCCACACAGCCCTCTTTCCACTTTACTAATCAAGCATCTTAACCACTTGGAAGAAGTATGTTGAAAGCTACTGATGAAGGAAATAGTGAGTAGTTCCAAGGCAAGGAAATTCAGCCTGAAGCCAAAATGTTACAGACAAGGGCCAGTCACATGATTTCTGTTTAGCGTTTTGCCACTGGGCTATGTATATCTGGGAACAACAGGCTGATAAAAAAGTAATTTGACCTTGTGCCTGTTCTACATTGTAAAGGAAAGAGATAGTCAGTTTTCCAATCTGACCTGTGGGGTACATAGAAGGGTCTGCTGTCCAGATGATCTTCCCTATCAGCCTGTTTCAGGTAAGCATTGCTGTTCTTGGAGGCTGCTTTCAAATGAACCATAGAAAGAATAGACACTCAAATATTATGCATTAGCTATATTTTCATTTTCATTGGTTCTTCCCATCTACACAGATACAGCACCAAATGATATAAGCTAAGGACCTGACCTGGTCATGAGATGAGATGCTAGGATTTCCTTAAAATGCTCTTGCTGGGGAGATTAACTGAAGGAAGAAAACAACCTAGTCATCTAAATGGAGCCTAAAATTCCAAGCTACTTCACACTATAAGCTGCAAGAAGCTCTATTCTGTGCCCATTTTAATATTAATCACTGCAATCTGGAGATCTCACTGGTCATGCCTTGGCACTCACCAATACAAGACCTTTCCTTCACTGCTCCTGCATCTGGATCCACAGTGATCAACCCTGCTCCTCAAGCCAACAAAGCGCGCTTCCCCCCCTCACCTCTCTCTCTCCTCTCTCTCTCTCTCTCTCTCTCCCTCTCTCACTCATAAAATGGGTAATCCCAGGCTTTTTGGTTTACAAATAGCTCATGGCTTAGAAAAATTAAGTAAAATGCACAAAGTTATGAAAGCAACAAAAGTCATTGTTAAGCCAAATTGGAACTCAAGCCTATTTTTCCTACTTCAAAACCATGTCCTCCTTCTTCCTCTACACTGTATTCCCCAAAGTGTCCTCCTCCAGAGAACACAGATTCATTGATTCTATGATCTAAGCATTTGCTTCTTTTTCAACTCCCCTTGTGGTGATTCACTAGGTACATAAGCATGTCAGAGATGTTGAAAAGTAACCATTTTGACCCAAAGTTTCAAAAAGTCATTAAAGATACAAAAGACTTATATCAATTAGTCATGTATCAAGCCTGTGTAAAGTACTTTATGTGTATTTGATTATTATGTCCTCCAATCTTATGTTCTTCATACTGTGCTTAGTCCTACTTTGCCAAGGAGGAAATCAAAGCTCGGCAAGACATGGGAACTTGTCCAAGTTCACACAGTAGGAATGTGAACAGGAATGTCCTAGAACTTAGCTGTCTGACCCTAAGCAACATTTGCTCACACACATGTTCTACCCGTGTACCCTCTTAATAGCCCACATACGCTGCTCTTGCAGATGCAAGTGTGGGAATTGTATTCCCTGCAAATACCAACCACTTCACAGCAATCTTGCCTTGTTCTTCCTATTTCATCTCTTAGTTATCAAAATCACTCCGCAATAGTGTTACTTTTAGGGTCTGAGCAACAAATCCTCAGGCTGGAATATGTCTATAGGGAAAGAATATATGAAGATCATGGACACTGGGGCTCAATGGATGAAATTGGAAGACATCACATGCTTATTTGACAATTTTACACAGCATGTTCAGAGGCATCATTCTAAGTGAATTCTCAGTTGAATCAAGCAAGCTTACCTCCTCTTTACCCAGCAGGGTAGCTAGAGTGATATACCTTCATTGTGCAGGATGCTGCTGATTGCAAAAGGAAGAGTAAATGGATGGAAGCTGAACACATAAAGTGAAAGTAGCAATTGGATCCACTATATATGGTCCTGCTGGTGGGCAAGAACACGCAAGCATGCATGCACGTGTATATATACACATATATACACATGCCCATGCAGATTCACAATGCCAAGATCAATTTAAAGCAGTCCATTTAGTAAAGAAGAAAAAAGGAAGTGAAAGATGTTGTAGTTGATTCAACCCAGTCACTCAGCAGAAAAGCTCCAATACACATGTCATTATGGATACAAACAGCCATAATGAAGCACAAAACCCAGGGAAGGAAGTGAATAAGAAAAGAAAACAGGAAGTGATGCTGTGGCTCAATGTGGTAGAGTGCTAGCTTTGAGCTGAAGAGCTCAAGGACAGCACGTAGGCCCCATTGTTCAGGCCTCACGACCAACACACACACAGACACACACACATAGAAAAAAAAAACCAGGGGTTGGGGATTTAACTAGGTGGAAGAGCCCTTGCCTGGCAATTGCAAGGCCTTAAGTTGGGTCTTCAGCTCTGGAAAAAAAGGGATGGGAAACAATGTGCGATAAGTAATGTACTCACTACCTCATGAATGTAACTGTAACCCTATTTTTGAAAAGACAGAAAAAGAAAAAAACATTAGCTTAAACATAAGGTAAATAGATTTTTGACAACAATGAGATGTCTATATGTCTCCTTCTAAAGGAATTTCATAAGAAAAAATAGTGGGTCATTTCAATAGAAAATAAACTGAAATCAATATTGTAGAATATTTGACAGACTAAGTGTTAAGACCTTTGTAGTTTTAATGCTTTTATAACTTGATCTGGAAAATTGTAATGTATTCAAAAGAAACATGTATTCAATAGAAAAATAGAAAAATTGTAAATAAATGAACTACAATAGAAATCTCTAGCTACTAACTGAATGTCACCATGCAAAGTCACTGACTACAAATGGCCAAGGTAGAAAGACAAGAAAAATGCTTCAAGTTTAGTAATGTCAGGATAACACAAAATAATATGCTACTGATATACAAGGAAATATTTTTACTCTTCAATTACAAACTGAAAATCAACAGGATTCTAATGTCGATGAGTATAGTACCGTCATATTCTACCTGTAAAATTGTGTTTCTTCAAATCTTTCTATTATGCCAGTATGGTAGTTACCAAAACCTTAAATCAACATGGCCTTTGATCCAGCATTCTCATTGTGGGAAATATATTTGCATAATTAAAACTATAAACATCTCAGGATGCTATATTTATAAGAAATGCAAAGCAGCATGTAGTGGCTACAGAGAATTACGACAATGGGCTATGGCTAAAGTGTTGAGCATGTGCCTACTGAATGAAGGGTTTGGGCTTCAAAACCTAGGACAAGTAAAAAAAATAAACAGCATACTATTAATAAAAAGATGAGAAATTAACCCATATCCATTCAGCAGAATAATATATTTCAAGTATTTTAATGGATTGATCATATTAATCTAGAAGAATATGTAACTCGATTTCATTTTTTTGGAAGTACTGGAATTTTGAACTCAGAGCCTCACATTCACTCATTTTGCTTATTTGGCTGGTGCTCAACTACTTTAACCATACATGCCTCCAGCCTAGGTTTTTGTTAATTGTTTTGGAGATGGAGTCTCTCAGATTATTTTGCCTGGGCTGGACAAAACATGATTCTCCAGATCTCAGCCTCTTGAGTAATGCTAGGATTACAGGTGTGAGCCTTTAGTGTCTAGATACTGCCTTACTTTTGCAAAGTGAAAAGAGTATAGGAATGAGTCTTTTTGTGTGTACATAAAACATGAAAACGTAACCATAAAGTTCATGATGTTTTTGTATTGGATAAACAGAATTGAAGGTGGAAGTGGGGAAATTACTATTTTTTCCTGTCTTCCATTTTTTATGTGTTATAACTTTTATTGGTTTGAAAGTAGAAAATAAGAGCAATTTTATTTAATCCAGAATAAATGTCACCTGTGTGTTTATCAAAAATAAATTACTTAAAAGCATCTTGAGCTTTTCAAATACTTGACCCCAATACCATGAGCTCTAATGGGAAATAACACATGGCACTCCCCACTCCCACAACCATTCTGTATAAATCCAAGAGAGAGAATCCTTTCTCCATAGACTGATTAGAAAGTCTGCCACAGTGGAAGCTGTGCTTTTTGGAAACTATGTTATGGAATCAGGGCCAAAGGCCAGTGCTGACATCAGGGGTGAGATGACAGAGGGTATGGTCATCACACAGGGTGTGTATCACTTCAATTGAAATATGAAGAACCTTCTTATGTGGCTCATAAACCAGTTCTAAAGACATTTCTCAAAAAAGAAGGCCAAAATGTTTGGGCAGTAGCAGCTACTTTAGCATAGACATTTTCCCTCAAGGTTGCTATTTGGAAGAAGCAGACTCAACCACTTCAAAGTGGTTCTAGTGTGTTGATGTAAAAACACTCTGGACTTTTGATATAAAAAACACACAAAAAAGCTACCTCATTTAATAGCCACACCAATTCTGCTAAGTGCAATAACAACCTAAAGATCATACTTTAATTCAACCTTGGAGGGTAATTGCTTTGATTGTTCCAGAAGACTGCAACTTGATTTTTGCAGAAATGTCCTGTTATCACTGCAGTCCCTAGGCACTAAACCCTGCACAGTGAAGTGACCTCATATAAAAAGTCCAAAAAGTGCTGGACTTACTGCCTCTGCTATTACCATTCTAATGAGAAGCTTACTGTTGTTGCGTTATATTCACTAAGAGCCCTGAATGTTCAAAGAAACTGAGTTGCTAGATTAAGTAATTAGCCTATAACCACACACACATCAAGCACTTATGATTTGTAGCTAGAAATTGAAGCCAGTCTAATTCAAAAGCTCTTTGCTCTTAATGTCTCTTAATTTCCTTAAACAGCCACAATAGTTCATTCGCTTCAGCTCTCATTCCAACTTTCTCACTCATATACAAATAACATTCATTCTACCAAATTTCCTGAGTACCCACTATACATGAGATATGGTGCTGGAGATATACAGAAAAATAAGACACTGTTTCTACACTTGAGAGACATGTACTGTGGTAAAGAAGATATATGACCATACTCTATAAACCAATGATCATAGTATGTTCCAATGGGCAAGCAATATGGTATGTGTTGCAGTCCAGTGTACAAGCAAGTCATACAGCCAATCCCAGAGTCATTATGGGAGGAGCCAATCAAGGGGGTGGGAATTAAGAATAAGGCAGCACTGCATAAGGGTAGGAGTTAATGTTGCTTTTGATTATAAGGCTTCTCAGCTTTAACCAGAGGAGAAATTGTGGTGAGTAAAATACATTAATTTTCCTGTGCTGCCTGCCTTTGGGTAGGATTGAACCAAAAGAGACTTAGGAAAGTATTCACACAGGTGAGTTGTCCTCTCTCGTGTAAAATTTAGCTTATTCAGATGTTACACATCACATCGCCATTCTCTTCTATTTTTTTTTTTTGCATATGTGTAGTGGGGGGTGGGGGCGGGAGGGGAGTGCGGTCATGGGGCTTGATCTCAGCCTGGGCACTATCTCTGAACTTTTCAGCTCAAGGCTACTGCCCTACCTCTGGGCCTGGGCACTGTCCCTGAGCTCTTCAGCTCAAGGGTAACCCTCTACCCTTGAGCCAAGCCTCACTCCCCATTTTCTAGAGATTAATTGGAGATAGGAATCTCAGGTCCTTTTGTGCCTGGGCTGGCTTTGAACCTTGATCCTCAGATCTCAGCCTCCTGAGTAGCTAGGATTACAGGCATGAGCCACAGCGCCCACACCCGGCTTCTTCTAATATTTAGGAATCGTTGGGCCTTTTGATAGGCTGATGCAATGTTTCACTTTCACTGAATTTTGACTATAAATGAGATAGATAAATAAGTCCTTTAAAAACGCAAGGCAATTAAATCCAGCATACAAAGTTTCCAAACAATTTTCATGACCTTCCCTATGATCCCCAACAGCATTGATCATTGGAGGATTTTTAAAAATCATTCAAGTGGGGCTGGGAGTTTGGCCTAGTGGTAGAACGCTTGACTAGCATGCATGAAGACCGGGGTTTGATTCCTCCATACCACATACATAGAAAAAAGCCGGAAATGGTGCTGAGGCTCAAGTGGTAGAGCTCTAGCCTTGAGAAAGTCCAAGAACAGTGCTCAGGCCCTGAGCTCAAGCCCAGGACTGGCAAAAAAAATCATTCAAGTATAGTCTTTTGGGTAATCACAATAATTTATAGGCTTTCTTAAAGGGATTAATAGGTTTTGTGAGAAGGCCTAAGGTTTGAAGTTAGCATAAACTTGCTAGTCAGAGTCTCTGTCAGTCGTGGCACTTCCCTATACCATTTTTACTTTTGTTTTACGTTTCAAAGAGGGACTCATACTTCTATCTAGTCCTAGCCTCAGACCACAATCCTTCTGCCTTCAACTTCTGTGTGCCTGGGATTACAAGTGTAACTTCTATACCCAAATCATTTGTTGAGATCATGTCTCAGTAACATTTTAGCTGACTCTCCTTGAGCTATCATCTTCCCATCCCTTCCTCCCATGTAGCTGGGATTAAAAAGAAAAACATGCACAGCCACCTACGTGGCTAGCCCAATTGATAAAAATTTTGAAATGCAATTGATGTTGGTCACTTTAACTGATATGGAGTATGGTGGCTCCATATCATGCAGCCATTAGAATTCATCAGGAAAATGGTATTTATCTACACTTTTGAAAAGTAAAAATGATGCATTACATCGTACCACAACAGGGTAAGTAAATAGAGTTAGAATATTAGTTAAGAATTTGTCTGAACTTATCCCACTCCAAACATACTCTTCCCCATTCATACTGATTGTCTCAATTACTTCTTTAACTCCTGTTTTTCACTCCTGTACTTGCTTCACTGTTCTCCAGCAAGAAATGCTTTTGAGATTGTTTCCTTTAGCTAAATACTATAAGTTTCAAGACCACCTTTCCCTTAACATCATCAATAATATCCACATCTAGTACTTGGCTGAGCACATCTTACATTGCTTCATAAGGACATCATAAGATGTTAACCTTTCTTTTCCAAACATATACTAAGCTCCTTAAAGACAGGGACCATGTGTGGCACATAGCTAATTGGTATTCTACCTTCTATACACATATGCATACATAGAGAGGAAGGGAGACAGATGAGGGAAGAAGGACCTCCAGAGTGTCTTTCCTTAGGAGACAATAAATGCTTCTTATTTATCCATCTAGTCATTTCAGGCACTTCTTTGGGTAGGTAAGCTCTTAAAGATAGAAAATGTCTCAGAAATATCTTGAGATGAACATTAGGAAATAGAGTACATTAAACTGTTTCCCAAATCTATACATCATATTCCAGCAAAAGTCACCAAATTGATTGACACACATGGAAAATATATTTATAGAGAGGTTCCTGCTTTCAAGAAGGATAGTATCTTCTGTTTTTTTTATCTGTAGGACATATAATCACTTTAGTTGAATCATCAGTTAAGAGACAGTGGTGTATGGACCATTATTTTCTACTTTTTTTAAAGAGGTATGTTTCTTTTTAATTCTTGAAACAAATATACACACACATTTGCAGAATAAGAATTTATATTAAGAACTTTGAGCAGCAGAGTGGACAGTATCTTCAATAAAAGCCCTTATGAAAGACACTGAAATCTTTAATAGATAATATATTTCTATATTTCTATAGTGGCATAAGTCATACTACTGAATTCAGACTAAAAATGCTTCAATGCTGTTCTCTCTCTCTCTCTCTCTCTCTCTCTCTCTCTCTCTCTCTCTCTCTCTCTCTCTCTCTCTCTCCTCCCTCTCTCCCTCCCTCCCTCCCTCCCTCCCTCCCTCCCTCCCTTCCTCCCCCCTCCCCTCCAGGGAACTATTTTCTACTTTTTGACTAATGGTAATGGTTATAATGTCACATTGATATAAAAGTCCCATGGTGCGAGAAAGCCATAAGAGACAAATTATTCTGGTGAAATGTCAGTCAGGATGGCAGCATGGGAGCAATAGAACCTGAACTGTGGGGTCAGGAAAGCCAAGTTCAAGTTTAGTGTTTGAACTGCATTAATGTATTAGTCACTTCTCCTCTGTCAATACATTTTCTTATCTATAAAAATGATCATCACTAGGTCAAAAGACAAAGATGATAAAGAAATCTTACGTCTTAAATCAAGCTAGGACAGATCTGAAGAGGCAGACAGTAGGAAATTTTCTCTACCGCTGTGGACTGCTCCATAGTACATTAAGTGTAGCTGGCAGACACTGGGAATAATGCTCTAGGGTTTATAGATCTGACAAGGCCAGACACACTGTGCCTTCTGAACCCATGTTGGTTGAAATCTAAGTCAGTGCTTAACATAACTCTCTGTTGATTGTCATGTCATCCAAGCCTTCATAGAAGTGAATATTCTTTCAGAATTGTATTTATCTTCCGTAAATATAAACTGTTGCTGGGCACTGGTGGCTCGTGCCTATAATCCTAGCTACTCAGGAGGCTGAGATCTAAGGATCTCGATTCTAAACTGGCCAAGGGAGAAAAGTCTGTGAGAGTCTTATCTCCAATTAATCACCAGAAAACCAGAAGTGGTGCTGTGGCTCAAAGTGGTAGAGTACTAGCATTGAGCTAGAGAGCTTGGAGATACCATCAAGGCTCTGCGATCAAGCCCCACAACAGACTGCATATAAATATATATATATATAATAGTATATATATATTATATATTTGGGTTTGATGTTACTTAAAATATTTTTAATTGTATTTTATTGTCAGGGTGATGTACAGAAGGGTTACAGTTACATTCACTCTCAACCTACTGTGTGAGGTTCTCTCTCTCTCTCTCTCTCTCTCTCTCTCTCTCTCTCTCTCTCTCTCTCTCTCTCTCTCTCCTGTTTTGGGTTTCTCTCTTTATGGTTTATCTCCTATTGTCACTGTATCTGAGAGTTTTTAACCTGGTATATTGTGTATATGTTTATATGTTTATTTGAAATAGGGAAGGGGAAAATAAAATGAATTTTAAGAAAAAATTCAAATAACTTTTAATTGCACTGGTATGTTTTCTAATTCTCCATATTTTAAAGAATAAAGAGAATAGCAACAGTTACTTTGGTCTGATGAGGACTGGTAGCAAAAATTAAGGACTACTAAAATGTGTAGATAATTTTAACTGAATGAATGACTTGAGTCCATATTTTTTGCAATCTATGCTGAAATTTGCTCATTTAACAAAAGCGTTTATGCAGACATACTCTGTATCAGGAATTCTGCCAAGTGCTGGTTCAACAGTAAGCAGGGAAGCTTCTTGTTCTCTATCCAGGGCCCTGCCTCCTGTTTTTGCTGCCTTTTCTGAATGCCCTGGTTAAGATGTTATAGCAATTGGGGCTGTACTTTAATCTCCTCAGAACTCCAGGTCAAAACACCACAATTGATGACATGCTTACGTCTTTCCCCTATTTCAGTACAAATACTGAAGAGGCAAGTTTTTTTTAAGTGAGAAAGGCAAGCAAAAATGATACAAAGAATGTAAACTGGAGAGAAGACAAAAATAGCCATGCAAATCTCATTAGTCAGACATGAAAAGGTCAGATGAGTCAAAATTTCCATGAGTTTTCATAGACTATATGGTATGACTGTTGTTCTTTGACATCCAAGGCTCTCACCCCTATGAATAGGCCCAAAGAAGTGCATTAATGGCACAAAAGCCCCAAATATTGAATTGTTGTTTGTCTCTAAAACTAAGAGAAGGGATTTTAAACAGGGCCTTATGTTCATTTTTAAATGATCCAGTAATAGGTATTGGTGAATTTAAACCAAATAATCCTTATAGCAGAATAGTTCATAATAACTGATTACCCACAGGTGAATGACACTTGGTAATCTAAGCAGGAAGTCAATGTTCAAGAAATTGGTTAGCAAACAACCAGGCCACAACCATAGGAATAGAGTTTTATGAGATAATTCCTTTCCCAGTAAAGTAAAAAATGTAAGCATAGGTGCTACACAGCTATAACAAAGTCAAAAACCAAGAAAAATCAGGACACTTGACTACATTTATCAACAGTGAAAAACAAAATCTTATGTAGTCTTATACACTTTTCTTATGAAACAGGAGTATCAGACTAGATAAAACGACTTGATTCTTGACTAATTCTAGGATTGGTCCAAAATGTATATGACACTGAAGCTCCAGGAAGAATCCAAGCAGCTTTAGCTGTGGGAAGAAGAGAATATAGAGGCTCAAAACTAGGTAATAATTGATACACATTCTGCCCCCCTGATAGAAAACTAATGGAAAGAGCAAAAGCAAGAGATGTTTGATTATCTGAAACAAAATTTTCTACGGTGTGTTAACCCAAGGGGAAAAAAATCACCAGATGCCTACGTAAATACATTTCAAGAAAGAGTTTAACAAAGGGTTATATGTAAAGTAAGAAAAAGTGTCATACCAAGTATATTTTCACAGAGGTATAAATTACAAATTATTTTTGTAAGGAAGCGTGATAACTTTTTGCCTAAAAAGTTGTAGTACACTGGATGAAGCTAACCTGCAAGACTGAAAGAAGCCATCTGAAGCCCAACTAGATTTGGATTTTCCATTTTAGAAGTCATAAATTGTTCATCAGAAACAGTTCCATGATCAGTAGTGGTAACTCACACCTGGAATCCTAGTTGGAGGAAAAGATGAGAAACATCTAAGTTTGAGGCCCGTCCTAGGAAAAACTTACAAGACCCCCATTTCAGCCAATAAAAAGTTGGATTTTCAATGGTGCCTATCATATCTACATGGAAAGAATAAATAGGAGAATCGTGGTCCAGGGCAGCCCACATTAAAAAAAGTGAGACCCTCTTTAAAAATAAGAAAGTAAGTTTTTTCCATTTCCTTACAAATGGGGCAAAAATCATATTAAGTGAAGTAAGCCAGACTCAAAGGAACATACACTCAATGGTTTCCCTCATCTGTCATAATCAGTAGAAACCTTGGGCTCTCCTAGCAGAGATTCACAATAGAACAAAACCTAGATACATAGGCCATATAGTATGACGCTAAATGTAAGGACCTCCAGGATAAAGAAACAAAAGCCATGTAATGAGTGATTGTTGTCCTTAATGTACTATGTTATCTCTCATCTCTTTTGCTGTCCCTTGGTTATCTCATACTGTTACAGTATTTCACCTTGTTACCTGATATATTTTATATATGCTTAGTTGGTTATTTGAAATGGGAGAGGGAAGGGGGGAAATCAAGTTGTGTCGGGGGAGGAGGGAGGGAAATGGGGACCAAGACATGAGAAAGGGTATCAATACTTGTGAAGTAATGTACCGTCTATTAATGTAACCCTTATAGTAATTACAATAAAAATATATGAAAAAAAGAAAGTAAAAAATGGCAGGGAAAGTCAAATAAGTAGTAGAGCATCTGTCTAGCATGTACAAGTTTTTGTGTTCAAGCCCCAGTAACAAGATAAAAGGAATAAAGGAAGAAGAGCAGGAAGAGGAAGGAAGGAAGAAAAAGGAAAATGGAGCTGGGCACTGGTGGCTCAGTCTGTAATCCTAGCTACTCTGGAGGCTGAGATCTGAGGATCACAGTTCAAAGCCAGCCCAGGCATGGAAGTCTGGAACTCTTATCTCCAACTAACCACCAGGAAACCAGAAGTGGTGCTCTGGCTCAAGTGGTAGAGCACTAGCCTTGATCTAAAGAGCTCAAGGACAGCACCTGGGCCCAGAGCTCAAGCCCCAAAGACCAACAAAAAAAAAGGAAAGGAAAGATTAGATTACGTTTGAAGCTGTAAGTCTTCAACTTTGTTTTGTCTTTGCTATTTGTGTTGTCCAATACCTGTTTTCCAATAGTGACTAGCTTTTAAACTTTGGCTCAAGAATCAGAAAAGGTTTTCTGTAAAGTTCCTGATACTAAATATTTCTGGTATGACAGACAATATATAATCTTTGTCACAACTGACTTCTGCTATCATGGGGCAAAAGCAATGCTCAAACCACATAGACTAATGGGTATAGTGGTACATAAATAAAACTTTACTTAAAAAACACACAGTGGCTCAGATTTTGACAGTGGACTACAGCTCACTTCCCCACTACTCTAGACTCCTCAATAACCTGTGAGCTTATCAATAGAAACAGCACTGAGGTATGAGGCCAAAGAGATTGTATGCAATGCAGCAATCAAGTTTAGAGTGAAAGAGTTCAAGCATGAGTATGCAGGAAAAGGGGAATCTTTAGGGCTAACTACTACAAAAATGGATTTAAAAAAGCAGCTTTGCCTCTTAAAAGGGACTGAAGTTAATCTGTGGAAATCCTGTGCTAAACTGTCTTGTCAGTGGCTTGTGTGATATCTCTCAAAGCAAAGCACACAAATACATCTTTTACTTGCCCATGAGGTTAACTCTAGAAAGAAAAAGTATGGAGGTGAAAGAAAAGCAAAAGAGGATAGTGAACTCAAGGAAACTTTAAAGCAAAGAATTCTGATTTCCCATTATGGAAACAACTTGTTAAAACAGAAATAAGTCTCAGGATGCCCAGGATGCTACCATAGAACATTGAGACCTAGAAGGAGATTTGAGAATATAGATCATAATTATAATAGCCAAATCAATAGCTAGAAATCATTAAAAGAACTTTACTTGAGGTCTGAAAGGGAATGTTGAATTTTCTTAAATTATTTTGAGTGTACAAACATCATAGTTGGTCCTTTAGGGCTGTAAAGGACAAGTAAGTATGCAAACCAACTTCAAAATGCTTAAAGTGCAACGGCATCAGTGCAATGCCAGTAAAGCAACATGTCTATATGGTCTACTGGGACATTTCGTCAACTCTGTCCCACATATAACAACTGGATCCTGGACACACGGTCAAATTTCATATACTTCAACAGTAGTACTCTCAGGAACAAAAACCTTTTCATTGTATCTTCTGATATCTAAAGGACACTCAAAGGTGAAGGTCTGTAGAGGCCAAAAGATTTGCTATCCCAAGGAAAAAGAGTTACAATGAGCTGACAACCTCAACCTTAGTTGGCTCCAAGTCAAAATGATGTGATCCTACTTCTTCAGAACTGTCTCCAGAAGAGAAAGGCACACCCAAGGGGACTGTTCCAACTTAGTCACAACTGTAGGATAAGCCAAGTAACTCAGGGGGAGAGAGGGAGATTTACCAAAACACACCCTCAAGCATGTGCATCTACTCTAAAGCCAAAAGGAATCTGAAGAAGAAACAACTCATTTTCCACTTGCTTATCATTTTTTTCTTTCTTTTGTTGTGTGAGCAGAAGACAGTCTCCTTGGTGAAAAAGAAGACTTTAAACAGAATCTGGACAGAGCTCATGAATCAGGCATGATGGAAAACTGGTGACTCCAATTCATTAACCCAGGTCTATGACCCTTAATGGCAGGGAACTAGAAATTCTACTCTGTTGGTTTATGGAGCCATCTGAATAAGCCAGGACAACTTAGAAGCCCTGAAACTTCTCAAATATACCCTACTCAGTCATGTACCAATAGAGTTCACCTTAATCTAAATAGATTCAATCTATAGCAAAGTTGTTTGCACAGAGACATATTCCTCTGTTAGGAACCATGCTAGACACTCTGTATGTGATGTTACTTTTTCATTCACTAGGAATCAAATCTTTGCAACTTTCAGTGTCTGAGACATAATATCCTTTCACTAAATATTTATTGAACTAAAACACATATTCAGCCATAGTGTTTCCCTTCTTCCCTTCAATCCTTTCTCTCTCTTCTTTCTTTCACATTCCCTTCCTCCTTTGCTTCCTTTTTTCTTTCCCCAAGATCAAATCCACAAAAAATGAACAAGTCTTCTGACTGAATATACCAGAGACAACTTATATCTGTTCTTTGAGTAGAAAAGTTAATGATCCTACTTTGTGACAAGAGTGATTTCATATTAACAACAAAATGTCTTGCATTATCATTGGGTTCATCAAATAAAATGGGTTAGCAGATAACTTAGAATCCTGGTAGACATAATTGCTCTACTATTCATTTCCCTACATAAACCTGGGCAAGTCACTTAGGACTCTGATTATGGAGTTTTTCATGAATGGAGTGTAATAGTAATTATCTTTGTATTATTGTCTAAATGCTAGACATTGCCTAAGTTATATATTCTAAATAAGAAATAATATGAAACATTTTCATTAGGGCAAGGGCAAGGCCTAATGAAATCTTCAATGATACCAAATTCTTGAAAACTATATAGTGCTTCTCTTAATATGTATTTCAAAATAAAAGAATAAGAAAGTACTGCTAAGTTCTGAATTTCTTTGAGGAATTAATAAATACACATGCTAATTGTGTTCCATAAGTACTTTACCTTGTGTTAATTCATTTAATCTGATATTTTTATAAAATAGATATCATTATTATTCCCTATTTTTCAGATGAAAAGATTGAGTTACATAGAATTTAAATAGATTTTCCAAGGTTACAGACATGAGATTTTGAACACAGTTTTTGTTCTCAGTTTCTGTGTTTCTAACAGTCTCTTCAATGCTTTCTCCCTCCCTCCTTCCCTTCTTCCTTCCCTTCCTCCTTTCCTTCCTTCGTTCCTTTTTTCTCCTAGACAATCGGATATTAGAAGTTCATCCTTTGTGGCTGCTGTTGTTAAATACAATTTTCAACTTTAATGTCTTCATGTTTCTTGGACTATATAATATATGTGATTATATTATGAGGGTATATGAAGTCAGAGGCTACACAAGGCCTATCTTCTTGGGATATCAATTTCAGGCAAGCATATATTGTTATAGAAAATGGAAATTTAAGGAATACTTAATGTAAGTAGGCATTTAATCCTCAAAACAACCCTATGAAATAGGTAATATTATTACTCCCATTTTAGTGGTGAAGATATGAGAACTTATAAAAATGAAGTAACTTGTCCACGGCAACATAGATAGTAAGCAGTATAGCCAGCCTAACTTAGCACCTTGTTTACCTGATATAAAACTCTCTTAATTACTGTACCAAATAGAGATATATGATGGAAAATCTTATGCATATCACAGTTTTAGAAATATCAAATTTCTAGTTAGCTACTATATATGTTATAAAATTCCAATCCCTCTTTGCTGTGGTTTCTGTCATAAGAACAACTGAGAACTATGAAAAGTGTAAATAACCACAACTGGGTGAGTCTAAGAGATTCAGTGAGCCCCATTCATGTTGACTAATGGGCACTGTCCTGTGATCACCTGATCCAGTTTCCCTCGGTGTCAGGGTCTCAAGTAGAAACAGATGACACATTCAAATTAGCAGAATATGAAAGAGGTTCAATTAAAGACTTATTTATCTTAAAGTGGATAAGATATAGGGGAAGGGCCAGGAGTTTGGCTTAGTGGTAGAGTGCTTGCCTCACATGCATGAAGACCCAGGTTTGATTCCTTGGTACCACACACATGGAAAAAGCCAGAAGCGGTACTGTGGCTCAAGTAGTAGAGCTCTAGCCTTGAGAAAGCAAAGACAGTGCTCAGGCCCTAAGTTCAAGCCCCAGGACTGGCAAAAATAGATATAGAGGAAGACCAATAGTACAATAGCTCAGCTAATAGCAAATCTGTTGCCAGCCCTAGACTTTAAGAAATAAGAAGAATAACATTTAGTGAGAGGCAGGAAGGACTCGTAGGAGAAGGCTGACTTGAAAGAAGCGGTAACATTTGGTTGAGGGACACAGCCATTTCAAGAAAATTTCATGGCAAAGAAGCAATGAAATTAATATTGTGACCTTATTTTCCTCTCTCTTCTGACCCCCTGTGGGATTTCTCATTAGCCAGACTCAAACATGCCAGAGGGCAAGGGAGATAGCTGATGTAATCCATATAGTTCAGACTATGGAGGGTAGAGAGCAGGAAAGAAAAGGGCAGCGAGTTGATTTGCAACGGGCCAATAGAAGACATTCAGCACTCGCCTCTTGTGAGACTCCCATGGCAGCAGAGACCTACCAAAAGCCCTGCTATGGCTGTACAAATAAGCTGGTACCGTACAGATTCAATGAACCACAAGATCATTCAAGAGCACAGATACTAAGTTTTAAACTATATACATTAAACTATTGCTTGATACTTTAATAAATAGATTTTAATCTCCCAATGTTATAATACTAGTACAATAAAAACATTACCCAGCTCAATGTGAATGCTTTGATTCATTTTCAACCAAAAAATGGGCATGAAGGACCGCAATGCTTCCATCTTATGCCTCTCATCTTCACTAAGGCACTAGAACTCTCTTCACTCAAACAGCAGAGAGGAAAATACCCTAAAGTTACTGCAATTACATTATTCAATTAGTGACAACCAGTCACATAGCCCCACTTAAATGTGAGGGGAACTGAAACAGGAAGTTCTTGGCTAGATGGCCACTATCCAACAGTTACCCCCATGATATGGAATGGGAACAGAAATCTTGTTTTTTTTTCCTGGTCATGGGTCTTGAACACAGGGCCAAGGCACTTTGCTTGAGCTTCTTTTGCTCAAGGCTAGCACTCTACCACTTGAGTTACAGAGCCACTTCCAGCTTTTCCTGTTTATCAATTAAAGGAGGAATAGAATCAAGGGCTTCGTGCATGCTAGGCAAGCATTCTACCACTAAGCCACATGGAATCTTTGTTTCTCCACACTTTTATTAGCATCATTTAAATATACAAGGGGGTTTTAAGATATTCATATATAGCTGTGTGCAGTTTCTCACACCTGTAATCCTAGCTAATCAGGAGGCTGAGATCAGAGGATGGAGGTTCAAAGCCAGCCAGCTCACTAAAGAACCTGAGACTCTTACTTCCAATTAACCACTAGAAAACAGGAAGCGGTGCTGTGGCTCAAGGGGTAGGGTGGTAGCCTTGAGCTGAAGAGCTCAGGGACAGCACCAAGGTCCAGAGTACAAGCCTCATGACCAACAACAACCAAAAAGAAAAGATATTCATATATACATGCAATGCACATGATCAGACATACTCGTTCAGTCACTGGCTCTCTTCTGTCTACCTTTCCAAACCAATTTCAGCAACCTTCATTGTTCCATTTTCACACATATACATAAAGTATTTTGTCCACATTAATTTTCCTTCTCCCTCTCCCTTTGCCCTCTCCCTTCCTACCTGTTCTCACGTGATATAGCCTGAAGTTCTTTGTACCGAATGACAATAACCCATTATCATTTAAAAAATTTGTTGCAGGCACTGTGTGAATGAGACAGAAGCTTTCATGCATTGCAACTTTCCTTAAAGTATTTACAGAAGCATTTAGCTAAAATAGTTAGAAATAGAATAAAGTACTGAGTTGTTTTCTAGTTTGCCTGATACCATGGAAACATAAGTATATGAATTGTTGATTTGATTCTTTTTTTTGAATTACATACTTGCAAACTTTCCACACAAATTCAAATAATTCTATTTTTTCTGGCTAAAATTGACCCATTAATAACTATCAGTAGCTAATTGGCTATCCAGAAACTAAAGCCATGTTTGTAGTTGTTGGAATAGCCTTGGGTCAATTAATCACTACAGACTTTCCCCATTCCATGTCCTAGGTCTATTTAATCCAAAGAATTAGTTAACAAGAACCCTAATTTTATTATCTCATGAAAAGAAAAAGATTCCAATTACTATGTGTCATTTTACCCGAAGATTCCAAACTTTAATTCCCCTTCTATTGCATTTAGTTTTTCCTTTTTTAGTTCTTTCTATGTCTTTTAAGAGCACCTTATTTTATTCTTTAAATTGGATTTTGTTTAAAAGGGCAGTGACACATAGGTCAAGTTTAGTTTGTAAAAGTCAAATACTGCCTGGCAAAACAATTAGCAAGGGACCTACGAGAAAGGTTGGAAGCTATAGATACAAATAAATATCTGCACTCCTGACATGCCAGTACCATGTTCTGCTGAAGGAAAAGTTACTCTTTTAGTGATGTGAATATGTGACATTGTTCTTCTTCAGATTGAGAAAGGGCTCTAATGAGTTTTCAAATAAATAAAGCAGAAGCTGCTGCGTGGGCTGCCAAAAAAGACATGGCATAAAATCTCTGGAGCCTGGCTAATGAAATCCCAGAGATGCTTTGAAAATGTAAAGTAAGTCTGCCATTTTCAACTACCCGTTTCATCCGAATAAGAAATTTCCACAACAAATATGACCAGCACCTTCAAATTTCATTTCCTTTTCTCAGCTACTGTGGGTTGAATTTGTCCCGAAAAGTTCATGAGTTGGAAACTTTATCTCCAATGCCACAACATTAAGAGCTAAGACTTGTCAGAGATATTAATGGATTAATGGTTTAGTGCTGTCCCTGTGGGAGTGCATTGAGTATCATAATAGTTTGCATGGTGACATTTCCTGGAAGTGGTGCTGTGGCTCAGATGGTAGAGCACTAACTTTGATCTAAAGAGCTCAGGGAGAGTGCCCAGGCCCAAAGTTCATGACCAGGAAGAAAAAAAAATGACCTTGAGAGTAAGTACCTTCAGTTTGTCCGTTCAATTAAAGAAAACAAAACAGTAAGTGCACTGTGAATCCTAAAGTGCTACTAGAACTAATTCTGGTGTTCTTAATTTCACATAATGTCTGATGTAACTAAAACTGGATTTCATTTAATTTTCCTCGGGTTTAAATGGCTATTTTTTACTTGTGTTTGTCTTCACTTAAGGAAAATTCTCAACTATCAAAATTGTGACTTTTCCTCATCTTTTTTTTCTACGAATTTCCAGTAAATTTTGCAACCTCTCACTGGATCTTTTGTGTATTTCTCATATTTTCTTCCTTTGAATTCCTATTAAATAAACTTTGCAACTTCTCATTGTACCTTTGTGTATTTCTCATGTTTTCTTTCTTTTTAATTTTATGCCCTGAATTCTTAGTGATTTTTTATTTTCTCCCTTTCCCTTTCTTATTTCAAATAAACAAATAAATGTATATACAATATACCAGGTAACAAAGTCAGATACAGTAACAATATGAGATTAACCATAACAGTAAAAAAAAGAGAAGAGAAATAACATAGTACATTAAGAACAACAATCACACAAGATAAAGCTCTTGTTTCCATATCCTAGAGATCCTTTAATTTAGTGTCATACTATATGACCTTATGTACCTAGGTTTTGAGCTATTGTAATCCTCTGCTAGGAGAGTTCTAGGTGTGTATTAATTATTACAAATGAGGGAAACAATTGAGCCTTTGGGTCTGTGTTACTTCACTTAATATGATTGTCTTCCAAGTCTTTCCATTTCCTTACAAATTAGGCTATGTCATTCTTTCCATTGTGTATAAGTACCACATATTCTTGATCCACTCATCTACTGAGGAGCATCTAGGTTGGTTCCATATCTTAGCTTTGGTAAATAGTGCTGCAATGAACATCGTTGTGCTAGTGGATTTAGTAGGTCCTTGTTTTTGGACCATTGGGTAAATGCCAAGTAGTTAAATTTCTGGGTCATAGGGGAGCTCTATGTTTAGTCTTTGGAGGAATCACCAAACTGCTTTCCATAATGGTTGAAGGAGTTTACACTCCCACCAACAGTGTAGTAGTGATCCCTCCTGGCCACATTCACACCAGCATCTGTTGTCATTAGATTTCTTTTACTTTTTTGCCACTCCTTGGCTTGAGCTGAGAGCCTGAGCACTGTCCTTTGACTGTGTCAAGGCTAGAGCTCTAACACTTTACCTTCAGCACAACTTCAGGCTTTTTTCTATGTATGTGGTACCAAGGAATCTTACCCACGTCTTCATGCATGCTAGGCAAGAACTCTACCACTATTCCAAACTCTCAGCTTCTGTTCCTTGATAATGACCATTCTAACTCGAGTGAGGTGGAATCTATAAGTTGTTTTGATTTGCATTTCTTTTTTTTCAATCGTCTACTGAGGGGCATCTAGATTGGTTCCATATCTTTGCTATGATAAATAGTGCAGCAATACACATCATTGTGCTAGTGGGTTTAGTATGTCCTTGTTTCTGGACAAGTGGGTAAATGCCAAGTAGTAGAATTGCTGCATCACAGGAGAGCTCTATGTTTAGTCTTTTGAGGAACTGCCATACTGCTTTCCATAGTGGTTGAACCAGTTTACACTCCCACAAACTCTGTAGTAGTGACACTTCTGACCACATCCCCTCCAGCATCTGTTGTTATTAGGTTTCTTGGTCATGGCCATTCTAACTGGAGTGAGGTGGAATTTCAAAGTTGTTTTGATTTGCGTTTCTTTTATTGACAGAGATGTCGAACTTTCCTCATGTGTCTCTAGGCCATTCTTATTTCTCCTTCAGAAAAGACTATCTTTAAATCTTTGGAAGTAATGGGATGGTTGTTTCTTTGGAGATTAGTTTTGAAGTGATTAATTTTTTTGAACTGTTGATATATTTTAGATATGAAGCCTCTGGCTGTTATATGGTTAATGAAGATCTTCTTCGACTCTGTGGGCTTTCTGTTTAGCTATGTCCTTTGTCATATAGAAGCTCTGCAGTTTAATGCAGTCCCATGTATCCAAACTTTCTTTGATTTGTTGTGTTTCTGGGTCTTTACTAAGAAATTTTTGACCTGTGTCTAGAACTAGAATATCTCATATTCCTTCTGGTAAAGTTTTCAGTGGATCTGCTTTTACCTCGAGGTCTTTAATCCATTTGGAGTTAATAGTGGTGCAGGGTGACATAGAAGGATACAACTTTAGCTTTCTGAAGATGCTTAACCAGTTCTGAGAGCACCACTATTTGAAGAAGCTTCTTCCATTCTATTTTTTTTTGGTCCTTTATCAAAGATTAGGTGGCCCTAGGTCTATGCGTTGACTTCTGGGTCTTCAGTTCTATTCCATTGGTCCTCAGGCCTGTTCTTGTGCCATTACCAAGCTGTTTTGGTTACTATAGCTCTGTAATAGAGTCTAAAGTTTGGTATTGAAATTCCTCCTGTGCTGTTCTTTCTGCTAAGAATTGTTTTTGCTGTGCGGGTCTTCTATTGTTCCATATGAAATTTTAGATTGCTTCTGCTGCTTCCTTAAAGAATGATATTGGGATTTTGAAGGGTATTGCGTTGAATTTGTAGATGGCCCTTGGCAAGATTGCCATTTTTTACGATGTTAATTCTTCCCATCCAGGAGCATGGGAGGTTTTTCTATTTCGTTAGTTCTGGTTTAATTTCCTTTTTCAGGATTTTAAAGTTTTCATCATAAAGGTCCTTTACAATCTTAGTTAATTCCTAGGTACTTTATTTTCTTTGAGGCTATTGCAGAAGGAGTTTCTTTCCCAATTGCTTCTTCGCTCCTCTCATTGTTGGCATTGAGGAAGGCGGTTGATTTTTGAGGGTTAATTTTATACCCTGCTACCTTGCCAAAGTTTTGAATCAGCTAAAAAAATTTTGGGAGTGGATTCTATACGATTCTTTAAATACAGAATCATGTCATCTACAAAGAGGGAAAGTTTTACTTCCTCTTTCCCTATTTGGATCCCCTTTATGCTTGCTTCTTGCCTTATTGCCCTGGCTAGTAATTCTGATACTATGTTGAAGAAGAGTGGAGAGAGTGGGCATCCTTGTCTCATTCCTGATTTTAGAGGGAATGGCTTTAGCTTTTTGCCATTAAGTATAATGCTAGCTATGGGTTTGTCATACACAGCCTCTATTACACTGAGGAATGTTCCATGAATTACTAGTTTCTCCACAGCTTTTAGTATAAAGGGGTGTTGGATCTTGTCAAATGCCTTTTCTGCATCTATTGAGAGAGTCGTGTGATTCTTGTCCTTGCTCCTGTTGATGTGTTGAATTATTTTAATTGACTTGTGTATGCTGAACCAGCTTTGAATCCCTTTGATAAATCCTGTTGGATCATAGTGTATAATTTTTTGATGAGTTGCTGAAGACAGTTGGCCAGTATTTTGTTGAGAAGCTTTGCATCGATGTTCATCAAAGAAATAGGTCTATAGTTCTCTTTCTTTGGTGAGTCTCTGATTTTGGGATGAGGGTTTTGGTGGCTTCATAGAATGAGTTTGGCCAAGAGCCTTCATTTCAATTTCATTGAAGAGCTTAAGGAGTATTGGTGTGAGTTCTGCTTTGAAGACCTTATAGAATTCAGCTGTGAATCCATCAGGCCCTGGGCTTTTGACATTTGTGTTTTAACCACAAAACCATGAAGCCATGTACCCTATATTTTCCTCTAGATTTTCTGCATTTAGCTTTTCCACATAGGTCTGTGATCCATGTTTTAGTTAGCTTTCTTGCTGATGTGACAATATATGGGAAAAATAATGTTTAGAGATCAGTTTCTTCTTTCAAACCTAGCTATACCTTTTTTTTTTAATATTTTGTGTTGAATTTCTATATACCTTAGGATGGGAATAACAATCTGAACAGAAAGTCTGAATTCTAATTTTCTGTTTGGCGGTATAGGAGATTGAACTCAAGGTCTTTTTTTCATATATTTTTTATTGTAATTAATAGAAGGGTTACATATTTGCCGGATAGAAGGTGCATTAATTCACACATATTGATACCCTTTTACATGTCTTGGTCCCCATTTCCCTCCCCTCCCACCCCACCCCTCATCTTGTTTTCCCCACTTCCCTATCCAATGTCAAATAACCTAATACAAATATATCTGATATATCAGATAACAAAGTAAGATACTATAACAATATGAGATAACCAAGGGACAGCAAAAGAGATGAGAGATAACATAGTACATTAAGGACAACAATCTTTCATTATATGGCTTTTGTTTCTATATCCTAGAGGTTCTTTCATTTAGCGTCATACTACATGGCCTTATGTATCAAGGTTTTGCTCTATTGCAAATCTCTGCTAGGAGAGGCCACAGTTTCTACTGATTATGACAAATGAGGGAAACCATTGAGCCTAAGTTCCTTTGAGTCTGGCTTACTTCACTTAATATGATTTTTTCTAATTCTTTCCATTTCTTAATAAATGGGGTGATGTTGTTCTTTCTGACAGCAGCATAGAATTCCATTGTTTACAAATACTACACCTTGTTGATCCATTCATCAACTGAGGGACATCTAGGTTGGTTCCATATCTTTGCTATGATAAATAGTGCTGCAATGAACATTGTTGTGCTAGTGGATTTAGTAAGTCCTTGTTTCTGGATGCCTAGTAGTGGAATTGCTGGGTTATAGGATAGCTCTATGTTTAGTCTTTTGAGGAACTGCCATACTGCTTTCCATAATGGTTGAATGAGTTTGCACTCCCACCAACAGTGTAGTAATGATCCCTCCTGGCCACGTCCCCTCCAGCATCTGTTGTTATTAGTTTTCTTGATCCTGGCCGTTCTAACTGGAGTGAGGTGGAATCTTAGAGTTGTTTTGATTTGCATTTCTTTTATGACCAGAGATGTTGAGCATTTCTTCATGTGTCTATAGGCTATTTTTGTTTCTTCTTCAGAGAAGACTCTCTTTAAGTCTTTGGCACATCTTTTAATGGGATGGTTGTTACTTTGGAGATTAGTTTTGGAGTGATTCAATTTTTTGAGCTGTTGATATATTTTAGATATGAGGCCTTTGTCCGTTGTATGGTTGGTGAAGATCTTCTCCCATTCTGTAGGCTTCCTAATTAATTTACTAGCTATGTCCTTTGCCATACAAAAGCTCTGCAGTTTAATGCAGTCCCACTTATCCAGCTTTTCTCTGATTTGTTGTGATTCTTGAACTCAAGGTCTTTTGCAGGCTGGGCAGGTGCTCCACCACTTGAGTTATACCTCCAGTCCTTTTGCCTTGGTTATTTTTTGCCAGTCCTGGGCTTAAGCTCTGGGCCTGAGAACTGTCCTTGGGTTTTCTCAAGGCTAGAACTCTACCACTTGAGCCTCAGCACCACTTCCAGCTTTTTTCTATGTATGTGGTACCGAGGAATCGAACCTGGGTACTCGTGCATGCTAGGCAAGTACTCTACCACTAGGCCAAACTCCCAGCCCTTGCCTTGGTTATTTTTAAGGTAGATTTTAAGACTATGATCCTCCTACTTGTGCTTCACCATCTCACTGAGCTTTAGGTGCATGTCATAACACCCATCCGTTAGTTGAGATGGAGTCTTGTGCACTTTTTTGTTTCACAGGGTGATCTTGAGATATGATTCTTCAATCTCTATCCCAAGTAGCTAGAATTAAAGGTTTGAGCCAGTGTGGTTGGCTTCATTTCTAACTTTCCACTTGAGCTGTCTAAATGATGGCTAGATATTATTTCTGCCTCTCTACAATGCAATGGTTTCTCCTCCAAGTTTACTTATAGCTGATTTAAAACATTTCTAAAAGTATTTTAAAAAACATTCAGCCAGGCATTTTTTTCTGCAGTCCTAGGGCTTGTACTAAGGTCCTGAGCACTGTCCTTGGGTATTTCTGAAGGCTAGAGCTCTGCCACTTGAGCCACAGTGCACTTCTGGCTTTTTTCTACGTTTGTGGTACCAAGGAATCGAACCTGAGTGTTCGTGCACTCTACCACTAGGCCCATCAGCCAGGCATTTTTTAACACTATATTATTGTATATTTTTGACACTATATTGTATATTGCTTCACACAATATTATTAGTTCACTCAATCATTGTACTGTTTTTGAGGAAATTCTGGTATTAACTATATTTTATATACAAAGAAAATATACAGATCTATGACATTAAGGGCTCCTTTGTTATGTATGTAAGAAGTGATAGAAGTTGACTATATTTTAGTGTATATTATAACTGCTATAATACATTGCTTCCCTGTCTGTTATTGTGATGGAATTATTGTCATGGCGTTATCATAAAGAGCCATATATCCTGGGAAGTCCCCTAAATCATGGATACATCCAGAAACTTGGTTGTCCTAGTCTATATGGCAATATATGGCCTTCCAAGAACTGATTTTTAATGCAAAATTCATGGGGATACTTGTGGTCAGTCTCACTATATGCTGAGAAAACTATCCACTATGGTCCATGCAGAAGATGACTTCAATAATAAGAACCCAGAAAAACTGTTTGTTGGTTGTACTGCACTGATATTCTGAGAAGGTTGTTATTAGAAGTGAGGGCAGAGGCCTAAGTTTCTCTACCACTCTATTATTTCTGAATATAACTACAAATAGCTACAAATAAAACTGAAAATAACTACAAATCTGAAGATAACTACATATAAAGTAGATGCACTATATTCCTTGGAGACTCTATGTAATTTGAACTTATAAATTAAATTTGTCAAATTGACTTTTCTTGTTGAAAAGTTTATACAAACAAACTGGAGACCTGATAATATAGCTCAATGGCAGGGCATTTGCATAGTATGCACAAAGCTCTGAATTTGATCCCCAAGCACAGAACATGAAAAAGAAGAGCTAGCCCTTCTCTGGCATATTTGATAAGTGTAGGCAATCAGCCACCTGGATTGGTGCATCCAACTGGTTTTAAGAGACCAGAGTTATTTGCTTTTCTTGTCTTCCCATTATATACTCATGAGTCAAGGATGTTAACTGTACATCTCTTACTGTAGAGTACATTTCAAGCTAATGGTCTTTGTCAGACTCTGAACTCCAGCAGTCCCAAAAAACAGTATTTAGTTGGGTGAAATAAGAGCAAAAGTAACACTTGAAAGGTTCAAAAAAAGAAAGAAAAATGTTAAGCCAAGCTGGCTAAAGCTAGCTACCTAAAAGAGAATTTGTATGAGTTAGAAGAACCATATTTCTCTCCAGTACACAATAAATTATCCCTCATAGGCTGTCTACACTTCTTTGATTTCTGGTGTACCTAACGTGATACTAAAAAGGCACTACTGAAAATTAGAATTCATTATTTCTAAGCCCCTTGAGATGAGATGTCTTATATAAGTATATTATGTGAGTGTGATTTTTAAAATAACACTAGCTATTTCTGAAACATCTCAAAGCTACTTGCAATTTTGCCTGTAATTCCTCCTGACTCTAAAAGCTTAAATTACAAGCATGGTTGTAAAGCTTTCCTTGATGCCCAACTGGTAAGCATTTTATTTGGGTCTCCTGGTTGCTGTTAATTCACCTTGGTTGCTTAGAGTTCCCATGATCTCAGAAATTAAGTATAATTGAATTTATATCTCTTTCTTTGGTTATTTTTGGGTCCCTGAGAAATGGGGTCTTTAAAATCTAATAACATAAATGTTTTTTTTTCTATTCTACTGTCATGAAACTGGAGTGTAGTGCTGCTTTTAAACATCTATGCAAATAGTTATATTAATAACTAAATACATTTCAAATAGAGTATTCAAAAATTGAAAGCATGTTTCTTTTTTATAATTCTGTTTCTTTCTCATATATTTTTATTGTAATTAATAGAAAAGTTACAGTTACATTCACCAGATAGAAGGTGCATTACTTCACACACATTGATAACCCTTCTCATGTTTTTTCCCCATTTCAGTCCCTTCATCCCCTCCCCTCATCTTGATTTCCCCACTTCCTTTTCCTATGAAAGTATATTTCTTAATGTTTTTAGTCCACCTATTATTTGACATTAGTATTGAATGATAATTAAATTATTAACTATTGTTTAGATTATAAAACATGAAAAAAAATCTCCCTACAACACAGACACATCCTGTCTTATTCTCAGCTTGATTCATTTTCCTTGCTCAGGTGTCTTCTTTGGGTCTTGAATACGGTCAGTGCATAGACTGTATAGCCAAATTATTTCAAAGGTACAAATGAAGAAAAGCTGAATCAGACTTGCTACCAGCATTGCCTGTAAGTGCTGGTGAGTCCCATATATGAACAGAGGAGTAAAAATTGGGAGCATTAAAGAAAAAAACAGGTTGGGAATTCGTGTGAAAGATGAGCAGATGATCAGTACTCAGGTTTCAAACATGTACCACAGGTTAGTATGTACAAGATGTGCAAAAGTAATACAGTACTCAAAATCTATTTGAGTACAAGCTATGTGAAAAATACATGTTTGGATCCATCCTTGAACAAAACAGACAAAGATCTCTGCGGTCTTGTAGCTTACATTCTAGTGCCAGTCAAAGGCCATTCTCTTGCGGGGCATGATGGCTCACACCTGTAATCCTAGTTACTCAGGAGGCTGAGATCTGAGGATCTGTTGGTGTCCTTGGACGTTTACAAGGGGGGCGTAAAATGGCAGCGGAGCCCACGAGTAGTCCCAGGAACAGTCTCCGGAGACCACTCAGTGCAGATCTAACTTTATTTTACAAAACGTGCTCACTAAATACAGATGGAGAGGTGGCCATGACGTCATCAAATAGGGACAACCATCAGCCAATGGTGTTCTGAGACATGCCCCACTTGCTCCAGGCGGGTGGGGCCAGGTGCCCTCTGGCTCCTGACTGCTTGCGCCACTGAGTGTGTATGTGCTGAAGCACAGGCAGAAAGCAGCAGGCTATCCCCACAAGGATCGAGGTTCAAACCCAGCCTGAGCCCTAAAGAATATTAAATTCTTATCTCCAATTAACCTCTAGAAAATGGGAAGTGGGGCTATGGCTCCAGGGGTAGGGTGGTAGCCTTGAGCTGAAGAGCTCAGGGAGAGCACCCAGGCCCAGAGTTCAAGCCTCATGACAGCGCCACCACACACACACACACACACACACACACACACACACACACACACGACATTCCCTTTCAGATTTAGCATTTAATATTTTTTTACTGATTACTTGTGTATGCTGGTTACTGGGGCTTGAACTCAGAGCCTTGCACTATCACTTGGAACTGTTTTTGCTCAAGGCTGGCATTCTACCATTTTAGATACACCTCTATATTTCCTAGTATCCAAATTCTTTCACTTGGTCCTTCTTTATTCTCACTGTCATAATACCCCCCTTTTTTTTCAAATTCTTTCATGTGGACTGAAGTAATTGCCTCCTAAACAGCTTCCAATTTGATATGCCTGAAGCCTATCCTCCTAACTGCTAACAAATACATCTTTCTCTTTTTTGCCTTTTTTCATCTATTTTATTGTAATTAATAGAAGGGTTACATTATATTCACCAGATAGAAGGTACATTACTTAACAAACATTGATACTCTTTCTCATGTCTTGTTCCCCATTTCCCTCTCCCTACCCCCACCCCTCACCTGGTTTTCCCCTCTTCCCTATCTGATTTCAAATAACCAAATAAACATATATACAATATATCAGATAACAAGGTAAAATACTGTAACAATATGAGATAACCAAGGGTCAGCGAAAGAGATGAGAGATAACATAGTACATTAAGTTCAACAATCACTCATTATATGACTTTTGTTTCTATGTCCTGGAGGTCCTTTCATTTAGTGTCATACTATATGGCCTTATGTATCTAGGTTTTGCTCTATTGTAAATCTCTGCTAGGAGAGCCCACAGTTTCTACTGATTATGACAAATGAGGGAAACCATTGAGCTTATGTTCCTTTGAGTATAGCTTACTTCACTTAATATGATTTTTTCCAACTCTTTCCATTTCCTTATGAATGGCGTGATGTTGTTCTTTCTGACAGCAGCATAGAATTCCATTGTGTATAAATACCACATCTTGTTGATCCACTCATCAACTGAGGGGCATCTAGGTTGGCTCCATATCTTTCCTATGGTAAATAGTGCTACAATGAACATCGTTGTGCCAGTAACTTAAGTATGTCCTTGTGTTTCTGGACGATTGGGTAAATGAAAAGCAGTAGAATTGCTGGGTCACAGGGGACCTCTATGTTTAGTCTTTTGACGAACCACCATACTGCTTTCCATAGTGGTTGAACTCCCACCAACAGTGTAGTAGTGACATCCCCGCCAGCATCTGTTGTTACTAGATTTCTTGATCATGGCCATTCTAACTGGAGTGAGGTGGAATCTTTGAGTTGTTTTGATTTGCACAAATACATCTTTCTACGATATATTTCTGAATATGTTCTGCTCCAAAGCTTTCAGTGTTTTTAAATTAATTCTAAAACATGTAGGTTTGTATGTAACACCATCCAGATGGTTCAACCTACACTTTCAGCTTTGTTTTCTAACCTACACTAACCTTAAGACCTTTTAGACATCTTGTGTGTTCTCAGCTCCATTCCTTTCCCTACTTATTGCCTTCTACTTCTATTCATTTTTCCCCACACACTTCCATATCTGAGTAATGCTTAGCCTTTAAGATCAACTGGCCCTAAAGTGGCTAATCACAATCTGTATATTCTCCTTCTCAGTGATAGCCTTCTCTCCTCCACAGACCAATCTTCTCAGCTTCTTCCTTCCCAAAACTGTATCCTAATCCAGAGTCCTCTTTCCAGGCTCCACAGTGGAGGCACAGCTGCACTTCATCTTCCACATCTTAGGAACCCCAATGAGGAGACATGGCCTGGCATCTTGTCCAATGAGGAGTTCAAGACATACAACTATCCCAAGTACTAAGCTGAGGCCCTTCTGAGCCATGCACTCCAATTTGATAGTGATAGGGCTGACTTCCTCACTAAGTTGCTGCAGTTCCAGGGTTGCAATCGAATCTCTGCAGAGGATTCCATGAAACATCCATTTTTCTTCAGCTTGGGGGATCAGATCCACAAACTTCCTGATACTACTTCCATATTTGCACTAAAGTAGATCCAGCTACAAAAAGAGGCCAACCTTCAGTCCTCATCTATCTCTGAATCAGGCAGGCCAGCTAACTGTGTGATGGACACTGAGGCCTAAGTCAAGTTCTAAGCCACAGACCGAGGACCTAGCAGGCAGCGGCTGGACAGATGCCACACCCCTCACAGGGCAGCCCCCAGCTGCATCCTCCCTGCTTGCTGCCTGCCTACCTGCCTGAGTCATGCTCTTCTGCCCACTTGTCGCCTGCCAACAGCCCAAACACCCAGTCATTGGCCTGTCAACCCATTCATTGGTCTATCTGCTGGGTGCTAACAAAGGTCTCATCATCAAAAAAAAAAAAAAGAGGCTGGATAGCAACCACTAGTCCATAGATGGTATTTTCTATGAGAAAGAGGGCCCTCATCACATACTGCCGTCACTTTGACCTTACACTTCCATGCATCAAGAAATGTAAGAATCAATTTCTCTGATTTATAAATGACTCATTCCAAATGGATGAGACATGTCATTACTAAGACATTTCATATATTTTACCAGGACTCCAATAGACAATGGTGGCTTTCATTTCATATCCTAATTCAGGCACTTTTCATCCACTCTGGCTTGTTGGATAGTTGTTAAAATGATTAAATGCATGAGCCTACACTCAGGTAATTCTCTGTGTATAAAGACAGTAGTAGTGTATACCCAGATTCACCTTTACTACCAAAACTTAGAGAATTCATCTAGCCTACCTATGCCTCCCTTGCTCTCCAAACTTCCCCAGGAAGTAATCTGGAATCCATGCATTCTATAACGAACTCAGAATGTATCAGGAAGTAGATATATGATGTTACATGTATGGCTCTATAAATGTGATTCATGGTTACTGCCCTGTGGATAGCCTAATCTTTACATCCATTATACCCGCCAGCAATTTCAATTCAAATCCTAAAACCATAATACTTTTTCCAGTGAAAATTAAGTACTAATAATAAAATAACAAATTGCAATATTGATACTGCCGCAATAATAATCATAACAGACAATAGTCATTATTTATTGTTTACTTTCTGCCAAACATCATGCCAAATATTTTGCCTATATGATGTCAATGTTTACAGAGTCCATAATGAAATATGTTTCGTCCCATGTTACAGATGAAGGAACCAAAGCAGAGATACCTGAAAAAACATTCACACAGCAAATAAGTAACAGGAACCTTGACCTTACCTGCTGCTGAGAATATTATTATCATATCAACTCCAAATGTGTGTTTGTCACTATTAGAGCCTTTGGCTAATTAAATTTTTCTTATTCTAATTTCTGATTATTTCTGAACAAGGATACTACACTTTAACCAAGCTAACCATTACCACTTAGAAAAATAAAATTTCTTCTATTTGAGAGGGTTTTTTTTACTGATTTTTTGTATCACTCTAAGTTAATGTTCTTTATTATTATAAAAGTGATGTACATCAGTCAGATAATGAGTACATTTCTCTTTGAACAGTGTCACTTCTTCCCTTTTTAGCTCCCAGATTTCCCTGCCAACAATAAATTTCCATACAAGACAAAAGGTACAGAAATCAAAAACAGTGACAAAAATGGAAAAAGAAACACCTGTACCATATAGCTACAAGTAAACTCAATGGATAGCAGATGACTGAAAAATACACATAGATGTGATAAATTAAGCAATACCCTAAACATTCACATAGACCAAAGGAGAATATTCTTAGGAGAGGATCATCAAAATGATGTTCATCAGGAAATCGTTTGTCCTGTTCAAAGCAAACTTCCAAACTTACTTTTCCAGGAAGCATTACGTGTAGATAGCCATCTATCACTGTAACAAAATACCTGAAATTAAAAAACAAAAATCTATAAGAAGGATAGTTTTTTTTACTCATAGTTTCATAGGTTTAATTCCACGGTTGACACCATAGATTTTGGGCCTGTAACAAAGCAGTACATCAGTAGGAAGAGTACTTCATAGCACCTGGTAAGCAAAATAACAAAACAAAACAAAAAAACCAGGGCAGAAAGAGGGTAGGGTACCAGAGTATCCTTCAAAGGCATGCCACAGTAACCTATTTGTACTAGACCCCACCATTTCCTAGTAGCACCACATCTTTGTGGGATATTTAAGGTCTAAACTGTAGATCCTTATCTGATCAATTCTATCTCTGATATGGAGGAGATAAACATACCCAAAAGTCCATGTGTAAAGTTGACTTGCTTCTTAATTAGATTTTACTGGGAAATAGTAGAACCTTAAAAAGCAGGGGGCCTAGTGGGAGGAAGGTAGGCCAATTGTTAATTCCTTAAAGGAGATATTGGAAACATAGCCCTGTTCTCTCTGTTTTCCTTCCTACCATAATTAGGTATGAAGCTTCCAGCACCATGTACTCCTTGCCATAGTATTTTCCCTCGCTCTCAGCTCAAAGACAAAAGGGCCAAATGGCCATATGCTGAAAGCACTGAAATTGTGAAAGAAAATAAGCTTATTCTCTTTGTCAAAGTGATAGGGAGCTGACTACCACAGTTTCTATTCGTGGTGCCCTCCAAAATCTTAAAACATCAAAGCATCAAATGTCAGGAAGGAGACAAAATACTCTTCAAAGAGCTGCCCTATTAAGTATGGCTCTCTAAATTCATTCGCCCCAAAATATTTACTGAAAATTTTCAGTGTATGGAAACTAATTTTAAATTTTGAGGATACTACAGTGAGCCATCTTGGCTCCTAGAGGGCTTATTCTCTGAGTGGGCAATGCAGTTGTCAAAACAATTAGTGTTAGAGGATACTAGATGACGATGAATGTTAAGGAGAAGAATAAAAGACAAATGGTTACAGTTTTTATGTGTTTTTATGTTTTGGTTTGATTTTGGTTTGGTTTGGTTTGATTTAGTTTTAGTTTGGTGTGTGTGTGTGTGTGTGTGTGTGTGTGTGTGTGTGTGTGTGTGTGTGTGTGTTTGTGTGTCCTGGGGCTTTAACTCAAGGCCTGGGCACTGTCCCTTAGATTTTTGTGCTTAAAACTCCCACTCTAGAGTTAAGCCAAATCTCCACTTACGGCTTTTTAAAATTTGTTAGTTTATTAGATATAAAATCTTATGGACTCTCCTACTTAGGTTGGCTTTGACCCATTAGACTCAGATCTCAGTTTCCTGAGTAGTATTACAGATGTGAGCCACTAGTACCTAGTGGGTGGCAGTTTTTAATAGACTGTGTAAACTTTACCAAAAAGACACTATTTGACAAAACTTAGGTAAAGACTATGTTATTTAACACCTAATTTTATTCCTAGATACTTGCTATTTGAATAGTAATATGGAAGTGATGAAGAAAAATGCCCAATAAATGAAACTGAGAAAACATGAGAAGGGGTATCAGTGTGGGAGAAGTAATGCATCTATTACTGATGAATGTAACTAATCCATCTATACATTATCCCGACATAAAATTTTTTTCATATATTTTATTGTAATTAATAGAAGGGTTACATGATATTTGCCTGATAGATGGTGCATTAATTCCCATACACTGAAACCCTTTCACATGTCTTGGTCCCCATTTCCCTTCCCCCACCCCTCATCTTGTTTTCCCCCTTTCCCCTATTCAATTTCAAATAACCAAATACAAATATATCTGATATATCAGGTAACAAAGTGAGATATTGTAACAATATGAGTTAACCAAGGGACAGCAAAAGAGATGAGAGATAACATAGTACCTTAAGAACAACAATCATTTATTATATGGCTTATGTTTCTATATCCTAGAGATCCTTTCATTTAGCGTCCTACTATATGGCCTTTTGTATCAAGGTTTTGCTCTATTGCAAATCTCTGCTAGGAGAGCCCAAGGTTTCTACTGATTATGACAAATGAGGGAAACCATTGAGCCCAAGTTCCTTTGACTCTGGCTTACTTCACTTAATATGATCTTTTCTAAGTCTTTCCATTTCCTAACAAATGGGGCAATGTCATTGTTTCTGACAGCAGCATAGAATTCCATTGTGTACAAATACTACATCTTGTTGATCCACTCATCAACTGAGGGACATCTAGGTTGGTTCCATATCTTTGCTATGGTAAATAGTGCTGCAATGAACATTGTTGTACTGGTGGATTTAGTATGTCCTTGTTTCTGGATGATTGGATAAATGCCAAGTAGATTTTTAAAAAAGAAACTGAGCAGCATAGACTTTGAAAGCAAATTGTATGTCAATCTCAACTCTGCCACTTGTGTCTTTGACGAAAGCCATTTAACTCAGATTCTTCTGCAAAATGGGAATGGAATTTCTTTCTCAGCTGGATATTGCATTGATTAAATAGGATACACAGGAAGTGACTCAAGGGGTATGGCAATAGCCTTGAGCTAAAGAGCTCAGGGACAGTGTTCAGGCTCAGAATTCAAGCCCCATGTCTGACTAGCTAAACAATAAAAATAAGGTATGCATTGTGAAATATTTTGTGTAATAGTTATCAGATCTAATGTTTGGTATACATATTGCTCGTTAGCTTTCTTAGCACAATATTAATGAATTGATGTCCACAACACCCTAAGATAGATATGGATAATTCAGTTTTTTTAGACTACACTAGGAAAATTAACTTAGCTACACCTTTATGTTGAAAGCATATTTTTAAATACTTTTTGGAATGTTCAACTGTATATTGCAATGCCAAACAAGTTCAGAGAAATAAATAAACAAGATGGATATGTCAGAACAATAAGAGCAACAAGTCAGAACAAAAACAGCACCACAATAAGTGGGTAAAAGTTCCTTTATCAGCTACTTACAAATAGGGAGAAATTCTCTTTTAAGGGAAGAAAGGGTTTCAATAAAATTGGGAGTGAGACCTATTTGGATATGTAACTTAATGCCAGGATATTTCCAAATCAGTAATGATGCATTGCCTATTTAATTTGAATGCATATTTTTTCTATTTTGATGACAATAGTGAGTGAACAAGGCATCAAAAACATGTGCTTGAACTAGGAAACATGAGTCCTAATCTAATTTAAAACAAACTCATTTTGAAGCTCAATGAAAGCAAATAGCTAATATGCTACATTATAGCCCAAAGTCGAGTTGCTTGGCCAAATAATAAACCTGTTAGGATAGAAAAACAGAACAACATGAGAAAGGTATCAATGTATGTGAAGTAATGCACCTTCTATCTGGTGAATATAATGTAACCCTTCTATTAATTACAATAAAAATATATGGAAAAATAAATAAAATAAAAACAGAACAGTAATGCTGAAACACTCTTCACTCATATTGAATAAATATGAGTGAAGAACTTAATGCTATTTGGATCTTGAGTTAACATAAATCTTTTACATATTTACAATAGTCCAAAGAGTATTTTTTAAATGGGTGGAAGGAAGAAGGCCCTGGATCCTACTTGACTACTCTTTACTCATGCTAAATTCAGTGTCACACACTCTTACTGTAAAATTATGTTACATTCTAATTACTGAAGCCTGCTAGCACCTGAAAAAAATGAGGGCTGAACCTGGTGACATACACCTATAAACCCACCATGCTAAATTCTAAGGCATGTGGATCATGAGTTTGAGGCTAGCCTGAATTACATAGTGAGACTCTGTCTCGCATTAGCACAACAGAATCACTGTTCTTAGCATTTTCTTCATAAAACCTAAATAGTTCATTGTCCCTTTTGATCTTCTCTTCTGACATACTTGTGGTAATTTTGTCATGAACAAAGTCTTCCAACAGAATATTGGTTTCCTTTTATATAATCCAGACTCAGGTACCCACAAAAGAATAGTTGGAAAGCAGTAATACTTTTGAAGAAATAGTATGCTCTTTGCTTTATTTAATTATTTTCATTCTTTTATTGGGTTTCTGGTCTTCTCTCTAGTGTTTCTCTTCCATTCTTTTCTCTAATCTTCCCACTCTTATAATCTTTATTTTCTGCTCCACAAACTCTTCTTTCAGCTCTCTAGTCAATTACCATGGTTCTCCTAACCTTATGCTCTTCTCCAAATTCAACCTTCCTTATAAATGGAATTTCTACATTTTTCCCCAATCCTTGGGTTTGAACTCACTGTCCCTGAGTTGCCTTGTGCTTAAGGATAGCACTCTACTTCTTCAGCCACAGCACCACCAAAGCCCCAGTTTTTTCTTAGGCTGGCTTCAAACCATGATCCTCAGATCATAGCATTTTGAATAGCTAGGATTTCAGGTATGACCCATCATGGCCCAGCTGAATTTCTACATATTAATAAGTAGCCATTAGTGTCACTCTCCATGATGACATTAGCAGAAATATCCCCCTAGAACTACAAGCTTACTTCTCCAGACCTTGTTTACCTCAAAATCAAGTTTCTTCTGATTGTAATCCATTATTTACTCCGTCATCCAAGTTTGAAATCTTGCCATAAGTCATTTTAACCCTTCTTACATCTCCTTAAGCATAGTCAACCAGTAATCAAATCCTCAAGTCTTAATTTCAACTAATGACCATCTGACTTACAGGACCTTCTCCTTTGCCTATGTCCAATTTAGGCTAATTTTATCCTTACAACCTCATTTACCTTGATAATTATATACCAAATACATTTCTTATACCAATAATGCTAATGTACTATGACTTCATCAAGGAATTATTTCATAAATTCAGAACTATAATGATCTAATCATCTGTGGCACATCAAAAAATATATTTTAATATATCCATTGTGATTGGTGACAGAAATAATTTTTTTGTGGATCATGGGGCTTGAACTCTGGGCCTGGGTGCTGTCCCTGAGCTCTTCAGCTCAAGGCTACCACCCTATCCCTGGGCCACAGCCCTACTTCCCATTTTTTAGTGATTAATTAGAGATAAGAATCTCGCGTTTTTTTAGTGGTTCTTTAGTGCCCGGGCTGGCTGTGAACCTCGATCTTCAGATCTCAGCCTCCTGAGTAGCTAGGATTACAGGCATGAGCTACCATCCCCAGTGACAGTAATAATTTTTAATATACTTCTTCGCCTTTTATATAAAGATATTGAAACTTAAAAATCAAATATAAATTACAGAGCTTAAATAAAATGGGAAAAATGAAATAAGCATTATCAACAGCCAAATTATTCAAATAGGAGAAGGAAATTGTGTACTAAAAGACCTAATTATCTGAAAATAGACAACTGCAAAGAAAAGAAAAATAATGAAAAAAGCTTATGAGATTTATGGGTGATCAAAAGAGCATATTATTGTGTTGTACAAAAAGAAGAAACAGAAATATTTAAATAAATAATAACATAAAACTATGCAAACCTAGAAAAATATATAAATATCCAAGCATATAAAAGTCTGGCTCTCTGTGTCTGGGAGAAAGGACACAAAGACCCCCAAGTCTGTAAGGCAGAACGCTTTTCTACCCACCCAAACAAACTGATTTAAGAAACCAGCTAAGCCACAGGAAAACAAAGGCTCCATCATGAGATGGGATAGTGGACACAGGGGAGACTTAAGATCCCTCAAGTAAATTATTTTCTAATTATATATTTTTTTATTTTTTCTACTTTGTATTATTTTTATTGTTTTCCTTTTTCTTCTTTTTTTCTGCTTCATTACTGTCCTCTACATGGCTAGATACATAGCCAACAGTGATTAATTACTAGACCTCCTCCTTCATTGTGTGCAGACTTAATTCAGGTTATATTTTGATTGCTCAATTCTCCATTTCTCAATCTTTGTATTTTTCATTTTAGTATTATTTCTTTATATGTGTATAATGTTTTAAGTTTTCTATTTCTTTATTTTTTCATATATGTTTTCTCTTTCTTTTCTCTAAATTTAGGTCTCAGGTACCTTCTTTCTGTTCCTTTCCTTGTCTACATTTCTCTACTTTGATTTTCTCCTCCTCATTTTGGATCCTCTACTCCTTCTTTGTTATTTTGTAGTCCAATGGTCCCTAGTTGTCACTAAGCTAGATTGTGTCTGTATTCATTTGAATATGTCCAAGTGGCACATCGCATTATCTTTTTGGTCCAGATTGCTTTAAACCTCATGAAAAATCTGTTCACTGGTTACAGCTATGTATAAATCCCACTCCTGAATCACAATACCCATTCCCTAACAAAGAAAAGCATAGATAGGAGAATACCTATCTATGATTTTGAACCTCTAAAATCAGTGCAATTACAGTCTCTGGGTTGGTTTTTGTATTAAAACTTTGTTCTGTGGTGGTATTAGATCTGTTTTTATATCTCAAAAAGGAGAGCGAGAATGAAAATACCAATCTATGATTGTAAACCTCTAAAGTCTGTGTAACTAGAGAGCGCTGGGTTGGTTCATGTCTTAAAACTGTGTTTTGGTGTGCTATGAGTTTCTTTCCTTTCCAAATGGGCATAACAAGGCAAACAAACACAAGAAAAATGGCAAGCCAATGAAGCTCAACTCCCACTCAAAGTAAACAGACAACAGAGCAGTAAATGTAAAACCCAGAGAATATTTCTCCAGATGCTGTACAAACACTACTGGTAAACATGCTGAATGAAAAGATTGAAAGCCCGCATATAGCTGCTATGCACGAGCATGATGAAGCTAACCAAAGATTAATAAAGGAATTCATGGAATCCACAAACAGAAAGCTGAATAAATTCCAACAGAAGGAAAAAGAGTCCCATGAAAGTAGAGGCATTTAGCTAAAGGATTTAAGAGCACACTGAAAACCAAGTCAAGGAAGTAAAGAAGTTTATACAAGATCTAAAACACTTCAACAAAGAAGTTGAAGCCATCAAAAACTGATCAATTAGAAGGAAGGGAAATTAAAAACGAAGTATAAAGTCTTGACAGCAGATTAGACAACACAGAAGATAGAATCTCTGGATTTGAAGATAGTCTAGACTTTCTAAAAAGAACAGACAAAACAAGAGGTCTTCCTTTGTGGTTGTTTTTATTGTACTATGTAAAGTTATTTCTTTTTTATTTTGTTTTTCACCCTACGGTTTATCCCCTGGTGTCCCTGCATTTGATCATGCATTGAATACATGTTAATCTGAATTAAGGAAGGGGAGGGGAACAATAAAAATGAGACAAAGGATAAAGGGTCAACCAAAGCAACAATGGCACTAACAAGACAATCTAGTGGAAATGAACTTTACAGCTTGGGAAGGAGGAAACTGGGGGAGGTAAAGTGGGAGAAAAGTGAAGGAGGGGGTAACAATGTTCCACAAGAAATGTACTTGGTGCCAAGAGTTTGGCCTAGTGGTAGAGTGCTTGCCTGGCATGCACAAAGACCTAGGTTTGATTCCTGAGTACCATATACATAGAAAAAAGCCAGAAGCGGCGCCGTGGCTCAAGTGGTAGAGCTCTAGCCTTGAGAAAGTCCAAGGACATTGCTCAGGCCCTGAGTCAAGCCCAGGACTGGAAAAAAAATAAAGCAAAAAAATGTACTCATTGCATTACATATGCAACTGTGATCCCTCTATACATCACCTTCACAATAAAATGAAATCTGAAAAACCACCATGACACACCAAAACAATCTACCAGTAGAAAAAGATGCCTGATCACAAAAGAAAACTGCAGACGTAAAAGGAACAAAGCTCCACAATATAAATAGAAAACAATTAACAAAATAACATCTGTAGATCCTTGCCTGCTTATTCTTACTTTGATCATAAATGGATTAAATTCTGCCATCAAAAGACATGTAGTACATGTCTGAACTAAATACTATGAATAAGAGATTCACTTAACATTTAATGATACACATAATTCGGAAGTTAAAACTTGGGGAAATAATCTAAAAACTGGTAACTGTAAAATAGAAGCAGCAGCAACCCTTATATCAGATAATGTATGAATGGAGAGTATAAAACAAGAAATAGAACCTTCAAACAAGACCAAGAAGCCCATTTTGTGATAAAGGTGTCAAATTCATGGAGGAAGAAGAGCAAGTTAGCAGCTTCACTCTGAATGATAAGAAACTGATGATACTTTACGTACCAGATCCTGAGGAGGTAAAGAGTTAGGAGAAAGGAGAAACTACAAGGAATTCTCCGATATCTGGGAAATTACAGAGAAGAAAATACAACAGAGGAAAAGTAACAAGAATTTTGCAGCCAGTACCCAACTGTTTTGGCTTGGGGCTGGGTAAAAGCAGAATGGCCCACAAACAGATAACAAATTCTCCTGTAGGAAATTTATGCAAGGTGTCAGCTTTCTCTCTGGTACATGAAATGGAAAATGAGGAATAATCTGCTATAAAAGGTGAATTAACACATTCTGTGCAGCCCTGTCCCCCAACTCCCAACCAGGGCCTGAAGAGCAACAGAAAGGCACCATCTTGAAAAAGTTTCTCAGGCAGCCCAGAGACGAGAAGCTTAACAAAATACAGGACACTTTACTATAGAACCTGCATGTAAATCAGTTATAAATAAAAGGCATGTGAGGTGTATGCAGTGTCCAACAGAGGCTATGAAAAATGTTTTCTGTGGGATTCTGTGTTCCATCTAGACAAAAAGCAAGAACCTGAAGAAATATGTTGTGTTGCAGTACTAAGAGTGAGAGTTTTAACAGAGCCTTATTGCAGAGGCACCTGGGTAGCATCTGTGGTTTGTATTTTGTCCCCACTAAGGTCTCACTTTGGAAAGGGCTGCAGTCCCCCAGTAACTAGGTATATGCATGATTGATACCCAGGGAAGCTCAATAAAGTCAGGCACAGCCTGCCATTAGATGGAGGCAGATGCTGCACATGCCTGATAGTAAAGCAGCCTTGAAACTAACTCCCTGCTGTGCCAAACAACAGAAGCATCACAATCAGCTTGAAGTGAAAAGTCCTTTCACCCATGTAAGGTTGTGAACAAAGGCTTCATATCCAGGCCTAAAGCTGCCTCTAGTATCCTGAAAAGAAATTATATACAAATATACCTATGTATATACAAGAAAAAAAATAAGCCTTGTTAGCTGTATATATCTGTTTCTGTTCCTGTTTTGGTCCAACCGTTCTTTGTTTTTGTTTTATTTCTATTTTAGTTTACTTTATTGGGTCATAGGCTTCAAGTCAGGGCCTGGGCACTGTCCCTGAGCTCTTTACTCAAGGCTAGTTCTCTACCACTTTGAACCATAGTTGCACTTCCAGTTTTCTGATGATTAATTAGAGATTAATTGGAGTGTCTCACAGACTTTCCTGCCCAAGCTGGTTTTGAACTGAAATCCTCAGATTTCAGCCTCCTGGATAGCTAGGATTACAGGTGTGAGCCACCAGTGCCTAGCACAACTGTTTTGAGTGTTGTTTTGGTTTAACTGAATTTTCTTTTCTGTAAATAATACAAAGGCTATTTTTTTTTCAGTCATGGGGCTTGAACTCTGGGCTTGGGCGTTGTCCCTGAGCTTTTCAGCTCAAGGCTCTATCACTTTGAACCACAGCACAACTTCCTAAAGGCCATTTGTTAACTTCCACATTCTAGCATAGCCTTCTAACCACTTCCCTTTTAAAATTGTGTTTTGCTTCTGCTCTTTCTTTTAATCCAAAATCATCATACTCGATCTCCATTGCCTGTCTTTTGGTGTTCTCTTTTGAATCATAGTTTCATAATGCCTCCTCATGTAAATTCTCCTTGTATCTATATATGGATCTATTCTTCTGCATGCTGTTTCCTATTCTTGTTCCTCCATTCCTAATTCTTCTTCATTACTTAAACTCATACTTGATAACTAGATCGCTTCCTATTCTTTGTTTTATTGTTTTGTGTTCTGTTTGTTCTCTTTTCTCTCTTTCATTCTCCTGGATCATTGGTGTCTACTTCTATTTGTGTAAATGTATACACACAACTGAACTCTCCATACTTCACCTCTAACCCTATGAAAATTAACTCTTTTCTACTTACCTTATTCCAACTTCCCATCAGCCTCTTATAAAGCAACTTTCACCATTCCCTACCCTATAAAAACAAATTAATATTATTCCAATTGAATTATCCTCCCCATTACCCTGTTTACGAAAAGTCTTCCTAAAGCATGAAAATACACCTTGTATTCTATATTGAGTATATATATATTCTATACTCATCAGAAAAACAGATAGTAATAACGATGGCTAGTCTTTGTTAGAGCTTATCACGAAGACAAGATGTCATCAACTTTTAAGGAAGTTGGAACTATTGTAAATTTATACACAGTCAACATTAAAATACCTAATGTATCTAAAAACAGATATTAGCAGATGCAAACAAAAGATAAACTTCAGCACAATAATGATATAGAATATCTGTACACAACATTCAACAATGAATAGATTATACAGATAGAAAATCAAAAAGGAGAGGCCAGGCATGTGGTAGAGTGGTAGAGTGTTTGCCTAGTGTGCATGAAGCCCTGGGTGTGATTCCTCAGTACTACATACACAGAGAAAGCTGGAACTGGGAAGTTGTGTTGTGGCTTAAGTTGGTAGAGTGCTAGCCTTGAGCAAAAGTGGTCAAGGAGCCAGTGCAATGGCTCATGCCTGTAATCCTAGCTAATCAGGAAGCTGAGATCTGAGGATCAAGGTTCAAACCAGCCTGGTCACAAAAGGACCTGAGACTCTTATCTCCAATTAACCTCTGGAAAATGGGAAGTGGGTCTTGGCTCAAGGGTAGGGCTGAAGAGCTCAGTGACAGCACCCAAGGCCTATGACCCACAAAAAAAGTGCTCAAGGACAGTGCCCAGGCTCTGAGTTCAACTGCCAAGACTGGCAAAAAAGAAAATCAAAAAGGAAACATTGAACTTCATTTAAACTTTGGAACAAATGACACATACAGAGTATTACATCCAATAGCAGTAGAGTCCACGGATTTTTCAGATGCCCATGGAATCATCTCCAGGAGAAATCACATATTAACTCACAAAACAAGTCTTAGTAAATTTAATAAGATTGAAATCACAAAAGTATCTTGTTTTGACCACAGTGGTTTAAAAGTAGAAATCAATAACAGAAGGAATTTTAGAAAATTCACAAATTCTGAAAATTAAATAACATTCTCTTGAATAACCAATGAGTCAAAAATAAAATTGAGATTTTTAAAAATATTTTGACACAAATGAAAATGAGTACACGACATACCAAAACATACAGGATAGAGCCAGAACCATTTAAGAAGGAAATTTATGCTAAGAAACACTTAAATCAAAAAGAAAAAAATATCTCAAATAACACCTAATATTATACCTCAAGGAATTAGAAAAATAAGAGTTAGGCCCAAAGTTATTATAAAGAAGGAAGTGATTAAGATCAGATCAGAATAATTTGAAAAGAGACTAGAAAATGCCAGAAAAGATCAACATAACAAAGAGCTGGGTTTTAGAAAGGTAAGTCAAATCAACAGCCTTCAGTAAAACTTAAAAAAGGCAAAAGTGAAATAAAATCAGACATGAAAAGGAAACATTAAAACTCATGCAATGAAGAATGGAAATGTTGTTCATTCATAGTGCCTGAGCAAGCCTGAGCCCTGATTTCAAACCCTAGTGTTGCCAAAAAAAAAAAAAAGGAAGAAAGGAAGGAAAGGAAGGAGGGAGGGAGGGAGGGAGGGAGGTATATAATGGATATAACGGATACATAAGGAGTTCCTAGCCACATTAGTCACATACAAATTACCATCATTGAATCACAAATAGAAAAGTCCAAGCATACCAATAACAATAGTGACTTTAAAAAAATAGGGAAGTTACTCTAAATATATTTTTAAGTTAAAAACATTTTTAGTTAAAAACATTTTAATGCATGATAATATACAAAAAATAAGCAAATATGATTTTGGACAATCATATGGGAGGAACCATTTTTTTGGCTTTTTAATTTCAAACAAATAGTGACTTTGAATCAATAATTTTAAAGTACCTGAAGGTTTCACTGTTGCGTTCTACCATATATAATAAGTAATTAATTCTCAAATTATTTCTGATGACGAATACGTCCAAATTTATTTTATGAGGTCAGCATTGTCCTGAAACTAAAACTAGATCAATGAAAAAAGAAAAGAAGGAAGGAATTGACCAATATTTCCAATAAAACTAGATTTAAAAGTATTCATCAAAATACTAAAAATAAATAAATAAAAAGCATATTTAAAATTAAAAAGAAAAAACAAAAACATCATTCATAGGGCCTGGAGTTTGGCATAGTGGTAGAGTCCTCACCTAGTATGCATGAAGACCCGGGTTCGATTCCTCAGTACCACATACATAGAAAAAATAGCTGGAAGTGATGCTGTGGCCTAAATGGTAGAGCTCTAGCCTTAAGAAAACACAAGGACAGTGCTTAAGCCCTGAGTTCAAGCCCCAGGACTGACCAAAAAATCCAAACAAACAACAACAACAAAAAAAACAAGCATCATTCACCACCCTGGTATAATGAGAATGTATGATACATGAAGATTAATCCATGGATTGATACAAAGATAGTTCAACATATTCAAGTCTATAAATGTGATACATCATATGAACAGAATCAAGGCCTGTAATATTAACTGGATGGTGAGATCCAGAAGGTTATGATTCCAGTACAGCCTGTCCAGAAGATATCATGATACTCCATCCCCACAGAGGAAAGCTGTATGCATTGGTGTCAGGAATGATGGTCAATCTATAGTAGTTGGATGATGGTTCAGGTGCACAATGAGCTAGAAAGTGAGACCCTAGTGATAGAGTGCCAGCTTAGCAAATGTGATACCTAAGTTCAAATCCCAGCACTGTCCTCTCTTAAAAGAAAAAAGATTCCAACAATTATTACATTTTTCACTAACAAAAATTCACTCTCAACAAATTATATGTATAATATATATAACATTATATACAAATCATATATCAAGTACTTATGAATGTACAGCTGCTACTTGGGAGGCTTACTCTTCTAGAAGGAAAGTATGGTATCACTGGAGCATATTTAAGCCTCTCTCAAAACTATCCATAATAGGGCCGGGAGTTTGGCCTAGTAGTAGAGTGCTTGCCTAGCAGGCATGAAGACCAAGGTTCGATTCCTCAGTACCACATACATAGAAAAATGTCTGAAGTGGTACTGAGGCTCAGTGGTAGAGCTTTAGCCTTGAGAAAGCTCAAAGACAGTGCTCAGGCCCTGAGCTCAAGCCCAAGACTGGCAAAAAAAAAACTATCCATAATAATTTTCATCGAAGGGAAAGGAGGAATACATACAAAAGGTAAAATGACTCAGTCTCTGCTCTGCTGCTGTGACTAGATACCACTAATTAGGTAAGTTATCAAGAGCAGAAGTTTAGAAGTTTTCTTATAGTTCTGGAGGTTGGGAAGTCTGAAAGTACTGTCTTAACATCTAGAGAGGGCATTATAGTGAAACAGAAAAGCTTGTTGTCATGTCTACTCTTCTTATTCTTATGAAGCAACTGGTACAATCACAGGAAACCTTGCCTCATCTAATCCTAATTACTTCCCCAAAGCCCCACCTCAACTACCATTAACATATGAATTTGAAGATTGAATTTCCAACAAACAAACTTATAAGAGAAACATTAAAATCATAACAATGTCCAAATCATTTTTCTTCTTTCCAGAACATCTGAAAAGAAACAATCACACTCTTTTGTCTGGATGTTCCTTCAGCTATCTATCTATAGTCAATAAAAATGAAAGAGCCTAATAAAGAAAATGCAAATCAAAACTACACTAAAATTTCATGTCATCCCACTCATAATGGCCATCATCAAAAAGATACATTACAAATACTGTTGGTGGTAGTGTAAACTAGTGTAACCACTATGGAAATTAGTATGAAGGTTTCTGAAAAATTGGAAATAGAACTACCTTATGATCCCACTATCCTATTATCATGCATATATCCAAACTAGTGTATATATGGAAAGATAGCTGCATATCCATGTTTATTGTAGTACAGTTCAATAAATTGAGGTGCCCAGCTAAAGGCAAAAGGAAAGAAAATATGCTATGTATATGACAGGAAATAGTGCTCAGTATAAAATGTTAAAATATATATTTTCAGGAAAATAGATTAAAATGGAAATCATCATGTGAAATGAAATAACATAAGCTCAGAAAGATAAATATCACATCTTTAGCTGTGTGTGTGTGTGTGTATGTGTGTATGTTTAAAATGCAATTGTAACTCTCTAGAGGGAGAAACAGGAGACAAAGTAATGGAGGATGAATATGGAGATATGCTACATGTATACATATAAATGGCATAAGGAATCCCACTGAAATTGTTGAATGCAAAAGAGGGTGGGGAATGGGAGACAGACAGAATGGAAGAGGTCCTTTGTAAACTTACTATACACAAAAGTAGAAACATTGAATGCTTTGAAAATAAAACAAACTTTCTGGGGAGGCGGCTCCAATGGGAGAGCAGAACAGACCAATGGAGAGGGTAAAGGAAGGTGAATATGGTTAACATACTTTATTTGAATGTATAAAAGAAATCTGTTGTAATTATTTTAAGAGGGGAGATGGAGACTGATAAATGTGAAAAGTTTGACCAAAGTACATTGTACGCATGTGAGGAAAATCACAATAAAAACGTTTAAAAATTAGTGATTGAAATACAGATTAACAGTTCAGTGAAAAAGTATTTTTGATTTATTTTTAACTGATATATAAAAACATAAAATGCACATCTATGACAGCAATGTAATGTTTGATATAGGTAGACATTGCATGTTGTTTCAAATAAAACATTTATGTTTAGGTTTCTTAATAAGAAATTTCTGAAATTTTCCATATATGATTTAAATGCTCTCTTCCCCAGTAGAAAGTGACCATAGTTAGCATTTCAATGGAAACATTTAATATGATTTTTCAGTAAAGAGAAAAAATTAGATGCTGTGGTGCCCGACAGGAATAGAATCCTCAGTAGCCAGATCAAGCAGCAGCAGCAGCAGCAGTAGCAGCAGCAGCAGCAGCAGCAACAGAAATAGTGGCTAATGGCTTCTGAACCTCATTTGAGGAGAACTACATTCAAGGATGCATGCATAATCTTCTGGTATTACAAATGAAGACATTACTTGGTAGTCTATGCTGTTCTGGACATTTAACTGATTAGTAAGCCAAATGTTACACAACAAACTCTCTCAAAATTGATAACATGAAGCAGTTAATTTTGCAGTTTAAGCTATCCCCACTTGGCCTTGTATACTTCAGAGAGCAGCTCTGAATCTTTGCAATCCTATTTTCCTCTGGGCTAGTGTTTAGCCCACATCTGTCTTTCTAGCTGAAAGAGTTTTGCTTTCCTGCATATGTACATGAATATTGGCTCAGAAGAGTGGCCATTTGAATCAAGGTCTGCAAACATCAATGCTAATTCAGCTGACAGTGAATAATCTCTGCTTCTGTCTTCCAACATCCTAATGATGGAATCAGACTACCTGTTAAAAAATGATTAGAATGTTAAAGGAGAAAATGAAAGATATTGCATGGTTTCTAACTGTTTTGTATATATCTATAAGACATCCTCCAAAATGCTCAGAAAATAAGATCCTCAGGAGTTAGAAGCTATGTCAAAAAAGCATGTTATACTAGATACTACTGTACCAGTTGACCTCTACCAGGCACTGTTCCTGTTTTATTGGGTGCCACTTGGAGTTAAGACACAAAAGCTGGGCCAGGTACCAGTGGCTCATGACTGTTATCCTAGCTACTCAAGAGGATAAGATCTAAACTCAAGGTACAAAATTAGCCCAGGCAGGAAAGTGCATGGGACTTCTATCTATAATTAACTCAAAAAGCCAGAAGTGGAGCTGTTGCTCAAGTAGTAAAACAATGACCTTGAGCAAAAAAGCTCAGGGACAGCACCAAGGCCCTACGTTCAAGCCCCATTATCAGTGTGTGTATACACATGTGCATGCACACTTGTGCACATACACACACACACAAACTCACCTGCAATGACACAGAATTTGCATAGAGAAGTGGAGGAAATGGCACTCTCATTTATTTACACACTGTCAAAGGTTTGCCAAGGGACATACCAAATATCCAAACTGATGTGCTTCTCTCATTATAAGGCTGTGTAATTGAGTCCTATTAGCCTTTTCCAGGCCAAACAAATCATTTCACAATATGTACTTCAGTCACTCATGCAAATAGACTTACATGCAAGGTTATATCAGTATTCCAGTCATGGGCACAATTTAAACTCAGAATGGGAATTCTTGCCATTGATCTTTAGGCTCTTTCCATGTATGTTCTGGCTAAGGCTGAAGAATTTCCTTTCCAGAAGAAAATAACTTCATTTAAGGTCAGGAGAAGAGTTGAGCCTTCTAACAAGAGTTGGGCCTTCTAACAATTAGATCCCTACTCTAGGAGAAATCTACACCTTTTTCTAGAACTGTCACCAAAAAGTTGCAAGAGTATTTAGCAAACAACTTTGCATGATTACTACTAGACTGCATGCATTTATAATCCCAGCACTCAGGAGGCTGAGGTAGGAGGATCACAACTTGGAGGCTAGTCTGAGCTACAGTGAGATTGTATCTCAAAAAATCACATATCTCAATTATTTTAAGGTTAGATGAAGGATTTTATTACACAGATTAGCAGGAGGAAGTTTATGAATTTGGTTTAGTGAAAGAAAGAGAATGTTATCACAAAGTATGGATGCAGAAAATTCAATACCTTTTTCAGTTAACATCATCAAGAATTTATTCATAACTCATTTGTTCATATGCATATGAATGGTGTTCCTTTAAAAAAACTTATTAAAATTCATTGTATATAGATAACAAATACATCCTCAGGAGACTGCAAAGCCAGCCCGGGCATGAAAGTCCATGAGATTCTTATTAATTAACCCCAGAACACTGGAAGTGGTACTGTGACTCAGAGTGGTAGAGTGCTAGCCTGAGCTGAAGAGCTCAAGGACAGTGCCTAGGCCCAGAGTTCAAGCCCTCTGACTGACAAAAAAAAGGAAAGAAAAAAAAGAGAGAAAGAAATGCTGATCTACTCTTCCACCAGAAATCAATTCACCCCTCCTACTGAATAATCTGCTGAAGAACTTTCTTTTGGTTTTTAAATTTTTATTGCCATTATAAAGGTGATGTACAGAGGGATTATAGTTATTTAAGTCAGATAAAGAGTGTAAACAGGTTTTAAAGGCTAAAAAGTTTGAAAACTACTGTTCAAGAAATATGAATGTTGGCTTCTTCATGGTAAAGGTACCAAAATTTTATTGTCAGGGTGTTATTCTCTTTCTGGTGCTTAGGGGTGTAAGAATGGATGAGTTATAATGTTGGGAGGAATGTGCTCAATATGCAGCCTAGTGAAGTCTATATACTTTATTATTATCCACCTTTTTAGTTATTTTATTAGTTATTTTATTAGTACTTCATGAAAGCATAAAACTTCAATTCTTTATATAATACTTCTAAAATAGGTCAGAGTTGACGAGGAAAATCAACAACCACTCGGGGAATATGACTGAATTGGAAATATGTTATTCACTCTTTAATGTTAGACCATCTGGAGGCTGATATTGGCCCTTGGCCCCTTTTCTCCCAGATGACAGATCTGGCCTTAAACAAACAAAAGGCATTTCTGAGGTTAGCATCATTCTTATTGCATAAAGTCCTCTTCCAGGACTAGGGATATACCTCAGTAGTAAACTGCTTGTATAGCATGAACAAACATACGTTTTGTCTTAGTTTGATTTCTAACATCAATGAAAGAAAAAAAAGAAAAGGAAGAGGAAGAGAATAAGACAAAGAGAAGGAAGAACATGAAAGAAGAAAAAAAGGAAAGAAAGAAAGCAAGAAAGAAAGAAAAAAGAAAGAAAGAAAGGAAGACGAGAGGGAGGGAGGGAGGGAAGGAAGAAAGGAAGGTGGGAGGAAGGGAGAGATGGAGGCAGGCAGGCAGGCAGGCAAAGAAAGGAGGGAAGGGAAGAAAGAAAGAAGAGTAAAAGGGAGAGAGGGAGGTAGAAAAGAAAAAACTAAACATTCATTCCCTTGTAGATCCTAGGGTCGTCATTGTTGAAAGAATTGAATAAGCTTCCTTTTGGCTGAGGTTATAGGCAGTGATTACATCTGAGTTTCATTGCATCTTTGTACTTACTCTATGGATAACAACAGCCTTATCTGAGTGTGTTTGTCGATTGCTGTAACTCCCTCTATTCTACAGATAGATGCCAAGATAGGATGGCACATAACCTTGGTGATTACTCTTGCTTTGAATGGATTACTAGCTCTACTCCATCCTACCTTTCATTTGCACCTGTTTCTCTTCCAAGCATTGAGAATATAGATATTCAAATCTCCTTATAATCTAAGCACTTGATATTTGTACTCATTACCCATTTCTGTCAAAGCTGACTTCTAGGGTCTGCAGATAAAGCAAGAGGTTGTGACTATTGGTGACTACATATAGAGCTGCCTTGGTTGAGGCTGGCTCTCAAAAATGTGAAATCACAATTTTCACTGATGATCCAAACCTCAGAAAACTTTGCATTTGCCAAGACTATGTTAGTGGATGTAAAACCATTGATTGCATCATCTTAGAAAGCATATTTTATGGCAAACAAGGGCTACCATTAATTTACCTGGATAACTTCTCCACAGCATTTCATGAGTTATAAGCAAAACACCCAGCAACAATCAGATTTGCTCTATACATAGATTGTACCAGTTGAAAAGAAGAGATCTCATACCTACATACAAAGGCCTTTGAGGTTGGCATTTTAGTTTATCATAGCAAATTCTCTCCAAGTATGGGTATAAGAACAAAGTTAGTGATTTTCCAATAAGATGTTAAGCAACAGCTCAAAGGTTCCTCTACTACTTCATGATATCCCCCAAACACAATAGCTTGGTTCATCCATGAGTCCTACTTGCAGCTTCTCCCTCTGTGTTCTGTCTTCACTTCTATGCTGTCACATCTGTAGGAACTGGGGGCTATCCCACATACTCCAAGCCAGAGAACAGGCAGGGGTTTTCACAAGGAATTCTAGGCAAGGGACTAGCCAAAGCATCTGGACTGATATGATGATGGGCAAAACAAGAGCCGAGAAAACTACTGAAAGGCCTATCTCTGTGTATTCAGCTCTGCCTTTGTAAAGTTGTGTAAACAATTGTTCTACCATTCCTCCATCATTTTGCACAAATTTTTGTCAAATCAAAACATAACTTTTCTTATTTTATTATCTTTAGTTATATAGTTTCAATTCAACAAATCAGTTTATAAATATAATGCATCTTGATCGATATCACCAATTCTATCACTCTACCCCATCATTCTCAACTCCATCCATATCCTCAACTTCCATGATTCCATGTCCACATCTTTACATTAACCATAATGACTATACTCACCCACCGGATATACATAATTTTAAATAGGGTAAGTAGTTTCTCTCCTGCCTTTGTCTTTCAGGTGGCTGTCAAATCCTGTACTATGAAAGCACTAGTCTCTTTAAGGGCATGATCCTTAATTTTGTTGAGGATATTCATGCTGTGCTTGAGTCACATTCATGGCCAGACCCTTTTTGCCAAAGTGGCCAGTATACCTAATCCAGTGTAGGCAGGTCTTCTCATGGTTCTTGTCCTTGTCCGTGGGAAGATCAATGTTGATGATTAAGACATTTGTTCAGCATCAGTACCTTGAGCACACACATTGGTGATCATTAGAACTTGCTCTCTATCATCTCAATCATTGCAGCCCTCATCTCCACCATAATTTCCCCACTTATCAGAGCCTCTTTTGAGCACTCTACTATCACCTTTTCAGGTATGGCAGAGGATGATGATGGCTTTATGGTGATGGTTTCATGCAGATTGCACAAAGTCTGGAATATCTCATCTCAGTGACTGCACAGGACAGAATACTGCTTGGCAATGAACAATATCTCCTCATGCTTCAATTTGATGACATTAGGGTCTGACACTTTCTGGAGAAACTTCTATATTGAGTCTTCCAAGACAGCAGAGAAAAGGGAACAGTTGCTGTGCAGCATTATCTGGATTTGGCTATTTTGATCTTGGTGGCCCTATGCAACTATGAGGTTCTTGGGGTAACTGAACTTGGCCCCTATGATGTTCTTGGGGTAACTGAACTTGAACTTGGAGCACCAGTCCAGGTCAGTCTTAGAAACACCAATGATGATTCTGACCTTTTTCTAATTTAATACCTCAAACAGCATAAACTAACTTCAAGTTGAGATAAAAAGCTGTCCATCTGTTTAATCACTTTTCTTGTTTGAAGGATGACTTCATACATTGGAAAGAGGTATAGGGGAATTTTCAGGTTCTACTTGCGTAAGCATGGACAACATAAAGATATTAATGCCAGTACTAGTACCAGACTGAGCCTATACAATGAAGTTCTGAGGATTTTCACCAAAAGTCAATTCCAATGAATTTGCTTATATTTTAGATGGACAGTTGAAACCCATAGCATAGATCTCCCAAACAAGCTGTGGTTGCAGGCTATTTCACTGAGTAAAAGGGAGAGTTGGGATCTCATTGAAAGACTTCCATTTGGTTTATGTTGTCCACATGTTGTTTCTGAACAGTTTATTGAGATTGAGCAGCTCTGTTTGCTTTCTCTTTCTCTGTCCTTTTTGCATTAGTATTGATCTCACCAATGATATGTAGCTCGATAAGATGTGAGTTACTCAAACTGCACAAATGGTAGAAAGAATAGAAACAGTCCTGAAATTGACCTCAGACATAGCCAGAAGCCCTGATCATCACAGCTCAACATAGCAGTTAGGATTCTTCCATTGCCACTCACTTTCTACAGTACCACTTTTAGTTAAATCTAAAGTTGGAGCTAGAGTTCCAAAACATTTCAGGGGACAGAAACTGGTAAATTTCTTTTTCTTTTATTATTTATTTTATGAACCTATATTCATGCAGTGTGCTTTCATTTTCACATTTCTATACATGCGTACAATGTACCCTGGTCAAATTCACCCTCATTCACTCTATTAGCCCTCTGCCCTCCCGCAGGTACCTGCTCTCTAACAGACATGTTTTACTTTCCAGTCATTAAGTTTTTAGTGTATATACATTGTACAAAGGGCTTTCACTGTGGTATTTCACACATGCATGTATTATGATTTAGTCAGATTAACTCTCTTTTTCCATGCCTCCATTATCCTTCTATTAGTCAACAGCTTTCATAAGGAATTGGCTTTCCAATCTGTTGAATGCTGTGTGTGGTCATGTGACACGATTTTTACCAGTGTAATAGAATGTGAGCCCCTATTTTATAGCAAAGGAAAATGAAAGGAGCTAATATTCCTGAACACCTCAGCTTTAACTTCTGAATAGAACTCTAATACAATAGCTCAGCAAATAAGACCAAAGATTGACAAATGGGGTTACAATAAACTACAACTCTTGCATGGCAAAGGAAATAGTCACTAGACTGAAGAGGTATCGTACACCTGAAACACCTCAGGGAGGAAGCTACCTGCTCCCCAAGAATGCCAAAGATGAACTACTCTATGCACAGGAAATAAAGTTCTATTGTGTTAAGAGGCTGAAATTTCCAGGTTCATTTGTTGCAGTGACTATGATGCCACAAACAGAGACTCTGTCTCCTCATCCCTAAAATGAGTCTGTATATATGCATGAATGTGCACAGTAGCATTTGTGCATGCTGCTAGTTCTATTCTAGGGGTGGCAATAGAGTGGGGAATCCCACTTATATGCCATAAAGGGCCCTCAAAATTATTTGCTGCATGACAGTACAGACATATATGCTTCTCATGTGTTTCTTGACTGCTGCTTGTGGCCATCTGCCTATGTCGATGATTTTGTATAGTCTGTAACTGAAGCTATAACCATCCAAATGGCCCCTGGCAGAAAAAAGAAAGGTTCCCAACCCCTGCAAGTATTCACTGAAGAAAGCTGGACTGGTAGAATGGTGGAATAAGGGAGAGGACATAAAAGAGTGGTAGGATAGCAAAGACTGGTAGCCAAGTGGATATTAAAAAGTTTTGATTGTGAAAGAAATGGCATGAGCTGCTTTTGAAGAAGCATGATTTCAGCTGGCGAAACAACAGTGATTTCTATATCTAAATCTAAACTCTAATACTTTACTAGCTAGGACCTTGGACAAATTAATCCTCTGGGATATTGTTTTACATTATTATTATTATTAATTATCGTGATTACAGTATGTATATATCTATAGAAATTGAGATGCCAAGAAAACACCAGCATGTTCTCTAGAAGAAAAGGCTCAGAACCCAAATCCAGGTTTTATTCCTTATCTACTTTCTTCAGAATTAGCCACCTGGAATCACTGGGTCTCAGCTTGTACATTTCTTAACTGGAAGTAGGACCTACTTTATTTACAAGGTTGTTGGAAATATTCCAGAGAAAGAATTTTTGTAAGAGTTCTTTAAAACCTACGGTGTTATTATAAAGTCAGACAACCCAGTTGGATAGGTGGATCATTCTTCTGATGTATCAATGTTAGGCTATATGTTAATTTCACTTAAAAATGACATTTAAGTTCTTCCATAAGCACATGAACATGAAGAATGATACATCAGAATCCATAGTGCTGAGACTATCCACTTGATCTAGCAAGGACAGTATGCATTTCTGGAACATCTGTGAAGGGTAGAATAAAGCAGGTATCACATGGTTCTCTTTCTCCCTTTTCCCCTCTCCCTTCTGAGCATAAGTTACTTACTAGACTTGTCTCTCAGTGATTTCTGGTCATTTCCAAAATTGAATCTATTTTCAAAGGAAGATTTGCTGCTGCTGCAGATATTTATTGAAAGCATCCTGCAACCCAAAGCATTTCTCTGTTCAATGGCTTTTGAAATTTATGGAAGCAACTTTACCAAGTATTCCTTCACATTTTTATGTGTAGTTGAAAAATGTGCTCTTTTTCCTAGATGTGCAGGTCTGTATAGAGTATGTAAACTTACTAATAGTATTATACATAAGTATGTACATATGAATAAATGAAGGTTTCATATTTAGATATACAAGAATAATTACTATATACAGTATATTTGTGTATTATTTGATTATATTATTTCATTAACACCTATTTTTTGGTGCTGGATTTGGGCCTGAGCATTGTTACTGAGTGTTTTTGCTCAAGACTAATAATGATCTACCATTTGTGCCACTTCTTCACTTGTGGATTTTTGCTGGTAAATTGGAAATCAGAGTTTTATGGACTTTTCAAAGGCAGCCCAGTCTGGCATTAATTCATGTTCCTCAGATTTTAGCCTCCTGAGCATGAGCCACTATGACCTGAATATGTCATTTTTAATCATTTGTATCACCTTTAATAACACTTTTTTCCTAAAGAAAGCATTGCCCAGTCATTCTTGCAATGTAGTTTGTTCTCTAAAATAATATTTTGAATGTTAAAGAATTCTCACAATATATTTTTTCACACGTATCATCAATGACTCTGATGAACATAGTTCACACTATTCCCTATTATATACGTAAAATTGAAGTCCCAGAGAAGCTATGTGAGTAATACTAGGCCCCATGCATTATGAGTGGTAGAATGTGGATCTATTGTACCTTTTCACTTGGAAATACTTCTCCCAAAACCCTGTCTTGAGGGAAAAATAATTTTGGACATATTTTATGCTTATTTAGAAGTCATTTGCAGTGGCTGCCTCAGTCTTAGCTGAGATGTCACACTTAACTAACAGAATTATAGATTTGAAAAGGATGGAGAAAAGAGGATGAATGTAAGATAATTGCAATTACTATATAGTTGCCTCTGGGAGGTTATGGGTGAATAAAAAGGCATTTAGGATGACCCAGATTGGAAGACACCAACTGTTTTATCTAGTTGGTAGCCTGCTCCATTTTTCTGGAAATTGTCTCTTTGTTCACCTCAGTTCTAACACCCCAGCAGAAATTGTCATGCTTATCCAAGCCACCTAAGAATGTTCAAGCAGTGGACATTTGGCTCAGCTTCACCAGTAAGGCCATTTGTCTCATCTCTTCCGCTTTAGTAAAAAAAAAAAAAAAAACCCTCGATCACTCCCAAAGTAGCTGTAAGTTGTAATGCTGAAGAGCAACAGATCAACAGAAACATACTGTGAGTCAAGTCTGTGATTTCAAATTTTCTAATGACTAGATTCAAAAAGAAACATGTGGACTTAATTTTAATGTTTCATTTAGCAAATGGCATTCAATGTATTATTGATTCGACAAGCAATTAATATTTTTGCTAATGAGATGTTTTACATCCTTTCATATCTTGTACTCAGTATTAAAGATATAATGAATGTTTTTACTTAGAACTAACACATGTCAGTTTGGGCTAGCCACATTTCAAGTGTCCAATGGTCACCAGTGTCTGATGGCTGCATACTCAACAGTGGAGAAAAATCTTGTAAAGAGAAAAGGAGTAAGTGAATGTGCAGAAAGCGGCAGAGATGAGGAGTGGACCAGTGACATTCAAGTCTCTGATTTAAGATTTTGAGAAACAAATACAATCGCAACAAGATCCTCCATCTTGTAGATGATGTCTCAGTTTCTACTTTGATTTTTAAAAGAATACATATAAAGTCATATGTGTGGCTTTTCCCTAAGAATGGTTATCAATTTGTGTAGCCATACTGCTGTTCTTAATGGAAATCATTAATTCCAGGTGTTCCGCCACTTACAATGAGATTGCATCTCTGTGAGTCTTAAGGTAAAAACACTGTAAGGTGAAAGTAAATGAATACATCTAACCTATCAAGCATTATAATTTAGTAACATGGCAAACCCTGGATTTGTTCTCCTTTTGATGAAATGGCTGACTGAGCTATGACTCACTCCATTGTCCAGCATTGCATAAGAGTGCCCTCCTTGGGGGGGATGGGCACTGGGAGTGTGGCCTAGTGTGGAGTGCTTGCCTAGCATTCACGAAATCCTGGGTTCAAGTCCTCGATACCACATGGACAGAAAAAGCTGGAGGTGGTGCTGTGACACAAGTAGTAGAACACTAACCTTGAGAAAGCTCAAGGATAGTGCCCAGGCCCTGAGTTCAATCTCCAGGACTGGCAAAAGTAAGTACCCTACTAAATATTGCTACCTAAGAAAAAGATTCAAGTTCAAAACTTGAAATATGGCTTCTATGAATATAGAACATTTTCTTACTCTCATAAAGTAGAAAAATCTTAAGTCAAACCATACTAAGTTGGGAACTGTCAGTAATTGCTCACTTGAACATTTACTTTCTAATCCTAAATGTCACCAAAGAATTGTTCTCAACAATGCTCTAAATATTGGTGCTAAGCATTGCAGTGCATTATTAAATACATATGTATCCATTACTCCTACTTGATAGCTACTATGTATATATTTTATTCTTTCCTTTCATGGACAATGAGAAATCTGTCTTTATGAGCATAACACATGTGAGGGACCCCTTCCCACTCCTACTAACTTATGTGCACACCAAATTTAGGAAAGGCGCATGACTACACAGAACTTAAAAAGCTGCAACAGTTTAAATAGACTAAGAGGGGTGGGGGAAGGGAAAATGGGGAAAAAGTATGGAAAGGGGTACCAATATTTAAGAAATTTTGTACCCACTACCTGATGAATGTAAATGTGACTCCTCTATATATTTCCCCGACAATAAAATACAATAAAAGGGACAGAATGTATGTGACAAATATATGATTTGAGCAGTTTTATAGCTCTTTCTCTATATTAATATATATATATATATATATGACCATTAATATGTATCCCAGGCTGAGGTGGTTTGGGATGCCACACTCACATGAAGAAATTTAACCACCAATTAAGTGAAGTAAGCCAGACTCAAAGGAACATAGGCTCAATGGTTTCCCTCATTTGTAATAATTAGTACACATCTAGGACTCTCCTAGCAGAGGATTACAATAGCTCAAAATCTAGGTACATAAGGTCATGTAGGATGAGAGTAAATGAAAGGATCTCTAGGATATGGAAACAAGAGCTTTATCTTGTGTGATTGTTTTTCTTAATGTACTATGTTATTTCTCTTCTCTATTTTTGCCCTTATGGTTAATCTCGTATTGTTACTGTATCTGACTTTGTTACCTGGTATAGTGTATATATGTTTATTTGTTTATTTGAAATAGGAAAGGGAAGAAGGAAAACAAGATGATTGGGAGAGGATGGGGATAGGGAAATGTGGACAAAAAAATGTGAAGAGGTATCAATGTGTGAGAAATAATGCACCTACTACTTGACGAATGTAACTGTAACTCCTCTATACATTAATAATAAAAGAATGAAAGGAAAAACCATAACATAATTGTAGCACCTTTCTGTATGTTTTTTGTATATGGAAATGTAAAGATCTTATTATTAAAATATAATTAAAATACAAAAAAAGAAATTTAACCACCATGAAATACGTTAATTACAAAAGATTTAATGAGGAATTTCTAGATGATTTGTTATTATAGATATATCTCTCTTAAATAGCCCACTTTTGTTGTAATAAATATAAAGCAATGAAGGAAGAATTGAAACTTGAATAAACGCCCTGATAGGAATTTGTGCCACTAAATCCAGACATTTCCCTGTTGGTGCTGGTGGAATTTTTCAAAGAAGATAAAAGATACTTGTGCATCTGTATTCAAAGGATTCTGAAAAGTAAAGAGATGTTTTTAGAAATAGAAGCACCATTTGTCCATTTTAAATTTGTTAATAACAAGTTTACTAGGAACCAGAAACATTCTTCTTCTGGCTCTCCACTGCTTTTCAGAAAGTACTTTCCCTTTGTTAGAATGTCATTTGTGCAAGAGGCAAACACTACATATTTAGATTAAGAAATGGACATGACCACACCCGGGCCAGCATTATTAGAATAATCACTGATACAATGCTGCCCTCTAGCAATGGCTGAGGCTGGGCTTGAGCCACATCTGTCCACTCCCTAGTCTATTTAGACCTTCAGAGCATACAGAGCACAATACTACAGAAAGAAAGTTAGCTTCTACGTCTACCCTCTAATGAGAATCTGACAAATGGTAAAGGAAAAATATGGAATCTCAGAATGGCAAAGTAATCTCCTCAAAGTTACAACAGGAAGCCACTGGCAATGAATTATTTGCTTAGAGTACTTTACATTGTGTTTAGACTCTGTTCATTATGTTTTTATTAGCATATATTAATGGTACAAAGGATTTTCTTTGTGATATTTTCATACATGCATATAATGTGCTATGATTAAGTTTATCCCTTTCACACTTTCTTACTGTTTCTCTTCTTTTATTTTATACAATTTTAATGAGTTTTACTATTCTATATTCAAACATGCATATAAAATAATACAATCATGTTCGCTCTTCTATTCCCTTTTTTTTTATCTTCCCTCTTCTCACTAACTCCCACCTCCCAAAGAGTTCCATTTTATGCTAATGTCATTGATTTTAAGTCTAGAGTCTGACTATGAAAGAGAATATATTATATCTTTGTCAGTCTCATTTATTTTGAGGAATATAATGATCTCCAGTTATATCCAATTTTATGCTATTTTGAATTTGCTATAAAACATAAATGTACCATTATCTTTGTTCTATACAGATTACATCCCTTTGGATATGTGCCTAGGAGTGACATAGCAAGGTCATATTTGAGCCACAGTACCACTTCCCGCTTTTTTCTATGTTTACTGTACGAAGGAATCGAACCCAGGTCTTTGAGCATGCTAGGCAAGCATTCGACCACTAGGCCAAACTCCTGGCCCTACTTCTCTATTTTTTAAAGGAAACTCCGTATTGCTTTCCATAGTAGTTGTACTACTTGAGCTTTCCACCAACAGTATATAAGGATTTTCCCCTAAGAACTTTGACAGTATTTGTTGCATTCTGACTCTGTTTTGATTTACATGTCCACTATGGATAAGGACGTTCAATGTTTCATCCTACATATATGTGTGTGTGTGTGCGTGTGTGTGCTATTTGTACTTTTCAGAATTGCTCAGTCTATTTGCTCATTTATTAATAGGATTCTTTGTTCTTTTGCTGTTACATTTTTGGCTCTTTCTAAATTCTGGACATTAATCATTTAATCATTTAGTGAGTAGCTGGTTAAGATTTTCTTCCTGACTTTGGAGATTCTCTTCATACTGTGAATGTTTGTTCCCTTTGCTGGGCAGAAGCTTTTTAGATTTATTGAATCTCATTTGTCAATTATTTTTCCTATTCATAAGGCAATTAGAGTCATTTGTCTATGACTATCATCTTCTAATGGTTTCCCTATGCTTCTCTGTAGTAGTTTCAATGTTTTAGGTTTTATATTAAGATATTTGATTCGTTCTGAATTGATTTCTGTATAGGGTGAGAGATAGTGATCTGGGTTAAGTCTTGTTGCATATGTTGATATACAATTTTGCCAGAAACATTCTTTGAAGGGGATCTTTATTCCAATGTATGTTTTTGGTCAAAAGTCAGAGGCTGTAGAATCCACAAAAGAGTAACCATAAGTCTTTAGGACTTGTATTTTCAGATAGGTCTTCTGCAAACCCTGACATACAAGCTCCAACTTCCCTTTGGTCCAAGGCAAACACTGTTGTAGACAGCGAAAGATGAAAGAAAAATGCTATAAGCTGATTTTTAGATCTGTAGCCTTAGAGCATTTACCTCACCTCTCTGTGGCTCAAATTCTCATTCAATAAAAACAGAATTAATGATATCACCTATTATCAGAGTAACTGTTGCCTCTCTGGGGGAAACTCAATGAAACACAAAACAAAGAATGTTATTTCAGTGTCAAAGTGACAAAGTGTAGCACATGACTGAAAGGACGATTCCCACTCTGACTGAAACTCTCAAGGCCCTCAGCCCAAGGTGGCCCTCTGCCAAAGCTACCAGAAGGGAGGTATGTTAGTCAGAGTTTTCTTCATTGTAACAAAATACCTGACACAAACAACTGGAAATTGAGGATTTTTTTTGACTGAACATTTTGGAAGTTTTTGTACATGGGCTGACTCAGTTGTTTTGACTGACTAATTTGTTTCAAGTCTGTGGTAAAGTAAAAGGGAATACTTGAGCAGTGCTACTTACCTCATCATAGTGGCCAGGAAGCAGATAAATAGGAAGTGGACAAGATAGTTTCTTTAAAGACCCTCCCCCCTAAAGTGACCTACTTCGATCAGGCCAACCTTATCTCATAAAGTTTCTATCACTACCCAATATAGCACCACCAGCTGGAGAGCAAGCCTTCAACATGTGGGCCTGTGGAAAACACGTCCTATTCAACCCATAACAGAATGACAGTACTATTCAGATCTTCATTGATACACAGCTGAATGAGGCTGAATCCAAATCCCTAGTCCCAAGAAGGGGCCTCCGTATTCCAACAGTCAGAGCTATACACCAGCAGCTGCAGCAGAGCCAAGCTACTATGTGGGCTGTTGACCTTCATCTAACAGAGTAGTTGTTTAAAAAAAAACAATAAGCAAGGACTGTTCCAGAACATGTACAACTTCTGGGCCCTTCACTAATAGACTAACAGAAATCTTTAAAGGACTAAGGTGCAGACAGGCTTGGTAACATGTGTGTTCTTCCTTATTTTTACCTAGGAGCCAATGTAGCTTGAAGAAATTTGAAACACCATTTTCCAGCAGACAAAATTGTCTCAAGTACTTAGGCATATGACAGCCTGGCTCCATAGAGCTTCTGAGTAGCTCTTGAAACATTTCTAAATGTAACCTTTAGGGTGGGTGGAAAAAGGACTGACCTCTAACAGGGTGTGATTGATCTTCATTAGTTCCATTTATCTCATGAGGTTAGCTTGAAGAGCAAAAAAGCAAAAAAAAAAGATGAATGGCTGGGGAGAAAAATAGGAAAATAATCTCTAGTGTTTTCCATTATCATGACTACAAGACAATCAGTTTCATTGTTATAGCATTTTTCTTCCTGTATATATTTTTCAGGCATAAGTTGTGACTTTTGTATCTCTATTTTGTAATAAAGGGAAAACTGAGCAAAGTTTTTCTGAGATAACAACAACCCTGGTGGACCATTGAAGCCCATACTGCACTTAGGTTTGGACTGGGCCAGATGTGACCCAATTGGCATAGAGGAGGGGGAAAGCTGAGCCCCTAGGGGCTGATGGTCTCTTTCCTAGAATTTATATTGCCTATCTTACTGTTCTGTTTTTTTCTCTCTCTGTCTCTTTTCTCTTGGCAACAATATCGATAATTGAGGCAGCTGTAGGCATCCCCCAAAGCTAGATTCATATGTATAGTATCATGGGGCCGCCAATTTGTCTGCCAATCTTTCCTCTTCCAGAGAATCATTTTCCTCTTCCTGGAATCAGATAGAACAGTAGACTTAAGTACCCAGGGAGAGTTTGGGTTCTGTGTTTATCACTGCCATCAGCCTAGATTGAGTCATCTAGCCAGGTAATCACCTGATTGCAGTTGGGGACTCAATTACCTCTGACCCTTTCTTCCATCCTGCCTCTACTGTTACCAATTTAATTTCCCAAAACATATCTAGTTAAGTCACTTCTACTTTTTTTTGAAAGATTTTGGAGTAAGCCAGTTATATGGTTAATATATTATTGGATTGATAAATTGATCCTATCTGTTCCGAATTTTCTATTATCTTGATTTCTTATGTCCCTGTTCATCACAATTTAAATGTCTTACTTAGGTATGCTCTTGCTTATTGTCTGTGTCCTTCCTGAATTATGGTAATGGGACGGAATTGTCCTATGAGTGAGAGTCTCATCTGTTTATACACTAAACAGTGGCTGATATGGGTTAGATAGCAATTATTAACTGAGAGGACTCAATCAAATTCAGGTAGCCTTAAAAAACGCTTTATTTGTATGACCTTTATTTGCTTTTATGATTACAAACGTATTACATGCTCACTGTAGAGAACCTGAAAGTACGGAGAAGTAGAAAGAACAAAATTTAAAACAAAATAAAACAAAACACCCATAAACCAACCACCTGAAGGCAAACACTGCTCATATTAAGTTCTAACTAACTATGCCTGTTTTTAGACCAAGCCCCTTATCAAGAGTACTGGCCATGATGCACAACAGCCAAGGGGAGTGAGGGCAATTAATGACTGAGGGAGTTACCCAGAGGTCGGAGCTAGAGATTCCACACTGAAAGACACGAGCCATAAATCACAGATCAATAAGTCTGAAGCTAACAACACAAGAATAAGCTAGGTTACTGTAACACTGTAGTGAGATGGTGTTTGTCAAGAGTTTACACCGGTACCTGTCACATGGCACATTATCAATAACCGTTAGCCATTACTATCACTATTATTAATAATATGGGTCAACACAAATGGTGTAGGATGGAGCCAATAAACAGGGCAAGGGCCCTGGAGACCTATTTTAGGTACTATAAACTGTGACAGCTACTGAGTAAAAAGGGTGATCTAAGAGTGGGTATCTCTCTCTTATTGGCTCCCTTGCCAGATGGAACAGGACCAGGGTTTCCTCAAGTTTGCCAGATGACACATGGCAAGACACTCTAAGGTGTTTTTGAGGTAGGATATGATGTCCTGCCTAGACTTCTCCCTGGACCAAGAAGTAGCACTGGCCTTGATGGTGATGGGAGTTCTGACCGTCATACACCATACACTCTTGTAGTTCACATGTGAGTTGTCAGGACAGGTCATAGGCATGTGGGTGAAAGCGAAGGTGAAGGCAGCGAAGTAGGAGGTAAGGTGGGATACGCCTGAAGGAGGAGGCTGAAGGGTAAAGGCAACGAGGCTTCTGATGTAGTTGAACGGAATGAGTCCAGGAACCAGTCATGAAGTTAGCAGCAAAGTCAGATATCACAGGAGAAGATTCCTTCCATGGAGTACTACATGTTGCTGGGTGGCTTCTGATGGCCTGTGCTCTGTCGAAGGTGGTCATGAAGACTTTCTTGGGGGTCTCCATGCTCTTTCAGGTAGTAACAGCGTTTTGGAACATGTTGGTGCTGAGAGTGAGAGGAAAAAAATAGAACAGCAGAAATAAGAATCACATTTCTAGCCAGGCACCAGTGGCTCACGCCTGGAATCCTAGCGACTCAGGAGGCTATGATCTGAGGACTGCTGCTCAAAGGCACCAAAAATTTGGAAGTGGTGCTGTGGCTCAAGTGGTAGAGCACTAGCCTTGAGAAAAAGAGCTCAGGTACGACACCTAGGCCTTGTGTTCAAGCCCCATGACTAGAACACATGTACGTGCGTGTGCACATGCACAAACACACACACACACACACACACACACACACACACACACACACACGAACCACACTTCCTATAATTCAGGGTGTTCTGGCTGGCTAAGTCTCATAAGTTTGCATGCCAGAGAACTGGGCTAATTTACCTGTAAAAATAAAGACTAGGCTAACCAGATTTCATAATGATCTAAGTACAAAACACATGTGTTTATAGGGGGGGCCCCGCCACATAAAAAAGAAATACTCTTCCCTTAAAAGTGGACTTCACATAAGTACAATTGGGAATGAACCCAATGAGATCCCTTATCATCAGAACACCGTACTTTATCCATCCCAGCTTCTTAGTAACTTGGGTTCGACACTGCTCTTGATTGTGGTTAATATACCCCAAATGACTGTGTCTTCCACTTCTCTGATAAAACTCCAGCTTGAGCTTTTATGGTCTAGGAGTTGAAAAACTCCCTGGTGTATCCTCCATTGTTTCCTTCACATGTTTCAGCTCAGCTCAAAATCTCCCATGTATTTCCCCATCATTACCTCTTCAGTCTGCTGCTGAGAGCCCTGTTCACTCTCCATGGCCTCCTCACTACTCCTCTTGCAGGCTTTTGTCGGCGGAACCTGGCTTGCATTGCTCGGGGAATCCTTCTCTTCAGCCAGCTGGCACTCAGTGAAGAGAGACCTGTCTATCAGCTCCTTTAGGCTGCCAGCCATCTTCAGGAAGATCCGACCCATTTTGGTGGTAACAGCTTCTGAGAGTCCTTCCAGAAACCTGGTCCGTAGAATGGCATCCGACCAAGACAAATGTCGGGCCAGCAGCAGGAAGTCAGTGGCATACTGCCTGACTGACTTCTGGCCCTGCTTGGGATGGCAAAGAACAGCGCTGAGGATGTCTATCTCAGACAGGGAGTTGTATACGCCCTGTGATCTTCTCAGAAATGATTTATTTTCATTTGAAAGAGGGTTTCCAACCTCCATCTGCAAAAGAGACCACCTATCTGCTGCCCCAAGATGAAGAGACACTAGAAATGCCATTTTCTCTGGATCATCCAAAAAGCCCTTCATTTGCTTTTCATCATCCATCTCTACCTCCTCCTCCTCCACAGGGCATGAGCCACGGGCTGCTTCTTGCTCTTCTAGGAGGTAACAGAGTGCTGGGGTCAACATACCAAAGGATGGTTCTTCCTTGGGTGGTGATTTCCTGGTTTCTGGGGGTGGCCCAGTCATGTGTGGTATGGACTTGGATCCACAGTCTGTAACTTTAATATGAGAGGTAGATGCCTCTCCAGAGTCTGTAGCTTTGGTTTCCAGAGTGGGTATCATTCCAAAAGCTGTTTGTGGTGTTGTCATTATTTCAGGGACAGGGGCCTTCATTAGAGGCGTAGATACCCCTTTAGAGGCTGTCATTGTCATTTGTGGCACAGATATCCCTCCAGAGGCCGTGGCTCTTAGTAGTGGCATAGACCTCATTCCAGAAGTTGAGGCTTTTCTAAGTGGTGTGGACACTGCGTCAGAAGCTGAGGCTCTTACTGGCGGCTTAAACAGCCCTCCAGAAGCTGTGATTGTTGTTTGTGGCAATGACATAGATCTGGAGGTCACTACTTGGCTTTGCAGTGTTGACACTGCTACAGGGGGCACAGTTTTCATTAGTGGCACAGATATCTCTCCAGAAGCCATGGCTGACATCAAAGGCATTGGCACTGTTCCAGAGGTGGTGGCTTTCATAAATGGCTTGCACATCCCTCCAGAGACACTGGCTATTACTTGGCCAGTAGATACCTTCCCACAGGCTGGAGGACTCCTTAACTCTGTGGACACAGCTGCAGAGGCTGTGGGCCTCCTTAGTGGCATAGACATCACTTCAGAGGCTGGCATGGTAACTGGTGCTGGGGATATCTCTCCAGAGGCTGCAGCATGCATTCCAAGTGTGGCCATGTCTCCCAAAGCTGTGGGTGTCATTGGTGATGTGGCCCTTGCTCTAGTGCCTTGGGTTCTCAATTGCAGCCTAGGCATTCCTCCACATACTGCAGCTCTCATTAGTGGTAAAGACATTGCTCCAGAGGTTGAAGCTTTTATCTGTGGCATGGGAATCATTCCAGAGGCTGTGGCTCTCATTTGTGGAGCTGAGACTGTTCCATATGTTTGGGCTCTTGGAGGCATATTTATCTCTCCAGAAGCTGGGGATTGCATTAGTGGCAGAGATCTCTCTTCAGAAGATGAATCTCTTAAGAGCAGTGTGGACAAGTCTCCAGAGTCCAAGGTTCTCATTATTGGTGTGGATACTGCTCCCGAGGCCTGCACTCGCATCTGCATTTCTCCTGAGGCCATAGCTCTCATGAAGGATGTGGACAGCCCTCGAGAATCTTGGGTGCTCATTGGCTGACTGGGCATTGGATCAGAGGCTGTAGCTCTTATTAGTGTTGTAGTTGTAGCTCCAAAACTTGGGCCTCTCATTGTAGGTTCAGATGTATCTCCAGAGACCGTGGCTGTCATTTGTGATGTGTATATGAGTCCAGAAGCTGTAGCTCTCGTCGGCAGTGTGGACAGCCCTCCTGGGGATGGATCCGTCCTTTGCGGCATGGACAGAGCTCCAGAAGCTGTGTCTCTCATTAGCTGTGTAGGCATCTCTCCAGACACTACAGTTGTCATTTCCTCCATGAATAATGTTCCAGAGGCTTTGGATGTCATTAGTGGCTTGGACAATATGGAAGAGGCTCGATCTTTCATTTGTGGAATAGACATCACTCCCAAGGCTGTGTCTGTCATTATTAGCGTGGATGGTGATCCAGAGGCTGTGGCTGTCGTTAGTGGAGTAGACCTTGCCCCAGAGGCTGAGGCTCTCATTTGTGGTACAGATATGAGTCCAGAAGCTGTGGTTCTCATTTGTAATTTGGATGTTGTTCCAGAGATAGGGGCTCTGATTGGCTGAGTGGTCATTGGCATAGAGCCTGTGGCTACTGATTGTGACTCAGGCACCATTTCAGAGACTGAGGCAGTGACTGGCTGTGTGGATATCACTCCAGAAGCTGGTGCTCTCACTCGCTGTGTGGACATTGCTCCATTGGCTGTGCCTTTTAGAAAGCCTATGGACCTTGTTCTGGGGCTCTTGGTCATCATTAACTGTGTGGACATCACACCAGAGGCTGTGCTTGACATTTTCTCTGTGAACATCTCTACAGTGCTTGTGACTGTCATCGGTGGAGTAGACACCTCTCCAGAGGCTGGGGTTCTCACTGATTGTGTGGACACCATTGCAGAGGTTTCTCTCATTGGAGGAGCAGACATTATTTCAGAGTCTAGACTCTGTGGTAATTGTGAGGATGTCAGTCCAGACAATGGAGTTGCCATTAGTTGGGTGGGCATTACTGTGGAGGTTAGGGCTGTCATTAGCAGTGGGCACATTACCTCATTATCTGGGGATGGCTTTGGTAATGTGGGTGCTTCTCCAGCACTGGAGGCAGCCAGTAGTGGTGCACACATTGCTTCTGAGCCTGAAGCTGACATCAGCAGTGAAGACATATCACCAGAGTCCGGACCTGACATCAGTGTGGTAGACATTTCCTCTGAGTCTTGGGTGCTCATTGGCTGGGCTAGTGTTTCTTCAGAACCTAGAGCTGACATGATCAATGAGGATATCACTTCAGAATCTGTGCCTGACATCAGAAGTGATGATATCTCTCCGGAAGCCAAGGCAGTCATTAGTACTTTGGACATTGCTTCTGTGTCCTCATCTGTGATTTGCAAGGGGGACATGGCTTCTGAGCCTGATGCTGTCATTGGCTGTGTAGATGTCACCCCAGTGTTTAGATCAGAAATTAAGAGTGGGGATAGCTCCCCAGGATCTGGGGCCAGCATTAATGTTGTGGACATTGCCTCAGAGGATGAGGCACTCATTCCAGGGGTGGATAGTGCCCCAGAAGACGAAGCAGCCATTGCCAATGGCAAGGTCTCTGCAGAATCTGGTGTTGCCATGAGTGCTGTAGACACTGTTCCAAAGTCAGGAATTGTCATCGTCCCTGGGGACATCATCCCATAGTCTGAAGTAGGCAGCAATGGGGACAATGTTCCCGAATCTGAAGCTGGCATTAGCAGTGGAGACAATGCCCCAGAGTCTGAAGATGGCATTAGCAATGGGGACAATGTTCCTGAATCTGATGTAGGCATTAGCAGTGGGGACAATGCCCCAGAGTCTGAGGCTGGCATTAGTGGTGGGGACACTGCTCCAGAGTTTGGTGTTCCCATTAAAGGTGTGGACAGGTTGTCCAAAGCTGGAGATGTTATCAGCTGTGTGGTCATGTCCCCAGGTTCTGAGGCTGAGGTTGACATTATAGGTAACTGTACATGAGCAGGCAGGATTTGGACTTCTGCTCTGGTCTCTGTCATTGATCTAGAAAAGGTTGTCCCTCTATTTGGGGGGTCAACGTTTTCCTCCCTTGTCATACTGTTGAATCGCAGTGAATGTAAGGGTACTGACATATCTGCCACGACCACAGGAAAATGTGGAGGAAACCGCTCAAATGATGACCTCAGGAATCTTGCCCAGGGCCAAGTAGCAAAGAAATCTGTACATAAGAAATACATACACAGGTTAAAAGTACTATCAAAAACATTGGAAAATAGACAAATAAATGATTCATGGTGGAGACTTGATTTATGCATGAAGAAACTGTTCAGCAGCAAGTATTGCTCCATTCACCTTTTTATTTTTCCCCAAACCATCATTCCTAATTACACAGTACAGTCTCAGTTTAAAAATGCAAACAACCTCAAATGAGACAGGAGCACCACCTGCTGGCCGATTGTCCAAAGTGCAGGCCCCTAGCTTATGTTCCATCTCCATCTCTGCCACAGCAGACAACACCACAGCCAAAGTACTGGTAGACAGACCTCTATGAGGAAATCCTTCATGAAAATAATAGTTACTAAGGGTCACTGTATCCAGAGAGTGATTTTGTCCTTATTTTACACTATGATAGCTCTGAGTGTACTCCTCAAGAAAACTAGAGCATTTACCTAATCAATGACTCAACAGAACATTCCACAAGTGAAATCCTGCTTAATGTTATTATTGTTATTAATAATAATAACAAGCAGCACTTTTCTACTTCTGTCTACTGCCAACTTAGTTTATGTATGGCACTGTACAGAGTTTAAACTGTAATGTGCAAATCTTTGCAAGCATTATCCTACTTGGGCCTTATAATAATCAATATCATTGTTTCAATTTTATCAGCTTTCTAAAATTAGCCAAGGATAGAGTTCAATGAAGGTCATTGTGACAGTTATAGATTATAATGTCTTTAACCTTTACCCTGGGGTTGCCTAGTTTTGGGCAGTTCTAAGGTTGCATTCAGTTATTACTCTGATCTCCAAGACCAGGCCTCACATGAAGCCCAGTCTAGAGCATTTGCAAATTTTAGGTTTCCCTAATGACACGGGATGGGTGATCCTAGAGCCCTACCTCTTCTGGCTCACTCCCATAAACAGCCCCACAAGAGGCTATTTGACATACAATTTGGAAACCAATCCAGACATTACACAAGATTGACATGTCCCCAGAGCCTGCCTATGCCAAAAGTGGAAGGCTGGTTACTTTGGGACAATGTCATGAACGTCATCAATCTCATGACATTGTGCCTCCATAGTAAAAATCATGAGAAGTAGGAGCAGAAACACTATCAGCACACATTTCCTGAGCATGCACTGACTGACAAGCACTCTGCAGCACTTTACCTGTAGCATCTCATTTGGTCTCCAGAACAGCAGCAATTAAAAAGCCTTTTTTCTTCCTCTTACAAATGGGGAGACTAAAGGGACAGAGAACCTTTATAACAATCCTGCAGTCACAGAGATTCCTACGCCCATGGAAGTCCACAACCCCCCTACTCTTCCTTGCAATGCTATATTCATCCATCTTTTCCCTTCCTTAGTCCCAATGCCAAGGCCCTTCCCCATTTCCAACCTGGAAAACCTCAAGATGGGATGGAACAAAAGAAATACTGGCTTCCTGGTGATACTTTAGTTACCCTAATAATTAATGCAATGGGAAAATGAGTCAAATGAAAATCATAGACCTCCACCTCCCTTCTTTCGAAAATTGCCTGAACATACCACAATTTCCCATTAGGCAAAACTCAGACCTTACCTTGCCAGCAGCAGAGAGGAGGGCTAGAGTGTCCGTTGCACCCTAGCTCTTTCCGTCTGGCCAATTGACTTATACCTTGTGCCAGTTCATTTCAACAAGACCCAATACCAGCAGCTGTTCTCGGCAATCTCCCTCAGCTATCTCCTGCCACACCCCCCTCTTGCCCGCCTGGCCAGCCCGCCCACCTGCCCCACTGCTCCTGACTTGCTAGTGCTTGCTCTGGCTCTCTGGTTCCAGATTCCTGCCTCTATATAGGCTCTGACATTTGCCTTTGGCCGCTTTTCACTTGTCAGCCCTCCAGAAGCTCCACTTTAGATCTTGTCCTATGTAGCTCCACCTCTCTTTTCCCTCACCCCTGACAATCTCATCAGTTTTTGCCCCACTCCATTATGCCCGCCTCTGGGCACTCCAAGGAGAAGAGACTGGTTCAATTCAAGAAATGAGACCCAAAGGGTCCTCTCTCAAGAAATGAAATTTATGCCCTTTGCAGTTGTCTAGACATAGAGCTCTGGGAGCTCAACATTGAAACTGGCCTGACCAGGAAGCGCAGGCTGGGTGTTAGAAGTAAGGAGATTAGGGCTGGAGATCAAGGAGAGCACCATCAACAAAGCTCAGACAGATTCAAGTGCAAGGAAAGCAGGTAAGGAAATTGTAGAGAGCGGGGGCTGAGAAAGAAGCACTGTAACAGTCCTGCAATCTCAAGAGTGAGAAACGTCAGTCTGCTCCCTGTGTGAAAGACACAGAGGGAAAGGTAGTCACCAGTGCCTTTACCACATATTGTGGATTCAACAGCAAGATTCCACAGGTTTCAGGCAGCTAGCAAGAAAATCACGCCAATTTTGAGTGAACCAGAGAAGGGCTTGTCTCATATGAACTGAGCTCCAGCCTGCTGTCTACAACTCGGTACAAGGTCAGAGCAGAAGTAACAGGAAATGCCTATAGTCCTCTTTCCTTCTTGAATCAGTTCCACTTAAGCCTTCAGTCTGGGAGCAGTACATATGAGCTCTGATAGGGAAAAGGCTTTAGGTAATTTCAAGTAGTCTAGATACGAGGACTCAGGATTTGAGATAGATTTATTCTAGTCATCTATGACACACCTCAAAAGCAGCAGCCAACCGTAACTCATAGTTAGCAGTCAACAATAACTGAGCACTTGGGCTAGGTACTAGATATGTATTAAATCATCCAGACCTCCTAACAACACTTGGGAGGCAGGCACTGCCATCCTTCCCATATTCAAATGGAGAAGGGAGCTTAGGAAAGTTTATGTGACCAAAGCCATAGAGCTTGTAAATAGCAGGGTTGGGTTTGAGCCCTGGTCAAGTCTGCTTCTGGAATCATTTTCTCCTTTGTAATCAGGTGATTGAAACAAGAAATGTTCTAGTCACTACCACCTGTCTCCACCCTGCCAAGTGAGGAAAGCCTCTTATCCTCCATGGCTGGATCATTATGGAGTAATCGTAGTAGTAATGAATAATAAGAATAAACAGCTGACCTTGATTAAATTCCTCTCATATGCCAAGAATGGTGTTAAGGGTATCACAAGCATTATTTCATCTGATCTTTACAACTGCTCTGAGCCAGGACCCTTTTAGTTCCCAGTTTTTAGATAAACAGGCTGAGCTTCAGCTGCTCAGTTGACTTAACCAGAAGTCCATAGTCTCACCAAAAAATAAAAAAATCAGAACTCAGCATACTATGTTCTACTCAAGAAGAAAAACTCAATTGCACACTATTCTCCCTTAAACAAAAACAGTCATAGAAAGCTCACTCTATTAATTATGGCTTTATAGCTACCACTATTAATATTATTAATAACCCTAATAATTAGTAATAAGAATTACTGGGGTGGGTACTGTGCTAAATGATGTGTGTGTCTGTGTGTGATCTTGTATGCTACAACATTTCTGAGGTGGATGCTACTATCTCTTTCACTTGCCATATTTTAAAAATTCCAGAAACACAGAGAGATAAACTAGCTTTCCCAAAATCACACAGCTACAGAACCCCAATGGGTCAAAAAAAATCAAAAATAACCTAAATGACTGACACACTTTGTCTAATGATTAAATGAATAATGGTATAATTACAGTAGCCACTATTATAGCTATTGAGAATTATAGTCTACTGTGGATCGAATGATCAGATTTTTTAAATTAACTTACTTTATTGTTATTATAGAGTTGATGTACAGAGGAATTACAATTACATAGGTCAGGTAATGAATACATTTTCTTTTGTACAGTGTCTTCTGTTTCCTTATGCTCTTCCAGTCCCTCCCTTTCATCTCCACCCACAAGTTATATAGTTCACTTTCATCCGTGTCCAGTGAGCCCCACTGTTGCACTGTTTCACCCTCAGTGCTGTGCTCTTCACCTCCAAAGATATGCACGTGAATACACCATACTTAAGGTAAGAAGACTAAAAACTGAAAAAAGAAAGTCTTTTGTTTCCTTATCTTGGAGTTTGTTTCAGTATGTGTATTATTTTATACAAATATGAAAAGATAGTTAGGTATTGTGCCTTTGTGTTTCTCTCCTAAGAGTATTTACCTCTTTGGATCTAATTGTGTATGAATAGCTAGAATCCTGTATAAGTTGTCATATCCCAGTGCATTTTAGATCTAACTTCCGCATATCAGAGAAACATCAGATTTTTATAAAAATAAATATACTTTTGTGTAGGAAAAAAGTCTAGAATAATATATACCAAAATATTAACAGTAACCAACTCTACATGAAGTGTAGGTTAGAGACAATTTTTATTTTTGTTTTCTTATCGCTTTTGTTTTCTTCTCATATGTCCAAAATGGATATTTGTGTGAAAAGTCAATTTGCTCTTATTAAAAACACATACAATTTAAGCCAGGGATGGTGCCTATAATCCTAGAACTTCAGAGACTAAAGTAGGAGGATCATGAATTTAATGCCAGTCTAAGTTACACAGTGAGACTGTCTCATATATATATATACATACATTTGTATAAATATATATAATATATATAAACATATATATATATGTATAACGTCCTCTGATTCTGTTTCTAGCTGTTTCTGCTTCTCTTCATGCGTGTTCTCTCTAGGGATCCCCAACACACATCCCCAGCAACCTTTCTCCCCCAACAAACTTAACAATTGCACCACTTGACTCTTTGGTCAGAAGTGAGCTCTAATGTGTCTCAAATGGCTTGCTTTTGTTCCATATTTAGGTTATTTTCATGATTTTTTCTACCTTTCATTTGTATTTAATAGTTATACAAGTAATCTAGGAATTTATTATCAGGATAGAAATTTGAAATCCTCTATACTGATAAGACTAAAGTTCTGAGATTATCCCACCCTGCTTCTTAGAAGTCCCCTTCCTCACTGTCAGTTCACAGTTGGGTGTGTCTCCTTCCAAACTTTTCTAGCAGCAGTGGCATTCAGAGTTAAATCATGCAATTGGTTGCAAAACTAATGAGTGTGTAAAAAGTGCCAGTTAGAAAACTAACCTGGCACTGGTCAGTCCTGGGCTCCAAGTTCTGGTCCACTGTGACTACTTTCCCCGGCCTTCTTCTAAAGAAGCTAGTGAGAGACGATTCTTGTATGCTCAGCCCATTGGGGGCAAAGACTTCTGTTTTTATTAAAGGCAGAGTCTCTAGGAACACAGAAAAAGGAGGCCTTCTAATGAAGGAAAAGCCCAGAAACTGCTGCTTGGCATATCTTTCAGGTCCCTCACGTCCCACCCAGTCTGCACTGATCGATCTGGCTGGGAGGTGTCATGCTCCTGCCGCCTCACAAAAAAAAATAATCGAGTTTGGGGGGAATTGCATGGCTAACTGCTTGGGGGAAGAGGAATAAACGAGAAACCGTTCAATATGTCAACAAATAGTTTTCCAGCTGTTGAAAATAAGCCTTCCTCTGGATTCTCAACAATATCCTCTCCCCAGCACTAGGAAGCAATCACCCAGATAACTGAAAACAGACAATCTAAGGTTTGAGCAATACCTGCACTACTTTGGGGTCCTCTCTCCTCCCCCCCCCCATCATTCAGAAAAGCAACACACACACACACACACACACACACACACACACACACACACACACATGCTTGCTCCCCAACAGCTTTGACACTTAAGTGCCCACCCGGTTCTTTGTAAATAAAGCAGGGGGAAATTGCTAGCATTTGCTAAGTGATTACTATGCCGAGAACTGAGTTAAACACTTTACATACATTATAGTATTTCAGTGCACAATAAACCAATGAAGTAGGCTTCCATTTTGCCCACCTCCCCCAACACACACACACACACATTTTCTAAATCAGCAAAGAAACTGAAGTTGAGAGAAATTAAAATTCAGTAACTTACCTTGGCTCTCACAGCTGAGAGCAAGCGAAGCTGGGCTTGTCACACGGGTCTGTCTGACTCAGCCAGTGCTCTTAACTCACAGGAAAGTCACACACTGTCTTCGAGTGTCTGAAGGGCTGTCATATGGAAGAGAGGGTAGGTGTGTTCTGGTTAGCTCCAAAGAAAAGGATTTGACTGTTAGTTGGGAATTATGCTTTCATTGGATGTGCTGTAAATTCCCCTAAACAACATGTATATGCATGTCCAAATCTATAGGGAAAAGAACATTAAAAGAAGAGCAAACGGAACTGCCTTGCATTAGGTGCTGTCCTGAAGCATCTGTGGAATCAGACAGAACAGGAGGGATACCAGAGGACTGCAAATGGGCAGTGTCCCAATTTTCTTAAATAAGGAAACTACATGCCCGTAAACTGTAAACTCCAGAGCTGGAAGCCTCATGTCAATCCTTGGACAGATGCTGCTGCAGATTATGCAGCAGGTAATTTATAAGCACTTAGAATAGAAGAAGCAATACGAGGCACCTAGAGGTACTGGCGAGACTCTACAAAGGAGACCAGCTTCCCAGACTGGCAAACCCCCAAATCTGGAGACAGATGAGGGATTACCAGATTTTTCTTTTACCAGGTAAAGGCATTAGGAAATAAAACAAAGCAATTCCAAATGAGCATCTCCTACAAAGGGTTTTTTTTTTAACTCCAAAAGGGGGGGAGTTTTAGGGTGCTGGATGGTCCTCTAAACAGAATAGATTTTCTCTTTTCACAAATAATTTACTACACTGTCCTTAGGCAATCTTCCTTGCACTGAGGATCAATGCAATTTTCCTGAAGTGTAGAAACTTAGCCAAAGACCAGTGCCAGGGCTCACTCCAAGTTAAAAATCTCAATGTAGATAAGCTCAGATACCTGTAAGACAGGAAGTCTTTCTGGCCAGAAGAGAGAAGAACAGAGTTTGATCTTAGCCTAAGGGAGGACATTAACATAGATAAATAAAATATCCATAGGAAAGGAGTCAGAAAAATGCAAGTTGCCAAGTGGGGACGAAAGCTCTGCCGAGGGGAGCCTTAGCTAATACTTTTGACCTGTGCTACCCCTTGGACCGTATAACGCCCTTGTAGGAAGGAGTAAGTGGCGAGTGACAGTAAGCATTTGCATCACAAATTTGTTTCTAACCAAGGATCACCAAGCAACTTCAGATTATTGCTTACCTTCCCAGGTCAGAAGAGCTGAAAATCAGCTTAAGAGCATTGCTAAGGCAGGTAGAAGAGGAGACCCTCTAGAAGGAACTCTCTAGGCTTGAAGTCAGGTTCCATATTTGTTTGGCATGAATAAGTTTATGGGTGGATTTCTCACATTTCTTTAAGCTGAAAAGAACCTTGAAAATCAGCTTAACATAAAGGTTTCTATTGCAAGTCCAGCTCCGTGGTTTATAATCTGTAGGACTGCATCTGATCCGTTTCTCTTCTATTTTCTTGTTGCACTAAGTTTTTTCAGTATATACCATGTAAAATGCTTTGTGATCATAGCAAACTATGAGCTTGGCACCCTCAAAAGCAGATGGGTCCTCTCTCTAGCTGCTGAGCATCTGTCACAAATGAAAAATTGATGTGGAGACACAGGTCCTTATGAGGAAAGAGGTATCATTTTTTGAAATTGGTCTCCTTTGTGGAAAACTTTTGATTGAAATTTGACTATATCTGTTGACTTTAACTTTGTTTCTAAAAGTGACTCTAAAGCAGTACACACTGTTTGCCATACCCTCTAAAATATAGTGGCAGCAGTAGCAGCTACCCCTTGGAGAGATGAGGAAAATGCAAATTTAAGGAGTTCCACTTGCAAACCATGAGAGACTCAGTAAGTCAGAGATAAGCCCAAGGAATTTGCATTTTAGCACAAATGATTCTGAAAGTAGAGTTCAAGAATCACTGGCTAGGGGTTCAGATGCCCTGATTGTAATGTAAAATAGGCCTTGAATCAAATGCCAGCAGTTTAAGGAGTGTTCACACCCGTTTCTTTATCTGTAAAACATGGACAATGGCACTACCCACCTCACAGGCTCTTTTAAACCTTATAAACAAGTAATGTGTGTAAAATATCTGGTACATAGGTAAAGCCCAGTGATCATCTCTGGTCCTGATTATTCACAGCTCTGCTGCTGCCTTCTCTTGTTCAGCTTCTGTTCCCCTTGCCAAACTGCTCAATATTTCTAGGTTTGGTATTCAAACTTCCTGTCAGGGAGACTCTCATTGGTCCAAAGTTAGTCACTACTGTACCTATTGGGCAAAGTTCTCATCCCAGTTTTCATCATAGGCTGCCTGCCAGCCTATAGAATGGCTGCTCATGCATCAGATGCCCTTTTCTGGCTCAATCAGCTCCTGCTTGTGGGAAGCGGGGTCATGTGGTATCTAACATAGCCACCTATTCATAACTGCTAGTTCTTTCAGCTATGGCCTGTGGATGGAAACTCCTTAGAAGGGGCCTGTGGGTGTGGTAGGAATTCTGAGGCTTAGTCAGTCCAGTACACCTAGGCTTCTCATTTATCCAGCCTGCCAAAGGAATGCAGCATTCAAGTTCACTGAAGTCACTATTTAATTCCTACTTTTCATCTCCATCAGGCCAGGAACACCAGATTTCAAAAAAGTAGACCACAGTTAGGGGGGAAAAATAAAATTCTTTACCCTAAAATGAGACCTTATTTTTCCAGAACATATTTTCCAAGTTTCCAAAGCACCTCATATCTACATCCTCACTGCAAAGCTTACAGACTGGCAGCCACAGGCTAGATCCAGACTGGAGACAGATTTTATTTGACCCACACAATGTTTTTTTAAACATTTTAATTAGTTGCCAACATTGAAAAGTCAGGAGATTTCACATAAAAAGCTGGATTTCTAACTTCTCTGGGAAAATCAGGAAGACTTAGATCCTTATTTTAACACTGCTACTGGAACTGACAGTTGCCCCCTTTCAACAGGACATGTGCTTGTAGTGCTCTCCAAGCTGCCTTTACTTTTTCACAGTGACCTACTTGGCTCTGGTAAACATTGGAAATCCTATTTTTAAAAATCTCTGGATTAGGTAGCAAAGGTGTATAGGACACAGATTCTGAAGCCTAAATATCTAGGTTGGAATCCCAGCTCTGCTCTTTATTGACTTTGACATATTGAGGAAATAATTTAACCTCGCCAAGTCCCAGAACTGGAAATGACAGTTATAATAGTGCCTGACTCATAGACTTATTGAATTAACCAATGAGTAAATGCATGCATAAAACAATGCCTGCCACGTGGCAAACACTAATTGATTTTTCTTTCATTGTCCACAATTCTCTATGTGCCTCTCGGACATCTCAAAGTTGCTAAATAAAAGTTTGTGGAAAGCACATTTGGTAGAAAAACTAGGCCTCAGTTGGGTGAAGCTATTCCTTTATCTTATTTAGAAATGTTAATGTATTTCCACTGGGTTCTGTCCCAGATCCCATTAAGGGATGTCAGATTATATGTGTATACACATACACACATATACACACACACACACACACACACACATATATATATATATAAGCGTATTTTTAAAGACTCAAAATTCTGAACTCCAAAGCATGTCTAGCTCTAAAGGTTTAAGAAAAGTCATTATAGTCCTGTCTTGTTATTAGTCTGAACTTCCATTTGACAGATGGAAAAACTGAGCTAGTATAACAGTGAAACAACTTGCCAAGTATCACATAACTTAAAAGCAGAAACCATTTTGACCCTTATATATGAAACCCACAGTACCTAGTACTGTGGCACGCAGTGAGGCCACAATAGGTACACTACCAGGAAGGGTCCCTTGAAGAATGAAATGTCACCATTTACCAAGAGTGACAAATCCTACCCTTAGGAACATTCTTTCAAATATTTACATTAATCTTTGCTATACACTGATGAGCTGAAATTGGGATGGTGATTATTGTATTTTTTAACAGAAGAGGAAAGAGATCCAGAGAAGAGAAATAACTTATTCAAATTCACGCACCAAAAGACAGGCAGAACTGAAACTAGAAACCAAATTCTACAATTTTGCTACATAAATCCCAGGGCCGGTCCAAGAATGACATATGCTGACCTTTCCACATACTAACCCTCACTCTTTGCAAACAGTCCTGAAGTTTTCAACATACCTGATGAAAGGAGAGTTTCCCAAGATCTCAGCAAATATAAAAATGAGACAGCATGTCTGGGTGGACCTCATCCTCCTCTGTACCATAGGCGGCGATGTACAGACACTATCCAGTCAGAAGGCAGGGAGGGGAGATTTCTCAAATCCCAAGAAAAATCACAGAGACCCTACTGTTTGCTCTTCTCTGTTGATTTTTAAGAAGCTGACATTTACTTATGCCAAAGGCCAAAAGAAATGAAAAATCTACTGGAAAAGGAATTTCATCAGTCATGAAGCAATATGTTAAAGAAACCTTTGCACAGTACCAGTTCCCTTGTTTGAAATACAGAAAAACAGAGTAGAGAGCTGCTGTTTCATATTGTTAGGGCATCAGAGACATAAGCATGAAAACAGCATCCCCAAGTCATCTTGCCATCCCCCTGCCACTGCACAGGGGCATGTTCTGACATCATCTCCAACTTAACAAGTTGGAAACAAGAAGGCAGGCTATGTCCTGGGTGACCTCATGACACTCCTAAGCCCATGGCTTGAGTTCCTGCTACCAACAAATCCCATACTTGGATCACACACCCACAGCGACCCAGATCTTTGAATTCTGCAATTCTTCCTCAGGTTTCAACAAGACATTCGCAGCCTGAGCTATTTTGGGACACTTTCTCTGCTGTGGATGCCACTTTCAGAACGCGCCAGGAACATGCTAAGGACCTGGAGCTCTCTATCCTGGACCCTTTGGGGGTTTGCATTCTCTATCTCTCTGTCATTCTCTTTCGGCTGATCATTCGAAGGACAGCTGCTCCTGCCAACCTAATCCTAGGGTCCTGACTGCCTTGCCGGGCCACAAGCTCAAAGACGCAACATGGCTATCAGCACCCTCATGGTAAGTGGCATAGAGGAACCTGAAAGCCTGGCAGAATGAGAAACATCCTCGAAGGGTGATCAGAAGACAAAGTGAGGAAGGAGGTGAGGAAGACATTTTTCATACATCTTCCTACGATCATCACTTCCCACTCTGATGCAACTGATTCAGCAGGCACTCGGGAGCTTGTGAGCTCCATTTTCCTGTTCTAAAATCTGTAAGTACTCGGGCTCACTGATGTTCACGCTGTGTTCTGGGGAGGGGGAAAAACAGGCAGGGCCTGGACATGGTTACCATTATGTGAATCAGGTGTGAGCAAGTCCATGGTGTTAGAAGAATTTCTATCACCACACCATCCTCTTCCTCTCCCTGAAATGCTTCTTAGTTTGGAAGATGAAAATGCCTCTTTGTTTTTCCTCCAAACCCCTCTAACATCCCAGAAACCCCACCTGTCCTTTGGGGTTCTCTGTTTATCAATAATTCTGTGCCCACCTGATTGCTTGTGTTGGACTTAATGAGAGAAGTGAGGCCCAGATATTTGAATTTCTTAAATTGGACCACAGCTCCTATTGTGGGCACAGTTCCTGCTGGGTTTCTCCATCTTTTATGCAGTAATTTGCGGAATCTGTGAAAGATGTTGTAAGTGAGAGGGTATAAATGAGAAACTAGCAACTCCATGGTTTTAAAAAAATAGAAAAGAAGAGCAATGTGGTTGATTCTCCATGCAGTTAGAAATGCTGCCACAAATGGGGAGGCTTCACGCTAGGCAGTGACATGGTCCTTTTCAGTGCCTTCCTGTTTTAATGGGAAAGAAAGACCAAAATAGCTGTCAACTCCCCAGGAAAGGAACATTTCTGATGCTTTTACCACTTTACTGAGAGGCTGAACATTGTTTCTGGCCAGCTTATCAGTCCATAAAGCATGTCCAATAGCTGTTCCAGAGGACAGGGAAAGTCAGCCCTTCATCCTTCGTTTGGAGATGTAGTTTTGTAGTTTCTTCAAAATAACCAAGATGACAGAACCACACCTTGCCACCTAACCTATTCCCCCAATGCCAAGGCCAAATCATTCTCAAGGTACAGATGTCATGTGAAGGTCAGAGTGAGGAATGTCGTCTTTGTCAGGAAGCTATTTGGAAAATCTGCCATGACCTGAGTCCTCACAAGAACTTCTTTAGCTATGAATAACGGAACAAGACCACACACACACACACACACACACACACACACACACACACACACACACACACACACCAACACTACCATGGAAAGAGCTTAGTATTAGATCATAGAAAAGGTAGAAGATGTTCATTTGACCAAAGCTAGCTACCTCTACTTTCTCTGATTCACAAACCTTTTTTTAAATTTTTTTCATATATTTTTATTGTAATTAATAGAAGGGTTACATTATATTCGCCAGATAGAAGGTGCATTAATTCACATACATTGATACCCTTTCTCATGTCTTGGTCCCCATTTTCCTCCCCCTCACCCCTACCCCTCATCTTGTTTTCCCCCCTTCCCTATCCAATTTCAAATAACCAAATACAAATATATCTGACAAACCTTATTTTTATTTGTAGTCTCCTAACAGTGCTGGGTCAGAAGTGAATTAAGGAGAAAGATGTTGATATCAACACTGGAGAAATCAAGAAAGGAAATTTACTGGCTGTCTAGTACAGAATGGATTACTTCTCAGACTATAGGGGTGGAAATACTAGTCTTAGTATTTTCATCTTATTTCTTAGTGTTTTCATCTTATTTACTGCCTTTTGCATGTCTTTTGGTAACTTATAGAGTTTTCAAGTCCTCTGCCCCTGGATCATAGTGGTTCATTATCTGGAAGGTATTTTTCAAAGTCTTGAATGTGATCAGTGTGGCATTCCAGGAACATTAAAATGTTCCCATCATCTTCTAAATCTTTCCTATCCACTCCTGAGAATTTGCAAATTTATAAGTACATAATTCTTTTTAATTCAGGGCTTTGGCATCTGTTAAAATGACAACCTCTTGAGAGGTCAACCTTTTAAACATCATCTGAATACATTGCCTCCTGATAGATTTTGATGGAGGGGGGAAGAACAGAGACAGGAACAAAAGATTACTCTAAATACAAGCCGGGGTGTCAGAAAAGAAGCCCCAGAATTGAATACAGATTATGACCAGAAGTACTTAGAAGCTCTGCTGGCAGAAAAGAAGGGCTTTTTTCTTACTACAATGAGACACAAGACAGCTTATTTAGGACAAATATCTAATCAATGAATTTAGGAACAGGAAGGAGAAAGAATCAAAGCAACTGGATTGCAATTAGAGATGGGAAAATTCCTTGCAGAATATCTTCACAGTAAATTACTTTTAACTACTGAACTAGGGCTACCAACAATGTTAGACTCCAGAGATATGTTAGAACCTCCATTCCACCATCCTGACAAAGGGACAAAGGAGAGAGACACATACGAACTTAGAATTTGAGATCCTCCTCTCACCCTTTCTTTTCACTGAAACAAGCATTGTACTCATTCCCAAGAAGATCTGTGTTAAATAAAATGTCACACATGGTTTACCAAAAGATGAAAAGGGTTAGCTTAAGCAGAGTTGTACACTAAGAATAGAGCATTCTATCTCTCTATAATAGTACACTCTCCCTACTGCCTGGTAGACAGATTTTTGGAGTAAAACACCTAAGTTGAAATCCTGGTTATGCACTTCCTATTTGAGTTTCATCTGTGAAATGGGCATGGTCATAGTTGAATCTACCAGACAGTGTTATAGAGATTAAACATGATGGTACATGTGAAGCCCAGCATGGTATCTAGTAGTACAAAAGAACGTGCTGAATGAAAATCAGCAGTGGGGAAGCTTCCCTGCTCTGTACTCTGTAAGTCATCATCTGAGAAAGGCTCATAGCAGCAGGTAGTCCCCACTCAGTGCACGCCTAGCAATAGGAGGGTTTAGGAGCTCATCATCCCCTTCATTTAAAATGGTCCTCTTCCTCTTTTACTCCCAATCTCCCTAAAGGAGAGCAGCGTAAGCCTTTTTTTCCCACTAGTTCTGCATCTACTCCATCCCCCAGCTAACTAAACGGATGAATTCATTGCTAAAGATTAATGGTGTTTCCCTGGCTTCCTCTGTCTACTAACTGGGCTTTCCTGCTAGTTCTGTGGGCTGCAGGGAGGGGGAGGATGAAATCACCTCTGGAAGGACAGTGTCCAGGAGTGGGCAGCTTTCAAACCATTTAGCAAAAGGAAAGTAGTCCAACTTTCAGCCCCTTGTACGTGTAATGCTCATTATACCTTTATATATACAGAAATCCACAAAGCAGAAACCATACCCATTAACCCTGTGGCTCCCAGACCCCCTCTTGCCCCTCATTCTTCTTCAAGGAACTCCCTTCTTTGAGCCCCAGGGTGCTGAGACGTCAAGAGGCTTTCCTCAGCTTCTTCTCTGTGCCCCATCCAACACTGTTCTGGGGATCTGGATTTCACTCTTTCAAAGGATGTGGTGACAGAGAGGAGCTCTCTAGATTGCTGCCCTCCCAGCTTTGCTGCTACTGGGAGGTAGGGTGAGGAAGAAGAAGTACCCTGCTTAAGATGCCTGCTTAGATTGGTACCTCTTTAGGTGGTGAGGATGAAACCTAGGACATTGTGAAGAGTAGGTAAGTGCTGTGTCACCCAGCTACACCCCCAGCCTGGATCTTTATGGCTTGAATAAGATTTGTTCAGATCTCTTGAACAGGCCTACATCTTAAAGACTTAGCAAGAGTGTGCTTCTTGAACTAATTCAGCTTGGGAGTCGGCTAAGACACATACTTCAGCAACTGTCTCCATAGAGATAGTCTCTGGGTTTGGGTTTCAGCCCTGGAATCTGCATGTTTAAAAAAACTCTCCTTGAAATAATGAGAACTAAATCTCTGCCAAAAAAAAGAACTTTTTAAAATTAAAAACATAAAGAGCAAAACAAAACCTACAAATCATACATGCACACATGCGTGCTCATGTGTGCGTGCGCACACGCACACACACACACACACACACACACACACACACACACACACACACACAGTGCCTTCTTGAAACTCTGAGGGCAAGCCAATTCATTTTCTCCCTGCCACAGTTGACCCTCTTCTTGTTTTTAAAATAAACTTTTCAAAAAGCGGCAAAAATGTTCTCCTTGGGCCATACCTTAAGAAACAGCACTCTCTCTTGAGGAATGGGAGTAGAGGTGGGGAAGATAATCTCATGGTTCTGATTCCTATCATGAGCCCCAAACTTAGATTCTGACTTTTCAACAGCACATAGAAATATGTGTGAGTAATGGTGCTTAATCTATGTCACAAAACCCTGAGCTGTGTCAAACAGCTAGACTACAGGTTTAAGTCCTTAATGCTACCAATCTCTAGTGCAAAAGGAACTGAAAACCCTCATCTAAAGTCATATTGGGCTAGTTGGCATTGTAAAAGACTTTGGTGAGTGAGAGCGTACAGGAGTTATACTGCCACTGTTTGACACAGCCTAGGCTTTATAGACTGTGTGACCCTGAGCAGCTTAATCTCTATGATTTGTTCTTCACCTGTAAAATGAGGATAATAACACAAGGAATAAGTGTGTACCTCACAGTGTGGCTTATGTAGAATTATGCATTTCCTCATGTAATGCATATAGAATCATGCCTGGTTGGCCGGGAATTTGGACTAGTGGTAGAGTGCTTGCCTAGCATGCATAAAGACCCAGGTTCGATTCCTCGGTACCACATACCTAGAAAAAAAATCAGAAGTGTTGCTGAGGCTCAAGTGGTAGAGCTCTAGCCTTGAGAAAGTCCAAGGACAGTGCTCAGGCCCTGAGCCCAAGCCCAGGACTGGCAAGAAGAAAAAGAATCATGCCTGGTAATACAGTAAGTACTTAGCAAACATCTGTGATTCTTATACTATAAATATATCTGTGCACATATATGTACATATATTTCCGATATAGATATATATACACATATCAGAACTATAATATAACAGATCTGTAATACCCACAAGGAATAAATAAGCAGATGTATATGATAGGTCTAAATACAGTGAAACTGGTTGAGTTTAACAGTAAAATTAACTGAAGTGTTCAGATTTGCAGAAACAAGATAATCCTGAATAAATATTTTAGGGAGAAAGATTGGTCAAGAGTTATTCAAAGGCTCCAAAAGATGGCAGCTTGGGGTCTCTTACATTCAGCATGTGACTCAGACCCTCGTGCCTAACTTGTTGCATTAGATTTATGGGATTATAAGATTCCCTTCTGGGACCTACTAGGACTAATTAAAGTTTTAGGACTCCTTGGAGAGCAGCTGTGATTTGTAGAGAGTGGATCTTTGCAACTGGATTCCCAGCTTTAACTCCACATGCTAAGGACTGCCAGGTCATCATGTAGTTGCATCTGTCCTTTTTTTGGCCCAAAACTCTAGTCAATATTTTTTTTTAGATTTCACTACCATACATTCCTCTGATGAAAAATAATAATAAAATAGTAACCTAAATATTATTACTAAAATAGTATTAAAATAATAATCCCAATAGCTGAAAGAACTGCTGCCATTGTCCTGAGTAGACCTAAGTTCTGTATATGGAGCTACTTCATGCCTGCATGCCTGTCTTTCCTCCCTCCAGCCCTCCCCTCTTCCACCAGATCACTGCCATGGAAGGATGATGCTGACCCAGAAGAGAAAAGGATAAGGTTTCTGGGAAGGACCAAAAGGGAGATTTTTTATTCAAGGTCTATGTCCCCACCACCTCCTGCCTTAAAAGCTGAGCTGCCACCAGCTTTTTCCCTGGAAGAGTAAACTGAGAGGAGAGAAATCCCATCTAGTCACATGAGGTCAACTAAGACCAGGTGGACCCTGGAAGTCCTGTTGGCGCCCCAAGCTCAATAAGTCCAAACTGAACTTGTCACCCAGAATGCCTTCCTAACCTTCACTGGCCAAACCCTCCATCCTGTCACATCCAGCTCCATGTCCTTCAGCTAGGAAGCCTTCCTCAGCTTCCTCAGATATGAACTCAGTCATCATTATCACTGCCTCCAGAAAGCAGATACATTCCTGCATTACAGCACTCCCAGCAAGGAGGATTTATGTGTACCATCAGATGGCACATCTACGATGCCTGTCTGAAATCATATGTGTTCTCCTGTGAATTCTCTGTATCTGCAGGCATGGATACAAAAAAGTATTGTTTTCCTTATTTTTAAACTGAAGGTGCAAATAGAAGCTACCTCCTGCACTTAGAAGGAATAACTGAGAAAGTGCAGACAATATTGTCAAAGGTAATGATAATGAAGATGAGGATAAGAAAGAAGAAAAGTTGGCTTAGCATCCATTCAGTGCTTTCTAAATGTCAAGTGCTGTTCTGGGCCCTTTACATGGTTTTGAGAGTGAGCTAAACAGAAGTACTATGAAAAGTAATTATACATGTCTGTATTCATGGATATATTCATATATAGATATGTGTATTATAAGCAAAACATAGGTAACATATATATGTGTATGTATGAGTGTGTGTGTCTGCTGTTTCATAGAAACTGTAGGTTTTACTCTTCCAATCATCTTCATACCATTCATTTCTCTTCTCTAACTATTCTTCTTTCACAAGCCCCTGAGGCCTAGGGTATGTGAGAGAGGTTCTAGGAGTCTCTGTATCATTGTCACTGGTAATAGACTGGTTAGTGAAAGAGAGAGAAGTCCTTGAAATTGTGTTTAGACTTGCTGTATAAGTGTTCTTTTCATTCAAGTTACTATTTCTTCAAAGATAGAACATACATTGTATCACAGATTGTATCCCTCATAAACACTGGCACTGTGGTGAGCATATGGTAGGTTCTCTGGGTCTGAACTTGGCTTTGAGAAGGTCTGGGTTATCAGCACCATCAGCATTTTTTAGTGATTGATATGGCAAGTACTGGACCACAGCTGACACTTTCTCATGAGCTCACAGAGAGCAACAGCCAGAACGGCCCAGCAGCAGCCCTTTTGGCAACATTTTGCCACCAGCCCAAGAGATAGAGCACCTGCCTCTCACAGGCAGATCTGCTATTGACCATTCAGGTGACTGAACACAAGTTTCTTACTTTCCCTGAGCTTCAGGGTCCTCACCTGTAAACTGCAACTCTCCAAGCTGTCTGGGAATTTGTGGTGTTGGCAGCTGCAAAAACTCTTTGCCAAAAGGCTGTGCAGAAGTGAGGTGTTGCTAATTTCAAGTGCTGGGGCTTCACTCACCAGGAAACATTTGGAAAGAGGGGGTGGAAGAGAGAGAGAGAAGGGTTTGTGTATCCAAGACATATGGGGGCCTATATTTGTTGTCCTTCTGCTTAGCGGCATTAGCAATTCAAGCTGGTGCCGCCTGTGGAACACTCTGTCCTTTGGGATCCTTTGGGACAGGAGGGTTGTGGCGCAAAGAGTCTGTAGCCAATGCACAATACAATGAAAAGTAGAGTGACAGCAATGAGGCGCCACGCACACAGGTTCATATACATATGCCCCCAACACTGCCTCCCAAAGCAGCTGGAGCTAATTATGCACAGACAAACAGGGCCTTCTCCAGCTCTTCCCTCCAAACTGTCAACCCGCCCTACCACCCCCACCAGCAGTGCACACCCCGGAGAATTGCCTGAACTCTCAGAAGGGATGTTACTGGTGCCACTGCTAAGTGCCTAGAAAGAACACTGGAGTGGGGATACAGGGATGTAGGAAGTTACCATGTGACTCTCCCAACCTATGAGAATGGAATAGGCAGCAAGGAGGGGATGAAGTGGGGAAGGGCTGGCTGGGATTCAGATGCAGCTTTGCGTTCACAGATGTGCTCTCCTGACAGGAGGGAGCCCAGGCACTTAGCCCCTCCTTTCTCCTTCATCTGGGTCCACCCAGGGATCCCCACTTAACCCTTGCCCCTCTTCAATCACTGACTTCCTCTCCAACTCTCTAACTGGCCTAAAGCTCAATAAATATTAAATGAGCAAATAAGTGAAGGAACACAGGAATCCTCCTCAAACCCTTAGCCCTCTCCAACCCTGTGCTCACCTCACATGCCATAGTAACTCCATAAGACCTTTCCTCTATATTTCTTTCTATATAGTCCTTTTGGGCAGCTTCAACTCTCACCTATATATGACTAACTTCCAAATTTCCTTTTCCAGCTCAGGCCTCTCCAGCTGTATGAATGCAAAGCCCAATATATCTCACATTAAAGTCTTCAGCAGAGACCTCTGAAGGACATTCTAGCAGTGAAGTTTTACCAAGGAGTGGTAGAGAGAAAGACCTGGTATAAATGTCTAGAAGGACAGGTCAAAACCCAAATCAGACCTATCTTTACACCAGGACATCAAAGTCCTTACCTTCATCCTCCCCCCTTCTCTTCCTCCTCTTCTTTCCTTCAATATGGAACTTAAACTCTGGGCCTGGGCACTGTCCCTGAGCTCCTCAGCTCAAAGCTACTGCTCTACCCATTGAGCCACAGCACCACATCTGGTTTTCTGGTGGTTAATTGGAAAAAACAGTCTCACAGACTTTTGTGTCTTGGCTGACTTTGAACCATGGTCCTCAGATCTCAGCCTCCAGAGTAGCTAGGATTACAGGCCTGAGCTACCAGTGCCTGACCCTTCCCCTTCTTAAATGTCCCACCCTTTATGTTTTACTTCTTCCTTAGTCCGCACATGAGATGCACTCACCTCCACATACAGAGAGGGAGAGAGACAGAAAGATAGAGAGACAGAGTGTTAGATCAGATAGTAACTGCCCCAGTCTGCTTATATAAAATTAAAACAGGCAAACAGGCAAGTTGTCTCTAGGAAGAAAAGCCCTTGAAAACAAGCCAATATGAACTGTGTTATTTCTCCCCAACACCCTCTCAAACCCACTCTTGTTACTTTGAAATCCTAATACTGCCACCTCACACTCACACTATTCCTCACCCAGCACATACACACATACACACATACACACACACACACACACACACACACACACACACACACACACCACAACCCACTTCTCATCCCCCAACACCTTTTTCCATTCTCAAGCCCTGTCCCTGGGCTCACTACTAACCCAGGTAAATATTGAACCAAGACTGGTAGAAAATTAGAATTTCATTCCATCAGAGCAATGCTGAAGGGAAGACTCAGACTGTTTACTGAGAGTATATACCCAAATTCTTTTCTGGACTTGGCAAGGATAAGAGCAAATAAATCCCCCCTTTCCTCCTAGATCTGGACAGCAACCAAAAATGGGTTACACAGTAGCCTTTAGTTTCTGACAGCATCTGAACCTATGAAGACAAGATCCAGGTGAAAGGTCAACCATTCACTAGCTTTGTGACTTTAATCATGCTATTTGCCCTATGTGAGTCTAGTACCTCCTCCATAAATCAAGAACAATAATGTTACCTATTTCATAGAATAAGAATTAAGTGACCTAGTATACTCAAAATAATATTAGGTACATATTAGGTGCTCAGTAAATGTTAGTAATTATGTTCATGATATACTCACTGTTCATTGTTAATACTATAAGTAACAATTCATATTGAAACCTCGAGAAAACTAGTAAAATGTCTTTTTCATCCATTTTCTCAATTACCAAATACAAGTCCCTGAGTTAAAGTCTTTGGGTTATAGTCACAAAGAAGACATGACCTTGTCTTTGAGAATAAACAATTCACCCAAATCAGTTCTGGATTAATAATGGTCACAATGAAAAGAATGAAAACAGGTATAGATCCACAAAGATCTCATGTATTTCAATTATACAATATAGAATATAGAAAATGTTTTATGGCTGGGTGTAGTGGCTCATGCCTGTAATCCTAGCTATTCAATGGGCTGAGATCTGAGGATCGCGGTTTAGAATCAGTCCAGGCATTACAGTCCGTGAGACTCTTATCTCCAATTAACCATGAAAAAAACAGAAGTGGCCACAGTGGCTCAAGGGATAAGGCAGTAGCCTTGAGCTGAATAGCTCAGGGACAATGCCCAGGCCCAGAGGTATGGTGGTAGACTTGAGCTGAAGAGCTCAGGGACAGCACCTAGGCCCACAATTCAAGCCCCATGACTAACAAAATGTTTGATGAGTACTTACATGCAATATTTTAGCAACCTTAATGAAGAACATGACACTTGTAGAAAAGGATAACTTTTTAAAATTATATTTTTATGATCTTTAGTTGAACAAAGGAGTTAACATCAAACAAATTAGTTCATTAGTATAATGTGTCTTGCTTGATGGAAAATAACTTTGTAAAAAAATGATCTTTTATGAATGGCAAAGCTAGGGCTCAGAGAATATTGACTCCTTCATGTTGCATAGCTAATAGTAAAGGACAGAAATCAGGATTTAGCATCTATGTTCAGTCATAGTGATTGGAACTGTGTTTTTTTTCCTTGAGTCCTCCAAATGTGAAATACATGTGAAGCATTGCTCTAGGTACTCAAAGACCTTATGTGTCTTGGATAACTTAACACACAGAGAAACCAAACAATACACATATAAAGATAAGTATTTTTATTAAGCTATATGGTAGAACTACAAAAGGTCTGGAATGGTAGGATGTGAGGCCTGAACAGATCTTTGAAGAATAGATGGATCTGTGGGGATGAGAAGAAGCTCTGGTTGCCAGGTGATTCTAGAAGGAGCCTGAACCAAGCCATGAGAAGATGAAGCTACAGAGAACAGAGTAGAAAGAATGAAATGTGTGACAATAAACTTCTATACTTACAGAGTATGCCTGTGCATACTCTTAATGCCCTGTATTAAGAAGGAGCCTACCATGGGTTAATGCTCTGGTGCCATCTTACTTTTAAACATGGGGCTCCATATTTGCAGTGTATATCATGATCCACAAAGAACATGGCTAAGTTTATACAGGTTGTAGTATTATTCAAAATAGCTGTTACAGAATGGTCTAGGTGCCCATTTTCCCATGAATTGATACAGAAACTGTGGATTGTGTACATTATGGAGTATTATTCAGTCATAGAGAAGAATGAAATTGTGTGATTTGCAGGAAATAGATAAAGCTGCAGATCATTGTGTTAAGGAAGATAGACCAGATTCGCAAAGACAAATATTGCATGTTTTCTATTATAAGCAGCGTTTAGATATAGAGGGGAAAAGGGAGTGAGGAAGTGACATATAATGTTTTTTGTCGGTTGTGGGACTTGAACTCTGGGCCTTGGCATTGTCCCTGAGTTCTTCAGCTCAAAGCTAACACCCTACCCCTTAGGCCACAACACCATTTCTGTCTTTTTTTAATTTTGTTTTGTTTTGGGTTTTTTTTTTCTGTGGTTAATTGGAGATAAGAGTCTCATGGACTTTTAATTCCCAAGCTGGCTTTGAACTGTGATCCTCAAATCTCAGCCTCCTGAGTAGCTAGGATTACAGGCATGAGCCCCCATGCCTAGCAAGTGACATATAATTTTAAAATGTGAAGTAATAAAATGAAGACTTTATTTGCAGAAACAAAAAGAAGGAATTGTGGAAAGGGAGGATGATGGGGAAGGGAGTAAATTTGATTGAAATGCATGTGTACATGTATGAAAAGATCACAATGAAATCTATTAAAATTCATTGTATCAAAGGAGAGGGAGTGAGGGAGATAAGAATTTGGGTGTGTACAGGATCCAAGTCCATTATATTCATATATGGAACTATCACAGTCAAACATATTACTTGTATAATTAGTAGATGCTAATTTTAAAAAGAGATGACTGGAAGTGGGCAGTCTTTAACTAAAGACTTTAAATTTAAAGACTGACTGTTGGGATGAAAAATAATAGCATCCGTTCAAAGTATGTTTAGGGTGTAAACTTAGCAGGGCTCATGATCAGTGATTGGCAGAATGTAAAGGTGAGAAAAAAGAATGAATAAAAGACAACTCTGGGGTTTTTAACTTAGCCAACTGATATCTGTGATTGTATTTGATATGTAGGTTACTGTACTCAAAAGCAAGTGTGATTGGGAGGAGGTAGGGGGAGGGAAATGGGGACAAAAACATAAGAAGGGGTATCAATGTGTGAGAAGTAATGCACCTACTATCTGGTGAATGTAACTGTAACCCCTCTAAATATTACCTTGACAATAAAAAAAGTTAAATGTATGCTGGTTGCCAGAGGTTCATGGGTGTAATTCTAGCTACTTAGGAGGATCAGAGGATTGAGGTTTGAAGCCAGCCCAGGCAAAAAATCCATGAGACTTTTTCTCTAACCAGCAACCAAAATGCTGGAGTGGAGGCATGATTTAAGTGGTAGATTGCCAGCTATGAGTGAAAAAGTCATGTGAGGATACAAAGCCCTGAGTTCAAGGCATGGTACTAGCACTAAATCTAGTGCTAGCAATATATATACAAATGTATATATATATTATATATATAATATATTGTGGATAATATATATATATATATATATATATATAATGTGTCAACAGGCTAGGATTAAGGGAGGGGAATAGTCCTAGGAAATTCAACAGGCATGTCTCACTCATCTTTCAGCATCACAAGTTCAACCATAATCAAGACAGAATGCTACAAAATACATGGCAAGATAAAGAAAGATGAAGATCACCCACACCCCATCCCCAAATATGAGGGCTGTTCCTTTGCTGTCATCCTAGGTATGTCCATTTTGTTCATTCCTTACTTTAACAAAGCTGTGTAGGGCCAAGGCCTATAGACTTTTGAGATATGGGTAAAGAATTCATAACATGCTCTTACATAACCAACAAAACAAGTGGAAGGGCAGCCTGGGAAAGAATTGATTCTGCCTGGATTTAAACTGTATCAAAATTAGCAATTTCCAGTCCATCATCAGAAGGTTGTGACTATTTGTAAGTCTCTTCTGTGGACAAGTAGACTGCCAGCAATCAGCCAGAGCAGCAGAAATAATGGATGGGATAATTGTCCATTAGGGTAGAGATAGCTTATGTACTGTGGAAGAGTTCAACAAGGTTGCAACGTGATAGATGGAAGAAGAGTTAGCAAATGTGATACGAGTTGCTCCTCTATTTCTGATAGTAACAGTTCCCTGGCTAAATCTGTGATTAAGCAAAGACATACTCTCTTCTGAAACCTTTGCTCACCCCTGTACAACCCCTGCTTTGGGTTAAATTTAATAGCATCATTAAAAACTGCTGTTCAAGAAACTCAAATTACTTCTGCCCAGCAGAAGTCAGGCCATGTGGAGAAAGAAAGATGTGTGAAATATTCGACTCCTCATAGCCCTGTGTAGACGTTCATACATAGAGAGTGCTTGTTAATGGTTGTCAAAGAAGATGAAATTATCTAATACATTTTCCAGTTGTTCATCAGCTTATTTCTCAAATAGACATTCATTAAATATAGGAATTAAGAGATCTGGCTGCAGAAATCAATTCTTTGGGCTTCACATGGCAATTCTAGTATAAATTTGGCAAATGAATTAGCTTCTCAAAGCTTGATGCCTTCTGTATAAAGTGTACAGACTACTAGTACTCACTCTTCTATGGCACTGTGAAGATCACAGTGTTTAGCACAAGCCCTGGCCCCATAGTAAGTGCCCATGAAGGGGCAAGTGTTATTTTTATTGTGGTATATGCTAGAGTAGGCCTTTCTCAAGTAACTAGGTCACTATGAGAGGCAAAAACTCTCTTAAGAAATGACAAGGCTTTCGGCCAAAGCTGGTTTTCATTAACGTGGTTATTTATGGTTCCAAACCCAGAGCCCCACTGCCCTAGGCCTGACATTCCTGGCCTGGTGCCTTCCTGTGGCAACTTGGGCTGTCTCTAGGTGTGCTCTCTAGAGACACCTGGGAAACTGTGAAGCAGGAGGTGAAGGAGAAAGGTAAGAGGTGGAGAGGATTGGTTTAAGTATCAAGGTGCAAGCCTTGTAGACCTCTATCATTGGCCTCTTCCTTGGGAAGCTGTCTACACTTGTGCATTGCTCTTTCTGGCAATATTTCTACCTACTAAGCACTATTTCCAATGTTTATTCTTCTGGCTTACTTACACAGGATTGTCCTTGATTTTAGTGATTTGCATTTGAAAAGGCAGTCTAGTAGAGAACACATGACTTGGGAATTCAGTAAGGAGGCAAGGGAGATGATAGAACTTGGTGGTTAAGAGGGCTCTGGAGCTAGTAGCACCTAACCTCTAAAGAGCTGAATGATACTGGGCATTTTACCCAGTGTCTCTGATCCCCAAATTAAAAAAAAATGAAAAGTGAGAATAATGGTTATCCAGACTAAATGGAAACCACCTGAATACAGTGGCTGGCTCATTCAATGGTGACTCTGTCTCTTATTCTGAAGTCGTGGGTGGAGAAACAGAAGCATTCTTGTGCCTAGTCAGTGGCAGGGCTTTCTTGCTCAATGTTCACTACTAAACTAGACCTGCCTCTTTCAAACCTTTTCCCTGTTTACGCAGATCCTGGTATAGCACTTACTAAGGTCATGCATTTTCTTTACATCCAGAAAATTTAATACATTTAAAATGATGCTTCCCATATCTGTTTGCCTGAAGACAGATGAGCAACACAAAGACAGGTGCTATAGCTTACTCATATAATATGCATTTAATTACCCTCTGGTCAATGGTGAGCTGGCAGTTAATAATCTACCTAAATTGTGTATGCCTCACTTCTTCTGGGTCATATTACATGCAGTACAGAAAATGTAATGTGGTACATTGGATTAATTCAGGCCTGGATTTGAACCCTATGATTGGTAACTGGGTATAAAGCACAAACCAGTGTGTGTGGGGGGGGTGTTGCTGGATAAACAGTAAGAGGAGGAAGAAAAAGAGGAGAATAATGGGGGAGGAGGAAGAAGTGAAAGAGCAGTAACAGCAACATGATATAGGAATATTCTCCTACAGCTGATTTTTGTGCTCTCAGAAGTGTGAATGGCCCAAAATGAATTACATGAAGGAAATATAGTATAATTGAGGGAGATAAATCTGGGTTTAGATCCTAGCTTCCCACCTATTAACTGTAATTTTTTATTCTGCTCCCGAGACTCAGTCTCTACATTGTAAAATGAAGATAATGACAGGACCTACTTCACAGCTTTGTGGTGAGGATGAAATAAGCTATGGTATAAAAAATACACTGGAGCACAGCACCTCACCTATAATGACTCAAAACAAGCTATTTGGTGAGTTAATGCATGTGCATTTTCAGTGAAATGGCGTGAAAGAATCTCCAGATGCTCTTTAGCATCTGCATGAGGTCTGAAGAAAGAAGAAATACTTGCTATTAAGAACGGGTTAAAAAAAAAAGAACTGATTCAATGCTGGGTGGATGGCCACCACCTGTGATCCTGGTAGTGGAGAGGCTAAGACAGAAGGATCATGTGTTCAAGGGTAGCTGGACTATATAGCCAAGACCCTGTCTCAAAACACGACTGACAACAAAAAGAACTATTTCAGTACTTAACTTCATGTTTCTTAGCACATGATACCTAATGTTGCAAACCGTTTTTTTAAAAAAATGACAATTACCAGAACAAGACATTCCTGGTGAATGCATAGAAAGAAGTCCCTGTTTCACATCACAGCCACACATTTGCTGGCCCCAAAAGACTTCCAAAGAATATAACTGAATGTTGGAAAAGACAAGTCCAGAGCCTGACACACAAACAGTTCATCACATCAGCAATTTCCCTACCCTTGTCCCCATTACAGCAAGCCCACAACAGGAAGCCTAAGTCAAAGTTGTTGACAAGTGAGCATAGTAATGATCTCATTGAACTGACCCTGTGCTCTTGGCCTTGTGTGGTGTTCAATCCAAAGAACGTCTCAGGCTCAGCAATTGCCCCTGGCAGGGAAGTCTGTTGTCATGATGTCACCACACACCTTCTCTCCTCTTTAGGAATGTGTGGGGAATGGGAAATGCTGACGAGACGTGGGGTCTGCCACAGTCTAGGCTGTAAAAGCTGCCTTTTCTCTTCCTTCTGTTGCTCCCCACCACTGACATTCTTGTTTGGACATGCACCTGAGCAGCACTCAGGATTTGTGAATTCCCTGTCTCTTTTTTAATGTTTGGATTGGCAGTTCGCCAAAGCAATTGAATAGTATTTTCAAAAAGCAGGTGAGTTGGGGGAAGATCTCTTATCTTCCCTAATATATTAATTCCCTGCAAATTAAAGGAAAGACCTCCTTGGAAAAGAACCTACAAATATTCCCAGGGCTCCCAAAATAAATTCCCTAGAAGACACCCAATAGGGCTGTCATTTTCAAGGAAACAATACCCAGGTGTGCTAGTTGCTTTTAAGAAACCTTAGAAGTAATCTGTAGGTTCCATTTCTGATGTGAACATTGCTCTGTGTTCCTTGTAAGCAACTGCTTGATATGTGCCATTGGTGTCATGTGTATGAAACATCTTGTTTTATCCAGAATATGGGTGATTTGCTCACAACTGTGGAGGGCAGGTAAATATGGCTTTGCTTCCTGATCTTGTATCTGGCCCAGACATGCAAATTCCTGTCTACAAACTTATTCTTCTCTGCCAGGATTCGATAAGTTAATGTCAGCAGCTGGCAGAGATCTGCCTGTGGTTACAGTGAGTGCCACATAATGACAGGTAATGACAACAGAAAGCTGCCAGGGAGGAGAGCCCCGCTTGTCTGAGGGACAGGTGACCTGGCTTGCTAGTCAAAGAAGAGAACAGGCACTGCTCCAGACCAATAGTGGAGGTACAGAGAACCAAGCCAGAAGAAACCTGGATAGGGAAAAGGAGATGACAGCTACCATTTATTGAGCACTTACTCTGTCCAAGGCCCAGTGCCAGGTCTGGGTATGTTTTCTTATTTGATCCTAGCAAAAGCCCCATTTTACAGAAAGAGAAACTGTAGCCAGAAGGAAAAGACAGGTCCAAACCAGGAACGAGGCACAAAATAAATACCTAAGTACTCACAAGGCAAAGAAGTTGAAGTCAGTTGCCAAGAAAAATTCAGGAACCTTCCTTCTTTGTAGCCATGGCAATTGGGATTCACATGTAAGTTACACCATGCCTTTGGCTGAGTTGCATATCAGGCCAACTTTGCCTGTCATATCTCAAGGTGGCTGGCAAGTGCATACAGTTGGTTTGGCAAGAAATGGGACTGGAACTGGTGATATATGGGTACCTGTCACAGATTCTTACAAATGTGGTACCTTAATGGTCATATGCCATAAAAAACCAACTAGCACACCAGTGGGAGAAAAGCATGAGTGAGTTGCAATAGAAAGGTTGGCACATAAACTATGTTTCTTTCATTTTCTTTTGTCAATCGTGGAGCTTGGGCCTGGGTGCTGTCCCTGAGCTCTTCAGCTCAAGGTTAGCACTCTACCACTTGAGCTACAGCCCCACTTCCTTGAATTATGTTTCTACTTCTATAACGAAGGCTCACCATTTCCCTGGTTGAAATGGAGACATTCTGCCATCATAAATGCCTGTTGAAAAATATGAATATTCTATTTATTGATTTATTAATTTTGTGATCCTAGTGTTGAGCTTAGTGGCCTGGTACCCAACTCAATAAATGCCAGTGGTCTTAAATTTCAGGACTAAAGACCCTGGCTTAAACACATAGACCATCAAAGCTAATCAAAGCCATCAAAGCTAAGACTTTACTAAAAGCAGAAGACAATAGAAGTATCCAGAGAGCACCAAAGGACTTGTCTCCAGAGTCTTCCTCCATAGACCATAATATTCCTGTTTGTTCTTGAGCCAAAGTGGTCCCTGGCTCCAATCAACAGTGAGAGAACAAATGACACGGTGTTACAGCATCACACCACTACAGTGTACAAGTGCCACACATGAAAAGCAAGCATCCCTCACCTCCACAAAGAGGGGCCTATGCACAGAAAATGGCCAAGGATATGAAAGAGTTAGATCCTGCTTCTGCTTGATCCTTCAAAGGGCTACAGAGTGTCTCGAAGGTGACGCACATGAGAGGTATATTAACACTGGCTTGGACTGAGAAGCAAAAGCCCAAGAGTTGGCTGAGAAGCTCCAACAATAACACATTTGAATTCCCAGCTGTGATAAATGGCCAGCATATCATGATCGCCTTTTCACGCAAATATCGATGACATAATCCTAACAGGCTTGCAGCTCTCACTGGTGTAATAAAACAATGACTCAATTATTTTTCAAAGGCTGAAGCAGCAGCTATAATGACTGGCTATGTTGTGTACGACACTGTGATGTGATGGATGGGGCACAGTAGGGCAGCAAACTGGGTGCAGGAGATTGGAAAGCTGCATCTGCGCCAAAACTCTTGCCATTCATCTGGTGGGGTGACGGAGCCGGGGTGGGGGGGGGGGAGGGAGGAAGGAATGAAGCCATTCAGTATGAAAGTTCCTGCTTGTTCTCATGACGGAGGCCAATTGGGAAAATGTGGCGCAATGCTGATTGAAGCAAATTCTGTTTAAAAAACCAGCCAGCTTGTGGGTATTTGTTTATTTATAGCTCCCTCCCCCCCCCCCCCCCCGTTCTCTGCCACTCCACACCCTGTCTCTTTCTGCAAAGGATTTGAGATAGGATTTGAACACTGAAAATTTGTTTAAGGACTAAACAGGTCCAGCTACTTTCTTTATTGATGACAAAATGAAATCCTCTGGATCAAACGCCTTGTTCATAGACCACTTTAGTTTTATACTAGGCTTTAGTTCGCCCAGTATAAGCTAGTTTTCCTGTAGCCTGTGGTAAAAGGAGCCTCCTCCACCAGACTATCTGGTCCCCAGTACTGCTCTTCACTGAGGAAATAAAAGTCCAGAAACTCAAAGCCTACATAAAAATAAATCAACATGGATCCACTAACTCCCTTATTCATTTATTCACCAAATATTGACAGGTACCTCTTCTAGAACAAGCGGTATCCCAGGCACAGATGAATAACAGACATCCACTCAGTGCCCCCAAGGAGATATCCACCTGGTGGGAAGGGAAGATTGCTACAAAGTTTAAAAAGTAAAATAAAATAGCCTGCTCATCCAAAAAGAGGCACACCCCGCCCCAGGGTAGTGTGAGGGCTACCAAGAAGAGAGGCAGTTTAGTGCCCTAACTTGATCAATCATATTGCCATAGTTTTGTTGAACTTTTGATTTTGGCTTTTCCTAATTTTGTGGCCTTGGGCATTTTTCTTAACATCTTGAAACCTCAATTCCTTCATCTGCTAAATGGGGCTAATAATAGAAGCAGCGTCATTCAGTTATTATGAGGATTAAATGAGATAATCTGTGTAGAACACTTAGAACAGTTATTGGCACACATGAAGCACCCAATAAAAAGTTCGCTTTTCATACTTTTTATTCCTTTTGTTTACTTTCATAAGACTGTTACTGGTGATGAGACTCCAAGGACTGGTTTCTAAAACAGTGTTCTCTCTCTCTCTCTCTCTCTCTCTCTCTCTCTCTCTCTCTCTCTCTCTCTCTCTCTCTCTCTCTCCCTCCCTCCCCCTCTTTCCCTCCCTCCCTCCCTCCCTCCCATCTATCTATCTATCTATCTATCTATCTATCTATCTATCTATCTATCTATCTGAATATGACATGAATCTACCATGATTATTCCCTCTGCAAACTTATTTCTGGCAATTCTGGCAAGAACCTCAGGGAGAAAATATTTCCCAGATGGTTTTGCTTATGTCGGCCTACTATGTGCCAAGTAACGCCCTAGATGTGGAAGGCATATTCCTTATCAGTACAAAGAAAGTCCTTGTCCTCTTAGAGGTTCCATTCCAGTGGGTGAGATGTAGCATAAACAGCAAATATCAGTAGACAAAATGATAAAGAATGTGACTAATTAAGGAAGTATTGCCCATAAAAGGAATATTAGGCAGGGGCAGAAGGAGCTAAGTTCAGGCAATGAGAAAAGGTTCATCTCAGGCTCATCATTAAGACCAGGACTGAAACACTAAGAAAAACTCTCCTATGCCTGGCAAAGGCAGTCCATGAAGGAAAAGTAGCTTGCACAAAGGTCCTGAGGCAGAAAACAACTTTGGGAATGTTCTATAAATTGAAAGACCAATGTGGTTAAGACCTAAATCCCAGATAGGGAAGGGAAACAGGCAGGATTATTGCATGCATAGTAAGCTGACAATGCCCAGAAAGATTAATGGACTTACCCACAATGCCTTGCACATAGTAGGCGCTCCAAGTGTTGTAGAATGTTCAGTCAGTTAGGCGGGGCTGAGGCCTTTTGCCTTCCAAATTCAGACTGAGATTTCCCACCACAAACAGGAATCAGCTACCCAGTGAGACTGAAACATACAGTCTTTTTTCTTGTTGGTGGTGAGTCATAGGCAGCACGCATTAGAGTGTGGGGTCGAGTGGCCCCAGCTGCTGCCTGTGTGTAAGGGGCGGGGTGGGCTCGGGCTGTGGCTGAAGCTTTTTAGCATGTTTATGATGAGCTGAAAGCACTCACTGCTTAATTTAAAATACCGCTCACACATACACATACAATTCAGCAGCTGGGGGAGCTGCCAGGAATTGAAGCTAAGTGTAGAAAATTGGAGGATCAGGAATATCAGGTACCTGGCCTTATTTCCTAGCTCCCACAGGCTGTCTCTCACTCCATCCAGTCCCATTTTCTGGAACAAATTCCCCAAGGTCAAGACATGAATGAGACACAAGAGTGGTAGGGAGAAAGGTATCTTGCCAGAGCCTTATCCTGGCTTCAGCTTCTTTGCCCTCCTCCCATCCCTGCCTCCTAATCCAAACCCATTCCTTTGAGGAAGCCTCCTCTTCACAGCGCCTGAACAAAATCTGACAATCCTCAAAACTTATTAGGCCCAGACTGCAAACTACCAGGCTTGGCTGCTGCTGTTTCCGGTATTGTGGACATTGTCTCCCTAACCACATGGGGGCCCTGAGCACATGCTTGAGGAACTGAGTACTGTTTTTGCATTCTCTGCCACTCTGACACAGTAATGTGTACACAAGACAGTCTTATGAATGTTTGCTCAAGGGTTGCATGATAGTATCACATCGGCCTTTCAGGCAGAGTGCATGCTCTTAAGGGGAAAACAAGAAGTCAAATATGATGAAAATCTAGGAACACCCCCCCCCCCGCCCATCCAGTCCCATTCTCATTGCTCGTCTCCACACAGGGTGTGCTGCCCATGCACAAGTGAACCCGTAGCTCACAGCTGATGTCCCATCTTTTTGTCCTCGTTGTTTCTGACTGGAAATCCCAGAGACAGGTATTCATGACGTGTTCCATCACTTCCCAGGACAACCTCAGTTTTCTCTTCTGGAAAAGGGGATACCAACTCTGGTCTCCACAGGACTCTGCACTAGACAGAGCACTACACGGAGCTTCGAGAGTCCAGGAAGCACTATGTGTTATCCTTATCTTCCTCACTCCTTGCAAGCAGGGGAATGGAATGGTTTAAGAATGTGGATTTGGGAACCAGGTCTAGTTCTGTCATTTCCCAACTATGTGACCTTGTACCAGTCACTTCCTCTCTGAAGCCCACTTTCCTCCTATTTAAAATGAAGTAGTAAGTTACTCATTCCCAGCTGGAAAGGTTCAAAGTATTAATGAATGCGAGGTAAAGGCTACATCAGGCCTATTACACATATGTGTGTGCGTGTGTGTGCGTGCACACACACACACACACACAATTGCTCATTCAGGTCTGCAGACCCCTATAACCTAGGAAACTCCTTTAATGGCACAGACAATATTTTACTTATCATCACATCTCTCATTAACTAGCCTAGCCCAGAACCTCTGCAGCTGGCAGGACTACAATAAATCATTGTTGAATTGAATTGAAAACCCAAACCAGATGTGCCTTCCTCCACTGTCAAATGAAGCTTTCAAGCTGCTGGGCTGGGCCTGCCGGCCCTGCACTCCCCCTCCCTCAGGCTGAGTGGACGCCATTGTCTAGGTCAGGTTCTAGGGAGAAAGTGGAGAGAATGAGGTGAGATGAGTGAGGTAGGGAAGAATACTCTGCTCCTGTGACACCAGGAAATTACTTCTCTGTGCCCCTGTACTATCCTGACTAAAAAGAGGTGACATACTAAATACCTTCACCCACTCAACACCTAGTATCTCTCTGGCAAAACACTGAAATTAGGAAAAACAGTGAAAGTGGTCAAAGAAAGCTCTCTTCTTCTTTAGCAAAGATGTGATTCTGAGGCACAAAGAGGGAAGTTCCACTCCAAAATTGTGAGACCAAGATTCAGAGTCAAGATTAGCTGGCTCTATCATGTAACCTCTAGCTACCTGTCTGAAGGCTCCCTTGCAGTGGAAGGATAAACATATATAAATATTACATCCTCCTCCTTCCTGCTTCACAAGGCCCCTGGGAGTAAAATGCAAGGGTTTTGTGGGAGACATACTCCATGTCTTTAGAGTTTCAGTGTCATTGCTATGTAGACTGAGCTATTTAGCACAAGGTCCAAAGTTGGAGCCACATACAAGAACATGGCTGATTAGATTGTTACTGGTCCTGTCACATGCTAGCCTGCTTGATCCCTGGCAACTTCACCTGAGTTCTCATCTGTCACAAGATATTTAATAATAGTAATCCTTCTCACAGGATTGTCTACACGGATTAAATGAGCTAATGTTTATAAAGCACTTGCCATATGTCTTGCACATGTTTAATACTGAAGTGTTTTTTAAATAAGAATAAATGCACACTTCTGTTCTGCTGTAGCCAGATTAGGCTAGGACAGGATGTCCAATGGTTAGAGCTTTCCAGAGCAGGCAGCTGAGTTTGGCATTGAATCCTAGTCTTGTGGTTGCGAAGGGAAATTCTTTGAACCTCAGCATCACCATATCTAAGAGGGAGGCTAATACTATTCTCTATTACGTTTCTGCAAGTTTTAGAAGAAATAGTTCCAAAGTCCTGAACCCAGTGCCTCACACAACAGTGAATAAGCACCTAAGGAAAAAAGTTAGTACACAGCATCTGAATGTTGGCCAGCACTGCTTCCCTCCTCTTTTCTCCCCCCCGCAACCGTTTCTTCTGGATTAACCCACCATTATGTTTTGGAAGTCCTTTCACAATAAAGGAACAGTTGCATTGCTTTTGCCAATGAAATTCCTAAACATCTTATTTGAGAGCCAGAAAAGGGTAACATTTGGGTCCTTTCTGAAGCAGGGAAACACAGGTACTGAGGTTTCTTAGTTCAGCCAACTTGTCCTCCTACAGCAGAAGTCCATTTCCCAGGATAAAGTGGAAGGAACGAGTGCTTTACTGCAAACAAAAGCCATCTTTGTTTGCTGCCCAGTTGGGGAAGAAGAAAAAAAATTAACTACCTCTACTGAGGAGCTTGGAAAATTCTTGAAAGTTCTCATTTGATTCCAGCAAATCCAACAGAATTGGCAAAAACTCCTGGCCATGTGAACCTGAGTCAGAATGAGTCGCCTCTACCCAGTTGCCTGCCCACAGCATCCAGAAACCCAGGAGGCTATGCTGGGCATCAGTACACATATTGGTTGTCAAATCCTCCACAACAGCCTATGATTCCATTTCTCCAATGTCTGCTACTTGGCCAAAGCACTCAGCAAATAATCTTAACAAACATTTTGAAAACAAGGGGGAGGGGGAGGAGCATCCATCAACTCACCACTCTAACACAAGTCTTAATTTTGTGTGGAAATTTCTCTTCCAGTCTTTATCCATGTGCAGACATACTTTTTTACAGCACTGTAGTCATAGGAAAAAACTGCAGCAACATCAGCCAAATACTAGATACCATACAGCTCATGTCACGAAATTTTCCAAGTGAGGGGTTTCCTCCCTTCGTCATTCCATTCATTTAATTTGTCCGTCATCACACACACACACACACACACACACACACACACACACACACACACACGGATTTCACAAGGGTCTGCTGCCCTGTATGCCTGGGAATATTGACAGGACCAAGGCACACTGCCCATCCTCAATCAGCTTCCAGCTAAGTGGGGGAAGTCAGACAAGTTGGCACACGGATCAGTGCATACATGCTACATAAAAACTCTGAAAAGGAACAGTTCAGGTGGATGGTAAACAGATACAGAACATGGAGAAAAGCCAGTTAGAATGTATATAGTTAGGGCATAGAGTCACATAGCAAAAAGCATCATGGTATCAGACAGCCAGACCTAGTATGCAGCTGGATCCTAGGCAGATGGAACAGTGGGAAAAAGATGGTAATGTGCAAATCATTAAGATTGGAAGTTTTCTTTTTTGTCCTGAAGATTGAATGGAACTTCAGAAGGACTTTAAGTAAAGCAGTAATCCAGTGTGTACATTTTAGGAAGATGGCCCCAGAAACAGAATAGCAAGTAGATGGGAGGGCATGAGATAGTTAACAGAAGGACTTGTCTAGCAGCCCGTCACAGTAATCCATCAAGATTAAGAGGGTCTAAACTAATGAGATGGCCTCTCCACTTACATACTGTCGCCATAGCAAGTGACTTAACTTTTCCTTGGCTCAGCCTCTTCCTCTGTAAAGCCAGAATTACAACATCTTTGCAGAGCAGCTGGGACAATTCAGTGAGATACTGCATGCAAAGCACCTGGCCCGGTGGCTGGTACTCAAAAGTCTCTTAGTCCCTGCTACTTCCCCTTCCCCTCTGCCCTTTTCCTCCACCACGCTCTTCTTTACAAGCTGGCCTGGTAAGGAGCATGGAAGTAGCCGAGGCAGGACTCTAACCCAGGAAGTTTGACTCCAGAGGACAGTGGGGAAAGTTTGAAAGTGTGATTGTTAGGATTGTTTAGCTGAATTGAGATCCCTGCTAAGGCTGGAAACTCTGACTTTCTAGTGGGACTAATCAACAAAGTGATGGGGTTTTCTCCAGCAGTCTGGAAACGAAGAGAGACTGACAGTTAACGTTATCCATACATAGGATTTTTCCCTGGCAATAACGTTGGGGATATAGGCAAGCTCTTCAAGTCCATATTCCTTGAGTTAGCTGTGGAACTTCGGGTAAGCCACTCTATCTTTTTGAACTCCAATTATCCTATTCAAAAAAGTAAACAGTGTCCTGCCTCATAAAGTCAGTTAAGGATGATATGAGACTATTGAAATGGTACTGTAAAATACTTGCACGTATGTAATCATTGTTACTCTTATTATCATCCTCATGACTTTTGAAGTGGAGTGGGAAGGAAGGAAATTGGGAGAGTGTGATGGAGTGGAAGATTCGATTGAGGGGGCGCAAAAGCTTGGAGATAAATGAGGAGCTTGGAGGTCATCCGGCAGGATGTGGATGATGATGATGAAACACAGGAAAGCTGGAATGAGAGTGTTGTCCTGTACATGAATGATAATGTTCAACTCACCCAAAATGATGTCAAGAATTGGGGTGGAGAGCTCTTCATTTAATGTGGGGGTAGGGAGTTGACAATAAAGAAGAGTCGACGAGGAGAGGAGAGAACAGGGTGCTGTAACCAAATGTCATGGCAAGGTAGAATTCTTGGCAGAGGAAGCAGGACTGACAATCTGGTAGCAGACACAAGAAGCTGGAGTCCAAACCCCACCTCCCAACTCCAGGCTGCCTGTGTTGTGGACTTATGGACAATGTCCACTAGAAGGCGCTGCTGACAAAGCTGAGAACTACTCCCAGCCAATTCCGGTTTCAGCATTTCAGGAAGGGAGATGGACTGCAGTGTTCTGTAACAAGTTTACCGAGAAAGTAGAAGAAATTGTTTACTGTAAGGCAGAATTTCCAAATGGTCATGAGTGGGGTGGGAGACACGAGTAGTGAGGGAGATGGATGAGTCGTGGGGTGGAGGCTCACAGAGAACTATGGGGATCGGATGAGATGGGAGATGACTTAATGAAGAGCAGGAGGCTTAAGACTTGGGCTGTGGCCAAAGACAGGGGGATGTGAAGCCTGGAGAGGATTAACTGTCCTCACAGTTATAAATGGAGATTTTTATTCCTCTGTATACCTTTTGTTTATTATAAAGCTAACACAGCCTTGCTTCGAACAACTCCAATCATCATTGAGGTGAAAATCTATCTCCCCTATCCTGTTGGCCAGAAGCAAGTACTTGCTGACTCTCTGTCCTTTTCTGGTACATGTGTCACTCAATAGTTTTAATGAATATCACATCCTACTCTACTCTTCTACAATGACCTTTTATTACAGTACTACATTGCTATCATGACATATCAATGGAGAAAGATCTAGCTTGTTTTTATCTGTGGCTGCTAGGCTGTGCTTGCCTAGCATGCACAAAGTCCTGGCTTTCATTCCTTGGTACCACATACACACACAGAAGTGGTACTGTGGCTCAAGTGGTAGATCGCTAGCCTTGAGAAAGACCACGGACAGTGCCCAGGCCCTGAGTTCAAGCTCCAGGACTGGCAAAAAATATTCTAGTACAAGAATGATGGGGGGCCAGGAGTTTGGCCTAGTGGTAAAGTGCTTGCCTAGCATGCACAAGACCCAGGTTCAATTCCTCGGTACCACATACATAGAAAAAAGCTGGAAGTGATGCTGAGGCTCCAGTGGTAGAGCTCTAGCCTTGAGAAAGTCCAAGGACAGTGCTCAGGCCCTGAGTTCAAGTCTTAGTACTGACAAAAAAAATTGAGTGAAATGGGGACCAAGACATGAGAAAGGGTATCAATCTCTGTGAAGCAATGCACTTTCTATCTGGTAACTGTAAATGTAACCCTTCTATTAATTACTATAAAAATATATAGAAAAATTATTAAAGACTCTGTGCCAGGTACTAAATGTTTCATCTGAATGATATCACTTATTCTGTACAACTTCACTAAGAAATTTTTAAATGAGCTTTCTCATTTTACAAATGAGAGGATTGCTGGTGGCTCACACTTGTAAACCTAGTTACTCCAGAGGCTAAGATCTGAAGATCATGGTTCAGAACAAGTCTGGGCACAAAAGTCCGAGGGACTCTTATCTCCAACTAACCACCAGAAAACTGGAAGTGACATTGTAGCACGAGAGCACTAGCCTTGGGCTGAAGAGTTCAGGGACAGTGCCCAGGCCCAGAGTTCAAGCCCCACAACCACTTCCACCAACAAAAACAAAACAAATGAGAGAATCGAGGCATATTTAGAAAGTTGGTCAAAGTGATATACATCCTCAAGTGTTAGAGGACAAAACGTAACCAAGATATTTTCATCACAGATCCTTAATCACCATCTAGGAAAGCTTAGTATGACATTGTTTGGATATACTACAAATGATTTAACCAGATCTTCACCATTGAAGCCATTTAGGCCATTTCCAATTGGTTGTGTTTCCAAGTAGTATTTAAATGAGCATTCTTGTCCATGGTGTATTTCAAAAGGATAAACTGCTAAAGAAAGACTGGCCAAGTCAAATGACATTTCCAGTTTCCGTGTGCTCAAGAGTGAATGGAGGCTCCTTTTTTTTTTTTCTACATCCTCACGGAGCCTAGGTTTTTGCAAACTTTTTTGTTCCTGCCTGAGAGATGGACATGACATCTCAATCATTGTGTTGCTTGTTGCGTTTGCATTTCTTAATTACTACTGCTCTCTGTACCTTCTTACATGGCAGAAGCTTTTTGTGTTTTTTACGTGAATTGCCTGTTAATTGTTCTTTGACCATTTTCTAGTGGATTGTTTACCATCTTGTCTATAGAAGCAGACATACTCAATTCCTTAACAAACACATACTGAGCAACTAGTGTGCCAAGCACTATCCTAGTACTAGAGCTATGGTAGGGGATAAACAAAACTCAGCATTTATGAACGTGATACCAAAGTAGAAGAAATAGTAAATGAGCAAGTAGCTACATAAATATATGTGCAGATCATGTAAATGCAATAGAGACAATAATGCATTTCTTACAATGATGAATGTGAATAACATAGATAGTCCCTGGCATTCAACTATCTTTTGTTTTTGTTTTTTTAACTTTACCATAATGTGAAAGCACTATGCATTCAGCAACCTAGAAACCTGTACTTCAGCTCTTGAATCAGAATTTTTTTTTTTTAGCTCTTCCTGGTGTTTTTTTTTGTTTTTTTGTTTTTGTTTTTTTTTTATTGTAATTAGTAAAAGGGTTACATGATCTTTGCCAGATAGAAGGTGCATTAATTCACATACATTGATACCCTTTCACATGTCTTGGTACCCATTTCCCTCCCCCCCACGCCCCCCACCCGTCTTGGTTTTCCCCCCTTCCCTATCAAATTTCAAATATCCAAATACAAATAATTGAATCAGAATCTTTTTCTTGGGCTAATCAGTCTGATAAACTGTCACAGTGCTGGACAGCAGCAGGGAGAAGCTCGAAGTGAATCACACACTCGATCACAAAGGTAACAACTGCTACTCAACAGTGTAGTGTGTTGCTAAGCAATGGAGTTCACTATATGAGGTGCGCCCAATGCATTTTCTTTCTTTTTCTTTACAATATTGGTGACTGAACGCAGGGCCTGCTACATGAGAAACCTGAATTTACCCTCTTCAGCTACAATCTAATTCTTCCGTACCTTTTGCATTAATGCAATTTTCAATGGGTATTTTGAGCATACATCTTCAACATAAATAAATGGATGTCAGTACCTTTGTTCAGCCTTTTTAGGCTATGATGTTGTCCTGGTTTATCCTTTTCCTTATTGAAGTTTTTGTGGGGTCTTGATTTTATTTATTTATTTATTGTGTTTGTGTTTGTTAGTAGGGGGTCTTGATTTTATTTATTTATTTATTTATTTATTTATTTATTTATTTATTTATTGTGTTTGTTAGTCCCAGGGTTTAAACTCAAGGTCTTACACTTGCTCAGCTTGCTTGTGCACCTAGTACTCTAGCACCTAACCCACAGGTCCAGCCCAGTCTAGCATTTTGCTAGTTATTTTTAGAGATGGAGTCTTGTAGACTTTTTTTGCCCTGGCTGGCTTCAAAACATGATCCTCCATATCTCACCCTCCTGAGTAACTAGAATGATAGGCATGAGCTATAAGCACCCAGCTCAGGGCAATTTCATTACTATTAAATTATATCTCTTTATTTTTATTTCAAAAATTGTTTCCTTCTGTGTGATTACTAATGTCATCATATCATCATTTTCATTATTGGTTATTATCTTTAAATATGCATTTTCTTAAATTGTAGAAGTTTTACATAGTCAAGTTATACTCCTTTTCCTTTATAGCTCCTAGAATTTTATTGTGCTTTGTGTAAAAGTTTCCTATCTTAATATTTTCAAATATTCTTTTGCTTTCTTCTGCTTTTTTGCAGGGCAGAGGGGTTGTAATGGTACTGGGGCTTGAACTCTTTTGTAAATTTCACTTGGTTTTTTTTTTTTCCCTTGAGGCTAGTATTCTACCACTTGAGCCACACGTCTACTTCTGTCTCTTTGCTGGCTAACTGGAGATAAGAGTCTCACTAACTTATTTATCCAGGCTGGCCTCAAACTGTGATCCTCAGATGTCAGCCTACTGAATCCCCATCCTTTAGCATTGACTCTTCTCCTGATTTCTCTTTAAATATTTCACTTTGCTGAAATCTATTCATTTACATATTTTTTATTTATTTGATTTACAGCAGTAGTGGGGACTGAACCCGGAACCTTGTGCATGTTAGGCACATGCTACATGACTTGAGCTATACCTCTGCCCCTGAAATATATTTTAGCATGAAGAGGTAGAAATTGAGCTTTATTGTTATGTTGGTAGGTTGCTTGTCACAGTAAACACCACCATGAATTCAGTGATATTACCTTTTCCCATAGAAATAGTGAGGCTGAGGCACAGAGAAGGACATAGCCTTGCCTGAGGTCATATAGCAAATTAATGTTGATAGAAATGTTCCCAGATCCTGGCTTGCTGACTACTGTGGCAGTGACATGCAACTTGAGTTGTCACAGCTTTGTCCCTTGATGCACTTGAACTTCTCTCCCTGACTCACAGCAATATTCACTCTCTGTAGCCACAGCAACTTCCTTTTCCAATAAAGCCCCCTGACCTTTCTTGTTCTGAGACAGGGGGAAGAGTGACCCATAGGCACTCTGCCACTTGTAAAACACACAGACACATACTGATCTCTGCAGAAATGCCTCACACAGAGGTAGCTTTGGCAACAGAGGGCTGGAGGGTGTGGGCAGACCAACAGATCGATTTGCCATTTGGGAACCACAATAGGAAGTGTCTATTCTAAATAAAGAAATTTGGCACTGGTTGCATTCAGTTGCTGACAGAACAGCTGCCATCCTAGGAGCCTTTTAAGGGGGCTGTCTGGAGCTATGCCAAAGTCATAAGCTGGCAGCTTGGAAACTGCAGGGACTTGTTCCAAGGCCAACTAGAATAGGCCTAGGATCCAAAAGGTAGTCTTGAAAGAAGAGCTTCTAGCCAGGCTGACAATCCATTTCATGAGGTATTTCTTAGGCAGTGTTTTTCTGTCTAGCTATACATTTCCTGATTATGTATATTTTCATGTCCCCAGAGGATGAGCACCCAGGGAAAATGGAAAGTGGAGTGGAAGCTGAAGACATTTTGGTTATTTGTGATAATATCTATTCATTCCTTCATTCACTCATCTATATTGCTGGCAGTAGGGTTTGAACTCAGAGCCTTGTGTTCTTGCTTGGCTGCTTGGCTTATTTCCTCAAAGCTAAAGTTCTACCACTTGAGCCACACTTTCACTTCTAGCTTATTGCTGGTTAATTAGAGATAAGAGTCTCTTAGATGAGTCTTTCCTGAGCTGGCTTTAAATCATAATCCTCAGATCTCATCCTTCTGAGTAGCTATAGTTCTGAGCCACCCATGGCCAGCTTTGAAACCACATCTCTAAGCTCCTATGTTCCCTTGGTTTATTAGGCAGTTGCCAAGGAAAGTACTTAAACAAAATAGGTGGATACTTGTCTCCATTATTTCACTTGGCATTCATGGAAAGCTAGTGGAAAACACTGGCAAGTTCTTTGTGTCCTGCTAACCTTGCTGCATATTCTCATTTTGCTCTCTCAAACCCTGAAGCAAATATACTACTTGCAATAAGATAAAACAACTTTACCATCCCTTCTGCAACTAGCCAGGGATGGCAGCAGCCTTTTCCTATACTGGCGATGTGATATTGACTCACCACCATACAGTGAGAAGAGACCTGGGCTTCGGTCTACAAAGGGATACATTTGTTATTGATTGGGGAGGGATCAGAGGGAATGAAAACTAGCAACAGGAGGATTGAGTCTTTCTGAAGGCCAAGACAGTCTAATATCCTTACTATGGTCATGGAGGCCATTGGCAGATTGTAGGGGCAGTACCTGAAGCTCCTTTACCTTGAACCATGGCAAGATATACAACTAAGTTGGGAAATAGCCTTGATTTTAGTTAACTCAGGTGTCAAGGATCCTAATGAGTATCAGCCAAGTGAAATGTTGAACATCTCCCCGCCATTACTGTAACTACCTGAGTTCAGCCCTTTGATCCCAACCTTAAGCCAACAAGGGACAATAAGACATTCTGAGTCTTTATTCAGGAACTTTAGCTTTGGGACAAGCTCTAACCTAAATTTCTTTACATAACTCATATACTGCCAGGTTCTGGTATCAGGAACTCCTCATCTCCTGCCACCTTAATATAAGCACCCCTTAATGATAACCTAGCTCCCCAAATCCAGCCCTCTGTTTGAGTCCACATTTATTCCTCCTTCATTCGACCACACCTTTTTATGCATGTCCTCTGGTCAGACACTCCATTCATTAGTCCACATGGGAGCAAAGAAGACATGGCCCTGGGATTACGATGCCCATAGCTTCTACAACATGCTAATTTTCAACTTTGCACACTTTTGTCTTCTTGTTTTCATAAATCTGCTTTGGTTTCCCTCCTTTATTGTCTTGAAATTAAAGCCATACATACTATAACTTACCCCCAGAGATAAGTTCTAAAACATAGGGAAATATCCTTAACACCCATATATTTCCAAAAATAGATAAATATTCTACCATATACAAGACATGAAGGTAATCCATAAAAATACTATATTTCTAACCACACAATACAACACAGAAAGAGTAGGTGAAGTAGGCAGCTTCGTGTGCTTTTACACTGAATTCCCTTAAAGGAACAGCTACAAACACAATCTGATACTGGGGTGTTATCTTTACTATTCTAATTCCAAAAGAAACAACACAACTGTTGATGTAATTTACAATAATTGCCTTAAAACTATTCTTTTCTCTCTTCTCTCTTCTGTCTTCTCACTTTCCTCTTCTCTCCTTTCTTTCCCCCTCCGCCAATGTCTTTTCTCTTTGTGACCATGTGTGCCTGTGTGTGAGTATGTATGTATACAAGTGTAATGGGAGAATACCAAAAGCATGTCAAGATAATTAGAAATAATGTTTTAATTTCCATATAACATTAAAAATCACATGAGATGCTGAACAATTTATTTTGCAGGACTGTCCTGGGCATTGCAAGATGCCTTGCATAGCCATTTCAGTTACACTAAATACCCTCTGGCATTTTCCGAAAGTCCTCTAGGGGGCAGTATTGTCCCAGCTGAGAAGCACCAGCCTATTCATTCTGTTCCTGCAGGACTGGTGTTATTCTGGTTCAGGCTAGGCTATCACCCTCTTTACTCCTTCCCAGAGTCTGGTCCTTAAAATACACGTGGAGACTCCTAAGCTTCACTGTTCTTCAGTTTTCTTAAGCGCAGCAGGAAAGTTTTGCTTCCTCCAAAGCCAGCTTTCTCTGTACTTTACAACCTGCTGCTCTCAAATATCCCACTCAACTCAACTCAGCTACTGCAGATGAGTGTCATGCCTCATCCAAAGATTTGCTTCTCTTGTAGAAGTCAGGGTTTGTGCCCTGCACCTGGTCCCACTTCAGTGTCACCAGCCTCAGCCTCAGATGAATGGTCATGAGTATTTTTTTTTAAATGATACCAAGACGTGAACTTGGCCTTCACAAGATCGCTAACTTATTTTTGTGTTCAGCAGGAAAGTTAAGATACTAAAGTTAAAAAGGCCTAAAGTAACCGAGAATTGTCTTATGCAAAAAGGAAAACAAAAAGAGTCAGCCACCCTTAGGCTTTTCTTCTGTAAGTCTTTAAACTGATTTCTGGGCAGCATCATACCATAAACCATGTAACAACCTGACTCACCTCTTTGCAGGGCACTATAGACAAGAGCAAGTATCCTAAAAATAAAAAGATGGGAATTTAACTTCAGGTTTTACTGCTCAGAGTTTTTAAGAAGTTCATTGAGACTCTCTGAGCTACCGTTTTAGTCTGGAAAATGGTGATAAGGAATGCCTATAAGATATACAGCTCAAGGCCTAACACATAGTAACCCACCCATTAATGATGGTTGCTGTCATTCTGGCAATCATACAGCATGGGTTGAGAATTGCCTTATGTTTACTTGACTTGTCTTACGTAATTTCATTTTATCTTTTAGACCAAGGCAGAGCTTTTACTTAGGCCTACTACTTGGGTCTACAGTTGGATTAAAGTTTCATCCAATGAAAAATATTGATCAAGTAAAATCTTAAGGGTCTCTTACCCAATCATCAAAAAATTATTTTTGTTTTTTTTTATTTTTCTGTCCTATTTCAATCCACAAACAAAACCAGAGCAGATCTAGATTGAGGAGCAGAATTAACTAGGACCTATCTTTAAACAGAGCCCCCTCACTTTCCTATGAAATTCAAGGATTGTCTGAAGAAGTGGCTGGTGAAGTTGGCTGCATCGTTAATCACCTAAAGCAGCGTCAGTACAATACCAAAGCTTTCGGAGGTAAAGGGAAAAACACCATCAATCATCCAGTTGCCAAAGAGAAGCATTCAGCTCCTGTGCAGAGACGATATTAAAAAGTCATCTCAGTGCAAACAGTTAGATTAAGGCAATAGACATCTTTAAGGTTCTAACCTCTTTGCTTTGCATTAAGAAAGGGTCTTAACCTAGAAACTATTGAATGGAACAGTCACACATCAATCAACTGGTCAATATTTATTGAACAAGTACTATGTGCCTGACACTATGAGGGCTCTAAGAAAGCAGAACATATAATTGTTTCAAACTTTCCCTTAAAGAAGTTGCTATCCAATGGACCAAGAGTGGGGAAGAATGGGAATCTCTAGCCCTTCAGCTAGGTCTTTCAGAGTATGCTAACGTCCTTTTAGTTGGTGTCATATAAAATCAAAGAGACCAGCTACTCTTCTCTTTGTGTGTGTGTGTGTGTGTGTGTGTGTGTGTGTGTGTGTGTGTGTGTGTGTGTGTGTGTGCTGGTACTGGGGCTTGAACACCGGGGCTGGGCACTGTTCCTTGCCTTTTTCACTCAAGGCTGGTGTTCTGGTGATTTACCACTTAAGGTCCAGCTTCTTACTGGTTAATTGGAGCTAAGTCTCATGGACTTTCCTGTCTGAGCTAGTTTTGAACTATGATCCCCAGATCTTAGCCATCTGAATTACAGGTATGAGCCACCATTGTCCAGTTGTGATCTTTAATTTTAAAAAGAAACATAGTCAAGCTTATGAAGGTGGTGTTTGACTTTCTGAGGACTTACAGAGTGGCTGACAATCAGTTTGGCATGTCATGTGGGTCTAGACTAAGGCTCTAGCTCTGCTACTTCCTGGCTAGCTAATACCACCTGGCATGCCTAACCTCTCTGTGACAGATTTCCCCTGTGGAAACTGAGGGCTTATCAAGAGGATTAAAAGAAATACCTGTATAAAGTTCCTACACTAGAGGTAAGTTATTGTTCCCTAAAAATGTACCTTACTATAATCATTTAAAGGCAGAAAATAGTCATTAGAATTGGCCCAAAATATCATGAAACTCTGAAAGAAAATTCCAGTTCCTATTCATAATGGTGGCAGCTTCCCTTCCCTTTGTGGAGCTCTGGCTAACTTGGGGAAGATCCAGTTGGCCTGGTAACATGGTAAGGTACAGAAAATGTTCCCACACTAGTTCTATAATTCCCCTTCCCAGATTAAGCTGGCTTTTACACTGTCACCTACTTGTGCATTTGTCATTGTGGCCTCTCTCTAGGAGCTTGTGGTCATCAATTTCAATATCCCTTTTCACAAGTTCCCTTTGCCATTTGGCAACCTACATCTTTTTCCCTGAAGGAAGCAGCACAATAAAGGACATGGAAATTGTAATATGACCTTTTAAAAATGAATGACCCTGTATGCAAAAACCCAACAACACCCATAGAAAAATACATGTACACAAAGCCCCACGGAAGTCTCTGACTCATGGTTGGAAAAAGCAGCACACCTGAATAGATTTTTCTAACTGAACTGCAAAACTCTCTCTTTGAATCCCTATCGCAGTGTGTATATGGTTTCTGCCCCAAAAGGAACCACTTCGGGCTATTATAAAAAATAATAATCTACAGACAACCAGATTTACTTCCTAAAATATTACCACAGGGATTTTGTTGCTTCTTGGATATGAATACAATATATTTTGTCCCTAAGTCAAATGTTTTTACTTATGCCAAGAACAGTCCTGAGTTACAGGAATTCTAACAGGTTTAATTAGTGGGGAGTTTAACTTAATCCAGTGGTTTTGCAACTACGCTGATGGAGGCAGGCCACCTCCCTGCATTTAATGGGACATAAGTGGTCAGAAATGGCCTTTAGCGACCTTATTAGAGAAAAGGCTCATGATGTGAACCAAGGCTGTTTCTCCCAAGGAAAAAAATAACAGGTGAAGGCACTGTAATTATCAAGGGTTTCTGCATGCAGGATCCTATTGCACGTGTTACCTGTTGCTTTTAACTTCATATAATTGCACTTTCTTACGATCAGACAGTGCTGTTTTCCCTTCCCATTACCAACCAGCATTCTCAAAAGAAAGCCATTCAGGGACCCTTGAGTTTGCCCTGCAAGTATATTTTAAAAGGCAAAGCTTCTTAGCTCAGCCAAATGAATCTGATTGGAAAAGCACCATAGAAACGAGAGGCTTATTATGTGTAATAGCCACACTCTTTGCAGCCCTATCCTAAGCACTAGACCACAATTCGAAAGGAAAGAACCTGTAGGCTTCAGAAGACAGCAACAGAGACGATTAAGGGATTGGGAAAGAGGATCTAGGGGAAAAGGTTAAAGGTATTAAGATTATGAGAACAATTTAGCCCCAAGAGGAGAAGAATGAAGGAGGCTCACCAGCTGTTCTTCCTCATTATTGATGGCACAGAATAAATGAATGACAGCAGGAGACATTTTAGGTTAGATGTAAGCAAGAACTTCATGATGTCTCCTTAATCATGAAAGGCTATTCATTCTTCATTCTCTACAGTGTTGCTGGATACTGGAAGTGAAGTTCACAGGGTAATGAGGGAGAACTATAGGACTGATCATTACAAGACAGTGGGATGTGATTTGTAATAGAAGGAATAGAATGCCTTTGATTGTTTAAGGTGACAGGGTATACCTAGCATATATTATAAAGCATCTCCAGTGGGGGCTGAGGAAGCATACAGTTGGCAGGTATATGGATCTCGAGCAAAAGTGTAACTAGTCACCTGGGATGTGATAAAAAAAAAAAGACTATAAATAGCCTCTGTCAGATCAACTTTGGCTGCCTAATGAGTTTCCCATAAACTTTTAAAGCCTTTCCATTTTCAAAGCCTTTGGGGGTGATCTGGGAATGATAGATAAGGGGTCTGAGGGTCTGTGGAAGGCATATCTGGACACAAACATATGAAGTAGCCACTGGCAACATATCTCAAATGAATGAGGACTTTATAAATGAGATAGCTAAGTTGATAGGTTTTGTTATTTTAAGAATTGCAAATATTGGGCTGGGAGCTTGGTCCAGTGGTAGTGTGCTGCTTGCCTAGCTTGCACAAAGCCCTGGGTTCGATATCCCAGAACCACCTACACAGAAAAAGCTGGAAGTGGTGCTGTGGCTCAAGTGGCAGAGTGCTAGCTTTGAGCAAAAGTGTCCAAGGACAATGTCCAGGCCCTGAGTTCATGCCCCAGGACTACCAAAAGAAAGAATTGCAGAGGGAAGACTGCAGCTGTTCAGTGTGAGACGTTCTGAGCACCCGCCAAGATACAAGTTCTGGCAGCATAGGGGACAGTTCTGTACCAAAAATTGATCCTAAGTAAGCTTTAGCACCACAGAGATCTCAGTCAGAGAGGAAAAAGGCAGAATACCGGCGCAAGAAGACAGCGTGGAGCCCCGCCAGCCGCGGAGCAGACAGCGCTTCTCGGCGGTGCAGACCGCCGGCTGCAGACAGAGCCACACAGGGCCTGCGCTAGCCAATACTAGGCCGTGCATGGACCTGCCAGCTTCACGGAACCGGAGAATCCAGCAATTTGTGAGTACCCTCAGAGAAGTTTCCACTTCTGCTCCAGGAATGGCATTGGGAAAGAGCCCCTCCCCCACAAGCTGAGAGCAGCACCATCTTGACTGTTGGCAAAGACCTGGCCAAAGCAATTGGAGCCTGAGAGATGATGCTGGCAACACCATCTTTCTAACTGGCAAAGGATTTCCCAGAGATCCCTTAGCCAGAAATCCAGCCCCAGGGCTGCTGAAGTCCACCCCCCTGTGCCAGCCACAGACCTGGTAAACAAAGCCACCTGCAGATCTTTCAGCTTTGTTTTACCAATCAAGCAATCTGATCCAAAAAACAGCAAAGCCAAACAACAAGAGAAAAAGACTTTGTGAAATGTTTGGATCCCGAATTTCGTGGAAGCACAAGTTTCCTATCCTACCCCAACCCCCCCCCCAAAAAAAAACCTGAAAAATACCTTTTTTCATTGTTTTTGGGTTTTTTTGTTTTTTGTTTTTGTCTTTCTACCCCCGTTAATTTGCATTTTTAGGTGTTCTTATTTTCTCTTTGCCATTTTACCTACACCTTTTTTTCTAACGTTATGATTCATTCCGTTTTTTTCTCTTTTTTTTTCTCCTCTCTTTTCCTGCATTCCTTCTTTCACTGTGATTGTTCCTAGAAACACAGTGACAGTTCTGGGTACAGTCTGAATAAAAATGATATCTATATTGATACAGTCACCTGCTTTTTAATCTCCTGGTTCTCAACCCTAGTATCTCTTGGGTAAGAACTCACAATAGTGAGGACTCTCCCCCCACTTTTTTTGATGTGTTTTCTTTTGTTTTGTTTTCTTTTGTTGTTGTTTTCTTTTTTTTTAATTTGTATCATTGAAATCTCTTATACCTACCTCCCTCTTTTCTCTATATATTCTTATTACTCTTCTTATTTTCATAAGTTTTATCTAAGTTCTTCTAAACTTTCTACTCAAATATTCTACCTATCACCTTACGTCAGTTATCCTTACACTTTAACTTTTCTTCATTACTATAATAATCTTACACTCCTGCATTATTCTTTTCCTGCCTCCCTTGTTGTCCTGCATATTATTTTTCTATCTCCAGCACTCTGTTCATCCTTCAATTCTTTTTTTTTTTGCCAGTCCTGGGCTTGAGCTCAGGGCTTGAGCACTGTCCTTGGACTTTCTCAAGGCTACCACTTGAGCCTCAGCACCACTTCCAGCTTTTTGCTATGTATGTGGGATATCGAGGAATCGAACCCGGGTCTTCATGCATGCTAGGCAAGCACTCTACCACTAGGCCAAACTCCCGGCCCCTCATCCTTCAATTCTTATAATGCATCGATCTACATTTGATGGTTGGTGAGCAATGCTGTGTATCTAGGTGTTCAATTATACTCTAGATCTAGAGGGACTTAAATACAATAGAGATTAGATTGAGGGGCTTATTGTTTTGGTCACAAATCGGTAATCAGTGGTTGCATTAGATTTGTATGTAAGTGCATAAAAAGAAAGAGAGAGTGATATTACCAATCTAAAAGGGTGAACATCTATTGTCAGCCAACTAAAAAGGTCTAGGTTGGTTATATCTGAAAAATTATAATCTTGTTTAGTATTAATCTTGCTCCTGTTTTCAAATGGGCAGAACAAGAAACTCAAGAAAAATGTGAAATCAAGGAATAACATCTCCCACCCAATATAAACAGGCAATGGGGCAGTCAGTGGCAAATCTAGAGAAGAGTCTGCCAAGTGCTATACGAATGCAATTGATAAACATCATTAATGAAAAGTGTAAAAACATAAAGAAAGAGATAAGGGAGGAAGCCATAGCTAAACAAGAGGAAACCAAAAACAAGGTGATATGTGAAAAAGGGGAAGCCATAAAGGAGTCCATAATAAATCTAAACAAGAGATGCAAGGCATCGAAAATGAGCAATTAGAAGCAAGGGGGTTGAAGAATAAAGTAGAAAGCTTTGATAGCAGGTTAGGCAATGCAGAAGAGAGAATTTCCAGGGTTGAAGATAATTTAGTTGTTATAGAGAAAGAACAGAAAATGAGTCAATTCAAATCTAGGAAATATGAGAAAACGCTACAGGAGGTCTAAGATACAATTAGGAACCCTGATTTAATGTTAATTGGTATTGAGGAAGGTGTGGAGAAAGAGGTCAATGGTATTGGAAATATACTTCAGGGAATCATCTCAGAGAACTTCCCAAATATACAGAAGGGCAGGCCCATCCAGATACAAGAAGCTTGTCGAACCCCAAACAGACCTGACCCGAAAAGCACATCCCACCACCACATTATAATCCGAACTAGATCAATAGAGACCAAAGAAAGGATCCTAAAAGCAGCCAGGGAGAAGAGAACAATCACCTATAAAGGCAAACCAATCAGAATATCCCCAGATTTCTCAGCAGAGACCATCCAAGCAAGAAGAGATTGGAAGAATGTATGGCATGCTCTGAAGTCAAATAACTACCAACCAAGAATACTGTACACAGCTAAGCTCTCATTCATAACTGAGGGAACAATAAAAACATTCCATTCCAGGAAAAAGCTTCAACATTATGTTGCAACCAAACCAACGTTACAGAAAATTCTCAAAGATATTCTACACATAGAAAACCAACACAAATGTAATACAGAGAAAGAAAATGCACCTAAATCTCATACCATCTAAGTACCACAAGAACTGTCAAGACACAGGCCATAATGAAAGCTTTTAAAAATGGCAGGAACTAATAAATATTTCTCAATCCTGACTCTCAATACCAATGGACTTAATTCTCCAATTCAACGACATAGACTATCTAGTTGGATCAAAAAGCAAGATCCATCATTCTGCTGTCTTCAAGAGACACATCTTAACCACAAATCCACATTTTTTGAAAGTGAGATGTTGGAAAATTTTATCAAGCTAATGGCTCCCATAAACAGGCTGGAGTTGCCATCCTCATATTAGATAAAATAGACTTCAAACTAAAATTAGTGAGAAAAGACAAAGAAGGTTACTACATTCTACTAAAGGGATCTTTCCTCCAGGAGGACATAACCATCCTAAATATCTACAAACCTAATCCCGGAACTACAAACTTCATCAAGCAAACTTTACTTTCACTGAAACCATACATAGATCGAAACACAGTGATTGTTGGTGACTTTAACATACCACTCTCACCTATGGACAGATCAATAAGGCAAAAACTCAACAGAGAAACCTTAGAATTAAACAACTATATAGGCCAACTAGGTCTAACAGACATCTGCAGATTATTCCACCGAGCAACAACACAATATATGGTTTTTTCAGCAGCACATGAAACATTTTCCAAAATAGACCACATTTTAGGGCATAAAACAAACCTGGGCACATTCAGAAACACTGACATTATTCCCTGCACTTTCTCAGACCACAAGGGCATAAAATTGGAACTGAACACTCATCTCCACCAATGAAAACCCTGTAACTCATGGAGATTGAACAGCACATTGTTGAATCACCAATGGGTCATTGTGGAGATCAGAACAACAATCAAACAGTTTATGAAATTTAACAAAAAGGAGCAAACAACATACCACCTCCTTTGGGACACGGCAAAGGCAGTATTCAGAGGAAAATTTATAACTCTGAGTACCTACAATAACAAATTTGAAAAATCGCAAACCAACAATTTAATGTGTCACCTTAAGCTCCTGAAAAAAGAGCAACAAACCAACCCTAATCCCAGTAGAAGAAAGCAAATTATTAAAATCAAAGTAAATGAAATGAATTGGAGTCCAAAAAAAACTATAGAAAGAATCAACAAAATGAGTTTGTTCTTTGAAAAAACTAACAAAATTGACAGACCCTTAGCAAATCTTACCAAAAAAAGAAGAGAGAATACCGAAATAAACAAAATCACAGATGAAAATGGTAATATCACAACAGATATTACCAAGATCCAGAGCATCATGAGGGAATACTTCTCAAACTTTTACGCCAACAAATTTGAGAATCTAGAAGAAATGAATGAATTCTTAGCCAATATTAACATACCCATACTGAACCAAGAAGAACTAACCCAACTAAACAGGCCTATTTCAAGCACTGAAATAGAAATGGCAATAAGTGACCTTCCACCTAAGAAAAGCCCAGGGCCAAATGGATTCACAGCTGAATTCTATAAGGTCTTCAAAGCAGAGCTCACACCAATACTCCTCAAGCTCTTCAACGAAATTGAAAATGAAGGTTCTTTACCAAACTCATTCTATGAAGCCAGTATAACCCGAATCCCATAACCAGACAGAGATTCGTCAAAGAAAGATAACTTTAGACCTATTTCTTTGATGAACATCAATGCAAAACTTCTCAAAAAAATACTGGCCAACCGTGTACAACAACTCTTCAAAAAAAATTATACACTATGATCAAACAGGATTCATCACAGGGAGCCAAAGCTGGTTCATCATATGCAAATCAATTAATATAATTCAACACATCAACAGGAGCAAGGACAAAAATCACATGATTGTCTCCATAGATGCAGAAAAGGCATTTGACAAGATCTAACACCCTTTTATGTTAAAAGCTCTGGAGAAACTAGGAATCCATGTAAAATTCCTCAGTATAATAAAGGCTGCGTATCACAAACTCACAGCTAGTATTATACTTCCTGCCTAAAAGCTAAAGCCATTCCCTCTAAAATCAGGATTGAGACAAGGATGTCCACTCTCTCCACTCCTCTTTAACATAGTATTAGAATTCCTAGCCAGAGCAATAAGGCAAGAAGCAAGCATAAAGGGGATCCAAATAGGGAAAGAGGAAGTAAAACTTTCCCTCTTTGCAGATGACATGATTCTGTATTTAAAGAATCCTATAGACTCCACTCCCAAGCTCCTTGATCTGATTCAAAACTTTGGAAAGGTAGCAGGGTATAAAATTAACCCTCAAAAATCAACTGCCTTCGTCTATGCCAACAATGAGAGGAACGAGGCAACAATCAGGAAAGCAACTCCTTTTGCAATAGCCTCAAAGAAAATAAAGTACCTAGGAATTATCTTAACTAAGAAGGTAAAGGACCTTTTTGATGAAAACTTTAAAACCCTGAAAAAGGAAATTAAAGAACTAAGGAAATGGAAAAACCTCCCATGCTCCTGGATTGGAAGAATCAACATCGTGAAAATGGCAATCTTGCCAAGGGCTATCTACAAATTCAATGCAATACCCATCAACATCCCAATGGCATTTTTTAAAGAAATAGAAGAGGCAATCCAAAATTTCATATGGAATAATAAAAGACCCCATATAGCAAAAACACTTCTTAGCAGAAAGAACAGCGCAGGAGGAATTTCAATTCCAAACTTTAGACTCTATTACAGAGCTATAATTATCAAAACAGCTTGGTACTGGCACAAGAACAGGCCTGAAGACCAATGGAATAGAACTGAGGACCCAGATCTTAAACCACAGACCTATGGCCACCTAATCTTTGACAAGGGAGCCAAAAAAATAGAATGGAAGAAAGACAGCCTCTTCAAACAAAGGCCTCATATCTAAAATATATCAACAGCTCAAAAAATTGAATCACTCCAAAACTAAAATCCAAAGTAACAACCATCCCATTAAAATATGGGCCAAAGACTTAAAGAGAGTCTTTTCTGAAGAAGAAACAAAAATGGCTTATAGACACATGAGGAAATGCTCAACATTTCTGGTCATAAAGGAAATGCAAATCAAAATAACTCTAAGATTCCATCTCAGTTCAGTTAAAATGGCCAGGATTATGAAATCTAATGACAACAGATACTGGAGGGGATGTGGCCAGGAGGGATCACTACTACACTGTTGGTAGGAGTGCAGACTCGTTCAACCACTATGGAAAGCAGTATGCCAGTTCCTCAAGACTAAACATAGAGCTCTCCTATGACCCAGCAATTCCACTACTAGGCATTTACCCAATTGTCCAGAAACAAGGACATACTAAATCCACTAGCACAAAGATGTTCATTGCAGCACTATTTACCATAGCAAAGATATGGAACCAACCCAGACGTCCCTCAGTTGATGAGTGGATCAACAAGATGTGATATTTGTACACAATGGAATTCTATGATGCTGTCAGAAAGAATGACATCATGCCATTTGTTAGGAAATGGAAAGACTTAGAAAAAAATCATATTAAGTGAAGTAAGCCAGACTCAAAGGAACATAGGCTCAATGGTTTCTCTCATTTGTCATAATCAGTAGAAACCTTGGGCTCACCTTGCAGAGATTTGCAATAGAGCAAATCCTAGATACATAAGGCCATATAGTATGACCCTAAATGAAAGGACCTTTAGGATGTAGAAACAAAAGCCATATAAATGAGTGATTGTCCTTAATGTGCTATGTTATCTCTCATCTCTTTTGCTGTCCCTTGCTGTCCCTTGCTGATATCATTACAGTATCTCACTTTGTTATCTGTTATATTGGATATATTTGTATTTGGTTCTTTGAAATTGGATAGGGAAGGGAGGAAAACAAGATGAGGGGTGGGGGTGGGGGGAAAGGAAATGGGGACCAAGACATGAGAAAGTGTATCAATGTATGTGAAGTAATGCACCTTCTATCTGGCAAATATAATGTAACCCTTCTATTAATTACAATAAAAATATATGCAAAAAAGAAAAAAAAGGAAGAATTGCAAATATTGGCCCTATCATCCTTATGAAAATCCCCATGACAGTTTTCAGAATAAGCCCCTTACTGTGGAGTTTGCAAAGTACAGTCACATTATGTTCGGAGTGGGAAGAGTCTTCTCTCTGGACTTCATTTTCAGCTGTGTTTTCTGAAGAGCAGGGCAAGAGCAAAGACACTGGCCACTCTGAGTCATTTCTCAGACTCCAGAGCCTGGCAGGGCTTGGCAAGTGATAAGGAAAGCTGAAAAGCCTAAAGGGAGGGCCACCTGATCTCCTGGCTATCTGGATTGGGGAACTCCCAGTTGCTCTCTACCAGCTGGGCAACTTCATTTAGGCACAATCCACTTGAAGGGCGGCATCCAGACAACCCAGCCACATCTTCACAAGCTGTTTGCTTCCTAAAGAGCACAGCTGGGTGCCAGTAGCTCACAGTTATAATCCTAGCTACTCAGGAGACTGCGATCTGAGGATCATGGTTTAAAGCCAGCCAGGCAGGAAAGGTCTGTGGTGCTCTTATCTCCAGTTAACCAGCAGAAAACCAGAAGTGAAACTGGCTCAAAGGGATAGAGCACTAGCCTTGAACAAAAGTGCTTAGGGACAACACCTAAACCAAGTTCAAGCCCCATAACAGAGAGAGAGAGAGAGAGAGAGAGGAGAGAGAGAGAGAGAGAGAGAGAGAGAGAGAGAGAGAGAGAGAGAGAGAGAGAGAGAGAGAGAGAGAGAGAGAGAGACAGAGAGAGAGAGAGGGAGAGAGAGAGAGAGAGAGAGAGAGAGGGAGAGAGAGAGGGAGAGAGAGAGGGAGAGAGAGAGGGAGGGAGAGAGAGAGGGAGAGAGAGAGGGAGAGAGAGAGGGAGAGAGAGAGGGAGAGAGAGAGAGAGAGGGAGAGAGAGAGAGAGAGAGAGAGAGAGAGAGAGAGAGAGAGAGAGAGAGAGAGAGAGAGAGAGAGAGAGAGAGAGAGAGAGAGAGAGAGAGAGAGAGGTGGTGGGGAGAGGGAGAGAGGAGGGAAGGAAAAAGTCCTCCAGCTCATTCTTCCTTTCCCAATTGAAAGGGAGTCCTCCATTCAAACATTAGTTTCTTCTTGCACCTATCTACAAACAGCACTTACACATGGGCTAAATGAAGCTGAAGTATTCTTCTCATGATTAGACACTTCCAAAAACATGACTTCTTCTCTGGCCTAGCCCTCATCTCAGTCCTCCAGAAATCCAGAGCCAAATCATTTCAGGATGAGCTCAGTCTGTAACCTCTCCCTCTGAGGCCTGGCTTCCCAACCTTGATGATTCCAAAGCACACATCTGTTGCAACACACGGGGGCCCACCCTAAGCAAAACTGAGCTTCAGTCAGCTGATTTCCCACACCCCCACACTCCACCCCTCTTGCACAGTCTTCCTTTTCCTTGGAGATTTGGCCTGGAATTCTTCTCTCTCCTCTCCCTGACAGGAAAGGATCTGGTAAAGGAATTTGCACTGAGATATAATAATAACACTCCCCAACACAGCCACCCCTGCCAGACTACCCCTTGCAAAGAGATTCCAATGCATTGTATACTTTTGATGGGTTTTCAGGCTTCCCTCATAGGCAGAAAGAAAGAGAGAAAGGAAAGAAATAGAAAGAGAAAGAAAGAAATAGAGAAGAAAGAAAGAAAGAAAGAAAGAAAGAAAGAAAGAAAGAAAGAAAGACAGACAGGAAGAAAGAAAGAAAGAAAGAAAGAAAGAAAGAAAGAAAGAAAGAAGAGAGAGAAAAAGAGAAATAAATTTGTGAGAGACTGCCTTCTCATTGCCTATCAAATTATGATGTGAGGTCACCAAGACTTAATCTATGGTCAACTTCAGCAACAACTTTTAGAAGAAGAAATGTTTTCTGAATTCCAATGAGATAATGCAGTTGAACATCAAGATAGATTATTTGGTGTATGGATTGATCTGGAAAGACTGGAATGTAGGGTACAAATATTCAGTATGCTGGAGGGAGGCAGTATAGAAAGGAAATGGAAACTGCAAATAGATTTGCTACTGAGCAAAGAGAAAGGAAAAAGTTGCGGGGACTAGAGGGAAGTACTGGTGCAAGGGACGAGGCAGACATCTAATAACAGTGGGAACAGTTAGTATCTTTTGAGTGCTTCTTTTGTAAAGGATGCTGTAGCTACTTTATTTCATAACATTCTTATCACATTTTTGTAGAGATGAGAATTATTGTTAATCCATTTTATAGAGAAATAAACAGGTTTCTTGAGGTTAAGTAATTTGTGGCAAGTTACAATCCATGAATAGTGAAGCTGAGGTTTGAACTCAGCTCATTGACTCATCCACCACATTTCTTGGCACCCTTGTGCTGCTGTAATAAAACAATATATGTGGCTGGGAGTTTGGCCTAATGGTAGAGTGCTTGCTTAGCATGCACAAAGACTCAGGTTTGATTCTTTGGCACCATATACATTAAAAAAGCTGGAAGTGGTGCTGTGGCTCAAATGGTAGAGCTCTAGCCTTGAGAAAAGCACAAGGACATTGCTTAGGCCCTAAGTTCAAGCCCCATGACTGGCAAAAATAACATAAAATAAAATAGTGACTTACAATGAATTAGGTGACTACAATGAATTGAAATTTATTGGCTCACTCTTCTGAAGGCTGGGAAGTCTAAGATCAAGGTACTGGCACTCACCGATCTCTTCTTGCTATTGTCACCTCCTGCTGCAAGATGGAAAGTCAAGAGAGAACAAGAATGCAGATGGAATTGAACTTGTCTAGCAAGCCTAATCTTTCCATAATAAACCCACGCATATAATAAGAAACCCACTCCCAGGATGTTAACATTAAACCATTCATGACCTAATCACTTCTTAAAATCTCACCTCTCAACACTTGCTGAAATTGGGGATTAAGTTTCCAACACATGAATTTTGAGGGTCAAACTCAAATTAGAGCATTTCTGCAGAGTTCATGCCTTCTCATATGCTAAATTCACTCCTGTGTAAATAGTCACCAAATCTTAACTCTTCCAACATCTTTCCAACTTTTCTATTTCCCTTTTAGTTACTTATCTTAATTTTTATTTTTTTTTTTGCCAGACCTGGTCTTGAGCTCAGGACCTGAGCACTGTCCTTGGACGTTCTCAAGGCTAGAGCTCTACCACTTGAGCCTCAGCACCACTTCCGGCTTATTTTCTATGTATGTGGTACTGAGGAATTGAACCCGGGTCTTCATGCATGCTAGGCAAGCGCTCTACCACTAGGCCAAACTCCCAGCCTACATATCTTATTTTTAAATTCTACCCCTCTCTTCTTTCATTTTACTGTTAAGTGGTTTAAGGAAGCCAGTAATGTTTGAATGTTCTGCTGATCAGATATTTATTATGCCAGGTATCTTATCTTAGTCCAACATCTTTTTTTTTTGTGGGTCATGGGGCTTGAACTCTGGGCCTCGGTGCTGTCCCTGAGCTCTTCAGCTCAAGGCTACTGCCCTATCCCTGACCCAAAGCCCCACTTCCCATTTTCTAGTGATTAATTGGCGATAAGAGTCTCATGTTCTTTAGTGCCCAGGCTGAACCGCGATCCTCAGATCTCAGCCTCCTGATTGGCTAGGATTACAGGCGTGAGCCACTGCGCCCAGCTGTAGTCCATTATTCTTAAAAAATAAAAAAAGGTCTGCCAGTACTGCCTTCCAGAAAGTCTTAAGTCATGAACCCAAATCTGCTGAGTTCTTTATAACTATATAATAAGGGTGGCCTTTACTTTCATTTCCAATATGTTGTTCCTCAGTTTTGTGTGAAACCTTGTCAGAATGGCCCTTACTTTTCATATTTCTACCAAAATTCTGATTACAACTGCTTAAATATTTCCTTAAGAAGCTTTATGTTCTCCTTCTAAGGCCTTACCAGAGCTGCTCATCTCCAACCTCTTCCCCGAAATTCTAGTCTCTTTCCATTACCCAATGTCAATAATACTGTGACATTTTCAGCTATTTGTTACAGAAACAGGCCTACTTCTCAGTAACTTTTCTGTCTTAGTCCATTTTGTTAGAATATAGACACAAGGTATTTATATTAAACATGCATTTATTGGTTCATAATTCTAGTAACTGTGAAAGCTAAGATCAAGGGGCAACCATCTGATTCAGACTTTGTTGTTATATCATCATGTGGAAGAAGGAAGAGAGGGCAAGAAAGTGCAAGTATAAATTGAACTCACTTTTATTACACACCCACTCCAGTGATAACCACATTAATATATTCAGAGTCAAGGGGACAAATATACAAACTACTGGTACACAATGTAATAAGTTATAATGAGAAATGTGAAAGTATCTGAGAATGCTAAAAAAGAAGCTTCATAGAGAAAATAATAGTGAACTTGAGGGACAGTAGCAGTCTTTAGGCAGACAAGGAATGAATATGTGAGAAAGAGCAACAAAACACCAAGTTTATGTAGAGCTAACTGTTCAGTCCAGGACGCACTATGTATTGGAGGAAGAGTTAGAATGGATAGGGCATGGCTAAGTGATGGCTTTGAACAGAGAGAGGGAGAGATGACCCCATGGACCTAGAGTGATTATAAAGAACTTAGAATAATAAAAAGGACATAGTGGAGCTTATACAGAAAAAGAAACATTTAGAATAGTTTTGGTAACTGGAGTTAATGTAGAGAATAAATAAATTGGTTATTATTGAGGTTTCTGTCTTGTTTGAACACTAAGTTTTATACTACCAGTAGTATCTGGTACATAAGATACCCATACAGTGGCACATAATAGTGTTTTTCAGAAGCAACTAAGTTGCACTTACATATATGCATAACAGATTCTTTACCACCTGTCCAAAACTTGAGTTATCTATTTGACAGATTGTCAAAAAAGAAGAGCAAAGTATCTTAACCGCTCCCTTGAGCACACAAGTCAGCTCTGTAAGTGTCCCATGTCCCCAATCCTAAATTGTTTTGAATATCTTCCCTTTGAAATTTGATCCCTATCAATTTCTTTTAAATGTTGTATCTAATATAATTAACTCACCTCTTTTTCGCCTTTGCTAATAATGTCAGATATTCTTAGGTTAGAGAAGGAACATTTTTAAATTATCTTTCAATTCCATGGAACTTTCTCTTAGTTAATTATCTTGTGCTTCTCCGTGACTCATGCATGGTCATCCCACACTGTGGTCTCATGCTAGCATGGATTTTATTTTCTGACCTGTTATTTTTCTGAGCTTCCCTATGAGGGAATCAGTAAGACAGACTAGCCCCACAATGAGGTTATATTAATCATTTATTTGTAAGTGAACCAGGTCACCTTTCACATCAGCTCTACTAACATGCCAATTTTTAAACTCATCTAATACAAAATAGCTTAAAGAAATCAGTTCTGTGTAGGTAAGAATGTGTATGCAAATATCCTTTAGACAATTAGCAATAATGGAAATCATTTTTATTTCCCAATAGTCTTAGCCAAATCAATGGGACCAGGATCATCTCCAGCTGCTGGAAATTGTGAGGACAAACTCAGGGTTGTGTTTGTAAGAAGTGAGAGCCCAGAGGTTAGGCTTTGGCACCAGACCAAGCCTCAGTTTAAATTCCAGCTTTACCACTTGATCACTGTGGGCCTTGGGTACATTTTTCCCTTCACTGAGCCTAGGTTTCTGGATTAGCAAGTCAGTGGATAAAAATACCTACTTTGCAGAGTTATGAGGATTAAAAGTGAGGTATGAAAGTAGAAAGTGCTTAGCTCGGTTCTTAGCACTGACTGGTTACTCATTAAGTACTATTGTTGTTATCATTACCATGAGTCCACTATAAAGCAAAGCAAAGAGGAAACTATGCAGAGACATTGTTCCCTCTCTGGACCTTAGATATCTTTGTAAAATGAGGATATTCAGTGAGAGATGCCTAACTTATAATAGGAGCTTGCCGTTCTTCTCTTCAACACCCCTGAGAGGCAGCAATAATCAGTTATCATGTTCACTCCTAACAAGCGAAGTCATAGACCTAGAGTCATTCTCAATACCATGTTCCAAATAGTTTCTATTGCTCAATTATAGTTGGCAAATGAAATGATGCTTATTTGCCTTCCCGGAATTTAGTGATCTCAAATGTACCTTTTAGTGCTAAATTTCTATGACTTGATGAAGGAAATGCTCTCTAATAATGCTGGTAACTCAACTATGAAGTCAGATGAAGGCCACCAAGTTCAAAAATGGATTTACCATCTAATGAAACAGAAAGAATGGGGTGTACTGAGATGCACCTGTATTTATGCTTACTTTATTTTTGCTGTGTCATAGCTCCATGACCTTTGGAAATCATTTACCCTCTCTGAGCCTTCATTTATAAAAGTAGATCAAATATGATTGTGTAACAGCTGTTAATAAGGAAAAGTGAAGGAACGATATATAAGAATTCTCTATACCATTTTTGTGCTGTTCTGTAAATTAAAATGACTCCAAAATTTAAAATTTGACTTATTTTTCCCCACTGCTGGATGTGGAATCTAGAGTTCTTACAGCACTTGAAAAGTTGGTTTAAAAAGAATAGGCAGAAGGGGAACCACTTTGATGAGTCATGAAGAATAAATGGAAACAAGGATCAGGAAGACACATGGTTTAGGTCCCTCTTCCTCCCAGGCATCACCCTTAACCCACACATTCAACCCTGCAGAACACCCTGAAGTGAGAGTGACTTGCCTGTATAGCATTGTGGTTCAAAGCCTTGCTGACAAGCTAAATCCAGATGGGCCAGAAGGTTGGACAGATACCACCCTGGAGCCAATGAATCCATCATTGGGTAATGGCAGAAAATAGAATGGACTTCCTGTCTTTGTTGGACTCGGCCTATGCATGGGTAAAGTAAGGATGGAGCATGTGCAAGGAGTGAAATAAATAAGAGATCTGGGGTAGAATTTAGATGATAAAATGCGCAGATAGATAGGCAAGAAAGTAAGCTCAGGCTCTACTCTACTCTTTCATATGTCATCTGCAGGTGAAAATACTGTCTGTAGACAGATTCTGATATATGTAAATATATTAGTGAGCAGGGATGGTAAAGGGAATGGGAATCGACCCATGGTGACCCAAAACCTGTTTCTCCTCCCTCCCCAAATCCTTTTGTTTTCCCTTCAAGCAGAGAAGTGGGATGGAGCAAGCTAACATTTGCAGACTATCTCTCAGGCTGTACTGATTTGGGCCAATAGAAGTTAATGGTAGGCTATTGGAATACAGGAGAAAAAAGAGAAAACAGAATGTTTCTCTCCTCCCTCTCTGTCTCTTGTGATGTCTGTAACAGTGACTGTATCTTTTTTGTGACTTGGCACTACTGATCAGGTTATGATGGCCCCAGTTTTTGCCAACTCACCTAGCAAAAAGGTTCTAGCAGCTCCCTGCTGTGACTAATCTCCAGATTGCTTCATTGTCCTATGGTTGGCATGGCAGCTCTAGCATCACCTGTATAACCAGCTCTCTGCATTGAATTCCCTTCTCTGTAAAAATATTCAATACGTCTGTTTCCTGGGTTGGATTCACATTGATGGATTCTCCATTAGCTAACAGCATGGGTTCCTTCTGTCTACTAGCCAGTTATTTTATTTTAGAATGCAAGGTTCTAATAACCTTAACTGCAAAATCTGGGCAGGAGAGTAAGGGACTAGAAGAAGTCTGGGAAATTTGACTTTAAAGTTCAAGCTCAAGAGAGCCTAGCACCCAACACACCTTTGGAACAGGAAGGGAACAGTAACAGAGAAAGAACCCAGTTCATTCCAATATTTGTGGTATTTGCCCTAACCTGTCCTGCAGGTGGGTGTTTTGGAAGACTTTCCCAAGCCTAGTAAGAGATGAGAGTCTCACAGTCAGCTCTATGAACAAGGAATGAGCAGGAGAAAAGCTCAGGGAACGTCACTGGCCAGTCTTTAGGTGGCAGCTGCAATAGAGTCAGATGGAGGGAAACAAATGTAAGAGTTGAACTGATCCCATCAATCAGGCTGTCCTAATATGCCATTATCAGACTGTCCTAGGGAAAGAATTTTCTTGAGGCTAAATGGCAATGACTTCAATAGCAACAGAAACCAAGTAGTACCATCCCCAGGACAGGAGTCCCTTCACTTAATTTCCTTGCAAATTGTGTTTGGGGCTGTATAGACCCAGCCACAGTACTTGAGTCTCATTCATCAGCCACTAATTGACTGTGTGACCTTGTGCAAGGCACTTAATAGCTCTGTGCCTCCATTTGTCTTTGTAAAGCAGGGCAAGTGGAGTCCAGTCCCCTGCTTACCTAAAAGGGCACATTGTGAGTGCTCAATGTACATCAAACTGCAATCCCAGCTCGGAGGGCATGCAAGAGCAGCTGCACTAGGAATGCTTTCTACTGTTTGGCAAGACTAGCATGGAGCGTCTACAGGGTCGAGCTCAACAGCATGGTTCAAAAGAAATTTCTCATAGTTTGGTTGGGGGTAATGATAATATCATTGTATATAAAAAAATATCCTGGAGCCGGGAGTTTGGCCTAGTGGTAGAGTGCTTGCCTAGCATGCATGAAGACCTGGGTTCGATTCCATGGTACCATATACATAGAAAAAAGCCAGAAGTGGTGCTGTGAATCAAGTGGTAGAATTCTAGCCTTGAGAAAGTCCAAGGACAGTGCTCAGGTAGTGAATTCAAGCCCCAGGACTGGCAAAAAAAATACTTCCTTTGTAAGATGCCTACTGAGCAACTAGAGGTAAATATTATGATTTTTATTTCCCTCAAAATATTAAAGCAATATGCAATTGACACAAAGATTAAAACAAGCATGAAAAATCATGATAGCTATTTATTGAATGTGGGTGATGGATACTGTTGGTTCTGCTTTGGTATATGTTTCGATTTTTTAAATCATTTTTAGGTGTATGAAGTCTTTCTGTATAGCCCAGAATGGCCAAGTGCTGAGATTATAAGTATGCCTAACGTGCTTTGCTTTCATAACAACATTTTAAGCATACATGTTAGGGGTTTAAACCTATTATTCAGAAAATCAAACTGAATGTGTATGACTATAGTAGTGGATGTTAAACCTTCAGCCATGAAGTAGATGCACAAAACAGGTTAGGCTAGTGTTCCCAAGTATAAGAAAGGCATTTAGATATTTCATAGCCAGAAAAAAGAGAAGTAGCTATGTTCCCACTTTTCTACTTGAAAGGCCAGAGTGTTCGCTGATTTTTTCCCCATTCCCTGGAGGCAAGAGCTACCCCCTGCCAGGAAGAACTCAGTAGCTCAGCTCTTTCTGGACAGTGGTTGCTGCAGCCAGCAGCTAATCAGGCAAGAAGCACTCCAAGGGGTAATACTAAAATCACTTGTGGGCTACATTCCTAGTGCCCAGAGCAATACACCTAGGTCTATCACCCTTCCTCCCCAGGAGACTGCAGCTCCTCTTTAGGTAAGAAACAAATTACTCTCTGTCTCCCTCACCTCTTCTCTCCTTCAAAGGCACATGCAGCATAGGACTGGGTAGTTGAAATCAGAAGGTAAGAGACATTCTTGAATGTGAGTAACCCAGCTCTATCTCTTCTCTATCTCTTACTAAACAGTCAGCTCTAGGCAACTCATGTCCATGCTCTGAGGTTCCATATCTTCTTTTGTCAGAGTGAGACAAAAATGATCCTTCCTTTCCATGGCTGTGTGAAGTTTCATGAGGAAATGCAGGCAGAGAGTTTAGTACTCTGACTCTGCTACTGTTGAGAGAGAAGAGAGGAAACAATACACTTTCCATACTGATGAAGAGAGAAATGACATGCGTCCCATTTGCAAGGATCCTGGTTAACTTGGGCCTTCAACCTCGGCTTCATTTCATCTCTTAGGCAAGAGATTCTACAGAGATGGAGTCTGCAACCATGGATGTGCCCTATGGTTTTAGAGGAAACCTAAGGAAAAAAGTCAATGCCACAACCATGCCAGATGTTTCCAGGGGATTCCACCAATGTAGCTGTGAAGCACACATTCTTCACCTTTTGTACCAAATGCTTTGCCTATGTCCTGACAATTACCTAGAAGGAACCATTGAACAGTGAAGGTTCTTTGACCTTGTAACTATTCTTTACTCTTTATTTTCTGAAGACTGGTTATTGCTATGTAGCACAGGCTGGCCCTTGGACTGACAATTGTCCTGTCTCAGCCTATTGAATACTGATCTTACATACATGCATCATCACACCTGGCGTCCTGCAATTGTTCTTTATTATTATTTATTTATTACTACCCTTAAGAAATTGTACAAAGGGGTTTCAACTCATCTTGTTCATTTGTGAGTATAACTATAGTGATCAGTGTCACCTCTTTCATCAGTGTCTCCATTTTTTTTGATGGAGAAGCTCCAGCTACTAGCTCAGGATCTAAGAGTATAAACTAGGGACAGCACTGGTCTGGAACACAACCAGCTGAATGACACATGCCCCTTTACTGCTCTGCACATACTGACAGACTTACAGAGGGATGACAAAATGCTGCCCCTGAAGGCCAGGAAAAATGGGCCCAAAGTGATCTTGATGCCCCAGGTTACAAATTGCTTTTTCCAGTTGAAGAGAGTAAAGCATGCAGAGGTTAACTGTGTCATCCCCAATGACCGATACACATAATAAATCTGACAAGGGACCACCAACCTGTGCATCCAACCACATCTGTGCTTGCCTTATACTCTATGCTACCTCTGGGATAGCATTGTGCTAAGCAGTTATGAGGCTAGGGTAGGGCAAAGAGAGAAGAAGACAAAAAAGGGGATGGTTCCTAGAATCAGAATGTGAATTGGCTATTGTTTGTTTTGAGAGGTTACAGTTACATTCCCCGAATAGTAGATGCATTACTTCTCACACACTGATACTCCTTCTCATGTTTTTGTCCCCATTTCCCTCCCCCACCCTCTCCCAATCATCTTGTTTTCCCCCCTTTTGGCTATTTTTAATGAGACAGAGAAAACTGATGAAGAATGAGTGGAGTGATGGGAATGGGAAGAGGAACTTGAGAACTAGTTTCTGCTCTTCCTAGCTGTGATTACTTGGATCTATTCACCTGTAAATTGGAGATAAGGAATAATTTATAATCACATAGGGTTGTGAAAATGAAGAACAAAGATAACGCACTTAGTGCATAGTAATTGCTCAATAATGAAAATTGTCATTGGGTGCCTGCTCTACGACAGACACTTAGGATAAGCACTTTATATGTCTCCATTTGTGTATTCCTCATAACTGGGAGGTCAGTCTTGTTATTAATTCCTTGTATGGTGAGAAAAATGAGGTTCATGGAACTTAACTCTCCCAAGATGACCCACCACATTACTGATGGCATTAACATTTAAATACAGGCAGTTGGATTTCGCAAGCAGACCTTTAAGTTCTCTGATGCCTCCTTGTTTTCATGGGAGATGTGCTCTCTAGTGGGAAGCAGGCCCAGAAATTAAGAAGTAATGTGAAAATGGAGTGAATATGGTTTTAATCCAGGAAGGAAGACATGTTTGAGCACATGCCCTCACAAAGAAGCTTCCGAGGGGAGGCCAGAGCCCAGGACCTTGCATCTGTTGCACATGTCTCTAGCCATATGCTTCATAATACTCCTACATACCTCCCACACATGGAAGTTCACACACTCAAGGTCATATACATACACACCATCACATCCCTTTATCAATACCTCCTTCATGCTTCAAAGCCTTCCCTCTTTCACTTTGCACAAATATATACATTTTAATATATCAGTTATAAATAAGTATTCTCTATGATGAGAGAAATAATATCTATTAGGAATTACAAGACAATAAAATATTATTAATGAGACAGACTTAAGTATTATCTTCCTCATTTTAATGCACATCCTGATAAGTAAATAAAAAAGTCAGTCAATCAGTAAAGCAATATTAATTAAACCAAAAGTAAAAGCTGTCTGGATTGCCATTTATCTAACTATATTTAACTGAATATATTTGGATGATCATAAACAGATGAAATCTCCAAATGAGTAACAATCTTAATAAGACTTAAAGTAGTCTTTGGAATTGCTAAAATAAATGCAAACATTCTTCAAATAATCATGATAATGATACAATAATGAAAACCAAATCGATGAGGACAATATTAGCTAATTGAAAATATTACACATTGAGTTCCACAATATATTATATAACTCAAGTAGTATATACTTTTATAATAAAAGGACATAAACTGGTTATGATTCCCAACCTTCTTAATTTCATGGAACACACACACATAGAAAAAATGTTTTTAAGGCCCTCGTAAGAGCATATTAGTGATGGAAGTGATCAGTATCTTGACATAACAGCTGAGTCATTTGCCATAGATCCCTTCTATATATTCCTGAGACGATGATCTGACTGTGAATTTTCAGTCCAATTCAGATTCAAAAAAATACTGTAAGTTTTTAGGGAATGGCTAATGTTAGGTATAAGCTCCTTAACAACTTACAGTAGAAAGGTGAACATGTAAACCGTTTCCTACATTTTGGGTTTTGAACCCATTTCTGTTCATATATATTTGAAGCTGATAGATGATACTTATTATGATCCTGCCATTTTTTAGATATGTTCTTTTAAATGTCTAATCAATTTGAAGCCATTCCTTCCTACAAGCATGGATCAAAATAAACTCATCAGGATTCCTAGGAATGTAAAATATATTCTCATGGGAATTTTATTTTACTACAATATTATTGGTCTTTTTACACTTGATCTTAGCCAAAAGGCTGAGAAGTGATTACTGTTTTTTTTTTAATGAAATTATCTGTTTTCTCTTCTGAACATAGTGCATTCATAAGTGGTCAACAGAGCAGAAGCATAATAGTTTTTATGTATGCTCAGCTCTGACAAAAATCAAGAGTAAAAATTAGCCATATCTGCAAGATGCCAAAACATCTGGACAAATGAAAAGAGAAATGAATCGTTCAGTGAGTAGGCTGTTGGTCCAAATACTACTTGCCAACATCTGGGTGTTTGATGTGAGAAATTTGACAGTATTATGGCTTTATGTATATAGATGGCTTCTCAACTGAAGGCAGTTTGGATGCCTCTTTCAAAAGGAAAATATGAGAGCAACTAGAAGTCCAAAGTGGAAGTGGCGGGATGAGGGAAAATCATACCCAAGTAGTTATTACTGCCATGGAATTATAGTCAAGCAAAGACCAGAGACAGGAATCTGCAAATTTTCTACATTAAATCAGCACTGTAAAACTTCCATAATAATGCAGAAAATTGCAATTACTACATGACAAAACATAGAAAAGAGAAAAAGAAATCATCAGTAGAGCAGAACTTGTCAGAAGTCTGTTTCGTGTAGGTCATGTAGGTCAGTTAAGCCATCTCTGCCACAGGCATACTGCAGTATGTTTCAAAAAACAATGATATGTCCATGAGTTCAGCAGTCCAGGGTCCAGGTGGCAGTCACATGTACTCTTAACACACTATTCAATTGTAGCTCTGAATTGAGATAGTGGACAGTCAAGGTCTTGATGTGAATGAGGGGAAAATCAAACAAGGGATCACATTCTATAAAATCAAACCCAGAAAAGCTCAGTAGACACACAGACACACACACACACACACACACACACACACACACACACACACACACACACAAAGCCCCAAAGAGCAGAGCTTTCAGCACACCTTTAAAAAGTGCCAATCATTAGAAAATAACCCCAAATTGTAGAAGGTAGGAAATAGGCAGAGTGAAAAAGCTTCAAAATGATTTCCTCCACTCTCGATCCCAGAGTAAAACAGGCCATTTTGAATTTGAGGCTATTCTGAATAACCATTATTCCAGCTGACAAAAGGGGAGTATGAGAGTGGAGCAACTGGACACTTCTCCACTGATTGCTCAAGCGTAAATAATTTTCAATTGTCATGAGAAAGAGAGATATAATGCAGAAAAGGTTTATAAGGGAGACTAACAAAGCTTCCTTCTTTAAGGCTCTCATGGCCAAAACTAACCTCACCTTGATAAGGTTGTTTGGCTGAATTAATCAGCCTCTGGCTAGAATAACCAGATAATTTTAGTCATAAATACACCTCAACCCCTCCCCAAACTACATGATCTAAAATTCAATTGAGCTATTTTTATTTTTTCTGTATGATAAAAATGTGATTTTCTATATTCCTGGGCTTTGGGGGCTCCACGAGTGGCACAAGGGGTAGCAAGACAATTTGGGAACATTTAGTTCATATACATTCAAGATGTACTTGCGATCAGATTTCAAGTTAAGAGTCTTAAAAGATACTTTTGAGTTGTCACTGTTCAAACACTAGTTAAAAGAAATGCTGATATTCTTATTGTTGTTCTCTGCCATCCATTAGGCAATCAGAGCTATTAGAAGAGTCACTAACTCAAGATGGTTCCACATTCAAATATTTGAATTTATAATAGTTCAAAAGTGATAAACATGCAGTAGAAACTATACTTTGAAGACTGAGTTTGGATATTTTTCCAGCTATTGATATTCTGGTATGGTATTTCCGGTATGATATTCTCAAGAGATGCAGGCGGTGGCAGGGATCCTCAGTCCCCAGGCACCAGGTGATTATGAGGAGAAACAACTGAGACTGCACAGTGTACTTGGTTGCTAGGTTACGGTGTTTAGTTGGTTTGGCGTAATCAATGCTTTTCTGACCTATACTTTCAACTTACACTGGGTTTAATAAAATATTAACCCATCTTTACAGCCTTTGTATTATGCACCGTATAAAGATTCAGTAATCATCAATTGAAATTCAAACCACTTCAATTTCTTTTCAAGCAGTTGTTTAATGTGGACATGGATTTTATGCATATCTCAATATAAATACTTTATGGTATCCTGACATGTATACCTTACCATATTTTCCCATCGGTTCCAATTTGTCTTTTGTTCAAGTAAAAAGAAAATTCTACTAATGATTAATTATGGTACAAATATACTTTCAATTTTCTGTGGCAAAAAACTGATTCACTGTCCTAGTAAAAAGAAATTTTCTCTGAGAGCCAGGAATCAAATAAGCAAACGATATGTTTAAGCTTCTCACCCTGTTATTTCTAGTTGGAATCATGGTCAACAATGACCTTACCCATTTGACTTTCTTTTTTTTCTTCCTTTTTTCCTAAATTATCTATATATGATTTCATACCTTTCTAACCTTGGGTATTGAAACCTCTTAAGGGGTTTCTAGAATTTGTTTGCCACTATTGGATTTGGATTCAGGGATTGGGCATTCAACGCAGGTACTCTACCACTGAACTGCACCTCCCCCATTCCCACACACTCTTTGAACTGATTTTTGTGAGATACTGTCTCTCTTTTTTTTCCTGGAATGTGTCCTGATTATGATCCTCCTATATTTCACTTTCTGCTATAGCTAAAATGATAGGCACATGCCACTACACTTGGCCCTCTTTCCACTGAGATGGAATCTTTAAGTTGTCTCTGCCCAGAACTGGTTTGGAGCTTCAGTCACCCTGATCTCAGCCTCCCCAGTAGCTAAAATTACAGGCATGAGCCACCAGCAATTGGCTTAAATGCTAGATGATAAAAAATGTTTTCTGTGAATTTTCCTTTGGACTAGTTCTACTGATGTCAGTATTTGAGAAAGACATAAATTTCAGTCACATCTTCATGGGAAAAAGTCAACTTTGGACAGAAGTGACAAAAATAAGACACACCCTCAGACCTTTTGACTACCTGTCCAATACATTTCCCATTGTTATGAGCATTGTTGATAAAATAGTTTGCCATTCTCCATGTCAACACAATGAAGGCTTCCAAAGCCACGCTTTACAGAAAGTTAGCTAGGTACTAATATGAGAATCTTCTGTGAGTCAGAAATTTTGTAGTGGGGTGCAGCACTCTACACTTTAGCAAGCCCTCCAGAGGGTTCAGATTTGAAAATCACTGATCATCTAAGTCACAATTTTAATTTATCTTCTCTACACTTACTATTATTTTCTGTTTTATCACTCTTTCATCACTGAAAACATCCAAGACAAAGTAAGGTACATCCTGAGTACACATGTCTACATAATATCTCACTTCCTAGTCCTCTTCAAAATAAAAAATCACTCATTCTTCCTTTGATATATTTAATTTAGGAGAAAAGAACATTGGACTGAGAAGCAGGAAGTATGGGTTTTAGTCACTATTCTGTAAATTAAAGGTAATAATACCATGTATTTGCGAAGGCAGGAAATAGAAACATGCACACTTGAGCTAGTTCTTGGTTTAAGACCTATGATTCTAGGAAAATTCAAACTGATAGGTCTTGTAAGTGAAACAGGAGGTAAAATTGGTCATGGTTCTAGAGAGTGAATAGTTCATCCCAGGGGTTTTTTGTTTTTTTTTTTTCTTCTTCAGAGAACTTGAAAAAAAATGTTTTATGTTAAAATGTGCCCATTACAAGTTTTTAAAGCTAATTCTACTTTTTAAAATTAGGTCAAACTAAATGTGTCTGTGAACCAGATGTGGATTGTTACATTGCTAATTGGTAACCTCTGACTACTGGAAAGGTGGAACTATGGGGTTTTCTGCAGAAATGGAAAAGAAACAGCGCTAGCTCTATCAATTTAATCATTACACTGTCTCACCTCAAATAGAGTCAATATTTTTGTCCCCAGGACTATTTAGCATTACACAGGCTTGGTTGTAGTCAATTACAGATTGCTTAGATCCCTTCTTAAAGCTTTCCCTGACCACCCCAGCCCCAATTGCTCTCTTCCTGCTTTGAATTCCCATAGTAATTGTTTTTGTGCAATCCATTTGGCAATCAGTCATACACTGACTCATGTCATCTTTTCTATTGTGGTCTTGAACTGCTATTTTAAACATGTTATAATTATTTGTTTCCATATATTTGTATCCTCTCCTTCCTCTGGGTAAGTAGGCTTTTTGAGGATAGAGACCAGCTCTTATTCCCTATAGTCTCTGGCATAGAGTATAAATTTGATCTAGTTTGGATTAGATGTCAAAGTAGAGAAGTATATCTCTTGGTTGATTTTTGTTTGTTTATTTTTGTGCCAGTTCTGAGACTCGAATTCAGGGCCTGTCAGTCCTCCTTAGCATTTTCACTCAAGGCTTCCACTCTACCACTTAAGCCACATCTCCATGTCTGTCATTTTGCTGGGTAATTGGAGATAAGAGCATTTTAGGTTTGTCTTTCCCTAGGCTGGCTCTGAATCATGATCCTCAGATATCATCCTCCTGAGTAGCTAGGATTAGAGGTATAAGCCACCAGCATTGTGCTTGGGCTGGTTTTAGATTTTATCTTTTCCCATATAATCTCACCTTTTGTCATATGTGAATATGTAACGTTTAATTTAATAATAAAAACTTCAGGAAGTGAAAAGAAACATACAGAATGACAGAAAATGAAAACTAATATCTGCCAAAGGACTTATATTCAGATTATATAAAGAAATATTGAGATTAAATAATCAAAAGGGAAATAACTCCACTTTAAAATAGGCACAGGAGTTGAATATCATGTCTCCAGAGAGGACTTAGGAATAGCTAATATGAGCATAGTAAAATGTGCTCAACTTCATTATCCATCAGGGAAATAAAAACCAAAAACACAATGAGATACTACTTCCCACCCTTTAGGATATGAAATAATAACAAAATGAATTAAAAAACAATAACAAAATGAAATAAGCATTAGTGAAGATTTAAAAATTCACTTACACTACTGATTGTATGGAATTTAAAATAGTACAGCATTTTTGGAAATGTTCGGTAGTTCTTTAAGCCATTAAATATGATGCTTTCATATATAATCGATCAATTACACTTCTAGATAATAAAGGGAACTTGTGAACAATGCTAGAGGCATGGCCTTAATGTAACAGTGCTTGCCTAGCAAGTGTCCTAAGTTCAAATAAGTATGACAAAAAAAAAACTGCTAAATGACTGTTGTAGCATTGTTTACATTAACCAAAAAAAGTGATATATCCATACAATGGACTACAATTCAGCAATAAAAAGAAAATTCCCTAACATGTTGCAGAATGGGCAAATGTCAAAAAATTATGCTAAGAAAAACTAGTCATAGTCCTGGTAGACTAGATATTATGTGAGCCCATTTTTGTCAGATATCTAAAAGAAACAACTCTATAGGCATAGGAAGTAATAAGGAGGATAACAGTGTAACAGAAGGGGTGAATTTATATATATATATATATATATATATATATATGAACTGTCACAACAAAGCTCCTTTAAATCACCAAAATACCCTAATGGCAGTCTTCAGTGAATGTCCATCATTGGGTATAGGTTCCACTTTGGAATGGTGAAGATGTTCTTTTTTTTTGGTCAAGATAATGTATAGAGGGGTTACAGTTACATTTGTCACATAGTAGGTGTATTACTTTTTCACACATTGATACTCCTTTCTCATATTTTTGTCCCCATTTCCCTTCTCCCAATCATTTTGTTCCCCTTTCCCTTTCCTATTTCAAATAAACAAATAAATGTATATACAATATACCAGGTAACAATGTCAGATACAGTAACAATATGAGATTAACCAAAGGACAAAAAAGGAGAAGAGAAATAATCTAGTACATTAAGAACAACAATCACGCAAGATAAAGTTCTTGTTTCCATATCTAGAGATCCTTTCATCTAGTCTCATCCTATATGACCTTATGTACCTAGGTATTGAGCTATTGTAATCCTCTGCTAGAAGAGTCCTAGATGTGTACTAATTATTACAAATGAGGGAACCCTTTGAGCCTATGTTTGGAATGTGGAGATGTTCTAAAATCAGATTGTAGTGAGAGTTATACAAATGCATGAATGTACTAATCATATCCTTAAATGAGTAAATTATATATTTTGTGAATTGGGTCTCAATAAAGCCATTAAGATGAAAGATTATAAAAGATAATCTTACATAACATCTACTAGGTGCCAAACACATTTATCTGTTCACTATATATTAACTCTTTTAATTCCTTACAAAAACTCTGAGAGGTAAGTATATTGTCAGTATTTGAGAAGTAGAGAAATAGAAATATTCAAAGTTAAATATTTATTCAAAACCTTTTTAGAAGTAAGTGATAGAGTCTGGTTCCAAATCCAAGTTATGTAGATTGATAGCGTTAAGTTCCTCTGCACAGAGCCCTATTAGACCTAGAGAGTCAACACTTGTCATTTCTGTAAGCTTCTTCTGGAGCAATAGTGGAGAGTCTCTTTGAATATGTCTGTGCAGACATGAAATACACTGGATGTGAATATATGAAAGTCAATTAGCAATTAAAGGGGAAGAGGCTACAGAAGTAGAGAAGCTGGATGCTGGTGGGCTATGCCTCTAATTCTAGCTAATCTAGATGGACACTGAGAATGAAAGGATAGCAGTTTGATGTCAGACTGAGTACACTGTTTTTAAGACCTCTTTCTCAACCCATAGCTGGGCACAGTGTCAAACTTGGCGACAATGAGAAGCCTATGGCAGGTGAAATCCTAGCTGGAAGCAAACCCATATTTTAAAAATAACAGGGCTTAAGCTATGGCTCAGTGGTCTCATTCTTGCTTAGCAAGCTAGAAATCCTGGGTTCAAATCCTCAGAACTGCTAGAAGAAAGATAGAAAGAAAGAAAGAAAGAAAGAAAGAAAGAAAGAAAGAAAGAAAGAAAGAAAGGAAGGAAGGAAGGAAGAAGGAAAGAAAGGAAGGAAGGAAGGAAGGAAGGAAGGAAGGAAGGAAGGAAGGAAGGAAGAAAGGAGAGGGGAGACAGAGAGGCACGTATTTGTAGACACCGAGACATCACAGTAATTTTACAAATCTTTCCTTCTGCATATCACAGGCAAAGTATGCACTTAAGTTTGAGAAGCAACTCCGGTGTAAGAAAGATCCCTTCAGTGACTCATTCTGCCACATCTGTTGCCTCCTGGAAGATGGTGCCCTAAATCAGAGTGACCCATAAACACAATGAAGATGATTCATATTTTCTTCTGGATTCCTAGGCGTTAATGAAGATATTTTGCCTTGATCCCCTTATATGCCAAGTTTCTCAAGATAGCTAACTTCATCCATTTAAATGTAATTTTCATTAAGCTCAATGCAAAAGGATAGAAAGTTGAATATGACCCATTTAGTAAGTAGTAACTGTGTGCTAGTATTTATAAGTACTAGCTTATTTAATCCTCAAAATATCATTTCCAGATGAGGAAACTGAGGCTCAGGAGATTGAGCTCATATAACAAGTAATAACAGAGTCAAAATGCAAACCAAAATCTCTCAAACCCCAGAGTTTCCCCCACTAAACTGTATTACCTCTGACAAATGCATACTTTTTGGCTTCCTAAAAGCCATGGGTCCGACCTATTTTTTGCCGGCTATTTTTATTGTTGTTTTACTTTGGGGTCAGTCTTTGGGCTTGAATTCAGGGTCTGGGTACTACATCTGAGCTTTCAGTTTTCCTTTTTTGCTTTAAGCTAGTGCTCTACCATTTGGGCCATGTCTTCACTTCTGGATATTTTTTTGTGGTTAATTGAAGATAAGAGTCTCATGGACTTTCTTGCCCATGATCCTCAGATCTCAGCCTCCTGAGTAGCTAAGAATATAGGCATTAGCCACCAGCACCCAGATTTTCTGGTTATTTTTGAGACAGTGGCTCAAAATTCAGTCCTTTCCCTTTCAGCTTGCAGAGGAGGTAGCTTTAGATTATTTAAATAATCTGAAAATTATTTAATGAGCCCATAGTTATAAAAGACACTCCAAGTGAGAGAGTAACACAAACATCCTGTCTTCAAAACACTTACAAGCTAGCTGGAGAGATAAGATATAAACCTAGTAAAAGTTAAATAATAATAATAAACTACATGTATATTATAGGTACAAGTACATTATATATACAATAGCAGCCCAACAATATGCCTTATATGAATTAACATTTATAATATGACAGATGTTTTTCTAATGGTTTTGCATTATTCCATTTCCCCCACACAATAGATAAGAAAACTGAAGCAAAGACAGGGGCAGTAAATGATCCATATCCCATAGCTTATAAGTGGCAGGGTCAGAAGTGAAGCCCGGGAAGTCCACCTCAAGAACCCATTTTTTGTAACTTATTACATTGCCACTGTAAAAGACAGCTCTATAATGTCTGTATGAAAAATTGTTTTAGGAGCCCAAGGGAGAGTGAATTCCATCCAGGGTAGTCTAGAAGGAGTTCATGGAGGAGGAAACAGTTGTGCAGTCTTCAGAAAAGGTAGAGATTTTCTAGCAAGATAAGAGGTCTATAGGTGTACTATGCATATGAAAGAGCATGCATGCAAAGGTTTGGTCTGTATGAAGAGTGGTGAAAAGTTCAGCATGACTAGAATCTAGAATATGTCAGAATGATGAAGGGTGAGGAGAAACAGTGAAACTGCAGTCCAGATGAGTAATCACAGTCAACTTAACAAAAACGAGCTCTAATATGATGTACTTAAAGATTGTACCTCTGTTTACTGTTAGTACGTCCTCCTCCATTTTGACTTAACAACCTCCATCTTAGTTCCTCATCCCTTTCCCCCAAATTGGGTGAACAGACCTGACTGAAATTGTTAACTCCCACCCTGCATCTGTCCGAAAGCCTCCAGCTTCAGTAGTGGAATGCCTTCACTCCAGACCTAACCAAGAGTTGCAAATAATTAACCCCACCCTTCCTTCCCTAGCCCCTGACCCTATAAAGATATCCCCTTCTGCTGTGACTAGCTTAGCCTGAAAGGCGCTGCATTGTTTGTTTGCAGGCAATAAACTTTGCTGTCCCTCCATTTGGTGTCCATGTGGTCCTCTGTGGTGGAGCTTTCATTTACTGTATATTTTGAAAAAAAAATCTCCCTTACTTTCTTTAAACTTGAAAAAGAGTTCTTGGAGTAGAGAGTTGAAGTTCGAAGGATGTTTTGTTTTTTTGGAAGGGGTGGGGGAGATGGACCATGGTAGGGCAATATAATTAGGAAGCCTCCTTAAAGGAAGACCCTCATGAATTCATTTGAGAGAGGGCTAGAATCATCTCTAATATATACTATAGGTGAGAGTGTACTACAAGTATCCTGTCCTCAAGTACTTATAAACCATCTTGGGAGACAAGATAGGTTGTCAAGAAGAGTTAACCGCCAGGCACTGGTGGTTCACGAATGTAATCCTAGCTACTCAGGAGACTGAGATCTAAGGATCAAAGTCTTGGCAGGAGACTGTGAGTTTCTTATCTTCAATTAACCAAAGAGCCAGAGTCAGAAGTGGAGCAGTGACTCAAGTTTTAGAGCACTGGCATTATCAAAATGCTCAGGGATATCACTCAGCCCCTGAGTTCAAGCTCTAGTACTGGCACGGGCGCGTGCGCATGCACGCACACACACACACACACACACACACACACACACACAATCACACAATCACACATACACATAAAGTTAGCGAAAACTTCAACTCATAGTCTATGCCCATACATTCTGAGAAAAGGAATGTCTCTCAGATCAGGAAGACAAAGCTATTATCTAACTTGTTTCTCATAGCAGACGTGACTCCTTACACATCTCTTCACCCATGTCTCTAAAGAACTTTTATATTCTTTTGTCACTATATTGTGCAAGGCTAAAGGAATTTCACTGGGTGATAATGGCTCACGCCAGTAATGCTAGCCACTCAAGAGGCTGAGGTCTAACCATCACAGTTTCAACCAAGTCTAGGAAGGAAAGTCCCTGAACTGAGCCTCTTATTTGCAATTAAGCAACAAAAAAGTCAAAAGTAGAGTTGTGACTGAAGCAAGAGAATGATAGTCTTGAGCAAAAAGCCTCAGGGACAGTGCCTAGTCCTTGTGTTAAAACAACTGGACTAACACACACATACACACACCCCACACAAACTAAAGGAATTCTATCCATTGTTTCCTACATGCCATGGGCTCCCACAGAAGGTTCATAAGCCAGGAAGTATTAGATAACTCAATATGGGGTCAGATTGAAGCCCAAAATAGAGGAATTAGGGAATTACTAAGAGAAATTTTGGAAGTGAGCAAAGTTATAGTATTTAAAATGATGACCCTATCAGCAGGAACAGAGAGATTCTGGACGCTTTCCTGGGGCTAGCTCATGAAAAAAAAAGTGATAGCAATTTGAATATAGAGGAAGGAAGAAAGATGAGAGCCAAATAATTTGACAAACTAATTACTAATTTCATCATACTCCAAATGTATGTATTTGTGTACACCAGCATGCACGAGAGAGTATGTGTGTGTTAAAGGAAGGGGGGCATATTTACTACAGTGACTTCATTTCAAAATGAAGTTGAGAAAATATAATTTGTTTTTAAATAGGTAAAAGTTGGGTGCCAGTGGCTTATTCCTGTAATCCTAGCTATTCCAGAGGCTGAAATCTGAAGCTTGTGGTTCAAAGCCAGTCCGGGCAGGCAAGTCTGTGGGACTCATATCCAAACACTTTGTTTATATTCCTTGCCTACAACACCTTGTCTAACCCTTGTGGCCCTTCTAATGCCAGTGTTCATGCCTTAACTTTCTGACTCAGTTGATACATCAAAACAAGCTATGGATTCTACCCTTCCTTCCTGTTTCCTTTATATATTTCCTCAGTTACTCTAACCACCAATCTAATGGGTGCCTATTAAAAAAAGTTTTCCTCCTGTTTTTATAAGAAAGGGAATCTGAAAGTCTGAAATTACCATTTCCACAACTTTATATGTGTCTTCCAGATTCGGGCTCCCTTTCTTTAGTATTATTGATGGTGGTGTTTTGGATGCTGGGTTATTTTTTCCCCTTTACAATTGGGACATTGTTTATTCACACTCTGTTCAATAAGGTTCGTCATGACCCACTGTGCTCTTTCTTCCCAGACTTGTACATAATTATCTTGAGTTTGTATGTGGTTTGTTTTTTCTCTGATTTTTTTCTAACATGGCCTTCTGAATTTTCACTTACAGCATTTGGAAACAAAGAACTGCAACCAAAGCATAGGTTTAGAGAGAACAAAAAATTCTCAGTAAAGAAGTGGAAAAAATGCTATCCACATCACAGAGGAACCGCGGATTCAGATCTGAATTGGACCAACGTTCCTAAAGAATAGCTCTGATTATGTTGTCCTACTACAAAAAAAAACCCTTTCATTATTCCCTCAGGCCAATGAAAAGAAGCTCAAATTTCTCCACCTCATCTGATCTTGTGTGCTGCAACCTATTAGTCTTCTAGGATTGCTGCAATAATGCATGCCTGCTCATTTTTAAAATAATCCATTGTTTCCCCCTTCACCATAGTCCTAGGTGTTAAAATGCCAACAGCTCCTTTGTGCCCAGAAGACCTGATGGTGATCCCAAATCAATCATAGCTTTCAAACTCAGATTTACTCTAGCTAACTGAATGATCTAGAGCAAGTAATTTCTTCTTGCTGAGATTCAATTTCCACATCTATAAATGATACTCCTAATAATGTCTTCTCAAAGTTGTAGATACATCTTCACATTGCTCATTGGATAGGAGATATATAATTAATAATTGTATGCAGAAAATTCAGGGTATCGCAAACCACCAAAAGCTAGTCTATATATTGCAAATTGCAAATTTTGGGGTTATAATTCACCTGTATTGAAAAGCATATGAAAAATAAGACATTGTGCTTCTTCACTTCCCATTGCTTTCTTCATCCTTCAAATGTATGTATTTGTATGCAATAGCATGCATGGGAGAGTATGTGTGCGTTAAAGGGAGGGGATCATATTTACTATAATGACTTCATTTCAAAATGGAGCTGAAGAAATATAACATGCTTTTAAATAGGTAAAAGTTGGCTGCCAGTGGCTTATTCGTGTAATCCTAGCTATTCAGGATGCTGAAATCTGAGGCTTGTGGTTCAAAGCCAGGCAGGCAAATCTGTGGGACTCTTTACTTCCAATTAATCACCGAGAAACCAGAAGTGGAGTAACTGTGGCTCAACTGATAGAGTACTAGCCTTGAGTTAAAGTGTCTGGGACAGTGCCAAGTCCTGAGTTCAAGTCCCAGGGCAATAAGCACCAAATGTGTGTGTGTGTGTGTGTGTGTGTGTGTGTGTGTGTGTGTGTGTGTGTTTAAAATCATGGTATGTGCCAATAGCTCACACCTGTAATCCTAGCTACTAAGGATGCTGAGTGCTGAGATGTAGGGACTGTTATTCAAGGCCAGCCAGGGCAGACAAATCCAAGAGATTCATCTGCAATTAATCAGCAGAAACCCAATAGTAGAGTCATGACTCAGGTGTAGAATATCAGCCTTAAGCAGATGAAGCAAAGCAAAAGTACAAGACCCTGAGTTCAAGCCCCAGTACCAGAAAAAAAAGCAGGTAAAATCATATGTCTAGGAAATGAATCTATTCAAATGAAATCCTCGAGTAAACCCAGAGGACTAAATAGGGAGCCCTGAATGGTTGTAACATTCTCTAGTTTTAAATTCATAGCTTGTCACTAAGGGAAGAAAGAAACTCTTGAAATAAAGGTGATAGTCTGATAGAAGACTTCTATGACTTGCAATATGAAAGAATGGCTAAAAGCAAGATCCTTTTTTCCTTCATTTAAAAAACATCTCTCATGGAAAATGTTAATATCAAATGTAATCAGAATCTTACCAAAGCATTTACTAAGAAAGTAAGCCAAGTAAATCTCCCAAAGAGCTATCACAGAGAAAGAATGAAAGAAGGAAGGAAGGAAGGAAGAGAGGAAGGAAGGAAGGAAGGAAGGAAGGAAGGAAGGAAGGAAGGAAGGAAGGAAGGAAGGAAGGAAGGAAGACAGACTAGAAAGCAGTTCAAAGGTACAGAGAAAGCAATCTGGGGTGGTAGAACACACATATCTTAAAACAACAAGCTTGTTGAGAGAAAAAAAGAAAAAACAGAACTAAGCCTCCAAACTTCATTTGAATGGTGAAAAATGTGGTAGGAAGAGAAAGGCAATGAGCAGGGTCCCTGGAGAAGGTGTACCTGCTGTTTGGTACATGTTCCACCAGACTGGCAAAGCCATCAGTGGAGGACAGCTGCAGCCATTTTAGTGACACCAAGAATCATGGGAATGTGTTTCCCAAAGAATAATTCACAAGGGAAAACTGGATAGCCCCCAGAATGCACCCAGTTGAGAACTAACTTCTAATAGTGATCATAATCGTACCTACCATGAAGTCTTCTAAGTAGTTATCACTGATGGAAATGGATTAACTGGGGAACTACATTATACCTTATCAGTCCATTATCTAGTTCAATTAATTCTACATATTATCTGGTATGTCTTCTGCACTGTGCTAGTCTATCCAGGGTCATTCTTTCATTTGTTGAATATTTGTGAGGACACATTGTAGGAAATGGAGGTACAACAGTGATTAAAATAAAAATCTTGCCCTCATGCAGTTTCCATATTAGTAAGGTCAAAGATAAAAGTAAAGTGGTTGAGAATCTCTTCTGAGTCAGATGCTTTACAAACAAGGTCATATTTCAACCTCACAACAGCAATCCATGAGACAGCTTATTGTCACTATTTTACCCAAGAGAGAACTGAGGCCCAGATTAAAATCAGATTATATGGTTCAATACAGGAAAAAATGACATTAGATGTCATCCACACCTCTCATTTACAAGAAATTCATTTATGAATTTCTCTTCTAATGTTATTTAGATGGTGGTACTGGGGTTGGAACTAAGGGCCTCACACTTGCTAGGCAAACATATTGCCATCTACACCTTTCCCCTAGTACTTCTTTTGTTTTATTCCTTTTTCTGAAGGCCCTCTTTGTTTAATCATGGCCAGTCTTGGACCATAGTCCTCCTAGCTTGGCCTCCAGAATAGCTAGGATTACAGGCAAACTCTAAGATCTCATTAGCAATTTTCCCCCTAGGGCTGGCCTCCAATTTTGGTCCTCTATCTCTGCCTCACATAACCATGACTAAGGTATGTATCACTGTGCCATGTCCCTCTTAAACATTTTTACATTCCACAGACCTTTAATATCAATTACATCACTCTCCACATTTAGTATTGCCGAATGCACCTATATAAATTCCCAAATTGCTTAAAGGTAAGATCAGTGTGTTCAGTCAGACCAACGGAACACAGAAATGATAAGACATAGTTCTTTGCCTTAACTTTTTCACTGTGTAGGTTGAAGGGCAAGCTAATCTAGTGCTTAAGAGTCCAGGTGCTGAGGAATGATTAAGTAACTGGCAATCCCAGGTCTGTCTCAGTATGTTAATATTTGCATAACCTGGAGCACATTACCTAACTTTTCTGTGACTTCGTGTCCCTGGGGACTGTAAGAATTGAGGAAGATAATAATATCCAACACTTACATAGTGCTTGCTATGGGCCAGGCACTATTCTAAGCACTTCATATATGCTAACTCTTTAATGCAGACCAGCAGTTTTCAAAGCATGGTGCAGAGAGGGGAGTTATGAGGTCAAAAGTGCTTTCATAAAAATACAAAGACCTGGTTTGCTGGTTCCTTTCATCATCTCATAATACAGTAGAGTTTTCCAGAGAGTACATGAGGTATGATGTTGTAACAATCTGAATAAATCTGAAAGGAGAATTCCAGCTATTTTCTTATAATATAAATACTGAACAAGTTTGAAAAAAGAGAAAACAATTTTACTCTTCTCATTATATTTTGGAGTGGTCGAAAAATGCAATTGTTTTTCATTAGAATCTGCACACTATGACTATATGTCATGGGGTTACATGTTATTGGTTCATATATAAATTTTAAGTATCTCAGTTGTGATTTGCTATAAGGTAAACACTGGCAGATATAACCATTATATACAAGCATTCTTTGAGTTATTTCATGATTTTTAAGCACACAAATATACTGAGCACTAAATATTTGAGAACCTGTGACACACCTAATACTTGAAAAGTATTTGGCACTGTTGCTGCACAACAGTAAGATAGTTATTACATTTTACATATAACCATGATAGGTACAAAATGATGGGTGTCATAAGGGAAATGCTAAATGCCAATTCTATAGCAATTCCCAGAAAAGAAAGTTCATATACTTTGACGAAATCTGGAAAGGTTTTGTGAGGTTGGTAGCATTACACATAGGGTCTAATTTGATCTGAATAAGATGGACTTGGGAGTATCATGTAGTGGTCAGTGCTTGGATAGTCTATGGGAAACTCTGGGTTCTATCCCTGGTCGGTGCAAAACATGAAACAGAAAGAGGAGGAAGAGGGAGAGGAGGAGGATAAATAAGAAATAAAGGAGAAGGATAGTAAATGGAGAGCTCTGTGGAGGAGTTGTGGAAGAAAACTCTTGAATCAGGAAAGTATTAGGTATCCTCTGAAGCAAGCAGTGGTCAAGTTTGGGTGAATCCAAAGCCATATACAACAGGTTTAATAGGAGAGAAGGTAGGAAATATTGGTAATTCTATAGCCATGAATACCATGATGGGCAGTTTGTCTATTACTCACTAGAAAAGAGTGAGCCAATCAGGATCTTCATTCACAAGCTGTGGTTTACACAGATGAGTGGTAGTTGTTTAGGAGAGTTTGCAGAGAGAGATTGGGTGTGGAGTAATTTGTTTAGAAGCTATAGCAACAGTAGAAGAGAAAAAAATACAGAACAAAACTAGGCTAGTGACCCAGGAGACATAGAGGAAGGGAGATAGTAAAGTAAATAAACACCTATTAAAATAAGTAACTATACAACATATTTCAGTGGCCCACTCTGATTCTCCCTCTCCAGCCATAAAAATTTCACACTATCAAAAATAGGTTATGATAGAAATATTTCACATTTATAGCTCCAAAGCTGAATCACAACATTGCCAAAATACTGGACAGAATAAATATGTAAGATGTTCACATGAATGTCCCCAAGAAAATCAGGATCCTGAAAAGAAGAACAAAAGTAGAGAACTCCTAGAGTGGATATTAAAATGCAAACTCCCTGTACAGTAGGAAACTGTATGCAGATATGTGGGCTTATGCAATGTAGTGGAAAGTAAAATTATGAGATAAGCCCAGCCATATAAAAAGAACTGTGTTTTCAAACAAAAGCAAAAAAAAATGTTCCACCCATCCTGAGTAAGTAAATACTGTACTGCACATGCACATTAGAGGGTGGGGCATTAGTACACAATACTTTCAGTCTGTTTGCTCACAGTTAATTAATGGTTTTATTTGGGTGTGGTTTTTTATTATTAAAAGGGGGAAAGGAAGCTAAGCTATTTAGTGATTTACTGAAATGTTTCCTTAGTTTTCATACCATTCTTTCTGTGCTACATAAGGGACAATGAGGTTCCTGGAAAACTGAGGGTATCTGAGCTCCACTATGCAGGCCAGTGTACAGAATTGTAAAGAGATGGGACAGGGGGTCTTACAGACAAAGGTGTTAAGGTTATTGTTATGCAAAAAGGCTAATCCAAATGGTTTTTCTAGGTAAGAGTAAATTTTATTCTTAGTTCTGATTCTGTGAAAAATCACTGCGTAGGTAAAATAAGCCCTTGGAAGAATTCCAAGATTGGGTTTAAGCAGGTCCCTCCTGTGAGGGAGTGTCTTCAAGACGAGGATAAACCCTGTGGATCCCATTCTCCTTGATGGCTTGTTACTTGTGCCACACGACCAAGTAGACTGTTCTACTTTCACTCACTGCCAACACTCACTACCATGCTGTAGTTAGGAGAACCAAAGTGGGAAGGCATTCTTGTGTTCCCCAGATGGTCTGCACACTTTGCAACTGGGTCAAATGTTATATTCTGAAAATAGTTTGTCCCCTCTCTGAAACTCATACACATATTTGATTGTTGTCACAGTAGTGTTTGGACGTAAGTGCTTAGTGACAAATGTTAGGATCATAAGGGTAGAGTCTTTATGAATGGCTTTCTTGGGCATTGTTAGCTGCCATGAAAATGTTGCCCATTCCATACGTGCCCATTTGTTCTTCTGCCACACTAAAAAAAAAGGAAGCATCATAAGACTTCACCAGAGGCCAAGCAGATTTTGCCACCATACTCTTGGACTTGGCAGCCTCCAGAGTCATGAGCCAAAGTAAACCTCTTTCTTTATAAATTACCCGGTCTCAAGTATTATAGCAACAAAGACAGCCATTAAAAGCCCAAGAAGAAACAAATTACACTATGTCATACTTCTCTTGTTCCCAATAATTTTTTTTAAATAACATTTACTTAGCAGCTTACCCGGTGCCCTATGCACTTAACTTGCATCATCTTGTTGGGACCTTTATTTTATCCCTGTAAAGCAAGTCTGTGATCATATTCTAAATTAGAGAAAATTCTCTAACAAGTTATTATGGATTCTTCAAAGGTACACAGCTAGCTAGTAAGTGTCAGAGGCAGGATTTGAACCCATGTGCATCTGGCTCTTTCCATGATGCATCAATAGCACTAAAAGAATTTTTTTTTCTGTTTTCTTCTCAGTGCCTGTGCTACCTCATGGGAAGAGCGTATTTTCAGTGCCACCATATGATTATTGCACAATTGTTTTCTGAGTCCTCTGGTAGATTTCTCTCAGCTGGATATCTCTGTTTCATGTCAGCTACTTTAGCAACTCTTAACCATTTGGGCTAAGAGAATAGCAGCATAAAGTTTCAGATGAACACTCTATAAGTCAGGTCCTGTTGACTCTTCTCTTTGACATTTCTGGAGGCTGGCTGACTTCTTGAAAACCTCTAGTCAGGGATGATTTTATGGGTGAAGAACCATTTCATGTTGTACTTGGCCTTGAAAATTACGTAGCAATTCTGCTGCTAGTGATGTGAAATTCATTTGCTCAAAAGGCATCCCATTTTATCTTGGTATTGCTCTATGTCTTATCCATGACCATCCTTCTGATGTGAAGCAATGTGTTTATCTGCAATTTCTTGAAATTTCATTGGCTTTAGAGGCAATTGATTTGAGATTATATTTCTGTCTGTGCAACATTGTGACCATGGTTTTACATTCTCTGAACCTCAATTTTCTTATTTCCAAAATGGGAATTCTATAAACCTCTTTGGAAGTGTTTTATAAGGACTATGGGATAAATGTACATGGCATACTGTATATAGTCAAAGCACAGTAAATCTGATTAATATCATTGGCAGATGTTGTGTGATTACAAGGAACACCAAGCAAAGAACCGCTCCTGGGTATTTCTTACCACACTTAAAGTGTCTTACACTTTCACTATTCCTTCTTTCCATGCGAAAAAAACCTGAACCAGCCCACTTAGCATTTCACCCCTAAAGTACTGCAAATAGCCTTCTAAATTAATTTTAAAAGTAATTCTCAGTAGTAAATGTCATGTTTCATCATAAGATTGGCTAGTGTCTTAAGTTGCTGTAATATTTTCCCATCTCTGATCTCGTTTGAAACTCATAATATTTTTTATGAGGCAGGCACTTATAATAGTTCATTTATATATACTCTCATCCATCTAGTCAACCAATTTTTACTGAATCCCTACTATAGCCTATGTCCTGTACTTGGGGCTAAAGAAAGAGTGATGGATAACACAGACATAGTTACATCTGTCTAGAACTCATTCTTTCCTATGTCAGTAGGTAAGTAGCATGTATGAAGTCAAATGGTTGATAGGAGGAACAGCTAGGGCTAGAACTATGGTTTTGATTTTAATTGCAGTACATACTACACACTTTCATTCTGTCTTTAGCTCCCCTATATCCAGCATCTTTCCTTTCTTATACTTTTACTTAGGTTTCAAATATTTCAACCTATAAAATACAAACGAAAAAATAAAGAACAACAAAACGTCATTAAGTAGGGTATGGTGGTACATGCCTATAATTCAAGTACGAAGGTTGAGTCAGGAGAATTATGAACACAAAGCCACCTTGAGCTACGTATCCAGAGCCAAGACAGCCTAGACTGTATAGTAAGAGCTTATTTCAAAACACCAAAGTAAAAAATAAAAATAAACTGTGGGCCAGATGCCAATGGCTCACAACTGTAATACTAGCTATTCAAGAGGCTGAGATCTGAGGATCTTGGTTCAAAGCCAGCCTGGGCACGAAAGTCTGCAAAACTCTTATCTCCAATTAACCACCAGAAACCGGGAAGTGGTGTTATGGCTCAAGTGGTAGAGCGCTAGCCTTGAGCTGAAGAGCTCACAGACAGTGCCCGAGCCCACAGTTCAAGCCCCATGACTGGCAAAAACATAAAAAATATAGGCTGTGAATATGGCATGCATAACACACTGTCTAGCATGCACAAGGCCCTGAGTTTAAAGCTCAGTACGTCCAAAACGATTGGAGAAAGTATCAAAAGCAGTAATAAAGCATCTTCAATATGCTAATAGATGATTCTGCCAGAACAGCACATTTGGTCTTGCCATTCTAGCTTGAGTACATATAATTTCATTGGTCAGGTGATACAACATCAAATCCCCCTGTTTGCTGAGCTGCACTACTTGTCTTATAACATGTCTAGTAATCCAGAAGCAAGTGGCTGTATCACTTCACCAGTCTCCCTTTTCCTTCTTGGTTTAGTTGCCCCTTCTTTGGCAGACTAGAAAATGTAATGTTCTTTTTAAGAGACTGAAGCAGTTCCAAAGTGCCTATGTTTAGTAACAAATCTAACATTCTGCCTGGCTTTCTTTACTCTTCCGTTCTCTACCTATCTACTCGAAATTCTTTTCTTGTCCTAAGGTCTGCTCACGCACCTGATCTCTGTTCTTACCTCTACCCCACAAACCAAGAAGCTATCCTTCGCTTCCTCCACCAAATATAACTCCAACTCAGCCTGCAGTCTACTTCCTTTATGAAGCCTTTAATGGTTCCTGGCCTCAATGACATCACCAATATCTGGATAATTCTATGTCTCTGTATTTTAACTTTTAATTGCCCAAGTACATGCTAAGGAGAACTTCATTTAACAAGCCTGCATTTGAAGAAGTCCTGGGGATTTTAATTGGCCTCATGTTCAATATGAATCAATAGTGGTGATGTAGATGCAAATACAGAAAAATGGATAACTAGGGGATTCAGTCACAGGCTGTACTGAAAGAAATGTAAGCCTGCATTAGAAAAATACTACTGACCTACTAAATTTACTCACTCTTTAACTTAAAACGATCCACTACTCTTAACGTTCATATAACTTGGCTCAGGTATTTGAGCCCCACTAATTTGCCCTACAGAAATAGTTTTGCAACATTGTCTCAAGTAGATTTTGAGAGTCTACCTTAAAGTTTTACCATGATGCATCTACAGGAAATTATTTTGGCTTTATTTATTCTGGTTAGGTCCAGTTACATGATTTTATCCTGAAGATTCATGTTTCACGCCATTCTGGAAAATTCTCAGTCATTTCTCTTTTGTTGTTGTTGGTTGTGCTAGTGGTGATAGTGATCATGGGGCTTGAACTCAGGTCCTGGGCTCTGTCCCTAAGTTCTCCAGCTCAAGGCTAGTGCTCTACCACTCTGAGCCACAGTGCCACTTCCCATTTTCTGGTGATTAATTGGAGATAATAGTCTCAGAGACTTTTCTAGTTTTGAACCACGATCCTCAAATCTCTCAACATCCTGAGCAGCTAGAATTATAGGCAGGAGTCACTGATGCCTGTCTTGTCTACTTTCAATTATTTTTTAAAAACAAATTTGGCTTTTCTGTTAAATATCAAACAATTCTGCAAACCCTAGGTGGAAAATTAACTGGATATCTTATGGGTGGGGACGGGAGGAAAAAACCAGAAGAGAGCAAAGGAAGGGGAGACATGGCTCCAAAAATATTGTACTTGTTAACTGATTTATGTAACTATAATCCCTCTATTAACTCTACAGTAGCAATAAAAATATAAAAAATAGTCTTCCTCTGATTTCATACACACTCTCAAAATTTTCCAAGCATCTGATAGACATAGACCTGAAAACTAAGAAGTTTAAAATGTAAACACAGCATACTGTTCTCGCAAAAGTGGGGAAGAATCTGACTTTCTCCAAGAGAAAGGAACTGGAGAATACTCACAAAGAAAAGGAGGCCTGAACAATGTATGGAATACACCAAGTAGACAAAGGTGGGGAGGGAATTTTAACATCCAACCAACTGGGAAAAGATATTTACCAATAATACATCAGACAAATGCTTAATATCCAGTATCTACAGGAACTCAAGAAACTAATCCCTCCAAACCCAACAAACCAATGACTAAATGGGCAAGGGAACTAAAGGGAGACTTATCAAAAGAAGAGGTTAAAATGGCAGAAAAGCATATGAGAAAATGCTCATCATCCATGGTCATAAAGGAAATGCAAATAAAAACAACCCTAAGATGCCACCTTACCTCAATTAGAATGGCCAACATTCTGACCTCAGACAATGACAGATGCTGGCGGGGTTGTGGAGAAAAAGGAACTCTAATGCACTGCTGTTGGATTGTAAACAAGTTCAGCCACTCTGGAAAGCATTATGGAGGTTTCTTAAAGAACTGAAAATAGACTCCCTACTATCCCACCATACCACTCCTGGGCATCTATCCTGAATATCATAACCCAGGATATGATAAAGACACCTGCTCAGCTATGTTCATCTCTGCACTATTCACAATAGGCAGGTGATGGAAACAATCCAGATGCCCTACTGCAGATGAATGGATACAGAAAATGTGGCTGATGTATACAATGGAATTCTACATAGCCAACAGACAAGATAAAATAATGGCATTCGCAGGGAAATGGATGAATCTAGAGCAAATCATGTTGAGTGAGACAAGTTAAGACCAAAGGAACAAAAGGCACATGGTATCCTTAATATGTGACTATTAGATCCAAACAGTACAAGAGAGATGACTCAATATTTGTGTACCCAATGCTATGGACATGGTATTGGAAATATAAACACAACTACATAGACATAAAAATTTATGACTCTATAGACATAATGTTTTATTGCATAGATTAATATGTATCTATGATATACAAACCGTCAGCCTAATTTTAATTATGTTCTAAAATCTAAGTGCCAGTGATTGTATATAGAGATTCCTTTCTTGAATACTTGATTGTTAAACACATCATTTGAAATGATATAAAAATCAATGCTAATAAAGTCTTTAATAAAAAAATCTAGTAGGTGAGAACTCAGCAGAATAACTGTGGGCAAGTTAATGAAGAGACTGTATTCAACAGTGAGTATGATTTAAGGGAAACTCACAGCATACTAGTGAGACCTCATCATCTTGAAATCTGAAGATTCAAGGGAAGGGAACAGTGATCCAACACAAAGAGTAGCCATAACTAGAAGATGGCTGCCAAAAATCTGTGTGCCCAGTAGCAGTTGTTTCTAAAAGGAATCAGTCAAGCTGCAGACAATCTACAGAGAGGAAGTCAGGAGAATGCATACCTAATTTTAATTTGTCTCTAATCTAAAGTCTTCTGCTAGTGCCCTCCTTTGGTCTTATCCAATAAGAATCCAGAGGACAAGGTAGCCAGTTAATACAGTCTATGAAAGTGAACTCTGGAGATACAGAAAGAGGGTAAAAAGGATAAAATGGATCTGTAAAGACATATATGGGAGGGGCCAGGAATTTGGCGTAGTGGTAGAGTGCTTGCATAGCAAGCACAAAGACCCAGGTTCGATTCCTTGGTACCACATAGGTAGAAAAAAGTCAGAAGTGGTGCTGAGGCTCAAGTGGTAGAGCTCTAGCCTTGAGAAAGTCCAGGGACAGTGCTCAGGCCCTCAGCTCAAACCCAGGACTGGCAAAAAAGACATATATGGGAACTCTATGCATGGTTCTCTTAATTCCTGCGACCTAAAACTACTCTAAAAATAGCCTATTTTTTTAAAAAAAAGTGAATCTAGAGGGGCAAATAGGAAATATTCCACATAGCATTTCATGTAGAGAAAGCCATATGGAAAAGGGAGGGTAGTAGGAATCATTAAGGGGTATTTTGAGAAGCAGAGAGTAGTTTAGTTTAACTAAATTATCAGATCTATGAGGAACACAAAGGTACAGAACATGTGAAAGAACATTGACAATCTATGACTTCTAGCTTTTCAGATTCATAAACTGCTACTCCATGAACCAAAACTGATGTGAAAAAATTATGTAATAAATTATGTGCCTCTGTGTGTTATTCATGAATTTGAATGTGAACACCTTTATTAAGTACTGGGGGTTAAACTCAAGGCTTCATGAATTTGAAGGCCCCTGTATTCATTACATAGGCAAATACTCTTACCAATTGAGCCATGCCTCTTACCCTTTTTGCTTTCATTATTTTTTGGAAAAATTCTTTTTTTTTTTTACCCAGACCTACCTGGAACACAATGTTCCTGTTTATGCTTTCCATTTTAGCAGGGACAACAGGCATGTACCATTATGGGCAACTTTTCTCTTGAGATAATCTCATAAACATTTTTTTTACCTAGATTACCCTGGAACTGTGATCCTCCCAATCTTAGCCTCCCACATAATGAATTTGAATGTCTCTAGAAATTTATTTGGCTATTCCAGGCTCTATCACGAGTCATTTTCTCACAACTGGCCTATTTCATTATTTTTCAATTACCTTCTTATTCCTATAGGCTTTTGGGGAGAAAAATTATACATTCAAGTATGTCTAGGGAAAGGGGAAAGCTTACTATTTTGGAAACCATGTCAAGTTAGAGAAAGTTAATTAAAAAGGATGACATTTTGAAGGGCATAATAGGTTCTTCAAAGTAAGTAAACACTAACATAGAGAAGGAATAGTTTCATTTTGTATTATTTCTTTACTTAATAAATGTTTGTTGTACATACCCAAGGTGCCAAACTGACAGAACCGTTCCAAACAGTAGAATTAGAGTCAAGGCATAGAAGTTTCGGGAAGGAAGATTCAGACTCAGACTCAGAATAGTGATTCATAACCATTTTGGATCTTAGATCATTTTGAATCTGATGAGTGATCTGGAGAAATTCTAGTTTATAAATAAAAAAACTTGCATTCAGATGGCCCTGTATGTCCAAAGGTTCCATGCACAAAGATTTAAACCACTGCAGATCCAAAGTACATATTGAAATGTGTCTGAATTCAATGTATACAGACTTGTACTTGTCATTGTTTCTCATCCAACATTGTATAACAACTATATAGCATTTATATTGTGTAGTATTTGTTTTGTATTAGTGATTATAAGCCATCTACAGATGATTTAAAGGATAGAAGGGTTCCATAGATTATAGGCAATTACTACACCATTTCCTATAGGAATTAGAACATTTGTGGATTTCCATATCTATAGAGTGTCTTGGAAGTATTACTCTACAGATACCAAGAGATGACTGTATATGCACATAAATATTAATTTGCAGTCTTAAGATATTGATAAATATACTTCAGGTAGAGAATGAAGTTCATAAGGAATTAGAAATCCCCCATTTCTGGATTGGGAAAATTGTCATCATGAAAATGGCAATCCTAGCCAAAGGCTATCTACAATTTTAATACAATATTCATCAATATCCCAACGTCATTCTTTAATAAAATAGAGGAAGCAATCCAAAAATTCATATGGAATAATAAAAAGACCCAGTATAGCAAAAACAATCCTTAGCAGAAAGAACAGTGCCAGAGGAATATCAATACCAAAATTCACACTCTATTACAAAGCTATAGTAATAAAAATAGCTTCGTGTGGCACAAGAACAGGCCCCAGGACCAATGAAATAGAACTGAAGACCCAGAAATTAACCCACCGACCTATGGCCACCTAATCTTTGATAAGGGAGCAAAAAATAGAATGGAAGAAAATTTCTTTAACAAATGGTGCTGGCAGAATTGGTTAAGCACCTGTAGAGAACTATTGTTGGATCCCTATAAGTCACCCTGCACCAGAACTAATTCCATATGGATCAAAGACCTTTAAGTAAAAGCAGATACCCTGAACTCTTTACAGGAAGGAATTGGAGATACACTGGATCTCCTTGGCACATGCCAAACTTTCTCAATAAAATGCCAGAAATGCAACAAATTAAAGGAAGTTTAGACAAATGGGACTGCATTAAACTACAGAGCCTCTGTATGGCAACAGACATAGCTTTCAAGATAAACAGAAAGCCCACAGAGTGGGAGATCCTCACTAACCATACAACAGACAAGGGCCTCATATCTAAAATATACCTATAGCCAGGTGTGGTGGTTCACACCTCTAATCCTAGCTACTGAGAAGGCTGAGAACTGAGGATCAGGGTTCAAAGCCAGCCTGGGCACTAAAGACCATGAGACTCTTACCTCTAATTAATCACCAGAAAACTGGAAGTGGCACTGCAGCTCAAGGCCTAGGGTGATACCCTTGAGCTGAAGAGCTGAGGAACAATGCCCAGGCCCAGAGTTCAAGTCCCACAAGAGACAAAAAATATAATAATAATAATAATAATAATAATAATAATATATACTTACAGCTCAAAAAATTGAATATCTCAAAAACAAATCCTCAAAGCAACAACCATCCCATTAAAAGGTGGGCATAAAGAGAGACTTTTCTGAAGAGGAAATAAGAATGACTAGTGGACACATGAACAAATACTCAACATCTCTGGCCATAAAAGAAATGCAAATCAAAACAACTCACTCCGGTTAGAATGGCCATGAACAAGAAATCTAATAACAATAGATTCTGGTGGGGATGTGCCCAGAGGGATCACTACTACACTGTTGGTGGGAGTGTAAACTTGTCCAACCACTCTGGAAAGCAGTTTGGCAGTTCCTCAAAAGACTAAGCATAGAGCTCCCATATAACCCAGCGATCTCACTCCTGGGCATGTACACAAGTGTCCATAAACAAGGGCATACTAAAGATATTAGCACATTCATGTTCATTGCAGCACTATTTAACATAGTTAAGATATGGAACCAACCCAGGTGAATGGGCCAAGAAGATGTGGTATTTATACACAATGGAAATCTATGCTGCCATCAGAAATAATGGCATCTCTCCATTTGTAAGGAAATGGAAAGCCCTGGAAAAAATCGTATTAAGTGAAGTAAGCCAGACCCAAAGAAACATAGGCTCCATGGTTTGCCTCACTTGTATTAATTAGTATATGTCTAGGATTCTCCTAGCAGAGGATTACAATAATTCAGAAGCTATGTGCATATGGCCATATGGTATGACGCTAAAAGAAATGAACTCCAGAATATGCAAACAATAGGTTTATCTTTGTGAATGTTGTTCTTAATGTACTATGTGAGAAAGAGAAGCTAGGTACTGATGTCTTATGCCTGGCATCTTAGCTACTTGAAAGGCTGAGATCAGAAGATCATAGCCTGAAGTCATCTTGGATAGAAAGGTTATGAGTCTCTTATCTCCAATTTATGCTACCAAAAAGCTGGAGGTGTGGCTCAAGTGGCTGAGCACCAGTCTTGAATGAAAAGTTAAGCAAGAACATGAGGCCCTGAACTCAAGCTCTACTACAAGTAAGAGAGAGGGGGGGAGGGAGGGAGGGAGGGAGGGAGAAAGGAAGAAGAAGGAGGAGGAGGAGGAGGAGGAGGAGGAGGAGGAGAGGAGGAGGAGGAGGAGGAGGAGGAGGAGGAGGAGGAGGAGGAGGAGGAGGAGGAGGAGGAAAAGGAGGAGGAGGAGGAACAGGGGGAGGAGGAAAGGAACATGAGGCCCTGAACTCAAACTCCACTACAGGCATGACAGACAGACACATGCAGAGACAGACTGACAGATAGCCAGACACAGAAACAGAGACAGACAAAGAGAGTTCTGTACTAGGAAGGAAGTTAGTTCAGATGATGAAAGATCTCTGTGTCCACCTGAACATATGAGGAATCTCAGAACTCCCGTTGCACTTAGAAGCATTCTTTGCTCCTTTAACAGAAAATTATCCAGCACCTATATTATGTGCCTACCACCTTAGATCTTGCAGGTATGGTAATGACCAAACAAAATCCTGCCTCCCCAAATCTTACTTGTCAATAGAAATTGATAGCTTGCAAATAAAATAAATATTAGCTATCTAGAAAGAAGTGCTATACAGGAAAATAAAGAGCTGGGGAAAGTGGAAAAAGGCATGGCAAGAGTGGCAATTTTAAAACACGGCACTCAAAGAATCACCAGTGTTATAGGGTCATTTGTATAGTGATCTTAGGGAACCAATTGAGCAAACATATGGGTATATGGACAAAAAAAGAACATTCTAGTTACTAGGAACCACAAAGGTCCTCTGAAAGTCTTCTCAGCATATCTGAGAAACAGCAAGTAGGCCATATGGATTGGGTGGAGTAATCAAGGGGTGAGCCGTAAGCAATGAGGTCAAAAAGATAATGGCGGAAGAAAGCAGAGCATCTAAAATTTGCCAGTCACTCTTAGAACTTTGGTTTTCACTATGAACATTCTAAAAACCATCTAGGGTTTTACATCAAAGAAAGAGGTAATATTATTTACATTTCAATGTATATTGAAATGATCCACACAAGAAATGATACTATCTGGGAACTAAGATGAACTGATTTCCCAAGTGGGGAAATTCCTCAAAAAGTGGGGAAAAGAAGACTAAGTTTTTTGTCCTAAATGGATAGGAAGGAGGGAGGAAAAAGATGACTGGGAAACACAAGTCATCTCTTTAGTCTCAGAGAATCTTTTAAATATTATAAACAGATACATAAAAGTATAAAAACTATGCATATCGAAGGGGTTGCATGTTTTGATACTTGTACTGATGTGATGCTTAAATCAGGTTAAACATATCTACCTACCTCCTCAAACATTGATCACCACTTTATGGTGAAAATTTACCCTGCAAAGAGTACAAGGAGGGGGCAGCTAGTGAAATAAAAAAGCTAGGAATGTATGAGTTTTCTGGAAGCCAAACGTCAAACAAATTGCAAGATGTGAGTGAGCAGCAATGTCAAATGTTACTGTTGCTTACAATAAAATGAAAGCAGTAAAAATGACCATGGATAAAACACTTAGGGTGTTTTTGTTTACCTGTATACGAATCCTTTAGGTGAAGTGATGATGGAAAAACCTTGATTAGAGAAGATTTCAGAAAGAATGGTAGAAGAGATATGGAACTATAGCCTGAGTGAAAAGAAACTTTTTTTAAACATCAAAGATGTTGATTTGGTAAGAAAAAGTTTAGTAACTTTGCATAAGGAAGAAAGGTGACTAGAACAATGACCTTGACTTAATCAAAAAATGGGGACGGGATCTAGTACACAAGTGGATCGAGGAGCATAGAACAGGAAGGGAAGCGGAGTCTATGCATCTAGATACAAGTAGGTTGGTACTGGAATTCTTTCCTTGCTGTTGACCCAGTGAAATAGGAAGTAAGACCAACAGCTAGTAGAGAAAATAGGGAAAGTGTTATTGAAGTCTGAGAGAGAAGGTCTAAAAGAGACATCCAAGAAGAGTTAATAAATGAATAATTAACAAGGAAATGGATAAAAGAAATTGGAGGTCTTGAGGTTAGTCCTTATGGACGTAGGATGAGACTTGTTAACAAGATTATATGCATTTATCCAAATTCATTATTGTGATGTATTTGAAAAAGAAAGTTGGATTCATCGGGATTATATGTCTGAAAATCAAACGGGATGAAGATAAGGAGAGGTAAGGGAGGCCAAGGTGAATACAAAACTGACTATAATAATGAGCATAGACTGTGCAAAGAAGAAAACAAGGATACTGCACGGAGTGAAAGGCAGCACATAATAGTTTTCTTGTTAAATTTTGTCATATAAAAACAGAAAAGCTTCTGTTCTTCTAAGTAGGTGGTCACTAGTCACCTTGGAGTATTCTCATAATTGTGTTTCTCAAACACTTAAAAATTCAGTGTTCCAGCCAGGCACCAGTGGCTCATGCTTGTAACTGTAGCTATTCAAGAGGCTGAGATCTTAGGATTCAAACAGCTCAGGCAAGATGTACATGAGACTCTTAACTTCAGTAAACTATCCCACCAAAAAGCCAGAATAAGAGCTGTGGCTCACATGGTAGAGCACTAGCTTTGAAAAAAAAGGAGTTCAGAAACAGTGGCACACCTTGAGTTTAAGTCCTGGAACCACCCCCCCACACACACACACACAGTGTTCTCCATACATCTCTTAGAGTTTCATGTTTCCTATTAACATGTTAAGGACTCCAAATAATCTTGAAGCTGGGCAACCACATTAACTAACTCAATGATTTGTAGCATTGCTTATTGGCATAGCTCTTCTTGCATAATACTATCAAGGTCCATTCCCAGTAACTAGCACTCCATGGAACACTCTTTGACAAGTGCTAACTGTGAAAGCATATTGAATTTGGAACCAGACTTTTAGAACAAAATTTCTGCTTGGTCCGTCACTCAAGCTTCTCTTCCAAATAATATGTTTATAGTAACCCAGGACCTCCTCAGACCATTTTGCTGTTATTGTTTAGCTGAGCTGGTCCACTGAGATTACCTTCTATCTAGTTTATCTAACGTCAAATGAATGTAAAATTGTCAATACAGCTGATTTCCTACTTTTCATGCAGATGTACTTTTCTAGTTTTCTGATTTTATATTTTCAGCAAGTCAAGAGATATTATTGCAGCAATACACTAAAAGCAGCACACAAATTTATTAAGCACCTCCCTGCATCAGGCACCATGCTTGGCACATGCATATATTATTTTACTTTTAACAACAATGCTGAAAAAGTGATATGTTATTAGAAATTATTTGGAGACATCACTAGAAACTAGTCTTCAGAAACTTCAGATTCATAGAATCTGAATGTTGGCGCCAATAAGGATATTAGGGAGAAGTATTGTATCCTTCTCAAAAGATATTACATATATTGCCTCAGGAGAGTAAGATCAAGAAATCTTATAATTGCATTTGCTTTGATTTAAATCAAGCCATATAAACTGGTATTGTCACACGAACTAAAGCCCACAGATCAGTCTGCAAGAATGTAATACTACTTATTGGCTGTAATTGCCAATTCCATTTAGAGTTCATTCTGTGCTTACATGTGGTAGAAGCATGATTTCTACCACTATGCAGTTCTCCTAAAACTTGAATAAGTTTCAGAATTATTATGTGCTTGCTTTTAAAATACAGGTTCCTGGACCCCATCTTCAGAAATACTAATTGAGTCAGCCTGGTATAAGTATAATAAATTCTCTGAATTGGTCCATCAGTAGATCACAGTATGAAAATATTTTGTTCATAAGATGCTGGCAGGTCAGTGTCATATGGTCTTCTGAGGCAATGACCCCGCAAAAACATCGACTTGTAGGCACAAGAACTCTTGTTTCTGAATTTCCATTTTATTTACAGATGCTTCATCTTGATGTGATAATGAACTCTTTCCTGTGACTTGGTTATGGATCTGTTAATGAAGATGGCAAAGTGAAACTCACTGTAAACAGTAGAACAATTGAGGAATAGGGATAGAAAACTCAAGAGTAATTGAGTTGGGAGTCAATGTAATTAAAGTACAGTGTATGCACATGTGAAATACCATGATGAAACCCCTGTGAACAATTAGCATATACTTTGAAAATGAATGACAGGAAAACAAAACAGGTTCTGGGGGAGGCAATAGAAAAAGGAAGAGTTGGTAAAGGGAGTGAAGGAGGATGAATATGGTCAAAATCTTCATATACATGTGTGAAAATTAAACAACGAAACTTGTTGACATTGATTTGGGAAGGGGGACTTGATGAATGACAGTGACAGGGGAGGTGAATCTGACCAAGACACATTATGTATATATATAGATATGTCAAGATAAAATCCCCTGTACAGTTAATTGATGCTAAAGGAAACATGCTAAATAAATAGAACTGCTTGGTACTGCCAATATTGGAATTTCAGACATAGAGCTACAAGAACTATAGGAGAATAAATTTGTGTTGTTTCAAGCCACTAAGTTTGTAATTTGTTATAGGAATCAGAAACTCATTTTATGGGCTTAGATAACTCACATAAACTCTGTGAGCCTCTGTCTGTTCATCTGAAAATAGGGCTTATAATAGAATTAAATGAGATATCAGGTTGCTAAGAGGATTAAATAAGATGTTTTCTATAAACTGCTTGGCTTATTGCAGGGGCTTGTTATATGGTGGTTATTTATGGTACATGAGAAAGTATTAGAAGGTGCAAAATTATCTGAAAAGAATGGAGCCACCTGGTTTACGCAGTCTGATGCAACCACACAGTAAGGCAGAAAGACTGTAAATGCATTGGCATGTCAGGGCATAGACAGAAAAACAACTTCTCCTTCTAATTATTTTTTATTTATCTTACTATAAGGGTCAAACAACTTGCTTACACATGTTATAGCATCATGAACTCCTTGGCTGAAACTCCTTGATGGAATTTCCATTCACTATACTTCCAAGGCTGCAGAGGTATTTCCCACAAATTTCATTTTAGAGCATTATTTCATACTGAAATATAGGAAAGTTCCCTTTCTTATCAGCAACACTTTTATGTGGGCAATCTATACCATTCCTTTTGTGTTCAACTTTTTAAACCAGCTGATGCTCTTGAGAATTGTATTTTCCTACCCTACTAATTGATTTCAACTGTAGAGTTTGGGGTCCTGTTCCCTTTCAGTCTGTCATTCTCTGTGTTAATTTTCAGGACCCTGTGAGTTCATAATGCCATGCCTGTATTCTCATCAGCTTACCTATAAATAGAAAACTCCTTACTTCCCTGACTGTGTGACTGTAAATTGTTTCTGTTTTTGGTATCTCAGTAGAATGATAATATCTTCCTTCTAGGTGCATTCTAAGAATTAAATGGATATATATATCTATATATATATATAGATATATATATATAATACCACAAACATAGTGAATACTCAGTACATATTAGCAATGTGTGATGACTGTGAACAGTGACTCACTAAGTGTGCATTTTGAATAGGAAGGTATGTAATGTCAACCAAACTTTGGCAACTGCAAGAAAGCCAGGGAAAGAGGACAGTCAGCAAGAACTGGTAAAAATTTCATTTACCATGTAACTTACCACGTGACTCTTACTGTTGGGAGTACTTGAAAGCTGAAGTTTATCAGAACAAACCAGTCACATCAAATGCATAGAAGGAAAGTATTATCTCATGTCATTACAGTAACAGTTGTTCAATTTCTGAGAATATTTCAAAATATGATGGAGTGTTGAAAAGTGTAGAGTTGTCAATAAAAGATATTGGCAGCACTTGTTTTAAATTAATTAAAAATATTGTTCTGAGCATTCTGGTTTAGTGCTGAATATTTGAGTTATTGTTGTTATTAGAGAGAATCTGAGTCAGGAGGACTGAATAGACAAATGACGATATTAAAGCAATTCAGATGAAATTTCACACATGAAGAAGCAATGAAACTAACTTTTAGTTTGTGTGACATGCTTAAGTGGTAGTGTAGGGATGTGAAGGAAAAGAAGAGGAAGGAGAATTTAAATGCTATAAATCCAGATAATTGCTGCTTTCATTCAAGACTCTGTGTCATCAATGGTGCTATTACAATTATTTTATTTCCACAATTCTCCAGTCTCCCATTGATTCATTCGTTCAATAAGAGTGTATCAAGTGCCTACTGTGTGTCAGAGACCATTTTAGGGGCTCATTGCAGATACAACAATAAACACCAGTTCCAGCCTTCCTAGGGTTCTATGTACTAGAATTTAGCACAACGTGGCCGGTAGACTAAAACTGTTCTGCTGCCTTTGTGGTAAATACAGTTTTACTAGAACATGCTCATGGTTATTCTTCTTTGTATCATCCATGGATGCTTTTGTGTATCGATGCCTGGGCTAGGTAGCTGTGTCAGGAACTTATGGCTATTTAGCCTTTTACAAAAAAAAAATGTTGGTTTTGTTCTAGTAGGGGACAGTTAATGACCAAATAGATAATGTAAATCTGGTTTCAGAGTCTAGAGAAATAAACAGGAAAGCAAATAGGTAGTAGAGCGAGGGCACTTGACATTTTAAATATGAGAGGATCTATATCATGTAGGGGAGATATTTGATCCAATATACAAACGAAGTAAAGGAGTAAATTCTACCTATATGTATTGCATCCAACATTGTCAACCCTTGTAAGGAGATTTGCTATTATTGTGTGTGAGAAGGAAAATCACTGTAGGAGTTTTGAGCTGAGGAGTGACATGACCTGACTTTAAAACAAAATTAGTCTAGCTCTAAAACCAATGAAGAAACAGTAGGGTAGCAAAATCATAATCACAGAAAACATGTGGGAGGCTAGGATAACATACTCTAGGAGATAGATCCTTGTGGTAAAAATCAGAATGATCACAACAGACATGATTGAAAATAGTAAGATTCTAGTTATACTCTCAAGGGGGAATCAAAAAGATTTGCCATTAAAATTAATGTAGAAAGAGAAAAGTCAAAATGATTCCTAAGCCTTCCGCCTGAACAACTGGATGAATGAAGTTAGGATTTTGTGAGATGGAGAAGACTATGAGGAGCAGCTTCGTCTAGCTGAGCAGATTCAAATGTGAGCTTATAAACAGGGAAGGAAATGGAGAGTACACTTTGATACTTTGTAAGTTTATGCCTATCAGGCAAGCAAGTTGATATGGGGAACATACTGTTGGAAAGACTTTAGATAAAAACCTGCAATTCAATAGCACAGAAATCACATTTTAAACATGAGAATGGAAGCAGCACCAAAAAGAGCAAACAGAAGAGGGCCAGAGGCTTGGCTCAAGCAGTAGAAGTCCTGTGCAACATGCAGGAAGCTCATGAGTTCAAACCCCAGTATTGCCACCATGACCACAACGCAGACCTTTTAGCAGACCTTGCCCAATATAAATAACTGAATCTAAAAAATATTCCCCTCTGTACTTGACTGGGTCAAGGAAATACAGCTGAAGTTCCTAAGATGGTTCCACCATGTGTTTTACAAATACTATTCTTTTCTCTGGGACCTTTGACATGGTAAAGATTGAGAAAGACTGCCTTGTACATACAATAAGCCCCGTTTGCAAAACGTTGCTATATTCTCTTCTCTAAGTTCTAATCATATTTGTATGGCATAATGGAGACGTGCCTTTTTTATAAAAGCCACCTAATAAACATCTGGTATAATATGACGTCAGTAAGCCACTTACTCATATGCAACCATGTAGTAGTCAAAATTTATTTTTTAATATATTTTATTTTTATTTATTTATTTTTTGCCAGTCGTAGGGACTGAACCCAGAGCCTGAGCACTGTCCTCATGCTTTTTCAAAGATATTGCTCTACTACTTGAGCCACAGCACCACTTCTGGCTTTTTCTATGTATGTGGTACTGAGGAATTGAACCTGGGTCTCTCTGCATGCTAGGCAAGCACTCTACGACTAGGCCATGCTCCCAGGCCACAAACTTTATTTTTGGGTTTTTTGTTTTTTTTGCCAGTCCCGGGCTTGGACTCAGGGCTTGAGCACTGTTCTTGGATTTTTTTTTCTCAAGGCTAGCACTCTACCACTTGAGCCTCAGAACCACTTCCGGCTTTTTGCTATGTATGTGGTACCGAGGGAATCAAACCCGGGTCTTCATGCATGCTAGGCAAGCACTCTACCACTAGGCCAAATTCCCGGCCCCACAAACTTTACTTTTGATAATAATAATATTAAGGTGTTGTCCAGAGGAGCTACTATGTCATAAGTCAGGAAATGAGTACATTCTTTTTAGACGTCACCCCTTCCTTTACTTTTCCCCAGTTTCCTTCTCCTTTTCCTGCCCCCAAGTTACATAGGTTAATTTGCAAATAGTGTATACTGAATAACATGATTGCATTTGTTCTCCCATCTTACCTCCATTTCAGCATCCCCCCAGGATCCTTCTGAAAAGAAAAAAAAATCCCAAAGCAAAAAAAAAAAACAATAAACAAAAAACAAAAAAAGAACCTCACCATCAACAAGAACAATAACTCCACACTCAAACCATGTTTCCATTTGTTCAGAAAATAGTTTTTTTGTTTTGCTTTGTTTTTGTTTTACAAGCCCTGGGGCTTGAACTCAGGGCCTGGGCACTGTCCTTGAACACTTTTTGCTCAAGGCTAGCGCTAAGTCACTTGAGCTAGAGCTTCACTTCTGGCCTTTTCTGTGTATTTGGTACCGAGGAATTGAACCCAGGGCTTCAGGCATGTTAGGCAGACATTCTCCCACTAGTCTACGGTCCCAGCCCAGATAAATAGTATTTTAAATGTTCAGAGAAGTTATACCTTCATGTCCCCATCTAAGAGTAATATTCCTTTATGGTTTTTAAACTCTTTAGAGTCAGCTCTTAGAAAATAAAAAAATATTTGTATTGACCTTCCTTCCCTCCATGCCTAAACATACATGGAGGTGCACAATATATTGTTAATGGATGGACACATAGGTGAATGAATGGATTTGTAAATTCCATCTGGTGCTATAATAAAAAAAAGAACATTGGATTAAGAGTCAGAGAACCTGGATTGTGGCCTATTTTGCCAGTAGCTGGCTGGGTGGGTGACATAGTAGGTAAATGGCTTGTCTTAGTTACTTAATTCACAAAGTAAGAGTAGTACTTTTCATCCTTGCTTCTTAAGTTGAAAACGATAACATATGAAAAATCATTTATAATATGAAAAGATAAAAGTTTCTCATGAGTAAGACCTAAGTGAAGTAGAGTGTAGGATGAAGAAAGAGATCAAGGAAACTGCAGAAAATACCTGGCAAATTGGAGGTGAAGCAAAAACCAGTGGCGTCAGGGAAATTTGGTAGCAAAACACACTTGCCAAGGAGGGGTTGAAAAAGGTTACAAGCACAACAGAAAGAAAAATATCAAGCTTCTGTGTTAAAGAGACAGCATAGCATTCTTACTATATCCTTACTGCCTAGGTTCAAAACCTGGCTCTGGCACTTAGCAGCTGTGTAACTTTGGAAACACTAATTTCTCTGAACTTTAGTCTTTTCATCTGTATTATAGGGATAATCATAGTATCCATTTCCAAAGAGTTAGAAAATTTAAAGGAGTTTATTGGTACTCTGGGGATGGCTTAAGTGGTATAGTACGTGCCTAGAAAGCTTGAGGTCCTGAGTTCAACCCCTAATACTCTCACACAAGAAAAAATAGAATGGATAGATCCATGTCTGGAATATAGAACACTATAAAAGAGTACATTAGATAAAACAATGTATTGGGCACTGGTACCTCATGCCTGTAATCCTAGCTACTCAGAAGGCTAAGATCTGAAGACCACAGATTGGAGATAGCTCAGGCAGACCAATCTGTGAGATTCATATCTTCAATTAACTACAAAAACAAAGAAATAAACGAACATGTAGGAGGTAGAGCTCCAGCTGTGAGTGGAAAAACCTGAATGATATAAGAGGGCCCTGGAGTATAAGCTCTAGTAGAGGCATGGACTCACACAGATATACCCACACTTTTAAACAAACAGACAACAAGGGTCTTGTTACTTGTCAGTAGAACTTCTCTTATCAAGGTTAGGACTTCCTCCATGAGAGATCTATAAGCTCTGAGCTGCTCTCAGTACTCCTCTCCAAGTTAGAAAGCCTAATCTTGTGTGCCTGGCCTTATTTCATTGCTTAAATAAGAGAAGCCTATATGCTTCTATTTCTTCTCATTCTTCAGCCTTCCCCCCACCCCAAGTAAGGTAATGTTCATTATGAGGACTCATATGAGTGACTTACATAACATTTGAAAGCAAATAGATGTAGCCTTATCTTTAAGACTAGTGGATCAGCAAAAGGAAGTTTGGATCAGGGTTTAGCAGATGACCAACTCAGTGACTGTGGAAAAATTAACCTCATGAGTTAAGTTTGCTGACCTGTAGCATGAGGCTGCATGATTGTCAGAACTAAAGGAGAAAATAGATAAAAGATATTCAGTATAGGGCCTATCACATGATTAGCACTCAAAAGTATTATCATTACTAATTGCTATGATTACATATCTTGATTTTTTTTACCAATTCTAGGATATAATTTTAATAGCACTACAGGTCCTATTCACTGTTCCTTTGTCATCCCAATTTGCTTTTTCCAAACTAAAAAGCTCTGTATTCATACTCCATTTAGTTCTTATGCCCAGTTTAGAAAAAAAAAAGATCATAGAAAGACCTACAATTTTATGTATACCACAGATTCCAGGATGTCTTCTGATGCCTCAAAGACAGTGACGTGATCTAAGCATAGGGTAAACACCAGTATGTCTTGCTTTGTTTTAATTTCATTAAATGTAATTCTTCAAAAATTTTCTCTAAAATGCACATATTTGCTTTCACCCTACAAATAGTCCTCTTATTGAAACAAATTAGAATGTGGAGGATGGAAGTCCAGGCAAGTTGATTTTGCACAACGTATGCAAGTGAGTCTAAGTACCACTATTGTGCGACTGGGACTGGAAAATAAGTTTTTCGGATAAGGTCAGGTCCTGGCCTTGAGAACAAATCTAAGATGAGCAAGAATTACCATTCCACTTCCCACACAAAGTAGGTTAAGAGTAGAAAAAGGGCTTGTACTCCCCGGGGGTGGAGTGGGAGGAGGAGAATAGTGTTTTCTCCTGCATGTAGCAATCACAGTAGATTTCTCTCCTAGAGTTGTATTAACACAACAATGGGAGAATTACAGACACTGAGAATACAAAATTTTTCCGTTCTTTGAAAACCCAACTGTATTTAATGACTGGATTAAATCCATGCCGTGACTAAAGACCAAATCCTATTTAAAATCTAAAGCAAGAAAAAATGTTTAATAGAAAATTGAATTATTTGTGGTTTACCCCTTTTGTTCTCAAAGCTAATTGTTTGCTGGCCTTGATTATAATTATTAATGAGTGTTCTTGGATTTCATATTCAAAGAACCAGCCTCAAATGTCTCTAATCAGATAAAATGAAAACTTAAGGAATTCTGCAAAAAAGTGCAAAACTTAAAGAAAATGGAGAACTCTCACAATTTACGAAGTTTCTCTTTTTTTACTCTCCTGCTATGTATGTGTGTACATGAGTATGTAAATGTATATGTGTGTATTTCAATTGTTAGCCTAGAATATCTTGGATGCAACCTACAGTCCCCACCATAAACTTTGATTTTTTTTCCCATGTAATACCTCAAATTTTAGCTGATTTTTATTTAAATTTTTATCTTAAAATAATTATAATTTTCATATCCTGTGATCTCTACAAATGTATATATACTTAGGTCTCATTTTTCTGTATGAAAATTCTGATAATGAATTATAGCTAAGGAAATGGAAAACTCAAAATGTATTCTAAAAACACACTAAACTTATTTCAATATTTTAATACAGCCTGAAAAATTTTAATGTGTTAATGAAATGTATGGACTTGAAAATTAGTTCCAACAAATTCTTTTTTCAAACTCCTTCTTTATCAACTTGAGCAACTTCCCTAACTGTGAGATTTAGTTTTATTACTTGTAAAATGATGGTAAGAATAACAACTGTGTTGCTGAGAGTTTGGCCTAGTGGTAGAGTGCTGGTCTAGCATGCACGAAGACCCAAGTTTAATTCCTCAGTATATGGAAAAATCCAGAAATGGTGCTGTGGCTCAAATGGTAGAGTCCAAACCTTGAAGAAACCCTAAGGACAGTGCTGAGGCCCTGAGTTCAAGCCACAGAACTGGCAAAAAAAGAATAACAACTGTGCTATAGGATTATGTGGAGATTAAATTGAATAATGCATATGTTTTTAATTTAATATTAACTTTATTTTAATTTAGTATTACTTTTAATCAACAAATATTGTGTATATCTGAGGTGCAATATGGTTTTTTTGTGTGTGTGCTGGTCCAGTGGCTGTCCCTGAGCCATTTTGCTTGTATTAGTAAGTTTGAAATACACTTTCTTGCCCTATGGGGTTACCATGTGGTCCAATAGATCATTAAATGTGTTTCACCAGTCTGACTGAAATTTTGAACCTTTTGATCAATATATTCCCTTTCCCATTCTTTCTTCAAGATTGTGGCAACAATACTTTTATTTTCTATTTTTATGTGATCAATTAATTTAGATTTCATATATGAGTAAAATCGTGCAGAATTTGTCCTTTACCTGGCTTATTTCATGTAGTAGCATGTCCTCCTTTACCATCCACTTTGACATTTGCTTTCTTGCTCTTCCAACTTTCACTCACTATTTCTTAAAATAGGAATTGATATGGCTTCAAAACTGTGTCTTAAAAAATAGATCAGGGAAGGGAGATCTAAAATGGATGGTCAAGCTCGATTTCATGGTAAGAGATTGGGGTGAGTTCACAAGACTAATATTATAAAGTGTTCAGCTTCAGTTGGTAGTTCAAACCTAAGACCTCTTGAATCAATGTAGTCTTCTGAATAAAATCATTCATTCATTCACTCATGCAGCCACTATATACTGAGCATTCACCAGAGAGTAGCAGGTACTGCTGTTGGGTACAGAGGTTATCTCGGTGGAAAAAAACAGAATCATTCAAGAATTACTTTTCCAGAGAATGGATTTAAAAAAAGGAGAATAAAGTAGTATTAAACCTATAGCACTGTTGTGAATAATAAATGCACTGTTGTACATTACAAAGTAATTATCCAGGTGCTGGTGGGTCAGGCCTATAATCCTTGCTACTAAGAAAGCTACAATAAATAGGATTCTTTTTTAAATCCAGGAAAAGAAAAACTGGATAGATTTCCATCTTCAAAATAACCAGCTAAAAGTAGGACGGGAGGCATGGAGTGGCTCATGTGGTAGAATACCAGCTTAACAATCGAATGGCCCTGAATTCAACTCCCAGGACTGGATTAAAAAAGTATTTTGATAAGAATGTGTGTTAGGTTTTCTCCTTGTTGTGACCAAATATCTGAGCAGATAAGGAAGAACTTATTTTGGCTTACAGTTTCAGAGCATTTAGTTCATTATAGCAGGGGGGGCATGGTCAACAGTTTTCTCATCTCTTGTCAGACTAGAAGCAGGAAGATAAAATGCCTGCACCAGCAGAATTTTTCCTCCTTTTGATCACTACTCAGCCTGTTGGAATGTGTTGTTCATAGTGAAGGCAGTCTCCTCTTTCCTGTGTCCTCTGATCCTCACCAGAAATGTCCTCACAAGAAATACCTAGAAAAGTGCTTTACTAATCTCCTCCATGACTCTTAATCTAATACAGTTGAAGGCCAAGATGAACCAGCAGAGTGTGAAAGTAGTTAGAAAAGTCCTTGGCACCATAATAAATTCTGTTTACTTGCAAATAGGCAATAGTGTTCAGTTACAAAAAGATGGTTTAAGAGCCTGCCAAATAATTGCAAGCGGCACTTCCTGTTCACCGAATCTTCCAATTGCTATTGACTGGATGTTTGTGGCTTCCAAAAATCCATGGTGAGATACCAATTTCCACTGGGATTATGTTTGAAGGTGAGACTTTCGGGAGGTAATTGGGGTTGGATTTTCCCTGTGAGGGAATCAGGAAGACTCACACCAGAAACTAGCCACATTGGCAACTTTACTTCAGTTTTGGCTTCTCTGCATACCAAATTGTGAGAAATAAATGCTTATTTTTTATTTTTTACTTAACTCACCCACAGTATGATATTCTGGAATAAAGAAATAAAGACTGGAATAAAGAAACAAATTGATCTCTTTGAATACCGTTTTGTTTTTCAGTCTAACTGGGAAACAGATCTTACTTTATAAGATTATTAGAAGGACTAAATTGGATAATTTCTATGAAAACCCTGGTGTGAAATAAGTGTGGAAAAGAGGAACTATTATTGTTGCTTTATGTTCTTACTTTGCAGCTGGTGAGGCCTAACATTGAAATTTTCCTTCTTGTTTAATAGTTTGATTCCTTTGTACTACATACACAGAAAATGCCAGAAGTGGTGCTGTGACAGAGTGCCAGCCTTGAGTAAAAAGTGTCCAAGGACAGTGCCAGGCCTCGAGTTCAAGTCCTAGGACTGGCACAAAAAAAGGAAGAAAGAAAGAAAGAAAGAAAGAAAGAAAGAAAGAAAGAAAGAAAGAAAGAAAGAAAGAAAGAAAAGAAAGAAAAGAAAGAAAGAAAGAAAGTTTGTGAGTCAGGTGCAGATGGCTCATGCCTATAATCCTAGCTACTCAAGAAGCTGAGATCTGAGGACTATGGTTCGAAGCCAGCTCAGGCAAGAAAGGCTGTGAGATTCTTGTCTCCAATTATCACCAAAAAGCCTAAAGTAAGGCTGAAGTCAAGTAGTGGAGTTTTAGCCTTGAGCAAAAAAAACTGAGGGACAGTGCCCAGGTCCTGAGTTGAAGCCCTAGGACCAGCACACAAAAAGAAGAGTACAATATATGGCTGGCCACTGGTGACTCACACCAATAACCCTCAGTATTAAAAAGGCTGAGGTCTGAAGAATGGTGTCTTAAGGCAGCCTGGACATAAAAGTTATTGAGATACTATTTCATTTTACCAGGAAAAAGCTGGAAGTGTAAGTATAGGTCAAACAGTAGAGAGCCAGACTTAAGCTTGAAAAATTTCCAGGCCCTGAGTTTCAGCTCTGCTATTAGCACAGGAATAAAATAAACTAAAATAATGTACGAATATATAGCTTCAGAGAAATACATCGCTTGCACAGAACATGGATGTTTTGTTACATTCTAGGTTGGAAAGATAAAAAGAAAATTGAAGTGCTCAAGCAGAAAGGAACTTCCTTCACCAGGTTAGAAGGAAAATAAAGTCACCTAAACTATTACCACCTTTAGCATTTTGTTTTCCTTGTAGGTCCTGATAGTGAAAGACTAACGTAACAGGAAGGGAGGAGTGCATGTCAGTTCAACAAAGATTTTGAGTTGTGACCTTACTAAATACAAAAGTAATTCTTGATATAAAAGTAGTTCTTTTATCTAGTGGATAAAAGACTTTAGTCCTACAATAATTAATCTTTTGTGCTGATAAATTACAATCCTCTTTTATACTGAGAGTTCACTAAAACTATCATTTGGGATGAGAAATTGACCCAAATAATTTGAAAAGTAAAAAATTATAACAACATATTCAACATTTTTGCACAAGTAAATCAAAAGTAAGCAAATACACTGTCCATTTTCAACGGGTTCAAAGTGTTTCTGCGTTACCGGTAGGGTTATCTGAGTGCTAAAAAAAAGCACCACAAAGATCAAAAGTATCACAACACTGAAGTAGTGTGATTTATAAGAGATGAAAATGTGTATCAGTGGAATCATATATAGAGATGGAAATATCACTCACTGTAATATCTGAGCAGAAGGTTGTAATCAAAGCACTTTGCAATTAGAAATCACAAAGCCCCAGCTCCCACAGAATTTTTGGTACAAGAAGCTCTGACAGCACATAGAACTGTTATAAAATACTTTGTGATACAGCTTTGTCAGTGGTAATATCTGCTTTAATGACATGTGGAAACAGCTGGTTTTCTCTCTTTAAAAAATAGCAATGAGTTTTAAGCCTGCCAAATACATATAATAAGGCGCTTACCTATCATTAACAAAATTATACTTTTCTTAATGGTGGAAAAAGATCTGTTCACATTATGAGAAGAATGTATTATAGAACTACGGAAGAGCAATTGAAAAGTAGTATCCTAGGGATGGTTGCAAAACAGCAAGTCACATCCCTAAATTTGCCACCTCCTAGGGTGGCTACAATTATCCTAAGAATGATCATAAGCCTGTTGAAAACATCTCACATCAAAATTAAATATTCAGTGTTTGAATTTTTTAAAATATATGCCACATAGCATTTTGAAGAAAAGGAAGAGACAGCAAAAAAATTCTAATAATAGCAAGGTGTTAGAAATCTCCCAGAAGGTTAGAAGCCATTAGACTGGTACACTTTATGGATTTGATAGTAGTTTCTATGAATTCAGAACATTGCAGCAAGGCTTGTTGGTGAAAGACTTAAATTCTATGAAGTTTCTGTATGTTTCAAAGGTGGCTACTCACAAAATAGCAATCCATAAATTCTATTTCAAGTTTTAATATGTTTTGTAAAGAACTTTCTGAATGTCTAAAATGTACTCTAGTGCTAGGGCTTCATGGGCCAGGATCATGCCTAGTGGGAGAGAGCCTGCCTAGCATGAACGAAGCCCTGGGTACCACATATACAGAAAAAGCATGAAGTGGTGCTGTGGCTCAAGTGGTAGAATGCTAGCTTTGAGAAAGCCCAAGGACAGTTCCCAGGCCCTGAGTTCAAGCGCCAGGACTAGCAAAAAATTCATTCATTGAATATATAAATAAATATGTGTGTATATACATACATGTATATATATATATATTAGTGTACGATTTGGCAGGTGCTGATATACATAATGGATGTTGGAAAGTTTCTATCAACAATGTATATGAGTATCTGTATCCCTGAACTCCTTTTAAAAATTATTATTATTACTACTACTATTATTATTATTATTATGCCAGTCCTGGGACTTGTACTCAGGGCTTGGGTGCTATCCCTGTACCTCTTTGTGCTCAAGGCTATTGTTCTATCACTTTAGCCACAGTGCCACTTGCAGCTTTTTTCAAGTACTTCATTGGAGATAAGAGTTTCAGAGATTTTTTTTCCCAGACTGGCTTGGAAATACAATCATCAGATCTCAACAGATCTCAGCCTCCTTAGTAGTTAGGATTACAGGTGAGAGCCACTGATGCCTGGCTTCCCTGAGCCCTTTTAATAATATATTTTAAAATAGTACATGAAGAAATAGTCAACATCCTTAATCCTAAAGGAAATAGATACCAAAATTACATAAGATTCCAGAAATGGCAGTCATTAAGGGAAAAACAATAAATGCAGGTGAAGATACGAGAGAAAAGGAACCCTGATACATTGTTGGTGGAAATGTAAGTTAATGAAGCTAGTAATAAAATCATGGGGCAATTCTTCAAAAATCTGAAACTAGCACTACTTCTCAGCCCTACCATACCACTCTTGGGCATATAACTGAAGAAGTGTAAAACAAGAGACACAAAATAGCTGCATACTCAAGCTTGTTGCAGCTTTCTTTATAATAGCCAACCTATGGAATCAGCCAAAGTGCCCAATTATCAACAAATGAATAAAGAAAATATGGTACATGTATTTTGTAGAATATTACTCATTCATACGAAAAATGAAATTATGCTACTTGTAGGAATATGAATGGAACTTGACATTGTCATGTTGAATAAGATAGCCAAGTTTAAATGGCTAAATATTGTGTGTTTTCACTCATTTGTAGCATCTAGACTTAAATGATACACTGATACAAGGTTGTAATTATAGGGCTGTTGGAGAAGATGAGTGGCAAAGGAAAGAGATGGAAGATAAATAACACCAAAATAAACTGTCTATATCTCATTATAAAGATATCACTTTAAAAGTGTTGAATAATAGGAAGGTAAAAAAAGATAGGGAAAGAGCGCAATTGAGAGGGTTTAACCTGACTAAAGTATAATATTCGCCTGTGTGGAATACCACAGTGTACAATTAACATACACTAAAAAGATGAATGAAACCAGGTGTGGTGGCTCAAGCCTGTAATACTTGCTACTCAGGAGACTAAGGTCTGAGGATCCAGTTTCAAAGACAGCCCAGGCACTAAATACCATGAGACTCCCATTAACCACTAGAAAACCAGAAGTGGTATAGTTTCTTAAGGGGTAGGGTGGTGGCCTTGAACTGAAGAGCTCAGGGACAGGGCCCAGGCCCAGACTCCAAGCCCCATAACTGACAAAAAAAAAGATGAATGACTAGAAAGTAAAACAGGCCCTGTTGGAGGGATGGTATCAGCAGGATGTGAGAGAGTGACTGGACAGGGTGAATATAGTTTATTTCATAGGTATATATAAAAATAGGAACTGCAATGGTGAAATTATTTTGAGAAAAGTGAAGGGAGATGAGGGAGAACGATGGAGGGAGCTAAATTTGTATAAATTGTGTGCATGACTAAAATTTGATTTAATGAAACATTCTCATAAAACATATTTGCTAATAAAAGTTAAATATATTTTAGGTAATAATGTTAGTGCAAGCATGTCTTATTATAGTTTATTTTTCTTGAATATTGGTAATATTGAATAAGTACATATTCATTATTTGACTGTCATATTAATATTTTATTACTATTTGTAGTTTTATTTTTAATCATCTACACATATTCTATGTCTATTTTCTTTTCTTTTCTTTTTTGATCAGTCATGGGGCTTGATCTCTGGGCTTGGGTGCAGTCCCTGAGTTCTTCAGCTCAAGGTTACCTCCCTGTTCCTTGAGCCACAGTGTCACTTCGGTTTTCTGGTGATTAACTGGAGATAAGAGGCTCACAGGCTTTCGTGCCCAGGCTGGCTTTGAACCGCAATCCTCAGCTTCCTGAGTAGCTGGGATTAAAGGCCTGAACTCCCAACTGAAGCTCTCAACTTCTGTCTATTTCCTAATGGTAATTCCACTGTTAAGTTGTAATGCTTGATACTATGTCATCTAAATTTTCTTTGTGTGCAGAACCTGGCATTTGAAATCAGAGCCTGGACACTGTCCCTGAACTTTCGTAATCAAGACCACTTGAGCCACAGCTCTTCCTCTGGCTTTTTGGTGATTAATTGAAGATGAATTTCATGGCCATTTCTGCCCAGGGTGACTTCAAAATTTGATCCTCAGATCTCAGCTTCCTAGGCAGCTAGGATTGCAGTAAGGAGCCACTGGTGTCCAGCTTAAATTATTTTTACAGTACTGGGGATTGAACTCAGGGCTTGACACTTGCTAGTCAAGTGCTCTGCCACTTTATTTATGCTCTTTGTCCTATGTGAAGTTATTTTATTTTAGTAGTAGCTCTAGAAACAGGTAAAATTAATTAACTGTCATAATGGAAGTCAGTTAATATCAAATGCTTTTAATAGGGTCTGGGAATACACTGAAATTATTTTTATGCTATTAATGTGTCCTGTATATACATCAGATCTAGCTTTATGTATACAATAATCAGCTTATGTTATAGTCAAACAGTTTCGAGTTGTTCAAGAAAACCCCAATACTGTTAAAAGGAGCAAAGGCATTGTTCATCACTAGATAATAAGTCACGACTGTAAGTTTGCCAGTAATTTAAGATGAAAGAAAATATAACGAAAATCCAAAAAGAAGTTACTTGAGTTGCCACCATCAATATCCCTATCATCCATGAAGTTGGTATAAATAGTAACATCTTCAAGCTATTTTGGTATTTTTCCAATGCTACCTGTATTTAGAAAAGTCTGTGTTGACATACAAGTCAAATTCTAACACTGTGCTTAAGAATATCTTCACATCCATACTCAATGAGGTCCCTGAGGTTTGTGGACATAACAGCAATATTGACCTTTTCACAAGCAATGGCAGAGCTAATTTGAGGCAGACACAGTGCCGCACAGCAACTTGAGCCCTTATTCTTAATAAGAGATATGAACTAAAATTTCCATAAAATGATTTCCAGTCTCAGATGTAGAGTCAGTAAACATTTGGCAAGTAGGTGCCTAATATGTTCTTGACTCTTTAATACCTACTATTTTTTCATGCCCTCCCCTCTAATCTGTGCCACAAATACTCTCATTTCCATGGGAGGAAATTGAAACTCAGAAAAACAGTATGGTTTGTTCATAGTCATATTAGTAGTTAACAAATTGCAGAAATGTGACTTGAAGTCAGATTTTTCAACTTCAAAAGTGTTGTATTGTTTGACTTGTGCCACAGTTGCCCTTCACAGACATACTGAACGAGATATGTGGAATGCCTCTAAGCAGACTTTTGGGTTCTGTTTTGATGGCTTTACCATAGAAGGTATTTAATATATTTGCTCAGCACTTATTTAATGAGAGAAGGAAAATACTATATTTCCTTAATAAAAATGTATTCCTTTATGCCAAGCACCCAACTAGCAATAGCTGACATTTACTGAGGGATTAGTAAGTGCTTGTTCACTTACCCTTGGCAAGTTGTCAGTGTCATCACCATCATTCCATCCCCATATATTATGTGAGGCCTGAAAGGTTCAGGTGACAGGTGGAATCACCCAGCCAGGAAGTATAGGAGTCAGGAGTACAGGAGTCAGGCCATGTAGGCTGACACCCATGCTCATGGGCTCAAACAATAGTTCTTTACATTCAGTTACCCGGAAGTCCTAAATTGCCATGTGAACTTATTTTCTTACTTTCATTTATTTTATTTTGTCATTCAAAATTAAGTACAATGGCAGTAACCTATAAGGATACAGTAATAATAGCAGTTAACATCACACTAGTTTTCAGAATTCTCTTCCTGTTTTGTTTTGTTGCCCAAAACACACAAAAATATTTCCTAGTTTTCTATAATTTTTGATTGGTCTTCAGTTTCTTTTTGGCCTTCTCAAACCAGGCGACTTATAGAAAGGCATATTAGAAGAGTTACAGTTTAGATAGGAAAGAGAGGACTCCGTTCCTGATAAACAGCACAGTTTCAGGCAGTGTTGGCTCCCAATTTCAGCTCACTGTACTTAAACAATTCCCAGCTTAGCCGCTAATCAAAGGGTGACACACCCTTTGATTTTCACTTGTGAGGACTCACTTGTTTTTACTTTTAGATTTTTTTACCCAAGGGATCTGGCCCGTCTGTGGAGAGAGGGACCAATTTCTACTTCCCCAATTACTTCAGGAAGCCCTGGAAGAAACTCAAGATAGATAGTACCATATTTATGATTTTTTCCAGAAATTTTTTATTTAAACATGTGCTTTATTTTTTAAATTGTTCGTTTTACTAGAGTTTGAAATGTGAGTCTCATGCTTGTTTGGCTAGAGCTGATTCCTCCATCTATCTTTGGCTTAGTTAATTTTCAGATAAGGTCTCCTGTTTTGGCCCAGGATCAAATTTGCCTCAAAATCCTTTTCTTTTCTTTTTTTCATATATTTTATTGTAATTAATAGAAGGGTTACATTATAATTGCCAGATAGAAGGTACATTAATTCACATACATTCTCATATCTTGGTCCCCATTTCCCTCCCCCCACCCCTACCCCACATCTTGCTTTCCTCCCTTCCCTATCCAATTTCAAATAACCAAATACAAATATATCCAATATATCAGATAGCAAACTAAGTAGCTACTTAGGAGGCTTAGATCTGAAGATCGAGGTTCAAAGCCAGAAATAGAGCTGTGTCTTCAAGTGATAAGAGTGTTAGCTTTGAGAAAAAATCTCAGGGACAGTGCCCAGGTCTTGCATCTTGCATGTCTTGCACCCTAGTTCTCTCTCTCTCTTGTTCTCAATCTCTCTCTCTCTCTCTCTCTCTCTCTCTCTCTCTCTCTCTCTCTCTCTCTCTCTCTCTCTCTCTCTCTCTCTCTCTCTCTCTCTCTCTCTCGCGCGCGCGCGCGCGCGCGCGCTGCGCGCGCGCAGCGCGCGCACACACACCCCCACCCTTCTATCTATACCTCCCATGTATCTTGGATTACAGGAAGAACACACATAGCTGTTTGTTGTTACTGTTATCGAGACTGAGTCTCATTCCTTTTTTTTTTTTTCATTCAGGCTTGTTTCAAACCACAATACTTCTTTCAATATTTTATTGTGTTAAAATATACATAACATAGATTTTACCATCTTAGCCATTTTAAGTGTTTAATTCATTGACATCAAATGAATATGTAATACTGTGTGGTTAATACATTATCAATCTCTACAAGTCTTTGCATCATGTTGATTTGAAACTGTGTACCCATTTACAATAATTCCACATTCAGTCAGGTCTGGTGGCTCACACCTGTCATTCTAGCTACTGGGAAGACTGAAATGGGAATGCTTATAGTTCAAGACTAGCATAGGCAAAAAGAAAAATTAGAGGATGGCTGGGCATAGTGGCTCATGCCTGTAATCCTAGCTACTCAGGAAGCTGAGGCCTGAGAATCTTTGTTGAAAGCCAGTCCAGGCGCTAAAGACCATGAGACACATCTCCAATTGACCACCAGAAAACTGGAAGTGGCACTGTGGCTCAAGGGGTAGCCTTGAGCTGAAGAGCTCAGGGACAATGCCCAGGCCCAGTGTTCAAATCACATGATCGACCCCCCTAAAAAAAAGAAAAGAAAAAGTGTAGAAGATTCCATCCATCACAAGAGAACAAAAAGGATGACATGATGCCAAATGTCTGTCATCTCATATACTGGGGGAAGCAAGAATAGGCTGGTCATGGTGCAAAGCAGGCACATATCTCAAAATTGACTGGAGCTAAAAGGGCTGGCAGTGTGGCCCAAGCCATACAGAGTAATGCCTAATAAGTATGATTCCCTGAGTTAAATCCCAAGTGCAGCCATGACTAATAACTCTACATTCCTCTTTCCACCCCTAACCTAAGCACCTCATCATTCTACTTTATTCTATGAATTTGACTCCTCATCCTTTCCTGTCATAAGATCCTCAAGGTTCATCCATGTTGCTGCATATTGCAGGATTTCCTGTGGCTTTTTAGTAGCTAATAATGTGCCAGACCATATAGATAACACCCATTCTTTATCTACCCATCTGTTGAAATACTTGGTTGCTTCTACTTTTTACTTATTGTGAATGACATACAAATGAATATATTGTCACAGATCTCACTTGAATATCTTGGATCCAATTCCTTTGGAGTAGATAATCAAAAGTGGAGTTGCTGGAGCATATGCTAATTCCATTTTTTTTAACCAGGCCTGGGCTTAAGCTCAGGGCCAGAGGACTGTCCTTGGATTTTTTTTCAAGGCTAGAACTCTACCACTTGAGGCTCAGCACCACTTCTGGCTTTTCCTAAGTATGTGGTACCAAGGAATCGAACCTGGGTCTTTCTGCATGCTAGGCAAGCACTCTACCACTAGGCCAAACTCCTGGCCCTGCTAATTCCATTTTTATACCTTTGAGGAACCACCATACTATTTTCCACAGCAGCTGGACCATTTTGTATTCGTGCCAACAGAGTACAAGTGTTCCAGTTTCTCTATATCCTTGTTAACACTTGTTATTTTCTGGTTATTAATTGTAGGCCATCCTATGCTTTGTGGTTTAGTATGATTTCTCTAACTAGGACTGAGGTTTTATGCCTCAACACATGTAAAACAATGCCTTTCAACCACTGAAGAAAACTGCATAATGATCACATTTTGGAATTTCAAATGAATACAAATAGTCTGAAAATGGAGCAGAATATTTCAAATCAAGACTGGCCCAGAGAGTTGGATAACTATAAGCTATAATGTATGTTAAGCACTTACTATGTATCCAGTACTAGGAAAATTTCTCGTGTATATTATCTTATTTCATATTTCCAACCCCAAAAGGCCCTAGAATCCCATTTCTATAGTTGTGGAATGTAAACAAGTACAAAATCCAAATTACTGATCCAAGATCACAGAGCAATGAAATGGCAGAGCTAGAGCGCAAACCCAGTCCAATATTTTTTCAATTTTTTATTGTATTTAATAAAAGGGTAACATGATATTTGCCAGATAGAAGGTGCATTAATTCACATACATTGATACCCTTCCACATGTCTTGGTCCCATTACCCTCTCCCCTCTTGGTTTTCCCCCTTCCCTGTCCAATTTCAAGTAACCAAATAAAAATGCATCCAATATATCAGATAACAAAGTGAGATATTGTGTCAATATGAGATAACAAAGGAACAGCAAAAGAGATGAGATAACATAGCACATTCTATATAATGAATGATCGCTGTCCTTAATGTGCTATGTTATCCCAGTCCAATTTTGAAGGCCTTTTTCTTAACCACTCAAGGGACTGAATATTTCTTTAGACATTTATAGGTGCTACATAATTTGTTTGCAGGAGGGATGAAAAGTTAGGATCCTAATCAATGTTCCTATATGTGCTCAAATTGCATAGACTATACCCATTGCTAAAATGCAATGTAAATTACAGGCTTGGATATGTTTCCTCTCATTTACTGGAGCTAGGGTCGCAGGCTTTCCCACATTTGACGCATTCATATGAACTTATCTAATACCTATTTTTTAGCCAGTCAAGTTGGTTTCTGGAAAGTGAACTCTGATAGCTATACATTAACCTCATCTTAAGCAATAATGATCACAAAATCATGGACTGAATACACTATACACTTATTTATACTTTTTAATGGTGCTGGGGTTTGAACTCAGTGACTCATTCTTGTTAGGTAGATGCTGAAGCACTTGAGCCATACCTCCAGCCTTCTTTGGTTTATCCAATTCTCAGATGGGGGGTCACACTTTTTGACATGGGCTACCTTTAAACAATGATCTTCCTGCCTCTGCCTTCTAGGTAGCTTTATTAGAGGCATGTACTACCATCCCAGTTTTAAGAATCTGACTACATTTCTGCTCAGCTAAAAATGTCAGTTTCCTGAATAGCTGGTGTTACAAATATGTGTGTATACAAATATACACACATATATTGACTGTACAAAACAAAATAATGTTCATCCTTAAGCACTGAAAATCATTTCATATACTACCAGGGGTACATAGATACCACATAGAGTAAAGTACTGATACTCATACTAATGACTTTATAACCTTGACCTTAAATGAAACCTCTTAAAATAGCTCAAAAAGTTTGAGATTTATTTGGATAAGTTGGCAATTTGCCATGCCTTGCACATCTTTGCAGCAATGGAAAACCATTGTTTCAGTCTGTAGTCTTTGCTTAACTGGCCTCCATTTTCTGAGAGATGTTTTTACATCTTCTCAGAAGAAACTAGGCATTTCCAAGACAGTAGGATGTTTCTCTTTCCACAATTACTGATCTTCATACTCTGGATCAGGTATACCATCCTTTTCTGACCGCCTAATCTTAAAAAAAATCTCTGTAATGGTAGAGTTTTGTTCTATACATACAGCTCACTTACCACTATTTGAAATCATTTTACCTGTTGAATTGTACACTGCCAGTGTTCCAACTAAATAAGTTCCAGAAGATTCTTGGAATGGGATACCTAGCATGAAGTAAGCTATCTAAGAGTATTTGTCAAATGAATACATATGATGGAACAAGGATTCTAAGGTTATGTTAGGGATAAGGCCTCATATCTAAAATATATCTACAGCTAAAAAATTGAATCTCTCCAAAGCAAATCTTCAAAGAAACAACCACTCCCATTAAAAGGTGGGCTACACTCTCTCCACTTCTCTTCAATATAGTACTGGAACCCTTAGCCAGAGCAATAAGGCAAGAGAAGGACATCAAAGGGATCCACATAGGGAAAGAAGAAATTAGACTATCCCTATTCACAGATGACATGATCCTCTACCTGAGTGACCCAATAAGCTCTGCTCCCAAACTCCTAGAATTAATAAACCACGTTGGCAAAATTAACCTGCAAAAGACAGTAGCCTTCTGGTATACCAACAATACACAAACAGAAGGTGAAATCAAGAAAATGATCCCATTTGCAATGGCCCCCAAAAGAAGAAAATACTTAGGAATTAACTTAACCAAAGTTGTAAAGGAATTGTTTAATGAAAACTATACCACCTTACACCAACAAGAATGGCCAAAATTTTGAACTCAGACAATGACAGATGCTGGCAGGGTTATAGAGAAAAAGGATCTCTACTGCACTGCTGGTGGAATTGTAAGCAAGTTCAGCCACTCTGGAAAGCATTGTGGAGGTTTCTTAAAGAACTGAAAATAGACCTTCCCTACGATCCTGCCATATCACTCCTGGGCATCTATCCTGAACATCATAACCCAGGATATGATAAAGACACCTGCTCAGCTATGTTTATCTCTGCACTATTCACAATAGGCGGCGATGGAAACAATCCAGATGCCCTACTGCTGATGAATGGATACAAAAAATGTGGCCTATATATACAATGGACAAGATAAAATTATGGCATTCACAGGGAAATGGATGAATCTAGAGTCAATCATGTTGAGTGAGACAAGTTAAGACCAAAGGAACAAAAGGCACATGGTATCCTTAATATGTGGCTATTAGATCCAAACAGTACAAGAGCAATGACTCAATATTTGTGTACCCAATGCTATGGACATGGTATTGGAAATATAAACACAACTACATAGACATAAAAATTTATGACTCTATATACATTTTATTGCATAGATTAATATGTATATATGACATACAAACCATCAGCCTAATTTTAATTATGTTCTAAAATCTCAGTGCCAGTGATTCTTTTCTTGAATACTTGATTGTTAAACACGTCATTTGAAATATGATGTAAAAATCAATGCTAATGGTCTTTAATAAAAAATAATAATACAAAAATTATATGTAAAAAAGAAAGATCAGTTCAAATAAAGATATTAAAAACTAAAAAAAAAGGTGGGCTAAAGACTTAAAGAGAGACTTCTCTGAAGAGGATATAAAGAATGGCCAGTAGACACATGAAAAAATGCTGCACATGTCAGTCCATAAAAAAATACAAATCAAAACAACTTTGAGATTCCACTTCATTCCAGTTAGAATGGCCATGATCAAGAAATCTAATTACAACAGACGCTGGCAGGGATGTGGCCAGGAAGGATCATTATTACACTTGTTGGTGGGAGCATGAACTCGTTCAACCACTATGGAAAGCAGTATGGCAATTCCTCAGAAGAGTAAACACAGAGCTCCCATATGACCCAGCAATTCTACTCCTTAGCATTTATCCAATAGTCCAGAAACAAGGGGGTACTAAAGAGAGTAACATAACGATGTTCACTGCAGCATTATTTACCATAGCTAAGATATGGAACGAACCCAGATGCCCCTCATTAGATGAGTAGATCAAGAAAATGTGGTACTTATGCACAATGGAATTTTATGCTGCCATCAGAAAGAATGACACCACCCCATTTGTAAGGAAATGGAAAGACTTGGAAAAAATCATATTAAGTGAAGTAAGCCAGACCCAAAGGAACATAGGTTCAATGGTTTCCCTCATTTGTAATAATTAGTACACATCTAGGATTCTCCTAACATAGGATTACAATAGCTTAAAACCTAGGTACATAAGGTCATATAGGATGAGACTAAGTGAAAGGAACTCTGGGATATGGAAACAAGAGCTTTATCTTGTGTGATTGTTGTTCTTATGTAATATGTTATTTCTTTTCTCTCTCTCTTTTTTTTGCCCTTACGTTTAATCTCATACTGTTACTGTATCTGACTTTGTTACCTGGTATATTGTATATATATTTATTTGTCTATTTGAAATAGGAAAGGGAAGGGAGAAAACAAATGATTTGAAGGGGTTGGGGGGAGGAAAATGGGGACAAAAATATGAGAGGGGATATCAATGTGTGAGATGTACCTACTACCTGATGAATGTAACTGTTACCCCTCTATACATTATCCTGAAAATTAACCAAAAAAAAAACAGGAAAAAAGGAAAGATGAACTTGAATGATTCATTTATGAGGTAAAATGGGTACTAATATGAGAAGGTATAAACCTGAGGCACTTAACCACGGGCTTTCTTTTTTGAGCACTTACTGTGTTCAGAACAACATGCTAAGCTTACCACGGCAGACTATCTGTTATTGAGCTCCGAGGTCACTGCCATTGGTAACCTCCAATCTGAGTCATTTAACTCGTGTTTATTGAGTGACAACTACAGCAAGCACTGTTCTTTGCTGCAATATTGCAGTAATCAGAACAAAGTTCCTGACTTTTGGGAAGGGTCAAATTAAGATCAGGCCCATAACTTTAAGTGGTATATTTCTTCCCTGTGATCCAGTAATGCCAGATCTTTGCTCTAAAGGTAGCCTTAGAATCTCCCACCTAACTCTTACCTTGATAATATTTCCTTACAAACTATGCTTTATACCACACATGGCTGAGGCCTTACATACATATATGATTGAATTTTTCCAACAATCCTATCAAGGAGGTATGATTATTATGATTATTTCTAGGGACAGGGATTTATCTCAGTAGAAGAGCACTTCCCTAGCAAGTGCAAGGCCTTAAGTTCAGTCCTCAGCTCTGCAAAAATAAGTAAGTAAATAAGTAAATAAATAAATAAATAAATGCTAAAACGATTATATGCAGAGATGACATGAAAGGTTGCTGAGATCAAATGTCTTAGCTAGTGTTATATAGTTGTCATTTTACAGTGGATTTGAAGCTGGTTTAGGTTAGCTAGAATTGTGCAATATAATCACGATCCAGATTTATTGTCCTTAACCACAACTATGCAGTGGTGCTTCTTATATATTACATGTATTCTCCCTTCACTTAGGAAATGTAACTCTAAAAATACTCTCAGGTTATAGGGTGTTAGGATTTACCAGAAGAGCCGGCAATGAAGAAGACAGAGATATTCAAAGTCTAACTATACGATTTTGAACAGTTGATATATGCTATAAAACAACTTATATAGTTAATTAAATTTTAGAAATACCACTGTCCTCAATAAAGATCAAATTGTAGTATACCAGTTCCCTATTATGTGAAAAGGATGTCTGAAAGCACAGATAATACTCAACCCTATACATACTGGGTTTTTCCCTATATGTACCTATCTATGATGGTTTAGATTGTGTGTGTGTGTGTGTGTGTGTGTGTGTGTGTGTGTGTGTGTGTGTGTGTGTGTGTCTGTTGTGCTGTTAGTAAAGCTTGAACTCTGGGCCTGGGAACTGTACTTTTGTTATCAAGGATAGTGCTCTCTCACTTGAGCCACAGCTTATGTGGAAGCTCCACTTCCAGATTTTTTGGTAATTAAAGATGAGTCTTGTGGACTTTCCTGCCTAAACTCCAAATACTAAGATCTCAGCCTCCTAAGTAGTTAGGATTTCAGGCATGAGACACTAGTGACATGCTATGATAGTTTAATTTATATATTAGCATGAGAAGATAGCAATTTTAATAACTAATTATAAAATAGAAACGTTGCCACACTAAGGGTTATTTGGGGACATAAATACTATTATACTGTGACAATTGATCTGATAACCAAGACAACTGCTAAGTGATTTATAGATGAGCAGTACATACAGCATGGATACTGTGGACAATCTTAGTGGGATGATGTCACATTATGCTACCCAGAACAGCAAATAATGTTAAGCAAATGGATTGTTTATCTCTGGAATTTTCCCATTTAATATCTTCAAGCTAACATAGTTCTCAGGTAATTAAAATTATACAAAGTGAAACTGGATAAAGGGCTTCTGTTTTATTGAAGATATAGCTTAAGAAGAAAAGAATATGTCTTTTTACTTTCATTTGAAAACGATTAAACACAAAGCAATTAAAGAAAAATGAAGACAACAGCCAGTGCATTACTAGAGAAAATATTAAAAACATATGTCAGTATAGGCAATGTAGATTAAGACAATAAACATTTCTTCTATCCATTTTATCATACTATGTTCTTCAGGTTAAATGTAGAACTGAAAACTACAAAATGTTTTGTTCTTACAATGATTCTGCATTTTACTGAACATATTCATTTGTTTATTGCCCTTTAAAGTAATTTTTCTTACCTTATTTTATTGGTGTCATTAAAAAATCTTATAAAAGAAAGGAGGGAATGAATCTTTGCTTTGTAAAAGTATAAATTTAAGGTACAAAGTAGGCAGGTAAGTTACTAAAAACATCAAATTAGAATTATACCAGCAAAATTTAATCCACACCACTACAGTACAAAAACGTTACAGTTCTTTATATCCTGACAACAAATTCAATCTGCTCTGAGCCTTTCGCCTTCCCAGCTGACAAAAAATTCAATCTCATTCACAGTTATTAGAGGCTTTCTGCCAGGATTGCGTGAAGTTCCTGGGAAAACCATGCCAGGACCAGTAATTTCAGTGTAGGCCCTCTCCCCTTCTGTCTATATACTTCACTGCTTAATAGTCTATTATCTGGTCGTTCTTACATGGGCCACACTTCTATTCTCCTTTGAATCTTGCCTCTTCCTTGCAGCACTAAAAGGGAAGATATTCATGGTTATCTTCCATTACTCACATGAGTTTTCTTCTATTAGGGAATCTCACCTTTATGTTAGTTTCTGTCACTTCTACTCAACAATACACATCTGTTAACCCACTGGGACAAGCCAGCATAATTGTCCTCAATAAGCCTAGGATCTTAAAATCAAAAATTTTATTTAGGTTCAGGTGATCTAAGTGCCTCATAACTTCTATTTCTAGAATTGCAAAACAACTGTTCCCCAGAAAAGAAAACAAAAACGCATGTCTATATTTTGGTCCGGGAGATGGAAAAAATTAAAGCTAGAACAAATTACTTTTTTTAATTGCTACCTGATTATATAATCCTGGTACAAACCTTGGTCCAATTCCTACGGGTACTTTTTAATTTTATTTTATTTAGTAATGTTACTTGTAAGTATATATAAACCATAGGTCTATGTTTTTGCAGGTCATTACAATTCTGTTCTTGAACACACAATGTATTTTGAACACACAATGTTTCTCCTACTGTTTATCATATGAAAGAAATATTTTATAACTTTGAGACATAAAGAAATGAATCCATGTTTTGCTCTTTGACTATTGCTAGTCACTTTCTGATCTCATGACCTAAGAAAGCATGTTTCCTTTTTATAGAATATAAAAGAAATTACTTCATAGATTTCTTTTCCGTAGAGAATGGCCTTTATAGAAGAGGATATCATTTTTTCTTTCAGATTTCATGACCTAAGAAACAATATTTTTCTTCTTTATAGAATATAGTAGAAAATATTTCACAGAATTATTTTCTATAGAGAAGGGCTTTTATAGAGAAAAGCATCAGTTTTTTTTCTCATTTTTGTATACCCTCAAACATTATGTGATAGTTTCAGGATCAGCAATAATAAGAATGGATGACATTGATGCTGCCATCAAGAAGAAGAGACTACATGGGGAAAGAGGACATTCTGCACTATCAGAGAAGGCAGATACAGGAGGCAAGAATTAATTTAGACTCAAAGAATGAATTAGAGTTTACTATAAATAAATAGAGAGGGACATTCAAGAAAGAGGAAACAGCACACTCAAGAAGGGAACAAAATAGATCCCCATCAAAAATATGGAAGTAAAACCACATAGTGTGCTCAAAAACCTATTAATGATCTGTCAGGAATACACAGTCTGTATAGGAATAATGATCAAAGAGGTTGTAGATTTAGTCTGAGAGTGATTGTAATTTTTTTTTCTGTTCCTGGGGCTTGAACTCAGGGCCTGAACACTGTCCTTGGGTTTTCCTCAAGGCTAGTTCTCTACCTCTTGAGCCATAGCACCACTTCTGGCTTTTCTATGTATGAGGTACCGAGGAATGGAACCCAGGTCTTCGTGCATGCTAGGCAAGCACTCTACCACTAAGCCAAACTCCCAGCCCTGTAAATGTTTTTATATGCACTACGAAACAGCTTGTTATTATATATAATTATGAATTAATACAAAGTTTTAAGTAGGAAACTTGAAGGTTCAAAGTAGATTTTTTTTGTCAATACTGGGGCTTGAACTTCGGTCCTTTCCATTGCTCAGAGTAGTACTTTTGAGTGTTGTTTTGACAGAAGTGCCAAGGATCCACTAGAGGAGAGTGGGACTGGTTACAAAAGGAGTTATCAGGCTGCTATTGGTGGGCATTGATGAAACAAAGCCATCAAAATATAATGCGTTGGGGTTTATATTGATGGAGTAAGTGTAAGAAGTGGAAAACAAGAATTAAAGCTGGTTTCCAGGCCCGGGCAATCGGAATGTCACATTAACCATTATAGGAAATAGCCAAGGAAGGCCAAATTTATGTATAATGAGATTATTTTAGATTTAAAGTCCAAGTGTCTTTGAGATATCATGGTGAAGCTAGTTCACAAATAACTCACAGTTATTAGAGGTCTTTTGGCTACTGAGGTTGTTTGAAGTTTGTAGAAAAATCAAACTAAAGGCCATAATTTTCAAGGCATGCCTCTTCCCTTTGTCATACACTTCATTGCTGATCTGTTTGTCACACATATCCCCTTGGAGATACATCAGCTGCTTCTGTGCTACCTTTTAGTTTACATAGAGGCCTGAAGGAAAAGTTAACTGTAGTACAATAAGGCCCTAAAAGAAACAGAGAAGGGGCCGGGAATTTGGCCTAGTGGTTAAAGTGCTTGCCCAGCATGCATGAAGACCCGGGTTCGATTCCTCGGTACCACATACATAGAAAAAAGCCGGAAATGGTGCTGAGGCTCAAGTGGTAGAGCTCTAGCCTTGAGAAAATTCCAAGGACAGTGCTCAGGCCCTGAGCTCAAGCCCAGGACTGGCAAAAAAAAAAGAAAGAAACAGAGAAGCAGCTATCAGGCAGACCTAGATAAGGAATAAGATTCTTGACGAAAAGAGTGATCATTAGTAACAAATCCCGAAAGGAGGTCAGATAGGACAAAGACTGAAAGGGTCATTATGAACTGGAAAAATTGGCCACCATTGCTGACTTTTGTTGGAGCAGTAATGGGTGTGAATAAGGCAGTTTATGGTGTTTTGAGAGCTGAGAAAGAAATGAAGAAGTGGAAATAATTTATAAGAATTATTCTTTCCAAAAGACTGACAGTAAATATGTAAGAAATAAGGTAACAGCACAGTAGGTAAAGTTAAAAGACTTTTTGAAAGCCAGGGTCCCATGGCTCACACCTGTAAATCCTAGCTACTCAAGAGACTGCCATCTGAGGATCACCACTGAAAGCCAGCCCAGGAAATCCAGGAGAATATTATCTCTAATAAACTACTAAGAAGGAGGGAAATGGAGCTGTGGCTGAAATGATAGAGCACTAGCATTGAGTGAAAAAGCTCTGGGACAGCCCTGAGTTCAAGCTCCAGGACCAGTACACACACAGAAAGATTCTTTAATATAGAGAATGCCTATGCAGTGATACATAGAAGATAAAATGGCTAATACAGAGGTTTGAGTGTCAGGCAAGTTAGCAGTGGATGACTTTTAGTCCAGTATTTCTTTTAAATTATGTATGGTAAAGGATCACTTTTTAAATTTTCTACTTTGTTGATGATAGTTTCATAAAATATATTAGTTACTAGAAAAAATGCAGCATGACTGAGATCTGCAAAATATAGGGCCAAGTTACTATTATGAGATCCAATGCATATAAAATTACTTTATCAAATTTGTATAAAAGTTTTTAATCCTCATTCTCATTTTCAGTGCTTATGTTGTTGTGGACCAATATTAAACAATGTGAGAACTGGAAGGGATCCAAGATGATATGTTTATTACTTGAGCTAATGGAGGGGATAGAGAATGATTGAAGGGATGACACTGATCAAAAAGCACTATACTCATAAATTGACTTATTGAATGGAAACCCCCTTGAAAACTACTTGAAGATACTATTTTTTAAAAAACCCAGATTAGAAAAGCAAACCTCCATTTCTTCAATTTGGCCTCCATTTCCAGAATCTTCCCCCTTGCCACCATTTTCACAGGAGTCAGGATGGTGCTTGTGATGTATAAGCCCCTCCTCCTCAGTGATTGGCTGGCTGGGGAGTGACTTGCTGACCTAACAATGGAAAAGGGCATGGCCACTCTGTCCTGGGGGTATATATTTGAGTGTTCTGAGGCCTAGAGATCAGACCGCTCCAAGAAGCTGAGAAGAAAAGAAGGATAACCAAAACCATAATCCATTAAAAATACCAGGAGTGCTGTGGCTGTTGCCCACATGAAGACCTCAGTCCAGCGAGGAAAATCTAACAAGCGTGGAAGAAAGCACAGGAGAGATTTGTCCAGACCTGGATCGAAAGGAAAGGTAAGGTTACTGACAAAATGTTCTCCCCGTGTTCTCACTGACTTTTTCCCAAAGATACAACCCTGTCACAAAATGTTCCCAGACCTCACCCTTTCTTATTTTCATTTATTCTTCACCCTCTTCTCTCCAACCAATAACTTTCTTCCAACTTCATGTCATCTTCCAGGTCTGGAGGTCAGCCCGGAATGGATTCAGGTGCCATGGCCAGAAGGGGATGAGAAGTAAGAAGGCTTCCGCCAGGCCCAAGAAAGGAAGACGGGGAATTAGAATCTAATCATCCTGTAAAAGGAGAGCTGGCCAGGGATGTAACCTAATACCGTCTTCCACCTCTCTAGATGCCTGGCCACTGGCAACTAGTCCTCCCTTTTCTTTACCAAAAAGGACACAGGTTGATGAAAATAAACCCACTACAGTGATTTGATTAGTGTTGCTGTGTGCTCTATAATGGTGGGGAGGGAAAAGGAAAGAAAAAAGGAGAAAGGGGTAAATGGGAAGGGAGGGAAGTAGCTGTCCAATCGACAAGTGCATAGTTGAATCAGACATGGAGGAATGAGACCCATGAAAAGTAAGAAGAAGACAACTTTCTTCCTTAGCACTTTGCCCTATAAAAGAAAAGGATGCTACTTGTGTTTTTGTATGTAGAGAGATGTTACAGGTGTGGTGATAGCATCCTTGTCCAAACGAGGCCAATCTGATTAAAATATTGTGTGTGTGTGTGTGTGTGTGTGTGTGTGTAATACAATGGTGAAACACATTTAAAAAGTTATCATACTGACATGAGAAAGGGTATCAATGTATGTGAAGTAATGCATCTTCCATCTGGCAAATGTAATGTAACCCTTCTATTAATTACAATAAAAATATATGGAAAAAACAGAAAACCAAAAAAAAAGTTAGCATATTTTTTTTCTAGTCATGGGTCTTGAACTCAGGGCCTGAGCACTGTCCTTGGACTTTTCTCAAGCTTAGAGCTCTACACTTGAGCCACAGCACCACTTCCAGCTTTTTTCTATGTATATTTTACTGAGGAATTGAACCCGGGCCTTCATGCATGCTAGGCAAGCAGTCTACCACTAGGCCAAACTCCCAGCCCCAAAGTTAACATACATAAATATGAAATAGGTCCCATCTGACATGTGGGTACTAATGAGATAGGGGATGATGAACAGATATGGTGAGGTAGGGTAACTGTGACCTGCATAATTTATGTACATGTATGAAAACAGCACAGTGAAACATGGTGTGACTGGTTTGGGTAGAGATGAAGAGAAGAAGATCTAGGGAGAATGAAAAAGGGAGTGATCCTCATCAAGGGACATTGTCTCTGTATGTCACAATGAATAGTAAATGTTCTGTATATGATAGTGGTTGTGGGTGGGGAATATATGAGGGAGATGGTATATGTGTGGTGGTGGTATCCCTCCATGAAGCACCATACAAAGCTAATTGCCTCAAGGACACCTGCCTCATGGCACTATTTCCTACACCCAACCCTATGTGTTCAGTAACTAAAAGCCCTCAGAAGGACTCAGAATATTTTGTCAGAAGGTCTGAAGGTCACGGTGAAAAGGAGGATAGACAGATGGAGAGGAAGGATAATCAAATAGTCATCATATTCAACCATGTAGCTGGAGGGTATGAATGGGGTTTGGAAATATCAGGGAGAAAGGTTAATATTGATCAAGATGTGTTGTACTTATAAATTGGCATGGTGACTTGAAATCTCTTTGTACGAATACTTAATCATGATCATAATAATAATCACAATAATGGCAGACTACCTGTTGAATAACCCTGGTCTCGACTATACATAGAAGACTCTGGAAAGGAGGAAAGAAAATGTATCCCCAAAGAGGTGGGAACCAGGAAGGATACGACAATAGGGAAAAAATTGTGGTGTAATGCAGAATGGAGATTCCCAAAGGAAAGCAATTTTGTAGTGAAGTAGGAGGCTTGATTTTTTGAATTGAGTAGGGATAAGGGGAGCTTGGGTGAAAGGACTGAAAGAGTAAATAATTGAAACAGCTGCTGTAAAAAAAAACTGAATAAAAAAGAATAGAAGAATTATAAAACCATATAGATAGTCCAGATGAGACTGGTAGTCATAAACCTGTTGTGAAGCCTATCAGTTCAACTTTGTGATTTTTTTTCCTGAGCAATTTGTCAGCTCAAGAGGCTGAGAGTAGAGGTGGAGAAAACAGATGGTGGGGATCTGGTAATATGGTGACAAGCTATTCAAACTTATTCTGCCATGGAAATTAACTCAAACTCCTGGATAACATGTAACAGATCTCTTCTTAAATGAATCAAAGTGCTAGAAAGACAATAAGGTATTATAAGCTTTTATCTAAGTGAAGGCAGGGATAAGAAGTTACTTCTCTGAGGGCCGGGAGTTTGGCCTAGTGGTAGAGTGCTTGCCTAGCATGCACGAAGACCCAGGTTCGATTCCTTGGTACCACATACATAGAAAAAAGCCAGAAATGGTGCTGAGGCTCAAGTAGTAGAGCTCTAACCTTGAGAAAGTCCAAGGACATTGCTCAGGCCCTGAGCTCAAGCCCATGATTGGCAAAAAAAAAAGAAGTTACTTCTCTGAGAATGTTCATTCATCAATGCTATTTATGCATTAGGAAATGCATAAATACACACACAAACACAAAAAAACCCAAAGCCAGGATTTACCCACAACGATGAGTCTACTAAGATTCTAGTTCAGATATTAGTGGAAACAATGAGTGAAACCATCAGCATACTGATGAACTTGAAATAATCCACACCCCCCACACACATAGCAATATACAAACAAGAACATTTGAGGAATGTAGGAATGTAGCTTTGGTACTAACTGGAGGTAGGGACTATATGTTCTGAGAAATTGTGAGTGCAATCTCATCTAATAAGGATTTGTGGCCTGAATTTATATTACCTAGGAGTTCCCAAGTGTGTCTAGTTCTTAATTTAAAGTAGACCTAGACTTGCAGTAACATCAGGCACCTACCTGTCAGAATCCACCATTATCCCAGATTTTTAAATTAGTTCCACACATTTCCAAAGAAATAAAAGCTTAGTCAAAAATCATGAAGCACATAATGAAATAAGTTACAAATAGAAGACAAATAGGAAGTTCAAAATAAGATACATTTAATCAAAATAGAGAGGTAATTGTATTTGAATATAAATGGACTAAATGTTTGTGTAAAATGATGGCAGTTCTATTCACAATAGCCTATAAAAGGAAGCAAACTATCTGTGTCTACCTATTGATGAACAGAAAAAGGAAAGAGTATGGGGCTGGGAGTGGCCTAGTGGTAGAGAGCTTGCCTAGCATGCAATGAAGACCTGAGTTCGATTCCTCGGTTTCACTTACATAGGAAAAAGCCAGAAGTGGTGCTGTGGCTCAAGTGGTAGAGCTCTAGCCTCGAGAAAACCCAAGGACAGTGCTCAGATCCTGAGCTCAAGCCCAGGACTGGCAAAATAAACCAAACAAACAAAAAACAGAGTATAGATATACAATAAAAAATTATTCAGCCTAAAAAGGAATGAAATCCTGTCATTTGTGACATGGATGAAAGTAGAGATGATCATGATAAGTGAAATAAGAGGTGCAGAAAGGAAAGTACCACATGATCTTGTTGATATGTATAACCTACAAAACTTAGTATCATAGAAAATGACATCAAAATGGTAAACCATTCTCTGGGGAGAGTAAAGGGAGAGAGGGAGTAGAAGGTGATCAATGAGCAGTGAGATAGGAACAAGAAGTACTGGTGTGTCCTTTCACACTGTGATAAACAGATATGGGCATTTTGTACTATATACGCATGAAAAAAGATTGAAAAAAAGACTTCATGTTTTGCCATAAAAATGCTAAAGGACATATATAAGTTTAACCTGATCACATAATGTATGAATGTTTGAACATTACAAGCCCACTAATACACCCAAATTTTGTATGTCTATGCAACAGCTACAAATAAAATAAAATTTAAAAACATGTGACCATACTTAAAAATTTAAAATCCAACCATAGAATCCATTAATTCCAGGATTCAAGAGACTGAAGCACACAGATTGAGAATTCAAGCCAGCCTTGGTTACATGGCAAGACTCTGTCTCAAAAAATAAAATTACATGCTGATTATAAGCCTTATATTTGACACCTAATGATACTGATTTATTGACAGTAAAAGGAATAAAGAGACACCACATAAATACTAACCAGTAGAAAGCTGATAATGCTATTTTTAATTCATTCAAAATAGACTTTAAGGCAATAAAAGTACTACTAAAGATAGAGAGGGCTGTTTCTTCCTTTTAGAAATAAAAATACAATCCAAAAGGGAGATATAAGAATGTAACTTTTCACTAATGTGCTCATAATCTCAAAATAAGTAAAATGAAATATTGACAAAACGACATGATACTACACACATAATCAAGAGAGGTCAAAGATTGTAAAATACACCGAAGAATTTAATAATAATAAAACCAAAATTGTTCTAATAGAGTAGAGAAGAGAAACTCCCACAATTATAGAATATTGTTTTCAAGCCTGCAGAGAATATTCACCAAAACTGATTATATTTTTGGGTCATGAAACAAAGGACTGAGATAGTACAATGAATAACACTCTAAAATCACAAAGCAATGAAGCCAACAAAAACCAACAACAAAATGATAAGTAGAAAAAAACACATATGTTTCAACATTTTAAAACATACTTCTAAATATTTCTAAAACCATAGGTCAAATAAGGAATCGTACTGGAGTTTTAAATAGGTTGGACTGAACCTAATATGCTACCTATCAGAATTTGTAAGATACAACTTAAAAAAGAAAAGCTCTACCATGAAATGCTTATAGTGGAGAGAATAATGAAAACATAAGAGGTAGGCACCCATATTAAGGAAAGGCATAAAGAACCATAAAAAATTACAAGAGAAACACAGGAAGCCAACTTATTAATGGATTTATTGCATGTGATTTTGAGCAACACAGTAAAAACATTTCCACATGTACATTACACAGCTCAGTTGATGTAGAGAAGCTCTCCGCAGCTCTGTTTTATCACCAGTGTGTTTAAAGTATTCATTTTGAGCATTCATGGTTTTTCCCCTAATGGCAGTCTCCTGGGAACTACACAACCAAGGACAACAAAAAGTTACTGTATAGACATTGCCGGGGTAGATGTGGCCAAAAGAAATGATTATGAGAAACTGAGTGTGCTAGAGAAAATGTGATTTGAAAAATTGGCAATTTGGTAGCTAACTGAACTATGGAAGAACTGAAGGGGAAAGGAGACATATAAGGAATATTGGAGATTGGGAATGTGTTCAAAGACATGAAGTCACAGACAAATTAACGAGCATGAAAATAGATAAAGAGTTTTTGATCAACATGAGTTTGTGTGTGAGTGTGTGTGTGTGTGTGTGTGTGTGTGTGTGCGCACATGCGTGCGCAAATGTGCACACACATGCTGGAGCTTGAACTCAATACTTGAGCATAGCCCCTAAGCTTTTGTAATCAAAGCTAATTCTATACTACTACTTGAGCCACAGCTCCATGTCTAGCTTTTTGGTAACTGATGACAACATTATTGCAGACTTTCCTGCTTATGCTGGCTTTGAATTGCTCAGATCTTAGCCTCCTGATTATCAAGGGTTATAACCGTGAGCCACTAGCACCTGGCTCAATAGGATTTTTTTTGTCAGTCATGAGGCTTCGGTCTAGGTGCTGTCTCTGGGCTCTTTTTTCTCAAATCTAGTACTCTACCATGTTGAATTATAGCTCCACTTCTGATTTTCCAATAGTTAATTGGAGATAAGAGTCCCATGGACTTTCCTGCCTGGGTTGGCTCAGATCTCAACCTCCTGAGAAGCTAGGATTACAGGTGTGAGGCACTGGCACCTAGCTTCAGTATGAATTTTAAATTAATTTATATATAAAGCAATTCTAGGCAGCACATACTTTTTTGGTAGTACTGAAGTCTCAAGGCTTCATGTTTACTATACAAGTTTTTTCCAACTTAAACAGGATCTCCAGCTCCCTATGAAACAGTTCTCAATAAAGAACTATGTGAGTGGGTTGCTATATGGGGTAGAATCTTCTTAATTATCTGTGTCGATCTTTCTTTTACTCTATCCTGGTATGTAAAATGTATAGGATAGGGCACCATTTTATGAATCTACATCCCCATCACAGGCCTGGCACATATTAGATGTTAAGTTCAGCAAATGCTTGTTGAACTGTATAAGCTAAAGGTATTAGGTCAAGGAACTCTGGCATTAAGGTGTAGAATAGTTATCTGTGTATGTGGACATTCAAGTTCTCTAGGTTTATAACAGTTGTTGCAGATATAAGGTACAAGAATTCCTGGTAAATGGAGATAAGTGATCCAAATGTCTGTAAAATGACAGTAGGAAGTAACTGGGAAAACAGCAATTGTTTTGGCTTGAATATGTTATGTTCCCTATAGCCACATGTATCAGGGGACATGATTAACAGCTGACAGGCATTGGGAAAGTGACTGGATCCTAACAGTTCTGCTATAAATCAATAGATTAATTCCTTAATGGACTCAAAATGTGATTATCTTTATTGGAACACGGTGAAAGAGGTGGGACCTAATTGAAGGAAGAAAACTGGAACTATGGGCTTGGGGCTTTATCTTACTCTGGCCCCTTCTTATATTTCCTTTTTCTGCTTACTGTTCGCCATTATGTGAGTAACTTCTGCCAGGTACTCTTACCACCATGATATTCCGCTTCCCCTTGGGCCCAGTGTCAATGAAGCCAAGGAATATGGACTGAAATCTCTGAAACTGAATCAAAGTAAATCAATCTATCTTCCTTCCTTCCCTTCCTTCCTTTCTTCCTTCCTTCTTTCCTTCCTTCCTTCCTTCCTTCCTTCCTTCCTTCCTTCCTTCCTTCCTCTCCATCCCTTCCCTTCCCTTTCCTTCTTTCATCCTTTTGTCTCCCTCTTTCATTTTTACCAATCCTTCATACTGGAAGTAGAACTCAAGGTCTTTGAGCAAATTCAGCAAAGTGACATAACCCCATGGTGTGCTCTTCAAAGCAGGAAAAGATTCAAAAAAGGACTTGGAGACACTGTCCAGATATGGCAAAAGCATATGGTCCATACTTTCTTACTCTTAACCACAAGAATAATAGATGGGATTATAAGAAACCTTTATTTAAAAAGCTCAGAAGACAGGCAGGTTTGTCGAGGAGAAACAGATTCAATCAAAACAGTATTGAATATAGGAACACCTTTGGCAGAACAGGATGAACGAGCTCTGAACTTCCTCTGTATGATCTGGGCAAGTTAGAATATTAGGGCCTTGGTGCATGCTTTCTCTCCCCCCCCTCTCTCTCTTCCTCCCTCCCTCCCTCTCTCTCCCTCCCTCCCTCTTTCTCCCTCCCTCCCTCCCTTCCCTCCTTCCTTGCTTGCCTTCTTTTCTCTTTATTTCAATGAATATTTAGCCCAAGGCCTTGCAAATGCTAGGTATAGGCATTCTATATTCTATCACTTCAGCCATTACTTCACCTAAGCCTTTTCTTCACCTAAGCCTTTTATATCTTTTTTTTTTGGTCAGTCATGGAACTTGAACTCTGGGCCTGGACACTGTGTCCTTGAGCTCATCAGCTCAAGGCTACCGCTTACCCCCTGAGCCACAGCACCACTTCCTGTTTTCTGGTGGTTAATTAGTGATAAGAGTCTCACAGAATTTAGTGCCTGGCCTGGCTTTGAACCGTGAACCTCAGATCTCAGCCTTCTGTGTAACTAGGATTACAGGCATGAACCACCTTGCTTGGCTTAAGTCTTGTTTTTATCAAGAACAAAACAGCAATTATGGTAATAACACAAATCTCAGAAGAGCTACTATGTGGGATAAAATTATATACTACACAAAATTCCTCAGTGAAGTGCCCTCCTAGTATATAGTAAGCATTCAGTAAAGCTTAGCTTTGAACATATACAGCTACCTAAGAAAGGTCAAATTGACTGGGAAATTAGACCAGACCTAAAGAGTCTAATAATATTAATATTCATAACATTTATTGAGCACCTATTTCTGGTCAGACACTAGGATAAAAATGTTATGCGCATGACTCTATTTAGTTTGTAAGAAAATCCTATGGGAAAAGTAGCATTATTTCCATTATATGCTGCAACCTGCCCTACACTAATGCCTCCCTTTCTTTGAGTAGGAAAGTAGTAGGCTGCATATCCTAGCTCCCTTTGAAGTTATATGTAGCCATATAACTAATTTTTAGTAAGGGGAAATGAGCAAAATATTATATGTACTATTTGGGTGCTGATGTCTCACACCTGTAATCCTGGCTACTCAGGAAGATGAGATCTGAGGATCATAGTTCAAAGCCAGCCAAGACAGGAAAGTCCATGAAACTCGTATCCCCAGTTAACCTAAAAGCTGAAAGTGGTACTGTGGCTCAAGTGCTATGGTACAAGCCTTGAGCAAAAATGCTCAGAGTGCCAAGGCCCTGAGCTCAGGATTGTACCCTCTGCAAAAAAAAAAAAAAATACTAGGGCCGGGAGTTTGGCCTAGTGGTTAAAGTGCTTGCCTAGCATGCATGAAGACCCGGGTTCAATTCCTCAGTACCACATACATAGAAAAAAGCCGGAAGTGGTGCTGAGGCTCAAGTGGTAGAGCTTTAGCCTTGAGAAAGTCCAAGGACAGAGCTCAGGCCCTGAGCTCAAGCCCAGGACTGGCAAAAAAAATACTATTTCAGCTATAGGGGCTGTTTAAAAAGTAAGTGTATTTTAAGCTGGATGATGGCAAAACCACAAAATAGAATTAGTCTGGGTCTTTGAGTGACTTCATTGACAGAGCCTCTACGTGAGAGAATTGTTAGGTGAGAAAGAAATAGACTTTTGTTTTGTTGAGCAATTTCATTATTGGTTGAAGCATTTAGTCCACCTAACCAACACAAACACCATGGTAGGGCCTTTAGACTCAGTCTTCTATTCATCCCTTACAACTGTTACAGGAGGAATATACAAATATGCACTGTAAGAAATCATGAAAGTGAGGTTAAGTAACTTGCTTGAAATTGTGCAATGGATGAATGGGTGATGTGTCAGGGCCTAAGAATAGATGTTTGTTACAAACTCAGCCAAGCTATGCTCAAAGCAAGCAGCTACTCTTTATTGTGATTTGGGCAAGCAAAATTTGTTAAAGCAGTAAAAGCACCATGGCATCAAACTTTCCACTCTAAAACTGACTGATAAAATTCATATGCATTCTCACTGGCTTTCAGATCTACTGTTCTGAATGTAGTCACCTTGAAAACAAAACCATAACCGAAGTACCTTATTGTCTTTCATTTTTATTTAGCTCCGTCTTCCTTCCTTGGCTGGTCCTCTCTTAGCAGTCTCACTATTTCTCAGACTAAAGAATAACTGATGTTTCGAAAATTCAGTAGTTATGTCTTTCAGGATAGAAGTGTTTCTGTTCAAGAACTGCTTGTAGATATACTTCATTGAAAACTTGTAAAGATGACTATCAAAAGAATACTAATAATGATAATCATAACTAGCTCTAGAAACTATCCCCTAATTAAATAACACTCCTTCTTTGATCTAACATGTCTCTTCAGATACCATCTTATTTGTTTCCAGTGCGAAGTTTTTGAATAGGAGTCTATACACATAATCTTTATTTAATTCCTCACTTCCACATTGCTTCATTTTCCCCATTCACTTAATTTAATTCATTTAATCCATTCCAATTTGGCTTCTGACCCCATTACCCCAAAGAAAAGTCCCATGTTATTGCAATAATGAATCTCATATTGACAAAGCTAATAGATATTTCTCTTGTTTAACTTATTAAATTTCTTGTAGCATGCTCTTAGTGATCCTCCACTTTTTTATGCACTTATTCAGTTAATGAAACCAGAAACTTACACAAATCCTCCATTTTTCTGAACTCAACAATGTATCCATTGGTAAGTCTTGTTCACTCTTATCTCCAAAATTTATATAGAATTTCTCCTTTTCATATTAACTGCTAAATTCTAGTCCAAGGTCTAGACCTATACTGAATTTTGGAAGTTACCTGACTGGTTTTTCTAACCCTATCAGTTTCTTTTCCTACATTGCAGGAAAACTTAGTAAATGTTCTCATGTCTTTCGATTTTTCTTTAAATGAAAGACAAATTCCTATCATAGCTATGCTAGATCCTTTCTTTCTCCTTCATGAGAAAATGGAAGCCTTGGACAATACTATCTACCAAAAGACTTAATATATACCTATGAAGCAATTCACTCAATAACAAGAGAGTATATAATTTTCTCGATTATAAATAATACAGAAAAGGCCATAAGACAAATCTCAAAACATTTAAAAGGATTGAAATAATCAAAATGTAGTATCTGCCATAATGGAATGAAATTTGATATGCATATCACAAGATAATTTGATTAATTGATGGATATATAAAAGTAAACACTATAATATTTTTATTCACAATAAGTGAAGGTGATATAAATAGGTTTTATCTTCTTTTACTCTTTTTTTGTCTCTTTTGTCACTGTTTTATTTTTTTATCTTTTTGCCAGTCGAGGGGCTTGAACTCAGGGCCTGGGAACTGTTCTTGAGCTTTCTCAAGCCAAGCGCTCTACTATCTGAGCCACAGTTGCCTTTCTGGCAAACCCAAGGGTTTGTGCATGCTAGGCAAGCACTTTACCACTAGGCAAGATTGTCACTGTTTTTGCTTTCTATACTGATTTTTTTGTTCTTGTTGTTGGTCATGGGTCTTGAAATCTGGGCCTGAGCTCTTCAGCTCAAGGCTAGTGCTCTACCATATGTACCACAGTGCCACTTCCAATTTTCTGTTGCTTATTTGGAGATAAGAGCATAACAGACTTTTGTGACCAGGCTGGCTTTGAGTCATGATCCTCAGTCTCCTGAGTTGCTAGGAGTTGTACCTATGTTTTAAATGTGTTTTTCTGTTTGGGGGATGGCAAGGGGGAGCACAGAAGTGGTGGGACAAAGGATGAACAAATGCAGTAATGATACTCCCTAGACAGTATGTTGAAAATGAACTATACAACTTGTGAGGGAGGAGGTCAGGAGGGAAAAACTGAGAGGAAATGAGAAAAGAGGTGATACTGTTCCAAAGGAAACACAGTCATCTGATTTATGTATCTGTAACCCCTCAAGTACTACATTCTTAAATACCCAATAGGTCCAAAAATACAAGGAAAATTGGAAACTATTTGGAGATTAAGGAAAATTAAAACCACAATATACTGATTTACATTTTTGCCAGTCCTGGCTTGAAATCAGGGCCTGGGCACTGTCCTTGAGCTTTCTCAAGGGTATTGCTCTACCACTAGAGCCACAGCATCACTTCTGGCTTTTTCTTCCTGTGTATGTGGTGCCAAGGAATCAAACCCAGGGCTTAATACATGTGAGGCAAGTACTCTACCACTAGGTAACACGACTGGCCCAATATACCGAAATTTATAGGATACAGCTAAAGGATTATTTAGATGGAAATTTATGAGTATAATATCTATATTAAAAAGAAATACTTTAGGGGCCAGGAGGGGCCTTGACGAAAAAGCCTAAGGACAGTGCTCAGGCTCTAGTTCAAGCCCCAGGACAAACAAAAAAAAGAGAGAGAAATACTTCAAATAAATCATACAACTTGATAGCATAAGACGCTGAACACATTCCAAATAAAAAGAAAGAACTAAAAAAGATTAATATAGAAATAATTGAAAGAAAGAATGAAAAAGTAATATTGAAGCTGAGTGTGATGGCTCACAATTGCCATTTCAGGTACTTGGGAGGCAGAGATCAGGGTATCGCAGTTAGATGCCAGTTCAGGAAAAGAAATGTTCAAGGCACCAATGACTGGACATGTTGGTGGCCATCAGTTATCCCAGCTATGGAGGAATCCCAATAGCTGAGTACAGTGGTCTTCACTAGTCATACTTAGTGGCTTGAGGAAACACAAGCAGGAAGAATGTAGTCCAAGTGTGCTCAGCCTCAAAGTGACACCCTACTTTGAAAATAATCAGCACAAAAATGATCTGGAGGTGTGGTTCAGGTGATAGATGACTTACCTAGCAAGCACAGGGCCCTAAATTCAATCCTCCTTATAAGAAGGAGGAGAAAGAGGAGAAGGAGGAAGAAGAGGAAGGGAGCAAGAGGGGATTGGGCTGGGAGGGGAGGAGGACAAGGAGGAAGAGGGGGAAGAGGAGGAGAAGGGGGGGGAGAAGGAAGAGGAGGAAGAGGAAAAAGGAGGAGGAGAAGGGAGAGGAGGAGTGATAGACAGCCAAAGCAAAGCTAAGCAATGGAGAAAAGTAATGAAACAAAAAATTGGCTCTTTGAGAAGAATAGAAAATTAGCCATGCCCATGAAAAAATATGAGAGCACTCAAGTTACAAAACTAAGATGAAAGGGAAGCAAGACGGCGCCAAAACAATAGGGACCCAGTCTAGCTCTCTCCCACAAAAAATAAGATGAAAGAGAAGACATTGATGCAGAAGTTAAATGAAAGCATTATGACAGTACTATGTGCCAATAAATTTGATGTGCTAGCAAATTAGATACCCAGATTAAATGAAATAATTCCTAAAAATCACAAAAACTACCAAAACTGACTCAGAAATAAATAGAATTTTTTAATAGCCTTAACAGTAAGGAGTTGGTGTCAATAATAAAACCAGCTCTCACAGAGTGCCTGTGGTTCATGCCTGTAATACTCGCTGCTCTGGAGGCTGAGATTTGAGGATTATAGGTTGAAGCCAGCTGACACAGGAAAGTCTGAGAGACTCTTATCTTCAATAAACTACTAAAATAAAAAGGCAGAACTGGCACTGTGACTCAAGTGGTAGAGCACTTGCCCTGAGCAAAAGAATCTCAGACAGCACTCAAGCCCAGAGTTTAAGCCCCAGGACTGGCCAAGATAAAAGAAAAAATAACCAAAAAGTGAAAACAACAACAGCAACAAAATCAAACCCAACCAACAAATCACACAAACAAAAACCCCAAAGGCAACTCCTAACAAAGAAAACCCCAGGATCAAATGACTTCATCAGTGAATTGTACTATATATTTAAAGAAGAATTAACATCAAAATCTGTTGAATCTCCTTCTAAAAAATAAAAGGAAGCCAGGCAGGTGGCTCAGGCCTGTAATCTTAGCTACTCAGGAGGCTGAGATTTGAGAATAGCATTTTAAAGCCAGCCCAGGCACTAAAGAACGCGAGATTCTTATCTCCAATTAACCGCTAGAAAACAGGAAGTGACGCTGTGGTTCAAGGGGTAGGACGGTAGCCTTGGGCTGAAGTGCTCTGGAACAGCGCCTAGGCCCAGAGTTCAAGCCCCATGACAAACCAAAAAAAAAGAAAGAAAGAAAGAAATTTCCAAAAGTAATTTGTAAGGTCAATAAAAATATTTTTGAAGTAATAAATGTATTGTTAGCCAGCAAGATACAAGATCAATATATAAAATCTAATTTTAGGGCCGGGAGCGTGGCCTAGCAGTAACTGTTCTCACCTAGCATCCACGAAGCCTTGGGTTCAATTCCCCAGAACTATATACACACAGAAAAAGCAGGAAGTGGAGCTGAGGCTCAAGTGGAAGCGTGCTAGCCTTGAGCAAAAAGTGTCCAAGGACAGTGCCCAGGCCCTGAGTTCAAGCCCCAGGATTGGCAAAAAAATTATTTTAGACAATATACAATCTAAAACTTAAAATAATCAAATAATTCCATCTACAATAGGAATAAAAAGAATAGTTCAGAAGAGATTTATCTAAAGAAGTATAAACTAAACAAAGTGGCAGCATAATCCTAGTTACTCAGGAGGTTGAGATTTAAGGATTGTGATTCTAAGCCAGTTCAGGCAGAAAGTTTATGATACTCTTATCTCTAATTAACAACTAAAGAGCCAGAAAGAAAAGAAAAAAGGGAAATAAACTTAGGATAGTACCTACATGCTGAGTCAGCACAAAAAATAAAAACGAAAAAGAGGTACAAAATATACTTTAAATCTGAAAACTATTAAGCATTGTTGAAAGAAATTAGGATTTAATAAGTGGATTGAAGTCTCTTATTCTTGGATTGGTAAACAACAATTTGAAGATATTAATAATCCTCAAAATGATCTGCATTCCATACAAATTCTCTCAAAATCCTTCTTGACCTCAGCAGAAATTTACAAGATGATACTGGAATTCATTTGGAAATGGAATATCCCAGTGCAAGCAAATATAATCTTAAAAGATATGAACAAATTTGTCAGTTACACACTTCCTGGTTTCAAAACTGTGTGAAAAAGTATAGTAGTTAAAACAATATGGGGCTAGAAATACATAAAGATCATTATAACTGAATGGGGAGTTTATAAATAAACCTTCACCTTTAAAAAAATTAGGTTTAAGCAGGGTCCAGAGGCTCATGCCTGTAATCCTATCAACTCAGGAGGTTGACATCTGAGGATCAAGGTTCAAAGCCAACCGGGCACAAAAGGACCTAAGACTCTTACCTCCAATTAACCTCTAGAAAATGGGTATTGTGGCTTGGCTCCTGGGTATCTTGGTAGCCTTGAGCTGAAGAGCTCAGGGACAACGTCCAGGCCCAGGGGTAGAGCGCTAGCCTTGAGCTGAAGAACTCTGGGACGGCACCCAGGCCAAGTTCAAGCCCCATGACCCATTAAAAAATAATCAGTTTTTGACAAGGTTACTAAGATATTTCAATAGGAAAAGAGTCTTTTCAATAAATGGTGCTAAGGAAAGTGGATATTCACACAGGTAAGTAAACTTTTGAATCTCTTCCTCATGCTACACAAAAATAGTTTCAAATGGATCAATTATCCAGATAGAGCCATTAAAAATCTTAAAAGGAAACATAGGTATAAGTCTCTATGGCCTTGTGTTGGACTATAATTTTTTTAGATATGATATATAAAATGAATAAAGCTGGATGTGGTGATGCATACCTGTAAGCCAAGCAATTGGGGAGTCGGAGAACGAATTTTTTTAAGTTAGAAGCAATATAATTTGGACCAGATGAACTACATAGTTAGATGCTGTCTTTAAAATTCATGAAGAATAGGGACCGGGAGTTTGGCCTAGTGGTAGAGTGCTTGCCTAGCATGCACAAAGACCCAGGTTCGATTCCTCAGTCCCACATACATAGAAAAAAGCCAGAAGTGGTGCTGTGGCTCAAGTGGTAGAGCTCTGACTTTGAGAGCTCATGCCCTGAGCTGAAGCCCAGGACTGGCAAAAAAATATAAAAATAAAAATTCATGAAGAATAAATAAAACAGTGAGATATCAGATTATGGTTAGTATAAAAAAATCTAAGGAGAATGGAAATGCAAACAAAAGAATGGAGGGTAATATTTGGAAAATGTTATGGATAATTCAGGACTGGTATCCAGAATATATAAAAAGAACATACATTCAATTTTAAGAAAAGAATGGAGTATAAAAATGGTGGAAGTGTGCTGGGAGTTTGGCCTAGTTGTAGAGTGCTCATCTCGCATTCATGAAGCCCTGGGTTCCATTCCTTGGTACCACACACACAGAAAAGGCTGGAAGTGGTGTTGTGGATCAAGTGTAGCAGAGTGCTAGCTATCCTTGAGCACAGAGAGGCTCAGGGACAGTGTCCAGGCTCTGAGTTCAAGCCCCAGGACTGGCAAAAAAATGGTGAAAGTTATGAAAGCAGATATATGCATGATTCTCCAAAGTATATACATGTATGTGTATGTGTATTTGTATGTAGTGGGGAGAAGAAAATAGCACATAAAAAGATGCTTACCTTTGTCAGTCATTTGAATAATGTGAATCAAAATCACAATGGCATGACATTTCACACCTAATATAATAGCTATAATTACAACAGTAATAATAATATAATGTATAAATAAGTGTCCGTCTTTAATAATAAAATTTATAAATAAGTTTCCACAAGGCTGTGGGAAATAGCAGCCCTCATGTACTGTAGATTGGAGGTAAACTGGTGCTGCCAGTTTGGAATACAATCTCAAAGTTCCTGAAAAGGTTACACATGTTGAAGTTAGCACATAACCTAGTCATTAAATATATAACAAAGACAAATGAGAGAAAGAACTCATATATGTGCTCATTTCAACATTATTCATGTACCAAAAAGGCAAATCTCAATCAATGAGTGGATTAAAACTGTGGTATATCCACAGATTAGAGTATTATTCAGTAATAAAAATTACTCAAGCAGGGGCCGGGAGTTTGGCCTAGTGGTTAAAGTGCTTGCCTAACATGCATGAAGACCCGGGTTCGATTCCTCAGTACCACATACATAGAAAAAAGCCGGAAGTGGTGCTGAGGCTCAAGTGGTAGAGCTCTAGCCTTGAGAAAGTCCAAGGACAGTGCTCAGGCCCTGAGCTCAAGCACAGGACTGGCAAAAAAAAAAATTACTCAAGCATTCATAGATAGAGGTTACAAAATGACACAACCTTTTTCTAAGCAAAATAAACCAGATATTGAAGGTAAATACTAAATGATTTTACTTACATGAAATATCCAATATAGGTAAATTTATAGAGACAGGAGTAGATATGGATAGAGAGGAAGTAGGGAGGAATGGGAAGGAGGTACAGTTTCATGTTGCGATGAGGAAATTTTACCAGAATTGATTAGGTTGATAGTTGCAAAACTGTATGACTATTCCAAAAAGTGGTTGAATTGTAAAACTTGAATGGGTGAATTATGTGCTTTGCTAGTTGTATCTCAAGCAAAGGAAGAAAGAACCAGTGAAGTTTAGGATAATAAAGAACAGGGTGTGGCATGGGAATTTCTAGTGCCTTTAAAGCTGCAAGCCTACCACAAAGCATTTGCAGTAGAAATAGAAGTTTGGAGGACTTAGATCCATGGACAAAAAAATCTAAAATTCCTTGTGGACTTCTGTAGAACATGCAGAAGGCAGCTGAGGATTAAGAAGCAAACGATTTGTTTAGCAGTTGCTGTGGCATGGGTAGGATAGTCTGAAGGAAGACTGTGAATGCGAATAGACAAAGTCAGGGCCTAGATGGAGAATATGACTGAACTGTAGGGTGTAAGCAGCACCATGAAGAGCTGGGCTAGGAATTCTTGACAGTAAGCATGGAAGTAGAGCTTCCTGATATAATCACTTTGTAATTATTTGTGCTGAGACAATGAGCCACACCTTGTGGGCAGGTAAGCAGTGAGTTGAGACAGAAAAGGCAATACTCAAATCTGGATCCAACAGATCTAAGGGCTCAGTTTCCATTCCTCATTCCAAGGATGAGTTTGAACTTTAAAATCAAATATTTGCACAAAACGTTTAAATCTGAATAGATTTTTACATTTTAATTAATTGTGTTAATCCTCACCCTACCCAACTTGTGCCTTCAGTCAATTGGAAGAGATGCTCCAGAGGCTTGGTGAGATTACTTATTGAAAAGCAACTACATACTTTTGATCATTTCTAGTCTCCATCTAGCTGGCTCTATTATTTCTTCTGCATTCGGTGTCAATATAGCATATCTAAATGTCATTAGAGAGTTGTGTACCTTTCTCCCAAGGAAATAGGTAGCAAAATAACAGTTAGTTTGCATTTCAGTTAATTATAGAATAAATAGATTTAAAAACAACATCAACAACAAGTAGAAAACTACCCAAGGTAGATCTTCTTGATGTTTTTGCTCATTAAATACATTCATTGTGATTTAAAAAGAAAAAAATGTATTTTGTAATTTGGTAAAGAAAAAACTTGATTAACCAACTTAAATTGAAAAGTAGGTGAAGAATTTCAGTATTTACTTACATGCTCATTAAATGTAAAAGAGAACTAATTACCTCCTCTACCATTATAACCACAGGGTATATATGTACAAGGTTAAATCAAAGTGGTAGCTAAGAATATTACATTCTGCAGTTGTTTGAGGATGACAGATGAGAAAGTTTGATGGCAGAGGATAAAAATAACACATGTTTGGGCATAAACGGCAATTTTTTCATCCAATTATGTGAATGTTTCTCATCTCACCCGTGCCTTCAGAAATCCAAGTAAATAATTTTGCAACATTAACAAGTTCACTAACCAACTTACAATTATTCTTATTTTCTGAATTGTTTTCTGAATCTGTTGTAAACATGATAGGAAATAATTATGATAATAAGTAAATAATGATAAAATAATCTGCAACCCTGTTTAATTCAATTTCCAGTTTTACTACATAGTAAATTGTGGGCATATCTTTTATTTTGGAGGTTTCCTCACAATTGTAAAAACAAAGCATTTGAGAAGAGTTAGTTAACAGCAACAGAGTGGCAGATGTAGAAGCAGAAATGCTTACAATCTGAATGTACTTTGTTGACAAAGATACTATGGCCTATTTCCTTTTTTATTGAAAAGACATGTGGAATCTTTAGCTCCCAGCTTGACAGTCAGTTACAAAGAGCAGAAGGCACCTTAGCATTTTCTCTGGAGAGTTATTATCATGGCCCTCCAGTAACAGCAGAGGAGAGAAACGTGTACTCTATCGTATTTTGACCTTTATTCTTCCAGTCAAGAGAATCCTAAGCAAGTTCAGTTTCCTTATCAAGTATGTGCTTTGTATAGATATTAAGACATTTTCACAAAACTGGGTCTGTGGATTTTATATTTGAATGAGGTGTTTGTTTCTATACTGAAGTCTTTGCAAGAAAGTAAAGCCATGAGAAGCATTTCCTCAAAGGCCAAAAGAAGGCGTTACCACCACTACCAACTGTACTTCTTGCCAAGGAATTTATAAAGTATCCTGAAGCTCAAGGTTAGTTTGGGAGATGAGCCAAGTTAGAATTTAACACTGAGAAAAGGTTACTATTTTCCCCTCTTTTAGCCAATAAATAAAATAAAGTACTTCAGATGAGTAACCCATCCTGGTCAGATAATCATGTCTTGTGTAATGATTGCATTTGAGCTTGTCTATTTTCTTTATGCTAGTGTGCTTTGGAATTGGAGCTAAAAATCCTTGGGGAAAAAGCTATTTTTGTAGTTCAGCTGGAATGTCCTTGTCTTTGGGTTTCCCATTCCAGCAGTCCTTTAGCATAGTATGATCTCCAGGATAGTATTTTGTCTTTTAGATAAAATGTAGTACTGAGGACATGACTATTGGTGCTTATTAAAGATTCCTTGCTATTTTCACAAGAGTATGGGTGTTAGACTCTTGTCTACTGGCCAAATTCTAAATTGGGAGATATTACATTCTGCTTTCTTAAATTCTCCTAGCAGAAGCAGCCATCCTTGGTATCCTACTTTTTTCCTGTGCTAAACTCTTGTGTGATGTCACTAAATGGCTTTGGATTTGTATACTACAAGTGATCACTTTTTAGTCGGGTTGGGAGCACATACATACCTATTGTCTGATACTATATTTGATGCCATTCTCCCCCCCAGCTGTACTAATGTATCATTGATGAAGTTAAACTGCATTATTTCTGGTGTACAACTTAATACTTCAGCATGGGTATACCATGTGAAATTATCATCTCAGTCAAGCAATTTAGCATAGTCACGATTTTCTTTAAAATTATTTTTGTTTTCGATTGGCTTCTTTAAAGGGTACTATTGTATAATTCCATACATGCAATACCATGTGTAAAGTTCATCCAGTTTCAAACAAAAAGTAAGCTGTGATAGATAAGGGTAAGGATAAAGTACAAACCAAAACAAAATACTCTGTGTATGAAATACTTTGGTGTTTGTATTGAAAATATAATCTGCTTTCTCTTCTACATCACACACAAAAATTAGTGCAGTTTTACTTCCATATTAGTTGATAGTGAATTGTTACTTTCTCAAACACAGGTGGGTTCTAAAAGTGAGAATGAGATTGGAGATGAAATCATGTATCACAACTTGTCTTTTATTTGTTTGTTTTTAGGTTATATCTAACCATCCTAGTTGATCATTCTGTTTTCATAAATTTTTTGGAAGGAGGTTGTTTAGCTTTCTTGGTTAACCATTTCCCTCAATCTTTCCATAAAAAAACAAGGTGTTGTGTTTGCTTAACATTGGATCTACCTGTTGTAGTGTCATGATTTCTTGTGTATCATTAAACACATTATTCTACATTGCTATTAAGGGACAGAATGGCATGATAGTTTTATTCACTTTTGTTTACTTATTTTATTTTTACTGAGGATTGGGACATACAAGAGCTTTTATTCAGCAAGCTACACATCCACCTCTGTGACAATTTTTAGAATTGGACATACCTGTATTCATATTGTGACTCTTACTACTTTCTAGGAATGTAATGTTGGTTAAGTTACTTGTGTGGCTTACATGTGCAACTTCAGGGCCTTGCTGTGAAGATCAAATGAGATAATCTATCATTTTTTAGGATTATGGGGTAAAATGAGGGATGGTACCAGTACCTAAACAAGTGCTCAATAAATAGCTACTGTATTTTTCTGGGTATGATGACAGATCTGATTTAATTTATTAACTCCTTGAGAGTAAGAAGCATACTTATTCTGTATGCCCTGGATTTGAAGAGAAGTGTAGTAATTGTCACATAGTGTGGTGCAGAGGCTCAATATTTACTGAATGAATAAACTTCATTCTCTGAGGGAATGAACAGCCTCCAACTATTTGGAAGGTCCCATACGTTTACATAAAAGATGTCATGATCAATCTCTGGCTGTTTACAGATATGTAAGTATTTGTTTATTCATATGTTTTTCTATAATGGAGATAATACAAGTCACATTCTTTGAATCAGAATCGTTTCTATGAATTTTAATATCAGATTTTCATTTTTTAAAACCACATCTTAGCTGCCCAGAATAGCATTGATTCATATAGCTCTTCATTCATCCAAGCATTTTTGATTGAAAAAAACTTTAAAGGAAAATTAAGATCGATCTAATTATATACTTGAACACAATTATCCAACTTGTGACTAAGTATAGTATCTTGTTACCTGTAAGATCTGCACAGTAAAGATGTATTTCGAATTGCTTTGTTCCCAAGCCAAAAAAAAAAAACCCCAAACTTTGCACCTGGAAAGTTCAGGACTATGAGTTTCAAAACACATCTTTGAACCCGTGAGAAATTATTTATTTATTTAATTATTTATTTACTTATTTCATTTTGACATTTCTTTTCCCCCACAGTAATAAAAGGGGAACGGGAAAACAAGTAGAAGACTAGAATCATTTAGGACTCTGGCATTTGTTGACTATGAAAATGTACTGCTTAAAAACAACAGTAACACAGCCAGCAACAAGAAACCAGGTGCTGGTGCCTCACACTTGTAATCCCAAGTTCTCAAGAGGCTGAGATGTAAGGATCACAGTTTGAAAGAAGCCCGGGCAGGAAAGTACACGGTACTGTTTTTCTCCAATAAAGCATCCCAAAAGCTAGAAATGGAGCTTGTAAAGTCAGTGGTATGCTTGAGTACAGAAAGGTCAGAGACAGCCAAGGGCCGGTTGCTCATTCCTGTAATCCTGGGTACTCAGGAGGCTGAGATCTGAGGATCAAGGTTCAAAGCCAGCCCGGGCACAAAAGGATCTGAGACTCTTATCTCCAATTATCCTCTAGAAAATGGGAAGTGGGGCTTGGGTCAAGGGTATGGCGGTAGCCTTGAGCTGAAGAGCTCAGAGACAGCACCCAGGCCGAGTTCAAGCCCCACGATCGGAAAACAAAAAGCTCCGAGACAGCACCCGGCCCTAAGTTCAAGGCCTGTGATCCTACAAGAAAATTCACACGCTTGTATGCGTGCGTGTGCAAACACGCACACTCGTGCACACACTCGCGCGTGGGAGCGCCCCTAACAATAATCCTGGTGTACACTTAGGTTGGCATTAAAAGACAGCAAACTGTGGCCATTTCCAGGAATTTTTGTGCATAGTTTTATTAGGGATAGTGTTAAGTTTAGAGTTCTAAGGGGCTCCTGCTTGTTCACGGTTCAAGACCAGAGTATTTGAGGCCTGGTAATCAGATCTCAAGTCCCTGGCTCAAGTGTCAGTAACATTGTGCAGTGGGGGTCACTTATGGAGCTCTGGTTTGGGACTTGGACGCTAACTTTGGACTTTGTCCTTCCGTTAACTCCCCCCTCCCCCTTACCTCCATCAGTTTCCTTTGCCTTCCTTACTCTCTGAAAGTGTCCACTTTCTTCAACTCTCCACTGTCTTCAGGTTATTTCCCTCACCTTTCTTTCTATCCCGTTTCTCGCTTCGATCCTCTGCAGCACGCAGAGCTTGGGCTCTAAGAAGGCGTGAGTCGGGCGGCAGGACAGGCGCAAGGCACAGAGCCACTAAAACATGTGGCGCGCACCCTAGTGGGGGCGCGCTCGAGCAGCCTCGTGGCCAAGCAGCTCGGCCTGAGAAGCGGCGCGCACGCGCCCCGCCAGCCCCCAGCGCGCCCCCGGCGGCCGGGGCCGCAGCGTGCTCGCCCCCGCCGCCAGCTCGCCTCACTTATGGGTCGGAAGCGCTGCGTGGGGGAGACTGTTCCAAGATGGCGGCGGGCTGCTGTGGGGTGAAGAAGCAGAAACTGTCCAGTTCGCCCCCCTCTGGCTCGGGTGGTGGTGGTGGCGCCTCCTCCTCCTCCCACTGCAGCGGAGAGAGCCAGTGTCGAGCTGGGGAGCTGGGACTAGTAGGCGCTGGTACAAGGCTCAACGGTCTAGGAGGTCTAACCGGAGGAGGCAGTGGCAGCGGCTGTACCCTGTCTTCCCCCCAGGGCTGCAGCGGCGGTGGCGGGGGTATCTCCCTGTCGCCACCTCTGAGCTGCGGTGTAGGAACACTACTTTCTACCCCGACCGCCGCCACTGCTTCTTCCCCCTCCTCAGCGTCTGCTGCCTTGTCCGTATCGCCGGGCTCCCGGAAGATGGTGGTGTCAGCGGAGATGTGCTGCTTTTGCTTCGATGTGCTCTACTGTCACCTGTACGGATACCAGCAGCCCCGGACCCCCAGGTTCACCAACGAGCCCTAGTGAGTACGGTGCCCTCTGCCGCCCTCTCTCTTGCACTCGGGATGGGGCTCAGAGTTGAGGGAAAGTGTGAGTCCGCGTCCCAGCCAGCAGCTGTCCTTGCTTCACTCGCTTCCCGGAGTCCCCCGGAGCCACTCGAGTTAAGTTAGGGTACCCCGCGCTTTCGGCCCCACCAGGCAAGCATCTTACACTTAAAAGTAGGATACTGCTACTAGAGAGAGTCCCTTGCTTATCAGAGGTGATCGCTTCCTCTTTGCACTAACTTCTACAAGTTTTCACCCTTTCCTTCTCTTCTTCGCTACCTGCACCCTCCCCCCCACCCCACGCCATCCGGATTTGGGAGGTCGGGATCTCTATGGGTGCTAACCTCTCCTCACTTATGTTTCACTTAACTCCACGGGAAAATCCCGCCACTCTTCCCCCCTCGTCGCGTACCTTGTACTTGGAGAGCTACTATCCCAGTACACACAGGAAAAAAAAATAGCAACTGTCCAACTTGGATTTTGCTAGTAATGGAACTTAGTTTTGGAGCTTGAGGAGGTTACCCGGTTTTTCCTCCGTTCTGCTACCATGAGGAAAAATGACTTGTTTGTTTGTTTTAACACGTTTTTCTTGCTACCTATTTTTATCCGATCATACCCATTAAAATGTGTTTGTAATGATGCCGGCGTCCACACATTTGAACAGTGAGAGCTTTCTCTCCCCTTCATTCCACCCTCAGGATAATAGCTCAGAGAGGTATCCCCTGTACATTAAGCACGCATATGCTTTTGTGTTCATTTCACTATTAACCAATTTGTGTTCTTTTACAAAACGCTTTGTGAAACAGTTAAAACAGTCCAGGAGCAAACGTGTAGACAATGTTTATGATTTCCTTTGCTGTAATACTTTAAATTATTTTACTCTTCCAAGTGTCTGGTTGAAATTGTTTAAAATAGCTCTGTTACAGCTAAAAGCCAGGTTACTTCTAATCCCTGTCCATTTGAGTGTGTGGGAAATGGGCCATATGGCTTTATTTTTTTAATGTGTAAACTGACTTTCTGAGTTAAATGCTACACTGAATGTAAAGGGCAAGAGAGGGCACAACGGGAAAATGGGGGATTGTTTTTGTTATGAGTACTTAGCAGCAACAAGAAAAAGAAGACAAATTTCAGTGAAACTTCAGTCTGAAATGCAGCAACTCTTTGTGCTTGAGGCAAGTTCTTCTCATTTTTTCATATCCTAAATACCTGAATTGATGTACTTTTGAAACTGGTGCCTGTCATTTTGTGAGATTAGTGGATTGAAATACTACTGGATACCCACAAACAATTCTACCTATATTCAAGATATTAAATTAATATGTAAAGTAGAAATTACAATAAAGTGTCCTGGAAATTGTGCCATCTCTATTGTTTGTTTTCTTTAGCTTTGATACCTTAAATGTATTCCACTATGTATTACGCTTTTGTGGTTTGTACATTTTCTTTTAGACAATTCATCCTTAGGCATGTGTTCATGAGAAATGTATAAAAAAGCATTGTGGTGGACACTTGGTCATAAAAATTAAGTCCTTAGAAATTTCACAGTGTTAATTCATGAACCTTAAATTATAACCCTACAGCTTTATTTAACCCATTTCTTGGTCAAAAAGTAAAAAAAAAAGGAAAACATTTTTATTTAAAATACCTGTGAAATGATTATTAGCTCTAGTCACTCATTTATAACTTTTCTTCCTTTTGGGTGACTGGGAGGTATTATAAAGCTCATTCTGGGCAGATACATAGGTTAACTGTAAATCCACTCCAGTTTAATTCTTGAGTGTGTATGTGAGTTTGACAAAGGTTTTTTTTAATATTCACACTGTATGGCTCCAAATCATCTGAGAACACACTTTGAGGAGGTGCTATTTCACACACTTTTAAAGTGAGTTTAGGTTAACTGAATGACTATAACAAGAATTTTAACAGCAAAGTGAGCTTGACCATATTCTGTACAAATGATTTTTGAAAATTACATCTTAACAATGACCACTTCGCAAATATATTTAGGTTATTTCTCTTCTAATATTCAAGCACACGTGTTTTTTCAAGGAATTAGTAGGTAACTAAGACATAATTCTGACCACTGGCTACATGTTGAAATAGTGGTGGAATAATAACAAATGCTATCATTAATAGATCTTGAGTGAACCATATATTTCACAAAGCACCTAATTCATGCTGAACCTGAAGATTACCAAGCAGAGAGAAAAGTTTATTTTGGTGAAAAAAAGACTTTGACTTATTTTCATTTATCTTAAACATATTTTTAAAGTGTACAGTATAAATTTTAGGAAAGTATCTTGATTAAGGGCATGACATAATCATTTGACAATGCCCCAGTCTCTACTATACCCTATTGTTTGCTTCACATATTTAATAGCATTGTGTGATAATTAGCATGGTATTGTACTAAATGCCTTAAAATATGCACATTGGGCTTTTTATTCTCAGACTTAGGAGCACTGTGATTCAGGTTCTCTCTCCACCAGGAGATGTTCTTTAGAAAATTTCAAATTCTCATAATGTAAGAACACACATTCTTTTCATGACTTTCCAGGATGTTTCTGTCACAATGTAACTGATAAAACATCTTTTGTAGGTTTAGAAGTTACAGGTACATCAGTCACTCTTCCACTCTGAAAGGTTATTAGAAATTTCAAGTGTGGAGAAATGATTGGGGAGGAATCACTAATATGTAAACTGGTCATATGATTCAAGTACTTCTTCATTGCTACTGGTGTTTTTTTTTTGAGTACCCACTCAATTGGCGAGAGCACATTTGTCCACAGAAATAATGTTCAAAATAAAAAACTATAACTTTACATATGTTTTACTATTCAAACATTAGAGCTTTTAATTTATATCTGAGGGAGCTCAGCCATTTTATAGGAACCTGTTTACTACACTAAAAGGATCTGCTTTGCCAAGTGTAGAGGCATTTACACTCTAGAGCATTCTTTCTCAACAATCTCTGTACATTGGAAACGTTTGCTATTTCTACCCCCAGAGATTCTCATTTAATTGATCTTGGATGGAGTCTGGAATCAGGGTTATTGAACGTTTCAGGTAATTATAGTACGTAGCTGGGATGGAGAACGGCTGGTTATCTCTTAGGTCTCTGTCTTTTTAAGTTTTGATTAATTCGATCTGCAGTAGTGCTTTGGTATCAGTATTTTATGAGCAACTGAGGGTTAAATTTAGTAAACAGTGGATTTGGGAAAGACTTGCAATGCAGTCTCTATCCTGAAGACATCACCTAGGAACTTGCTAGACAAGTAGAATCCCAGGCCCCACCTCAGCCTTGCTGATTTAGAATCTGCATTTTAACTAGCTCCCCAGGTGATTCTTATGCACATTAGAGAGAGAGAGAGAGAGAGAGAGAGAGAGAGAGAGAGAAGAGAGAGAGAGAGAGAGAGAGAGAGAGAGAGTGTGTGTGTGTGTGTGTGTTGGGAACTGACTCTAACTTCAGCCTACATCATAATCTCCTGTAGTGCTTGTTAAAACACAAATTGCTGGGCTGCTTTCCCAGAGTTTGATTCAGTTGGAGTTGGGTGGGGCCATGAATTTGCATTTCTAACAAGCTCCCTGGTGATGCTTATACTACAGTTCCAACTCCCTAGTTGGGTCCAATAGGCTAGAAAGTAGACTTAAATGAGTTCTTGAATGACCATCCAGGAATAGTGTTTGGGGCTGCCAATTTCTAATATAAAACTTCCTGTTTCTTTAAGCCAATCCTTTACCAAGTTCTTTCTCACCCTACAGAGAAATTGAGTGCTGCCAAGAGCATAAGGTTCTGAGGTTCTGGGGATAGTTTCTGTTGGTGATGAGTAGGGTGCCTCTTGGAAACCAATCAGTGGGATAATTTCAGATCTTCACAAATTTTCATGTGTGAGTTTAAAGCAGCACCAATAGGAAATCTTAAAGAGAGTTCTATTGATTTAAAGAAATAAAGTCCCTTCTTATTCTCATTAAAAATACTCTTAAGGGACAGGAGTATGGCCTAGTGGTAGAGTGCTCACCTTTTGTGCATGAAGCCCTGGGTTCGATTCCCTGGAACCACATATACAGAAAAAGCCCGTAATGGTGCTGTGGCTCAAGTGGCAGAGTGCTAGCCTTCAGCAAAAAGTGTCCAAAGACAGTGCTCAGGCTTTGAGTTCAAGCCCCAGGACGGGCCAAAAAATTAAAAAAAATACTTTTATGATTAGCACACTAAATAACACATTATGGTAAGATTTTAAATGCTTTTATTTGTATTAACTCTTGTTGAGTTTCTTTCGAAATTCTTCCCTTATTAGCAAAGAGATATTGAAAGATTATGTTTAAGACACTGAGATTATTCAGCTTTATGTGTTTAATGCTGTGTCGCCTCTGATATCTCCCTTGAAGTTTGAGAAAAAATTATTAGCATACATTAATGGTACAAGGGGGCTGTCCATTATGATAATTTTGTAGCTGTATATAGTGTGAGGTTTATATTTCAATCATCACCTAGGAAATTAACTCAATGCGACAGTTTGTAGACTATAACACATGGAAGATTATTTACTATTAAATATCAGGAAGTGACAAGAGACTCTTATCTCCAAGTAACAAGCAAAAGCAGAAAGTAGAGGTGTTGCTGAAGTGGTAGAGTGGCAACATTGAACAGTAAGAGGCAAGTGAGAGATCTAGGCTGTGAGTTCATGCCCCCCGTACCAGCACACACAAACAACACACACACACACACACACACACACACACACACACACACACACACACACACAAGCAGCATTTAAAAATAAGCTATTGAGACAAAAACATGAGAAGGGGTATCAATGTGTGAGAAGTAATGCACCTTTTATCTGTTGAATATAACTGTAGCCCCCCTTTACATTAAAATAAAAAATCTATTATATTCATATTAAGTCTTTTTTTTCTGAGGAAGATGGACCAGACTTGCTGGGTAATGTATCTGCACATGATGCTGCTACAGCACAACAAATAGCCTTGTCCAAGCTAATGTGATGGTACTAGCTTCTACTCTCTTTGGCCATATTGTATATAGTTTTTCTTAGAAAACAAAATAAAATGTTGACATTTTAAAGCCATTTTGAAGGCATAATATCGTTTCTTTTCATCACTGGTGATTTCATGGAAAAATAATCTGATGGCCCTTCTTAGTGATAGAAGTAAGGCATGTCTCCAGATATCATTCATCCCATTAAAAAAAAAAACAACTATCAGTGGCTGACATGGAAAGAATGTAGAAAATTAAGTTATAAACTTATTTTATGTATATGCATAAAGGTATATAGAGGGCAAAGTACAATTAGTAGAAAAATAATGTTTATGTTACATTCTACCCCATATGGCAAAAGGGAGTGATAATCTAGCCCACGATTTTTCTTGCTTATGGGTTGTATTTGCACTGCATTAGTTCTAGGGAAGGGTGGTAGCTAAGAAGGAATCTGCTGGGATCTCTCAGTCCAGTGGGAAGAAAGACTGCTACAAAGAAAGTGAAAAATGCTGTTAACACATGCATGAGTTGCTTTTCTATTTCTCAGAAACATTTCTCTACCGCTTTCCTTTAAAAAACTGTATACTCTTTGAAGCTAAATTGGTGTTATAAACACTACAACCTTTTATTATAATGGATTGTATTTTTGAAGTCAGTTGTGATTCTCTTTTATCGATTATTTTTTGAATGTTTATGTGTGAAACACTGCAACTTGTGTAATGAGATTAGTTAAAATCGCCAAGTTTTCCTAATTTCAATAGACATTATTCTGTACTTTCCATGTTACACATGCCTGCCTGTTTTATAGCAGCACAAAGACCAGGGCTTTTACATTTAAATTTGTTAAAGAGTCTTTTTCTCAAACTTCAGTAATGTCTCTTTTTGATACTGTTCTGAATCAATTAAGTGAGGACCAGCAATGAAACTGAGAGGCTGGCAAGAATGGACCTTCAGTGTATAAGCTGTCTTTCCATAATCAGTTGTTGAACATTTGCTCACAGGACACTGGAGACTATAGGAAGCCAGTAGGAGGGAAAAGTAGATTTTCAGCACTAAACTTATCTAGAGTTGAACTCCTGTAGTTAGTGTTGCTAGGAGAAAAAAATGACCCACAAGTTTATATAGTTTATAAAGAAAAAAATCTAAAAGAAGTAGTATAATATAGTGGTATAGTTGGCTGAAAACTGTTTTATGTTTGGTCCAAATCTAGGCGGCATCTTTTATATGAAGTGTGGGTGTATTTTCTGCTGCTTTTAATATATCATACTCTTAAACTTGTTCAGCCTTAAAAATGTTAATGTTGAATAGCTGAGTGGAAATTATATGTCACTGGAAAAACTTCGTTATTGTTATAAGGATGATGAGTTCTATGGTTAGAAACCAGTGAAATAGAAGAAATAGTCCTAGCTAGGTATTGGTGACTCATGCGTGTAATCCTAGCTACTCAGAAAGCTGAGCTATGGAGGTTACAGTTCAAAACCAGGTTTGCAGACAAATTCTAAAGGCATTCTCCAGTTGACCAGCAAAAAGCTGGAATTGGAGGTGTGGCTCAAGTGGTAGAGAAGCAGCCTTGAGCAAAAAAAAAAAAGTAAGCAAGATCTAAGATCCTGAGTTCAAGCCTGAGCACCTAACACCTACACACACACACTCACACACACACACACACACACACACACACACACACACACACACACACACACCCAGTTTTGTCTTCATGGGGCTTTTACTCTTGTTTAAGCTATGCTACAAATAAGTTGCTTAAAATACACCCAACAGAACGTATGCATGATTTAGATTAATACCATACAGATAAAATGTATGAACATGAAAATTCCATTAAGTAAGTTTGTCAGGAAGAAGGACTTTGGGTGGGTATAACTTGAGCTTAAGTTTTAAATGGAAAACAATATAGAGATCACTGGTGAAAGACCTGTACAACAAGCAGATCTTGAAGTTTTATTTGGCTGTTCCCAAACCAGTTGCTGTCACTGCCACACCCTTGCCACAGTTAGTACTTGGGGATTCCCAGCAGCTGTCTTCAGTCAGCAACTTGTCCTCTCAGCGTTCTTCACAACACTTCCTTTTGCTCTGGTCTCTATCATCTTAAAACATCATGGAATTTAAAAGTAGGTTTTGTGTTGGGAGCCCTCAGGACAGGCTGGGTAAGAGATTGTGCATCTGATGATCTTTTGTGTTAGAAGAGGACAGAATTGTCAAAGGAGTCATTTAGAATATAACATAAATTAGAAGAGTCCTAAGATAAGGAGAACAGCTAGTTTTACAGTTATGAGAGCAGTAGGAACATTGGCATGGGGAAGTAGGAAAGCTGCCCTGGGGCAGAGATTGGGACTATTGGAATGTTATAAAATTAAGAATTGGAAAAGGCTATCAGCACATACAAGGACTACTACTCTAGGGCCAGGTTTTGTGTAGGAGTGAAAAGATTGCAGCTCACCTGTTTTTTGGCTTCTGAAGGTTGCTTCTCCTTTTCTTGGCTTTGTGCCTAGCTATTCTTATATACAGGAAAACTTTGTTAGGCAGCTCTGTTGGAATGGCTATGAAATTTGATCACAAATTAACAACTCTCCTTCCCCCTCTTCACCTATTCTCAACTGCATGTGGTTGGGAGAAAGGAGAAAACATGCTCATTTATAGGATTTGGATCAAGTGTAAAGAGAGCTCAGTTTCTGGATGTGAACTTGATTTAGGTGATTGCATGTGAATTACGGGACCTTGTGGTATGTGTGTGTGGGGGGTGGAATAAACTCCCCTACAATGCAAAGTGTAGAAGAGTCTTTCAACATGATTCAGAGGCTGGGGAACCAGGAGCCTGATGGTGCCACTAAAGGAAAATGGAAATAAATGATTGGGCAGCTAAAATCATATTCCTAAAATGTGCATTTCTAAGTGTTGGTAGTTTCTAAATGGCGTCTCTTTTTTAATTAGAACCACAAAGCAATGACAGAGCTGTTGTGATGTTTTTGTGGGTCTCTTGAGATCACCACAACTCCCCTGTCTCCATTATGACTTTGAACTCCTCTGATGGGTAGAGATTAATGATAATTTTGAGCTTTGTACTGCTAGTAAAAATTGCTGACAGAATGTTGTCTCTTTAATGTAAGTTTAGATATTCTTTCAGTCTTCAGGCTTATCAGTTTGTAAAGCTGTTGGTGATTCTTGTATTTCTTCAAGTGTCTATTATAATAGAGCCATCAACAAAATAGAGCCTTATGGAGGATGTCTTAGGAACTTGTTTCAGAAATTCAATTAAACGTGTTAGGAATAGGAGTGCTGTCTGGTACTAGGTACTGGTTCTAGGTTTTGTGTCCTTTAGCTTAGAAAGTAAAATAGATTGAATTAAGGTGAATCTATTTTTTGCAGCTTTACTCAGTAGTAAGAGATGGATGTTTTAAATTGACAAGATTAGCCATATTGCTTTATGATCTTTGCGGTCTTCAGTGAATGAGCAAATGGGAGAAGTTTTGCTTGATTCCAGGCTTACTAGTGTTAATCTTTTCACTAAAGGCCGTGATAGTCTTGATGATTCTTGCCTTTTCCCTGTCTGTTTCATTTTACAGATAATCCACATTGTGACCCAAAGCCACATGCAATGCTGGGAGAGCACAGTTGATTGTATTATGCAATATCCTGCCAGAAGATGCTGACCAGCTCTCTAGTAATGGAAAGTAGTGAGACTGACTTAATAGCCTTTGTAGTTTTGCCTTGCCATTCCACATATTTTAATATGATCTGTAAGCTTATGATACACAGTTCTAGAAACATATTTTCCATTGGGATTTTGGATTGCTGCAAGATTCTGTGCTTTGCTTCAGCTATTAGTGAATCTTTGTGTTATTTGTGTAGAATGGAATCTGTGAAAGATTGATTTTGGCGCCTTTGGCCTAGGGATCTACAGTCTGCTTCAAAGAATTGCTCATGTGCTAGTCATATTAGTATGTCTTGTGTGACATCATTATTGGTTATATAGTCTAACAATCACATAGGTAATTATAGGTGGTTAGGAGTGCAAATTAAATTACATAGCTGGTAATATTTAGACCTTAGTACATTCCTCATTATAGCAAGGAAAATATGTCACATGTGCTGATTTGGAGCAGCAATGAGATATTTTAACTGAAGACCTTGCTTTTAATGTTGTAAGTGCAAGATGGTCTTGGTGATTTTTTTTCTTTTTTTTTTTGCCAGTCCTGGGCTTGAGCTCAGGGCTTGAGCACTGTCCGTGGACTTTCTCAAGGCTAGAGCTCTACCACTTGAGCCTCAGCACCACTTCTGGCTTTTTTCTATGTATATGGTACTGAGGAATCGAACCCAGGTCTTCGTGCATGCTAGGCAAGCACTCTACCACTAGGCCAACTCCTGGCCTTGGTGTTTTTTTTTTTTTTAACTAAAGGAGCATCCCAAGGAGTCCTGCAACTCTTTTCCAGGTTAGTGTAGAACCCTTAACACATTTCATGAATTTCCCCATTTTAAAAACCAAGCAAAGCAAACAAACAAACAAACAAACAAAAACTTGTGGGAGTTGATTGCTCACGCCTGTAATCCTAGTCACCCAGGAGACTGAGATCTGTGTATGGAAGTTCAAAGCTATCCGAGGCAAGAAAGTCTGTGAGACTCTTAGCTCCAATTAACCACTAGAAAACCGGAAGTGGCAGTGTGGCTCAAGTGGTAGAGTGATAGCCTTGAGCTGAAGAGCTCGGGGACCATCATTCAGGCCCAGAGTTCAAGCCCCAGAATCTGCACAAAAACAAACAAATTTGTTCTGGCTTTCTTTGCCTTAAAAACAAACTAGACAATCAAACACAGGCTACTGGCCTAGTACTGAATTTTGTGGAAGAGTTTTTTGACATTATGCAGAGATGCAGGACAATCAGTGGTTAAGGTTTTTATTTGGTTTAAGGGTCCATCCAATCCTACATACTCTTGTTAGTTAAAAAAAAAAATCTCACGGCGACGGGAGTTTGGCCTAGTGGTAGAGTGCTTGCCTAGCATGCACAAAGACCCAGGTTCGATTCCTCGGCACCACATACATAGACAAAAAAAAGCTGGAAGTGGTGCTGAGGCTCAAGTGGTAGAGTGCTAAGCCTTGAGAAAGTCCAAGGACAGTGCTCAGGCCCTGATCCCAAGCCCAGGACTGGCAAAAAAAAAAAAAAACCAAACCCTCACATGAACAAATGAGAATAATATGGCTTCCATTGCTCTGACACTAATGAGGTGATATGTGGTTTGTGGCATGTTTTACTCCACAAAGTACTAAAACTGTTGTCCTGCCGGGCAGTTGTTTTGCATAAATCTACCCCTTCCACACAGAAAATATTGTCTATGTGGAGAAAGAGTCACACAGGGATAGAGGTAGAAATAGAGAGCACATGGGAATCAAAGAGGGAGAAAACTTAATTATAGTCAATAAAGTAAAGCCTGGATTCAGGGCACTAAAGGAAAACTGAGCACATAGTTTGGAGAGGAATGTTCCAAGAGGGACTTTTATATTGTATATATCCAGATGCCTCTCTTTTAGGACTAGTGGCCATCACACTCTTGTAAAAGAACAATGATTTCTACCAAAACCAAATGTACAGTTATAAGTCCACTAAAAACTTCCAACAGACCACATTGAAAACCATTTATAATGTCATCAGATTCAGGCTACTACATAAGTTTGGGACCTATAAGGCAAACAGGACAAATGTATTTTTATCTTTTCTTGTTTTCTTGTGTCTATGAACATATATTCATATATATATATATCTATATATACAACATAGTTGTATTCAGGTATTCAAACATAACTAATTTTAGGCATTTTATGTATATATAAATTGCATCTATCTAGAAGTTTGTATTACATAGTTTTCTCCAAGTTATTATTAATAACAAAAACTATGGAACAGATAATATTGAAGGATAGACTTGGATATAATTTCTTTATCTCTTTTCTTTTCTCTTCTCCTCTTCTTTTTTCTATAGGACTTTCTTTTTCTTCTTCAATACTGAGGATTGAACACAGGAACTTATGAATTGCTGGCCTTGTGTTCTTCCACTGAGCTACATCACCAGCCTTCAACTCTAATTTATGATTGGCTGAAGAATACAGTTGTATGAAGTTATATGTATTTTTTTCTCTGAGGTCACTTAACTGTGATGTCACTTGCAAATGTCATTTGCAAATTTGCAAATTACATACTCACAGATAATTGGAATGCCAGCTATTATTGATAATCAGTTTGTCCTTAATCATATATATGTATGCTACTTTTAGTTTGCTTATTTTATTTTCTGAAGTAATAACAAAGGCTGAACATAAGCTTTTCTTAACAAATTTTAAATTGTATAGTGCAATATTGGTAATTATAAGCACAACGCTTATCAATTTTGAAAACTACTTAAGAGTGGCTCTATCTAAAGCAAATAATTTTTTCATAGAAATTTGGGGACTAGATGGATGCTGGGTCGCACCTGTAATCCTAGCTACTCAGGAGGCTGAGATCTGAGAAACACAGTTTAGAGCCGGCCCGGGCACTAAAGAATGTGAAATTCTTACCTATAATTAACCATTAGAAAATGCGAAGTAGAGCTGTGGCTTAAGAGGTAATGTGGTATCTTTGAGCTAAAGAGCTCATGGATAATGCTCAGGCCCAGGGGTAGGGCAGTAGTCTTGAGCTGAAGAGCTCAGAGACCACCCTTAGGTCGAGTTCAAGCCCCATGACCAACAAAAAAAAGAAAGAAATTTGGGGACTATTTTAAAATTAATATTACACATCTGCATAGAGTTATTCATAGGGAAGCCTAATTTACTTTTTTTTTGCCAGTCCTGGGCTTGGGCTCAGGGCCTGAGCACTGTCCCTGGATTTTCTCAAGGCTAGGGCTCTTCCACTTAAGCCACAGCACCACTTCTGGCTTTTTGCTACATATGTGGTACCGAGGAATCGAACCTGGGTCTTCATGCATGCTAGGCAAAACTACCGGCCCCCTAATTTACTTTTGAGTATTTCCCCAAACTTACTGAAAATTATGTATATGCCAGACTAAACACAATTGAATCTGGAATAACCATCTTTAAATGTGATGAAAACTAGTAGTTATTTCATTTAGTATTGGCTTCACATTTTATCATTTGTTTTATTAGTATGCATAGGACCAATTGCTTGTATCTGAGAAAAAGTTTATTTTATACTTTCCTTTTAGATTTTTTTTATCATCCTTTGTTCTTTGTGCCTTTCTAATGTATTTGCTAATAATAATGTAAGGAGGAATATTTGACAGAACCTTTGCCTTTGTATACCCACTGTTAAAGTTGGAAATACTGAGACATTAAAGTAGTACATTATTTTTTTTACAATTTCTGGGGAATGTGTCTGAGGAAATGTGTGTTCTAGAGAGGTAGAGATTTGGATGAAAAGGTGCATAATGGATATTAAAGTAAGTCCTTTCTTTAAGTCTGTATGTATACATATCACCAGTTTTGTTAAGGCACTTTATGAAATTGCTTCTTAATTTCTTTTCTTTCTTTCTTTCTTTGCCAGTACTGGAGTTTGAACTCAGGGCTTAAGCACTGTCCTTGGGTTTTCTCAAGGCTAGAGCTCTACCACTTGAGCCTCTGCACCACTTCTGGCTTTTTTCTATGTATGTGGTACCGAGGAATTGAACCCAGGTCTTCATGCATGCTAGGCAAGCACTCTACCACTAGGCCAAACTCCCAGCTCCAAGCTTCTTTTTTTTCCCATACTTTTTATTGTAATTAATAGAAGGGTTACATTATATTCACCAGATAGTGGGTGCATTACTTCACATACATTGATACCCTTCCTCATGTCTAGGTCCCCATTTCCTTCCCCCTTCCCCCACCTTTCATCTTGTTTTCCCCTCTTCCCTATCTGATTTCAAATAACCAAATAAGCATATATACAATATATCAGATAACAAGGTGAAATACTGTAACAATATGAGATAACCAAGGGACAGCAAAAGAGATGAGAGATAACATAGTACATTAATGACAACAACTACTGGTTATATGGCTTTTGTTTCTGTATCCTGGAGGTCCTTTCATTTAGCATCATACTATATGGGCTTATGTATCTAGATTTTGTTCTTTTTTTTCCCTTTTTTGTTTTTTATTGTAATTAGTAAAAGGGTTACATGATATTTGCCAGATAGAAGGTGCATTAGATTTTGTTCTATTGTAAATCTCTGCTAGGAGAGCCCAAGGTTTCTAATGACTATGACAAATGAGGGAAACCATTGAGCCTATGTTCCTTTGAGTCTGGCTTACTTCACTTAATATGATTTTTTCTAAGTCTCCTTACAAATGAGGTGATGTTGTTCTGACAGCAGCATAGAATTCCATTGTGTATAAATACCACATCTTGTTGATTCACACATCACCTGAGGGACGTCTGGGTTGGTTCCATATCTTTGCTATGGTAAATAGTGCTGCAATGAACATTGTTGTGCTAGTGGATTTAGTATAAGTCCTTGTTTCTGGACAATTAATTTCTAATGAAAATCTGTCATCCTAAATATGGCAGTTGCACCTATAAAATTCATATGGAGGTCAAATATAGGGTCTCAAATATTCTTTTCCCTGTTGTCTACACAAGAAATAAGAAGTTTTTAAATTATTACCAGGAAATTAAGATATTTTAAAGTATTACCAACAAATTGTAAATAATCTGTTTGGATTTGGGAGTAGTTTTTAACTTCTTGCATTTAAAGCTTGCAGTTCCAAATAAGGATATAGAATTTTCAGTATGATTATCCTTCTGCTTAGCGACTCTTTAAAAGTATATTGATTGGGGCCGGGAGTTTGGCCTAGTGGTAGAAAGCTTGCCTAGCATTCATGAAGATCTGGGTTTGAGTCCTCTCTACCACATACACAGACAAATCCGGACGTGTTTCTGTGGTTCAAGTGGTACAGCTCTAATCTTGAGAAAGCCAAAGGGCAGTGCTCAGGCCCTGAGTTCAAGCCCCAGTGTTGGCAAAAATGTGTTTATTGAATACATTGTACTGTTTCTGAAATTCATTTGTTCAGTTGACTTACCTCTTTATTAGTTGGATTTTTGGTGTTTAAATTTTGGACTTCTCTACGTATTCTGGATAATAATCCTTTATCTATAGTCAACAGGCAAAAGTTCCCCCACCCTCATTCTTTAGAGAATCTTGTTTCTGGTAATTGTTGCCTTTGTTTGCAGACTTTTTAAAGGGATATTTGGTCAAGCCTTAAAATTTATCTGCCACTATTATCTTAAACATTGTATTTTATGTAAACATTCATCTCTTAGCTTGGGGTAGTATTTCTCTTTACGTCTACTTCTAGTATTTCCGTTGAAATAACGTTTATGTGGATAGAACACTGTGCTAACATCTTCTTTATATCTGCAGAAGCCTATAAAATATTAACATCTTCTTTATATCTTCAGAAGCCTATAAAATATATTCATGTGCCTAAAAAGTTTGCAGTCATAGCTGGAGATTGGGGGTTGGGGGCTCATGCCTGTAAAGGCTGAGACCTCGGGATCACATTTTGAAGCCAGGAAAGGCCATGAGACACATCTTCAATAAACTACTCAGAAAAAGCCAGAAGTGGCTCAATTGGTAAGCCCTAGTCTTGAGTAAAAAGCTCTGGGACAGAGGCCAGGCCCAGAGTTAAAGCTCCAGGACTGGCAAAAAAAAAATAAAAGTTTTCAGTAATGTTAAAAAAAAATGAGATTGCTTATATGATTAAATGACCAAGTGAGTGAAGTCTGTAGGAGTTTGGACAGACAAATGTGGTTCAGAATTATATATAAAGGTCTCACAGACATGTAGGACTCATTCTGAAGTATGTGAGACTCTAGCAAGAAAAGGGAGTTGTCAAGAGTTAGCTATATAATGCAGGCATTAGAAATAAAGGTCTACTAGTTGACAATTTTAAACTAGTAATGGTTTGTGAATTGCTTATTTCTTGGTAAAGTTTCCCTTTTGTTCAGTTAATTATGCTCCAGTAGCTCCTTTAATGTTATGAATGTCATGAGGCCTACACAAGAGACTGGGAAATAACACAAGCAGGAGTCTGCTGTGTAGACAAAGTGCTTTCATTCATCAGTACACATTCAGCATAAGTCAGTTAAATTAACATTTGTTGCATCATACTTTGACTGAGTGCCTTCTATGTTCCCTGTGATTTTTTTCTAACTTCACTATCTTAAATGTGCAGATGGAAAAATTGACTGGCTACAAAGATTATGTAACTTAAAAAGTATCCTTGTTATTATAGAATTAAATTGTTCAAATTACTTAATTCTCCCTGAATTAGTGAAGAAATTATGCTTGGATATGAAAAATTTAGCCAACATAAGTACATACTAAGAATTACAATAATTATATGAGGATTATGTACTAATTAATGATTAATATCAATTATGAAACTGGTTTATACATTGTTAAGTCTAATGTAGGCGTTGCTTTATGGTTCTTAATAGGTTTTATTTTAGAAAGCTACAACTCTAAGACACTAACACTATAAGCAACCTTTCTAAAAGCCTCATACATTAATTTAGGAACAAAATTCTAAAATAGTTTCCTAAATTATAATACCTTTTTGGAGCCAGTCCTGGAACTTGGTCTCAGGGCCTGAGTGCTGTCCCTGAGCTTTATTGCTGAAAGTTAACACTCCACTCTTTGAGCCACAGCTCCATTTCTGATTTTTGTGGTAGTTAATTGGGGATAAGAGTCTCTGCCAGTGCTGGCAGATCCTCAGATCTCAGCCTCCTGAATTGCTAGGAAAATGGCCAGAAGCCACTTATACTTGGTGCAAAATTATTTTGTTTAAACAAAATTCAGTGAAGATAGGGGGCTGGGAAGGTAGCTTAATTGTAGAGTGCTTGCCTAGCATGCATGAAGCCCTGAGTTCAATTCCCAGTACCATAGAAACAGAAAAAGTCAGAAGTGGTACTGTGGTTCAAGTGGTAGAGAGCTAGCCTTGAGCAAAAGATGCTCAGGGGCAGTGCCCAGGTCCTGAATTCAAGCCCCTGGACTGGCAAGGAAAAAAAAGATTGAATAGACAGGAGTCTATAGATAGAATACTCAGGAGTCAGAGATCTAAGGATCAAGATTCAAAGCCAGCCCTATCACTAAAGTCCATGGGACTCCAATTAACCACTAAAAAACTGGACATGGTGCTGTGGCTCAAGGTGTGAGGTGGTAACCTCGAGCTGAAGAACTCAGGGACAACACCCATGTCCAGAGTTCAAAAAGAAAAAAGAAGATAGGGATATGACTTATGCAATAACCTTAAATCCTTGCTATATAATAGGATAAAAGAACAAATAGAAACCAGCAGTTCCAGTTCTCAATACAGACCTTGTGCAGATTTCTGACAAATCTTAATATGATGAAAGTTTTCTTACAAAGGAAAAAGATGGATGCTCTCATAAGGGGAGAGAGAATTTTGTTTAGACAGTATTGAACATTTTATGTGTCAATTTCACTTTCTCAAGTTTCAAACAATGTGCATTTTAATTTGGCAAAAATAAAACAATCCAGCTGGGAGTTTGGCATAGTAGTAGAGTGCCTTTGCCTAGCATGCACGAAGATCTGAGTTTGATTCCTTGATACCACATACATAGAAAAAGCCAGAAATGGTGCTGTGGCTCAAGTGGTAGAGTGCTAGATTTGAGAAAGCCCAAGGATTGTGCTTAGGCCCTGAGTACAAGCCCCAGGACTAGCAAAATAAATAAAGAAACTAAATAAAACAATCCATAAAACACAATGATGAAAAAGTCAATGGCTTTTCATGTTGGCTGTGTCAACAGGACAAGTAAGTACTTGTGTGTGTGCATGTGTGCACGTGTATGCATGTGTGCCCCAGTCTTGGGTCTTGAACTCGGGCTTAGTGCTGTCCCTCAGCATTTTGTTTTGATCAAGGCTAGCTCTCTACCACTTGAGCCACAGTACTACTTCCAGCTTTTTTGGTGGCTAATTGCAAATAAAAGTATCACAGACTTTCCTGTTTAGGCTGGCTTTGAGCTATCATCTTCAGATCTCATCCTTCCTAGTAGCTAGGATTACAGGCCTAAACCATGGGTGCCTAGCTGAAAGTAAGGTCAGCTCTTACAGAAAAGGAATGATTTAGTTTTGAAGTTTTCTTTCATGAAGCATTATAATTATTGACTTTTCACATAGTAACACTTCATTAATCCTTTACTAGCTTAAATAATTTGCATTAACCTGGAAAATGGCATCTGTCACTTTATTTGTTCATAATTATGATAGTTAATTAGATACTTTTCTCTACAAATCTCTCCCACCTTAGATTTGAAGTGTAAATTTAGGAATAGCCTTTTTCTTCCTCCTCAAGCATAATATCTCTCTGGAGCTTTGCTACTTTTTTTAAGTCTGAGACTGGGACTTGAACTTGGTACTTGATAAGTTTTGCTTATTGGCTAATACTCTACTAATGGAGCTACACCTCTAACCCCAAAGATTTGCTGTTTTCTAGAACAGTAGCCCTGAATATCCAAAGGACTGGTGGTACCTTCATTGTACATTTTTTAACCAGTTTAATTCTAGCACTGTTTTTTGCTTTTATCTTTATGTTATATTATCTGGAAAGTTATTTACTGTCCCTACTACGCTTCTGTTTGGGAGAGATGGTGGGATAATTATGGCATCCAAATTTTTGAAACTGGATTTGAATATATAAAAGAAGGTAGAGATATTAACTGGATCATTTTTTAATTCAGAGCAGTGCAAATGTGAATTTTTTCTTAGGAGACAGTAAATTAGATGTAAGTTCATGCTCCTTCTGGTACCTTATGTAAAACTGGTTATGTGTTTCTCTGTGTATAACCAAAACCATATGGTATTTATGGATTTATTTGATCTTTGTTATTTGGGTACTGACTGGCTATATGAAGCTGTGTGCAGGATGGCAATAATTATATGTTTATGGTTCTTAATGATATATGGCATAGGCTTTAAATATCTGCCTAATTTTAACTCTGTGATTGTATTTCTAAGGGAACCTATAATGCTAAGAAAATTAATCATATTATTTCTTATATTTATACTGTTTAAACTGTATGATCTCATATGAAAGGCTTCTTTTATGTCCACATTCAATGCTCTTTAGAGCATTGGAATAGATTTTAGAGTTCTGAAAAACATAGTGAAGTGATTTTTTATTCAAAATTTCATTTTTTTCAGATTTTAATAGAAGCTTTTAGTAGTACTTAGGTTTTATGGGTATCCAAAGATTATCAACTGACATTGACTGGGAAAGACTAAGTCTGCTACTCAGGCTGGGCTAAATCTGCTTCTCAGGCTGGGTTCTACTATAACCCCCCTGAAATCTATCCCTGGATTCTAAAGTAAGACTTCTGATTATAGACACCTTTGGTGAAAAAAAAAAGAATTTATTTGAGCATATTGATGTGTAGAGTTACATGAGGGTATACTAGAAGATATATGAAGATACAGAATAAACATTTTAATGTCTTTTAGTGTCAATTTTCTAGAATTAAGACTTAGAACACAAATTTTATATTGAAACACACAGGCATGCTATAATGTAGAATGTAAAATTCACAAAAATCATGATCATACAAAGATATTTGGCATTTGTAATGGGCTGCTGCTGTAGTGTATATCTAGAATGTTACACAAAGTCCATGTTAAAGGCTTACTCCTCATCTTGGTGCTATTGGAGTGTGATGCCACTTTTAGAAGCCTATAGTGATTAACTTAGATCACTGAGGCTTCCCCTTAAAGGGAATCTGAGGATCTCACTTATTTTTCTTCTTTTTGCTTCCTGACTGCTATAAAGTGAGCAGCATTGCTTCACTATATGCTTCCTACCATAATGGACAGGCTCAAAGCCAAAGAGCCAAGTGACCATGGACTCTATAGGGTATGGAGCCCTTTTTCTTCCCAGCACTATTTAAATATTTATTTAATTATTTATTCTTATTTTTTTGGCAGTGCTGGGATTTGAACTCAGAGCCTTGCCCTTGCTAGGCTGATGCTATACCACTAAGCCAAGCATCCAGGTCTAGTTTCCACTGGCTTGAATTCAGGGTCTGAGCACTGTCCTTGGGCTTTCTCAAGGCTAGAGCTCTACCACTTGAGCCACTTCTTGCTTTTTCTATATATGTGGTACCGAGGATTCAAACCCCGGTCTTTGTGCATGCTAGGCAAGCATTCTACCAGTAGGCCAAACTCCCAGCCCCATTTCGATATTTATAACAACATTCATGGGCCTAGATTTATTGAATTTTGCTTTGAAAAAAATGCCTTGGTTTAGTAATTTTTTTCAGTCATACGAGCTTGAAGTCAGGGCCTAGGCACTGTCATTGAGCTCTCTTCCTCAAGGCTAGTGCTCTACCATTTTGAGCCATAGACCCACTTTCATGTTTTCTGGTGTTTAGTTAGTGTTTCATGGACTTTCCTGCCCAAACTGGACTATGATCCTCAGATCTTAGCCTCCTGAGTAGCTTGAATTACAGTTGTGAGCCACCAGAACCCAGTAATTTAGTGAATTTTGAGACCCACCTGCCATTGCATTGGTGCAGATCCAGACTAACTGATTTTATACATCTTTCTGGCCAAATGCTTCCCAACTCCAATTGAGCATCTAAAATCATGAGGCAGAATTATCCTTTCCTCCTTTTAAGTTGTTCACCTCAGGTATTTTGTCTCAATGAAAAAAATTGTCTAACATACTCAATTAAAGCAATTTTCCACATTTTCCAGCCATTTGTACTTTTAATATCAATTGTGTACAACATGGTACTTAGTTTCAAAAGTATAATGCTCAATCTTTTGGCTCAGTGATTGTGGACCAATGAACATCCTATGCTTAAAAAAAAAGAATGAGCATTTAAGATAAGAAATAATCGAAAACACATTTATATACTCACTAATTCACCATTAGGTTATTAGTGAACTTGAGATACCTGCAAATTCCACAGATACTATTTTAGTATCTTATAAAAGACTTTATGGCAAACTTGTTGTAGGTCTGATTCAAAACTTAACACATAGACCTTAATTTGTCCAAAATTAGTATCTTCTGGCTGAGAAATAGTACTGCTTTACAACTCTTAAGCCATTTTCTTTTCTTTTTTTTTTTTGCCAGTCCGGTGCTTGAGCTCAGGGCCTGAGCACTGTCCTTGGACTTTCTTAAAGCTAGTGCTCTAACACTTGAGCCTCAGTACCACTTCCAGCTTTTTTTCTCTATGTATGTGGGACCGAGGAATTGAACCTGGATCTTTGTGCATGCTAGGCAAGCACTTTACCACTAGGCCAAACTCCCGGTCCCTTAAGCCATTTTCTTATGTTAAACACCAATGCTACAATTTTGCCTTATTTTGGTGGACTATTTTAAAAATAAAAATTTTATCACTTTCTTAGTTATTAAATAATTTGCAGTACATAGAAAAACATCCAGGCCTGATCAGATGATAGGATAGACTTAATAACTTAGCAATTTATTCACACATACTAGCCTTGAAGTATATAAAATTTACATTTTTCAAATTTATGCGTAAGTAAAAATAAAATTTTGCCAGTTGTGGGGCTTGAACTCAGGGCCTGAGCACTGTCCTTGGACTTTCTCAAGGCTAGAGCTCTACCCTTAAGCAACAGCACCACTTCCAGCTTTTTTTTTTCTATGTATGTGGTGCTGAGGAATCGAATCCGGGTCTTCATGCATTCTAGGCAAGCACTCTACCATTAGGCCAAACTCCCGGCCCTCTAATTAAAATTTTTAAAAATCAAGGAATGTAATGGTTGATTATGTACTCTAAAATTGTAGATTTTAACTTCATAAATTCTAAAGGTATAACAATGAAAATATAGCATGTTATATAACTTCATTGTATGCTCATACTTTTTTTCATGAAACATGTATAGAATAGAGAACAAATGAAGCACTAAACAAATGACAGCATCATAAACCTCATTGAGACTACTATTGTTGAGTTTATGAGGGATGTTCTGTATTTTAATTGTCTGCACTTTGTGGTTGCATACTGGTGCTGATCCTGGGGTTAGGAGCTGTCCTTGTGCTGTTGTGCTCAAGGATAGTATTCTACTTCTGGAGCTACAGCTCCACTTTTGGATTTTTGGTGATTAATTGGTAATAAGAGTCTCATGTATTTTCTAGGTCTGCTCATCTTTGAACAGTAGTCTTCAGATCTCAGTCTCCTGAGTAGACAGAATTGCAGGCCTCAGCTACTGGCATCCAGCTTACTATCTGCCCTTCTTAAATGACTTTCTCAGAAAATGTCCTAATAGCTTTGTAATTATTCTTATTGTGTTTTAGACACTGGCATTGATGTTCAAATTTTGTTTCCTGAAATAGGACGCATGCATGAGTTCCATATCCAGTACCTCATATATAGTTCTAGGTGCTAATTTAACAGGAGCAGGGAAAGTGTTATTTATTTACCAGCTTTCTATTCCTTTCCCTTTCCGTCTCTGACCCCCTCCTTTTCTTACCACTCCTCTCCCTTTCCTTCTCTTCTCTTTCTCCATCTTTTCCCTCCCATTTCTCTCCTTCCATCTATCTCCCTATAACTACAGGTTCTTTTTTTTGCCAGTCCTGGGCTTGAGCTCAAGGCCTGAGCCCTGTCCTTGGACTTTCTCAAGGCTAGAGCTCTACAACTTGAGCCTCAGCACCACTTCCAGCTTTTTTTCTATGCATGTGGTACCGAGGAATCAAACCCTGGTCTTCATGCATGCTAGGCAAGCACCCTACCACTAGGCCAAACTCCAGGCCCTCTTTTTGTTTTTAATCATGCCTGTATAAACTCATTCAGGACATTCACAACACTAAGTAGACAGCCAAATTTGCTATCTTCTAATGTAGTAATTTGATTTGGAAACATCATGGTGAATGATCACCATCAAATAGTAAATACTCTATTGAATTGAGTTTTAAAAGATGATCATAATTTCTTATAAAATTCAAGTCTTAGATATTATAATTACTATCTTCCTCATTTCATTAAAGAACTATATGTGACCTTTTATTGGAAACCTTTGATTTGTTTAGACAGTGAACAGATACAATGCTTTTTGTACTACCTTCACTAAGATCAGTTTTTGATTCTTATCTTCAGCGTTAAAAATGTGAGTTTGGGGGGCCTGAAGTGTGGTAGAGTGTTTGCCTAGTATGCATGAAACCCTAGGTTTGATTACTTCTTACCTCATAAACAGAAAAAACAAGAAGTGGTGCAGTGGCTTAAGTGGTAGAGCGCTAGCCTTAAAAAAGCTCAAGGACAGTGCGCAGGCCCTGAGTTCAAGCCCCAGGACTGGTAAAAAATGTGAGTTTTTTAAACGAAGATGTAGTTTAAAATGTTTGAAATGTACCCAAACCAAATAACAATAAATGTTTTTATTGTATCTATTAAAAAATACATTTTATATTCTTGTTATCACAAAGGGTAAAAAGGATCGCAAATTAAGGATAGTTATATTTTATCTTATTTAATTTTATTGATGTTCAAGAATACCTTAAAGTAGCAGTTTATAAGCTTGGTGCTGATGGCTCACACCTGTAATCCTAGATATTCAGGAAGCTGAGAACTGAGGATCATGGTTCAAAGCCAGCACACAAGTCCTAAAATTCTTATCTCCAAGTAACCACCAGAAAACCAGAAGTGGCACTGTGGCTCAAGTGGTAGAGTGGTAGCCTTGAGCTGAAGAGCTCAAGGACAGTACCCAGGCCTACCAATACCTGAATGATTTTGAAACATAAAAAAGAGATTACTGGAATGGTGTTATAACAATCTCAGAAAAGTCAATCTATAAGATTACTTGAATACTGAAATTCTCAAAAAGTTGACCAAAGACTTTAAACAACCTGAAGAACATATATTCTTTAAAATAGCCATTTTATTGGTAATAGTAGTGAATTCTGTTGTTTTAATTTATTCTAATTGTGTATATCTTTCCTTAGTTGTACTCTAGCCTTGAAAGGAAGCAATATTTCACGGTAGTAGCTATGAAAATATGCAGCCACTGGAGAGAGGGGATCTTCCCAAATATTCCTGCTCTCAAAGAATTGTCAATATTTGACATTCTTAGAAAGTCTGCACTCGCAAGGCTTTTTTTTTTAATCTTTCTCATCCTCATTCAGTGTCAAAGCTCAGGACATTGGTTGAAAATGAGCAGGGACAGTCTTTAACTCTACATTTGTCTAACATGGCTAGCTTTGAGCTTTTTGTAAGAAGGAAGAAAAGGCTAAGGTAGAATTGTAAATTGCTGGATGGAACATTGGAGGTACACATCAATACTGGACATCTTGAAGCAAGGTAAAAGATCTTTTGGTTCAAAACACACAAAAAAAATTCTATTCAATTTTGGGCTGGGCTGGGAGGGAAAAACCAGAAGGAGTGAAGGAAGGGGCAACATTGAATTAAGAAACATTAATCCCTGTGTGCATCACTTTGATAGTAACAATACAAATATTTAATAAATATACCACTAATCTAAACATGAGCAGCCAGACATGATAGGAAATATTGGCATTATGGAAAATCAGAAAAGTCACTGAAGAAACAATAAGAACAAATCTCAGGAATGGGAGAATGTGATTTCCAAACTTGATGCGTTGTTGTTGTTGTTGTTGTTTTGCCTGTCCTGGAGCTTGAACTCAGGCCCTGATCACTGTCCTTGGGATTTTCTCAAGGCTAGCACTGCCACTTGAGCCACAGCACCATTTCTGGCTTTTTCCTATGTATTTGGTACCAAGGAATCGAACCTGGGTCTTTGTGCATGCTAGGCAAGCACTGTACCATTAGGCCTGATGTATTATTTTTAATGTCAGTTAAAAAAAAAACAACTAGGAAGTGATGGCTAATACTCAAAGAAGTAAGCAGCCAGTAGAAAATGTCTCTAAGGAAGCCAAGATATAATTACTACATAAAATTGTAACTCAGATATTATTATTAACCTCAATGTCCAAAGAATTCAAACAGTATGTAAGAATGATATCTCATTAAGTATCAATTGAGATAGAAATTACAAAGGACATACTAGAAAAATCCCAAGTTTAAAATTATAGTCTCAAATGAAATATTTACTATAAGTCTATAATAGCAGAGCTGAGCTGGCAGCTGTAAGAATTAAGAAATATGAAGGTAGTATAGTTGAGATCATACTATTTGGGAAGCAACAACAAAAACAAATGAAGAGGGGCCGGGAGTTTGGCCTAGTGGTAGAGTGCTTGCGTAGCATGCATGAAGACCCGGGTTCAATTCCTCGGTACCACATACATAGAAAAAAGCTGGAAGTGGTGCTGAGGCTCAAGTGGTAGAGTTCTAGCCTTGAAAAAGTCCAAGGACAGGGCTCATGCCCTGAGCTCAAGCCCAGGACTGGCCAAAAAAAAATGAAGAAAAATGAAAAGAGTCCTAGAGACGTATATCTACATATTAGGGACAGGAGACTGGAGGAAATTTTCTTTTCTTTCCTTTCCTTTCCTTTCCTTTCCTTTCCTTTCCTTTCCTTTCCTTTCCTTTCCTTTCCTTTCCTTTCCTTTCCTTTCCTTTCCTTTCCTTTCCTTTCCTTTCCTTTCCTTTCCTTCCTTCCTTCCTTCCTTCCTTTCTTTCTTTTCTTTCTTTCGACTTCAACTTTGGGACTGGGCACTGTCCCTGAGCTCTTCAGCTTGAGTCTACCACCCTACACTTTGAGCCACAGCAACACTTCCCATTTACTAGTAGTTAATTGGAGATAAGAATCTCATGGTCTTTAGTGCCTGGGCTGGCTTTGAACCATGATCCTCAGATCTCAGCCTCCTGAGTAGCTAGGATTACAGATGTGAGCCACCGTACCCACTTGGAGGACAATTTGAAGGAACAACAGCTAAAAGCTTTCCTAGTTTGATGAAAGTAATTTACAACAGCAAAGAAGCTCAATGAACTCAAATCAGAGTAAACTTAAAATAGTAGCCAAATTATCAAAAGGCAAAACCAAAATGAATCTTCAAAGTAGCAAGAAATGGGACTCATCCAAGATAAGGGCTCCTTAAATAGATTAGCCAGAGATTTTGAGTCAGAAACTAGGGTAGTGGGATGTAAAGGACTTTCAATTAATTCTAACTATTAAAACTTTCATAAATTTAAGAAAATAGGGACGTTTACAAACTGAAAAATCCCAAAGGATTTGTTACTATCCACCTGCTCTACAAGAAATACACAAGGGAATCCTTCAGACTGAAATGAAAAGAAAGAAATGTGGCCCTCAGCTTACAATGGTTCAACTTAATGATATCTGTTTCACTGTCATGAAACCGAAGCGATACATACTCAAAAGGAGCCATTCTTCAAATTTAGAATTAGGAACTTTTCTCTAGTGAAATGTGTTATGGTGTACCTTGCTCTTCTGAGTAAGGACAGGGGTTCTAGTCTTCTAGTGGAGGTGATAAGGGTCAACAAGTAAAATTTTCCCATGTCCTATGTTGCTAAGCTATGATATTTAGTAAATAAAGGTGAAGTAATTGCAATTTTGACTTACCATAGTTTCAATTTATAATGGGCCTATTGTGATGTAATCCATTATTTGAGGGATATCTGTATATCTAACTTAAATATATCTGAAGAAATTATAGATTTCCAAAATTAAGCTTTGATGATCTCTTTCATATGCTGTGTACAGATATAAGCATGTTGCCTATGTACAAGACTTTAGTCTTAGTCTTTTGACAGGTAAACTTTTATCAAATTTTTAAAAATTCACAAATCTTCAGAACAAATTATGAGTTTGTTTTAATTTTTAAGTTGATAAAACTATACTAAAGAGAATATAATCTTTGCTTTTAAGTGTTTTTTTTTCCTTTTGTGATATGTGAGATTGAATTTAGGTCCTTGTACTTTACCACTTACTTCATGCCACCAGCCTTTTTGCTTTTAGTTTGCTTTTAGATAGGTTCTCATACTAATACTATCTTAGCTGGCCTCAGATCTTGATCTTCCTTCCTCCTGAGCAGCTGGGAACACTGGCATGTCACCATATTCCTTGTTTTTGAGATAGACAGTAACTTTTTCCAGGTCTGCTCTTTCCTATGATTCTTCTGTCTCACCTCCCAAGTAGCTGTGATTACAGGTCTGGGCTCCATGCTTAGCTGTCAGCATAGTTTTTAATGTTGTGTGACTTGTAATAACCATGGGTTTAGCAATTTAGCAATTTCTTGATATCTGTCAAGCACCTTAAGCCAGTTGAAAATCTGGGAATAGTGATGTACACCTGTAATCTCAGCTACTGAGGAGGTAGAAGCAGAAAGATAGCAAGTTTGATGTCAGTCCAGACACAGTTTGTGTAACGCAGGGTATTTTGGGGACAGTGAAACTCTCCTGTGTGTTCCTGCACTGTGGATATATAAATGTAATTGTACATAAAATATACATTTTATGAGAATGAATATAATTATGAATTCCAGGTAATAAAGATGTATCAAGGCAGGCTTATGAATTGGAACAAATGTACCATTGCAGTGGAGGCATTGATAATGAGGGAAGCTTTGCATCTGTTGGGACAGAGAATATAAGATACATTTTGTACCTTTCATTCACTTTTACCGTGAACTAAAACAATGCTAAAATAGGTCTTTCTGAAAAGTAATGTCGGTTGACGGTTAACTGCAGAAAAATATGTGGAAAATCATGTGTAGAATGCTAATATTTTTTGTCGGCCATGGGGCTTGAACTCTAGGCCTGGGCGCTGTCCCTGAGCTCTTCAGCTCAAGATTAGTGCTCTACCACTTGAGCAACAGCACCACTTCCAGTTTTCTGGTGGCTAACTAGAGATAAGAGTCTTAGACATTAGTGCCCAGTCTGGCTTTGAACTGTGATCCTCAGATCTCAGCCTCCTGTGTGGCTAGGATTACAGGCGTGAGCCATCAGCGTCTGGCATAGTACGCTACTTTTTGCATAAGAACCAAAAGGTATCTTAAATACACACTGCAAATATATGCATAGACTCTCTGTGTAAACATATACAAGAAATTGGTGACATCAGGAGGATGCCTCTGGGAAAAGAAAGTACATAGCTGGGAGACAGGTGGGAGGAAAATTTACATCTCATTTCCCTCTTGTTTGTTTGAACATACTATGTTATACATGCACATATACAAATTCTTCAGAAGTCTTTTGCCCAGAAATCATGAGATGAAATTTAGGAATAGGAACTTCCACTTACTCAATTTTCTGAGTTTTGTTAGGTTGTGAGCTACTCAAGGGTAACAAATCACTTTATTAGCTATAACTGTCACGATGACTGACAGTCATCAACATAGATTTTCTTGAATTAATTTGATCTATTATTTTGGCCATTCTTTTGACTCATGCTCAAAACCTCTGTCCCAGAAGGATGGTTTGCCATTGATTCTGTCTCTGGAATGCTGTTTTAAAAATCAACTTCTCAACCCAGGTGCTGGTTGCTCAGACCTGTAATCCTAGCTACTCAGGCTGCTGAAATCCGAGGATCATGATTCAAAGCTATCCTCAGCACAAAAGTCCATGAGACAATCTCAAATTAACCACCAGAAAACCACAAGTGGCACTGTGGCTCAAGTAGTAGAGTGATAGCCTTGAACTGAAGAGCTCAGGGACAGCACCCAGGCCCAGTGTTCAAGCCCAATACTGACAAAACAAAAATCAGCTTCCCATTAGCATAAATTATTCTCTGGTAATTAACCTATTCTGGAACATCAATGTTGATAAACCTGTAGGATGCCTAAGCTGATAGCTCATATGTATAATTGTATCTACTCAGGAATCTGATGTCTGTGGATCCTAGTTTCAAGCTAACCCCAGACATAAATGTCTAAGACTTGCCAGTTATCCATGAAAAAGGTGGAAGTGGGGGCTGGAAGTGTGGCCTAGTGGTAGAGTGCTTGCCTAGCATGCACAAAACCAGGGTTCAATTCCTCGGTACCACATAAACAGGAAAAGCCAGAAGTGGTGCTGTGGCTCAAGTGGTAGAGCACTAGCCTTGAGGAATGCAAAAGGACAGTATTGAGGCCCCAGGATTGGCAAAAAAATAAGGTGGAAGTGGACGTGCGGTTCAAGTAGTAGAGTTTCAACCTTGAGCAAGAAAAAAACCAAATGAGAGCATGAGAGTCCTCAGTTTAAGCCCCAGTACAAAAATATAAACACACACACACATATACACACACACACACACACACAGAGGGGGTGGGGAGAAGTGAGGATAGAGAGGAAAGAAAAGAGAAGGATCTAGAGGGAAAAAGAGAAAATGCAGACTTATCCTGGTAAAGATACTTTATGGTGAATATATATGAGTGATTTACAGCTTTTCTTTCCTTTTTTTTGGGGGGGAAGCCACATGTGGGGCTTGAATTCTGGGCCTGGGTGCTGTCCCTGAGCTCTTCAGCTCAAGGCTACTGCTCTACCACTTTGAGCCATAGTGCCACTTCTGGTTTTCTGGTGGTTAATTGGAGATAAGAGTCTCATGGACTTGTGTACTTGGGCTGGCTTTGAACCGTGATCCTCAGCTCTCAGCTTCCTGACTAGGTAGGATTATAGGCATGAGCCACCAGCACCCAGCCAACTTTTCTTTTTTATAACTTTAATATTTATGTCTGTGAACTAGATGAATCATCAGTCATCTTCACAAAAATTTCCCATCCATAGTTATAATTGTTTAACTTCCATAGGCTTCATTCATACTTCTCTTAGGTAGTTACTTGTATTAGAGTTATAAGTGCATAACAACTCTCTGTAGAGTATAAATTTGTTAAGGCTAAGAAAGCCTTATCTGTCACATCATTTCTCATAGTAACTATTAGGTAGGCCAATCATCTTTGAAAACAATTTCATTTAATTTAACATTTCACAATTAAATAGAAGTTATACTTAAAATAGCACAGTGAAATTGTTATAAATATAAATAAAAACATGAGAAAAATCTTTTTTTCATTTAGTAGAAAAAGAAATTAATGCTATTATCAGTAACAACCTTCATCTCTTAATTAAGGATGTTTGCCTTGGCTTCATGGTGGGGAGACCAGAACAGTGTCCACTTACTAAAACTGCTTCCTTTTTCCTTCCTTCAGCCACGTATAGCTTGCCTCAAAGCTGAAATATTACTACAAAATTGCTGAGCTACTCCCTCTTTAAACTTGGTAAACAAATGCTAAATAAGGAGGCTCATTTCCCTTGGGGGAGGGGGAAGAAGATCATAGTCCCTGCTGTAGTTCAATATCTTCCTATTCAAAAAGATTCTCCCTTTGTCTGCTGGACATCCCTGATTTAGATGGCCAGCCCCAGAAATATTGCAATCCAGTTTGGTACTACTTGAAGACAGTTCAAGATATAGTCCAAATTATTCAGAACCTTTATTTACTATCACATGATTTCTTCTCAAATAAATAGAACTGAAAGCAAATCAAAGAAAAGCTGATATTCTTACCCTTGGCATAAATCAAGAATACCATGATATAAATTATAATGACATTTATTATGAAGAGTTTTGCTCATTTACTTTGCAACTCACTAGTTGGGTTAAGCTATTTAGTCTATAATAAAATGCTATTTTTTAAACAGGGTCTTACTATACAATGAGGCTTGTTTTTCTATTTACATTAATATAGAGGGGTTACACTCATATTCGTCAGGTAATGGGTACATTACTTCTCATAACTTGATACCCCTTCTCATGTTTGTGTCCCCCTTTCCCTTCCCCCACCCCCTCCCAGTCATCTTGTTTTCCCCTTCCCTATTTCAAATAAACAAATAAATATGTATACAATATATCAGGTAATTATGTCAGATACAGTAACTACATGAGATTTACCATAAGGGGAAAAAAGAGAAAAGTACTCAATACTACATTAAGAACAACCACCACCAAGATAAACCTCTCGTTTCCATATCCTAGAGTTCATTTCATTTAATCTTATGCTGTATGACCATATGTTCATAGCTTTTGAGCTATTGTGATCTCCAGGCTTGTTTTGAAGTCTCCATGTAGCCGAGGCTGACTTTGACCTCCTGTTCTTCCTACAACATTGATTATAATTCTTAATTTTAAAATAAGCATCTATACCAAAGATAAATATTTTCTGATAATTCTTTTTTATTTTTACATACTTAATGATATTTTAGTGTTTACATAGTTTTTCCTTTTTCAGAATTTCATGGTTAGAACTATACAGTTGTGTAGCTTTTTCATATTGGCTCCTTTCATTTAGTAATTTTCATTGACATCTCCTCCATGTCTTTTCATGGCTTGACAACTCATTTCTTGTTAAGTTCTGACTACTACTCCATTATTTCAGTGTGTCAACGGGACACTTATCCATTTACCTACTGAGGAACACCTTTGTTATTTCTAGACTTTGGAAATTAATATTAAAGCTACTTTAAACATCCATGAGCAGGATTTTGTGCTAACATATATTTTCAAATCAATTGGGTAGATGCCAAGGTGTACAATTGCTAGTTCAAATGGTTATAATATTCTTAGTTGTCTTGGAAACTGTCCTGTCCTGCAATGAATGAGAATCATCCTTGGAAATTATTCTGTAGCAGAGTACCTACAAATGTCTGTTTTTTCTATTTTCTTTAACTCTTTTTGCCAGACCTGGGGCTTTAACTCAGGACCTAAGCACTGTCCTTTGGCTTTCTCAAGGCTAGAGCTCTGCTTTTGAGCCAAAGCACCATTTCCAGCTTTTTCCGTGTATGTGGTACTGAGGAATTGAACCCAGAGCTTCATGCATGCTAGGCAAGCACTCTACCACTAGTCCATGCTTCCAGCCTCGACTTCTTTTTTTTCATTTTTTATTGTAATTAATAAAAGGGTTACATGATATTTGCCATATAGAAGGTGTATTAATTCACATACATTGATACCCTTTCATATGTCTTGGTACCCTTTACCCTCCCCCCCACCTCCCCCCCGTCTTGGTTTTCCCCCCTTCCCTATCCAATTTCAAATAACCAAATACAAATAAATTCAATATATCAGATAACAAAGTGAGGTAATGTAACAATATGAGATACCCAAGGGACAGCAAAGGAGATGAGAGATAACATAGTACATTAAGGACAACAATCATTCATTATATGGCTTTTGTTTCAATATCCTGGAGGTCCTTTCAATTAGCTTCATATTATATGGCCTTATGTATCAAGGTTTTGCTGTATTGCAGATCTCTGGTAGTAGAGCACAAGGTTTATACTGGTTATAACAAATGAGGGAAACCATTGAGCCTAAGTTCCTTTGAGTCTCAGCCTCGACTTCTTATTTGTAAATAAGTATAGATTTGAAAATATTGTGAAAAGACTATAGAGCTCCTAAGTATCTATCACTCAGCTTCCCCAACTAGTGATATTTTATATAACTGTAATGTATTGTCAATACTTGGAAATTGATTGCTACAGTATAATTAATTACACTATAATGCCTTTTTTGTTTTAATAACTAAACATCCCATTGTATAGGCATATCCTCATTCATTTATCCAATAATTTATCAGTGCCATTTAGATTTTAGCGTCACTGCTATAGGAAATGACAGAAAACAATAAAATGTCTGCATATTGTGGGATACTGGCAACACATATGTTGCCTTTATGGGAATTAGAAAAAAAAAAAGAAAAAAAAAAAACCTGTCTTCTCTTGGTGGATGCAGCCCCATAGCACATAAATGCCTTAGAAAGCAGAGTACAAACAGGATAATAACATTTTCTGAATGTTGTATCTCTTTGCACCTATGTGGGGATCCATCAGTAGAACAATGGAGTACACTTCAAATTCTGCAGCATGGCACTAGTATTCCAATTTGAAACTACCCTTTTCAGACTTTAACACAGTGATCTTCCCACCTGTAGACTTATTACCTGGTTGTTAATAATTCAGGCATTATGCATTTGCTATTATTTGTTCACTTATTTCTCCCACATTGTGCTGTGTCTTAGCTCATTTAATAGCAGATACTTAATGTTTTCATCTTTGTATCTTTCTTCCCTTCCCTTCCCTACTCCACTATTATCTGCCAGGATATCATGTTTGTAGAAAGATGCGGAGTAGATATTTTTTGTTGAAATTTTTCTTAAGGCACAGAAGTTAAGAGCAGTGAAACTTAAAATTTGTTTCTCAATACTTGAAGTCATTGTCTTAAACTTTTTAAGTCAAAATTACTTTGGAACAAAATACCCACACATGCCATTCTTACAGGAGAGAAAAGTGGTGTGTTATTATGAAATCAACAAACTAATGATGGGGTACTACAATTTCAAAAACATTAAGCCTCATTCTATTGAGAGGGAGAAAATAAAGTACCTGAACTTCTTATAACATTTGTAAGCAGGTTACTGGGTTTGAGTTCTACTAAAATATTAAAATATTGGAATAAAAAGAATCCTTTATAAGGGTGTTTTAAGGACTCAGTGTATACAAAAGTAATTTATACTATTACAGATAAAGCATTTTACTTTGTATTCAGACCAAACCTAACATATTTTTAATAATTATTGCAGATAAATATAATTCTGAGAAGTTGAATACATTTTAATGCCCCCAGATAACTAATTTCATCAGGTCAGAACTTGGCTATGCCATTGATTTAGGATAGAAGTGGTCCATTTTAAACCCTGGTCTTTTCATTGCTGTTAAGCAGTAGAAATGTTTTATAAATTTTTAATTATATTAAATATTTCATTAAATCACGGAAACCATAAGTAGTACATATCAGGACTGCTTAAACACAGAGAAGAACAGGAATTTACTGTTTTTAATGCATCTTCTATTTTGTATACTTCATGTTAGTTATATAAATAAATAAAATTAGCAGAAAGGTAGATCAGAATAAATCTTAACAGAAGTGATAAGTTAAAATAGATAACAGTAGTTGCAAAAATTGCTTGAATCTGGAGATGAAGCTTATAATGAGGGAATGGAATTCATAATATTCATATTGGTTAGTTATATCTGCTTGTGTATACTATTTAGAGAGTTGGAGGAGGAGGTGGAATGCTCTTCTGTTCTAAATTTCATAGTGAATTACTTTTAATATATTTTATTGTTATTGTAAAGATGATATACAGAGGGGTTGCAGTTACCTAAATCAGGTTGTGGGTGCATTCTTTTTTTATAATGTCACCCCTTCCCTCTCTCCCAGTTTTTCCTTTGTCCCCAGTTCACAATGAATTATCAAGTGAGAACTGATGTGCTAGAACACATAAATATTTTTATTACAGAGAATATCTTACTTGAAGTGAATTGGAGAATACATGTGTTTTGCTAGATTATTTGCTAAAATTAACTTTGTAAACAAGTCAAAAAGGTACCATGGGTTCTCTATGAGACAGAACATTGTTTTATATATATTGTAGTATTCTTTTATCCTGATGTTAACTATAATGGGGGTTTACCTGTGTTCCAGGAAGTAAAGCAGGTTGGGTTAATTCCAGTATGCTTTAGTTTTTAGCCTTAGTGCTAAAATCAGATTGTGTCCAACTCTGAATTATGGTTCTATAAATTCTTAGCTATACTAAGTAAATTACAGTATATCTTCCAGTACAATTATAAGATTGCTATAACGTGCAAGATGCTTTCCTTGAAAGTTTTTATGACTAAAGTTTAATTTTCTCCCAAATTTGTCTAGATAGGGTTTCATTCAGCAAGTATTAAAGGACCCTTCCAACTCACATTTGAGTGCTATCTCTGTCTTGACAGCTTACTCTAGATGAACTGAAGATTAAAGAATAGTACAGTGCCAGTTGGTTTGACAAGTTTTCTCATGGGGTGACTAGGATAGGCCTTTTACCTTGTGGTTATATGTGTTTATTTTGTGAACTTCCAACACACACACACATACACACACATTCACACACATATATAAATATCAACTTATCTTCTAATGTAATGTATATAAGTATATTTCTATTTTTTGCTTAATCAAGTTAATATTTTTGTGAATATGAGGTACGTTTAATATGAATTGACATAATGGTGTATACACATGTACATAATTATACATAGACACATGTATATACAGCATAATTAACTCATTTTATGGACTGGGGGCGTGGCTCAAGTGTCGAGTGCTTGCTTATTAAGTAAAGGTCCTGAATTTAATCCACACTATGGCAATAAAAGGAAAAAGAATTCAAAGTTAATTATGTTAGTTTATATTGTAAAAATATAGGGAGCCATTTTCCATTATTTGTGCTTCTGTGAGGGACCCTAATTAAAAACTGCAAAATAACAATTTTCACCTTTTTTTCTGTCATCCCATAAATTAGCTGTATGTCCCTACTCTACCTTGCTCCATTGCCTTCCATGGAATTGTCTGTCATACCACAAGTAGCTAACTGAAAAGAAAAATACTATATATAGATAATGAGAATTTAGTGTTTGTGCTAGTACATGGAAATGGAGGATATATGCTAGTAATTTTTAAATTAATGAACTAATTTTTGAGAAAGGATTCATGGATGCTTTTGAATTGTATTTTAAATCATAAAGATTTGGAAGTTGATTTCAAGGAAGAATATTTAGGCCTTCCAGTCATTGAGAATCTTAAAACAGAGGTTTGTTCAGGGAACGGTTAAGTAATGAGGGTTGGCTTTGTGTTGTTGTTGGTCATGTTGTTTTGTTTAGTTTTGTTTTGAGAATTCTTGAATGAGTAGAAGGAAAACTAGACTAGTCTGAAATGGGATTATTTGGCTTGATTTTCTGACCTACAGAAGAGTATAGTAAAAGTTATGTGGTTAAAATCACAGTGAGGGATGTTCATGTTTAAAAGCATATTCACGGGAACAAAAACATGAGAAGAGGTAGCAATGTTCGAGAAGTAATGCACCTACTACCTGATGAATGTAAATGTAACCCCTCTATACATTATCCCCCTCTATACATTATCCCGACAATAAAAAATTAAAAAAACATACTCATTATAGTTGAAGAAACTAGACTTGTTTAGCCCAGAGTGGGTTCTTGTCTATGTAGGATTAGCTGTAAAATTAGGTTGCTGAGAAAAGAATAGGTACAAAAGCAGTAAAGGAAAGAAATGGTACAATTTGGAATGCACCTGAATGATGTGGGTTGTGATCTAGAGGTTCCTGTTAGGGTAGCCACTATTCATCCAAAGAGATGGGCTGTGCCATTGCCAAGTGGCATTTTGAGAACTCTGTCAGCTCATACGCTGATGAAACCCTGCAGAGTAAGGTCAGTATTTTTTACTCCAAGTATACCTTGAAGTTCTCAGTTTGCTGTCAATTCCTAATAGTGCACAATCTGACTTTTGAAATTCTGGTACAGCATGTAGAGGGAAATCAAGAATAATAACATTTTCTGAGAATGTGTTATGTGATGTTCCCTGCTGAATGTTTTCTATACTTACTTTTCTTCCTGTTTCTTCACCAAATCAACTCTTTTGTAAGTATATCCATACCAATGGGTGAGTGAGTAGGCATTATGATGAGAAAAACAACCTCAACCTTGCCAAAGCCTCTGTAACCTAAAAACACTCAAAAGCTACTTCAGTTCTTTGAGTAGAATTTTTCTAGTCTTTACTTTTCCTTTTACCAATTTTGACTTACATTATCTGATCAATTGCAGATACATATATTACTAGAATGTTTCTGTATTCATGGTACTCTACTTTTCTTGCTTCCTCGCATTCCCAAATTGGGTAAATACCCCTCCTCTTACTCTTCATTCATATCCATTTTCTTTTATCTCTTGCTTTATATTTCTATCTTTCTGGGTGGTTTCCTCCACATACTTGACTATAGCCTCCTACAGAGTAGGGGTGGTCTTTTTTCCTTCTCTTATCCCTAGTGCATGACATTAAAAAAACACAACTTGCTACCTAGTGGTTACTTATACTAAATTGATTCAAACCAGGCTGGGATGTAGCTCAGTGGCAAAGCACTTGCCTAGCAAGTGCAACGTCCTGGGTCAATCCCCAGTACCAAAAAAGAAGATGAAAAAATACAGTTAAATTGACTCAAATCAATTGCATTCTTCCTTCTTTTTTTTATTTGTGTAGGTTCTGGGGATTCAACTGAAGGCTTAGAGGCTGTCCTTGAGCTTTTTTTTGCTAAAGGATAGTGCTCTACCACTTGAACCACAGCTCTACTTTTAACTTTTTTTGTGGTTATTGGAGGTAAGAGTCTCATGGAGTTTCTCACCTTGGCAGGCTTCAAACTGTAATCCTCAGATCTCATCCCTCAGAGTAGCTAGGATTGTAGACAAGAGCCTATAATCCCCTGGCTGCTTTCTTCTTTCTTACCTTGTTTATCTTAAGAGGTGGCCTTGTACAATCTTACTTATGCTATCAATTGAGAAAAAGGGGTGTTAAGAAGAACTCTTTAAGACAGGCATCAGTGACATGCCTGTGATTCTAGCTACTCTCACAGCTAAGATCTGGGGATCATGATTCAAAGCCTTCCTGGACAAGAAAGACAGTGAGACTCTTATCTCCAAATTCATATCTCCAAAAGGAGTTGAAGCTGTAGTTCAGCTGATAGAACACCAGCCTTGAGCAATGTGAGGCTAAAGGACAACAGTTAGACCTTTGGTTCAAGCACCAGGACTAACACACACAGAGAGAAAGAAAACCTCTTACTTTTCTTTGTATTCTCTTAATCTAGGCAAGTTTTTGCCCTGAATACTTCATTCTGAGTAAATATTGAGGGCAAAGAATACCTAGTCAGAGGCATTCACATTTGCACGCTGCACTGGACAGTGCTATGTAGACTAGTAACTTGGAGGATTGAAGTACTAGAAGTGGTTGAGGTAGACATTCTGAGCAGCAGTATATGCACTAATTTCTCCCCCAAAATGATGAAACCTAGGAATCTCTGAGTTACCTAAGGAGATGTGAACTACTCCAGGTAGAAATTAGAATAAAGTATTCTGACAGGAGCTAGTGGCTCACGCCTGCAATCCCAGCTACTCAAGAGGCTAACAACTGAGGATTGCAGTTCAAAGCTACTCTGGCTACAAAATCTCCATGAGACACTTATCCCCAGTTAAATGGCAGAAAACCGGAAGTGGTGCTGTGGCTCAAGTAGAAGAACGCTAGCCTTGAGCTGAAGAGCTCAGAGAAAGCACCCGGCCCAGAGTTCAGGCCCCATGACAGAAAAAAAGAATAAATTATGCTATTGTCACTTTAACTGAGGGCTAATAGTCAAGCATCCTCTCTCCTCCCAAATGATAGAGGAAATCAGAACAACTTTATGGTTTTATTCAGATAGCTCTAGAGAAACAACCATTTCATTAAAGAGGAAAGATCCTCTGCTTCAACCACTCCTCCTCAGACTCAGCCATGTTAGATGACCATACCAGTCAGAACATAACTGAATTTTGTTTCTATTTGGGAAAAACATACTTGGAAGGAAAAGGGACATCAAATTAAGAGGCAGTTTATCTTTCATGCCCTATTTTAACATCCTATTCTTTAATTCCAGTAGATGGAATTCTTTCATTTTTCTTAAATGTGCTGTTTTTAAAAAAGGTAAATTGTTTGAACTCATCTCTGATTTACTTGATTACAGCAGGTTTCATAACTGCCAGAATATTTGGCAGTAAATCCACTTATCTAAGTAGTTGTGTTTTTCTAACTGATGGTTAGAAATCCCATTTAGCTGGATGTTGAATCTCCAGAAACTATTAATTCAGTATTTAGTATAAAAAGTATTTGTAGCCTTCCTTGTAATCAAACATAATCAAGTAATCCAAAAGAACCCTTGAACTGGTTTGAAAATTTAGTACATAGTAGCTAATCAAGAATTCTAGCTATGAATCTGAGTTTTTACAAATATGTCCAGATTATAGCCAGTGAATTTATGAAACCACAGACAAGGATAACAAAGACATTACCCCAAGTAACTTCATGTATGCTGTATTTTAAGGGTCATATGTCTACATGATTTTCTTCATTCAGCCTGAGTCATAAAACATTGTGTGTATTGTGAAACTATGGAGTTCTCTAGCCATGTTGGCATTGGGTTTTTTTTTCATATATTTTTATTGTAATTAATAGAAGGGTTACATTATATTCGCCAGATAGAAGGTGCATTAATTCACATGCATTGATACACTTTCTCATGTCTTGGTCCCCATTTCCCTCCCCCCCACCCCCACCCCTCATCTTGCTTTCCCCCCTTCCCTATCCAATTTCAAATAGGTTGTTTTTTTTTAATAGACCATTGCCAGATGTTTTAAATTTCCCCAAACAGTCTTGATTTCATTTTGTCATATTGTGTTCCTAATACCTTATATTCATGAGACTCTCAGTTTGGAGGTTGGAAAATATGGACACCAGGTATATAAAGACTTTCTGCCAACTGAGAAGAGTCCTTACATCATAGCTTTGCTCTTTCAACCCTGCCATTCTCATTGTTAGTAATTCTGACTCACTGCCAAGCAATCTAATTTTGTTCCCATTTTGTTTCCTCTCTTTCCTTACACTCTTTGTGAATGAACTAATCTCTTTTCTTTGGCATCTCTTTGCCTCTGGAGTCCAGAAAAATAGTATATCCTTACATTCTCACAAAGCTGCATTTTGCTGATAGGATATAACCTTTGGAAAACAGCACACTTCCTTTTTTCCCAGGGTACTCTTGGGAGTTTGAAAACTGTTCCTGTGAGATACTCATCTTTAGAGACTTACAAAAGCAGATTCAGTAAGACCAGCACCACTCACCACCATTTATTGAGTGTTTACTACATGTGAGAACTTTGTTGAAATGTTTTAAGTGTTCTTCAAAAATTTCATTTAATACTAACAACTTATGAAGTCAGTATTATACACTTCTCATAGACGGGAAACATGCTTAAAGAGTTAAGATGAATTTTTAAAAGCTTTTTCTCAGTTAAAATATTAGTCGTACACATATCAGACTCAAAATTGTGGATGATCTAACCCAGCATCATAATTCCATGGTAGAAATTTTGCCTTAACATTTCCTATCACAAGGGAATATATACATATCTATACTTTTGATAGGTGGATTCACATTATATATATATATATATTATTCCTAGAAATTGACCATGGAGGAAGTCACACATGGAGGACTTTAAAAACCATATTATTAGCCCAAATGCAGTGTTTCTGATTCGGTAGTTCTAATAAGGTAGGGACTGAGACTTAATTTTATTTTTTCCCCCAATGGAGCCAATGTTTCTGGTTCAGGGGCCACACTTAAAAACCTTTGTTACGTATCAATCAGTTTTTTCCAACAAATTATTAGAGTACTTAATGTCATTCTAACCACTAAAGCTTAGTATCTTTGTTCTCATTAAACATATAATCTAGTGGAGAAGAAATAGTATTTAACGAATTTCATTTGGAATAAGTGAAAAGAGATTGCTACTAGGACTAAGAGTTACTGTCCTCTACTTCAGATGACTTAGGAGAAAGGCTCCTTGGGAAGGCTGTATTACATTTGAGATTTAAAGGCTTTGAAGAGTTCATTAAGACTTTCATCCATGGCTTTTTTCAGTTTCAATCACTGTTATTGGTGATGCATACCTTGAACTTCAGACTACCCTCTGGATAATTCATTCCTTTCCCCTTTCTATGGCCTTGAACAGACTTGACTATAGATATCCTCTTTGATTATTTTCCTCATCTTCACTCCAATCCCTTCTCATCTAATAAATACATGACTCAGAATAACTTAAAGGGAGGATAATTTTGTCTTTTGGATCCACTTAAGTCACATTGTTTGGTATCTGATAGCTTGATACCAAGGAGTTGAGCTCGCAAACGTGCCCTTCATGGCCATTTCCCTCTTAAAACTCTGCATGATGCTTAAGGATCTTGTCCTAATAGCCAGTTGGCAAATTTGCCCAGGATGCCTGTGTGGGAATCTGTACACGTTTTCAGACATGGCCTTCTTTTGGGTTCCTCAATGAAGATTCCTGAATTCTTATAGTTTGAGGATATATTCTACTTTCCAAAAGGATGACTGCAACAGAAAACCCCACTCTTGTTCATTTTGATACTTTAAAGATAAATTAGGGGCCAGGAGTTGGGCCTAGTGGTAGGATACTTGCCTAGCATGCACGAAAACCCACGTTTGATTCCTCGGTACCACATACATACAAAAAGCTGGAAGTGGTGTTGTGGTTCAAGTGGTAGAGCTCTATCCTTGAGAAAGCCCAAGGATAGTGCTCAGGCCCTGAGCTCAATCAAAGAACAGATAAGAAATAAAAATTAATATATATTTTATTGTAATTTTCCACTTGTCATAAATCATATATCCTTGAGGTTATTATTTTTAAGATTTAAAATGATTTATACATTTATTACTAGTTTTGGAGACAGAGTCTCTCCCCTGTAGCCTAGACTTGCCTTGTTGTCTTGAGCTTTCTGCCTCAGTTTCTCTTGTACTGAGATTACAGACTTGTACCAACACACCTAGCTATTATTATTATTATTTTTGATTGTCAGATCCTGACTGTATATATTTATGTTTTAAAACTGATGTTTTTACATATTTATAGAATGTAGCTTGAGTACATGAAGTTAATTTACATGTCTATTACTTGGGCCTACCTATGTGTTTTTATAGTGAGCCACTTTGAATTTATTATCTTACTTAAAAATACATAGTAGACTGTTAAAGACTATATGTCTTCTTGTGCAGTAGACCTCAGAACTTATTCTTCCTGTTTATCTCTAATTTTGTACTCTTTGATCAAGAAATCTCCAGTTCCCTTTGTCTCTCCCTCCAGCCTCTGGTAATCATCATGTGCTACTCTCTTATGAGTTCAACATTATTAGATTTTACCTATGAGTGAGACAATGTGGTATTTGTCTTTTTGTGCCTGGCTTATTTCACTTAGCATAATGGCCTCCAAATTTATGTTTCAGATGGCAGTGTTCTTCTATTGCCTGTATAAGGTTGAATAGTATTCCATTGTGTTATGTGTACCAAATTTTCTTCACCCATACATTGGTGAACACTTAGGTTGGTTTCATATCTTGGCAGTAAAAATGAGAGTGGAGCTACCTCTTAAAGATCCTAATTTTAAGCCAGGAGTTGGTGGCTCATGCTTGTAATCCTAGCTACTCAGGAAGCTAAGATTTAAGGATCCTATTTCAAAGTCAGCCTAGGCAGGAAAGTCTGTGAGGTTATCTCCAATTAATCTCCAAAAAGCCAGAATTGGTGCTGTGGCTCAAGTGGTAGAGCACTAGTCTTGAGCACAAAAGCTCAGGGATAGTGCCCAATCCCTGAGTTTGAGCCCAGGACCAGAATATACACATACACACATATGATGTCAAGAGTAGCACCTAAAAATGGGCTTAGTTATTTTTCAAACCCTCTCCTACTTTTCACCATGGTTAAATGTTACCAGTGAGAAAATGTCCTCTCTGCTTTGGCAACAATATACAAAATAAATAGCAAATGAAAATTTGAAAAATATATTGCTTTTAGTTCCTTTGGTTACCCAGAAGTGGGAATATGTGGTTGTATAGAAGATGTTTTTCTTAGTGCTGGGGTTTACTCTAGCACTAAGTTATAACTATAGTACTCTATGGGAGTTTTGAGAATTTATTTTGTGTTGTTGTTGGTGGTGGTGGTCGTCGTGGGACTTGAACTCTGGGCCCAGGCACTGTCCCTAAGCTTTTCAGCTCAAAGCTACTTGCTCTACACCTTTGGCCTGGGGGTTGTTCCTGAGCTCTTCAGTTCAAGGCTACTGCCCTACCCCTTGATCCACAGCCCAGGGGGCCATTTTCTACTGATTAATTGGAGATAAGAGTCTCATGAACTTTTTTTTAAATTTAATTTAATTTAATTTTTTATTTTTTTAAAAATTTTTTTATTGTAATTAGTAAAAGGGTTACATGATATTTGGCAGATAGAAGGTGCATTAATTCACATACATTGATACCCTTTCACATATCTTGGTACCCGTTTCCCTCCCCCCCCACACCCCCCACCCGTCTTGGTTTTCCCCCTTCCCTATCAAATTTCAAATATCCAAATACAAATAAGTTCAATATATCAGATAACAAAGTGAGATACTATACCAATATGAGATAACCAAGGGACAGCACAGGAGATGAGAGACAACATAGTACATTAAGGACAACAATCATTCATTATATGGCTTTTGTCTCATGAACTTTTTAGTGACCAGGCTGGTGTTAAACCATGATCCTCAGATCTCAGTCTCCTGGAAAGCTAGGATTACAGGCGTGAAGTACCATGCCTGCCGGGCTCTGAGCTTCTTTTTGCTCAAGACTAGTGCTCTGCCACTTGAGCCACAGTACCACTTCTGAGTAGTTTATTAGAGCAAAGCGCTTCTTGGACTTTCCTGCTCTGACTGGTTTTGAACCACAATCCTCAGATCTCAGCCTCCTCAGTAGATAGCATTATAGGCATGAGCCAGTGGTGCCTGCCAATTTTGAGGTTTTTGATGAACCTCCATTCTGTTTTACCAAATGAGTACAGTAATTCAACATTTTTTAAGAATTATATTCTATTCTTTGAGACCGGTCTCATTATGGAGCCTGAAACTTGGATTCTTCCTGCTTCCACCTCTGGTATGCATACTCACTAGTCTATGTTCATATAGACAAAAAATTAGAATCATGTACTTTGCATCATTTTCAACAATTCTTTCATCTTTTTATAAAACTATTCAAATGGGTATGAAATAATATCTCACTGTGGGTTTCATGCACTTCCTGAGGATTGATGATACCAATCATTTTATTCATGTATCTCTTATCCATTTGCATGTCTTCTTTTAAAAAAAGAAGTTCAAGTTTTCTCCCAGTTTTCTTGCTATTGAGTTATTTGAGGTCCTTATCTATTTTGGATATTAACTCCTTATCAGGTACACAGTTCATACATGTTTTCTGATTTTGTGAGAGTTTTTCCTTCACTTGGCTAAATGTTTCCTTGCTGTGCAGAAGATTTTTAATTTGATGCTATCCTATTTATTTTTAATTTTATTGCCTATACTTTCAAACACAAATTATTTGTATATGAATTTGAAGAAATTGTTGGTAGAACAATGTCATGGAGCTTTCACTATATTTTCTTCCCATAGTTTTGTAGTTTCAGGCCTTGTTAAGTCTAATTTTGAGTTGATGTTTGTATATGATTTAAGATAAATGTCTAATTTTATTCTTCTGCATGTAGTTATCCAGTTTTCTCACTTTTTGAAGAGAATATCCATTTTCATTGTGTATCCTTCTCAGGTTTTGTAAAATAAAGTAATCAGTTCACCAAAAAAGTGTCCATTTATTTATGTGTTTTGCTTTATTCCACTTGTTTATATATCTCTCTTTATATAAGTACAATACTATTTTGATTACAGTAGCTTTATAATATTTTTAAGTAGAGTAACATGATAATTATAAGATTGTTCTTTCCTGGGCTGGGATTTTGGTCTAGTGGTAGAGCGCTTGCCTTGTATGCATGAAGACCCATGTTCTTCTATTCCTCTGTAACACATACATAGAAAAAGCTGGAAGTGGTGCCATGGCTCAAATGGTAGAGCTCTAGCCCTGAGAAAGCCCAAGGACAGTGCCCAGGCCCCGAGTTCAAGCCCCAGGATTGGCAAAATAAATTGTTTTCACCAGTTGTTGGTGACTTATCATTCTAGCTAAGTGTGAGGATGAGATCAGAAATATAGTTCCAGGAAGGCATTGTGGTACATGCTTATCATTGAAGCTATAACAGGAAATGGAGGATGCAAAACTGCAACTAAAACATACCCAATGTTTGCAAGTACCAGTGTGTCATGCCTGTATCCTAGCTATTCAGGAAGCTTGAGATCTGAGGTATGAAGCCAGCCTTGGCAGGAAAATCTATGAAACTTATATCTCTCAATTAACCAGCAATAAGTTAGATATGAAGCTGTAGGTCAAGAGATAGAGCGCTAATCTTGAGCACAATGGCTCAAGGACAGAGCCTAGGACCTGAGTTATAGCCCCAGAACTGGTGTGTGTGCACGCACATGCGCGCGCGCACACACACACACACACACACACACACACTTTGGCACATATGTGCATGCACACGCACGCGTGAACACACAAGTACTTTGTAAAATAAGAGACTCGAGGTATCACTCATCAGTAAGAGTAACTGCTTAGCATGTGTAAGGCTCTGAGTTCATTTCATATCCCAAGACTACTAAAATAAATGTTTGTTTTAGTTACTAAAGATTACTTTGGATGCCTAAGGTGTTTATTTTTCCTTATTTATTTTCCTAGTTCCATGCACATTCTTTTTGTTGGTCATGGGGCTTGAACTCTGGTTCTATACACATTTAATGATTTTTTTCACTTCTATGAAAAATACCACTGTAATTTTACTAGATTTCATTGAATCTGTAGATCAATTGAAGTAGGTAATATGGATATTTTTACAAAAATTCTTCCAATTTGCAGGGAAGTGGATGAATCTAGAGCAAATCATGTTGAGTGAGACAAGTCAAGACCAAAGGAACAAAAGGCGCATGGTATCCTTAATATGAGGCAATTAGATCCAAATAGTACAAGAGCGAGGACTCAATATTTGCATACCTAAAGCTATGGGCATGGTGCAGGAAATATAAACACAACTACATAGACATAAAAACTTATGACTATAGACATAATCTTTTATTACATAGATTAATATGTATCTATGATATACAAACCCTCAGCCTAATTTTGATTATGTTCTAAAAACTGTCAGTGATTATATATGGAGATTCCCTTCTTGAATACTTATTTGTTAAACACGTCATTTGAAATATGATGTAAAAATCAATGTTAATAAATTATTTAATAAAAATTCTTCCAATCCATGAACATTAGATATTTTTCCATCTATCTCATTTCTTCTATCATCTTTGAAGGTTTTCATTATACAGATTTTTTACTCCCTAAGTTAAATTTACACATATTATTTAATTTTTCATTGCTATTATAAATGACAACTATAAACATGAGAACTATCCTTTTTAGATAGTATGCTATTAGTATATAGGAAAACTACTGATTGATTTTCTATGCCGAAACTTTTTCATTTTTAGCAGCTTTTTGTTTTGATTTATTTTATCTAACTAGAGACACATAGGCAGAGCACTTTTGTGTTTCTCCCCTAAGGGTATATTCTCTTTTGGTCTCACTGTGTGTGCCTACATTTCTAACAGATTTTGAAAATGTAAGTATTTTTTAATATATTAAGATCATGCCATCAGCAAGTAATTTCACTTCTTTCCTATTAGACTATATCTAGTTCCCCTGTTATTTTTTAAGTCAGAAACTTGTGCAAATGCCCTATCACTTGAGCCACCTTCTAAGCATTTTTTTCTAAAGTTATTTTTAATGTAGAGTCTTATGATTTTGTTCAGGTATACCTGGGCTGTGATTTTCCTATCTGTGGTCTCCTGCATAGCTGAGATCACAGGTATCCAACCAGACTGGGCTTGTTTCTTGAGATGCGATCTTCCTGATCTTCACTTTTCAAATGAATGTGATTACAGACATGAACCAGGCATTCTAACAATGCATTTTCTTCCTTTGTCTTTATGCTTGCTCTGGATGATTCCTCTAAAAATGTTGAAAAGAAGTATGAAAGTTCACATCCTTGTCTCGACACTTATCTTAAAGAAAAAAGTTTCACTTTCTTAATAAGGACCAAGAATCACAACAAATCAGAGAAAGGCTGGATAAGTGGGACTGCATTAAACTGCAGAGCTTTTGTATGGCAAAGGACATAGCTAGTAAATTAAATAGGAAGCCTACAGAGTGGGAGAAGATCTTCACCAACCAAACAACGGACAAAGGCCTCATATCTAAAATATATCAACAGCTCAAAATATTGAATCACTCCAAAACTAATCTCCAAAGTAACAACCATCCCATTAAAAAATGGGCCAAAGACTTAAAGAGAGTCTTCTCTGAAGAAGAAACAAAAATGGCCTATAGACACATGAAGAAATGCTCAACATCTCTGGTCATAAAAGAAATGCAAATCAAAACAACTCTACGATTCCACCTCACTCCAGTTAGAATGGCCAGGATCAGGAAAACTAATAACAACAGATGCTGGAGGGGATGTGGCCAGGAGGGATCACTACTACACTGCTGGTGGGAGTGCAAACTCGTTCAACCACTATGGAAAGCAGTATGGCAGTGCCTCAAAAGGCTAAACATAGAGCTCCCTTATGACCCAGCAATTCCACTACTTGGCATTTACCCAACCATCCAAAAACTAGGGCATACTAAATCCACTAGCACAACAATGTTCATTGCAGCATTATTCACCATAGCAAAGATATGGAACCAACCTAGATGTCCCTCAGTTGATGAGTGGATCAACAAGTTGTGGTATTTGTACACAATGGAACTCTATGCTGCTTTCAGAAAAAATGACATCTCCCCATTTGTTAGGAAATGGAAAGACTTAGAAAAAAATCATATTAAGTGAAGTAAGCCAGACTCAAAGGAACTTAGGCTCAATGGTTTCCCTCATTTGTCATAATCAGTAGAAACCTTGGCTCTACTAACAGAGATCTGCAGTAGAGCAAAACCTTGATACATAAGGCCATATAGTATGAAGCTAATTGAAAGGACCTCCAGGATATTGAAACAAAAGCCATATAACGAATGATTGTTGTCCTTAATATACTATGTTATCTCTCCTCCCTTTTGCTGTCCCTTGGGTATCTCATATTGTTACAGTTATCTGATATATTTGTTATCTGATATATTGGATTTATTTGTATTTGGTTATTTGAAATTGGATAGGGAAGGGGGAAAACCACGACGGGGGGGGGGGGGGGGGAGGGTGAGTGGGAGGAAGGGTAATGGGGACCAAGACATGTGAAAGGGTATCAATGTATGTGAATTAATGCACCCTCTGTCTGGCAAATATCATGTAACCCTTTTATTAACTACAATAAAAATATTAAAAAAAGAAAAAAGTTTCAATTTTTTAAATTTTATTTATTATCAGGGTAATGTATGGAGGGGTGTATTACTTCTCATGCTTTTGTCTCCATTCCTTCCCCCTACCCATTCCCAAAAAACTTTCATTTTTTCACTATTGTAAATGATGTTAGCTTTTTGTTTGTCACAGATGGTCTTTATTGTATTGATATATATTGCTTCTGTACCTAGAAGCATTCTTTTTTTCATGACTGAGCATTGAATTTTTTCAAATGCTTTTTCAGTATCAAATATCATAGGAGGACTGTGAGTTTGGCCTAGTGGTAGAGTGCTTGCCTAGCATGCACAAAGACCTGGGATCCATTCCTTGGTATCACATATACATATAAAAAGCCAGAAATGGTGCTGTGGCTCAAGTACAGGAGGTCTAGACTTGAGAAAGTCCAAGGACAGTGCTCAAGCCCTGAGTTCAAGGCCCAGGACTGGCAAAAAACCATAGGAATTTTTTTTTGAGTCAAGGTTTTGTATATCCTAGACAGGTGTTCTAGTCACTGAGCTATATCCTTCTAGCCTAACCTTATGATTTTTTTCTGTGATATTGTTCATTTTGTGTGTTACATTTCTTCATTTGTATGTGGTAAAGTATCCTTGCATACATAGGATAGATCCCACTTGGTCATAGTGGATAATTATTTTAATATACTCCTTAATTTATATCCACAGAAAATATTGGCCTATTATTTTCTTTTTTTTTGTAGTGACTTGGTCAGTGTGATGATAATACTACAAAATGAAGTTGAAAGTGTTTCTTGTATTTCAATTTTGGGGAGTAGTTTTAGAAGAATTGGCATCAGTTCTTCAAATATTTGCCAAAATTAACTAGTAAAGCTTTCTGATATCACTTTTTGTTCAGTGGTAGACTTTTTAATACTCATTCAATTTTCTTAGTTGCTACTGGTCTGTTTAGATTTTGTATTTTTTTGTGGTTCATTTTTGGTATGTTTTATGTATCTAAGAACATCCATTTCTTCTAAGCTATTCATTTTAGCATTTAATTGTTTATGATAGTGTCTTAAGATCTTTTGAATTTCAGTGGTAACAGTATGATAATGTCTCCTCTTTCATTTCCAATTGTATTTAAAGAGTCCTTTTCCTGGTTAGTTGAACTAATAGTTTATTTTATTTTTCAGAAAATTTTTTCATTATTTTTCTGTTTTAGGATTGTCTATCTATTTATCATTGTCATTTCATTCCTCTAAGTTTGGTATTAGTTTTTTTTTTTTACATTCTACCTTGAGGTATAACATAACATTGCTTGTGATCTTTGCCCCTTTTAAAATATTTACTGCTATTATTTTCACTCCTATGGCTGCCTTTGATGTATCTCAGAAGATTCTACATGTGTATTTCGATTTTCTTTTGTCTTGGATATTTTTATTTTCTATTTTGTTTCTTCTGTTACCATTTGTTGTTTAAGAGCACATTAACTTCAACATATGTGTGTATTTATCAAGGTTTATCCTGCTGTTGATTTTCTGTTTCATGCCATCATAGGCCAATTGAAGCTTAACCATACAGCTGCTCTTTTCTCGTGCTGCTGTCAAACTTTCAGCTCTGAGTTTGATGACTTTCTCTTTTTTAAATTTTTTGCTTTGTACTTTCTCTGCCTTAATTTAGCTAGCTTTTGCTTAAAACCTTCTGCCTGTAGCAACTATTTTCTTGCTCTCCCTTTTTGCCTTGTTTTGATGAAAACATTTTTTTGATATTCTGTTTCTGTGGAGGAAAAGGATCTTTTGAAGATGTGATGATACCCTCAAATTTTATATATTAAATCTTAGTTTCTAAATTGATGGAATTAAGGAGATCGGATTTGGGAGGTGGTGAACCTTTCATGTGAGCCTGATGAATAAAATGAGTGGTCTTTCAAAAGAAGCCCATTGATGCTCATTTGTCTGTGCTACCAATGTGAGGGGGCAATGAGAAGTGCCATCATTGAAGAATAGACCCTCACCAGAGAGAAAGTCACCTGGTGCCATTATCTTGAAATCCCCTATCTCCAAAGTATGGAAAGAAATTTTGTTGTTCATACCTATTTTATGGTGTATTCTAGTAATGCAAGTAGACAAAATACTAGGCATTCTCTTGATGTTTTCAGCAAAGAATTTCACTTAGTTTATGTGCATTTTTTTGAATAACAGACTTTCTTAGTCACTTATCTATAAATTCCTAAATGAGAGGATGTTTATCAGATGAAGTATAGTGAAAACTGACTTTTCTGATTGGCAAAGACTTGAATTTATTTGAAAATAATGTTTTGGATAATCCCTTAGAGCATGCTTAATAATTATTATGTCATCTACCTACCTGCACCAAGCACCAGATTTAACCACTGTTCCTCAGATTGAGAAGCACTTTTACCTATGGAATCAGAAACTTGTCCTTAGTAATTTGACTTCTGCTGGTATAGACTGTATATCTTAACTCATATGTCAACCATAAACACAAAAAGAAGATATGCTAGTTTACTCCTATCTGGAAATGATAAGCCTTTTCTTTGTTTTTGTGGTCAGCCCTGTTGGAAGCCTTAGGTCTATTTCATATAGAGTTTTGGGCAAGTAATGAGATTAAAAATTTTAAATTAACATTAATTGGGTTGCAGTCTTGTTTTTTTAGTTTTTTTAAACTCAGGGTTTTGCAGTTAATAGACAGGAACTCTCCCACTTGAACCAAACCCAAGCCCCTTTTGTTTTACTTTTTCAGATAGGGTTTTTCATTTTTGCACAGGGCTAACTTCAGGCCAAGATCTTCCTATCTATGTTTCTCCTATGTAGCTGGAATTAACATTTGAGCCATTACACTGAGCTTGTTTGAGTTGGAATATCACATTTTACTTAAACCATGATTCTCCCTAACTTTGATTCCCAAGTGGGATTATAATAAGCATGTCACACTACATATGACCAAAATTCAGTTTTAACTAATACAAAAAATCATACAAGTTATGTGTATGTGTAAGTCAATCCTAATACTAAGATTAAAATATATGTATTTTGTTTTGTTTTGTTTTGTTTGGTTGATTGTGGGGCTTGAACTCCAGGCCTCAGCGGTGTCCCCTGAGGTCTTCAGCTCAAGGCTAGTACCCTACCACTTTGAGCCACAGAGCCACGACAGATTTTCTGTTGGTTAATTGGAGATGCGAGGCTTACGATACTTTAGTGCCTGGGCTGGCTCTAAAACACAATCCTCAGATCTGGCCTCCTCAGTAGCTAGGATTATAGTCGTGAGCCACTGGCACTCAGCTAAACTGTATGTTTTATTTGTTGTAATTGAATCATTATGTGTTTTTACTGACTTTTGAATGCTAACTCTTGCTTCTCTGCTGAATTATCTTAAATGCCTCAACTATATGATTGGTTATGGCACAGTCTCTTATGGTTCACTCCATTCGCATAACAATCTTGTATTTTCTAGATATAGAAGCCTTTAAAGAAGCACTTGCTAAATTATAATAGTTATATATTATAATACTCAGAATATCCTTACTTGTACCAGGTACTGAAACAAAGAAATTAACAGTAAGATGATGCTACATGTTATTTAGATAGTATATATTTTACATCTTCTAATGTTTAAGATATATATATATATATATCTTACAATGCCAGGAGCCAAATCATGGTCCCACCACTTAATGGCTATGGGACCAATGATGTATAATGCTTTCTCATTCTCAGATTTTCTATCTCATTGATCAAGATACTTGCAGCCTTATTGATAGGCTTTCTGTTGTAGCAGTTTTCAAGACCTTTTTCATGGATTGTGTTTTGGTTGTTTATACCCATCCTGGGGCCTGAACTCAGGGTCTAGGCATTGTCCTTGAACTTTCTCGAGGCTAGTACTCTACCCTTAAGCCATAGCAACATTTCTGGCTTTTTCTGTGTATATGGTACCAAGGAATAGAACCCAGGGCTTCATCCATGCTAGAGAAGCACTAGGCCCCATTCCTGGATTGTGTTTTTAGATTTCTGTAGAAGTTAATTAAGCAGATAGTCTTCATCTCATCTGTCCTGTGTCTGGGGATGAAGGGCATTGGATCACTCTCTCATAGTCTTATTCGCTGGTGAAGTTGTACTTGGGTTTGTACCTCCTGACACTCTTCCACTCCAGTTAACCAGAAGTGGTGCTGTGGCTCAAGTTGTAGAGCACTAGACTTGAACTGAAGAGCTCAGAGACAGTGCCCAGAGTTCAAGCCCCACTGCTGACCAAAAAAACAAAACAAAACAAAATTTAAAAATAAACCCTCAGTATAGACAAAAAGTAGTTATTTAGAAAAGGAAGTGTGTAAGTTGGAAAGAAGCCATTGTAACCTTGAGGCAAATATACTTGAGTTTAATTTTTAAACTAAAACTGCTGTTTGACCTTACATTAATACAGTCTGTTTCCATTGTGGTGTTTTACTGATTTAACATTGAGAACATTTAAAACAGCTGCCACCAATTAAAGTGATTCATAAATGCAGATTGTAAATAAATATTCTTCAAATTTTTAACTCATTGAAGCCATATGTTTTAGTGCCAGTGGCTTTCTGAAAAGCAATTTAGTAAAATATCTGAGGAGTTGTAAAACATTTTTGTGCACTTTAACCTGTTAATTCTGGTTTTCTCTAAAAAAATTGAAAACCAAATATATCCTTAGAAAATAAATCTGAGATATAGATATAGAAATTTTCCCAAGTTTAACGAGAAGGATATGATTATCTAAAATTTTATACACCCATATGATTAACTACCATAGATCCATGAAAATATTAAAAAAAACAATCATATCAAAATGTTTATGCAGTTCAGCTACAAACTTTAGGAAACTGTAAAGTATGATTGTGTTGTTTTGTTTTTCTTTTTGTATTTGGTGGTGGATACTGAAGATCAAATCCAGGGCCTTTCACCCCACCCAGCCCCTTAGACTGTGCCCCAGCCTAGTGTGCCATCTTAATTGTGTCCACATTTCTAAATAAAAGGACTTGGATGCAGTATAAAATTGCATTTTCTTTGGGTTGTGAGATCAAGTATGATTTTTATTGACTTGTTTTTTTTTAGATTGCAGTATCTTCCAAGAAAAATTTACAGTAGATATGTATTAAATTTATGGTAAATAAAAATGTTTTATATAGTAGATATGTATTAAATTTATGGTGAATAAAATGTCTTATATAAAGACTTTGATCTTTTCTCTCAATGAGATGCCATTAATATCATCAATTTATATTACTATGACATAATTTTCCAGGTTGGTTAGTGTCTTTCACATATTTTTTTTGCCAGTCATGGGCTTGAGTTCAGGGCCTGAGCACTGTCCTTGGACTTTCTCAAGGCTAGAACTCTACCACTTGAGCCTCAGCACCATTTCTGGCTTTTTTCTATCTATGTGGTACCGAGGAATTGAACCCGGGAGTTGGTGCATGCTAGGCATGCACTCTACCACTAGGCCAAACTCCCGGCACCTGTCTTTCAAATATTTTATAAAAGTTTTATATTTGGGACTGGGAATTGGCCTAGTGGTAAAGTAATTGCCTAGCATGCACGAAGACCCGGGTTCAATTCCTCAGTACCACATACATAGCAAAAAGCCGGAAGTGGTGCTGAGGCTCAAGTGGTAGAGCTCTAGCTTTGAGAAAGTCCAAGGACAGTGCTCAGGCCCTGAGCTCAAGCCCAGGACTGGCAAAAAAAAAGTTTTACATTCATCTTCCAATGTTTATTTCAATTTGTATTATATATATGCAAATATATAGTGCCAACATTCTTACCTGTACAATATTTTCTAGATGTTTTTTAAAGTCTGTAATTCCATTCATGAGAGAATACTGTTTTTCAGCTAGTTTATATCAAACATCACCCACACAGGAACAAACATATTTATAGTATGTGGTATTTAGTTAGCTCTGGAGCAATAAAGCCAAGGGCCAAATTTTGGCCTCACAACTTAATGACTATGTGACCAATATCAAATGTACCTTTATCTCTGATCTCAGATTTCCTCTTTAAAATGGGATACAATAGAATTGTTTACCTCTTAGGGTTTTTATAAGAATTTAAAATATGTAAGCCATGTTTAAAGAGGTCTGGTACGATATGGATTAGCTGTTTGCAGTCACTATGTTTGTATATTCATATATATGCATATCAATACACATATACATACATGCATATACATATTATGATCATTTTCAAAATGCTCATATCTCCTGTAATTATTTAGAAAATTGTAATTTAAATGAAAGTCTTTTTCTTAATCTCAGACATTTTCACATTCATCAATGGAGCTCTTGTTGATTTGTTTTCTAGTAATACTTTCTTAGCTAGCGTTTTGTTTTGTTTTGTTTTGTTTTGTTTTGTTTTGATAGTCTTGCTACATAGTCCAGACAGACAGGGTCCTCTTGCTTTGGTTTCCCCAGTGCTGGGATTACTGATGTGCACTACCATATCTGGACCACTGTTGTATTTAGAATTAATGGTCTTTCATGTAGACTAGATAGACTAAAGGTTGATTTAAGTCTAGGTATAAAAGAACTTGTATCATTGTATGATAGGACCCTTGCCAATAGGCACAAGTTTCTGGGTTCAGTCTCTAATATAAGCAAAGTTGATGCTTTCAATTAACGTTGATTCTACTGTATTATTTTATTTATTAATGTAACACTTTGGTGGAGTAAGATATAAGAAGGAAAATGTCTAGGCACCCCTAAATAATAAAACTCTACTTCTTTTACAACTCTATAATCTCAACTTCTGTATGAGATTGGTGATGAAAAGAAGTCTATCTGTTATTGAGTCAGACTTCTGGGCTAATCACATACATGTACTATTAATTTGGTAGTTCAGTATGAGAACTATTTTAGGTCAATCTTGAGAATTCTTTTGTTTTTGACAGCACTAGAGCTTGAACTCAGGGCCTGGGTACTGTCCTTGGACATTTTTTGTGCAAGGCAAGCACCCTGCCACTTGAGTCACAGCACCACTTCTGGCTTTTTCTGACTGTGTTACCGAGGAATCAAATCCAGAGCTTCACATATGCTAGCGAAGCACTCTACCACTAGGCTATGCTTCTTGCTCCGAGAATGTTATTCTTACATTGTAAAATTACAAATGTGTTCTTATAGAAAATATTTTGGATTTAACTTTGTCTTTTTAACTGATCACATAGATTTCACCATTGTTCAGTTTCATTGCACTGGAGAAGAGGTATGTTGGCATCAGTGCAATGAGAACATTGGACACAACTAAAAACATGAAACTGACCACCATGTGACTTTTCACAGAAATATTTTTAATCAGTCTAGCAGTATTCAAATAAGACATGTATAGTCCAGAGGTCTGCATGTTTAACTAGAAATTTGGTGAGATGTGTCATTTTATAGGAAATACTTTTCTTACCTGTATACAAATCCTAGGTTGACTATGAGCTTCAGTATGTGCTTTTCTTACTTTAAGCTTAAACTTTTTATCTTATCTGTGAGAGTTATTTTAAAAAAAACAAAGTTTTGGGGGTTTTCTTCTTGGTTTTCAAGAAGACTTGTAGGTTAAACTCTAAGGGTAGGAACATATTCAATAACTCAGGTGGCAAATTTCACTTCTTTTGTACTATTGATTTAAGTTGAATGTATCACCTCATTTCTAAACCATATATACCACATTTGGCTGATTAATACTTTGCCACGTACCTAGAAATTCAGCTGGAGATTTTTAAAAAAATTTCATTGTGTATATTTTTTTTTTGCCAGTCGTGGGGCTTGAACTCAGGGCCTGAGAACTGTCCTTGGACTTTTCTCAAGGCTAGAGCTCTACAACTGGAGCCACATCACCACTTCCATCAGCTGGAGATTTTTAAAAACCAAAGCATTTGTGGCTGAGAGTTTGGCCTAGTGGTAGAGTGCTTGCCTAGCATGCACAAAGACCCAGGTTCGATTTCTCAGTACCACATATATAGAAAAAGCTGGAAGTGGTGCTGTGGCTCGTGTGTTAGAGCGCTAACCTTGAAATAAGCCCAGGGACAATGCTCAGGCCCTGAATTCAAGCCCCAGACTGGCAAAAAAGCATTTAAATATACATAGGAAGTTGTTGTACTGGAGCTTGTTTGTAGGCCTACTGAGTTATTTCTTATCTTCCCAGGTAGTTTGGCCCCCTTTTTTAGCTTCCATTTCATTTGTTTACAGAGTTACAGGCTTTGAAGTAGGCAATTATATAGGAGTACCTAAAGAGAATGTTGAGCTACTGTAGTGTTGTCTGACATATTTGTTGGGAATGTTTTAAAATAAATTTTGGGATTTAATAATTTAATGGTACATATCACAGTTTTTTTCCCATTCGTTATAAAAGGACTTTGCATATCTGGCTTCTTAATGTAGGATTCCTGTTCTTAGGTGGCTGCTAGTATATAGATATCAAGCTGTTATTGTAGGACTTGTGTTAGTAAGACTGGAAAATTCAGTGCTGTGTATGAATATAATGAGGTAAACAGGTTTTCTGTTAGAACATCATCATAGCTAAAAAATATCTTTTAAAAATAGCAATAGTGAAACCTCTGCATCAGATGTAGTTCGTGATTATTAAGAACCACCTCAAGATTTTTTAGGCATTGTTCAGATTGCATTTATTTTTGTTTAATTGATAGAGAATAAGAGGAATGAGCTATTTTTGGCATGGACTGAAAGCAGGAATTATCAGTATGACTGTGAGGTAGCGTTTTTTGTCAGGTTCAGTTTCTACCTAGCTGCTTTATTTTTTTTATTTCACTACTCTAGGCATTAGACTTCTCCACATGAAATTTTTGAAAGTGACATCTCTAACCTTTGGATTTAAGTGGTGTGTTGCCCCTGAAATTGGTTGAATAGCCTCATATTTTTCTAAGACTTTACCACCTGTCAAAGCTGAAGGGGTCTGTCTCTTCCACCTTCTGTTTCCTGAGCTGTTTTTCCTGCTGGTAGTAATCTTCTGTTATTTGTGACAGGTTTTTCCACATTTCAGATATGAGACCTACCACAGAGTTTGACCCTTAAAGTGACTCAGGGCTGAAGGGCTTCAGGAATTCCACTTTTTCCATGAAAGAATAACTTTCCAAATCCCTCATAATCAACTAGAAACTGGAGGAAAACACATGAAAAGAAACTGGTTTGAGACATTGGGCAATGGGCAGCAAGGTCTGTGATCTCTGAGAGAAAGGTTAAAAACAAGAAGTAGGCTAAATCATCTTAGTTTTTGGCCTACAGGGAGTTCCTATAGGCTTGTGGTTGTTTCAGACCTGTAGCAACTGTAAAATATTGCTTCAGGGAACTGAAACAGAGTGTACAATCTTGCTGAACTGATGAAACAGAGATTAGCATCAAGGGAGTCATAGATGGCAGGATTTGTGGAACAAAGTACTAGAGATGGAAGAAGTGCCTCCATAAATTTGCATAGACACTCCTTTATTTTTCCCCGAACATAAATCTGTGCATGTGTTGAGCCAAAAGCTCATGCAGAGCTAAGATAGTTGAGTTCCTACAGCAAATGTTTACATCTTGTCCATTTTCATCTTATCCAGTACAGTTCCTAGGAAGGTGCTACCATAACTGTAGGATCAAACTAGCCCTAGAATAAAAGGTAAACAAAGAAATTTAAAACTATATCTTGAAAATAATTATCCACAAGACAAAATTTTAAGCCTCTTTAAAGAAAGAAAAATCCAGACACTCAATCCTGTAACTATTATAATAGCTAGCTGGCATCCAAAAATTACTAGCTGTTCTAAGAAGCACTAAAATGTGACTATCAGGAAGTCAGTCAATACAAATACAACCAGAAATAATGGTTATAGAATTAGCAGACAAGGACTCTAAAGCAGCTAAGAAAATATATTATTGAAAAAAAAAAGAAAATACGTTGTTGTATTAAAAATGCATAGATATGGGGCTGGGAGTTTGGCCTAGTGGTAGAGTGCTTGCCTAGCATGCACGAAGACCTGGGTTCAATTGCTAGTGTACCACGTACACAGAAAAAAGCCAGAAATGGTGCTGAGGCTCAAGTGGTAGAGCTCTAGCCTTGAGAAAGTCCAAGGACAGTGCTCAGGCCCTGAGCTCAAGCCCAGGACTGGCCAAAAAAAAGGGAAAAATGCATAGATATAATAAGAAATGAAGAACTAAACTAAACTTGAGAACTGAAAAATTTACTATATAAACCTTTTCATTTTATATAGTAAATTTTCACAGGATGAAATAAATTGCAAATTTGATATTACAGAAGAAAAAACTGGCAATCACTGTGGCTCGCACCTGTAATCCTAGCTACTTAGGAGACTGAGATATGAGGATCATAGTTCAAAGCAAGTCTGAGCAAGAAAATACATAAACTCTTATCTTCAATAAACTACTCAGAAAAGTGCTGTGGCTCATCTGGTAGAGTACTAGCTTTGAGCAAAAAGAAGCTCAGAATCTGAGCTCCAGAACTGTCAAAAAAAGAGAGAGAGAAAGAAAGAATAAATGAATGAATGAAGCAAGCAATATGAAATTGGAATACATAGCAATAGAAATCATCCAGTCGTAAACAAAGAGGAAAAAAATGGAAAGAAAACAGCCTCAGTGAATTTTGACAGTATTAACCGATTTGTATGAATGTAATTGGATTAGCATGGGGAAGGGGAGAGGATAGGTAGACATAAAATTTTTGAAAAATTGAAAAATACTGAGTAGAGAAGCTGGAGGCATGATGAAAATGGTAGAGCACCTGCCCAGTAATTAGGAGGTCCTTAGTTAAACCCAGAACAATTGAAATATTAACTACACATTTTCCAAGTATCATAAAAACTATAAACTCATATATCATGAAGTTCATTGAGCCAGGAGCTAGGACCTATAATCATAGCTACTCAAGAGGCTGGGATTTGAAGATTGAGGTCCAAAACAGACAAATCTGAGAGACTCTTAATTTCAGTTAACCAGCCAAGTTAGGGTCATAGACAAGTGAGTCAAGTAATAGAGTGCCAGCTGTGAACTGAATGAGAGCATGAGGGCCTGAATTCAGTTCCTGGTGCTGACACAGAAAAAAGTTTATGTACTCCAAACCAGGAAAATCATAAAAAAACTATAATATGAAAATTATAATAAATTTGATGAAAACAAATGACAGAACATTTTTTGAGAGTGCAGGTGCTCTCAAAGGAAAAGACCTAAATGAATAAATTTTATTTTAGTGATTAACAAAAGTAGAACATTAGAACCTTTGTATACATGTGTATGCATATATATACACACATATATACACACATATATATACACACACACACATATATATATATATATATATGATCTCACTATATAGTACATGTAGTCTTTAACTTGAGATCCTCCTGCCTCAGTATCCCAAGTGCTAAGATTATAGTCATGTATTGCCTCAGTTCTGATTTATAATCAGGAATCTCAAAGCAGGAGCAACGTTTTCTGACCATCACATGTAGTCATTTTGAAGCCTCTGTTCCCTTCTGTACAGGAGGTTGACGCCATCTCCAGCCAGACTACCATATTGATGTAGAGTTGTGTATCCATGGATCATTCAGTCTATAGAATGAACACCAGTCGTGACAGAACATTTTTAAGAAATGTTTGTGGGGGAAGACATTACATATGGAAAACCATTTATTTACCATCAGAGACACTGAAATCTAGCAGACAATGGAATGGTATCTTAAATGCTGAAAGATAAAATATTGCTTGCATGCTCAAAGTTACGTCATTAGTAAAAAATATCTTTTAAAAATTGAAACAAGATTTCTTTTTTTTTTTTTTGCCAGTCCTGGGCTTGAGCACAGGGCCTGAGCACTGTCCTTGGACTTTCTCAAGGCTAGAGCTCTACCACTTGAGCCTCAGCACCACTTCCAGCTTTTTTCTATGTATGTGGTACCGAGGAATTGAACCCGGGTCTTCATGCATGCTAGGCAAGCACTTTAACCACTAGGCCAAACTCCCGGCCCGAAACAAGATTTCTTGATAATGACCATTCAAACTGAAGTGAGGTGGAATCTCTGAGTTGTTTTGATTTGCATTTCTTTTATGGCCAGAAATGTCAAGCATTTCTTCATGTGCCTATAGGCACATCTTAATGGGATGGTTGTTTCTTTGAAGATTTGTTTTGGAGAGATCCAATTTTTTTTAGCTGTTCATATATTTTAGATATGAGGCCTTTGTTGTATGGCTAGTGAAGATATTCTCCTACTGTGTGTGCGTTCTATTTAACTTGATAGCTATGTCCTTTGCCATACAGAAGCTCTGCAGTTTGACAGGGATGTGGCCAGGAGGGATCACTGCTATACTGTTGGTGAGAGTGTAAACTGGATCAACCACTATGGAAAGCAGTATGGCAATTCCTCAAAATACTAAACATAGAGCCTCCCCTATGACCGAGCAATTCCACTACTTGGCATTTACCCAATCATCCAGAAACAAGGACATAATAAAGCCACTAGCACAACGATGTTCATTGCAACACTATTTACCATAGCAAAAATATGGAACCAACCCAGATATCCCTCAGTAGATGAGTGGATCAACAAGATATGTTATTTATACACAATGGAAGTCTATGCTGCCATCAGAACGAACAACATCGCACCATTTGTAAGGAAATGAAAAGATGTGGAAAAAATCATATTACGTGATGTAAGCCAGACCCAAAGGAACATAGACTCAATGGTTTCCCTCATTTGCAATAAGTAGTACAAATCTTCTAGCAGGATTACAATAGCTCAAAACCTAGATACATAAGGCCATATAGGATGAGGATAAAAGAAAGGACCTCCAGGATATGGAAACAGAGCTTTATAATGTGTGAATGTTATTCTTAATATACTATGTTATTTTTCATCTCTTTTGTTGTCCCTTGGTTATTCTCATATTGTTATCTGGTATATTGTATATACGTTTATTTGTCTATTTGAAATAGGAAAGGGAAGGGGGAAAAACAAGATGAGGGGAGGATGCAGGGGGAGGGATATGGGGACAAAAACATGAGAAAGGTTATCATTGTGTTTGAGGTAATTCACCCACTTTCTGGCAAATATAACTGTAACCCCTCTATTAATTACAATAAAAAAGAAAAAAATGAAACAAAAGGGGCTGGGAGTTTGGTAGAGTGCTTGCCTCTCATTCACAAAGATCCGGTTTTAGTTCTTGGTACCACATACATAGAACAAAGCTTGAAGTGGTGCTGTGGCTCAAGTGGTAGAGTGCTAGCTTTGAGAAAGCCCAAGGACAGTGCCCAGGCCCTGAGTTCAAGGCCCAGGACTGGCAAAAAAATTAAAACAGTTGAAACAAAAATAAATGAGGGTGAAATATTTTTCAGATAAAATCAAAATAATTATCACTAACATACTGAATTACAAGATATATTAAAAACAGCTTTTCATTTGGAATGAATACTATTCCAGATTTAGATTTGTATTACTGCAAAGTAATGAAGGGTGCCAGATACATACAGAAAGTATGAGAGTAAATATACAAAATATTTTATTCATTTAAAATTTCCTTAAAAGTTAAGTGATATTTTTAAGCAAGATTACTAATCTTATCATGAGATTTGTGAGGTATGAAGAATTAAAAGATATGAAGTCCCAAGGAAGAGTTAAATGGAAGGATCATGTTAAAAATCCTTACATTATATTTTCAATGACATTTCACTTAAAGGTACAGTAAGTTAAAATGCATCTTTGACAATCTGGAGCAACCACTAAAAAGGCATAGTAAGCTAATAGTGGTGACAAAGTAAAAAAAATTATACTGACTCCTAAAGAAGATACAAATAGAGAACTAGAGAACAGATGGGCAACATAAAAAGGAAATATCAAATATAGACATGATAGACTTAACTATACCAGTAAATTAAATATAAGCAGTCTAACCACTCTAATTGAAAAGCTGTTTAAAAATGCAAGGTCAACCAAATACTATTTAAGAACAGGTAGATATAGGTTAACAGTCAATTGATGAAAAAGGGTACCTTATCTAAATAATAAGAAAGCAGGAGTAACTATAGTTCCTGAGACAAATTAGACAATAAGGTGGACCATATTTTATGGATTAATTAATCTACTGAGGGACATCTGGGTTAGTTACATATCTTAGCTATAGTAAATAATGTTGCAATGAACATAACTGTGCTGGTAGCTTTAGTGTGGCCTTGTTTGTGAACATTTGGACAAATGCCTAGGAGTGGGCATACCGAATCATAGGGGAGCCCTATTTAGTCTTTTGAGGAACCTCCACACTGCTTTCCAGAGTGGTTGAACCAAGTTATATTCTACCAACCATATAGTAGCATTCCCTTTTGGTCCCATCTCTGTCAGCATCAGTTATTATTTGTTTTCTTGGTAATGGCCATTCTAACTGGAGTGAGGTTTCAAATGTAGTTTTAATTTGCATTTCTTTTATGGCCAGAGATCTTGAATTCTATGCTTCTAGCAGAAAAAAAATGTCATCACCCCATTCGTAAGGAAATGGAAAGACTTGAAAAGAAAATCTTGAAGTGAAGCCATACCCAAAGAAACATAACCTATCTTTGTGGTATTTCATTTGTAATATTAGTATATATTTAGGACAGTACTAGCAGTGGATCATAATAGTTCAATAGCTATGTACATATGAGCACATAAAATGATGCTAATCAAAATGAATTCTAAATAAACAAGAGGGATTATTAATGTACTGTGTGATTTCTTTTTTTTCTTTTCTTTTTTTGTCTTTTGGTTTATCTCCTGTTGTCACTGTTTTTTTTTTATTTTGATGCTCTGTGTCTTGTATATAAGTTTACCTGATTTTGTGAAGAGAAGGGTAATAACAAAAAGGTGAGACAAAGGACAAAGGGTAAACCAGTGTAACAGAGATACTAACAAGATACTATGTTGGAAATGAACTTTACGACTTGGAGGGGGAGGTTGTGTTGGGAGCCAGAGTAGAATCAAATTGTACCTTGATTTGCATCAGACCATGGCTTTATTGTCTTATTGTTTTATGGCCTTACTCTGTTTAAATTACCTGAGATTTACCATATGAATGTAACAGTTGGAAGTTCCCTGGTTTCAAGAAGGGATATAAGCGGGAGTTGACAATAAAGGAGGCAGTCTTTACTTGGGCTGGCTGCAGACATCCCGGACCCGGTGTGTCTGTCTCTCTTCTATTTTTTCCTAGTCCTTGCCCCCTATTTCAGGAACCCCAATCTGCGAACCCTGGTTTGCTGCCGGCTGGCCCCGGCAAGGTTGGGGAAGAAGAGAAAGTGGGAGCAAAATGAGGGAGTGGATAAAAATTTTTGACAAGAAATATACTCATTACCTTACTTATATAACTGTAACCCTTCTGTACTTCACCTGTATAGTGAAATAAAATAATTTTTTTCATAGTCCTGGGGCTTGAACTCAGGGCCTGAGCACTGTCTTTGAGAAAGCTCAAGGCCACAGCACTTTTTCCAGCTTTTTCTATGCATGTGGTACCAAGGAGTGAGACCCAGGTCTTCATGCATGATAGGCAAGCACTCTACACTAGGCCAAACTCCCAGCCCTAAAATAATTTTTTTGTGGATCATGGGGCTTGAATTCGGATTGCGTGCTATCCTGAGCTCTTCAGTTCAAGCCTACTACCCTACCCCTGGGCCTGGGCATTGTCTCTGAGCTCTTCAGCTCTAGGCTACTGCCCTACACTTGAGCCAAAACCCATTTCTAGAGGTTAATTGGAAATAAGAGTATCAGGTCCTTTTGTGCCTGGGCTGGCTTTGAACCTTGATCCACAGATCTCAGCCTCCTGAGTAGCTAGGATTACAGGTGTGAGCCATTTCGCCCAGCTCTAAAATAAAATTTTTAAAAGGGAATAAGTTGGGCCATTTCCTAATGATAAAGTGATCTATTCAACAAAAATGTAATGATCTTGTGTGCATCCAACAAAACTGAAGAATACATGATGATATCTGAAAGCATAAATAAAACAAATTCATAATTAGAATTAGATATTTTAACACAGTAGTTGATAGAACAAGTAGTTAAAAACTAAGTGAGGAAATAGAAAACATAATGAACACTATTAACCAGATGGTCCTAACACTACCAGAATATATTTTCCTTCAAATTACATTCACCAAATATGTCATGATGCACTGCCAACCTTTGAACAACTAATATATGCTAATAAAAAGAGAGAAAGAATATCATAAATAACTATGGCAAGACATTCTAAAACATTTTATATATAATATAAAAGACACAGGTTTTCAAAATTGACTCAAAATGAGCTGGAAAATCTAAGTAACCTTAGCTCTTTTAAAGAAATTAAATTTGTAATTAAAACCATCTTATAAGCCAGGAGCCAGTGAATCATGCCTATGATACCAGCTACTCAGGATGATGAGATCAGAGGATCAAAGCTTGAACTCCGTCTGAGCAGAAAATTCCACAAGAATCTATTTTCATTTAATTAGCAAAATGCCAGACTGTAAGCATGGCTCAAGTTGCACAACACTAGCTAAACAAGCCAAATGAGAGCTGGAGACCCTGATATCAAGTTTTGGTGCCAGTACATGCGAGTACATGCATGCACAATCCCTAACCCCAAAACAAATTCAAGTACAAATAAAAATGCATCCACAATTAAAACACTAGCCTATAATGAATTCATTGGTGAATTCTGTTAAATACTTAAACACCCAACTCAGAAAATAAAGGCAGAAAAATTTTTTTCCAAAATATTCTGTGATGCTAGTGAACTTGGAACTTGTCGGTGAGAATGCTAAGTAGTATATTACCTATGAAAAGTATAATAATCTCACAGAAAAAGATTACAGCTGAATTTCTGTGTACACCAGCAATTACACTTTTGAGTATAAATGAAAAGAATTGAAATCAGGCTCTGGAGGCAGTATCTCCAACCCAGTATTTATTACATCATTATTTACAATAGCCAAGATATGGAAATAACCACAATATCCATCAACAGATGAATGAATAAAAATGTGGTATACACAGACAATGAAATAGTATTTAAACTTTAGAAAAGGATAAAATCTTGGTATTTGCAACAACATGAACCTGTAGGATATTTTGCTGAATGAATTAAGTTAGTCACAGAAGAACAAGCACTGCATGATTCTATTTATGTGAAACATCTGTAGTAGTTCAACTAATAGAAGCAAATAATACAATGGTAGTTATAGGGGGCTTATGGAACTGGGGTTGATACAGTTTCAATTCTACTGGCCAATTTCTAATTGTCTGCTGTAAAATGTAGGTGAGTGTAGTTAACAGTACTGTATTGGACACTTCAAGAATTTATGAATGAAATTTCATGTTAAATGTTCTCATCATAAATAAATGCAAAGGAATAAAACTTTTGTGAGGTATTGGATATGTCTATTACCTAGATTTTGATGATATTATAGCTATTTTGTTTTCACATGTCCAAATTCATTGTTATATACTTTAATTATGTGTGTTTCGCCAGATGCTGCATTGTATGCCTACAATTTCAGATACTTGGTAGACTGAGGCTGGACAATCAGAAATTAAAACCCAGCCTGGACAACACAATGAGACCTTACCTTGAAAAATAATAATGCATGAATTTAAAATAGCCCCAAACTGCAAATAGCCTACATAGCCATCAATATTTCAGTGGATAAAAAGAAAACTCATAACGTATCTATACAATGGTATATTAAGGGATGAAGAGGATCAAAGAAGATGAATAAGTATCAAAACACTGTATTAAGTGAAAGAAGATGAACACAATTGCCTATATATAGGGTCATTTCATTTACATGAAGTTCTAAAAAAATCAAAATTGTAGTGACAAACATTGTTATCAGTGAGTACTTCAGGGAGGGGGGATTGATTGCAAAATGGCATGGGATAAACTTGGGATGATAAAAGTGTTTTGTGGTTTAATTTCAATGTATAGGCACATTTAAAAATTTTAAGTGTAAGTTGGATGTTCTGTATATAAATTACATATTTTGCTAAAGTTGGTTTTTTAAGAGGAAGCACTCTGGCAGTAAAGATGTCAATTTCACCTAAAAAGTACTTCATGCCGGCATATAACTTAGTGATAGTTTGCCAGCATGAATAAGTCCCTGGGTTCAATCTCCAGCACCATAGAAAAATTATAAAATTAAAAACCCTCCAACTCTTGAATGTTTCATAGTAGAGGTTCTTGAGAGGCTGAATTGTTTCTTCAAAGAGGGAATGAAAGAAACAAAGGCATCATAAGCATCACTTATAGATAATATGGCATCAGCCAACTGCTTTGTTTTCTCTCATTTTGTCTTCTTTGATCCTACTTTTTGTTTTCCCTCTAAACTGGCGAGGTCTTGCTGAATTCCTCTTTTGAAGCTGAGTTTTTCCAGCTCTTCTCTTCCATGGGAACATGCAGTCCAATACAAGGACCTTAAAATTAAGATTGTTGCCTTGCTAAACCAAGAAATCATGTGAAAAACAAATACATCAGTTTTATTATAGTCTTAGTTAATCATCAGATCTTCTTGGAATGGAAAGTAAGATAAAAATCTAGGATGAAGAAGCTAAATAACTTTCAGATTCTTTTTATATAAGTTCTTATTTCCATCAGCATATTTACTTCCCATCAACTCTACATCTAATTGAGCTCTGTGATGAGGAAAATATGGTAGAAGATAGGTCATTAGCTAGGGAGGTAAAATACAGTTATAAAACCCCAAACAAACCAAATCCTTGGTTGTATTCCTTGTTTTGTTTAAAGTACTCTGAATTCTGATTATTCTGCACACTCCCTCAAATGAAAGAATCAAAACAAAGTCCTATAAAAGTCATTAATGGCATAGGAAAGTAGGACTAGACTTGACCCATTAATATTCATTATAAAGTTTTCAGAACTTTCCTTAGTTTTACTTACAGTGAATGTAAGAATCTTAAGACTTCAGCATAAAGTTCTTTTTGCCCAATGTGCTATTTATTTCATAGCAAAAACAGAGTCTCCAGCCTTAAACCTTTTTGAACAAATGGTTTCAGAATTTTAAATAGAAGTTATTTCATTTTTCAAAGTCTGTACCAAATTGTCACTTCAAATTCATAGTAGATTCTCAAGCAATAGCGATTTGTGTTATGTTCCTATTATCAAAAAGAACCACAGAGGGGGCTTGGAGCTTGGCCTAGTGGTAGAGTGTTTGCCTACCATGCACGAAGAACCGGGTTCCATTCCTTTGTACCACATACATAGAAAAGCTGGAAGTGGTGTTGTGGCTCAAGTGGTAGAGCACTAGCCTTGAGGAAAGCCCAAGTACAGTACTCAGGCCCTAAGTTCAGTTCCCAGGACTGGCAAAAAAACAAAAAAAAACCACCAAGTCAAAACAAAAAACAAAACCAAAACAAAACAGGTAGTCATCCTTAAATGTTACCATATATTAAGCTCAGTACTGACTCAAATATATAAATTAGGAAAAGAAAATACACTCAAGTATTATTTTTCAGCCTAGGTAATCTTTCTCATCTAATGTTAGGGACTTAATAAAATAAGATGGACTACCTCAGCATATCAAACTGAGACTGAATTTTATAAAGTTTGCTGAAAACTGTTAATTTTATCTTGCTAACAAAAGAAATGGTTCTTTCAGTTTCAAAAATTGCCTGAATCATGTTAATCCCTTAAAGTATGCTTGTAATTTGGGAGGTTGCATGTCAGTATTGATTACACTTGACTTAAAAAAAATTAGCCCTTCCAATAATCTGTTAGACTTCAGACTCCTTTTCTCCCCCTAGCATTTGCCAGCTAAATTAGAATTATAAAAATGGAGGTAAAGAAAAGATAATGCATCTGTGATTGGATTTCTGGGAATACTAGGCAAAGGCCAGTCTTGAAACTTGGTCATTCCTGTTTACCATGTTCTGCTATTTGTGATCTTCTCTACTAATCCATGATACAGAGACTGATTTCCTGAGTTTCATGGGTAATAGGGTATTTACAGAGATTGGGGGGAGGGGTGTGGTATAAGCCAATGATGCACATGTATTTTCTTCATCTGTAGTAAAAAATATGATTGAAAAAGTATAAAATGTATCTTAACCTTAACTTCTCTACCCTCCTTTCCCACGATTACCCCTCTCACCACTCTTCTTTATTACAGCTTTGAATCTCAGATTATCTGGTAGAATTAAGTTTCATTTACACCACCATATGAATTACTTGATCAGATAATCAGATCCTGTACCTAGCTGAGTAGTCATTAGCCAATGGCAAGTGGAAATTTTGATTTGGATGGTGCTTGTAGATAATAGAAGACCTGGATTTGATGAAGGCTGACTTGTTAACAGGGAAAAAGTGAAACAAGAAGGCTGTCAGTCAGAAAGGGTGTTGGCAAGCCATCAAAGATGAAATAGTAGTTTTTTTTATAGGCTTCTAATGGGAGCAGTGTAAGAACTTGTAAGTTGGCATCTGGTATTTCTGGTTTGTACTGGTATCTTCTCAGCTAATCTTTCCCCTCCTGAGAGGAGGAGGAAATGTTTCTGATCACCTGAATACTGTGGTATTCATAGGATTTTTCTTTACATTGGTATTTTATAAGACAGCTATACTTGCTATTCATTTTTTGTTGTTTATGTTTGGTTAGTTTTCTTTAGAAAACAAAACAAAACAGCGTCTGGCTCTATTATTGCAGGCTATCCTTTGGCTCATTATGTTGCCTAGGTTGGCCTCTAGGTTTTGATAATCCTGTCTTAATCTTTGACACCTGACCTACTTACTTTCTTTTATCTTATAGGAAAAAATGCAAAATAGTAATATTTGTTGACTTGACAACCGCTGAGAACTAGCTTATTGACTCTGTCCAGTACTCCTGGATCTTTTTTTTCACCTGTAATATATAAAGAAGTGGATCCTTTTTAAAATGCTTTTCCAGCAAATGACTTATATATGCTATTTTATAATTTTTCACTATATACCAAAGTATTTGTTAGGAATTTGTGATAGAGTAAATTTCATTGTGTCCTTCCTTCCCTTAATTCATATGTTCAATGTATTTCTCAGTGTATTTGGGGATAAGGCCTATAAAGAAGAAATGAAATGAGTGAAATAATGAAGATAGATCAGTGATCTGATAGAATTAGTGTCTTTATAAGAATAAATAATGGTGGAGCCACCCCACCATATTTAGTAGAAATGACATGGGAGGAGAAGAATACCTTTCTACAAGCTAGGAAGAGAACCTCCAACCATATTCCAAACCCTGCTATAACTTCAATTTTGGATTTGAAGCCACCCAGTCTTTGGTATTAGTTATGGGAGCTTTCCCCAGTTACTTCATGGTTTAACCATAGTAGGTGAGGGTTTCTCTATTGTTGGTTTTGTTTTTTAATCCAACCTGTAGTTTACAAGATTTGGCTTTTCTTTTCTTTTTCCTTTTTTTGGTAGAGGGGATGGAACCCAGAATGTTGCACATAGCTAGGCAAGTGCTTTGTCACTGAGCTATATCCCAGCCCGGTTTATAAGATTTGGAGAAGAACTAATTCCTTTCTTGTTATACTAGAAACCAAAGGTTTTAACCTTGTATTGAAAATATGACACTACCCTTTCTGTTTTTCTTTAAGCTTTTAGATTCTGGAGAATTACAATGTTGGCTTCAGTGGGTTGCTAGGAGTAATAAGTATAATGTGATATTTTTCTTTGTTGCTGAGGACCACGATTCAACTGAGAAGCAATCATTAATGACAGAAAAAAATACACCAAGATACAGAGTTTCTCTGTTTCCATTTATCTACTTCAATATAAATAACGTTGCAGGTTATCTCTGCTATAGTAAAATACTATATTGGAAGGGACTGATAGCATTTTGATCATGTATTACTACCTAGAAATTTTATTCTATATAATTGAATTTTACTGAAGAACAAACTGCCAGAGTAGGGGCTTGCCATAGTTAAAATTTTTTTACCTTAATTTTGCTATGGAAGAGACAGTAGGGTTGAGGTACAATATTAACTAAGTACACCTTTTGCATTGTCTCCTCTAGTTATGGCTCATCCTCACAAACATACCTAATAAATTTTGATTTATAACAGTTAAAGTCTTAGAAGAGGGATATTAATGAGACTTATAACTAAGAGTGGGAGTAGCCTGTACTCATTGCTTTTTGTGTACTTGCCAGGCAAATCCCGAGCTAAATCCCTAGTCATCGCTTTTTGTATTATTATTGTTTCTATTGAAAGTACATTTCTTTTTTTGCCAGTCCTGGGCTTGAGCTCAGGGCCTGAGCACTGTCCCTGGACTTTCTCAAGGCTAGAGCTCTACCACTTGAGCCTTAATACTACTTCTGGCTTTTTTCTACGCATGTGCTATGAGGAATCAAACCTGGGTCTTTGTGCACGCTAGGCAAGCACTCTACCACTAGGCCGAACTCCTGGTCCAAAAGTACATTTCTTTTTTAAAAAAATATTTTAGTCAGGGTGATGTATAGAGAGGTTACAGTTACATTTGTAAGGTCGTGCATATATTACTTCTTGAACATCATTACCCCTTCCCATGTTTTTCTCCCACTTTATAAAGTTCATTTCCAACATATTGTCTTGTGAATATAACTGTTACATTGGTTCACCCTTTGTCCTTTGTCTCATCATCTTGTTTTTCCCTATCCCTTACCTAATTCAAATAAACAAAGATATTTACAATATACCAGGTACCGGGCTGGGAGATTGGCCTAGTGGTTAAAGTGCTTGCCTAGCATGCATGAAGACCCGGGTTCGATTCCTTGGTACCACATACATAGAAAAAAGCCAGAAGTCGTGCTGAGGCTCAAGTGGTAGAGCTCTAGCCTTGAGAAAGTCCAAGGACAGTGCTCAGGCCCTGAGCTCAAGCCCAGGACTGACAAAAAAAAAAAGAAAAAAAATATACCAGGTACCAAAGTCAGATACAGTAGAGATACTGTTGAGTGTATTGGCTGACATTTGGCAGAGAAGATTCACATAGATTCAGTGATTACTTTCTGTTCCTATCTACAGACTTAAACCGTTCTCAATACATAGTGATATACAAAATGTAGCATAAGAATAGTTCCTTAAAAAGCTGTATCTGGTCACTTGCGGATAAACATTTCCATTAATATTTAATCTCATTTTGAGCCTCTTAGTTTGTAATATTTTTTCAGTGCTTTAGGTTGCCTCATACCATATTGCAAAAGTATTTTTTAAAAAGCATGTAATATTTGTCTTACTATGAACTATTTTCCTTATTTCCTTGTTATTGAGCAACTTCCCAAAAGGTTCAAAACTATTTTTTCTACTTTGATCTGATTCTGATTATGCTTTCTTATGTACTTTGGGAAACTCATGCATGTTTTAATGGCATATTTAAGAATGAAATTGCTGGTTCCTTCCCTCTGTGTTGAGTGAAGAAAAATTTGCTGCTATTTTTAGATAATACGTATTGAATGTTCCTCTAGTCGTTGCCCTGTACAAAGCACTTTTCACACACAAGATGCTGTTTCTTGTGCTCAGTTATGTTTATTGTGGTTCAGTCGAGTTTAAATGTTTCATTTCCTGGATTCTTTTTTCCAGTAAATGTTGCTTTTATATATTTTAAGTTATTCTAAATCCACAGACATGTTTTTTTATAAAAGATGTTGGATGAACATTTGTAAATGGAAAATCAGAGTCCTAGATTTGAGGAATAGTTTTATTCTATCTACTAAATATCTGGATTTTTTTCCCATCTCCAAGACATCTGTCCTAAACAGTTAGGTTGCCCAGTAGCACTCCCTCCCATCTTTGATAGATACTTCATCACAATCTCAGTTCCTAAAGTAGGTGTTGTGTGGGGCAAAGATGGAAAAGGGAAAATATAGACGATTCTGTATAGGATTTACCTGTTATCAGAGCTCCTGAGAACACATAGTAAACGGTGCCTGAAATTCAAAGAATGCTAAATTGGGAAGACACCATTGCAAGTTATCAGGACTGTCACACTACCTGTTCCCTGAATGTGCTGTGTATTTTACATCTGCATGTCCTTGATAATTATAGGGTGCTTTAGCTCCATGGGCTTCCTTGCAAAAATGCAGTGCATCTTCTCAAGTGTAAGCCTTGAATTAATCATTCCTTGATCAGTGACAGCACAGCATTCATTATAAAGAACAGTATTGAAGTTCCCCAGTGTTTCCGTGCCCTCCAGCTTATTTCACCACACAATATAGTGTTTAGTTTGTGTGTATCTTCTGTTTATCATATCTATTTTGAATATGTACTGAAGCAGATAGGATTATATTGTTGTAAGAATGATGTATGTATTTTAGTGGAACAAATAAGAGAGTCAAAGGTAAAATACTTGTAAATGATTTTCATTCCTACAGTTCTTGCTTGGAAGTGAATTCACTCCCACTTTTAGATTTCTCAAGTCAGTTAAGAAGAAAATATTCAGTATAGTTGTGTTATTGAGAAGCCATCATGGTATTTTAAAGGCACAGTGTTCTATATATTATAGTATGACTCACTTCTGTAGCTGCCAAAGGAACTGTCTTGTGTATGGCCATTGGGATGTGACAAGATTGATATATGGTCATAGAAAACAAGTTACAAAATGAAAAACAGATGAAACTTCAAGATAATGTAAACATTTAAAAATGTTAATATTTCTGTAACAAAAGATGATATGAAAGTTATCCCATATAGTCTTGTCTTCTGATTGTTAAGACCAATATATGTGTGTGTGTATACAGATGCATATGTACATATATACACATAGGTGCATATATTCATATATGTATATGTATATATACATATGTGTGTAAAGACAGCATAATGAAAGAAACCAGACACTATGTTAAAAATGGGGGAGATGAATATAGATGCATATATATGTGTAATATGCCTCTATAAAATTATCAACTCTTGTATTACTAGGAGATGCTGATTCAAAACCAAAATTTATAAAGAGTAAATAGATGAAAATTTCCAAATGCTTCATTTTATCTTTTATTTAATGCTTCATTAAAATATTGTCTCAAGTTACACATGTGGTATGTAAGAGATACAAATTAGAAAACCAAGCCTTTGCCTTTTTTTTTTAACTCTGGTACTTTCAGCATAGGTCATCCAGTGCTTGATTGCTAATTTTGACCTTACACTTTACTTGTGTTTGTCAGTACTAGCATTTATTTGGTTCTGTGAACAAAGTAATTTTAGGTATTTCTTTCTGGTTTGTATATATTACTCATTTGGGAACCCATCTGCCATGTGGCTGTCAAAACTTGATCTAACATATAAATGTTTGAGGTGGATAAGTGAATGTCTTGAATGGGACTATCTTTTTATCTAACTGCTGTTAATTTATAAGGAAGAATTTTAAGGTAAAAATGTTCTTTAATTCACCAATACAAAAAGCAGAAATGTGTTAAATAAGTAACAATAATATAGACCGGTAATATAGACCATCCCCAAATGTGGAGCAATCCTTTTACAAAATACTCTAAAATGTGTAAATTCATTTATTTCATAAAAACCAACACAAAATTGCTTCTAATTAGGGCATAATTGCTTTTAACTTAACCTAATCCAAGTAACTACTAGGCTAAATTTCACTTAATACTATTACTTTGGATACTCTTATTATAATTGACATTTTGTGTTGGGACGCTTGAGAAGTCCTATTTGTAGGTGATACTTTTAAATAAAAATTAAAATAAAATTTCTGGTTTAGGAATATTTGTTTACTAATGTTTGCTAGTGGGACAGTTTATAGTGCTTATTACTTTTTGCCTGCACTAGTTTACTATAAACATTTTACCTCCTTTACTGGCTCCTAGAAGGCAATAACTGCCTCGTAGGCATCATATATCTTTCACATCTTTCACACAGAGTTGAGCATTCATCCAAGTTGTCCAGATGTGAGTTCCTACTTTATTGTATATCAACCGTGGGACTATTGCATCCCTTAAAAAGAAATGTCAGCACCAGCCTCATAGAGTTGTTGGTGATGATTGATGTGGTTTGTTAAAATGTTTCTTTGGGTACCTAACATGTAGGACTTTGCACAACATACTTTTATTTAATCCACAATTTGTGTCCTTGGAGGATTTGTCTTTTGGTCTTTATATTTTAGGCATATAGTCTAGCATATGGTAAATATTCAGCAAACACTTGATTGAGTTGAATTGATTGATTTACCTATTTTTATCTTCCATTACAGCCCACTGTTTGTAACATGGAAGATTGGTCGAGACAAAAGATTGCGTGGATGCATAGGTACTTTTTCTGCCATGAATTTGCATTCAGGACTCAGGGAGTACACACTTACCAGGTGAACATCAGTTTTTGTTGCCTCTGCTTCTACATTCTAAAGAAAAAGTTGATGAAACTTGATACTAATTTTGAATTCCTTTACCTTTACTAAATTATTAACATTCTTGACTCCTTTCATATCAGTTTCTTTTTCTTGACCAGTTGCCTTATCTCATAAAATGTTATTGCTATTTATTACCATAATATAAAATACTGTGATCATATGCCTTCTGCCCTACATGCTTTGAAGTGATTTTTTTTCTTTCAGTGGCTGGTTTACCTAGTATAACCATTACCAAATATTCGTGGGTTACCAGAATATACTATTCCCATAATAACAATCATTGTGTTTTCTTTATTAGAACTTTAACACATTTGCTACATTCATCTGTAGTTTTGCAACTGAAAAGTTAACTTTGGAAGAAAGTGATATTCTAGTTTAGCAAATAATTATTTATATTCATCTTTCACTCCAGATTAATTGTAGCTTGCTTATTTGTTTTATGTAACAAAGATAAGGGCCTCATTACAGTTGTCAAGATTTTTTTGAGGTTGCCAAAAGCTATCTAGTACACCATCTGATTTTGTTTTGTTCACATTTAGACTTTAACAAATTTTATTCCAAAATTATTTCAAAAGTAGAGAAATCCTTAAATAATAAGTTGTTAGTAAATGAATTTCGTGTTTTTGTTCATGTTTTGGTGGTTTTATCTGATACAGTTTTTATAGCTTTTATATACACAGACAGTTTTTATAGCTTTTATATACACAGTGTCCATTACGAAATTGGTCCTCACTTACTATTGGTAGGAGGGGCCATTGGCGTAAACCACCAAAGGTATAGTAGTAGTTACAATATTTTCTTCTATATAATAGGGACGTTTGGAGAATGAAATCAATAGTCACCATTCTGCTTCACAATTCGTGTTGTGGAATTTTCATTATTTCACTGTGGAAATACATAAACATAGGCTTATGCTTCCAACTATTGAAATTCTGTACTTTTAGTATTGTCACATTTGAAAGTGCATAGTACCACACAGCTACAGGGTTTTCTCAGCTTACATGAAGCTCAGTAAAATGAAAACCAATGATTTAGAGAGTCATATTCTTTTTGTCCAGTCCTGGGGCTTGAACTCAGGGCCTGGTCACTATCCCTGAACTTTTGTGCTCAAGACAACCTTGGGTCACAGTTCTAATTTCCCACTTTTTGATGGCTAAGTGGAGGCAAGAATCTCATAGATCTTCCTGCCTGTGCTAGATTCAGATCACAATCCTCAGACATTAGCCTCCAGAATAGGTAAGATTGCAGGCATGAGCCACTGGCTCTTGGCCATATTCATTTTTAGCTTTTTACAGACATTACAAACTGTATGTTTGGACTTAACATACAGACTTTAAGAGTCAAAACACATCCTTGAAAGAACTAAAACTTGAGAGGGTAAGTGCTGTTAGTTTTTTTTTTACAGTGGGCTATATTGGGGGATAGGTACATATAAAATTTTATATTTAATAAATAACCAAGATAATTTACATTTCTCAAAGTAACTTGTTATATGGCACACAGGTTCCTTAGCATTGCTTGAAAAAGAATTTTGTTGCCAAGTACAGTTGGAAATCTAGCTAGCTAAAACAGTTAACACTTGTTAATAAATGTAAACAGTAATGCATATTGTAGGAAGTTTCAAAACCTTTTATGTTTTCTAAAATTATAATTTTAATTTTGTTCGGAAAGGTGATGTGCAGAGGGGTTACAGTTACATAAGTCACATATTAAGTACATTTCTTTCTGAACAGTGCTACCCCCTTCCTCATTTTCTCCCAGGTTTTCCCCCCTTCCCCTCTCTCCAAGTTGTATAGTTCATTTCCAACGTAGTGTCTAGTGATTATCATTGCTGAATTACTTTACCCTTTGTCCCTCCCCAAATCAGATAAACGTATATACAAGACAGAAAGTACAGAAATCAAAAACAGCGACAAAGGGAAGAAAACAGAAAAAAAGGAAGAAAAAAAAGAACCACAAAAAGTAAACTAAATCTATTGACTCCACTTTTTGGAACCTTTTATTTTGAAAGTGTTAGAATTCAATAATAGATATAAAATGCACCATTCCATTCTTTGTGTGTGTGTGTGTGTGTGTGTGTGCGTGTGTGCACATATGCATGGTACTTGAACTTACCAGTGTACATCTCAAAATGCAGCATTTTCTGGACTTCAATTTGACTATTGAAACCTATTTTCCCCTAGTTTTACTAGGGATTTAACTCACACTAGCCAGTCAGTTGCTCTACCACTTGAGCCATGCCCCAAGTAGTTTTGCTGTTGACACCCTATATGGTCTTTAGCTTTATCTCAGACCTAGTTGGCCTAGGACCACAATCCTTAGACTCCATCTCCTCAGGAGCTGGAATTATGGGTGTGAACCACCACACTTAGCTTATTTTTTTAATTAGAGTCTCACTAACTTTTTCCTTAGCTAGACTCATAAAGCGGTCTCTATATCTTTGCCTCCAAATAGCTAGGGTTACAGGCATAGCCACCACACGTAGCCTTTATAGAGCTTTTGGTATCCTACTACTAATAATGGAAAATAATTTTAGAAATAAATCTGTTAGGAAATTTGAATTTTCCTTTTTACTTGGCCAGTGGAAAGTATATATGTAATTATATAGAAATTCTTTTTGTTTTCTAGTTTAATTGTAGCAGAAATCCTCTTATCAAATATATATTTTAGAAGTCTTTACTAGTAGTAACTAGTAGTAAAATGGTATTGTTATATGAAAATAAGAAATTCTTTGCCTACATAGATAAGAAATGACAGTATCCAACTTTTGAAGACCAAGGGTATTTTCTAAAATTGCAGTATATTTTTCTGAAAATATTATGGCAGAGTAAATTGTTCAGATACTTGAACCTGGAAATTTGTCTATACTTATGCACCTTGTTTCTGTGTGATTGTCTGTGGCTCTTCCAATTTATTCTTCAAGTTTTTGCTCATGTTTCTATACAACTTCCTCACATTGTGTAGACCACATCATTAAAGAGTGACATGTGCCTATGACTTAATTGACTTTGTGTTATGTGCACATGCATATATCTAGTTTTACTTCTCACTTTTGCTTTGTTGGTGTAATATTATTTGACTAAATATTATGAATAATGTTACTTCAGAGAAATAGACAAAATATAACAATCAGATTCTTTTTCTGGAATTATTTTAGAGTCACTAATGATATGAAGTCATTTCAGAACTTGAAATGTATTTTTTGTCCAGTAGTGTACTTACTTCTATGTATTATGTTGCAAAGAATTTAATAACTCAAATAGTGCTGAGTTTTATGTGCACATATCTCCCAACAACTGCTACACATTAGTATCCATATTTTAGAGATGAGCAAATTGAGATAAAAGTGTTTCTATAATTTACCCATTCACACTTCTAGTAAAGTGGTAGAAGCAGGATTCACACCCAGGACATGTGACTGCAAATCGCATCCTTCTGGTACATACGTACCTTACTCTCATTTGAATTCTATATTCCCCTAATTGAAAGTCCGCATTACTTTAGAGGAAAATTTTTCTTGTAGTTCATATTTTAAAGGTTCATCATGAAGATGAAGAACTGGAAAGTAAATTATTATAAATCATGGGTCAATAATTTTACTTAACATTGTAACTTTGTAACATTGAAATTTCAAAACATCTATAGATACAATGTATCTAATTCATAGTTGTATAAAGGAGTCAATATAAAATAGACTTGGATTACTAATATAAAAATATGTTTATTATAAAAATATAGTACTAAGGGATATAAAATTACCTTTTTGGTTTCATGGCTGAGATTTCAAGGAGAATACAGTTTTACTGAACTTGACATTACGTGATTCTGAGTATCTGGTCTTATCATAAAACCAGTAATTCACAAAACAAAGACAAACTAATGAACTTAGATGATGACTTAAAGGAGGGAAAAGGCAGACCAATAAACAAGGAAATTAAGGACTCTTTAGTTAAGGTGTCTTTAAACAATTAGAGCATCTGCTTATTCATTATTTTCACTTGTAATTAAATAGGCTGTTGTACATTTTCAAAGTGTTATTCATCTTATACTCCTTCTTGTGGTAAAATATACACAAAATGAAAAATTACTGTTTTAGCCAATTACTGTTTTAAATTTTGTTGGCTTTAGTCCATATACTTTGTCACAACTATCCCTACCATCCTTATTCCCAAACTGAAACTGTTTCACTGTACACCAGTAGCTCCCATTTACCTCCCCCAGAGTTTGACACCACCATTTGACTTTCTGTCTGTGAGGTGGACTGTTCTAGGTTGCTATGTGTCATCACATGTCTGACTTACTTTGCTTAACATATCTTGAATGTTCATCCATGTGAAAGCATGTGTCAAATTCCTTTCTTCCTCAGGCTAAATAAAATTCCATTATGTATATACACATACACACACACACATCACCACCACCACCACCACCACCACCACCAACAACAACAACAACAACAACCTCCACCACATTTTTTTATATCCAGTCATCCATTCACACTCTTGATGTCTTCTAACTTTTAGCTCTTGTGAAAAATAATGCAGGGAACATGGTAGGTATACCAAGATCTGAGGGCATTCTCTCTAAAAATCAGTTGTTTTATCCAAGACAATATGATCCAGCTTGTTTGTACTCCATGAGTGTATTAAGCATTTCTATTAAACATTATCAGATAAAATGAAATGTACATCCTGGATTAAGTTTGGGCTCATAACCATACAGTTTTAACATTAAAATACTTGTTATAGTCAGGTTGAAGCTTCTGATTTTTCTTAGAGTAAAGTAAAACCTTATAAACAGCTTTAGGATTTCCCTCAAATTGTGAAAATGCATACTATCCATGTAGAAAACATGAAAATAGAGGAATTAACAGCATGAAACTGTGGAAAAGATGACTTGTCCCTGTTCTGGGAGGCACTCAATAAAAGTTGAAATGATTATAGTAATAACAGGAGACAACTGAGCATAACTATAAAAGTCTATGCATAAAAGTCTGTGCCATAAGCCGGGTGCCAGTGACTCATGCATGTAATTGTAGCTACTCAGGAGACTGAGATCTGAGGATCTCAGTTCAAAGCTAGCCCGGGCACAAAAGTCCATGAGACCATTATCTCAAATTAACCACCAGAAAACCAGAAGTGGTGCTGTGGCTCAAGTGACAGAGCACTAGCCTTGAGCTAAAGAGTTCAGAGATAGCGCCCCATCCCAGAGTTCAAGCCCCACAACCAAAAAAAAAAAAAGGTCTGTGCCATAGTAAACAATTCACTGTAATTATTAGTGCTTAACAAATAGTTTTGGGGGCCGGGAGTTTGGCCTAGTGGTTAAAGTGCTTGCCTAGCATGCATGAAGACCCGGGTTCGATTCCTTGGTACCACATACATAGAAAAAAGCCCGAAGTGGTGCTGAGGCTCAAGTGGTAGAGCTCTAGCCTTGAGAAAGTCCAAGGACAGTGCTCAGGCCCTGAGCTCAAGCCCAGGACTGGCAAAAAAAAAATAGTTTTGTTCCACTTCAAGAATTTCTTGTATTTACCAATTATTTGCTAATAGGGGCTAGTATTTACTTGCATTTAGGACTTTTACATGTTAGAAAGCACATATTTGTTTCTCCTCTTTTAAATATTTACAAAACATACTTTGTTCATATATTTTTATTGTAATTTATAGAAGGGTTACATTATATTCACCAGATAGAAGGTGCATTACTTCACAAACATTGATACCCTTTCTCATGTCTTGGTCCCCATTTCCCTCTCCCCACCCCCGCCCCTCATCTTGTTTTCCCCCTTTCCCTATCCTATTTCAAATAACCAAATAAGCATATATGCACTATATCAGATAACAAGGTGAAATACTGTAACAATATGAGGTAAGCAAGGGACAGCAAAAGAGATGAGAGATAACAGTACATTAGGGACACCAATCACTCATTATATGTTTTTTTTTTCCTATATCCTGGAGGTCCTTTCATTTAACATCATACTATATGGCCTTATGTATCTAGGCCTGATGTATCTAGGTTTTGCTCTATTGTAAATCTCTGCTTGGAGGGTTCTACTGATTATGACAAATTAGGGAAACCATTGAGCCTATGAAACATACTTTTTGTACAGAGGAGAGTTGTGATTACTAGAGATGAATACAAACATCTCAGTGTTGAAAGTTTCTTTAAATTTTTTGTTAATAAATTGTCCCACAATGTGCAGACCTATTGTTATTTATTGAAATGTAAATTCAAATTGGTAGAATTTTTAGAATGCAGAATGATTAATTTAAAAATAATGGGAATGTGGGAATGTGGTCTATCACTGCATTGGAAGGACTGTCTTTCCTAACTTCTATTGACTCTGTTATACTTGTATCTCTTTCCAGAAGAGTAATTATGCAGAGTCGGCAGTGCATGAAACTTGATTAGAATCTAGGCTACTTTTCTTATACTGCTTAAATTCTGAGAAATTAGCAATGGAAGTTTAATCCTTCCCACCTCCCCCCAAAAAACACAGGCTAACCACAACAAAGATGAAGTATTTATTTTGTTTTGGAGTTTATTTTCTTTTGTCATGGAGATGTGAGTGTTTGTGGGTATGTATGAAAGAGGTAGAAGAGGTAGAGAAAGAGGTTGGGTGCAGGTGGCTAACGCCTGAAATCCTAGCTCCTCTAGGAGGCTGAGATTTGCGGATCGAGGTCCAAGGCCAGCCTGGGTATGGAAGTCAATGAGAATCTTTTTTGTGGGGGTGTGTCATGGGGCTTGAACTGGCTCTGGGTGCTGTCCCTGAGCTCTTCAACTCAAGGCTACTGCCCTACCCCTGGGCCAGGGCACTGTCCCTGAGCTCTTCAGCTCAAGGCTATCACCCTACCCTTGAGCCAAGCCCCACTTCCCGTTTTCTAGAGGTTAATTGGAGATAAGAGTCTTGGGTCCTTTTGTGTGCCCCAGCTGGCTTTGAACCTTGATCCTCAGATCTCAGCCTCCTGAGTAGCTAGGATTACAGGTATGAGCAAACGGCCTCTCCCAGCAGTCTTATCTCCAATTAACCACCAGAAAACCAGAAGTGGAGTGTGGCTCAAGTGGTAGAGTGCTAGCCTTGAACTGAAGAGCTCAGAATTACAGTGCTCAGGCCCAGAGTTCAAGCCTCATGACCAACGAAAAAAAGAAAAGAAAGAAGGAGGGAGGGAGGGAAAAAGAGAGGAAGGAAGGAAGGAAGGAAGGAAGGAAGGAAGGAAGGAAGGAAGGAAGGAAATTAATTGGGCAGTACAATATTTATATTCTATTGGATTGTTTGAGATACTGAAAGTACTTAAGAAAACCTACTTCATTCCTTTCAGAGGTCCTAGCTACATCAAATAATTATCTGGATTACTAGATGCATTGTAAACTAAATGTACTTTTTAATAGCATAATGTAGCATTTTTTAGAGCAGTGTGAATTTATAAGCATTGTAGGTAGCATAATTGTTTTCCCCCCCTCAGGCTAAAATATTATGTACCAATTTTTAATTATCTTAAGAAATTATACATGGCTTGTTGTGAGTAATTAAACAACGTCTTCCTCCCACATTGAATATTTTTATGAAGAGAAAAGCTGTACATGAGTCACTTATGACTGTACAGTATTGTCATGGAAGTCTCATTCTGAGATGTTAAGGACAGACTATTTTTGGCAAATGTCTATGACAGACTCCTGGCTAAAGTAAGCTTTTTTATGGAAATAAATGTATCAAAAACATAAATGCAAAATTATTTACCTTAATTTCCAATCTAATTTTATTACATATGTACTGAAACTTTCTAGAAGACTCATAAACCTTATATTTTAATTTTGTAGCCTCTGTTTATTGATTATTACATGAGAACTAATAAAATCCATATACAGTTATTGTATGAGTTTTATTCAGTGTTATCCAGAGGGTAGTATAGTGAAGATATTTACCTATAGAAATTAGGAATCTTCCATTTAACTGCTAGGTTAGTACACTTCTTCGTTATTACAAGGTTGTGCTAGTGTGTAGAAATGTGGATAGCAGAATGTAGATAGAGCAAAGAGCAAGAACCATTCCAAGCTCGGGCTCAGTTCTCGTTGTCTGAATTCATGTAGCAACTATTGCCACAAAAATTAAGTGTAAATTCTAATTTCTTAGCATACCTCTCACATCTTCAACGTCTCTAGTTGCAATCTCCCTGCTACTTTAAAAGCTAGAGGCCCAATGCTTTAGGAGAGAAAAGAAGAAAGGCTGCCTGGAAGAAGCTGTGAGGAAAGCTGAATATGTGCATTTTTTGTATCAAGGCTCATGCTTCTTAATTTTGTTAGAAAGAGAGTAAATTACCCAAAATTTCTGCCATGTATAAACAGCTCTTCCTGACCTAAGACTCTTTAATGTCACTGGAGAGATAATTATCATCCTAGGTAGAATGAGAATGTTTTCCATGTGATAGCGATGAACACAGATACTTCATCTCTGTGATAAAACCTGAAATGTATCTAGAGGTATTTATGAAATTCTTTCCTCAGATCCATTCCTAGTTTACTATGTGTAAAACCAAAACCTTTTTAGTCTGTTTATCCCACATGAACAAAAAATTACATCAATATATTCAAATTGGTATCAGCAATATGAATATATTCAAGATGTTGAATATCTTGAGAGATCAGTAGCATATTTTAGAAAATAAGATGAACTGGTGACTGAAAAAAAATCCTCTGAAATAGAGGACTATTAAAAGTTTGTGTACACAGGTGGGGGGCAGGGAGACTGAGAACCCAAAAGAATTTAGAACCAAGTTGGATTGTAATCCTAATCTTGGGAAAATGGAGAATAATGAAAGTTCATTTAGATTCTATTTCCTCTTTTGGTTCAGGATAATAAACTTTTATCTCCCCCCTTTCTGAAAGTCATTGCCTGAGATAGTCTTCATTTCTCCAGGTGGACTGAAATAGTAAAGCTAAATTAGAATCCAAATATTGGTGGAAATCATTATATTAGGTGTGTTCTACAGTTATAATCTTGGCATTTAAAGATGTATTTTTATCTGAATATTTATGTGATAAATATGGGTTCTATTTAGAAGTGTCAAAACTGAACAAGAATAGATTTGTATCTTAGTGTTCTGAAAGAATAAGCAGATTAAATTTATCTTAGTGTAAGTTATTAGTCCTCTCTAGAATATCATAAGAAGACATTCAAGAAGACAATGTTGCTAATAGGTTGAGTAGTGAAATAGAACATTGAATGTTTCTTGCATCAATTTAATATTTTTCGTATTATTGGGATATGAAATGAAGGCCTTGCTAGGCAGGCTAGGAACACTCTCTACTGCTTGAGCCATGCCTTCAACCTTTTTTGGGCTTTAGCTATTTGTCAACAAATGTCATTTTTTTCTACACATGGCTAATTGCAGTCTGCAAATGTACCTCTGTAGATCTGTATACCTTTATGCCTGGGCTGGCATAAGCCCAGTAACCAGGATTACAGGTGTCACCATCATGTGTGTGATGTATTAAGTTAATTATTAAAATTTTAGTTACATTTGAGCATGAGACTACTTTTGGAAAGATTTCCTTAAACGGTATAAGAAATGGTGGCTGTTAGTGGCTATATCTGTAATTCTAGCTACTCAGGAATCATAAGATCTTAAGATCATGATTCAAAGCCAAACTGGGCAGGAAAATTTCTGAGACTCTTCTCTCTCTAGCTAACAAAAAGCAGGAAGTACAGCTGTGGTTCAAGTGGTAGAACACCAGCCTTGATTGAAAAAGCTAAGGGACATTGTGCAGCCCCTGAGTTCAAGCCCTAAGACTGGCACCAAGTCTAAGAAACAAAACAAAGCCTTTCTCTGTGGTCTTTTCCATTGTATCAAAGTTTAAAGTGCTTACTATGCATATACTCAAGGCAGTAATTCTTAGGAAAAAAATTCCTTTTTACTACTACTTACATTTATTTTCCTTTCAGATAGAATACCCGTTACCCCTTTGTCTTGCATCATAAATTTTTTCACATTACAAATTTTTTCAGAAATAATTTGGAAAATTTTCACATTCCTTTTTAAGTTTAAAATAAAGTATATACTTACTGTAAAAGTTTTGTACTTCAGACAAGCTACTTCTAGTTAACAAAGAAATCATTATAGATTGAGAGTTTATAAAATAAATGAGATTGACAAGGGCAAATGTTAGATTTTAAAAACATATTGGAATTAGAATGTTATAGATGCTAAGACATTTTAAAGATGGAAACAGTATTTAATACTGTTCTCTTGTGAATGAAGCTGTAATCATTGGTAATAGCATATGTGAAGTATACTTTTTTAGTGTGTTTAAAATTAAAAGTGAAAAACATGTATTTCTAAGGTATCGTCTTAACAATTGATTTTTTATATATTTTTTATTGTAATTAATAGAAGGGTTACATGATATTTGCCAGATAGATGGTGCATTAATTCCCATACATTGATACCCTTTCACATGTCTTGGTCCCCATTTCCCTCCCCCACCCCCACCCCTCATCTTGTTTTCCCCCATTCCCTATCCAATTTCAAATAACCAAATAAAAATATAGCTGATATATCAGGTAACAAAGTGAGATACTGTAACAATATGAGATAACCAAGGGACAGCAAAAGAGATGAGAGATAACATAGTACCTTAAGAACAACAATCATTCATTATATGACTTATGTTTCTATATCCTAGAGATCCTTTCATTCAACGTCCTACTATATGGCCTTTTGTATCAAGGTTTTGCTCTATTGCAAATCTCTGCTAGGAGAGCCCAATTGATCTTATGTTCAGAAAATTCATTTTGGTTGTTTATGTAGTCTTATTTCAGTGAAAATTATCCTGTAAATTGAAACTATAGGCTCATTGTTCAAATTAGATTAGCATATATTGACCCAACTTTTAAGCTTTAGAGTTTTTTATTTCTACATTAAAATGCTGGCTGTTGTGTTCTTTTCATGGTCAGAGATAGAATTAGCAAAAGCTATAACAAATTCTTCAAGGGGTTTAATGAATAGGATTACCCAGAACTCAACTTCCTCTTGCTATATAAGTCTAGTTACCTTCAGGCGTGTTTTCCTTGTTCCCATTGATTAAAAATTGTTTCAACTGTAGCTACTTCATTGGGCTAGCAGGAAACAGAATCTGCTTTTTCAATTACATTTTTAATATTTCTAAGTAGTTTTACAAAGGAGTTACCATTCAGTAAGTCAGTTAATAAGTACACTGGAAGTGGTAATGTGGCTCAAATGATAGAGCACTAATGTTGAGCTGAAGAGCTCAGGGACAGCGCGTAGGTCCAGATTTCAAGCCGCACAACTGATTTTTAAGAAAAGTACAGCGGACCCTGAGAATCTCTTTTAACTTTTTAAGGCTGCTTTTAACTTAAGCCAATCTTCAAAGATGACATTTTTGTTGGCCCCTAGCTAAGGTGGATGGATTTGCTTATCTAGGCCTACACAAGTTTTCCGAGCCTTTGAAATGAATGGTGTTGTATTGCCTATGAAAAGAAGTAAACAACTGTGCATTACTGGTTGAACTCACACTGCTAATGGGGTCATGGGCTTCATCCCCTTTGGGGCCATGTTGCTTTGTTTAAACCACATCACTGGTTATACCCCAAACTCCAGGAAGTTGATACAGTGGGCTCAGACAGATCATGCAGATGATTCAGTAACAAACCCAAATTTCAGGGACCGGGAGTTTGGCCTAGTGGTTAAAGTGCTTGCCTAGCATGCATGAAGACCCGGGTTCGATTCCTCGGTACCACATACATAGAAAAAAGCCGAAAGTGGTGCTGTGATTGAGATTTCAATCAACTCTTATCTACTTAATGGTAAAAGGGTGGCAGTGTATAACTCATAGGCTAAAAATAGTTCCATTGGGGCGCATATATATATATACATATATATATATATATATATATATATATATATATATATATCATAAAAGTCTGCTTTTGTGGGCCGGGAGTTTGGCCTAGTAGTAGAGTGCTTGCCTATCGTGCACGAAGGCCTGGGTTCAATTCCTCAGTACCACATACATAGAAAAAAGCCGAAAGTGGTGCTGTGGCTCAAGTGGTAGAGCTCTAGCCTTGAGAAAATCCCAGGACAGTGCTCAGACCCTGAGCTCAAGCTCAGGATTGGCAAAAACAAAGTCTGCTTTTGAAAGTTCTTATCACTGTATATTGAGATATTCTATGCCTCAGTTATCAACTCTCTAAGGTGTGTACCTATTGTTTAAGACTATGTGTCTTCCTATGCTGCTCTAACTCCTGCTTCATTGATTTAATTATTGCTCCGAGCAGTGTGTTTATCCCATTAGCTGCCCCTATTAGCTTCTATGGGTATGAACATGCCCATTGGTACCATTAACATTAACCTCTCCTCAGCTGGTGACCTTATTTCTAAGACAAGAAGACTTCTTGAACCTACCTTTCATTCCTAGAATAAAAGCCAAAGTCATTATAGGATGCATATTTCCTTTACTTTTAATGGTCTTCAATGCCACCCTGTTCTGCTTGTCCCTGGCTGTCTCCTAACTCGTACTCCTCTCGTCCTCTCTCCCTTAAAACACTGGGCCTTAACCATGCTAGCTTCTTTTCCTTAGTGCATATCAATGATGGTGCCTCCTCAGTGCCTTTTTCTGTACCTGGAACAATCTCTTCTCTGATTCTTGTGTACTTTGCTTCCTTTCATTCCTTTTGTCTCTATTTAAATATATTAGTTTATTATGTATAAGGTTATTTTAAAATTAGTAATCTTTACACTTAGCTGTAAAGTATTATTATACACTGGTTATGATATATTCAAACTTCTGAACAAAAGTAATGAGAATAGCCAAGAAAGTATAAAATATATTGATAGCAATTTCAGTTGTTCATTTTCTCTTGGATAGTCATTACCAAAGGTTTTAATGAAAAGAAACAACCTTCATAAGAAAATAAATCAGTGACCCTACAGTCTATCACTATCTCATTTCTGATGAGAAGATCCTTTAAATATATATATATATATAACTGATCGCTGAACATAATGTAATCAGTCAATATTTCTACTTGGTTCTATCCCCCAAATTATCTCTGATCCCTATTCCTTCCCAGCCTCACAATCACTGGATTCCCCTTTGGGCTAAGTTGCTTACTTACTTCTTGTCAATACCATTTCATACTAATCACCACAGTTACTTTTATTCATGAAAAATTATGAAGCTCTCCTGCTTCAATGATCTACTATTACTATTATCAGCACAAATGACATCTCATCCTTCTAAGAAGCATGGCAAACAAGGCTCTAAATTCACAAGTCAACTATGTACATTTATTTACCACTCCCTCAATATATTCTTACATATCTTTCTGCCTTTGAACTCTTTTCTGCCAACCATGACTCACCCCATTTCCACTCATTCAATTCCTACCCATCCTTCAAGTCTCAGCTTGTTGGCTACTTCCTCTGTGAAAGTTCTTAATGCTTCCCAGCAAACTTGGACAGTGTCCATTCCCACAGCTATGTTCAGGCCTCTGTTATAAATATCAACCAAGTTGTCATTATTTACTTAGTATGTTTGGATCTCCCTTTTGAAATTATTCTCAGTAATAGTTTACCAGACTATAGCAACACAAAGAAGAAAAGCCAGTCTCATTGCTTTGAAGCAACTTTACTCAATAGCCACATCTATTCTCCTCCCTTTCTGTCTGGCTCAATAATCTTTTGTCACCTTTTGTTACTGCAAATTCACTGGAGCCATGCTATCTGATAGTGAAATGTGTGATTTAAGGCCAGTTAGGAATTAGAGTAACCTAGGGGACAAATACCCTTAATCTGACCAGAAATTTATGAGGTGTAAATGATTGAAAAATGAAATGGTCGGCATGATGGCTCACACCTATAATCCTAGCTACTCAGGAGGCTGAGATCTGAGGTTCAAGGTTCAAAGCCAGCCTGGGCACAAAAGAACCTGAGACTGTTATCTGCAATTAACCTCTAGAAAACGGGAAGTGGGGCTTGGCTCAAGGGTTGGGTGGTAGCCTTGAGCTGTAGAGCTCAGGGACGACACCAAGGCCAAGTTCAAGCTCCATGACCCAAGGGAAAAAAAAAAGAATGAAACGAGTTGATGCTTGCCATGGAACCATAATGCTCAAAAAGATCTTTAGACATTTAGCTCTGGCCAGGTATGACATTTTATGTCTTATTCTCAGCACTTGGGAGGCCGAAGTTATTAGTTCAAGTTCAGCTTGGGTTACACAGTAAAACCCTGACTCAAAAAAAAAAAACCCATAAAACAAAGAACCAACCATGTGCTCCTGGCTCATACCTATAATCCTAGCTACTAAAGATGCTGAGATAGGAAGATTACAGTTTGGAGCCAGTCCAGGCAGAAAAGTCCCTAAGACTCTTATTTCCAGCTAATCAGCAAAAAGCCAGAAGTAGAGCTGTAGCTTAAGTGGTAGTGTACCAGTCTTGGTTGCAAAAACAAAGGGAAAGCACCAGTTTCTGAATTAAAGCTCCAGTATTGGCACAAAAAGCGAACAAATCGAATTCAGCCCTTATCAAATACTTTACATCTCTCTTAAAATACACCAAGAAATATGTATTTGTTTCTATCTAAATATCTCCTTCAGCTAGCCCTCATTACCAGTTAAGCTCATTTCATTTTCAGACATCTCAAAACTCACTACCATAACTATAGTTATCACATATTGATAGTTGAAATTCCAGAAATCAAGATGTCTGTATTTAATTAGCCCTTTGTCCTCTAAAGACACATTAACCAGCAGTGATTAAATTTACCCTCTATGTAATATCTGTCTTTAGAAGTTTAGGAGTGTTAAGATACACAGTTTTACAATTGACTTCCATCCACCCACCCCTAGCAATTTTTTTTTTGGCCAGTCCTGGGCTTGAGCTCAGGGCCTGAGCCCTGTCCTTGGACTTTCTCAAGGCTAGAGCTCTACCTCTTGAGCCTCAGCACCACTTCCAGCTTTTTCTATATATGTGGTACCAAGGAATCGAACCCAGGTCTTCGTGCATGCTAGGCAAGCACTTTAACCACTAGGCCAAACTCCTGGCCCACCCCTCGCAATTTTAACTAGTCTCATTGAAACCTTTGAAGCAGTTGCTGCCAGGACATATTGCCTACTTAGACTTGTGGAGTCAGTTGGGATAAATAACATAGACACTTAAAGATAGAGCCAGTATTAGATCTATTGGTTGCTCCAACACTCCATGCCACAGGAATAGACACAGGCCTCTTGACATTGCATTGATCTATCACTACAATTTACACAGTACAAAGTACCCAGAAAAGCCTTTATTTTAGTTATATTTTAAATCATAGGTGTTTTAAGGAGCTCTGTAAATAAAATAATCACTCATAATGTAAAGGCAAGTTACCTGCTTTTTGCCAATTTTTGGTATAGTTTGATATACAGTGCTTTTTAGAACTTTTCCATAAAAATTGCAAGAATGATAGGAAAAAAGTTATTGGCTAGGCCTATTTTGTTATACTTAAATCTCTTACACGTTAAATATAATAAAAATATCCAGATTATATATTTTTCCTATCTGAATTTTAGGAATCTGTTTATTAAAATGACAAGAAAGATATTTAAGTACACACAAATATTTATAGATGCATTATCTTTACAGTTTTGAGAGAAGCAGCAACGAAAACTTTAGAGAAGCATAGGTGTTATTGAGTATTATCTGTTTCTTTCTCCGATGCCATTGAAAATTTTTCTTCATCTGAAACAAATAATATGCACTATTTGGAATCCTGTTCCTGGTACAGCTCTGTTTAAAATTTTAGTAAAATATATAGCCTACTTTTCATTCCTATATTGTCTGTTAGAAGGTACACTATCTCTGTCACATGTATATTAGTAGGATTTCAAAAAATATTGTCAACAGAAGAACTTAATGTTTTACACATTGATATTCCACATACCTGATCATGCCAACATTGCAAATTAATGGTGCACTGGAAGAAAAACCAGTATATGACTAAAGATGTTAGCCTAGAAATGGACGTTTTTAGTCATTCAGGATGTCAGAGAGAATAAACAGTGCTTTAAAGTGTCATTTGAAAGCTAAGTCACAAGCTGGAGAAGTAGGAGGATTGAATGGTAGGGCCTAGTAGAACAGAAATTTTCCTCAAATAATTTGGGTGTCAGAGTTGATTGCTGCTATTCTGATTTTGTGAAGTTGTAGCACATTTTAAGTTCAAGTGTAAGAAAATCTTCCAGAAGGAAAACTAAAAAAAATTTCAATATAAATAAATCTGTAAATAAGCTTATGGCTTTACAGATTTTACGCTGTAGATTCTTTCTTCTGCTTTCCAAAGGATTCACATGAGATTTCCCTAAATTCCCAGGTACTGTTTCTTCCTTTGTGTGCTTGTACCAAAAGGGCATATACCTCTATTGTAGCCCTTGCCTGCTTGTCTTCCCTTCTACTGAGGTTGGTGATCATTTGAGAATGTAGCATAGGTGTTTCACATCTTTTTCTTTAATATTTTTATTGTATTCAATAAAAAGGTTACATGATATTTACCAGATAGAAGGTGCATTAATTCACATACATTGATACCCTTCCTCATGTCTTGTTCCCCATTAGGTGTTTCACATCTTTTTTTTTTTTTTTTTGCCAGTCCTGGGCTTGAGCTCAGGGCCTGAGCACTGTCCTTGGACTTTCTCAAGGCTAGAGCTCTACCACTTGAGCCTCAGCACCACTTCCAGCTTTTTCTATATATGTGGTACCAAGGAATCGAACCCGGGTCTTTGTGCATGCTAGGCAAGCACTTTAACCACTAGGCCAAACTCCTGGCCCCTAGGTGTTTCACATCTTTATATCTTCAAAATATCTGTCAAGATTTAGGCATAGCTCACAATAAGAGTTTGAATAAAAATCTGTTCCCTCAGAATACTGAAATAATAGTTTAAAGGCAGTTAAAGAAAGGTTAGAGGATCAGATCCTGTAAGAGGAGTGAGAATTGAAGACAAACATCTCTGAAAATATTGTCATAGGAAAATAATGGCATTTGCAAAGATGATTTACTTTGATTTGCAGAGATTAATTGCCCGTTAGAAATGTTTATATTTTTGTATTTTACTTGTTTTATTATTTTCACTTTTATATTTATAATCTATAATTACTGCAGTTTTCTTTTTTAATTGCATTTTCCTGTTAGCATATTGTATAAAGTGATTCCAGTTCGTCAGTGGGTACATTACTTCTTGAACAGTAAAATTGTATTATCAAGGTGATGTACAGAGGGATAGAGTTGCATACATTAGGTAATGAGTACATTTCTTGTTGAACATTTTTGCCCCTGACATTTTCCTCCCACCTTCCCTCCCCCTTCACTTCCTTCTTCCCCAATGTAAAGGTCATTTCCAACATATTGTTTTGTGAGTGTTGCTGTTGCATTGGTTCACACTTTGTCCTTTTTTGCCTGTCCTAAGGCTTAATCTCAGAGCCTGACCATTGTGCTTGGGCTTTCCTAAAGGCTAATACTGTACCACTTGAGCCACAGCACCACTTTGGCTTTTCTATGTATGTGGTACCAAGGAATCATACCTGGGTCTTCTTGCAGGCTAGGCAAACACTACCAATAGGCCAAACTCACTGTCCCCACACTTTGTCCTTTGTCTCACCATTTTGTTGTTCCTCTTCCCTTTCCCAAATCAGATAAAAGAAATAACTTCACACAGTGCATTAAAAACAACAAAGAAAAATCTCTTGTTTCCATGTCTTGGAGTTCATTTTGATTAGCATCATCTTATATGGTCATAGTACATAGCTATTGAGCTATTGTGAGCCTCTGCTAGGACTAGCCAAGACATATACTAATTATTACAAATGGGGGAAACCATGGAGCCTATGTTTCTTTGGATCTGCTTACTTCACTTAGTTTATTTCCAAGTCTTTCTATTTCTTTATGAATGGGGCAATGTTATTCTTTCTGATGGAAGCATAGAATTCCATTGTCTAGCCAGGCACCAGTCTCAGAGACTCAGGAGGTTGAAATCTGAGGATCTCAGTTCAAAGCCTGGGCAAGAAAGCCCATGAAACTCTTACCTGTAGTTAACCACCAGAAAACTGGAAGTGGCTCTGTGGCTCAACATGAACAGCTCAAGGACTGTGCCAATGCCCAGAGTTCAAACCCTATGACCAACAAAAACCAAGCCATCGTGTATACACACACACACGCACGAATGCACACTGTATTTTCTTGATCCATTCATCTACTAAGAGGCATCTGAGTTAGTTCCATTTCCTAGGTATGGTACACATTGCTGCAACAAACATGATTATGTTGGTAGCTTTCGTATGTCCTTGTTTATGGGTAAATGCACAGGAGTGGGATTGGTGGGTTATATGGCAGCTCTGCTTAGTTTTTTGAAGAACTTCTGTACAGCTTTCCAGAGTGGTTGAACAAGTTTACACTCTCACCAACAATGTAGTAGTGTTCCCTTTTTGGCCACATCCTTGCCAATATCTATTATTAGATTTCTTTCTAACTGGGGTAAGGTGTCTTTATAATTTTAAGTCAAGAACACTTACTACTCATTACTTGCCTTATAACTGTGTCAGCTGTTACTTAATAAAGGACAGAAATAGTTCTTATCAGAAACTTCATACAGACAGAATGTTTAGCTATTCTATTTGTACTCATCAAGTTATGTTATGTTTAAATGAAATAATTGAAATACAAGTTTGAAATGTTTTCTCATGGACAAACATATATATATATATATGTATATATTACCTCTACAAATAAAATGAATAGGAATCAAAAGTAGCTTGAAGAAAAGAAAGAAGGATAGCACTTGACATCATATGTATTACCTGTGGCACACAATTGTAACTTAAAAGAATTTATAAAACAAGATATCAGCATATCAGCCAGGTGCCAATGGTTCATGCCTGTATTCCTAGCTATTCAAGGAGGCTGAGATATGAGGATTATGGTTTGAAATCAGCCCAGAAAATAAAGACTCCTATCTCTAATATACTACAAAACCAGAAGTGGAGCTGTGGCTCAAGTGGTTGTCATCTAGCCTTGAGCACAAAAACTCAGGGACAGCACCCAAGCCCTGAATTTAAGCTGCAATACAGCCATGCATGTGTGCGTGTGCACGCACACACACACGCACACACACATACATTACACATTACTACTGCTGCATAGAGGACATGTTGTTCACACTAACACTACTCCTCATATATTTTGAGTCTCTATTAAGAAGGATGATCATTTCTTTGAAGTTTTGCCTATAATTCCTATTTCTACCAATGGGATGCTTCTTCAGAAACTTTTCTGTGATGGCTGAATGCTTTGGGAAGACCATAAAGTTTCAGATGAGCAACACAAGATCATAGTGTCATTTATTAATATTTAGTTAATTATGTTTGATTCTGTTACTGCACAGAACTACTTAGAGATATTGATACAAAGTTAAAACTCTAACAAACGAAACAGTATTTCACATCTTTTTTCCAAGGAAGAGAGTTAAGCTAGGGATTGTGGGTTTTATTTGTCTGTTGTGGAACTTGAACTCTGGGCCTTGGGTTGTCCCTGAGCTCTTCAGCTCAAGGCTACCACTCTGCCCCTTGAACCACAACACCACTTCCGGTTTTCTGGTGGTTAATTAGAGATAAGAGTCTCACAGACTTTAGTGCCCTGGCTTGTTTTGAACTGTGATCCTCAGATCTCAGCTAGGATTACAGGTATGGGCCACCACGCACAGCTAATTTCTTTTCTTTTTTCTTTCTTTTCTTTTTTTTTTTTTTGATTGTTCATGGGGCTTGAACTCTGGGCCTGGGTGCTGTCCCTGGGCTATTCAGCTCAAGGCTACCACTCTACCACTTGAGCCAGCGTACCACTTCCTTTTAGAGTATTTTTATCATATGTTTAGCAAGTTCCAAAAAGTCCTTTTGAGATTTATTCTCAAAGGGCTCTTCCTCTAAGGAATCCCACCTGTTCTGAGCATGATTTTTCCCCTCATTCTCCATGCTGTAAATACCACACAATAAGTGTCTGTATAATGAGTAAACAACTTGGAATTTACATAGACTGCTTAATATAATAAAGGCTGGTTATAGGGAGGAGAAGTTTTTTGACAGGAATTTTATAGGAATCAGTTAATTTCAACAATACATCTGCCCAAGAAATAAAGATGTGCATGTAAGACATTTGAAGAAGTTGTAGAAGAAGGGATTTATTGTCCTTAACAATTTCAGTAGTCAGGCCTCTTCCAAGTTGTGATTTTGTAAGACTTGGAAATTAAGTAGGATGAAATCTACTCAGTCCTTTAGTGGGAAAAGATCCAAATCCAGCTACAACAAGGAGCAGTGAATGATTCAGAACTAATATATTCTATCTGTGGTTTCCTAGCTAGTTTTTAGTAATATGCTTATTATTGCCCTCTTTATTCTCTGTGTGTGAGGGGGTGGGGGCTTTATTGCTTTTTGTTTGAATCAGCTGAAGATACTGTAAGAGGTCTTCTCTCATTGGTATTAGATTACTACAAATTTCATTGCTTTTTCTGTTCTACTTATTTCCTTAATAAGGTAATTCAAATTTAGGACAGTTACTATATAGTTATAAAGCTTGATTGAACAATATATACACAGTGTTTCCTCTAAATAGGCTGCAGTTATAAAATCACTGCTGAAGTTAAAGATAGAATTTGTTATAAATTCTGACACTCTTCTGAATTAGGATGAAGGAATATTTATGCATTTCAGTTCTGTATTTATTGGATATATAATTGAGAATAATGTATTGTATAGGTACTATGAAACAATGATGAATAGTATAGAGTATCCTCAAGGACTTGTATTTTTAAAAGAACTTTGTTGTTTTGCAATCTTTTAAGAAAGATTATTATGTATAGAAATTATAAGGAGGAATGTAACAAAATACTATTTCAGATATAGGAACAATAACACTAGAAGTTTGGATAAATTAGCTGAAGATTATGTACATTAGAGAAGGTTTTACAAAAATATTGACATTAAGTTGAACGTCTATGAACATTTAAGACTCATTTTCAACATTCAAGAATAAGGCTATGGGGCAGGGAGTTTGGCCTAGTAGAGTGCTTGCCTGGCATGCATGAAGACCCGGGTTCAATTCCTCTATACCACATGCATAGAAAAAAAGCCGGAAGCCGTGCTGAGGCTCAAGTGGTAGAGCTGTAGCCTTGAGAAAGTCCAAGGAGAGTGCTCAGACCCTGAGCTCAAGCCCAGGACTGGCAAAAAAAAGAAAAAGGATCTGGAGAGAGTACATGAGATCTGAGATCTCAGTTCAAAGCCAGCCTTGGCACAAAAGTCCATGAGACTTTTATCTCCAATTAAACACCAAAAACTAGAAGTGGTGCTATGGCTTACTGGTAGAGCAGTAACTTTGAGCTGAAGAGCTCAGGTACAGCACCCAGGCTGAGTTTTAGCCCCATGGCTGACCAAACAAAACAAAACAAAACACTATTGTATATGTTCTTTGGAGAAGAACTTTAAGTAACCAACCATGCTTCTATTGAGGACAGTGTCTTGGGCTAGATTTTTTTCCAAAGGCCCCAACTGGCCATTCGAAAAGTGTCAGCCAAGGAATAATTTTATTACAGATGACTTGGACTGTTTATATGCGGGATAAAATAGAAAGGATACGGGGTCAAAGAAGAAAGATTTAGGAGGCCAATATATGCATGTATCCTTACTGAGTCTTGAACTCAAGGCCCTGGCACCATCCCTTAACCTTTTGATTCAAGACTGGTGCTCTACCACTTGAGCCTTTTTGTTGTTTAATTGGAGATAAGAGTATTATGGATTTTTCTGCCTTTGTTGGCTTCAAATTGCAATCCTTAGATCTCAACTTCCTAAGTAGCTAGAATTGCAAGCTCATATGAAGTGGTACCTGGCTTAGGAGGTTAATTTTAAATATTTCAAATGAGAGATGCTACAGGCTGAAAATTAAGTTAGTATTAAAAGGGAAGCAAATACACAAGTTAATAATTGATTATAATGAAAGGTAAGGTAAATTGAAGAGCTGAAGATAGCTTCAAAGGTTCCTTATATACAGTGGAGGGGGAAGATAATATTAACTGATAGCCAGTTCAAGGAAGAGGTGCATATTTTGATGTGTTTGTAAGAGATTTGTTTTTCATGTCAGTGTAATTTTTAGTCAGATTATTTTAGTCTAAGATTGAAGATGTTTCAGTTATTTATTAAATTTGCTTTGATGATAGGATAGTAAGAGTGGAATATACTACTTAATATTGTGTTATGTTATTTTAATATATTCTCTTATATAAATGTATAGTAAATAAAATAAAGGGAAAAGACTCTTGGTAGCATTATTTTCTCTTAGTCCATGCTATAAGCAAAACATGGAAATTGAAAGATGATCCTTTTTTTGTGCCAGTACCTGAGCATGAATTCATGGCCTGGGCAATATGTCTTAGCTTCTTTGCTTAAGGCTAGCACTCTGCCACTTGAGCCATAGCTCTATTTTCGGCCTTTTGCTAGTTAGTTGGAAATAAGAATCTCATGGACTTACCTGCCTGAGCTGGTTCAAACCTCAATCCTAAGATCTCAGCCTCCTGAGTAGCTGGGATTATGGCTTGAGCCATGGGCATCTGGCTCAAAAGATAATTTTTATAGGACACCAATAGTATTCAGGAACATTGACGTTATAAAATTTACTGAAGTACAACAAAACGCTCAAAATTCCTCTTCTAACCAAAAGTACATTTTGTGGATGAGGAGTCTATAAAGAAATAAATGTTTATAAACATCGGGTGGTTGTTATGGAATTTAAATATCAGTACTTTATTACCTAAGAACATCTGGGTTTCAAGACTGAACTAAAATAGATTCCAGAATTCCTTGAAGGTAAACAACATATCTGTTGATTTGACTAGTAGAATGGAAACAGACTGAATTTTGATTATGATGAAAGTCAGTGTCTTCTATTCCATCTATTTAGCAATATTTGGGGGGTAATTTGTTCTCCTTTGGGGAGTTTCCCAGATGTTTTGTGAATATGATTCCAATTTACAAGAGTTGTTTTTATAATGTAGCTAAATGAGGTCTTAACTCTGAAACTCTCTGACTGGGTGTAATTCTATCCGAAAGGTCATTAGGGTCCTCTGCAATATGTGTAGGAGTGTCCTGTGACACTTTGGCTCCTTGACTTGCCTAGACTCTTAATTCTGCCTGGGAGGGAGTAGGGGAAGCTTCTTGTAGGCAAAGAGTCCAGCCCTCATTGCAGTAATTTACATTAACAAAGAAAATAACAGTTCCAGCTATCATCTGGGGTCATTAAGTTTTGAGCAATGGTTCTATAATGATGAAAAAATCGAATAGCAAAGTACCACTCAAAATAGTTTATATGGCTCCTTACATGCACGTGTTGACTTGTTTTTTCTAAAGGGAAGAGAAGCCTGGAGATTTAGTAAAAATGACAAGGTGATTACACTGTATATATTATCAAAAACTACTTTCAAAGAAGAAATTATGAATATTTTACTGCTGATATATCATCATAGTATAACACTGAGTAGTGAAATAACTTTAGACAAGTGTCCAATTGCCTATATGATTGCATTCATGTTTTAATATCTATGTAGTAGTCAATGCTTAAGGTTTAATTCAAATATGGATTATAACTTTTATAATGCTCCTTAGACACTCCCTAACTTGTTGGAGCAACTCTAAACTGCCTCATTCTGCCCAGCAGCTGCTCAGTGCCCTGTGTTTGCTGACTACCTTAAATATTTTCCCAAGCAAAATTCCCATTTAAAGTGTCACAGGCATATGGTGTTCTGCTGTGGATGACTTTGGCTCCCTGTGAACACTCCTGATACAGAGGTAACACAAATGAATAACACAGAGCATAAGTCTGTTCCATTTAAAAGACAGGATAGGTTTTTGGGGGCCTTTTTTGCCTAAAACCAATTGAAGGGTTTTTCTCTTCTATAAAATTTACTGGCTAGAATTACACTTTTGTTGGAACAGTGAACTGTGATTATTCTATTCAGTATTACTATATAAACCTTTGAAAGGACACCTATCAATTTCAGTGTCCCAAATTTTCTTAAGTAAACACATGTGGTGGTGGTTCTGGTATTTTTTAAGGTTTCCATAGAAACAAGAAATCTTGGAGTTAGGTTTTATCTTACTGCTATGATTTACAGCTCTGTATATGAAAAAGAAGAGTCTTATCACTTCTAGAAAAATTAGTAGAACACCCACTATGTGCTAGTTAAATGTGCTACGGGCTAAAGGGAAACAGCACAAATTCTGGATCTCACAGTATAATTAAAATCTCCAGGTCTCTCTTCTATGGCAAGGTACCTACGCCTCCTTGGCAGTGAGCCATGATTGTAGAGGGAGTGGTTGTGGAGAACTGGATGACTGCCCTAGTGAAGTGAGAGCCAGTATGTATGTGGAATAACAACCTCCAGGAATGCTTGTGGACAGGGATGCTTCTTTGTTGGGTTTTCATTTGATATTTATTTCATCTTAACTAGATATTTAGTACTTACAGGTTTCTAAAAGATTTTATTTGTGCCTTACACTTTTTATAGCATTTGTTTTGGTGTATAAATCCCTAACCTCACATCTTTTTTTTTTCCCCTTCCCACTCCTTTATGACTCTATGTATCCTAAGGTACTATAACTTTATTGGGTCCAGCAGTGGGTAGGTAATAAATCTTGGTCAACAGGTTTGAGCTTTGTTGCTATTCCAGTTATTAGTGATCTACTACTGTAAAAGTTAAACTTAGAGACCTTTGTTGCTATGGGGAAGTTGCCAGCAATACCAAAGTGGAAATAATAGCTTTCAAATTCAAAATAATTGCAGAAAGTCCAGGGTAATCAATAAAGAATTCATAGCATATTTATTTTTTAAAGTTTTGTTTACTGACACAGATAACTCAAAAAGTGCTATATTAACATAGAGAAGTCCTCCAGAGGTTTACATTGTAACATACACATAACACTCATAATTATGATCTTACAGTGCCTGTGGGTAGTTAATCCTAAAGTCTGGGAAATAATTTGTTCTCTTTAAGCAAATCTTATACTTCTCTTACAACCTTAATTATGAAGTTGACTTGCTTAGCAGACCCTTCTTTTTCTGGCTTGCTAAGAAAATCTTTTCAACCCAGGTTTAGGTCAAATTTTGGAATTGTGGAGCCCAAATTAATGAGGTTTTTATCCTGTTAGTTTGTTTTCCATTATTGATAATTATTTCCAGGAAAGTAAAGTCTCCAGAAGATATCCACTCACTTTGTTTGTGTTTTCCAAAGTCTAAGAAGTGGCTTTTAGTTTCATAGGGGAAGAGAGTGGACATGGCAGTGGCAAACGAAAATGACAAAATGCAATAACCTACTCTTGAGACTCATGTAGCAGGCTCTGAAGAGCATTCTAAACCAATGTTATTCCTTGTAAAGGAAAACCAGACCTTTGAATTTTAAAGTCCAATGTGATTAAGAGAAAATGTGCTGGTGCATGCTAATATTTTAACCCCGTCAGCCTGGTGAGTTTTAGGAACCTCTTGGTTGACAAATATTTGATAGTCTCACTAGGTATGCACTGTTTCCATTCATCTTTCCCAGACTCCTAGCCTTCTCTACTGGGTAATTTTTCTTGCTTTTGAGTGTTGATTTTCAACAAGTCCCTTTTTCCTATTGGATGCTTACTAAACCTGAAATCCAACAGAGAACAGGAAAATGGGCCTCAGGAGTTATTAAATTATTTTTGTGTGTATGAATTAATAGCTTATTTCCTTTGATCATTTAAAGACCGTTACTTTTTTGGTTGATTTGCCTTCCCTTGATTATATGATTGATCTTCTTCATAAAATGTCCCTTCATAAGAAGGTAGGTAAAAGATAAAATAGGTAATATGGATCCCTATATGTTTTAGGCCACAACAAAATAGCACCACAAACATAAGAAGCCACTGAGCACCTTCAGGATGCAAAGCATCTGTTTTCCTCAGGGGGAGAAAGGCCTGTGAGATCAATGCTACTCTGTGACTCTGTCATAGATGATTATTATCTGTTTATAGCTATGAATTTTAGATCCTGTGCTGCACTGTGAATGCACAGTAAGCTAACTAAAGACTAAAATTTAGATCAGGTTTTATCACGTCCTAAATGAATAGCAGGTACCAGATATAAGCCTGGACAATGGCTGTCACTGCCGGTTGTGATTCTCTTAATGCATAGCATAGTATATAATCAGCCATAGGAATTGCCACTTTTTCAGCTGCATGCTGTGAAGCTTCTCCAACTTTTTTTTTTATCATTCCATGTGCTTGTCTCATGGAAAAATATATAAGTTGGACCTTTTTGTTGAGAGAGTTCAGTCATTTTTAATGGTAAAGGAATGGAAAAGTATACAAGTAAAATTTTTCTTTCCTTTGAAATAAGGTTTCTTAAGATGTGACCAACTAAGAGACAGTTAAAATATCCTTTACTGTTTCTCTGGTTCAATTTAAAAGGAGTAAAATGAAATCTATTCCAAGTGAAAAGATTGAGAAATAAGATGGATTAAAGTCTGAGAGCCTTAGTAGTACATGAAGAACCACATATTTCTCTTGCACAAAATCTACACATGGCATTGTGCAATTTTCTTGAAAATAAGTGCTGAGGTTATCTTGCCCTGACGATCTTATAGTCTTACATATTTGAACACATACAACTAGAACATAACAGTGGCTTTTACAATAGGGACAGATTCTCTAGTAGTTAGCTTAGTGAAAAGGAATTAAATGCTTTATTTTTAATGTATAACTTCTTTTGAATGATACTTCATGCAGCTCAGTAGCTAAGGAGAAACAATGGGGAAGAATAGATAAACTCTAAAGTAATAAGAATAGAGGAAAAGCAAAATCAGACAACAGATGGAAGGAGACCTACAAGGGGTGTGTAAAAATAGCACAAGAGGAGAAAGAAGTACACAAGAAATGCAAAAGAGGGAAACAGCTAAGCCTGGCTTAGCTCACATTGGCTACCCTCAATGATTTTGCTCTTCAGCTTCCCCACCATTATCTGCTTAATTTCTATATTCTGCTAGACTATAGCATGCTGACAAATGGCCAGGTACCTAGAAGTATTGTTATGCTGAGCTCTTTTATTGTTTTTTTTTATTGTAATCCCTGGTATACAAGGCATTAACTTCCTCTTCTTGAACATCTATTATGGAATATTACAGATTAGGATGGATCTGGTCAAGAAGTATATGGAAAAATTGGATGAGTAATGGAAAGATCAATGAATGAAGGAACCAAGGATGTCAGATGTAGTACTTGGTTCCTACTTTACTATTGTTAGTGACATTGAGCATCTGGTGTCACCTGTCAAAGGAAGGGTGCAGACAAAGCTCCCTTGGTTGATTCCATGACTGTAGGGGATCTTGTTATTGGAGGATAATTCATATAGATTCTAATGTAGTATTAGCTTTATCTAATTTATGGAGCTGTTTTGAAGATCAGCAAGGATAATGATTTTTAAATACTTTCGAAATTGTCTGAAAATCCTGTAAGATGAAGACTATGTGAATGACTTAAGAATAGTTCACACAAAAGCTACTATATAGTAATAAAAAGTAAGTAGTTCCATTTAAAAGAATATGAGGCAAATTACAGAAGTCTTTACATAGATCTGTGCTTACATGTATTATAAAGAAATAAAGCATCTAAGACTACAGATCAAGGAACTGATCAAATAAGCACCAGCTGATATTTGTTGGTTAAGCAGCTAGGCTATAGGAACAAGAAGTGCTTACTTTTCAGCCCAACTACCATTCATTTTGTCAGTTACTCTTAAAAGCTCTAGAAAGAACTAAGCAATGGATTGTGTACCATATCTGTCACTATTATCTATCTACACAAAGGCTGAAATAGAACCTGGAAATTTATACAGAAGGCAAAGGGTCATCTTGCCCTAGTGACAGTATATGAGAAAACAAGGCTACCTTATAGACTGGCTTCTAAGACTTGTCCTCATAGGCATAAGTAGCAGTACCACTAGACACTGTACGTTTAGTGGTTGTGCCTTCTTTTCCTCACCTCCAATCTTTTCTTTCATGTCCTTTTTTTGTAGAATTTTACCATTTTTTCTTTCTTGCCTTATTAGGGTAAAAGAAAAAAGGAAAGGGCAAAACCATCTGAGAAGTGAAACAGGAGAAGAAAGTGATGGAAAATAAAGATAAAAAGCATTACAGTGAAGTAGTACAGAGGATTGGTTCCTTTCTTCTATGTATATTCCTCAGTATTTGACTACACACTTTCCAGATCTTAGTTATCTTTAGTTGGTGACATCTGTGAAAGTTATAGACTGACTACACAATGAGATCCAGCATGCCATCTCTCAGTAGATCCATATCATATAGGACTAACAATAGTGTTAGAGTTCAGTTTATTTATTTCATAGCCATGGAAGAGGGGCAGGAAAAATTACATAACTCTAATAGTAAATATCAGACAATTTATTCAGGTTGAAAATGCAACTTAAAAAGCAAGAAAGAGGTCTGGGAGTTTGGCCTAGTGGTAGAGTGCTTGCCTAGTATGCACAAAGGCCCGAGTTCAATTCTTCAGTACCACATATACATAGGAAAAGCCCGAAATGGTGCTGTGGCTTAAGTGGTAGAGCTGTAGCCTTGAGAGAGCCCAAGGACAGTGTTCAGGCCCTGAGTTCAAGGCCTAGGACTGGCAAAGAAAAAAAAGCCAGAAAGAAGGGGTAGGAATGTGCCTTGGTGTTAGAGTGCTTGCCTTAATATACATAAAACCCTGGGTTTGATTCCTCAGTATCACATAAACTGAAAAGACCAGAAGTGACAATGTGGCTCAAGTGGTACAGTGCTAGCTTTGAGCCAAAGAAGCTCAGGGTCAGTGCCTGGGCCCTGAGTTCAAGTCCCGGGATTGGCAAAAAAAAGCAAGAAAGAATCCCACCAACCTAGATATCTCCAAATACTAGTACTTTGATATTCTTTTATAACTTCCAGCAGATTAAATTTTCAAATTGTGGAAAGGTTTTATAATAAAGGGAGGTTTAATATCCCACTAATAGGGCTTATTAAATTGAGATAAAACATATTTGTTAAGGGCAGCAACTCTGAATCACAAGATGAAAAAGGAAGGAAAAAACAAAAACAAGCTAGTACTTTTATGAGAATATGACAATTTATCTTGGACAGTTTCAGAAAGCATGCACTAGGGCAACATTCCTTACAGCTGATTAGATATGTGTGCATTTATGTTAACTTGATGACATTCTAAACATGCTATAGCTATAGACAATGTGCTGTAGAGGCAGAGGCAGATAGGGCTAAGTTGAAACATGGGCTCTCTTACCTACTTTTATGACCTTTGGCGAATTGTGTCATCTTGCTGAATATATTTTAACTTCAACTTCAGTTTCTTCTACAAAATGGAACATTTTGATGACCAAACAATACATAAATATGTGTATGCAGAGAAAGAGAGAGAGAGAGAGAGAGAGAGAGAGAGAGAGAGAGAGAGAGAGAGAGAGAGAGAGAGAGAGAGAGGGTATGCACTTGACATATATTAGCTCTTAGATATGAAAAGCCACTTTTGCTCATGGTGCACTGTTAAGTATATTAGAACTCATCTTCTAGAGCTTGATTAGGAGGATCAATGCCTCCAAAGAGGGATGCACCCAAGTGACCCACTGTGAAATGGGAAGGAAACATTAGAAATTCTTAGTAAGATCACTTTATCTAGAATATAAGAAAATAAATTATGTGCATCTTTAGCATTTAGATTGACCCTGGTACTCTCATATACCCATGTTGGAAGGTCACTGTTAAATTCTAGTATACACTCAAAAAGTTTTGCATTTTTTAGATTTCAGACTTTAGATTTTCAGATTAGTGATAGTAAACAGTCATACCTTATCTTCCATAGTCTTTTACATAATAAATGGCATATAGCAGGCACTAAAGAAATATTATTATCCTCTGAGATGGCCACATTTAATTCCTACAGATAATAACTTGTTTAGACCTATCCATAGTATTTGTAAAGGGCCAATCATAGTCCTATGGCTCACTTCCCTATATCTGAGTCTCGATATGGAACAGTACTGTGGGTAATTGTTGATCACTGTTCTTTAACAACCATACTTATTGAGCATTTACTATTTGCAAAAACTGCACTTTTGCAGTTACATTATTCTTTGATTATCACAATAGCTCTGTGTGATAGGTACTAATATTGTTTTAGTGCTATTACTAATACCTCCATTTTATACAGGAAGTTGGCATAGGTTAGAGATATGCTCACTTCTCACACAACTACTATGTAATGGAGTCAGGTTCCGATATATACATCACAGACCAGGCTTCTGACTATTCTATTATACTTGATTCTGTAGAATGGCAAACCACATGTATGTAATCGCTGACTTCAAAATGGTATTTTTACCAAACCACAGAGAGTTATACCTTTAAGACTTATGTAGTATTGGGGAAGCACTAGGGTTCAAACCTAGGCCATGCTATGTAAGTGTTCTACTTGAACTACATCCCTATCCCCAGTACGTGTTTTTCATGGCCATTTGGGAAACAGTACTCAAGGCTATAGACAAGGTTTCTAAATTCTGGTCCAATTTAAGAAGCAGTTTATTTAGAGTTAGGCCCACTGGCCCACACCTTTAATGCCAGCACTTGGGAAGCTGAGCCAGAAGGACTGTTGAGTTCAAGGCCAGCCTAGGTTACATAAAAAAATAAGAGTGAACTTGTTCTAATAAGTAACACCTTGTGTGAAAAAGCTGAAATGAAGAAAAGTAATCTATTTAGTTTTATAGTATCCTGATTTAGATAACACAAGGATGAGATCCATGGAAATTGTGGAAGTCTATGTCTACTTATTTTTTTGTTAGTTTCTTGATGGTAAGATAAAAAAAATGTATGTTTTCAACTTTCCCACAGTGGAAATTGTTAGTAGCCATACTATAATCTGTTTCCAAGCCCACACAGTTTTTTTTTTCTTTTCAACACTGTTCTTGTTATGGGTAGTAATGAATGACTCAAAGCTATATTGAATCTTAAAGATGAATCAGAATCATAAAGGAGAAAATTATATTATGATAATTTACTCTTGAAGAATGTATTTTAAAGGACTTTCATCAGAAAAAAATAATTAAAATGAAGATGATTTCTAGCAGTTCATTTCTAAAAACACAATAGAAAAAAAACCCAAACTCCATGGAAAGCATTATATGGACATTATCTGGAAGGTAGTGAGAAATATTTGCCATACCTACATATAGCCATCTGTATCTTTGTGTCTTATATTTTCCTGTCTTATTTCTGCTCCACTAAATCGAATTTACAACCAATTCGCCTAATTTACAAGGGAAGAACTTTTGGCCTAGGAGTTACATTCTGACAATACAACTTTAGTCATCACAGCTTGCCATCCAAACAGTATTTTCCCTCTTCTGATGGGCTGCTATGGCTGTTTCATAAAGAGCAAAAGGCATTTTACTAACTCCACAATCAAACAATTTAAGAACTTCAAGATCTTGACAATATTAATATGAGATAACACTCTAAAAAGCTAAGTGAAGCTTGCCAGGATAGCAGTCAAATAATACAACAACAACAAACTACAGAAATTAAGCCATGTCCCAGTGGCTCATGACGGTAATCATAACTAGTCACGAGGCTGAGATCTGAAGATCAAGATTTGATGCTAGCCCAGGCAGAAAAATCCTAGAGATTCTATCTCTAATTAACCAGCCAAAAGATAGAAGTGGAGGTATGGCTTAAGTGGCACAGCACCAGTCTTGAGTGAAACAGCACCCTAAAGTAAAGCCCCTGTATCAACCAAAGAAAAAAGCCCCTAAAAAACTTAATTCTGATCCGTTTCTTGGTGCCAGTTTTAGGGCTTGAACTCATGACACTAACACTTTGTCACTTGAACCCTACCTCTACTTGTGACTTTATGGTGGTTAATTTGGCCAAGAGTCTCAAGGACTTTCCTGCCTGGGCTGGCTTCAAAGCATAATCCTCAAATCTCACCCTCTTGGGTAGCTAGGATTACTGGCAATAGCCTCTAGTATTCAACCTCTGTGGCCCCTTTTCCCCTTCAGTTCTTCCCTCTGTGCTTTCTTCTCATTGCTTTTTGTATGTCTCTTTATGAGCCCCTTCTAGGTGGCCCCCTAGCTTCTTTCATTTGCCTCCCTCTCCATCTTAGTTTCTTTGCATATTGCATTTTTTCCTTTCCTTTCTAACTTCCTTGCCCTTTGTCCCAGCCCTTCATTGCTCTATTCCCCATGAATTGCCCAACATACAGCATTGAAATAGGTACATTAAAGTTCATTAGCATGAATGTTCATTAAGCAGCAAGTAGATTGTATTTATAACTGTAAAGGGAATAACACTAGTCAAGTAATGCTATACATGTGGTTATCAAATCACAGTTTTATTTAGTCATGGCCTTCATCAAAATTAGGTTCCACTCTCTCCTTCCTATGCTGTAATTGTGGACTTTGTTGCTCTTCTGTACCCTTAGGCTTGATCTGAATGATCAATTTTTTTTTTACATTTTGTTTTCTATTTATTATTTTCTGAATTTGGAGAAACTAAAAATGCTGCTTAATGAGTACAAGAAGTTAATTTGTGATTTTTGAAATATGGGTGTTGGATTCCAGTATTTTTTTCCGGTCATGGGGTTTGAACTCTGGGCCTGGACATTGTCCCTGAACTCTTCAGCTCAAGGCTACCACCCTACCCCTGGATCCACAGCCCCATTTCCTGTTTAATTGGAGATAAGAGTAAGAGTTTCTCATTCTTTAGTGCTTGGGCTGGTTGGCTTTGAACCAGAATCCTCAAATCTCAGCCTCCTGAGTAGATAGGATTACAGGCTTGAGCCACATGCCTAGATAGGATTTCAGTATTCTATGTTTCCATAGCCCAGACCTGTATTTGTATGTATTTTTATATTCAGTTCTAGATGCTTTAATGGAGAATAGCAGGATAGGGAATTTCCTGATTGTTGAAACCCCTCATGAAGAATGTTTTTAAATTTTACACGAGCACATTTTCATTTATTTCTCTTCAGCTATCTAAACAGTGATTTTTTAAGTTTTGATTTTAATTACTTCCTTGTCCTGAAAAATGATGGCATGTAGTATGAGCTCCTCTCTCTTTGGTAACTTTCCACCTGTTAACTGATTAAGGTTATCAGTGGTTTAAAAAGTAAATAAATGGGGGCCGAGAGTTTGGCCTAGTGGTAGAGTACTTGCCTAGCAAGCACCAAGACCTTTTGATTCCTTGTTATCACATACATAGAAAAAGTCAGAAGTGGTGCTATGGCTCAAATGATAGATCTCTAGCCTTGAGAAAGCCCAAGGACAGCACTCAGGCCCTGAGTTTAATCCCCAGGACTGGCACACACACAAAAAAGTAAATAAATAGCTACAAAGATTTTACTTCAATCATTTCTGTTGCATACCTTGTGTATTATGATAAGCCTTATAATATGTAAGATTGTTTTTTTTTCAGCTGTTTTATTTAAGCATAGATTCTGGGCACTATCACTTGCCGTTTGATTCTTTGATAGCTAAATTCTTTCCTTAAGATGTTTATTTTCATTAAAGTGCTATTTAGCTTTAGATGTTAACTTTGGCAGATGTTACTGCCACATATCAATTAGGTGAAGTATATACTTGGGAAGGTGTCAACTTGAATTGAATATATTTAAATTTGGTATGTGAAGTGAACTGCTTTTTAAGCTTTTCCCATACATCTTGTGGGAGATGGAGCAGCTGGCTGGGTTTGTACATAAGTGTTTTGTTTTGGATTTTACCTCTAATAATATTTAAGATCAGAAAATGACTTCCTATTTTATCACAGAGAACTTCATATAAATTGACTACAAGCTCATTTTGTCAGTTCCTTAGCCTTCCTAGAATTTAAGTTGACAGTTACTACTTTGGTATAAAATGCTGTCCATGGGCAATATGAATATTTTAAAATCTCGTTTACTCCTGCAGTTTTTCTAATAAGAAGTCTAGCTCTATTACTCTTTGGTTACTAGTGAATGCTACTGAAATATAATTTATCATCTTTAAGCAAAGGTACTTCTGATGAGAATCACCAGGTAAGGCAAGTATTTAATTTAAAATTTTAAAAATAATCCATTAAAAGGTGAAAACTAACTTGTGAGTACTAAAAACAATTTTGAAATTGAGCCAGAATATCTAGGTTATATTCCTATGGCTGTCACTAATTTAGCTGGGCCAGCTAAATTAGTTACTGCCAACTTGGAACTAAGCTATCCTCTCCAAAGGCTGTTTTAACATTGCCTGTGTTCTGTGTACTAGAAAGAGCTTGGTTGAAGGAATCTGAATCCTCTTGTTTATCAGCTATCCAAACCAGCCTGGCAGCTCAGAGGTCAGTCTCCAGCTGCATTTTTATCTTCTTATAATCCCTTAAATCCTTGCTGGGCTTTCACAATCTAGTTCCTTTCCCTGGGAATTTGCATTTGGAGACACTGATGGCTTTCTGCCTCTGGATTTTTTCTCTGCTCATAAGTTCAATGAAGAGTTATTTACTGTTGACTGAAAAAATGCAGAAATAAAAAGGATTATGTAAATGTTTCTGCAAAATCAAACTTCTAGTGTGACTAATGTTGCTTTACTGTTTCAGAGCTTTGGGGTCAGTAAGTGTTGAATCTTAGAATATAGTGAGGCATCATTGTCATTTTCTCCCATGCTGCCTTATCAGTTTCTCCTTTACTCATTATTCTTTTGGGGAGGGTTGGTCGTGGGGCTTGAACTATGGGTTTAGGTGCTGTCCCTGAGCTCTTCAACTCAGGATTACCACCCTACCCCTGGAGCCACAACACCACTTTTAGACTCATTATTTTCAATACTATTGTCTCTTAAAGCCTAAAATAATTGAGCAACCAAGTTCCATATAATGAACAAAACTTGCTAACCTAATCCTATCACATTTTACGTACTTAAAACTGTCATTGTACTGGGCTAAACAATCGACTTTTCACTGATTTATTTTCAGTGTAAAGAACAAAATGCTGATTTGTATCAGAGAAGTGGGAAATAACTGTATGGTGACTTAGCATATATTTTAATGAAAAAGCTAGAGAGAGATTCAAAATATATATTCATTAAAGAAGGCCTTGTACTACTAATGAAAAAACAGATGGTAACAAATAATGATCTGGATGGAGAGAAATTAAAACCATGATACATTGCTGGTGGCACTGTAGAATTATGTAGCTTTTGTGGGACAATGTTGTTTCCTCAAAAAGTTAAAGATAGAATTTATGTCCACCAATTCCCACTGCCTGGTATTTTGTACCCAAGAAAAAAATGAAGCATGTGACTTTACTAAAAGTTATATAAAAATTATTCAGAATACCTCAAAAGTATACACATCCCAAATGTCCACTCATCTATGGTATATTGATACAGTGGGAGATCATTAGGTACAGTAGGAAGGATGAAAGACTAATTCATGCTAAGTGAGACAACCCAGACATAAAACACAATATTAATATATGAGGCCCCAGAATGCCCAGAATAGGACAACCCATAAAAGAGAGATTTGTGGTTGCGAGGAGCCTTGGAATGGAGGTAGCTTATAGTGACTACTAATGAGTACAGGATTTCTTTTTGAGATGGTATAATGTAATTTTGAGTAGTGGTGGTGGTTGGACAACTATTGTACAAATGTACTAAAAAGCATTGAATTGTATACTTTTAAAAGAGTGAGTTTTGTACTATGTAAATTATATCTCTAAGACTTCTATATATAAAAATTTAAGTGAGTTTATTACTATAACTATCTGAAATTATAAGGGCATTACTGGGTTGTATTTTATACCAGGAGCCAATATGGAACTATGTGTTTCAAATTGGTTAAAATGTTAATTTCCCTGTGTCTTTTACCTCGGTGAAAATCTATAACACCAAAAATCACATTTTATAATGTTTTAATACTTAATGCTTTTGTCCTTTCTTTTACTATTTTGTAAGCAGGAAAAAAATGTGATCAGTCTTTTACTTTTCATGCTTATGATATTTCATGACTGTGTTTTAGAATCTCTTCATGTATGTGTGTGTAGATGAGGTGATTATATACACACACATTACTTTTTCTTGGGTTTGAATGAGAGCTTGAAAGTATTCTTAAATACTTTGGTCAGTAGAAAGGTAAAAGTAGATAAACCATAGGAAGTTTATGTTAAATTATAAAATAGTAAAATGCTGTTTGCAGAGTACAAATTATCGCAACTTGCTGGGTTTTTTCCTTAGCCTAAAATGGGAAAAACCTCCCCCTGACAACATTTTCTTTTATATAGCAGAGAAGACTAAACACCAAAATGCACAAATACACAAATACAATGGATGAGTTTAAAAATCTGAAGGGAAGAAAAAATGAAAAAAAGGGGGGGGAATTAATCGATGAGAAAGTCACCATTTCCAAAGACCATGGAACTTTATTATAATGCAAAACAAGTTCCAAGATCTTATTTTGTAACTTTAAGGCTTAATGTGTGAAACCCTGTCCTAAACTTGGCTGCCACATTTGAACCTAGGTGGAATGAATGTATGTAGTACCAGTAATATAGTAGACAATCAGGGGTGTGTTTGTTTTCCCTTATCAGGAAGTGGTTTCTTATAAAAGTACAAAGAACACAGAGTGTTTGTGTGTGTGTGTGTGTGTGTGTGTGTGTGTGTGTGTGTGTGTCTGTGTCTGTGTGTGTCTGAGTGTGGGTGTGGGTGTGAATTTTGTTTGTTCTACTATTTAAGAAAAAATCATGGCCTTCCAATGTTTTTGTCCTTACACGGAGGCCTTTTGAGAGTCTGGCACTGTGATGAGCTGAATCACTCAGGAGTCCATTGATGGAATTAATGGTTTCCTACTTTTTATTGTAATTAATACAAGAGTTACAGTTATATTCACCAGATAGAGGGTGCATTACTTCACACACATTGATACCCCTTCCCATGATTTTGTTCCCATTTCCCTCCCCCCACCCCTCCCCTCATCTTGTTTTCCCCCCCTTCCCTATCCTATTTCAAATAGACAAATAAACATATATACAATATACCAGATAACAAGGTAAGATACTATAACAATATGAGAATAACCAAGGGATAACAAAAGAGATGAGAAATAGCATAGTACATTAAGAACAACTATCACATTATATAGTTCTTGTTTCCATATCCTCTTGTTTCCTCATCCCCTTGTTTCCTCGATTAGCCCTATTTCCTTTAGTTTCACAGTTTTGGGTTTATATCTTGAGTTATCTTTTATAGGAGTCAAGAAATCCTTGCATTTACTGTATAATTTGCATAATTATTTTCCTTGATTTTCTTAAAAGTATGAAATTTTTATTCTTTTTTAGCTCACTCTCATTCTTTAGTGACTGGCCAACTTAGTATAAGCTATTTTACATGCACTTTTGCCCCTCCTCAAGGTCTTTTGAAAAGTTTTCCTTGATGGTTTTTATCCTTCTCAATGTGAAATACAGCATTCTCAGCTTGTACAAATCACATAGAAAGACATCAAGTAGTTGCTGTGCATGAAATACAATTAATTATTTAGTCTTTACAGTTCAAGTGTTCACAGGACACAATCTGTTTTCACTATCTATGAGATGAAAAAAAATAACTTCTAAAATCCTTAGGGCTTTTGAATATATGTTAAGATTATTAGGACTTTGTATACTAATTTTTCTTAATCTCTTACTTTTTCAAATGACTTTCTGAATTTAAAATTGGTAACTTCATATCCAGTGACTGCTTTAATATTTGCTTTGTTTCCAACAGCGCCCTTAAAGATAGCCGTTTCCCCCCAATGACAAGGGATGAGCTACCACGGCTTTTCTGCTCAGTGTCTCTGCTCACTAACTTTGAAGATGTTTGTGATTATTTGGACTGGGAGGTAAGACTATAGAAAATTATGAAAGAAAGATGAAGGTAACTTCTGAGTTGATATTAAACACTATGACCAGAAAATTACCCTTTCAGCTCATTCACATAGCTATAAATTACTACTGTATAATGGAGAACAAGTAAACAATTTCTTAAATGGCAAAGTGCCATGTGTTGTTTTAATCCCTAAGTTCAATATGATCTTCATTTTTTATCCTACTACCTTACCTGAGCACTTTAGAAAAATGTTAATAATTAGTAAGAATATCTTGAATTTATTTTTCTTTGTATTTCTATTCTAGTGCACTCTGGTATAACTGCCTCTATTGATTAGGTGATCACAGGATCAAGTAAGAGCTATTTAGGATCGTCTACATACTGAGGGAAATTATCTCATGATAATGATATAGTACTAGTTACTTATAATTAAATAATCTGAATTTATTCTTGGCTCCCTTAGCTTATGCACTTAAATATACAAATATATCTAGAATATCTCTGTGCTGTTGCGAATACCAGATTAAGTTTTACTGTTCTTATTTTTATTCTTCATTAATGGGTGGAGTTGATTTGCTAATAGGTTTGAGGATTGATACTATAATTTGCTTTGGTGGTTCAGAGAATATAATTGAATGTAGATCTAGGAAACTTTATATGTACACCTATTCCCAAATGACTGAATGCTTACTTAGTATTCTCTGCTTTGTGCTTTATGTACAGAAGGGGTAAAATTATTTTTTGCCAGTCCTGGGGCTTGAACTCAGGGCACTGTCCTTGGACTTTCTCAAGGCTAGAACTTTATCCCTTGAGCCACAGCACCCAGAAATGGTAAAATTTTGATCCACACCATGGAGCACCTTTCAGTACAGAAAGAAAATGTACAAGCAAAGTATGAGTAAATAAAGGCAATGAGAATGAAACAGTGGGAATTCAGTGATTTTCCCTTACAATACTCATAAATGACATTACTGTATCTATATACTACAACATACTTTCTTTCTGCTGCTTGTTTTAGAAGGGTCATCTCCAGTTGTAACTGAGACATTCTGCCTTGTGGCTAGATCACCATCTACACAGTTAATTGGACTTGAATTATATTTCTGGCTTTGCCCTGATTCCATTTGAGACTTCAGCCACTGATTCACCTTTTCTATGTACAGAACAAGATATTTGTAAAGTTCTTCATATTCATTTCAAAAACCCCGCAGATATAAATTATTATTTTTACACCAGAACTGTTAGAATTTGCCTTCATAGAATAGGATGAGGGTCTCTTCTCGGTTTTATGCTGGTAGTTTTTGGAGTCATATCAGAATATGACAACATCTTAACATTTTTGCAAAGGTAGAAAGAAAATAATTTCTTAGTGTTGATCCTAGCAAAGTTGGCATGTATAAGACCTTTTGTGAAACTAAAATGTCCCGACTTGTGTTTTCTTTGGTAAGTTATGTTGTTTTTATTTACTATATACTTTGGGCTGCCCTCATGATCCTCTGCCTCAGCCTCCAGTGTCCTGAGATTAGAGGCATGAGCTATCACATCCAACCCTCAGATTTTCTTAAGGGAAATCTAGTAAATTTGTAGAAAAATTTCCCAGTACTTTATCTTTAAGTGATCTTAAGTCATGTCCCCTATTTATTTATACACATTTCACTTTAGATGGTTCTTTTACTATTTCTCGGATATTGTTTCCTTTTGTCTAGCTAGAATTTCATTTCTACCTTCTGTATTCCAGGGCACAGTGTCTGTGTAATTTGAATGGAGTGGGTGACAATAAGGGGGGAAGCCTGGCATCTGATATATGACCAAGTTGCTAAAAATTCTGCTCTTACTACCAGTAAGAGCCATTGAATTAGAAGTACTCTTTTGAGCACATAGCTATGCAAGTGTGTGTTACTTCTGAGGATGTATAGCTATGCATGTGTGTGTTACTTCTGAGGATGTACATTATAAAAGTGTGTGTGTGTGTGTGTGTGTGTGTGTGTTTCAAGGGAAGGGGAAAGGGTGATTACAGCAGCTGTTAAGTAGGTATGAGTGAGCACAGAGAACACTGTTGTCTAATTGAGCTCAATTCAAGCATATCCTTAAGATATATCAGTTTTCTGTTAAGTAGATGAGAAGTAAAGACATAAGAATCAGTACTCTTTCAGGTATGACTGTTCCTCTTTGGACACCAGCTGCCACCTTGAATTTCTCAAAAGTTCTATTTTGCTTCTACTTGGTTCCGTGCATTTGATATATGTTTTGGGGCTAAATATTTCTTTTAAGTAATACTCTCATTGAAACTAAACACATGCTTTCATTTGTTTAGACACAAGCATTTGAAAATGAATTAGGCACTGCTAGAGTGGCTATGCTAGGAAGAAAAGACTTTCCCTTTCAATTATTTATTATTGTTTCAATTAAAAATATTTAAGCTTAAGAGAAATTTGTCACATTTTTAACTACAAAAATGTAAGTTGGATCCAGGCACTGGTTTCTCATGTTTTGTGATCCTAGCTACTCAAACGACTAAGACATGGTTAGAAGCCAGCCCAGAGAGGAGAATCTGTGAGACTCTTATTTCCACTAAACAACCAAAAAAGCCAGAAATGGACCTGTGCTAGAGTGCTAGCCTAGAGCAAAAGAGGGTCAGGGATAGTACCAGGCCCTGAGTTCAAGCTGTAGGATCAGCATTTAAAAAGTGAGTTGATCTTAAGTGAGTTAGTACTGTTATGGTTGAAAACAGAACTCAATTACTATAGGAATGATATTCTAAGATTTTCTCTGATAATTCTGAAAATGCATGGCTATTTTAAACACAGAAGGCCAAATGGGAAATAAAGTATATTTAAAAATGATGTACTTATACAGTTCCACTCATAGATACATGCCCAAATGAATTGAAAGCAGATATTGAAACAAAAACTTACACCTGAATATTCATAGCAGTACTATTCACTATATCCTGAAGATAAAAACCTAAATGCTTATCAGTAGATAAATGGATAAATAGAATATGACATATCTATATGACTGAATATTATACAGTCATAAGAATTTAAGTACTAATGCACACTAGAACATGAATAAACTTTGGGAAAATTATGTTGAGTGAAAGAAAGCAGAATCAAAGGCCATATATTCTCTGACTCTGTTCATACAAACTATGCCAGCATTGGCTTATCCATAGAGAGAGAAAGCAGATTCATGATCTCTAGGGTTTGAGGGATGAAATGGAAAGTGACTGCTTACTGGACATAGAGTTTCCATTTACAGTGATAAAATAGTCCTGAAATTAGTGAGTGGTGGTAGTTGTACAATACTTTGAATGGATATAATGCATTTACATGCTTTAAAATGAGGACCAGTTATGATAGCACATATTTGTGAGCCCAGAACTTGGGACATAGAGGCAAGAAGATGGTGAGTTTAAGGCCACCTTAGGGTTTCATAGTGAAAACCTTCCTCATAAACTGCTCCCTGCAGAAAATTACTTGGCAAATTTTAAGTTTTAGCTATATTATCAGAGTTTTTAAAAATGGGAAATAAATTTACACACACACACACACATACTCACACTGAACATCCATAGTAATAATAACTTACTGAAGAAGAAAATTTAGATATTCAAAAAGTATAAAGAAATGCAAGCCATTCATAATGATCGTATTATTATGTAATTACTTTTTAACATTTTAGAGTACAGACAGAATTCATTCTCTGAATTCTCCATACATGGACCCAACTGTGGATGGAAATTATTTGAAAAAAATATAACATCTATATTGAATATGTAGATACATTTTGTCTTATTATTTCCCACACAATCTAATATAACTATTTACATAGCATTTATAATGTATATATTTTGTAAATAATCTAGAAATAATTTAATATATATGGTGTAACGTATGTAGGTAATTTTCAAATAGCATAATATTTTATATAAGAGATTTGTGCATCTTCAAACTTTTATATCCTATAACAGGTGTGAAGGGGACAACTGTATTTCTCTCCATACTTGATCTGTGTCTTTGTATCAATAAATTTGCATATTCTGTTACATATCTGAGATCATGTGCAATGCAGTTAGTATTTAAAAGATTTGGATGGGGCCGGAGTTTGGCCTAGTGGTAGAGTGCTTGCCTAGCGTGCATGAAGACCCGGGTTCGATTCCTCAGTACCACATGCATAGAAAAAAGCCAGAAGTGGTGCTGAGGCTCAAGTGGTAGAGCTCTAGCCTTGAGAAAGTCCAAGGACAGGGCTCAGGCCCTGAGCTCAAGCTCAGGACTGGCCAAAAACAAAAAAGAAAAGAAAAAAAGAAAAGATTTGGAAGTCTTTGTGATTTATATGTAAATTATGCTATGATTTTTTTCTATTTTGATGAGTCTACATTACAAAAGTATACACTTCATTTTGAGAAATTTCTCATTAGAATAATCATAACTTTTTCCCACCATATTATATCCTATTCACAATAAATATCTAATATCAACCTGTAATAAAGGGTTTTATATATGTTTATGCCACAGTAGAAAACAATATCATTGCATAATTATAATAGACAATTTTAAAGTTAGTGGTAGATAATGAGTATGTTTTGCACAAGCAGAAAACTCTTATCATAGGGCTTTTCTTGTGGAAGTATGCTTGCGATTTGACCCCCACTGGTAAAGTGTGTTACTGCAGTAGAATTCCTAATTAGTGACAAAAATGCTCAGACTAAAGCAGAAAGAGGACAGAGTCTAGAGTCTTAAAACACAGAGGTTGGTAACTTCACTAACAAGAGAGACATCCTTGTGGTCATGAGAGTGATAAACATGACTGGTGGTAATAGTCACTTAATTTTCAGATCATCAGGAAAACAAATGGACTGCCACAGGGCTGGCTACCACCTTACTGTCTTGTTCATTGAAGGTTAAGTTTAGCACAATCTGTTTGGAGCTCTCTTTGGGAATATGTCTCAAGTTTTATAATGAAACTAAGGAAAGAATGTAAGATTTACTTTAGACTTAGTTTTAGGGACTAGAGTGATTATTCTTTTTTGATACAAGAAATTGTTGATAAATGGTTTCCAAGTCAGTATTGAATTAATGCTCTGTATGTTCTATAGTGTCTATAGGTAGCTTTTCAAGGAATGAGTAATTATTAAAGATAACACTACCAGCTACACATCTTGCCATAAGGACAAATCGGGGGAGTGTCATCCTTCCCAAGAATTGCTGATCAATGCCTACATCATGATCTGCTTATTTCTCTGGTGATTATGAGGATGAAGAGTGAATAATTGGGAAAATAATTAACTGATAAATTGGCCTAAAATGATAATCAAATGAGAAAAATTACTACCCACTAGGGAGAAATCCAACATGGTCTATTTTGTATCAGAACACAAAAATATATTACTTTTATTCTGTGTTCATCAATTGACAGTGTTATCTTAATTCTGAATGACAGGATGATTGACAGACACAGTGCTTTAGAAAGAAGCTCATGCAGCATGATGGAGATCTCAGAAATGGCATATAGCCTGGAATTAATACAGTGAAACATTTTGGGAGCTATGCTTCTTTTCAAACATCTAAAAGGATATATAACTGGTGACATTACAATGGGTGGAGTTAGACTTCAGGGTGATTCTAGGTGTGTCATCTCACAGCTGCTCATTTTTGGGATGATGTGGATGAATAAGATTCTTGTTTGTAGAAGAACTTGTATGGCAAGTATGCCACCAATGATTTGTAGAAGCTAATATAGCACATTGCTGACAGAAGTCAAAATATTTTCTAAATTGTAATCAGGCATCTTTTACTTCTGAGCTTTAGAGGAGATCATTTGGAGACATGACAGAAAAATGTTTTCTGTATTTTAAACTAGATGCTTAGATCATATTTCAATAGATTTTAATGACTTTCACAAATCTGAAGATATTTTTCCTCTAGCTCCCTAGATCTGATATGTCACTTGTGTACATTGCTGTTTCATGGGCAAGACCTCATGGTCCAATGACAGAGTATTTGTTCTCTGTAGTGGTATACAATACCCATGTTGGATTGTGCTGGACAGCAGGAATTTTGTGTGATTCCAAAATCTGTCCATGGACTATAAAGCTAGACTCCATCCAAATCCCTAGTCTCACTCTGTCTCTTGCATATACAAACATCTGTCATTGTACATGAGGCTTGTGGACGCCTGGCACTCAGAGAGCTGCACTTCACTTTAAAAGCAATCCCTAATGCACACCTCTTGAGCAATCACAGCTCCATTTCTGACGTATTTGCTTGCAGTTAATAATAGGGATCTTTTGTAACAACCTTCATGAGAATAAACAGATGAGATGAATAAATTGGCTACCATCATTATCTTTCATATATTTTAGAAGCTAATGTTCTCCTTTTCACACTCTCTCCCTTCATAAAGGTTTGCATGTTTTAGCTCCTCTTTAATGTACCCCTGAAACAGACTTTCCATTCATACACAGATGGTTAGCATGACTCATAAAGTCACCAAGTGAAAGGACTTCTAGTTATATGTATACGTTCTGTTTCCTCCCTTAGTTATTTTTTTCCCAACTATGATGTTCACCATATTTTACCCCTACTCTACCTTAAGAGTCCCACTTTTTTTTTGAGGCGGGCCGGTTGGTCGTGGGGCTTAGACTCTGAGCCTGGGTGCTGTCCCTGAGCTCCTGAGCTCAAAGTACCGCCCTGCCCTTGAGCAAAGCCCCACTTCCCATTTTCTAGAGATTAATTTGTAGATAGGAGTCTTTAGTGCCCATACTGGCTTTGAACCACAATCCTCAGGTCTCAGTCTCCTGAGTATTTTTTAAATATGGGTATCAAGATCTAGATTTTTTTGTGTGTAAGATACCATTTCGGGTAATTTAGATTATGTCTTGATGCTCTAATTTAACAGTTTTTGTAGCCATATATAAAGAATATACTATGCATCAACAAAGCAAAGTATGAGGAGATTAATGGAGAAACAAACTATAAAATAAAGTGACTTCTCTAAAGGTGATGTAGTTCCTAAAAATGTCTATTAGCCATTAGTACCCATAATGAAATGGGAAGGTCAGTCCATCCTCAGGCTTCTCTCCCTTCCTGCATTCCACTCAGTGTGTTTTTTTACAGCTTGCATGTGTGTATCTATATTGTGTCCAGACTTTAATAAAAATAGTGCTGAATTTGGGGAACAAGGAGAGTTAGTTTCTGTTGCTGACTGCAAATTCCCAGCCCTGTGACCTTTCTGGACTTCAGATACTGTATCTGGAAACTAAAAAATTGGACTAGGCCATAACTAAGGGATCTGGACTCCAAACAGAATATTATTCTGTGACAGATTACCTTCTCTAAAATGGCTTTGGTTTCATTTTATATCTAAATGATTACCAGTAGCCATTTGGCAGTCCTAAACAGAACTCTAGCTTTAAAAATGACCATTTTCAAGGTTAAATGTAGACAAGTGAAAAATAGTCTTTTTTTTTTTTTTTTTGCCAGTCCTGGGGCGTGAACTCAGGGCCTGAGCATTGTCCTTGGACAATTTTTGCTCAAGGCTAGCACTCTGCTACTTGAGCCACAGCACCACTTCCAGCTTTTTCTGTGTATGTGGTACCAAGGAATTAAACTCATGTTTTCATGCCTGCTAGGCAAGCACTCTACCCCTAGGCCACACTTCCGGCACAGTCCATTTTATAATGATGCTTTCTAGATTTCTTTTCCACAAAATAATTCTGTCTAGGAAGAAAAATATTTTAAGCCATTAATGCCTCTTTTATTACTGTATCTTAGTGTATGTCATATTACATATTTAAGTAAATATGAGACAAATATACTTTACAAGTGGATACTTTACTTTGCAAAAATATATACTACAGGGCTTCCTTTATTATCTTCTTCATGATATCAAGATTAATTTATTTTAAAAAGAAATTTTGCTTAAAAAACAAATTTTGTGCCAATCCTGGGGCTTTAACTTAGAGCCTGAGTATGATTCCTGAGTTCTCCAACTCCCCCACCCTGCTCCCCACTCAAAGATAGCACTCTACCACTTGAGCCATAGCTCTATTCCCAGCTTTCTTGGTCTCATAGACTTTTCTACCTTGGCTGTCTTGAAACTGTGATCCTCAGATATTAGACTCCTGACTAGCTAGGATTATAGATTATAGACATGAACCGTGGCACCCTGCTAAGATTAATTTACATAAATTCATCACACATGTAACTTTTTTTGCCAGTCCTGGTGACTGAAATCAGGGCCTGAGCACTGTCCTTGGGCTTTCCTCAAGGCTAGTTCTGTACCACTTGAGCCACAGTACCACTTCCAACTTTTTTCTATGCATGTGGTACCGAGGAATTGAACGCGGGTCTTCATGCATGCTGGGAAGCACTCTACTACTAAGCCACATTCCCAGCTAGGCCTACTTTGATTTTCTTGTGTGTAAAATCACTTTCTTCCTTCTTCCTTTTTTTTCCCTTTTGCCAAAGCTGGTAGGATGCATTTTTGTAACTTTTAATGAAAAGTAAGCTCTTTATTTAAAGATCACCTGTGTTTCCTGAATTTACTTGAGAAGTTCAGGATGTTTAATTTTTATAGAATTCTCATTATAATTAATCATTACAGAGAATTGAACTTATTCTTAAGTTATACTTTAAGCCATCACTGGTTCTTTGCAAAAGCGTACAGGATGAACACAGTCATGGTAAATGATTTATAAACATATTTGGCAGGGGCCGGGAGTTTGGCCTAGTGGTTAAAGTGCTTGCCTAGCATGCATGAAGACCCGGGTTCAATTCCTCGGTACCACATACATAGAAAAAAAGCCGGAAGTGGTACTGAGGCTCAAGTGGTAGAGCTCTAGCCTTGAGAAAGTCCAAGGCCAGTGTTCAGGCCCTGAGCTCAAGCCCAGGACTGGCAAAAAAAAAAACACATATTTGGCTTCATAGCTTTTCAAAGCACGTTTTCATTTAGCTTTCTTTAACATTTTAATAATTTTTAAAAGTTCACAGGGGCTGATTATTATATAATTCAGGTTTTTATAATCTGTGTGGCAGCTATTAGTTAAAATAAATGTTATCAGATTGTTGTTCAATGGCCTTTGTGAAAAAATTGGCAGACTTGCTTTCTTGATAGACAAGATGTCTAAGTCTCCTACATGAGTCAAAATTGGTACTAATTAGGCCTTTGGTAAGCACTGCAAAAGCCAAGAATTTTCATCCATGGAGACTGAACTAAATTTCTTAGCTAAAGGTGACTAATTTGCTGGGCTCTTAGATCAGAGCAACACATGCATTTTGGTCAAGGACCTTTGCAGTTCTTTTCACAAATAACAAGAAAAACTAACTCAGCTGAGGGGGATGATGAGCATTTTTATAGTGAAATATGTTAAAAGGTTATTATGTTCAAGTGATGAGTCTGTAATCAATTACCCCTTTTGATCTATGTTTCTAATATTTCTTGTAAAAAAAACTCAAAGTATGTACATAAAAATAATTATAAGAATTTGTCATAAAATTGTATATATTTTTATTTGCTTATTTGAAATTAGAAAGGGAAGATGGGAAAACAAGATGAGGGGAGGGGGTAGGGGAAGGAAATGGGGACAAAAGCATGAGAAGGGGTATCAGTGTCTATGAAGTAATGATCCTTCTATCTGGTGAATATAACCATAACCCTTCTATTAATTACAATAAAGAGACAAAAAGAATTTGTCATAAAATAGATAAAAATCTAAAATGTAGTCCTTAGAGATATCTCAGTTGGTTCACAAGAAAAAGATTTTAAGTCATTAAGATAAAAATTTTCTCTAGGAAGAAACACACAGAAAGAGAGAGAGAGAATATTTATAACTTACATAATTTTGCAAACAAAACAGTTTATATGTATAGTCATTTATGGTTTGCGAGAGTAAAAGTCAAAGTTACCAAGTCAAAAAAAGTGGAGTTGCAGCAATACTTTAGACTATAAATTTGGTCCAATTCTAGATACTTGCAGAATTTCAGACTTACCTCTCAAATTGAAGGGTGAAGTGAAATATTCACAACTGTAAGGACTTGGTGGGAAGCTTTAGATACTATACAGTCTAAATGATTTTTTGTAGTCTCATGTTTGAGGGAAAGGGATTGGTTAGTTTCTAAACAAATTATTGTAAGCCTCTAAAATTAACTCTGAAATTTTCTTACCCAAAGAACTATTATTCAAAAGTAAAACTTGGAGTAGGCCTAAGCTTAATTTCTTTTCCTCGTATGTATTGAAGTCACTAGTTTAACAAGGTTTGAATTAGGTTGGGGCAAGTTCTGGAAGATAAGTTCAAGAGGTTAACATCCTACATAGACACTTTTGTGGTTTTCAGAGCAATAACACCTACCTGCAATTTTTTCTACTAACAATATTAGAGCTACCAGACTCTGAGTCAGTTCTATGGACTATCCAGTATGCTATTTTGTTTCCATTTGTGGTTCCCTGAGATGTTTTGTGAACACATAGGATTGTCTTCAGCAATGCTAGCTTCAAAAGGTCAAGGGGGATGCTAAATATCCTACTTCCTCTCATTGGGAACTGAGTTCTTTCCTAAAGTTCAGAGAAACTAGCATATTGAGTCTGGCAGGTCATTCCTATCTATGTGAATGGCCAGTAACTGGCTGTGTGATTAATTACAAAACATATTGTGCCAAATGATTTCTTCCAGAAAGACATATCAAACCACTTTTGATTCTTTAACTCGTGGATTTTTTTAATGATTTTTCAAGATGAATTCACTGAAGATGAATAAAGTGAACTATAGCCTTACTGTTACAGATAAACCGAGAATTTGGTCCTGAAAATGGGGAAGATGGGGTTGCCTGTGGCATTGGCTGAGACACAATTTTACTTAAGAAAAAAAAATTCCTTCTTTTGGCAAGGACATGATCAGAAACAGATTTAGCTTTGAGAGTCACAACTGTGGAGGTAATTATGGACCCAAATGGTCAAAGGTCTGCATGGAGCCTACTCAAATGAACCAGAGCACATTTTATTCACATTTATTTCTTTTAGCCAGATGATTCTTTGTCCTCCCCACGTTTCAACCTCTTGAGATTGTTAGCCTGCTGATTAGGCTCACAAGTAAAAGTGAGACTCTTTTGTGGCATTGCTAGCAGATTGCAGGACCAGCACTTGCCTTATAGACAAAGTAGGGTATATTAAGCTTTGACTATGCAATTGTGATGAGCATAATATGGATCGTGTATTGAAATGGGGTAGAAGAGGGCACATTTTTAATGTTCTTCTGTTGAGGGTCACTGTATTAGGGGATAATAGTTTTAACTGAAGCCCCATTTATAACAAGAGGAAAGATAGCAAGGATAAATGAAATCTGCAGACAGTCTCAAAGCTTCATTATGGCCATTATTTATAATCTCTTCTACTCAAACCTTTTGCTATGTAGCAAAATTGATTAATTTGCATGTATCTCATTCCTGTGTGCACATGTGCTCTCTGGTAGAGTAGTGAACAGATAGAAAAATGGACAAGAGAGGAAAGAGGATGGAGCTGAGGCCAGGTGGAATGGGGAAACATAATCCCCCAAACTGGATAATCAAGCCCAAAATAATCAAGATATATTTAAGGGTCTTAACATTAATCTTGGTATTTATTCATTCCAAAAAATGTAAAGAAATACTCAAAAGATTGTATAATAGCATTAATGAAAATCATTTGCTGGGGGGTTGGGGGAAGAATAATGGGTACCAAGACATGTGAAAGGGTATCAATGTATGTGAATTAATGCACCTTCTATCTGGCAAATATCATGTAACCCTTTTATTAATTACAATAAAAAAATTAAAAAAATCATTTGCTATGGAATGGTTCCACAAAAATATGACTTTCTTTTTAGCATGAAATAGGAATCTGTTAAACTGGTCTTAATATTCTCTCAGCACACACAGAGCTCTTAATTCCATATCCTCTTATCTATAAGTCCTACATTTAATTTACCACCATTTGAGTTGATTCATAGCTCTGCTTAGCAAAAGTACAGTCTTGATTAAAGCAGTATTATTATAGCTGATGGACTCTGAAAGCATTTTTTTCTCAGACCTTCTAATTTTGAAAATAACCTATGGACTCTCTTAGGCTAGATTTGCAAGTCTACAAGTTTTGCTCACTTGGGTGTACTTTAGTTAGTGGTAGGATTATGTAGGAATATATTTGCTGACATCGTTTTTCTAGATCTTGTCCATTTGTCGTTAAAAATACAAGGTTACTCTGGTAGAGTTTTAGAGCATATTTCCTTCAAAGAATCCCAGCTCGTCGCTAGATAGCTAACCACTTATCTAGTTGATAGCTGCTACTATACTTTTGCCTCTTGGGAAGCTGTTGGACATCTAATCTGTCAAAGGGAGAATTCAGTTATTATGTATGAAGTTACATTTTGGAGTTGCAGCTGTGACATATGCTTCCCTGACACAATATACATTCTGTTTTGGTGCTCATTTAGTGCAAATGACTGAATTTGCAAAGCCAGTGATTTCCAGTTTGCCCAGAATTGGTCATTTTCTACAGCACGTGACAACCATTTTCTATTCTGTTGGCTTGATTGTAACTGTAATGGTTTGGTGGCAGTAAGGGTAAAGAAAATGCTGTTGCTCAACAGGTGATACAAAACAATTATACTTAGATTCTGTTAAGAATCGTATTATCATTCTGATTCTACTATTTGGAAAAAAAAAGAACCACACTAGTTTTAGTTTTACAAAGCCCCAAATTTCTATACTTACAGAGGCTTTCAGTTGTTCAGGATCAGGGGAACACAGAAAAATAAGTTGTTAATGCACTCAATAGGAGAATTTTGATTTTTAAATCATATTTGATGGAGGAGGCTTCTCATAATACAAGTGTAAAAGAGGCAATCCAATTTGTGATTAATTTTTGTTTTTGTTCAGCATGTACTTTTGATTTTGATCTAACTTCATATAAATAGCTTTATTGATTTGTAATTCACAGACCATACAATTAGTCTTAGCCTTTTTAATTGGTAAATTACTAGGCTTTAAAATCGCTGACATTTTGTTGAAGAACACAGAATGTACTCCTATGAAGAAAAGATTTATGTGTCTAAATTACCCCTCCATTTGCCTAAATTATTTTCCCCAATACCCATTGTTTGTCAGAGATGGGCTAGTTATTAGGGCTATCTAGTACAACAAGGAGAAAAATCACTTGGGGAGTTATTCCTTTCCCAAACTATACTTGCTGAAGCCTAAAACCCCTGCAATTCTGATAACCTCTGGGCCACTTCCCCACTCCCCACCAACACAGTCCTATTGAATTCGTCTGACATTCTCACCTCAGTGATAGGGATAAAATCTTTTTCTCACGGTTTTTTGACTTGACATCTTAATAAACACTGAATTTCTTTCCAATTTAAACATGACAGATTCTTTTGCTAAATGGAGTTGAAAATTCAAAATTCACTCCAATGAATGATGGAGTATAAATTGCTTCTACTGTGGATTTTAAAAAACAAATTATAAAGAATCTGATACTGTCCAAGAAAATAATTTCAAAGTAACTGATCAGGAAGTCAGGAGACAGAAAGTATTGCTAATTTGTCATTACCTCAGTGCTATGTCAGCCACTGGGGAGATTAGTAGATGCCCTTTGTTTTGCAAATGCCAGAGAGCTAAGCACTCAGACTTCTCAGCTCTCCACAGTCATTTCCCACAGTGTCTGGGAAATTTTGTTGTGTTAAACAGTTGCCCTGGGTGCATTTTTAGCAAAAGAAAATTCATAAAAATATTGATATTAAATAGATAGAAGAATAGCCACAGAGATAGGCTCTAATACAAAACAGTACACTTAGAAGATCTGACAGGCTGTAATGGATAGATAGGGTGAAGGTGCAAGGAAACAGTGAATTGGATTTCCCAGAGAACATTTTATTCTAGGAAAATCTGGAAATTTTCAGGCTAAGAATAGACACAGCAAAAGGTTTTAAGTAACCTGTTTTCCTCGTTAATACTTTTACATCCATATATATAGAAAGGATAAGGTCTGTGATTTCACTCACCTGTTCTGAAAACAATCCTCCCTTCTAGTGAGTAATGTTCACCTGCTCTTACATCTGCCCTCTAGGACCTTGAACAGCCTGATACTCTACTTGCAAACTGTTGAGCTTAGGCAGCCACAGATTTGGGAGAAAGGAATAGAGCCATTGTACTTAGAAGATTGCATTTTTGTTACTATTCTGGCAAAGAAGTTAAGAATTTTAAATCTTTCTTTAGCTTTGTGTGCTAGTCAATGTGAGATATGAAGGGAAAGGACAGGTTTGTTTTCATTGTACACTAAAGAAAACACCTTGCTTTTAAAAAAAAAACATTGTCAAAAAACATTGTCAAGACATTGTCCACATTTCCTCAGAAGGCTACCTTTTGAGCGATCATGGAAAATTTGTTTCACATTTCTCAAAATAAACAGGTTTGTTTCTAGGCTAAGATAATAGAAAGACAGTAAAAATGCCCTGTTGCACAGTGAGTCATGCTCTTAAATTCACTAATACAGTTTGATGTCCAATTGTTGGTTTTCTTGTTTTTTCTCAGTCTCCTCTAATACTTTTTACTTGCCTATATACAAGTCAAAGTTTGAATGGGGCTAGACACTTTGGGAGAGGTAAGCACAAGAAATTTTGGATGTAATCTGATTTGGTGAGTGGCCTTCAAAACAAGATGCTTACTTGGTCTCTCTTTGAAGTCAGTTGACCTTGTCTAGCTCCTTAATGTCACTGGTCATTATCTGGGGGTTGGAGCAGGATCCTTGCCACCAGCTGTGGCACAACCTCATAATGGATGTTCGAGTTTTCTCACTGCAATAGCATAGCCCCACACACATTGGGCACATATAAGTCAATATTTTTAGTCTCCATTGAACATCATAGTTGCTCACCAACCCAAAGCCAAAGCTTTGAAAAGAGAAAACTGTTATGCACTTCTAAAATCAAGGGGAAAGGAAAAACTGCAGTCTCTTGAAATTAAATTATAACCTTTTCTGTTTTTATGAAGAAGATTGTACTAATAAAACTGCCAATTTCTTTCAGGTGGGTGTACATGGCATTAGAATAGAGTTCATCAATGAAAAAGGATCAAAACGCACCGCCACCTACCTACCGGAGGTTGCAAAGGAGCAAGGTCATTGTTGAACTTTATTTCATATGCTCTGATGAAGAATTTAAACAAATTGACGAATTGAAATGCAATATCTGACCTTGCAGTTCTGTCTGATCATTGATCAATGTCAAATTGCAAGAAGTGACTCTTTTATCACTGCCACTGCAGTGTCTTTCAAATCAGTGACTTACACTGATGCAGAATATCTACACTGAAGTTTTGAACAAAGGCAAACATTTATGAAACTTGGGACTTACGTAGTTGTTGATTTGCTACTAATCTGAAATTCTGTTTTCATATATTCCACTATTCTGCAAGTATTCTTTTTTTTTTAAACATCATTTTTTTGGCCAGTCCTGGGGTTTGAACTCAGGGCTTGAGCACTGTCATTGGGCTTTCTCAAGGTTGAAGCTCTACCACTTGAGCCACAGCACCATTTCTGGCTCTTTTTTTGGTATATATGTTGTACTGAGGAACCAAACTTGGATCTTCATGCATGTTAGGCAAGCACTCTACCACTAGGCCAAACTCCCAACCCCTCTGCAAGTATTCTTATGGCATGAACAAGTCTAGCTCAACAGCCAGCCATTGCCATTGTCAGTATCTTAGGTGGCTGCCATTACTCATTCCACTAATACTGAAACTGTAGGTTTTCCATTAGGACAAAGGTCATTGTGAGTAGGTGAAGTAATATTGTTTTATATGCTTGGTACTCACTAATGAATAGACATTCTCCTATTACATGGATATAGCACAAATCTGTATGAACCAACACAAACTTCGCTCTATAGTCTTTTTGTCTTTTCTAGCAGCTACTAAATTCTTGTCTCATATTAACTGAAAGGAATATCTTTTGTCTTATAGAGCTCTTCTTCTCACCAGAAAGCATTTAAAATTTGGTTTGCCTACGTTTGTTCATATAAATGTGAGAAACATAATACTAAAATTTATCCTTATTAAATTCCCAGCTAAGAAAGTAAGCACTTACAATGGTCATGTAAAATTTATTTGGGCTGCTCTAGGAAATGTTTTAATCCTGCAGTATTATTGACTTCATAAAGCATACATAAATGTGGTTACCATCTATATCTGAACCAATAAAAATGCCCTTGAGCATTGCATACAAATATAATTGATTGATTTTGTAATTAAAAAGATACCATTAAGACTAGAAATTACCATATAGTAGTATTCAAGTCCTAAATAAGACTCAGTTATTATAGAGACATCTCTTGAAGATGTCACTGTTAGGAAGAATATAGTAGTTATGGTTTGTTACAGAGATAGGAGATAGTCATGGCCCATCTCCTAGACTCCTTGCCTTCAAATGTGGTTGAGATCTGGAAACCAATGTTGTTAGATATTATGGATAGCAATTATTAAATGTGTGGTGATGAACCTGCTTCTGTGTAGGATGAAATTTTAGTTGTTCTCTATGATTGTTTTTAGGACCAAAGGTGTTGATGGCATTTGGAGACAGTTTTAGCTGACCTCCACAAACTCATTTTGTATTTAACCAAAGGTACTTGTGATTTGTACTTAACTGCTATTTTATCTGATCAACTCTTTACAGGATGGGACCACATTCAGACTATAGACTCCTTACTGAGGAAAGGAGGATACAAAGCTCCAATTACTAATGAATTCAGGAAAACCATAAAACTGACCAGGTACATGAAGACATTTTCTCACATACAACTAACCAAGTATATGCCTTCTCACATAAATAAAGCTAACCAAGTATATTTCCAAGTATATGCTTTATAACCCTTCTATATCTTTGGTCTCTCTAACTGTACTTACTTTCCTTTTATGAAACAGTAGAAAAGTAGGCAAGGACATACTGAAGATGAATATAATGGGACTTTACTTGGCAGTAAAGCTTGTATGAGCCCATCTTTAACTCTGTGTGATTACTCTGGCCTTGTACCAACAAGCCCTCTGAGACTTTAGACTACCTTACTAGAGAAAGCACCAGAATTAGCTATTCTGCTAGATTTTTACATTGCCTAAAAGAACCCCAGGATTCTGATAAGCAGTCTTTGAATTTGAATTTAACCTTAGAATTTTGGCAGTGATCGAAGACTACCATGAAAGCTTGTTGAAAAACACAGTTGAGCTAAACCTGAATACTAAATAAATTTCAGCATGGAATAATAGGGATTCTTACTTTAAAAAGAAACCATCAAACATTTTAGGAAAACGGGATGCTGTTTCCATTTATTTCAGTTCTAGACAACTGTATTGAGTGCCTATAGTCTAAAAATGTACTATTCTCAGCTCTGAACAGTTACAAGTTCGAAAATGCCTCTATTTCTGCTCTCCAGAGTTTATAGTTGGGGAAAATAGAAGGGCATGTGCAAAAATCACTATTACTATAAGGCAGAATATGATAGATGATTTAAGATTGTAAAGCTAAGAAAGAGGAATTCCAGGAAGAAGTAGAGAAGTAACAGAAGGTTTCAAAGAGGAGGTGGATTGAGAGCTGGGCTTGAAGAGTGGGTAGAATAGCTGACGGCCAGAAGGCGAGGGAGGAAAGGGGATTTCCCGATGTTGAATCAAGGCATGTAGGTGGCAAAGTACAAAAAGCAAGTCTTAAGCAATGTGAAATAATCCTACTGGGTCTTAGTCTTCGGTGCACATATAAAATACAGTATTCGAGGAAAATATGGCCTAGAAGGCAAGTTGGATCTGGCAGTCCAGACTAGACATTTGATAGCAGCTGTAGAGTTTTAAATCAGATAGATTTGGGGAAGTATATTATTGCAACAGGAAAATTAGCTAAGAAACACTGCTGTCATGGAAGTGTCTGTGGCAACAATTCAAATGAGGTTCAGTGGAGGGCAGTCAAATGGGAAGAAAGCCTAGGGCAGATATTATGGACAAAGTAGCAAGACTTGGTTATCATCTAGAAATAAAGAGGTCAAAATTTTCATCTAGATAACAGAGACCAAGGTTATCCCTTGAAGGTACATAGGGATGGCAAAAGGAGACTTAGACTTATATTTCAGTTCTGGATTTAAAGTACTCCTAGGAATGTCTAGTAGGTCACTAAAAATGGGGAAGTGCATAACTTATAACTAACAGATGATGCCTTTGGTTCATCTTAAGAGATTATAGCTAAAGCTATAAGGATTAGATTCTCTGAGAGGGACAAAATATAAAGTCAACTAAGTAAAGATAGAAACTAGGAAAATCCAATAAAGAGAAGCAAAGAGATAAGAGTGGAAGGGAGCAGATCTGAGATGGCTAAGAAGCCATCTGAGAGGCATGAAAGAATCCATGGAACCAGAGAGCTTCAAAAACACTAGGAAAGACCAGATACAATCAAGCTGCCTTCTGACAGCTGTGTATGGAAGAAGAGTAGCAGACACACGTGGCCAGAAGATAATGTGAGAAGGGGATTGAAGTCAGAAACTACTTTCAATGAAAAGAAAGCTAGATTTGGGGCAAAGAAGGGGTTCTGGAACTAGCAGTAAGAACAGCTATTACTTAATTATATGTGGACAAGAAGGAATGATAAATGGGGGGAAAGATAGAAGATACTCAAGTGAATGTTAGCAAACTAGGACTAAAGGAATATTGAATTTTCTAGAAAATTTAAACAAGGAGTGGAAAGAATCCTAGACTCAGAGTTTGGATTCCTGTGTTGTGATCTCAGCTTTGGTACTTACTGGTGATATGACCTTGGGACATCACTGCTTCTCTCTATGCTTCTTGTTTCCCAATGAGAAGTATCATCTATTTCTTGATGTTAACTTTTCCCTGATTTTCTTTTAGGTACCGTAGTGAAAAGATGACCTTGAGTTATGCTGAATACCTTGCTCATCGCCAGCATCATCACTTCCAAAATGGCATTGGGCATCCACTTCCGCCATACAACCATTATTCCTGACACTGAGCCGCACAACCAGTCATTGGGCCTCTCTGCAGACCTCTTCCCAGGAGACCCTACACCTTCTTGGTCTAGCTATCTCTTTTACTGTACCATTTTATGATGATAGTTTCCGTTGCCATGGTGAAGCTTCAACATCATCATTTAAGATCATCATGGTAACGGGTAGGAAAGTGGCATTTGTTAAGATCTTGTTTTCTTATTTTTTAAGCATTGGTTTTTTTGCAGCATCATGTATAACTTTTGGAATTTTCTTTTCTTACAATGTTAGATAGAATTTTGCTTTGCTATCTCAAACAGGTTTCTCTCTTTGTTGCCTTTCATCCTTACCTTTTCTTCCTTCCTTCCCACCTTCTTTTGACTGTGGATGGAAGACTGTGCAGTTTTTAAGGGTCTTTTTAGATTTGTCTTTAGTAAGTTTTCCTCAGTAAGAGAGTTATTTTTTGATAGATGGGTTTGGGAATAATTCGTATCAAATTCAGGTATTTGTATATTACTCTTGAATTTGCCTAAAATTCCCTTTGCTATGACAGCTTCATATTTAGGTCATAATTCCTGAAGAATATATTTTTCCTATGGTTAAAATATAAGAACGTTAGTCCTAGTAACAAACATTTAAAGATACGTGATAGGGCTTGTCACAGAGAATAAGAACCATTTATGCCTACTATGCTGGTTGTCATAGATAGGAAAGACTGCCTCGTCCCTTTATAGAATCAATTCACAAACTAAATCACTGTTTTAAGAAAGTACTTTTCAACTACCTTTCAAATATGGTACAAAAATCATTTTGAAGAGCAGCGAATATTAGGAAGAAAACACATACAGAACTTAGTGCCTTTGAGAAGACTATAATTAAAGTTAAGAGGGATTCAAAAAGGCAATGTAGAGAAATATTCTTATAAAAGTTACTGTTTCTATGTGGGAAACAAGAGATTAGACAAATTCCTTACTCAATGTATTTTTTTAGCTGAAAAATTATTTTGAGCAAATAACCAAAAGACATTTGTCTATTTTCTATTAAGTTAAATTTGTTAGGTTTAGATTTCTGGAAGTAACAATTGGCCAGAGACAGTTGTCACTACCGTCTAAAGACATGGTAAAGATAATATAGTGAAACAAAAGTTCATATATACCATGATTTCAAATATGTTTGCTTGCCATGGAGACAATACCAGAGTTTCAGAGATCTTAAAAGATAGTTTGAATCTCTTTCTACACTACACACTTTGAATAGAAACACATTTACTTTGTTGATAAAATGTTGTCATACCTATAAGGATGGAGTTGGCATTCAGTTATGCTATAAGTTAAAAGCCTAGTCCATATGTAGGGCTAGTCTTCCCATGATGAGTATAAGAAGGAATTAGTGATGTCAACAGAAGGTCTGTATGTATATCCCCAGGAAAAAAATCATAGATAACTTTGGAGAAAGATAACCTTGACTTTATGGTAATATATAGATATATAGATATATATTTGGGAAAAGTATATAATTTTTTCAAACAGGAAATTGGTGTATCAAATGATAAAAAATATACTGCAGAATATATATTCTAAAACTGTAAGAAATGTCTGAATATTGAAATGATGTAGCTTATACATATAGTTGCTGTGACAAGTAACAGACTGCTAATTCAGGATTCAAAATCCTTTTTCTAGTTTCTGAGCTAGTCGGCTGAATACCTTCTGCTTGCCACTGGAGCAGAGCACACTACTTTACTGTTTGATGAGAGTTCTTAGAAGTTTGGTAGTGTTCTTTCATCCACAGCATCCATTATTGAAACAACCATTTTCAGTTAAGATGCCTTAACTAAGAAGCCAATTGCTAGATAGCCTGAAATGCAATCTAGGTAGCCAGTTCCACTTTACAAGAAAGGATTTCAGAATGCAGTCATTTCTTCTTGGGAGTATTTTGGAATAGATTAGTCATTCATTATATAAACAAGAGGCTACCTTATAGAGAAACTTTTTTGCCCTTATAGGGAAACTGAGCACAAGCTGAATGATACTGTTTGCTGCAAAAAAAGGTAAATATAACAAACTGAAGAGAGACAAAATAGATGTAGACCAATATTATTGTGAAATCCATCTTAACTATCATCTCATCAGTTCAGAAGGCTCCTCATCCTGGGTGAGCTTATGGTTAGAAATTGTTTTTTTTTTTTAAAGAAAAGATCTATCACACAGATACATGTGTGTATGTATACATATTACTTACACATACATACACACATATATGTGTATTTATGTATTTAACGGTGCTAATCAATCTTGAGCAAGTCACGTGACTGGTCATGCGGACTCTAAAATCATATCAGATTTTTTAAAATTCTTGATATATGCAGATATTATATAGATTTTCATACCAGTGTAATAATGTTATACTGAAGATATAACCATCCTGCAGGCTTCGAAGGACGAGGTCAGCAATATTTCCCACCATGGCTTGGGGGAAAAAGGATAGTTTTGTCTCCTTTTGTATTCAAGTTGATGCACAATGCATATTTTTTGTGTCTAAGTAGCTGTTGACTAAAAGATTTTGTAGTGTAAAGGGTGTTATACAAACTGTAAAGGTGTGTTTCAAACAAATGCTAGACCCTTTCACCTTTGTTGTATATTACAAAGCTGTTAAATATGTGGTTTAACTTAACTTTGAACATGTGGAACTACGTAGCATGTGTCTTTAACTTGGACAAACATTCTAATTGCACAGGTTGTGTTCTAGCCAGTTGTGGTTTATTTGTTGAGAAACACAAATGTGAATTGCACTCTTACTCACCGGAATATCGTATAAGTTCAGTGATCTTTAAACAGCTCAGAAGTAATACTTGAACTTCATATTGAGTAGCACAAAGTTTACATAGCCCCTTGTAAATGTTAACTAGTTACACTTAAGTTTTCTGTTTTCCAATGTAACTAGGTATTTTTTCCTCTTGGAAAAATAGTATGTGTGTTTTTTTTTTGTTTTTTGTTTTTTTTTTTTTGGTAATGTAGCAAAAGGCTTCCAATTCTGGAAGGGTTTTCTTGTTCTTAAAGTCAGCCAGGTACCAGATTCTAAAGGAACAATTGCCCCCTCCCACACCCCTCAAGTGGCCTTCTGATTGCTCAGAGAATGTGCTACTGCCCTCTCTTGTCTCCCCCTACCTTGAGAGGTCAGTGAAAATGATGGAGGAAGTACAAAGCTTGCTCTGTTCCCTCACTCCACTTAAAGCAGTTGTGAAGTTTTCAGTGAAGTGCATATGGTCTCAATGCCCAGCACACCGGAAGTTTGTATACTGGCCTCTTGTCTTCAAATGTGCAGGAAATTTGAAACTGTCATCTGGAATAGGTTCCATCTCTTATGTGTGTTAGATCAAACCAAAGAAGCCCCTAGCCATGCCCAAATGCTGCTCCAAAAGCCTGCCTTCCAGTCCTTACAAAAACCTTGCAGGATTACATGTGTTCAATTTTTTTATTTTTGTACAGTTTCTAAGTGATTTTTGCTAGTGATGTTAAATTGAATGAACTTTTTTTGAGGGGTGTGAACACCTCCTCCATTTAAATAAACTGGTGACTTTCCTTTTATTTTTTAAAAGTGGAAACCCATTGTGTGCCTCTCAATTTAAGGGTTTCTGATTACATTATTCTTAAGACCAGCATTGATTCTTTATATACAAAGGTATGTTTTCCTTGTTTTTTTATGACTGTTTCAGAAAAAAAAAGAACCTTTTATTTTGCTCTGGACCCAGTAAACTGCGCTGGTACATAGATGCACTGAGAAAATAAAACTTTTGTAACCACCTCTGACTGCTTTTGTATATCAAAGTTGATTACTTTTGAAATATTTGGATCTAGTTTCTAAGTTATTTTAGTGTTTTATATGTTCCCCAGAATTATGTTGAATCAGTCACCAGCATATGGAGTTATTGGTGGGACTGTACTGAGCAAAAAGCTACCTGGAGTAGCTCTTCTTTTCCTTCTTTCTTAGTAACCTGTCTTTTGATTACAGTAAGATCACAGATTACCCCAAATCCCCTTCACATATAACTAGGTCCTCCTTCCTTCCACATTTAATTGCTTAATAGTTTGAAGAAACTATCGGAAATGGGCATTTTATATGACATGTATGGCTTTAAAGTATTAAAAATGTGCAAAAAATATATAAGGTTTATGTGGGTCTGTAAGGTATGGCTGTGGAAAGATATTGTAGTAGTTTTGACACTATTGTTATTACCTTTAAAATCATTTACTCAATAAAATGTTAAAAAACCAAGTTATTGTTTGTTGTTTGTTTTGAGCAGTTGTGGGGCTTGAACTCAAGGTCTGGGTGCTGTCCATGAGCTTTTTTGCTCAAGGCTAGTTCTCTACCACTCTGAGCCACAGGGCCATTTCTGGTTTTCTGGTGGTTATTTGGAGGGAAGAGTCGCATGGGATTTCCTGCCCTTCCTGGCTTCAAACTGTGATCTCCTGATCTGTCTTCTGAGTAGGTAGGGTTGCAGCTGTGAGCTGCTGCACCTGGCTTCTTGGTTTTTTATTTTACCATTCTTATAGTGGATGTTGGTCTCATCAGCACTTCTTAGTAAAACGTTAACAGAAGATTCTAAAATAGCATAGATAGGAACTAATGGATTTAGTTCCAAATAGTTTTTGAGTAAAGGTTGCTTGGCTGCAGCTGTTCCCCACAATATGATTGGCAGATGTCATCCTTGTGCCTAGCCCTTAGTACTGGGCTTAGTGATGTTGATTAACATCGATTTGGCCTATCTAACCTGGCCAAGGATCTGAGGCAAGCATAAAATAGGTTCCAGTAGGAATTTAGCCAGACCTAAGCCTGCTTTGGCTGTTTTCCAAATCAGTCATCTGTTATTAGGTGTTTCCCCTTGGTGAGCTACTGCTGGACAAGTGATTTGCTATCCACCAGAGCACCTGATAATGTTGGAACTTCTTCTTTTGTCATTAAAGAACCTTATCTTCTCTGAATGTAGGAAAGAACATTCCAAAAATGTCCAAGTGTTACCACGGAAAGATTATACACTTTCCATCACCAGCCATTACCACATACTTCAACTGAATGTCACCTATTTTACCAATCCCAGATTACTCTCTCCACCCCCCTCATTTAGCTGATACTTCTAGATTAGAGGAGAGGTCTGAGGGGGAGATAGGGAAACTGATGCTACTGACTTTCTAAGGCCAGTAACAAGATATTAAAAAAAAAGTTGTTCTCTGCTCTTTCTGCAGGATCTGCACTTTTTGCAGGAAAGCTATGAAGGACACTGTTGAAACACTTTTGGCTTTTTCTAAGTCATTTGTTGGGTCCCATTAACTCATGCACACTTGTGGATTAGTTGCTAGTTGAATATGTACAGGATACTTTCTCTATTCCATAGGCCCAAAGCCTGGAACCATATGAATTTTGTGTCATGTGCTACTGTCAATCGTGGTTGCTAAAAATCATACCATCTTGGACCCTAGAGGACTGTTGTGATTAGTGGTCATGCTCAGGGTTTGCTCAGTTTTATCAATGGCATTTAATGGGACATTAGAGTTTTTGATCATTTAGATGATATTAATAGGCTCAGGTGGAATGACATAATTTAACAATCCCACAGCATGCTTTTAAATAACATTAGTGGAGAATTCAATGGTCTGGATAGAGCTGAACTAATCACATTCCACCTACCTAAATTCTTCCTAGTTTTAGCACTTCCTCTTTAGATTTCATGCCCCACTGGACATTTTTTGAATAGCATTACTGCTTCAGAGTGCCAGCATCGCTATGTGGGAGGAGGCAGCTCCTATCTATAGGTGGGCCATTGGGTCAACCCTGTGAGCTAGAGAAAGTGCTTAGAGTCACCAGCTGGGCTAGCTGGTGAATGACTAGCTGCCCGCTCAGAATGGCTCCTCCTACTTTCCGTAGCTCTTGACTGTAAGAGCTGAAACCAGTGTGGGTTTGGGTTGGGTAAACTAATAGCTTCCCATCTGGCCAAACTTTTCACTTCCAAGAGGAAAAAAACTGAATGAGAGAATGAATGCAGCTCAGGTAAAGCCTTTGTTAAACTGATTTCAGCTACTTCATTAAAAGGCCATACAGCCAGCCCTTGTGGCACAATCTCATGTTCCAGACTGAAACTTGATAGTAGTGCTTCTGAGAAGCTAGTCTACCTCCTCAATTCATCTTTAGGACTTTGTTTATTTTTTTGCATTTTTTTATTGTAATTAGTAAAAGGGTTACATGATATTTGCCAGATAGAAGGTGCATTAATTCACGTACATTGATACCCTTTCACATGTCTTGGTACCCATTTCCCTCCCCCCCACACACTCCCCACCATCTTGGTTTTCCCCCCTTCCCTATCAAATTTCAAATAACCAAATACAAATAAATTCAATATATCAGATAACAAAGTGAGATACTATAACAATATGAGATAACCAAGGGACAACAAAGGAGATGAGAGACAACATAGTACATTAAGGACAACAATCATTCGTTATATGGCTTTTGTTTCGATATCCTGGAGGTCCTTTCAATTAGCTTCAAAGTGGCTCTTTAGGGGCTGGGAGTTTGGCCTGGTGGTTGAGTGCTTGCCTAGCATGCAGGAAGACCCGGGTTTGACTCCTCGGTACCACATGCATAGAAAAAAAGCTGGAAGTGGTGCTGAGGCTCAAGTGGTAGAGCTCTAGCCTTGAGAAAGTCCAAGGACAGGGCTCAGGCCCTGAGCTCAAGCCCAGGACTAGCCAAAAAAAAGGGTCTCTTTAGGGCTGAAGGAAGGGTCAGTAGTGGAGCATTGCTCAACATGTATGAGGCTCTAGTTTCAGTGCCTGCTACCATTCCCCCAAACAATCACCTGTTAGTGTCCTGTTTAGGTTACATTTCAATCCTCCCTATGTATGCCCCAACCCCAGCTAGTTCAAAACCCTACATGTACACTGTTTCCCTGTATATACACCTATGATATAATTTTGGGGGTTGGTAATAGGGTTTGAGTTCAGAGTCTTACACTTGCATCCCAGGCACTATTCTACTTTAACAATACTTCCAGTCATTTTTGTCCATTTTAGGTTGCTTTTCAGGTAGGACCTTGAATTTTTGAACAGGGCTAACCTCAGATAATGATCCTCCTACCTCCTGACTCATGCTCGTAGCCAGACTGATAGGCCCATGCCTGGCTTGTTTTATTGTGATTGGATCTCACTAACTTTTCCCCAGTCTGACCTTGTACCATGATCATCCCATCTCTGCCTCCTGAGCAGCTAGAATTACAGGTATGAGTCATTGTACCCAGCCCTATTTATAAACTATAATTATAAATTGTAACTTAAGCACAATTAGATACTAAAGGCAATAATGATAAAAACATATCAAACTAATAAAATTGTTAATGTCACTACTTTTGCAGTTTGTGACCATTATTAAGTAAAATGTTACTTGAACACAAGCAATTTGATACTGAAACTGTCAATCCAATTGCTGAGACAACTTCCAAGTGAATCACATGTGATCACATATAAAGTGTGGCTACACTAAACAAGAGCAGTGATTCTCATCCTGAGAAGGAGGGTGTGGGAATGGTCTGACACTTAAACATACTACTCAAAACAATATGCAATTCAAGGGCCAGGAGTTTGGCGTAGTGGTAGAGTGCTTGCCTAGCGTGCACGAAGACCCGGTTCGATTGCTTGGTACCACATACGCAGAAAAAAAGCTGGAAGTGGTGCTATGGCTCAAGTGGTAGAGCCTTGAGAAAAATTCCAAGGACAATGCTCAGGCCCTGAGTTCAAGCCCCACGACTGGCAAAAAAAATGCAATTTGAAACTCAGGCATTATTGGTTGCTAGAATTTTCCATTTAATATTTTTCGAGTGTGGTTTACTGCAGGTAATTGAAACTACAGGGGAAAAAAAGCTGTAGTGTTCAGAGCAGTACTATGTACCTCAAAAATCATTTAAATGACCAGGCACCAGTGATTCAGGCCTATAATCCTAGCTACCCAGGAGGCTGTGATCTGATAGTCCACTTCTAAGCCAGCTCAAGGAGACAACTGAAGACTCATCTCCAATTAGCCAACAAAAAGCTGGAATTGGAGATTTAGCGTGACAGTGAATGAAAATGCTGAGCAAGAGAGCAAGGTCCTGAGTTCAAGCCCCAGTACTGGTGCATGCACGCTTGTGTGTGCGCACACACATAGACACCCACACGTGTGTTTGAACACATTGTTTAAAACATAATGTGTGTTTAAATGAACCCAGCCAGATTTCTGGTGGCAGGCGTCTAAATAAATAATAATGATCACGTAGTTCAACAGGGTGAAATGGAATGTGCCCTCTATGTTTGCAAGCTGCAGCTGAGTAGTAGATGCACTGAATCCCCTTGTGACATACTTGACTTAGCTCCATTTCTAACAGGACATGTCCAGGTCACAAAATGAAGGTAATTTTTTCACCCAGAAGTCTCCTTTCATGATGGAAAAAGGAGTTCTCTTGTTTTTAAATCAAACTCTGAGCTGACACCTCATTATATTAAAAAGATTAAATTAAAAGCAGTACCTCATTGCTATAAAGTACAAATGTATACCAGCTGCATATAACCATTAAGCATACACAGCTGTTTTAAGACTATCGAGAAATTTTAATTGAATCAGGCATGGTGTCTTACACTGTAATAGCAGCTACAGGGGAGGTGCAGATGGGAGAATTATGGTTTGAGGCCAACCTAGCAAAATGTTAAGGAGACATACCCCTTATCTGAGGAAATAAGCCAGAGATAATGACACATGTCTGTAGTCCTAGATATGTGCATATAGGCAGGAGGACCATAGTCTGAGGCTGACCATGAACAAAAACATAAACCCTGTCTGAAAAATAAGAGTGGAAGAGAGTATGAATGTGTCTCAAATAGTAGTACCTGCCTAGTAAAGCCCTGAATTCAAACCCCAGCACCATGAAAAAAAATGTAATGGGTAGTTTCAGATCTAGTCCCCAAACTGTTTTTTTTCTGTTTTTTGACATGGCTGGGTAACCGCAAGTTCTTGATTTCCTCAGGGAAAAGGGAGATGTTACTCATTCAATTTTATGACAGTGGGTATTCTAGACCTAGATTGTAAAAAGCTAATGAAGTCACAGTCTTCTGAACTAAGGAGTCAAGGCTTACAAAAAGTTCAGGAGGAAGCTTCCTTCCCACTGGGGGTCTTTGGTTGCCATTCTGGTTGTAACACATTGTTAGGTGTCTTCTCCAGATTTTAAAATAGCCTGCATTTAAACACAAACACATGTGGTTTTTGGATTCCATCTTTATGGAAACTTGGAACATTGCTAATGGAACCCCAAGATCTCAAAGGGTAATGTGCAAACCATTGCCAGAGCCCCCAACATTGCCAGTTATTCTGAGGGCCTCGGGAAGCAGTCATTTGATGAAATGACAGCCTTTTTTGGCCTTTTCTTCCCAAATGTCAGGCTCCATGTGATCCATCAATATTTATTGAGTGCCTGTGCCCCTAGAGGCATAGCAGCGTGCTTGGTTTCAGAATGAAGGTCATATAATTTTGTAAGACAAATTAACAGCCCAGTCTGAATTAAGTTGAGAGGGACACAGAAGTTTAGTCTCAGAAAAAAAAATCCTTGAGTCCAGGCTCCAGGCAATCAGTGGGTTATCTTTATAGGATCTCACTAAATAGCTTTTACCTCAGAGTGACAATGGAGCATAGTTTTAGCTGTGCCTGTTTTTAGGGGAGAGGGGTTTGAACATGTCAGCCTCACACACAGCCCCCACACTGAGCAAAATCATGATTCTATTGAGTAGAGGACAGATTGGTTTTCTTCCCGTAATGTGGCTTTTTTGATCCCTGGCAGGAATGCAAGGTGACTGAATGGGAAGTTACATGGTCTGTAGCAAATTGGCTTGTCAACTTGCAGAATAGCATCTGGCGGTTCAAGGCTGTGTTCTTTACTATAAAGCTAAGAGGTACCAGACCCTTCCAGGGACCAGGATAGAGAAAAGGAACAGATGGAGACTATTTGCTCTTAGAAGCTGCCTGAGAAGGAAGCTTGCAGTAAGTTATCGGTGACACAATTATCTCAGGAGGAGAGAAAGCTGAGCAAGCCTCAAAGACAGCAAGGGAAAGTAGACTCACTTTGTGAATCACAGGCTACATAGGAAGGGCAAGAAGGTGATATTAAGTTGGAATATTGTAAAGCAGGAAGCAACGTGGCACATAATTGAATGTTTAGATCATATTTGAGGCCAGATGCTGGTGGCTCATGTAATCCTAGCTATTCAGAAGGCTGAGATATGAGAAGCACAATTCAAAGCCAGGCAGGGTACAAAACTCCGAGAGATCCAGGAAACTGGAAGTGAGACTGTGGCTCAAAGTGGTAGAGTGCTTGCCTTGAGCCGCAGACCTCAGGGACTGCACCTAGGCCCAGAATTCCAGACCCACAGCCAACAAGAACAGAGAGACAGAGAGAGAGAGACAGACAGACAGACAGACAGACAGAAAAGAAATCATATTTGAATGGACCGGATATTGCTGAGAGTTGTAGCCATTGCCCTAACATCAGATGGATTTAAAATTAGGAATCATACTAGTGTGTATTTCCATCTAAGTGGTATTTGGGGATGATCCAAGGTGAGTATATATGCCAGTATACACAGTGAATTTGTGTAGCACTACATAGGAGAGAGGGGCTGGCCAGGCAGCTGGATGGAGCATCCATATTCTCCACTCCCACATATCCTGGCAGCATAAAAAGGGTGACTTAAAACTGGAAAGAGTGGGAAACCTCATCTTTTTGAAGTCGTTGCTAGTTTTTTATTAATGCAAATATTTCCCTAAACTTGCTCTACTTCAAATATCCAAATATATTCAGTAGAAATCATGCCTGAAATTGTTTCCACCACACCAGTGTAGAATTGGGCAGTGGTTTCTTCCTCTGAACTGTAGCCAGAGACAAAGGTGAGTAAGTAGTCTTAGTGATTTCTATATACTAAGTCAGATTTGATTCTTGTTGAGCTTGCCTAATGTATCAGTAGATCCATGGTACTCATGAATGGTGGTCTTTTAAAAGTGAAACATGGGGCTGATCTCATTATTTTTGGGTTGGTTTTGAGGCAGGTTTTACTATGTAGTCCAGGTTGGCCTCAGACTCAAGATCTTCCAACCCCAGCCATCTGGGTGGGGCTACATTTAGCCAGTTGGTTATGTAGGGTAGATAGGAATAGGTGGACCTTTCACCCCCCATTTGAATCTGCTCCATTCTAACAGAATCTATAGTCTTGAAGGTCAAATATCCGTCGCTAATAGTCAGCCTGCTTTCAAGAAGGTTATATGGAAGGTTCAGTGAGAAGGATGAACATTGCAGTTGAAAGTGAAAACAAAACTTCTTTATTTCCAGTCCCTTTTGGGGGGACATTTTCTTTTATTGAGGTGAAATTCATATGACATACAATTGATCACTTCGAAGTGTACAATTCCAGTGGTATTTAGTGTATTTGTCATGCTGTGTACCCAGCAGCTTTTGTTTCAAAACAAAACACATCACTTCACAAATACACCTTATACCCAGAAAGAGGCCTCACACCTAATATGTCTCTGGATTTGCCTGCTCTGGACAGAAATAGTTGGAGTTGTAGGATATGTGACCTTTTGTATATACCTTCTTTGTACAGTATTCTCAAGGTTAATCTAGGTTACAGCATGTTTTAGTACTATGCTCCTGCTTTTAATTTTGCCAGTTCTGGGGACTGAGCTCAGCACCTAGGTGTTGCCTCTGAGCTCTTTTGCTCAAGGCTAGCGCTCTGCCACTTGACCCACAGATCCACTTCTGGCGTTCTAGTGGTTAATTGGAGATAAAAGTCTCATGGATTTTCATGTGTGCGTGCCAATCCTGCAGCTTTAACTCAGGGCCCGAGTGCTGTCCCTGAGCTTTTTCTGCTCAAAGCTAGCACTCTACCAATTGAGCCACAGCTCTACTTCCAGCTTTCTTGGTGCTTACAGACAAGCGTCTCACCGAGTTTCCTACCTGGGCTAGCTTCAAATCACAATCCTCAGATCTCAGCCTCCTGAGAAGCTAGGATTTCAGGGGTGAGCCAACTGTGCCTGGCTCGTTATATTTTATTATTTATTTATCCATCCTGCAGACATCCGGTGTTTCTACTTTTTGGCTCTTAGCAACAATGCCACCATAAACAGTCCTGTATAAATTCTGTGTGGTTGAATGCCTTCATTTCTTTGGGATTATTGAGTCATATAGTTAGGTTGTGTTTTAACATTTGAAAAATCACCCAACTGTTTTGCAAAGTGGTTACACAATTTTATACTCCTTCCAGGTTCCTTGTTCTCATCTCCATTATTTCCTTTTCTAATATTAAATCCATCTCAGTGGCTATGATCTTAGATTACAGCAATGTATGTCACTGATAGGGTTTGGATAAATGTCTCCCAAACCTCTTAAAGGTTTAGTCCCCATTCCAAGGCACTGCTGGGTGAGAGGAGAACCTTTAGGTGGTGGCCATTATGAAGCAAATTCCAGTTAGTAGGGAGCATGCCATTAAAGGAATATAGGGACCTTGGCCCCTTTCCTCTCTATCTTTGGTTTCCAGATGCCATGAGGTAAGCAGCTTCCCTACCCACTCACTCCCACTGTGATGTACTGCCTTGCACAGGCCCTAAACTATCAGGAAATAAAACCTAGGAGTAGTGAGCCAAAATAAACACTTCCTTCTAGGAGTTTAATATCTTGAGTGTTACATTAACAGAAAGGGAATATAGTCCTTATGGATTTAATTAGCATTTCTTTCATTACTAAACACTAATTCACATCTTATTGGCTGATTATGTATCTCATTTGTAGCAACATCTCAAATCTTTGTCCAGTTTTAATTGTACTGCTCTTTTGCTTTTGCGTTCTATATCTTCTTCACATGGTAAGGATATTAAGTTAGTATAAGACAGGTGATTTAATAAATTAAGACTGAGATCAGATACTGATTTGATCTCTGCTATAAGTCTCCTTTGAATTTCTATTTCTTCCTGAGTCTTGATAGTTTGTGTTTCTAGGAACATGTTACATTTCATCACAATTATCAAATTTGTTGAATTACAATTGTTTATAATCTAATTTTGTAAGATTGTTGATAACGTCTCTGCTTTCACATCTGATTTTGATTGTTTTTTAAATTAATCTAGCTGAAGATCAAAGAAACAACTAGCTGTTTCATTGTGTTTTTTCTATTTATCTGTTTTATTTGTCTCTGTTCTAAACTTTATTTCTTCCTTTAGGTTTGCTATGCTTTTCTTTTTTCTTATCCCTTAAGGTTTATACCTCAGGGGAAATTTTATGGGGCTTCTTTAGGGATCTTATTTTAGAACTTTCTTCTTTTTTAATGTAGGTGTTTTCAAGCTACAAATTTACCTCTAAGCACTGCTTTCATGGTATCCTGTAAGTTTAATATGTTGTGTTTTTGTTTTTAATCCATCGTAATACACTTACAAATTCCCCTAGCGACATCTTGGACTTTTTGGTTCTTTTAGATTAGATCTATTGTCTAATTTCCAGATATTTGCTGCATTTCCAGTTCCTTCTGTTATTGGTTTATAGCTTTATTTCATTTGCTTGGAGAATATACTTTACATGATTCCAGTCTTAAAAATTTATTGAGAAGTGTTTTTTGGCCTAACACATGATCTATCTTTTGGAAAATTGTATAATCTGCTGTGTTCTATATATATTGTAAGGGTGTGTGATGGGTTTAGTGTTGCTTAAGTCCTCTGGTTCATTACTAATCTTCTGTTTATGTGTTCTATCCTTTACTTATTGTAGCTCACTGAGGTTTCTAACTACAGTTGTGAAATCATTTCTCCCATCAATTCCATCAATGATTGTTTCATATAATTTAGGGATATTTTGCTCTATGCATACATATTTCTAGCTGTTTTATCTTTTTGTTTTCTTCCTATTTTATTAAAAGATTTTATTAACACAGATTTTATTATCACATCATGTTTCAAATGTCATGTTCAACAAACAAGCATTCAAGAAGGGAATCTCTGCATGCAATCACTGGCAATAAATTTTAGAACAATTAAAATTAAGCTGAGAGTTTGTATGTCATAGATACATATTGATCTATATGGAATATATTTTGATGAATCAAACATTCATCAATAAAATGCTCATTAGTTCTTATACTAATTTTTTAGTGCTAGTCTTAGCATTTGAACTCAGTGCCTGGGGTGCTGTCCTTGAGCCATTTTTGCTCAAGGCTAGCACTCTACTACTTGAGCTTCAGCTTTTTCTGAGTAGCTTATTAGAGACAAAAGTCTCAAGGGGGCTATGAATGTGGCTTAATGGTAGAGTGCTTGCCTAGTATGCATGAAGCCCTCCGTTTGATTCCTCAGTACCAGATACACAGAAAAAGCCAGAAGTGGTGCCATGACTCAAGTGGTAGAGTATGCTAGGCTCATGCAAAAAAAGCTCAAAGACAGTGCCCACATCCTAAATTCAAGCCCCAGGACTGGCAAAAAAAAGTTTCACGGGTTACAGGTGTGAGCCACCAGCACTGAACAATAGTTTTTGACATAAAGATCTATTCTGTTTGATATTATCTTAACCAGTACCTCAGGTTTACTTTGGCCAATATTTCAATTGTTTTTACTCTTTTACTTTGAGTCTATTTGTCTCTTTGGGACTAAATGTGCATACAATTGAATTTTTTAATCCATTCTGCCAGTATCTATCTTTTAGTTATTGAATTTAATTTGCTTATAAGTGATTGCTAATAAAGATGGACTTACTAAGTGTGCTGTTTTCTATATCAAAATCATTTTGCATCTAAATTCATATTATGGTGCCTTTCTTGTGGTTGATGTGAATCATATTTATTGGATTTGTTTTTTCTTTCTTTATATTTTCAAGTTTTTTTCATATATATATATATTTTTTTTTGCCAGTCCTGTGATTAAGCTCAGGGCCTGAGCACTGTCCTTGGACTTTTCTCAAGGCTAGAGCTCTACCACTTGAGCCTTAGCACCACTTCCGGCTTTTTCTAAGTATGTGGTACCGAGGACTCGAACCCAGATCTTCATGAATGCTAGGCAAGCACTCTACCACAACGCCAAACTCCCAGCCCTTTTTCATATATTTTTATTGTAATTCATAGAAGGGTTACATTATATTCGCCAGATAGAAGGTGCATTAATTCAAATACATTGATACCCTTTCTCATGTCTTGGTCCCCATTTCCCCCCCACGCCTCATCTTGTTTCCCCCCTTCCCTATCCAATTTCAAATAACCAAATACAAATATATCCAATATATCAGATAACAAAGTGAGATACTGTAACAATATGAGATAACCAAGGGACAGCAAAAGAGATGAGAGATAACATAGTACATTAAGGACAACAATCACTCATTATATGGCTTTTGTTTCTATACCTACAGGTCCTTTCATTTAGCATCATACGATATGGCCTTATGTATCTAGGTTTTGCTCTATTGCAAATCTCTGCTAGTAGAGCCCAAGGTTTCTACTGATTATGACAAATGAGGGAAATCATTGAGATTATGTTCCTTTGAGTCTGGCTTACTTCACTTAATATGATTTTTTTCTAAGTCTTTCCATTTCCTAACAAATGGGGCGATGTCATTCTTTCTGACAGCAGCATAGAACTCCATTGTGTATAAACACCACATCTTGTTGATCCACACATCAACTGAAGGGCATCTGGGTTGGTTCCATATCTTTGCTATGGTAAATAGTCCTGCAATGAACATTGTTGTGCTAGTGGATTTAGTATGGCCTTGTTTCTGGACAATTGGGTAAATGCCTAGTAATGGAATTGCTGGGTCATAGGGGAGCTGTATTTTTAGTCTTTTGAGGAACTGCCATACTGCTTTCCATAGTGATTGTACGAGTTTGCACTCCCACCAACAGTGTAGTAGTGATCCCTCCTGGCCACATCCCCTCCAGCATCTGTTGTTATTCGTTTTCCTGATCCTGGCCATTCTAACTGGAGTGAGGTGGAATCGTAGAGTTGTTTTGATATGCATTTCTTTTATGACCAGAGATGTTGAGCATTTCTTCATGTGTCTATAGGCCATTTTTGTTTCTTCTTCAGAGAAGACTCTCTTTAAGTCTTTGGCCCATATTTTAATGGGATGGTTGTTACTTTGGAGATTAGTTTTGGAGTGATTCAATTTTTTGAGTTGTTGATATATTTTAGATATGAGGCCTTTGTCCGTTGTTTGGTTGGTAAAGATCTTCTCCCACTCTGTAGGCTTCCTAATTAATTTACTAGCTATGTTCTTTGCCATACAAAAGCTCTGCAGTTTAATGCAGTCCCACTTATCCAGCCTTTCTCTGATTTGTTGTGATTCTTGGTCCTTATTAAGAAAGTTTCGACCTGTGCCAAGGAGGCCTAGTGTATCTCCTATTCCTTCTTGTAAAGTTTTCAGTGTGTCAGCTTTTACCTCCAGGTCTTTGATCCATTTGGAGTGAATTCTACTGCAGGGTGACAAAGAAGGATCCAACTTTAGTTTTCTGCAGGTGCTTAACCAGTTCTGCCAACACCACTTGTTGAAGAGGCTGTCTTTCTTCCATTCTATTTCTTTGGCTCCCTTGTCAAAGATTAGGTGGCCATAGGTCTGTGGTTTAATATCTGGGTCCTCAGTTCTATTCCATTGGTCTTCAGGCCTGTTCCTGTGCCAGTATCAAGCTGTTTTGATAATTATAGCTCTGTAATAGAGTCTAAAGTTTGGAATTGAAATTCCTCCTGCGCTGTTCTTTCTGCTAAGAAGTGTTTTTGCTATATGGGGTCTTTTATTATTCCATATGAAATTTTGGATTGCCACATCTATTTCTTTAAAGAATGACATTGTGATATTGATGGGTATTGCGTTGAATTTGTAGATAGCCCTTGGCAAGATTGTCATTTTCACGATGTTGATTCTTCCAATCCAGGAGCATGGGAAGTTTTTCCATTTCCTCAGTTCTGCTTTAATTTCCTTTTTCAGGGTTTTAAAGTTTTCATCAAAAAGGTCCTTTACATTCTTAGTTAAGATAATTCCTAGGGACTTTATTTTCTTTGAGGCTATTGCAAAAGAATATTGCTTTCCTGATTGTTGCCTCATTCCTATCACTGTTGGCATAGAGGAAGGCAGTTGATTTTTGAGGGTTAATTTTATACCCTGCTACCCTTCCAATGTTTTGAATCAGCTCAAGGAGCTTGGGAGTGGAGTCTATAGGATTCTTTAAATAAAGAATCATGTCATCTGCAAAGAGGGAAAGTTTTACTTCCTATTTCCCTATTTGGATCACCTTTATGCTTGTTTCTTGCCTTATTTCACTGGCTAGGAATTCTATGTTAAAGAGGAGTGGAGAGAGTGGACATCCTTGTCTCATTCCTGATTTTAGAGGGAATGGCTTTAGCTTTTCCCCATTGAGTATAATAGTAGCTGTGGGTTTGTCATACACAGCCTTTATTATACTGAGGAATTCCATGGATTCCTAGTTTCTCCAGAGCTTTTAGCATAAAGGGGTGTTGGATCTTGTCAAATGCCTTTTCTGCATCTTTTGAGACAATCATGTGATTTTTGTCCTTGCTGCTGTTGATGCCTCCCTGTGATGAATCCTGTTTGATCATAGTGTAAATTTTTGATGAGTTGTTGTAGACGGTTGGCCAGTGTTTTGTTGAGAAGTTTTGCATCAATGTTCATCAAAAATAGTTCTGTAGTTCTCTTTCTTTGATGGATCTCTGTCTGGTTTGGGGATGAGGGTTATACTGGCTTCATAGAATGAGTTTGGTAAAGAGCCTTCATTTTCAATTGAAAATGAAGAGCTTGAGGAGTATTGGTGTGAGCTCTGCTTTGAATACCTTATACAATTCAGCTGTGAATCCATCTGGCCCTGGGCTTTTCTTAGATGGAAGGTCTCTTATTGCCATTTCTATTTCAGTGCTTGAAATAGGCCTGTTTAGTTGGGTTAGTTCTTTTTGGTTCAGTGTGGGTATGTTAATATTGGCTAGGAATTCATCCATTTCTTCTAGTATCTCATATTTGTTGGGCTAAAGATTTGAGAAGTATTCCCTCATGATGCTCTGTATCTTGGTAATTTCTGTCGTGATATTACCATTTTCATCTGTGATTTTATTTTGGTATGCTCCCTTCTTTTTTTGGTAAGATTTGCTAAGGGTGTGTCAATTTTGTTAATTCTTTCAAAGAACCAACTCTTTGTTTTATTGATTCTTTCTATAGTTTCTATAGTTTTTTGGACTCCAATTCATTTAATTCTGCTTTGATTTTAATAATTTGCTTCCTTCTACTGGAATTAGGGTTGGTTTGTTGCTCTTTTTCCAGGAGCTTAAGGTGACACATTAAATTGTTGTTTTAATGGAGATGGCAGTTTGCATTTTAAATTTCTAACAGTCTATTTTGGTTAGCTCCTTTACCATTTTCCTTTAAAGTAGATTTTATTTATATATGTATAGATGTATGTGTATGTATGTATGTGTGTCTGTCTGTCTGTCTGTATGTATGTATGCATGCATGCATGTATGTCATGGGGCTTGAACTCTGAGCCTGGGTGCTGTACTTGACCTTTTCAGCTCAAGGCTAATGCTCTACCACTATTGGTTTTCTGGTAGTTAATTGGAGGTAAGAGTCTCATGGACTTTAGTGCGTGGGCTGGCTTTGAACTGTGATCCTCAGATCTCAGTCTCCTGAGTAGCTAGGATTATAGGCCTGAGCCAACAATGCCTGGCTTAGACTGTATTTTTTAGAATAGTTTCTGGTTCACAGCAAAGTTGAACAGAACGTTTGAAAAGTTCCCTCCACACACAATCCCTGCTATGATCTCACACCAGAATGATATGTCTGCTACAACTATCAAGCCTCCATTTTCACACTTTTATTATCCCAAGTCCATAATTCATATTAGGATACTATACATTATATAGATTTTGGCCAGTATTATGAAATGCATCTACCATCATGGTATCATAGAGAATAATTTTGTTGCCTTAATAATTCTGTGCTTAGCCTATTCAACTCTCCTTCATCCAAATACCCAGAAACCATTGACTTTGATCAACCTTTCCAAATAATAAGTCAACATTTACTGAATGTTTACTAAAGAAAGAACATTTTAATAGCCTGACAAAATTATCATTTTATAGTCTACCAAGTTCCAAGAAGCTGCCACTTTAGCCAAAAAGTGGCAAGGTCAGGATTCAAACCAAGTCTGTGAGGCTCTGGAGGCTGAACTTTTTAACCATTTGCTCTGTCTTGATGAGGATGAGTGTGAAAATGATGGTGGTTATGATAGCAGTGATGGTAGTGGTAGTGTTTAACATTAATGGAAGCAGTGCTTATAATGTTTTGCCAGGCACTATATGTCAAGCATCTTATTCTATTTAGTTCTTATTCTTGTTATCTTACACATGAGAAAACTGAAGCTTAGTTGAGGTGAGAAAACAACCTCCCTCAAATGCACAGAACTTACTGAATGGAGGCTAACTATCACTGAAAACTTTATATTAACCATCTATCATCTCTCTCTCTCTAGGGCTAGAGATAGCAGACTTACATGTAGGACTAGGTCTAGTCTTGAAACCTGATTAGTTGGTTTTGTATTTGAAATTCAAAATCCAGTAACTTACCCTGATATTAAATGGGTGGTTCTTTTATAAGAGCACATATTAAAGTCCAATGATATAGTGCTGTCCCATGAGTAGAGCAAACTCTGCCCTTAGCTTTCCAGCCTTGGTTACTGTTTTTTCTAGTCAGGGTAGGACTGCCCTCAGGCTTCTGGGTACATGAGTAGGGCTCATAAATAGCCCCCTAATCGGCCTCATCAGCTTTGAAGGACACCATGGCAGGAGGGGCCTAAGTAGGCCAACACTTTAACCTAGTTATGTGAGGGCAGCTGTAATCTGGGCTGATCATGTCTTGCTAAGCTCTCTAGGGGGAAAATGTCCAAAAGCAGTTTCTTGCATCCAAGTATCCCTGGATCACACAACAGACAGTCCTTTCTGTTTCTAGAAGAGGTTGGCCTAAAGGTTACAAGGGCTAAGCTTCATTAGCAAGGCTGCCAGGACTGAGGGATGGCTGGTTGCAGTTGCCACCTACAATGAAAAAACTCCTGGCTTGAGCTTCCTGTCCTTAGCCAAAGTGCTGCTTTTCCTTGAAAGGCCCCCTGACTCATCTCTCCCACCTTGTTTACGGAAGCAAGGAAATCATCACCTTCCTGTGTAATAGCCACTCACGTCAACCTAACAAGTTCTGGACTGGCTAGGCTCTGCTGCGTCTGTGCCCCCACTGCCATCAACTCACCTCATATCTGGCAATGAGTAGCTTTAACAGTTCCTGGGGGAACCAGGCTGAGCTGTCTGGCCAGACTATGGCTGGGAAATACAGGAAGCAGAGTTGTTGGGGCTAGCTGGGCCTGGCTTGTCAGGCTCCCTCCCTGTTTCTTGGCATGATGTGTTTCCTTATACAGGTGCATTCTCTCTCTTACTCTCATGTCCAACAAACCATCTGTCTCTGGAGACAGCTCAACAAAGTGGGCCCCCTAGAGGCAGTAAATAGAAAGCTTTCCTTGCCTAATCCATGCTGACAGGGAAGAGAGGACAGATTTTAGGTGTTTGGCTTGGTGTTCTTTGAGACAGGGTCTCCCTGTGTTGCCCAGATTCACCTTGAACTCCTCATTCTCCTGCCTGGGCCTCTTTAGTGCTAGGATTATAAGCATCTACCCTCATCACACCCTTTTAGAACAGTATTCGAATGAGGCCAAATGCTAAAAGTTAACTTTGTAATTTTTTTTCCAGTGGAGTTTTCTCTGGCAGTAAGGTGACTTTCCTAGGGGAAGAGGAAGGTGACTCCAAGTTAACAGTTCCAGTATTCCATCAACTCTAAGCTGCCATTGTCTGCCAGATGCCTGTTATTTTATATACCACTGAAAGAGAAACACGTTACTGATTAAGCTGTCATGACACTAATTTTTATCCCAATTTTAGGGATGTTAAGACATGAAAGAAATGTACATTTTAAAACCAAAAAATCACTACTCTTGCAGGCCCCCCTTCTTATGCATGACCTCAAGGACACATGGCACATCAGGGCACAAAGTTGAATATAACCAAAGCCCCAGCTACTGTCTGCTCTAATAATGTGTTTTATAAGGTTGGTGTATGAGGGGCCAGGAATGGGGCCTAGTGGTAGAGTGCTTGCCTAGCATGAATGAAGCCCTGGGTTCAATTCCTTGGTACCACATACACAGAAATAGTGGATGTGGTGCTGTGGCTCAAGTGGTGGAGCACTAGTCTTGAGAAAACCCAAGGACAGTGTCCAGGCCCTGAGTTCAAGCCCCAGGACTGGCAAAAAAAACTAGGTATGTGAAAACCAGGGCTCCTTGTATTGGACAGACTTTATAACGCCATTCATACTCAAGTTATCCCATTGGATTTTGCCCAGCTGCCTGTGGGGCAGGCAGGTCCTGAGTAATTTAGTACCATTTTCCAAATGGATACTGGAGAGATCTCATTGGGCCAAGAGCAAAAGGGACTGTGCAAGGGAAAAGTAGGAGAACAGGGTTCCCTGCCTTCTACAGTAAAGCCATTATAATAAACTCTTTCCTGATGAAACAGATAAGATTAGAGGTAGCCTAGGCAAAGCAAAAGAAGGCAGGAGAGCCACCCACACTTCTCACATCGATATGCCATTCCCAGAATGGGCTTCTAAGCATCTCCCAGAACCCCTGAGGTGCTAAGGAACAACTTCTAACCCTCTGGAGAATGCCTTATTCTTCTCAGATTGAGGTGTCACTTTTCATACCTTTCAGTATGTCATACCGGTTTCATTTGAGACAAAAGCACTGATATAGATGACCCAGAGCTTCTACACTTAAAGTAAGACCCCCCCAAAAAAGGGGGGGGGGAGTTTGTTTTGGAATTAAGATCTTGAGTGAGGCATTATGATTGATCTTGGGTGAGGCATTATGATTCTCAAAGTTTTTCAGATAACAACAACAACATTTACAAGCCTATATACTAGAGGTGTGGTAATGTGGCCCTGCAGGTTCAGTATACATGTGGCCCAATGCTAAAAGATCCAGGTCTTTTTGAAAATGCAATAGCTGGCAGCAGTGTGCTTCTGGGCATTAGAGAAAGAGATGCTGATGACAAGGCAAAGGTAGAAACCTCCGTAACCTTCTGGGAAAGATTTGGGGTAGGGGGGTAGAGCCAGCAGGGACACTAATAGCTGGCACACAAATGGAGCTGGAGTTGGGTGGTTGTGTGGTAGAAGAGGTCTATGGCTCATGCTATTGCCCTTGTTACTTGGCAGCAATACCTTCAGGCAGGGTCCACCGACACCACTGAGCCTACCTTGTAAAATGGGTTCCTGACAGTCTGTCACACAGGAGGGTCAGGACTGCTATTAGGGAGTCAGCCATGGAGGACATCCATTCCCATCAAGAGTGATCGCTGCTAATTTTCTATCTACAAGGCTCAAAAGTCCCCAAGTCTATTAGCTCAGATACTGATGGTATGGAAACTCAATGCTGCCCAGACTGAGGGCAGAGTAAGGGAGTCTTTAACTTTAGACAGGGTATTGCCTGTTGCCAAACTTAGGGAACTACATATATTCTTTGGCTAAACCATTCTATTTGTCAGACTGATACCTGTGGGTCTCTCTGCATCTTTTCTGGCCTTAACAAACCAGGCCAAATAAAAAAACTCACTGGTGATCAGGTTATAACCACTCTAAGCTGCTCAGTATCCTACACAGTGGTAAGGGACAAATTTCATGAGCTGTTGAGGCTTCTATCATGACAACTCTGACCAAGTATGGTGGTGTATGCTTATGAACACAGTGCTCAGGAGGTTGAGACAAGAGAATCATGAATGCAAGGCTAGCCTGGACTACATAGCAAATTTCAGGCCAAAGTGACCAACAAAACAAGACCCTGTCACAAAAAAAATAGGCCAGGAAGTACAGTATGACTCAAGTGGTAGAACGCCAGCCTTGAGCAGAAAAGCCAACTAGGAATGTGAGGCCCTGAGTTCAAATCCCAGTACTAAGATGCGCACATACAAAAAGCCATCAAGAAGCCAGTTGTCAGTGTCCCCAACCTGTAGTCCTAGCTACTTAGGAGGCTGAGATCTTAGGATCATGATTCTAAGTGAGCTTGGACAAGAAAGTCCATGAGATTCTTATCTTTAATAATCTACTTTAAAAAAAAGCGTTGGAGTACAGTTGTGTTTGAAGTAGTAGAATGATAATATTGAGCAAAAAGAAGTTCAAGGATAGCACCCAAACCCTGAGTTCAAGCCTCAGAACATAGACATATACACAAAAATCCAAAAACATACTCTACCTACATGTATTCCCTGGAGAAGTGGGGTGACCCAGATGTGAATAAACAGCTACCAGGGTTATAGAGGAGCAACTGCCACCCTAGCCAGGGGGCTGGAGAAGAGCTTGGTGAAATAGATGGGCTTCCTGTCCCTCCCTCACAAGCATCTCCTGGCCTAAGACAGCAATTACACAGAGCCCAGAAGGAAAGCAGGAAATATGTCATGAGGAAAAATCTTTCCACAAGAGGTAAAACAATGGCATCCCAGGCATAAACAAAAGAATTCAAGGGAAAAGCCATGGATTATTCCTCCTCCCCTCCCCAAGTGAAAATGAAATCTCCAACCACTTCTCAGCACTCAGGTAGATTCTTGGTTGCTGAGTACCTTTAGCTGACCAGTAGTGGATGCTGGATCATACCAAGGGCACTGAGCATGATAAGCACTGTCTCCATAGCTGAGCCATACTCCATGGCTTTCCCAGAATACCCCATGGCTTTCAGTTTCTTAGAGCTTGAATCAGAGCCCACCCATCCCTCAAGGACTGAAGAGGGAGAGAGCCCGGCACTGAGTGACCTAAGGAGGCAAATGGCGCTTACAGGGAACAGTGCATGTTGTAAGAGCAAAGTGGAGAGGAGTGGACTGGTACTCCATAGAGAATTGCACACACGGGCCAGCACTGGAGCTAAGAGGGAGAGTGGGAAGCTGAGAACAAGGAAACAGTACAAAGGAAAAGAAAACAAAGGAGTTACAAAGTAGAGTGAACAGGGTTGGAACAAAAGGGCTCCCTGTATGCTTCTTTGGGGAGTGTAGGAGTGGAAGCTGAAACTAAGCAGCCTGGGCTCCGGCTTGTGTATCAGAAGCTCAGATCAGTGAGGACATCAGATTTGCATTGGAAAGGCTGCTACATTCACGAGGCAGACCAAACTATAGGTGGGACGAGCTATGGGGCCTCTCAGGGAGTGATGGTAGTGGCCTTTGGGTGGGCTCTCTCTTAAAAAGCAAATTGTGGAAAGGCCAAAGACTAACGTCCTTCATTGTCTCTTCAGTAGCTTCTTTCTGCCACCCTCTCTCACCTATTCTTGCCTGGCCTGTCATGCTTAGACTACTATATTCTCAGCCTCTGACTCTGTCTTGAAACTATGCAGGGTCTTTCTGATGGCTTTGATTCCTCTGCTTTGCAATCATAGATTTCACCTTCTCTCTGCCTTCCTTCCACATCACTCCCTGGCTCTCCTCCTTTTTCTCTAAGAGTGAGGTCTCTTCCCCAGCAATCCTAGCAAAGCACAGGAGGAGTAAGGCACACAGTGTGGAGTCTAACAAAACCACTTTCCCACTGCAGCTTCTCCATTTCTCAGTGAGCCTCAGCGGTATCTGTGTTTCTTGTTCAAGTGGATATTAATTAGCAGTCAACTCTGGGAACAGGCATCCATGAGATTGTGGAGGGAATGCATGACGAAGGGCAGAATACCATTCCTGGTACTATTGGAAATAGTGATGAGCAGATGAGCGGCCTTGCTGAAGCCAGTCCTTTCTAGCCCAGGATTCCAAGGCCCCGCATCACTTACATCCCACATAGACACTCCTGGAAAATGGGAAGATCTACTCACACTGGCTATGTATGGCTTGCTATGTGTCATCTAGAATCTGTAGCACTGTCAAACAATGGAGTGGGCCCTTTATGTGGTGAGAAGGCAGTGGGTGCTATGGGCAGCCTTGGGAAAGCAGGGCTTACTTCCCTGAAGGGCAGTCATCTTGCTCATCACCCCCCCACCCCCAGCATTGTCTGAGTGCTGCTGGCAAGGAGGATACTCAGGGGCTGTGGGCCTGAAAGCAACATATTTGGGTTCAAAGTTGCCCCCTTGGCCTCAGCTATGAAATGTGGCCCAGAACACCATGGGGCCTAGAAAGCCCAGAAATGACCTGGCAACCCTGGACGGGAGTAGGCAGCACATTCAAACAACCATAGTGCTCCTTAGGCCAAGCCATCCTTTGACGGTCCTCCATGGTGTATAAGGACGACAAACAATCTCTTTTGTTTACTTATCAGAGCAGAAGGCCTTCCAAGAGGGTTGGGAAGCAAGGGCAGGACTCTTGAGCTCTCACGCATGTTTTCATAACAGTGTGTGAGGAAAACATTGCCACAATATGTCCTATGATGATGGTTTCTTTTCATTCAGGGATGTTCAGCAAGAGAAACACCTGAGATTAAATGCCAAGTCCACAAATGAAGGACCATTTATTTCCAAAGGTGACTGCAGAGAGCACTTTCATACAATCAAAGATTTTTACAAAACAGAGAAAACACATTACAAAATACAGAAAGAAGAGAGCAAATTGGGTGGGAGGGTGGCATACAGCACCCAAGAACCAGACTGACAAGAATACCTAGGTCTAGCGGCATTAGAGACTGGTTCTGATGGGAGCCACTGGCTGGGGGCAGGGTTGGCCCAGGGTACAGCCATTCCAGCTTGGAAATAAGGACTGGGGACAGGCAAGAGGGACAGATGCATTGCTAGTGTCCCAGTAGGAATAATTACATATCAGCCCATCTTATTCCTTTAGCTACAATTCTATCAATGGAAATAAAGAAACCATTCACCTTTTAACACAACATTGACACACACACAGTAAGAAAGAGTTTCCAAAGTAAATCTCTGCTTCAAATGACTTTTGTGTTGTTGGTTTTTCACAGGATGATAGGGTGGGGCGGGCTGTTTGGTACCACGAGTAGCAAAGCACTGTAGAAAAGTATCACAGAAAATGGCAACAGCAAGTGACTGGGTTGTCCTGAGCACAAATCAGCTTACTTTATGTAGACAAGAAGAAGGCTGAGTCCTCCTACCAACTCCCACCTCAGTGAAGGCAAGGCAGTTGGGAGGAGGCCTCTTATCAGTCTGGAGCATTGCCAAGGCACCTACAGGCTCATGATGGACCAATGGCAATACCACTATCCTGTCCTACCATTTTCTCCAAGAATGTCCATGTAAGCAAAACTACGAAGGAATTCCTGTTCTGAACAGTATAGATGACACTGGGGCCAATGTCTAAAAACCCAGGGGAGTCTTTGTGGCAGAAAAAGCCATTTTGCCACCTTCTAGGAGCCTAGCCCAGGGAGCTGGCCAAGCCAGTTCTAATGCAGAGAGCCCTGCCACTACTGTGAAACATATGGGGTAGTGTAATCATAATCACAGGACACTGAATCACCAATAATCACGTATTTCCAAACCCTATTGAAGGCTATTTCAAAATAGATGGTGTAACAGCTAGGCTAAAGTGTTGTAGGGCACAGGGCACAAACAGCCCAGGAAGTCCATGAAACAGAGAGAGGGATATTGTGGTTTCAGAACTTCCGTAGTGCCTCATAGACTGACAAAGGAACATATCACCACGCCTCTGAAAGGAAGCTAGGTAAGGTCTTGGGTATTAAAAAAACAAATACTGGGGGTGGGGAGGACTTTAAGCAGATGTGATCATCTCTCTGACACTCCGAGTGAAACCATACATTGGTTAGCTCACGAGACTGTTCTCATTGGCTCAGAGAATTGACAACGGCTGCCTAAGGCTTATGAGAGCACTCCTTTCCATTCCTGTGGTTGTCTGAAAGGAAACTGGCCCCCTCTATGAATACTCTCTCACACACAGAGCCATCACACACTGGCAGCTGGCAGATAGCAGATGGAAATGGGGCCAGAGTGGTTTGAGAACAGCCTTGGTATTGGCAAGAAAGCCCTGAGGAGTTGGAAAGCCAGGGCCCACTGGTTTCCTAAGTGTGCAAACTGTGGTTCCCTCTCTCCCTTGTTCCTATATCAGAGCCAGTAGCAGACTGGTTGTTGAAAAAGTATGGGGGCCACCCCCAGGCAAGCTTTTATGGATCTGGCCAGGTTATCTCTTCTTACATGGTTTTGGCCCAAGGTAAGAGTGAACCTCAGAGCACTTCAGATACTTGCTGTTTCCCAACACACCCAAATCCAGGCCAAGACTCCCTGTGGAGCCTGGGGAAGGGGTCCACTTTCTGTTCCTTCGGCTTCCTTGTTTAGGATCCAGAATTTCCCCCTTCATCTCCCCTGCTCCCTTCACCTAACAAATGTATCTGACTCTGGTCTGGTCATCCCAGGAAACATGGCTTTCCTTTGTCTCTCTCCCTCTCTCTTATGTACTAGAAATTAGATGCCAGAATGGTGGGTACTGAGCTATAGCCAGGGCAGAGGCAAGATTATGGAGTCATGCTGTTAAGAGAAAGCCTATTGACTAGCCATCTGTGTTGAGCCACTGAGATGCGGAGGAAGAGAGGACCTACACCACTTCTGCAGAATTCTGGAACTGGTCCCTAGCTCAGATATGCATACTCTACCTGTAGCAACTCTATGTCTTGGTTAACATCAGGCCAAGACCCTACGGATCATCTTCCCAACCTCTCCTACAGAGGCCCGGGGTTTACTGAAGCCTTAGACAAAATTCTTCCCCAACTGGTCCTACCTGCTACAGCTTGATAGGAAGCCCATCAAATACAGCTACTTAAGAGGTAGCTCCTTTGGCAGGCAGTCCCAGGCTGAGAAGCACTAAGAAAATCTAGGCAGGGTCCTCAAAAAGTACAGAAAATCCAAGTGTCACAGCCTCAAGATGAGGCCAAGGCACATGATATTCTTTCTTCTGTCCTCTCCCCCATGCCCTTGGGTGAAATGCTTCAAAATGCCAACAGATTTTGGCTTCCAGAGCTTCCTCCGTAGGTATCCACTTACTCAGACATTTGTGCAGCTACTGCCTCCTATAGGCCCATTTCTACAATTGTAGCCACTGGTCACCAAAGTTCAATCTAGAGCCAATGTTGGCACTGCTCTGGGGCAACTGAAGGAACTTTCCATTCTTAGGCAGATCTGTTCCTAGTAGAAGTCAACAGAGTCAGCAACCTCCAAGCCACTGTCTCCCTTCTCGAAGTCCATGTATAACTGAGTGAAAAGTCCCTCCATCCAGAGTATGTGAACTTCTCTCCTCTACCTGTGGGGAATACAATCCCTTGACAGCTCCCTTTTAGCTAGATGTGGGCTTTGGTGGAGAATCATGTAGTAGGTATGGGGTGCCCACCCCTGGGTTGAATCTAGCTGTACTGAAGAAACCTGGCCCTAGGGAAACAACTGAGAAGCGAGCGTTATAGCCTCCCAAACCAGAGTATGAACATACTCTTTAAGACCCTGGAATGACCCTATAAAACTTTCCAGAATTGGGCCCTGATGAAAGAATCACCCCAACTCAGACATCCAAAACCATATAAACACAAAAAGCAAAGTAACTCAATGCCTCAATTCTAGCACATGCTTCCTTGAAGCTGCTTCTGAGACACAGAAGAAACATGTGACAAGGGCCACATGCCTATTATCACTGTGAGCATGGACCATGATTTGAATCACAGTTTTCTCAAGTTATCACTTGCCTTGATTAGTTTACTTTTGACACTTTCTTTTCATTGGGATATGTGTCAGCTCCCATCTTTCATGGGTAGTTGTTAGGGTACATTGTGTTACCTTCTTTGCTTTAGATTTGCTACTGAAATAGATCTCAAACCCCCTCAATGGGATCTCAAACTCAGGGTGCATGCCATTCTCACTTTCCCCTCTAGGCAATATTTTCGTGGAGTGAGGCTGAGGGGCTCCCTATTTTGAATCATGGGACAGTAGTGAGAAGAATCTGGCCAGTTCGATTTGGGCTATAAGCTGGGAAATCCCTTTGCTTGGGGATTGCTGCTGGTATATAAACAAGGCCTCAGTCCCCTTTGGATGAGAACTGTGCTGGAGATAATAAGGGGATCCCAGCAAGAGCCTGGAGGTCCCTGGCAGTGGAGAAATGAAACACCACCTGATCTTTTCACTGTGATGCTGGAAGATGCTTGTTGTTCCCTGTGTCCTCAACCAGCTGTTGTTAAAGCACCAACAAGCAGGGTGAGGGAGCCATGACTACTGTCTCCCTGTGTAAGGCCACTCAGAGTGGAGCAGGAAGACAGAGCCAAGGAGAAGGAAGGAGGGAAGACCTAGTCCCTAGCACCACACCTGGGCACAAGGAGACATCCTTTGGGGCGGGGGTAGGAGCTGGGGAAGGAAGAGTGATGGAAGAAAGGGAAAGAGAAGAAAAATAGAAATACACCAAACATCCTACTGCCCTCTCCCATGATTTCATAAAGGACTGAGTGTTCTCCAAGTCAAGTCAGGATTTGCTTCCTTATGGAGGGGGGAAAACCCACCCCCCCAAAAAAAAACCAAGCACCTTCAGTCTATTTTCTTTGCTGGAAGCCGGAGCAAATCCAGCAGATATTTACACAAGGGCCCAGCCATGTATGAGAACAGGATGACCAGCTTCCCGTGGGTCATGGTCATGAGAGTCTGGTGTCCCGAGGCCCAGATGCGATACCAGGGGCCGTAGAATGGGTCTGAGACGGCCGGACACAGCATGTTGTTCAAATTCACTTCGGTGACCTGCAGGGACAAGGGAGGGAGAGTGAGCATTCGCCATCCTTTGGCTTTCTCTGGCTTCTGCCAGTTCAGCCATCTCTACCTAGTGGAGGACGAGACAAGGCGGGATTGACCAATCTCCGCCTGTTCATAAAGGGATTTCTGTGCCCTCGGTTTGCTGAGTGGGCCTTTTGGTGTTGTTGGCTGGGTTGGCCAATGGAAAAGTCATTATGATTGGCTCCATCTTGCTTTCCGGTGGGGGTTGGAGGGGTTAGGGGGCAGGGACTCAGAGTCTTTCTCCAATCCTAAGCATCACTATGTACCTAGTCCCTGGAGAGATATTATGGGATAAAAAAGCAGTTAACACCATGGTCCCTGCCTCCACATCCTAGCAATCCATCAAGTGGGGGTGATTATTTACTGTTTCTGACCTCAAAGCGGATGGTGCCTACCAAAGCTTTTCATGCCATGAGGAGGTCTGAGGAGCACATGTGACAGACAGGATGGGGCTGAATTCTGAGTGGTTTTATGAGGTAGGTGGCACCTACATGGACTCATGAAAGATGAATGGAGTTGGGTGAGTAGAGCCTTCCCTAATGGAGGCATGGCTGGAGTATGGCATTTATGGTAACATGAGTCACTGATGCCTTTGTTATCAGTGGGGCCCAGCAAGAGGTAAGGGGGGGGAGTATGCAGGTTTAAGTCACACTGATCCCTTCCATAAGCATGGCAAGCATTGATGCTATTGGCAAGGAACTTGGACCACGTCTGGCCAACCAGAGCACAGCCGTTCACCAGGGTGAAGAAGACAAAGTGACCACTTCCGCAAAAGTGCTGGTAATAGCGGTTCCACACTTCCATCATGCAAGGTCACGCAAGGCTCCACATGGCAGATGCTGCATCAATGCCACCTGCATAGAACCAGACATGCCACTCTGATCCTGAACATGCCAAGACACCTGCCTTTCAGCACCCTTCAAGCCTGTTCGTGTTAAAGACAAATCCTTACCACCTCTCAGGGAGGTTGGCTGGGCTTGGAGACCATGTTACCATGATGCAGAAAGCACTTTTCCCTCAAAGGTGAGGTGACCTATCCAGAGCAGCGGCAGAGCCAGGATATGAACTTGAGTCCCCTGACTCCATGCTCAGTCCTGATCTCTTCCTGGTCACTTTGCCACTGCATACACCTTCAAAATATCAGCGTTTTGGGGCTTCAGATAGTTCAAACATTCTCCATGCTCCAGGCAGTTCAAAACCCCACAGAATGTCATTCTTGTTCCCCAACATCACATTTTCACTGGCCACACTGCTCAGGGCAGTGCCTGCTAAGGGATCTAGGAGAAGGTTTCGAATGGACCGAAGGTCAGAGGCTTCTCCATGAAGTATACAGCAAACCACTGCCTTCTTGCAGCTCAGTATTTCCAGTCCAACTGGTCATGATTGAAAGGCATTCTTGCCTCTCCAGGGATGGAAGAACAGCCATTATTGAAGTATTCAGAAACTCTTTGGAGAGGCCAAAGCTGCGAATCATAAATCAGCATCCCAGACACAACAATCTGACATCCTGGCTTTCACATCATGTATTTTCAAAACAAAATGATACACTAGCGCCAATTGGGATTATCAAGATTTATGGAGAACTGCAAACAGAGGGGAGAGAAGGGGGTATAACCAAACTTACCAGGCCAAGGATCTGTAGGAAACTGAAGTGGTAAAAGAACATGAGGCCAGTTGAGAGAAGAGCCCACCGGAAGCTGCTGAGGGGCTCTGGGGTATAAGCACCTGGAGGAAGAGCAGAGATGGTGAGATGGGAGGAAGTCACTCGCTTCTCCTTTGCCCATATGGGGGCAAGTGTTGAAGTCATAGCTGCAATGTGTTCATAGCTCCTTTCAACCCATCAGTGAGTGATACTATGAATGCCTCACTGGGTACTTGTGGCTGCCTAATCTATGCTCTGCTAGTCCATGCTGGGCCATTACAAAAAGAAGATTTTTTTAATTATAAAAGGAATACATATTTATTAAAGATATTTTAGAATGTTACAAAATAGAAAGAGGAGCCAGGCACCTGTGGCTCACACCTGTAATCCTAGCTACTCAGGAGGCTGAGATCTGAGAATCACAGTTTGAAATCACCCTGGGTAGTAAAGTCCATGAGACTCTTAACTCCAATTAACTGTGGGAAAACTGGAAGTAGAGCTGTGGCTGAAAGGGATAAAGCAATAGCTTTGACCTGAAGAGCTTAGGGACAACAACCAAACCCAGGGTAGGGTGGTAGACTTGAGCTGAAGAGCTCAGGGAGATCGCCCAGGCCCAGAGTTCATGTCCCATGACAGACAAAAGAAAAAAAATAGAAAGAGGAGAGGAAAAGCATAAAAATATTTACTAAATGGAATACAAGTCCTGCTCACACACGAGTGTGTCTTCATGCTCAGTGTGTCATGCTTGGGATTTACCTTCTTTTCTTTAAACTGATTCTTGGGATCACATTGAATGTAAAATCCTGTAGTCTTCACCCATACACTTCTTTTGTGTGTAGGTCATGGGATTTGAACTTGGCCTGGGTGCTGTCCCTGAGCTCTTCAGCTCAAGGCTACCACCCTTCTCCTGGGCCTGGGTGTTGTCCCTGTGCTCATCAGCTCAAAGCTACTGCGCTACCCTTGAGCCAATCCCCACTTCCCATTTTCTAGAGGTTAATTGGAGATAAGAGTTCAGGTCCTTTTGTGCCCAGGCTGGCTTTGAATCTTGATCCTCAGATCTCAGCCTCCTGAGTAACTAGGATTACAGGCATGAACTTCGGCACCTGGCATCACACACTTTTAATGCAGTGAAATTTATGATATGTGATACAGTAACTTGGAATGTGAACTTTATTATTATTATTTGATGGTCCTGCGCTTGAACTCAGGACCTGGCCATTGTCCTTCAACTTTTTCTTTGCTTAAGCCTGGTGCTCTACCACTTGAGCCACAGCTATACTTTCAGCTTTTTCTTGCCTGAGCTGACTTTGAACCATGATCTTCGGATCTGACTGTGGAAAAGTTTTTAAATTCCCCAAATCCCAGTTTCCCTACCTATTAAATGGTGATAATACTACCCCAAGGGCCTGGTCCAAGGAGCATGTTCAATGATTGTTAGATGTTTTCTTTATGTTCATTATGTCTCGAGGAAAATATCATTTCTCATCCACTGAATATCTCTTTCCCTGGAAACACTGAGACTTCTGTATCTTCTCCATCACTGCTAGGAACCACCATTCTGGAGGTCTTGGTATACTCCCAGCTTACAGAGTAGGGGTAAGCTTTCAAGTGTATCACTCTATACATAAACTTTATGTGGCTATCTGAGAAAGTTAGAAACCTGGAACTACCTCATCCCAAGAAAGCACAAGTGACATCTTATCCTAGAGTAGTGTTTTCCTTTCACCTATGTATCATATACTGATGTAAGCCTCCTGTAATTTAGACTCACAGCAATGATTACAATACAGCAGAGTTGGGTGTTGACTGAAGTCTATGCCACATGTTATAAGAAGACAAAATTCAGCCTGTGGGGGGTGGCATGTAGCAAGAGATGGCAAGAAGACATGCTGCCCGAGGAAATAGTGCACTGGAGTCCTGAAGAACAAATGGGACTTCAGGAAGGGCTTAAGCCTTCCAAAGCTGCAGCCTGTATAGAGGCCTACATGAATTGAGGCCATCCTGAAAAGAACCGGGTCCACAGAAGAGAGCCCAAGGAATAGTTTCCAGGGTTTCTCTGTCCCAGGCTGGGGACCATAGAAACCATGCTGAGAGCTGAGCACTATGGCTCATGCTTGCAATCTTAGCTATTCAGGAGGCTGAGATCTGAAGATCATGGTTCAAAGCCATCCCAGGCACTAAAAAGTCTGTGAGACTCTTTATCTCCAATGAATCACCAGAAAACTAGAGGGGGCTCGCTCAAGGAGTAGGGTGGTAGCCTTGAGCTGAAGAGGTCAGGGACAACACCCACGCCAAGAGTTTAAGTCCCACAACTGACAAAAAATAAAAATCATGTTGAGGGCCTTGGGCTTCATGCCAAACAGCAGGGTTATGAGCTCACCAGTAGGTGATAGGAAGTAGGGGCATGACCAGAATAGAAGAGACATGAGTGAATATGAAGACTGGCAAACCAGAAAACCTAGGAACTTTCTATGAGGCAGCTACCACTCAGCTCCATCAATCAGTGCCTGCAAAACTGCAGGACAAGTGGTGCCTGGTTATATTGTTGTGTTTTTTTTTTTGGTTTGTGTTTTTTTTCCCCCCAAGACAAACCAGAAATATGAACCTTTATGTGGAATTTCCTTTTTTTAAATGTCAGCAACTAATTCCAAATGTTTTAAGAATCTTCAGTAGACCAAACAAAATATATCTTCTTGGATGGGTTTCAGCCCTTGGGTGGCCAGCTTTCAGCAGAGGAGTGTTGGACTTACACATGAGCTTGTATAAAATCACGACTCAAATTTTTAGGAGCAAGAGAGAGTAGAGGGCACTGTGGCAAAGCTATGGGAATCTAGAGAGAGCAAAATGGTTTCTGAGGACAGAAGCAGAGAAAAATGTAAGGAGAAAATTATCAGTGTGGTCCAAGACTGGATGTTGACAGTAAGGGAGAGAGATCACAGCTTGGCCCTCATTGGGTTAGTGATGCCATTTATTGCAATGGAGAAGGGACAATGGCAGATTGCAGCTAGGAGTGGGGAAATGGTGAGGTCCACTTTAGACATGTTGAATTGAGGTGTGTGTAGAATATCCACATGAAAATATCCTTACGGTGGTGGGATGTCCTGTACAATACAGGGTGTGATGAATAAAGACTATTAAAGAGTATAAGGACTGGAATCAAGCAGGAAGAGGTTTTCAAATCCTGGCTCTTTCACTGACTAACCACAGGACCTTGAGCAAAGCTCTTTCTTTATAATCAGTTTTACTCATCTACAAAATGGAATAGCACTACCTATTTCACAGGATTATTGATCAGATGAAAGACTAGGTGACAGTGACATGGGATTTGGCAAATGCTGCTAATGGGTCATGGTGTATCTGGGGTTGAAAGGCTCCTGGTTGTTTTTATGAGTCGCAAGCTCAGTAAAGAGGATAAAGTGAACATTTACGTGTAGATGGTAGAAGCCTACAGTGGTAAACCAAGTCATGGGAACACTTGTACTCTCTGAGATGGGAAGAAGGCCAAGTATGTAATGGCAAGAAACATCATGTAAGGGTGGAGGTAGATGGGAAGAAAGGAAGGAGATGGGGTGACTAAAGTCAGTGGCGTCTTCTGTGCAGGAAGCTCACCTTGCTTTAGGAACAAGAGATAGGCTCATGGAACATGTGAGTCAAAAGGGCCTCTGAGGACATAGATCTCTTCATTTTATAGAGTGAGAAACAGAGGGTGGGGGACAGCCAATCATGACAGCAGAGTCCCAAGTAAACAGGCTCTCATGTGCTCAAAGGCCCTGCTGCCACTTGTCTAGACCTCCAAGTTGGACTGTCTTCTTTTCTTGTCTGCTTACTCTCCAGCCTGAGAGTGCTTTCTTCCCAGCATCCAGCACAGAGCTTCCTTTGTGACAATGCATTGTGGGATTCACCAAGAGTGTGAGCACTTGCCTGTTTGCTAAGTGAATATTGTCACCCTGGCTGCCAGGGATGCACAGAAGAAGGAAGGGACATGAAAAACTGACAGGTGCTCAGATTACTACTTCAGGCACAACCCATTACTACAGCTACAAACCACTCTTCCATGGATTCCCTTCCTCCCCTTAGCTCCTGGTCAGCTTTCTCCTCTGGCAGCTGGGCAGTACTGCAGGCCTTATGAGCCAGGAGCGGGCATTAGGAAGGGAGTTGAGAGTGGATGGCTGCGGGGTGGTAGCTCAGCAGACCTTCCTGGGGAAGGCTTCAAGTGTGGGACAGATGCTCTCACCATGCATTATCTCAGCATCACTGTGGCCCCTGACCCTGCTATGTTTCGTGCTATGGAGGAAGAACACTCAGAAACAAACAGAGGACATGTTATTCAGCACTCCCAGTACCCCTTGCCCAAAGCCCCATATTTGCCCCATTCCTTCCATGTTGCATCATCTGCCTAACATCACACCGAGAGGTCAGGGAAGGAGGGGTAGCTCTGAAACTCCTCCACACCTCAGCAACAAGTACAAGGTAAACACGCAAAAACAATACTTGCACTGGCAAATAAATGGCACAGGCTTGTGGAGAATCACAAAAGTCTCATTTCTTTTGGCTCAATACTACAACTTGGAAGACTGTGATCATATCCCTTAAAAATAATATACTGTCTATATTTGCATAAACAAGCTTATATCTATACTGTTTATAGTACTGAAGATCCGGAAACCTATTGAAGAGATAAGTAAACTATGGGACCTCAAGATTGTGCAACAGCGCATTGCCATTTAAATAATGACCAAATTATGTAGGTGTGAAACAAATCAGTCCTGGTTAGCAACAGGGAGTGTAAGGCAATACATTGAGCAATACAAACATTAAAAACAAATAAAGGCCATAGTTAGTGGCTCACACCTGTAGTCCTAGCTACTCAGGAGGCTGAGATCCGGAGGATCTATGTTGAAGGCCAGCCCATATAGAAATGGTTGCAACGCTCCATGTCCAATTAACTAGCAAAAAGCTGGTTTGTAGGTACAGTTCAAGTGGTAGAGTAAGAATACAAGACATTGAGTTCAAGCCCCAAAACTGATTTAAAAAGAAAAAAATACAACTCAGTAGCCTAAAATAAAAAGCCCTGATGGGTCAGAGAGCCTTGGGTTTGGGTTCTGCCTCTGCCACTACCTACAGGAAGATACTTGAGCAAATATTACTTCCTCTCTAAGTGCATTTTCCTCCTCTCCGTGAACTCAAAGTAGCATTCATATTTCCAAGGTGAAGAAAAATCAAAAAGTAGAGGTGGCAGCTGGATGCAATGGCTTATACATAGAATCCCAAGTACTCAAGTGGTTAAGACTGAGAGGACTGCAATTCCAAACTCAGCCAGACAAAGAATTAGCAAGACCCTGTTTCAAACAAGCCTAGCTTTTTGGTAGTGGTCCCTATTTATAATTGTAGCCCTGTCAGAGATACTATAAGAGTGTCATAATCTTGGATTGGATTCTAGGAAAAAAAATGAGAAACTCTTATTTTGGGGGAAAAAAGCAAAAAGGGCTGTTGGCTGGCATGGCTCAAGTGGTAGAATGCCTGCTCAGTAAGCATGGGATCCCAATTCCAAACTCCAGTACTAACAAAAACAACAAATATATATAAAGGCTGTCATAGAGGTAGCAGTTGTTATTTTTACCAATGACCACAATCATCTGAAATCTTATAAAGATGGAACGTGGAAGGGAATCTGGGGAAGAGTTGGCCTTGTCTATGAACAGAGTCTATGGCTTCCACTACACTATCACCACTGTTGGTTCTTTTTTACTACTAGCAAGATATTCAATTTCATTGAAAAATAAAGAAATACAGAGAAGCAGCAGCCTTGAGCACAGATAACCAGTCAACATGATATATGCAAATTGTATGCAAACTTTCTCATATCATTCTCTTTTCTGGATACCTGGATGCGGCCCTTGAGATAATCCTAGTGAAAAATCAGTTTCCTTCTAAAGGAAAATAGATACTTAAGGACTTTCAGAAATATTAAACATAAAACTTTTTGTTCTACTTTAAGAGCATATTTTATCTCAGAAGAATAGGAAAAAAGTTACCTAGAAAGGTAGCAGTGTGTATGTGAGGGTGGACTGGGTCGGGGGTGATAGTCACTTTCTCTAAACTCCATTTCTGCCAGAAGGAAGTTTATGGATTGCTAGGAACCAAGATGATTATACCAATCCAGGGCTGGGAGTTTGGTCTATCAGTAGAGTGCTTGCCTAGTATGCATGAAGACCTAGGTTTGATTCCTTGGTATTACATACACAGAAAAGGCCAGAAATGGTGCTGTGGCTCAAGTGGTAGAACTCTAACCTTGAGAAAGCACAAGGACAGTGCTCAGGCCCTGAGTACATGCCCCAGGATTACAAAAAAATAAAAATAAATAAAATATAATTTTTAAAAAGGGATTGATAGTTAAGTGTTCCATTATTGACACCAGCCAATAAATTAGTGTAGCCAGTAGCTACATGTGGCAATTTATATTTAAAGGAACTATAATGAAATAAAGTAAATATTTGGTTCCTCCCTCATATTAGCAACATTTCCTATCCTCAGCAACTATGTGTGCCTAGTGGCTACCATATTTTACATTATACTTTGATCATGGCCATCAGCCTGGAACATTCCAAGGGGAACATACTTCTCTAGAAGTGTTTAGCAAAGTCAGGACAGACACTTGCACAGGTTTTAGCAACACACTGATCAGTAGTGTTTTTAGCTATATCAACCTCAAGAAAGTAGCAATGCAACCTAATCGTTTACAAAGTTGCCAGAAACACAGGGTAAAAGAAAGACAGACTTCAAAAAATGGTGCTGGCAGAACTGGCTATACACGTTCAGAAAACTGAAGTTAGATCTTTATATATCACCCTACAGCAGAATCAACTCCAAATGGATCAAAGGCCTCAACGTAAGGCCAGATACCCTCAACATATTACAGGAAGAGATAGGAGAAACACTAGGACTCTTTGGCACAGGTGGAAACTTCCTAAGTAAAGATCCAGAAAGAAACACAACAAATCAAAGAAGGGTTGGATAAATGGTACCGCATTAAACTGAAGAGTTTCTGAGTGGCAAAGGACACAGGACACAGCTAAGTGGGATAAACAGAAATCCACAGATTTGGAGATGATCTTCACTAGCTACACATCAGACAAGGGCCTCATATCTAAAATATACACAGAGCTCAAAATATTAAACCCCACAAAACCAAATTTTCCAAGAAACAACAACCCCATCAATAAATGGGCTAAAGAGAGTCTCTCTCTCTCTCTCTCTCTCTCTCTCTCTCTCTCTCTCTCTCTCTCTCTCTCTCTCTCTCTCTCTCTCTCTCTCTCTCTCTCTCCCTCTCCTCTCCTCTCCTCTCCTCTCCTCTCCTCTCCATCTCTGCCTCCCTCCTTTCTTTCCCTCCCATCTGTCTTCCCTTTTCATCCCTATCTCTTAGTGATACTGGAATTTGTTTAACTATTTTTGTCTTCTTTTTTGGTACTGGAGATCGAACCCAGTACATTGCACATACTAGGTAAGCGCTTTGCCACTAAACTACTGGAGTTTGATCTCAGGGACTCGTAGTTCCTAAATAGGTATTATACCACTTGGGCCATGACCCAGCCTTTCTTGCTTTAGCTATATTTCAAGTATCCCATTTTTGTTGCTAAGGGCTGTCCTGGATCATGATTCTCCTACTTATGCCTTCTGCATAAGTGGGACATATATCTGCACTGTCAAGCCTTTTTTTTTAATTAAGAACTGTCCTTGATTACTTTTTTCCCCCTCTGGCTGGCCTTAAACAACAACCCTCTTCCATAGTAGCTGGAATTACAGACATGGTCCATTACATCTAGTCCTTTTCTTTAAAACAAACAAACAAAAAAAATCATTGCTATTTCTCAACCATAGGTGCTCCCTTCTTGTCCGAACTACTTCATGCACAGTTTCAATCCTTCCTCTTCACAGTCATGTATAGTTGTGGCTCATGGCTCTCCTTCCTTGAAAACATTGGTATCTATGTAGCCTGTCCTATTTCTTTTTAAAACTATTTTTATTACCAGGCTCTACTGGTTCATACATATAATGCTAGCTACTCAGAGGCTGAGATCTGAGGATCACAGTTCAAAACCAACCTGGACAGAAAGGTACCAGTGAGACTCTTATTTGTAATCTTTTTAAAACAGGAAGTGTCACTGTGACTCAAATGGTAGAGCACAAAGAGGCTCAGGGACAGTTCCCAGGTCCTAGAATCGATAAAATGTTTGTAGTATTTTTATTTTCTCTAAATTGTTGTACAAAGGAGTTACCATACAATGAAGCAGTTTATGAATACAGGCATCTCAGTCAAGGTTATCCCTTTCAACATTCTCATCTGTCCCTCTTACCCCACCCTTTTCCCATGTCCTTGAATGGTCCTTTCTGGATCTTGAGCTGTTCCTTGATCCTTTCTATAGATCCTGTCTCCTCGCTACTCATTTTTGTCGCTATGCCTGATACTATATTACCAACAGCTGTGGCCCTTTCCTAATCGGGAATCAAGTATTCCTCTTAAGCCATCACTACCCCCTCTTTTCCTTCCCCATTCCGGTAACTGTGGCCCCCATACTTCTTCCTCACTGGGATCTGTAAAGCCATTGGTTCTACTTATTTTCATTTTTTGCTGTCTTATTCCCACCATAAATCCTATGGCTCAGAAGACTCCTTTGTCTCCACTGTTCCCCATCATCTGCAACCCCCCCTCAACCCTGGTTAAATCTTAGTCTCCATTTTCCCCTAGCCTGTCCTTACCCAGCTAAACATGGCTAGAGATAAACAATAGCTCTGACTGTTCTCCCCTCAAATTCATGAGCACAAACCTCAAGTGCACCATTCATGTTGCCAGGCAATCATACTCTGCTTCCCTGCGTCCATTCACTCTCTCCCTCTCCTAGGCCATGATTTAATATCATCTCTCTCCTCTCAAACCTTTAATATTTCTATTTCAGCTACACTCAAATGATGACCTTGCTTTGGCTTCCTGCTGTACTGGAAAAAATAAAATTCAAAAAACTAATAAATCAGACGAAAACTTCTCCCATGCTCATGATCATATTTAACTACCTATCTTCTTCAGTAGGTGCCCAATTTACTCTGCTGCTTCACTGTGGCCATGGATGAATTGCTCAGGGTCTCAGGCAAGGTCAGTAGCTCCTGTTTCCACATGTTATCCCCCAGGTTCCCTGCTCAAGCAGGCCACTGCAGTCATGGTTTCTCTTTCTCTTAGATCACCAATTTTCTCTTGTCAGTTACATTATTTCCATTAGCATATAAACTAAATGTACTGCAAATGTCACATTTGAAAACAAACACGTGACCTTATTTCTGACTCATGCTGTGACTCCATTGTTCTGCTTCCATTTACAGCACCACTCCTTGAATGAATTGTCTATATGGGTACAGGTCCAAATGGTGGCGACCAGCCCATGTGTCCATTCAATGCTTTTCTATGCATCTAGTTTCAAATGTGCAGTGAATGTAAAACCCACTCAGTTTTCCAAGGCAATCTAGTAAAATATCCTAGTAAAGATTTCATGTGGATTATATTAGACTGATCAGAAGTGGCTCTGTGGCTCAAGGGTGACAGCCTTGAGTTTCATGAAGAGCTCAGGGACAGAGCCCAGGCACAGAGTTCAAGTCTCATGACTGACCCAACAGCAACAACAACAACAACAAAAAACACCGCTATATTAGACTGATCATAATTTCACCCACATGGACTGAGTAAGGTATGCTACTACAACTGTTTGCCTTCCCTACTTTAGTGTGGCTCTGCAATATTTAAAATGACACATGTGACTGATGTGGCTTTACTGGACCATACACGAGTCTTATTCTGTCTGCGCACAATTTCTCTCTTTCTGTATTTCTCTTAAGCAACATCTCCCCCAAACAGCTCTCATCAAGGCCTCACATGACATTTTCAAAGACCAGTACCAAGGACTTACCCTATGAACATTTTCATCCTTGAAACATTGTCGCTTGACAGTCTGGGATACTGCTCTCTTTGTTCCCTTGCCACCTCCCCCATCTGCTCCTTCTCAGTCTCCTTTCTGGTTCATTTCCATAATTCTGACCTCTAAACAGTGTAGGGAAAATCAGGCTACAAAATTCAGGGCTTTATTCTATCTACTTTGATTTTTATAGTTGACTTCCCTTCAGTCTCATGGCTTTAGTATGATTGACATGTCAGTGGCTCCAAAATTTACAACTCAGCCTGGACCTCAGTTCTGAAATTCAGGCTCATATTCCTCATAGTCTACACATAATATTTACTGTCACTGAATAAGTGAACAAAATGTCTAATCTTCGCTTCTGTGGTAGATCATGATTGTAGAAGCTCCCATTGACTAACTCAGGCCTTCCCAGGTTGATTTGGCCATATGACCCAAAAAAGTAACTTGCTTTGGTCAATGCAACATCATCTAAAGCAATTCAAACCAGTCAACCAGGCCAAGGCATAGGGATAGTGTGTGGCAAGGACCACCTTCTTTCTGTATCCTCCTTACACTGGGGGAGGGGGACTAGCTATCTGGTATTACTCCAATAAGGGCATTATATTCTATTGCTAGATTGAAATTCCCCTGACCTCATCTTAATCAAGTAGCATCACGCACTGGGTGATAGGGCTTCAACATAGAAATATTGGATAGACACAAACATTCAATGTATAGAAAAGAATGATTTAGTCAGAAAACAGGGAACCAATGTCACACTGTTAAGGCTGTATGCTATAGGGATGGCCATATGCAACAATAGATCACTTGAAATAGCACCCTCTACTCACTGCACAAAAAGCAATCAACAGTCACAAAAGCCCTTCATCATTCTTCTCTCAATAAATGGCTACCCATGTAATGCCTAACAGTGCCTCTATGACCAACAACCTAGACCAAGCCAACTGTATCCACCTCCTGGATTTTTAGAGAAAGAACTTGCATGTCTCCCTATTTCTATCTTGCCCCTATAGAGTAATGTCAGCATTGCAACCAAGAGAATCGTAAAAACTTAAAGCACAGCTCACACTTCAATCTTCTGCTCAAAATGTTCGTTTCCTCCCATCACTCTAACAAGAAAATGAAAAATCCCTATATGGCTCTACAAATCCTCATACAATTTGCTTCACCCCTCTATCACCTTACTGATTTCCTGTCCTAATACTTTCATTTTTATGTGCTTCTGGTCATATTGGCTCACTTGTAGTTCCTGGAACAGTCTAGGCCTAGGGCCATTACAGTTATTTCCTCTTTTTGGCATATCCTTCCCCCTGAGAGCAAGTGGCAAGCCTTTGCTCATATTCCACATTTGGAGTAAAAACTTCCCTATAAATGAAGTGAGCTCATTCAAAATTGCAGCCTTCTCTATCCAGTTGGCAACTCGGCCCCTTACTCTGCTTTTTCCCTTCCTCTTGGGCACTGATTGACTGACTTAGAACACTACTTTATCATTTCTTTGCTCTCACTCTCCTCCCATGTGACTTTAAGTTCTTTGAGAACCTGGGTAGTGGTTTTACTCTTGGCTTTTTATCCCTGGCAACTCTACCACTGTCTGACACAAAGCAGGGACTTGGTAAACACTCACTGAGAGAGTGATGTGAAGAGGCCAGCATGCTTGGGAGCTTCATACCATTCCAAATTGCTGATTTCCCATGTGGGAGAGAGGGCAGGGAGAGTGTTCTGGCCAGTCCCAGAAGAATTCTAGTTATTCCATTAGCTATCTTGGGACATCTCAATTTGCCTTGGGATCCTGTTAAAATGCAGGTTTGCACTGGGTGATGGTGGTTACTCCTGTAATCCTAGCTACTCTGGAGGATGAGATCTAAGGATTGTGGTTTGAACCCAGCGAGGATATGAAAGCCTGAGATTCTTATCTCCAATTAACCACCAACATGCCAGAAGTGGAACAGTGACACAAGTGGTTAGAGCACTAGGTTTGAGCAAACCAGCTTAAGCACAGAGCCCAGGCCCTGAGATCAAGCTCAAGTACCAGAAAAAAAAATTAAAAACAGGGGCTTGGATGCAGGAGGTCTGGACAAAGCTCAGGCCTGTGCATCTCTCTCCCCCCATCCCACTAACTCTCAGAGCATACAGTGAACAGCACAGAGCAGAGTTCACTATTTGGCTGCATACTGAAAGACAACAGGCAGGAGAGCAGTGATGAAATGCAGATAATGAGTGGATGGTGATGGTATTCAAAAGAATGGAAAATACTGGAGAAAGTTCAGGTTTGGAGACAGGAGAAAAAAATGCCCAGTTTAGTTCCTGATCTTTGGTACTATGTAAATGAGACATCTCCATTTCTACCCTTTCTTATGGTTTCCATAGGAATTGTCCCCCACAATAGCTTGATGCCAGCTAATGGATCCATTCACTGAAAGGTGATCGGAACATGAAGGGTCTGACATAATCAATGATTACTCTACAAATGGACTCACAATCTGATGACCTGATGGGGGGAGGGAATGAGTTGGAAAACGTAGGTCACTAGGAATGGGCCCTGGAAAGTTATGTCTTGTCCCCAGCCCCTTCTTCTATCAGTCTCACTGCTTCATGGCTGCCAGGAGGTGAGCAGTTTTGTTCTACCCTGTCCCTTTGGCATGTACTCTGCCTCACCAGGGACCAGAAACAATGGAGCCAACTTAACTTTGGAGTGAAACCTCTGAAACCAGGAGGAAAAAATAAAGATTGCCTTCTCTTCAGTTTTCTTGCATATTTGTCACAACAGCAAAACTTGACTAGCACCACTATAGTTGTCAAGAAGATATCTCTGTATGGCACAACCCCAAGTTGTTCTCAGTTATTTGGCTATCTGTTCCTGGTTACTGAGTGCATGTTCATGTTAACTTTCCCTTCATCCAGGCATTGGGACAAACAACTGAAAGGCTTTCTTCTGCCTACCAGAAAAAGGAGGTTGGATGTGTGCAAGGGAGGTCCATCTACTCAACCTCCTGTCCTGAGGGGCTGGAGAGTCCACCTAGCCCAGGTTTAAACTCTTAGTTAGGGAACTAGCCACTCAGCCTCTGAATAAGACATCTTAAAGGCATACCTTCAGTCCATGAGAATCACACAGCTAGCCTTCTACCAATGACACAGAAGTAAGAGTCGGCATAACAATAACAAAAAAAATCCAACAGGTGGGCCTGCCATAACAAAAGCACTGAGGTTCAAAGACCCAATTGCAAGTTTCTGTGGTTCCTAAACTGCTAGCTGACTTCTGTATAACTCAAATCCATTCTAATAGGGAAAGCCCTGGTCTTTTCCTATTATGCAGCCGCACTGTGAGAATAGAAAAACTAACAGAGCATGAAGACACCCTGGAGAGCAGGACTACTTAAATGTAAGACACCACTGTACCACAAGCATGTGATATACTTAGTATTAAGAGAGTCCCTGGTGAGCTTTAAGCAAGGGGAAGCCAACCCCTAGATCATTTGAGGCAATGAGGCTTAAATTTCAGTCTGTATCAGAATTCCTGAGGATGGAATCTCTTAGACTTCAACATGCAGCAGAAGCTGCTGGGGAGCTTGTTAAACAGCTCAAGACAACCTCACTCCGGAGTGTCTGATTGAGTCAGCCTGGAGAGGAAGCTGCAAATTCACTATCTGAGAATCTGCATGAAGAACAAGTTACCCAGGTAAGCTGAGGCTGCTGGTCCAGGGAACACACTTTTGAGAATCACTGAGTGCCTTTGGAAAAGGATGGAGAATACAGATTCCTGGGCCCTGCCCTTTCCTATTGGGATCCTGAAGGTGAATGTGGGTTCTGGAATCTCTGAGCCACAAGCACACCTGATCCTGATACTGGAGTTTCCTGATAACACAGGAGGCATAGTAAGTTGCAGGAAAGTATTGATGAGCCCCAGTGACTTCTTCCTTTGCATGCAATTTAAGACCTTCAGAAATTCACCTACCCATTCTCTTATATATGGCTTAGCCCTTGGTCAGTTTGGTTTTTTTCTTTGCTTTGTTTTGATTTTTTTCCCCTCAGTCTTGTGGCTTGAACTTAGGGCTTGGGCACTGTCACTGAGCTAGCTACCACTCTGAGCCACAGCTACAAAACCACAAGGTTTTGTGGTGATTAATTGGAGATAACTCTATGGCCTTTCCTGCCCAGACTGTCTTTGAACTGTGATCCTCAGATCTCATACCCCTGAGTAGCTAGAATTACATGTGTGAGCCACCAGTGCCCAGACCTTTGCCAAGTTTTTTTTAAAGGTCTCTAGCTCATCTATCACCCATTCACCTCTCAGGAGCCTTTTGGCTTTACTTGAGTTCCTTCATCTTTCCCCTGTTCTCACCTGACTAGAACAAGGAAAGCCATGTGGGAGGAGAAATTTCTCAGCTCCCTAACACTAGCTAAACAGAAGTGAGAATGGGATCTCCTGGGTGGTGAAGTAAGATGGCAAACCAAACCTGGATGCTGACTGAGGTCATGATGACCTCAGGGGTCAGTTCTGAAGCAGTCACTAGCCAGAGTGCTTTGGCTTTAACTGCTTCTGGAAATGAACAGCACAGAGGGGTTCTGTCCCAATTCTCCTGGAGACAATCTGAAAGCCCACTCAAGAGAAAAGTGGTCTGCCCATATCAAACCACAGTGGGGTTCTCAAACCTCAGTTTCCTGAAATGACCCCCAAGGACAGTTGAATTGCTTGTATTTCAAAGCAACCTTCCATGGTGTTTATGCTAGAGGGCGGATCACCAAATATGAAGCCAGGGTGCCCTCTAGTGGAAATGAGAGGGATATCCAGCAACTTCCAGTCCCAAGAGAGGCTGGATGGACTGTTAGAATAAAGGCCTCTCATTGTATGCCCATATGTCTCAAACACATGAAGTGAAAAGCAAGGGAATGCTAAAGACACACATTTAAAGCAGTCATGAAAACGTCTAGAACTTTTTGTAACAATGTTTCTTTAGAAGCGTGTTTCGTGAGATCTGCCCCCAAATCCTGCCTCTACTGATTTCAGAGCACTATTGATGGGACAGGAAGCTGCCTGTGGTTGCTAGTGATGACAAAGTGACAGATATGGCTAAAAGAGCTACTGCCACAGCCTGCATTCATGCGTTACTTTTCTGTTGGGGGTAACTAAAAATAAGAAGGTGGTTTCCCCCTGCCTGAGTAAAAACAACCACAACCAACCAAGCAGCATTATGAGAACAGAGTGCTCAAGTTAGGTCACCACTCCATAGGTGCTGTCTCTTTCCATCCTGCTAAAACCTGAAAAACCAGGGTTAGCATCAAGAAACCCTTCTAGGCCTTTCCCCTATGCTGACCTTCTCACCTCCACTCCCTCACAGGACCTGCTTTACCACCCTAGGAAATCATAGAGCTCTGAACAGAGGTTGCATTGTTTCATCCTTCACTGTGAGCTTTCCGGGCTGAGAAGACTAGAAGAAACCTCTAGCGATCCATTATTGCTTCTACATTTTGACATTTCCCCCTTTCTCCTTTCAAGATTGGCTTCTCCATTTTATTGGGGTTAATGTTGCTATCCTCCACATCCCTATCAAATTCATCTAAGACTATGTCACTCCAATTACAGCTTTTCTTTCCACACCGTGCCTGCCTTTTCCCCACCAGCATAATGGAGAAATTTCCTTGCATATGTGAGCTCCCCTGAACTTCCTCCACTTCATGGGTCAACTCGACCTCACAATGCACAAGGGGCCATCAGTCATCACTCTAAGAAGCCCCACCTCGGCTGCAATCATCTGACCACAGCTTTCACATCCTCATTCCAACTGTGGGCATGCTCCTCGGCCTCCTTATGGACTTTCATACCCCACACAATCTCTTTGTTCCTCTTCTTTTCCTCAGCCTTCTGTCTTTCTATACCAGCTAGGTCTGAATTCTAGCACAAGGCATTCAATTCCTTGATAGGGAGAAGAGACTTTCCTCCTTCTCCCCACACTTGTACCTACTCAATAGCTCAAGTGGCTTGCTGAAGACAGGAACCTAGAAAACTGCTGAAATCCCATTTTATTTGATTAGTAGGAAGGGTCTTACTATCTTGGCAAGCAAAAGCTATATGAAAAAACTCCTTACACAGCTCTGCCATGTGTCAGGAAGTGTATATCATCTCACTGAATGCTCATTGCACACTTAGGTGGAGGTGCTGCTTATTCTTATTTTACAGATGAAGAAAATGAAACACAGAGAAGCTAAGGGACTTAGCCAAAGTCACACAGCTAGTAAGGAATAAAAGTGAACTTGTGAGCAGTGAGTGGAGCTTTATAAACTGCAGTGGCACTTTTATTATGTATGCTAGTATCCCCTGGGTCTTTGGGCAGTCAAGCCTATTATTTTTCTCTCTTGTTATTCAGCAACTTGGACAGGATGGGCAACAGCTGTAGCCTGCTTTACCACAAACCACCTTAGCTTCTCAGAGTACAGAAAAATAGGCTCATTTAGATGTCCACTCCAAAGCTGCAACTTGTATCCCTTAGACCTCTCAGCTGAGAGTCAAAAACCTCTATTCCATTCCACCTCATAATTCCTTGGACAACCTACTCTTAGTTAAAGACTAGAAAGCGGGCCAGGAACATGGCCTAGTAGTAGAGTGCTTGCCCAGCATGTGTGAAGACCCGGATTTGTTTCCTCAGTACCACATACATAGAAAAAGCTGGAAGTTGTGCTATGGCTCAAGTGGTAGAATGCTAGCCTTGAGCACAGAGAGTGCCCAGGCCCGGAATTCAAGCCCCAGGACTGGCAAAAAGATCCTTGAAACCAAGAAAGTGGGGGCACAATTACAAAACACTGTCACAAACTTCAAACATCCCTCAATTTGTAGATATTCAAACATCATAGTTTATATTTAACAAAACACTAACAGTGAATGGCATCTCCAAACCACATTCTCTGTTCCTCTACTCAGGCTTCTCTACTAAGATTTGCATGCATTCCTATTTATATTGGCCTACTACACTAGTTACCATCTTTGAAGACAGTAACCATGTAACTATTTCCTTTTTCCCTTCCTTTCCCTGTCCTTCCCTCTCTTTATGTCTCCCTCGACTTTCTCTTCCTTTCCTTTCTTTTCCTTTCCTCTCTCATTCCTTTCCTTCTTTCCACTTGCTCTTTACCCCTCTAGCCTCAGTCTCAAAAGTTAAAGTTATTGGGCCGGGAGTTTGGCCTAGTGGTAGAGTGATTGCCTAGCATGCACAAAGACCCAGGTTCGATTCCTCAGTACCACATACATAGAAAAAAGCCGGAAGTGGTGCTGAGGCTCAAGTGGTAGAGCTCTAGCCTTGAGAAAGCCCAAGGACAGTGCCTAGTCTCTGAGCTCAATTCCCGTGACTGGCAAAGAAAAAAGTTAGGGTTACAGGCATGCACCATCACTCCCAGCTCAAAATATAGAATATTTCCATCATCATAGAGAATTCTACTGGACAACAAAGAATCTAGATTTCATGCCTCCTATTTCCACAGTACTTTTTCCTTTTGTCATCCTGTCTTCTTGATCTCTCACAAACCCTTCATTCACAACATTTCTCATCACTTTGTGATATACACATTTGCTTTCTCTCTAGCTCCTGTCTTAATTTCAGAATGTGCCTGACCCTGGGACAAAAAGGAAAGAGAAGAAGAAATAAGGAACAGGGGAGGTAAGGAGAAACCCCTAACCTTGAGACATCATCCTTAGCACCTGTCACATATTTTTGTCCCTACTTCTCCAAATGTCTGGTTTAAGTGTTTTCCTCAAATCCCATGTGGTTTGGTCATGACTTCTTGGGTGAAAAGTTCTGTTGCTTTCATTTACAAGACACTGGGTCTTTTTTTCTGTAATCTCATTTTCTTCTGCTGCTTATCCTTAGCAGGTTGTTTTATCCAAGTCCTCCCACTTACTCCAAAACATTCACTGGGGATATATCCATCCACAAGGGATTTGTCAATGAAACTTAAGTTGGTTTCTAGATCAAGACCCCATAAACAGCTCCACAATATTCTATTCTGCTGTCTTGTAGACATTTTAACCTGTATAAGTAAGAAATACCCCAAACTCAAAGTAAAACAATTTCCCTAATACTGGTAAACAAAAAAAAAGTTGGCTGAGACCATGATCTAGGCCTTTACAACCTCCAGAACTGCAAATAATACATGGATTGTTGAAAAGTTATCTAATTTATTCATTTTTGTTATCATAGTTTAGAATAGATGAAGAAACTTCCTCAAACAGGCTCCTTTTTTGACCCTTCCTTCTGCTCAATAACTATTTCACCCTGTCATCCAGGCACACAGGCTTCACTGTCTCCCTCATCCCTACACACCACCTTGTTCTAATCATAATTATTAATTTAACCAACATTTGTTATCATTAATTCATTTAATTAAAATAAAATATAAGCATCCCATTTTAATTATCTTTGCTCCTGACAAGATTATAAAGATGCAACTACTGCCACCTAGTGGGCACACCAACAATGTATTTTGATAGTTGCTACACTTCAGGCACAAGTACAAGGAAAAAGACACATGAAGGAGAGCTGATTCCGGCTGCCCAGGAGAGCTGAAGGTTTCCAGAGAGAAGGTAGCACCTGTGGGCTAACTATTCAAGGAGATACAGAATCAGCCTGATTCCAGGGAGAGTAGTTAGTGTGGCCCTGGAGAGGGCAAGCTACACAGTGTGCAAGAATTTGTTCATTCAGAAAGTAAAAAAAAAAAAAAAAAAAAAAAAAAACAGGTCAGAGAAATACACAAAAGTCACTTTGTAAGTGGTCTTGAATTGCATAAAAAGGAGCGTGGTCTTCCTCCTGGATAGGATTTTTAAGGAGCAGAGAAAAATCTAGTCAGATTTCCTTTCCTTCTTTTCTTTCTTCCCTTTCTTCCTTCCTTTCTCCCCCTTTCTTCCTCTATATTTCTTTGCTTTTGTTTTAGAAAGTGGTTCTGCAGACCTACATGACAGGGAGATGACTGAGACAAGTGCAGGACAGAGCAAGTAGGGTGTAAAGGAAGGGCTGAATCTGTTAGTGATTTTTGAGAGCATGACTTGTCAGAGTCAGTACAGTACAGAATCTCAAATGCTGCTTAGGCTGATAATTGTGGTTTTAGATGCAGAGGGAAGAACCAAGATAAGAAATGGGAAGAAAGGAAAAGAACAAGATGGAAGAGGTAGGCACATTACTTTGAAACAGATGTAGGGCTTCTCCCACCTGCATTGCCTCTACCCATGCACTACACCATGTTCTATGTATCCGACAAAGAAAAGGAACCCAAGGAGAAAGTTCCAGAGGAGATCTAAAAAACAGACCAGGAGGGGCCAGGAGTTTGGCCTAGTGGTAGAGTGCTTGCCTAGCATGCATGAAGACCTGGGTTCGAAAAAAGCCAGAAGTGGTGCTGAGGCTCAAGTGGTAGAGTTCTAGCCTTGAGAAAATCCAAGGACAGTGCTCAGGCCCTGAGCTCAAGCCCAGGACTGGCCAAAAAAAAAAGACCAGGAGTATCCTAAAGCCCAAAGGAAAAAGGGATATCTGAATGAAAGGAAGCCAGTCTATAAAACCAACTGACAAGTATGCACTCAGCATGTACATGTTTTAGAATTGAGCAACGGTGTAATCCAAACATTGGCTGAGTAGTGTAGTCAGAAGACACTTGTCATTAATGAGAGGCAATAGGACAGTGGTTAGTAGTAACAATAGAACCAGATGCTAGTGGCTCGTGCCTATAATTCTATCTACTCAGGAGGCTGAGATCTGAAGGGTCATGGTTTAAAGCCAGCCAGGGCAGAGAACTCTCCTAGTCTGCATCTCCCATTAACCAGCAAAAAAGAAAGCTGGGGTAAATGTGTGGATCAGAGTTAGAACACCAGCATTGAGTTAAAGCTCTAGTACCAGCCAAAAATAATGATAGTAGTAATAACAATAAGGAAACCAGAATATAAGTACTAGGCTTTAGTCTATAATGTAATTTACACATTGGCCTCTTGAATGTTCAGTATGCCTTCACTTTTACAAGCGATACCACAGATACACAGGTTGGGCACTCAAATAAATGCAATGACTAGCTGGAAGTTGGTAGAACCAAGTGTGAACTAACAGTGTGAATCCAGCAATTCTATGTGCATGATGGCAAAGCTAAACTGCCTCATTTCAAATGCCAGGATCAGTTCCTGAGCAAATGCCCCTGACCTTTGGGGTAGTTTCAAGTAGAGAGACCCACTCTCAACATAAAATCTTTACATATATAAAATAACATGTACAGTGTTGCAAATGAAAAACAATTGTCAAAATACAACTACCAAAAAATTTTTAAAAATCTGTTTTCAAATAGGGAGGCAACGCTGAAGGCAAAAGCAGTTTGGAGAGCTCTACATGGTAATAATTTAAGAAGAAATTACCTGTGATTTCCATTAACAACAATGTGCCAAGTGCTGTCAGTATTTGTAGCAAAGGGACTCCTGTATTTCAACTGGAGTAGATTAATTATGCAGATGAACATGTGATTTCTGTTTACTCATTAAAGTCAAGGACCCCAGTCACTGTACTCTCATCAGTCTAGTGAACATACAGGCATTGAACAAGATGGAGATATACATGTAAAATAGTTACCCCGTATTTAGGGCATTGTAACAAGAACAGTAACAGCTGAACTCCATACATGCAATAAGTGATGTGTGAATCCTTTTTTTTTTTTTTTGCCAGTCCTGGGCTTGAGCTCAGGGCCTGAGCACTGTCCTTGGACTTTCTCAAGGCTAGAGCTCTACCACTTGAGCCTCAGCACCATTTCTGGCTTTTTTCTATGTATGTGGTACCGAGGAATCGAACCCGGGTCTTCATGCATGCTAGGCAAGCACTTTAACCACTAGGCCAAACTCCCGGCCCCGTGTGAATCCTTTTTTGAGCACATAATCTTTCACTCCTTCATTCACCCCCTACATGATATGCCAATAACAGAAGATAAACTGATGTTATCAGAGACATCAATGCAGAGACACCTGATCTCTCTGTGAGAAGGACAACAGGGTGACCAAGGCAGCTGGAGGGGAGAGAGCTTCTTAGAGAAGGAGCCTGCTGAGGTGTCCTTGGAGCAATGACTGTTTGCTAGGCCCTGTCTGGAGGACATTCCTAGCAGAAATCACATTTCAAGAGCCAAGAGGCATGAAAATCATCCTACAAGCTCGGGGAGCCCAAAGATCAGATTATCTATAAAGTGCATATGACAAGGAAGAAACAGAAAAGAGGTTGCAAAAAGAATAGAGGCCTGATCACACAGGGTCTTTTTGTTCACTGAGGACAAGAAAGAACTACTACAGCTTCCCAACCAAAAAGTACTATCGTTCTACAAAAATGCCTTTTAGAAGGCCTGAGGTGTAGCGCAGTGGAAGATATGTTTAGTATGTGGGAATCCTTGAGTTCAATCCCTATCATTAAATTAAGAAAACAGCTTTGGGGCTGGGAGTTTGGCCTAGTGGTAGATTGCTTGCCTAGCATGCATGAAGACCTGTGTTCAATTCCTCAGTACCACATACATTGAAAAAAGCTGTAAGTGGTGCTGAGGCTCAAGTGGTAGAGCTCCATCCTTGAAAAAGTCCAAGGACAGTGCTCGGGCGCGGAGCTCAAGCCCAGGACTGGCAAAAAAAAAAAAAAAAAGAAGCCAGCTTTGGAAGCAAACAGAAGCTTTTAGATTGATCATTAAGGCAAGTGAAGGATGCAGGATAGACGCAACGGGGGACTAATTGTTATCACGGAAACAAGAGATGACAAGGAAGGCCTGTCCCCAGAAGGTGGACGAAATGCTAGAACTGATATAGTAATACAAATCGCTTAGTATATTTGATTTTATTTTGCATTTGTCTTCACGGGAAGATAAATGACAAATTTTTGTGTCAAACTCAGAGCTTGAACTCAGGGTCTGGGCACTATCTGGGCTATTTTGATCAAGGCTAATGTTCTATCACTTGAGCCACAGCTCCACGGGTAGGTTGTTTGGTGCTTAATTGGAAACGAGCGCCTCATGGTGGGCTTCAAACTGTAACTCTCAAATCTCAGCATCCTGAGTAGCTTGGTTTGCAGCAGTGAGCTACCACCTCTAAGCTAAGTATCATTTTATATATTTAATCTACTTTTCTGAGTGAGATGCTGCAAACAAAACCCAGAGTCTCCTGTATGCTAGATACCACTGTGCTCCAACCCCCATCCCTATATTTATTTCTAAAATTGCCATTTGTTTTCCTCCTAAAACTATGTACTCCTCCCAGGTGCTTATTTTTCTATTGTATAAGTTTTTAAAAAAATTCGGGCCAGGTGCTGGTGTTTCACATCCATAACACAGCTACGCAGGAGTCTGAGATCTGCAGGTCGTGGTTCAAAGCCAGCCCAAGCAGGAAAGCCTATGAGACTCTTATCTCCAATAAACTACTCAAAAAAACTGGAAGTGGCACTATGGCTTGAATGGCAGAGAGTTTGCTTTGAGCAACAGAAACTTAGGGACAGTGCCCAGGCCCAGAGTTCAAGCCCCAGGACTAGCAAAATAATTGAATCTCAGAATAGGCATCACTGGTTCAGTCTGTAACCCTAGCTACTGAAAAGTCAGCATCTGAGGATTGAAGTTCAGAGCCAGCCCAGACAGACAAATCTGAAAGACCTTCATCTCCAGTTAACCAACAGAAAGTAAGAAATAGACATATTGTTCAAGTGTTAGAATGCCAGCTATGAGTAAAAAAGCCAAGTAAGAGTGTGAGTCCCACATTTAGGCCCCAGTACTGGCACTAAAACTAAATAAGAGTCATGAGGCCTCTATACATAAATATTAGGAATAGGACTTTATATGATATGTTAGTATTTTCTCCTAGTTTTGTTGTCTCTTGGCTTTATTCATAATTTATTTTTACTATGAAGAATTTTTACATTTCTATATAATTTATCTGTCTTTTATTATATGGTAAGCTAAGCACATAACACCAACACCACCAAGAGAGTAGAGTATATGCTTTTTCAGACTGCCTTAAGAATGAATAAATAAACTTTTACTTACATAGCTGTTCCTTTGTGATCTGAGAGGTTACTTCATGGAATCTATATGTATATCAAAATTCGAAATGCATCAAGCCATTGTGTAATATAGCCTAGCATCTACATATAGCCTATGCATAAATTCCATATAATTCCCTATCTGTAGCTACTCACATACTTACATACTACTACAATGCAAATGTTTTATAAATAGCTGCTATAGTATATTGTTTAGAAAAGAAAAAAAAAGGCTGCACATGTTCAGTACAGACACATTGTTTTGAATATAATCAAGGTTGATTGTATCCAGGAGCCAGAGGCTGTGTGCAGGAGGAGGGGCACCTTGTATAGAAGGAAATGCAAAAAAAAATGAGGTCTGCCTGTCGAGCTGTCAGGGAAGTAAGCTCTGTGAATGTAAGGCATGGGGACTTGGAGGGACAGTTCCTCACCATCTTTTGTTGTTATTGTTACTGTATACATGTTGAACTAAGATTTGTAAAATTTGTAAATGTCCTTGAATTTGTAAGAAAATATTAAAGTGGTAAGTACAATCTGAAGCTGAGTCATTTCTCAAAATATTCATTACTTCACACTGCTTTAGAATTAAGAGACACTGTGATTTGGCTTCTAAAGCCCCTCAGATCTCACCTTGTGGGCCCCTTAAGCTCAGGCTCACACCCACCATTTTCCTTTCTTGCCCTCTCTCTCTCCCTCTCTTCCCCCAATACATTTTGCCCATCTATATAAGTGCTCGCCTACCCTAATTCTTCTATTCATTCCTTTAACCTCTTATAAACGTCACTTTCCCAAAGTCCCCAGGCTAGGGAAGCTTGTTTTGATCTAACCTCTCATAAAAGCCCATCCCCTTCTTCAGATTATTCCTCTCAATGGACCTGTCCATTCCTGTGATTGATTCATATAGGTTTCCCCCATTTGACTGTAACTCTTTTTTCATATATTTTTTATTGTAATTAATAGAAGGGTTACATTATATTCACCAGATAGAGTGTGCATTACTTCACATACATTGATACCCTTTCTCATGTCTTGGTCCCCATTTCCCTCCCCCCACCCCCACCCCCCATCTTATTTTCACCCCTTCCCTATCCAATTTCAAATAACCAAATACGCATATATACAATATATCAGATAACAAGGTAAAATACTCTTTATCAAGTACAGAGTGGTATTTTCTAACATTTACTCATTAGAGTCCCCTAGTGGTCAGTGCTGAGACATGCAGAAATGGTGACAGGCTGCACCTGTGGTGTGTTAGGGACATGCAGATAAAGATGGTGAGTGAATTGTGTGGCTATAGGGAGTGATACAGTGGTGATCACATTATAGAAGGATAGTTAAACCATGAAAATACAAGTGGCTGTGTCAGAGGAGTGAGGATTCGAGAGGCAAGCCTAGAACAGAAGTCTGGGGAAATAGACCCATCTTACAAGACTGCAGAAAAAATACCTTGCAAAGGACACTTGTGGTCAGGGAGGCCAGAAGCAAAAAGGACCTGAGAAGGCCTAGAAGCAGAACATTTCAAATGGAATGCTCATCAACAACACAGCAAGCACAGTTTCATATGGATAAAGATTGGTTAGTCCGTCTGGTAACATGCACTTTGCTGGCAATTTTTAGCAGTGCGAGACCTGATAGGGGAGTGTCAGAATGCACTTTTCTCAGGAACACAAAGAAACTGAAAAGAAGGGCACATGGAGGGTCTACAAGAGTGCCTTTCACAGTTATACAATGGTTATGAAGTGATTTACTATGCTAAATCATTTTTATTTTTAGTGCCTGGATGAATTTTATTACCTTTTTTTTTTGTTAAATCATCTTGAATCACTATATTCTTACAGTGTCTTAAAATAGACAGTGCTTCAAAGCCATGATTTTGTGACTATTACATGAACAAAACTAATTTGTGTGTGTGTTGTGTGTGTGCATATGTGCGTGAGTGTATACAGCACCAGTATTGAGGCTTGAACTCAGGCCTTGTATTCTTACTAAGCTTTTTGGTGGGTATACTACCGTACTACTATTTCTCACCTTTTATTGGTTAATTGGAGATAAAAAGTCTTGTGAACTGTTTGGCCTAGGCTGACTTCAAACAAGGATCCTCAGATCTCAGCCTCCTGAGTAGCTACAATATATTCCATGCATAATAATACAGATGTCTACACAGAGAAGGCAAAAATCTTCCTGCTCAAACAGCTAACATTTGGGAGATGGCTCCTTTAAGATAATTGGTTGAAGAGAAAAAAGGAAGACAGCATTGTGTGGCGTTAGGCGAAAGGTATTTGGAATAGGAAGGACTGAAACTTTTTTATGGTTTCAAAATGAAGTCTTAAAGAGAGTTGAAAAAATGTAATAGAGACTTTCTGATGGACTGAGATTCCAGAGGAGTTGGGAAGGATGAAAGGTGATTTACAAAAGGGGGAAATTACTACTGGACAGGTGTATTGTCACTTCTTGGAGGATGGAAGGGAGGAGCCTAAGAATATAAGTTACTGAAGAAGCTCATAGATGCTAAGAGAAGTACTGAGGGAATCTTCACCTGAAAACTGCTACTGTCATTTGTTATGAATAGAGAAGATAGGGGCTGAGGGTTTGGCCTAGTGGTAGAGTGCTTGCCTAGCATGCACAAAGACCCAGGTTCCATTCCTCATTACCACATACGTAGAAGTGGTGCTGTGGCTCCAGTGTTAGAGCTCTAGCCTTCAGAAAGTCCAAGGACAGGGCCGGGAGTTTGGCCTAGTGGTAGAGTGCCTGCCTAGCATGCATGAAGACCCGGGTTCAATTCCTCAGTACTACATACATAGAAAAAGCTGGAAATGGTGCTGAGGCTCAAGTGGTAGAGCTCTAGCCTTGAGAAAGTCCAAGGACAGCGCTCCGGCCCTGAGTTCAAGCCCTAGGATTGGCAAATAAAAGAATAGGCAAGACAGGTAGACAGCAGTGGTTCATGCCTGTATTCCTAGTGACTCCAGAAGCTAAGAGTTGAGAATCACAGTTCAAAGCCAGACTGAGCAGAAAAGTCTATGAGACCTGTAATTAAACACCAAAACCCCAGGAAGTGTAGTTATGGCTCAAGTGGTAGAGAAGTGTAAGTGTCCTTGAGCATAAAAGATCAGGAACAGCGTCCATTCCTAAAGTTCAAGACCTAATACTGACACAAAAGACAAAAAATAAAGAAGACAGGGAGTTTATACACAGTAGACAGGAAGCTATAAAGTATAGGAAAGACTTACCTGACTTTTGAGAGCAAAGTATATAGGAGTTGAGCAAAGATGAGGAACATATTGACAGCACAGATATGAAGCAGTAGTGGCTGAAATTTTTACATAGACCAAGACTAAGTATGCTACCAACTGATGAAACATTGATTCCAGTTGGAGCTTCTAAGAGGAAAGTTCTAGTAACTGGTCACAGTAGTAAAAGCTGATTATGAAGAAAGGAAGCTGAAAGGGGCAGATATTTGCATCCAAGAAAAGACACAGGAGCTTATGATCTTGGGTGGGGTCATCTTGGGGGAAGATGAGGTCAAGGTAGTTGAAGACAGGAGGGTACTAAAGTCACTGCCATGGGGCTGGGATTGTAGCCTAGTGGTAAAAGTGCTCACCTAGCAAACACAAAGCCCTGAATTCAATTCCTTGGTACTACATACTGAGAAAAAAGCCCGAAGTGCTGCTATGGCTCAAGGGGGAGAGTGCTAGTCTTGAGCAAGAAGTGTTCAATGACAGTGTCCATGCCCCGAGTTCAAACTCCAGGACTGGCAAAAAATGCATGAACCCAAGAAGCTAGGGGTAGATGACAAGGCTTTAGTGCTAGTCTCTCAGTGCAGACAGGTGTTGGTTGACTTATAATGGAAATACTGAGAACAGCAGGACACAGACTTCTAGAAATACCAAGAGGTATGACCAAGAGGTCAGATGACAATGGCAAGAGAAAAAGTGGTAGAGAGAATGGTGAAAGCAAAACATTGTCCCAAGAAATTGAGGCAAAACAATGATCTAGGAGACTCTGTGGTTCTGGGCACCTTGTAAGGCAGGACAGAAGGAAGAGTCTTTTGGCGAGGTACAGGAAATATTGTGTTCTGTAGAGACATGTTGGTGAGGATGGGGTGGTTTCCAAGAAATACAGCTTGTTAATAATCATTCTATATGGTGAACATTCAAATATCTATATGTTCCCTGTACATAATTCAACTGTAATTTTCCCAGATCCAACAAAAAATGAAAAAAATAAATGCTGTGATAATACAACACATAAAAGAAATCCAGGCTGGGAGTTTGGCCTAGTGGTAGAGTTCATGCTTGCCTAGCATGCATGAACACCCGGGTTCGATTCCTCGGTACCACGTACATAGAAAAAAGCCAGAAATGGTGCTGAGGCTCAAGTGGTAGAGCTCTGACCGTGAGAAAAAGAACCCAAAGACAGTGTTCAGGGCCTGAGTCCAAGCCCAGGACTGGCAAAAAAAAAAAGAAAAAAAAGAAAAAAATTCCAGATAGCTGAGTGAGGTGTCTCACACCTGTAATCCTAGCTACTCAGGAGGATGAGATATGAGGATCAAGGTCCAGAGGCAGACTGGGCACAAAAGAACCTGAGGCTCAAGAAAATGGGAAGTAGGGCTTGGCTCAAGGGTAGGGCAGTAGCATTGAGCTGAAGAGCTCAGGGACAATTCCCAGGCTCAGTTCAAGCCCCAGGACCCCCCCCACACACACACATACAAATCCAGATCTAGACAGCCAAAGGCAAATACTTGGGAGGAAAGAGAGATGGAGGAAGGGTGGAACCAAACCAAGCTAGGTGAGGAACAGTGTGGATAGGAGACATCACATGGCCTGGGGCATGGGTAGGGACCATGGGAATGAAGAGGGATGAGATTCCCACTTAGTATCACTCCCTCACTTAAGCTGTTGGAATAAACTGGCACACAAGCAAACCAATGGAATATCTATGACACTGTGTCCAAGCCATATGTTTCTGGAAAATGACGAGACCTCTAGAAAATAGAACTGTCAAATGATCACCTTTCTTTGTTTATGAGGGAATTATTTTTGGACCTCTCACTCCAGACTTCTTGCCAGAATCCAAGGCTTATGACTAAAGGCAAAATTAGCCTTCGGAAGAAAGCTAGATTATTTTCTCCATGTTCATGATTTCCAAATGAACAGCAGATGGTAGCAAAGAGCTGGAAAGAAAGATGAACCCTAAAAATAACTCCAGGCATGCCAGATAGACCAACATGGTGTTCATCAAGTTCTAGGGCATAGTTGATGCTCCTACCCAGGGTGTAGAATCAAAGGTCATTCCTATGACATCACTCTACCTTTCCTGCCAGCTAATTCCTCCCCTGAGCTTGGGTGTGGATGGGATATTAGTAATACGGCATCCCTTCACCTCTCTCTTTCTGCTATTTCTCATCTTACTACTTGGCAACCTGGGCTACCAGCAAGACCTGTTCTAAGAGAAAACAAATGTCTTCCTAGAAATGGTAATGAAAAAAGGAATGCTAGGCTTTGAAAATGATATTCCGCTCCCACATTACCATCTGCTGTGTTATAATTGTCTATCATCAAGAGACAGGGGCTACTCATTAAAGGTCTATGTGTTTCTGGCTCTCCAATTCCCTACAACTACAAATGCCTGGCACAGAGGAAACAGGAGTTGTTCAACAAGTGAATGGTTTAATTGGTATAGTAGATGACAGGGTAGGGGAGACGCCTAGGCTAATGTTTTCAGGAGACAGGTGTCTGGCTTTCCTGACAGTACAGATATGTGAAAGGACACTGACTTGGATGGGAATTTAGCCTGAGCTTTGAATTGTTACTCACAAGCCATTACTTTCTCCACTGCAGAAGTAAAATTTTCCAATAGGCTATTTGAGATCGGGAAGGAAACAAATCATGTCTAGTATACCTATTTCACACATAGCATATGCTCCATAAAACATTGTTACTGGTGTTTACTGTGGTTATTATCACTGTTGCCATGGTGCCAGCTTCTTCTCCAGGCCAGGGCTCAGGAGGAGGAAAAAGAATCACTAAGAGCAGGAGTTTGAAAGGAAGACAGAATCCCTACTTCTTCAGCCATTTTCCCATCAGAGTATAGCAATCCTTCCAGCAGAATATTGCAGTGGAATTAGCCCTGTGTAGAGGCTGGGATTAGCCCTGTCTGGATGGCATTCCTTCCCAGAGAATTTTGGAGGGGGAAGAAGAAGGATAGCTACTAGGTATTTTCCATGTCAAACTGGTCTAGCTCAGTTACTGGAGAGATTTTTATGGTGACCTCACAATATAAGTTTAAAGTGACAGCCATGTGGATTGGCCCTATCACGCAGGTCAGACGCTGGGAACAGGTGAGAGGAAGGGACTGACCTGGCCACCTGGCTCCATTCAGAATGAGTGTATCTTGGAGACCTATTACTAGAAACAGCCCAGCACTCTCAGATGCGGAAATGTCAGACTTTCCTTAAAGCTCAGGGGAAAGTGCCTTTAAAGTAAATTGTAGGAAGTGTTCTTTCACAATGTGAGACCCCCTTGTGGCCACAAAGGGTAAAAGCAGTCTTAAAGAATATTTGGAGAAATGTACAGAAAAGGCTGAGCCCAGCCACTGGTGGCTCAAATCTTTAATCCTACCTACTCAGAAGGCTGAGATCTGAGGATTCCAGTTCAAAGCCAGTGTGGGCACAAAAGTACACAAGACGCTTCCAGAAAACTGGAAGTGGTGCTGTAGCTCAAAGTGGTAGAGCAGTAGCCTTGAACTGAAGAGCTCAGGGACAGTACCCAGGCCCAAATTCCAAGTCTAAGCCCTAGTACCAAGAAAGAAAAAAAAGAAGGAAGGGAGGAAGGGAGGAAGGGAGGAAGGGAGGAAGGAAGGAAGGAAGGAAGGAAGGAAGGAAGGAAGGAAGGAAGGAAAGGGAAGTGTGACAGACAAACTCAATGTTCAGCAAAACAGAACACCAGGAAGCAGTTAATACAAAAAGATGATGGGGGGCTCAAGGAGAAAGGAATGAGTAAATAAAGAGTAGAAGAGGGAAGAAATGCAGTCAAGAATCGAATTTATATCCTACAAACTGAACAAGAGTGATGGAAGGAGTGGGTAGGGGAAGAATGGGTGAGAATGTTGAAAAGAATAACACTGGTCAAGATATATTATATTCATATACTGCTTTGTTAAATGGCAACTCCTTTGTGCAACTAGTTAAAGACAACTTAAAAAAATAAAAATAAAGAGTCTTGTCAGGAACCAGTGCACAAGAGGCCAATCTTCTGAATAACCAGAACTGTATTCCGTATACTAATTAATTCCAAGGCTGAGGCAGCCTCATGCCATTTTATATAGTGATTAAAAAAATGAAACTGAGGCTGGGAGTTTGGCCTAGTGGTAGAGTGCTTGCCTAGCATGCATGAAGACCAGGGTTGGGTTCCCCGGTACTATATACACAGAAAAAAAAAGCCAGAAGTGGTGCTAAGGCTCAAATCTTAGAGCTCTAACCTTGAGAAAGTCCAAGGACAGGGCTCAGGCCCCAAGTTCAAGTCCAGGACTGGCCAAAAAAATGAAATCTTTCTGCCATAGTGTGAGTTAGAAAAGAGTCTCACAGGAAAGTCTCAGCAGCCAGGGCAGAATGAATATTAGTCAGGACTGTAAGGCACTATAGTCAAGTTATAGACCATTCACAAAGCAGAAAAGAGCCCCCCTTCCTTGTCTCCAATGGCAGAATAGGAGACTTTCAGGGCATTGTGATATCACAAACAGATCAGCTACCTTTCCCGACTACCTCTGCCAACTCAGAGGTCCCCGTGTCTTGACCGAAAGCAAGTTTGCAGTGGATTATTTTACATGAAAGGTCCTGCTTTTCCATTTTCTTCTGCCCTCAACCCCATAATCCTCCAGTTCCTGCAAATCTTACCCCTTCCGTAACTTCTCTGGGTCTGAGATAATGGATCCTATGAGTAAGAACACAAAGTTATGCTCCTGAAGGAACTGAGTGCTTTACTGTCTCTACACCACATTGCACACTGAGGCAGGAAGAAGGCACAAGTAGAAGAGAATGGCAGAGTATGAGGGATACCATGCAAACCTCAGGTGATCACCAAGAGCCCAAAGCCTATGACAGACAGTTGGTGGTACCATGCTCACCCATAGGAGATTGTTCTGAAAAGTGCCTGGATTTTTTGCGAGTGGCATCCATGCCTGTATTTCCCCAGTGCTGGAGTCTACATCAAACACAACTAAGATATCCAGCCAAACATTGGCTCAACTTCCTGGTACACACGTAAGGGCTTATGGTGCTTCAAACAGAGACAGAGTGAGGTGTGAGAGAACAATAAGGAAGTGGTTTGCTAGCCTTACCTCCTTTCCAAAGCAGGTAGATGGGAACCACGTAGAGCATGACATGCTGAATATAGTAAACTTCCAGTTCAAAGGGGAGCTGTGGGGACAAGATGGAGAGGTATATCAGAGCACGACTCACTGCAGCAGACTGTCAACCTCAACGCTTTTCTTCAGACCTATATTGTGGCAACCCTAGGCACTGCCCTTCACAACTAGAGAAAGGAGGAGGAACTCACACTGGCATCAGGTAAAGTATGTCTTGCACATATGGTACTTGAGAAATACTCTGCAGTAAACATTTGGTGAAACATTGAAGGAGTGTTGTCAGGCATGACAGGGCACATCTATAATCCCAGCACTTAGAAAGCTGAGGCAGAACAACAAGCTCAAGGCCAGCTTGGTCTATATAGTGGGACTACCCCATCATTTAAAAAAATAATCAAGAAAAGTTGTGCACACTATATCCTCCTCATGGTTTACCATAGACATTATTGGTATAGTACTGATCCAAGTAGTCTCTAAAGACAAGAAACATGCTTAATATTGTTTCTCCAAGGTTTCCCCAAAATTATTGAACAAGTAACTGTTTTTGTATGTGTGTGCCAGTCCTAGGGTTTAAACTCAGGGCCTGGTGCTGTACTATAGACTTTTTGTTCAAGTTGAGTACTTTACTACTTCAGCCATAGCTCCATTTGCAGCTTTTTGGAAGTGAATTTTGTGGCTGGCTTCAAACTACAGTCCTCACATCTCAGCCTCCTGAATAGCTAGGATTATTAGGTGTGAGGCTGGAGCCTAATAACTAAATTACTTAAAAAAATAACATTTAGAGTCAGGCAGTAGTGGCTCACTCCTATAATGTTAGGTACGTATGAGGCTAAGATCTGAGAATTATAGTTTGAACCTAGCCAAGGCAGGAAAGTATATGTGACTCATCTCCAATTCATGCCTCCCTCAGGACACACACACACAAAACAACAATAGAAGTGGAGCTGTGACTGAAGTAGTAGAGGACAGCTTTGAACACAAAAGCTCAAGGATGGTACTCAGCTCCTGAGTTCAAAACCTAGGACTAGCAAGGAAAATAAAATTTACACTTCCTGTTCTTGGAAAATAGGGGACTACTTAAGTTTACTTCTCATTTGACAGGATGAATATAGGAAAGTGAGTTTATTATCCTTGGTTTGAGATGGCAAAATAATGCACCACTAGGTTCAATCATGTCTAGTTCCAGGAATGATGTGGACACTTGTGTATTAGTCTGGAGTTTGCTCAGTAGTCAAGTGAATTCCCAGCAACTAGGCCAACAGAAGCTTTGCTTGCCAAAAAGAACTTGCTGTCACAAGTTCCCATAATGTCCCTTCACTCACTTCCAGTTTCATTCCCCTCCTGGTCTACCAAAGCTGATCAGTGTTTCAACCTGGCTTAGTTCAACCCTGTTGATGAACTCAGCTGGAGGCTGAGAATAAAAATGGCTGCCTGGCTAACTCAATTCTGAGGGAAAAAAGAAATATGAAGAATACTTCATCCTGTAATCCCCCCTCTCTCCCCCCCCCAGGAAAGCTCAAAGAGATAGGACTTCCAGGATAAAGCCATCCTGTGAGCTGCTGATAGGCCTGCAAGCCCAGGAGCTCCTGCTTTGCTCATACCCAGGGTTGCAACCAAAACATGCTAGAGATCCTGGGTTGGGAGAACAACTGTGGACCCTGAACACACACAGTGACTGTGGTTCCTGAAAACAGAAACCTATACACAATGAAAAATTTCCAGGGATCCAGATGATTTTCAGTGGTTTATTTTTTCAGAGGAGAAGCTAAGAACCCAGACAAGGAGATGGGGTTCCATCTGTCTCTGTGGAATATGCCAGACTTGCATATGGGCTCTGACATTGGTCTCCAAAAGGAAGAGGCCTGACAGGCTCATATGTAATCATCAGTAACATGGTCAAGGATGACTCCATTATTTTCAATTTAGATAAAGCTTTCTTGCTTTTCAAATGTGTTTATATGTATAGCCTATTCGATGTCTCTCATCTGACAAATGACCAACCTGAGGCACAGAAGGGTTCATTGCCTCCACTGAGGTTCCCTAGACAAACAGGGAAGAGGAAGAAATCTCAGGAATGCCCAGCTCTCTGGCTGACTTCCTCCTGAAATAGGCCTAGGAAGCTAGACTTTTATCCACAGAAATCACTGAACCAGGGCCAGGGCCTGTGGTCACCAGTCCCAGTGCAACCATATGTACATTTGTTCTGCTCCCCCCTCAGGTTCTGCTGGCCAAGTAAGGACCTGTATTCACAGTCCTACCTGCCTCTCCCTTCCTTCTAGCCCTCCTAGCCAGCAAAGTATGTGCCTCAGTAAACAAGAGGGTGCCAGCTGGGATTTTGAAGTCTGTCATACTTGTGCTCAAAATTTGGCTCTTGACAGACAAGTCATATAACCCCCCCCAAGCATAGTGTTGGCATAAGTAACGTGGAAAAATAATGATGTCATTATAAGAGTATTGTATATACATATAATATGTATATCATGAGATATATAGTGCTTCTTAAGTGCTAAGAACAGTCACAAACACTTTGGAACTATTAAAGTAATTATAACAACTGTATTATCATGATTTATTTCCATGCTAGAGATGATAAACCTGGTCACAGAGAGGTTAAGCAACATATTGAGGGGAACACAGGCTCTGAATTCAAATCCAAGTGATGTCCTGAAGAACTTAAGGTCTTAGCCAGTACACCGTTGGTCCTTCTAGGTATCCAGAGAGAACTGATTCCAGGAGGCACCTTGACCCAGGTACAGATATCTTCAAATGCCCTAGTCTCTTACATATAGTGGCATAGCTGAATATAACCTATGCACATCCTTCAGCTTATTTTCAGATTATTTAAAATAACTAATACACTGAAAATACTATGTAAATATTGATGGTACAACAAAGAAACATGTTCAACAAAGAAACAATTGAATATTTTGATCCAGTTGCTTGAGTACATTGTTACCAAGGGCGGGCTACTCTAGTACTCCTATCTCACTACCCCTACAAAAGCATAACTGGAGCCACTGCTACTGTAAGCCATTTGGTAATGAGTGATAGCAGGATCAAGCCTGCTTTGCCTGCTTGTCTTTCTGAATGGTGACTAGGACTAGTTTCTTTCAAGGCAAATAACTCTAGCCTTTGTAGCTTCTTGTGCCCACTGTAGCTCCAGCCTAACGTAATAGTTACGATGTCAGCTTCCCAGCTCCTGGGCTTCTTATAACAAGTCTCTATACCTTTGTGAAAACCTTGACCATGATTCTTTACTGCCCTCATGAGTTTAATTTCTTCTGATGGCTGCCTCTGTCTATTGTGAGTTCTCAATCTGGGTTGATGGAGGGCAGACATAAGCTGAGCTAAACTAGATATAGGTGACCATAGCATCCAGGACCAGAGAAAAGAACAGGTAATGAGGAAATATGGGAGAAGATGGACAGAAAGGGAGGGAGAATGAGACAAAAGAGAGAGAGGGTCATAACATAAGATGCCTTACACTAGCAGGAAGAAGGGAATCAAATGGGGTGAAGAATTCAGATTTGTCATTTAACAGCCAATAATACTTACTAATCACATTATGCATCATGTAGTGTGTTAATATTTAATGTTTTCAGCTTTACTGTTAAGTAGAAGCTATAACTGCCCCCATTTGACAGATGAGGAAACTAAGATATTGAGGAAAGTTAAAGAACAAGGTATGGGATAGGTACAAAGAGCATCTAGCTGTGGGAAGGCACTTATCTGTTGAGGCTGGGTACCAAGAAATTATCAGGGAGCCCCCATGACCCATTTTCCCCCAGTTTACAAAAGATATCTATGAAATATCATAGTTCTTCCAGAAGAACTCAATTTCTACCCAGCAGAACTTCTGGCACTCTGATGTGCACAAGCTATTTCCTTTTTAGCTAGAGAAATCCTAACTCTCCAAAGAAAACTTCAGCCTCTGATACAGTTGAAAGTCTATAAAGTTTTTCATGTCCTGAATCCAGGTTCATCTGACACCAGCTACCTCAGCAAGCAGCCCAATGAGATCAAACTCATATCTGAGGTGCACTGGTAGGTGAAGTTAGTCTCAGATCTTCCCTGGCCCCCAAGACTGGGCCCCTGTGTTTGTCTCAGGAAAAGTTGGTAATGACATCACTAAGACAACAGGTAACTGGAAGGGTCTGAAGATTACAGTGAAACTGTCCCTTCAGAACAAACAGGGCCACATCCCCGTGGTACCTTCTGCTTCTGCCGTGATCATCAAAGCCCCAAAGAGCCCCCAAGGCACAGACAAATATTAAACTTTGTGGAAACATCACTTTTCATGAAATTATTAACATTGCCCAACAGATTTCAGCACTGATCTTGAGCCAGAGAACTTTCTGCAACTATGGAGATTCGGGGCAATACATAGTTTGTGGAGTATCATGTTGATGGCCGCCACCCTCATGATATCATAGATGACATCAACAATGGTGCAGGAAAATGCCAGGCAAGTCAAGAAGTCCAAGAGAAAATATTTCAATAAAAGATCAGCTGACCAAAAAAGAAAATAAGTCAAAAGCTCTCAGAGAGACAAAGGACAGGTGTTTTCTCTTATATGTGAAAGCTAGGTATAAATTATAAACATGTATGACAAAATATACAGTCATGTACATATATGGTCATGTACATATATGTGTGCATATATACATATGTATACACACACACACACACACACACACACATAAAATGCAGTGGAGGAGTCAAATGGTACAACTCCTTTAAACAACCAGCTTACAACTATTTACCATAGCAAAGACATTGAACCAACCAAGATTCCCCTCAGTAGATGACTGGATCAAGAAGACATGATACTTATACAAAATGGAATTCTATGCTGCCAACAGAAGGAATGACATCACCCCATTTGTAAGGAAATGGAAAGACTTGGAAAAAATCATATTAAGTGAAGAAAGCCAGACCCAAAAGAATATAGACTCAATGATTTCCCTCATTTGTAACAATTGGTATACATTTAGGACTCTCATAGCAGAGGATTACAATATCACAAAACCTAGGATGAGACTAAATAAAAGGATCTCTAGGATATGGAAGCAAGAGCTTTATCATGTGTTATTGTTGTTCTTAACGTACTATGTTATTTTTTGTCTCTTGTTTTTTGCCCTGTGGTTAATCTCATATTGTTGCTATATCTGACTTTCTTACCTGGTATTTTGTATATACATTTATTTGTTTATTTGAAATAGAAAAGGGAAGGGGGAAAACAAGATGATTGGTATGGGTAGAGGGAGGGAAATGGGAACCAAAATATGAGAAGGGGTATCAATGTGTAAGAAGTAATGCACCAACTACCTGGAAAATATAACTGTAACCCCTCTGTATATTACCCCAACAATAAAAAAAAATTTAAAAAACAGCTTACAGTTCAAGAAAATGAATACCAGGCCAGGTTGCTCATGCCTATAATCTAACCTACTTAGGAGACTGAGACCTGAGGATTATGGTTCAAAGCCAACCCAGACAAAAAAGTCTATGAGACTTATCCCCAATTAACCACCAGAAAACTAGAAGTAGCACTGTGGCTCAAGTGTTTAGATGGCTGGCCTTGAGCTGAAGAGCTCAGGGACAATGCCCAGGCCCCGAGCTCAAGACCGAAGACCGAGTTAAAAGCAAAATGAATACCAGAAAGTTGTAACATGTGTTGTCTGAGGAGGTGAAGGGGAGCCGAACCGGTTGAATGGAGATGGGAAGGGTGGGTAAATGCAGTCATATGTGATGTATATAATGTGAGTAATGGAACCAGGTAACTTGAAAGGTGGGTGGAGTTGGGAAAGATGAGGGATAATGATGGAGTGGTGTCACTGACCATGATGCCTTGTACTCACTAAGTGACAAGTTGAATTAAAACTCCTTTCAACTACTATTTAATTATTTTTTGCCAGTCCTGGGCTTGAGCCCAGGGCCTGAGCACTGTCCTTGGACTTTCTCAAGGCTTGTGCTCTACCACTTGAGCCTCAGCACCACTTGCAGCTTTTTTCTATGTATGTGGTACTGAGGAATCAAACCCTGTTCTTCGTGCATGCTAGGCAAGCACTCTACCACTAGGCCAAACTCCTAGCCCAACTACGTAAAAATTTTTAAGTAGTAGTTTTGTTGAAAATGAACTATACAATTTGTTGGTGGGCATGGGAGGGAAAAACTGGGAAAGAATGAGGGAAGGGGTGACACTGTCCAAAAAGAAATATAGTCTACCTGACATGAAACTGTAACCACTCTGTATATCACATTTATAGGAACAATTTAAAAGTTCTTTTTTGTTGTTGGTGGTGGTGGTCATGGGCTTGAATTCTGGGCCTGGGCGCTGTCCCTGAGCGTTTCCGCTCAGGGTACCTCCCTACCCATGGAGCCACAGCCCCAGTTCCCAGTTTTCTAGTGATTAAATGAAGATAAGAATCTCACGGACTTTTTAGTGCTGGAGTCGGCCTTGGGGGACTCTTTAATACCCGGACTAGCTTTGAAGCCCAATTCTCTAATCTCAGCCTCCTGAGTAGCTACGATTATAGGCGTGAGTCACCGCGCTGGGCCAAAAGTTCTTTTTTTTTTTTTTTAAAGAGTAGTTTGTTGAGTGATGGTGGCTCCTATCAGTAATCCTAGCTACTCAAGAGGCTGAGATGTGAAAATCCTCGTTTGAAGCCAACCCAGGGAGGAAAGTAGGAGATGCCTTTATCTTTAATTAACCACTAAAAAATCTCCAAATAAGAGCTGTGGCTCCAGAGATAGTGATAATCTAGGGTATAAAAGCTCAGGAACACAGGCCTTTAATTCAAGCTCCAGGAACACCACACAAAAAAGTAGTAAAGCACACCTCTTGTTTCATCAAATTCTTCCAGATCTTTCTCCTTTCCCCTCCATACCCACTTACTCCCACCCCCACAAGAGCCAGGATGGTGCTTTGTGACGTGTAAAATCCTCCAGGCCAGTGATTGGCTGGCTGGGAGCAGTTGCTGACCTAACAATGACCAAGGGCGTGGCCACCCTGTCCTGGGGGTATATATAGCAGCGTCCTGAGGCCCGGTGGTCAGATGGCTCCAGGCAGAGAAGGAGGAAAGATGGTCAAAACCTTGACCCCACATGGCATGGCTACTTCCACCCCTGCCCATGAGGGGACTTCACTCCAGCAAGGGCCACTGAACAAATGTGAGAAGAAAAAGAAGGCTGCATCTCCACATGGGTCTGAAGGAAAGGTAAGGCCACAAACACGAGGTACTCCAATTCTTCCCCTCCAGAAAAACTCCTCCCTGGCCTCCGCTGGCACAGAATGTTCCCAGCCCTCACCCCTTCCTGTCAGTGCCCTGTTCCCATCTCCTCTCCTCCCTCTCCTCCCCATCTGTGCCTTTGTAAGAACTTGTGGCTGTCCTTCCAGACCCCGACAACAGCTACTGTGGTGAGTCGTTGCCGGCGTTGCGGCCGGTGTGGGAAGTGGAGAGTGACGGTCATCACCAGACCTGATCTACCAGTGTCCAAGAAGGAGACAGGAGCGGTGACCAACTATGGTGGCCTCTCTAACAAGCGGCTGTGTAAATGCAAGACAGCCAAGGACCAGAAGAATAAGAAAGGTCTATCCCCTTAATGTCCACCTAGCAGTCACTCCCGTGAGAGCCAGGCCAGGGACGATCCTCGGGGCCATCTCCGAGGTCTCCACTGGCCTTTGGCAGGTGGTCTGCTGTGTCCCAACACATGTTATCAGTGGGGACACAAGATGTTGAGACAAAATCCATCTAGATAATCTGGTATGTGCTTCTGTGTGCTCTGTGTTGGTAGGGAGGGAGAGAGAAGGAAAGGGGAGAAGAGGCTGAGGGGGCGGAGGAAGGGAGGCAGATGAGTCCTCTGGGGTTGGCTGTCCAATCTACAGGTAGGTATACAGTGAACCAGACATGGAGGAATAGAACCCATAGGAGGGAAGAGGGAAGATAACTTTCTTCCCTGGCACTTTGCCCCATAGGAAAAGGAAAGGATATTGTGTGTGTGTGTGTGTGTGTGTGTGTGTGTGTGTGTGTGTGTGTGTGTGCATATGCAGGGAGTGAGATCCATGTGACCAGAGCTGTTAGAGGGTGTGTTGGTAGGGTTCTCCCCAAAGTGGGAAAATCTGATTAAAATATGCGTGTGAAATACAATGGTGAAACACCTTAAAGGGTTACCATACATAAACATGAAACAGGTCCTGCCTGGGATGAACCGGGGTGGGGGGGTGGTAAAGGAGGGTGACTATGATCTGAATATTTCATGAAAATTGCACAATGAAACCTGGTGACATGGGTTTAGGGAGGGGTAAGGGTGGGGTGTGTCAAGGGAGAAGTGATCTGGATCAACGCACATTACACATTATCTGCATATATGCGCATGTCACAATGAGCAGTGGATGTTCTGTGTATGATGGCAGCATTAGGGTGGGTGGTGTATGAGGAGACATGTGGGTATGTGTGGTGGTACTATCTGTCTATGAAATAGCACACAAAATAATTGCCCCAAGGCACTTCCTTCCAGCCTGGCAAGGTAAGCAACTAAAGGCCCTCAGGAGGCCTCAGGATGTTTTGCTGGACAGCAGTGAAGATCAAGGGGGAGGACGACTCATTAATGGAGAGGAAGGTTGACCAAATGCAATGATATTTGACCATACATTTACATCCCCTAAATTTTGAGTTGAGGGGTAGTCTTGGAAGAGATGACACTAATGAAAGATGTGACATTGATCAACGTGTATCTACAAACAACTGACATGCATAATTGAAACCCTTTTGTACAACTACTTATATACATTTTAAAACTTTAAAAAGCAGTCAAAAGCAATAGGAATGTTTTAAGCTCCAGAGGGGTTTTTTTTTGTTTATATTCCTTCTCACATTCAAGACAATGTCATAGAAATAGTTATCCAAGTCTGAGTCACACTGCCTTGAATATGTAGGTATATACATCTTGATTCCTCCATCCTCAGAACCCTGACGTGAACCACTATGCTCTGCCACAGACATCACTAATCCCACTGTGACATGCATCCTATTCCAGGACAAGCCCAGATCCACCTACCACAACTGAATTCAAATCCCTAAGGCTCTAGCTGGCTGGCTTTTCTTTCTTTTTTTTTTTTTTTGCTGGTGGGGGCAATATTGGTGCTTGAACTCAGGTCATATGCTTACTAGGCAAGTATTCTACCACTTGAGATTTGTAGGGAGATGCATTTTTGTGTTATTTTCAGGTGGGATTTCTTGGTTTTGCCCAGGACTATAGTCCTATTTATGCTTCCTAAATAGCTTCGATACCAGGAATATGTAACCACACACAGTCTTGTCAGTTGACATGAGATTTGGCTTTTCTTTTTTTTTTTGTCAGGATAATGTATAGAGAGGTTACAGTTACATTCGTCAGGTAGTGGGTATATAACTTCTTGAACTTTTAATACCCCTTTTCATGGTTTTGTCCCCCTTTCCCACCCTGCTTCCCCTTCCAGTTTTGTTTTCTTTTGTTTTAGGCTAAACCACGCTCCTCCTTATTTCTACCTGCTTAGTTGAGATTATAGGTATGAATCATCTCATATGGCTGCTTGCTTATTTTTTGAGACAGATTTTCACCTATGTAGCCCAGGCTGGTCTCAATCTCACTATCTACCTGCCTCAGCCTCCAAATTGCTAGGATTAGAGTTGTTTACCACGAGGCCTGGTGCTTTTCTGGCTCTACATGCCCTGATTTGTCTTCCCTCAATCCTAGTACTTGAAGTCCTATTTTTTAGAGCCTACTGGCCATCTCTAGAAAGAATTCTATATCCTTAAACTCTTCTCTGAGTATGTCTTTTACATTCTTGCTTTAATAAAAAGTTATCTTGCCCTCTGAAGATACAGTTGTCCCCCTAGTCCTCTCAAGGACTGGGTATTTCTCCTAATGCTACTTTGCCAGTGTGCCCCTCTTTGTTCCTTACTGCTGCTTGGAAATGTCAGTCCCTTCTACAGTATTCTACTTTCTTGCTAGCCACTCTCCTGATGTGCATCTGAAGTCAGAAGGCCATAGCATCCACTTGACCTCTTTTACTCAGTCACATAGTCTCCCCCGTGTACATCTGGGATAGTCTGCAAACTTGTTTCTCACCTCCCTGTTATCCCTTTCCAACAGTCCTCTGTCAAAATCTCCCATGTTCCCAAAATATAGGGACAACCTTGCCTCTTATAGTACTGCCTTCTATCTTCCTGCAGGTCTCATCTCTAGCTTTCACACCTTATTTCTATGGTCATGTGACCATAACCTCCCCCATAACCCCATTCTCCAGCAACAAGAAACCAGTCATTCCTTTGCATATCCTAAGTAAAGCATTTTCCCAGTTTCAGCAGCTTCATAGTCCTGATGCCATCTCTGTCTTTTTAACCATTATCTGTTTCATGCCTCCACCTCTATATTCCCCAGTCTTTATTCCAAGAAGATTTCGTACTTCCTTTTCTCTATATGCTTTCCTCTCTCACCTGATTCTTTCCCACTGCCCTGCTTAATTGCATTCACACTTTTTTCCACTTGCCCAGGAAAAGTGGTTGGGGAAAACTGGAAATAAAGACATGCTGTTAACTCTGTGGACTGAAGATTGTGAACTTGGGAGGTGGGCTCTTCATGTTCTTCAACATCTGCCTCCATTCCCAAGGTCTTTCATGCTCTTCTTTCCTTAAGTACTCTGTCCCTACCTTCTCCATATTCCCTGCTGCACTGGGAGAAAAGAGGAAGCATAGGCAAAGAGCAGAGCGCATGTGTAATCTTCCATCTCTACATGTCTCTCCTAGTAGTCTTGGACAATGTGCAGGCTTCATCTTAATTACCAGTGGCATTTGATACAGTTGACCATTCCCTTATCTGTAAAATACATTCTATATTGAATTTCTAGAACACATTGGCTATGCTCTCCATATATCAATGGCATTCATTCTCAAAATCCTTATATCTATCACCTCTAAGTATGGGAGGAGCCCAGAAACAAATTGTTGGTTTTCTTCTCTTTCTACTGCATTGACTAGGTAATTGTATCCATATTCTTGGTTCTAGTTACAATCTATGCACTGATGACTTGATAAATTCCTCCAGCCTTCAGGTGAGTCTGTTGAGAGTAAACTTGTGGCCTCATTGTTGACTTGTTATGCAACTATGGCCAAAGCACTTAATCTTGTTGACACTCATTATCTGTGAAGGGTGAATGGTGATACTTTATCTCAGACAGTGATACTCTATGCATCATCAGGTGAAATTGGGCAGTGAAACTGGGTGAAATAATGTATGTCAATTTGGTCTAGTATTGGCATACATGTCCTCAATAAATAGTCTCTTATGATCATTATCCTCTGTCTCTATATCACTCCTGCCAGGAATAAATAAAACTAAACTTTCAATCCCAGCCTGCAAGACTTAATACAGGAAAATTAAAGTGAAATTTGGAGTTTACAAAGTCTCTAGCATCAAATGCTGCTGGTAATCAAGAGTGCTTAATAGAATTAGGAGCTGCATGCCACATGCCAGAACTTTTATTAGATGATCTGCTGAATTCCTGGCTTCCTGATTCAATCCATTCTTCTTGCTCATTTTGAGGTCACAGTTTTTCACTGGAAGACTCTTGATTTCTCAAAGGAATATCAACATTGTTTATCAATGACATTCCTATTCTGTCTTCTCATCATCAAGTAAGACTAAGGCATGCCGGGTGCCAGGTAATGTTCCTGGATCTTACAATATGGCAATACTACATGTTAATATGATATACTATATGACAATGATGAAGACATATTGTGGGGTGGGACCTCTGTTCAATAGCCCATAGTTTGTAGGAGTCTAACACAAGAAAACAGAAGATCCTAGGGGACCTGTAGGTTCATATTTGCTTTTGTTTTGTTTTTCTTTTAAAGAGAAGGAAAGGCATGTGTATGATTAGGACTGATTCCTTATAGACAGTGGATAGAATGGAGTCAGAGAGACCAGTTAGGGACTGGTGCCACAAAGTTTTAAGTCAGACCCAAGGTGAAGGTAGTGAAAAAACAGGATGTGTGGCCACACTGGGACACAAGTAAGGGAGGTAGATTATAGAAGCAATAAACCCACTGGATCAGGACTCATACAAAAACAGGAAGAGATGACCTGAGGCTGGTAGCTTAGGTGGCTACAAAAATGTTGGACCTATTCCCTAAATCAGGATCTAAAATTAACGGTACAGATTGGAGGAGGCGGAGTCTAAGATACTGAATTTTGAGGTGACACTATGACAGCACATTGACTTTTGATGCTCAAAAATCAGTGGGGACAGGCTGAGAGTTTTGCCTACTGGTAGAATGCTTACATAGCATGCACAATGCTCAGTACCTCATACACAGTTTCTCAGTACCACATACACAGTAAAAGCAGGAAGTGGTGCTATGGCTCAAGTGGTACAGTGCTAGCCTTGAGCACAAGAAGCTTGGCTACTCTGGAAGCGAAATCTGAGGAGCATGATGGCTCAAAGCCATCCAAGGCAAGGAAGTCCGTTGTCTCCAATAAACTACTCAGAGAAAATGCAAGAAATGGTGGTGTGGCTCAAGTGGTAGAGTGCTAGCCTTAAGCAAAAAATTCAGAATAGTACCCAGGCCCTGACTTCAAGCCCCAGTACCAGCAAAAACTAAAATTAAATAAATCACCTATGTAAGAGGTGGTAACTGTAGTATTGGGCAAAATGCAAGATCCTGCTTTATATTCATAAACTAACACATTAAGTTGAAACACTTTTGTACAACTACTTAAAAATTACAGAAATGGAGGTCGGGATTTTGGCCAAGTGGTAGAGTGCTTGTCTGGCATGCACAAAGACCCAGTTTCCATTCCTTGTAATCCTAGCTACTCAGGAGAGTGAGATCTGAGGATCATAGTTCCAAGTTAGCCTGGGCGGGAAAGTCCATGAGACTCTTATCTCCAATGAACTACTTAAAAACCAGAAGTGGTGCTATGGCTCAAAGTGGTAGAGCACTAGAATTGAACCAAAGAGTTCAGGGACAGCATCCAGGCCCAAAGTTCAAGTCCCATGACTGACCCCCCCCCAAAAAAGATTATAGAAATATGGAAACATTGGTGGTTTCTGTTGTTAATGTTGTTGGTGATGGTGCTGTTTTGTTTTGGGGTTTTTTTTCCCTTTCTTGGGGAGTACAGGCATGGCACAGAAAGGCAGGGAGGAAGAGTGAACAAATGCAATCATATTATTCAGTTTATGTGGAAAATGACATATGTAACTTGGAGGCAGGAATGGGAGGAGGAAAATGGATAAAAGTAAAGGAAGTGGTGGTAACCTTGAGTTGAAGAGCTCAGGGACAGCACCCAGTCCAGAGTTTAAGTCCCATAACCGACACACACACACACACACACAGCAACAACCTATCCCAACAATAGTCAGAGCAAAAAGGGCTGGAGCATGGCTTAAGAGGCAGAGTACTTGTCCTGCAAATGTATAACTATTCAATTCAGATTTATATATATATATATATATATATCTTTTCTATACATTTTATAATCAGTCACATAATGAGATATTTTGTAGAGTTAATAAAATAGTCCATATTTTGGATTGTTTTGTCTTACTATGTTAGAAAGGGAAATTTTCACATGGTAATAGAATTTGAATTCGGGATCTTCCCTTGGAATAAACAGGCACTCTACCACTTGAATACATTTTGCTTTCTTTTTTAAGTAGATTCCTGCTTATGCCAAGGCTACATGGCCTATAATTCACTTTTGTCATAATTGGGATGCTAGTTCATATCACCACACTCAGTTTTTTGTTGGTGGGGTCTCATGAATATTTTTTTGAACTGGCCTCAAACCTCAATCTTCCCAGTCTCTGCCTCCCAAGTAGCTAGGGTAATAGGTCTGAGCCACTATGACTGGTATATTATATTCCCATATATTTACATTACAAGAATTGCTAACCAAGAGTGCATCCAAGTAGTAATTAAAATGAGTGTTAATTTTTTCCCACTTTCCACATGCTCCACATAGTATCTGAATATATTAAGAAAGCAACATGACCAGGAGTTTGGTAGCGTCCTTGTCTAGCATGCACGAAGCCCCGGGTTCAATTTCTCTGCACCACATACATAGAAAAAGAGGCAAGTGGTCCTATTGCTCAGGTGGTAGTCTTAAGCAAAATGTGTCGAAAAACAGTGCTCAGGCCCTGAGTTCAAGCTCCAGGACTGGCAAAAAGAAAAAAAAGAAAAGAGAAGAAAGCAACATATCAGAGCTTGGGGGAATGTACTCCAGTGACAGTGCATTTGCCTGGTATGTACAAGGCCTTGGGGTGTGAGCCCCAACACTGCAAAAATATAGCAAGTAAAGCAGGTTTCTTAGCCTTCACCCCCAAATCCCATGTTCTTATATTGTCTGCCCAAGATATCCCCTCCCACCCATTGGGTGTTCTACACAGGAGCACTACAATGGCAAAGGCTGTGGCTAGAGGCAGAGCCATAGGTCTTTCCTATTGTGAAGAAACCCTATCAGGGCTACTGACCACCCAATTCCTCTCTGCCTTGTAAGAGTATGGAACAGGATTGTGGTTGCCATGTGACTACTCCCTAATGTCAAAGCATCTTCAACACATGAAAAACAGTTATTCAAGCAAGCATAATTTCTGAGGTGAAAAACAGGCTACCAGGCTACCTGCCTACCTGCCTACCTGCCTACCTGACCACATATAGAGGGGAAAAAAGCCATAAGTGGTGCTATGGCTCAACTAGTAAAGCACTAGTCTTGAGAAAGCTCAAGGACAGTGCTCAGGCCCTGAGTTCAAGCTCTAATACTGGCAAAAAAAAAAAATGAAGCACTTTACTCCAAAAATAACCAGCAAAATAATACAACTGGAGACATAGTTTAATTGATAGAGTACCATCCCAGTAAGCTTGAGGCCTTTAGTTTAAGACCTAGTACCAACAAATAAAAGGAAGGAAAAAAAGGATGGAGGGAAAGTAAAATGGTAAGAAGTAAAAGGGCTAGTGGCATGGCTCAGCAGCAGAGCACTTTTGTAGCAAATATGAAGCCCTTATATCAATTCTAGTTCTCTCTCTCTCTCTCTCTCTCTCTCTCTCTCTCTCTCTCTCTCTCTCTCTCTCTCTCACACACACACACACACACACACACACCATTTCTGATAGGGAAGGTAAATAAGCTGTGATGTTGCAACAATAATGCTTAATACTTAGAGTAACAATTTTATCAGCAGCTGGCATATACATTTCCTAGGGTCTACAGCATAACTACATCTTCTGCACCTTCCTGAGGATCACTGAGTGATAGGACCAATGAGAACCAAAATGGTGCACAAAATTACTACCTTAATTTGCCCATTTGAATGGACTAAAGTGTATGTTTACTCTCAATTTACATTTCAAAGTCCTAAACCTCAGTACCTCAGAGTATGACTGTACTTGGAGATAGACCTTTAAAGAGATAAATGCAAATGAAATTAAACTCAATATGGCCAATGTACTTAAAGAGAAGGAAAAGTTAAGATACAGAGACACATGGAAGACCCTAGGAAGACACTAGTGGAAGAGATGGCCCTTGACAAGAGAAAAACAATCCTACTGGTACTATAACTTTAGAGTTCTAGTCTCTCAAAGTTTTAAGGAAATAAATTTCTGTAACTTATGTAATCAAAGTAGCATGCAATGCCTATTCCAACAAATGTAGCAATCTCATACATTCAACAGCCATATACTACCTATATACATACATACACCCCATTCTCCCCTCATTTCACCCTACCCTACCATTATCACCCCACCCTGTTCTAATGGCTTTGCAGCTATTGACTTTTCTTCTCTTTATATCACCCTATGAGGTAGCTCCTAGAATGACTTCCCAAACAGCCAAGACTACAAATGTGGCCTACCATGCCTGGCCAGCTCCAATTGTTCTTTTCAAATGAAGAAAGAGGCACAGAGGTGTTATTAATTTTTGTAATAGAAAAATACTGGAAATAACCAATGCCTATCCCAAGGAAAGACACTGCGGTGTACCTACATGGCAGAATGTTACACCACCATGAAAATATAACTATAGTTATATGTTCTGGAAAGCAAATATTAATGTATAAAACAAGTCCTAAAAAACACACACAATATGCAATCTTTGTGAAAGGACTAACAGACATCTAATATAAAATAGGTTATTTAAAACTACATCAAACCTGGGTGCACATGGCTTACACCTGTAATCCTAGCAACTCAAGAAGCTAAGATCTGTGGATGTAGGTTTGAAGGAAGACTGTGCAGAAAAGTCCCTGTGACACCCTTATCTCCAATCAACCACTCCAAAACTGAAAGTGACACTGTGGCTCAAGTGGTAGTGTACTAACCCTGAGCACAGAGGCTCTGGAACACTGCCTAAGCCCTGAGTTAAAGCCCCACAACTGGCACAAAAAACCCCACTCTACATCGGTATCTACATAATCATACCTATAGAGATATAGAAATTTTTATTCTGGTAATCTCTAGGCAGATATGGAAATATGAGACAGCACTCGGGGCTGACATGAAGTTACTGGCAATATCATGAACATTTAAATCAAATTAAAGGAATGTACACATGGACCAATGGTGAAATATGTTACAAATCAAAGGTTCTATAATTATTCTATGTGTGTGTACCCAAGGTACATGTAAAAAGAAAGCAGGCTTAGTGAAACAATTTGCCCTTTATCTCAAGGCTTATTAACCAGCCAAGGCAGGACTTAAAGCTAAGGAATAGGAATCCAGAACCCAGGATCTTACCCAGTAACAAGCTACATGTATACTGCCTATTGCATAGTGCTTGTTGCCTGCATGCTGTTCCACTGAGTCTCCTCTGAAATCTGAAGCTTTATCCTACCCAACTGTCATGATACAGACATTACCCCACCATAGAAGCCAATACAGAGGCCCTAAAGTTGCTAAATCTACCCTTGAGACTTTTTCAAACAGAGCTGCAGAGTGAATGAAGAAGGAGGCTGTTTGAGCATATAAGGAGGTACTTCAGGCTTTTGAAATTCAGCTCAGAAATTATTTGACTTTTACACAGAGAAGCAAAGTCAATATTTGTCAACTTTTGTCATGGAACTCAAAGGAAAGGTAAATTATAGAGGTTGTTCAGGGGAACCAGGATAGCTGCAAGTGGAAAGAGCGTGTGCGTGTGTGTGTGTGTGTGTGTGTGTGTGTGTGTGTGTGTGTGTGTGTGTGTGTGTGTGTGTGAATCTGTGTGTCAATGTACACCGGAGCCAGCAGATTGACCTGCCTCTGCAGAGTGACCTTCCCCAGAGGGCCTTCCTAAGCTTGGAGGTGCTCAAACAGGGACTTTTCCACCACTGACAAGATAGGGAATTGCTCTCTTCTCTCCCTCACATTACAGGTTACACATTTACCAATGGCAATTTAAGCCACATAGAACAAGAAAATATAAGAGGAAAAATATAATATTCGCAGTTCCTGCCAGTCCAGGCAATCCATGCCCCCCATCTCCACTCCCACACACATCTTAATGTTTTCAAAAGACTTGAGCAACCAGTGACTACATAGAAAAGGTCAACCAAACACCAGCATGAATGCGAATATAAGAAGGAAAGCCCTTGAAACTTTGTGGTCAGCCCAGTGGACCCATCTCAAGGACACTTAACTTATCCCTATCCCACAGTCTGTCAAAAAGGAGCTCTGGCTAATATCCCTAGGGGCCAATGCTTTATGACAACCAGTGGACCAGGCAATCATTTGAGGCACCCCCTTACACATACACTGCCATGCTACCTCCAGACCTACCTCCCTGAAACTAGCCCCATGGTCTGTGTTACCAGCTGGAGCTACTTTCAGGAGGCTCTGTGTGAACACAAACAGCCCATAGCTCCTTGCATCCAGCAGAGATGGATGCTAACTTGACCATATCCTGTCTGAGTACACTGTTTACTAATCTACTTATTTTCTTTCTTTCTCTTCTAGTTAACCCTCATATTCCCTATGTTTCCCAGGCTCTACCTTTCTCTCAGCTTTTCCCAGGGCACTGATAAACTTCAGCCAGCAGCAGTTCCCAGGCTCTCAATTTATATCAGATTTACTAGAGAATCTTCTTTGGCCCGTAGGACCTAGAACTTTACATTTTAACAAAGCTTCCTGTGGGTATTTGGGTGCAAGGGTGTTCTGCTATGGAAGAAATACCTCAGCTTGTTGCTAGTGGCTCACACCTATAATCCTAACTACTCGGGAGGCTGAGCTCTGAGGATTGAGGTTTGAAGCCAACCTGGGCAGAAAAATCTGTAACACCTTTATTTCCAATTAGCAACCAAAAATGCTATGGCTCAAATGATAAGAATCCTAACCTTGAGCAAAAAAAAAAATTCAAGGACAGCATCAAGGGCCAAAAAAAAAAAACCCAAAAGGAACATTTCTAACCAAATGCTAAATAAAAGTTGGGAAATGAGAGGAATTAATACTGTATCATCCAGTTTTACCAAAAGTAATTTGTGATTTTCTAGGCTAGATAAAGGTGAACTTTGATATATGTATGTATGTATATAGCCTACTGGGGTACTGGAAAAGAAGTCAAAGCTCAAGATGACTCAGAGTCTAAAGAAGGTAACTTCCATAAAGTTATACTTCAGTATAAGTGTATAATAAAAAACAAATTCCCTCCTTCCCTACAGAAGTAGGACAATCCAATCTGAGATCTTGACATTGAGTTATGGCAGTGTGAGGAAACTAGGTATCTTGACTAAAATCTTGGAACAACAAATCAGCTCTTGTGTGTGCTGGGTAATCTAAAAAATCTTACATTGAGAATTTCATTTGGCATGACTCCAAAATGGCAATCCTCAAATACAGAAATCTAAACTGAAGATTCAATTCCTGTTAATAAAGTCCCATGGAAACCAGGTATCAGCAGCTCATGCCTATAATCTTGGTTACTCAGGAGGCTATGATCCAGAGTTTTAGCCTGAGCAGAAAAAGTCCAAGAGATTCTATCTCCAATCAAGCAGCAAAAAGCTGAGCTGGAAACCGGACGTTGTTGGCTCATGCCTATAATCTTAGCTACCTGGGAGGCTGACATCTGAGGATTGCGATTCAAAGCCAGCCCAGGAAGGAAAGTTGTGAGACTTGTCTAAAGTCTATGAGACTTTTTTTGCCAGTCCTGGGTCTTGAGCTCAGGGCCTAAGCACTGTATTTGTGTTTTCTCAAGGCTAGAGCTCTACTACTTGAGCCACAGAAACACTTCCAGCTTTTTTTCTATGTAAGTGGTACTGAGGAATCAAACTCGGGTCTTCGTGCATGCTAGGCAAGTATTCTACCACTAGGCCAAATTCCTGGTCCCACCCGTGACTCTTATATCTAATAAACTACTGAGAAAAAAGTGGTGCTATGCCTCAAGTGGTACAAGCTTAGAGATAGCACCCAGGCCCAGAGTTCAAGTCCTAGTTCTGGCAAAAAGAAAAGAAAAGAAAGGAAGGAAGGAAAAGAAAAGAGAAGAGGGAGGGAGAGAGAGGGAGAGAGAGGAAGAAAGGAAAGGGAAAGTTCTAAAGGGAAAGGGAAAAGGAAAGGAAGAAATGAGAAAATACGGGCTGGAGGCATAGTCTCAAGTGGTAGAATGTCCACCACAGGCAAGCAAGAAAGTTGAAAAAGCATGAGACCCTGAATGCAAAACCTAATACTGCCTCCCCCCCAAAAAGGCAAAGAAAACAAAGGAGTAGCTGGACATGTTGGCACATGCCTGTAATCATAGTAGTTGGGAAATCAATGCCGGAGGATAGTGAGATTAAAGACAACCTAGATTATATAGCAAGTCCCTTTTTCAGAAAACAAATGAAAGAAAATATTTCCTAAACAACAACCAGGAGTCCCTGCAGACCATTACTGAAGAGAATGCTAGAGGATGAATTTCCAGAAAACAAAGTAATGCCAGAAAAAAAGGTCTGATGCAATTTTACAAACTGTGAGTTTATTATTTTTGTTACTATAATGAAACACTTTACGATAGGCTCTATTTGGTGCTAGGAATGTGCTAGAGTGCTAGCCTAGCATGCATGAAGCCCTGGGTTCAATTTCTCAGTACCACGGAAACAGAAAAGGCTGGATGTGGCTCTATGCCTCAAGTGGTGGAGTACTAGCTTCAGCAAAAGAAGCTCAGCGACAGTGTCCAAGCCCAGAGTTCAAGCCACAGGACTGGCAAAAAAAAGATAGGCTGCATTAATTTTCAAAACAAAAAGGTTTCATTTCTCACATTTGAAGTTATACAAGTGGAAGAAGAGGCAACCTTAGTGATAGCATTCTTACTGGCAGATTCTCAAGACAATACACACAACTTATGGCATGATACAGGGTGTGCATGTATATGTGTGCGTGATATATGTCTGTTTGATCTATTCTGCATTATTTTTTGTTATTGGGGGAGGGGTTTTAGTTGTGAGTCAGGCAGGGACTCTATCCCTGAGCTCAAGACTACTGCTCTACCACTTGTGTCACAGCACCACCTCTGATTTTCTAGTGGTTAACTGTAGATACAGAGTCCCACTGAGCAGGGTGCGGTGGCTCACACCTGTAATCCTGGCTACTCAAGAAGCTGAGATCTGAGGATCAAGGTTCAAAGTCAGCCCGGGCAAAAAAGAACCTGAGATTCGTCTCCAATTAACCTGTAGAAAATGGGAAGTGGGGCTTGGCTCAAGGGTAGGGTGGTAGCTTTGTGCTGAAGAGCTCAGGGACAGCACCCAGGTCCAGGGTTAGGATGGTAGTCTTGAGCTGAAAAGCTCAGGGACAGCGCCCAGGCCAACTTCGAGTCTCAGTGGACTTTCCTGCCTAGACTGGCTTTGAACCATGACCTTCAGATCTCAGCCCCCTGAGTAGCTAGGATTACAAGTACGAGCCACAAGCACCTGATTTCTATCATGTTTTTATAAACTAGTGATTATCAATCCTGGTAGCTCCACTGTAAGGAATTCATTTAATATCAGTGTCTTTCCAAAGGCCTCATCTCTAAACACATATATTAAATTTGTACCTTACTACCTTGCAATGAGGATTAAATTGAGCCATGGAGCCTAGTGTGTCTATGAGGGGAGACTTTCAAAATCATACCATAATAATAAAATAAAGTGATACATAATTAGGTAGATCCAAGTAAACAATGATGTGTTATTTTAATCAAAAAACTAAAACAGAATGGAACTGTATGACAAAGTGCACACAGTTGAGGGTAAATTCAATGTAAAACTGTCCACAGATAAAAAGAGTGTGCTCACAGGGCACCAGTGGCTCACACCTATAATCCTAGCTACTCAGGAGGTTGAGATCTGAGGATCGTGGTTCAAGGGTAGCCCTCCCTGAGACAATATATTACTTCCCTATAGATATATCACCATGAAATAAAAAAAAAACTTAATCTGCAAACTTAATAATATATAATCCAAAAACTTAAAAATAATATAGCTGCAAACATATGTTTGCCTAAAAGTAGGGACAATGAAAATGTCCATTACCTGATTGTATCTTCATGAAGTGTGTAAAGCAGGCCAAGCTAGAGACAGACATTTGGTGATTATTTAGAGTTGCTGGGAACTATAGGACAGGGAGATGTGCACTAAAGGAAACAGGTTTCTTTTCAATAAGAATTTTTTAGATTAATAAGAATTTTCTAGTGAAAGGGTATCAATGTATGTGAATTAATGCACCTTCTATCTGGCAAATATCATGTAACCCTTTTACTAATTACAATAAAAAAATGAACTACCAAAAAAAAAGAATTTTCTACAATTTTTATTGTGGTTTTGGTGGTACAACTGTATGCATATAGAAAGTCTACCTTGCAAGTTTATGCATGCTTCTCACAATGCCTGGTCTTAAAAAAAAGCCAGGCCTGGTGGCTCACATCTGTAATCCTAGCTACTCAGGAGGCTGAGATCTAAGGATCACAGTTCAAACAAGCCTGGGCACTAAAGTCTGTGAGACACTTATCTCCTATTAACCACTAGAAAACCGGAAGTGTCACTGTGGTTCAAGGGGTAGGGTCGTGGCCTTGAGCTGAAGAGCTCAGAGACAATGCCCAGGCCTAGAGTTAGGCACCATAACTGACAATTTTTTTTAAAGTCATTAATTAACAAGAGAAATTTCAAAAATCAAAGTTTTGAGGTCCCACATGGATATTATGCAAATTAGCTGATACGGAGAAGTTCTCTTTCTCCCTATTTCCCTGTCCCTTCTACTCCCTTCTTCCAAGTAAGAATCTAGTTTGCGCTCTTCTCTCTTTCTCTCTCTCTCTGTCCCCTCTCCCTCTCCCCTCCCCTCCTGTCCTCACTGTTCTTGCTCTCTTGTGCTGGCAGTGTGTGGCAAAGTAATAGTAAACATATATGGTGCTAAGTCAGGGGCTCACTCTTGTAAACCTACCTACTCAGGATACTGAGATATGAAGACTGCAGTTTGATGCCAGCCCAGGCAAGAAAGTCCATGAAACTCTTACTTCCTATTAAGCACCACAAAAGCCAGAAGTGGAGTTGTGGTTCAACTGGTATAGCACTATCTTGAACAAATATTCAGGGACAGTGCTCCGACACTAAATTCAAGCCCCAGGATCAACACATACCACACACACACACACACACACACACACACACACACACACACACACACACAATTTATCTAGCTGGGGGGAACAACCAAACACACTAAAAATGAATATTCATATTTACTCTATTAAAGAAAAAATTCTTTTAGTTCTTCTTGTGAACCTTGGTGTTAACTTTAAATCATACTAAAACACCTTGCCAAACAGATACTCTTGATGGTCTTTTTCCAGGATAGCTTGTCCATGCATGTCACTAGAACCTCCTAGCTCCTGTTCCACAAGGAAAGCTGCCATCCCCATGCTCTAGTCTGGAAACAGAAGGCCCATCCTTCTGACCTAGTTACAGGTTACCTTGGGCCTAGTCTGCAAACTGAGAAATAGCACTTGCATAGAGTGAATATGGCATAAGACACAAATGGGAGTTGGCCAGTTCTTTCAACACCATGGAGACGACTTTCCAATGGTCCTGTTCATTCAGTCATATCTTAAACACACACTCTAGGCGGAACCTTGCCTGCACCCTCCTCCCAAACACAAATTGCCTATATACATCTACCACTGTCCTCTTCATGGATTGCTACACTTCAACGTTTGTTTCACTGTGTCCCTTAGAAAATGCGTGTAGGAAAAATGTAGGTAGTGTCTGCTAGGAAAATACCCCCAGTGGTAAAAGGCTATGGACAGATCATCTTCCTGGCCAAAAGCAAAAATCCTCACCACCTTAGCAAATGTCCAAATCGTGGATGACACTAATAGTCTATAAATTCGCCAGGGCAAGGCAGAGCTAGGATGAGCCTAGTATTGATGTTTCTTCCTGATGAGAATCATTGCCTTTGGTGGATGAGTAAAGAATGCTGCCTGGCAACCTACAAGGCAGGAACTAAGATTTCTCCACCCTTTTGTCAGCCCTATCTGTTCCTACAGGAGGCTCCCAGTGGACATACTGTTGCCCAGGCTAGAAGCAGACAGTAACCAGCACCTTCTTTTCAGTCCACCAAGCAAACAGCCATATGTAGGTTGTCACCATGTTAAAAAAAAAATGGTTCCAGCCAAGATGAGCAAAATCAGCTTCTTAGAGCTACCTCCCCTCCTACTGTTGCTGCCATTTTGAATGATCATAATTTACAAGTCTCAGAAATTCTTGAGAAGCCGAGTACTCACTTCTGGTGCCAAGCCTGGCCAGTTTTACAGATTCTCATTTAGCAGGTGTCTGCTGCTAAATCAGTAACAGCTGCTAATTGCTTTTCCACCCTTCAACCCTCAGACAGAATGAAACATCTGCTGTTCCCTCACTGAAGGATAAAATCAAATATGTTATCATTTTTCCTTTGGGTTTCATTTTTATTAAAAAGCTTTCTGTTGATGCCTGGAATGGACCAAACCAGAAGACAGGGAACTTCTAAGGACAACATACAACAGAATGAGAGTCTGCTATGTCCCCACACTCCCTGACAGGTTGCAGGGTGTTTCTGGCTACTCCCCACAAAATAAGACTTTAAACCTGTGACCACTCAGGGACCATGAGGTTTCATCTACAGAGCCAGGATACTAAGAGCCCCAATACCTCAAAAACTGGGAATCAGAAGATCTGTGTGCTAATCTGAGATTGCCACTCTCTGGTAACACTACCAGTTAAATGCCTCTCCATATTGAAGGCTTGTAGTGAAGCTGATGTTGCTGTTGGAAATGGTGGAACCTTTTGTAGGTTCTACTTGGGGGCCAGGAGATTGGCTTAGTGGTAGAGTGCTTGCCTAGCATGCATGAAGCCTTGGGTTCAATTCCTCGGTACCACATACACAGAAAAAGCCAGAAGTGGTGCTGTAGCTCAAGTGGTAGAGGGCTAGCCTTGAGAAAGCTCAAGCCCAGGACTGGCAAAATAAAGAGGATCTACTTAGGTTTATTTGGAGCATGTAGGTCATTGAGGACATGCCCATTTGTTCCTATTCTCCTTCTCTGCTTTTTGGAAGATAAGAGGTGGGAAGCTTCTTTCCTATACCATGCACCCCACCATGATAGATTGACAGGCACCAAAGCAACAGGGTCAAGCAACCACTGACTGCAAACTCTGAAACCAGGTACCAAAATAAGTCTACTTTTTCTAAGCTGATTATGTCAAGTATTTTGTCTTTGCAAGAGAAAGCTGACACACAGGTTTAAACCGTTTTTTTTTTTTTTTTGGTCGGTCATGGTACTTGAACTCTGGGCCTGGGCATTGTCCCTGAGCTCTTCAGCTCAAGGCTAATGCTCTACCCCTTGAGCCACAGCGCCACTTCTGGTTTTCTGGTGGCTAATTAGAGATCAGAGTCTCACAAACTTTAGTGCCCAGGCTGACTTTGAACCAGGATCCAGATCTCAGCCTCCTAAGTAGCTAGGATTACAGAGATGAGCCATGGCACTGGGCTAGGTTTGAACCTTTTTAAGAAATAAGTTCTTAGTTACCCTTTCCATGACTGCCTGAAGACCCTATTTAAACCCTCAATATTTTAGCATTCTCATCTCAAACTTTCAAGCCTCTAGAATAATGAGAACTAAATTATTAATGCACATTCCATGCAGTTCATGGTATTTTATTATAGCAGTCTGAGCTGACTAACACATCTAACTCTAAACATACCAGCCATGCATTAAGTACTCGTTTAGCTTCTAACTGTATGCCAAGCCTGAAGTATCATTCTTTTTCCTCCTAATTAACTAAAAAAAAACATTACCACTGTATTTCAGAAAAAATAGTTTTGGTCTTTTAGGTATATCTAAGATTCTATATTTTTTAGACACTCTCCCCCTCTCTTTTTCATCTAGAATATTGTTGAACATGAGCTCCTCATCTCTGCCTCCCAAGTGCTAAGACTATAGGCATGTGCCACTATTCAGAGAAAGAGACCATCTTTTAATTTGAATATAGCTAGCTCTGAACCCCTGAAGCATCACAATGTCTCCCTTGGAAAGAAGGGCTATTTTCTTAACCTCAAGCATGACCAGTATATGTGTAGGTACCTCTACTTTAAGTAGTTATCCTGCTACCCTCAGTTCCTCTATTTTATAAGGATATCCACAGACCCCTACAACTAACATCATGTTTAATGGCAGAGGCTGAGTTGTTCCCTCTTAATAAAGAATGAGACAAGTATATTTGTATTTTTACTTCTGTTTTTGTAAGTGCCAGTACTGGGGCTTGAATTCGTGTCCTGAGCACTGTCCCTGAGCTTTCTTGCTCAAGCCTAGCACTCTACCACTTGAGCCACTGCTCCACTTCTGCCATTTTTAGAGCTTAGTGGGCTATAAGAGATTCAAAGTCTTTTCTGATAGGGCTGGCTCCAAAGGATGATCCTTAGATCTCAGCCTCCAGAGTTAAGATTGCAGTCATGAGCCACCAGCTTTAATTTCTTACTTCTATTCAACATCATAAAGAAGGTCCAATCAATTCAAATGGATAAGGAAAACAAAGAAATGCCTCCCACATTAGAGAGGACTGTTCTGATTAAAATATAACACATGCACATGTGAAATCCTTTGGTATAATTAATATACAGTGAAAAAAAAGAATGAGAGAGGAATTGTGGAGCAGGTAGCAGCAGTTTGAGAAGTGTAAGTAGGGAGTGAGAAGGGTGAATATCATTCAAGTACTGAATATGCATGTAAGAAAACAGAATAATAAAACCTGTTGAAATTGTTTCAAGGATAAAGGAAAGAGATAGGAGTGGTATACTGTATGCATGTAGGTATCACAATGTAACCCTCCTGTACAATTCACTTTAGAAAATCTTTTTAAAAAATGACTCCAGGATGGAAAAGGAGGAAGTAAAATCATCTTTATTCACAAGCTACATAATCTTATGTATAGAAAATCCTTAGAGGCCCACATACCAAAAAAAAATTACACTTAATACATGAGTTCTAAAAGGTGACAAGATACAAGATCAAAAGAGAAAATGAACTGTATTTCCACATAATAGCAATGAATAATCTGAGGATGAAATTAAGGATTTCATTTACAATAGCATCAAAAAGAACAAAACGCATAGGCACAAATATAAAAGAACTGAACAGCCTGTACTGTCAAAAGCACAAAACATCACTGAAAATTCAAAGAGAACTGAATAAATGGATAGACATCTTATGACAGTAGATTAGAAGATTTAATACTGCTAAGATAGAAAAACTCAAATTAATCTGCATTCAATGTAACTCACATCAAAATCCTACTTGGCTGCTTTGAAGGAATAGGAAGGGGAGATCCTGCAATAGGAAGGGGAGATTCAAGGATCCTAGGACAGCCAAAATGATATTGAAAAAAAGAAAACAAAGCTGGACACTGATAGCTCACACATGTAATCCTAACTACTCACAACACTGAGATCTGAGGATTGTGGTTCAAACCAGCCTGGGGACAGAAGCCTGTGAAACTCTTTTCTCCAGTTTAACACCAGAAAACTGGAAGTGGTGCTGTTGCTCAAGTGGTCGAGTACTAGTCTAGAGCTGAACAACTCAGGGACAGCGCCTAGGCCCAGAGTTCAAGCCATATGTCCGACCCAAAACAGAAAAACTTGAAGAGCTCAAATTTTAAAACTTATTGCCATGGAAGACAGATTGGGTAGAAAAATCTATGAGTGGTAAAAAGCAGGGCTGGTGGTGTGGTTCAACTGGTAGACTGCCAGCTTAGAAAGAAACCTGTGGCAAGCAAGAGGCCCTGAGTATAAACCTTGATATCACTCCCTCCAAGAAAGAGTATCCCAATTTTATATCCAGCTTGGGCAAGACATTATTTCAAAAACCAAACCAAAACAAACTCCTACCTTTTGCTACAGTAACCAAGACAGGGTGGTGCCAACATAGAGCTGGGAGTCTAGAAATATTTATGTTTTAAATATATTTTTGACTAATTTTGATAAGGATACCAGATTTTTTTAATAGGTAAAGTAGTTGTTTCAAAGACTAGTACTGAGACAACTAGATGTCCACATATAAAAAATGAATTTAAGCCAGGTGTTGGTATGTCACACCTGTAATCCTATTCAGGAAGCTCAGATCTAAGCAGGAAAGTCCTTAAGGCTCTTAACGCTAACAATTAAAAAGAAACTGGAAATGGCTGTGACTCTAGTGGTAGAACATTAGCCTTGAGCAGAAAAAAGCTAAGGAACAACATCTAGGCCCTGAGTTCAAGTCCTAGTACTAGCACAAAAAATGCAAAATAAAACTCAAAGAATAGTTAAAATATTTAAAAGCATGTAACTGTTATGCTGCAACATCCAAAAGAGTAAACTTGAGTGAAACAAGCTAAGACTACAAGGCCTGGCCTGGAATTCAAGCCACAAGACCAGGTGCAGACATATACACGTACACACACAGGCAAGAACACACATACAAATATGCAGAGAAGCAATTAACGTTGATCAAAATATATTTTACTCATTAACTGATCTGTTAAAGTGCAACTCCTTTGTAAAACTACTTTAAAATAACTTTTAAATATGTAAAAATAAACTTTAAAAATGCCAAGTGGTTTGAAAAGATTTATTTTAAAAACAACAAAAAATGGAAAATAGGTACAGAAAAATATGTTCAAGAACAGAAGTGTAGGGCTGAGAATGTGGCTTGGTGGTAGAGTGCTTGCCTAGCATGCATGAAGCCCTTGGTTTGATTCCACAGTACCACAGAAATAGAAACAGAAGTGATGCTGTGGCTCAAGTGGTAGAGTGCTACCCTTGAGCAAAAGAAGGTCAGGGACAGTGCCCAGACCCTGAGTTCAAGCCTCAGGACTGGCAAAATAAAAAGGACAGAACTTTAGAAATGATCATGAAAATGCAAATAAAAGCTATAAAGAGCTATGTTGCCACCCTCAGGAAAGGCTACAATATAGAGAATGTGGAGAACTCCAACTCAAAGAAATCATGGACCAGATACAAAATGCAATCACTTAACATGGGGAACTAGACTAGTAGCTTCTCAAAAGAATCAACACAAAATTTTGCTCTTCTAAGTCCCCTCCTAGGTATATAGCTAAAAGCAGTCACTCAACTAGACAATGGTATTCACCATCACCAAAAGGCAGAAATAATTCAACGAGCACATGAATGCTAAACAAAATAGTATATATCATACAAAGAATCTAGCATATCCTTCGAAATGATTGAAATACTGACCTATACTACATGGACGAACCTTGCAAACAAAGCAGTGAAAAAAGCCAAATGTAAAAGGCTATCTATTATAGGATTCAAAGTATACAAAATGTCAAAAATATGTAAACTCAGAGACAATGGATGCAAAAGATTAGAGGGAGAAATGGGGTTGTGACTGTTAAGGGATACAATACATCTTTGGAGGATAAATGATGAAAAGCTTCTAATATTAAATAGTAGTAATTAGTGTGCAACATTAAACATATCAAAATTCACTAAGCTGGATACCTTAAAACAGAAATTCATCATATGTAAATTAAATGTCAAATTTCCTTTCAAAAAGTGACTGAATAAGGATGGAAGAATATTCAGAAGAAGTTAGAAGATGGAAGGATGAAGGTGGGGGGAGGGGGCAACAGCACATATCTGTGAGGAAGTAGAGGTAGAAGGACCAGTGTCCAATGCTACTTTTGCATAACCATATCTGAAAAATATAATCAGGAATTGGAGGCACATCTCAGATGGTATAGTGCCAGCCTATGAATGAAAATCGACACCCAGTTCAAGCACTGGTCCCAGGCAATACAACTAAAAGCAAAAAAAAATGTAGTAGAGGATGAAGTTCAAGTTCTTGAGGCCCACAGCACAAACCCAATACAGAAATAGAAAAGGAGAGAGGAGGAGGGAAAAGATCAGGGTCAAAGAGTTCTTTGTGAATAAAAGTCAATGCTACTGTAAAAAAAAAGTTCTTTCTATAGTGCTATTAAGTTTTCAGAGCTATCTCTTGAAGGTTATCTCTTTAGTGGGATTTCCTTATCTCTGATATCTTCCCTTTATACCCACCAACGGAGCAGATATTACTAATCTTACTTGGCAATCTGCACCTAGGTGGGGTGATATGAACTCATTCAAATCACCAGGTCCCAGCCAGAGGCAAGGTGGAATAACAGCAAGGTATACAAGTACACAATGGAGTTGCCTGAAGTCCTCAATAGATATAAGTATGTTTCGAAAGGAAGAGGTCCTGTGGATTTGTGCAGCCAAGGTATAGAACCCCAGAACTCCAGACTGGAAGAGGGTGAAATCGATCTGAGATACGACTACAAGATCTTTATTACATAAAGAATTATCCATTGGGGTGGTGGTTAGGGATCATTTTTCCAGAACTAAAACCAGCCACTTGCTAATATCAACAAGCCAACTTAGGGGCAAATAGGCTGCCAGTTGACACCCATTACTCCAACTCTCTAAATGGGCTCAGGGGATTGGGCCTCTTCAGAAACTCGAGTAGTCTGCACATTTTATTTCCAGAAGCAAATGAAACAAGATTAGGCCTAATTCTCAGGTCAGGAGGGTAGAGAAAGGCTGGCCTGTTCCCTAATCAAACTGGCTAGGTGTAGAAAAAATGGGGGCACAGTATTAGTCAATGTAGGCAAGAAAGCCTGCCATGGAATTTTAATCTCAATCAGCAAGGCTAATTCAAATACAAAGCCCATTTCATGTCACCCAATAGCTCAAGGAGCTGGGGACAAAGCTCTGCAGAAGAACATCAAAGAAGGCATACCAACAGGAAAGTCTTCAAACTATTTAAGGGGATATTAGTAACAACAGTAGCAACAGCTTGTGAAGCCTGGCGTCACTGTAATGCATGTTCACAATCCTAGCACTTGGAGTCTGAGGAAAGAGAATCACAAGTTCAAAGTCAGCCTAGCTAAATAGTGAGGGTATGTCTCAAAGACAAACAAAAAGCAGGAACTGGTACATATTGATCTCCTCTATGATTAGCACAGGCTAAGTGCACACATACTATGCATTCAATACAGATAAGCAAGTATGAACAGCATGCCAGGTACCCAATACAAGGTCACATGGCTGTACACTGAGGATGGACTATGTAACCATAGACAGTGTGGTTCCCAGGAGAGCACTTTTGAATAGTACACTACAGTTACTCATAGCATGTAAGCAGAGAAAAAATGCCTTCCAGAGCATATACAAAGTAATAATACTTGGTTACTGTTCTATATTTTGGTCTTCTTTTTAAAAGGCACAAAGCCTGGGGGGTGTGGGGGGGAGGGAAATGGGTACCAAGACATGTGAAAGGGTATCAATGTATGTGAATTAACGCACCTTCTATCTGGCAAATATCATGTAACCCTTTTACTAATTACAATTAAAAAAAAGGCACAAAGCCTGCTATTTCTAGTTGTCTTTTCAGTGTAGAAAAATAACCACCTTTGCATGGGCAATAGATTTTAACTGTTGATACTTTATTTCAGAAATTTTCTACTATATCTTTTTATTGCAGTCAAGAAAACAGTATTTTAATGGTTGGAAACAATAATTCACTTGGAAAAAATATCACCTCATATTCTTTTTCTTCATACCCCAAATCCTAGGACAGATTGAGGAAGGGTCACTGGAATTTCCCTGAACAACATGGAAGTTCAGGAAGGCTGGAGGCGTCAATTGTCCTTTTCTGGAAAGAGGTCAGGAGGGGACAGTACTAAAGCTTGAATTCAAGTTTGCTTTTTGACTGCTGACACTCTACCTCTTGAGCCATTCCTCCAGGCCTACATTTTGCTGGTTTGGAAGACTGTTTCATGAACATTTCTGCCCCAGCTAGCTTCAAAGTATGAGCCTCCAGATCTGAGCTTTCTGAGGGGCTACAATTGCAGGTAGGAGCTACCAGTGCCCAGAGATACTTTTCTGTAGCTATGTATCATCTACTATGATGATGTATCATCTATGTATTATCTACTCCCTACTCTGTAGGGAGGCCAGACGGAGGGTTAGCCACAGAGCAAAATATAGTCATCACCCACAAGAGAATTGTTAGGATGCCCAAGAGAGCACTTAGAGCATAGGATGAATGTAACATCCAACCAAACTGTAGAATGCTAAGCAGCTAGTAGAGAAGAGTTATCTAAAGAGATATGTCTAGGGCAATGAGCCTTGCCTAGTGGTAGAATGCTTGCCTAGCATGCACAAAACCCTAGGTTCGAGTCATCAGTACCACGTACTCAGAAAAAGCTGGAAGTGGTGCTGTAGCTCAAGTGGTAGAGTGCTAGTCTTGAGCAAGCAGTGTCCTAGAGCAGTGCCCAGGCCCTGAGTTCAAGCCCTGGCAAAAAAAAAAAAAAGAAACCTAACCACAAGAGTTGATGTGGCTTAATACAATGACAGAGTAAAATCACAATGTAAGTTCTTAGATTATATTGCTTCAGAGTACTATTATGGCCATCTTAGTTTGTGGGAATGCATTTAGCTTCTCAGAATACAATATGTCCTTAAGCAGTACAGGAAAGAAAATGTGTTCGAATATTAACCTGAATTATTAGGAACAAGGAGGTGAGAATACCATGACATTCAGTATGAATAAGACCTAAGTTCTCATTCCAATTCTGTAATTTCTCTAGAAATCAGTTTGGACCAGAAACTCCAAACTCTTATCAACATTGCCTTCCTGTATTTTCAGTCATGCTGCATTCATCTGATCAGATATACTCAGATCTCTGTAGAAGGCAGAAAAACCATTGGGCCTTATTCAGTTCTTCAGAAAGTAAAGGTTTCTTTTGAAACCAAAATGTCTCTATTTGAGGACCCCCCTAGGAAAACAAAGGGATATTCTGTCCCTAGCCTAAGTCCAAATTCCAAACTATGACTTTTTAAAATAGCTCGATTTCCCAGCCACAGAAATAACTTTTCTGGGTCAATTAGCACATTTCAATGTGCCAATTAGCAAAGAGTGAGATTCTCAAGCCTATTTGTGTTGGTGACAGCAAAGTTTTCCCTGCAGCCCACATGGAGACAAGGTGTGTGGGTTACAAAGATGCAACCCAAAAATATGAAGATAATATTTGTGAATGATAGACAGACACCAAGCAATGACAAAGTCATAACTAACCTCTTCCATTTGGACTGAAAAATTGAGGCATTCAAAAGAACCATCTGAATGAGAAAAAGAACTAGGAAAAGACTGGGTGATAAAGGAAGAATAAAGGACCAAATGTAATAGATCAACGAGGACACAAAATAACGGGCAATTTTGATAATAAGATAATAATATACTGAAGTCTTTGGGCCTTTAAGAAGAAAGAATTTTGATAAAAAGCATTATTATTACTCCTCTTATTATTCTAGTAGACAACAGATGGCTTCAAACATAGATACAGACTAGGCTAGGCTAGGCTAGGGTGTTCTGCCTGAGAAGGAGGCTGAGACAGCGTCTTCTTTCCTTTTTCCCTTGTTCAGAAAAATCTGTTGGGATTAGATGACAAAGAGTGAAAATGGCAGAGGACTAACTATGCAGCATGGAACCAGCATCACATATCACAGCCTGATATATTTGTATGTGTGTGTGTGTGTATACTTATATACATATTTGTACATATATACATAAACATTCACATATATGTGCATATATATATATGTAAATGTTTTGCACAGTCATAGGCACCAAATAGGAAACCCAGTATCACCAGCAAGACAAAAAACTCATCACTGGCTGGGAGTTTGCACTAGTGCAAGAGTGCTTGCCTAGCATGCATGAAGACCCAAGTTTGATTCCTTGGTACTACATACATAGAAAAAGCTGAGAACAAGCTAGAAGTGGTGCTGTGGCTCAAGTGGTAGAGCTCTACCATTGAAAAAGCCCAAGGACAGTCTCAGGTATTGAGTTCAAACCAAGATTGGCAACAGCAGCAGCAGCAGCAGCAGCAGCAACAACAACAACAACAACCCCGCAACTATAACAAGGAACTCAAAACATATACTGCACATCTGTTTTTGAAAGCTATGAACTATTGACAGCCTGACTATGGGACCACCACTTCTAGTCCATAGGTCTACAACAAGGAAAGTATGAAAGAAAGGAGAGGGTCTTTGTCGCTCCTGGAACTGTATACAAAATTATATGTTTATGGGATGGAAATGTAGCTAAGTGGTAAAGCACTTGCCTAGCATAGGTGAGGCTCTGAGATCCATTCCTTGCCTCAGAAAAACCAAGTATGTTGGTCTTATAGTTCTCTTCAGCTACTCAAAGCCTATGAGCCAATACTTAAGAGAGGGATGCTAACAAATGGCAGGCAAGCTCCCATGACTCTGCCATGGAAGAAGAAAAGGACTCTGATATCAGTCAGGAGACTGCTCACCCACCCAGGCTTCTTCAGCAAGTCATTTACCTCAATGAAATAGCTGTTGAGCTCCCTACTAATTTAATAATCAATGGTTCTATGATGTATTTCTCCTCCTTTCCTTCTAATAAAGAAAGGGACCCAATACTGGAAATCACCTCAAAGATCCATCAACAGAAAGAGGCCTCAGTCATCCTGACTGTGAAAGACACTTGTAACACTAGGGCTGTTGAATATATGGGTCTTCTGCAATCTACCTTATCAGTTTTAAATGTGTAGAACCAGGAGGAACAGAAACCTGTGTATTTTCTAGCTGGTCTGCAAATCTCAGTGACAATGGGTCACAGAGCAGAACACTTAAGGAAGTTGACTCCAAGTCTTTCAGCTATTAACTTCTCTAACTCCTTTAACTCTTTTTGTGTACTCCAGTGTAGGTATGAAGTTTATGTATACCAGTACAACTAGCACACTGATTGATCAGTTCCTTTTCTTTCTCCGGCTTCCGCATTACTACTAATGAGAAAAAAAAAGATTAAAAAGATAGAGCCAAGAAGGAAGGGCAAAAAAAATTCAAAAGCTGCCTTATTGCTTAATTGGATCATGAGATTTACCGGGGGGAAATGCCAATCTTCCTGTCTCATTTTAAGTTAACCTGAGCTTGTCAAGAAAAGAGAAAAAAAAAACAATCTAAGGTGGAAGAAAAGAAACCATTGTGCAGAGTAGGTAGAGGTGCTTAAGGCACCTCTAAATTCAATGCTCAAGTCCTAACCCCAATCCTTTGGAATATGAATGTATTTGGAGATAGGGTCATCAAAGAGGGGATTAAGTTAAAAAATAAGCTATTAAATGTGTTCTGATTTGATGTGATACGCAGGCACTGTATCTGAGCTTGTTTTTTGTTTTGTTTTGGTCAGTCCTGGGGTTTGAACACAGGAACTGAACACTGTCCTTGAGCACTTTTGCTCAAGGCTAGCGCTGTGCCACTTGAGCCGCAGCACCACTTGCCACTTTTTCTGTATATGTTGTACCAAAGAATTGAACCCAGGACTTTGTGCATGCTAGGTAAGCACTCTACCACTAGGCCACATTCCCAGCCCCACAACTGGAATCTTAACTCCTGCTTCTATGCTCAATGGCTCATAAAGGAGAAAGTTACTTTGCCTTCACTGGGGCAAAGGTCCACAAGAAATATAGGAGAGAAGGCAACCTGTACAAAAGAACCGTATCTGATCTCAACTAATGGTGGAGACTGTTCTGAGTTCTGGGCTGGAAGCAATCACGTAATTGTTGGCCAGTGCAGGAAGTGATTTTCTGCTAGGCCCCCTTTCCTGGAATCTGATAGGGCTGCTGAAAATGAAAAATGAAAAAATGAAAAAAGCTGAGTAAATGGGAACAAAGTGAGTAGAGTGTTAATACAGATAGCAAGTTACCGCCCCAGGCAAGCAAGAAGTCACTTCTGTTCCCGCAATGCTTCATTGGACTCAGCTAGTAAGGAATACTGCTCTGCTGTATGAAACTAGCCAGTTTTTTTAGTGGAATTTTATTCAGTCAATTTGAGTTATTTGTACCATTCTGTGGTAGATTAGCCCTGCTGCTCTGAGTGCTTGGGAGTTTGTCCATTTGTTTTGTTGCTAGGGATGGATTCCAGGCCTTTGTACATGCTATGCATGCTCTCTACCCTGGAGCTGGACCTACCAGCCCTAAGGTGGTTTTCATTCTGCAGTTCAGCAGGGGAATTCATGCAAGTCACATTATACACTATGTAGAATGAAGAGCACTGGGGCCTATAGTAGCAACCTGTGACTGACTGGTGATACTAATCCTCAGAGGAACAGCAGCCAGAACATACCCTGCCTATTAACACAGGGACAGCATGGCCTTCCCTTCCCAACCTGACAATGGCCTACCTAGAAGATAGGACCAGGCCTTGTAACCTAAACCTGGCAATCCAGATTACCATACACAGAGAGTCTGAGATGGGGCCTAAAACGATGTATTTCTAGCAAGCAGCACCCAGGTTACTGTAGAACCTAAGACCCTTCCCGCTACCCCATGGCACCATATGGTTACAAATGTTCATTCCATCATCATCCCACACCCTGTCAATTAAACCCTCCAATTTGGGGGCTTGGCAGGTCTCTGGGTTTATTTTTTCTCTTCATGGTGATGAGGATGTACCTTGGGCATGCTAGGCAAAAATGATCTACTTGTAAACCATACTCCCAGCACAGCAAATTAGATAAATTTGAAGTCTCCATATTAGTGTTTTTTTTTTCTTTTCATTCCTACTGATGATGCATATGAATCTACAGAAGTGCAAATGCTATGAGGATATGGCTGGTCTATCTAGGGAAGGGTATGAATACATCCCTCAGAAGGAGCAATGCAAAGCTGTGCTTTTAGCATTAAGAGGCCAGGCTCTAGTCACAGCTCCCCAAACACTGGTATTCTTTTTTTTTTCTCTGTAAAACAAGCAGCCTTAATAATTGCAGAATCTGTCTCTCATATCTGCTACATGACGTGACCTTATAAAGTATAAAATGCTATGTAACAAAAAGGATTGCCATTTTGAGAGTTTAGCTATAAACTCTAAATATGAGGCATATTTAAGTTACTGAAGCAGAAATCTGTAGTTAGAATTTTACAGGTGATTTCTTTCACTGATCTTTCTAAAATGACCTGTTTAGAGCTCTTCAGCCCCAAATGAAGGACTATGAGAACATTTCTCCACCTCAAGCCTTCTAACTCCTGCTTTGCTTTCTTTTTTTTTGGTCAGTCCTAGTGCTTGAATTCAGGGCCTGTGCACTGTCCTTGAGCTTTCTTAAAAGCAGTGTAGCACCACTTGAGATACAGTACCACTTCCAGCATTTTCTGTGTATGTGGTACTAAGGAATTGAACCCAGGACTTCATGCATGCTAGATAAGCATTCTAACACTAGCCCAGCCCTAACTCCTGCTTCTCTGGGAGCTTGTTTTTCACCTGCACCCCACCACAGTAGGATTCTTCTTTCTAGCCATAGGGAGTTAGTAGATGTGTGGCCCATGCTCTGAAAAACATTTGGATAGGTAAAGAAGAAATCTAATCATTGCTCAAGGGTACTCTTGGGAATGTAAACATCTTTTGAGATCTCTGGCCAATTATTCTAAGCATCTAAGTGTATATGGCCCTTAAATATCTAAAAGTCTCTACGGTGGGACGCCTCAACCTATTTTCCTCCCACCAAACCTTTCCAATAGCTTCTGAAGACTAATTTGATCTATACTAGTTCTGATCTAAACCTTAATTGCTGCCTCAGAGTTCCACCACTGAGCTTCCCTGAACTCAAACAGGACTGGGTCAAACTTAAACATTAATATGTGTGTGTGTGTGTGTGTGTGTGTGCGCGCGCGCGTGTGTGTGTTTATATGTATATAAACACATTAACATATGCAAATAATCACATGTGCATGTAGGCTAAGAATCACTGGACTACAAAGGAATGAGCAAATATTGTTTTAGATGTCAGTGGTAAGATTCTAGCAGCTACTCACCAGCCGGGTATTTACCACAGGAAACACTAGTGCCAGAAGAGCTCCATTCAGCATATGCATCTGTAACCTAAAAGATAAACGGAGATCAGGTTCATATATCACAATCAATCTCTGATGTAAATGTAGCAGAACAGCAGATTAAGTCAGGCCATATGGGAGAAAGCTATGTACCCATACAACTGTCTAAAAAGCAGTCCCAGAGTTTGCACATGCACACACACACACACACACACACACACACACACACACACACCAAGATAATTCAAAGCAGAATCATTTGCATTCACTGAAACATTCTGAAGAGCCCCGTCACTGCTTCAGATGCCCCAGAACACTTCCTAAACACACTTTGGTTATAGCACCTCATTACATAACAAGTTCTGTGCTCCCTAAACACTCAGGTATCCCCATTCAGCATCTTCAAGGGCTAATGCATTAGTAAAGGGGTAATAGAGACGTTCAGTGCTCCTTGGTCACAGCAGAAAATTTTTTTCTTAGACTACCCTTTGCCATTTACAGTTTCAGCCAGTCCTCTTCCCAGACAAAGAACTGAACAGAAAAGGGCTTCAGAGTTTTGTGAAACTTGTTTCCCTGAAATCTCAGATACACCTGTAAGAACTGTTGCTGATGATAGGACCATGTGGGAGCCCTCCAAGCTTTCTTTGATGCATTTTTATTTTTATATAGTGGGCTATATAGTATACATTTTTGCAAAAGAAAGCTTAGGACATGGTTCAGTGGTAGAGCACTGGTCTAGGTCTTGAGTTCCATCCCTAGCATGGGGTGAGGAAGAGAGAAGAATGTAAAGAACATTAGATAGTGGTACTGTATCCTAGATCCAAGACTGGTAAAACCCATCTTAAGTCAAGAACCATTAACTCAGGAACAGAGACTACTGAGAAATCAGATGAGGAATTTAAGCAGCTTTCTGCATCATTCAGGGTAAATTGGTCTTTATTATTGGGAGAGACAGAAAGAATAGAGGCTTGCTCCTCCTGGGGGAAAAGCTGATTTGATTATCTAGCATACAATATTGAAGACAATGTGCCTCACATATATGTTCTCTCTCTTTCTCTCTCCCTGCCTTCACTCCCTCCCCTCTCCCTCTTCAACCCCCTGAACGTGCACTGAACATTTCAATATACAAATCACTGGGCAGTATATTCAAATATATTATCACATTCAATTCTCACCATTTTTATTACAATTGTCTTCATTTCATAGCAGAGAAAACCAAGATCGCAGATAATAAGGGAGGACAGAAGAAATGAAGGAAATATGTAAAAGGAACAAAAGAAAAAAAAATATATAAAGAAATCATGCAAGACAGCTAAAACTTAAAAAGGAGAGAAGAGAAGAGAAGGGAAGGGAGAGGAGAAGGAAGGAAATGAGAGGGACAGAGACAGGAGAAAATGCATTATGTTAGACTAGCTTGCCTACCATACTATAGAAGGGTATTCTTCCCCAGAGGGCCATTCTCACAGATAACAAGGGCTGAGTCAGAGATATGCTGCACATATCCAAACTAACCAGTCCATAGCCAGGTTTCATCCACATGAGCCTTACACTACAAAGGCAATACTCCTCTACATTAGTCGTCTTATAGCCCGGTACCAGGTAACAAGGAATATCTCCCTCAGTTTAGAGCCTATGGAAATAGGTCAGATTAGCCACATGAACTCTTCACCCAATCCTACCTTCTCTCCCATGGAAACTCCAATAAGGATGGTGGCCTAAACCTTCTCTTTCTGCCTCTAATCTTTCCCATTTTGATGTTTTCCCCATATAACCTAACTTAAAGTCCCAGATCCTTCTACCAGATCCTTGGGGCTACACCTAATTTGTCATCACATAGAAGAATACAAAACAGCCATCACCACTCTCACAAATATTTCTTGTAAGGCATTTTAGTTTTGTATAGGGAACTGTGCTATGTTGGCTTAGTTGGTAAGCACCTATAGCTTCACACAGAAAAGATGTCAATTCTCATGAAAATAATCTACAGAGTCAGAGCAATACATAGAGATACATAGAGTACATAGAGATAAATTGACTCTAAAATGTATGACGAAAGTCAATGAAACAGGGTAACTGAAGTAATTTTGAAAAGAAGATAAATGATGAAGTCATACTACTGGATTTTAATGCTTACTCTAAATTTAGAATGAACAAAGTAATGTGCTATTGGACAAGAATGGACACATCAATCAATGTAACAGAATACTATAATCAAACCAATGCTGATAAAAGTCATTTGACAAAGAGTGCAAATGTTATTGAAGAAACTAGATATCCATATGTAAAACGGTACACACACATTAGCTAAACTTCACACCTTATTTAATTGAAGGCTGAGTCATAACTCTAAACTTAAAAATGTGAAGCTATACAATTTTAGGAGAAAAATCTGTGACCTTAGGAAAGCAATTCTTCAACATATCAAAAAAGCATACAGAAAAAAATGATGAATTGAACTTAAAATTTAAAACTATATCTGAAAAATGTAAAGACAAGCTATCAAATATATAAAGTGAGAGAAAATGTGTACACGTTAATCCTCAAACTCAATAATTTTTTTTAAAAAAATCAATTGAAAAATAGGCAAAAGGGCTTGAGTAGAAAGTTCACCAAAAAAGATACACAGGATTGTGTTTTGCAGCTCAGTGCTTGCCAAGCACATATGCAGCACTGTGTTCAATTCCTAGCACTACCCCCACCAAAAAGGGGGGAGGGAATGCAAACTAAAACCTCAATCAGAAGTTATTCCTCACCTACCAACAGAATTGCTGAAATAAAAATAGTGACACTAGGGGGTGGAATGTGGCTCAACGGTAGAGTGCTTGCCTAGAGTGCATAAAGCCCTGAGTTTGATTCATCAGTACCACATAAACAGAAAAAGGCAAGAGTAGCTGAGTACAGTGGCTCACACCTGTAATTCAAGCTACTCAGGAGGCTGAGATCTGAAGATCATGGTTCAAAGCCATCCTGGGCACGAAAGGCCTTGAGACTCATCTCCAATTAACCACTAGAAAACCAAAAGGGTGCTGTGGCTCAAGGAGTAGGGCGGGAGCCTTGAGCTGAAGATCTCAGAGACAACACCCAGGCCCAGGGGTAGGGTTGTAGCCTTGAGCTAAACAGCTCAGGGACAGTGCCCAGGCCAAGTTCAAGCTACACAACCAATAGAAAAACAAAGACAAAAAGGAAAAGAACAGAAAATGCCAGGAGTTGAGCTGTGACTCAATGGTAGAGTGCTAGCCTTGAGAAAAAGCTCAGTGACACTGTCCAAGCCCTGAGTTCAAGCCTGATGACTGGCACAAAAAAAATTCCAGTGACTCTAGAAATGGCCAGAGAGGCTGCAGGGAAACCGGAACTCCATACATTGTCATTGGAAGTATAAAATCAAAGAGTAAAATTTAGAAGAGTTTGGCAGTATCTTCTACTCCTGGATGTTTACCTCCTGGAATGAAAATTGTTAAAATGTGGAATACAACTGTAAGTCCGTATGTCCTTTGATGAATGAATATACAACTGTGGTACACACATTTATGAAAAATTACTAGTAACCTAAAGGTTTAGACAACCATTTCATCTAACCACATGTATGAATCTCCAAGGCATTATGCTTCATGTACAAAGCCAATCTCAAGAGGTACATGCAGTAGTATTTCATTTATATGACATCATCAGAATAACACAACTCCAGTGACAAAGAACTGATAAGTGGTTGCCAGGTTTTCAGGACATGGGTATCTGTATGAGAAAGTTAAGGACATGATGGAATGCACCCTGATGTGGTGCTAGGCATATAATCCACACTCATGTTAAAAGTCACAGAACTTTAGATCAAAAACTCATTTTCATTATATGGTAGAATTCAAAATGTACATGAGAAGCAAGACACTAAATTCTCCCAGACCCCAGTCTTAGCTTTCACAGCACCTGAGTAATCTTTTTAGTCATTTTACCAATGCTTTCTCACCTATTCCATTTTATCTTGAAATTTTCAAACATATGAAGAAAGATAAAATGTAATATAATACATACTCATGTGTTTCCCATCTGACTTTAATAAATTTTAACTATTGACTTACTTGAAGCCCTTTCTGAATGGCGTTCATCTGCCCCACTCCCAAGAGAAAGAATCTGACTTCTAAAAATATTTCCTTTCTATTCCTTTTAATACATTTATTGCATTCATATAGATTCATAAGCCACATATAGTATTATGTTTATCCCATTAAATGTGTGGTAGTATAAATACAAACACAGTGCATCTTCCATAAATATACTCTTTACTCAACATGGCTTCTTCTTATCTGCTTTTCACTGTTGTATAATGTGTAATTCTATGAACATATCATGTACTATTTGCCCATTATTATGTTGATGCACATCTAAATCTACTCTTTTCCCATCAAATAGTTAAGGCTTACTTTCTGTAATTTGTATTAGAAATAAAATAACTCTACTTCTATCATCCTAGAGTTCAGGGTATTTCTGATGTTGTTTCTGAGTTCATGGTTTAATAGTAGACTTTTCTTGTGACAGCATAAATAAATCTTATGACAAGAAATGCAATTTACACTTTGCATTTAAGAACTCACGTATCAGAAAGAATGACAACTAGGTATGTGGCTCATACCTATAATCCTACTTTCTCAGCAGAGCGAGTTTTGGAAAGTGAAGGTTCAAACACAACCTGTACAAAAAAGTTAATGGGGCTCCATCTCTAATTAACCAGGCAAAAGCCAGAGTGGAGGCATTGCTCAAGTAGTAGAGCCCCAGCTATGAACAAGAATATCAGGAGATCCTGAACTCAGATCCTGGTACTGGCACAAAACATGGAGAGAAATAATGACAAATGGTGAATCTAGGTGAGATCATATGTCTTCAATGGACTGCATGTTTACTTTTCTATGTATCTGAAAATTTTCATAATAAACGCTGAAACACAAGAAATGAAAAAGTAAGAAAAATCATACAAGTGTAACACTAGTACAAAAATAGTTCCCTGCTTCTAGCCAATGGTTTCTTACTGCCTTATTCTGGATCAAATGAGGTTCGAAATCATATTTTTCCCCTTGTAAAGTTCAGGAAGTTGGCATAAGCTTCCCTCTCGAAGGTACCTATAATAAAAGTGGTTTTAAATCTGAAAATGTTCTTATGTGAATGAATGAAAAGAATTTCATCCTGAACTTATAATGGTAACATACATAGATGGTGAAGTGGGAAGACAAGGATAATGCTGCGCATTATTATCTACACTTACTGAGTGCTTAGCATATGTAAGCTTCCATGCTAAGAGGATTACACGGGTCATCTCATCAAATTGTCACAACCGTTCAAGGACACAGTTACTATCAATATACTGCATTTCAAAGGAAGAAGAGGCTGAAGCTTTTAGCCTCAATTGAGATCATATACTAAGTAACAAGTACAAGGAGAACCTGGGCCACCTACTTCCAGTGCATAAATAAATAACTTTCAATACATGTGCAGCATCCAATAAACCAGATGATGAATGATCAGGGCATTCCTTCAGTAAATTATATTGTACTTATTCAAGTCATGCAATATCTCTACTGCCATTTGAGATAAGATTTAAAGGAATATTTATTAAGATGGGAAAAACAAGTATGGTCTATTAACTTTTTAAATTTGCCAAGATAGCACATACAGAATAAGCATATTATTTAAAAAAGTGAAACTAGTGAGAAATTATACTAATATCATTACTAAAATCATTAGCTAGTTTTATGGTTGCCTATATTGCTTTCTGTAATGTTTGATTTTTCCTCTTACTAGAAGCACAGTCTATTTCATCATTACCAATTGCACAATTCCTATATACCTTGCCCAAACCTTTTCTGTTATGCTCTGTTGCTCTTTTTATGGAATTGCTCTTGCCTAATATGTAGCATAGACAATTGCTCCCTTGGCTTTCATTAGGACTGGGTGGCCTGACAAAGTAAAAACAGGCCCCAAATGATGCGTCCCCATTCTTCTATCGAGTACAGTTTGCCATGGCTCTCAGAATGGAAATTGTTGTCTAAGTCTCTAGCCTTCCTTTTATCTGGAAATGATACCCATCCCAAGACTTGTCTATGGAAAGCACAGCAGCCCAGGATGAAGAAAATAAATAAGAGCAGTCTCTGCTCCACAAACCTTCTTCAAACACATTTAAGCGACTTGTATATATGTGAGGATCACAGCAGCTTTGCCTGTACACGTGAAAGGGAAGAAAATCCTGTGATCAACTTGAAAATTTCCTCCTTCCTCCATGCCTTAAGGAAAGAATATAAATGAATATAAACATAGGATCCTGACAAGTAGCAATCTGCAGAATTATCATGTATAGCTTTGTCTTCCATGACACAAACTGCCACTGCATTGGCCCAAGGTAATCTTCCAAACACATTATTCACAATAAGTCCAAACCTAACCAAAAAAGCAACTTTCTCAATGGTGACACATTTAAATATCATATGACCCAAGCCAAATTTCAGTTCAGAGTCTCTTGGTATCCACAATACCTAATCTGATATTTAAACTGTTCCAACACTAAGGCACAACAGAGTCAACCTGAGTCCCACATTTTAACCTCAGAGCAATCCCAGATATCTAAAGCTCTCTGTTTAAAAATAGGAGGGCATAAGCCAGGTGCTGGTGACTTGTACCTGTAATACTAGCTACTCAGGAAGAGGAGATCTGAGGATCTCTGATAAAAGCTAGCCAAGGCAAGAAAGTCTGTGACACTCTTTATCTCCAATTAGTCACCAAAAAAACTGAAAGCAGAGTTGTGGCTCAAGTAGTAGAACAATAGCCTTGAGCCCAATAGCTCAGAGACATGTTCCCAGGCCCTGAGTTAAAGCCTTACAAAAAAAATGGATCATATAATATATGTAATCTATAAAATAGCCACCCATCCAGCTACTAAACTATCTGAATATCATATGGTACAAAGGCTAACAGGGTATCAATAGTCCAATGTCATGATCACATGTCAAGATGCCCTCATGTTTACCCTCATCTACCCCCAAGCTTTCCTACCTTGACTCACACCTGACCTACTGTAGTCTCTCCATCCAGCAAGGCACCTCTTGATCTCTGCAGACAAGATGAAATTTCATCTCTTCTCCTTCAAAAATCTCTCTGGACTGAGTCAGCAGATACAAATGAGCAAATAATCCCACTTGGATTGCAGATTCACTCCTTTCCACATGCACATGAAGATGAGTACATTTCAAGGCTTTAGTATAGGGAAAAGGGGAAGTTGAACATTCTCTCAAAGGCAGCAGATTTATGCTATGCCTCTGCAATGCACTTTTCTTTCCCAGAGCAGGGCTGGGGAAAAGAGTTCATTGCCATCATACAGTGCCACTTAGTGAGCCAACTCCACAGGTTCTCCTACCTCTACTGCACATAGGTAAACTAGTACAGTAGTCATCCACAGGTCAACTATACAATGCCAGGAAATCTTAATTGCCATTCACTTTGTTTTCCATCTATTCTGTCAAGATATCCCAGCTCAGAGAGAGAATTCCAAAATACTAGCCTCTCTAAGAAGGTTTCCACTAAGAAGTTTTCAGTCCTCTGTGAAACCTTCTTCTGAAAAGTATCACCAGCTGAGCAAGGTGGTGTAGACCTGTAAGTTTCAGTGACTCAAGAGGCTGAAGGGGAAGAACCAATTGAGCCAGGAGGCCAGGAGTTCAAGGCCAGCTTGGGTACCACAGGGGGACTCTGTCTCAAATGAATGAAAAAAAAACCAGCAACCAGCACACCAAACAGCAAGCTGAGAATTGGAGACTTTTGTGGATGGGACCATGGAAAGTCCTCTACCATCTGCTGACGATATCATCCTTTAGATCAGATAAGAAATCCAACAGAGAGACTGGGAAACTTCAAAGTGCCTTGGTTTCACAGGATTGATGGCTTCAATAGCCCCCATGTCTAAGATGTTACTTTCCTGAAGTTTCACACAGGAGAGAGGATAATGGAACTTGATATGCCAACCCAGTTCCAATAACAACACTGAACATATCAGAGATCTGTTCCTAACTCCAACCCCTGAACAGACAAGAGACTCTGGGTCCATCGAAGTCTTAGCTAATGTGAGGGCTGCCAAGGCTAGAGTCAGGAATCCAAGAGTATCATCTGCACACCACTGAGAGAAAAGTAGCCTAGATACAGGGAAGCACTGATTCCAGATGAAAGGACCCATGTCTCCAATTGCCAAGTGAGAGTCTTCACCTGAAGTCAGCTGACTCATGCTTGTGGCTTCTCTCATCTAGTGAGGATGTGGTAGTTTAATGACATAAATGCAAGGACTTTCTAACCTTGAGGTTGGATGAGATCACCTACACGAAGCATACCCCAGTCACCATTATGTCTGTAAGCACAAAGGAAGCACTGACTCACTGTTAAGATGTTTTTGATGTGAACACGGGATAGTTGGAGAGGTTGCCTAAACCCTCAAAAAAAGGAGAAAATCCCCTTGCTTAAGTCACAAGGGGTGAATATAAGCGCTGTGGGTTATCAATCCTCCTGATTAGGTCAAAAATATTTTACTTGAACACAGATGCACTCATTCCCTTGCATATCTTTCTTACTACAACAGTGAGGAAGTTCAAGCAGAGATCAAAGAAACTTGAAGGCCCAGAGTACTTACTATCTAGCCCTTGAAAGGTCACTAACTGCTATTCTAAACCAAAATATCTCCTAGGTCTTTCCTTTAAAGTAACAGTTGGCTAACAACCACAACACAGTATTTCCCAGTTTCCAATGAAAACAGAGAACAATAAAATGCCCCAAATCACTGAAAACATAGAGGGATGGTCCTACTACTGCCAAAATCTGGGACAAATCTCCATATAACAATAAAAGTAATGCTAAAATAAGAAAGGAAAAAAAAGATCAATTCATGCAACAGCTTCTAGAAATCTGAATGACAGGAAGATCCCCAATCTTTGTATCATCATCAGCCTCATGACTTACCATATGGTAATCAACAACAGGCCAGCCATTCCTCCTTCACATGATAATCAGCCACTCCCCAACCAAACGCACATCCATTTGGAGACCTGCCCCCCAATTCCTCAAGAGTAAAAATAAGTTAGGGTTGATCATAACACATTATGTGGGAATGAGTGTCTTCACAAGTAAAAGTTGAATAGTCATGCTTGTAGAAAACTGTGGGTCATAACCCAGATATTTCATACATTAACAGATTTCAGACACTTACTATTAGGGCTAAATATTCCATATTGGTCCAACAGAACCAGTAGATGAATAGCACACCACACTAGAAAACAGGTTAGAAGGTCTGCACATCGATCTTCCTGCTAAACGTACAGCTGAGAAGTAGTTATAATCAGTACAATAAAAACAAAAAATATTTAAAGGCAGTCTACATTCTCTGTCTTTGACCAACAACAGGTTCTCCTATGAATATGCATAAACACCAGAGTATCAATGAAATTCTCCAGCAGCACAAGGAAAACATACATCATTCAGAAGATTTGGAGGAAGCACAGGTGTTTGAATTTACTGCATGAACCAAAGGAAATATTTTAGAAAACTATCCTTAATAGTACGCAAAGGCAGGCACTGGTAGCTCACATCTGTAATCCTAGCTACTCAGGAGGCTGAGATCTGAGGATGGATGTTCAAAGCCAGCCTGGGCATGAAAGTCTGTGACTACTATCTCCAATTAACCACCAGAAAACTGGAAGTGATGCTGTGGCTCTAGGGGTAGGGCAGTAGCCTTGAGCTGAAGAGCTCAGGGACAAAGCCCAGGCCCAGTTCAAGCCCCATGATGCACGAAGAAGCAGAAGCAGAAGCAGAAGCAGAAGCAGAAGCAGAAGCAGAAAAAGAAGAAGAGGAGGAGAGGAGGAGGAAGAAGAGGAGGAGGAGGAGGAGGAGGAGGAGGAGGAGGAGGAGGAAGAGGAAGAAGAAAAACAAACTGCTGTATGCCAGTGGCTCATGCCTATATACTCAGGAGGCTGAGACCTAAAGGACCAGTGGCATTCAAAGCCAATTTGAGCATAAAATCTGTCATACTCGAAGTAAACATTAAAATGCCATTCTAGAGATATGGCTCAAAGAAAACCAGGTATGAGAAAGAAAGCTAAGCAAATGTAAGGCCCTGAGTTCAAGCCATGGTATGAGGAACAGGAGGAGGAGGAGGAGGAGGAGGAGGAAGAGGAGGAGGAGGAGGAGGAAAAGGAGGAGGAGAAGGAAGAGGCATCAGTAAAGTAAGAGAAATTAATACTATAATAAAGTAAGAGAAATTAATACTGTAATAATTAATTCATACTTAAAGTTCATACTGAAGGAAGGCATGGAGTTACATGCCTGTAACCCCAACTACATGAGAGGCCAAAATAGGGGGATGGCAATTCAATGGCAGCTTGAAAAATACAAGACCTAATGTGAAAACTATCTAAATGCTAAAGGACTATAGCATGGCTTAAGCAATAGAGCATTTACCTACCAGTCATGACATTTTACATTCTATTTATAGTTCTGCAAAAATCCAAAACTAAAAACTACATTGGAGATGGTAAAAACAAAATCAATCAGATCTTCAGTATGGAACTCAAATCTAAGTCTCTCACAATCATGCAGAGGTAAAGAAAAGGAAAAAGGCACAAAGAACTAAGGAAAAGTACATGAGAAAGTGAGGATTCTCCAGCATAGCCCTTGTGTTTCTTACTGATGAGGCTAGGGGGCCGGGAGTGTGGCCTAGTGGTAGTGCTTGTGCAGCATACATGAAGACCGGGGTTTGATTCCTCAGTACCACATACACAGTAAAGGCCGGAAGTGGTGTTGTGGCTCAGTGGTAGGGTTTTAGCCTTAAGAAAACCCAGGAGCAATGCTCAGTCCCTGAGCTCAAGCCCAAGATTGGCAAAACAAAACAAAACAACAACAAAAAACGGAATTGATGGAGCCAGTTGGCTCATAAATGATACTAATGTTCCCTAAAAGTGATTTTGAGACAGGTAATTTATTTTGAAGCCAGTAGTAGGAGAGTAAGCAGAAAATTATTTCCCAAGGTTGACAGTCTTCACTCATTATCAGTGGGGAAGTAGTTCCAAGACACCCTTGAATACAGCAAAATCCATGGAGGCTCAAGTCTCTAGTATAAAATGGGCAATTTCATATAGCCTACAAACTACCCCTACACTGATTCAACTCTAGATTCCTGCTGCTAGCTAAACACTGGCTATACACAATTAGGAGAAAAGTATGAGAAACATTTGTCCTAATCAGTAGAAACCTTGGGCTCTCCTAGCAGAGATTTACAATAGAACAAAACCTAGATACATAAGGTCATACAGTATGATGCTAAACAAAAGGACCTCCAGGATATAGAAACAAAAGCCATATAATGAGTGATTGTCTTCCTTAATGTACTATGTTATCTCTCATCTCTTTTGCTATCCCTTGGTTATCTCATACTCTTACAGTATTGCACCTTGTTATCTGATATATTGTATATATGCTTATTTGGTTATTTGAAATAGGATACGGAAGGGGGGAAAACAAGATGAGGGGCAGGGGTGGGGGGAGGGAAATGGGGACCAAGACATGAGAAAGGGTATCGATGTTAAGGTTAAGCCATGCACCTTCTATCTGGTGAATATAATGTAACCCTATTAATTACAATAAAAATATATGGAAAAAAAAGAAAAGGATGAGGAAAAGAGCTAACTATCCACATTAAAAAAATCTATGGATATGAAACTTCTACATACAGGCAAGCTATGGGGATAGATTTTGTATAAAACTGAGAAAAGGAATCCTGTAGCTTGGATATTAAAAGGTGCTGGTATAAACCAGGTGCCAATGGTTCACATCTGTAATGCTAGCTACTCAGGCTAAGATCTAAGGATTACAGTTCATAACCAGCCCAGGGAGGAAAGTCTGTGAGACTTTCATCTCCAACTAATCACACACAAAACAACTGCAAGTAGAGCTGTGGCTAAGAGTGTTAAGAGTACTAGCCTTTAAGAACAACAGCTTAGGGACAGGCCCCAGGGCCTGAGTTCAAGCCCCAGGACCAACATCAAAAAGAAAAAAAATACTGCTGTATACTTCTTCAACAAATAATGCTTCAAATCAATCAAATAAATAAAAAGAAAATGGCTTAGATTGAAAGAGACATCAAACAGCCCTGCAAATATAGATAGAACACAGAAAACTGTCTTGATACAATTACTCAGCAAAATTAGAAGAGAGGAGCCAAGAAGGGAAGTAGAGTAAATCTTCAGGGGCAGAAGGCCATCCATCAAGCTGGAATCCTAGGAGTTTGAAATGTGAGATCAAAGGCACATCATAGCCAAAGCTGCTATGGGAATGTCCAGGTAGAAACCTGGCCCATTTTTACTTCACATTCTAGCTGTTTCTGCTGAGGTAGCCTTCCTTTTCAGCAATGTGCTATATCAGCATTGCTTTATAAGTCACAGGCTAACTGAGGAGCATGGAAAAGTAGCAGTCATTCCCACTGTCAAATGTATCATGGGTAACATGGAGAATCCTGCCCTTTTCCACCCTGAAAACAAGTGGTAGCCCTAGTTCAGCATGGGGGGTATGTAGTCTGCTGCACACACCATACCCCTTCCCTGCAGGGACTGGCGTATCTCCATGAAGGACATGCTTAACTGGGCCACTGGGAAACTTATTCACAGTAGGCTCAACAAAGGGCTAATGAAAAAAAACAAGACATAGGAAAAGCAGTGCTAGTCAGTGAGACCATAAATCACACTAATGGAAGGACCCCAGCAGTACCCATTGGTGTACCTGAAGATTTAGGCTGTAAATAAGAGGCTTTTGCACTCTTCGCATGTTAGCTAATAGAAAATACTTCAATAACATAAGGCAAGTGACCAAGAGCGTAAGTTTAAGAGTCAGTGAGACATTTGATCAAATCTCATATGCACCATCCACTGAAATATTTTGAGCCTCAATTTCCTGCATCCAAATAGGAATACTAATAGAGTTCATCCAATAGGTTTTTTGGAAAAAAATTCATGTTAAGTCCTTTCTACCCTTTATAGTCACACAGTTAATCTGATGACACATCTTAGCAGAAAAAGGAAGAAAGGCAGCTACACATAGCTAGCACATGCCTATAATCCCAACACACAGGCAGCTAGGCAGGAGGATTGAGAATAGTCTAACCTGGGATAAATAGTGGATTCCAGTAGAACCTGGGCTACATGGTAAGGTACTGTCTCAAAAGGAGGGAAAAAAAGCACTGGGATTCTGTTATTATGTGATCATAGCTAAATTATTCAATTACTCAGCATTTCTTGGACCCCAGCTGCTTAATGTATAGTATAATGCATTTCTTGTTCAAAACATTATTTTAAATATCAAATGAGGGCAATTTATGACAGTGTATTTTGAAAGTAGTAAGGAGGAAGCCAGGAGTTTGGCCTAGTAGTAGAGTGCTTGCCTAGCATACACAAAGGCCTGAGTTCGATTCCTTGGTACCACACACATACAAAAATCCAGAAGTGGTTCTGTGGCTCAAGTGGTAGAGCTCTAGCCTTGAGAAAGCCCAAAGACACTACTCAGGCCCTGAGTTTGGAAGAAAAGGAAAAAAAATGAAAGTAGTAAGGAGATGATATAAGGCAAATATAAGGCAAATGTATTATTTTGAGAGCTTTCTACTTTCTAAAATATTAAGGCTTTTTTTTGGTGTAGGTTTTGGGTAGCAACATAGTTTGAACTCAGGGCCTCTTGCATGCTCAGGTTGCTCAGCTGATGCTGTGCTACTCGAGCACTGCTTCCAGCTCTGTATTTGAATATTTTAGAGACAGAGTCTCATGAACTTTACTGCCCAGAATGGCCTCAAAGCACGTTCCTCCTAATATTAGTCTTCTGAATAGCTTGGATTATAGGCCTCCAGCACCTGACACTATGGTGTGTGTGTGTGTGTGTGTGTGTGTGTGTGTGTGTGTGTGTGTGTGTGTGTGTGTGTGTGTGATTTTACAAGACAGGGTCTCACTATGTAGACCCTGGTTTTGCAATCCTGCTGCCTAGCTTCCTAAGTGCGAAGATAACAAGTATGCACCACACACGAGCAAAATATTATTTTTTCTCTTCATATTGTAGACAGTATTTTCACAAAATGTAATAAACTTCTCTTATTTAAAATGGGAGTACAGGGCTAGGAGCATGGCCAAGTGGCAGTGTGCTCACCCAGCATGCACAAAGCCCTGGGTTCAATTCCCCAGAACCAAGTACACAGAAAATGCCAGAAGTGGCACTGTGGCTCAAGTGGCGGAGTTCTACCCTTCAGCAAAAAGTGTTCAAAGACAGTGTCCAGGCCCTGAGTTCAAGACCCAGGACTGGTAAAAAAAAAACGGGGAGTATACAGTAAAACCTTTGATTAATCTTTGATGAATCATGATAAAAAAAAGCAATCCAAAAGTGATTTATTATTACATTTATGTAACATACTCCTTTTTTAAAAAATACAGAGATAAAGAACAGATTAGTAGTTGCCAGGGGTCAGAGATGTTGTGTGAAGGGGGAGGTAGTGAGTATTGCTATAAAAGAGCAACAGGAAGGATTACTATAGTGATGCTGCTGCTATGTATATCAAAGTACCAGCAATGCTCACTTCTTGGCATGGGTCATTTACTATAATTCTGAAGGTGTTGCCATAGAAGGAAACTAGGTAAATGGCACACAAAATTTTTCTGTATCTTTTTCTACAACTGCACATATAGTACTAGGCTTCACTTATCTAATTATCTCAAACTACTAAATTTATTTCAAAGTGATGTGAAGAGTTCATAACACAATGGAAAAAGCATAGTAAGTGAACAAATACAAATGAAACCTAGAATTAAAGAGGATAAAATTAAAAGAATATGCATCTTGTGAGATTATGAAAACAGGAGGGAATCAATGATGGTAAAAGCATAAAATTAATAGGAAACACAAATATGATAGATAAGGTAAAAATCAAAACAAGGTTCTCTGTACTGACCAAAAAAATCAATAATGTGCTTACCAAGAGGATTAAAATATAGATGAATGACCATAAAAGTCAGATAAAATTCAAGGAAGAATATATAAGTTCACATTACATTATTAAAGTTAGGGCAACAGATTTAAACATAAAAGAAGTTGGTAGTTTCTTTACAAATACAAGAAACCTAAAAGATCAGAAAAGATTAATAATCATAGAAGACATTGGAAGAGTAATTATGGGTCTGTTCTAAATGATAAATGACAAAATGGGCTGGCTATACAGGTGAGTTTTGTTGGATAATTAAATGATCCATAATGTCTATAGGCAAGTAAAATATTCCAAGGCAGAGAAAAAGAAGAAATATTTTGTGGTATATTTTAGATAGCTTTATAAAAATTAATCCTCAGATAGGTGCTAGTGGCTCATACCTGTAATCTTAACTACTCAGGAAGCTGAGATCTGAGGACCGAGGTTAAGAGCCAGCATGGGCATGAAAGGCCATGAGACTCTTATCTTCAATTAGTCACCAGAAAGCCAGAAGTACACTGTAGCTCAACTGGTAGAGCAATGTCCTTGAGCTGAAGAGCTCAGGGACAGTGCACAGGCCCAGAGTTCAAACCCCATGACCAATCTAAATAAGTAAATACATAAATAATCCTCAAGTCTGATGAAAAAGGAAATAAAATGTCTCCAATGTCACTCATGAATACAAAAGTCAAGTTCCAAATAAAATGTTTACAAATAGAATCTGGTAATATATTAAAGTATATTGGGGCTGGGAGTTTGGCCTAGTGGTAACGTGCTTGCCTAGCATGCACGAAGACCTGGGTTCAATTCCTCGGTACCACATATATAGAAAAAAAAGCCAGAAATGGTGCTGAGGCTCAAGTAGTAAAGCTCTAGCCTTGAGAAAGTCCAAGGACAGTGCCTAAGCCCTGAGCTAAAGGCCCAGGACTGCCAAAAAATAAAACAATAATGATAGTACACTACAATCAACAGGATTATTCCAGTAATGTTAGAGTACATCAAATTAACAAACTCTATTAACATAATTCATTGTATCTAAAACTATTAAATTGAGGCCACTGGTTCCATTGCCAGCACTACCTGAATGAATTAATGAAATGAATATAACTCTAAAGGAAAATTAAAGCCCAGACCAAAAAAAAATCAGTAAATGTTGAAATTAAACAGCAACAGCAACCATAAAGACCAAGAAAAATAATCTAAATTTAAAATTAAGCAGAGTAGAAAATTGACACCATTTTTATTGAGGTTTGCCTGGATTTCTACTAAATATAACAAGAAAATTAAATATGGCCTGAAAATTTACCTCCAGTGGTAAAGCACCTAACCAACAGGCATGAAGTCCTATATTTAAACACAGTGTGAGTAAGAGGAGCAAGAAGAGGGGGAAGAAAGGGAAGAGGAGGAGAAGGAGAAGAAGGGACAGAGAGAAGAAAAGAGAAGGAAGAAGCAATGCCTACTGTAAGTATTGGGGGAAAAAATACCAGAACAAGGAAGAGAATGTGAGGAGGTAGTTAGAGATAACAAATGTTTCCAAAATCAATAATCTTTTTATATTCTATCATAAAGCACTTAGGGATGGATATAAAGGGGAGAAAAATTCTACTCATAACACAAAAAGGTAATTCTTGAGAAATTAATGCATTAAAAAGACATAACACAGATTGAAGAAAAGGACCTATCTAATTGAAAGTCCTAAAACCAGATCAGAGGATAAGGAAAGAAATAACATTTGTTATATAAAAAAACCTGTACGTGGGCCAGGAGTGTGGCCTAGTGGTAGAGTGCTTGCCTAGCATACAAAGCCCTGGGTTCAATTCCTCAGTACCACATACACAGAAAAAGCCAGAAGTGGTGCTGTGGCTCAAGTGGCAGAGCTCTAGCCTTGAACAAAAAGTGTTCAGGGACAGTGCACAGGCTCTGAATTCAAGCCCCAGAATTGCCCCCCCAAAAGACTTGCAGTACATAAAAACTAACATATAAATTTAATGTAGTTCTAGTCAGAATCCTAATAGGTAAATCTAGGGAAATACCAGAGTATGGTCAAAAATATTTTCAGTTACTATAATCAAATCGTATACACACAAAAAGATAAAACAGAATAATCAGTAAATAAACCCTAATAGATGAAACAGAGAGCAGATAAGAAAAATAGCTGTTCGGCTCAGAAGGAAAAATATGAACTTTTTAATATATTGCTGTCTACAAATGTTTGTGATTAAATAATTTTAAATAATACTGGAAATCCAATCTTGGCGCTTGAACTCTGGGCCTATGCACTGCCCCTGAGCTTCTTTGGCTCAAGGCTAGCACTCTACCATTTGAGCCATGGCAACACTTTCAATTTTTTTTTGTTTATGTGGTAGTGAGAAATGGAACTTAGGACTTGAAGCATGCTAGAAAAGCACTCTACCACTAAATCATAGTCCCAGCCCACTGCAGAAGTTTTATAAAAAGAGAATCATCTTTGTATAAGAAAAACTGTAAGCTGGGAACTAGGGGCTCACATGTACAATCCTAGTTATTCAGGAGGCTGAGATCTGATGATTGTTTGAAGCCAGCCCAGGCACAAAAGTCCATGAGCTTCTTACTGCCAATTAACCAACAAAAGAGCTGGGGAGGGGCTCAAGTGTTAGAACATTACCCTTGGGCCAAAAAGCTCAGGGACAGTGTCCAGGCCTTGAGATCAAGCCCAGGAACTAGAACTAGAACAACAACAACAACAACACACAGAACAGCAAAGACAATGCATATGGATTTGGGGAAAATATCTGTAATAACAATGACAGATACATATATGGCCAAGAATGTATGGCTCATGCTTATAATTCTAGCTATTGTGGAGGCTGAGATCTGAGGATCCTGGTTCAATGTCAGCCAGTTAAAAAACTCTACAAGATTCCCATCTCCAATTAACCAGCAAAAGAAATGAAGTAGAGCTGTGGCTCAGGTAAGAAAGTACCAGTCTTGAGTGATAAAACTCACAGATAATTCCCAGGCCCTGAGTTCAAGCCTTAGTTCTGGCATACAAAATAAATCTGGCAGCCATATCTAAACATGTATACAAGTATACAAATAAATTTATAAACATGAAGTCAAAACCTCCATATAGAATATATTTACTTATTTAAAAAGTAAGCCAAACTAAAATTATCTCTTAGGAGTTTATTTTCATTCTGATTGGTCTCTATAGTTTCTATTTCAATAAACATTACTTTCATCATAGTGAAATAAAGGTAATAAGTGTTACTTCAAAATAAAATTATTGGGTTCATTTTGAAAAGTCAGGGATGGGGAGGGGGCATATTGAAATACCCCTTTTTCTTAGGCGCTGTCCAAATAAAAATATACAAAGTCAAGATCCAGTACCCCTCACCTAGTAGAAAAGTTACTCACCTAAGGCAAGAAACTAAGTGGCTATTTCAAGGAGATATTTGAAGCATGAAATGGGTATTCTTCCCCTACCTAATACTTTAATGACTTAAGTAAATCAGAAAGCCATTTGTGCTGCTTTCAATTATCCAAGGAGCTGCTGAGCTTTTCACTTCCTTCCTGTTCCTGCCCTGTGGCTGGCAGCCATTTTCCTGCCCAGAAACAGCTCCAAAATGGGAGCCCACAAAGGAGAAAGACATGAAATGAATTTAGTTGATTTACCTTCTCATTTGCAGTTCTAATAAAAGGTCTGATAAGTGAGTTGGTCACAACTCATGGTTAAAATAAGGGTTTCAGGACTAATTTCATTTAAGTAAACTTGCTTTCAGAAAAACAAGATTTTCTTGCAATACACTTTAATGGATTTGATGACTTGCTATTTTTAAGAAAGCCAGAAGACTTGTAATAAGGTGATATTTCCTCACTTTAATTTGCACTTTAAGAGAAACTATTAGGACACAGAACAATGCCCTTGAACATGAAGAACCATATCCTCAGGGGAGAAATAGGGTCACAAACAGACTGAAAAGGAAGGAAGCTGCGTATGGTCTCCCAGCTCTCCAGAGCCACTTGAACAGGCGAGCAACTTTCCAAGGGAGAGCGTCATGGCCCACCAAAAGCCACATGTCCACATATAGCATTTTCATACACACTGGGCAAGTCCAGAAACAACATAGTTATTAGCACAAGGTGTTCACATCACATAACCCTTTATTAGCAAACAAAAGTAGCACAGCTAACATAAGCAATAGAGCAGAACACAATTTTCTCTTACTTGAAAACAACGATAGCTCCCGGACAAGGAGGGCAGGCCAGAAGAAAGATCTGCAATAGAATTTAAAAAATGATTAGCAAGAGAAACAAAGGTTAAATAGTGTGAGACAGTGTTATTCTAATAATAACATACAAACAAAAAAAGGACCAAAACTCTCAACAATAATAATATATACATGGGGAAATTGTTCATGTTTTATACATTAGTTAAAAGTCCACTTTTTTAATGTAAAAGGCAAGTAGGCAGTTTTCCAAGTAGAAGTAAATGTTTGTGCTCATCCGTGTGTATGTGTGTGTGTGTGTGTGTGTGTGTGTGTGTGTGTGTGTGTGTCTATGTGGGTGTGTGTGGAGAAAAACAGAGACAGAGATTCACTTTCAATGCTTCAACTGCAATATGACACAGCAGTCAGCCTTAGATGCTTTTAACCCAAGACAGGTAAAAACAAACTGTAAGCATGCAGTGAGCTTGTAAGTGCATGCTCACAAGTTTCACCTTGTTTGCATCCCATGGGGCTGGTGGGTTTATCAATTCCCAACAATGCACACTTTAACAAATAAAAATATAAGACACCAAGTTAAATTCAAATTTCGATTAAACAGAATGGTTAATATAGATAGGTCTTAAGTATTAAATACAGTATTTATATGTCAATATTATGTACTTAAAAGTTGCTCAATGTTTCTCTGGAATTCCAGGGGCTTTGTTTTGTTTTTTGTTTTTGTATTGGGGATTAGGGATTGATCCCAGGAAGTTGTGCTTGTTATGAAAGCTCTGTATCACTTGAACCATGCCCACTCCTAGTCCTATATTTTATCAGGCAACCCTAAAAAACTATTAATCTGATTCCAATCCCCACACACACCCACCTCCACATACCCACACCTTGATCTAATTCTTTTGTTTCTGGGCCTGTCTGGGTGGTTTATGACAGTTGCATTCTCCTCTTAGAAAAGCAAAAAAGAAAGAAAGAAAAAGAATCCTATCCTTCAGAGACTAATCAGTTCAGTCCCCCATTACTTGGTGTGATCTAAGTCTCAGTTTGAAACTGTGCTGTTTTACCTTTGCTTATTCAAAATTCTCAAATGCCACCCAGATGTACAGAAAAAAAGTGTCCTGTAAAATATGTTAAACATGCAGATTCCTGGATTCTCCCAATAAGAACTTAGACTCCATAAGCCTGAGACCCCCTCCTGCAGATCGGCAGTAGGCTTGATCTTATGCTGGAATACTACAGGAAGGACTGGGAAAAAGAATGCAACTCAGGGCTGTAACGCTCCTTTACATACAGTGATTGAATCGTGCAGCTTAACAATCACTGACATGGGTCCCTGTCTCGTTGAGCACTTTGATAAATTTATGTAATCTGCATTGTTGACTTGGCACATATATATATTCTGTAACATCTTATTCTCCAGCTCTCTCTGAGTCTATCTTTAGAAGAATCAGGATACTAAAAAGAGAGATACCTGCTTCGTAGCTTGGATCCCTGCCAAGATGAAGAGAAAGAATGGGAGAGGGGGACTTAAAAAGAATATCATCAGGAATCCATGGTCAATACAATACCTCACCAAAGGAGGAAAGAGCCATCCACAATGTGACCTACCCCCTGTAGATCAATGTGATTAAGTACAAAATCAAAATAATTACAGGTCTACAGTCCTTACTGGCAATCACAAGTCCAAAATACTCTAAACACTGAAAAGTTGATTATTTTTCAAAGCTAATATGGTAGCAAAACATGACTTGAGTGGAGGTAAATCAATTTATACTACAAGTTTTCCACTTATAGTGAATATTCATGTGTCTTCCATTAAATACTAATGCATTTGCTTGTAGAGCACTGCCCCAGGCATTGTATTGCCTTTCTAAAGGTCCAAAGATTCTGATTTTTTAATGTATCAGATATTACTGGATTTCCATAAGGATTGTAGACTTGGAATTTTGATTATGCAGATATTAACTAACCCCTATACCCAGTCCCCCCTCTCAAGAGCAGTTGAAGAAAGCAAGCATGCTGTATTCTTTAACCCTGATTCAGCCAAACCAGGAACCTTTGTTACTCACCTTGAACAAAAGACCATGTTAGAGGTTGCAACCCTGCACAGGCCCATCCAAGGCCACACTACCCAGAGAGGAGACAGGGTTCCAACCATTGGGAAGGGTCTTTGTTACGTCTAAGATCCCGAAAGAGCCATGCCAAAAGTCCTACTGAGCCTCTGGAATACTCCCAGACATTTCCAACATGCTAATCAGGAAGTAAAAATCTAATGCTGTGTCTTACGGCTAAGTCTTACATTTCTATAACAATAACCAAAACAAGATGGGCAGATTTCTGGAGGATGAGTTCCCTAGAACACCATTTGATTGAATGTTATATCCAGGAAGCTACTGGAGTAAACAAGTCCCGACTTAAAACATACAAAGCTTGGGGCCAGGAGTTTGGCCTAGTGGTAGAATACTTGCCTAGCATGCATGAAGACCCGAGTTCAATTCCTCGGTACCACATATATAGAAAAAAGCCAGAAGTGGTGATTAGGCTCAAATGGTAGATCTCTAGCCTTGAGAAAGTCCAAGGACAGTGCTCAGACCCTAACCTCAAACCCAGGACTGGCAAAAAAAAAAACAAAAACAGAACAAAAACATATTCTGCTTTCATATCATTCTCTAACACTTATAGAATAATTTCTTCTGAGATAGCTAATGTAGTCATTATTATTATAATAATTTTATGCCAATACTAGAACTTGAACTAAAATTCTGCCTTTCTGACTTGGCATTTTTCCCCTTGAACTAGTAAATCACATCTCCACTTCCAAAAATCTTTTTTTTGTAATTCATATACTAGGAAATGAACCCAGGGCCATCTACTTCAAGTCTTCTACCACTCAAGCTGTATCTCTAACTGTTTTATTGAAATTTTGTCTTGGAGGTAAGGTTTTGTTAATTTTATCCAAGCTGGTTTGAACTCATAGTCCTCCTGACTCTTATTACATATGTGCAAAAACCTATGACAACTGCTAATCCAATCTTGATTCTAAGTAAATTTCTCCCACCATAATATTCACATGGCCAAGTCCACCACTGTGGCCTTTCTCATCTTGTCTGTCTCTTCTCTGCACTAGGAAAGAGACTATTTTAAATCAGATACTGTTGAGCAGCTCTGAAAGAGAACCCCCAATTTATTATATTCCATTTCCAGTAAACTCATAGCCTTACTAAAAACTTCAAAGATTTCTAATATTGAGCCTCTCCAATCAGTCCTGGTGAGGCTACATCTATTAGATAACGGAGCCTCTAAAAATACACTTTAATTTAGAGGCATAGGGCCCCTAGCATTGGCTTGACTAACCCCCTGCTTTCTTTCTTAGATGACTTCAAAATACCTCCAAATTTGGTATGCATGTGTTTTAGAGTGGTAGACAGCTAAACTACCCCTAGAGCTGCAAAGAGAGTAGGAACAGATGACTCTGAGAAGAGACAGGGAAAATGAGAATGAATCTCAGCATATCCCAGCACCAACTGTCCCTTCCTAGTTTTAATCTTCAGTCCCTGAAGATGCTATAGAGAATGACCACCTGTTCATCAGCTGGTAGGTGGGCAGTGCCATCGGGTTTCCCCCTGTATCATTTTTAAATTGTGATTATAAAGTGATGTACAGAGGGTTTATAATTACATACGTCAAGTAAAGAGTACGTTTTGTTGGGCTGGGAGTTTGGCTTAGTGGTAAAGTGCTTGCACAAAGAAAAAAAGAGCACATATTATTTTAAACAGTATCACCTCATTCCCTCTCTCTCTCTCCCAGTTTTTCTCTCCTGTCCCCATCCACAAGTAATACAGTTCATTTTCAACATAGTATCTAGTGAGTATCACTGTTGCATATTCACCCTTTGTCATTGTATTTCTGTGCTCCCTCTTAGCCTCCCAAACACAGATAAATGAACAAGGAGGAAAAAAGGAAAGGAAACAAAAACAACAACAAAGAAAAAAAACAGTTTCCATTTCCTGGAGTTCATTTCCATAAATACTATTTTCATGTGCTCAGTGGTGCCATGTTTTTTCAATGCAATTTTACAGATGAGGAAACTAAGGGATAAAAGTTCTGACAAAGGGCCAGGAGTTTGGCCTAGTGGTAGAGTGCTTGCCTAGCATGCACGAAGACCCAGGTTCAATTCCTCTATACCACATGCATAGAAAAAAGCCAGAAGTGTGCTGTGGCTCAAGGGGTAGAGCTCTAGCCTTGAGAAAACCCAAAGACAATACTTAGGCCCTGATCCCAAGTCCACGACAGGTCAAAAAAATTTTTTAAAAAGTTCTGACAGAGGGGCTGGGAGTTTGGCCTAGTGGTTAAAGTGCTTGCCTAGCATGCATGAAGACCCGGGTTCGATTCCTCGGTACCACATACATAGAAAAAAGCCGGAAGTGGTGCTGAGGCTCAAGTGGTAGAGCTCTAGACTTGAGAAAGTCCAAGGACAGTGCTCAGGCCCTGAGCTCAAGCCCAGGACTGGCAAAAAAAAAAGTTCTGACAGAGACACACCTGTAATTCTAGCTACTCAAGGCTGAGATCTGAGGATCAAAGTTCAAAGCCAGCCTGGGCACTAGAGACTCTTATCTCCAACTACTCACTAGAAAATTGGATGTGGGGCTATTTCTCAAAGGGTAGTGAGGTAGCCTTGAGCTAAAGAGCACAGGGACAATGCCCAGTCCCAAGGGTAGGGCAGTAAACTTGAACTGAAGTGCTCAGGGACAGCGCCTAGGCCCAGAGTTCAAGCCCCATGAGGCACAGAAAAGGAAAGAAAAAAGTTCTGACAAGCTTTCTACTGAGAACCCAGGTTCCCTAACTCCTTTTTCAATGGCCTTTCAATCTCCCACCCAATACAAGATAAGCCTCTGTAAGCTGTAGTTCTATCACATAATATGACATACAGAGTTACCCCAATGGCTTTGTGCTGGTGCCACCAAATAGTCAATAAAATCTACTTCCTACAATGTAAGACATCTCAAAACACAAACTCAATGTCTTTGTCTTTCTATTAGCACTTCTTTGAAACACTAATTACTGTGAGCCTGAGTAAACACAGCGATATTTAATGAATCATTAAATAGTATGCAAGAAAAAAGCTCCATAAATCACTTATACAGGCAAGTTCAGTGTTCCCAGTGCACACTCATATTGGCTCCACCCTCATATCCTTGGCTCTAGGTGGTGCTTACAATTCTTTCATTCTTACAAAACAGAGGTATTTGGGAGCTATTCATTTTTCCAGAAAAGTCTTTAACTTCTGCTGAAAACAAGTTTTTCAGCCTTTCCAGAAAAGACCCCTCTACTAATCTGAAGTTGGCCTGCTTTTTTCCTAGGAAGGTTCTGGCTGCCTCCCTGTATTCCTCTACCTCTGAACTTCTCTGGTTCTACCTGCCCTCCCCAAACTTTCCTGTTTCCTATTCCTGTCTCTAGTCCCATTAGCTCCAAGCACACTGCCATCACTGTTGAACAGTCCATCTATTTCTGCACCGCCTCAATATCAGACTGCACAAGCTACCACCTCCACAGTACTCAAAGAAGCTACCATCCCATGTTCGCACAAGGAAGTGCTAATGTTAAGAGGAACAGAAATGGTGGAGGGAAATAGGAGCTACTTAATGAAAGGAAACAGGCAAGTTGTGCAAGAGAGCAGTACAGGCTCAATCCTGTCTCGAGAGAGAGATTCCAGTCGCAATGATAGCTAGTGCCCAGCTAACGGGAGGTTCCCAGGAACAAGTGCTTTTGCTCATAACTCACTACAGGAAATGTTTAACTCCTTCTGCTGCCCAAAGTCTGTCCCAAGGCTCTGTCCATTAATGTTCATATCTGTGGACCCTTACTCTCCACTCCTCTCCTCTCCTCTCCTCTCCTCTCCTCTTCTCTTCTCTTCTCTTCTCTTCTCTTCTCTTCTCTTCTCTTCTCTTCTCTTCTCTCTCTCTCTCTCTCCCTCCCTCCCTCCCTCCCTCCCTCCCTCCCTCCCTTCGTCTCTCTGTCTCTCTCTCTGTGTCTCTGTATCTGTCTCTCTGTCTCTATCTCTGTCTGTCTGTCTGTCTGTCTGTCTATCTGTCTCTCTCTCTCTCTCTCTCTCTATCTATCTATCTATCTATCTCTATCTCTCTGTGTGTGTGTGTGTGTGTGTGTGTGTGTGTGTGTGTGTGTGTGTGTGTGTGTGTGTTACAACAATAGTATGTTCCCTGATCTCTAGGTACTCAGCCACAGAAAGGGCCTAACTAAAACGATATTCCAGGGTTGGGACATGGTGCAAGAGTTAAAATGACTGCCTAACAAGAAAAGGCCCTGAGTTCAACCCCCTGTCACTCAGATGTATTATTTGAAATCCTTCCAAGGCTCACCAGTACCTATAAAAAAAAAAGGCTCAAGTTCGTATGAATAACTGATGCCTCTACCTGTTCTCCCATCATGGAAGTCTCTTGCCTTTAGCCAAGCTATTCTGAAAGGACCTCCTGCTGATCAAAGTGTTTCTACTAATTTCTAAAAGCTCCATTTCAACCAATTGTGTGTGTGTGTGTGTATCAATGATCAACCAATTGCACAGGAAACTTAGGTATATATTTTCCATTCCTTTCCTGCTAACTTAGTATACAGCTATGGGAAAATTTCTGGGACTTCAAGGCAATACAGCCTTGAGCGACCCATGAAATATTGGTTTTAAGAATTCCATTGAGCTGGGCACTGGTGGCTCATGCCTGCAAATCACAATTCTAGCTACTCAGGAAGCTGCCATCTGAGGATGGTGGTTAAAGCTAGCCTGTGCCTCATATGATACAGTTTTAACCTTAAGTGAGCACACACACATGCTTGCACACACACACACACACACACACACACACACTGATACTGGTGCATGAACTCAGGACCTGTCCCCTGTCCCTCAGCCCTTAGCTTTTTTATTCAAGGGTGGCACTCTATCACTTGAGCCATAGTTCTATTTTCAGCTTTTTGGTGGTTAATTGGAGATGAGTCTCATAGAATTTTTTTTTCTTCTTGCCCAGGCTGCCTTTAAACTGCTCTCTTCATATTTTATCCCCCTTACTAGCTAGGATTATAGGTGTGAGCCACTGGTAGCCAGTGTTTTATTTTAATAAGGTTGAACCTTCCAGTGGAATCAGAAGACCTGATAATATGTGCTCACAAGTGGGCACTTAGATGAATGTGAACATTTTCCCTAATGCCTTTATAGTTATTCTGTTTTGTACTTCAATGGCCACCCAATTCAATTCATTGTTTAGGTGTTTGTCAAGCAGGCTCTGATACAGTCTTTCAGTAAGGGATTTTTGAGTTTAACTCAGAATAGGTATTCTTATTTCCCTTTTATCTGATTTCCTTTCAGCAGAGCTTCTTTGTAAGATCCTTATCTTGGCAGAAATAGTAAAATTTCAGAGGTAAACTCAGGGACACGAAGACTAACATTTAACCATTGAGTACAGGGAAGTTTCACTGGGGAAATGATGCTTCATTTCATTTCAAAGGTCTAAAGATTAAAATTAAGCTTGCAGAAATATTAAGAAAACAATGGATGAGGGCTGGGAGTTCGGCCTAGTGGTAGAGTGCTTACCTAGCATGCATGAAGACCTGGGTTCAATTTCTTGGTACCACATACCTAGAAAAAAGCCAGAAGTGGTATTGTGGCTCAAGGACAAGGACAGTGCTCAGGCCCTGAGTTCAAGCCCCAGGATTGGCCAAAGAAAAAAAAAGAAAACAATAGGTGACTCTTTTGTGTGTGTGTGTGTGCCTCTTCTGGTGCTTGAACTGAGTACCTGAGCATTATCCCTAGGCTTTGTTGTTGAAGGCTAGTACTCTACCACTTGAGCCACATCTCCACTTCTGGCTTTTTTAATGGTTAATTGCAGAAAATAGTCTCAAAGACTTTTCTGCCTAGACTGACTTCAAACTGCAATGCTTAGATCTCAGCCTCTGGGTAGCTAGCATTACAGGCATAAGCCACTGGCATCCAACAAGGTGACTCTTTTTTTTATAATCTCAGCACTGTAAAAGATTTTTAGAGCATGATAGAGACAGAAACAATAAAAGAAATGACAAAGCCATATAATTACATAAAGGTCAAAGAAAATATCTTCTCTACATACATCAGAAAACTACCATAAACAGAGCTATGGCAATGACAACGGGTAAAAGTATTTGCAATAAATGCCATATAGTTCATAACTGTTAATATAGTTATTAATGTATAAAAAGATCTTATAACTCAGTAAGCAATGAATGCACCAGTTGAAAATAGACAACACACAGATGGTCTCATTCCCAAAAAAGAATAAGGCTGGCCAATAAACCTGTTAGAAAATATTTTAACATTTCTGGTCATCTGAGACATGGGAATTAAAATAATACACAATGTTTATGTGTATGTTTTTTTCTTTTAAAACTGTAAGACCCATTCTTGGAGGTTTTTGAAGGGAGCATCAATTTAAGTACCTTTTCTGATAGACAATTTAGCATTATGAAATAAAGAAATCTTAAAATCTATACAGTTGGACCTTCATATCCTTCATTTCATATCCAGGGATTAGATTAAGTGTGAATCAAAAATATTAATAAAAATTGCTCCAGTTACTTAGAAGTGAGGAGAAAGCAGTTAGAGCTAAGTGTGGCCAAAATAAATGCATGAGACACTATCTAAAAATAAAAATAAACTAGGGCCAGGAGTTTGGCCTACTGTTAGAGTGCTTACTAGCATGCAGAAAGACCCAGGTTTGATTCCTCAGTACCACATACATAGAAAAGCTGGAAATGGTGCTGTGGCTCAAGTGATAGAGCTCTAGCCTTGAGGAAAGCCCAAGGACAATGCTCAGCCCTAAGTTTAATCCCCAAGACTGGCAAAAAAAACTAAAGCAACAGTGTTTGGAAGTGTAATTCAATTGTTAGAGCACTTGCATAGAAAGCATGAGGTCTAATGAGTTCAAACTGTATACTACTAAAAAATTATAACTATACTTAAAATACATAGGTATTTTTGTATTAATGCCTAAAATAATGTAAAACAACTTTCTAAGCATTTGTATTTGGTATTATAAGTAATCTAAGATGATTAAGAGAATATGTGTAGGTGGTATGTAAATAGTGTAACATTTTATATAAAAGAATTGAACACACACACAATGAAGCCACAAACCTGTGGCTCATACATACAATTTTAGCAACTGTGGACACTGAGGGCTTGAGGATCATGGTTCAAAACAAGACTGGATAGAAAAATTTGCAAGTCTTTTATCTCTAAAGTAATCAGCAAAAAGCAGAGCTGAATACGTGATTCAAGTGATAAGCAGCTGAGCCAACTCAAGGTTCTGATTTCACACCTTAGTATCAGCAAAACAAAAAAAAGCTGGAAACATGGTAGTAGCATTGCTAAGTAGTTACATACACAAGCTTGCTTTATTTCTATTTATTTACTTCTATGTATATAGCCATATGTAACTCGGGCTGGCCTGGAACTCACAATCCTCCTGCCTCAGCCTCCTGTATGCTTGATTTTGCAGGCATACATTACTACTCTCAGTGTTTAGTAAAAAGCTTTACAGTCAAAACACACTTTCATCCGCATGCTATCTCTGATACCAGCACTGTAACCTTGAGTTACAAATGGGAGGAATCTTCATCTGTAAAACAGTGATTAAAAATTGGGTGACCTCCATGTCTCACAAGGTTTGGAGAGGATGAAATATAATTTAAAACAAGCAAAGCATTTGGCCCAATGTCTTACACACAACAGTCAATACATAGAATCTATAATTGCTCTGATTTCAATAGAAACTCCATCGCTATCATGAACTATATTATTAGCAAAGCTCCAATTCAATTTGCAATTTCACTTAACTTCACTTATACTAATTGCATACCTGCATAAATAACATTCATATATGTGACTTGGTTTCCTCCCCCAGAAAATTGTATCCAAGAGCATGGCAACTTTTATTTCTCCCATGACACTTCTCTAATAATAACTCTGGACAATTATTCTCCAGCAGCCTGGACAATTCATTAGGTTCTTGAATTTCATTTCATTTGGGATATTAAATGGCTCTCTATTATCACACAGTTACAGTTACATAGAACGTCATGTAAACTGAGAACTAGGATCTGATTATCAATCTCTCCTTCCTGACGAATCTCAAATTGCCTTTGGTGAGCCACTAAGTTGAAGTGTCCTCTACATAATCAAGACTATCACTGGTGTGGCCTTCAGGCAGCTTGCCAGTTTTACTTTCCAGAATGCCTTGCTTTCCACATGAACCTATTACCACATTTCTAAATCAGAAAGAATAATGATGCATAGGTGCTACATCCTAGACTCAACTGCTTTTCCCAAGCAGCTACCAAGTGCTTTCTGGACATTACCATATGGATACTGCTCAGGCACCTGAAATCTAACATCCATAAATCTCAACACATCACCTTCCTATCTGCTGCTCTGGGAGTCTGGGAGAGAAAGGCAGCACCTCCATATAGAGTTCCTAGTGACAAAAGTAGAGAGAAGGAACAAAAATAAGTTAGAAGATACAAACAATGCCAGGTGTTGGTGGCTCACGCCTGTAATCCTAGCTACTCAGGAGACTTAGATCTGAGGATCATGGTTCTACGGTAGCCCTGACATAAAAGTCCATGAGACTCTCATCTCCAATTAACCACCAAATAACTGGAAGAGGCACTGTGGCTCAAAGTGGTTAAGTGTTAGCCTTGAGCTGAAGAGCTCAGAGACAGTGACTTGGCCCAGAGTTCAAGCCCTACAACCAACAAAACAACAACAACAAGAAGATACAAACATACAAATATTGCAGTACTAACTATGCCAGGGACTACTGTGAGATGCAGTATTACTGATGAAAATATTGTACTTTGAATATGACACTTATTCAGTAGAAAGGAAAAAATAGTCATTTGTAGTGATGAAAGCTGACCAATACCACCTTTATCAAATGACTTAAGTAGAAAGACACATCATTACGCATCTCCTGATATGCTGCACCCAGAAGGGACACACCATTTCTTGGGTTATTTTGCCAAAAGGATAACATTAATCTAATTGTGAAAGACATCAGATAAACACAAGCTTAGGACATTCTACAAAGAAAAAAGAACTCTAAAAATTCTTCAGAATTGTTAAAGGCCGGGGCTGGGGATCTTATATTGTGGTAGACTGATGACTAAGCATAAACAAGGACCTGAGTGAGATCTCTAATGTAAGAAAAACAAAATAACAAAAGAATAACAACGAACAACCCCCACATACAAATACAAAGAATATCCACAAAATTGTCAAAATCTAAAAGAGACTGAGGAATTGATGTGGGTGAAAAGAAGGAGGCACAAGTCAGTGCAATGTGGGGAAAAAAAGAATTTAGAGATGGGCACGGTGGCTCACCCTTTAATCTTAGCTACTCAGGAGTCTGAGATGGAGGTTCAAAACCAGCTCAGGTCTGAGAGACTCTTATCTCTAATCACTAGAAAATGGGAAGTAGTGCTGTGGCTCAAGGAGTAGGGCTATGGCCTTAAGTTGAAGAGCTCAGGGACAACACCCAGGCCCAGAGTTCAAGCCCCATGACCAAAAAAAAAACAGAAAAGAAAAGAAAAGAAATAAAGAAAAGGAAAGAAAAGAACAGAAAAAGAAAAAAAGAAAGAAAGAAATTAGTAAAAATTCTGATGGGACTTGAACTAAGTCTGTGGTATGGTTAATAGTATTGTTGTTCCAACATTAGGAAGATGCTAATATTAGTGGAAACTGAGTGGAAATGCACATAAACCCTTTAAGCTATCTTTTTAACTCTTCTATATGTCAGAATCACTTCAAAAAAGTTGAAGGGATAAGGTACTCTTATCTAATCAGTTAATCTTCAAAAGCTAGAGCTAAATACATCTCTACTTTCTGAACTACCCCCATTTAGTCAGTCCCCAAGACTTGCCATCTTGTCACTGCAGTTTTTTTCATGTGTCTCTAATATGTCTCACTCTTTTTTCTCAGTTTATTCTCTATCATTTTATCAAATGAATATAGCTGTGTCCTCTGTGACCTCCTTTACTGTCATGTTCTTACTCTTGAAATAGCATTCTCTCATGTTAAAATCCTTAAGAATTTCAGATGACAGAGTTATCGCTGTCCTTATCAGAATCCCAGTGACTGCAGAAAATGGCCTGAGGATTCTAAAATTCACATATACTTCTAGGAATCATACATTCCTCGAAACTTACCACAGAGCAATAGTAAAAGAGTATGGTACTGACACAAGGATGGACATACAAGCAGAAGAGCAGAATTCAGAGTCTAGATATAACCTCTCTTAAGTAATTTCCAACAAGCATATCAAGACCATGGATATTCATTTATTAAGTGGAGATGATTCACAGCCATGTGAAAAGCAATGACATTAGATCCCTACCTCAAAGCCATACAGAATCATTAACTCAAAATCAAAGACCTAATTTTAAGAGCCAAAATTCTGAAACTTGCAAAAAAGTGATAATTAATTTTCTTAACTTTGAAACTGAAGATATAACATCAACAGTATAAACAATGTCAGACGCCAGTGGCTAACAATTGTAATCCTAGCTACTAGTTGGGGCTGAGATTTGAGGATCTGGGTTCAAAGCCAGCCCAGGCAGAAAGGGCTATGAGACTCTTATCTCCAATTAACCACCAGAAAATCAGAAGCGGTATTGTGGCTCAAAGTTGTAGAGCACCTTGAGTGGAAAGAGCTCAGGGACAGAGCTCAGGTCCTGAGTTCAAGCCCCATGACTGACAAAAAATCCAGAATGGAGATATGGTTCAAGTGGTATTGTGCTAGGCTTGGACAAAAAAAAAGCTTAGGTACAAGACCTAGGCCCTGAGTGTAAGCCACAGGACTGACACAAAAAAAAATAGAAAAGAAAAAAAAACTTATACTAGAGTTATATGAAGTTCTGGCTTGATCTTCTACTGCTCTGTAAATACCTATACATGTGTAATATGTGTGTATGTGTGTATGTAAACTAAACGAAAAAGACCACATTGAAAAAGATATGACCATATATGACATATGACCAGGCACCAGTGACTCACACCTAGAATTCAAGCTACTTGGGAGGCTGAGATTTGAGAATCACAGTTCCAAGCCAGTAAGGGCAGGAAAGTCCATCTTACTTCCAATTAACCACAAAAATCTGAAAGTAGAGCTATGGCTCAAGTGATAGAGCACTAGTCTTGAGAAAAAAAGCTTAGAGACAGAGCCCAGTCCCGGAGTGCTAGTACAAGAACAGGTTAAAAAAAAAGATGACATAGTGTAACTGTACTGACATGAATTATCAGAATATATATATATATATGTGTGTATATATATATATAGTAATTAGACACACAGACACATATGGGTAAGAGATTTAAGAACAGATAGAAACTGATAGCTAAAAGGTATGAAGTTTCTTTGAAGAGTTGGTTAAATTTTTTAATTAATAATGGTGATGGCTGTATATACTTATGAATGTACTCAAAATTATCCAATCAGGCACTTTTATTTTTTTACAGTGCTATGGCCTTGTGTGCACAATATTCCTGCCTCAGTCTTCCCAATGGTGATATTACAGGCATGTACCACTACATCCAACCCTCCAAAACACAATGTAAATGAGTAAATTCTGTGGTAGGTGAATTAATATGTTTATGGCCCCTTTAAAAAGTATCTCACCATCTCTGAGTAACTGGTTTCATGTAGTATTTAAGTCACCTCCACCATCCTCATCCCTTTACCCCCTAACAAGTTCCTTTCTATCCCACCAAGGTAAATTTCACCATTAGCCCCTGCCTTTGTAGGTTCTCACCTTTTTTTTACTCTGAGTTCATTCCATCGGGGTTCCTTCCTCCCAGTTCATCTTCACATTCACAGCCAGCTTTCTTCTCAGTGAAATGTCCTCTCCCATGCAACTCTTACCCATTCTTCCACCTTTACATCTTGAACTCCCCAAACATTATAATAAAGGTAAGAAGCTGTCCCATGTAACTCTTTCCTGCACCAGAGAATAGTCTTCCCCAAACTACAGTTGTACTTCTTCCTTCCCTGGTCACAGTAATACCTCACTGCTTCCATTCCCCCTCCTAAGTCCATGGGAACAGTTTCCAAGTGTCACTATGTACTTCTCCCCAAACCTTGAGCTTGTCAAAGAAATCATTGAAATGACATTGTACCAGGGCTGCCGAGTACAGGTGTGTAGGTTGTACACTGCACAACCCTAGTGGCGCCATTCAATTATAGTCTATGTGAATGGCACCCTCTCCTAGGGTTGTGTAGTGCATAGCCGTTCGTGGCAGCCCTTCCAGGAAACATACCTAGAATTTGGGAGGAAAGCCCCCTCCCATCCCACAAAAAAATACCCAAACACTGAGATGATGCCTAGAACTCACTGTAAGTACAGTATATTGCAGTTCAGAAGCAGGGAACTCTCAAACCTTGTCATGAAGATGAGCCAAGCTGGTTATGTATGCCTGTAATCTCAGCACTAGGAAACTAAGGTAGGAAGTTTAATGAAACCAAGGCCAGTCTGGGCTACCTAGTGAAACTCAATGGTTGGTAAATAAACAAACAACAAGTAAACAACCAACTACAGGGAGAATAAACTGAAAAGGATAAGCATGGCCATAGCACATGAGTTTTTCATGGAATTAGAAAACAGAAATATAAGACTTGGCAGATTGCTCAAACACAAGGCCTTGAGTTAAATTCACATTGCCACAAGAAGAAAAATAAAAAGAAAAGGGAAGGGAAAGAAAGAGGAGAAGAAAGGAGGATAGGAGAGGAAAACATGGCTACACAGTGATCAGTGAGCAGTTAGCATATACCATGTTAATTCCCTGGGTAAGGAATTCCAACTGGTGCATAATTTATTATTTATCAATTATTGAGTCAGGTATGTTGCAAACACCTATATTCCCAGCTACTTGAGACACTCAGGCAGGAAGATCATAACTCCAAAGCCAATCCTGGCAAAGTTCATGAGTCGATCTACCAAAATTAAATACAAACAAAAAGCTGGGGTTGTGACATGCTCTTGCTTAGAGCCAATCCTTAGCACAACAAAAAAATAATACAAGGATCCAGGAGTGTAGCCTAGTAGTAGAGTGTTTGCCTAGCAAGCACAAAGCCCTGGGTTTGGTTCCTCAGTACCATATACACAAAAAAGGCCAGAAGTGGTGCTGTGGCTCAAGTGGTAAACCACTAACTTTGAGAAATCCCAAGGATAGTACACAGGCCCTGAGTTCAAACCCTAGGACTGGCAAAAAGAAAAAAATACAAGTTCCTTATTTCTAGTAATTTCCATTTAATATTTTGAGGCCTCTGTTAATATCAACAATTCTTTATTGAGTACTTGTGATGTGCCTAGAACTACAGGCTATGTGTTACAAGCACAATTTTATCCTGTGGCACCAGTGATACTGTTCCCTAGCTACATATGAGGAAACTGAGCTGCAAAAAGTCTAACATTTCACAGCAGACCCCAGAACTATCTGACACCCAAGGTCATGTTTGCAGGCAGTAATACCTCTGTCTACCATAAGGTAATTTGTCTTTTATGAAGTTCTCTCTGACCCAACTTCCCACACTGTGTATCACAATGAGCAACCCAGAAAAGCTCCCCAAGACCCCCATGTCAATGGGTCTCTGAGCCCCAAGCTACTGCAGTGACACAAGCTGGAGAGAAGTAGAGCAGATACAGAGGATAAAGAACTGTCAATCTTTCTCCTCTGCCTCATTTCAGAGAGGATCATGCTGCTGCTTTTACTTCAATCCCAGAAAAAAATATTGAGAACAGGATGACCTGGTTGCCTTGAAACTCATCAAGAAAACTTGGAAGTAACGGAGCCTAGGTCAAACCATGGGAGGGTGGGAGGGATAGCCTCCAGGGTTCTAGCCATGTGGGCCTGATCAGGTTTGAGAGCTCTACCATTGATGGCCAAAGACATGATTGCTTTCTGGAGGGAGTGGGACTAGGATAAATACATTGCTACTGAAACACAGTATTTACACCTTCTTTGGTCTCATTTTTTTCAAAATGAAATAAGAATAGGTAACTCTTGCAATGTTCCTAAAAGTAGAAAACGCACGGTGGCAAGCCAGGTATGTGGACCATACCTACAATAAAAGCCCTTAAGAGGCTGATACAAGAGTATTGCAAGTTCCAAGCCAAATTCAACTATATAGCGAGATCTTATATCCAAAACAAATAAGCAGCTAAATGAATGAGGTCATTGAGGAGATATAGGCCTGGGGAAGGACTTACAAGCTGGCTGCCAAGGGGTTTCTAATGTAGCTATCTATATTACTAATCTAGATTTCTAACCTAGACTTGCCATCAACAATGAAAAAGGCAATAGCACTCAGCCATCCAATGGCATCCAACCACTCAGCAGGCCATTTTCACAGATAAAAATCTAGTAGCAAGAAGGTAAAAGTTAGGGCCGGGAGTTTGGCCTAGTGGTAGAGTGCTTGCCTAGCATGCAGGAAGACTGGAGTTGATTCCTCAGTACCACATACATAGAAAAAAGCTGGAAGTGGTGCTATGGCTCAAGGGGTAGAGTGCTAGCCTTGAAAGAGTCCAAGGACAGTGCTCAGGCCCTGAATTCAGGCCAGTACTGGCAAAAAAAGAACAGGTAAAAGTTGGTGGCTCACACCTGTATTCCTAGCTACTCAGGAGGCTGATATCTGAGGATCTAGGTTCAAATCCAGCCTAGCCACAAAAGGATCTGAGACTCTTATCTCCAGTTAACCTCTAGAAAATGGGAAGTGGGGCTTGGCTCAAGGGTAGTGGGGTAGTCTTGGGCTGAAGAGCTCAGGAACAATGCTCAAGCCCAGGGGTAGAGCGGTAGCCTTGAGCTGAAGAGCTTGGGGACAATGCCCAGGCTGTGTTCAAGCCCAATAACCCACAAAAAAATAAGAAGGTAAAAGTTGGTAATATCCTTATCTCTATACTCAAGAATCGAGGAAATGAAGGGACTATATCAACAAGTACTAAGGAAATGAAGCATACTATATCTGTTTTCTTTCATTCATCACCATTTCTCCTTTATAGGGAGCTTTGTATTTTGGTAAGAGTTCATCCTGTCCAGTAACTATAAGGTCTTAAAACGCAGAAGTTTGAAGTTACTTGGATAAGGAGAAAGATACGCAAGGATCCTCTTGCTATTGGGGATTATAGATTTGCAGTGGCATAATGGAACATGCCTGTAATCACTTCTACTCTGGAGGTAGAGGCTAGCCTGAACAAAATCAGCAAAAAATGCTTTCAAAAAAAAAAAACAGGCACCAGTGGCTGATGCCTATAATCTTAGCTACTCAAGAGACTGAGAAGATGAAGATCACAAATTGAAGCTAGAACTGGCAGAAAAGTTTGTGAGAGTCTTTAATGAATAATCAAAATGTGGATTTGGAGCAGTTGTTTGGGTGGGAGAATGCTAGCTGTAAATAAGAAATTTAAGCAGGAGTAAAAATCCCTAGCTTCAAGTCATGGAATAGACACAAAAAGTAGGGGTGTGTGGCTGAGCATGTGGTACTTGAGTAGAGAGTGCAAGTCCTGCGTTCAATCCCCAGTAATGAAAAAAGAGGGAAGGATAAAAAAATTGAAATGCCTAGCAGAAAGAGACCTTAGAAGGAATTTTGTGGTTGTTGTGATTCATGGGGCTTGAACTCTGGGCCTGAGCACTGTCCCTGAGCTGTCAGCTAAAGGCTACCACCCTACCCCTTGAGCAACACCCCCACTTCCCATTTTCTAGTGGTTAATTGGAGATAAGAGTCTCACATTATTTAGTGCCCAAGCTGGCTTTGAACTGTGATCCTCAGATCTAACCGTACCCAGCTTAGAAGGAAAAAAAATTTTAAATGCCCTGAGAGGTGTCCTTTGGGTATTGGTATGTCTCTGTGTCATATTCCTATAATGTTTTCAGGTTTGGATCATAGACATGTGCTGCTTTTATGTTTGAAAAACGTAACACCAAGGCAGCATCATAAATATAAAAATATAGCAGTGAGCCATATAGGATAAAAGCAGGGAATTCATTTGCTGGAATGTTAGGAAGCTTCAGAAGACCAAAAGAGCAAAGCATTCTGAGGTTATCCACTTCAAACAACTAGAAAGATTGCTTTCAGTTCTGGACACTGGCTCAAGCCACTAGTACAGCTGGGAAACTAGAGATTTTAGAAGGGAATTTTTCTCAATATTTTCTGCAGTTTTTTGTAATGTCAGAGATCACTGAGCCTGTGTAATGTGTGAAGTTTTCATGGGTCCAATGTTGTAGGCAGGTAAACTAAGATATAGTAATATGCATTATATTTCTCCCACCTATCACAAACAGCCCTAGGAACCAGCTCCTGGCCTTTGCTGTACAATTCTACCCTTTGGAATCCTCAGTGCACAGTCGAATCACTTACAGTGACTTTTTTGTACCAGTCCTGGGACTCGAAATCAGGGCCTAGATGCTGTCCCTGGGCTCCTTTGCTCAAGATTAGTACTCTACCACTTGAACAACAGCTACCCTTCCATCTTTTTAATGGTTAACTGATGATGAGTCTTATTAGCTTTCTTGCCAAGGATTTCTTTGAATGTACATCTCCGAACTCAGCCTCCTGAGTAGCTAGGATTACAGGCATGGTACCTGGTACCTGGCTCCAAAACACCAATTCCTTCTGTAAGAATGTGGCACACAACCAATCAAGAGTCAAGGGAAGGAGAATGCAGTTCAATGCTAGTCCAAGCCATGTTATACCCTGTCTCAGAAAAACAAAGTAAGAACAAAAGAGTAGAAACTTGGCACATTAACCAAGCCTATAGAAGTCTGATCCCCAGATTATTTTTTTGTGCCAATCCTGGGGCTTGAACTCAGGGCCTATGCACTGTCCCTGAGCTTTTAGCTCAAGGCTGGTGTTGTACCTCTTGAGCTATCACTCCACTTTTGGCTTTCTGTTGCTTATTCAGACGATAAGAATCTCACAGACTTTCCTGCTCAGGCTACCTTCAAATTGTTATCAAATCTCAAGTCTACTGAGTATCTAGGATTCCAGGCATATGCCACCAGCACCCAACCACAAATTACTTTTTAATAGAGCATAGTCTACTTGTCACAAGCCTGCAATCTCAACTACAATAGGGGAAAATAGCATAAAGGGGCCAACAGGGTAAAAGAGTGAGACTCTACCTGAAAAACAAAACTAATCCAAATTATGCTGGGGTATGATTCAAGTGATCAAACTCCTATATGGTCCTGAGATCAAGCCAGTAATGCTAAGGAAGGAAGGAAGGAAGGAAGGAAGGAAGGAAGGAAGGAAGGAAGGAAGGAAGGAAGGGAGGGAGGGAGGGAGGGAGGGAGGGAGGGAGGGAGGGAGGGAGGGAGGGAGGGAGGGAGGGAGGGAGGGAGGGAAAGAGTGAAGGAAGAAATAGGGGGAGGGAGGGAGGGAAGGAGGGAAGGGAGGAGGGAGGGAGGGAAGCAGGCAGGCAGGCAGGCAGGCAGGCAGGCAAGTTTCAGTCACTATTTCTAAAAGCTAAAAGTATACCAAGACAAAGATGTCTGCTATCATGACAAGAAGCTAAGAGCATGAAGGGTAGGTTCCATACTTGGAAACCAGAAGCAAAAAGAAAAGTAGAGAAATATGCAAGCAGTCACTAACAAATGGGAAGGAAACTAGAGAACATATTTGGCCTTTCAAAGAAATTTTCCAAATGTTAACATACCAATTCCTATGCCATTTCCCAAATTCAGTATCTTAACATGCCTTGCAGGCTAAAAACAACCTAGAATTAGCAAACTGAACCCCTAAAATCTGTGCTTTTCCTAAACAAATGGCTATAGAAAAGGGGGATAAACTTTTTTCCTTTCCAAACCTTGTCTTCCCCACCCTCAGCATGTACCTGACCCAATTACAAAGCACAATGACAATGAAACATGAAATCCCATGTGCTTAGACTTTTAAAAGCATCCTTCTTATGTTTGTGCTCTGACCCTGGAACTTGGGTTTTGTTCCCAACCAAGGAAGGACTGACATGGATAAAAGGGCCAGGGATGCTGCATATTGAAAGTCACCAAGTTAGCCTTTTGTTCTTTTTTTTCAGGCACAAACTATTCTAGAAAGTAGACATCAAAAGGAAAACTCAGCCAGTGATGAGCTGAAATTAGACAAAATGTGATGAAGCATAAATGAGGGGAAAAAAAGAAAGGAAAGACTCTTTTTGTACATGAAGGAGCTCTTTTCTGAAAACTGCCTCAAATTACAGCACTTTCCACATTTGTTCCATGCCAAGAAGCTCCACATCACACTCAACACCAAACACATTTGTCAGATTATAAGGAGAAATTGAGACACATGCAAATGACCCAGAGTTTGCTGGCTTGGAAATTATGAGGGGTAAGGAAATGCAAGCTCCTCTAGATTCACTCACTCTGTTTCCTTGGCCTAGACAGACAGACAGACAGGTACGCGCGTACGCACACGCACATGCACATGCACACGCACGCACACACACACACACACACACACACACACAAGTTCATTCAGTAATATTAAAGAAGGGAAAGGGAAATACACAGAAATCTTTAGTGGGCTTTGATGGTATTCAGACACATACCATTACTAAAGGGATATAATGAATGACTACTATGTCAGCACTAAAAAAAAAAAAAGTTACAGCTTTGAGCTAGGCATGTTGACTCATGCATGTAAATTCCAGGTATTCAGGAGGTGGAGACTGGTAGAATCTGGTTCCAGGCCAGTCTGAGGCAAAGTGCTATCAGTACACCATTTCAACCAATGAACCTAGGTATGGTGGTATATATCTATCCTTCCAGCCACATGCTAAATGTAAGGATTACAGACCAGGAAAAACATGTGACTCTCCCCATGTGAAAAATAAGAAAAGCAGAAGGGCTGGTGGATTACAACTCAAGTGGTAAAGAGCCTATACATCAACCACAGAATACCTGAGTTCAAACCCCAGGGCTACTAAAAAACATTGCAGGTTGATATTTCGATATAAGAGATGTTCAACCTACACTAGTTTTGTAGGAACTATATGGAATACATTATTATTACAGCAACATGTGTCAAATCATGTTTATACATACTAAAAGGGTTTGGGAATTCAAAGGGATATTCACAAACACATGAGCAGAGTGATTTCTGCAAATTGTAGAGTCAAGAAATACCCAGTGGGGGGAAGGGAAAGTGGGAGAAAAACATGAGAAACAATGTTCAAGAAGGAATGTACCCACTACTTGATGAACTGCAACTCCTCTGTACATCACCCTGAAAATAAAATACCCTGTGAATATTTGGATATCTCCTCCTCTAAAGATGTGTAATCTTACGATAATAAAAAGCCATCTGCTATGTACAGGCTCTGTAAGCAATGCCTATATGCCTAGAGCTGTCCTCCAGGTTCAGCAGTAAATGAACAAAACATAAAGTTCAGAAGGCATTTTCTGCGTGACTTCACATTCCAGTTTTCCCCCTCTAAATAACAAGATTAGTGATCCCAGGCAACTGATAAGACTACCTCAAATATCTTCAGAAAGATAAGCTGCTCCATTACCCTTGGACTTTATGAAAATACACACCTCTGCAAGGAAATACAATGGTATATGAGAGTCTGAAGCCCTAGGTTCTATCCCAGAACAGCTACTACCCGAGGTCTTGAGGAGGGAAAGAAACTTGAAAACTCAGAGCCCACAGCTGAGTTTTCAAAATGGTAAGCTAGTTTATGCATAGTTTTTATGAACAGTAAAGTAGTGACAGTTGCAAATTATTTGCATACATACTCATTTGTAAGATAGAAACACCCTTTCTCACTTGCATTCCTCTATACTTTTTGGAATCAGAAATAAAAGGATTAAATTAAATCACAAATATAGGGGTAAGAAATTCTGTATAAGCTAAATAATATATTCTTGATGGGGTCTGCCTCTTTTGCTGTGGAGCACAGGAAAACCCATCCAATCGTGTGTATAACAGGTTCTAGGAGTTAGAGAGCCAAAGTATCGATCCTTCATTCACCTACCATGTCACACCTGCAAACATGATGATGAGTGTTTGGGAATATTGTCACAAGAAACACAGATGAGGTATTTGCACCTTTAGTGTATTCTGTCTAACAGAAATGCAATACAGCATGTAAAAGCCACTACAATAATAACTGGACAATTCTGATAGCCTGAAGTAGGCACCAGTTAAGGGTATACAAGGGCAGAGGGAAGAGAAGTGCATAGGTAAAAGCTCAAACAGTTCAGCAAAAACATTCTGAAGACACAAAGAAGTCTTCTGACTAGATAAAACCAAAGAAAACATGTTAAGAAATGATACCAAAGAGATGAGCAGAAAACAAATCATAAGCCTAGGGGGATCATAGGAAGAAATTGGAATTACTACTCCTGCCATAGTGATTCCCTGTGGCATTGCTCAGACTGAAGCTGGATATGTACCTGGAATCATAGGACTTAACCTCTGGTGCTTTTCCTTTTTAAAGACATTTTATGATTGGTGAGCAGGAAGTCAGTTGTCAACAGACACTGAGGGGGTGAATGAGGATGAATAAAGATGAAGGCATTTATTTGCATATATGGAATTCAAAAAGCATATCCTGTTGAAATTTTAGAAGAGAGTGGGGTCAGAGAGAGTGATAAAGGGGGTGAGTTTGATCAAGATACATTGTATGCATGCATGCAAATATCACAATGAATCTCCCCCTTGCATAATGAATATATGCCAATAATTTTTTTAAATCCACTTTTAGTAATTCTGGCTGTAAGACTTTCCGTCTATTCCACTTCAGATTTAATAGGCTTTTGTAGGCTGTTCTGGGAACCTGACCCACAAGAAAAATATTGTGTCCATGGGAAAATGCAATCTGAATTCTAAACAGACTTCCAAAGAAACTTTTGGAACAAAATCCATTCAACCGTTGTTGGGAAATGCCTGGAAAGCAATGGAACGGGGGATCTTGCTTTATTCCAGAATGGCAGTATTTAACCAAAACACTGAACACCATAAACCAGTCTCAAAATAAACACAATATCTTTATGGTGATTAGTAGTTTTAGATTTCTGTACAACTATTGACTGGCATTTCTCAGTGCTTAGTCTATCTTGGAATGACCATACAAGCCTTCAGTCATTGTATAGAGCAGTCATTCTCAAAGTTGAGTGTGCATAAATATCACATTCAGAGGAAAGGGCCAAAATTCAGATTCCCAGAGCCCCATTTTCCCCAATATCTGCACCCACTTGTTCTGGGTTAGAGCTGAGGAATCAGCATTTTATTGATCACATAGTGACCCCTGTGGGACAAACAAGTCGTGAGAAACACTACCATACATTATTTTTGTCAACCAAGTCCCATATCCTGAACTGAACTTAGACACAAAAGGCTCAGCATTAATGTCAAGTCAACTTGTCTCTGTCTCCTTACGATTTTTGAAAGAAAAAAAAAGTCCCAGATTTTAACTTTAATCAGATATATGGTCATTGGTCAGGCAGCAATCTCCGCAGGTGCCACTAAGAGAGCTCAAATAAGAGGGCATGCAGAGCATTCTTTCCTAGTAATACAAATGGAAGGTGGACTAGACTTAATTGCTTACTCCCCCTTCTTTCATCCTCCTTACCTTTCCTGCTAGATGTTTCCATTTAGGCAGCTCAGTGCCACTGTGGTGAGGAATAGAGGTCAAGGTAGGGCAGTCTTCTATTAATCACATTAATGCTTGCCTTATTCCATGTATCATCACAAGTGGACTGGCAAGGGTAATAAATGGTAGGCAAAGGCAAAGTGTAGATGGAGAGGAGAAATGATCTAAAGAAGGCCTTCTGTGGGTAGAGAGCAGCAAGGTGATAAATGAACAGTCAGGACCCCTGCCTCTTTCCATTCACACTGTTTACCTGGAACAGGACTCAAGGTATTGCCAGCATAGTGCTGGAGAGAAACAATCAGGTATGTGTGTTTTAACACTGGCCTCCTGAATATCTACTAGAATCTTCCACACTTAATGTTCACCTTGACTGTTAAAAGACGGGTTGGATCAAACCAGAAGAATCTACATTTGTAAAGGTAGGCATCTGATTGTTTCTATTGCCAAGGTTCATCTGAACTGGCTCAAGGAAAAGAAGGTTTATGGGAAGAATCTAGTTATCTCATGAGCACCCTAGGACAAAAAAGAAACTGAATTTCCTGGTAGCTGTGAGGAAGGACTTTGTCATTTTGAACACCAATATACTTCCCCTACCCACTCCATCTTTTGTCCTGGTCTCTATAGCACCAGCTGATATTCAGCCCATTATGCCTTCTTGACTTCCAGTTTGGCTGTTGCAAACAACATTATTTAGCCTCACACATTCCCAATTCTAATTTCCTAGGAGAGGAATACAAACAGCCAAGCTCATTGTGTCAAACACATATGGCTCTCCAGTGATAGATGCCCTATCGAAAGGACAGGTGGCCTCTTAGTCTCTAACAGCCAAGTGGACAAAGCAGTCCCTTTGGTCTACAAAATGGCTGCCCTACAGCACAGCAGGCACAGACAGATTTGCCTTGAAAGGGAATATGGGCTAGGGTTCCATAAGATAAATATGGAACAAGCTTGATACTTAGTATACAATTTGAGACATATACCTTTTTGTGTCAGTCCTGGGGCTTGAACTCAGAACCCGGGCTTCTTTTGCTCAAGGCTAGCACCCTACCACTTCAGCCACAGTGCCACTTCTGGCTTTTTCTGTTTATGTGGTACTGATGAGTCAAACTCAGGGCTTCATGCATGCTAGGCAGGCACTCTACCACTAAGTCACATTCCTAACCCCACACATCCCTTTTTGAACATCCAACATTCATTGTGTGTGGGGGGGTGTTAGGGATGAAACTCCAGGGCCATGTACATGCTAGGCAAACACTCCTACCATTGAGCTCCACTCCCAGTCTCAATTGCTTATTACTTCTCATAACAGCTAGCACCTGAACTCTGAACCTGAAAGCTTAGTGCCCTTTATCTCTATTAAACAAACTTCCTTAAACTATTAAGATAATCTACATGATATTCCAGGGGAAAACATGCTACTAGCTCTCCTAGGTGAAGTGTGAAGTAGAAGCCAGCCTAAGACACAAATGCTGATAAACTGACACCCCTGGCCTTTTGCCTATCTGTATAAGCATTCAATCCATTCCCTTTATACCCTATGATCATCTTATCTTCCACTAATTGTTCAAGTGCCATGTGAGGTGAGTGTTCAGTGTTATCTAGAACAAGTCAAGCTGCAGCCCAAACCAAAAGATGCCAATGGAGGACTTATCACTGGTAGAAAATGTCATTCCCAGAAGAGACACACACAGAATAAAGCAAGCAAATGTTGACAGCCACTAATAGCAGCTGTCTATGCTTCTACTTCTTGGCTATTCCTTCCTCCATATAACCATTTTTTCCTAGCAATTCTCCTTTGTACCAATAGTAAATGCCACACCTAATAAGAGTTGACAGGAGACCTGCTAGTGCAACTTCCCAGGACAAAGGAAAAGACAAAGAAACACTGAGAAGCAAACAATCAGAACCAAAAAATTATACTGATAGCCATCTTGCAAAGTGAGTAAGAGATTAGGAGAAAGTAAAAAGGATTGTGCTGCCTTGAAAATGCTTCTCAATCTCAGAATAGTGCCTACTACTAGACATGAAGAAACAGATTCCAAATAAGGTTTCAAACAATAAAGCAACAGAGCCCAAACAACATGTGAAAAAACTGACATGTAGTCTTCCATCTTTAACCCCTTTTTTTAATTTACTTTTTTACTTTTTATTGTCAGGGTAATGTATAGAGAGGTTATAGTTACATTCACCAGGTAGTGGGTGTATTACTTCTCACATATTGAAACACTTCTCATGGTTTTTGTCCCCATTTCCCTCCCCCCCACCCCTCCCAATCATCCTGTTTCCCCCCTCCCTTCCCTTTCCTATTTCAAATAAACAAATAAATGTATATACAATATACCAGGTAACAAAGTCAGACACAGTAACAATGAGATTAACCAAAGGGCAAAAAAAGAGAAATAACATGGTACATTAAGAACAATAATCACACAAGATAAAGCTCTTGTTTCCATATCCTAGAGATCCTTTCATTTAGTCTCATCCTCTTTTAATAGTATTAACTTATTTTCACCTTATCATTCCAAGTAAGTTAGTTATGCTAATCTGGGAGAGTTATATTTTCTTGCTACCCAACAATCATAAGCAACATTTTATCCCACATGTCATCTGTCCTCTCTTCTTTAAAAGAGCCCTCACCATCCTTTCCACACAAAGGGCTTGCATAGCTATTAAAATACACAATATATGTATATGCATTAGCAAAGGAAAGAGGAAAAACTACATTGCAAAGGTGGAAAGTTTCGGATTATAAGGACTCATCCAATTTTCACAAAAATGAGTGTATGTGTGTGTGAGAGTGTGAGTGTGTGTGTGTGTAAAAAGAGAGAGAGATGGAAAGAAATGTGCAAAGAATAAGCTATGGCAAGTGGAGTGCCTGAAACTCTAGCTATTCAGGAGGCTGAAGTCTGAGGATCATGGTTCAGGCAGAAAAGTCCCCGTGAGACCCTTATCTCTAATTAACCATTCAAAAACAAACTGAAAGCAGAGCTGTGGTTACAAGTAGTAGAGCCCTAGCCTTGACCAAAAGAGCTCATGGACAGTGCCCAGGTACTGAGTTCAAGCCCCACGATGGACAGAAATCAAAGGAAAAGAAAAAAAAACTACAGCAGTTAGCAATGATTATTCTCAGTAGATGGGATTATGGGGGGATTTTTACTTTTTAGTTTTGTCATTTCTGAATTGCTGGAATTGTTCTTACAACACATAGATTTTTAGAAAACAGAAAAAGAATATTTTTAACCCCTTACAGTTGGCACATCTCAACTTGAGTTTTTACTTCCAATGTGAACAGCTTTCAGAGAAGCTGGCAGATAGGAAGCAACAAAGAAAGGTCTCTAGAGCTTGGAAGAAAATAGTTTTCAGAGTAGTCAGTACTGTGTAGCAGCTCTTGCTAATGCACATGAAGCCAATGTTGTACATGGTTGAAATGCTGGACTCAAGCTTCAAGTCCCTCACATATTTTCTCTTCTGCTGATGGGTGATGTCTATTAAACATTTGCAACACATCTAACATATAGTGTGTTTTGATAAATGGTAGCCAGTGTCATTTTTATTGGAGGAGCTATAGTAAATGTTATCACTGAAAATCATTTCCATTCTGTTTTACTTATAATTTCTGAAATGTGACATAATGTCAGTGTAGACATTTGAGATGTATATTAGTATTTTCCTCACCATACTGAAGTTTGAATCCAGGACTTTGTACATGTTAAGCAAGTACTCTACACTAAGCTACAACTTTTCTTTATTGAGATAAGGTCTGCAAAGCTCCTAAGCAGGCCTCAAACTGACTATGTAGCCTAAACTGGCCTTGAATTCTCAATTCTCCCACATAAGTCTTCTGAGTAGCTAGGATTACAAGCATGCACCACAATATTTGTTATGCTAGGGCTTGTTTTATACTGGTAGGAGCCAGCTGGGTGCTGGTAGCTCATGCCTGTAATTGTTGCTAATCAAGAGGCTAAGATTTGAGGGCCAGCCTTCGAAGTCAGCCCAGGCAGAAAAGTCTGTGAAATAATTTTCTCCGATTAACTACCAAAAACCTGAAAGTGAAGGTGTGACTCATGAGGTAGAGTGCTAGCTTTGAGACAAAAAGCTAATTGAGAACCCAAGTCCCTGAGATCAAGCTCCAGTACTAGTAAAAATAAATGTGCTAGGAGCCAGATAAAACTGGCTGCAAAGAGCTTATTCCTTTGATACTTCAGTGAAGACAGATTGAAAGTTTGAAATCAACCATAGTGACTGGTAAATGTTATCATTATGGTCTTAAAACATTTTATCAGTACAGTATTACTGTTGCTAAGTAAAGAATTGTGAAAACACACACTCTAGAGGTGGTTAGTGAACACTAGTCAAACCTTACAATCAAGAACAATGGAATTCAACAAGAAAAACAAAAATTGACTTTTTTTTGGTTGGTTGTGGGGCTTGAACTCTGAGCCTGGGTACTGTCCAGCTCAAGGGTATCACCCTACACTTTGAACCACAGTGCCACTTCTGGTTTTCTGATGGTTAATTGGAGGTAAGAATTTCATGGACTTTAGTGCCTGGGCTGGCTTTGAACTGTGATCCTCATATCTCAGCCTCCTGAGTTGCTAGGATTACAGGTGTGAGCCACCCCACCTGGCTTAAAAACTGTTTTATTAAGTGGGCAAAAGAGTTGCTAGACATCCCCTCCAGAGAACATATACAAATGACTAACAAACATATCAGACCATGCCCAATACTTTGAGTCACAAGGGAAATGCAAACCCAAACTACTAATTCCATTTGTGCTTACCAGGATGGTTGTGCTTTTTAAAATGGAAACTAACAGGTGCTAGTAACAATGTGGAGAGGTCCAGAACCTTTACGCATTCATTACTAGTACAAATCTAAAATGATTCTGTTACTGTGGGAAACATCTTAGCAGGTCCTCAAAAAGGGAAAGAGAATTATTATACAACCAGTTAATTCCACTCCTAGGTATACATCCCACAGAACTGAATTCAGAGACTCAAATGGATATCTCTATGTAGTATTATTTGCAATAGCCAACAGATGAGAACAACCTAAGTGACATTGACAGATGAACTGATAAACAAAAGATAGTATATCCAAACAACAGAATATTTGGCCTTAATAAAAGGAATGAAATTCTGACGCATGCTGTAACCTTGAACATTCTGGAACCTCAATCTTCCTTAGCTAAGACTTGGTTATAGCTGGAATGATAGACACAGGCCACCAGGCCAGGCTATTGATTGCAAGGAGTTCCTGTGGATTGTTTTTGCCCAGATATGGCAATCATCTTGATCTCAGTCTTTCAAAGAACTTTATTATAATCTATAAAAATAATGATCCAGCACAGCTAAAACCACTAAACTGTGTGTTTTGAGTGGGTAAATTATTTTAGATGTGATTACGTTAAAAAAAAAAGAGTTGGTTCATTAGCTAGGTATGGAAGCACATACCTATAATCTCAAATATTCAGGTGGCTGAAACAGGAAGATCACTTATGTTCAGGGATTCGAGACTACCCTAGACAAAATACACCATCCTGTGTCAAAAAAAAAAAACAACTATTTTTTTTGGTCCATCATTTCACTTAAACTCAGACCCTAGGCACTATGCCTGAGCTTTTTTTTGCATCATATTTCAAATGTCATGTTTAACAAACAAGTATTCAAGAAGGGAATCTCTCTCCCTGAGCTTTTGTGCTCAAGGCTAGCACTTTACCACTCTGGGCTACAGTTCACTTCCTGTTTCCTTGTTTTTAACAGGAGATAAGAGTCTGACTTCACTTCCTATTTTCTTGTTGTTAATGGGAGACAAGAGTCTCACAGACTTTTTTCTTTTCTTTTTCTTTTTGCACAGACTGGCTTCAAATCATGATCCTCGGATCTCAGCCTCCAGACTAGCTAAGATTGCAGGTGTGAGCCACCAACACCTGGCAAAAGCTACTTTTTAAAAAGCCCATAATCAAGGCACAGAGAAAAATCCTAAGACTGAAAGACTTATTATCTATTTTGATTGTTTGCACTTGTCAAAACAAAGAAAACAAAGGGGAAAAATTGGCTGCATGTAAAATAACCTTTTTTGTTTTGTTGGTCATGGGGCATGAACTCAAGGCCGGGGTACTGTCTCTGAGCATTTTTGCTCAAGACTAGCACTCTACCACTTTGTCACAGTATTACTTCCATTTTTCTGGTGATTAATTGGAGATAAGAGACACAAAGACTTTCCCACCTGGGCTGTAAAATAACATTCTTAATATGAAAGAGGCTATAAGGGCCAGGAGTTTGGCCTAGTGGTAGAGTGCTTGCCTAACATGCACAAAGACCCGGGTTCGATTCCTTGATACCACATACATAGAAAAAAGTTGGCAGTGGTGGGCTCAAGTGGTAGAGCACTAGTCTTGAGAAAAAAGTCCAAGGACAGTGCTCAGGCCCTGAGTTCAAGCCCCACAACTGGCAAAAAAAGAGGCTATAAGTTGTATGTTTCAGCAGTGACCCACTTCTGATAGTGTTTTCATTAGATCAATGGATACTGAAAATAGTGCTTCCTTAGCAAAACTGGTTGGTATACAAGATGGGTGGATCAGTTTGATGTAATATTTGGTCACTCTACCATTGCATAAATGGGACATAAGACTGGTAGGCCCAGCATGCTTCATCCCTTTGCAATGACACCTTAGGCTCAGGAACCTCAGCAACGGTCAGGTTCACACACATAATGAAGGGTTTGAAGGTACCTTCTAATTATAAGGTAAGCAGAATACAGCTGTTGTAATAATGTCATATGTAGAACCTGAAATCCTTTCACATAGGTGGTAGATGGAAAGAAAAACAGCTGGAATGCCCATTGGAGTCCAGATGAGGACAGATGGCTGTTTTGGGCCTGAGGAGTGGTATATATTTACATGGCCGAATTTGGTCAGTATTGCTTTCATTGTAATGCCCTCACTGACTTTTACCCAAGGTTAGTGCTATCCACTGGACTAGAATTTAAGAACTATGAACAACCAAATCAATTTAAGTCAGTTTGCAATGACCAGTTTTGAAACTTCTGTAAAAACAGGTATGTTTCTGAACAGAAAATAAAAATGTAGACCCACTGAATCCCCACAGTATTGATCTACTAAGTAAAAAGCTCATTAGTTTTTGAGGGAGGAGAGGGCATAATTGATTTCTGGTGTTTTGTGAGGGTGATAAAGAGAGTATCCCTAAATCTTTCCTTGAAGCCAAGCCAGCAGAGATTTTCAGTATGGATGACTATGACCTTCATATATGGAACACACAAGATATCACTGACTTTAATCCTTAGAAAAGCCAGGCAAGACAAGCATTATTATCCTCTATTAAATAGACAGGTAAACTGAAACTCAAAGAAATAGAAACTTGCCCAAATCCAAATAGAAAACATGTGGCAGAAAAAAGCAAAGTTGAGTCCACTGTTTGGTTCTAGAATCTAGCAGAATTCTGCAGTCAAAATGTATTGCCAAGCTGGGCACAGTGAGTCACACCTGTAATCCTAGCTACTCAGGAGGCAGGGTGGTAGCCTTGAGTTGAAGAGCTCAGGGACAGTGCCCAGGCCCAGAGTTCAAGTCCCACGACAGACCAAAAAAATGTATTTGCCAAAGCCGAGTGTGATGGTATACATCTGAATTCCCAGCACTGAACAGAAAGAGTCAGGAGGATGACAAGTTCAAGACCAGCCTAGGCTACATAGCAGACTTGTCTTTAAAAGCAAAGGAAAAGTCATGCACTGATGACTCATGCCTGTAATCCTAACTACTCAGGAGGCTAAGATCTGAGGATCATCACGGTGCAAAGCCATCCTGGGCACTAAAGTCAACGAGACTCTTATCTCCAATTAACCACCAGAAAATAGGAAGTGGTGCTTTGGTTCAGCAGGTAGAGTGGTAGCCTCTTCAGTGCCCAGGCCCAGAGTTAAGTCCCATGTCAGACAGACAGACAGACATCTAGAAAGAAAGAAAGAAAGAAAGAAAGAAAGAAAGAAAGAAAGAAAGAAAGAAAGAAAGAAAGAAAGAAAGAACCAAATTGTGTGCCTAATTCTTAAATTATACCCCTCCTGTGATCAACAGAGAAATTACGAAAAGACAACTGCATTTTACAAAAATCTTAAGTGCACAGTTCAAGGAAGGTTTTCTGTTGTTTTTATTTTCCTTTCTTTTCACCTCTCCTTTCCTGTGGAAAATCTGGCAAGAACTTTGCTTTCTCTCTCCCTTAATAGGGACTCACTAAGCAAGATGCTTCTCTGGGATAGAAAAGTTATTATAAACTAACTCACAGTTATTCGAGCTGTCTCTAAAGAGCAGGAAGTGAGGTGAGGCCCATGGAAGGCTGCTTTTGTTTCATCTGTGACTAATTGAGATCACAGTCCACAGGCTCGACACAGAGATTTTGCTGCTTGCTACATACATCCCAAGGCCTCTTCTGGGCCGAGTTTCTTGAGAAATCCAGGTATGATGTATCTAAATTATGTCTCCCCATATGGGAGCTTGCTATTATTTCTAAGAGATGCCACCTCTCTGAAGACTGGAGTGTAAAAAGGGAAGGGTTCCTTTAGGTAGTTTTTCTTTCAAATGAATCCAGAGGTCTTTACAATAATTGCAGTTAATTATTAAGCCCAAGTGCTGAACTAATGACAGTTATAGAAAACTCAAGCAATATACTAAAGAAAGGGCAAGGGCAATAGTGAGTAGAAGGAGAAATGTATAAATGTTTGATCTAACTGAAAGTTAAGACAAGATTAAAGCTAGGGGCCAGGAGTTTGGCCTAGTGGTAGAGTGCTTGCCTAGCATGCACAAAGACCCTGGTCTGATTCCTGGGTACCACACACATAGAAAAAAGCCAGAAGTGGTATTTGGCTCAAGTGGTAGAGCTCTAGCCTTGAGAAAGTCCAAGGACAGCGCTCAGGCCCTGAGCTCAAGCCCAGGACTGGCAAAAAAGATTAAAGCCATGCTTTAATAGTGGTGCCTTTCTTGGAATCCCAACACTGGAGAACCTGAGCCAGGAATATCTTTGAAGCACATATGAAGCAAACCTAAGCTACACAATGAAACTCTATGAGGAAGGAAGGAAACAAAGAAGCAAGGAAGGAAGGAAGGACAGAAGGGAGAGAGGGAGGGAGGGAGGAAGAGAAAAGGGGGGAGAGGTAAGAGAGATGGATTACATAGATAAACAAGCAGATATTATTTACTGGCCCTTAAAAAACAGGCAATGAGGAACAGAATGGATCAGTTCCCACGCTGTTTCTGAGGAACCATTCAAAATACCAGGGTCACTGAATGTCAATTTTGCCTGTAGTTAAACAAGACATTAAGCTGCTTTACCAGGCACAGGTGTACCTACAAGCTCTTACTGCTCTCCAGTGATGCATACCATAGGAAGGCACAGTAATTGGAAGGTGATTCAAAAATAAGTCATTGTTTTCTGATGTGTCTCACTTAGTTGGTGCTGGTGAATCAGTACTTCCCAGCCTTATCCAATAAAGGAGGAGCCCATTCCTCTCATCTTACCCCAGCAGCTTGCTTTACACTGGCTAACGTGACCCGTCAGCAGTACATTTCTCTCTCCTTTCACTTCTCTTTGCATGAATCTTTAATGGCTCCCTGTTATTGACCAGTTCAAGCCCACAGCAACAGGTATCCTCTTAAAATTCCAGCCTATGTATTCCTCCTGTACTCTAACAATGTGCCACAATGGAAAGTTAAGTTTCCACTGAGTACCAAACTCACAGTCCCTCTTCCTAGTCTTCTCCCTCTCCCCAAACCCTGACTCTCCTCCTCAGGGTCTACCAGGATATAAATTTGCTCTCTGAACCTCCCCAATCTCACAAATTCAGTGTTACTGTAGATTAACATCAATATTCAACGTCTCATTGAGGTTAGAAATGGACTGTACTTTTAAATAATTTGTACAGTTCTGTACTATATAATACTATAAGCTATCTGTGGCAAATTACACTATCAAAAAGTAAATAAATCCAGGATATGGAAACAAGAGGTTAATCTTTGTGATTATTGTTCCTAATGTACCCTGTGAAGTTATTTCTTTTCTCTTTTGTTCCCTTATGGTTTATCTCATGCTGCTACTGTATATCTGAATCTGGCATCTGGTATACTGTACATATGTTTGTTTGTTTGTTTATTTAAAATAAGGAAGGGAAGGGGAAAAACATGATGATTGGAAGGGGTGCGGGAGGGAAAGTAGGAGAAAAACATGAGAAGGGGCATTAATGTTCGAGAAGTAATGTACCCACTACCTGTGAATGTAACTGTAACCTCCCTATGTGTCACCCTGACAACAAAGTATAATAAAAAAAGGAAAAAGTAAATACATTTTAAAAAGTTCTCAGTTGTAATAAGTACATAGTAGTTACCTATGGTTAGAAACTACTATACTGGACACGGAGACATAAGTTTTTCTATCACCAAAGAAACTGGTACTACAGAGTATAAGTCTGTACTATAAATCTAAGACAATAGTAGCCTAATATAGGCTAAGATTAGCTTTTTTTGCCAGTATTGGAGCTTGAACTCAGGGCCTGAGCACTGTCCTTGAGCTTTCTCAAGGCTAGAATCTGCCAATTGAGCCAGATACCACTTCCAGCTTTTTTTTATGTATGTGGTACCCAGCTGTTCGTGCATGTTAGGCAAGCACTCTACCACTAATGCAGACTTCCTGGTCCTAAATTAGCTTTTTAATGATCACTAGTAAAACTTGATGATCCAGATTTTATACAAAGGGCTTGCCAGGAGTTAGGGAAACCTCCCCTATATAATCAACCAAATATCTGTTATCAGCCATCCCAGTTTGGTAAACATCACAAAGAATTACAACATAACTGAAAAAAAGATTACAGGAAGACCTTAGGGACCTTTCAACGAAGCAATAAAATGGTAGTCAGTCCACTGTACACTACTCTCAGCTACAAAAAAACCATGACCCAGTCCATGCCTTGACAGATATTCACACAAAGGAGCAGAGTTGTGTCAGAAAAAAACATGATGGTACCGGGATTCAAAGGCAGAGAGATCATATGGCCTGGGAAGAATGAAGAGACAGCTGCCAGGTCTGTACACATTCAGATCTGGGGTGGGTACTAAAGGATGAGTAAACTGTTGACAGAGATAGAAAGATTGAAATGGAAAAATGCATGAGAAACAAAAAGATGAGAGGAACTACAACCCAGGGTGCACTGACAGAAAAGTGGGCCAAAGAGGCAATAGCAATTTTCAAGTGCAAGTTGCAATCATTTGAAATCCTTTTTTTTAACAGTTGTCCATTTTGAAAAAGAGTTCACTTCAGTGAATGAGAATAACTGATTTTAGCAAGGACATGGTAGAACAGGCTGTCTCTGTTCCCATTGCTGGAGGGAATGGAAATAAGCACAACCTTGCTGGCAGCACCATTAACCTTCTTAACAATTCTGTCAGCTGACTCAGTAATTCCGCTTCAAGGAAAATAACCCAAGAAAGAAGATGAAACACAAAGATTTATATACAAAGAAGTATGTTGTAATGTTTTTACAATGGAAGATAACACTGGACAATTATTAGATAAACTATGATCTATTACAGGGAGTACCATACAGCTATTAGTATTATACCTATGACAAGTTTTAAATAGCATAGACAATGTTTATAGAATGTACAAAAAACAAGCATTTGAAGTTGATAATATAAAGTGTATGCCAGATAGACTATGATTCATACCAGCTATGACCCTGGGCTTCTCCTCAAGAGAGTAGCCTAAGATTTGACATGTTATTGTTTTCCAAATTCCTCTTCAAATGAACCCTATGCCTCTTCCTTGTAGTAATGACTAATGGAAATTTCCCTCCAAGAAGGTTGAGTTTCAGTGATATAGCAATTAGTGAGTTTTGGCTGGAGAGACATTTTGTAGCTTTAGGTAGTAGTGCTTGACTTCTTGTCGTAGGTTCTCCATTTTCCAAACTTTCTCTTATCTTCTATTTACTGCCCTATTCTGAAGTACAAAGGGAAAACAGAGCTGGTCCTGAAATGGTAAAGCAGAAAAAAGACTAACACAAAGAGTATAGAAAGTATTCAAAGCTTCTCCAGAATCCTCAAGGATTCACTAAATCTACCCACTTGTAGAACCAGGTCTGAAAGACCCTGAAACTTACCCTAGTAAAGGAGAATCATGGTTCTAGCCCAGGCAAAATTAGAGAGAGCATGTGCTAAACAAACTAAAAACAAAGGTCCAAGTGTTTGCCTAGCAAATAGGAGGCCCTGAGTTCAAAACTTAATGTTGGGGGAGAGGAAAGTGAGAAAATGAAAAAGGAGGGCAAAGAAATGAGGGGAGGGGAGGGAGGAGGGGGGGGAGGAGAGGGGAGGGGAGAGGAGAGGAGAGCCTTCACCACCTGTCTTAAGCCTATTTTCCCAGATGCACTCAAAATAACCAGCTCATACAAATGATAATTTACTCATTCTCTTAAGCATGAACACAGTCAAAGGGTGAAAATGATCTGACGAGTGGTTTCCTTTCAAATAAACACACTACCAATCACAAAGATTAATCATCTACAGAATGAGAAACTCTAAACTACCATAATTTCAGGTCTGGATAGCAGAAAAACACAATGAATAGGATTCTGAGCTGATTTTTCCCCCTTTTAAGCACATGACATGCTTTGTATTTTAACCAATTAAGATTATGAATTTCATTGGGAGCACCTCAGAAAGCAGAATAATTTGCATAAAACTCTGCTTGTTCTACCATTTGATTTTATTTATATTGTATTTTATCAATTCAAGATACAGGAGACACTAAAGGAGCTCAATTATTTAACAGATCCTACTTAACGTTTTATATTTTAATATATACCCATGCCAACAGTGTTCTCATGAGCTTTCTGAACCATTAAGCTGCACAATTCTCCTTCTTCTAAATCAAATATAAGTAATTTGTTGTCATAGCAATGCTTCTTCCTACTCCAAAATAGTTCAATACAAGCTTTGTTTCAGCAGGCAACTATCTGTCTACCAAAAAAAAAAGTCATTATCTTCCATCTTCTTGACAAATGTCTCATTAAATTTAGCTGCCTAGCTTTTACAATCATCAGGAAACTCTATGGTCCTTTCTACCACCTGTATAGGAAAAGGGTTTTCGGGACCTCTTGGGAAATGCCTGGAAGCATATCCCAGGTAAGTCATTCCATGACAGCCAATCTTACCACTCATGATGACAGAAATCTGTGGCATAATCAGCCAGCTTCACAGTTGATACAGTGCCATCACCTACTCTAACTGTAGTGGAGGTGGCCCTCGATGAAGCTTATTCATTTCAAGTCCCTAAATCAAGCTGTCTATTTAACTGTGCACCGGAATAGAAAGTCAGATCTGTTCTTCCCTTTCTTCCCTAAGGTTGCCTCTGCATTTCGGACCTTTGAAGTGATATACAATAAGCTAACATGGACTAAGTATAAATAAGCTGCTGGAATTGTAAACAGAAGCAACAACAGATAAACACACAAGAGCATATACCATACACCAACCAGTCAGTGCCATCAGTAATTAATGCTTATGTCTTGTTTATAGGCTATGTTACAGTTTACCAAGCAGTTTCAGAAAAGTGCTCCAACTTAAACTGAACCCTTTGCCATTCATCCCGCAAAACACATAGATAAAGATGTTGAATCAGGATGTATTGACAGAAAAACTTAACCTTGGCCATCAGTTTATCAACTTGAAAATAAAGACAAGTAATTGGTGTTTCCAATTGCAGACCCTTCAGGCCCTCACCCTTATTTCATGCAACCATAGTTGGCACATTCTAGCACCTGAGCTCTGTCTGCTTCGATGTTTCCTCATTCTACACTCCTATGAAAAATGCAAACAAGAAGGACAAAGTCCAAGAGGATGGATGGAAGATTTTTTGACATTGGCAAGTTCTTAAAATAAAAGAACTTGGGAGCATGGCGACAAATGGCAGGAATTTTCACTTTTCTTTTATCCATTTCTATATTTTTAAGTTCTTTATGACGTTATTATCATGTTCTCTCACCCCATCTCTCTCTCTGGTCAGTTAAACTTATGGCATGAGTGCTGCCCCCAAGCTAGCACTCAACCACTTTGAAACTACAGTACGCCTTTTGAGATTCTGGCAGTTAATTGGAGATCTGACTCTCACAGATATTCCTGCTGGGGCTGGCTTTCAACAGAAATCCTCCGATCTCAGCCTCCTGAGTAACTCAGATTACAGGTGTGAGCCACTGATAGGCAGTTCCTAATTGTGACATTTGTTGATTCATTGGACATGGAAGTATGGCCAACTTTTCACACAGACTAATGTCAAACCACAATCCTCCAGATTTCAGTATCCTGACCTAGTCTTGCAGTTGTGAGCCACCACCACCCAGTTAACCATGTTATTTCTATAATCAAAAATAAGTGACATTTATTTAAAAGAGAAAGAGAATAGAGAAAAGGAAAATTACCATTACATTTCAATACAAAGATGCCATAAATATAAGGCAACTACTACTCTCCGTTCTTTTAAACTCTTATTTTAAAAAGAAGGAAGGGAAAGGGAAGAGCAGCCACTAACAGGGCTTATTTGAGAAACTCAATCAGAATCGGGAGCTGCCCTAGCAGGCCTGAAAATAAGATTTCACAGAACCACATAGGCTCAAGAACTGGAGTAGAAAAGTTCCATTCCCATCCGAATGTGACCAAATGTAATTTGTTTCTCTGTATGACTTCCAACTTCACAGAGTGATTCCATTTAAAAATCTAATAAAATGTTGCCACCCTTTTTGATGCTCAGTCCTTTTGAGCTTTTGTCTTCCACAGACTGTATATTTCCTTTGGAGAGTGAGGAGATAATAAATTATTTAGAGCCCCAACATAAAAAGAAGAAAAGGAAAGTAGTCACAGGGTTTGGATATTAGGCAATATGAAGAAGAATGCCTAATGGTCTGAACACTGTGTGACCAGCTAGAAGTAATGTTTAGAATGCCCTAGAAAGACAGAAAAACAAAGCTTTCTTTCCCAACTCCCCATCCAACCCCCAAAGAACATAACTTTCAAAACAATTTTAGTTAATAAAAGCCTCTGGCACTTGAGGATATGAAGGGTGTTAATTTTATTTGGCCATGTCAAATTTAAGAAATTACTGTAATTCTTTAACTGAGAAGGTGCAATTTTGACTTCAAATGGGTTTCTTCCCTAGATCTCAAAATCCAATTTGTCCAGTTTGCCTAGAGTGATGTTTGTGTTAGCATTACCACCCTTATTGATCTATATACAGGCTACGTTGTTGTCTAAATCCTACACTAAACATGTGGTCAGTGGGTATAACAAAGAAATGCCAAATGATGCCTAATAACATAGCCTCAAAATATCCGAAGTAAGAGTTGACTGAAAAATAAGAATGTAGGGGCTGGGAGTTTGACCTAGTGGTGGAGTGCTTGCCTAGCATGCATGAAGACCCAGGTTCAATTCCTTGGTACCACATATGTAGAAAAAAGCCAGGAGTGGTGCTGAGGCTCAAGTGGTAGAGCTCTAGCCTTGAGAAAGTCCAAGGACAGTGCTCAGGCCCTGAGCTCAAGCCCAGGACTGGCAAAAAAAATAAGAATGTATACATCTATCTACCTTTGTCGTAGGAAATACTGACAACTCTTCAAGGAACTGAAGTTAACCAGACCAAAAAATGGTCATAGCTGTTCAAAAATGGCTACATTAAAGTGGTCTAGTGGGCCATGCTCTCATATAGGGCCATAAAGTAAAACTGCAGACATTTCAAAGAAAGAGAACACATAGATCTCATTCTCTGATTAGTGTTACTAAGTTGGGAAATCATCAACCAAAAGATAACTAAAAGGTTTAGAAGTTAAAAAATACCCTTTCATAGTGAGAAAAGGGAAGTGATAAAGATATAACCATGTGTGGAAATGTAACCACTATACCACTATAATTCCCCTTGCATAACTAATATAAGCTAATAAAAAATCCTTCCAGATAAATTAAGCAATCACAACAGAAACTGCATAACTCTTAAAACAATATATTAAAATTTGCAGAGTGACTAAGGGCTGTGGGTGTGGCTTAGATGCCTAGGAAGTGTGAGGCCCTAGTTTCAAGTATCAAATGACAAGAAATTCAGGATAAAGATGGCAAAAAAAAACACGGAACGGGACTAGAGCAGAAGGTGGCAAAAATGTTAATCGTGTGGTGTGTGTGTGTGTGTGTGTGTGTGTGTGTGTGTGTATGTGTGTGTGTGTGAGAGAGAGAGAGAGAGAGAGAGGGAGGGAGAAAGAAAGAAAGAAAGAAAGAAAGAAAGAAAGAAAGAAAGAAAGAAAGAAAGAAAGAAGAAAGAGAAAGAGAGAGAATCCTAAGGCTTGAACTCAGTGCCTGAGCACCATAGTTTAGCTTTTTCTACTCAAGGATGGCACTCTACAGTTTGAAGCACATCTCTTCTTCAGGCTTTTTGCTGGTTAACTGGATATAAAAGTCTCATGGAGTTTCCTTCACAGGCCGGCTTCAAAGCATAATCCTCAGATTGCAGCCTCTTAATAGCTAGGATTACAAGCATGAGCCACCAGCACAGAGCTTAAAACTGTTAACCTTAAATAAGAAAGTGAAAATAAATGAGCCAAACCTCCAACCTAGGTTACAAAAAGAACAAAGGAAAAAAATCCAACGAAAGCAAATTTAAACAGAAAGAGAAATAAAAAGACACACAATAGAGTATCAAAACTCAAGTTACTGCCTAAAAAAAGGAAAAAAAAACTTAGAAACTACCTATGAGATACTTGTTTTGCACTATTGATACTGTAAAACCCAGGGCCTGTAGGGACTCTGGCACTTCAACCGTATTTCCAGCTTAATTTTTTTAAGCGGGCAATATCTAGACTGAAAAGGAAGATGCCTTTGAAATTATTTGTTGTTTCCATAATTATCAAGCTATTAACAATTTTACATTTGAAAATCTGAGAATAAAATAGGTTGTTCAAATCTATAATCCTAGCCTCTTGGGAGGCTGCAATCTAAGGAGTGTGGTTCAAAGCCAGCCCAGACAAATAGTCCTGATAAGACTCTCGTCTAAACCACTAAAAATCTGCAAGTGATGCTATGGCCTTAAGTGGTAGAGTGCTAACCTTGAGTACAAGGAGGAAGAGCACTAGTCTTGAGTGAAAGAGCTCAGGAACAGTACCCACGCCCTGAGTTCAAGTCCTACAACAGTTAATTAAAGGACCTTAAAGAATCAAAGAATACTAAGAGCTCTATAGGGCCATCATACACAATGAAACATAACTTTGAAGCAGGGGACAATAAGGCACAAAATATTGTCATGTCTACTGGATATCATACTGACTCGACTAGAACGGTAAGACATAATACACACACACTCACACACACACACACACACACACACACACACACACATATGGGGTGGCTCAAAAGAGACTATGATCTTAATATTTATTACGATAACCAGCAGAAAAAAATTCAAAGAATACACAGGTAAATCAATTATAGTTAACTTAAAAGCATTCAGCAAGGTTGTAGAATATGAGAATAATTATAAAAAAAACAATGGCATTTCTAGACATGGAAAATTCATAAAAATCACAACTCCATGTCTGTGAAAAAGGGAAGCAAAATAGAGGTTCATCAAAATAATTGGTTAGACCCTTAGGCTCTGTAGTTGGATTGCCTTGGTTATAATCAAAGGACTAGTTTTATACCCTACCTATTAGAACTCTTATAAGGATTAAACAAGTTAATATACACAGAGCACTTGGATCAGCTCTTGGCCCAAACTAAGGGCCAGTTCAATGGGAGCTATTAGTATTACTGTGAAGAACTGCCTAATAGGCCTATTACCTAGGGCCTAAGCTTCTAACTATTGGATTCCAAGCCATCTCTAGGGTAAAGAGTGAGCAAGTCACCTATCACCTGAGCCAGTGAAACACACCTATGTTTTCCCGAAGGCTGGGCACTGAACTCCCACACCCAGGATACAGCTCATTACCCACACACCCTACTTCTGTCTGCAGTCATTAGCAGAAGAACATACCCACCTCTCTGGAGAGTTCTGCCCCAATCTTCCCTATTCTACACTGGCAGCAAAAGTCAACAACTAACTCCAAACTTTCCCAGAAGGTTGAATCAAGCACCAAAAGAAAAGAAAAACCCCAGCTCCTTTAGACAAATGCCAAGAGAGCTTTCCTAAGGCATTAGAAAAGAAGGCTGCTGTTACTGGCTTCACTGGGGTAGCAGGAAGTAACTTTTTTCTAGTAACTACTATGTACCACTAAGTGTTCTCAGGAGTTTAGAAAAAACTAACTTGCTTAATTTTCCCAATAACCCACTGAAGCCAGTAAAATTCATAGCCTCATTTTACAAACAAGAAATTGGGTGACAGTGATTTATTCACTTCCTTAAAGGCACAGAAGTCCTGAGGGATATGTATTAGCTCCAAACCCAGATCTGACTCCACAGTCTTATACTAAGCCGAAATAATAACAAGAGGGCTGGTTCTTGAAATGAAAATGGATGGTAGATCTGTGCTTGTGAAGTTGTAGATTGATTTAGCCTTACTGGGATTTGAACTCAGGGCCCAATGTTTGCTAGGTAGGCACCTGAGCTATATTTCCCGTTGAAACTGTGGATTTCAATTCTCCTTTGTGCTAAGACCACAGAACAAAATTAAAATGAGAATACAAACAAAAAGACTGCAGCAAACTAGCAGGTACAAGTTCATGTCTGTGAAATGCACACATGAAATGGTAGATCCATAGGGCCGGGAGTTTGGCCTAGTGGTTAAAGTGCTTGCCTAGCATGCATGAAGACCCGGGTTCAATTCCTCGGTACCACATACATAGAAAAAAGCCAGAAGTGGTGCTCAGGCTCAAGTGGTAGAGCTCTAGCCTTGAGAAAATCCAAGGACAGTGCTCAGGCCCCTGAGCTCAAACCCAGAACTGGCAAAAAAAAAAAAAAGAAATGGTAGATCCAGTTTCTGGCATGCGTGAACAATATGTAAAACTAGGCGGGCAGGGAGAAGACAACAGAAAAATACTGCCAATCTGTGGTCTCACCTCCCCCTACTCCTTTTCCTGTCTCCACGATATGCACAGCAGGAACCTTCACTCGTGAGCATCCTCAGACCCAGATGACATTGAAGAAAATCAGCTTGCTGCAGAGTGTAGGGAGCTAAAGGCCAGGAAGTGTATGCAGGTTGGAATACCATCTGCCTTTTAACCCTTCTGTGATGTGATAAATGGCAACATTTATGGGCATACTAGCCAGACTATCCTGAGTCCATCAGTGATAAATAATAACCCAAGGAGATTAATCTACAAACTATACACAGAATGTAAGCAGAAAGTTTAATATTTGTGAAGCGTTAAATGCCATCTCATAATACACCCCCCTCCCTGTTCCCAGGTAAATGATCTGTTCCTCCTTTTGGCAATACCTAATCTGTTGGGCCTTTTATAAGAACCTAATGACATGCATAGGCCCACATAACAGGAAAAAAGAGCCTGGCTTTAGCAACAACCCCTCAAAGTCCTGCGCGGTGTAATCTGGTACAAAGCCCATGCAAAATAAGAGCCTGTGAACACAACAGCGCACATGCACACACACACACACACACACACACACACGCACACGCACGCACACACGCACACCTGCACCAAAATATATTTCTAAGATCAAAGCTTCTACCTTCACTAAGTTTTATAAATTAACCTTAGTGACAAGATTTTTTTTCATGATGAAATAAAGGCAAGTTATAGGACCTATTTAAGTATCTGCTTGCAGATAAAAGTTGCATGTCCAAGCTATTGTTTGGATTGCTTCTTTCCTAGACCTCATCATCAACCAAGTCCAATTGAAAAATAAAACAGACATGCTAATAATTGTAACATAAGGTGATACAACATGGACATCTCATACACAGTAAGTGTCCTGTTACCTTTCAGCCTTTATTGGATCTTTACAAATACCTATTTCTGCCATTCCTGGAGCTTGAACTCAAGGCCTGGCCACTGTCCCTAAGATTTTATGTTCAAGGCTAACACTCTACCACTTGAGTCACAGCTCCACTTCCAGATTTTTGGTAGTTAATTAGAAGAGTCTCACAGACTTTTCTGTATAGGCTAGCTTCAAACTGCAGTCCTCAGATCTCAGCCTCCTGAGAAGGTGGGGTTATAGGAGTGAGCTACCAGTGCCCAGAAATAACAGTCAATTTAAGAAAGTATTTTCTGGAGGCCAGGAGTTTGGCCTAATGATAGACTGCTAGCCTAGAATGCATGAAGAAGTGGGTTCAACTCTTTGTTACCACATACATAGCAAAAAACACCAGAAGTGGTGCCGTGGCTCAAGTGGTCAAGCTTTAGCCTTGAGAAAGTCAAAGGACAGTGATCAGGCCCTGAGTTCAAGCCTCAGGACCGGAAAAATAATAGTATTTGCTGATGTGGGTAAGGAACAAACTGAAAAGAAATTCCATTTTGTTACAAAAACCCCAAAGCAATCTAAAAAAAAAAGATTTAAATTAATGTATAACCTGTTAAGCATGGTAAAGCCATGTGATGTTAACCAATCCATCTAGGATGCACCATTACACTCTCTCCAATTTTATGTTTTCCAGTGCACTTTGTTTTTCACCCTATTTTCTGATTTTTCCATTCTGTCCAAAAGCAGGAAATGAACTGAAGTGACACCAAACTCCAAAGCTGGAAAATATCATCTGACCCTTTGACTTACAGAAGCAGTAACTGAATCTAAGAGAAGGGAGTTGACTTCTTTCACGTTGCTGGTGATTGGCAGATCTACTGACAGCTCTACAGACAGATCTGTGTGCAAGACTCTTCTAGCCAATTATATTTTTTCATTTTTTCTTTTTGATAGTTATTACTAAAAAGTAGCACAATCAGACTGTAATTCCCTAAATCAGGTGACAAGTATAATGCTTTTTAGAAAATGTCACCCCTTCTTTTGCTTTTCCTCATCGTCCCCCTCCCATCCCTACCTATAAGTTCCATAGTTCATTTTTTACATAGTGTGTGTTAAATAGCATGACTGCCTTTGTTCACCCCTCTTCTCCCATTCCTGTGCCCCCATTCTGCCCCCCAAAAGACAACAAAATATACAACATTAACATCAATGAAAAAACATGTTTACATTTCCTAGAAATTGTTTTCCTAAGTAGTAAAGGTTCAGAGGAGTCATTCCTTTGGCTTCCTCACCTAAGTATGTCCTCTGTATGTGTCTACATGCATTGATCCCTATATAAGTTACTGTATCCAGTTGTGCTTTAGATCTAGCTTTCACATATGAGAGAAAACCTATGCCAAAATTTGTGTCTCTACGCTTGCTTTACCTCACTTAACATGATTTGTTCTATTCCATCCATCTCCCTGCAAATTATATATTATTCTTTCTAATAGATGAATATAAGTACCACATTTTTTGATCTACTCATCTATTGTAGAGCACTTCAGCTGTTTTCCTAACTTGGCTATTGTGAATAGTGTAGCAATAAACATGGATGTGCAAGTGTCTTTACGCTCTCCTGGCTTGTAATGTTCTGGGTTGATGCCCAGGAGTGGTATGCCTATATCATAGGGAAGGTCTATGTTATTTTTTTGGGGTGGGGGGGAATCTCCAGAGTGGTTGTACTAGTTTACATTCTCTCTAACAGTGCAGGAGGGTACCATTTTCAGCCATATTCCCTCCAGCAATTTGCTATTGTTCGAATTCTCAATGTTGGCCAGTCTAACTTGGATGAGACAGAATCTTAGTGTTGTTTCGAGTTGCATTTCCTTTATGGTCAGATATGTTGAGTATTTATTCATGTGTTTATGTGTCGATGATTTCCTATTTGTCCAGTCTTTCTCCTATTTGCTGTGGCCATAAGACTCTTCAAAAAGTTCCTGCCTATGCCTGTAAGTTCTAATGTTTCTCTTATTCTACCTTGCAGTAGTTTCAATGTTTCAGGTATGATGTAGAGGTCGTTGATCAACCTTGAGTTGATATTGGTGCATATTGAAAAAAAAAGGATGCAATTATAGTTTTCTACATATGTATGTCCAGTTTTCCCAACATCAATTATTCAAAACGCTTTCTTTTATCCAACATATATTTCTGGCTCCCTTGTCAAAAAAATCACTTACTGTTGGGTCTGTTTTAGTCCCAATACCATGCAGTTTTTGTAATCATTGCTCTACAGTGGAGTTTGAAGTCTGGGATTGTGATACCACCAGCACTGATATTTTTTGGTCTATAATTACCTTGGCTATTAAAGGTCTTTTGTTATTTGATATGTTTTTGTCTCTCAGTAAAGAATGGGATTTCGATTAGGATTGTGTTGAATTTGTAGATTATCTTTGGCAGTACAATGCTGCTAGCAGTTATCTTAAGGGGCTTGCAGAAAATTATCAAGAGATTTCTCAGCAATAGGAAAATCAATTGATAATGTCCTTTAATGACATTTAAGGTTTAGCACACAGTGAACATTCCTAATCCTATTAAAACTCCCAAAATGTTACTTAAGCTCCCTGAATCTTATTTTCCTTGTCTGTAAAATGGAGATATCAATAATAACATCTACCACTCAGGATATCTGGCACATAGTAAGTATTCAGTAAATGTTATTTATCATTACTGTCATATCCTCCATGTGTGGGGAAAGGACTGAGAAAAGCAACTCATCATATCTATCTTCAATTACACTTGCCTTTTCTAAGAAAGTTTCAGACTTACATCTGAATTTCTGATGGGGAATCTGACGAAGAACAGGTCAGAAGAGCCAGTGGGATATTTGCACAGGTGCATCTGTTCTGTTCTTGGGTCCACAGATAAAATCAGGTACCTCTTGCCTCTATGATAACTCGCCCAAAAGGAAAAAAAAATGAAGTAACAGAGACAGAAGAGTTAAAGTGTTTTTGAAGTTAGAAAAGCATTGTAATGAGATCAAGCAGAATGAGAGTCCATAGTAGTCCCAGTGCAGGGAAAATTAGCTATACTAAGGTCTCCTGTTCAGGCCCAGAAGTGGGTCCAAGCTGGTGGAAATTCAATTGCTATACTAGCAAGATCCACACAAGATCCCAAGGAAGAAGAAAACCTTATAACCACAGTGAACTGTGTAAACACAAAGTGCAAAATGGAATTCTCATTAAAATTTTAGTATGGACCATTAGGCTCACTTGTCCTTGCAATGAGACAGAACAGAATGTAATGAGACCTAAAAGCATGATGGCCACATACACTGATCATGGCTCTGTTATTCTCTAGAGATGTGATCTCCGGTGCTCTTCCCTTCTAGGCTTTTTTCTCTATCTGCAAACTAAAGGTCATAAACTGCAGGAAGTCTAACTCTCCAGTTCTCTAGCATTTTCTCCTCAGATATTCCGTATATACTTTGTACCTAAAAGTATAGTGATCTGACTCTAAATGAGCCTTGAGAGTAAGTTCCCTGAAGCTAATTCCATGTAAGATACTTTTGTCTCTCCCACATAGGATGCTAGGTCTGAAGTCATCACTTAATATCTGCTAAATGATCCCGATTCAGCACATAGCACCTAGCTGATCACAGAATGTGCATGCCAGACAGGTCTCAATCAGCTCTCCCACTAGATTTTTTAAATATGGAAGATTTTACCACCCCTGGGCTTTTCACCAAAAGAAGCATTGCAGAAGAAAACAAAGCCCCTGTCAGTCTTTGACAGTGATTAACAGCTAGGTGGCAGGCACTGTGCTCAATACTCTGTAAATGTGCATAGCTACAATTGGTAGGATTTAGTTTGAGTCTGTTCATCTAGTCTGATAGAAGGCCATACAAAAAACAGCTACTGTGATAAATTCCTGAAATTTACCTTAGAGATCTTAAATCACTTTTGACAGACAAAGAAATAATTGGCATGGATCCTTTCTACTAGCATTGTGCCCCCAAAAGCTTTGGGATTCAGAGACTGAAACACCTGTGTTGAGATATTGCATACATGCACACTCATGAAAGCACAAACTCTCCTTCCTCCCTCCCCCCTCTCTCTTTCTCTTTCTCTCCTTCTCAGAGGTAGTTTGGGTTCAACAGATATCCAAGACAGTCTTCTACAGAAGTGCTTAATTCATAATCCGGATCACAGATTAGAATCTCTTGAAGGTAAAAAATTCCAGTTTCCACCTTTTCCATCTTGTCAGTCCTGGAGCTTGAACTCAGTGTCCTTGGGCACTTTTTGCTCAAGGCTAAGCACTCTGCCACTTGAGACACAGCGACACTTCTGGCTTTTTCTGTGTATGTGGGCAAACCCAGAGCTCATGCATGCTAGTTGAGCATGATACCACTAGGTCACGCTCCCAGCCACCTTCTCCATTCCTAGACTCAAACTTAATGACATGTCCAGTAGGTCACATAGAGGGCTACAGAAACCACGAAAATTCCCTTGTAGTCACTCACAACATTATTCTGCTCGCCCGTATGATAAAAGGATCACTGCTATATCTGTGGAAACCAAAAGCTAACCAAGAAGGGGTACAAACCTGTATATGGATGGGTATAGCAAGAGAGGAGACTCACAGCATCATACCACTAAGCTCCATTCCCAATGAATGTCCTCAATTGTTCCCAAGAGCCCATATCCTGTTGTGGAAGCTTCCTTACTCCTCAATTTGCACAATATAGTGAGCACACCTACCTTCTCTGAAGCTCAGTGCTCTCAGAGCTCCCCCCTCTCTCTCTCATACACACACACACACACACACACACACACACACACACACACACACACTGAAGTGTTTCTCTAATTCCTGCTTACTCTGTCACTTCCTGCTTCTTAGCTACTTATACCCTCTTCTTTTAGCTAAAATTCCTAGCAATGTGTAACTATCTTTGTCTTCCAGTAATCCCCTATGCCCCACGTTACCCCACTCCACTAGCCACCAAGCACTAGCCACACAGGCAGCAAGGTACTAGGGGCACATCTTCCTCAGTACATTTTCTCAGTTGCCCAACAAGAATTGGCTTCCTTTGTCTTTTGAATCTCATTTATTAAAACTGTTCCTCTAACCTGCAATCATCTTTTTCATTTTTTGTTTGTTTAGGCACAAAGGGATTCTCACTTGTTAAATATATGCTCTACCATTGAGCTGCATCCCTGACTTCCTTTATTTCTTTAATTTTTATTAGTTACTAAAGAAAACTGTAAATGGGAAAGGGAAGGGGGGGAAACAAGATGAGGGGAGGGGATGGGGAAGAAATGGGGACAGAAACATGAGAAGGGGTATCAATGTGTGTGAATTAATGCACCCTCTATCTGGCTAATACAACTGTAACCCTTCTCTTAACTACAATAAAAAAAAGTAATCATCCTAAAAAAAAGAAAACTGTATTTACAGCAAATTGGAACTAAAGAGAAATTCAATAATGAGTGTTCCCTTCCCCTGAGTATTCAGGAGAAAGCACTTGGCATATGTTCTTCTAGACTTTTCCAAATGTACTGAACATACATTGTACATATAATCAACTTGGTTTTAGAAAGATCATGTTGTTAAAAACAAATTTGTAGACAGGCACGGTGGCTTTCATCTGTAATCCTAGCTACTCAAAAGGCTGAGATATGAAGATTACGGTTCAAAGCCAGCCCAGGCACAAAAGTCTGTGAGACCCTTATCTCCAATTAACCAACAGAAAACCAGAAGTGGCACTGTAGCTCAAGTGGTAGAGCACTAGCCTTGAGCTGAAGAGCTCAGGGGCAATGCCCAGGTCCAGAGCTCAAGTCCCACAACCGACCAAAAATAATTATGTCTCCCTTTGCCAATTAGTGAGAAAATATCTATCAATATACAACTCTGTGAGTCTTATCTCTATGAAAATGCCAGAAGTAGAGCTCTGACTAATGTGGTATGATGTACATGGTAGAATGCTAGCCTTGGGCAAAAAAGCTCAGACAGAGCCTAGTCCCTGAGTGCAAGCTCCAGGATTGGCATAAAAAAATGATTCTTCATACTGTTTTATGTATAAAACACATGCACACACCTTATTTCAGTTTTTCTCATGTTTAACCTATGATGATCACCCTATGTTACTAATGATAATAGCCCTAGCTCTTGTCTGCTACTAGGCATTTGCCAAGCACCTTTGTTCCAGTACCTAACCAGTCAAATCTATTCAGCTTTTTCAACCAGTTAGTAATGAACCTAGTTAGGACAAGAACTAGTTCTAACTACCACAAAATCCAACACTCTTTTTATTCCTCTGAAATATTTACCAAGATAGAGCCTCCCATAAGCTTTGACCTCTTTCCTCTTTGACCTTTATTGTTTGGGTGAGACAAAGATTTTGTGTTCATTTTGATCCTTTTCCCTTGAGTCTCATAATGTTTGCTTACTAAGATCAGATGAAGGCTGGGTGTGGTAGCTCATGCCTATTATTCCAGCTACTGGAGAGGAGAGATTGAAACACTGGAGGACCAAACTGGCCTGGCACAGAGATGGTGAGAGTTTTCTAAAAAATTACTAAAGCCAAGAAGAGGTAGGTGAATGACTCAAGTGCCTAGAAACATGAGGCCCTAAGTTCAAACATCAGTGCAGGAAAAAAAATAAGATGCAAGCCTCTTTTTGAAGGAAGGAAGTAATGACATCAGTTTCTATCAACAGCTGAATGAGTCTCATTTCTAAACAACCAGCAGGTCACATTGGCCCTACACAAAGGCTTCTGTCCGCATACACATTTATCTCCATGCACTACATGATCAGGGCAAACAGCAAGCTGGGGCTAGGCTCCTCTGGGAAAGAAAAGAAAGGCAGAAATGCCAAATTGAAAAGGTTGTTGCAGGGCCAGGACTGTGGTCTATGAGTAGAGTGCTTGCCTAGCATGCACAAAGCCCTGGATTCGATTTCTTGGTACCACACATAGAGAAAAAAAAATAGATGTGTTACTGTGGCTCCAGTGGTAGAGCTCTAGCCTTGAGAAAGCTCAAGGATAGTGCTTAGGCACCGAGTTCAAGTCCCAGGACTGGTGAAAAAAAGAAAGAAAAGAGGGGGGGGGAGGGAGGGAGGGAGGGAGGGAGGGAGGGAGAGAGAGAGAGAGAGTTGCAATACCTATCAGGTAGAGAGACAGCCTGCAACCAACTAGAACATTGCTATTTCCCATATTTTGTGGACAACAATGCTCAACAAAATCCCACAAGATTTCTGGGGACTCTTATCTACAATTAACCTCCAGAAAATGGGAAGTGTGGAGCCTTGAGCTGAAGAGCCCAGGGACAATGCCCAGGCCCAGGGGTAGGGAAGTAGCCTTGACCAGGAGAGCTCAGGGACAGCACCCAGACACAAGCACCATGACCCACCCCCAACCCCCCCCAAAAAAGGAGTGAGACTAGGAATCTGGAGACCTAGATCTCCTCCTACTTACCTATCTGACTGAGCAATCAATCACCTCACTAAGTCTCCGTATGTTCATACAGAAAGGTGAGGAAGAATATCTCTGAGCTGATCTCTGAGGTTTCTTTCAGCTCTGACTTGATATCACACCATTATTTCAACCATATTTAAAAAAAAAAGCTTTGCTAGAACGTCCTGTGTCTACAAGCGGCAAATGAAAGAATTAGATAAAACAAAAATGACCTTTGTGCAAGGCTGTAAATGAGGTAATATACAGACAGTAGACTTCACAGTGAGCCTGCTGCATATTTAATAAGTGCTCATAAATGTCACAAGTGTTGCAATCTGAATACTGGCCGAACAGATATAGGCAAGGCAATCAAGTTTGTGACCAGCCAGCATGGGAGACAAATATATTACCTGAACACAATGTTACAAGTAAAATTATACTATTACTTAGAACTTCGACTAGAATGCACAAAATAACGAAAAATATCTTGAACTCTCTATGTCTGACATTTGACCCTTTTTTTCCTATCTCATCCAGTTCCTGGTTTACAGTGTTTAAAGGATCTGAGGGAGGCCTCAAATGATCAGAGCACCATCTGTCCTTAACGTCTATAACAAAAAAAGAACTAAAAAATAAAAATAAAAATGAGAAGCCCCATGCCAAGGGAAGACAAAGAGAATTGTAAGTGGTGACAGCCAGTCTTTAATCCCCACTTCACTGGGAACTGACTGTGGAAAAAAAAAAGAGACTAAAAAAGAACAACAACAGGTGCAGAACCACGGTGTACTTTGCAAATTGTCTGAACCACCGGTGTACTTTGCAAATTGTTTTTCAGGACAGACCCAAGGCAGGGAGTAAGACATTTGGGAAGCTGATCCAAGCATGGTTTCTACATATGTCCATCTGAGCAAACAGAGCACTAGCTGGGAGATATGGCTAAATAGGAGCCAGCCAGTCAGGAATCTATGGGACATGCAGGCTTTGCATTCTTCCCTACAAATCCAACTCAGCCTTGACATAAAAATCACCTGTGACTTTTTTGCCATGTCCAGGAAAAGCAGTCATGGTGCCACAGTCAATCTGTTTTCCTCATCCATTAGCCAGAACCCTCACAAGCATAGAAGGACTCATGTACTTGGCTGGTGCTACCATGCAAAGCTATTGTTAAGACAGATGAACTAGGAAGCAGGGTTGAATGAGCTGCCTGGCAGGAGAAGAGAGCTTTGAAGTTAAACCCAGCCTCTTCCTCAGAGTGTCCCTATTTCTTATGGGACTAGAAGACCAGAAAATGGGTAGAAAATGTCCATGTGGGGCCACGAGTTTGGCCTAGTGGTAGAGTGCTTGCCTACCATGCACCAAGACCCGGGTTCAGTTCCTCAGTACCACAAACATAGAAAAAAACCTGGAAGCGGTGCTGTGGCTCAAGTGGTAGAGCACTGGACTTGAGAAAAAGAACCCAAGGACAGTGCTCAGGCCCTGAGTCCAAGCCCAGGACTGGAAAAAAAAACAACCAAAAAATATCTATATGAAGCAAAACAGCACTCCAAGGTGTCCATAGTGAAAGAGCTCAAGATAATGAAGCACGTGTGCCCTTGACCCTCACCAACATTCCTGAAAGGTACAGAGAGTAAAGTACAGGCCCTCTCCTCCTCTCCCCCTTACATCCTCCTCCCCTTCTCCCTCTCCAAGTGCCTGAAACTTTCACCGAGGAAACTGTTAACAAGTGCAAACCAAACAGAAGCAAGTGCTGATAGGTTGCACTTTTCCCTAGGTGTTCACAATGAATGGACTTCCATGGCTGATTTCTAAGAGTTGCTGTTTCTTTGTCTTTCTGTACATGTGCTCGAGGGAACTAGGATCATCATAAAACATGTGAACTTAGCCTTCTCAGTTCTCAGCTTCAAAATTTAAAGGAACGGCCTGATTTTTCTACCATGCATAGGAGAGTTTCCCATGGCAGGGCCAGGGTGGGGTACTCCCATTCCTTGGTTGTAAAGTCACATGACACCAGTCCTAAAACACTGCAGTTTCACAGGGTCTTCCTCTAGTCAGCAGTGGCTTAGAAGTTAGAACACCAGTCTGTAAAGACAGGTAACCAAAACCTGGAAACATAGGAGGCTCTGTCTACTTTTTTTCTGTCCATTTGCTGAAGCAAGGAAAGTCATAGTGAAGACTTTGCTCTAAGCAGGACATTTTCCACTGTAGTGGCACTTGTCCTTCAGCTAAGATACTAGTTCACTTTAAACATGTCTTTCTGGACCTGCGGGTATAGGCCAGAGATACAATACATGCCTACAAGTATACAACCCTGTGGTCCATCCCCAGCATAGAAGAAAAGAAATAAAAATAATGATAAACATTCCTTTCTTCCAGTTCTGTAAGTAGCCCTATATACACTAACAATTATTCCATCTTCTATTATAAAAATGTTAATGAAAAAAGAAAACATAAATTCATGAACCTGTCTCTGTCCACCCCACCCACACAAACCACTTCTTTTAACCTTCTCTCACTTACTCACTGGTTTTCCAAAATACCAATCTCAAGGTAGTTTGTACCATGAGACCCACTAATGCAGAACAGCAAGAAGTCAATCAAAAGGTTCCTGGATCACAAGGGCTCAGTAGCTATGTGCTTATGACCATACAATATGTTTATTGAAATGATGGGGGAAAAACAGGTTCCTGGAAAGCCACATTTCCTGCCATGGATCCACCTCCAACTGCTTCAGAAAGGGCTGGGTAGGGCCAAGGGCATGGCCTAGTGGTAGAGTGCTTACCTAACATGTAGGAAGCCCTGGGTTTGATTCCTCGGCACCATATTCATAGAAAAAGCTGGAAGTGGTGCTGTGGCTCAATTGCTAGAACATTAGCCTTGAGAAAACTCAAGGACAGTGTGCAGTCCCTGAGTTCAAGCCCCAGAGGACTGGCAAAATAAAATAAAATAAATGTTTATAAAGTGACTTAAAGTAACTTTCATCCTACCTCCACAAAGTTGTCCTTACGCTTCCAATAGCCAAGCAACCCACCTGTAGTCCCCAGAAAGTACCTTTTGTGCTCCTTTCATAGCTTCATAGAAGCATTATTTTTGCCTTCTTCATGACACAAAGATGTCCTGGAAAATTTCTTAGTTGAGCTTCATTTTTTTGTTTGTAGCACTGAGGTTTGAAATCAGAATATTGAACTCAAGGCCTCTTGCTTTCTAAGCTGGTGCTTTTCTCCTGAGTCCATACCTCCAGCCCTGTTTTCCACTGGATACTTTTAAAATAGGATTTTTCTTGCCTCCAGATACATGGCTAAGCTTCTAGCTACTATAGACTATTGTAGGCTTCCTATCATCACTGGGATGACAGGCATGAGCCACTGCATCCAGCTTCCCTCTGTTTCGAATCTTATGGACTTTGCTATCCTGACTGGTCTGGTAGTAGTCCTTCTGTTCTTGTCCTCCCAAAGAGCTAGGACTACAGACATGAGCCACCAGTGCCCAGCTTCTTAGTTAAGATTCTTAAGTCTGCTTTCCTACATCAGATCCTTACCATCCTCTCCCAATATCAAACACTCAAGATCACAGCAACAGCCAGTGATGATGATGATGCCTGTCCTCATTTTCACTGTCAATAGTTGTGGTAGTGGTGATTGTTGACATCAGCATTTCTACCACAGCTAAAATATACCAGTGTACTATGTCTAGACACAGCCTTAAGTGATTTATTAATGTTTTCTCATTTATCTAATGTAATCCTCATAACAACTCTGGTATGTGTATGATTATTCCAATTTATAAACATGACAACACGGTGTAAGACATTAGCTAACTTGCCAAAGTTACATACTAGTAAAAGGATTTGAATCCAGGTCTGAACCCTCTCAAAGCCTATATTCCTTCTTACTCAGTATACCACTGCTGCCTTGAAGTGCACATTAGTAGTATAAGTGCCACTAAAAACTGCTACCATTTACTGAGTATACACAATAGGCCAGGATTTTTGCCCAATGCTTGATTTAAATCTTTTCACTTTTACTACAGCTCTATTTAGTAAATACTATTCAGATTCCCAGTTTACAGATCAGTGAAACTGAGGTTTACAACAGCTAAATAATATTCCCATAGGTACATAATGATGGAGTTCAAACTCAAATTCGGAAACAATCCAATAGTCCTCTCCACTAGGCTGAATGTGCATGCAGAAAAGGAGGCATGACTACTGCTCTGCTTTGTTAGGATTATGGCTGTTTCCTGATTCAGATATACAGAGTCCCAAAAATTTGACAAGTAAACAACAATGTGGAAGCCTGTCTAACTCCTCAGTGTATATGTCAGCAACGTAGGTTTAGTTAATCTAAGAAAAGAGGATCGGACTTCCTTCCTAAAATGTCTCCTCAAACCCATTTTCCCTTGTACAATTTCTGAAGCTAACACCTCACCACCAGCATCTGCTAATGCTCTGCCCAAAACATCTAATAAATGTTTACTCAGGGCTCCCAGAGCCACAGTTAAGGCCTTAATGTGCAGTCTGGCTCTATGCCTTATTTAATCAGCACCTGAATGAAAGGTCTCTTTGCTAGCAACAGCCAGAGCAGAGTCAGCCAGTCTTTCTGCAAACACAGCTGGTCAACTGGCAAAGGCAATTCAACTCACAGGCAGCAAAATAAACCCCAAGGTGACAGCACTGCTGATATGGGGTGAAGATGGTGAAATTGAAAGCATCAGGATGGAATGAAGATGGGCTTGTCCTTCCCCACCCCTGTAAATGACCTCACATGCACAGTGGCCCCAGCTGACACTGTCTCTGCTGAGTATTTTACTTCATCTTCTATTTCTTCATGGCTTTTGCATCTATGTCCTTCCCTCAACACCATCTAACCCAAAACAGGACTCATGCTATAGGATGAATAGACCCTTTAATAAGAGACTCCCAAATCACAAACTTCAGGATCTCAGCCTGGCAAACAGCCCAAGTGCCATGACACACCATGCCTAGACAGGCCCCACCCTATGGAACTAGGGAAGAGCTGAAAAGTAGTCAGAAGAGGCAATCATCCCAAACCCTTCAGATGAACTACTGCATCTAAGTACTTTGGGAGGAGGCTGATATACCTGAAGGTCAGAACACAGGGTGGAAAGACATACGAAGGTCCAGTTATCATAATCAGGCAATGGGAAAGAAGAGACCAAAATCTACCCAAAGAACATAGAAAAGGCTAAGAGCTTAAAAACACTACATGTAAAGTGGTGGCTCATGCCTGTAATCTTAGCTACTCAGGACACTGAGAGCTGAGGATCATGGTTCAAAGCAAGCCCAGGCAGGAAAGTCTGTGAGACTCTTATCTCCCAGTTACCACCAAAAAGCTGTAAGTGGAGCTGTGGCTCAAATGACACAGCTCTAGTTTTAAAGCACAAAAGTTCTGAGATGGGGCCAGGAGCATGGCCTAATGGTAGCATGCTTACCTAGCACGGATGAAGCCCTGGGTTCAATTCCCCAAACCACAAAAAGCCAGAAGTGGTGCTGTGGCTCAAGTGGGAGAGTGCTAGCCTTGAGCAAAAAGTGTTCAAGGACATAGCCCAGGCCCTGAGTTCAAACCCCAGGACTGACAAAAAAAAAGTTCTTAGATGGTGCCCAAGCCCTGAGTTCAAGCTCCATGACTAGCACCAAAAAGGAAAGGAAAAAACTATATGCACATTCACCATAGCTAGGATATAGAACCAACCCAGACGCCCCTTTTTAGATGAATGGATCATGAAGATGTGGCATATTTACACCATATAATTCTATGCTGCCACCAAAAAGAATGGCATTGCCCCATTTGTAAGGAAATGGGAAGACTTGGAAAAAATCATGTTAAGTGAAGTAAGGAACAAAGGAACATAGGCTCAATGGTTTCCCTCATTTATAACAATTATTATATATGGACTGGAAGTTTGGCCTGGTGATAAGAGTGCTTGCCTACCACGCATGAAGGAGCGAGGGAGGGAGGGAGGGAGGGAGGGAATGAGGGATACAGCATCCTATTTTACCAGTTCTACTATGGAACTTACTCAGGACAGCATGTGGGATAACTACAATCTCCATATCCATATTTTCTGTTCCTATAACTCCAGGGCTCTGTGTATCTGTCCTTGAAAGCATGAGTCCTCATTAGTGCAAACTAGAAAATACAATTCTCTATCTTATGCCCAGAATTGAGAGTTCATGGGAATCTACAGTTCTCTTACCAATAGTTCAGGAATGAGAGAGCACTCCTAGAGCCTCACTTGGCTTACAGAGGGAGAAGTAAGAAGAAATGAGCTCCTGATAATAAAATGAAAATGATTCCGAGTTTTGGTTAAGACAATGTAATATAAAAGAGGAAGAGACTCTGTCTTTGCATTCACTGGTTGTCATACCTAGAATTATCTTATTTCCTACATCACCCTCATTTCTTCACACAACTTTATTGAGCCTGTTCTATGCACCAGAACAAATAAAAGAGTCCAAGAGTCTCTATTAACAAAATAGTAATAATAATAACAACAATAATATGTATCCTATAGGAGCCAGTGCATCTCAATTACTTCCTTTAAGAAGCTTTTCTTAAATGCATTAGGAGGGGGCATTCAGATTTATTTCCGACCCATTTCTGGCCTCCAGTGTTGGATACTTACAGGCATTCATAAATGTTTGTTGAATGAATACAAAATGACTAAATCCACATGAGAATTTGAAACCAGTGTATTGGGGCCCAGAGCATATCCTATTGGTAAGAGGGCTTGCCTAGTATACACGAAGCCTTAGGTTCAACTCCTCAGTACCACATACACAGAAAAACCCAGAAGTGGTGCTGTGGCTCAAGAGGTAGTGTGCTAGCCATGAGAATGCCCTGAGTTCAAGCCCCAAGAATGGCAAAAAAAACAGTGTACCATAAAGAGTATAATATTTACATGTATAAAAATTGAAAAATAAAACATGCTGAAGCTGTTTGGGTAAGGGGTAAGAGAAGAAAGGGAAAGTGATATTGGGGAGATGATTGATCAGAATATATTGTATAAATGTGTAGAAGTGTGACAACTTATAACCAATATATGATATATAATACTATAGTGATTTATTAAAAGGAGTAGCAGTTGGGGCAGTGGTTCACATTTGTAATCCTGGCTACTCAGGAGGCTGGGATCTAAGAATTTTGATTTGGAGCCAGCCAGCCCAGGCAGGAAGTGTATGCGATTCTATTTTTTTTTGCCAGTCCTGGGCTTGAGCTCAGGGCCTGAGCACTGTCCTTGGACTTTTCTCAAGGTTAGAGCTCTACCACTTGAGCCTCAGCACCACTTCCGGCTTTTTTCTATGTATGTGGTACCGAGGAATCGAACCTGGGTCTTCATGCATGCTAGGCAAGCACTTTAAACACTAGGCCAAACTCCCGGCCAAGTGTATGAGATTCTTATCTCCAATTAACAACTTAAAAGCCTGAAGTGGAGCTGTGGCTCAAGTGATTGAGTGCTACCCTTGAGTACCAAAGAGCTCTAAGACAGTGCCCAGGCTCTGAGTTCAAGCCCCTGCCCTAGCGCGTGCATACACAAGCGCATGCACGCGCACACACACACATACACGCGCACACACACACACACACACACACACACACACACATACACACACACACACATAGTCACACAGAGGGTTACATACAGAGGGTTAATGTGTAACACTCAAATGTAAACATCTCCTTGTGTTTGCCTATAGATCTTACAAAATGGGAAGGAGGGAGTCTACATGGACACACTTTGCTAAGAAAACTCATGATACTCTGTAGTTCCCTTAAAATCCAGTGCATAATTATTTAAGGACCTCAATCTTTAATTTGGCCCATGCTACTCAATACCCACACAAACCCAACATGTTGCCAGAAGACCCTGAATGCTCACATCAGTTAGAAGAACACCCCATCTAATAGAGCTAATACCCCATCTAATACTTTGGCTACCAGGTAATGTCTCTCAAAGTGGAGCCCGAAGTTTATCAGCATTAGAACCACCAGGGAGTTCATTATAAACACACATTCCCATCCTCTCCCTTGACCTTAGACCACTCTGTGGAGCCTGCTTCCAAGGATCCTCTCAAAAGAAAAGCTTTTCACACACAAAGTCTTGTCATGATTGCTTGGCCATTTATTAGCAAGAGAGAAATATTTAAGAGAAGAAGCCCTCAATGTAATAAAACATAAGGCAGCAAACAAAGTGAGCTGGTGGTATAACTCAGTAGTAAAGTGCTCACTGAGCATGCACAAGGACCTTGCTTCGATCCCTAAGAAAAAAAGACAACAAAAAAGGACTGGAGAAGCTGAGAAATCTTGCTTTTCTTGTGGAGTGTTTCAATGAGACTTGATAACAATGAGCTACCCACTACAACGTACAGGAGGGGAAATATGAATCATGAGTCACTAGCCTAATAACATTCTTTTCATTTATATGATATTAAAGAAGCAAGAAATGAAGGCTGGCATCCCCATATATCTGCCAAGGGATTAAGACTGAAATCCAACAGTGTAATTTCCTAATCTGGATGAAAGCAAGCAGATACTTTGGGCTGAGAATGGGCCTGCGTTCTAATAACCAGCTATCAACGTGTGAGCTAGAGCTGACTGCCTCTCTCCTCTGGCTATTAAAAAAATAGAAAGAAAGAAACGAAAAAACAGTAAGATTGTCTTCCTGGGCATATTACTCAAAGGAGCTATATCTGTGAGCCCTCAGGGGACCACAGACAGGGTCACTAGAGGGAAGAAAAAAAAGGAAAGCAAAGAGTCAACTCCAACAGTCAGTCGTCAGGTCACCATTACCCAAGCAAACATTAAACAATTAGTGTGCCGGTAACACATTGTATTCAGCTCCACAGGGAGTTCCACTACTGTATGGTTTTCCTTATAAAAATTGCTCCAAACAGTGGAGACCAAAGAAACATGCAAAAACAAGCAACCAGGCCAAACACAAGAGTATCTACCTGCATACAAAGGGATTCATTAAAGAGCTGGAGATTGGACCCAGAACCTTTCACTTACAAAGCAGACACTATACCACTCTGCTACCCCCACCCCCTTCCTTAAGACTCTAGGATGTGTTCATAGCAATGGGGAAGAGAAAGAGTTTTATTAGAACGATGAGAATAACTGGAGCCAGGTCAGTATCATATACAAAGGTTTCAGAGAGGAGAATCTTCAGAATTTCCAGAGGATGGAAACTAAAATAAATGCTACAAAAGACTAAGAAGTAGGTGGTAAATCTATGGCAGAAAGACAAAAATCCAAGAAGCCTGTGGATCAGTCACTGAGCTAGAGCCAGCAACATACAGTTATTTTAAAAGTAAACACAATGCTGGCTTGCATTAACAGGTGCACGGCATGAAAAGGCTGAGAAGAAAATTCTTCCTCTCTGTTTGGTGTGGGCTAGACCTCTGGTAAGTATTATGGTGCCCAGTTTTGCATGCTGTGCAGTACAAAGACATGCAGACTTGGCCATGCAGCCATTGGAAGCAATGGTAATGATGGGAAGAATGACTTCAGTAGCTATCAAAAAAGGTAGAAAGGAGGTGAGTCTTGACTGTCTTTGAAGCTCAAGCAAAATGTACTGGTCACCTGCCCAGTCTGATTATCTTTGCCCAGGTTCTCCAGTTAAGTGACCACATTAGTTATTCTAAGGATTAAAATACTTTGTTTCGATGTGACCCATTTCATGGGGATAAAGTAAGGTGCCAGAGCCTAAGTAAGGAAACTGAGTCATAGCCATGCCAGCACTAGCCCCAGTGCTGGGGGCTGGGGGCTTCTCAGCCATCCTGGTGCCTCTGGGGGGTGGAATTCTACACCGAGTGCTGGAAAGACTGAAGTTTTGGTGCTATTCATTAAATGCAGATATGTAGCCCAAGGCGAGCAGGAAGGGTGTGGTTTATGAGAAAAGAGGCCTTGGGGAAAGGTATACATATGGAGATTTAGACTCTGGCCTCAGGTCCTTCAGGTGAGTGAAGGTGAAGCCCCCTCCCCCAGGTAATAGATAGTGCCTGCATCCCTGGAAATGGGTGGACTTGTGGCTGATAGGTTACCAGACCTGTCAGTGCAGTACCTGGGACAGGGAGTTTCCTGTGACCCTGCCCCCAGTCCTGAACCTATTTTTCTGTCATCTGTAGCCTGTTTCCTGGCTGTATTGTGTTTTCTGGCTGCTGGACTTTGAGGCAAGAGTCCACTATGCAGTCACTGGCATTTTTAAAAAGACTCCAGGGCCGGAAATTTGGCAAATGGTAGAGTGCTTGCCTAGTATGCACGAAGATCAGGGTTTAATTCCTTGGTACCACATACACAGAAAAAGGCAGAAGTGGTACTGTGATTCAGTGGTAGAGCTCTATCCTTGAGAAAGCCCAAGGACGGTACTCAGTCCCTGAGTTCAGTCCCCAGGACTGGCAAAAAAAAAAAAAGACTCCAAGATTTGAACCCACAAAGAGTGGTTTCTGTATATTCTTGCCTTATTACAGTGAGGCCATGACAGGAAAAGGTTAAATAATTTGTTCAAGTTCCTGTAGCAAGCCATGGACAAAACAAGCATCCTATTTTAAATCCCAGTGCTGTTTGTGGGTTATTTAATCTACCAATCCACTCCGCCTCTCAATATAATGGATGCCCCCAAAGACTAAGATGGGAAATTTCTCTCCAAATTTCCTTTTGGGGGTAGAAATAAAACAAAGTGAAAAGGAAAGTCATGTCTCAATGCCGAGGCCCATATAAACATCATACACTTGTGTCCCTGGATTGACGACACAGGACACAGTCTATCTGATAAACTGCCAACAGATGGCTGATCCCTCACTGTACCCATTACCTACAGATGCCAATTCCAAGCAGGAAGAGTAATCAGTGCTTTAGACAACAGATGGGGAATGAGGAGGTATATCTGCTCTAATGTCAAGGGGGAAAAGTAGAGAGACTCGTTTTCAACTCCATCAGGTTTTCTCTAAAGGAAATACCATCACATGGTATATGGAACACATCAGTGTGAGTTGCAAAGGATTACCATCAAAAGCTCAAGAGTTACTGAGAATAAGCCAGTCACCACTTTTACCAAGGAGGTAAAACAACAACAACAACAAAAAAACAGGAAACACAAAGCAAGTAATCCATATGTGATGGGGGAAAAAAAATCAAACTTGTAAAATATTATAATGAAGATTTAAAAAAAAAACTAATAACAATGGCTAATTCAAAAAAATAAAAGGATTCAGTATTGCTGGCCAACAAAACAATCTAGTTACTCAGAGCTAAAGGGTCAATAGCATCAATTATTACTTGCCAAGTGTCCAGCTTGGATACAGCCTGTTCTATGTGCACAGACACGGAGGGTTAAATGGCATATGTTGCACCCAGCTAAGTTCAATAGTTAATCAAGAGATGCTGGCACAGACACGCATAAAACCTACAGGAACTGGACAATTAAACAAGGCATTTAAAATGGGATCCTTGGGGCTGGGAGCGTGGCCTACTGGTAGAGTGCTTGCCTAGCAAGAATGAAACCTTGGGTAGCAAATACGCACAAAAATAGTGGAAGTGGCTCTGTGGCTCAAATGGTAGAGCACTAGCCTTGAGAAGATCCAAGGACAGTGGTCAGGCCCTGAGTTCAAGCCCAGGACTGGCAAAAAAATAAAAATAAATGGGATCTTTTAATCAAAACTAAGACAAGCTAACTGGGCTCTAGTTAGGCCCACTACAAGCACAATTAGACAAACTATGTAGTGTTTTTTATCTTGCTATAACAGTCCAGGCTGGTCTCAAACTGCCTAACCCAGTCCAGTTTTCAACTCACCTTGTGCTTCAACCTCCCAGATTCTGGGATTACATGCATACACTACCACTATACCTAGCTGAGAATTTTAACCCTTCCCCTAAAAAACTGCAGATCATTACAAGAATCTCTTCTTGCTTAAGCCTGGGTTCCCTCTCACTGTGGCAGCTCTGATCTAAAGCCACCCACCTATGCCACTAGCTTGGCAGGGATTTTTAATAAGCAGCACAATCACATTCCCTGTTATCCATATCTGCTTCAATCATTAGAAAATGACTGGCCGTGCTTTAAGAAATGATTACTGGTATGTTTGGTAGAGACAATGGATATTTAGCAAGGGGTTTTAACTGTGAAATGCTAACCTTCACACTTGCTAATTGTGAAAACCCCTCAATGTTTTCACCTATGAGATGGTGCTACAGCAATCCTAGAGCCACATCAATCTACAATCCTAGATCTCTGAGAAATCAGAAAAGTCCAAAAAGAAATGCAACGACAGGAATACTAGTCAGGAACCAAATTCAGGCAATTTCTACATTTCCTTATGTTGTTCCAGTTAGAAGTCATGACGAAGGCCTGTGTACAAGGGTTTGGGAATGAATTATGGCCTAGAAACTCACTGATTTCCCTCTAACTACTTAACTAGTTTGGCAATATCAACCCTTGTTACAAACTTACATCTACTCTGAGGAAGAAAGTCTTTCTTCTAAGCCAAAATTGATTTCATCCATTTGGAAGGCACGTATCAAGACACACTGACTAATGCTAAGCAGTCTGTATCCTTCATTTTAGCTCACAGCTTCCTTTTCTCCTCAGGACTTCCTTTCTTTGGTCAGTTGTGGGACTTGAACTCTGGGCCTGGGCGTTGTCCCTGAGCTCTTCAGCTCAAGGCTATTGCCCTACCCCTTGAGCCACAGTACCACTTCCAGTTTTCTGGTCTTTAATTGGAGATAAGAGTCTCATGGACTTTTGAGGGTCTGGGCTGGCTTTGAACCAGATCTCAGGAGACTGAGATCTGAGGATTACAGGCATGAGCCACTGCACCCAGCTTCTCCTTAGGACTTCTAAACTCGATACTTTGCTGCTACATTATACCTTAATTTGGTTAAATCATTTCCAAAGCACTTCTTTATATTATGTCTCCTTTGAAATAGACAAGGTCATAGGAAACATTTTAACATACCTTTCTTCAGGCCTAAGCTGATCTATCTCAACCCCAAATATGATAATGCATATGAGAGTGCTTTATAGACAGTAAAGTGCTAAATAAATGTAAGGTATTATTAACCTCACCTACTCTCATTAGTCATTGCTACAACCTGCCAACCATCTGTTAAATTTTTTAGCACTCACATCAACTTAAGAAAAAATCCATACATTCCTACTTGCAGGGAGGTCATGCAAAGAGTACAGAACTCTGAATTCAAAGGGTAGGTTTCCCCCCCACACACACACACCTTGGGATAGGCCTTGATAGGGCCCATGAATTTCTCTGCATAACTCTGTTCCCTTCCACCGATCTATAATTCTGTGTTTAAGCTAAGGACAAGAGAAAACCCACAGGTGTCGGAAATCATTGCAAAGTCTCCCAAATATCCATCTTAAGTGGCATCATTGACTGCATGTGTAAGGCTTACTAGGAGACACAGGGATCACAACACACAAGGGGACTGAGGTCCACAGAGAAGACACTAGTTTCACATCCATAGAAAAGATATTGGTTTTCTTTTTCCCCAAAACAAGTTAAAAATAAAGCCTTTCGGGCCTGGGAATTTGGCCTAGTAGTAGAGTGCTTGCCTAGCATGCACGAAGACCCAGGTTCGATTCCTCGGTATCACATGCAGAGAAAATAGCCAGCAGTGGTGCTGTGGCTCAAGTGGTAGAGCTCTAGCCTTGAGAAATCCCAAGGACAGTGCTCAGGCCCTGAGCTCAAGGCCCAGGACTGGCAAATAAATAAATAAAACCTTTCAGAAGAGCTCTCTACTGTCCATCAGCTGTTTATGGAGCAAAGAATCAACAGAATGTGTACTGCCAAAAGGCAATAGTGCAGCTCTGCTTCATTTTGCAGATGAGCAAACTGAGGACCAAGAAGTGTTCTTTTCCCAAGCCGTAGAACTCATTAATGCTAGCCTTAGGGCTGCTGAGTCTAAAAGCCTCTTAAATCTTCTCTCTAAAAATCACAGTGCTGCCAGATTTGAAGTCATCACAGCCACAACAGCCCTAGAGACTGAATTTAGTCCTTTGTTGACCTTCTAGATATGTGGTTGCCAGAGCCCTCAAGACCCCTTTGTAGAAGTAGCACCTCTGACCCTCACCACCTGCCACCCTAAAAAAGCACTCCTGTCCAGAGAGCCTCCCACAGCAATGGTTGGGATGTGTTGTTTTTTTTCTGGGTAACAAAAAGCCCATTCATAAACAAGAAAAAGAGGACTGGCTCAAATTTACAGAGAAGGTCTGGCTGGGCCAGCCCTGGTTTCCGGTGAATGGCATCACTTCTCAAAATGTGCTCTCTGAAACAAAAAGACTGCCCATTCCAAATCAGTAACACCTCATCATTTCAAGTGATCCACACTTCCTTCCTACATGTGCATAATGGTAGATACCACAGGTCATTCACCACATTTTACAGATTGGGAAACTGAGGCTAGAGATATGCCATCAAATATTAGGTCCTGGAGACACAGGTCTAGCAAGTCTCTGAGCCATGAGTGAACAGCACAGTGTTCATCTTCCTCTCTTGCATTCCCCCAGGACTGTCCCATCACCAACTCCCACCGTCATGTGGACATTGACAGCCCATCCCAGATGCTAATTTATCTTTTTGATGCACGCAAGTGACCTATCACTGAGCCCTAGTAAGGCAGTAAAATGAAGATAACAATCTCAATCTCCTGCCCCACATAGAATTGTCACAACCCATCTACAAATATAAAAGCAATAAAGCTGCTAATGATATGTTTCTAAATTGTACTTAAATAAAACCCACCCGTTTTCCATAGGCTGAAATCTTAAGATGGTATTACTTTCCTACTTTTCCCTTCTTCTTCCTCCTCCTCCTCCTCCTTCTCCTCGTCCTCCTCCTCCTTCTCCTCCTCCTCCTCCTCTTCATCTTCCTCCAGTAATTGTACTATTTCTCTGCACAGGCAGAGAAAAGCAGTTTCATTCCATCTTCACCCAGATTATTTTTTCTGTATCTGGAAACTTCTCTTTTCAATCCCTTTTTTGTTTTCCATAACATAGCTAATGTCTAGAAGTTTGAGAGATAAAGAAATCAGCACTATGAACCTAAAGGAATGATACGATGGAAAGATTCCAAAGATTAAGGACATACCCTTTCATCATAGATAAGAGGTAGAGATCACCAGCTCCACATTCCCCAGCTAGCCTGTGATCTGGTCTAGAGAGCTTCTAGTAGGAGTTTGGGGTTGTTCTAGCACCTGAGAACTCAATGAAAGGCCTCTCTTACCCTAAGATCACAAATTCCCAAGTGAAATTCATGAAGAGAAACCTATGAACATTTCCCTAAAATACCACTGTGAAGACAAGGAAGCTTATGTGACCACGTCCCAAGAAGGAATAGCACTAGGCCCTTGGGAAATTAACTACTAGAAAAAGCACGAGTGCCCAACCATGGGCCACTTAAGTGATTCAGAAAGGGCACCTGGTTGGGGCTGGACTTCCTGCTTGGGGAACGCCAGGCAAGGGCAGCGCTGGGAAGGGAGGAGGGGCCTGCACGCAGCCTTTGTAGGCTTCAGACACAAGCTTCTTCACCTTCACTGTGGCGCTGACACTTGGTGCAAAAGTGAAAAACAAGGAAATCTGAAATTAGCACAAAGGCAGCCACTAATTGGAAAATCATTTTTCAGGGTCCCATTTTCCATGAGGATGAAGGAAGTGTCTCTAGAGTATGGAGTGCCCTGAGCACACACAATGAGTCTTATCACTTAGGCTACCCAGGAAAAAGGCAACAGACTCACATGCATCATGGTGACCAGGTGACAGGGGTTGAGCAGGTAGATGACGGTCCTGGTGGCGAACTTAAAGCCCACCTCTACCCCGAAGGTCAGGCACAGGGCTACTAAGAGCAGATTCTTGCTCAAGCTCTCCTTGCCTTCCTCAGGCCGCTGGGTCACCTGGTGTGGCTGGCTGCCACGGCCACCCCTACCGTCCTCCGTCTGCCTCAGGATGTGCCGCAGGGCCACCAGGATCTCCAACAGAGCCAGGGTCAGGACCACCACACTTTCCAGCAGCCGTTGCTGCCAAGAGAGGAAGGCAGCACAGTCGGGGCCCCCATTGCCTGCAAAACTGGGGTCCACGCCCCCATAGAGCCAGTCCAGGAGACTTTGGTAGCTATACCGGGACATGATGCAAAGTGGCTCTTAACCACCGTGCGGGAAACAAGAGCGAGATAGAACACGAGCCCAGGTCACCTGGGTACATGTAAGGAGGGCACCTCCCAAACCCCCTTCTGGACACCGGGGCGCCTAGAGCAAGGGACGGGAAGCTACACGCGAGGCCCGGGTAAAGTGCTGGATCTAACTTGTCCCCACGGCTTTCTGGGGAGCCCCCTGCGCTTCTCCAGTGGCCACCAACGAGGCAGGGTTGAAAGGAGCCGTTGGCCAATCTAAAAGGAAGGAGAGGAAAAAAAAAAAAAGGTCTCAAAGAGGCAATTGCAAAGGGAATTAACGAAGCAGGGAGGGGTAACTAGCAAGGGGGGAGGAAAGGGGAACTGGGGTAGTGGCAAAGCAAGCAGGGGTCACGGAAGCCAGACGCCGAGGGGATGTGGGTGGGGGCCGAGGGGATCCCCGCACAGCCGAGTGTGCAAAGCGGGAAGGGCTAAGGAGGCCAATGGGGTGAGATCGAGGGGACACACGGAGGCTAGGAGAGGAGCTGGTAGAGCTGGGGCAGGCGGGGAGGGCGACAGGGATGGCAGGGTCGCTAGACTGCACGTCTCACGCACTGCTCAGAGGGATCGCTTACTCCTGCAACCGCGTGGCCGTCTCTGTCCCCAGCTAGCAACTTCGCCGCGGACTGCCCCTCCAGCCAATTTAGAGCCGTCTCGGTCGGTCCAGCCTCCCGTCCCTGGGTACACCCCCGAGCCCCCAGCTCCACCCTCGGACCCAGACGCACGCCCGCCCAGGCAGCACCACCCACCGCCCACCGCTCGCCCGGGACCAGCCCCCCTCTCGCAGTCAGCAGCAGCAGGAGGAAGCGGAGATAGAGGGCGGGAGGCTGGGCCAGCCGGGGGCCGGGCTAGAGCGGCCCCCACCCTCTGCCTCGGTGTGTCGCTTCATCTTCCCGCGCCTCCAACCCCGACTCCAGGGACGGGCCGCCGCGCCCCGTGGGGGCTGCACTCACCCGCAGTTCGACCCAGCGGCCCAGGCTTGCGCTGGATTACTCGGTTCCTTGCACTCTCGGCACCCCAGCGCTCCGTTCCTCTGGCGGCAGCGGCCACAGCCACCACTGCCTCCTCCGCCTGCGTATCGGGCTCCACCTCCCAGTCTTCCTCCCCCCCCAACAGCAATGGAGCTGGCTTCCTCCTTCTTGCCCTCCCTCTCTCCTCCCTCTCGGTGCCACCTCCCACCCCACCCCCCCTTGTCCCCTCCCAGCGTCCTGTTCAACCTCCCTACCCCCTTCCCACTAGTCCTCAGGCCACCACAACCCCGCCTTGCCTGCCCTGCAGGGTCTCTTCCGCACTCCCCCCACCCCTCCTCCCTTCACACCTCCCTCCCAGCCTCCTCTACCCGCCCCCCCCCCCAGTTGCTACCCTCGGGAGACTCAATCTCCGCCTCTTTCTCGTCCTCCTCCTCCTTCTCCTGGCCTGCCTCGTCTTGTCTCCTGCACTCTGAGCCTGCAGGCGTTCACGACCGCCCTACCCTTCTTCGCCACTGTGACACAACTCGCCTCCCTGAGGGGAAAGCCTGGTTAACCGACTCCGCCTCCTGTGTCCCGCTTTTCCAGCCACTTCTTTGGATACTGGACACATAGTAGGAACTTAGCAATCCTCACGAACTTCTTACAGAATGCCGAAGACTGGCGAGTGTGCAGGGCTGTAGCTGGGCAAGCTTGGTGTGTTAGGGTATTGCCAAGGCTGGCCTTCTCTACCCATCCCCATTTATTTTTTTCTGCTGCCAAATGGTAGGTTCACTTAAGACTATAAAAGTGAAGGTGTTATCTCCCACCCTTCTTAGTAATGCCCCCTCCCCCACTTCAGTGCCTGGGCTTCCTTTTCCTGTTCCTCTTCCATCTAGCTCGAGTTTGCTGTTTTTCTTTCTACTTCCAGCCACACTGCCCACTGCTGCCTAGTCCTCTACCACTCCCTCTCCCCCCCCCCTTCTGTCATGCCTTTAGTGGAAGACTAGCAGGACTGAAAGCAGCTTCCCCTGACCTCTTTCCCTCCTCCCTCCCTGGAACAGAGCAGCTGCTTGCTAAACCCACACGTGGAAAGGGCAGCCAGGACAATGTGAGTGCTGTCCAGGAGAAGGGTCCCTTCTTCACTACTGCTTTCCACCCATCCACTGGGTTTGCTTTCGTTTCAGACAAGGAAACAGGGAAATTACTGCCTAGGAATCTACCTCATGCCGATTTCATATTTATTGAAGATTCACATTAAGAATAAACAGCAAAACCCTATTAGGCACCTTGCATAGGAAACACTTGAAGATATTGGCGGCCAACTAACTTCAAAACATAAAATATAATCAGGCCATTACTCGCCCACCCTTTCCAAGTCTACCTTTTTTTTTTCTGGCAAAGCAAGGTACCCTTGTCTAACTCTAAGCTTTGTGCAGCATCTACCATATGTATGATAGTCTTTAGGTGCTAATTAAGAAAGAACAGCAACAAAGAAGAAATAATTCAGAGGCTCACTTTTTTGTTCTCCTTAGATGTTTCAGTAAGTCCTCAGCAACATAACAGTCGGAGCTCCTGGCAATGGCATGTAGCTGGAGACCTCAATTGCTATTTTCCAAGAAGTAAGAATGAGACAATAGCATTAGGTAATTACTTCATTAATCCCACCATGCTGATCTCCAGTTGGCAATGTAACCTAACCACTCCCCAGTTTGCAAAATGAATGTCTTTCATGAGTAGACCTACCCCAAATCTCTTACCTGAGCCCCAAGTTCACAGAATAGCAAAATGTTTTTAGGACTTAGATTCTAATTTGTCCTATTTATGCCAGTTTTTTGCTGGGTCACCTTGCACAATTTACACAACCTCTCAGTATCTCTATTTCCTACTTAATAATTGAAAGTATTGTCTGCTTCATCTGCTTTGTAGGGTTATGCACATTTAAGTGAGTTGAATGTTAGAGAACATTACATAGTATCTTCTGCATACAAAGTGGCTACTAAATGCTACCTGTTGTTAGATAATGTGTACATTTGCAAGTAAGCTTATGTATATTGACACACACACACACACACACACACACACACACACACAAATTCAATCTGAATAACCAATCCTACCCAACCTTCAAAGCCCACAGACAATCATACTCTTCTATATTCCCCACATGGTTTTCAAAGCTCCCACCACTACAATGTCTATAGCACTTATTGCCCGCTCTACTCATTTTATTCTGAATCAAATACTGTCTTCCATTTTCTCTCTTTGTGAACCCTGACTTCCAGCTGTTTGAAAGCAGGGGAAGGGTCTGAATCTTTTCTAATACCCCCTCCAACATACATAGAAAACATTAAATAAACACTAGAAAATGGTCCCATAGTTACCTAAAAGACAAGACAGAACTGAACCCAAATGGTGTGTTATTTTAGAGATGAAGAAAACTTCAGACAACTGCCCTGATCATTGGTTTGCTGGGATACAGGCCAGAGTCTTTTTGACTACAAACATTAACAAAAATAAATGAACTTTGCTTTTTAAGGAGAACTTTGTTACATACAGTAAAAAGGGAAACCTGTCTCAGTTCAGAGAGACCTTAGAGATGTTCTCGCTGGCAAATTGAAGGAACTGGACTAGACCTAGTCTCTAAGATACCTGTTGGGTAATATGGTTTCTATGAACTCACCCTTTCCGTCTTTTCATCCCATCCTTGATTGAATCTGCTTTTTAAATGTTTTGATATGGTCCAAAGCTTTGAACTCAGGGCCTTGGGCTTCCTAGGCAGGAGCTCTACTACTTGACATATATACCTCCAGCCCTTGTTTGAATCTTAACCCAGCAAACTGATCTATAGGCTTAGTCATATGAGTCACTTCCCTTGTGGAAAAAATGTCCTAAATATTTTTGCTCAAAAGTGCTTTCCCAGTTCTAAACCCAAGTGATCTCCTGTGGTGTGTTGTGGAGAATGAAAAATCAGAAATTATTATTTCTATATACCGTGAACAATCTAAGAGCCCAGAAAAGTGAAGTAACCTGCCCAAGATCACACAAATTATTGGGAGAGCAATGACCAGGATGTGAAGTTGAAATCTGTGGCCCAGTGTTTTTCTAACTGGCTAGAGCCAATGGTTTGTCTTTAATTTGGCCATCTAACCTTTACTCATCCTGCAGTTTTATTACTGCCTTCTTATCCACAATAGAACCTGAAAGTCAAGCTAGGTCCTGGTGGCTCATGCCTGTAATCCTAGCTACTCAGGAGGCTAAGATCTGAGAAATAAGGTCCAAACCAGCCCTGGCAGTAAACTCCCATGATGCCCTTATCTCCAACTAACCACCAGAAAACTTGAAGTGGAACTGTGGCTCAAAGTGATGGAGCACTACCCTTGAGCAAAAAAGCATAGGAACAGTTCTCATAGCCTGAGTTCAAACGCCTTGATAGACAAAAAAAAAATAAAGAAAGAAAAGAAATGAAACTGAAAGTCAGATGCCTATATGAGCTCCCACAAAGCAAAAACAATACACAATCCCAATATTATATGAAATGTTATCAGTAAAAATATACTGCATGAGTATGGTAGAAAATGAAGACAGGCCTTTATCTTGATCTTACTGCTCACTGCTTTTCCCCCTCCCATTCATTCAACTGGAGCATTCATTCCAGACATATTCACCAAACCTCTATTATATATGTAAGAACATGGCAGACAAACACATAGGCAATTCCTGCCCTGAAGGAGCTTTAAATCCAGCTGGGACAGAATCAGAAACTTACATAACAATACAAAATGGGATATAACCCCTAGCCAAATTTGTGTGGCCAAATGAGTGGAGAAAAATTCACTGGGAGTCAGCTACTACCCCAGAGTCAATCAAAAGTCAATTGTTAGGACAAAGATCAGCTTGACTGATACCCAAGAGGTGTATTGACTCAGAGGAAGGAGGAAGCCTCCTGTGGTAGTGGCTATACTGAGTCTATGTTTTTTTGCCAGTCCTGGGGTTTGAACTCTTTATCTGGTTGTTGTTACACTGTATATACATATGAAAACACTCAGAGAGATATACACTTTAGAGTTGTGCATCATGGTTTGTAGAAGTTATACATCAATTGTTAAGGAGTTCGGAAAAAAGAAAAAAAATCCCCCCAGGAGCTGAAATCACCAGGGCTATTATGGGAAAAGAGCAGCCATTTGAAGATTTAAATAAATGCAATCTAGTAGTTCTCAGAACTGGTACTTGAAAATTCTCTGAGTAGCCTTTTAGAAATATTGAGTTTGGGTCTAAAGGTATAGCTCAAAGTGGTAAAGGACCTGCCTAACAAACACCATGTCCTGAATTCAAACCCCAGTACCACCACCCAAAGAAAAATAATGAGTCTTGGGGTACATGCCAGGCCAAAACAATCAGAAATTCCAAAAGCGATGACTTAAAGTGGGGATAGTTTTAAGTCAAGATTGAAAAATACTACAGGTTTAGTCACTAGGGTGATCAAACAAGATAGACTATCTCACTTAAGCCCCATGACAATACAGCTCTGAGGGGTAAGTTGTAGATATTTTACAGATATTACAGGTATTTTACAAATATTACATGTATTTTACAGATGAGAAAGATGGAAGCCCAAGTGATACTTCCTGTGTATGCCAAAGATGAGATTCATCTGAGATCTGTTAGCTCCAAACGTAGTGACCTGAGCCCATATACAACATTGAGTGTCATCACCCCCATCACTTGGAGAAGACAGTAAAACTTTTCCTTTTATAGTTAGCTCAGAGATTTCATTGTAGTAACAAAAAACATGCTCCATATCTGATATGACTAATTCAATCAACTTATCAATCTTCTCTATACTCACCATCAAAATTGAGTAGAGAATGCCCTGCCTAAACCTTAATGTAACCCAGAATGACCACCACCACTCTCCAACTCCTTCTGTCATCCTTTAAGCCCAGGCTATACCAGGCTTTAGCCCTGAATGCTCAATCTTTGTGGGCTACTCCAAATTTATAGATCTTTCCCCCCATTTTTCCCTTATCTTTTATTTCCCTTTTTGTTTAAACAGGGTTTTTGTTTGTTTGTTTGAGTAATTTTTATTTTTTTTATTTTTTGGCCAGTCTGGGGCTTGAGCTCAGGGCCTGAGCACTGTCCTTGGACTTTTCTCAAGGCTAGAGCTCTACCACTTGAGCCTCAGCACCACTTCTGGCAATTTTCCATGTATATTGTACTGAGGAATTGAGCCCGGGTCTTTGTACATGCTAGGCAAGCACTCTACCACTAGGCCAAACTCCCAGCCCTAAACAGGTTTGTTTTTTTTTTAATGTATTTTTATTATATGTTTTCTTAGTCCTGGGGCTTGAACTCAGGGCCTGGGCACTGTTCTTTAGCACTTTTTCTTAAGATTTGTGTTCTGCCACTTGAGCCACAACAGTACTGCATGCATGCTAGGGAGGGATTCTACCACTAGGCCACACTTCCAGGCCCATTAGACAGGGTTTGTTATGTTACACAGGCTGGTCTGGAACTGACAGTTCTCTTGCATCTTAAGTAGTGGGATTATAGGCTTGCACTACAAAATCTGGGTTAAATTTTGTAGCTTTCCCAAGTCCATTACTGCATGTGATCTCTTCCCATGGTAGAAACTCTATGACTATTTTAAATGGGTTTAGTGCTATTGATGCAGCTTTTACTCTTTCTCTTCACTCTGCTTTGAGCTTGAGGCAATGATAACTTGAGTTGCTGAAAGATGCAGAGTTCTTTAATCACAGCTGTGATAGCTGGGGATATATGTGCACAGCATGTGGGGCCCTGATTTCATTCCCCAATGCAAGGAAAAATACCATGAGATATAGAGAATCACAAAGCTTGCATTCTATTTCCTGGCTTGATTTTTACTGATTTTTTTATGGGTATGGGGCTTGAACTCTGGGTCTGGGGACTATCCCTGAGCTCTTCAGCTTAAGGCTATCACCCTACCCCTTGAGCCACAGCTCTACTTCTGGTTTTCTTTTTTTTCTTTTAATTCATGGCCCAGGCACTGCCATTGGTCTTTCTCAAGGCAATCTCTTTACCACTTGAGCCACAGCCCCACTTCCAGCTTTTTCTGTGTTTATGGTACATACATATGAATATGGTACCAAGGAATTGAACCCAGGGCTTTGTTCATGCTAGGCAAGCACTCTACCACATCGCCATGCTCCTGGGCCCTCAATCTTCTCAAGAGAGTTTCCTAGTATTTGATGGGTGTTTTTTTGTTTTTTGTTTTTTGTTTTTTGCTTCAGTGTGTTTAGATGGATGACTTCTGCTAGAAATGCATGATGCTCTGGTGGCAAAAATGAATGGACACACAAGAGATATAGGTGATTTGGTCAAGGCAAGTTACTTTTATGCAAAAGGGTGCAGTACCATAAATCTACCCAGAGCAAGGTAGGCAAACAATGCAAGGCAGTTTGCTAGGCTTTTATCCCAATCCAAACTGTTCTTCTTCCTTATCAAGGAGTTAAGCTCACATCTAAGTACAAATGTTTACCAAAGTTGGAGAGGGGGCCTTTCTTTAATTCCTGTCAAAGGTTTACTTTTCTTTTTTTGTCACAGCTGTCTAGGAGTGAGATAGCTGCAGGAGGACGAGGAGGTCAGTGGAAACTTCCCATTAGTATTCCTTTTAATGCCATTGAAAAAAGATTTCTCTTTTTAACAAGCAACATACTTGGTAATTATAATTTATTATTTTAACTCTTTCAACATAAGATCTATCTCTCTAACATTGTAGCACAGATAATAGGCAAAAAGCAAATAATTTCAGGAAATAACAATACCAAAAATAATCACTATTCAATATAGAAGCATCTTAGTCTTTTTTTTTGCCAGTCCTAGGGCTTGAATTCAGGGCCTGCGCATTGTCCTTGAGCTTTCCTCAAGGCTTGTGCTCTACCACTTGAGCCACAACACCACTTCTAGCTTTCTCTGTGTATGTGGAAATGAGGAATAGAACCCAGTGCTACATGAATTCTAGGCAAGCACTCTACCACTAGGCCACACTCCCAGCCCAGCACTTTAGTTTTGAGAGAAAAAAAATACTTTTTTTCATGATTTACTTGATCTCTCCAGCCATGATTTTCACTTACTCATCACTGATAAAAACAAAACAACAAAAAAAACCCTGCCCCTCTAGTTGAGGAAAAAATAATAGGAGGTATAGGAGACAGAGACTATCTGGGTTCTAATCTTGGGTTTTCCACTTAACTGCCTAACCAACTTCATGCTTTCCTTGTCTCAGATTTGATAGAGGGAAATAAATTACAAGCTCTCCCTGCTTTACAAGAATACTTCCAAAAGCCAGTGGCACTGGTGGCTCATGCTTGTAATTCTAGCTACTCAGGAGGCTGAGATCTGAGAATCGAGGTTCAAAGACAGCCTGGGCATGAAAGTCCATGAGACTCTTATCTCCAATTAACCACCAGAAAACCAGATGTGGTGCTGTGGCTCAAGTGGTAGTGCAAGCCATTAACTGTAGAGCTCAGGAACAGCACCCAGGCCCAGAGTTCAAGCCCATAATGGATAATAATAATTAATAATAATAATTACTATTATTATTATATCTCCAGGACAAATGAGATGATACAGCAATATTACTGACCTAGTATCTCAAAAGGTGATTGCAATCACTTCTTCTTATAGTTATGGAAAAACACACTTTTAAGAAAAACTATGTAAAGCACAAATATAGCTACATACTAAGAAAACAAAATCTTAGGTGGAAGCACCAAAACATTTTTGATTTGGGGTAAATGACTTTATTATTATTTTTGTTAGTCATTGGGCTTGAAATCAGAGCCCTGAGCTCTTTTGCTCAAGACTAGCACTCTACCACTTTGATCCATAGTACCACTTCTCGCTTTCTGGCGGTTAATTAAAAATAAGGGTCTCATGGGGACTTTTCAGCCTGGGCTGGCTTCGAACTGCAATCCTCATATCTCAGCTTCCTGAGTAGCTAGGATTACAGGCGTGAGCCACTGGGGCCTGGCATTGAGTGACTTGAGACAGGCACTGACACTATTAAACATTTTATTTATAATCCAGAATGTCCCAGCCAAATTGAAAGAAAAGTTCAAGATGGACGAATTAGTCTTCAAGCTTCCAAATGTAAACTTCTTAATTCCATTAATAGATTATCATGGGTGAAAAGCTTCCTTGGCTTACAGTCCTAAGCTACCACTTTGTCATCAGAAATTCAAATTAGCATCCTTTGGCTATTTAAATCATGAAGTGGTCAGCCAGTTGTCTTTCTTCCAGGGGTTCCAAGAAAAGTCTGTGATTAATGTCATGTGCTCAGGCAGAGGCAAAAACTGGCTCTGACATACTGGGCAAAACAGAGAACTCTTGAGGACTTGCCCTGTCATTGACATTGCCTAGGAATGCCTGGCTGGGCAGGAACATATTGAGATTGAAAGTACAGTATCCTCCTTATCTGCAGGAGGTGCATTTGATGACCCCAATGAAGCCCTAAATATACTGTTTCTTCCCATTAATACTTGGACATATTTTAACAACTTTTGCATCAGAACCAGACATTTATCAGTCATAGTGACCATGGCTTTTACAGTGGAAGGTGTAACAGCAAAACCAGCACAAATTTCCTTTTACTTCTTCTTCTTACCACAAATCTCAGCAATTTTGGTCTATCATTTTTTTTCTCTCAGCATACATTTCCGTCTGATCATTTCAAGAATTATTTTACCCATTCCTTTAAAGGAATCACTTAAAAGCTGTGTTTAATATATTGAAATTGCTGCACAACACTAACTCTTGTACTCTGGGACCATCAGTAAGCGATTAAGCAGAAGTACTTGATACTAGCTAGCACTGATACCAGGACTGCCAGTGTGATTACTGAGACAGCTACTTAGTAACGAATAGGTGCGTACTGTATATAGCATGGATACAGTGTTATCAGGCAGGATTGCTACATAATTTCATTTTACAGTTTCAAATATCTAGATTGATCATAGGTGACAAACTGCACAAAACAACATCACAAGCTATACAAGAGGGGTCTAGTGAACAAGACCCCTCAATTGGGTTCGGCTAGCAAAGAACAAATCATTTTTGGATTTGAGCCACTAGTCTCTAAATTCCTTTCTAGCTTGAATGTTCTTTCAAAACAACTGGGCAGATTAGTGTGAAAGAACTATTTGGAACCATTTTCTTTTTTCTGTCTAGATCACAACACTGCAATGAAGGAATCGTCCCACTGAATAGACAGAAACTGATTCATTCCACACTAAGCTAGCCACACATGCATGGAAGATGGAAGCCTCAGAGTCTTCCTAAAGAACATGTGTTTCTACTGCCTGTATTTTCTTATGTCTTTTGTTGATGTTTCCAGAGCTGCTGTTTCAATAAACATGTATTAATGGCTTCTAAGTTCCCAAGGTTATGTAAAACCAGCTATTTTATTGCCAAAATTTCACAGAAACAATATTGCAGAAACTTTAGGATACTTAAATGTATATCCCTTATTTTTGCTGAGGTTGAATGTTGCAAGAAATATTTTCACCTCCTGATGCTGAAATTAAATTAACAGAAAAATAAATATGGACTTTGTCTCCTGAATTGGTAGTTGAATAATTAAGTACATTGACATATTGAAGTTAGAAAGGTCCGGGTTCAAATTTTTGCCAATGATGAGTTCTTATAACCCCAGGTAAGTCACTTAAGCTTTTAGATCCCTTTTCCGCATCCATGAAATGTTATTCTCAGTATCCTTCCACCTTACTAGGAGCTTCTGAGTACCCGTGAGGTACTGTGGATGGAAAGTCGGAAGCACCCTATCTGGAAAATAAGTTTAACAGTAACTGTTACTTTAGGAATTTCCCTCTTCAGTTCCAAATATTCCTGTATTAATCCTAAAGTAGAAGCAAGTCTACCCCAAAGTGGTTCAAGTGAGACAATACCTTTCACATATGTAGCCTCAGGAAGAACTGACATCCTACCCTGCCATTGTGTAGCTGGTGTGTTATTAGAAAGCACATACTTCCCTGCAGGGAAGGGAGAAGAAAAGTAAGGGGGAAAATACCTAACATTTGCTACATGTGTGCTTGATTTTGAGATGAGGGCAAGCTGGCAGTTTGTAGTTGCTCTTTTCCTGAATGGCAATGCTGTCAGAAATCAATATACTGAAAGGAGTTTTGGAAAGCTTGCTTGGGAACCCCTGGAGGTTTCTGAGAGTTGTTGGCTATATCCATGCTAGTTCTTGGCAAGCCACTTATGCTACCCTGCTACTCCATTTGAAAGATGTACATTCCAGACTCTATGTCCTCCCTGTTACATGCAAGGAGAAATGAATCATGGGGAGGTCATGAGCTTAGATCCATGGCCCCAACAATGGAATCAAATGGGAAAAAGAAGAAGATATTTTTTGACTTGAGATTACTAAAAAGTATTGATAATAGATTCCCCTCACAGAGATCAAGTAATTTGCTATTTATTCTGAGAAATCTTGAGGAGAATCATACAGCCGCAATCAGTTCCCAAATTTGCCCTTGAATAGAATCTATCTACACCCATTATGAACAATAATAAACAGTATAATAGGAACTCTCTTTTACTCTGTAGTTATGTGCTAAGTTATTGCAAGCATGGGAGGAAACTGAGGCACAGAGAGAAGGGCCAAGTGGAGAGAGAAACATCGCATGAAGTGCTCAATGGTAATAAGAAGAAGGGCAAGTTTCCAAGCCAAATCTATCAAAGTTCAGTTTGATCAGTTAGTAACACCACCCTGCTTCTTGCCAAATTTATTTTTTTGGTCGGTCATGGGACTTGAACTCAGATCCTGGATGCTATGCCTGAGCTCCTTAGCGCAAGGCTAGTGATCTACTCCTTGAGCCACAGTGCCACTCCTGGTTTTCTGGTGGTTAATTAGAGATACGAATCTCAAGGACTTTTGTGCCTGGGCTGGTTTTGAACTGCAATCCTGAGACCTCAGCCGCCTGAGTAATAGGAGTGAGCCACCAGCACCCAGCTTCTTGCCCAGTTTCATATGACCTGTAGCTTACAAGATGATTGACTAGGTGTGGAGGACCAGATTGTGGGTAGGACAGTCTTTTGAGGATTGGAGCAAAAGATAAATAGGTCCATGGAATTTGAGCAGGATCTCAGCCTGGTGATTTGAATCATCTTGAGCAACACTTATACCTCTTTCTACTCTGAAAGATGGGTAAAGTTTTTAACTTGCTACTTCAAATCAGCAAGTGACAGCTCTTTCAAGGACTCATTTGATATACCTGGCATCTGTTTTCAAAGCACTTGGGGATTGAATAACTTAAGAGCAGTTCTCACATGGATGGGTTCTTCAGATTTTGAGGGATTTGTTTCTTAGGAAACAGAGGCAGAAAGAAGAGATGGATTAGCTCCTAGCATGAAAATCACATATACAACCAGGAGTTCAAATAAATATTTTACGCTCATTCTTCTTTCATCCCTCCATATCCCCGCCATTTTCAAGAGCCATAGCTACCTTAAGTTCAGGGATGCTTCCTGTCACGTTCCTCCACCTCTTTTCTTTCTCAGTCCTCCATCTGTTCTAGCCACATTTGGTCTCCAGACACCCACCTTCCCCTGTAAGGGATGCATAGCATGGCTATAGTTCAATTATAGTTGTTTCTTTTCATATTTGCTATTTCTATTAATCTGCCTTAGAACACCTTGCAGGAACTCAATGTCATGAAAGGTGCAATTTGTCATCAAGGTGGGTGAATAATAACCTAAAGTGATTGCATGAGACTCAGGTGGAGAATTTCTTCTTTCTCCTTTCGAGTACACCGTCTTTGACCATCTGTTGCCTATGATATCTCCAGTTCCTCCAATATTGTACAGCATAATTTAGCATGATCTTAATTACTACCAGGAAAGTGAGGAAACCACTGTTAAAAAAAAACTATGACTGCACTTTTTATTAGCTAGTCTTGCTAACCAACCCAGGATTATTCTGAACTTTCAATCTTCCTGCTTGAGCCCTTAGAATGCTAAGATTACAAGCCTGAGTCACAATACCAGGTTTATCATTTATATAGTTGTTGGCATGGCTCAGATAGAAAATATTTACCTAGTATTTACAAGACTCTGGGTTCTATCCTCAGCACTCCAGCCCCCCAAAAGCAAATACATGTGGCTAAAGGGCATATGTGATCTTGAGTTAGCATTTCTTACAATTGCTTGTGAATGTATAACTTCCAAATAAAGAGCTTAAAACAGCTAGAATATATTTCTATATAGGATTTAGTCTGAAATTTCTAATTGAAAGACACCAATAGATAATTGGGTCCAAAAAGAAAAGGTTAAAGGGAAATGATTGTGATGACATTAACCCAATAGTATGCCTCTCTCAAAACTCAAGATATGTATATCTTTAACATTGATGTTTAATTATATGTAATTTGTACTTCATAAACTGACTTGCATTTGAAAGTAAAAATAATAAAATAAAATGAAACTAAAGAAAGAAATGATTGTGAGTACAGAAGTCATCCTCTGATGAATATTCAATTGTTATCATAGAGCAAAAAGAAAAAGGAAAGAAAAAGAAAATAGTAGCTCAAATCAAATATAAGGAAAACGTTATTCCTTGCAGGACTGTATATTTTTCTTTTACTTTCTTTCGGGTAGTGTTAGGTATTGACCCAAGGGGATAGATAACACATGCTGAGCAAGTACTCTACTATTGAGCTGTACATTTGACTCTGACTCTGGGCATCGTTTATTCTTTGATTTGCATTCTGTATTTTGCCCCTTTCATTTGAGTCCCTGCAATCACTGAAGCTTATTTTAACTACACGACATGGTCTGATTTTGGTGGCATTGGTTATATTGACTACACAAAAGGAGTTCCCCAAGATTTTGAATTTTAGGAAAAACTATGTATCAGCATATTAGGGCTATTTACACCTTCTGGGGATCTACCTTTCCATTTGGCCTCTCTTTTCTTTTCCTTCTCTGTCATAACATTCTAAGATTAAATTTCATCCTGTTTTCTATAGGAGATGGATCATGCTTGCCTGAAAAGGAAAACATCCCTGGAGAGATTAGACTCTGACTAATTCTCATTTCCAGTATCTAAAGGCAGAGGATTAGATTAAGAAATGAATAACATAATACTGTACTCCAAATTGTACTCCATGAGCTCTCTTAATATATGACATTTTTAATGGAGGTTGACCAAGAAGGTTTTAGAAGTAAATATTGACTACTATGTTGTTCATACGCTCTGAAAGCATAGGAACAGGACAAAAGGATTCATTTAGATTTGGGACAGAAAAATGACTTCCAGTTTTTCTTTCTTGTTTTGAAATAAACATTCACAGTCATTTTGCACTGTAATGTATGTTTGTGCAATCTAGGGGTGAGCTGGGCAGAAATCCTGTTTCATTATAGCTAGCATGTGGTGATAAAGAGTCAAATGTTCAGAATTAAGCAAGATAAGCCCAAATTGTCACTTTCTGTTTCTTTCAGATACCTTCTTATATCTCTTACTTCACTTCCCTCCCTCTCAGGTTGCTTTTCTACCTCTTGAGCCACATATCCACTTTTGGCATTTTTCTGATTCATTAGACATAAGAGTCTCCTGAACTTGTCTTCTGGGGCTGGCTTTAAGCTGGGATCCTCAGATCTCAGCCTCTTGAGTACTTAGGATTATAGGTGTGATCCATAGTGCCTCACAGTTACATATAGTTTCAGGTGCAGCCTATAATTGCACATATAGTGCTTCCTAACTTGAAAATTTGGCATATATTTTGTCAGTCTCCCATCCCTGGCCCCTGTAGATCTGCTTGCTTCTCTGCAGTTAGGCAACCCAGCCACACCACATGGCCCACACATTTTCCCAAGTGTCCCAGAATCACATATCTGAGTCCTGTTGGTTATGGCCTACAGAAGAAAGGAGGGGATGTCTGACTTACCTGTGTTAAGTCGACTCCATCCCTACTAAGAAACACTGCTGTAATGTGGTAGCTTGGCTACTTCCCTACTTTCCAACCCACTGCCAGCATTTGTGTCTGCTCATGCAGGCAAGGAAAGAAGCATCTATTGCTTCTAGAATTGTTATAACAATCAGCAAGGGCAACATCAGAGGTCTGTGCAGGAAAAATAATACAAGGGAGAGAGATAGTATTCTCTACCATTAACCAGTATTATTACAAAACCCCAATAGTCACTAGCCTATCACAAATTCCTTTTTTGTATAATGACAAGTGAAATCAGAAGGGGGAAGGGACAGCTTTTAGGAAATCAGAAAAGAAGCTGGAGTCATGTTTTATACATTTAATTATTCCCCTCAATCAAAAGGCAAGTGAAAATGGTGACCAGAATCTAAAGTAAGCAGTTTCCAGAATGTATGAATACTTTTGTGTAGTGTTAGTGCTTGGATTGTGAATGAGTATTGTCTCTGTAACACTGTATCATGGCAGTTTGAGAATAAGAGGCTTTGAAGAGATATTTTCAATTTGAGATGGGCTCTTGACCAACCTTGCCTTGGACTCTTAGGCTGAAGTAATTATTCTGCCTTAGCTTTCTGAGTAACTGGGACTATGGGTGCACATCACTGGGCCCAGCAGAATGAGAAATTGGATACATATTCTGGCTCTTTCACTTACTAGCTCCACTCATGCCTTTAATCTCAGTTCCTTTCACCTGCTTTGAAGAACATGACTCTAGACTGAGGAATGTAGCTCATTGGTGGAGCCTTTGCTCTGGATTCCACCTTCAGCACTGGACAAAAAAAGTAACTCAAGTCAATAATAATTTTCCTGTCTACACATGGTAGCATGTGCTATCTTAAAAATAAAACTTCAAGATTGATGATTCAATATTTGGACACCCAAGTTTATGGACATGGCCTTGGAGATATAAACATAACTACATAGACATAAAAAATCTATGATGGGCTATATACTCTATAGACATAATGTTTTATTACATAGATTAATATGTATCTTATGACATACAAACCCTCAGCTTAATTTTAATTATGTTCTAAAACCTAAGTGCCAGTGATTATATATAGAGATTCTCTTCTTGAATACTTGTTTGTTAAACAGGACATTTGAATTATGATGTAAAAATCAATGTTAATAAATTCTTTAATAAAAATAAATAGATAAAACTCCAATCACCCCATATCTTCCTCCAACTTCTGCCTGTTTCTCTTTTTCATACTATTTCAAAATTCCATGAAAAAATTGTTTACAGCCACTGATTCCAATTCTTCATCCCCACATTCTTCAACTGACAATCTGCAATTTTGTCTCTATCACTGAATCAAGATAGGACCACTCAAAATCTAAGATGTAGATCCATGTGTCAAATCAAATGGCCAAATTGTACTCTTCATTTCATTAACATTTTTATCAGTATTCTAAACAGATCATCCCTGCCTCCTTCCTCCAGTGCTTGCTTCCTTTGATTTCTAGGACACAGTTTTCTCAGCAGTTTTCTCTTCGGCTATTCCTCCTGAGGGCGTGGCTGATTTTTCCTCTCATTCCTGAGCCCTAATTATAGGTGTAGCCTATAAATTCAAATATTTTGTCTACTCTTTCCTCACACCTATCTTATACCATGTATATACATACATACACATACACACATATGTGTGTCTGTACATACATACATACATACATACACACACTTTAAAGTTCTCCCTTCTGTTTCACATACATCAAAATATTTAATTATTCAACATTTTATGTTAGATATTTAATAATAACCATCTTCATTGTAATGAGTTTGCTATTGATTGGGATGCTGCTGTCTCTCAAAACTGACAAATTGAAAATCACCAATGATCTTATTAGTGAGTGGGGTCTTTTCATACTTGTGAAAGACTTTAATATCATTATTTCTTCAATGTCTTCAGAACAAGTCAGGCATGGTGCATGCATAGTTGTAATCCCACCATTCAGAAGTCTGAAGCAGAGAAGCTATGAATTCAAGGGTAGTCAAGCAACATGGTAAAACCCTGCCTCAAAAAAAGTAAAAGAGGAAGAAGAAAGAAAGAGAGGAAAAGAAGAAGAGAAAAGGTAGCACAAGTTTGAAAGAACTGCATCCTCTCCCTTTTGTTTTTAACCCTTAATTATTCTGTCACGGGATGATGTAGCATTCAAAGCAACATTTTGAAAGCACACACCTTGCTTCCTTACTAGACTTACCAGCATCTTGATCCTAGATTTCCAGGCTTTCAGATCTGTCAGTAGTATAGGCATAAACCATATAACATTTTAGCCAATGCTAGACTGAATACCTGATGGTGGCAATACCCATAGTCTAGGTTTCTACAAATATACACCATGTAGGTTTGTGTAAGTAAAGTGCATGGGTGTGCATATGGATTTATTATTATTATTTACAGATCAATTTTGTTATAGCTATCCAGGCTAAGCCAATGCCCAAACAGAATACCTAAATTTGTCTTCCTTAAACCTACTTCAAAATTTTCCCATCTGGGAGGCAGGAGCGTGGCCTAGTGAAAGAGTGCTTGCCTAGCATGGATGAAGCCCTGGCTTCTATTCCTCAGTACCAAATATACAGAAAAAGCAGGAAGTGGTGCTGTTGCTCAAATGGTACAGCACTAGCCTTGACAAAACTCAAGGACAGTGCCCAGGTCCTTAGTTTAAGATCTAGAACTGGCAAAAAAGAAAAAAAATGTCATCAGTGCAGATGATAGCTGTATCATTTCTATGGCTGAAGGCAAAATTACTAGACTTAGCCTTAATTTTTTTTTGCCAGTCCTGGGCTTGAGCTCAGGGCCTGGGCACTATCCTTGGACTTTCTCAAGGCTAGAGCTCTAACACTTGAACCACAACACCACTTTTGGCTTTTTTCTATGTATGTGGTACTGAGGATCCAAAACCGGGCCTTTGTGCGTGCTAGGCAAGCAGTCTACCACTAGGCCAAAGTCCAGGCCCCAATTTCTTTTATTTTTATGTTTTGCACCTTTTATCTGAAAAAGTGTTAGACGGTGTTAAAATATAGTAGATTGTATGCAAGAATCCTCTGACCACGCTCACTAATCATCTGATTCTAGCCTCACTAATACCTGGATTACTGCAACAACTTCCCCACTAGCCCCCTTATGTCTGCCCTCAATCCCTTACAATCTATTTTCATTCAATATAGCCCTGAGTGACTCACTTAAAATTCAAGTTCGATCACATGATTCTCCACTGACTATTCTCTATGGCTTCCAAGTTCACTCAGAGTAAAAGATGATATTTACAGAATGACCTGTAGAGCCTTATTTGATTTAGCATTCACTATCATTCTTCCTACTGTCACACTCTGCTCTGGTTACTCTGGTCTCCTTGGGTAGATATGGCCACATGATAGCCATTGCAGTAGCTATTCCTCTACCCAGAACACGCTGCCCCAAAGATGCACATGGATCATGCCTTTGCTTGCTGCTGATTAGTGCTCAGATGATCTCTACCAAAGTACTTCTCTGATTCTCTCTCCATGTATACACCAAAATTCTCCACACTCATCCATAATTGCACTATTGTTTCATATAAGAATGATCACTAGCTGCTATAGTATGCTATTGGATTAACATCTGTCTTTTCCACTAGAATGAACACTTCAAAAGCCTCTTTGTTCTATTTGTTGCTTGTTCACCAGCATTAGAAGAGTGCCTGCATAATATTTAATGGATATCTGCCTTTGGGCACAGTGGCTCACGCCTGTAATGCTAGCTACCCAGGAGGCTGACTTTGAGGATCATGGTTTGAAGCCAGACTAGGAAGGAAAATTTGGGGGACCATTATCTCAAATTATCTACCAAAATCCCAGAAGAGCAGGTTTAGCTCAAACAGTAGAGATTTAGCCTTGAGTGAAAAAGTTAAGATAGAGCAAGCACCCAGGCCCTGAGCTCAAGCCCTAGTACTATTACAAAAATTAATTACTTAATATCTGCTAAATTAGTAAGTAGATTAATTAATATCACTAATCATCTCTTCATATAGACAATGTTGTACAGAAACTTTTAGAAATATTTAGAGAAAGTGTCTGAAAAATTCTGCTTATCCTAAAACAACCAGATATATTTGGTAGGTAGACACTACTACCATTTGAACCATGCATGGCCCTACTCATTTTTAAATTCTAATTATTTTTTTCATTCTAGTTTTTTTCTGCTAGTCCTGGGGCTTGAACTCAGGGCCTGAGCACTGTCCTTGGGCTTTCTCAAGGCTAGAGCTCTACCACTTGAGCCACAGCACCACTTCCAGCTTTTTTTTTTCTATGTATGTGGTACAGAGGAATTGAACCTCGGTCTTCATGCATGCGAGGCAAGCACTCTACCACTAGGTCAAACTCCTGCTTTTCTGCCCAGACTGGGTTTGAATTGTTATCCTTGGATCTTAACCTATGTAGCTAGAATTATAGGCATGAGCACTGCCCCACACCTGCATTTTATGTCTGATCCTCATACCTGTGAGTAGGGACATAAATCTTTATTTTACAAATAAGGAAATGGTGAGGCTCAGAATTTAAGAATCTTTTTCAAAACCACCTTGTTAGTAAAATTGTTTATTTCTTCAACAAATATTAAGCACTTTCACCTGCAAGTCACAATTCTAATTACTGGAAATATAGGCGTGAATGAAGGTTATCATGAAGTGGAAAAAATTCTCTTATAATCAAAAGACTTAAATACTTTTTGACTGTGGTGGATGTGCTGATCATTCTTGAACAGATACTTTTTTAAAGGCACATGTGGCTCACACCTGAAATCTCAGCTACTCAGGAGGCTAAGACCTGGACAATCATTGTTCAAAACCAGGCTGGGCAGAAAGTTCTGTGAGACACCATTTCCAAAATAACCAGCAAAATGACAGACTGAAGGTATTGTGTACTTGGTAGAGTATCAACTGTGAGGAGCAAGTCAATCAAGAGCATGAGGCCCTGAGTTTAACCCCTGGTATTAGCACAAAAACAAATTCAATAGTAATTCAAAGATGGGGTCACATTTCTGGCATTTCTAAAAAGCTCTCAAGTGTTGCTTTTCCTGCTGATCCAGGGAGTCACAGTGAACAAGGTCCTAGAGTGAAGGAAATAGAAACATTCAGTGGACCATATCCTTTTATGTAACTTAGTTTAAGCGGAAGAATTAATTACAGCATATAAAGCAAACTTGAAACCTGGGATATCCTGACATGTATGTTAAAACTGGAGATTCCAGAAACTATGGGTATTCAGATCAAATTAGTTCAGGTAGCATTAAGGAAGTCAAAACTTGCAATGCCAGAGTTCCTGGAAAAGATTTCCAATACACAGGGAGTGGGAGGGAAATCGCAGGAGAGAGAACAGGTCACACTCCCAGTTATAGGGGATTATGAAGGCCTGAATAGAGACACTGGCAACAAGAGCATCAGAAACAGAACAGATCTGAATGATGAGAGATTGGATTTGGGAGTCACAGTGTCCTATCAGGACTTGAATCTGAATTTGGTCATGAAGCCCTTAAATTCTTCCTGAAGTACATATAGGGCTGATTGTAGAAATGAGGCAGAGCTCACTGGACTTACAGGTTGCAGTTAAGTGGCTCTAAGGTGAGCTATGGAAACAGGAGGGCTTGGAAGACAAGGAACAAGAAGATATCACATTGCTCCTATTAGGAATCCCTGTAATTCACAAAGAGGTAGAAAGTGTCTTAGGCTTTGCTTTGAATGGCATAGTACCAAATGGGAAATTTGGAAATTTAATAATGAATATTGGCTAGAGATAATGAAAAAGATACTCAGTTGGTTTCTTTGTTGTCTGTAAGGCAAAAAAAAATACCAATGTAAAGAAAAATAGTAAACCAATAATGGGAAGGAAGAGACAAGAGAGATCTATTGAGAACAGACTGATGAAAAAAATTGTCAAAACAGATAGAGGGAATCTATTTACAAATTACACCATTTGCTTTATTTTGTAATTTAATTTTAAATTATCTTTAAAACTACATCCCTGATGAAGAGAAATGCGTGAGGAATCTAAGGAAGCCAAACCCCACCACTGCAAATGTTACACTTGAGTGTTCTAAGTGAACATCACAAAGGATGAATAAGTCTCGAATGCCTGCAACTATTCTCAGCAGAGTACAATATTTTATGACTTAATATTAGAAAGGACCTATTTTCCCGAACTTTCCTGACTCTGTCTCTGTCTCTTTCTCTTTCTCTGTGTATGAGAAAGAACAGGTACTAGGGCTTGAAATGAGGGCTTCTACTTTTTTGTTTATGGCTGGCACTCTACCACTTGAGCCATACTGCAATTGCATTTTGCTGGTTAATTGGAATTATGAATCTCATGTGCTTTTTCTGCCTTAGCTGGCTTGGAACTGTGGTCCTCATATTTTAGCTTCCGGAGTAACTAGGATTACAGTTGTGAGTCACAGGCAACTGGTTCTTTTTCTGAATCCTGATAGATGCAAATCACACTGGGGCCAGCCCATACTCACAGGAAATGACATAAAGGTGTGAATACTGGGAGGTCAACACCCTTTGGAGGCACTGTGAAACATCTTAGTATACCCTCTGTTCCCCAACACTTTACAACCCTTCCACGTGCAGTCTATACGCACCCACTCCTCACGCACTTCAAATCTTGTATCATTGTAGCATCAACTCAAAGATTAAGAATCTGGGGCCAGGAGCAAGGCCTAATGCTTGCCTAGCTTCATGAAGTCCTGGGTTTGACTCCTTGGTACCATATACACAGAAGAATCTGGAAGTGGTGTTGTGGCTCAAGTAGCAGAACGCTAGTCTTGAGCAAAAGTGGTCAAGGACAGTGCCCAGGCCCTGAGTTCAAGCCTCAGGACTGGCAAAAAAAGTGTAGCAATATTTTCATCTAAATGAGACTGAGATGGGGGGAGGGGAGTAGAGATAGGTTAAGTGGGAGAAAAGGAGTGATGGAGCAACAGTATTTAAAAACAAATGTACTCAGTACTTTATTTAGGTAATTGTAAGTCCCTCACACCTGCTCATTGCCTTTTCAATTAAAGAAAATGACACCTAGGAGTGCCTGAAACTCTGATGTACTTATATATCTACAAAGTTTCTATTACTTTAGAGATATGCTAACACCTCATAGACTTCTCCCAAAATAACGGTGGAACTGGCAGAAATAACTCTTATAGATAATAGCTATTTTCAAGAGAGAAGGGAATTAGATGCACAAAAGAATAACTGGTTCATAGTAATTCCATAATCCAGCCAGGTAAAAGGTGTAAGTTACATAATTAGGTCTCAAGGCCTTGGAATAATTATCCATGGCTCCAAACCCTGAGCTTGTGATTCCATCCTTAGTTTTTGTTTTCCATGAAAAGTATTGCGAGTGTGTAGATTCCTCAGCCTACTTACTGCCAGTAAAATGGTGGCACAACTGCTTCCTTATCTGGTACTATGAGTGGCTCTTTCTGTCCAAGTTGCCAGTGCTTATGCTGATAACTTTCTCTAAATGTTTGTGGGATTTTTGTGAGTCTTGTTGGGGTGTACTACATTAAATCAAAGCATAATCATAAACATTTTCAATAATAACCCTTTTTCTATCTTTGGAACATTGCTCATTCAGCTGATAGGAAGTGTTCTTTGGCTTCCTAAAGGATCCCTATTGTTCATTTTGATCTGCAAATTAGGAACACAGTTGCTTTAGTGAGTCCTGGTTGTTTCTGTATCATATTCTCATATTAAACATAAACTCACACAGCCATATACAGGTAAATTTATGTGTATACCATCTTTTCCTAGAGGAAAGGATTTTTGTGTATGTGTTGTGGTTTGAAGACCTCATCGTTGACAGGCAGGGACTGTATCATTTGAGCTATGTCCCCAGCCTATGTATTTTTTAAAATAGTATCTCACTTTTCGTCTGGGTTGATATGAACCACAATCCTGTTTATACTTCCCACTTAGCTGAGAGAAAAGGTTTTCACCACTGTACCTTCCTTTTCATTGATGGAAATGGCATCTCATGCATTTTTGTCTCATTTTTAACAGTTTTCAGTGAGGTTCATTATGCTATTTTCATACATACATACAGTGTACTTGTTCCCCCCAACAGTCCTCCTCTTATAATCTTCATTATTATAATCATTATTATTATTTCCTTAGTTTTATCTTATTCCTAGTATGAACAAAACACATGACACTTGTCTTTGTTAATTATTTCTTATGAAACTATTTCCTAATTTTAGTATTTTCTGCTCTTGAGACAGAATAAGTATGCAAAAACCATTGATTTCTGCCTTTTTCTTGTTTAATAGTTTTCTTTTTAATTTTTCTGTCTCACCCCACACTTTACTTTCCCCTTGTTTATTCATCATTATTTTATTGATTTCATATTGAAGTAACATTGTGGATGAGTCGCAGTACACCAAATAGATTGTTAAAATTAATTTATGTGCTTCTTTTTTATTTTAAACATGTATTAGCTGTATAAAAATTTTCATTGTAATGTTTCCACCCATTTACATGTTATATCTTCATATTCAACACTTCTGCTTCTGTTCCTTATCTTCCTCAACACCCTTTTAATTTTCTTAGCTTTATATGTGTTTTGTTAGGACCTTTTCATATGTACATTCAATATACTTTTCTCATGTTCTCCCCTAACTCTTTCTTTCCTCCTATTTCACTCCCTACTGATTTCCTCCCTCAAATAGTCCACTTTTTACATTTATGTCCCATTTTTATGCTCTTGATAACATATATGAAAGAAACCATGTCATATTTGTCTTTCTCAATTAGGGTTGTTTCACTTAATGATGATCTCTCATTTCTTTCATTTTCCTGCAAATGACATAATTCCATTTTTGCTTATGGCTTAATAATGCTTCAATATTTATTCATTCTATATTTTCTTGATTCATTCCTTGGTTGATGGGCACCTAGGCTGATTCTATATTGAGCATTATGAATACTACAGCTATAAACATGGGTATGTAGTACATCTATTGTTTGCTGACTTACTTTCTTCAGGTGTATAGCAAGATAATATCATATAGTAGCTATAAAAATAACTTTTGGGGCCTGAACTGTAGCCTACTGGTAGAGTGCTTATCTACCAAGCACAAAGCCCTGGGTTCAATTCTTTTGTACTAAATATACAGAAAAGTCCAGAAGTGGTGCTGTGGCTCAAGTGGTAGAGTGCTAGCCTTGACAAACCCCAAGGACAGTGCTCAGGCCCCGAGTTCAAGTCCCAGGACTGGCAAAAAATAACTTTTGGGGACCCTCCATACTGATTTCCATAGTGGGTACACTAGTTTGCATCCCTACATTGTATAAAGATTATTTTTCCTGCCTTCTGGCCAGTACTCATTTATTTCCTTGCTGATAGCCATTGTGACTAACATGAGAAATCTCAGCACTCATATTTTATTTTAAATGTCAAGAATATAACATAACCAGGGGCCGGGAGTTTGGCCTAGTGGTAGAGTGCTTGCCTAGCATGCACGAAGACCCGGGTTCGATTCCTCGGTACCACATACGTAGCAAAAAGCCAGAAGTGGTGGTGTGGCTCAAGTGGTAGAGCCCTAGCCTTGAGAAAATCTAGGGACAGTGCTCAGGCCCTGAACCCAAGCTCAGGACTGGCAAAAAAATAAATAATAAAAAAAGAAAAAAAAAAGAATATAACATAACTAAACCTTTGCTTGCAAAATCTCTAGCTATATCACCAAGTTCATTAATCAAATGCTCTGCTTTCCATGTGACTACAAATGACAATGCTACTAAACATTCTGCCATGGCAAAGTAAGTAGCTCCATTTCTCCAGTTTCTAATCACATATTCTCATGTGTCTGTTAAAGGCAATTTAAGCAATCTTTTATACATGCCAAAATTCCTTCAAGTTTTACTCATTATTAGACTCCAAACCTATTCTCACATTACAATGTACTTATAAAGAGTTCTGTATCAGATATCTATTGCTTTAACTTATTAGTCTCAAATTTTGAAGTTTAAAATAGAGATTTTGAAGTTTAAAATAGAAATGTCTACAGTTTCAGCAATTCACTTGAGCTTTTAAAGATTTTTCCCCCAGGTATACCTTGAGATGCCTTGAGATGACTGTAGCCTATGAAGGATCTTGAAACAGAGAACCTATCTAAAAGCTCATGATTGGGCCAGGAGTTTGGTCTAGTGGTAGAGTGCTTGCCTACAATGCTCTAAGACCTAGTTTGATTCCTTGGTAACAGATACACAGAAAAGGCCAGAAGTGGTACTGCACCTTAAGTGGTAGAGCTCTAGCCTTGAGAAAGCTCAAGGACGGTGCTCAGATCCTGAGTTCAAGCCCCAGCACTGGCAAAAAAGCTCATGATTTTAGATGTTTATTAAAGCTTCTTATGAGGCTCTGGAATTTTGGCCTCTGCTCATCAATACCTACTGATCAAATGCTACTCTCAATTGTTTAACATATAATCATTCCCATTGGGAATCTCCCGTCCTGATAGCTTACTCCTTTAGATAAAAAAGGGGGGAAAAGCCAGAAATAAAGTATAAATAGGAGTCAGTCTTTAATAAGCAAGCCTTAGAAAAGCAATTCAATCATTTTGGCCTTATGCCATTCATTACTACAAATCTACTAGATTCCACCTACATCAGAATAAAAGTAATTAGAGAAGAATATAAAAAGTGAGTATTACTGACACATTTTAGTCTATGACAGCAATAGAAGTATCTCAAAATGAGACAGAGAAAACAATTTATAAAAATAACTGAGTGGCAGTGAACTATGGTTCAACTCAGGTGTGTAATTGAATGTTCAAAGGGGAGGAAATGTATATATAGAAAAAAAGCACTGGAAGAGATAAATGGTCTCACATTTAGTCCAAATGCTACAACTACAAATAAAAAAATATAAGAAAACAAAAACAGCAACAACAAAATAAACAAAACTCACCTAAACTCCAAACACAAGAAACCTACTTACACCAAACACAAATTTCTCAAAATCAGTACTAGAGAAAATCTCAGACAGAAACAAAATCATGTTCTGTATAGAAAAACAAAAATAAGGATGGTAAACAATTTTTCATGACAAAACCCTGAGCAACATCATTTAAGTGAAAAGATATTTTCACTTGGTATAGAATTCTAAGTTTACATTTTTTTCAATGCTTTAATGAACTGCTGTTACCCCACACCACCACATATATGGTTTTGGTGAACACCATGTGGAGACAGGGTTTCTAACCTACCTAGCTGTAAGAGATACCCTTCCCCTTGTCCACTGGGATAGTGTTAAAGAAGGCCTATTGGAGAGTTTGAATGGTGATGAGTTTCCTCCACCCTGTGGAGGTACTCTTACCATAGCCATACAGAAGTATATAAACACCTAAGGGAGACCTGTTTCCACTTCCACTCATAGTTAATAAATATTGCCTACTCCAGAGTATCGGAAGAGACTGAATGGCAAATCTAGATTACTATCCCTGAATGGCAGTAATGTGACAGAATATAACCTTTTGCTTTCAGAAAGAAGCCAGCTACAGCCAAGACCTAAATAATATACAGTCTTGGAAAAATAATATCTGATATATTCAATTTACTATAAAATTATTCATCATACCAAGAGCTATGAAGATCTCAAATAGAATGAAGAAAGTTTAATTAATAGATGCCAATACCAAGGTAAAAGATTGGACAGAGTTATTTGACAAAGAGTTTGGAATATTCATCATGACATGCTTAAGTAAGGAATTACCAATTTGATTATAATAATAAAATCAGAAATTCTCAGGAAAATCATAGATGATATAAAGAAGAAAAATGGAATTTCAGCATAGAAACCAAAACAAAGATAAAAATCTCAAATGAGGGCTCAACAGCAGAGTGGAGGGAACAGATGAAAGAATCAGTGATATGGGAACTAGAATAGTAGATATCTAATCTGAACGACACAGAGAAATATACTGGAAAAAAATTAACAGAGCTTCAAATCATCTAATAATAAATGAAGTAAAAGCTGAGGAAATTTCAAGGACACATAAGCAATTCTGTAAGTCTAATGGGATATCTCAACAACTCCTCTCAATAATTCATAGGACAAGTAGACAGAAAATCAGTAAGGACACAGTTTATCTCAATAATACATCAATCAACTGCATTTAAGTGACATTTCTAGAATGCTCCACCCAGCATCAGAATAATACAGATCTTCAAGTGTACTAGAATATTTACCAAGATACACCATAAAACAAGTTTCAGTAATTTTCAAAAAAGATCCAAGCTATATAAAGTGTACTCTCCAGCTACAGTATAAATATTTTAGGCACCAACAATAGAAAGATACTTAGAAAAATCTCTGCATCTTTACAAATTGAATAAGAACCTTTTAATTAACCAATGGGTCAGAGAAGAAGTCAAAGGGAAATTAAGAAATGTTTTTAACAGAATGCAAATAAAAACACATCAAAATAAGTAGAACATTTGCAAAGCAGTATTTAGCAAGAAACTTAAAACACAAGATATTTATATTAGAAATGAAGAAAAAAGTACCAAACTATTTGTTTCCTTCTTAAGAAATTAGAAGAGCCATGTATGGTGGCATACGCCTATTATCCTGGCACTAGAGAGGCTCAGACTTAAAGACCAAGAGTTTCAAGCCAGAAACAAGAGGTTTATCTGTGTGGTTGTTTTTAATGTATTATGTGAAGTTATTGTGTTACTCTTTCGTGTTTTTTTCAACTTAGTGTTTATTCCCTGTTCTTACTGTATCTGTGTTTGGTACCTGGGATACTATATATACATTTATTTGTTTAGTTGAATTAGGGAAGGGAAGGGGAAAAAACAGATGATGAGACAAAAGAGAAAGGGTGAACCAATGTAACAGTGATATTCACAAGACGAATGAACTTTACAACTAGGGAGGTGTTGAGGGGAAGGAAAGTGGAAAAAAAACATGGGAAGGGGTAAAAATGTCCAAGAAGTAATATACTCACTACCTCATGAATGTAACTGTAACCCCTCTATACATCACCTTGACAATAAAATAAAATAAAATAAAATAGGGGCCAGGAGTTTGGCCTAGTGGTAGAGTGCTTGTCTAACATGCACGAAGACCTGAGTTCTATTCCTCCGTATCACATACTTAGAAAAAGCTGAAAGTGGTGCTGTGGGTTCAAGTGGTAGAGCTCTAGCCTTGAGAAAGCCTAAGGACAGTGCTCAAGCCTGCGTTCAAGCTCCAGGACTGGCAAAAAAGTAAGTTAAAAATAAAATAAAAGAGGTCCAAGCCAGCCTGGATTACAAAGTGAGACTCTGTCTCAACAAAATGCTAATCTATTCTTTTTTTGTGAGTTATGGGACTGGAACTCTGGGCTTGGGCATTGTCCCTGACCTCTTCAGGTCAAGGCTACCACCCTACCCCTACAGCCAGAGCACCACTTCCAGTTTCCTAGTGGATAAGTGGAAATAAGAAGCTCATAGACTTTCTGCCTGGGCTGGTCTTCTGGCTTTGAATCATGATCCTCAGATCTCAGCTTCCTGAGTAACTAGGGTTACAGACTTGAGCCACCAGTGCCCCACTGCTAATCTAGTCTATCAGAAAGTAGATAAAAGATAGAAGGTAGAGTGGGGAAAAAGCAAGGTATTACTAAGAAAGTTGAGGAAACTTCATGTGAAACATTGTCAATTAAAGCACAATAAAACTAAAAAATCAAATCAACTGAGCTATAGGGTCAGTCAGTTTACCACTGAGATAATCTTGAGAAAAAAGGAGGCAAAGCTTTTATAAGTTTTGCTTGAGACACCTCAGCAATGGCATTAGATCATCACTCTCAAAATAGCTGCTGGTTTCCAGGAATCCTGAGAGTGGGTTTGTACCTTCTGCTAGTTTCACACCAGTAATGAAGCATGAAGCAGAACCTCAGAAGGATGAAGCTGTTGCCCTGGAATTTAGCAATTTCAACTCCAAGAATCTGGAGTAAACAACCAATAAACAAGAGGTTGGGGATCAGTAAGGCCCTCCTGTGAAGCCTTGCAGAGATTGTAGGTCCTAAAAAGCAGCACCAGAGGCATTTTTTTTTAAATTGACTATCAAATGCCTTTATCAACTGACTCCTTGAGAGGCAGCTCCAGACTCCATGAAATGCCTGAAAAATGCCTCAGTAGTTGATGCCTCTGAAAACTGGTAAATACAATGGGAGCATTCATGGTTTTCAGGAAGAAAACGTGATACTCACTTAAGGAAGCATCTGAAAGGAAAAATCAACTTAGGAGTTTTATTCGTAGCTAAGATTATCCCCTTTCCTGTGCACATGGTGTGTGGAGGGCTGGGTATCATTGTTTAAATTGGGGATGAATTCTTTTCATACTTCGGATATGAGAGAAATATCCGAGGAAAGCAGTCAGCAATAATAGTTAACTTTGTGTTGGGTCCTGGTAGCACATACTTATAATCATAACTACTTAGGAGGCTGAGATCTGGAGGATTCAGAACTCATCAGCTGGAGGAGAAAAGTTTATAAAACTCTTGTGTCCAAAATGTCTGGCAAAAACCTGGGTAGGATCCATGACTAAAGTGGAAGAATGCCAGCTGAACAAACATGAAGCCCTGAGTTCAGTGCTGGCAAAACAAAATAATAATAGTTAACTTTTCAAGGGCAAATTAAAAGCTGTAAGTTGCAAACTATATACAAATGTAGACATATTGTGAATCTATTCTAAAAGTAACACGAAGATCAGCAGACACCCAGAAAATTAACATCATACCTTGATAACGGATCATCACCTTCATAACATACCATCCAATAGTTTGGAAAACACTAAGTGCAAGGTTATAATAAGACCACTGCTTTGCTTATTGGTTTATATTTTCTGACTGTTGCTCGTCTTGCTGAGAATGATTTCTGAAGATAAGAAATGTTAGTGGACATATCACTTAGCATCTGCTACAGAAGTAGAAGACTAAAGATACTCCTGTCTTACCTTCTCTTGGGACTTTGACTCTGCAATGACTGGCAGAAGAGACAGGTCTGGTAAGTATTTAGTTTAGAGAATGCTCAGCTTTAGCTATAGTGTGCTATCTAGATAGTTACTGCAAAGATCATTGAATGCTTTCTGATTGGCCCTGAGATCCTTTGGTTCATATCATTATTCAAGCCTTGCTTTTCAATTTCGTCTTGATTCTGGAAGCCCTCTCCACCATAAATCCTTTCAATAAATTCTTTCTTGGCTTGTTTTGATTAGGTTACTCATTGGTTTTTGCTGTTTGCAGGAAACATTATAATACAAATGAAAGAAAGCAAAGAAAACAGAGACAGACAAAAATTTCTGAAACTCACCAAATCTCAACCAAGCAGGAGCCAAATATCTATGTTGTTTAATAAAATACTACATCACTACGGGTGCTAGTGGCTCATGTCTGTAATCTTAGCTACTCAGGAGGCTGAGATCTTACGATACAAGTTCAAAGCCAGCCCAGATAAGACATTTCATGGCAATTTTATTCCTAGCTAGCTGCCAAAAGACAGAGTGGACCTGTAACTCAAGTGGTAGAGTGCTATACAGCAAAAGCTCAGAGACAGCATCCAAGTTCTGAATCTAACCGCGCCCCCTCGCCCCCCGCCGCACCACCAACAGATGATACCATACTAATCACCTTAAATCCTGGAATTTAGAAGTACTTAAAATTGAAGGGTTTTTTTTGCCTATCCTGGGGCTTGAACTCAGGGCCTGAGCACTGTCCTTGGGCTTTCTTATGGTTAGAGCTCTACCACTTGAGCCACAGCATCATATCTAGCTTTTTCTATGTATGTGGTACTGTGGAATCGAACCTAGATCTTTGTGCATGCTAGGCAAACACTCTACCACTAGGCCAAACTCCCAGCCCCTGGAAGAATTTTTTTTTAAACAGAGATTATACTATACTCTATCTTCTTCTAGGATTCTAGATATTCAGATTATGATCCTCCCTTCAAGGATTATTCCCAGAGGAAAAGTCAAGGCTTGGAGGTAAAGAATTTTGTTTTTTCCTCTTTTGCTAATAATAATAAATTTTGATTTATTACGAAGTTCCAATGATTCTGTTTCATGTATCAGTAGCATGGGGTTAAAAGGGAGAGCCACCCTGGCTTTGGACCTTCCATAGGGCGACTCTAAATAAAAAATAAATAAATAAAATAAAAACTTAAAAAAAAAAGATTCTACAACTCTTCATCCTAGGGATGGAATTCCAAGCCTTGATGCTTTTTTTTCCCTTTCTTTTTTCTTTTCATGACCAGCGCACTATCACTTGAACTACAGCTCACATCTGTCTTTTGATGGTCAATTATTGGAGATGAATGTCACAAACTTTCTTGCCTAGGCTGGCTTCAAACTTTTCTGCCTAGGCTAGCCTCGAACCACAATCCTCAGGTCTCAACCTCGTGAGTAGCTAGGATTATAGACATGATCCAACACCATCTGGCATTTCCATATGTTAATTAAATGTTTAAAAAGTCTTTTCCTTTGGCTGTGAAGCATACTTCAAAATTCCTATTCAAAATTATGTTTTCTGTGAATATAAATTAGCTCTTCCTTTGTAGGGCCTGGAAGGCACAGCAAAGAGAACATTCATATACCAGTATGCAAAAGAGATATATAGTTCAATGCATATTCTACAAAATGAAGAAAATGGAGGAAGGGGTTGAGTTGATAGGGTTGAGAGAAAGATGAAAGGGGTGACAATGATCAAGATATATTGTGTTCATAAATTTTTGTTGACGGGCAATGCCATTGTGCAATTTAAAGATGATGAAGATACATTTCTAAAAATAAAGAGACAAACAGGCTACTTACAGCTCAGGAGTGACTGGCTTGTCATCCTAGCACACTGATTTAAAGCAATCACGACTAAATTCTCTGTGTGACTATTTCAAACCTTGTACAACTTGTCAAGGCTGCTTTTGTTCCATAACTGCCATACATACATGTCTCTGGCCGTGCCCAAGCTGTCACTCTCTCTCTGTTTAGTCAGGCCTGATTCTCTTAAGTTCATTGACTTTCGATCTATGATCCAAAAATGAATCCGTGGTTTGGATGAAGTGGTTTGTCCTAAGCACTGTTTTCATCTACAGTGATGTCTTCCTCCTCTGACCTTGTCTTGATTTCTTTTTCATGGATATTAATCCACTCCAGGCCTATCATATCTTACCTTGTGACATTTTTTTCCTATGTAAGATTTTGGAAAGCACAAAGCCTAGCTCATTCCAAGCACTTAATAAACATTCAGGGAGCAAATGAATTAATATGTGAATGAAAATAGCTAATGTAATGATTGCTGTGTACCAAGCACCATGCTAAGCAATCTGCATGCATGCTCTCAGTCAATCATCACAAGAATCGTGTCAAGTGAAGTTGTTAGTATGCACATTTCACTAATGAGGAAATTGAGGCTCAGAAAACAGAATTGATTTACCCAAGGTCAGTTAAGCAAAGAGCATAAGAACAAAGAAATAAAAACAATTTTAAAAAAACACTGTCACCAAATTACGGCTACTGGTTTAGGCTCTTTTGACCTTCTCACCTGCCCAAGACCTTTCTCAAGACAAGATTCTGCTCTATTAATTAAAAACAGCAATCCACATTAATTTACTAATCTCTAATTAGCAGCTGTTTGAGATTTCAATGATTCTTAGGTACTAAAAGTTAAAAGTACAAACCAGTAGTTTGTATAGAAACTAGTAGAATGCCTGTTATATACACAATAAACATGAAAGTATCCATGTTATTGTTAGTATTCATAAAAACAGTGTTCATTGAGTGGTTAGTAGCTATAATATTCTGAGTACTTTCAAAGATCCTGACTCATAATCCTTACAAGCCTTTCCTTGGTTTAGGTGATTTGACAGCAGTTTTGGGGGCAGGATTCTTTTTGCCATTCCTGGGGCTTGAGCTCAAGGCCTGAGCACCGCCCTTGAGCTTTCTTAAGGCTAGTGTACTATCACTTGAAGCACAGTACCACTTCCGGTTTTTCTATATATGTGGTACCATGGAATCAAACTCAGGTCTTCGTGCATTCTAGGCAAGTATTCTACCACTAGGCCAAACTCCTGCGCTGGGGGCAGGATTTTTATTAGTTTTTATTTTCATATTTTGTTCAATCTGAATTTTAAAAATTCTGTATTAACTTTATTTTAAATATTTGTTTTATTCTTTTTGTTGTCAGTCGGGGCACTTGAACTCTGGGCCTGGGCACTGTCCCTGAGCTCTTCAGCTAAAGGCTACCACTTTACCACTTGAGCCACAGTACCACTTCCTATTCTTTATTTTTAACAAATGAAAAAAACTGAAATTCAGACTGGCTAAGATTTGCTCAAAGATACACTGATCTGGTAACAATTTTTTTTTGGTAATGGGGTATGAATTTAGGACATGTTGCTAGACATGCAGTCTACCACTTGATCACAGCCCCAGCTCCAAACCTATATTGTCTATCATATCCTGTATTAGGTAAATAACATGTAGTTTGCTACACATTGGTGAACATGAAAAGGACTACCATAAGAGTAACCAAGAAAAAAATGCCTGCAGCTTGAGTTCAGCAGGAAAAAAATCACTTAACAATATTAGCCACTTAATCACACTTCATAGACACTTGGAAAACAGATTTTTCTGCTTTTCCAACCAGTAACTTTGATGCTGGCCCTTACCTCCATTCCACTCCAGGCTATAACACTCACTTTTACTTTTTTCAAGAACCTCCTTGCTTGAGTGCAGCCAATGGAATAAAGAATCTTGGGATATATCCATGTTTCCTATGGTTGTATGAAATTTAAACGACATATGACAGTATAGATAAAAACCTACATTTCCTAACATCCTTTGTAACTTCATGGGGTCATATGACTAGATCTGGTCAATAGGACGTAAGCAGAAGTAATATATATATATGTATATATATACATACATATGTATATATGTATGTATATATATATATGTATATATATCTTGTAGGTTGTGTCCTAAAGGAAGAAATATGTCTCCCACAGGTCATACTACCCCTTCTACAGGTCAAAGTTTTGACAGGGGAGAGTAATAAAGAAATCGAAGTCAGGGCTCTTAATATCTTCAAACCTTCATAACAGCTCTGGATAACTCACCTGATTGTTGACTAAAAAATTAACTTCTACTTAAGTTAAGATAGTTTGGAGTCTGTTTTATTAGAGTAGTTGACCATATAATTAATACACAACTGGTAAGAAGTGTGCTTTGGAAAACTTACTATTTAGGTTCTCTTGATCAAAATATTTAGTGAAAATATTTAATCCAAGATCCTTATTTCAAATGAGTCCCAAGGAGATAGAAAGGACTTGTCAAAATGACACATTTAGTTGGGTTAGAAATTCATACTCAGTTTCCACTGAGGGTGGATATCCTTTTCATTTCTGTACTAAGCATTAGTAGAGGCCAGAAAAAAATCCTTTCTAAAAATATCAAACACTGCTTGTCCTTTCCAGATAGGCTTGTTTCTAAAAGCAGATCTGTGGCAGTCTCTTGATAGGCTAGCATATTGGTTCACTGGGATGGTTGACATTTCTTGAAAGCAATGAGATGAAGTTATCAACCACATTGTAAGAATATGGCACCTAATTTGTTCAGTAAATTTGTTCAGTTTCTTTTTTAATGGGACTACATGCAAAGATACAACCAAATAACCAGCAGGGATTTTGAAAAAAAAGTAGTAAAGTAGTTTTGCCTAGTGGTAGAGTACTCTCTTAGCATGAACAAGATTCTATTCCTCCGTGCCACATACATAGAAAAAAGTCAGAAGTGGTGCTGTGGCTCAAGTGGTTGAGCTCTAGCCTTGAGAAAGCCCAAGGACAGTACTTGGGCCCGGTGTTCAAGCCCAGGACTGGCTAAAACAAAAGGAGTTCTAGAATTGGACTAAAGTTGACACTGGTTTGTTGAGATTTATACTTGACTGAAAGCATTTAGCATATACATCAGAAATTGGTTACAGGTTTTATGTATATATCGACCAATGGAGTTTTTAAAATATTGAAATACATTGTGTGTATATATGAAGATAACTTAGGAATTCTCGGAAAGGGTGCTATGGCTCAAGGGGTAGAATGTTAGTCTTGAGCTGAAGAGCTGATGGACAATGCCAAGGCTTAAAGTTCAAGCCCCACAACTGGCAAAACAAACAAAAACAAAACAAAGAATCTTATCATTATGGGGCCAGGAGCATGACCAAGTGATAAAGTATGTGTCTAGCTTGCATGAAACTCTGGATTCAAGTCCTCCATACCACAAACACAGAAAAAAAAGCCAGAAGTGGTACTTTGCTCAAGTGGTAGAGCACTAGCCTTGAGAAATCCCTAGGAGAGTTCTCAGGCCCTGAGTTCAAGCCCCAGCCTGGCAAAAAAAAAATTCTCGTTGAAATCTGTTGAGCACTAGGGAGTTAGTAGGGAAAGAGAATATAGAGAGGATTAATGTGATTAAAATACAATCTACACACACTTGAAATACCATGATGAAATCCCTTGGTATAATGAATATACAATAAAAAATGAATGACAGGAAAATAAAACAAGCTTTGTTAGGGGTTGGTACCAGCAGGAGCGGTAAAACAAATGGAGAGGGTGAATGAGTATGAATACGGTAGGAATATTTTATTTCTATGTATGAAAACAGAACAATGGAATATACTGAAATTGTTTTAAGGTGCAGGGGGATAATGCAATGTGATGGAATAAGTGAGTTTGATTGGGATACATTGCATTCATATATAGAAATGTTGCAATGAATCCATTGTACAACAAAGTATGCTAATAAAAATCTTTAAAAAAATCTGTTACGTGGAAAACATGCTTTGGATCAACTTATTTTGTAACAGAGCGTCAAACCAAATATGAGTCATTTTCCAGAGTGCCTTAAATTCAGAGAAACTAATGAATTTCAACAAGCTGGGGTGAATGACAAGGATGGCATATTTGGGCCAGAGAAAGACAGATGTGAAAGCCTAATTAAAGAAGGATGCTGTAGATCAGGCTACATTTCTCCTCAGCAATGACATCTCCTCTTCTTACCACTTTGTGTGGTATGTCTTAAAAATGACTCAGCCGTCAGGTGCTGTGGCTCATGCTTGTAATCCTAGCTATTCAGGAGGGTGAAATCTGAGGATCATGGTTCAAAGACAGCTGTACCAAACAAAGTCCCTGAGAATCTTATCTTCAGTTATCCACCAGAAAACTGGAAGTCGGGCTTGGCTCAAGGATAGGGTGGTAGCCTTGAGCTGGTAGCCTTGAGCTGAAGAGCTCAGGAACAATGCCCAGACCCAGGGGTAGAGTGGTAGCATTGAGCTGAAGAGCTCAGAGACTGTGCTCAGGGACAGTGTCCAGGCCAAATTCAAGCCCCATGAACCACAAAAAAAATGACTCAGCCTTATTACAACCAACCTCAGCATGATTGTTGTGGGCCTGGGGCAGTAAAAGCTCAATTCAAATGATAGCCTTTGGAGGTGGAAAGAGCTCCATTTAAACGTGAGTTCTTTCACTTACTAGCTGTTTATTTTTCACTTGTCCCAGTCTCAACTTTATTATTAGTGAGATTCAGATATCTCTGTCTTCCTTGGTAATTGCAAGGATTAAATGTGTAATGTCTTATCACTGTGCTTAGATGTAGTGACAACTTGGAAACTATCTGGGTGGAATGAGCAGGAATCACCAGCCAAAGGATTCTCCTCCTAAGAGCAGTAGTTCTTATTCCTCAGGAAGAACAGATTTCCCAGGATTTTTTTTTGCTGATCATGGGATTTGAACTTTGGGCCTGAGTGCTGTCCCTAAAGTCTTCAGCTCAAGACTATCGTTCTACCCTTGAGTAATAACTCCCACATCCATTTTTCTTGTAGTTAGCTGGAGATAAGAGTCTCAAGGACTTTCGTGCCCAAGCTGGCTTTGAATTATGATCCTCAGCTCTCAGCTTCCTGACTATCTAGAATTACAGGCATGAACTAACCGTGCTGACTTTCCCCAGTAAATTTGAAGAGAAGATTTCTAGGTCACCACTGCCAGAGGTTTTGATTCCGTAGTTTGAGAGGCAGCATTACTGGACAAGTTTTCCAGGTTACAATAACCCAAGGATGATTCTTTCAGCAAGACAGTGACATGCTAAGATCCTAGACTCCATTTCTAAGATCTGGGGAAAAGTTGTTTGATGATTTCAACAATCCAGTACTTCTTGAAAACAGATAAAACCAGCCTATGTTCCCACTTGTGAATGGAGGTGGGAAAAGGAAGGGCTCCCGGCTATGGGCTCTCTTAGTTCCATTAGGCTACATATGCAGCATTAAATAAATAACTTTAAAATGGAAGTTCCTTCATCTGCTTTTACCTGCTACTTTCTGAAAGCTCTCTCTCTCTCTCTCCTTCCCCTCTCTCAGGAGACAAATGATTGCTGACCAGACACAGGAAGCTGTGATGGCTGTGGTTGATTAAGCTGTTAAGTGAAGAACACTTAACAATTGTCTTGTTCCCATCAAAATGAGCACAGTAGAGTGGATGATAATGTGGTAAAGAAGGTTTCTCCTTTGGATGCCGCATACAGCCCTTATAGTTTCAAATCCCAGCCTCCCTTGATGCCTGTCCAGAAATCTTCAACTAGAATATTTGCTCCTTTTATGCTGAAATCAAAAATAGCAGCAACAGACTAATCATCCCCTCCTCTTTATACAAGATTTCACAGAATGATGAACTGTATTAAAAAAAAACACAAATGTCTTCCTCTTTATTTGGTTCAGACAGTGAGAACAAGCTTGAAATTACTACAAAAGGATGGGTGAAAACTGGAGATTGATGAAGACTGATCTGACATCCATCTATTTTGCTCCCAATAATAATTAAAAGATGACTAGCAAGAGATCATGAGTAAAACCAAAACAAAACAAAAAAGCAAAAACAAAACAAAACACCTTAATCTCCATTGTTGGGGAAGAGATCATGGAATAGGCAAGCGTGATATGCTATTTATCTTTTCAGGAAGGCCTTCATTTGCTGAGGGAGCTTTTCTCTACATAGTAAAATGAATCTACAGAATAAAGAGGCCTCTACTGAGATTTAGCAATATACATCCTGTTCCTCAGGAAGTTTTTTTCTTCATAAACAAGCCACCAAATACTATTTTCCTTCTCTAAGAGCCCACTAAAGAACCACACAGTGACCCGAGTCTAGATTTTTTTCAGAATTGACAATAAATTTGATATAGATGAAACCACTGGCTTTTCTCCATTTTGTTGAAGGAGGATGAGGACTCCTAGTAGAGTATAGAACCGTTTATATGCTTTATTCTTTCTTTTAATTTTTTTTAATGTTGGAGTAATCTATAGAGGGGTTATAGTTACATTCACCAGGTACTTATGTGCTTTATTCTAATAGCTTATAAACATGTAACAATCCATGACTGCCAAGAACTATATTCAGCTCAGTCAACTTTGCCTTATCTCTCTAACTCATGTGTATACTATCAATCCCAGGTAGAGACCACAGTTTGCTGGACAGGAATACTACATTTGTTTGATGATAATCACAGAGATACTGGCCTAAGAGTTAGGAGATTTGTGTTCCAGTTCCAGTTCCAGTTCATTGTAGCCGAGGAAGGTAGCCACAGATATAGGTGCTAGAAGCTCACAGCTATAATCCTACAAATTCAGGAGACAGATCAAAAAATGATTGTTTGAAGCCAGCACGGCAGACAAATACTCAAAATTCTTACCTCCAACTAACCAGAAAAAAGCCAGAAATGTCTCCAATGGTAGAATGCAAGCAGAGTAAATAACTCAAGCAAGGGCATGAGACCCTGAGTTTAAGCCCAGTATCTAGTATTTGTTAGAGATAAATAAAGAAAAAAAAAAGGAATGAACAAAGGACAAAGGGTGAACCAATGGAACAGCCATGCTCTCAAGACAATATATTGGAAATGAACTTTACAACTTAGGAGGGGTTGGGGAAAGTGGGAGAAAATGAGGGAGGGGGTAATAATATTTGACAAGAAATGTTTTTACTACCATATATATATATATATATATATATATCTGTAAGCCCTCTGTACATCACCTTGTCAATAAAATTAAATTTAAAAAGATCTGAAGCCGGGCGTTGTGGCTCACGCCTGTAATCCTAGCTACTCAGGAGGCTGAGATCTGAGGATCAAGTTTCAAAGCCACCCTGGACACAAAAGGACATGAGACTCTTACCATTAGGCCAAACTTCTGGCCTCTAGGCAAACTTTTTCTTTGTAGAAGGCCACATTGGAAATATTTTGAAGCTTTTCAGGCCACATGATCTTTTGTGCAACTACAACACTTCATTCTATGACTGTACAATGTAAACAGACATGAATGAGATGTAAATGAGTTAGTGTGTATATGCCAACACAAGTTTATTTACAAAACAGACTAGGCTACGAGCATAACCTGCTGACCACTAGAAACATTAATACAATCATATTCAAAATAGATCCAGTCAATTGGTCTGTTTAGGGTAGAAGGCAGATATTGAACAAAGGACTCAAAACTTAGCAATTCTAGGAACAAGGGATGGATGGAGTGTGTAACCTACTCGAGAAGATCGATGAAGACTAAAGACAGAGTTACATAGATGAGTGGGCACATATTAGCTATGATGCCTCTAATATCAAAACCAAAAGACATAGCATATTATAAATATCCCTTATTTTATTCTTTTTTTATTCAGGGAAAAGTAATCAGGGTTTATTTTATTGCCAGTCTTGGGGATTGAACTCAGGGCTTAGGTGCGTCCCTAAGTTTCTTTTGTTCAAAGCTAGCACTCTACCACTTGAGTCACAGCACCCCTTCTGGATTTTTCTGTTTATGTGGTGCTGAGGAATTGAACCCAGGGCTTCATGCATGCTAAGCAAGCACTCTACTACTAAGCCATATTCCCAGTGCCTCAAGGTTTATTTTTTAATACAAACTGTGTGTTTAGACTGTTATAACTAAGTCTGGCTATCTCTAGTATCCATGAGCCTTTCTCTGAAGCCAAGATCAGTATACTGTTTAATCTCTATCAAATAGCATAATCTAAACATGAATAATCCCATGTACATTACTTATAACCAATACAATGTAATGCTATATATATATATATATAGTAATGTATTGTTCAGGCAAAAATGACAATAAAAGTTTGCATGTGCTACCTACAGATGAAAATTTTTTGCCAGTCCTGGAGCTTGAATTTAGGGCCTGGGAACTGTCCCTGAGCTTCTTTGGCTCAAGGCTAGCACTCTCCCACTTCAGCTAAAGCATAACTTTGGCTTTTTCTGTTTATGTGGTAGTGAGGAATTGAAACCAAGGCTTTGTGTATGCTAGGCAAGCATTCTACCACTAAGTCACATTCTGAGCATAGATAAAAATTCTTTCTCTTCATATTTTTAATCTGTTACTGATTGAACCCATGGGCAGAAAACTTGCAGATATAGAAGGTTGACTATACTGCTTGGCTTATATACAGTAGAATTCTCAGCTACTTTTATACACTGATAGTCCTAGATTAAGACCTCAGAAAATTTGATATCTAGTGAGGAGTTACTTTCTAGCTCATACTTTCCCTTGTGTCTTCATTTGGTAGAAATGGCTAGCTAATTCTCCGGGGTCTTTTGTGTGTGCTGATCCTGGGGTTTGAACTCAGGGTCTGGATTTGGTCACTTGAGCTTTTTTTAATTTTTTGGTCGGTGGTGGGACTTGAACTATAGGGTAGAGTGCTGTCCCTGAGCTCTTCAGCTCAAACCTGCAGCCCTACTCCTTGAGCCACAGCACCACTTCCGGTTTTCTGGTGGTTAATTGGAGATATGAGTCTCACAGACTTTAGTGCCGGGGCTGGTTTTGAACTTCCATCCTCAGATCTCAGCCTCCTGAGTAGCTAGGATTATAGGCGTGAGCCACTCCACCCAGCTCATTGAGCTGTTTTGAACAAGACTGGCATTCTTGCACTTGAGCCACAATTCCATTTCTGGAACTTTTTTGGTCATTAATTAGAAATAAGAGCCTCAACAGCTTTCCTGCCTGGTCTGGCTTCAAAATGTAAATCTCAGCCTCCTGAATCTATGTACTTTTTTCCCCTGGGGTTTGAACTCAGGGCCTGAGCACTGTCCTTGTACAGTTTTTGCTCAAAGTTGGCGCTCTGCCACCTGAGCCACAGTGCCACTTCTGGCTTTTTCTGTGTATGTGGTACTGTGGAATCGAACCCAGGGCTTCATGGTTGTTAGGAGAGTACTCTACCACTAGGCTATGCTCCCAGCCCCTCTGTAGTTTTTTTATCTTATTTTTTTGTTATTTCATTTTATGCTGGTACTGGGGCTTGAACTCAGAGGCCTATGCTCTCCTTTAGCTTTTTTTTCCCTTAAGGCTGACATTCTACTATTTAAGTCATACCACTACTTTTGGCTCTTTAGAGGTTAATTGTAGATAAGAGTCTCATGGAGTTTTCTGCCCAGATTGACATCGAAACATAATTCATCAGATCTCAATCTCTTGAGTAGCTAAGATTACAGAAATAAGAGGTATGAACCACTGTCACATATGTGGGGTCTCTTTTATAAGGGAACTCATTCTAATAAAGTGGTTATGCTAATTAAGCAAAGTATTGAAGGTAATCTGTCAGGAATACTGTCTTGCACATAGTAACATATATTAGCCTTTGCTATTGTGATTTTATGCTAGTTAATTCTCATGAGGAACTTTATATTTCCCTCTTATTCCTATAAGCATTGTCTCTTTCATACTCTATCGTGAACTGGATGTCTTGTTTCTCCTGAAAAAATTCATAGGTTAAGATTTCAATCCTCCAGTATTGGGTTCTGTTAGGATGAGAGCCTTTGGAAATGATTAAGTTCTGACATTGGAGCTCTATGATGGGATTAGTTTCCTTTTTCAAAAAGACTCCAGAGATTGTCCTGCTATCTGTCTCTCTGCTATGTGAAGTCACAAGGACAAGTGGGAAGTTTGCAATTTTGAAGAGGGCTGTCAGAATGGACCACAACTGAACCATTTGGGCACTCTAATTTCAGAATTATAGCTTTCAGAACTGTGATGTTGTTTATAAGCCACAGAGTCTAAAGTACATTATTTCACTCTCTAAAACTTACTAAGAAATATTAAAGAAATACTATTCCACTATTTTAATAAGCTCCTAAGACAGTGGTTAGTATTGCTTGAGCACTCATGTTCCAGAATTTGTGGTAAATTAATCCTCAAAATCTTAACATTAGACTTGGGGAAAATGAGGTTCAATGATGTTTTAATAACATCAAGGTCAAAATCAGTAAATGGAAGAACCTAGATTTGAATACTATTGGTTTATTGGAATCAACTTCCAAGTCTTTAGCCGGTTGACTCCTGTCTCCCTCATTTTAATGCCATCTTTTTAATGGCATCTTTTCATTCTTTCTCATGAAAAAGAAGCAATTTGCTGAGAATTTCCTTATGCCACAGCCCTTGTTCCCAAGATAATTGCCTCTCTAGATCACCTCTAGCTTACCGCACAATTAGAGTTGCAGTCTGCATTCAGTAATCAGGGACTAGCAGTAAACATCGTACAGATACCTAGCACTTGCAGAGCTCATTGTATATGCCAATACCGTGCTATGTTCTTTATATGCATTAATTATTTTATTCAGCTTTAATAACATCACTAGGCTACTACTAATACTATTATTCCCAAAATATGGGTGATGGAACAGAAGCAGAGAAAGCTTCAGTGGTTTTTGTATGATCTCAAGAGATGGAATAAACTTCTTTGCTCTTCCTAGGACACTCTTCAGTGGCTCTCTTCCCATGTGACTTCTCATGATGAAGGAAAGAGTTTAAAAAATTATTATCAAAATCCAAGTCATCCTGCAAGAGGTAATATATTCAGTCTTCCCAACATTTCACACCTCAGTTGGGATGAACATCCTGCAATTCCATTTGTGAGGGCTAATTTTGACAGAGATATGTAGAGAGAGCAAGGACATATTCAGTGAGGGAACAGACTTTGGGACAACATTTACTGACTAATACAACGTGGGCAAGAGGCAGAGAGCTGGCCTTAGGTTTTGCTTCCAAATTTCTCACTTGGAGGAATCAGCTGCCACCCACTTAAGCAAATCAAAAGTAAGAGAGGGATTGGGAAATGGCTCAGTGGTAGATTACTTTCCTGGCATGGGTGCGATTCTGGGTTCAATCCTCAGCTTCACGAAAATGAAAATGTAAAGCAAAACCAAAAAGAGCTAAAATAACTATTTCCTTTCTTCTATTACCTAAGCCTTTGATTGATGGCTCAGGAATCAAGTCTAAAATGGTATTCCAGGAAAAGAATCTGCGTAAACTAGTTGAGAGAAAGAGTGAAGGAAAGTGTGAAAAGAAGTTTTTCCCTATGAGTCTCATCCCAGGTCATCCCTACCCTACCACCATCTCTCACTGAAAATAGAAGTGGGAAAATTGAAAGTAATTCTGCTTGGAAGGGAGAAGGTGGGTCTTCCAAATAAACCGGAAATGTAGTGACACTCTTGTAGACCATACACCTTCTGTTACATGTCCATAAAAACATCATTTTGAATATGTACTCTTCTCCATACATCCTAACCCTCACTCCCACAAATGTACAGCTTGGAGTGCGAGGTGCCCTGGCTCTGTGATCCAGAGAAAAGTGGCTAGGCCTACAAAGAATTTGAAAGTCTGCTTCTGTGTGTGTCTGGTTGTGTTTATCAGTAGAGGGTAGGGAGTTTGAAGACTGCTCTCAGAATGATTTAAATCAGAGATCTGCAAACATTTTTTACAAATGATAAGATAGTAAATATTTTAGGTTTACTGAGTCACATGGCCATTCTCTATCATGACTATACAATTCGGCCATTACAACATGAAAGCAGTCATAGATAATATGAAAATGGATGAACATGGATATGTTTCCATACAACTTTATGTATAAAGCTACACAGTAAGCTAGAGTTTGGATTGAGGGCTGTAGTTTTCCAATCTGTGGTGTAAATTAATGAGGAGGCTGAAGGTAATGAAATGTGTCGTGTTCATTTGAGTCTTGACTGAATTAAGAATCTAATAGTGTAAGAGGTCATAATTGCAAATACATCGAGAAAGATGGGAGGAACTAGGTCTGGAATGCCCTGACTTCAGGATTTGGCCTCATTGTTCTGTTTTGAAACACAGATCTCAATAGGAGCTTCATTCGTGATCATTTTTTCCATTTCTTAAAAGTATACATCGCCCATTTGTTAGGAAATGGAAAGACTTAGAAAAAATCATATTAAGTGAAGTAAGCCAGACTCAAAGGAACTTAGGCTCAATGGTTTCCCTCATTTGTCATAATCAGTAGAAACCTTGGGCTCTACTAGCAGAGATTTGCAATAGAGCAAAACCTTGTTACATAAGGCCATATAGTATGACGCTAAATGAAAGGATCTCTAGGATATAGAAACAGAAGCCATATAATGAATGATTGTTGTCCTTAATGTACTATGTTATCTCTCATCTCTTTTGCTGTTCCTTGGTTATCTCATATTGTTACAGTATCTCACTTTGTTACCTGATATGTTGGATATATTTGTATTTGGTTATTTGAAATTGGATAGGGGAAAACAAGATGAGGGGAGGGAGTGGGGGGGAGGGAAATGGGGACCAAGACATGTGAAAGGGTATCAATGTATGTGAATTAATGCACCATCTATCTGGCAAATATCATGTAACCCTTCTATTAATTATAATAAAAATATATGAAAAAAAAGAGTTTCATGGCCTTTTCTGTACAGGCTGGCTTTGTACTGTAATGTTCAGTCTCAGCCTGCTGATTAGCCAGGATTAGACAAGAGCTACTACCTGACACTCAGAAGTCTTTTCTTAATTTTTAGGAACTCTTTAAATGATGAAAGAAGGTGGTTCTTTGCAAGTCCATAAGTCTAATTGTGGCACTTTTATGAAGTGACTTTATGGAGGGGCCTCTTTTTTGCTTTACTATGTAATAGATAGGTTTCTTACCTTCATGTCCCTCCCCTTATATTGCCAATCCTATTTTCTCACTATCCCCTCCAAAATATGACTTGGTAAAAGAAAATGAATTTTTAAAATTAGTTATAATAGGGCCTAGTTGTAGAGTGCTTGTCTAGCATGCACAAAGACCCAGATTCGATTCCTCGGTAACACATACATATAAAAAAAGCCAGAAGTGGTGCTGAGGCTCAAGTGATAGAGTTCTAGCCTTGAGAAAGACCAAGGACAGTGCTCAGACCCTGAGCTCAAGCCCAGGACTGGCAAAAAAAATAGTTATAATAGGGCTTGAACTCAGAGCTTCATACTCACTTGACTGGCTTACCCACTCTAACACTTGAGTCATACCTCCAGCCCAGTTTTTTCTAGTTAATTGGAATTGGAGGGAAACATATGCTCTGCCACTGAACTATAACTTGTCTTCTTTTCCATTACTTTCCCTTTCCCTTTTTCCTTCCCTTTCCCTTCCCCTTTCCTTTCCTGTCCTTTTGCAATACCATGGTATAAATTAAGGGACTTGTGCTTGCCATGCAGGCATCTTATCATTTAACCTGTGCCCCAAGCTTTTTTGCCTGAGGTATTTCTTCAGATAGGATCTTGCATTTTGTTCCTGGATCACACTTGGACTATGTATATACAACCCACTTGCCTATGTCTCTTGCATAGCTGGGGTCTCAAATGTGTGTCACCACATTTGACTTATTTGTTGAGATGGGGGTCTTCCTAAATTTTTGCCTGAGCTAGCCTTGAACCATAATCCTCCCAATTTTAGCCTCCTGAGTTGCTGGGATTATATGTACCACTATGCCAGGCCTTAACTAGTGTTTCTTAAAATGTGGCCTAAGAGCAGTCTCTATCAGAATCTCTCAGAGATCTTGTTTAAACTGCAGACTCCTCATCCTCTCCTTAGAGTAAAGGAGACAGACGCTACAAATGGATGGTGCTATGAAATCTACATTTAAACATATTCAGGTAATTTCAATACATACTAAAGAATCCCACAATCTAGGTATATCCATAGGTCTGGGTTTAAAAATAAACTCTGTTTTGGGCCAGGAGTGTGGCCACGTGTTAAAGTGCTTGCCTAGCACACACAAAGCACTGTGTTAGATTTCATATACATAGAAAAATCCATAAGTGGTACTGTGTCTCTAATGATATAGCTCTATCCTTGAGAAAGCTCAAGGGCAGTGCTCAGGCCCCGAGTTCAATTCCCAGGACTGGCAGAAACTATAAATAAACCCTGTTTTAAGTTCTAGCCTCTAACTAGAGAGGCTGTGATTTTTATTTTGGCAGTGCTGAGGATTGAACACAGAGCCTCATATATGCTATGCAAGTATTCTATAATTGGGCTACATCCCCAGTCTCTAAAGAGTATTTTGAATTCCAGTAGGAAATTTTGTACAAGGAAAAGCCTCAAATTTTAGGATTCAAATAAAGCTGTGAATATGGAATGATTAATGAGGGGAAAAATCACACTTGTGAAGAGGGCTCTCAAATAATCTTAGCTGGTCAGCCAATTATAATGCTGTGTGTGTGTGTGTGTGTGTGTGTGTGTGTGTGTGTGTGTGTGCAGGAAAATCACACATATAGTTGTCTTTACTTTTTTGATATATAGATAAAAAAATGACAGTTCCATTTTGTTTCTCTCCATCTTCCTGTGTATCTCCTTATCTCTCTGTCTTCTCTCTTTCTTGTTTTATTAATATAAGCAAATCACATATTAGCTTGAGCAGGAAAAGTTGTCACTAAAGAGCAAAGTGGTTCATGTTAGCAGAGTCTTACATCCCACAGGAATATGCAGTTAAGAAAGGCGATTTACTTAGCATTCAGTCTTTTTCACAGAACAAGTCAAACTGTCACTTGGTTGTCACAACCTCAGCTTTTGCTCTCTGGAGGCCATAAGCTCATTCTTTCAAGTTACTAACAACTTCTCCTCTTATAGGGTCTTCTTTTATTGAGCAATGTCTTCCCAAGGAACACAGTGGTCTTTTAAATGTTTGGGCATGTACCTACATAGAAAATACCACATACACAGATTACATGAACTGGGGGCGGGGGGAGATCCATGAAGAGTAAAGCAGAGTGCACTGGGGCATAGCTTCTCAAACTATACTCATAGACTCTGAATGTCTGAGTCATTCACAATGTATGTTAAATCTCTTAGTCCTTAAGCTTTCCTCAAAATCTAGTTACTCTGCATTCCTGGAGGGTCTTCTTTGTGTAAGACACTGTGTAAGACACCACTTCCAGCTTTTTCTATCTATGTGGTAACCAAAGAATTGAACCCAGGTCCTTGTGCATGCTAGGCAAGCACTCTACCATTAGACCAAACTCCTGGCCCATAGCCTTTCTTTAAAAGATGAGTCCCAGGCCGAGTGCAGTGGCTCACGCCTATAATTATAGCTACTCAGGAGGCTGAGATCTGAGAATCGTGGTTCAAAGCCAGCCCAGACACTAAAGTCCATGAGATTCTAATCTCCAATTAACCGCTAGAAAACCAGAAGTTGTGCTGTAGCTCAAGGGTAGGGTGATAGCCTTGAGCTGAAGAGCTCAGGGACAACGCTCAGGCTCAGAGTTCGAGTCCTACTACTGACAAAAATGAACCCCAGACAATGATAAGTCTGATCCCAGATCAGAATGTATCCAGGAGCATGCTGGGAGGTCAGGTAGACCTGAGAACAGAGAAAATATGTATTATAGTCTGATCTGAGAAATGACAAAATACGATAGTCTGACCTGAGAGATGATGAAATAAGGCATTCTAGCCTGAGAGCAGTTTAGTTGATTGACTTTCTAGATACAGCATATCTGAACCCTCTAAAATCTAAACATAGATTTAGAAATTGACAATGGACAGCCTGCCACTGCTCAGGGGGGAAAGGAGGCTCAGGTAAACTAAAGCCTAGTTAATAAACATACCATCTGGCCATGGCAGGCTGCCTAGATTGTGTCAGGCTGAGTCTGTGTGGAAGTAAAGTGCCCTTTCCCCAGGTCTAATTCTCCAGCCATGTCCCCAGTTACCTCTAGGCCCAGTCACAGGCTTTTCTCTGGAGAACTGCCTGATTGCAATGCAGGTCTTCTCTGCCCTGTTGCTTTTCATCTAATAAGCAATCTATGAAGTGCTGGTAGGCAGCCCCCTGACAGGATGTACATTAGGAATAAGGAGTCAGGCCGCATGGGTATACAGAGAAGATGGACAGCTCTGTTCAATAGCCATTGCTGCCTCTTTGTGGCAAAAGAGATAGACTATGGTTTGTTGCATAGAAAAAAATATTGTCTTCTTCTAACAAGATGATTGGGAGAGGGTGGGATAGGGAAAGTGGGACAAAACCATGAGAATGGATATCAAGGTTTGAGAAGTAATGCACCCATTACCCGACAAATGTAACTGTAACCTCACTGTACATTACCCCGACAATAAACAAAAAAGAAAAAGAAATAATGTTCTTCAAGGACATTGTCTACATTTTTGCCAAAGAATCAAATCATCTATCATCCCAAGAGGAACCACTGGGTCCCATTGGAATGTACGAGGTCAAATAAACAAGGATAAAGGCTGCTTTCCAGTTGAATACCAGTGCTTCCAACTGTAATCCTAGCTATTCAGGAAAGAGGCTATGATCTGAAGAGTCATAATTTGAGGACACCCAGGGCAGAAAAAAAATCTGTGAAACACTTTTTCCAAAATAAACAGAGAAACGTAAGGCTGAAGGCATGGCTCAAGCCAGCAAAGCAAGCAGAGTTAGAAAGCTCAAGATGGCTTAGGTAGAAGGCTAACTTCCCCTAGTTCCCTAGGTACTAGTTCCAGCTCTGCCCTGTGCCTGAAATTTTGCCTGTGGGTGCTTCTTTGAACCCACGCATGCCTTATCTCAGTAAGACTGACCTTACTGCCATGGAGACGAAAATTGGCTCTTAGGAGTGAAGATATCTCAGATATTATTAAAGTAGCATGTGGCACTTCAAAGTATAACAGTACATAACTAAATTTACCCTATATATGTGGTGTTCAGATTTTGATGGGATAGGGAGCTGGGTGGTAAAAAGTGCCTTAGCAGGGCAATAATGAAAGAAAGTTGAGAAATACTGAGCTAATAGAAGAGTAAAGAACCCCTAACTCCAAAGCCAGATTCGGTCCTCTATCTGCTTATTTGCATCTTAGCCTCCTGTTTTTCTGGTTACTGCTATAATAAGCCAGAAAATAACATTTTCTTCACAGACTGCCCCAGTTGAGTCATTTAGAGGGAAGCAATAGGTCGAAGAATGAAGAGCAGGGAAAGATTTGTGAACAGTATCTGTCTAATAACCCAATTAGAATTTCAAAGACTGAAGCCCAAGGCCTAAATTCATTTAAAAAAACCAGCATATCTTGCTAATTCTCAGAATTTATAGTATCTCTCTCTTCCTTTCTCAAATTAGAGGACTACTTAGAGATGAGAAGGGCTCAGAATAATGCTTGCTCTGGGTTAAAGATAACTTTCCTACTGATTCCTTAACTGAGACATGGCATCTTGAGAAGCCCTTTTTTGGGGAGCAGGCTATTTGTTCTATTCCTACTTATGATCTAGTATTACATTAAGAAAATAACCTCCTTGGCTGGGAGTTTGGCCTAGTGGTACAGCACTTGCCTAGTATGCACCGAGACTCAGGTTCAATTCCTTGGAACCACATACATGGAAAAGCCGGAAGTGGTGCTGTAGTTCAAGTGGTAGAGCACTAGCCTTGAGGACAAAGCCCAAAGACAGTGCTCAGGCCCTGAGTTCAAGCCCCAGGACTGGCAAAAAGAATTCATAATCTCAAGCTAGGCACCAGGGCTCATGCCTGTAATCCTTCCTAGCTACGCAGAGGCTGAGATTTGATGATTGAGGTTAAAAGCCAGACTAGGTAGAAAAGTCCTTGTGAGACTCTTATCTCCAAATCACTACTCAAAAAATGGAAGTGGAGTTATAGTAAAAGTGGTAGAATGCTAGCCCTCACCAGGAGAGCTAGGGATAGCACCCAGGCACTGAGTTCAAGCCCCATGACAGGTTAAAAAATTCTCTATGTTCACTGTACCTAGCTTTCCTGTGATCCTGTGATCCTATTTGGCTTTACAGCATTATCAATCATTACTAAATGCTTTTGTATATTTTTTCATATATTTTTATTGTAATTAATAGAAGGGTTACATTATATTTGCCGATAGAAGTTGCATTAATTCACATACATTGATACCCTTTCTCATCTCTTGGTCCCCATCCCCCCCACCCCTCATCTTGTTTTCCCCCTTCCCTATCCAATTTCAAATAACCAAATACAAATATATCCAATATATCAGATAACAAAGTGAGATATTGTAACAATATGAGATAAACAAGGGACAGCAAAAGAGATGAGTGATAACATAGTACATTAAGGACAACAATCACTCATTATATGGCTTTTGTTTCTATATCCTAGAGGTCCTCTCATTTAGGGTCATACTATATGGCCTTTTACAGTCTGTTTCTTCCAACTTGAAGTGCCAAGTAAAAGGTGCTTTTGTCTATTTTGTTCCCTCTGCCCCCTCCTCCCCCTCTCTCTCTGTCTCTCTCTGTCTGTCTCTGTCTCTGTCTCTGTCTCTGTCTCTGTCTCTGTCTGTCTCTGTCTCTCTGTCTCTCTGTCTCTCTCTCTCTCTCTGTCAGTCAGAGGACATGAACCCTGAGTCTTGGCATTGTCCCTGAGTTCTTCAGCTCAAGGCTACTGCCCTACCCCTTGAGTCACAGCACCACTTCCTCTCATTCTCTCTTGGTAAGTATAAAGTATCAGAGGTAGTAGATTGTAGCTTAAGGGGCTGGGAGTTTGGCTTAGTGGTAAGAGTGCTTGCCTAACATGCACAAATACCCAGGTTCAATTCCTCGGTACCACATATATAGAAAAAAAGCCAGAAGTGGTACTTTGGCTCAAGTGGTAGAGCTCTAGCCTTGAGAAAGTCCAAGGACAGTGCTCAGGCCCTGAGTTCAAGCCCCAGGACTGGCACAAAAAAAGAAATGAAAAAGACTGTAGCTTTCATGTTAAATGACAAACCTGCCACTTTAAATGACTTCAGTAGCCTTCTTCCTTCCTATTCCTGGGTGCTGAACAAAAAGAAGTGAAAAACACATTGGTGTTTCTAAATACTTGCAAGTGCCAAATTCAATTGAGTTCTCAATGCTACCGATCTTTTTGTCAGTCATGGGACTTGAACCCTGGGGCTGGACACAGTCTATGAGCTCTTCAGTTCAAGGCTAGTACTCTACCGCTTACAGTGGCACTTCGGTTTTCTAGTGGTAAATTGGAGATAAGAATCTCATGGACTTTTATATCTAGGCTGGCTTTGAATCATTAGCCTCAGATCTCAGCCTCCCTAGTAGCTAGAACTGCAGGTGTGAGCCAACAGCCTCAGTGATAATGCACTTGCCTGGAGTGCTCTGACCAAGGCTCTGATTTTAAACCTTGGTACACTAAAACAAATAAGTTTCCAGTTTAGTAAATCGCTGCTTAGCTGGGTAACACTGATCTAAGATCTCATGAGATCTGGTAATGAAAGCTGTGCTTGGGAAATGGCTCACTCATATAGACTTCAGCAGTAGATTTTAGTTTCTTGCTACATAGATCCTTCTATAAAGCTAGTTGAATATCATAATATGGCAGCAGCTTCTCCAGTGTGAGTGATCCAAAAGTGAAAGTAAATTGCATTAAGTACATGATCAAGTCTCAGTAGTCACACATCATTACTTCTACCACCTTCCTTCCAGTTATTAGAAGTGAGTCATTAAGTCCAACCCACACTCGAGGAGAAGAGAATGAAGTTATACTTCATGAAGGGAATAGTATTAAATAACTTGTTACTAATATCTTCCACAGTGCCTGGAGCATCATGGGACTTTGTCATATTTTCTCTGAGATAAGGAAAGAATTAATCAAGGAACTAATAACTTTGTAGAATGAGAGAGGAGATACTATACAACAATACTATATAGACCATTAACCTCTTAGCTCAAACCAGTCATCAAGATTAAGATAGAAGAAAATAGGCTCACGCCTGTAATCCTAGCTACTCAGGAGGCTGAGATCTGAGGATCTTGGTTCAAAGTTAGCCCAGGCACAAGAGAACCTGAGACTCTTATCTCCAATTAACCACTAGAAAACAGGAACTGGTAAGGAGCACTGTGGCTCAAGGAATAAGATGGTAGCCTTGAGTTGAAGAGCTCAGGGACAGTTCCAAGGCCCAGAGTTCAAGCCCCACGACCACAAAAACAACAACAACAACAACAAAAATGACAAAGAAGAAGATGGAGATGAAGGAGGAGGAGGAGGAAAATAATGTCTAAGGAGAAAAGGGTTAAAATAGCACACATCTATCTCCAACGTTCAAAGTTCCTTCCTTCCTTCCTTCCTTCCTTCCTTCCTTCCTTGCCTCAAGCCTTGTTCTTTATCCCTCCCAATTATTTTGAAAACTTTGAAGAAATCCATTCTCTTGTTAGATCAGCTAGGGTTAACTGCATGCAACTAATCCCTGACTAAAATATGATTAGAATTATCTGCCCAAAGTAACTCAGCAAGCAAATCATAGATATCTTCTTCAAATGTGTATATCTGTCTCCAGAGCCAAGTATTCTAACCCTTTTCACCCTTCCTTCCCTGGAAGGCTTTCTCTCCAAACAAGTTTTTGTTTAACTCCAAGTTCCAGCCCCACCCCCTGCTGAAGCATATCCTAGATTCAATTGTGATAATCAGAAATAAATGATGAAACTGTGGAAAACAAGTCTAGATTCTTGGGGTGGGATGGAAAGTCACACAGAGATGAATACAGTACTGCTTCAACTCCTCTCACGTGATCAACAGCACATAGTCATAATTTATAAACAAACTGGCCAAAAAAAAAACTGGCCCAAGATTAGTGCTGTTACAATGGACTATATATTGCTCTAGAGATCATGGTCCTACAAGGAAGAGATCCTATCAAATTGAGGAAACTGGCAAAAGCCACAAAAAAGTAGCATTCATCTAGACTATGAAGAACTCCATAAGACAAAGGATCTATTTACTTCAACAAGTAAATTAAGGACATATCAACCAATTGCAGTATATACTTTTACTTTCTCCTGATTCAAGTAAACTGCAAAGAACACAAGTTAATATATACACTGGACAGTTACTGATATTAAGGACTTGCTCCTTTTATCTTTTTCTTTTTTGTCAGTCCTGGGGCTTGAACTCTAGGCTTGGGCATTGTCTCTGAGCTCTTCAGCTCAAGTCTGGTGCCTTATGTCTGGGCCTGGGCATTGTCCCTGAGCTCTTCAGCTCAAGACTACTGGCCTACCCATGGAGCCTCATCGCCACTTCCGGTTTTCTAGTGGTTACTTGGAGATAAGAGTTTCATGGACTTTAGTACCTGGGCTGGCTTTGAACCTGATCCTCAGATCTCAGCCTCCTGGAGTAGCTAGCGTTACAGGCATGAGTCACTGTTCCTGGATCCTTATATCTTTTAAAAGTTTTTTTTTGTTGTCGGGCCAGGAGTTTGGCCTAGTGGTTAAAATGCTTGCCTAGCATGCATGAAGACCCGGGTTCAATTCCTTGGTACCACATACGTAGAAAAAAGCCGGAAGTGGTGCTGAGGCTCAAGTGGTACAGCTCTAGCCTTGAGAAAGTCCAAGGACAGTGCTCAGGCCCTGAGCTCAAGCCCAGGACTGGCAAAAAAAAGTTTTTTTTTGTTGTTGTTGGTCAGTCATAGGGCTTGATCTCGGGGCTTGAGTGCTATCCCTAACCTCTTCAGCTCAAGGCTATTGCTATACCACTTTGAGCCACAACACCACTTCCAATTTTCTTCTGCTTAATTGGAGATAATAGTCTCACAGACTTTTGTGCCCAGGCTGGCTTTGAACTGTGATCTTCAGATCTCACCCTCCTGAGTAGCTAGTATTACAGGTGTGAGCCACTGGTGCCTAGCTAAGAGGTAGTTGTTACTCATGATAGTTTCAGAAAGGATTTTTCTATGAAGCCCAGACTGGCCACCATTTTTCTTCCTCAGACATTCCAGTTTTGGAATAATTGGCATGTGTCATCACATCAAACATGTTTGTTAATATGAAGTTTCACTAATTTTTCCTCTAAGCTGGCCTTGAACCATGGTCCTCCTGATTTCAGCCTCATGAGTAGCTGTGAGTACAGTTGTCCACAACTACAAGTGTTTTTTTTTTAATTTAATTTTATTGTCAAGATGATGTACAGAGGAGTTACAGTTACATATGTAAGGTTGTGGGTACATTTCTACTTGAACATTGTTCCCCCCTCCCGTGTTTTTCTCCCACTTTCCCTCTTCCCTAGCCCTCCAAGTTGTACAGTTCATTTCCAACAAATTTTCTTGTGATTATCATTGTTATATTGGTTCACCTTTATCTTATGTCTCATCATTTTTTTGTTCTCCTTCCGTCCCCTAATTCAAATAATGTATATACAATATACCAGGTACTAAAATCAGATACAGTGACAACAGGGGATAACCATAGAGGGGAAATAAAAGAAAAATATACAACTTTACATAGTCCAGTAAAAACAACAACTGCAAAGAAAAACTTCTTGTTTCCATATCTTGGAGTTCATTTCGCTTAGCCTCATCCTATATGGTTGTATGTACATAACTATTGAACTGTTTTGATCCTCTGCTACGAAAATCCTAGACCCATAGTAATCATTATATATGAGGGAAACCATGGAGCCTATGTTTATTTGGATCTGGCTTATTTCACTCAGTAAGATTTTTTCCAAGTCTTTTCTTTTCCTTATGAAAGTGGCTATGTCATTCTTTCTGATGGCAGCATACAATTCTCTTGTGTATATATGCCATATTTTCTTCATCCATTCATCTACTGAAGGGCATCTGGGTTGGTTCCATATCTTCACTATGGTAAATAGTGCTGCTATGAATATGGTTATGCTGGGAGCTTTAATAGGGCCTTGTTTGTGGACATTTGGGTAAATACCCAGAAGTAGAATTGCTGGGTCATAGGGGAGCTCTGTGTTTAGTCTTTTGAGAAACCTCCAAGCTGCTTTCCAGATTTGTTGAACAAGTTTACGCTCCCATCAATAGTATAGGAGAATTCCCTTCTGGCCATATTCTCACTAGCATTTGTTGTTATTAGATTTCTTGATAACAGCCATTCTAACTGGGATGAGATGGAATCTCAATGTTGTTTTGATTTGCATTTCTTCTATGGCCAGAGATGGTGAGCATTTCTTCACCTGCCTATTGGCCATTCTTATTAACTCTTCACATAAGTCTTTCTTTAAGTAAATCTTTAGTCTAATTTTTAATCAGGTGGTTGTTTCTTTGAGGGTTTGTTTTTAGGGGATTTATTTTTTTGAGTTCTAAGTATATTTTAGATATGAGGTCCTTTTCTGTTGTATGGATAAGGAAGATTTTCTCCCACTCTATGGGCTTTCTATTTAACTTGCTAGCTATGTTGTTTGCCATGCAGAAGCTCTACAGTTTATTGCAGTCACATTTGTCCAGCCTTTCTTTTGATTTGTTGCATTTCTGGGTCTTTATTAAGAAAGTGTTTACCTGTGCCAAGGAGCCCTAGAATATCTCCTATTCCTTCCTGTAATATTTTCTGAGTATTGCTTTTAATTTGAGGACTTTGAGCCATTTGGAATTGATTCTGGTGCAGAGTGATATATATGGTTCTAATTTTAGTTTTCTACAGGTGTTTAACCAATTCTTCCAGCACCATTTTTTGCATTTGTTGAAGAGATTGTCTTTCTTCCATCCTATTTTTTTGCTTCCCTGTCGAAGATTAGGTGGCCATAGGTCTGTGGGTTAAATTTTGGGTCTTCAGCTCTATTCTCACAAGTGGTTTATGGGATGTCTTTAAGGGGTAGACCTAGAAATGGTCGATGATATTCCTTTCAAGTTCTATTGGTTAAAGTCCACCACATAAGCACAGCACTGATAGCTTACAACTATAATCCTAGCTACTCAGTAGGCTGAGATCTAGGGATATGGTTCAAAGTCTGCCAGAGCAAGAAAGTCTGTGAGACCCATTTCCATTTAACCACTAGAAAACAAGAAGTGGAGCTGTGGCTTAAGTGATAATTTTCTTGCCTTGAGAAAAAAACAACTTAGGTATAGCACCCAGGCCTTGAGTTCAATCCCTAGGACTGATCAAAAAGCCACTGCATTATATTAGCAAAGTTACAAGGTGGGAGGGAAATGTTTGCCCAGGTAGAAGATGAAAGATTTGATGAAGAATGAAGATACAGCTAGTTTTATGCCATAGCAACTTACTTCCTGTGCTTCAAATTTCCTGTGTAGAATAATAGTTATATTTCAAACTCTTGTTGTAAGTATTAAATGAATTAATTATACACAAAGCTCTCAGAACAAGTCTAACACATAGTACTTTTTTTGTTTATTGAAGGTGGTCTCACTTTGCAGTATAGCCTGGCATAAGAATTTGCTGTGTAGAGGATTACAATAGCTCAAAACCTAGATACATAAGGTCATATAGGATGAGACCAAATGAAAGGAACTCTAGGATATGGAAACAGGAGCTTCATCTTGTTGTTCTTTTTTTTAGAGTCATAGTTTTTTATGTCTATATAGTTATGTTTATATTTCCATTACCATGTCCATAGCATTGGGTATGCAGATATTGAGTCCTCGCTCTTGTACTCCTTGGATTTAATAGCCATAATCTTTTTTTTTTCTTTCCATTTTTTTATTGTAATTAGTAAAAGGGTTACATGATATTTGCCAGATAGAAGGTGCATTAATTCACATACATTGATACCCTTTCACATGTCTTGGTACCCGTATCCCTCCCCCCCACACCCCCCACCCGTCTTGGTTTTCCCCCCTTCCCTATCAAATTTCAAATATCCAAATACAAATAAATTCAATAAATCAGATAACAAGGTGAGATACTATACCAATATGAGATAACCAAGGGACAGCAAAGGAGATGAGAGACAACATAATACATTAAGGACAACAATCATTCATTATATGGCTTTTGTTTCACTATCCTGGAAGTCCTTTCAATTAGCTTCACATTATATGTCCTTATGTATCAAGATTTTGCTCTATTGCAAATCTCTGCTAGTAGAGCCCAAGGTTTCTACTGATTATGATGAATGAGGGAAACCATTGAGCCTAAGTTCCTTAGAGTCTGGCTTACTTCACTTAATATGATTTTTTCTAAGTCTTTCCATTTCCTAACAAATGGGGCAATGTATTCTTTCTGACAGCAGCATAGAATTCCATTGTGTACAAATACCACAACTTGTTGATCCACTCATCAACTGAGGGACATCTAGGTTGGTTCCATATCTTTGCTATGGTGAATAGTGTTGCAATGAACATGGTTGTGCTAGTGGGTTTAGTATGTCCTTGTTTCTGGGTGGTTGGGTAAATGCCAAGTAGTGGAATTGCTGGGTCATAGCCATAATCTTGTTGTTCTTTTTTTGCCAGTTCTGGGGCTTGAACTCAGGGCCTGAGCATTGTCCTTGGGCATTTACCTCAAGGCTAGCTCTTTGCCAACTGAGCCACAGCACCATTTCTGGCTTTTTCTATGTACGTGGTATCTGAGGAATCTGACCTGGGTCTTCGTGCATGCTAGGCAAGCACTCTACCATTAGGCCAAACTCTTAATGTACTATTTCTCTTCTCTTTTTTGTCCTTTGGTTAATCTCATATTATTGCTGTATCTGACTTTGTTACTTCATATATTGTATGTATGTTTATTTGAAATAGGAAAGGGAAGGGGGTGGAAACAAGATGATTGGGAGAGGGTGGGGGAGAGAAATGGTAACAAAAACATGAGAAGGGAGATCAATGTGTGAGAAGTAATATACCTACTACCTCTTGAATGTAACTGTAACCCCACTATACATTACCCTGACAAAAAATAAAAATAAATAAATAAATAAAAGATATTTTTAATTCAAAAAGAATTTGCTGTGCAGCCATGTTGGTCTTGAACTTGCTGTCCTCCTAGCTCAGCCTTCTAGACATTAAGGTTAGTTTTGTACCATCACAACTGACCAATTAAAAAAATATATATAGTAATTCACATTTCATATGCGAAAAGTGGGTCAAAGCACATGGGGACATTATTAACAGAGAGAATTGGTGAGGTACTGAATTTTACAAGAATGAGGACAGTATGAACAAAGGACTGGGCAGGGAGGAAAATTGATCTATGTTCAATGAAGATGGAGTGTGTGGTAAACAGAAAGCCATGTGGGTACATATCTGAAATACCAGGTTTGAGATTGTCCATGGAGAGACTCTCTAATAACTAATGATAACAAGCTAGCTATAGGCTACCAATGAAACCTGAGATTAAGTGGAATCATATAGAATCATAATGATGAAGAACAAGTAGGAAATATATAGTTCAGTCTCTTTACTTGACACAAAAATGGAATTAGGACAAAGATAATCCAGTAACTTGTCCATGGTAAAGAAATATCTTTGATGGACTAGCTAAGATGAATTTAGTCTTTGACTTGCCAGCTCTGGTCTCTGTGTATATGTGTGTGTGTGTGTGTGTGTGTGTTACAGAGACAGAGACAGAGACAGAGAGTTGTATGTAGATACATGTGTGTGTCCTTTGATACAAAACCTCAGCTTAATTTTAATTATGTTCTAAAATCTATGTGCCAGTGATTTTTTTTTTCATTTTTTACTGTAATGTATAGAAGGGTCATAGTTACACTGGTCAGGTAGTAGGTACATTACTTCTCACTCATTGATACCCCTTCTCATGTTTTTGTCCCCATTTCCCTTCTCCACCCCCTCCCAATCATCTTGTTTTCCCCCTTCCCTTTCCCATTTCAAATAAACATATATACAATATACCAGGTAACAAAGTCAGATACTGTAACTATATGAGATTAACCAAAGGGCAACAAAAGAGAAGAGAAATAACATAGTACATTAAGAACAATAATCACACAATATAAAGCTCTTGTGAAACAAAGTTAACTTTTCCATTTTAGAAATGACTGTACCGGGCCGGGAGTTTGGCCTAGTGGTTAAAGTGCTTGCCTAGCATGCATGAAGACCCGGGTTTGATTCCTCGGTACCACATACATAGAAAAAAGCCGGAAGTGGTGCTGAGGCTCAAGTGGTAGAGTTCTAGCCTTGAGAAAGTCCAAGGACAGTGCTCAGGCCCTGAGCTCAAGCCCAGGACTGGCAAAAAAAAAAAAAGAAAAGAAATGACTGTACCTCATTTCCTACATAAATACTCCATCTTTTATTTTTTTCTAATTTGCCAGGTTTATTTTGCTTACTAATATCTATTTAAAAGTAAATTTAACTGAAAGAGGTTTCTATGTATTTCAATGGTATCCATAGTAATTCATTTGAGCCAAAACTTATTTCTTTTCATTGTACATTCTAGTTCTCTCTTCTTTTCTGATATCTAATACCCATGTTGTTTTTCCAAGACACAGATTTGATTTGCTAATATATACACACACCTTACCATAGCATCCAAGTTGGGGGTCTTAGTTTTTCATAAATGCCCTTGGTAGTTCTGTTGGAACTATTTTTGTAGATTTAGCTTCTGCTTTTCTCCAACTAGATTCACTTTCTTGTGTTTCTCAAATGTACTTGACTTGACAAGTTTATATTGTCTTTGTATATATTCTTGTGTCTTTGTATTCTTGTGCAAATGTGGTTTGCACCATCGTTTGTAGTACCCATTTGGGTGGATGCACATTTTCTGCTCAGGAATTTTATCCCCTTTCTGAATTTACCTCATTGAAAGTATCTGGGAAAGGTGAGCTTTAGGGGCAAAATCTGCACCTAGCATTATTCATACATCCACCGTAATTGCTTTTGCGCCTTTTTAAATTTTTTAAAATAATTTTTTATTGTGATTAATAGAAGGGTTACATTATATTCAGATAGAAGGTGCATAACTTCACAAACATTGATACCCTTTCTCATGACATGGTCCCCATTTCCCTCCCACCTTCCCCCTACTTATCTTGATTTCCCCCCTTCCCTATCCAATTTCAAATAACCAATTAAGCACATATAAAATATATCAGATAACAAGGTGAAAAATTGTAACAATATGAGATAACCAAGGGATTGTGCCAGTGATTGTATATAGATTCCCTTCTTGAATACTTGTTAAGCATGACATTTGAAATATGATATAAAAATCACTGTTAATAAATTATTTAATAAAAAAAGTCTTATCTTTTTTGTCAGTCCTGAGGCTTGCACTCAGGGCCAAGGCACTGTCCTTGAGCTTTCTCAATGTTAGCACTCTACCACCTGAGTCACAGCACCACTTCTGGCTTTCTCTGTGTATGTGGTACTATAGAAACGAACCCAGGCCTTCATGCATACACTCTACCAGTAGGCCAAACTCCTGGCCCTAGAATGTAAATTTTTAGTAACTGATTTCAAGTGCTTCTAGTGTGCTTCACTCTATTTTAGAACTACTTGAAATGATTAAAAATGTTTTATAATTTTAAGTAGATAGTTTATTTTCATTCAAATTAGAACATATAATTCTGAAAAGGGCACCCTTAATTTAAGGACAAATTGAACAAAGTGATTAAATTTGGATTTCTCTGGAAAATCAGATTGTAACACACTTTTTGTTAGATATTAGTATATAGACTCTATATAGAAAAACTTACTATTGCAATCCTTGGCAATCAGAACAATAATCAGAAAGTCTGCAAAGTACTTCATGGAATATCTTGGAACTTTTGAACATTGGGAAATCATCTAGAGATGCTATCATGGAAGTTTACTCATCTTTTGGCTCTAATAATAGAAAATGTACTCTTAGTAGTTTGGAAAAAGTGAGTTCATTGAGTACATGCTTTGCATAGAACTCAAACAAAAATGAAAAAAAAAAGACTGTTTAGTACATTTTCTCTTGTTATAACAAAATACATGTATCAGTTTACCGGGCTATTAGATGACTATTTTGGAAGATAAAAATTCAAGATTGGGTCACCCTATCACTCTAGAGAGTGTCATTTAGCTATATCACAATATGGTGAATGGTAAGGTAATGAAGTAGTAAACAAGAAGGATTAAGGGAACAGGCTTTTGCTTGTAATAACAACCAACTCCCGCGGGAACTAACGAGGATCCTTTAATACTATATTAAGTCCTTCCAAGAACTGTGACCCCAGTGACTTTCACAAGGCTCTATTGCTTAAAGATCCTTTCACCTCAATTCCACCATACAGAGTGAGATTCTGGTACATGGCCCGAAATATAGCATGGTAGAATAACAAAAAACCAGGACATCTTAGTAGCATGTCCTTAGGATACCATGATTTAAAAAAATTCAGAGTCAAGCAGTCTATGTTAAACCTAATTTTTTCTAGCCAAATTATTGCCATACATGAATTTGGCTTAGTGTTGCCACATCTAGTGTAGCCAGAATCGTAAATTCTTATTTGATATTCCTTGGGTTTTAAATACTACCTAATAAATCAAATTGAAAAAAAAAAATCATGAAACAAAGGACCAAACAAAAACATGTCCTCAACTTCTGACTCCATGTCCTATCACTGAAGTGACTCAACTCTAATAAATAGTTCTCTTGGCTGTGCTCCAAACAGGGTTCACATTTCCTGTAGAGAGAATTTGGGACTGAGCCATAGACCTACCCCAGCCTGTATAGCTCTGATGGATGACAGTCACTTAACAGAGGCATGCCTATTGGTGGAGATGGTGTCCATTTTTATGTAAAAAATGATGTGATTCTCTGATGATGATGATCATGGCTAGCACATGTTAAGTGCTTACTATGTGCTAGGAAGTGATTTGTAATAGACCTCCTTACATTTACTTTTCCAAATGGCCTGATGAGGGAAACTCTCTCTCCGACCAAACAGATGTGGAGCACAAGGTTCCTGAGAGTAGTTTGTTCTCCCTGCAATGCCTGTTGAAATGTAACCATCATTACGAGATAGTAAGAAGTGGGAGATGGTGGGACCTTTAAGAGAAGAGCAGTGGTCTGCCTACAGGAATTCTACAGGAATGTATCAACTCCTTCATCATAAGACAGTCTGCTATAAAGGGCAGTTTGGTTAGGTCTCTTTCCTGTGAGGCCCTGAGCTTTCTCAGGGCTTTGCCAGTAGGAAGGTAATCATCAGATGCAGGCTTGAAACTTTGGAACCAAACTGTGAGGTACAGTAAACTTCTTTTCTTTGAAATGTATCTGGTCTGTGGCACTGTATTATTGGCAACAGAAAAAAAAAAGTCCATGATGGATTTGCCTAATGGCACACAGCTAGAGGTGGGAAGGCCTTGCAGTTTGTCCCCTCTTGCTTATCACCACTTCCCCTTGGCATACTTAGGAAAGAGGTTTTGGACTATGACATCTACTTCATTATCTTAAGTGAGAATCTTCTAGACTCTGGCAAACAGGAAGCTGAGATTCAGTCTGGGAAAGTCATTTGCTTGAGGTGACAAACCTAATAATACTAGGATCCCTACATTGCTGTGTCCTCTCCCAACAGTCTCCGCTTCCCAGCCTGTTGAACTCAATATTCATTCCTAGCAACATTTCATTTATATTAGTGAGATCTCTTTAATGTCTTTGTCCATTTTTAAATTTCAGTCAGACTCTTACTTTCAATGCTGTGTATTTACCCTTTCTCCCAGATCTGCTTGTTTATCTATGAAGACCGGGGGGAGTCCTGAGGTGCTTGCTTCTTCCTGAGAAGAGCACATCATTTCCCACTGGCAACACTTTTTCCATTTGTTAGAGCTCAGCAGTCATGGAGAAAACCCTAGCAACTTTCCAACATCAACATGGCCGGGATACATTTCAAATTGTACATAAAGAACCTAGCCACTTAGCCGGGTACGGTGTGTCACGCCTGTAAATCTAGCTACTCAGGAGGCTGAGATCTGAGGATCAAGGTTCAAAGCCAGCCCAGCATGAAAGTCCATGAGACTCTTATCTCCAATAAAACCACCCACTGTGGCTCAAGTGGTAGAGCACTAGCCTTGAGCTGAAGAACTCAGGGACAATGCCCAGGCCCAGAGTTCAAGTCCCATGACTGGCTTTGGAGAGATGTGCTTGGATATTAGGACTTCTGAGAGATCATAGTTAAGGAAAGGTCTGAACCTCCCATAGAAATTAAAGGGTGTACTGGGCAAAATCAGAGTTATACACTCTTTTAAGACACTCAAATTTGCCTGTCTCAATGTGTTACCCTCTTGTTTGAAACTATGAAATGAACTTATTCTCAGTGTAGCTGGTGGGAAGAATTGCCCAGGAGATTATTGTTCCTATCAGCTAACCTTCACTCAGACCCCCTTTGCCCTGGAGAAGTAAAGCATGAATAAACTTTAGACAATCCAAGAATCTTTTGAAGGTATATATAAAATATGGGGCCAGGTGCTGGTGGCTCATAACTGCAATCCTAGCTATTCAAGGTAGCTGAAATAGGAGGATCATAGTATGAAGCCAGCCTGAGCAGGAAAGTCTGTGAGAGTCTTATGCCCAATTAACTACCAAAGAGCCAGAAATGGAGCTATGGTTCAAGTATTAGAGCACCAGCCTTGAGTGGAAAAGCCAAGGGAGCGTGCAAGGCAGATTTCAACTGTTCCAATACGTGTGACCACACATGCACACAGACAGACAGATAGACAGACAGACAGACAGACAGACACAGACACACACACACACACACACACACACACACACACACACACGTAGGAGCTGGATGCTAGTGGCTCATGCCTGTAATGCTAGCTGCCCAGGAGGCTGAGATCATGGTTCAAAGCCAGCCGTGGCAGGGAAGTCTGTAAGACTCTTATCTCCAATTAACCACCAGAAAACCAGAAGTAGAGCTGTGGCTCTAGGGGTAGAGTACTAGTGTTGAACAAAACAGAAAAAAACAAAAACAAATTTTTTTTTTTCAAAAGTTCAGGGACAGCACCCAGTCCCTGAGTTCAAGCCTCAGGACTGCCATATAAAAACTGAAGGGATTCACGTTGCCCTAAGAAGTCTGGCTAATGATCTGATACAGTAGTTAAGGGGCCCATGATCTAAAACAATAAATATAAACCGTTGGTCTTAAGGTTCAAGGTAAATATACAAGAACACTTCTGATTGTGTCACTTCAGGAACATGCTAGGCTAGATGTTAGGGATTTTCCTGTCCCTGAAAATCCATATGGGCTTCATGGATAAAGCTGTAGAGAGTTGATGGAAGAGGTAGGCCATCTCTGCCCAAGTTGAAGCAGAGGAAGGCAGCTACAGAAGCAGAAGAGATGGAGATGTCAGAGCATGTGAAGGAAGGATGGGGTCCAATCAGAGCCAGACATTTTGAAATAAGTCGAGCAGAGGAGCCATTGTGAAAACACTTAGCAGGCCTCAGCTGAGCTGCTGAGATGGAATCTGGATGGCAAAGAGCAAAAGCTGTCTCAAAGAAGATTTGTGTTTCACTGTGATATTTAATATTCAGTCGCAAGGCAAAACAGTAGCAATCAATGAGGAAGTAAGAGAGCAGCTGCTGCTTCCCAAATACTGTCAACAAGACAGAAAATGTGTGAGGTGTTATGAAGAATGGCTGTAATTATGCCAGAGGAGCAATTCTGGTAGGATAAGCAGGCTTATGACTATTGAATTCAGTCTCAAGAGTGAGCCGTGTGTGTGTGTGTGTGTGTGCGTGTGTGTGCGTGTGTGTGCATACCTGTGCACACAAAGGCCAACAGAAGGAAAGGAGACAATCACAAAGAGGAAGGGAGAAAGCGCAACACAGATGGAGGGAGGTGACAGGAGAGGAAAAGGGAGAAGAAAAATAAAAGGCTTGCATTTTGTTCTATGGGTCAATAGGCAGCTATTTACCATATCGTCTGACAACCTGAATAAAGCATGTTATAAACCAGATGTGGAGGGGTGCTCACCTATAATCCCAGGAAATAGTGTGGCTGAGTCAGGAAAACTGTGAGTTCCAGGCCAGCTTCGAAATATGTAAGTGAGGTTGAGCCTGGTCTCAAAAAGAAAGTAAGTCAATAGGATTATACACATATACACAAACACAATGTTAATGACTTCTCTTTTTTTGCTTTCTAGTACTGGGGCTTGAACTTATGACCTTCAACTCATTTTGCTTATTTGCTCAGCTGGTGCTCTACCACTTGAGGAAAAACTCTAGTCTGGCTTTTTTCTGGCTAATTGGAGATGAACTTTCATGAATTAATCTGTGCAGGATGACTTTGATTTCAGCCTACTGGTAAATTACAGTTAAATTCTACTAGCACCTATTGGCCAAGTGCTTTTTATGCACAAGTAGCTTCAAAAAAAAACTTTTTCTAGGGGCTGGGAGTTTGGCCTAGTGGTTAAAGTGCTTGCCTAGCATGCATGAAGACCCGGGTTCAATTCCTCGGTACCATATACATAGAAAAAAGCCGGAAGTGGTGCTGAGGCTCAAGTGGTAGAGCTAAACTTTTCTAGTCTCTTCTCTTCCAAATGGATTGGTTTTTGTTTCTTTTACTTGAGATAGGGTCTTCTTATATAGTCCATACTGGTCTGGAACTCTTGACCTTCCCAATTCAACCATGCATATGCTAGGATTATATGTGCCATGTGCCACCATTCCCATCAGATTGCTCTCTCTCTCTCTCTCCCTCTCTCCCTCTCCTTCTCCCTCTCTCCCGCTCCCTCTCTCCCCCCTCTCTCTTTTCCTTTCCCTTCCTTCTTTCCTTCATTCCCTCCCTCCCTCCTTCCTTTCCTCAGTACTGGGGTTGAACACAGAGCCTTGCACTTACTAAGCATCTGCTCTACCACTTGAATCATGCTCCCAGCTCCATTTCCATCAGTGTGTGTGTGTGTGTGTGTGTGTGTGTGTGTGTGTGTGTGTGTGTGTGTTTTAGAGTATTGCATTTTTCCCTGCATTTACCTGAGACTGAAACTGTCTAACCTGTGTTCAAGTATCTGGGATTGCAGATGTGAACTTAACATACTTGTTTATTTTTTTTAAGTCAGTGTCTTATTAGTTTATTACTCCAAGTAGAGTTGAATAGTGATCCTCTTATGTCTGCCTTCTGAATAGCTGGGATTATAGGTTTGTCCCACCATAACTCACACTTACAGTGCTTTCTTAAAACTCTTTCAACATAAAAATCTCAAAGCCAACATTTGGTAGAGACACCTATAAGCCTGGGATTAGGAATTTGTAGTTTTTCTAATAATACATGTGGTAGAGATATTTGAAGAAACAGTCTTGAGACACTGGATAAATAGGAAAAACTCATCATGGCCAATGATGAATTCGTATTTTTTTCTTGAAGTAATGAAGATCAAACCCAAGGCCTCGCATATGTTAGGCAAGTACTCTACCACTGAGTCATACCCCTAGATCTCAAGGTGACTTTCTGATATACGGTCTACACACCAAGCCTGCTACACTTAGCTTTTCCCATTTCATTAAATGGCAATGGCTTCTAGTTGCTCAAGCCGTCCCCCCCAAAAAAAAATTCTGTCTTGTCCTTGAGTATTTTACTGTCTGTCTCTATTTTTTGCTCATCTCTTGCATCCAATTTATCAACAAATAATAGCAGTTCTGCCTTCAAAATATAACCAAGCTGATCATTTTAATAATCAACTCCATCTTGGTCAAAAACATCATCTCTTGGCTGGATTATTGCATGATATTTTCTAGCTGTCAGCTATTGCTCTAATGATGTTGCCCTCAAAGTCAATTCCTCACAACAAATATCTGTTTTGCTTGCTCAGTCATCTGAGGTTCGTAGGCTAGCTCTACTTAAAGCTTCTTAGAGTCGTGTTTTTTTCCTCTCCATCTATTTCCTCAGTCCTGGGACCAGAAGCCAGCTATGGCCTGTTATCCTGGCAGATGGCAGGTGAACAAGAGGCCACTTTAAATATATTACACACATTTCAAATCTGTTAGCATTATATTCACTAGCATTCCATTGGACAAGGCAAGTTACATGGTCATGTTCAGTATCACTATGTGACAGAATATATTCTGCTTGTTCTACAAAGAAATACATAAAATCAGACAATGGCATATATACAATATTCTGGAACAAGAAGGGAGTGATAATTGAGAAAAAGAAACAAAGCTATTGCCCTCTATTCTCATGATTTTGCTGTTTAGCTTTAGGTTGGTTAGGAAACCTTTTGTTCTGCTACAAGACATATGAATATTTAAAATATATTTATAATATTCACTGGCCATACAAAATTAGCAATACAGGCAAACAACTCTGGGAAGCATATGGGAAAAATATGTGTCTATCCTATCATGAATAAAGTGTTTGGGCAGAACTTATGCAGCCCTAGAGTCTGATGCTTCCTAGACCTAAAAGAAATCTACTCTCAAAGAAAGTCTTTTCTTTTATTGTTTAGGTCTTTGCACAAATGTCCCTTTCTCAGAGAAGCCTTCACCATACACACTGCTTAAAATTGTAATCCTCCATTCCATGCCTTCTATCCTGTTGGATTTTCTTCCACAGCATTTATCAAATACTGTGTAGTTTGGTAAAAATGATAGCTTCACTTTTTGGTTTTTAAAAAATCAATGTGTGTGTAAATGTACTAACATATGAGTATCTTCCTGTATACAGGATTGGGATTCTTAACCATTATATTGGGATTCTTAACCCACAAATATATGAACAAATATTTTCAAGTAGTTCTGTAACAATGGAAAACTGAAACAATAGAAGATGGCTGGTCAAAAGCAGTTTAGTGTAGTGAAAAGCTTGTGATTCCTAAATAAAGCTTACCTAGATGCCAGCTACATGACCTTAGATAAGACACTGGATTTTTCCTGTCCTTTAAAAATATAATTTGTAGGTTGGGAGTATGGCCTACTGATAGAATACTTGCCTAGCATACATGAAGCCCTGGGTTTGATTCCTTGATACCACATACAGAGAAGCTAGAAGTGACACTGTGGCTCAAGTGGCAGAGCACTAGCCTTGAGCAAAAAGTGTCCCAGGACAGTGCCCAGGCCCTGAGTTCAAGCCCCAGAACTGGCAACAAAGCAAAAGAACAAAGAAAAAATGTGATTAGTAATTTCTCAAGTCAGAGGTGTGACTGAGTTTGGGAACTTGCACTTGCAATGCAAGTGCTCTACCTTCTGATCCGCTGTTTTCATTGGCTATTTTTAGGTGGAATTTTGTTTTGTGCTTGGGTTTGCACCTCACCATGATCCTCTTTTTGGATCAGTTTAGGGGCTTGAACTCAGGGCCTGAATATTATACATTTGCTTTTCTGCTCAAGGCTAGTGATCTACCACTTGAGTCACAGCTCTACTTCAGCTTCTTTAGTGCCTAAATTGGAGACTGAAGTCTCATAGACTTCCCTATCCAGGTTGGCTTTGAATCATGATCTTTAGATCTCAGCCTCCTGAGCTGCTAGGATTACAAGCAGGAGCCACTGGTGCCTGTCTCTTGTTTCCTGTGGTTATCCACAGATTCTACTTGTTATCTCCTGCAGTGATAACAGTTGTATGCCCTACCACATCCAGCTTCTTCCATTGACATGGAATCTGAGGGATTTTTCTACTCACGCTGGTCTAGAAATGTGCTTCTCCTGATCTCAGCCTCACCACATATCAGGGAGGATAGGCAGGTGCCACTACATCTAGCTGGCCTAGACATGCTAACTTCCCCACCTTAGCCTTCCAGGTAGTTGGGGTTACAAAAGTGAGTCATGGCACAGGCCCAGAAATGTGATTATTAAGTGAATTCACATATGTAAAGTCCTTAAATACCTGCCTGGAACATAATAAGAGTGATAAAGGTTAGATATCCTGATGATAATAATGATCCATACTCTTATTTCATTCATATTTAGTCTATTCTTGAGGCCCCTGAGAAACACCGCCAGCTGAAATACCAAAAAATAAAATAAAATCACTGCCTCTCCAAATATTAGTCTGTACAAAGCATGTACCCAGAATTTTTGGATTCAATTAAAGTCCTCACATCATCTCTGGCTGGAAAGAGGAAGAAATTAGAGCATCCCCCCATCCAATTTTCCACTGTATTTCCATTTTGCGTAGGCAAGTGTTCAAGTTTGCATTCTTTAAGCATACATCTACCGGCTGTCATGGGAGGCAGAGGAGGCCAACTTAGAGAAAGGCAATACCCACAGATAATCTGCAAAGTGGATAATTCACAGGCAGAATCAAGGGCTTACTTTAGTAAATTACTACTTCCCCAAGCACTCCCAGTGGTCTGAAAAGTTCATGTAGCCTTTGCAAGTTCCTACCACGGATCAAGGGGAATAGTACAGGCCCTGGGTAGATTGGCTTCAATATAAAATAAAGTAGATAATAAGTATTTCCACCCTTCTTGTCACCCTCATGGAAATGCAAGCTGCCAAAGCTGAGGGGAGGTGGGTGTTGAGTGTTCATCTGACTAATCTGGAAAGCAGCGTGATGCAGCCTGTGTTCAGGTGGTAGGAGGCAATGTGAGGAAAGAGCTGGGCCTCTGAACAATGATGTACAAATGGAGGTTGTGTGGGTCTTAAAAGCTACAAAGGATATAGCCTGAGACAGAAGTCAGATAAAGAGGAAAGGGTCAGTGTGAAAGATGAAGGCAGCCAAGGCCTTCTGCTGGCCTTTTTGATCCTCCTACCATCTGCAGCCACTTCCCTATGTTTCCCATTGCTTCCTTCGTGCCAAGTTCCCTACTCCAAACACACATATTTCCTCTACTTAGTACTTCCCAGTCACCAAAATAATAACTCCCCTTCCCTAATACCGTACCTCCATCTATTTGAAGTGGCCATTTCCTTGAAAATTCAAGACCAATCATTCCAACTGAAGCTTCCAAAGCATGGCCAGGTAAGAGAAACAAGAAAACTGCCTCTGGATAAGGGAGATAAAAGGTTGATATGAAGTAGGAGAGTTCTGGAATAGAACTAGTATCTGGAGAAACAGGGCAGGGGCAAAAGTGAATGGCCCAGTTTGGGCAGTTGCCTGGTTGCTGACGGAGCCCTGGGGTTCACTTGCAACACTTAGGGACCTAGGGTGCTAGGGAGGATGTGTAGCTAAGAAATGCCAGGCTGGTGGGGTGAGAATAGTGAAGGGTCAACATGCAGCATAACTAGGAATGGAAAAAACAGTATTAATAAAAGCCCTCTCCCTAGAGATCTACCAATTGCTATGTCACTTGGCTCTGCAGTGTGTTCCAACAGGACCACTGTCTGCCCGGCACATGATGTTGCAAGGAACAAAAATAGCCTCTGGTAACAGCAAGAGGCTCTGTTTATAGAGTTCCGGCCTTCACACCACCTGTGAGTTATACACATGCAAGCAAATCTTTTCTGTAGAGCCAATTTGCTCTTTCTCTGAAGGACCTCATGGCCAAAAATGGCTGATGATATTTCCAGACGTTTCTCTCTTAATTCTATCCACAGGACCCTTACACTGGCTCAGCAAACCCTGCCCTTCTTGGATGTGATCTCAGAATTCAGAGCACTTTTCTATGCCCTCCCTTTTGCACAGATTTTTCTCATCCCCTGCCCCATTCTCTCCCGTTCTCTTTTGCTAGAGGCTACTTAATAACCTGAACTGGATGCTGCAATTCTAATCTCTCCCATAATTTTGCTGATGAAGCCCATCATGTTCCTGAGAATTCGCATACTAGGCTAACTGGTGGCCCATCCTAACCTAAGAAGTGACTGATAGTGTGGATTTCAGACTTGCAGGCCTTTAGGAGGCTATTTTTGTCACATGGTGGTTTTCTATTGGCAATTTGTCTCACTAATCTAGGTTGGCAACCAACAAACACTGCCTATGTTGAAGACTAACTAGCCTTATGCCCATCAAGTCTGGATTTGGGGATCAGATGCAGACTTCGTAACTAGCCAGCTACAGGGGCAACTGAAAAAGAAAAGCTCACACCTATTTGAACTACAGGCTAGCTATGCAAAAGGGAGATAATCTGCAAGGAACAGCTTGCTTCAGTGCAGGGTGGAGCAGAGGAAGTTAAGGGGACAGAGGGGAATCATGGAATGAGTGTTTGTCTTATTCAAACAGGGCAGCTGCCACTCGGCTCCAGCCTAATGCTTGTGCATGTCACACTGCCTGCCTGCAGTTGGCAGAGCTGCCAAGTTTTCAAGAGAAGCTGAAAGAGCTGATGTTTTTAATACCAAATCTCCTTGCTTTTTAATGCTGTCATTTGACTGAAAAATAACATTCAAATATTAAGCATGCCAAGTGAAACATATTTTGGGATGCATTAAGCTTGTGGGCCACCTCTACTGGAGAGTATCAGAAAACACAACCCCAAATAGGAAATCAGCCCAGATTCTGTTATGTTTTTAAACATTTCTGGGCAATTGATTCTACTCTCCCATTTCGGATAGTAATTGTATTTGGGTAGAACTGTGACACACACCGACACACACACACACGTATGTATGGATATATATATATATATATATATATATATATAAGATAAGAATCATCACAGCAGGGTGATTAGCATATTCATTGTCTTAGACAGTTATGTCCTTGGACTGGAATTATTCAAAGTCTCCTGTACTATTTTGAAATATTCAGTTAATTGCTGTAATCCATAGTAACCCTACACTGTGTTATGGAGCATTAGAATTATTCTTCCTATCCAACAATACCCTTATACCCTTAACCATGTTCTAATACTCATCTCTCCATTAATCCAACTCTTAGCCAGCTTGCCTGCCTGCCTGCCTTCCTTCCTTCCTTCCTCCCTCCCTCTTTCCCTCCCTCCTTCCTCCTCATACTCTCTCTTTCCTCCTTCTCCTCCTTTTCCTCTTCTTCCTCTTCTCCCCCTCCACCTCCTCCTCCCCTCCTTTTTTCCCTTCTCTTTTATAAGTACTAGAGTTAGAACTCTGAATCTTTCTTTGCTTACCTGGTACTTATCACCTCAGTCCAGGATTTTGCTGTTGTTTTTGGATGTGGAGTCTTGTGAACTTTTCTACCTGGCCTAGACTCACACCATAACACTCCAGACCTCAGCCTCAGTAGTTAGGATTATAGGCATGAGCCATGGGTACCTAATTGTCTATGCTCTACATTTATAAGATCAATGTTTGTAGATTTTACAGATGAGTAAGATAACATGGTACTTGTTCTGTACCAGTCTTATTTCACTTAACACTGTTCCTGATCCGTACATGTTGTCACAGATAACGTATTCTAATTAGTCTTTGTGTCCAGAAAAAATGTAACTTCTGCAAACTTTTGCATAACACTGGTTATATGTGCATGAATAAAAGGAGAATCTCCAACTGGGAACAACTTCTGTAGCTCTTAAATGTCTGAGGAGGCTGGGAGTTTGACCTAATGGTAGAGTGCTTACCTAACATGCATGAAGAAACAGGTTAGATTCCTGGGTACCGCACACATAGAAAAAGCCAGAAGTGGTGCTGTGGCTCAAGTGCTAAAGCCCTAGACTTGAGAAAAGCCCAAGGACAGTGTTCTCAGGCCCTGTGTTCTAGCCAGGACTGGCAAAAAAGTCCCAGAAAGTCTGTTTGAGTAAGGATATTGAGAGAAAAAGTCTTGAGATTTATCCAGTCACTCAATTCAGTCACTATTCAGTTTCCACAAAGGGACTGCTTGCCCTGTGGGTTTAGCTGTGGGGATTCTAGTGACTCTCATGCTTTCTGACATTTGCTATATTCTTTTTCGTTGTTGTTGTTGGTGGTGATAGTGGTGGTTGTGGGGCTAGGGCTCTACCACTTGAGCCACAGTGCTAAGTCCGGTTTTCTGGTGGTCAACTGGAGATGAGAGTCTCATGAAATTTGGTGCCTGGGCTGGCTTTGAACCTGGATACTCAGATCTCAGCCTCCTGAGTAGCTAGGATTACAGGCATGAGCCACCTATACTTGACCTCATTCACTATATTCTTGAAAGCTCCCTTCCTTTTACCCCCACCAGAGTGTGCCCAGAGAGTACCGAATGACAGGACCTAGAGCCAAAGCATAATACAGGCAGGAAAACAAAACCTCAGGGAAGTCAATTTCCAAATCCATCCCAAACCCCATTCCCTGTGACTATCTCCCAGCACAGAAAAGCAGGGTGGGAAATCTAGGGGTGCTTTTAGCTACATCTAATTAGTAGAAGTTGGAGGAGGAAGTTTGCTTTGGGAAAGTCTTTTTATCTAAAAATTTGTCCTGTGACCCCCCCCAACAAAAATTATTTCCATTCTCCTAATTTATTTCCTTGTTTATTCCTCTTATCTTTGAAAATTGTTTAAGCAATGCCCTCTCTATAGCAGGCACTGTGCTAGTAATAGAGCATAAGTGAACCACTGGGTACACAGCAGTAAGCAAGACACCTGCCATTATTGTGTTCTGGAGCTAATAGAAGGTATACTAGATCCAGAGAAGGGACTTCATAAAGTACAACTGGTGACATATCTAGGCCTACAGAAGCTTCCCACTACATGACAGGCGAAGATGTCTCCATTTTCTGAAACCCTACTGATATTATGCTATGTATGAAAAGCATATAGATCTTCTAATCAACAATCTTTCATTTAAATCCTGGCTCTGCTATTGCTATATGTAACATATATAATCTTTACTTTCTCATCTGTTAAATGGGGGATAATAATGACTGAAAAATTATGTGCTTAACTGATGTGTTAGTCCACATTCCTCAGAAATACTAGATTCCCTTGTTTTACCCCTTTAATCTGAAAATGATGTCACTCACCTTTCACTCACAATATGCACTATGGAGCTGGAGCTGATTATGAGTCGTAAAGAAGAGTAGTACTAATTCATTATGTTTCTTAGAGTCTCCTTGTAGACCTTTCTGTTGGCCCAGGTTGCATTTAGTGAAAATTTAGGTACCAGCTTACTACAGCTCACTGGCCACCTCTCTTAAGTTTGTGCTCAAGATGGTCTTGCTAGTGTGAAATTGATCACAATGGGGGAGATTACACCATTAAAATCAGCAAATAATATAAATCTGAGCATTTAACCATCAAAAGAGCTAGCTGAAAAAATATTTGTTAGCATACCACTTACTTAGAACCCTACTAGGGGAATAATGTATCTGGTTCCCCACTTCAGACCTGGGACTAGGGTAAACAAAGAGATGCCTAGCTGGGTGCCTATAATATTAGCTACAGGAGGCTGAGATCTAAGGATCAAGGTTCAAAGCCATCCTGGGCACAAAAGGACCTGAGACTCTTATCTCCAATTAACCTCTAGAAAATGGGAAGTGGGGCTTGGCTCAAGGGTAGGGCTGTAGCCTTGAGCTGAAGAGCCCAGGGACAGGACCCAGACTGAGTTCAAGCCCTATGACCCCCCCCCCCAAAAAAAGATGCCTTACTCTAAAGGCTATGAAAAGATAGGCTCAGTACCCTGTTCTAAGAGCTTGCCTCATCTTGGATCCTGCCCTATCTTTCATCCATATGAGTGTGCTTTAAATCAATATTTATTGGTCATATACTACTGGCCAGCTTCTTGTCTAGAAATGTAGACCATCATTGGTTTTGTAGAGCTAACATTTTAGTGGAAAGAGGTAAGAACAAACACAATAAAAATTAAACATATAAGATGTTTGGTCTTATGAAGTTCTTAGACAAAAAGAAGCAGGAAAGAGGATATAGGAAATGTTTTTGAGGTAGTGAATGAAGTTAGAGAAAGCTCACTGAAAAGTGATTTTTTATTAGAGACATAAGGGGTAAACAAATTAATACTAATTGTTTTCTTCCATAGTATGAGAGCTTTCTAGGCAAAGGAAATCTGCAGGATTCCATCCTAAGCTTTCACATTGATCCATTTACACAACTTAGCCAGAGCCTACTGATGGAATGCCTAAAGGCAGCCATCATATTTGCTGGGAATGAACAATTGTTAATATGTGTTGTGTGCTTACCACACATCAGGCACAATCTGAAGCATTTTACATGCATCCACTCATCTACTCATCAGAGTAATTCTAGAAGGCAAATTCGATCATTATGTCCATTTTACAGATAAGGATATTGAGGCACAGTCCTGATCAAGACATGCTACGTGTCTTCAAATCTCTCAGCCTAGCCATGCACAGTAGCTTCCACCTGCAATCCTAGCTACTCAGGAGGCTCAGATCTGAGGATCGAGGTTCAAAGCCAGCCAGGGCACTAAAGTCCATGATACTCTTATCTCCAATTAATTACCAGAAAAATATAAGTTGTGCTGTGGCTCAAGGGGTGTGGTGACAGCTTTGAGCTGAGCAACTTAGGACAGGGCCCAGGACTAGAATTCAAGTCCAACAAGCGACCAAAAAAAAAAGCTCTCAGCCTGATGAGAAATGCAGATTCACAAATAATTATAATGCCTTCAAAAAGCTCCCCATGTCAGTCTGAAGAGAAATATATACATATGTGTGTGCATATATATAAATATATATATATAATTATGCAACCAAACAGAAGAAATATCACACAGAAAGGCCCTGTTCTACTGTTCTAGGTAAAGAAATTAGGGATAGTAGCAAAGGTTTCTCTCTCCCCCCTTTATCTGTCTCTGTGTCTGTCTCTTATCTTTGTTTTTGTATTTTTTTGGTCAGTCACGGCTTGAAATCAGAGCCTAGACACTGTCTCTGAGCTTATTTTGCTCAAGGCTAGTACTCTACCTCTTGAGCCGCAGTTCCACTTCCCTTTCTCTTATTCTTGAGTATGAAACCCAGAGCCATAGGCAAAGCAAGCATTATACCACTGACCTACAGCCAAACTGCTATCTCTGATTTTCTTTTGGATACAATTTTATAACTTGTTTTCCCTCCATTTAATGTGTTTTAAGTCTTGCCTCCAAATCTGACTTCAAATATCTCTCAGAATAAAGTGTGACACAAATGTACATTGTGGTGGTTCCCTCTCCCCATTCATGAACTACTGCACTTGCAGTTCTTCACAATAAACTATGGTCTCAAAATAGAATGCAGTACAATAAAATATTCTGAGACACACGAGAGAGAGAGAGAGAGAGAGAGAGAGAGAGAGAGAGAGAGAGAGAGAGAGAGAGAGAGAGAGAGAGAGAGAGAGAGGAGAGAGAAGGGAGAGAGAGAGAAGAGAGAGAGAGAAGAGAGAGAGAGAGAAGAGAGAGAGAAGAGAGAGAGAAGAGAGAGAGAAGAGAGAGAGGAGAGAGAGAGGAGAGAGAGAGGAGAGAGGAGAGAGAGAGGAGAGAGAGAGGAGAGAGAGAGGAGAGAGAGAGGAGAGAGGAGAGAGAGAGGAGAGAGAGAGAGGAGAGAGAGCGAAGAGAGAGCGAGGAGAGAGAGAGGGGAGAGAGAGAGGGGAGAGAGAGGAGAGAGAGAGAGGAGAGAGAGAGAGGAGAGAGAGAGAGGAGAGAGAGAGAGAGGAGAGAGAGAGAGAGGAGAGAGAGAGGAGAGAGAGAGGAGAGAGAGAGGAGAGAGAGAGGGAGAGAGAGAGAGAGAGAGAGAGAGAGAGAGAGAGAGAGGAGAGAGAGGAGAGAGAGAGGAGAGAGAGAAGAGAGAGAAGAGAGAGAAGAGAGAGAAGAGAGAGAGAAAGGGATCATATTTACATTTATTATAGCATATTGTTCAATTTTATTATTAACTAGTATTAATTTCCCCCTATGTCACCAGGGCTTGGCTGGCCACCTTTCTTTTTCTTTTGCCTGTCTTGGAGCTTGAACTCGAGGCCTGAGCACTGTCTTTGGGCTTTTTCTCAAGACTAGAGCTCTACCACTTGAGCCACAGCACCATTTCTGGCTTTTTCTATATATGTAGTACTGAGGAATTGAACCCAGGTCTTTGTGCATGCTAGGCGAGCACTCCACCACTAGGCCAAACTCACATACCCTGGCCACTTTTTCTTTTCTTTTAAAAATTTTATTTTAATGTATAGAGGGGTTACAGTTATATTCACCAGATAGAAGGTGCACTATTTCTCACACATTGATACCCCTTCTCATGGTTTTTTTTTTTTTTTGCCATTCGTGGGTCTTGAACTTAGGGCCTGAACATTTTCCTTGAGCTTTCCTCAAGGCAAGCGCTCTGCCACATGAGCCACAGCACCACTTCCAGCTTTTTTCTATATATGTAGTACCAAGAAATTGAACCTGGGTCTTTGTGCATGCTAGGCAAGCACTCTACCACTAGGCCAAACTCCCAGCCCCCCCTCTTCATGTTTTTTTGCCCACTTCCCTCCTCCCAGCCCCTCCACTAATCTTTTTCCCCTCCTATTTCAAATAAACATATATACCAGGTAACAAAGTCAGATACTGTAACAATATGAGTTAACCAAAGGGCAACTCAAGAGAAGAAGAAAAAAAAGACATAATACATTAAGAACAGCAGTCACTAATAATTAAGATTTTGTTTCTATGTCCTTAAGGTCCATTAATTTGGCCTCATCCTATATGACCTTATGTATACAGGTTTTGAGCTATTGTAATCCTCTGCTAGGAGATTTCTAGGTTTCGACTGATTATGATAAATGAGGGAAACCATTGAGCCTATGTGGCGGGTCCTTCAGCCCCAGTCCCTCTTGAGGAGGGATGGGGAAAAGCACACCCAACCTGTCCAAGCTGCAAGAGGAGGGGGCCCACTGTCCTCCCGCACTCAGCCTTGCTTCTCCGGAGCACGAACAGAAACGCCACGCTGCTTCATCAAGGCAGGAATCTCTCTCTAAAACTCCCCTCCTTTTATTGGGTGCGGGAGCCTATCAGCACAACAGGTGGGCAGGATAAAGAGGTCCACTTGTTTACCGCTACTACAGGCCTCAGCAGAAAGTCATCAGACACGGCATTAGTCGGCCCCCAACACCTATGTTCCTTTGAGTCTGGCTTACTTAATATGATTTTTCTAAGTCTTACCATTTCCTTACAAATGGGGCGATGTCGTTCTTTCTGACAGCAGCATAGAATTCCATTGTGTACAAATACCACATCTTGTGGATCCACTCATCAACTGAGGGACATCTGGGTTGGTTCCATATCTTTGCTATGGTAAATAGTGCTGCAATGAACATCGTTGTGCTAGTGGATTTAGTATGTCCTTGTTTCTGGATGGTTGGGTAAATGCCAAGTAGTGGAATTGCTGGGTCATAGGGGAGTTCTATGTTTAGCCTTTTGAGGCCCTGCCACACTGCTTTCCATAGTGGTTGAAGGAGTTTACACTCCCACCAACAGTGTAGTAGTGATCCTTCCTGGCCACATCCCCTCCAGCATCTGTTGTTATTAGATTTCTTGATCCTGGCCATTCTAACTGGAGTGAGGGGGAATCTCAGAGTTGTTTTTGTTTGCATTTCTTTTAGCCTGGCCACATTTTCTTTTTATAATACTTTTATTGTTATTATAAAAGGTATATACAAAGCAGTTACAGTTACTTAATTCAGGTAAAGAGTACATTTCAGACAATGTCACCCCTTCTCTTGTTCTCTCCCAGTTTTTCCCTCCCATCCCCATCCACAAGTTGTGCAGTTCATTTTCAGCATAGCGTCTAGAGCGTGCCACTGCTGTGTTGTTTCATTCATCCCGTCCAGACTCTCATGGCACCGTGTACCTTCATCATTGCAGCTCACAAATGATGACACATAGTTCATGGTGTGTGTGCTCGCTTCCCATTATGTTCTGCATTTCTTCCTCAAATCCTGTACACTGGTAACTTTTTCTTAATGAGCCTTGTGAAAGAACTATAAGCAACCCCTCCAAGTTGACTTTCTATTGAAAAAGTTTTAGAGCAGTCCCTAGGGCCTTGGCTTTTTAATTTTTTAATGAATTAGCTAATTAATTAATGTATTTTTGCCAATTGTGCGCTTTGAACTTGGCCTAGGCACTATCATAGAGCTTTCTTGAGGCTACTGCTCTACCACTTGAACCACAATACCACTTCCAGTTTTTTCTGTGTATGTGGTAGTAAGAAATTGAATCCAGGACTTAATTCCCAGTCCATGACTTGGCCCTTTAACAGAAGATTAGAAGCTAGAGTTCTTCCCCAAAGCTCCTTCTCACCATTCCATCAGTACCACAATTCTCCCATGCAAATCCTCAGTAACTATGGTACAGTGCCAGAAAACAAATTGGAGTAGCAAACTATTAAGGAAGTGTGTGTGTGTGTGTGTGTGTGTGTGTGTGTGTGTGTGTGTGTGTGTGGCGGGGAACAAATGAACTTAAGCTTGACAAGTCTCTTTCCAAAACATATCATTATAAAATGTCACTGTTCTTGAAACTACTCAGCCTGACTCCTGATTCAGAGGAGATAAACTCAGAGTTATAGCCCTGCCACCTTAGCGCCATACAAATCATTAATCTTCTGGGGTTTTTTTTTTCTCCTAACCTTCTGACAGCACAGGGTAATCAGGCAGAATTACAGCTCCATTTGTATCACATAAACTCACAGGTTTCAGTATCAATGGCTGGAGCTTTTGGATTTCCCCAACCACATTTTCATTCTGCATATACTTGTTTAAAATAAAAAATCCATTTGTACTGCCCACAAGTAGCATTTGCAGTTATGGGGAGACAAATAAGGGTGTAGGATTAGCCTTGGGTTGTAGAAACCTGGCTTGGCAGTTCAGTGTGTTGGATTTGTGGGCAGGGTGGTAAAGGAGATCAAATCAGAGGCCCTGCTCTGGCAGTGCAAGTCTGAATAAAGGATGGAGCTGCAGAGAGGCTCAGCAGCTCCCTCCCACCTCTTTCACTGAACTACTTCCTCTTGCTACTGAAATGTTGTCATTCATTTTCATCTCTTTGGCCTTGGGTTTGATTCCCTCTTTTAAAGCAAATGTCCTTGGTGGCAGAAAAGCATATGAGAAAATGTTCATCATCTATGGTCATAAAGGAAATGCAAATAAAAACAACCCTAAGATACCACCTTACCCTAATAAGAATGCCAAGATTTTGAACTCAGACAATGACAGTTGCTGGCAGGGTTGTGGAGAAAAAGGAACCCTACTACACTGCTGGTGGGAATGTAGACTAGTTCAGCCACTCTGGAAAGCAGTGTGGAGGTTCCTTAAAGAACTGAAAATAGACCTTCCCTATGATCCCGCCATACCACTTCTGGGCATTTACCCTGAACATCATGACCCAAGATATGATAAGGACACCTGCTCAGCTATGTTCATCTCTGCACTATTCACAATAGCCAGGCGATGGAAACAATCCATATGCCCTACTGCAGACGAATAGATACAGAAAATGTGGTATTTATACACAATGGAATTCTACATAGCCAACAGACAAGATAAAATAATGGCATTCGCAGGGAAGTAGATGAATCTAGAGTGAATCATGTTGAGTGAGACAAATCAAGACCTAAGGAACAAAAGGCATGTGGTATCCTTAATATGTGGCTATTAAATCCAAAGGGTACAAGAGCAAGGACTCAATATCTGCATACCAAATGCTATGGACATGGTAATGGAAATCTAAACATAACTATGTAGACATAAAAACCTATGACTCTATAGACATAATGTTTTATTTCATAAATTAATGTGTTTCTATGACATACAAACCCTTAGCCTAATTTTGATTAAGTTCTAAAGACTAAGTCCCAGTGATTGTAATAAAGATTCCCTTCTTGAACACTTGTTTGTTAAACCTGTCATTTAAAATATGATGTAAAAATCAACATTAATAAATTCTTTAAGGGGCCGGGAGTTTGGCCTAGTGGTTAAAGTGCTTGCCTAGTATGCATGAAGACCCAGGATCGATTCCTCGGTACCACATATAGAACAAAAAAAGAAAAAAAAGCTGGAAGTGGTGCTGAGGCTCAAGTGGTAGAGCTCTAGCCTTGAGAAAGTCCAAGGACAGTGTTCAGTCCCAGAGCTCAAGCCCAGGACTGGCAAAAAAATAAATAAATAAATAAATTCTTTAATAAAAAAAGCAAATGTCCTTGGAAGAAGAACCACTTAAATAGATTTCATTTTAAATATGTAACTGTTGGGGCTATTTTCTTATGTTAATATTTTCAAATAAGTAGCATATTCATAGAATTGACCATTTTTATTTTTTACTGTAATTAATAAAAGGCTTACATGATATTTGCCAGATAGAAGGTGCATTAATTAATATTGATACCCTTTCACATGTCTTGGTCCCCATTACCCCCCCATTCACCCCCCTGAATTGACCATTTTTTAACTAAAAGAAATACATTAAGACATATTTCTCCCACCCTGTCTTAATATACCTACTCTTTATTAAATCCACTTAACTTTAATAGGTAACTAGTTTCACTGAGTTAATTTTGGGGGTTCCTGATTGCTTGTTGCTTTTCTTTTGTGGTAATGGGGAATTGAACTCAAGGCCTTGCATCCAATCACTTGAATCATACCTCAGTCATTTTAATATTTGTTTCTCAGAGAGGGTCTCATTAATTGTTTGGGCTGGCTTTGGATTGTAACCCACCTACCCCTACCCGGGATTACAAATCTGCAACACTATACTGAGTTACTTTTAGGTTTTTGAGATGAGGTTTAACTAGCCAGGCCTTACCTCAAACTCACAATCATTATACCACATCCTTTACTATTATTTAAATAGAGTGTTGCTATGTAGATCCAGGCTGGATCTACATAGTAGTAAGTTTGGCCTTGAACTCCCAAACTTGCCTTAGCTTTCTGAGAGCTGAAATTTCAGGTGTATTGTCTTTTGTTCATCTTTCCAGTCCCATACGAGTCCTTTACTTCTTGGATTTTAGGAGCTCTTTACAAGATTAGTCTTCTTTACAGAACGTATTTTGTTTTTGTTTTTTTCCCCCATATATTTTTATTGTAATTAATAGAAGGGTTACATTATATTTACCAGATAGAAGGTGCATTACTTCACATACATTGATACCCTTTCTCATGTCTTGATCCCCATTTCCCTCTCCCCCACCCCCACCCCTCATCTTGTTTTCCCTATCCAATTTCAAATAACCAAATACAAATATATCTAATATATCAGATAACAAAGTGAGATATTGTAACAATATGAGATAACCAAGGGACAGCAAAACAGATGAGAGATAACATAGTACATTAAGGACAATAATCATTCATTATATGGCTTTTGTTTCTATATCCTAGAGGTCCTTTCATTTAGCATCATACTATATGGCTCTATTGCAAATCTCTGCTAGTAGAGCCCAAGGTTTCTACTGATTATGACAAATGAGGGAAACCATTGAGCCTAAGTTCCTTGGAGTCTGGCTTACTTCACTTAATATGATTTTTTCTAAGTCTTTCCATTTCCTAACAAATGGGCCAATGTCATTCTTTCTGACAGCAGCATAGAATTCCATTGTGTACAAAATAACCACATCTTGTTGATCCACTCATCAACTGAAGGACATCTAGGTTGATTCCATATCTTTGCTATGGTAAATAGTGCTGCAATGAACATCGTTGTGCTGGTGGATTTAGTATGTCCTTGTTTCTGGATGATTGGGTAAATGCCAAGTAGTGGAATTGCTGGGTCATAGGGGAGCTCTATGTTTAGTCTTTTGAGGAACTGCCATACTGCTTTCCATAGTGGTTGCACGAGTTTGCACTCCCACCAACAGTGTAGTAGTGATCCTTCCTGGCCACATCCCCTCCAGCATCTGTTGTTATTAGTTTTCTAGATCCTGGCCATTCTAACTGGAGTGAGGTGGAATCTTAGAGTTGTTTTGATTTGCATTTCTTTTATGACCAGAGATATCAAGCATTTCTTCATGAATCTATAGGCCATTTTTATTTCTTCTTCAGAGAAGATTCTCTTTAAGTCTTTGGCCCATGTTTTAATGGGACGGTTGTTTCTTTGGAGATTAGTTTTGGAGTGATTCAATTTTTTGAGCTGCAGAATGCATTTTTGAAAGAGATAGCCAGACTGGAGATGTAGCACAGAGTAGAACACTTTCCTAATCTGTACAAAGCCCTAGGTTCCATTCCCAGTGCCACAATAAAATGAAAAAATAAAATGAAATAAGAGGAAGGACAGGATGTAGAGTTATAGAGATTATCAGACTGTTCTAAAGAGAAGATGGCTTAGTAAATCAACTACAAGGCAATACAAGGGACTTGGAATGTGGCTTAGTGGTAGAGTGCTTACTTAACATGCATGAAACACTGGATTAAATTCCTCAATACCACATGAACAGAAAAAGCCAGAACTGGCACTGTGGCTCAAGTGGTAGAGTGCTAGCCTTGAGCAAAAGAAGCTCAGGGGGCTGAAATTTTGGCCTAGTGTTAGGGTGCTCGCCTAGCATGCATGAAGACCCAGGTTCGATTTCTCAGCATCACATAAATAGAAAAAGCCAGAAGTGGTGCTGTGGCTAAAGTGGTAGAACTCTAGCCTTGAGAAAGCCCAATGACAGCACTTAGACACTGATTTCAAGCCCCAGGATTGCAAAAAAAGAAGCTCAGGGACAGTGTCCAGGCCCTGACTTAAGCCCTAAGACTGGCAAAAAAAAAAAGACAATACAAGGTGACTTGTACATGTGTGCTTCTTCATTAAACCTACTACAGTACTTATAAGATATTTATTGAACATATGTGCCAGATGCTGTGTTAGGCTTTTGGTATACATCAGTGACCAAAGAAGACCTAACAGATCTCTGCCTGCTGTAGAGTTTACATTCATTTACCTATGGGCCCATTCATTCTAAAAACCCTTAGACAGGCCCTGGGGCTGGGGAGATCAGTACAACAATTTTTTTTTCCTCAGAGTTCAGTTTGGCCCAGCAAGAAAGGAACCTATTATACTATGTTGTTTGAAGTATATACAGAGTGCTAACAGAACAAATAAAGATGGCATATAGCTCAGATGAGGTCATATAGAAACCCAACTTTGAGAAAGAGTAGAAAGCTGTCATGCTGAGAGAAAGGTAAGAAACAGCCTCAGAAACACACAATCAGGGAAATATGAAAGTCATATGATCTTTGAGGTTTTAGAGATAGTTCCTTACTGCTGTCATGGGAAGAGACAAAAGTAAAGGAGAGTACAGAGAAAGTTCTCAAACTTAGCTTAGTGTCTAGTATCTATTTGTTAACAAAGCTATTGGTTGAGTTAATGAGTGAATAAAGTTGAAGTGATATAGTAGATTATCTATTATTGTGTAACAAATTTCTCCCAAGCCTGGCAGCTCAAACTAACAAACATTTATTATTGTGCGAGTGGCATATCTGGGTAGCTCCTGCTTAGGGTGGCAATGAAGTTGTTGGCTGGGACAGTCATGTCAAGGTTCTGGTAGGGATAGATGGCTCAGTTTCATGTTCTCACACTGAAGGTCAGTTGTGACTGCTTTATTGGATCCTGGTAATATACACATCGCAGAGGAATTCTTGACAGGTATTAGCTACAAGCTGTAATTATTAGCACCTAAGTAACTACAAGGTATAAATATTAGCTGCTAAGAATTGAGGCATGGTAAAAAAAAAACAGTTATGTGTTTCTCCTATTTTTATTTTAATGTATAGAGGGGTTACAGTTATATTCACCGGATAGAAAGTGCATTACTTCCCAAACATTGATACCCCTTCTCATGTTTTTGTCCCCAGTTCTCTCTCCCCAGCCCCTCCCCTCATATTTTCCCCTCCTATTTCAAATAAAGAAATAAATGTATATATAATATACTACGTAACAAAGTCAGATACTGTAACAACATGAGATTAACCAAAGGGCAACACAAGAGAAGAGAAAAATAGTCACTAATAATTAAGCTCTTGTTTCCTTGTCCTGGAGGTCCTTTTTTTTGGTGCTGAGGAGAGAACCTAGGTCCAGATACTTGCACATGCTAAGCAAGTACTCTACTACTGAGATATACCTCAGACTCTTTGTTAGAAGACAATTAACAAATGAGTAAGCTGATCATTTTTGTTGTTTCAGGAATCCCCTTCCATTGTGACTGGGGTGAGAGAAGCTGAGAGAATATATATATATATATATATATATATATATATATATATATATATATATACACAACACACACACACATACACACACACACACACACACACACACACACACACACATGCTGGAGTACCAAGGTAGCACTACCTACATAGTACTCACTTGTTGGCAAAGTAGGAGAGATAAACAGGAAACAGAAGAGAAGAAAGTGGGGTTTTATTTGTAGAGGTTGAGTGGAGAGGATAAGTTGAATTAGGACCAAGTAGAGTTTGAGATGTTTCTATGACCATCTATATGAAAATACCCAGTTATGCAACTCAGAAGAGAAATCTGGGCCAGAAATTTAGCAATCATCAGGAGAATAAAATCATGGGTATGGATTAGATTGTTTAAGGAACCATGTCCACTTAGAATGGAAGCCTTCCTAGGAAAGAATCACAGGCTCATCTAGTATGCACAAAGGTCTGGTTTCGATTCCTTGGTACCACATGCACAGAAAAATCAAAGTGGCACTGTGGCACAAGTGACAGAGTGCCAGCCTTGAGCAAAAAATGTCCAAGGACAGTGACCAGGCCCCAAGTTCAAGCCCCAGGACTGGGAACAAAAGAATCACAGCCTCACCACCAGTTGTGTGATGGATGAAAAAGTGCCTAGGAAGGCATGTCAGGTGTGACCAGAAGGAACAAGGAAAATCTGCAGTGTTAGGAGCCGGGAGCATGACCTAGTGGTAGCGTGCATGCACAGCATGCACAAAGCCCTGGATTTATTTCCTTGGTACCACATACACAGAAAAGGCTGGGAGTGGTGTTGTGGCTCAAGCTGTAGACCACTAGCCTTGAGAATACCCAAAGACCGTGCCTAGGTCCTGAGTTCAAGCCCCAGGACTGGCAAAAAAGAATAATTCATGGTATGGTGTGAGGCAAGCCTGGCTGAGCCATGTTCTTCAGGCTAGAAGGACACCCTCTTGGGATTTACAAGCTGTAATCCTAGTACTAACTCCTCAGATAGCTTTTCCCCCACTAGTTCAGCTTCTGGGATTGTAGATTTCTGGAGTTCATTGAAACTGCAGCAGTCTTTGGCCCGATAATGACTGTGAATGATAAGTGCTAACTTTTACTGAGTAGGAGGCTTTGGTTTAGCTGTGGCTTATCCCCTCCAAAACTGTTTACATTTGGTCAGCAGTGTTACAGGGTTGAGAATTTAAGGGATATGTTTAGGACGTTTGGTCATAGGAGTTCTGCTCTCATGAAGAAAGCAATGCCATTCTCAGCAACCCGCGTCATTTCTAGTGGGAGGGACTGAATTCTCACCTCCACTGCATTAGATTAGTTGCCATAAGAGCAAGGTGTAGACAGTAAAGGAGCCCTTCTTGTCTCTTTTGCATATGCCCACCTGCCTTTCTCCTTTTCCACCAGTTCTAGGCCCTTATCTGATGCAGTCATCCAATCAGACTTCCATCTTCCAGAACAATGAGGTAAATAAAAAGTCTTTTCCTTAATAAATTACCCAGTCTCTGGAATTCTGCTATATCAATGCGAAATAAAGAAAATGTTGACTACTTCATATAGATATTCTGACTTAAATAACTTTACATTTGTCAACTTATGCATTATCCCCCTTTTAAAGATGGTGAATTGTATAGCCTATACCACAGTATAAGTCCAGTTTGAGTTTACATAGGCCATATCAAGAAAGAGGTAAATGAAGATTCCTAAGTCTCTGGAACACTTCAGTTGCCTTTCTTCTTGAGGAAGTAAGTTATTAGGACAGATCTAACTGGATTGGGGAACCCATCTTCAATAGCTGAAAGCACCTGACATGAACTTTCTTTGTTCTTCTTGGATCTAGATGAAGTTTCATGTACCTCGACACATCTCACTGACTGAAGCCTTTAGGTTAAGGAGCAATGATAACAGATTGTACCTTTAGATGGAACAATGTGTTGAGACGGACGGCATAGTTCATCAGTTTGCCCTCAAGTCATGCCTTCCAGGTGTCCATTTATTGCTTGAAGCCCTTAGCATAGTCTGTGCCTCTCATCATCCCATTACTTTCCAGGTGTAAACAGCTCACCTTCTACTAGAATTAATTTTTCAAAGGGAAGACATAGGGCTGGGAATGTAGCCTAGTGGTAGAGTGCCTGCCTAGCATGCACAAACAGGGCTTGGTTCCATTTCTTGGTACCACATACACACAAAAAGCTGAAAGTGGTGCTGTGGCTCAAGTATTAGAGGATTAGCCTTGAGAAAGCCCAAGGACAGTGCTCACTTGGACTTTCTCAAGGCTACAGCTCCACCACTTGAGCCTCAGCACCACTCTCAGCTTTTTTCTATGTATGTGGTACGGAAGAATTAAACCCAGGTCTTCGTGCATGCCAGGCTAGCACTCTACCACTAGGCCAAAGTCACGGCCCCCAGAAATAGAATTTTATATATGTTATGCCTCCAGTGGCTTCTCAGCCCTTAGCACATAGCTAGGCTCCCAATAATCCTCAAGAAGTATTTGTTGGGTGAATAAATTAAAAGATGGATGAATTTTTCCCTACTACAAGCCTTCTTGCTTAACCTGTATTTCTGTTCATAACCACCCTAGTTTCCCCAACCAGAAGAGCACCTATAACTTCTTTTAAAGACAGGGTTAAACACCCCTTTATGTTAAAAGCTCTGGAGAAACTAGGAATACATGGAACATTCCTCAATGTAATAAAGGCTGTGTATGAGAAACCTACTGCCAGTATTACACTTAATGGTGAAAAATCTAAAGCCATTCCCTCTAAAATCAGGAACGAGACAAGGATGCCCACCCTCTCCACTCCTCTTTAACATAGTACTAGAATTCCTAGCCAGTGCAATAGGGCAAGAAGCAAGCATAAAGGGGATCCAAGTAGGGAAAGAGGAAATAAAACTATCCCTCTTTGCAGATGACATGATTCTGTATTTAAAGAATCCTATAGACTCTACTCCCAAGCTCCTTGAGCTGATTCAAAGCTTTGGAAGAGTAGCAGGCTATAAAATCAACCCTCAAAAATCAACTGCCTTCCTTTATGCCAACAGTGAGAGGAACGAGGCAATAATCAGGAAAGAAACTCCTTTCACAATAGCCTCAAAGAAAATAAAGTACCTAGGAATTAGCTTAACTAAGAATGTAAAGGACCTTTTTGACGAAAAATTTAAAACCCTAAAAAAGGAAATTAAAGCAGAACTAAGGAAATGGAAAAACCTCCCATGCTCCTGGATTGGAAGAATCAACATTGTGAAAATGACAATCTTGCCAAGAGCTATCTACAAATTCAATGCAATACCCATCAACATCCCAATGCCATTCTTTAAAGAAATAGAAGAGGCAATCCAAAATTTCATATGGAATAATAAAAGACCCCGTATAGCAAAAACACTTCTTAGCAGAAAGAACAGCGCTGGAGGAATTTCAATTCCAAACTTTAGACTGTATTACAGAGCTATAATTCTCAAAACAGCTTGGTACTGGCACAGGAACAGGCCTGAAGACCAATGGAATAGAACTGAGGACCCAGATATTAAACCACAGACCTATGGCCACCTAATCTTTGACAAGGGAGCCAAAAAAATAGAATGGAAGAAAGACAGCTTCTTCAACAAGTTGTGCTGGCAGAACTGGTTAAGCACCTGCAGAAAACTAAAGCTGGATCCTTCTTTGTCACCTTGCACTAGAATTAACTCCAAATGGATCAAAGACCTGGAGGTAAAAGGTGACACACTGAAAACTCTACAGGAAGGAATAGGAGATACACTAGGCCTCCTTGGCACAAGTAGAAACTTTCTTAATAAGGACCAAGAATCACAACAAATCAGAGAAAGGCTGGATAAGTGGGACTGCATTAAACTGCAGAGCTTTTGTATGGCAAAGGACATAGCTAGTAAACTAATCAGGAAGCATACAGAGTGGGAGAAGATCTTCACCAACCAAACAACGGACAAAGGCCTCATATCTAAAATATATCAACAACTCAAAAAATTGAATCACTCCAAAATTAACTTCCAAAGTAACAACCATCCCATTAAAAAATGGGCCAAAGACTTAAAGAGAGTCTTCTCTGAAGAAGAAACAAAAATGGCCTATAGACACATGAAGAAATGCTCAATATCTCTGGTCATAAAAGAAATGCAAATCAAAACAACTCTAAGATTCCACCTCACTCCAGCTAGAATGGCCAGGATCAGGAAAACGAATGACAACAGATGCTGGAGGGGATGTGGCCAGGAGGGATCACTACTACACTGTTGGTGGGAGTGTAAACTCGTGCAACCACTATGGAAAGCAGTGTGGCAGTGCCTCAAAAGGCTAAACATAGAACTCCCCTATGACCCAGCAATTCCACTACTTGGCATTTACCCAACCACCCAGAAACAAGGACATACTAAATCCACCAGCACAACGATGTTCATTGCAGCACTATTTACCATAGCAAAGATATGGAACCAACCTAGATGTCCCTCAGTTGATGAGTGGATCAACAAGTTGTGGTATTTGTACACAATGGAATTCTATGCTGCTGTCAGAAAGAATGACATCGCCCCATTTGTTAGGAAATGGAAAGACTTAGAAAAAATCATATTAAGTGAAGTAAGCCAGACTCTAAGGAACTTAGGCTCAATGGTTTCCCTCATTCGTCATAATCAGTAGAAACCTTGGGCTCTACTAGCAGAGATTTTCAATAGAGCAAAATCTTGATACATAAGGACATATAATGTGAAGCTAATTGAAAGGACCTCCAGGATAGTGAAACAAAAGCCATATAATGAATGATTGTTGTCCTTAATGTACTATGTTGTCTCTCATCTCCTTTGCTATCCCTTGGTTATCTCATATTGGTATAGTATCTCACTTTGTTATCTGATATATTGAATTTATTTGTATATGGATATTTGAAATTTGATAGGGAAGGGGGGAAAACCAAGACGGGTGGGGGGTGTGGGGGGGAGGGAAACGGGTACCAAGACATGTGAAAGGGTATCAATGTATGTGAATTAATGCACCTTCTGTCTGGCAAATATCATGTAACCCTTTTACTAATTACAATAAAAAAATAAAGACAGGGTTAATAAACAAGTGTGGGTGGTTAAATCATTTGATTCAATTTCACAAGTGTTTAGTAAGCCTGCCATAAACCCAGGACTGTTCCTATGTCCCCTTGGAAATAACATGCACCTAGGCAATTTAGAGAATTTTAAAAATACATATTTCAGACAGAGGAAAAGGTATCAATAGTAATATGCTTACAGTCATATACTCATGACCTTCCTTCAAAAGTAAGACATATGCACAACTTAGAGGCTCTGGAAATCAAGAACTCTTATTAAAGGAACTTTTTAGCATAACCATTCCTTTTGAAACAAAACCTAAACTGGATTGACCTCAAGCTGATTTATATTGTGCATGTATACGATCAAGTGTAACAAGTCATACATGCTACCGAAAGCAATTGCAGTGCCTGATCCTAGAGTGTTGCCCAAGACCTCAGTAGGCATATTATTCAATATGGGGCTTATGCTTTTATGACCTTTCTCAAATCCAAACAATTCTGAATTCCAAAACAGACATGGTTATAGGGACATAGGAGAGGCACGGTAATTATATGGTATATTAGGTCACTATTTGGGGCTTGATTATTAAATAGCAGTGTTACTTTTCTTGGGGGTGGTACTATTATACTTTAAACTCAGAACCTTGAGTTTGCTAGGCATTCTGCTACTGAGCCACAATATCGACTTCATTTTCTGCTAATTATTTTTTTCATATTTTTATTGTAATTATTAGAAGGGTTACATTATATTCACCAGATAGAAGGTGCATTATGTCACAAACATTGATACCCTTTCTCATGTCTTGGTCCCCATTTCCCTTCCCCTATCCCCACCCCTCATCTTGTTTTCCTCCTTCTCTATCCTATTTCAAATAAACAAATAAGTATATAAAATATATCAGATAACAAAGTGAGCTATTGTAACAATAAGAGATAACCAAGGGACAGCAAAAGAGATGAGAGCTAACATGGTACATTAAGGACAACAATCACTTACTATATGGCTTTTGTTTCTATATCCTAGAGGTCCTTACATTTAGCATCATCCTATATGGCCTTATGTATCTATTGTAAATCTCTGCTAAGAGAGTCCAAGGTTTCTACTGGTTATGACAAATGAGGGAAACCACTGAGCCTATATTACTTGGAGTCTGGCTTACTTCACTTAATATGAATTTTTCCTAAGTCTTTCCATTTCCTTACAAATGGGGCAATGTCATTCTTTCTGAAGCAGCATAGAATACCATTGTGTAAAATACCACATCTTGTTGATCCACTCATTAACTAAGGGATATCTGCTATGGTAAATAGTGCTGCAATGAACATCGTTGTGCTAGTGGATTTATTATGTCCTTGTTTCTGGGCAATTGGGTAAATGCCTAGTAGTAGAATTGCTGGGTCATAGGGGAGCTGTATTTTTAGTCTTTTGAGGAACTATCATACTGCTTTCCATAGTGGTTGAATGAGTTTGCACTCCCACCAACAGTGTAGTAGTGATCCCTCCTGGCCACATCCCTGCCAGCATCTGTTGTTATTAGATTTCTTGATCCTGGCCATTCTAACTGGAGTGAGGTGGAATCTTAGAGTTGTTTTCATTTGCATTTCTTTTATGACCAGAGATGTTGAGCATTTCTTCATGTGTCTATAGGCCATTCTTATTTCTTCTTCAGAGAAGACTCTCTTTAAGTCTTTGACCCATCTTTTAATGGGATGGTTGTTTCTCTGGAGATTAGTTTTGGAGTGATTCAATTTTTTGAGTTGTTGATATATTTTAGATATGAGGCCTTTGTTCGTTGTATGGTTGGTGAAGATCTTCTCCCACTCTGCAGGCTTTTTAGTTAGTTTGCTATGTCCTTTACCATACAGAAGCTCTGCAGTTTAATGCAGTCCCACTTATCCAGACTTTCTCTGATTTGTTTTGTTTCTGGGTCCTTATTAAGAAAGTTTGACCTGTCCCAAGGAGACCTAGTTTATCTCCTATTCTTTCTTGTAATGCTTTCAATGTATCTGCTTTTACCTCCAGGTCTTTGATCCATTTGGAGTTAATCCTGGTGCAGAGTGACAAAGAAGGATCCAACTTTAGTTTTCTGCAGGTGTTTAACCAGTTCTGCCAGTACCACTTGTTGAAGAGGCTGTCTTTCTTCTATTCTAATTTTTTGGCTCCCTTATCAAAGATTAAGTGGCCATAATCTGTGGGTTAATATCTGGGTTTTCAGTTCTATCCCATTGGTCTTCAGGCCTATTCCTGTGCCAGTACCAAGCTGTTTTGATCACTATAGCTCTGTAATAGGGTCTAACGTTTGGTATTGAAATTTCTCCTGCATTGTTCTTTCTGCTAAGAATTATTTTTGCTATACATGGTCTTTTCTTATTCCATATGAAATTTTGGATTTCCTCTTCTATTTCTTTAAAGAATGACATTGGGATATTGATGGGTTTTGCATTGAATTTTTTAGCCATTGGCAAGATTGCCATTTTCACAATGTTAATCTTCTAATCCAGGAGCATAGGAGGTTTTTCCATTTCCTCTCTGCTGATTATTTTTGATAAGATTTTACTTGCTGTCATTCATGTGTCTGGACAGTGGTCTGCCTGTTTAGGCTTCCGGTCATTTCAGGGTTGACGGGCCTGTGCTATCACGTCCAGCCTTACCCCAGTGATATAAGATCTTATGGGGTTTTCTGCCCAGACTTGTCTGGAACCATACATAATCTTCCTTCGCAGCCTCACAAGTAGCTAGGTTTGTAGGTGTGAGCCAGTGGCACCTAACCTAAACAGAGGGACTTTGTTTTTGTTCAGTTTGCTTGTTTTTAATGCTACTCAAATGCAGAAAGAAAAGGAGAGTATGAAAGGTCTAGGTACAATCACTCCCCTCCTCCTTTCATCTCCATTTCCACTTCTCCTCCTTAGACTGCACATTTCTTTCAGCCTCTTGCCTGATTCACACAGAGCCTAAACTCAGACAATATTCTTGCATCAACATACTTTATATTTGTCTCAGGCCTCTTTCTAAGTCTCAGCTTTTGTGTCTTCTTATTATTATCTGAGACCCCCCTTTTTCCCTTTTAGTTTCAGAACCCTTCTCTCTTCCCTCCCTACTCCATCTTCATGTCTACTGTTGATCTTAATTTCTGATTCATCAACTCTGAACTTCCACATCTGTTCAAGCCATGCTTGGGACAGGTCTTTCTCTCTAGGGCTATTCTTTGTTCCTTATGTCTACCTTTCTTGTTTGTCCTTCCTTATCTTCCTTATGTCCTTTCTTATTGTAATGCACAGTTGTAGTCCTAGCAGAGGCAGAACAAATAACACAAATCTGGGCCACATAGTAATACCCAAACTGAAAAAAAACTCCCCCCCACAGTCATACTTAAGTTTAAAAGTAAGACAATTTAAATGAAAACATAAAAAAGAAAAAACATAAGTGCATACAGTGATATCCTCTTATATGACTAAAAATCACAGTGGTGTTTCGTGCACAATTTTGAGGACCTTGTTCCATAAATCAGTTCTTGAATGAAAGCATTTTTTGGAATGATGGGCCATCTAGTGGCAAGTGGGAGATGAGTCTTCAGTATGAGAACCAGATGGATTTCTAGATGAGTGGGTAAACTCTTCAACCCTGCTAGACTCTGGTAGATCCCACAGAACCAATCTAAAAATGTGCATGTACAGCAGTAGTCAAATTTAGGAAGAGCTACATGACGTGTATGACTTTATCTGTGTTTGTGCTATTATTCACACACACACATGCACCAACATATCACGTTTATAAATCAGCCTCCATGGCCAAATTCAGAAACTCTATAAATACTTTTTTGCATCCCAACAGCTTTTGTGTCAGGACAGTGTAAGTAACAGACTTGAGTCAAAGTTTTGTTCTGGGAAGTTACATTAAGAGAGAATAAAAGCAATGTTAGGGAAGAAATTGCTGTATAAGAAAGAGATAGCTTTTAAATCATATCTCCCAATTTTATAAATTGAGTTTTTTTTTAAAAAATCTACTTAAGGTACTATGTTATCTCTCATCTCTTTTGCTGTTCCTTGGTTATCTCATATTGTTACACTATCTCACTTTGTTACCTGATATATCGGATATATTTGTATTTGGTTATCTGAAATTGGATAGGGAACAGGGGAAAACAAGATGAGGGGTGGGGAAGAGAGAAGGGAAATGGGGACCATGACATGTGAAAGGGTATCAATGTGTGGGAATTAAGGCACCATTTATCTGGCAAATATCATGTAACCCTTCTATTAATTACAATAAAAATATATTTAAAAAAAAGAGTAGGATCGATGAATATTAAAAGGGAGAATGTCCAAAAAGCAGCATTGTACCGAGAAACTGCTTTGCTGAATATCAACTCTTGTGTACTCAAAGATAATAAAAATATTCAAAATTAATAAAAAGAGGAGGATCAAAAAAAAATCTATGTCACCCGGTGTGGTGTCTCACACCTGTAATCCTAGCTACTCAGGAGGCTAAGATCTGAGGACTGAGGTTCAAAGCCAGCCCAGGCTCTAAAGTCACTGAAAGTCTTATCTCCAGTTAACCATCAGAAAACTGCAAGTGGCACTGTGGCTGAAGAGGTAGGGTGGTAGCCTTGAGCTGAAGAGTTCAGGGACAGTGCCCAATCCCAGATTCCAAGCCCCATGATTGACAAAAAAAAGTCAATATATTCCAATTGGTAGTCATTTATTCATCCTGTTAACATTTTTAATCCATTAAATCATGTACAAAAACATCATGGTATTGTTAATATTCACTTGCATTTTGCAAAAGAGAAATGAATAATGTAAGTAATATATATATATATATATATATATATATATATATATATATATATAGAGAGAGAGAGAGAGAGAGAGAGAGAGAGAGAGAAAGTAGAAACCAGGCATCGTGCTACTTGCCTATCATTCTAGAACTCTGGAAACAGAGGTTGGAAGACTATGAGTTTAAGGCCAGTCCTGGCCAATATATTGAAACACTATTTCAAAAAACTATTTTTAAACATCTCAGTCAAATAAAAAGAAAGAAAGAAAGAAAGATGTGTAGTAGAGCTGGACATAATCTTAATATAGCGAATTCCAAGAAGCCTAGAAATGTGCACCCTCCCATGTGCTTCTCTCCAAGTTAGCTGCAATAGTTAATAAACACATAGACTTTTAGATAGCTTTCAACAATCATTCTTTGCTGCATTACCAGAAGAGCTGAGACTTATAGCTGTTTCAATAGTAAAAACATGGTATGGGGGTACTACCTGTAATCCCAACAGCTGGGAGGGCAAGGCACTAGATCATGGAGAGAGATGGTTTCAAAACAAAAACAGAAAAAGCAAATGATGTATGTAATTGTTTGAACTGTTTCAGAGTGCTCTGCCTTTAAGACTGACTACCTCACCTAGTTTCTGCGTGTGTCTTGGTCTTAGCACTAATAGTCATACGTCCTAGGATACCTTATAACTGGTGAGAAACTAGAACAATACATCATTCTAAGTCCTTAGATTATTTGAAAAGGTTGATGATGAGCAAAAATCCAACCTGAGGGAGTTGAGGGAGGGAAACCCGGACAAAAACGAGAAGGGGTATCAAGGTTTGAGAAGTAATGCACCCACTACCTGAGGAATGTAACTGTAACCCCTCTATACATTACCCTGACAATAAAATACAATTTAAAAAAAAGGAAAGCTGGGCATGTGGCTCACACCTGTAATCCTAGCAGCTCAGGAAGCTGAGATCTGAGGATCACAGTACAAAGCCAGCCCAGGCACTAACATGTCTGTCAAGAGGTAGGGCAGTAGCCTTGAGCTGAAGAGCTCAGGGACAATACCCAGACTCAGAGTTCAAGTCCCACAACTGACAACAAAAAAGGGAAAAAAAATCAACTTGTGTCCAACCCTTACCAAAAGTCCTATGAGCTAGATACTATCCTTCTCTCTACTGTACATATGAGACACATGAGTGGAGGACTTGAACTTGCCTGAAATGATTTAGCTAGTGTCAAAGACAAGATTTGAACCAAATCCTGCAAGTACCAAATCTTGCATCAATTCTGCATTACTAACCTGTATGACACGCACGTACTTCCACCCCTCCACTACTCAGACGAAGGATAGTACACAGCATTCATAGTCTAACAGTCTTTACCAGATGACCTCAGAAGGTTTAATGACAGGAATTGATGTTATTAGAGATTTTGATAGTTCCTTATAACATTTTGGAAAGAAAATTCAAACACTTAGAAGAAAAAGTAAGTGGCTTTGAAAATGTGATCTTTCTATTTACTTGATTCTGAAATTCTCGGGGTACCTGATGGACTTAACCTAAAGCCTTCATCTTTCTCCCTGACAGCCATATCTTAGAACTGCATTGTTGCAGATCACATTGAGTCATTTCTCCTCCCGATTCCCCTGAGCAAATATACTGTGCGTTTTTGGAGAAGGGAGCCCTGAGATCAAGGCCACATCTGATGCCCCAGATTTCATTCTTCTTAGTGGCTGAATAATATTCCATCATATATATGTTCTACATTTTCTTTATCATCCATTGTTGGGCACCTAGGCTGCATCCATATCTTGGATATTGTAAATAGTGTTTCTATAAGCAGGTAAGTTTCTCTCATATGTTGCTTTGCATCCAGTTTGGTAAATGCCCAACATTGTTATAGTAGGATCATAGGAAACTCAATTTGTACTTTTTGAGGAACATTCATACTGACTTCAACAGGAACTGAACTAATTTACATTTTCACCAACAGTGTACAAGCATTTTTCTTTTCCTGGCCCTTTCTATTCTCCCCATCTTCTCTGAATCCTCATCAGCATTTGTAATTATTGTTTTCTTGATGATAGCCATTGAGACTGGGGTGAGTTGGAATCTAAGTGTCATTTTAATTTGTATTTCCTCTATGACTAAGGATGTTGAGCATTTCTTAATGTATTTATTGGTCATTTATACTTCTCTTGAGAATTGTGTGCTGTTTGTTTGCCCACTTATTAATTGGATCATTTATTCTTTTGGAATTTACTTGTTGGGGGTTATTATATATTCTGGATATTAATCCTTTGTCTGATGAATAGCCTGAAAAGATTTTCTCCCATTGTGTAGATTATCTCTTTATTCTGATAATGGTTTCCTTTCCTGTGTAAAAGCTTTTTAATTTGAAGCAATCCCATTTTTCAATTCTTGATCTTATTTTCTGTGCTATTAGATTTCTATTCAGAAAGTCATCGACTAAGCCTATATCGTCAAGTATTTTTCCAGCATTTTTCTGTACTAGTGTCCATATTTTAGGCTTTAAAGTATTGGATTTGTTTTGTACAGAAATTTAGTTTCCTTCCTCTACATGTAGATGTTTATTTTTTGTGAAATTATTTGTTGAACAGAGTGTCTTTTCCTCAAGATAGTTTTTTGAACCTGGCTGCAGCTGTGTGGGTTTGTTTGCGAGTCTTTTATTCCTCTGGTCTAGGTGTTTATATTTTAATTTAATTTTGATACTAAGGTTTGCACTCATAGCCTAGGTACTATTCTTCAGTTATTTTGCACTAAAGGTTAGTGCTCTTCTATTTGACCCAAAGCTCCACTTCCACCTTTTTTTCTGGTGATTAATTGAAGAAAAGAGACTCATGAACTTTACCTGCCTAGGCAGGCTTCAACTGGGATCTTCAGATCTCAGTCTGGATTGGTTGGATTTCTGATGGTTATATGGTCTAATTTTTTGACAGGGTCTTTACTGCTTTGCCTTAAAGCATTCTTTTAATGTCACTGAAGCAGGGTAGTAGAAATGGGAGGTGATTCTGTTACTGTGACTCTGTAGAAGAAGCTCTAGCCAGGCATGGCAGTAGTGAAGCCCTGAATTCTAACACTCATGAGGTGGAGGATTCTCGAAGGCCCATGAATTTGAGGTTAGTTTCATCTAAACAGAAAGTTTGAATCAGGTGGGCCTACATAGTAAGTCCTTGTCTCAAAATAAATAAGGCTAGAGATATGGTTCAAATGGTAGAGCACCCATATAGCAAGTATGAGACACCGAGTTCAAACATTACTGCGAAATAAAACACTCTAAAAATAAATGAGTAAAAAAGTTAATTCAGACCTAAGTCAATTTCTCAAGTAGATCTGTGTGTATACTAGTTTGTAAACTGCTAAAATTAACAATTCTTTGTCTAGATCCAAGAAATTCAAATCTTCTACGTTCTATATTTATAGCATCTTCTCTTCCTTCTCTCAACTTACCAAAGTGGACATACCTTATATTTATTTATCAATTTATTATAATAAATTATTCTATGTGATCTTTCTTTTTCTTCTCTCTTGCTCAGTTTGGTACCTTGTATCTATTATTATCTCTGCCTCATTTATTGTATTAGGAACAGAAAATCTGGATATGTCTTCTCATTTACCCTTAATTTTATGACATAGAGAATGTCAGTTCTCCTCCCTGAACCTTAATTTTCTCATACGTAAAACAAGGTCTTAATTTATTGATTACATAATTATTTGCGAAATGTGGTATAATGTCCAGCAGTAACAATCACCCAGAGTTTTTATTAGAAAATCACATCTGGGTGAACTCTTAATAGCTTAGTGGTAAAGCACTTTCCTAGCATGTACAAAACTGTGGGTTCAATCCCAAGCACCTAAGAAGGAGGAAAAAGCCAGCGGGGGGGGGGGGTGGGGAGGCAAATCCACAGATGGATGAATAAAGAAAATGTGCCATAGCTAAGATATGAAACCAACTGAGATATCCCTTGGTAGATGAATTGATCAAGAAGATGTAGTACTTATACACAATGGAATTCTAGGATGCTGTAAGAATGATATTGCCCTATTCATAAGGAAATGCAAAGACTTGAAAAAAATCATATTTAGTTAAGTAAGCCTATACCAAAGAAACATAGTCTCAATGGTTTCCTTCATTTGTAACAATTAGTATTTGTCTAGGATTCCCCTAGCAAAGGTTCACAATAGCTCCAAAACTATGCTCATATGTTCACATAGGATGAGGCTAAGTGAAATGAACTCCAGGATAGGATAACAAGAGATTGATTGATTGATTGATTGATTGATTTGCCAATCCTGGGCTTGAACTCAGGGCCTGAGCACTGTTCTTGGACTTTCTCAAGGCTAGAGCCTCAGCACCACGTCCTGCTTTTTTTTTCCCTATGTATGTGGTACCAAGGAATCGGCCCTGGTCTTTGTGCATGCTAGGCCAAACTCCCAGCCACATAGTTGTGGTTTTTAATATACTATGTGAAGTTATTTCTTTTCTCTTTTTTCCTCTTATAGTTTATTTCATTTTGTTACTGTATTTGACTTTGGTACCTGATATATTGTATATATGTTTATTGGTTTATTTGAAATAGGGAAGGAAAGGGGAAAAAACAAGATGATTAGGAGGGGGTGGGAGAGGGAAAGTGGGAGAAGAGCATGGGAAGGGGTATCAATGTTCAGGAAGTAATGGACCAGTTTCTGATGAATGTAACTGTAACCCCTCTATACATAACCCTAACAGTAAAGTAAAATTTTTAAAAGAGAAAATGTGGGTGACAGTCCAGGTAGCATCCATCTGTAATTGCAGCAATCTGAGAAGCAAAGCCAACAGGATTATGAGTTCAAGGCCAGCCTACATTACATAGGGAGTTCCAGCCTGGATTATATGTAGAAGTCTTAAGTGGGAGCAGGGGAGGGAAAGAGAGAGAACCTGTGATAATATATAGAATGGAATCTTAACCATTTTAAAAAGAAGGGAATTCTATCACATGATAGAACAATAAAATAGCACTATGTGAAAAGAGTCAGATTCAAAACAAGAAATATTGTGAAGATTCCAGTCCCGTAAAGCATTTAGTGAAAAATCATAGAGACGGAAAAAAAGGTTGTTGTCAAGAGCTGAGAAAGGGAGGCAAGGGAAAAATAAGAAGAGAAGGAGAAAAAAAAGGAAGAAGTGGGAAGGGGGAAGAATGGATATGGAGTTTCAGTTTTGCAAGATAAAGAGGTTATTGTCATTTGTAGCATAATGCTGTAAAGATAATACTACTGAACTATAACCATGAAAATTGGAAAGATGATCAATGTAATGTTTTGAAGGCATTTTTAGTTATTCTCTTCAGTGATGAATATTGAACCAGAGCATGGCACAAGCTAAGTATGCATTATAACATTGAGCTACATGCATGCCAGTCCCTATTGTTAGATATTTTGCCACAAAATTGTAGAGCTCAGTGTCACCCTAGAGACACTGAATTAGAATTTATGGATGGAGCTGTGATGTGCATTTTAAACAAGCTCCCTACAATGATTTTAATATCCTCTAAAATTTTGAGAATCACTGACAAAAAAATACGTAGCCAATCCTATCTTCATTGCTACAAATTTGATCTTAGTGTCTCCTTTCTCCAAGAATATTTCTGTGCACTTTCACTTGCTGCCAGCTAGTCCACTTAGAAAATGCAAATTCATTTTATCATTAGCCAAAGCAAAAAAAAATGAATCTAAAAGGTAAATACTGCAAGAGACGGTTATTTAGTCTATTTCCAAGCCAAACACATGACTTTGGATCCGGAACAGTTTTGTATTACTCGTGGCTCTGATCTTCTCCATTAGACTGAGTAATTGGAAGCTGGCTCTGGGTATGCTTACAGAAATTATATTAAATTGTTCACATTAGATAAATCTCAGCCCGTGGTTGTGGCTGGAAAAAACAGTGGTAAGAATATTAATGAGTATTTCCCCTGAAATGAGAATGTATAACTTCTAAACAATCAGAGAAGGGTCCTGTTTTTATTGGGAACTGCTGAGAAGGGACCTGTCTGATTGAAGCCCAGTGTCAGACTGGGGATAAGAGTAGTAGCTCACATTCACCGGGTACTTATAATGCATCACACAGCTCAAATACTGCCCAAAGCTGATCTCATTCAATTCTTATCCTAGACATCAAGACAGGTGCTGTCATTACTCTTCTTTTGCAAATTGTTAAGGGAGGCTCAAAAGGCCTGAAACCCTTGCTGTTGAGTGTATCCCACTCCTGGGACCATATGACTATTTGATCATATATACAGTCCATATAAATATATATGCACATACACATACACACACACACACACACACACACACACACACACACACACACACACACACACCACACACACACCATACACAGACACAGCGGATTTCTATGCTGCCATAAAAAAGAATGACAATGCCCTATTTGTGAGGAAATGGAAAGACTTGGAAAAAAGTAAGCCAGACCCAAAGAAACAAATGCTCCATGGTTTCCCTCATTTGTAACAATTAGTACATGTCTAGGATTCTCCGAGCAGAGGATTGCAATAGCTTAAAAGCTATATGAATATGGCCACATAGGATGAGGCTAACCGAAATGAACTCCAGGATAGGGAAACAAGAGGTTTATCTTTGTGATTGCGGATATTAAGATACTATGTGAAGTTATTTCTTTTTTCTTTTATTTCCCCTTACGGTTTATATCATGTTGTTACTGTATCTGACTTTGTTGCCTAGTATGTTGTATATGTTTAGTTGTTCATTGGAAATAGGGAAATGAAGGGAAAAACAAGATGATTGGGAGGAGGTGGAGGGAGGGAAAGTGAGAGACAAACATGGGAAGGGGTATCAATATACAACAACTAAGCAGGGCCCCATGGCTCACGCCTGTAAACCTAGCTAAATTGGCTAGACTGGCTAAATAAATAAATAAATAAATAAATTCTGTGAGATTTTTTTCCAGTCCTGGGCTTAAGCTCAGAGCCTTAGCACTGTCCTTGGACTTTCCCAAGGCTAGAGCTCTATTACTTGAGCCACAGCACCACTTCTGGCTTTTTCTATGTATGTGGTACTGAGGAATTGAACCCGGGTCTTCATGCATGCTAGGCAAGCACTCTACTACTAGGCTAAACTCCTGGCCCCCTTGAGGCTTTTATCTTCAATCAACCACCAAAAACCAGAAATGGTGCTGTGGCTCAAGTGGTAGAGCACTAGCCTTGAGCTTAAGAGCTCAGGGACAGCGCCCGGGCCCAGAATTCAAGTCCCATGACAGACACACACACAAAAAAGAATTAATATACCCCTACCTGATGAATGTAACTGTAACCCCTCTGTACATCATCCCAACAATCATATATATATATATATAATTTCAGAAATATATACAAATTATAATTGTATATATTTTGGAGTGCAAAGCAATGTTATAATTTTTAATATAATGTGGGAAGATAAAGTGAAGCAAATTGTCATGTCAATTATTTCAGTTAACATTTCTGTGATGAAGGTAATTGAAGTTTATTTTTAGTGATACTGAAATATGTACAACTCTGTTTTCAGTTGTATTTGTCACTAAATGTGCTCATTATTCTCTCTAATATTGGAATCTTGCTCTAAGACAAATGTGAGATTGGGCCCTAACTTGGGCTCTCCCTATCTTTCTATGTATCTTTCCTGCTTTCACAAGGTTGTGAAGTTCCTGAGGCCAGAAGCCTGTTTTTTTTTTCTTTCTTGTTCTGTGAATGTCCAGTCTCTTTCCTTTCCTGAATATTGCTTCTTAGATTGCTCACTGTGTGGCTCTGATGCTCAGGACTACAAAAGTTGTATCTGGGACATACAACTTACCAACTCCCCCCGCCACACACACACACATACATAATTGAAGTTAAACTTTTTGTGTCCAAATGGCACTGTGATAGTCTGCAGGCAAAGTGCCCATCCCTTCATATGCAATGCTTCATTGACGACAGTATGTATTCCTTAATGGAAGCTCCTGACTTAAAAGCATCCTGTAATATGTGCAGACAGACAATATCAAAGCAATAATGGACCTTTAATTATTTAGTCCAGATGTTTTAAACAAGGTTAGAGAATGAACAAGAGACATGGACAAGGTCAAATAAAGATTAGTAGGAGGATATGGATTAGAAGTTAATAATTATGTCCTCCAACCTTATGTTAACTATTTAGACAGCATGGGTGGTCATGGTATCATGGAGAACAAATGTCAGCTGATGCCTCTGATTTGAAATAAAATCCTGTTGTGTGAGAGACTCAAACAAACAAGGATGGATGTCAGCATCAAAACATTAAGAAGAGGGGCCAGGAGTTTGGCCTAGTGGTTGATTGCTTACCTAGCATGCATGAACACCTGGGTTCGATTCCTCCATACCACATACATAGAAAAAGCCAAAGTGCTACAGTGTCTCCAGTGGTAGAGTGCTAGCCTTGAGAAAACCCAAAGACAGTGTTCAGGCCCTAAGTTCAAGCACCAGGTCTGGCAAAAAAAAAAAAGCTCAGAAAAGAATATAACAGTGTTATTTGTGGGAGTTTGAAAAGCAGGGCCCTAAAATCTAAAAGGGGATGAGTATGTCATTTTGGTTTCTCTGGGAAGCAGATGTCAAAAATTAGGAATGAAAACGATTTTAAATAATCAAAACGGATAGGATAGAGATTCCCTTCTTGAATATTTGTTTGTTAAACATGTCATTTGAAATATGCTGCAAAAATCAATGTTAATAAATTCTTTAATAAAAAAATGGATAGGAAGAAAAATAGGAGTAAGAAGTCTTCATACCATCTGCAAGTATGACCACTGTGAAAGAGGAGAGAGACTCTAGAAGGATTATGTAGGTAGAGCGCCAGACTCTGATGGAACTTTGAAAATTAGAGCCAATCCCAAAAGAGGCTCTCATTCCAAGATTTTTCAAAGAGGCCTTTTGTGCTAGCCAGAAATAGCTAGGCCCTTTCACCCTCAATGTGCTCAGGCATTGTCTGGGGACTGAGCAGGAAGCATGAGTTGACACATATACATTTCCTTTTCCTGTGGCCAACTGGTGTTGTGTAATAAATCTCCTTTCTCTGTCCTTTACCATTACTGGTCTCTATATTTGGCATCTTAGGGTAAATAGCTGGACCTTGATGTATGAAACCTAGTAGTTTGGGCCTGGGGCTTAAAATCTCCTATAACTGTTCCAGGATGTTCTTTGAATAATTAAATACATTACGTATGCAAGTATGAAACTATCATAATGAAATCAACTGTTCTGTAAAAATAAATCTTAATAAAAATGACAAAAGGAATCAATATCTCAGGAATGAAGAATAAACAATAGCTAAAGAAGAAAGAGTAGTACATATAGCAAACTATGATTTTCCTCATGAGCTTTATAAATTATGTGTAATGGCTGAAACAAACATAGCAACATCTGATACCAAAGACAGTGACAGTTAAAAGTGAGTAAAAGAAACAAACATAGCAACATCTGATACCAAAGACAGTGACAGTTAAAAGTGAGTAAAAGCCAAGCGTGGAGGATTATGCTTGTAATGCTAGCTACTCAGGAGGCTGAGATCTGAGGATCTCAGTTCAAAGCCAGCCAGGGCACTAAAGAACATGAGGCTTATCTCCAATTAACATCTACAAAATGGGAAGTGGGGCTACGGCTTAAGGGCTTAAAGGGTAGGGCAATAGCCTTGAGTTGAAGAGCTCAGGGACAGAGCCAAGGCCCCGAGTTCAAGCTCCACAACCAACAACAACAACAAAAGTGAGTAAAGTGGTATACAAATAGAAGTGAGGTTGTTTACCCTTTACCAAAGTGGTAAGAGGTTGTGATCAGTGCATGTCATGCCAGTAGACCAGTACTAGTTTATACATACCTATATTGTAACACATAGATTGATTACTGTGAAAATTATACAAAGAGACATACCCAAAACAACAAGAAATAAATCAAGATAGATTCCTAAAATATACTCAATTTGTCCTTACAAATACAAGAAAATAGAAGAGGAATGAGAACCAGAAAAGAAAAACAGAAAATGAAAAGTAAAATGGGCAACTTAAGTATTACTGTATCAATTATTAATTTAAACATAAAAGGTCCAAATGCAGTAATTGGAAAAAAGAGATTGACAATAAATATTAAATATGGCTCAAATATGAACTGATTTTGAAAAAAAGTTACTATTACTTATTTAGTGCTTGTAGGGATTGAAGTCGGGTCCCTGAGCTTTCTAGGCAAGTGGAATCAAAATGATACAATGATAACAGGAAAATCTGTAAATTATTAAAAACTCTAAATTATTAAGGGTAAAATCTCTAGATTAAAAACACTTCTAAGTAATCTGTGGGGTTAAAGAGGAAGTCTTGCAAAAACACATACATGGTACTATATAAAAACAGAATATAATATTAAAAGATAGGATAAAGAGAAACTTATAGTCAGTCCTGAATAGTTATAGTAGAAATGAATAGGTCTTCAATCAACAACATATTTCCAAGAAACATATAGTTCAAGAAACAATAGGAACGAGAACAAAATAAACCTGAGGTGAATGTGAGCAAAGAAGATTATAAATGGAAATCAGTACATTGAAAGCAAAAACCAATAAAACAAAAAGTAGATGTTTAGGATTTTTTTTTAAATTTAGGTAGTGTGCTGGTGTCTGAGAAGTATAATTCTAAGTACTCAAGAAGCTGAAATCTGGAGGATTGAGTTTCGAGACCAGCTCTGGCAGAAAAGTCTGAAACAGCCTCCAATGATCCTGTAAAATGTCAAAGTGGGGGCGTGGCTCAATTGGTAGCATGCCAGATGACAAGCAAGTCAAGCAAGCACTCAGTGCTGTTCTGTCTCTGATTGCAGTACACAAAAATTACAAATAGCCAGCAAAACTTGAAAAAAAATAAAAAGAAAGATACTAAGTAGCAATAGTATGAGTACATTAGGGTCTATACTACAGCCCCTGTATTTCTTGATAAGATGACATGGGAATACTTTATATAATTTTAATATTATAAATCTGACAGTTTGGAAGAAAAGAACAATTTCCCAAACCTACAAACTATCAACATTGAACTGGGATGAAACTAAAAATTTGAGTATTTCTTATATACATTAAAGAAATTGAGCATGTGACCGCGGCCTCCGGAGTGGAAGGGCGCAGAGCACCGTGGGGTCTCGGGCTGAGGCGGGCTGCGGACGGGATGGAGGCCACCTTGGAGCAGCACCTGGAGGACACAATGAAGAATCCGTCCATTGTTGGAGTCTTGTGCACAGATTCACAAGGACTTAATCTTGGCTGCCGGGGTACTCTCAGATGAACATGCCAGAGTGATATCTGTTCTTGCCCAGCAAGCGGCTAAGCTAACCTCTGACCCCACTGATATTCCTGTGGTATGTCTAGAGTCAGATAATGGGAATATTATGATCCAGAAACATGACGGCATAACAGTGGCAGTGCACAAAATGGCCTCTTGACATCTCATGTCTACTTTCTAGAAACCTATCATAGGGATTCAACCTGTCAGTGCTAATTAAAACTTATAAAACTACTAATTATGCTTGTAAGTTCCAGTGGTTAGATCATTCACTTAATATACATTTGGGAGTTTTCTATTTATATAAGTTGCTTTTACCCTAAACTCTCAAGATGTAAGAATTTTTCATGCTCAAGGCTCTACCACTTGATCCATAGTTCCACTTCTAGCTTCTTGGGAGTAGTTAATTGGAAATAACGAATCTCATGGACTTTCCCGTCCTGGTTGTCCTCAAATCTTGAACTCCTGAGTAGTTAGGAATAAGTACAGGCATGAGCCACTGGCATCTGGCTAAGAAAGGATTACATTTTGAAGCATGTTTCTTTGTGTCCAAAGAAATAGATGCAGTAAGGAACAAGGGGTTTTCAGCAGGAGGAAATGGCTATGACAGAACTAACCAAAATGCGTATTTATGTAATAGCAAGTTGATCTAGTTTGATTGGGTAAGCAAGAGGGGAAAAATTTGGTCTAGGTCACCTTGTCTATAGAATTTTCTTTTTTTTTTTTTTGCCAGTCCTGGGCTTGAGCTCAGGGCTTGAGCACTGTCCTTGGACTTTCTCAAGGCTAGAGCTCTACCACTTGAGCCTCAGCACCGCTTCCGGCTTTTTTTTCTATATGTGGTACCAAGGAATCGAACCTGGGTCTTCGTGCATGCTAGGCAAGCACTTTAACCACTAGGCCAAACTCCCGGCCCCGTCTATAGAATTTTCTATATACAATAAATAAATCTGTTAGAGAAAAAAAAAGAAATTGAATACACAATTTGAAATCTTTTGAAAAAAATTCACTCCCAGGTAGTTTTGGCTAGAAAATTCTACCAACACTTAAGGAAAAATAATACAAACTTTTTTTTTGTCAGTGATGGTACTTGAACTCCAGGGCTTGAACTCGGGGCCTGGTTGCTGTCCCTTAGCTCTACAGCTCAAGGCTATGGCTCTACCACTTTGAGCCACAGCAACACTTCCAGTTTTCTGGTGGTTAAAGGTAAGAGTCTCACAGACTTTCATGCCCTGGCTGGCTTTGAACCTCAATCCTCAGGTTATACCCTCTGAAGTAGCTAGGATTACACGCGTGAGCCACCAGTGTCCGGCTCAATAATACAAAACTTATACAATCTCCTTCCAGATAGCAAAAATGCAGGAAATGTCCCACACCTCATTTCTTGAAGCCAGTATTATTACATTGATGTATAGCACATAAAAATAATACAAAAAAGAGAACTAGAGACCATAGTCTCTTATGAAATTAGACATCAAATCCTTAAAAAATACTAGTGAATCCATTCTAAGATAGGAAATTTATTCAAAGTATACAAGGGTTAAAGAGCTCCCATGCAAAAAAAAATCAGTGTAATTCACTGTATCCACCAGGCTAGATATAGAATAGAATTATATTTTCATAACAATTGATGAAGAAAAGTATCTAAGTACACCAAACAGCAATTAATGATTAAAAGCTCTCAATTGTCATGAATAGAGAAAAAATAATCTTAACTTGGGAAGTCATCTTATGAAAACATCATTAGGGATTGGGATAGAGCTCAGTGGTAGCATGAATCTGCACATGTGCAAGCCATGTCATGGCTAGCATTATACTGTCAGGAGTGGAAAATCTTTTTTCTGCCAAAGGCCATTTGGTTTCTTCTTACATCATTCAGAATCATGCAAAATTGTCAGTACAGGCAGATGGGCAGTGGGCAGGCTGACAAGAAGCCTATGAGGAGCATATGAGATGGGAATATTCCCATTTTCTACTTTTACTTAACATGGAACTAGAAGTTCTAGCTACTGCAATAAGGTAGTAAGTAGAAATTAAAAGTCATACAAATTGGAAAAGAAGTAGTCTTGTTTATTTTCAGATGGTATGGTTTTCTATGTAGAAAATACCAAGTAACCTACTAAATAACAGCAATATCAATCCTTTACAATTAAAAAGCGAGACCGAGTGGTGTCGATGGCTCAAGCCTGTAATCCTAGCTACTCAGGAGGCTGAGATCTGAGGATCACAGTTCAAAGCAAGCCCCTGCACAGAAGTCCATGAGATTTTTTTCATATATTTTATTGTAATTAATAGAAGGGTTACATTATATTCACCAGATAGAAGGTACATTACTTTGCAAACATTGATACCCTCTCTCATGTCTTGGTCCTCATTTCCCTCCCACCACCCCCACCCCTCATCTTATTTTCCCCCCTTCCCTATCCGATTTCATATGACCAAATAAGCATATATACAATATATCAGATAACAAGGTAAAATATTGTAACAATATAAGATAACCAAGACATAGCAAGAGATGAGAGATAACAGTACAAGGACAACAATCACTCATTATATGGCTTTTGTTTCTACATCCTGGAAGTCCTTTCATTTAGTGTCATACTATATGGCCTTATGTATCTAGGTTTTTCTATATTGTAAATCTCTGCTCCATGAGATTCTTATCTCCAATTAACCACCAGAAAACAGGAAGTGATGCTGTGGCTCCAGGGATAGGGCCGTAGCCTTGAGCTGAAAAGCTCAGGGACAGTGCCCAGGCCCACAGTTCAAGCCCCATGACCAGGAGAAAGAACGAAAAAAGAAAGAAGGAAAGAAAGAAAGAAAGAAAGAAAGAAAGAAAGAAAGAAAGAAAGAAAGAAAGAGAGAGAGAAACAGAGAAAGAAAGAGAGAAAGAAAGAAAGAAAGAAAGAAAGAAAGAAAGAAAGAAAGAGAGAGAGAAAGAAATCAAGCAAGCAGAAGAGAAAATGAATAATTCTTAAGTGAGGTTAAATACTCTTTCAAAATTGGGAGACTCAATACAGGCTATTAAACTTGCCCATATTGATTTATAGTTTTTGGATTTTTTTGTGAGTCATAGGGCTTGAACTCAGCCTGGGCATTGTCCCCAAGCTCTTCAGCTCAAGGCTACCGCCTACCTCTGGGCCTGGGCACTGTTCCTGAGCTCTTTAGCTCAAGGTTATCACCATACCCTTGAGCCAAACCCCACTTCCTATTTGATAGAGATTAATTGGAGATAAGAGTCTCAGGTCCTTTTGTGCCCAAGCTGGCTTTGAACATTGATCCACAGATCTCAGCCTCTTGAGTAGCTAGGATTACAGGCGTGAGCCACACTTGATTTATAGGTTTAATGAAAGTAATCCCTATCAAAAATTTCAGCCAAGATTGTGACATAGGCAAGCTTATTGTAACTTTTATATAGGAAGATACAGGTGTTGAAATAGCTAAACCAATCTTGACAAGAACCAAGTGTGAAGTTTCACACTACTTGATATTAAGGTTTGCTCTACAATTACAATAATTAAGACAAAAATAATGAAGAAATGGATGCATGGTTCGCTGCATCAGAATGGAGATCAATGGAATAGAAGGGAGAACCCAGAAATAGACTCACACAAGCATGCCCAAATGTCTTTCACAAAGATATAAAAGCCATTCAATGTCAGGAAGATGATAACTTTGACAATTGGACATTCTCTGGTAAACAACAAAAACATCATCTCCCATATAAGTTTCACATATTCTATGAAAACTAACATAGGATGGATCATACCCTTAGATATAAAATGTAAACTATATAAGATTTAGAAAACAAAACTACAGAAGATAATCTCCTAGAACTGGTATAAGGATTAGGCTTACCCTGAAAAAGCATGGTCCATAGAAAAAAAAAAGAGAAAAAGATGGATAATTTACACCTTATATAAATGATGATGTGCATCTCCTTTATGGCCAGCCAGAGATGTTGAAAATTTTTTGTTGGTTATGGGACTTGAACTCTGGGCCTGGGTATAGTCCCTGATTTCTTCAGCTACTACCCTACCCTACCCATGGAGCCACAATGCCACTTCCATTTTTCTAGATGTTAATTGGAGTTAAGGGTCTCATGGTCTTTAGTGCCTGGGCTGGCTTTGAACCATGATCTTCAGATCTCAGCCTCCAGAATAGTTAGGATTACAGGCATGAGCCACCGTGCCCTGCCAGATTCTGAGCATTTCTTCATGTGCCTTTTGGCAATTTTTGTTTCTTCTGAGAAATCTCTCTGTAAGTCGTTTGCACATTTATTAACTCAGTTGTTGTTTCTTTGAAAGTTTATATTGGGAGGTTTATTTTTGGAGAATCTAGAATATGCCTATAAATCTACAAGTAAACATACTGGGTAGTAAGCAAGGGGTTACAAATGAATTAAATGAAGTGTAATAGACTCTATGAAGAACACAAATAATTATTTAAAAACACTGTCAAGAGTGCTTGCCTAGCATCCACGAAGACCCAGGTTTGATTCATTGATACCATATACTTAGAAAAAGCCAGAAGTGGTGCTGAGGCTCAAGTGGTAGAGTTCTAGCCTTGAGAAAGTCCAAGGACAGTGCTCAGGCCCTGAGCTTAAGCCCAGGATTGGCAAAAAAAAAAAAAAAACACTGTCAAGAGGCTGGGAGTTTAGCCTAGTAGTAGAGTGTTTGCATAGCATGCACAAAGACCCAGGTTTGATTCCTCGGCACCATATACATAGAAAAAAAAACCTAGAAATGGTACTGTGGCTCAAGGACAGTGCCCAGTCCATGAGTTCAAGCCCCAGGACTGGCAAAAAAAGAAAAAAAAACCCACTAAGTCAAATACTGACAAAATAAGTACTAGGAAATAGATACTTGCAAGAGGGGAGGATGAGGAAGGAGAGAGAGGTAGAAGAATGAAGGAGGGAAGCAGGGAAGATGAAGGTAAGGATTCATTGTATGTATCACAGAATTGAGAAATATAAGGGAAGGAGTGGGTGGGCTGCAGGCAGATGAAAATGTTAAAGTGGTGACATGGATCAAGACTCATTACACACATAAACTGCTTAGTTAAAGGTACAAATTTTAATACATAACCTAAAATTAACATAAATAACGGAAAGGGAAAGTGGATGGGGATGGTGAAAGGGGTGACATGGATCAAAATGCACTGAACCCATAAACAGCTTTGGTGAATTGCAACTCCTATGTATAACTACTTAAACACAATAAAAATTGTAAAGAAAAAAAATTGAAAGCTGGCTGGGAGTTTTGCCTAATGGTAGAGTGCTTCCCTAGTATGCACGAAGACCTGGGTTCAATTCCTTAGTATCACATGCATAGAAAAAGCCAGAGAGGAGATTGACGGAAGATGGCGGCGGTTCAGGGTGAGACATACTGAGCTCCTGCCAAGATTCATGTACTGGCAGTGCAGGAGACAGGCATCTAACAGAAATTGTTCCTAAGTAAGCTTTAGGACCACAGAGAACTCAGGCAGAGAGGAAAAAAGGAAAAAAAGGAAGAATACCAATGCAAAAAGAGAGCGTGGAGCTCCACCGCAGAGTGGCTGGGGAGACAAAGGCTCTTCTGAACCAGAGCAGAGAAAGTGCTCCACGGCGGCACAGACCCACCGAGCACAGAGCCGACACCCGGCCGTGCACGGACCTGCCAGCTTCACAGAACCGGAGAATCCAGCAATTTGTGAGTACCTCCAAGAAGTTTCCACTTCTGCTCCAGGAAAGGCATTGGGAGGGAGCCCCTCCCCCTCCAGCTGAGAGCAGCGCCATCTTGACTGCTGGCAAAGACAGGCCAAAGCAATTGGAGCCTGAGAGGTGATGCTGACAGCGCCACCTAACTGGCAAAGGATTTCCCAGAGATCCCTTAGCCGGAAATCCGGTCCCAGCGCTGCTGAAGTTTGTCCCCCTGTGCTGCCCGCAGACCTGGTAAACAAAGCCGCCTGCGGATCTTTCAGCTTTGTTTTTACCAAACAAGCAATCTCATCCGAAAAACCTCAAAGCCAAATCACAAGAGAAAAAGACTTTGTGAAGTGTTTAGATCCCGAATTTAGTGGAGACACAAGTTTCCTAACCTCTCCCCCCACCAAAAAAAAAAAACTGAATACCCTTTTTTAATTTTTTTACCCCATTTCATTTGCATTTTTAAATGTTCTTATTTTTCTCTTTGCCATTTAACCTACACCTTTTTTTCAATGTTATGATTCATTCCTTTTTTTTCTTTTTTTCTTTTTTTCTCCTCTCTTTTCCCGCAATGCTGCTGCCAATGTGGTCGTTCCTAGAAACACAGTGACAGCTCTGGGTACAGATTGAACAAAAACGATATCCATATTGATACAGTCACCTGTTTTTTAAACTCTGGGTTCTCAACCCTAGTATCTCTTGGGTAAGAACTCAGAACAGTGAGGAAACTCCCCCCACCTTTTTTCTTTTTTTGTTTTTTTGTTTTTGTTTTGTGTGTGTGTGTGTGTGTGTGTGTGTGTGTGTGTGCGTGTGTTCTGCTTTCTTTTATTTTGTTGCTGTTTTGTTTGTTTTTTCTTTTTTTCTTTCTTAAATTGGTATCATTGAAATCTCCTATATCAACCTCTCTCTTTTCTCTATATATTTTTATTACTCTTCTTATTTTGATAAGTTTTATCTAAGTTCTTCTAAACTTTCTACACAAATACTCTACCTGTCTATCACCTTAGGGCAGTTATCCTTACATGATACCCTTTCTTCATTACTATAATATTCTTACACTCCTGTATTACTCTTTTCCTACCTCCCTTGTCATCTTTCATATTATTTTTCTATCTCTGGTCCTCTGTTCATCCTTCAACTCTTATAATGCATGGATCTACATTTGATGGTTGTTGAGCAATGCTGTGTATCTAGGTGTTCAATTATACTCTAGGTCCAGAGGGACTTAAATACAATAGAGATTGGATTGAGGGACTTATTGTTTTGGTCATAAACTGGTCATCTGTGATCGTATTAGATTTGTATGTAAGTGTACAACAAGAAAGAGTGTTATTACCAATCTAAAAGAGCTAATAGCTATTGTCAGCCAACTAAAAAGGTCTAGGTTGGTTATATCTGAAAAATTATAATCTTATTTAGTATTAATCTTGCTCCAATCATCAAATGGGCAGAATAAGAAACTCAAGAAAAATGTCAAATCAAGGAATAACATCTCCCACCCAACATAAATAAGCAATGGAGCAGTCACTGGCAAATCTAGAGGAGAGCCTTCCAAGTGCTACACAAATGCAATTATAAACATCATTAATGAAAAATGTGAAAACATAAAGAAAGAGATAAGGGAGGAAGCCACAGCCAAACAAGAGGAAACCATAAACAAGGTGATATGTGAAAAAGGAGAAGCCATAAAGGAGGCCATAATAAAGGTTTTTCAAAGGAAAATGGACGAATTCATAGAATCCACAAACAAAAAGGTGATTGAACTCCAACAAATGTCCAAAGAGAATAAAGCTGCTGAACTAACCACTCTAATGGAAATCAAGGAGCTAAAGAAATCCATACATAATCTAAAACAAGAAATGCAAGGCATCAAAAATGAGCAATTAGAAGCAAGGGAGATGAAGAATAAAGTAGAAAACTTTGATAGGAGGTTAAACAATGCAGAAGAGAGAATTTTCTGGGTTGAAGATAATTTAGTTGTTATAGAAAAAGAACAAAATGAGTCAATTCAAAGCTAAGAAATATGAGAAAACGCTACAGGAGGTCCAAGATAAAATTAGGAAGCCTAATTTAAGGCTAATTGGTATTGAGGAGGGTCTAGAGAAAGAGATCAATGGTATTGGAAATATACTTCAGGGAATCATCTCAGAGAACTTCCCAAATATCCAGAAGGGCAGGCCCATCCAGATACAAGAAGCTTTTACGACCCCAAACAGACCTGACCAGAAAAGGACATCCCACCGCCACATTATAATCCGAACTGGATCAATAGAGGGCAAAGATAGGATCCTAAAAGCAGTCAGGGAGAAGAGAACAATCACCTATAAAGGCAAACCATTCAGAATATCCCCACATTTCTCAGCAGAGACCATGCAAGCAAGAAGAGATTGGAATGATATATACCATGCCCTGAATTCAAATAACTACCAACCAAGAATACTGTACCCAGCTAAGCTCTCTTTCATAACTGAGGGAAAAATAAAAACATTCCATTACAAGGAAAAGCTTCAACATTATGTAGCAACAAAACCAACAGTACTAATAAATATTTCTCAATCCTGACTCTCAATATCAATGGACTTAACTCTCCAATTAAACGGCATAGATTATCTAGTTGGATCAAAAAACAAGATCCATCGTTCTGCTGTCTTCAAGAGACACATCTTACCCCCCAAAACAAACACCTTTTGAAAATGAGAGGTTGGCATAACCTCTATCAAGCTAACGGCCCCCATAAACAGGCTGGAGTTGCCATCCTCATATCAGATAAAATAGACTTCAAACTAAAATTAGTGAGAAAAGACAAAGAAGGTTACTACATACTACTAAAGGGATCTTTCCTCCAGGAGGACATAACCATCCTAAATATCTACACACCGAATCCCGGAGCTCCAAACTTCATCAAGCAAACTTTACTTTCACTGAAACCATACATAGATCGAAACACAGTGATTGTTGGTGACTTTAACATACCACTCTCACCTTTGGACAGATCAACAAGGCAAAAACTCAACAGAGAAACCTTAGAATTGAACAACTATATAGACCAACTAGATCTAACAGACATCTGCAGAATATTCCATTCAGCAACAACACAATATACATTTTTTTTCAGTAGCACATGGAACATTTTCTAAAATAGACCACATCTTAGGCCATAAAACAAACCTGGACAGATTCAGAAACACTGAAACTATTCCCTGCACTCTCTCAGACCACAAGGACATCAAATTGGAACTGAACACACAACTCCACCAACGAAAACCCTGTAACTCATGGAGATTGAACAACACATTGTTGAATCACCAATGGGTCATCGAAGAGATCAGAACAGAAATCCAATAGTTTATGAAATTTAACCAAAAGGAGCACCCACCCTAATCCCACTAGAAGGAAGCAAATTATTAAAATCAAAGCAGAATTAAATGAATTGGAATCCAAAAAAAACTATAGAAAGAATCAACCAAACACGGAGTTGGTTCTATGAAAGAATTAACAAAATTGACAAACCATTAGCAAATTTTACCAAAAAAAGAAGGGAGCATACCGAAATAAACAAAATCGCAGACGAAAATGGTAATATCATGACAGAAATTACCAAGATCCAGAGTATCATGAGGGAATACTTCTCAAACCTTTACGCCAACAAATATGAGATACTAGAAGAAATGGATGAATTCCTAGCCAATATTAACATACCCACACTGAACCAAGAAGAACTAACCCAAATAACAGGCCTATTTCAATCACTGAAATAGAAATGGCAACAAGAGAACTTCCACCTAAGAAAAGCCCAGGGCCAGATGGATTCACAGCTGAATTGTATAAGGTCTTCAAAGCAGAGCTCACACCAATACTCCTCAAGCTCTTCAACGAAATTGAAAATGAAGGTTCTTTACCAAACTCATTCTATGAAGCCAGTATAACCCTCATCCCCAAACCAGACAGAGATTCATCAAAGAAAGAGAACTATAGACCCATTTCTTTGATGAACATCGATGGAAAACTTCTCAACAAAATACTGGCCAACCATCTACAACAACTCATCAAAAATTATACAGTATGATCAAACAGGTTTCATCACAGGGAGGCAAAGCTGGTTCAACATATGGAAATCAATTAATATAATTCAACACATCAACAGGAGCAGGGACAAAAATCACATGATTGTCTCAATAAATACAGAAAAGGCATTTGACAAGATCCAACACCCCTTTATGTTAAAAGCTCTGGAGAAGCTAGGAATCCATGGAACATTCCTCAGTATAATAAAGGCTGTGTATGACAAACCCACAGCTAGTATTATACTTAACGGCGAAAAGTTAAAGCCATTCCCTCTAAGAACAGGAACAAGACAAGGATGCCCACTCTCTCCACTCCTCTTTATCATAGTGTTAGAATTCCTAGCCAGTGCAACAAGGCAAGAAGCAAGCATAAAGGGGATCCAAATAGGGAAAGAGGAAGTAAAACTTTCCCTCTTTGCAGATTACATGATCCTGTATTTAAAGAAACCTATAGACTCTACTCCCAAGCTCCTTGAGCTGATTCAAAATTTTGGAAGGGTAGCAGGCTATAAAATTTTTAACCCTCAAAAATCAACTGCCTTCCTCTACGCCAACAGTGAGAGGAATGAGGCAACAACCAAGAAAGCAATTCCTTTTGCAATAGCCTCAAAGAAAATAAAGTACCTATGAATTACCTTAACTAAGAATGTAAAGGACCTTTTTGATGAAAACTTCAAACCCTGAAAAAGAAAATTAAAGCAGAACTGAGGAAATGGAAAAACCTCCCATGCTCCTGGATTGGAAGAATCAATATCGTGAAAATGACAATCTTCCCAAGGGCTATCTACAAATTCATGCAATGCCCATCAATATCCCAATGTCATTCTTTAAAGAAATAGAAGAGGCAATCCAAAATTTCATATGGAATAATAAAAGACCTCGTAAAGCAAAAACACTTCTTAAAAGAAGAACAGTGCAGGAGGAATTTCAATACCAAACTTTAGACTCTATTACAGAGCTATAATTAACAAAACAGCATGGTACTGGCACAAGAACAGGCCTGAAGACCATTGGAATAGAACTGAAGACCCAGATATTAAACCACAGACCTATGGCCACCTAATCTTTGACAAGGGAGCCCAAAAGATAGAATGGAAGAAAGATAGCCTCTTCAACAAGTGGTGCTGGCAGAACTGGTTAAGCACCTGGAGAAAACTGAAGTTGGATCCTTCTTTGTCACCCTGTACTAGAATTAACTCCAAATGGATCAAAGACCGGGAGGTAAAAGCCGACACTCTGAAAACTTTAAAAGAAGGAATAGGAGATACACTAGGCCTCCTTGGCGCAGGTCGAAACTTTCTTAATAAGGACCAAGAACCACAACAAATCAGAGAAAGGCTGGATAAGTGGGACTGCATTAAACTGCAGAGCTTTTGTATGGCAAAGGACATAGCTAGTAAACTAATCAGGAAGCCTACAGAGCGGGAGAAGATCTTCACCAACCATACAACGAACAAAGGCCTCATATCTAAAATATATCAACAACTCAAAAAATTGAATCAATCCAAAACTAATCTCCAAAGTAACAACCATCCCATTAAAAGATGGCCCAAAGACTTAAAGAGAGTCTTCTCTGAAGAAGAAACAAAAATGGCCTATAGACACATGAAGAAATGCTCAACATCTTTGGTCATAAAAGAAATGCAAATCAAAACAACTCTAAGATTCCACCTCACTCCAGTTAGAATGGCCAGGATCAAGAAAACTAATAACAACAGACGCTGGAGGGGATGTGGCCAGGAGGGATCATTACTACACTGTTGGTGGGAGTGCAAACTCATTCAACCACTATGGAAAGCAGCATGGCAGTTCCTCAAAAGACTCAACATAGAGCTCCCCTATGACCCAGCAATTCCACTACTAGGCATTTAACCAATCATCCAGAAACAAAGACATACTAAATCCACCAGCACAACAATGTTCATTGCAGCACTATTTACCACAGCAAAGATATGGAACCAACCTAGATGTCCTTCAGTTGATGAGTGGATCAACAAGATGTGGTATTTGTACACAATGGAATTCTATGCTGCTGTCAGAAAGAATGACATTGCCTCAGTTGTTAGGAAATGGAAAGACTTAGAAAAAATCATATTAAGTGAAGTAAGCCAGACTGAAAGAAACTTAGGCTCAATGGTTTCCCTCATTTGTCATAATCAGTAGAAACCTTGGGCTCTCCTCGCAGAGATTTGCAGTAGAGCAAAACCTTGATACAAAAGGCCATATAGTATGACACTAAATGAAAGGATCTCTAGGATATAGCATATAAGCCATATAATGAATGATTGTTGTTCTTAAGGTACTATGTTATCTCTCATCTCTTTTGCTGTCCCTTGGTTATCTCATATTGTTACAGTATTTCACTTTGTTACGTGATATATCATGTATTTGTATTTGGTTATTTGAAATTGGATAGGGAACGGGGAAAAACAAGATGAGGGATAGGGTGGTTGGGAGGGAAATGGGGACCAATACATGTGAAAGGGTATCAATGTATGGGAATTAATGCACTATCCATCTGGCAAATATCACGTAACCCTTCTATTAATTATAATAAAAATATATGAAAAAAAGAAAAAGCCAGAAATTATGCTGTGACTCAACTGGTAGAGCTCTAGCCTTGAGAAAGTCCAAGGATAACACCGGGATTGGCAAAAAAAAAAAATTGAAAGCTTTTGAGATGTGAAAGCCCATATGAAGAGACTGGAAAACAAAGATGTCGACTTGAAGAAAGTATGTGCAAATCACAAATCACATCATAAAACACAAATAACTTTCAAAATGTAGTAGCAAATAACTCCATTTCAAAAATGGGAAAGATATGCAACAAAAACCTTCACTAAAGCGAATATATAGACAATGAATAAGCACATGAACAGATGTTGAACAATAACAATGAGATAAATGCAAATTATAACATTGAAATATCACTATACAGAGTGTGTAAAATAAAAAAAAATATGCTAGCAACACCAAACACAGGCAAAGATGTAGAGAAGCTGGATCATTCATGTAACCAGGAATGTAAAAAGGAGAAAACAACTTGATACTTGCTTTAAGGGAGGTGAGATCTACAGGATCATGATTCAAAGCTACCCTGTAAGCCGGCCCCCTGGTTCAAGTCTGTAATTGTAGCTACTCAGGAGGCTGAGGTCTGAGGATCACAGTTCAAATCCAGACAGGGCACTAAAGACCATGAAATTTTCGTCTCTACTTAACCACTAGGAAACTGGAAGTGGGCTATGGCTCAAGGAGTAGGGCAGTATCCTTGAGCTGAAGAGCTCATGGACAGCAGCCAGACCCAGAGTCCAAGCTCCACGATGGATTAAAAAAAAAGCCATTTTGGGGAGAAAGATCCACAAGACTCCATCTCTAAAATCACTAACAAAAGGCTGGGCTGGCTGCCTGTTTCAAGTGGTAGAGTATCAGTCAAGGAAGGAAGCCAAGTAAGTATGGGACTATAAGTACAAACTTTAGTGCTGGGAAAATAGGTGTATGGTTCAACTGAAGTACATCCATTTATAATCATAGTACTCAGTGATTAAAAGGAAATGCCTATGGTCATGCATGATGGCTCATGTCTGTGATCCCACCCAAATATGTAAGAAGGTGGAGATTCAAAGGATGGCAGTTTGAGGCCTGCCTGGGGAAAATGTGAACAATATCCCATTTCAACCACCATGCCTGAGATCCTATCTATGTAGAATGAGAATAGAATAGCAGAACTCTGTAGAAATTCCAAGACCCTGAGTTCAAAGCCAAGTTCTGCCAAAACAACCAAAAATAGGTCCTATGTTGCAACATTTTTTTTTACCATATCTAAGATATGGAACCAACCTTCAGGAGATGAATGAATCTTGAAGATGCGGTATTTATACACAATGGAATTCTATGCTGCCATTAGAAAGAATGGCATTGCCCCACTTACAAACAAATGGAAAGACTTGGAAAAAAATCATGTTAAGTGAAGTAAGCCAAGCCCAAATAGGCTCCATGGTTTCCCTCATTTGTAACAATTAGTATACTTTTAGGATTCTCCTAGCAGAGAATCACAATAGCTCAAAAGCTATGTGCATGGCTGGGACTTTGACCTAGTGGTAAAGTGCTTGCCTAGCATGCATAAGGACCAGGGTTCAATTCCTCAGTACCACATATATAGGAAAAGCCAGAAATGGTGCTGTGGCTCAAGTGGTGGAGCTCTAGCCTTGAGAAAGCCCAAGGACAATGCTGAGGCCCTGAATTCAAGTCCCTGGACTGGCACGCACGCACACACACACACACACACACACACACACACACACACACACACACAGCTATGTGCATATGGCCACATAGAGTGATGCTACATGAAATAAACTCCAAGATATGAAGGTTTATCTTTGTAGTTGTGGTTTTTTAATGTACTATGTAAAGTTATTTATTAACTCTCCCCACCCCCATTAGGGTTTATATCCCATTTTTATTGTTTCTGACCTTGGGATCTTGGTATCTGGTGTGCTACATAGGCATTTATTTGTTTATTTGAATCAGGGAAGGGAAGGGAAAAAACCAAGATGATGAGACAAAGGACAAATGGTGAACCAATATAACAGCAATATTCACAAAATAATAAGTTGACCATGTGTTTTACAATTTGGGAAGTGGTTGGGGGAGATAAAAATGGGAGAAAAACAGGGTAAGGGATAACAATGTTTAAGAAGTAATGTACTCACTTCCTTTTGAATGTAAATGTAACCTCTATACATCACTCTGACTATTAATAAAGTATAAAAAAGAGGAACTAGGAGGATCTAGGCTGGGAGTGTGGCCTAGTGGTAGAGTGCTCAGTTAGCAGGTATGAAGCCTTGGGTTTGATTCCTTGGTACCACATACACGGTAAAAGCCGAAAGTAGCAATCTGGTTCAAGTGGCGGAATGCTAGCCCAGAGTTCAAGCCTGAGGACTTGTAAAAATAAAAAGAGGAACTAACATCTTAGACAAATACCCAGAAATTTTCATGCTGAATGAAAGAAACCTATTCTTATAATATACATACTTTTTGACTCAATCTACTAATTTCTGTGAAATGATTAATCGTAGAATTGGAATATAGTTTAGTGGCTGCCTTGGGTTAAAGAGATAGGGGAAGGGTTGAGGGGAGGAAATGTGATTTTCAAAGGGATATGGGTGGCATCCCTGAGGTGATTCTACTGTTCAGTATTTTGATTTTAGTGGTGGATAAAGGAAGTCATACAGGTGATAATGAGACAGAGAAATAAACACACACATTCACACACAGAGGTGGGGATAGATTAAACTGGGGAAATCTGAATAATATCGATGGAGTATATAAATGTTACTATTTAGAGTGTGCTACTATAAATTTTTCCTAAAATGTTACCATTGTGAAAGACTAGGCAGAGTTCACAGTTTTATCCAACTGCATGTCAATCTGCATTTGTCACAATAAAAATTCCCCTGAAAAAGGCTAGTAGTGCTGGAATTTAGTGGGTTAACAGGAGGATGGGAGGGTGGTAAGAGGCAACCAGATCAGCTAAGCAGAAGCCAGATGGTCCACCGCCAGGAATCCATGGAAGGAGTTGGATTTTATTCTAAGCCCATTGGGAAGCTACTAGAGGGGAGCCACATGAACTGCTTTCTATTTTAACAAATTGTTCTGGTTGCTATGTGTAGGGCTAAGAGTGGAAACAGGGAGACCAGTTAGGAGACCTTTGGAATAAACTAGATTTCTCTATTTATTTATTACCATTGTGGCCTGAAGTTTTACAAGTTTGCACAGGAAGAAAGCAAAGACAGAGAGAAATGAATGGACATAGGATATATATGTTGTAGGGAAAGGTAACAGAGACTTGAAGTTACACGGATAGTTATAAATTCTCAGTCCAGAAAATTTTTCTGGAATAGGATCAGTTCCATACACATAGCCCAAGCTATTTTTATAGAAGAAATGAAGTGTCAGAAATACAGATGGTGTCCCCACAGGTTGGATACATGTCTACTACATTGCTTATCACATATGGCTGATCAAATTTTATGGCACTTACACAAAATAAAATCTGGATGCCAGCAACCTGTAAAGCTACCCAGGAGGCTGAAATCTGAGGATAGTGGTTTAAAGACAACACAGTCAGGAAAGTCTATGTGACACTATTATTTCTGAAATTATTCAGAAAATCTGGAAGTGGTGCTATGGCTCAAGTGGTAGGGCACTAGCCTTGAGCACAAAGTGATTCAGGGACAGCACCCAGTCTCTGAGTTGAAGCCTCATGGCAGGGAGAGAGGGAGGAGGACACACACACACACACACACACACACAGAGACAGAGAGACAAAGACAGAGAGACAAAGACAGAGAGAGAGACAGAGAGACAGAGAGACAAAGACAGAGAGAGAATGATCTTAAGTTACTTGAAAATTTCCAAAATAGAATTAGAAAAAGAATGAGCACTTTTGGCAGACAAATTAGAAAAAAGGGGGGGGGTCAGCTTCAAGGTGATTCAGTCCTGTGTGTGGCACAGGCTTGATGAAGAGACCATAAGCGGAATGTCTGTTCTAGTCAACCACCATTGACTGGTATAAAACCTTAGCCTAGGTGCCTTGCCTCAATGAAGCTATGGGCCTGTCTGTGGTTGTTTCTGCTCAATGAACACCAGAGGGCAGCCAGCTACCTAAGTATGTCCTGCTTTTCCCTCCTTGGGAGTGGCTGATATGGCCAGGAGATGAGGATTGCCTTTGAATTGCTTTAGTTTCCAGAGGTTCCTGGGCCCAATTGCTCTGGGAAAGTAATTGAAAATTGATCCTATGAAGATTTTGAAGAATCTGGTTTCCAGTTCATTTGTCTGGTGAAATTAAACTGAGTTTCCTCATGGTTTAGTTATATTGTGTCTTGGCAAGTGGAAACATGGAATGCTTGTTGTTGTGCTTGAACTCAGGGTGTTCTGCAGCTCAAGGCTAGAGCTCTACCACTTGAGCCACAGTGCCACTTCCAGTTTTTTGGTGGTTAATTGGAGATAAGAATCTCACGGACTTCTGTGTCTGGGCTGGCTTTGAACCATGATCCCCCGATCTCAGTCTCCTGAATAGCTAGGATTACAGACGTGAGCCATTGGTACTGGGGTAGCCATGGAATGTTTTAGAAAAACATTTGTAAGTGAAAATGACCGACACTGTCTATATCATTCTAATATAATTTCATCACATTTCTGGTTGTAAAACAGATCCCACTGTAATGCTGTTCTGCCAGCCAGGGATTAAGTGGTTAGTCTTCCCTTAGCTTCTTTGGAACTCAGCATTTCCAATTATAATTGGATCTGAGCAACTGTGAGTCCAGCAAAATTCTCATATGTGACAATACCGATGGAAAGAGGTGTGGGACAAGATGATGGTGAGGATCTTTCCATTTTCCCCCTACCAAGACCATGATAAGCAAAAAATATAAGCATTACTTGTGAGTGCTACTAGATGGTTTCTAGTAGACCCAGCCTCAGGGACTAGTCAGCTTAGTCCATGGGATGGAGTGAAGTTGAGTGTGTGAGGTCACTGGGAATGAACACACAGATACTGTAGTAAGTTTGCTAAGATGAGATGGAGGGATGTGGCTCTAGCATGGCATGATAGTAGAAAACTTGCAGAGCCAAAGTGAATGGAAATGGAGTTTTGAATAGAAGATGAAGGTGACCAGTCAAAGACCAGCCAGTTCCTCTAGCTGGGGAGCTTCATGATTTTTTTTTGGACTGGAAGGCTGAGTCTAGTCAGTGTAGCAAGTGGGAAGAGAAACAACAGTGGGGGGTTCTGCATTTCTGTAGGCTAGACACTCTGGGTCCTGTACAACTATGATAGAAGGTTTGACTTATAGGGTGGTTTAGTGCATCTTTAAGTCATGATAAACACAGAAGTGTGACCTGATATCCCTGATGTTTTAGAAATATATGTCATATACCTCAAACTATTGACATTGAAAGATTTTTCTGGAAGACAAATGTGGCTTTTCAACAGAGGGCAGCTTCCTACTGGCTATATTTCTTCATTCAAGAGTAATGCTACAGATAGCTTTAGGGAACTGGGGCAGGGAGGAGGTTGCAGACTAGAAAATGGAAAGAGGTTAGAGTTTTTTTTATTTTATCTTCTATCACACTATCATGGTTTGTCTGGGGAGTTAAACATTTCTCTCCATGAAGTACTGTAAAATCATAGAGGAACCAGTGAGACTTTCAACTTTTTCCCCTCAAAGAAACTTTTTGCCATTAGGAGTGCTTAGGGGGCTTCTTTCTTGTGGTGTACAAAAACATTGGCTTTATCTAGTTTAATTCCCTGAAAATAAATGGTTTATCTCAATATGAGCTCCTCTTCCTTCCCCTTTCCAAGAGAGCTTTCCTCAAGTTCCTCTATCTGTACTTGTCTTGCTTCCTTTTAGAGGACTCCACCCATAGCTGCCATATTTCACTTCAGTAAAGGGAGTAACTAAGAATGCACAAGCTTGCTGAGGACTTACTGGCCATTCTTATCAAGGGATCAAAGCTACTTTGGTCACTGTTCCCAAGTTCAGTCAGCAAAATAAGGTATGGGGCACTGTGTGTTTGCGATTGATGTGAGTCCTTCCAAAGAAGTTTGCTCGAGACTTGGTTTTCCTTTTACTTCCAGAAAATCCAGCCAAGTTTGAGTTACTCACAGATAACACAGTACAGAAGAATGTGTGATATCTGAACAGAGGTCTTTGGACTGCAAATCTAGTCCTTGTGCTTTGATATTAGAGGCTATGTGTGATGGGAAATAAACTGAAAGCACTCATTTTTCCCCCTGACAGCCTGTATCTTAGAACTGGTCTTGGTTGCAGACCACACTTATCTCGTCTTACCTTCCTCCTGTGGTTTTGCGGAAGAAAGCCTGAAAGCAAGGTCTCCATGTCTGAGGCTCACACCCTTGACAAACACAGAATCTGTGAACCTTTGGAATTCCTCAGTCAAAATAAGATTGTGGTGCTGATGCCTCAGGAGACTGAGATCTGAAGATCACGGTTCAAAGCCAGCCCAGGCACAGAAATCCATGAGACTTTTATCACCAATTAACCACCAGAAAACCGGAAGTGACCCTGTGGCTCAAGTGGTAGAGTGGCAGACTTGAGCTGAAGCACTGAGGGACAACACACAGGCCCAGAATTCAAGCCCCACAACTGACCACAAAAAAATAAGATTGTTCACCCACCCTGCCTCCATATCCCCCTTCTTCCATTTGCCCCATCTGATTTCACTCTTTCTGCCTAATTGCTAAAGAGACCCTAGTTGTAACAGGAGGGAGGAGGATGCACTATTTTCCCTTTAGCCAGGCTAAAGGAAACTTGATTGCTTTCCCCAGTCTTTCCTCCCGAATAAAGCCTGTAGGTCTAGCTGAGTTTTGTACTTTCTGCTCTTTTTTTTCCCTTTTCTTACAGTATGAACAAAATACCGGATTCATGTCCATGGAGACACCATATAGGTAATAGTGATACAATGATTGGTTTCTGACAACTGAGTGTATGTGTAGGGAGTCAAGTATATGTAACACAAAACTGAACATTTTCACTCTTTTACATGTATAATTCAATCACAAGATATACTCATGATATTCCACCATTGCTACTATTCAGTTCCAGAATTTAGTTATCCCAAATACAAATTCTACTCTGAAAAGTGATTGTGAATTCAGATTCTCCTCTTTAGGAGCTGTGTAAAGTGGTATAATTCTTTCCTTTAATTTCTTAGGGTTTCAACTTGATCATTTACAAAATGAGGACATGAATAGTCCATGCTTTATAGGATTGATTATAGTTACCAGGACATTTAATATTAATTACTCTGAACAATTGGCTCAAGTGATAACTGAGCTCTTACTCTGTGTCAAGTTCAATATTTGAGCTAACCAGTGACAGGGCCATGACTCAGACTCAAGTGGGCATAGCCTTTGGGTGTGCATCTGTCTTGTTGGACTCCTCTGGGAGAGAGATGAGACAAGGCAGATAACTCAGTGTCAGCCATGTAGCATTCCCTCAGTAAATTCAGGCTACATGGTCCTTTCTATTACTGCTATAAAGTATAATTGAAGACTCCTTCTTTAGCCTCTGTGGTAGCAGTATGTTGCTCTCTCCTATTATGTAAGAAATATGTCAAATAGAGATGGATTTTTCCTTTACTTAAGGTGTAGAAGGAAGAAGCAGGCAGTCTTTTCACAAAAAAGGGTTTGAACTCAGGACCCTACACTTACTAGAGAGGTACTCTCTGTCATTTGAGCCATTCCCTTAGACCTTATGGTTTTAGTTTGCTTTTCTGATATAGTCTTGAATTTTTGCTTGGCCAGACTCACACCATGAGTAACTGGGATTACAGGCATTTACCATCACACTTGGCCTATACCCACATTGATATATGTATGATTAACCACATCTAAACACTACTTAGAATCCACTAATCCTTCTTTTTCCCGGTAATCCTTTTGATTGTCTAGAATCTACCCATCTTCGTTCTTGATTTTTCTCTTGTGTCAAAGCAAGGGCTTGGGAAAACTAGCAATGGGAAAGACAACTATTAAATGAACGGAAGAATGGCAAGGAAATCTCTTTCAGTCACTACTTTTCAAGGATACTCTCATCTCCCCACTACTTCCCATCACCATAACCCTTCTAGGCAGATGGCCATGCCAACAGGTAGACACAGAAGAAAGCCCTATATATCCTGGGAGTTCTGCCACTACAGTTTTCCCAACTCAATCTCTTGCTTCTTCAATGCTAACTTCTTGTTTGGGCTATTAAGAGGCAGAGAAGAGGAGAAAAGGGAGAAGGACAGAATGGGAAAAAGTGGGAAGGGGCTATGTTCTCTGTCTCAATCTTCAGCTTTCATCAGGGTTTTTACAAGTGCCAAACCTAGTCTAGATCTTACTAATCATTACCCAAAACTTCACACTCTTCAACTAACCAGGCTCTCCATCTTTTACCCCTCATTCTGGCCCAGCTGAAGTAGGAGAATCACCAACCAGCTTCAGGCACTTCCAACAAATGCCCCCTGTTCCTGCTGTTAAGGGGAGTCTGGGATCTTCTTGTGAGTTTCATATATAGATTCTTTACTCACTCACACTTTGGCTCAACCAGAGGACAAATACAATTTTCAGATCATGGCCCAAATTTTCCTAATTTCACATTTTTGCTCCTGCTGTCCATTTCTTGAATCATCTTGTCCCATTTACTGTCACTGCCTATGTCATATTGTTTTCCTAATGCACTCTCTTGTTTCTCCTTTTAGCATATGTTATTTTCCTCTTTCTAGTCTTCCCTCATTTCTGATTATACCTCTCTAAACGGCATTTCAATTAGCCTCATGTCACCATTTTAGCTAATGTAGGTTATTTTTTTTCTGGTACTGGCACTGCAAACCTGGGCCTTGTGCTCTTTTTTTTCACTCAAGATTACAGCCTTATCATTTGAGTCATAGCTCCACTTCTGGATTTTTGCTAGTTATCTGGAGTTAGCAATCTCTTGGTCTTGTCTGCCTGGGCTGTATTCAAATCATGATCCTCATATGTCAACTTACTGAGGAGTCAAGATAATATCTTGTTTCCCTACCCAGAACTCATAAGTCTCTCACAAATAAAAGCTCTTTTAGAAAAGAAATTATAGTTCTTGCTGCATCTTTGTAAAAGAGATCCTTTGCAAGCTCTTACTCCAAATTGGCAGCATTTGCTGCAAAAACATAGGTAGGTTTTGATTACTTTTATTGATTGTTGGAAATGTTCAACCATCATGTGAAAGTTATTTTTTTATAGGAAAGTTTAGACAAACTTTAAGCAATAGACTTCCGCATGTATACCCTGTTTCTAAATTGAGCAGGGCTTCGATTGATAGCAGGACAGAATGCAGTAGCTGGTCATTTGAAAGTTAATTCTTCCACCATTAGAAGCTACCATAGCATCCAAACAGAAACACCTTGGGACCATGTTCCTTTGCTCAATCTGTGCATCCTTTCCTTCTTGGAGGAGAAGGGATTCTTTGGTAAGAAGTAACAGAACTCCCTTTCAGCATTCTGGTAAGAGTGGGCTATGAGATGGATGAGAAAGAAAAGGGTCAGAGCTGTTCCCATACACCTTATACCTTAAACTCCCTTCTATTGGAGCCACATCACCATAATTTTTAACATCTTATGTGCCATATTAAAAAAAAAAGGAAACTGGGCACCCGTGGCTCACGCATGTAATTCTAGATACCAGGGAGACTGAGATCTGAGGATCATGGCTCCAAGCCAAGCTGGGCACAAAAGTCAGTGAGGCTCTTTTCTTCATTTAACCACCAGAAAACCAGAAATGGTACGGTGGCTCAAAGTGGGAGAATGTCATCCTTGAGATGAAGAACTCAAAGACAGCATCCGGGCCCAAAGTTCAAGCCCCATGATCAACAGATAGAGAGATACATACATAGATAGATAGATAGATAGATAGATAGATAGATAGATAGATAGAATCAAAAGGCATATAATATCTTACAGCAATTATGGCTTTTACAATATTTTTCAACAATGATCTCATTTTTATTGGATTTTCATAGACTTAAAACTGGGAGGGGATTTAAAGGATTAGTAGTTTAACTGAGGTCTTTGTAGAGTTGGGAAAATGCCTTTAAATATAATATTTCAAATATATACATATATATTACAGATGATGTAACTAACACACGTCAGTGAAGAATGAAAACTTTATGAATATAGCTGTTTCCAAAGGCAAAATTTTAATTTGTAATAATTTCTGGCCAGTCTGGGGCTTGAACTCAGGGCCTGAGCACTGTCCTTGGGCTTTTCTTCAAGGTTTGTTCTCTACCGCTTGAGCCACAGCACCATTTCTGGCTTTTCTATGTATGTGGTAGTGAGGAATCGAACCCGGGTCTTCGCGCATGTTAGGCAAGCACTCTACCAGTAGGTCAAACTCCCAGCCCGGTAATATTTTTTTATATTCCAGTACTATGTTTCAGTAAAAATTGTCCTAAACAATGATTGATTTAAGGGAAACATCTATATATTCTCCCCATGTCATTTCCCTACTGTCTGCAGCAGTCCTCCCTGTAAGATTATCATTCTTCTACACAGTTTTTGTTCTTTCCCTACTATGCAACATCACAGACAATACATAGCATCACAAACAGTATACTGTGCTATGCTCTTCTACATCCTTTCTTCTTGTACCTGTCCCTAGGCTTTGAACTCAGGACCTGGGCACTGTCCCTGAACTTTTATGTCCAAGGCTCTATCACTTGAGTCAGAGCTCTACCTCTGTCTTCTTTTGGTGTTTAATTGGAGATAGGAATCTCACAGTCTTTGCTGACTCAGTTGACTTTGATCTAAGATCCTCAAATCTCAGATTCCTGAATACATAGGATTATATGCTTGAGCCAGTGGTGCCTGGCTCTTTTGTATCCGTTGAAATACTGATTTGCTCGTTTCAATGTTTTACATATTGTTATAAGAATAGGCTGTGTATTAGAAAACAAGTGGTTATGAAACATACTCTTTTATCGGATATATAACTGTAACCTCTGTATATATCACCTTTATAATAGCAGTAAAAATTTAAAAAAAGAAAAAGATTGTTAGAATGTTATCTATAGATAAATCAAGTTTATTACTGAGACTCTTTTCCTTTTGTACTTACTAATGTCCTTGAGAGTTTAAAATAATTTGTTAGATTTGAGAGACTTCCTACTCCTCAGACAATGCCTTATTCTCCACCCAAGCTATACCTGAAACTTACTTTTTAAACCTTTAAAAAAATTCAACCAGCAATTTCAAGTAACTAACACTTTCTGAAAGGTATCCTTGCAATGTGAAGTTGAGAGGGAAGGCTCATATTAGGCTGCACAGAAATGTGGTATACAAGCAACTCTGATTTCTTCTGATATGTTAATGTGCTACCATCCCTGTTCTATACAATATCTAGAATTTATTAAAGCTTCCATTCTCAAAGAGTAGGACATAAAAAGGCAAATTGAAGCGAGGAATTAGGAGAACATTTTGCATGTGAATTTTTATCTCATAACTTCCAGTAAGGGAAAAGGCAAAAACTATCAGATACTACTGTTTATCTATAAGACATTTATGTAAATGACTTTTATCAGGATAAAAGCCAGGTTATCACAGATTTACTCTACATTAACTGACAAAGATATATCCAACTAAGAATACTTTTTCTAGAATGATTTCTAGGTAAAAAAAAATATGTGATGATTATCCAGGGGAAAATAAGTTTTCATTTAAAACCTAAGATTGTTTATGCAGGTATTTTGAATTGCACATCATCTTTCTTTTTTCCTCCAATTTATTGTTATTTTAGAGAAGATATGCAGTGGGGTTACCTTTACATACATCCAGAAATGTATACATTTCTTTTTACAAAATGTCATCTGTTTTCTCATTCTCTTCCATTCCCTCCCTCCCATCTCTACCCATGAGTTTCATAGTTCACTTTTTTGCCAGTTCTGGGGCTTGAACTCAGGTCCTGGGCACTATCCTTGAACTTTCTCAAGGTTAGCATTCTACCACTTAAGCCACAGCACCACTGTCAGCATTTTCTATGTATAAGGTACCAAGGAATCAAACACAGGGCTTTGTGCATGCTAGGCAAGCACTCTACAGCTAGGCCACATTCCTGGCCCCTGCATATTTAATGTTCATCAATGTCTGGTGAAGCCAGAGAACTCCACCTCTGTGCTTTTTCACCCTGTTATCTTTGATTCTGTTCCCTCCCTCTAACCCTCTCTCAGATGTGGATATGTATACATCTTATGTAAGGTAAAGAATACAGAGACAAGGGGTGGGAGGAGAGAAAGTGGGAGAAAAACATAGAAGGGGTATCAATTTTCAAGAAGTAATGTACTCACTACCTGATAAATATAACTGCAATGCCTCTGTACATCACTCTGACAATAAAAAAGAATATGGAGATAAAAAAAAGAAAAAGGAAAAATAAATTAAGAAGAAAGTCCTTCGTTTTCATATCTCTGGAGTTTGTTTCAGTATGCATATTATTTAATATGCATAGAGGAGGTGCTTGTGTATTGCACCTTTGTGATTCTATCCTAAGACTATCTATATGTGAGTATCTAGAATTCTATGTACTTTGTCATATCCCAGTGCTTTTTAGATCTAATTTCCACATATCAGGGAAAGCATGTACCATCTGTCTCCTTGACGTTGGCTTACCTCACTTAACATGTTTTGTTCTAGTTCCATCCATTTCCCTGCAAAAAGACATTATTTAATTCTTTCTAATGGCTGTGTTAAATTCTGTTGTAAAAAATATATGTGTATATGTATATATGTCCATCCATATGTAGACTATTGTATTTACTCATCTATTGTGGGGCATCTAGGCTGTTTCCATATCTTGGCCTTTCTGACTAGTGAAGCAATAAACCTGAGTGTCCAGGTGTCCTTATCATATCCTGGCTCATGATGCTCAAAGTACATAGAAGCCCAGGAGTGTTATGGCTGCCTCGTAGGGAAGATCTATGTTTACTTTTTTGAGGAACCTCAAGACTGCTTTCCATACTTGTACTTGTTTATATTGCCACCAGCAGTGCAGTGGGGTTCCTTTTCCCCCACATCCCTGCCAGCATTTGCTGTTGTTTGAATTTAAAATGTTGGCCATTCTAACTGGGGTAAAATGGTATCTCAGGGTTGTTTTGATTTTGTTTTTGCCAGTCCTGGGCTTGAGCTCAGGGCCTGAGCCCTGTCCTTGGACTTTCTCAAGGCTAGAGCTCTACCACTTGAGCCTCAGCACTTCTTCCATTTTTTTTTCTCTATGCATGTGATACTGAGGAATCGAACCTGGGTCTTCAGGCATACTAGGCAAGCACTCTACCACTAGGCCAAATTCCCGCCCCTGTTTTGATTTTTATTTCCTTTATGTTGAGCATTTCCTCATGTGCTTCTTACCTCTTCTTCTGAGAAGTCTCTTAGCTCCCTATCCCATTTGGTAATTGGTGTATTAAGTTTGGTTAACTTAATTAGTGTATTAAGTTTGGGTTATTTTCTTGAGTTCACTGTATATATTGGATAGCAGGCCTTTGTCTCGTGCATTGCTGGTAAAGTTCTTTTCTCAATGGGTTATTTGTCTTACTGGTTTAATGACTTTACCCTTAGCTGTGCAGAAACTTTTTATTTTTATGTTGTCCCACTTGTCCAGTCTAATATCTGTTTGAGTACATCATCTTTCCAGAAATAACCTCTCAGGCTGGGAGTGTGGCCTGGTGGTACGGTGTTTGACTAGCATGCACAAAGACCTGGGTTCAATTCCTCAGTACCACATACATAGAAAAAGCTAAAAGTGGCGCTCTGCCTCAAATGGTAGAGCTCTCGCCTTGAGAAAGCCCAAGGACAGTGATCAGGCCCTGATTTCAAGGTCCAGGAATGGAAAAAAAAGACACATGGATGTATCTGCATTTGGCTACTGCTAGGATGAAAGTGAGAGACTGAAATAAAATCTACAGTTTTCCATAGCCATTTTCCCCTGTAATTCAAATGAACTACCCTTTATCTTTCCAGAAGAATGGTTAAAGATATGAAAAAATAAAAACAATAGTGATTAGTCAAATTGTGGATAAGTCTTTGGTGAAGAAAATAACATACTTTAACATACTTGTTTCTGCATACATTCATTCAGTCTACAGATATTTATAGACTGTTCCCACTGGGTGCTGAAGGTTCAACAGTGAGCAAGTCTGGTGAGGATCCTGTCCCAGAACAATTGACATTCTAATAGGAAGGAACTAATAAATTAAGTAAGGCAATTTGAAAGAGCAATATGTAGAAAACATAATAGGATGAAACAATAGTGATTGATGTGGAAATGTATGACTATTTTAATAGCTAGGGGAAGCTTCTCAGGGGAGCAACCTCTGAGTCAAGTCAAATCTTGAGTAAGAATGAGTCCATCAACCAAATTATACATAGCATGCCTGTAATACCAGCACTCAGGAGCTGAGTTCATGGCTAGCCTGGGGGTACATAGCAAAGAGACCGTGTATTTTAAATAAAAGCAAATATCTAAAATTTCAGCTACTTTGGTACAAATCAGGAGGATGGATCAAGACCTGCCTGAGCAAAAATGTTAAGCAACACCATATCTCAACAAACAAGATGGGTATGGTGCTTCATGCCCATAATCCTGGCTATGTGCATTCTGTAGGTAGGAGGATCAAGGTCTAAGGACACTTAAGTATAAACATGAGACTATCTGAAAAACAACTTCAGCATAAAAAGAAGAGTGGGTGTGTATGGCTTAAACTGGTACAGTATTTGCCTGGTAAGTATGAATCCCTGTGTTCAAACCCCAGTATTTCTCTCCCTCAAGAGTGACAAAACTGAATGCTTAACATAAACAGCAGTAATATAATTTCTACATATATACCTAAGAGAAATAAAAACCTTCTTTCTATACAAAAACTCTTAAATTGGCTGGGAGCATAGTGTAGTGGTACAGTGCTCGCCTAGCATGCATGAAGCCCTGGGTTTGATTCCTCAGTACCACATACACAAAAAAGCCACAAGTGGCACTGTGGCTCAAGTGGTAGAGTGCTAGCCTTAAGAAAGTCCAAGGATGCCCAAGGACCTGGATATACACAAGGATACAGGGGGCACATTAGCACATCAGCTGGCAGAGGTCGAGGCAGAGGGCTACCATACTGAGTATGTTTTTCCTCAGGCACATCATTTTTATCTGGAAAGACTTTTCTAGCTGCAGTTTAAGGCAGCAATCCAAGAGACTTGAATAATATTAATTCAACAACAGCTTTATTTTTATGTGGAAAGGGTCTTGCATACAATAGTGAAAAAAAAACCTTGCTTAAATTCATGCTGTTCTTAAAACTAGATCTATTGATTGTACATCTTCAAGAATTTTAGTTACAATTTTGTTTTGTATTCTTGCAGTTTTAAGTGGATGCTCATCTTAGGGACATAAGCTTTTTATGGCCCTCTTGCAGATCTTCTGAACTATGCACATTTGTGCTTTTTTTGTAAGTTTGGACTAACTTTTATGTAAAAACAATCCCTCGCTCCCCTCCAGTTTTACAACAATCAGAAAGGGCACTGATTTATTTGGTATTTTTCTTTTTACAAAGCTATCTTTAGTCAAAGGTCACTGTCAAGTCTTTGCACCTGCTTTCAGTGTTATTGTGAAAGGTGTACTTTGTGGTCATTCAGAAAATAAAACACAACCTTTCTCTTGAAAAAAAAAAAAGAAAGTCCAAGGATTTGGGCCGGGAGTTTGGCCTAGTGGTAGAGTGCTTGCCTAGCATGCACAAAGACCAGGGTTCCATTCCTCAGTATCACATACACAGAAAAAAGCCGGAAGTGGTTCTGTGATTCAAGTGATAGGGCAAGCCCCAGGACTGGCAAAAAAAAAAGAAATGAAAAGAAAAGAAAAGAAAAAGAAGAAGACATGAGAGAGTTCTAAGCAAGGGAATAGCATAGTGTTGTGGAAAATTTTCAAAAGTTCCCCAGGCTATCAAGTAAAAGCTGATGTGTGAGCTGAGCATGGTGGCTCATGCCTGTAATTTTAGCTACTCAGGAGGCTGAAATCTGAGACTCATAGTTCAAAGCCAGTCCTGGCACTAAAGTCCATGAGACTCTTATCTCCAATTAACCACCAGAAAACTGGAAGTGGCACTGTTGCTCAAGGGGTAGGGCAGTATCCTTGAACCGAATAGCTCAGGGACAATGCCCAGGTCCAGAGGTCAAGTCCCATGACCGACAAAAAAATGATGTGTGGAATCAAGTTAAGAGAAGCAGAAGTCCAAGCAAGAGGTGATTGTAGGTATTAGAAAAGATAGAAAAGTGGGGAGATTTGGGACATATTACTGAGACAGAACTATCAGTACACACTGATATAGAGGCTAGGTTGTGAGAGAAAAAGAATAATGAAATATAACTTCTAGATTTGAGGCCTGATCTCTGAACAAATATTGACCATCATCTGCAGTACTGGGGATTAAATTCTTGCTCTATTAGGTTTGAAGTAATTGGTCAGCTACTCGAGTCATTTCTACACAGTCCTTATTTTAGTTACCTTTGGAAATCTTTTGGGTTACACGATGACAAAGTACTTAAGATACTTATAACTCAAAAAATGTACAGATTTGTCCTTGTTTTACTCATTGGCTATTTTTTTGCCTGTCCTTGGGCTTGAACTCAGGGCCTGGGCACTGTCCTTGAATTTTCTCAAGTTTAGTACTCTACCACTTGGAACTATTGCACCACTTCCAGTTTTTTGGTGGAGTCATTGGAGATAAGAGTCTCAGGGACTTTTCTACATAGGCTGGCTTTGAACCATAATCCTCCCATCTCAGCCTCCTAAGTAGCTAAAATTATAGGTATGAGCCACAGTGATTGGCTTAGTTTCACCATTCTTATATTCTTACTTTTTACCTCCTACTTATCAGTGTAGACTATCTAGAGAGTGTGAGTCATTGGCACCTGCCAAGGAGGTCAACCCATGGTTCTAAAGGAGTAATCAAGGTCACTTTTTCCTGGGAGTTGCCTGTGGAAGCTCTGATTCTACTGTGGTTTTCAATTACTTGCACTCTCTCCTTTCCATCAGCATAGCTAATTGAATTGGCTCTAAGTCTCTGGGAAATAAAGGTTTTATAATGAACAGTGAAAAGCCAGCCAACTTATTTCATGCAACTCAGCTAAAAAGCTCTACATGAGTAACTTAATAAGGTCACAATCATGTATCTTTCCCTATATGCATTCTAGTTTTATAAATGCTTCAATTTCTAAAATTGCTTTTCCACTAATGAAGATTTCTAAATACAATAGATTTCTTGCTAAGAAATAAAGTAATTAGGATGAATTCAATCTTTCAATTTATTAGTTGTACAGAATTGTGCAGTTTCGCATTAAGTTACTTGAAAGGGGTCACCTTTCATTTCAAAGAGACCACTTTGCACTTCATAGTCTGTGATGAGCCCATCAGTCTCATTTGCCCAGAGTCTCCTGGGCTAGAAAGTAGCATTTTTATCCAACCAATTAACAGAGTGGGAAATTTCCATATTCCCCTACTTAAGCAGAATTGTTTGATCACCTACGACCCAGTCACACACCCAATTGTCCATTTCTCTCCAGTCTGACTGCAAATGCTTTTATGTGGAACTTTGTAATCGTGTACTGTCAAGACCCCTTTTGTCTGGTCATCTTTCTCTCCATGGCATCTTTCCTGCTATTGCCACAGTGACCCTTCCCAAAGCAAATGTGAATTTACTCTTCTGCCCATAAATTTCAATGGCTTTCTCTAGTCTGACAGGTAAAACTCAACCCTAGCACAGCATGCACTGCCCTTTGTTGTTTCCTTCAGTACTTATTTTTCCAGCATTGACTACAGTCCTTTCCCAATGCTATAGAGATAGAGTTTCTTTCAGAGCCCCTAAATATGTCAGGAGTTTTATGTCCCATTGATATTGTAGATAGGGTTTCTTCACTCAGAATAATGCTTCCATTTTTCTCCCCTTTCCTGCCTCCAAACAAACTCATATCTTATTTCAAAAGAGCTGAAAGGTTTTCTCTGTGAAACCTGGAGCTCAATCACTCCTCCCCCTGCCCTTGGCAGACAGTACATGCTTTATGAATTCCAATGAAGGAGAAATGCACAGATACATGAAATACAAATATATCATGAGACTAAAGTTGGGCAACATAGAATTAAGGGTCAAGGATGAGGCGCTTCAAGACACTGAAGGATGTGAGAAGTGGGTACAGAGGATAGGTTAGAGGTGGAAAGTAAAGGAAACTGTCAGAGAACAGAAGACTGGATTAAGGCCTATTCTGGGATCCTTGGTTAGGATGGCATTTTTTCCCCTTGTCCTTCCCCCTCTCCTGTGCTTCCTTAACTGATACTGCTAATAGAGAGAAAGCATAGAAAGGAAAGTTGAAAGAAGATAATATCATGCTGAGATACATTTCCATGATTCTTCTTGTTAGTCATGTTTTCACAAAGCTCCAAAGAAATGCATACTACAAACAACCTCACAGTTGTTTATTGTTCTAGTATCTCTTTTTTCTACTAGCATAATTTGAAAACATTTTTACTCCAGGACTTTAGAAATATAGCCTGAAGTCCCTGAGAGCCTAGAATTTCCACTTCAACTTTTTTTTGCTAGTCCTCGGGCTTGAACTCAGGGCCTGAGTGCTGTCCTTGGGCTTTCTCAAGGCTAGAGCTCTACCACCTGAACCAAGCACCATTTCTGGCTTTTTCTATGCATGTGGTACCAAGGAATTGAACTCAGGTGTTTGTTCATGCTAGGCAAGCGCTCTACCACTAGGCCAAACTCCCGGCCCCTCCATTTCAACATCTAACCCACATTCAATGCAGTGACACAAAGCAGTAGCTGCAGCCCACAGGTATCCCATGATAGGAAAAAGAACAGATAGCTGTGAATATTAAAGTAGGAATTCTCATGCTGGTAATCTGCTTCAGTCCTATGTATCCTAAATGAAGAAACTACAACCCATAGAAGTTGGGTTAGTAGTACCTTGTGGGTAGGGAGACAGAAACAATTTACATGACTATGGAGCATAGATGAAAGCTGTATGGGAAACGACTGATCTTAGCAGTAGCTGGGCTATGGAGCTACGAGGTAGAAAAGTTACTGGAATATGACTTTGGGTTTTAATTATCTCATTTCCATGGTCCAACTGTCTTTTTTTACTGACAGTCAATGACTTTCAGCTGCTTTAAAAATTCTAAGAAATAGCCAGGCATGGTGGCTCACCCCTCTAATCCTAGCTACTCAAGAGGCTGAGATCTGAGGATCAAGGTTGAAAGCCAGCTCTGCACAAAAGGACCTGAGATTCTTATCTCCAGTTAACCTCTAGAAAATGGGAAGTGGGCTTAGATCTAGGGTAAGGTGGTAGCCCTCATCTGAAGAGCTCTGGGACAGAACCCAGACCAAGTTTAAGCCCCATGATCCACAAAAAAATTCTAAGAAACATGCCAGAAGCATGGACCTAGTGGTAGAATACTTGCCTAGCATTCAGAAAGCACTGAGTTCTATTGCTTGGTACCACATACTCAGGAAAAACTAGAAGTGGTGCTGTGGCTCAAGTGGTGCTGTGCCAGGCCCCGAGTTCAAGCCCCAGGACTGGCAAAAATAATCTAAGAACCTTAACATTCTCCAAACCCTGAGCTCAGATCCTCAACACTATCTCAGATTTTTCTGCTCAAGGCTAGTACTCTACCACTTGAGACACAGATCCGCTCCCAGCTTTTTTGGTGATTAAGTGAAAGTAGGAGAAGACTCCCAGACTTTCCTGCCCAAGCTAGCTTTGAACCATGATCAATCCTCATACCTTAGCCTCCTGAGGAGTTAGGATTACAGGCATGAGGCAGTAGTACCCAGGTACATTTTAAATTATTTAACTGTAGGTTGGTTTGTTGTTTGTTGTTGTTTGTTTGTTTTTGCTAGTTGATTTTTTTTTGGAGTCAGGATAAAAAGCTATAGTTTTTTGTAAATACATCTTGGCATGTCACAATCTGTCCACTGGTAATCTCAGAGTATCCCCACTATATGTAGATCCTGGTCTCTAGCTACATAGTGCTTTACACAGAACCCTACAGGGTATGTATGTTGAGCCTTACTTTGCCTGGCCCTTAGGGCTCATTTGCCCACAAGCCAGTAATTCTTGAAAGGCAGCTGCTCTTAAGAGCCTTAGCTGCTCATCTTCCTGTACTTCTACAGTGCACTTGGCTGGCTCGTAACAACATTCTCTTGTTTGGACCAGGGTGTATCACTGACTTAAGAAGTGCTGAAATCCTGGACAGGTATTTGCAAAGTCCCCAAATATTCAAGAGATGAAGTAGTGTACTCATCAGAGCAAACCTGTATAGACAGACCTGGAAATGTCATGAGCCTTAACCTATGAATAGAAGGGTTCCAGGTCAACTAAGTCACTTAGCAATTAGCCCCAGAGCTGCTGTTGAATGTTCTATTGAGAAGATATAGACCAACCATAGTTTCAAATATCTTGATCTTAATTCTTATCGTTGCTTTGTTCACCTTAAAATAGAAACTGGTAACTGTGTTAAAAATAGAAATTAGTGACTGTGTTGTATGAGAAGGGAAAAAGAAGCTAGGAAAGATGCTGCAAGTGAATAGAAAGAGCAAAACAAAAACTAATATGCACCTGAAAAAAGAATATCTGTCTTCTCATAGCTCTTTTACTATTTCTGTGACCCTAAGCATGGAATGGTCCTTTTGAGGGTCTCTGCTTCTCATTTAAGTCTCTTATGGAGCAGAGCTTGTCAATCAGAGAAAACTAAAATATAACTAAATATTAACTGATGTTAGATTATTGCTAACTTTGTTGTGATTACGCTGTCTTTAAAAAAAAAAACCCTGGGAGAGATAAATACTCAGCTCTTTTAAGAGGGAAATGACATACCATCTGAGATTTGTTTTAAAATATTCTTTGTCTCCATGCCTCCTCCATTTTTTAAATGAAAGACAATGCTGGGTAGATGAACATGTATGGTAAAATGATGATTAATTATTAAAACTAATAAGTACAGAAGAAATTGTTACATAAGTATCTTGAACTTCTGCATGTTTGCAATAATTTTAATGAAATATTAAAATAAAAATATAATAGTTTGATTATTTCAAAGGAAAAGGAGGCAGAATATCAAAAATTCATAAAGGGCCAGGGGGCAACATTACTTTTTTTCCAGTCTCTGGGCTTGAACTCGGAGCCTTAGCACTGTTCTTGGGCTTTCTCAAGGCTAGAGCTCTGCCACTTATGCCACAACACCATTTCCAGCTTTTTTTTTCTATGTATGTGGTACCAGGGAATCAAATCTGGGTCTTCCTGAACGCTAGGCAAGCACTCTACCACTAGGCCCAACTCCCGGACCCCATGGAGTAAAATTATTATAACAGTTATTTGCTGGGCGTGGTGGCTCACTCCTGTAATCCTAGCTACTCAGGAGGCTGAGATCTGAGGATCAAGGTTCAAAGCAAGCCTTGGCACTAAAATCTGTGAGCCTCTTATCTTCAATTAACCACAAGAAAATCAGAAGTGGGGCTGTGGCTCAAGGGATAGGGAGATAGCCTTGAGCTGAAGAGCTCAGGAGCAATGCCCGGCCTAGGGGTGGGGCAGTAGTCGAGCTGAAGAGCTCAGAAACAGTGTCTAGGCCCAGAGTTCAAGCCCCACGACCAACAAAAAAAGTTATTTGTTGTCTTCTTGAGTTCATCTTCCATCATTACATAAAATTATCTTTATGAAGAATACAAGATGAGAACTATTTATGAGGAAAATATGGATTTTGCATAATATTTTGTCTGGATACCACAAGAAAAAGTAGAACACTTTTTTTTATTTTGGTCACGGGGAGTGAACTCTGGTTCTGGGAGTGTCGCAGAGCTCTTTTGCTCAAGGCTAGTGGTCTACCACTTTGAGTCATGGCTCCACTTCCAGATTTCTAGTGGTTAATTAAAGAGTCTCACAGACTTTCTTGCACTAGCTGGCTGTGAACCTAAATCCTCAGATCTCAGCTTCTTGAGTCGCCAGGATTACAAGCATGAGTCACCAACACCCAGCTACTATAGCACTTTTTACATACCATCTAGATATAATTTCTCTTTATTTGACATCAGCCCTCCTATATCTGAGAGCTGTTTATCTAGACTATCCAAACAGATGTTTTCCACTTGAGGGACAGCATCCATTTTTGGCATTGAGGTCCCATGGGTCTAAAAATAGTCAAATCCCAGAGTTGACTGCAAGTTACCACAGAGCTGAAAATGCAGGCTCAGGGGTAGAAATTGAGCAATGAAAGAACAAAATTTGTCCGGAACATTAGCAGTTACAAAAATCAAGAAATGATTTAATCTCTTGCTCTGGATTATTCAAAATACCCCATGTTTGAAAGTGGAACCCTTACAACGTAAAATTGAAAAAGTTTCCTGGGAGTAATATTTCTCATCATGCTACTGGCACATCTGGGAATTGCCTTTGCCAGAGAGAGCTGTTTTGGTCTGCTAGGCCTGTACTCATTTTGGCTAAAGGTAAGCTGCTACCACCTGCTCTCTAGAGGCCAGACTGGGCCTGGACAAGGTCAGGGTTTGTTAGGAGTGGAGGGAAGAAGAGGCAGGGAAAAGTGGACCAGCAAGCTGATTTAGTCACATGTTATCTTTCTGTCATCGTGTCCTGCAGCTATTCTACTTGGACCACCTTAGTGATTGGCTTTTATTAAGTCCTTTGCACTGCTACAGCCTCCCTTAACTTGTGGAACTTTGGTACTCCAAATTTTAAGTCATCAGCCTTTGTCCCTTTTGGAATTTCTCATGGATTTCACACATAAGGAAAGAATAAGGGAGAAATACGAATAAATTCTGATATTTAAAAACAACTGAATTTGGGACCAGGAATGTGGCCTACCAGTATTGCCTTAGCTTATCCTTATTATTATCATATACCATTTTCTGAAAGACTCTACTGAACTCCTATTTACTGAACTATACCGCAGTCATTCCAGGCTAAGTCTCAGGTTAAGTCTTCCCTGCTTACATATCCAGATCAGAATCTGAGCTATTGTTTGTGTATGTAAACACCACCCCCTTAACCTGGTTTCTTGTGCAACACCTGCCTTAGTTCATAGTGGGTGTGGAGTAAGAAAACAAAATTCCCTCCAAGACTCAGTTTGATAACTGTTCTTTGGATAGGGAATAAACATTTCTGGCATTTGGGAGAAATGTAGAAGATAAAGAATTACATCACTATTTGGGACTTTAAGTCATGAGTCAAAGTTCCAGGCTACTCTTAATTAGGGGAAATATCTAAAACTGAAATAAACCCATGTTGGCCACAGCTGGAATAAAAGCAGAGATGGAATTTCTCTCCTCAAGACCCAACATTTGGGGCTGGGAGTTTGGCCTAGTGATAGAGTGCTTGCCTAGCAAGCACAAAGACCCGAGTTTGATTTCTGGGTACCACGTATATAGAAAATGGTGCTGTGGCTCAAGTGGTAGAGCTCTAACCTCCAGAAAGTCCAAGGACAGTTCTCAGGCCCTGAGCTCAAGCCCCGAACTAGCCAAAAAAAAAAAGAAAAAATACCCAACATTTGTGTGAGAGGGTGATTTTCAGAGGGAACATTTTTCTCAGGGCACTGAGAATAATAATGGTTATAAAAAGAACAATAATGATTATAAAAGCTAAAACTGCATGATTGTTGACAGGGAGTCAAGGAAAAGGAGTAGAGTTTGGGCGAAATTCATTGGGAAAATCTTCCTAGGAGAATCAGTCTGAGCTTGGGATTAATAAAAGAAACAACAAACAAAAAAATGAAAAAATGGGAAGTCAAGATGAGGAAATGGTATTTGCAATGACTTTGAGCTGTATGTTTGAGATTAGTTTTGTCACATTTAACTGGATTATATAATAGGAATGGATTAAACAATAGATGTTTGACAAGTAAGTGTTGTATATCAGGCATTGTACCAGAATTTGATAGCCTTTGGGGACCTCACTCTCACATGTGTTAGGGAGAACTGATGTACACATAAAACCTTATGGATCAATGGATATTGTAAATGAATATGCCTGTATTTGTTAGAGTTTTGTTGCTGTGACCTGGAAAAAACAACTTAAAGGAGGACTCAGCTCACAGTTGCTTGGTGCCATGCTTTTTCGCCATGGGAATGTGTGGAGGAAGAAGCTGTTCACCCTATGGCAGACAGGAAACAGAGAACAAGGATGGGACCAGGGACAAGGAATAATCTTTGAAGGTACACCCCCAGTGACCTACCTCATTTAGCTAGTCCTCAACTACTCCAGTTTCTAGAGCCTCCCAAAATAATGCCACTAACTGGAGACCAAACTTTCAAAATATTTGCCATTGGATGAAATTTTGTATTGAAACTAACCCGCTCTTCTTGCATTCTGTTTTGTCTTTGACAGTCCTGGAGCTTGAACTGAGGTCCTTGACACTGTCCTTGGGCTTTCTCAAGGCTAGAGCTCTACCACTTGAATCACAGCACCACTTTGGCTTTTTCTGTGTATGTGGTACTGATGAATTGAACCCAGGGTAAGCATTCTACCACTAGGGCCCCACTCCTGGCCCCTTCTTCTTGCATTCTGCATGCCTGCAAAACCAGCATTGGCTGATACCAATGGCTTAAACCATGGATGTAGTTGCCTGAGTGGTTGAACAACTTCTTAGGTGCCATAAAAGCGACACTCTGTCACACTTCCTTATTAAGGGAAGGTCTTTCAAATGCATTAATGAGTGGGATATAAGCAATTCCTAAGATGCACTCAAGGCATCTTTCTTACTGTCACTGTGCAGTCTTCCTTCCTTCCTTCCTTCCTTCCTTCCTCCTGCCCTCCCTCCCTCCCTCCCTCCCTTTTCTTTCTTTGATGGTACTGGGCTTTGAACTCAGTCCCTCATTACTGCTAAGCAGGTACCACTTGAGCCAGAAATCTAACCCTTGATTTCTTTTTTTCCCTTCTTTTATGGTCTCTTTTCTTTTTTTCCTTCTTTTATAGTCTCTTCTCTGTATTTAAGAATTTATTAACATTGATTTTTTACATCATATTTCAAATGACATATTTAACAAACAAGTATTCAAGAACAGGATCTCTATATATAATCACTGGCACTGGTACATAATTGAAATTAGGCTGAGGGTTTGTATGTGATAGATACATATTAATCTATGTATTAAAATACTATGTCTATAGAGTTACAAATTTTTATGTCTATGTAGTTGTGTTTATATTTCCAATACCATGTCCATAGCATTGGGTACGTGAATAATGAGTCCTCGCTTCTAAAGTAGAAAGACAGCCAATCAACTGGGAAAAGATATTTACCAATAATACATCAGACAAATGCTTAATATCCAGTATCTACATGGAACTCAAGAAATGAATCCCCCCTTGATTTCTTTTTAATGCTTCTAATTTCTTTAAAAATCTTCTCTTCCTTTTTTGCAATGCTCATGTTCTGGATAAGGTCCACGTGTTTCAAATCTTGCCACTTTGCTTTTTGATCCTAATTCTTACTATAAATCTTGTATAAATCATCCTTCCATATCTATGCTACATTCCCTTGAAATGTCCTCTGTCAAATTAGTCTATTGCTTTTCTTTTTTGATATCATTGGTGTAATATTCCAGCCATTTTGAGGGACCCTGAAGCCCCTAGCAATAGAGTCACCAGCACTCAGTGAGTCAGTTTAATAGCAGTGCAGCGGTTATTCTCCTCTTAGCTCCCGCCTTCAGTGGGGCTGAGCTTCTAAAGGTAAAACCACACACATGTGGTAGTCACCATATGACGTCACCTTAAGACGTCCATAGTCAATAACCACAAGGATGAAACCTGTGAGCAGGTTAAGCATTTTTAATAAAACAAAAACAATTTGACATGTAAGCCTGCTAGGCTATTATATATGGAATTGAACTGAGACCTTTACATTTGGTAATCAAACACTCTACCACCTGAGCTACATTATCAATTCTTTTGTTTTTTAGTTCGCTTTTAGACAGGGTCTTGTACTTTTATCTAGTTTCAGACCTTGATCCTCCAATTTCTGCTCCCTGAACAGGTAGTACACATGTGTACATATCAAGACTGGCCCAGTTCATTACTTTAAAATTCAGCCATTGACTGGGAGTGTGCCCTAGTGGTAGAGTGCTTGCTTAGCATGCACAAAGCCCTGGGTTCGATTCCTTGGGACCCCATACATAGAAAAAGCATTTAAGTGGTGCTGTGGCTCAAGTGGTAGAGTTCTAGCTTTGAGAAAGCTCAAGGACAATGCCGAGCCCTGAGCCCTGAGTTCAGTTCCCAGAACTGGCAAAAAACATTCAGCCATGCTGAAAGCCTCATGAAACCAACAAAATACACACAAATTCTTTGCCAGAATGTAACAAAAATGGTCTATAGTCCTGTTCCCAATATAGTCCTTATTTGCACCTTAAACCTTATAAGCCAAATATTGCTGTCCACATTTCAATCAACATTCTATTTTCTGAGCTCTTCCCAGATGGCTCATTAAGCACTGCGTTCACATCCTAGATTCTCTTTAGCTCACTTCTCCAAAGTGTTTTAAATTCCTCCTGCAAACCACTTCCAAAGACGTGTGAAGCACATTATCATGTTTAGTCACAGCATAGTTCTCACTCTCAGTACCAATTTTCTATACTAAATTTTCATTGCTCTGAGAAAATACATGAGAGGAACAACTTAAGTTTCAGAAGATTCCGTCCACAGTAACTTGGCCCTGTGCACTTGGGTAGATCATCATGGATCCTGTGGCAGAGGAAGCTGCTCACCTCATGCTGGATGGGTAGCAGAGTAGCACAGGAATAGGCAGAGATACCATAGCCCCCATGGCCCCACCACCAGAGATCTACTTCTTCTAACTAGGACCCGCCTCCTAGTTTCCATAATAGTACTACCATTGGAGGATCGGACACAGGAGCCTGAGGTGGACATTTCATGTTCAAATCATAACATTATTTGCCTCATGTAGCTGACATTTCTGCAATGCAGTAACGTATTTGCTTTGTGCGGCAGTGATGATGATGATGACTGAGCTTATATGTGAGAAAGCTGAAGAAGGCTTCACAGATGAGGGATGTGGAGCTGAATGTTGAGGGATAGAAGGCTTGGCCAGGAGGATCAGTGAAGGTTAGGAAGGCATTCCTGGTAAGGAGTCAGTATTTGGAATAAAGTGCAGAACAATCATTTCAATGGAATTTGCAGAAGCAGAAGGGAGAAGATGAGGTGCTTGAGGTCAACTATTTAAGACTTCATTGACCAAGTTGAGATTGTAGTGCTGTGAGCAAAGGAACCACTGGAATTTTCTGTTAAGACAGAAGAGTAACCGACCAGGAAGGCAATTCTTACAACACCAGAATAGGGAGAAATTGGAAAGTCAGAAGGTTAAAAGCAGGGGGTGGGGGTATAAAAAGATAAATACAACTATACAATGACTGATGTGGCATTCAGTAAAAACATCTCAGCTTTCAGTGCTGTAGAGCTGAAGCTTGGAGAATATTTAAGATGTTATTATTCAAAATCCACTTGGTGCAAACTATAGCTAGTCTCCTAGGAGTCCTAAAGCTTTCATTAGAACCAGCAGTCCCCAGATCAAAATCCCATAATCCCATAAATATAATGCCACAAATTAGGCATGAGGGTCTGAGTCATAGTCTCCGTGCCCTGAGAAGACAAGCCAGAAATTCTGATACTACTCCCACTGGGAGCAGCAGCTTACTCACTATCCTACTATGTGGGCCTATATAGTTCCCCAAGTCCCTCAGTTACTTCTAAAACAAATCCAGGTTTCCTCCCAAGAAATGTCCTTCAGACATTTCTGTCTCATGTTAGGCCATGCATAGCTGAGTGTCAAGTATGAGAAATGTGAAGAAATCCAGGAGTAGCTCCCAGGCCCCAAGAGTACTAAAAGTTGGCCTTCCCTTCTAAAGTCGGTAGCCACAAAGAAGGAAGCTATATTTTCCAGATCCTCCAAAGCCCAAAGGGGCCTTCAGTTTAACCATAGCCCCTGATGCTTAACCTGAGTCTGTGACCTTTAGCTCTGTATCAGGACACTATCCACAGGGCTTTGGTCTCTGAATGTTTTTTTTAAGTTTCTAGATACCCAAATTCAATTGATTAGAATATCTGTATATAATAGGAAAGATTCCAGTTTATGTGTCTAGAACCTGTTCCTTTAAATAGGCTTTTGAGAATATCCCTTGGTCATTGTCCCAGACCTATGAAATCTAATTGTTATTTTATGAATCCAGGAATAAGGTGGTTACTAGCAGGTACAGTCTCAGATAACCCTGGGGACACGGTGAATTGAGTCCTTTGAGTCACATAAGTCTAAAGAGCCTTACAATCTTCAGTGAGCCTTACAATCTTCTGGCTTCAAAAGGGCACAGACTATTATGATCCACTTTACCCCTCAAACACTAGGACTTAATCTTCCCTTTTGGATTTTTGGATCCAGGTTCAGAATCAGTTTTTTGAGTGGCCCTTGAGGGTGGCTCACTGAGACAAGGCTCTCTATTTTGGACCCTAAGACCATTTTTGTGGCCATAAATTAAAAGATAAGATCAAGCCAGGATCTCCTTTCCTACCCCAGTACATGTAGGCAGAGTCAGGAGAGGTAAGCCAGAGTCAAGTTCTGTTTCTGACAGGGCTGAATCATAAGGTCACTTGACTCTGACAGTTAAATGTATTCCCGTTGCTTCCCTTCCTGCCTCTATGCAAGAGGGCAGCTTTTGTCAGAGATATTCTGCAGTGATTCTCAGAGCTAACTATGAGTCTCAGTTTATCCCTTGCATAAACGGTAAAGAGATTCAGGGGAATCAATACTATAAGCTCCTGATTATGCCATGGTCCATTGCCACTATGTCTAAAAGGACTGGGGTCTCAAGAATGCCACTATCCTGAGGAGCAAATCAAGTGTGTGTGGGGAGACAACAGCCTGAGAGCATACGCCTTACCCTGAGGTCACTAGCCCTATCCATACAATCAGCCAGAACAGGCCTTTCCTGTCGAGCTAATCCCTCAGAGCTTATACTTAGAGCTTGGAAGCAGCTGAGGCACCTCTCTTGAAGAAGGCCTGAGAGGAAAGTCAAAGAAGCAGTCTCCATTGTCACCCTTGCTCTCAGAGCTTATAGTCAGAAGTGGAAAACAGCTGAGGCACCTCACTTAAAGAAGGCCTGAGGTTGGAGTAAAATAATCAGTCTCCATTGTAGCCCTTGTTACATGAATGATGAACGCCTTGGCTAAAAGGAACAGGTACAACCATCTTATAGATACAATCAATACTTAAAGTCTTACTCTCCAACACTTTCTAGTTTTGTAACCCAGGGCTATCCCATCCCCACCCTCACTTATCTGATCCATCGATGCCTGTGAATAAATGAAGGACTAAGAGATGTATTTCACTAATATGGCTACTGTAATGATTAGAATCTATGCATGTGAAAGCCTTGACTTAGGAATGGATGGTAAAAAAAAAAATCTTTCTTGTTGCTATCGTAGAACTCATCGGCCCAGTGCTGAACTATAGTGAAGAAATGGAAAGTTTGAGTACTAAATGGACCAGACTGCTTGGCACCACGCTTCATTAGGCCACCCTTGAGAACACTGATTTCCAGATATCGTTTATGACATAGTCCTTGTTTTCTCTCATGGTGCACATGACTTGAGTTGTGGGTGTCTCTAGAACTTTGGGGTATTGGTATATGTAGAGTATTCATTTATGTGATTTACTCCCACTCTTCCATCATTGAATTTCATGATTTGTAACCCAAGGTCCTTTTCCTCAGGCACAGCCTGTTCTCCCTTCTAGTGCCTGTGACCTGGCACTGCTAGATGCCCTCTACATTGATGCTCATTTTTTTTTGCCAGTCCTGGGGACTGAACTCAGGGCCTGAGCACTGACCTTGGGCTTTCCTCAAGGCTGGTGCTCTATCAGCACTGGAGCCACTGCACCACTTCTGGCTTTTTCTATGTATGTGGCACCAAGGAATTAAACCCGGTCTTCATGCATGCTAGGTAAGCACTCTACCACTAGGCCAAACTCCCGGCCCTGAAGCTGATCTTTCCACTGAAGAATTAGATTATAGGTGGGTGGCCCAAACCACAAATGATAAAGTGACATTCCTTCAGAAGGAACTAGGCATTCCTTGATCTGCTCTGAGACTGATTCAATCTGGGTGCAATGAGTCTTAGGTACCATCAGGCTTTAGAAGAGCTATCTATCCGAAAATGTTCATTTTAGTAGGCATTGGATTTCTTGGTGAGGTAAGACTTGTTAAAAGGCAGGTTTATTGTCACCCATAGGGTTTTCTGGTCTAGAAGTCCTAGCGTAGGCCTCAGCAACCTGAATTTAAAAGGCTAGAATCCCCAAAGTAACTCAGCCCTGTGGGAAATAAGTGCAATTGTTTCCAGCTAGTATAAGCTACCTTTGAGAGGAAGAAGAAGGCATTGACTAATAAGTCACAAAGTTTTGTAAATCTTTTAGATTAATAATCTCTAGAATCTCTTTTAGATATTATTGAAGTATTGCTTCATTCCTAGGCTGATACATAATAAAAGTGTTATTTTTCCACTTATGTACACAATGGACACTTGGCTATAGTCAAGACATCTAAAGGAAGGCTTCTACTGAAACAACAACAAATAAGGGTAGTGATAAAATATTTGCAATTGTGAAAGTTCATCTTCTGTAGATTGAATGATGTGGAATACAGTGATGGAGAAGTCCTAACTTCTGTTAATTCAAATTTTGGAGATATAGAGCTGAGGTCATTAAGTTAAAATGAGTTCGCTAGGGTACATCTGAATTCCCTGTGACTGATATGAGGAGGGAAATTTTCCTAGAGACAATTCTACAGAGACAATAGTATGAAAACACAAGGAGAAAACATTCATCTAGAAGTGAACACACACCCATCTTAGAAGAAACCACATCTGGCAACGTCTTACGCTTGAACTTATAGTTCTTCAGGCTCAGTCTCCCAAGAGCTGTGCCCACCTATTACTCGTAAGATTCTCTGTGAAAAGTTGATAAAGATCTTATACATTAAGCTGTCTATCAGACATTAATTATTGTTGGTGTGTGTGTGTGTGAATGTGTGTACATGTGTGTACATGTGTGCACATGTGTGCACATGTATTAGGGATTAAACTCAAGGGCTCTGTGCTTTTGCCTGCCTTTTTCCTTAAAGGCTTGTGTACTACTTGAATCTCAGTTCCACTTCTGGCTTTTTGGTGATTAATTAGCACTAAGAGTGTCATGGACTTTGCTGCTTAGACTGGCTTCAAGTCTAGATCCTCAGATCTCAGCCACTCGACTTGCTAGGATTACAGGCACTACCCACCAGTGCTCAGCTTTCTCAGATGTCATTAATCTATGACAAAACTGAAAGAATTATGACAATGAAATTCAATTTATATCAACAGTTATGGGGGAGGAATAAACATTTGCATCAACAGTTATGGGGGAAAAAGAAACATATTTGCTATACTCTTTGTAAATAAGGTACAGAGAAGTAATACATTCTTTTATAATGCCATCATTTAGAAACAAAATGCTAAAATTATGTACATAATGAAATGGATTTTCATATAACAAAATACAAAAATCTCAATCATGATATAAAGCCTTTTTGGATCTATTTACTAGGTCAGAACAAATGCTTACATTGATTTTCAATTTTTATTTTATTTTATTTTTACTTTTTTCTTTTTTTGACAGTCCTGAGACTTGAACTCAGGGCCTAGGCACTGTCCTTGGATACTTTTTGCTCAAGGCTAGCGCTCTGCCACTTGAGCCACAGAGCCACTTCTGGTTTTCTGGTGCTTAATTGGAAATAAGAGTCTCACAGACTTCTGTGCCCAGGCTGGCTTTGAATGGTGATTCTCAGATCTCAGCCTCTTGAGTAGCTTGAGCTAGGTGAGAGACACTAATGCCTGACTGCTTTTGACATTTTAATACACATCCAGTTTTCAAATAAATATGCTATGTTATATTTAAATCTTTTCTGTCAAATATCATGCTTTTCTTTTTTTCTTTTTCTCTATTAATCTTTTTTTGGTCTGTCATGGTGCTTGAACTCTGGGCTTGGGCACTGTCCCTGAGCATTTCAGCTCAAGGCTAGCGCTCTACTCCTTGAGCCACAAAGCCACTTCTGCTTTGCATTCTTTAAACCATGTACATCATTCAAATGATATAAAATCAAATTTTCCTATATTTTAAATGATATTAACAATTGCATACAATGTACTTTAAAATATGTATGAACTGTGTGGTAGGAAGCCTCTCAGACACCCCTCAATGATCTCCATCTCCTCTGTAAACACTTCACCTTGTATGCAAATTCAGGGTGCCGGTCAATGGTACAGTATGTACTATACTTAACATGTGCATGCTCTGGACTTTGATCTTTAGCATCAATTGTCTGCAACCCACTCCACTGCAAAAAGAAACACCACCATCAACAACAACAACAATAACAATAACAACAACAAACACCTCCCAAATGATCACCAGGCTAGCCTACACTGAATGCAAGTTAAAGGAGCTGAGTGATATGAATTTAATCACCCTGATCCAAGAGCTTCTCACTGCTACATGGACTATCATACTGTTCCCTTATTTTAATATTCTTCTTTGTTTACTTTTTTTTCATTAGCATCTATTTGCTAAACAAGGGGGGTATTTTATTGTGACATTTCTACTAGTGTAAGATGGTGCATTCTGGTTGGTACTATTCTCTTTTTTAAAATGAAAAACTTAAATAACTTTCATTACTGTCTTTGCAAATACAAATGAACAGTGTAAGGTCATTTGCCTTCTTTTATAATGTGAAATTCTCGGGTTCACCAGGCACCTGTTGTGAAAAGCTCTCTAATCCAAACTTTATATGTGTTATCATAGATCAGAGTCACAAAATAATTGTTCAGTATTCCAACTACCCAGTCCTAGATGTGGTACTGGGCAAGGGACAAGAGACATTCCCTATCATTTCACTTAGCCACTCTCTGTGGAACTGAGGTAATCAATTCTTGAGAGTATGGCAAATTGATGCTAAAACACTAAAGGAAGACTAATAGGTCAGGGTGCACCATAGCCCCGTGGGAGACCACAATGCCTCCCACTGAAGGGGCAGCCACAGTCCCCATCCATTTCCTCATCTTCCCAGAATTAAACTTGCTTGGCTTCAAGCGTCACTATTTGAGGAAAATTAAATTAATTATTCAATTTTCTTTTCACTTCATTTAATTATTTTTTCCACTACAACTATATTCTATTTTCTTTGGCCCAGATTCTGCATTTCATCAAAATTTAAAGAATAGGCTTTTGTGGGTTCAACTTGGAACCAAGTTGTCATTGTGTTGTTAATTCTTAGGGAATTATGAGCTAAATTAGAGAAAAAAATGAACAAAAGACAATTTAGACACATATCTTTAAGAACATACTTTATTTGGAAGCTTCCAAGTGCTTGTCTCCTGTATGAGAATTAACTAACAAATAGAATAGAAAGTAGTAAAAGTCTTGCTAACGTTACAATTCCAGTAAGCATAGATGGTAGATTTGGATTTATTTGGTTTTGTTTGTGGTGCTGGAGATGGATTGCATAGCCTTGCACATGGCTAGCCAACCACTCTATCATGAAGCTACACTGTCTTTCCTGATTGGTACTTTCTTTAAAGACGCTGTTGTCATGATACATAGCAAGTGAATTTTTTCTGAAGCAACTGCGGTTTGGTAACTCACAGCTATAATCCTAGCTATTTAGGAGGCCGAGCTCAGAAAAATCTGAGAGACTCCAATTATGCACCTAATATGCCAGCATGGAAGTATGTCTCAGGTGATAGAGTGCCAGTTGTGAATATATAAGTGAAATGTGGAACACAGATACACACAAAAATTGGTCCTGAAGCCACAGGAAAGTGATTAAAGGAACCTTAGCATTTTTCCCTAAAGTAGGTAAACCTACCTGAATGGGCTTAACTTGGTCCTGGAACAACACCATCATGTCAGTAACTTCACTTCTCCTTATCAAGAGAGGGATAGGGAAGTTGATGTATCAGTGCTCACTTGAACTGATGGAAAGAAAATTTTTTGGCTTCAGCAGAAGACACTATTGTTTCACAGATACAAGATAGTTTCTCTTCAAGATGGAATCTGTTAAAAGTTCAGAATTCATAACAAGCGGGTGTTATACATTTAAGCCCTAGCTTTTCCCAGTTGTAGTCAGTGAGAGAGCTAAGGTCTGTTTATTTATTGTTTTCCCCCTTTTAAATGATCATTGTCATCCTTAGGACTGTTGGCAGACCAAGTGGAGTTCCCTTTTGGTACAACTTTGAGAGTTGGCTCATATTTTAAATTGCTAGCAGCTACAAAATGATCACAGAAGTTACTAAGCTGAGTAGATGGTTTTCCCAAGTGATCTCCACAGCTGAAACACTTCTTCTGAGTCCTATTCAAAGTCTTCAAGTGTTCATGCTCAGCCCGTGATGGCTCCAGGACACTATTTATTGGATGCAATAGTTTATTATATTCATTTGCCATATATGCAGAAATAGAAGCCACAGTATGAGAATTGAGGTGTTACACAATGGGGCAGGTTTAGTGAATATGATATAGGTTTCCTTATCCAAAGGACAAAGCAAACTTGGACATGTTTTGGAACAAACCTCAGAGTGAGCCAAGAAAGGCAACTCCCTTCCTAGAACCGCTGCAACCATAGCAACGTTGGTTATTTAGTCACACATTCTGCAATATACTATTTAATGATGATGTTAATTAAATGGTTGTGTGGGGGTGTTGTGTCAGGAAACTTGGAATCTGACTTCTAACCCAGTGAGATAAAGCTGAAATAGGGGCTGAGATATGCAGAGGAAAGAAGTGCTAACTGATAGCATCAACCAAGCACTGAATCATCCTTTCTAATTAAATATTTAATAGAACATTTATACCACAAATTACTTAACCACTAGAATCGGAAATGCCTTTCTGTTTTTCCCCAGACAAGATGCTACTCAGTTGCACAAATTAGAAGGCTTTGTGATTGACTTTTAATTAAAATGTAGCTCTCTTGATAACTTTGAAATCTTTCTGGAGAATACTGTTAGGAAAAACCAATCTAAATGATTTTGTTTTCAAAATAAAACAGGAAAGTCATTTGCTAGATAATTAATTCAACCTCAAATGGCTTTTCCCCAAAGTCCCTAAATGCACTCGGAATTTTGTATTCTATTGATGTGATTTTTATGTAGTCCTAGGTAGAAACTTCATGTGCTTTGCCAGTTTTTTTCCCCAGAGACAAAGATTTACTATGTAGCCTAGACTTATGTAAAATTAGGCCCAGGCTGGCCTTCTATATCCCAGTGCCTTTGTCTCCCTATTGCTCAGCCTCCCTACTGATTGTGTTATCGAAGTGCATCTCACTCCCAAAGCATTGTCAGTTCTTTGTTAGGGCATCCTGTATTTTCATCTATGTCTAGGAAGGGAATCTCAATCTAAAGCAAGGATTGTTTTTTTTTTTTTTTTCCTCAAAAGTTTGACCAGAAATGTGTACAGGCATATTTTCTGGCCCGGGTTCTAAAAATAATTACATCTAAAATATGTGCCATCTCGACTCGAATCAAAGTTAAAAAATGAACACTATAACTGTAGATTGAACTATTGTCTTTCACTTCAGATTTGGAGCTCACATGTTAGATTGTATTTTCAAACCACAACAAAAGACACTTGAGGAAAATTCATATATAATGCCACTAGTGGGTGCTAGAGGTACAGTAAGAAAATACAGAGAGGTTTCCTTTTGCAAGATTGGTGAGATAAAAATATATTTTGATAAATTTGTACTTCCTCTGGCTTTTTTCCCATTTGGATGAGAACCAAAGAGACTTTAAATTCAATCAGGTATATTTTGATTCTTGTAATTCTAATGGAAAGGAACTGCTTCCCATTTCAGAGAGAGAGCAGTAAATACGGCTGTTCATTTCCTTTATGTGTGTCATGCACTGTATGAATGATCTACTTTCCCTACCTCATTTAACTCTCACAAGAATATTAGACAGTGACTGCTCTTTTTACCTCCATTTACCAAAGGAAATAACCAAGGCAGAGAAGAGGTTAAGAAACTTGCTTAAAGCCAGGAGAGTGGCTGTAATCCTAGCTACTCAGGAGGCTGAGAGCTAGGGATCAGGTTCAAAGCCAGCCCAGGCACTAAAGTCGGTGAGACTCTTATCTCCAATTAACCAAAAGTAAGCCGGAAGTGATGCTGTAGCTAAGGGGTAGGGTGGTAGCCTTGAGCTGAAGAGCTCAGTGACAACGCCTAGGCCCAGAGTTCAAGTCTCAAAACTGACACACACACAAAAAAGAAACTTGCTTAATAGTAAGTAGTAGATGTGATGCTCAAATTCAACACTATCTGTCTAAACATTAATTTGATATTATACCACCTACATATTTACTTTCTTTAAAAAAACTTTATTGCAAAGTTAATGTACAGAGGGGTTACAGTTATGTAAGTATTGAGTACATTTCTTTTTGAACAGTGTCCCCCTTCCCTCACTCTCTCGCAGATTTTCCTTCCCAAACCCCTTCTCCAGATTTTTCTTCCCAGTCCCTTTCTCCCACAAGTTGTATATTGTATAGCTCATTTTCAACATAATGTCATTGATGAATTAGTTCACCTTTGTTCCACCATTTCTATGCTTTCCTTTACCCTCCCAAATCAGACAAACTTAGATACAAGAAGAAACTTACAGGAATAAAATAAGGGGAAAACAGAGAAAAACCCACAAACAGTACAAAAAAAAAACCTTTGGGGTGAGAGTTTGACCTAGTGGTAGAGTGCTTGCCTAGACCCAGGTTCAATTCCTCGGTACCACACATATAGCAAAAAGCCAGAAGTGATTCTGTGACTCAGTGGTAGAGCTCTAGCCTTGAAAAAGTCCAAGGATAGTGCTCAGGCCCTGAGTTCAAGCCCAGGACTGGCAAAAAAAGAAAGAAGAAAGAAAAGAAAAGGAAAAACTTGTTTCCATTTCTTGGACTTCATTTCAATAAACATTTTACATGATTATATGCATATAGCTATTGAACCTTTGTGATCCTCTCCTAAGAATATCCTACTTTAAGCTGGGCATAGTGGCTCATGCCTATAATCCTAGCTACTCAGGAGGCTAAGACATGAGGATCACGGTTCAGAGCAGGCCTGGGCACTAAAGTCCATGAGACTCATCTCCAACTAACCATCAGAAAATTAGAAGTGGTGTTGTGACTCAAAGGGTAGGGTGGTAGCCTTGAGCTAAAGAATTCAAGGACAAAAACCAAGACGGGTGGGGGGTGTGGGGGGGAGGGTAATGGTACCAAGACCTGTGAAAGGGTATCAATGTATGTGAATTAATGCACCTTCTTTCTGGCAAATATCATATAACCCTTTTACTAATTACAATAAAAAAAGAACTCAAGGACCATGTCCAGACCCAGAGTTCAAGTCGTATGACTGACCAAAAAAAACTTCCAGGCTATCCTGGGTGCTAGTGACTCATGCCTATAATTTTAGCTACTCAAGAGGCTGAGATCTAAGGATCATGGTTTCAAGCCAGCTGATGCAGGAAAGTCCCTGAGACTTATCTCCTATTATCTGCTAAAAAATAAAGCTGGAAGAAGAGCTGTGGCTCAAGTGGTAGAGCACTAGCCTTGAGCAAAAAAGCTCAGAGATAGTGCCCAGACTCCATATTAAAGCCCTAAGATTCAATACCTAGTGCTAACTTTCCACAGCCATGATGATCTACTCTGCCAAAGTCAGTCTGTAGGAATTCGAATGTAAACAAAGCTTTCTCAAAGAACTATCAACTCACTGTAAGCTCCAAGAAGTATGCTAAGAGCATTATCTCAGTCGTATTAATTAAATACCACAAAACCCTTCCCATCAATTACTATTATCAAAGTAATAATAGCACATAATTGAACAGATAGTTTTCAGTATAGGTCTCCTGGGTACTATATCCCACCCTTCCCAATTCACATGTCTCCCTTCTAAGAGGCAATCATCCTTATTTCTTGGTTGGATTTTGGCTTTGCTTTGGTATTTATATCCAACTTCCTAAATTATAGGTTATATTCCTAATAGTTGATATTTTAATTTTTTAAAAAAAATTGTCATGCCCAGTACTAGTGGCTCATACCAGTAACCCTAGCTACTCAGGAGGCTGAGATCTCGATTCCAAGTCAGCTAGGACAGGACAGTTTGTGAAACTCTTATCTCTACTAATCTACCAGAAAAGCCAAAAGTGGAGCTGTGGCTCCAAAAATACCTCAGGGACATCTGCTCAGGCCCTGAGTTCAAGCTCCAGTACCAGCAAACACAAAAAAAATATTCATGATTTATTGTTTTTAAGTAGTTACACAAAAGTTTTGCAACCCCTTCCCCCCACCCCATGTGTGCTCCTTATCTGACCAGGAGCAAGGCAATAATGGAGACCAGACAATGGAACTGAGGTTTGGAGTACTAGGGGACCCCTACCCTTCCACCAGCTTCAGAGCCCTAAACTTTCTTTATTTTTTTTAATTTTTATTTTTATTGGTCTTGTGCAAGGAAACAAGGTACAAACTTTAACATGTGACAATATCTGGTATACAAGTGGTAAATGACCTCCTTATTCTGGGAAGGAGAGCTAAACAGTAAATAGCTTACAATTTGTATAAACCTAAGTCTACCCTCAGGCTCCCACACAGTTTAGGGTGGAGTTAGTCTACACTAAGGATGGAAATCTAAATTCCGGTTAAGCCAGGACTGATTGAGCTTTCCAGGAAATTCCCTGTATTCTGAGAGTATATTGAGAAAAAGCATATCAAACGCCCAGTCCTTTTCTGGACTTACAGCTTGTTATTTTGGGCTCTCACACAAAAGGGTTTCAATTTTAAATGTTTGATTCACTTCAGACAGAAAATGGATTCATACTACTCTTTTCTAACCTTCCTCAGACATATGTAAGATACTTCTTTGGCTTTCAGTGTGTTGATAATTTCATTTTTAAGTTAGTTTTTGTACCCGTTATTACAAATTTAATCCCAGACTTTTCAAAAGGATCTTGTTTTCCTAATGTGTTCAACATGTGTAGTCAATGTATCTATTTCCTAAGGACACCCATAGCACAGTTGTTTTTCTAGATTGTCTATTCTCCTTCATTGTGAGAATTTTCTTCATCAGCCTCTTAAACTGGATCTTCTACTTCTTGGATTCTGTCACCTCTGATCATTCCCTGTGCGTGAGGAGCACACTAATTCTAGTTGCTTCCTGAAATTTCATAATGCTAGGCCTCAGGATGTGTCATGCAGCCTGTGTACTGGATAGCTAGGTGACCCTTTAATTTGGAAACTTATTTCCTTCCTTTGTTTTAATTATATGTTTTTTTAAAAATATTCTTTCCTTGTTTTTTTCTGCTTTTTTCCCTTGAACACTCATAAAAGATATTAGTTTATAATTCTCATTTTTCCTCTTCTATTTGCCTTTTGGTTGTATGTCCTGAGAGTTTAATTTAAGTATATCCTTTATTGAATTAAATAAGTAGAGACGAACAGTTGGAATTCTCAAGACCTCATCCTCATTCTTAGAATGATCCTTTTTAGCACATTACAACACATTTCATGGCTATAATACATCTACGCATCTGTCTAAGAGCATTTAATACATGGTTTGCTTTATGGCTTCTTCTGCTGCCTGTATTTTTTACTCTCTCCCAAGTTCCTCATCTCAATGTTTCTTCTTTTAAGATTCTTATTTGTAAATGTCCTTTCCCCCACTGTTTCATTATCCTTATGTATCATTTGGATTTACGAGAGCAAAATTGAAAGGTTCTGTGTGTGTGTTGGAGCAATTATTAATTGGTAAATAATTTATCCTCAGTCTGACTTGACCATTTCATTGGCAGACCCTATTAAATCTTCTTGGGTTTCTAATTCTTAAGAAATATGGAAGCTAGCCAGGCACAATGGCTCATGCCTGTAATCCTAGCTACTCAGGAGGCTGAGATCTGAGGATCATGGTTCAAAACCATCCCGGGCACTAAAGTCCATGAGAGTCTTCATCATCTATTATTATTATTATTATTATTATTATTATTATTATTATTATTATTATTGCCAGTCCCGGTGCTTGAACTCAGGGCCTGAGTGTTGTCCTTAGCTTTCTCAAGGCTAGAGCTCTACTACTTGAGCCACAGCACCATTTCCACCTTTTGCTTTGCATGTGATACTGAGGAATCAAACCCAGGTCTTCATGCATGCTAAGCAAGCACTCTACCACTAGGCCATACTCCCAACCCCTAAAATCCAACTAACAACCAGAAAACCAGAAGTGGCCCTGTGACTCAAGGGGTAAGGCAGTAGCCTTGAGCTCAAGAGCTCAGGGACAGTGCCCAAGAAAAGAGTTCAACCCCCCCCCCCATACACAAACACACACACTATTGAAGTTAGGGCTTAGAGAGTTAGAGCTTTTCCAGTTCCATCTGACCCTTATCCTCCTCCCAGAAAAACACAGACAGCATCTGAAATAGGAATATCTGTCACAGAAATGCAGAAGATCCGGGGAAATGCAGAGGTCACCACCTGAAAGATGCAAGGAGAAATAAGTGCTTAGGGGATGTCTTTTACCATGAAGTTCTTAAGCAATGAGTCCAAGTGTAAATTTGGTGAGCAATGATGGCAGCAACTTCTTTTTCTCTTTCATTTAATCTCAACATCACATGAGGTTAAGTACCCCAAAGATGGGGGAACAAGAAATACAGAACAGGAGTGAGAAAGAAGACAGTTTTGAATCTAATAGGAGGTTAAAGTTACAAAGCAAATCTGGGCCCTAGTGGCTCATGACTGTAATAGTAGTTATTTAGGAGGCTGAGATCTGAGGATCATGATTCAAATCCTGCCTGAGCAGAAAGTTCTATGAGATATTTATCTCCAATTAGTCATCAGAAAACTGGAGGTGGTGCTGTGCTGAGAACGGTTGCTCACTCCTATAATCCTAGCTACTCAGCAGGATGAAATCTGAGGATCAAGGTTCAAAGCCAGCCTAGGCACAAAAGGACCTGAGATTGTTATCTCCAATTAACTTCTAGAGAACAGGAAGTGGGGCTTGGCTCAAGGTTAGGGCAGTAGCTTTGAACTGAAGAGCTGAGGGACAGTGCCTAGGCCAAGATAAAGCCATACGACCCACAAAATAAATAAATAAATAAAAACTGGAAGTCATGTTGTGTGTCAAAATGGTAGTGATATCCTTGAGCAAAAGGAGCTCAGGAGCAGTGCCCAGGCTGGGAGTTCAAGCCCCATGGCCAGGGAGGAAGGAAGGAAGGGAGGGCAAGAGGGAGGGAGGGAGGGGAAGGAAGAAAAGAAGGAAAGAAGGAAGAAAGGAAGGAAAAAAAAGAAAGAAATCTGCAAAGCAAACAAAATTAATCCTGAAGAAGCAGAACAAGAAGGCAATGTGGTTAGTACCTGTAATCCCAACATTTAAGAAGCTGGGGTAAGGAAGAATGGACTGTTAGCTATATTTTACTCTAAGCACTACTGTGAAGTCTAGGGTAGCATATATTATATAATGAGACTTTGTCTCAAAATAAAGTAAAAAAGGGAAAAAAATGAAAAGAAATCAGAGCAAATTGGTATTAACCAGAGGTTACTGCAGCATTATAAATCAATTTGTGATAGCAAGAAAGAAGCTTGTTGCCCAATGAGGGAATAAACACAAAAGATCATGTTAATTTATTTTTGCCAGTCCTGGGGCTTGAAATCAGGGTATGGGCACTGACCTTAGACTTTCTCAAGGCTAGTGCTCTACTACGTGAGCCACAGCACCAGCTTTTTAAAATTTCTGTGTATGTGGTACAGAGGAATTGAACCCAGAGCTTTGTGCATGCTAGGTAAGTACTCTATCACTAGGCCAGTTTCCAGCCATAGTTGGTAATTTTTTTTGCCAGTCCTGGGCTTAAGCTCAGGGCCTGAGCATTGTCCTTGGACTTTCTCAAGGCTAGAGCTCTACCACTTGAGGCTCAGCACCACTTCTGGCTTTTTTCTAGGTATGTGGTACCGAGGAATCGAACCCGGATCTTTGTGCATGCTAGGCAAGCACGCTTTCACTAGGCCAAAGTCCCAGCCCATAGTTGGTAATTTTTAAGAAAAATTCAATCATGCTGGTGCCAGTGACTCACACCTGTAATCTTAGCTACTCTGGAGGCTGAGACCTGAGGATTGCAGTTGAAAACCAGCCAGGGTATAAAAGTCCAAAGTCCAAGAGATTCTTATCTCCAATTAACCACCAGAAAACCGGAAGTAGTGCTGTGGCTCAAGTGATAGAGTGATACCCTTAAGCTGAAGAGCTCAGGGACAGCACCCAGGCCCAGAGTTCAAGCCACAAGACCAACAAAAATAAATAAATAAATCTAGTGAGTGGTCATAGTGGTAATCCTGCTGTGAGAAACGGATAGTGTGTTCTGTTTAATTTCTTTGGTTTTAATCTGTCTGGTACAACTAGTATGTATGAACACACAAACACACACACACACACACACACACACACACACACAAACACACACATTGTTTTAGTCCTCGGTCTTGAACTCAGACCCTAGGACTTGTCCCTGGGCTTCTTTTGCTTAAGGATAGCTCTCTACCACTTGAGCTACAGTACTACTTCTAGTAATACTTCAAACCGAGATCCTCAAATATGAGCCTTCTAAGTAGCTGTAATTAGAGCGGTATACCATCAGTGCAGAGCTCAGCTAATATATTTTGTTAATGTCTACATCTATGTTATAGATGAAGACAAAGATGATATGAGATGTTCTTTTTTTGCATTTCTTTTTCATATATTTTTATTGTAATTAATAGAAGGGTTACATTATATTCACCAGATAGAAGGTGCATTACTTCACAAACATTGATACCCTTTCTCATGCCTTGGTCCCCATTTTTCTCCCTCTACCCCCGCCCCTCATCTTGTTTTCCCCCTTCCCTATCCTATTTCAAATAACCCAATACACATATAAAATATATCAGATAACAAGGTGGAAAATTGTAACAATATGAGATATCCAAGGGATGGCAAAAGAGATGAGAGATAACATAGTACCTTAAGGACAACAGTCACTCATTATATGGCTTTTGTTTCCTTATCCTGGAGTTCCTTACAATTAGTGTCGTACTATTTGGCCTAATGTCTCTAGATTTTGTTCCATTGTAAATCTCTGCTAGGCGAGCCCGAGGTTTCTACTGATTATGACAAATGAGGGAGACTATTGGGCCTATGTTCCTTTGAGTCTGGCTTTCTTCACTTAATATGATTTTTTCTAAGACATTCCATTTCCTTACAAATGGAGCGATTTCGTTCTTTCTGATAGCAGCATAGAATCCCATTGTGTATAAATACCACATCTTATTGATCCACTCATCAACTGAGGGGCATCTGGGGTGGTTCCATATCTTCTTTATGGTATATAGTGCTGCAATGAACATTGTTGTGCTAGTGGATTTAGATTGGCCTTGTTTCTGGACGATTGGGTAAATGCCAAGTAATGGAATTGCTGGGTCATAGGGGAGCTCTATGTTGAGTCTTTTGAGGAACTGCCATACTGCTTTCTATAGTGGTTGAATGAGTTTGCACTCCCACCAACAGTGTAGTAGTGATCCCTCCTGGCCACATCCCCTCCAGCATCTGTTGTTATTAGATTTCTTGATCCTGGCCATTCTAACTGGAGTGAGGTGGAATCTTAGAGTTATTTTGATTTGCATTTCTTTTATGGCCAGAGATGTCTAGCATTTCTTCATGTGTCTAGTGAGATGTCCTTTACTGAGGTAGAAAACCCAATTCAAAAATTCATATGGTGGGCTGGGAGTTTGGCCTAGTGGTTAAAGTGCTTGCCTAGCATGCATGAAGACCCGGGTTTGATTCCTCGGTACCACATACATAGAAAAAAGCCAGAAGTGGTGCTGAGGCTCAAGTGGTAGAGCTCTAGCCTTGAGAAAGTCCAAGGACAGTGCTCAGGCCCTGAGCTCAAGCCCAGGACTGGCAAAAAAAAATTCATATGGTACAACAAAAGACCTAGAATAGCTAAGTAATTCTAGGCAAAAAGGAAAAGAAAAAGTAATGTATCAAAATCTCAGACCTCAAACTCCACTATAGAGCTATAACAATGAAAAGCTTGATATTGGCACAGATTTAGACCCAAAGATCAATGGAACAGACTAGCATACCCAGAAATAAAACCAGGTACTTGCAGTTATCTGATATTTGATAAGGAAGTCAAGGATAGTCTCTTGAATAATTGGACATTCAAATGCACAAAACTCAAAGTAGATCCCTGTCCATCACCATGAACTAATATTGACAACGTGGATCAAAAACATCAACATCACACCTGAAATGTTGAAATTATTACGGAAGGGAGTAGGAAAAACTTTAGAACTCATAGGCATAGGAAGAACTTTTTGTGCCAATCCTGGGCTTGAATTTAGGGACTGAGCCTGGATTTTCTCCAGGCAAGAGTTCTACCACTTGAGCCATAGCACCACTTCCAGCTTTTTAATATGTAAATGGTACCGAGGACTCGAACCTGGGTCTTTATGCATGGTAGGCAAGCACTTTACCACTGAGCCTAACTCCCAGCCCTAGAAGAACTTTTTGAAAAGAGTTCAAGGGGCATAGCACATAGCAAAAGACATAGTTACTAAACTAGAAAGACAACCAACAGACTGGGATACAATTGACAATGTCCTAATATACAAAATATACAAGAAATTTAAGAGATTAAACTGTCACCCGAACTAATCAGTCACTAAATGGGCAAAGGAGCTAAAGAAAGACCTCTGAGAAAAAGAGGTATGAATGGCAAATAAACATGTGATGAAATGCTCATCACTGGCCATAAAGGAAATGCAAATCAAAACAACTCTGAGATTCCTTCTCACCTCAGTTAGATTGACCAGTATCAAGAATTTGACTAACAATAAATACTGTCAGGGATGTGGGAAAAAAAGGAATCTTACTGCACTCTTGGTGGGAAAATATATTAGTAAAACCACTATGGACAGAAGTCCAGAGATTCCTCAAAAAAATACATTTTCCTTATGACTCAGCCATACCATTCCTGGGCATCTATCTAGAACATCAAAAGACAGTATGCCCTAAAGACATTTGTACAACCCTGTCCATTGCTGTGTCCATTGCTGTACTATTCACATAGTCAAATTATGGAAACAGCCTATATTTCCTACAACAGAAAAGTGGGTCTTGAAACTGTGATACCTATATACAATAGAATTTTACACAGCCAATAGAAAGAATAATAAGTAATTTGCAGGGAAGTGGATGGACCTAGAACAAATCACTTTAAGTGAGGTAAGCCAAGCTCAGAGAGACAAATCATGCATGTTTTCTTCTATGTGGAAGCTAGATCTAAAATACACTGACACATGATCAAATATACAGGACTCCAGACATTCACACACAGTGAGACCAAAAGAGGACACTCTTAGGTGAGGAACACAAAGGCCTCTGTGCAATTCCTCTGTGCCTCTGGCCATATAAAGTATTTATTGAAATGAATTCCAGGAAATGGAAAAAAACTTTTTTCTTTGTTATTATTTTTGTTTTCTTTTCTTTTGTCTGTTTATCTGTCTTTGGGACGGCAAGGGAGAACAAAGAAATGGAGGAACAAAGGGTGTACAAAGGAAGCAGTGATAATCACTACACTCTATGTTGAAAATGAACTGTACAACTTGTGGGTGACAGAAGGGAAAAACTAGAAGAGAGGAGGGAAGGGATGACATTGTCCAAAAAGAAACGTATTCACTATCTTACTCATGAAAATGAAACCCTCTGTACATGACCTTTATAATAATGATACATTTTTAAAAACATGATGTCAGAAAAGACAGGAAGTTAATAAAAATGTTTATTAACTAGTGTACCCACAGCTCCTGGTAATTCAAGGTGGTTGGAGGAAAGCTGGTTTTCTGAAATCCCAGGGCAACATTGACAAAGAGTAGGCCTAGCTTCCTAGAAAGAGAAATTATCAAATGACAAGGAGACAGCTTCTTTCCCATCCATCTAATGACTGACTGATGTTCCCTCCTTCAGTCATTCCTTCAGGTTTTCAAGAAGGTGTTGAGAACTAGGCACAAGACCTTGAAATGGACAATTTAAAGCAGCGTGAATTAATGCAACAAAGACTATGTGTCCCATTGGTTTTACTATATGACTGATGAAATAGCACCATGTCTAAAAAGAATACAAAATATTCACGTGATTTATATGTTACCCTAAAACATCTTGGCCACATAGAAGACTTAATAGAAGTCCTACTTTCTCAGCAACAATGTTCAAGCATTGTTGAGAATAGCTGGCTTGGCATCAGCAACTGAAACTAACTGGTTTTGCCCTCGGCAAAGGCAATGACACTGCCTTTGGCAATGAATCTGAAGAGCAGAATAAAACAGTGATTTCAATAGGTCCCTTGCCAGTTCCTTAAAATCACCCAAAACTATCCATGCATTTTTAATGTCCTTTTCTTTGGCTACTTTAAGTGATTAAAAATGGCTCTAATCACTAAAAACTGCCCTCAGGCAGGAAAAGTCAAAATCTTTCATTGTAGTTAGAAGTTACTGTAGTGCAGTCAACCCTTAATGGAAATCATAAATAACCTCTATCTGTGTCAGGCCATTCTGAATTTTGAATGTAATCTCACTGACTGACATGTGACAAGGTAAAATTCAACTGTCTATAAATAATCAGTTCCTTCCTGAGACTTCCATCTGATGGTTGTCACAAGCTAGGCATTGCCTGTCTGGGTGTGTGTGCACATGTGTATGCATGGTTAGTACATGTGTGGAACATGTATGCATTACAAGGCCACCTTGGGCTACATGGGGATATTTGGTCTCAAAAAAATTAAAAATTAAAAAAGAACCAGAATAGGCTATTTTAACAACTAAAAAGGGGGACATAGTAATTTTGGAATATTAAAACTCTCTCCCTGGTATATAGTGGTAATTCTGCAGTGGTAAATGGAAAGTGACTTAGAATTTTCCTTTCTGCATTTTCTGGGTGTTAATGAATTTGATACAACACATATGTGTATGGCTATCCTTTTGCATAATAAAAGTCCTTCATTCGATTCTTCTATATTTGCTGCTTACCACTCTAGAAGAGGATGTTCATCTTGAGTCAGCCTTACTCACATTTGCCAGTGGAGTTTCCCCAAGAGCCAAGCCATTGCCCAAATCATTGTCTTCACATTATTAAAAGTGAAATATTTTGTATGTTCTCACTTTCAGTCACAGTCTTGAGTCTGTGAGCCTTATTTCGTTTTGTTTCAGCATAATTATATTTCAACCTAGGCTATGATGTTCACGTAAATGATGTTCATGGCTCTAAGTTCATTGTTATGTACAGCACAGTAGATTTCAGCAATCTTATTTGGACAATATTTAGAAGACACCTAGAAAACCTAAGTTTCTTCTATAAAGACCAAATTAAGGGAATTTAAACATTTTTCTACATTGCATAAATAATGAAGAATGACCAGTACTTGCCTGTACTTTCAACACTTAGGAGAATGAAGTCAACTTGAGCTATATAATGAGACTCAGCCTCAATAAAACTGTTCTATAATGCAAATTGTCTTCAATAGGGGAATCAATATGATCAAAGTACATGATATACATGTATGGAAACATTACAAAGAAACAATTCATTTTGAGCAATTTGTATATGCTGACAATTTTTAAGCTGATTTTAAGAAATCCCAGGTAATCATGTGTGAACAAAAAGATACCTTTTTCTAAAGAGAAAACGTTGGGCTTCCAGAGAGGCAGCTTCTTTAATAGCTCTGATGCATAGAGTTTCTATCTCTCTCAGCCCTCAAGGGAAGCATTCAAAGACAGCTAAAGTTTCTTCTGGGCTTACCAGCTGGCTTTCCCTTTACTATACTCTATTCTGGTTTGTTAATAGTGAAGATTTGATGCCTTTTGAAGAATGGAACTTCCATTCCCAGCGTTGGCTATTTCTCATGCTAAGTTTCCTCCCTACAGTAGAAAATCAGACTTTCTATGAGTTTGGCCTTATAAAGTTGTGTGTGTGTGTGTGTGTGTGTGTGTGTGTGTGTGTGTGTGTGTGTGTGTGTTTCTGTGTCTGTGTGATGAATTATATAGGACTCTAGACATTCACACACTGGGGCCAAAGGAGGATATGCATAAGAGTGGTTGACAAAGGCTCAATAGATGTGTGCATATGATCATATAAAATTATATTTTATGAAATGAACTCTAAGAAAAGGGAACAGATATTTTAATTGCTGTTGTTGCAGTTTTCAGTTTCTTTTCTTTTTGTCTTATTTATTAGTTTATATTTGGGAGGGTAAGGAGGAGAACAGAAAAGGTGGAACTAAGGGTAAACAAATACAACAGGAGTACTCACTAGACACAATGTGGGAAATGAATGGTACATCTTGTGAGTGGATTGGGAGGGTAAAAAAACAGGAGATATGTTTCAAAAAGAATTATACTCATTGCCTGATTCATGTAATTGCAACCTCTCTGTATATTACCTCTACAAAAACAATAAAAATAAAATGAATAAAATTCCTTTCTTTCTTTTTGAGAATAACTTTTCACTCTCGAAGATTCTCTGGGATTTTAAAGTTTCTAAGGCATTCCTCTCCCAGCCTTTCTGATTGGTGAGCAGCTAATCTTTTTAATCATGCTTCCTTTATGCCATATGGCAGGCAATCTTCCCCCTCCCAAGCCCTTAATCTTCTATACCCTTCTCTAGTTCTTCCAACCCCTCCTCCTCGATTATGGCAAATCTCTTCTGAAAGGGCAGTGACCTAAACTGTCCCCAGTGTACAGCTAATGGAGTGCTTGACCTGACCCTGTCCCCTGGGAATTCTCACCCTGCAGCAGCAACCAGAGATCAGGTGTTTGGTGGGCTGGAGGGAGTGGAGGCAGACAGCAAAGAACAAAGAAACCAGAGGCTTTAGCCTTGGGTAATATAAAAAGATCAAAGTAATGGTGAATGCATTCAAATGAGTAGCTGAATTAAGACTATATGTCTACATATGGCACCCTCCCCTTCTCTTAATTTCTTCTTTACTTGTTTCATAGAGCCCCTTGGTGAGAGCTCCTCGGTTTAACTCTGAAGACTCCTTCTCATGTTTATTTGGACGAATGTGCTTTGTTTAGGGAAGAAGGATGTGGAATGTATACTTCCCTGGTGTCAATATATTAGTGAGGAAGTACCCTAGAACAGGTGCTAGTTTGGGCTAAACAGCTAGACAAGATCCCTGGCCCTCAATGGATAAGGAAGGTAACAATCCCTTGAATCCTCCTGTGCCACACAGCTCCATGGGCCAGAGCTTCTGCACCTTCTGACATGAATGTATAATCTGCTCAAGAGCTACACTTAAAAATGTCAGCAAGATGACGTAGCCACTGTGGTTCTCTGGTTCTGAGGATAATGGACTAATGGATCTGAACCACAGATACATTAAGGATCCCTTTCAAGAAGACTTATGGTTTGATTCATGAAAGGACTGTCTCAATTTGGCTAAGAGGTGAAGAGGTGAGAGTGGAGAAATTAAGGGAGTTATGGAATAGATGTTTCTGACTCACTATCGTAGCAAGGAGTCTCATACTGCATCTATCTATCTATCTATCTATCTATCTATCTATCTATCTATCTATCTAGAGAGAGAGAGAGAGAGAGAGAGAGAGAGAGAGAGAGAGAGAGAGACTGTGGCATAGGATGTCCTACAGTACCATTGAGTCTAAGGGTTGTGGAGTGATCGTGGGGTGGTGGTGGTCATGGAGTTTAAACTCTGGGCCTTGTGTTGCCCCTGAGCTAGTGCTCTACCACTTGAGCCACAGCCCCACTTCCAGTATTCTAGTAGTTAATTGGAGATAAGAGTCTTGTGGTCTTTTGGTGGTCTTTTGTGCCTGCGCTGGTTTTGAACCTTGATCCTCAGATCTCAGCCTCCTGAGTAGCTAGGATTACAGGCGTGAGCCATCATGCCCGGCTTCTAAGGGTCTTTATGGTGTATTTTCTCCTCTACACTTGACATCTAAGCTTACATGAAATGAATGTCCTTGGAGTAAAGGTATCTTTCCTTTCCTTCCTGGAATTTGGGCTATGTATACCAAGTATAACTCCCACATTCACATTTAGTAAGGCACCACTCCATGATATTTCCTTAACAACTGGCTCTCTTGAAATATGGTATTGCACAATGAGCTTATGAAAGAAAAGGACATAGCCAAAGAATGAACTTTGAAAAGAACCTTACTCAAATATCATTTGAACTTTCCCCTAGTTTTCTTAAAGTGATCCTTTATGTTGACAAAATATGTACAATAAATCAGGATAGACACTTTCCTATCCTATGAAGGTCTACTTAATCAACATTTAGTCTCAGGTACACCCCAGATTGTTCAGGTCCTTGCTCTCAACTCATAAGTTCTGCCTACCAATTGAATAAATGTGATTTAAATGTTAAAATCATATTTCTAGTAAAATATCCCTAGGGTCTTTGTAAGTGTAAATGATAGATTCATATTTTGCAATTATTAAATATTCATAGTGTTCAGATACATGATTATTTAAAGATATATCCTTGCATTTGATGAGTAAAAGATAGTGATATCAGATTTAAAATACTCTCCTATATCTGGGTCTGGAAATTTCCTGTTTTTTCAGGCTAAAAAATAGTTTCTTCCCTTACAGAAAATTCAGATGAAAAGGGTTTGGTGAACCAGATAGCACCACTTCTTTTTTTGCCATGGGCTTTAGCTCAAGGCCTAGGCACTGTCCTTGGACTTTCTCAAGGTTAGAACTCTACCACTTGAGCCTCATCACCATTTCTGGCTTTCTTCTATGTATGTGGTACTGAGGAATCGAACCTGGGTCTTCGTACATGCTAGGCAAGCACTCTACCACTAGGCCAAACTCCAGGCCCCAATAGCACCACTTCTTATACAAGACTTGAGTGTTCTCTGAGTCACTTATTGAACAGAAAATTGAGAGGAGCTTTCTCTGCCACTTAGCTATTCTGGCCTGTTCACAAGAAAGAGCAAACACAAGAAACAATACTGCCACATATACTCCTAAAACAACCTTAATCAGATATCATTTGAGTTTCTAAACAGGTTCCCAAAGGGAGAAAAAGTACTGGGAATATAGTTCAGTGGTGGAAAACTTGAGTACTGTGCACTGACTTCAATACCAGCATCACAAAACAAATACACTTTCTACCTATATTCAGGAGACAATGAGCCCTATACATAGAAGATGCACACACATTCTGCTCTATCTGTAGAAAATATAGTTCAGGAGAAGTAGAAGAGGAATGTCTGGGTGGCTTTCTCTGCTCAAACAAATGAGCATGGCATTCTCATTTTCTATAAGCTTATGGAAATGCAAAATACCCACTTTAAAAGTTGGGTCATTATTTTAAGTATTATTAAAATAAATTGATGGCTATTTATATTAATTATGCACTTATTTTTAAAATTTTAAAACATTGACATGTTTGTACTTTCTTACTGTAATTGTTTGATTTTTTTCAGCAGTGTTACAATTTTAGCGCATGCTAATAAGCAGTTTCTCTAACAGTCGAGCCTTGTTTCCATCTCTTTTCTGTTAATAATTTTGGGAATAAAATCTGACTTCTTGAAAAGTCTACCTAAAAAAAAAAGTTGGGTTATAGTTGAGTGTGCTTATTGGCTTGTCAACCAGGTTTTCTGAGCAATGATCATACTGTTAATGTACAGCGTGTAGAGCTGTTCCATTAGGAAACTAGAAGTACTCACCATATCCAGAGTACAAACTACCCAGTAGGCTAGCTTACCAGAGATAGATAACTAGATTTTTCAAGGATGTCATCAGGGGATGCAATTGGAATAACACTAAGAATAGGTAATGCCATCACAAATCTTCCAGCGTTATCTTGTAGAAGGTGAAGACATATCTCTGGAGCAGTTGTAAAGCTCTTGCGTTCTCAGAATGAACCCGAGCATTGGTACCTACTTTCTCTGCACGGGGTCATCACAATACCCATTATTACTGTTAACTTAAGGCTATAACTTAAGGCTATAACCTTGAACCTGGTGTGAAGAGGACTGACTTAGACCCAAAGCAGCCCTTATTTAAGAAACCAACTTCAAACACTGTCTAAAGTTTCCACAGGGTGGCTAAAGGGAAGAGACTGATTAGTTACAAACCAGAATAGCTAGCCAAAAGCCAGACTTCTGGGTAGCAACCAGGTCAGAATGTGAAGACAAATAGTAGTGTCACAACCAGCTGACCTTTGTTTTCAGTATGTTTTCTTTGTTAGGAAAATCTGTCTTAGAGAATACAGTCACGCAGCTGACAGCTTGGAAAAGTATTTATCTCTTCATCCAGGGAAGGCTGTAATGTAATCGTTTAGATCTGCTGGCGAAAAGAGCATGGAGATATGGCTGGTCTTAAGAAGGCAATCTGAGCTGGGCCAGGGTGCTTGGAAGAGCCCCAGATGCTGTCTATGGTTGCTGGCTCCTCAGATATCTTACTCAGAGAACAGACGCCTAAGGTAATAGGGACTTCCCACTGCCTTGTTCCTTGTGACATGCTGCATCCCCAGGCCTCACTAGTTTAATTTGTAAAAATGGACCAAGAATACCAACTCAGCCAGATGCTGGTGGCATCTGAGATCTAGTGAATCATGGTCTGAAATCAACATAGCCAGACTCCATCTCTAAACTAAATGGCAAAGAGCAGGGCTAGATGTGTTGCTCAAATGGCAAACAAGCATGAGGCTCCCTATTCAAACCCCAGTACAGCCATACACACACAAAAATACCAACTCATACTTCAAATCACATAAGAACAGAATCCAAGCCATCATCCGTAATGTCAATTTCTGTTTGACCTCGCACAATTCATTAAGCTTAGTAAATTTCTCATTTCTCTCTCTTTTAAAAAACATACATATTAAGTTATTAAGTTATTATACAACAGGGATTGAATTTAACATGTCAGTTTATGAGTTCAATGCATCTTGATCAGTGTCACCCCGACATCATTCATGAATCTCTCGATTATTTGCTTCATCATGTAAAAATATAGGAAATAATACTGTGTAGAACATAGGGATCCAATGTACATAAACATACCAGCTACTTAATAAGTATTTGTCAAACCAATAAATGAATGACAGTGTCTGGCACATAGAGGAGGTGATTTTTAGGTGGAAGATGTTTTCTATTATTATCATTATTATTATTATTATTATTCTGATACAAGAGATTGAATTTAGAGATTTTAGCTTGCTCAGTTTTGCTTTTTCAGCTATGGTGTGACCATTTGAGCTATTTCAACAACCCAGATTTAAGCTGCATATTTTTTTTGGCCAGTCCTGGGCTTGGGCTCAGGGCTTGAGCACTGTCCTTGGACTTTCTCAAGGCTAGAGCTCTACCACTTGAGCCTCAGCACCACTTCCAGCTTTTTGCTATGTATGTGGTACCGAGGAATCGAACTCGGGTCTTCATGCATGCTAGGCAAGCACTCTACCACTAGGCCAAACTCCTGGCCCCAAATGCTGCATATTTTGAGAGATTGAATCTTTCAGATTTTCCTGCCCAGGCTGGCTTTCAATCACAATACTCTAGATCTTAGCCTCCTGAGTAGCTACTATTGCCAGTTTGAGCTACCAGGACTTTGCTTAGGTTCATCTTTCTTCCCCCACCAGATGTTATATGGAACGACAGACCAGACAAATATTTCTTATTATTTCAACACCCAGATAATAGCCTAATACTCTAGCAAGTATTAACTCTACATTTTGTCCATTTTCCCAATGGGATATACAGATAAAAAATAACAAACTTCTTCCCCCAACCTTTATTTTAAAAGAACCTGGCTTCTGGTTCTTAGTTCTTGTCTTTTCTATTTAGAGTCTTCTCATCTATTTAAAAAATGAGTACCAGCCAGGTGCAACGGTACACTCATATAATCCCAGTACTTGGGAGGCGAGGAGAAGGTAGATCATGAATGCAAGGCTAACCTGAGCTACATAGCAAGACAATGTTAGAGAGGGAAATGGGAGCGAAAGAGAGAAGATGGGGAGGGGAGGGAGGGAGGGAGAGAGAGAGCCAGCCATAACTGGCTTATAACATTTCTATTTGCTTTATTTTCTAAAAAGTATGCAGTTGGTGGTCAAGTAAAGTATTTTAACTGAATTGTATTTCTTCCACATTTTTTGTTAGCATTGTTATGGTAATCACTGTTTAGTCTCAGATTGTCATGTATATTCAAATATAATTATATATACAGACCTATGCCTATGATCAGTAGTGTCATCCTTCTTCCATATGTAAAGGTCCTTTGATGTGTAATTTCAGTTTGGTACGCTTTGTCCCTTCGTGCGTTCACTGTTATTTAATAGAGAGGGTAACCAGAGTACTAACTGTGGCACACCTCATACTTTGTTTGTTACAATTTTCCCTAGCAACTACAATGGATCTTTTGAAGTCATGTCTTGACGCATTTATAGCATTTTTTTTTCAGTTCATCCAGCTTGCAGTTTTCCCAGTTTCATCTCATATTGCAGCTGTTTGAATATGGGGCAATTATCCGTTTTCCATCTAAGAGACGCTGTGTTTCAATGACTATTGTTTCTTTGTAAGTAGAATGACTATATTCCAGGAACTGTTCTGTCATTGAATATTTAATACCACTCCTGGATTGTGCCACTCAAGCAAAGTTCTTCATTGCAGCCTACATCTACGTTTACAATGTGATTCTGGGCACACATGGCTGCAATTTTATCCTGGAGCCATTCCCAGAGGATTTCTGCTGGTATACTTTGTTACAGGGAAGAGTGGAATAGTAACTCAAGGTAGCTTTTTAAAAAAGCAAAAAAAAAAACAAAAAAGGTATGACAGCAGACTCCTCCCATACTCTTTCAGTAGTCAAATGCATCAGACAGAAATATTCTGATTAAAGTTTTTATGTCTGACTCACTTCTTCCTTTATCCCTTATGAAAAACCTATTAGTTTCAAATTTGTGTCCTATTTTCCAAGAGTATAAGTGATTCCATAAAACCCTATTATATGAAACAGATAGTAGGTGACAAGGAAAGTGGGATTAATAAATTTGTGACAGAGAAAAAGACACAAACGACTCAAAGCTATCATTCAAAGAACTTGTTAAAAGCTTTGGTACCAGCCTCTTGAGACTTATACCAACTATGGACTCCACCAATCTTAGCCAAAGTTCAGCCTGAACATAAGTATAAGAGGTCAGATCACAATGGCAACTCATATTTAAATACTAACACATTCTCTGAGTGGCAGTATAGTGGTTGTGGGCACAGACACACCCGTGCCAAATCATTTGGTTCAAATTCTGGTTCTGTGTTTCTGCGACCTTTGGGACAATTGTTCTATCAGACAGTCCTCTGTTTTCTTTTTTGTGTTCCTAAATGCATGGTGGAGGATCTAGGAGAATTCTCTTGGAGCCCTAACACCCTAGAAGAAAATAAACTCCTGCAGCTCCAAGGGAACGGAAACTGAATGGTAAGTGGAAGGCTGGTCAACACATCAAAGGCTTTTCCAGGCCAGTAGGAAGTTGAAGATCATAGCTACCCCTTAGGTTTGTGGTGTGCTCACTCAGTTCCATTTTCCATTTCTACCCTCGCTTCGGTTTCCTCACTCTTTGTCAAAAACCAGCATGTTGAGGCTGCTGACAGGAACTGGGCTTGTGGCATAGCTTTTACTGTGTGGTGATGATTCACCTAAAGAGCAGGAATCCTTGCCTCATGGAAGAGGGAAAGGGATCTATGTTGGAATGTGGTCATGCTGAGCAATTGCTCATCAGGTAGGCAGAGAAAGATAAAGCAAAACACTAGTACATGAAGCAGATCTCCTGAGAAAAACCACTCACCCTAGGTTCTGGGCTATGGCATCACCATGAGGGTAAGAAAAGAGCTGGGAGAGGGCAGAAATCTCAAATTTTGAGTGTGGAGGAGTCGTACAGGATGTGAAAACAAGGAGATTTGAAACATCTTAATTTCAGCTCTAACTCTGGAAGAGTTTGTTAAAGGAGAGCAAAGAACAAAATCATGCATGAAAAGCATCCTGGGCTTACTTTTGCTTTCTAACTAGCCTCCAGGTCTGTGGGCTCTTAGGAGGTTCAATATCCCCTTGAACAACTCTTCTCCCTTCCTCAGTGTTTCCAAGCATCTCCAAAGGTCATCATCATAGAATCCATGAATGGGAAGCCTGATCCTCTGCATGGCAAAGCCTTTGCCTCTTCTGGGCTATTTTCTTTATGAACCCTGTGAACTTTTCATGTGAAGTCATGAGGAAGAGAGATACATGGCTAACCCTGTTTCCCGTGGTGTACAGGCAAGACCTCAATCTCTCTCTCTCTCTCTCTCTCTCTCTCTCTCTCTCTCTCTCTCTCTCTCTCTCTCTCTCTCTCTCTCTCTCTCCCCCCCCCCTGGGGCTTGAACTCAGGGAGTAAACACTGTGTCCTTGGACACTTTTTGTTCAAGGCTACTGCACTACCATTTGAGTCACAATACTATTTTGGCTTTTTCTGTGTATGTCATACCAAGGAATAGAACCCAGGGCTTCATGAATGCTAGGCAAGCACTCTACTTCTAGGCCACAATCCCAGTGGCATCCTTTTAGTTAAAATGGCCAAATAATAAACATCTTAGGCTTTATAGACCACATAGCCTTAGTTGCAATTATTTAACCCAACAATTTGTAGCATGACAGCAGCAACTGTCAAATAATAAACAATTTGTAATGGTTATATTCTAATAATGAATGAGTTATTTAATATTTTTCAATTATATAAACTGTAAAAATGATTCCTTAGGTTGAACACATCAAATCAAGTGGCACATTAGATTTGGCCTATGTCAACTAATACTTAACAAAAATTATTGACTCAAATGGGGATTTCAGATGATGTTGTAGTTGATTGGTATGGGGAGAGAGCTTTTACAATGGGATTTGGAGCTGAAACCAGAGAAGAGAAGAGGAAGGGAAATGGGAGTGGAGAGGGGAGAGGAGAAAGGGGGAGGGAAGGGACAGAAGGGAAGGGAAGGGAAATTAGTGCTGGGGTACTCAGAAACTTGAGAAATTTTTGAAAAATACCAAATGGGAGAAAAGATACCAAAGAATTATGGAAAATAGCCAGCTCAGTGGCTTACACCTGTAATCCTAGCTGAGATCTGAGGATCAATGTTCAGAACCAGCCTAGACACAAAAGGACCTGAGACTCTTATCTCCAATTAACCACTAGAAAATGGGAAATGGGGCTTGGCTCAAGGGTTAGGCGGTAGCCTTGAGCTGAAGAGCTTAGGGACAGCACCCAGGCCCAGGGTAGGGTGGTAGCCTTGAGTTGAAGAGGTCAGGGACAGCTCCCAGGCCAAGTTCAAGCCACATGACCCACAAAAAATGAATTAAGGAAAATAGTGTTTTGCAGAATCTGAGAAGAGAGAAGACATTTGCAACACTGCTGGAAGATTGAGTTACATGAGGACAGAAAAGACACTATAGGATTTTTTAATATATAGGTTTTCAGTGACCTTGATGAGGTTTGGGTGGGGTGGTAGGGATAGACAATGGCCAAAGTTAACAAATAAGGAAGGCATGACAGAATTAGACCTGGAAAGTCAGTTTCAGAGCTGTTATCACTTGAGGATTTAGTGGGGTTTTTTCTTTCTTTTTTTTTTTTTTTTTTTTTGCCATTCCTGGGCCTGAGCTCAGGGCCTGAGCACTATCCTTGGATTTTCTTAAGGATAGAGCTCTACCACTTGAACCTCAGCACCACTTTCAGCTTTTTTCTATGTATGTGGTACCGAGGAATTGAACCCGGGTCATTGTGCATGCTAGGCAAGCACTCTACCAGTAGGCCAAACTCCTGGCCCGGATTTGGTGTTTTCTAAAGCAAATACTGTGTCAGGAATCTTGGAGCAGCACAGCCCCAGTGGCATAGCATGGTTCTTTCCAGTCTTCCAAGGTGGGTTTTGTAAGGCTCATCTGGGAGAGCCCCATGCAGACACCTCCCCCAACCTTAGTCTTCTCCCAGTAACTGCGTTACCTAGGTAATTGGCACACCTGGAAGCAGTTACCTCCAGGCATGGCATGGGCATACCTTCTCTTACCTGGCCACACCTTCACTCCACCCCCCCCCTGCCCTATTTAAACCTGGGCTAGGAAGCTCCCCTCTCCCTTTGGGCCATGTGCAATCCTTGGGCTTAGGCCAGCAGTTCAGAAATAAACTTCTCTTTTCTGCCTGAATATAGCATTTTGTTCTCTTCTCAGTTACCTAAATAAAACCTTACAGGTTTGAAAAGCTATAAAATGCTCAGTCATTTGTTTATTTAGCAAATATTTATTGAGAAGTTAATAAAGGCCAAGTATTCTAGATGACAGGTGTAGAGGAAAGAACAAAGTTGACAAAAGTCCATGCTCAGGGAGAACTTCCATCCTGCAGACAACTAGTGCTCCAATAAAAGACTCCAAAATTCAGACTTGGAAATGTGTCTTCCCTATTTTCTACTGACTAGATTCATATTTGGTTTAAGATATAACAAAGGCAGGAATGTGACTGGCTTATTTCATTTTAATAATAATAATAATAATAATAATAATAATAATGCTAGGTAGTGTTCAAAGTTTTTGATGAACCCCTCGAGTCCAATTTTTTTTTTGCCAGCCGTAGGGCTTGAACTTAGAACCTGGGCATTCTCCTTAAGGTTTCTCAATGCTAGTACTCTAGCACTTGAACCACAGCTCCCCTTCCGTCTTTTTCTATGTATGTGGTACTGAGGAATCGAACTCAGGGCTTCGTGCATGATAGGGAAGCCCTCTACCACTAGGCCAAACTCCCGGCCCTCAAGTCTTACTTTTAGATGAGGAAACAGAGGGTAATCTTATAATGACTTGACTATGATCATTCAGAAAGCAACAGAGCTGGGATATGAGCCAAATCAAACTCTTGATTCTGCTCTTGTGTAAATCTGCCTTTCAACAAACATTACTGTACAGTATCTCTAAGCAAACATTTATCGGCCCCCAGCTAGGTTGGGGCACTGGGATAAACCCAAAGAAAAGCTATGAATAAAACACACCTTTATACTTAAGGAGCAGGAAGTCTGTGATAGGGCTCACTGCCCATATCTGGCCCACTGGAGATAATAGATGAAAACTAATTGTCAGTATCTATAAAATAAAGATTTACTGGATCACTATTATACTGTGGTTTGTTTTTATATTGTTATGGCTGCTTTCATGATCCAACCATCAGGGTTGAATAGTTGCAGCAGACATCATATGGCCCAGAAAGCCTGGAATATTTACCATCTAGCCCTATACCCAAACAGCATGCTGACCCCTGAACTAGATGGCTACGTGGAAGTATAAACATAATTTCAAAACAAAGTGAATGAAGCTTTGATTGGATAAGAAAGGGCTTTGACCGAATAGAGACTGACAAACATGAATTTGAATTCTAGTTCTGTCTTTACTAGTTGTGTGATTATGAGCAAGTTACTTAACTTCTTTGAGTGTATTTCCCAGATTATAACATAAGGCTAATAAAACTGTTTTAAGGGGCCGGGAGTTTTGCCTAGTGGTAGAGTGCTTGTCTAGCATACATGAAGGCCTGGGTTCAATTCTTTGGTACCACTTACACAGAAAAGCCAGAACTGGTGCTGTGGCTCAAGTGGCAGAGTGCTAGCCTTGAGGAAAGCCCAAGGAGTTCAGTCCCCACAACTGGAAAAAAAAAAAAAACTAATAAACCTTTGTAAGGACTGGAGATAATGTATGTACAGTGTTAATACAAAATATTTTAAATGATAATATTTGTAATATTGGTTATGGTGATATAATATGTTATGAGAGGGAAAGAAAGGTGACATAACCATGGTGCATGGACAACCAAAGCTTCTTAGGGGAAGTGACCTTCTGAGTTGGTCACTTGTGTCACATAGACTCATTTACCCATTTTATCTCTGTTCTTTCACTTGCCAGTTGTGTGACCCTGGGCAAATTACCTTTGGGAGTCTCATTTTCTTCATATGTAAAATGGGGCTAATAATAATAATTATGCTAAAAGAGTAAAAGCTGTAAATTGTTTCAGAAAGAGACAAAGGTGATAGGGGCATAAGGAAGAGTAATGGAGGGGATAAATTTGATCAGAGTGCATCATACATGTATATAGAACTATCACAATGAAACTGCTTTATATAATTATATCAATAAATTTTAAAATAATAGCACTGAGCTCATAGAGTCAATATAAAGATTAAATGAGGTGATGCATATATGCAATACTATGTTCTTTGTTTGGCACTTAGTACGTATCCTGTAGGTGTCAGTCATTGTTGTGGTAGTGGCTGTTCTTATAATTTAGGATGCAGGGTTTGTTGGCAGAAGGACCCAATACTGGGCAAGTCAGTTTTCTCATCTCTAAAATGGAGGCAGTAACACTAATCAAGCAGCGTAACTATCAGGGTTATGAGGTTCCTTACCTCAATGTCTAAAAAATAGTAAGTACTTAGTAAATAAGCACTATTGTTATCTGTCTATACATAATGAAGATGCCACAATGAAGCCCATTAAACACTATAAAAACATAGGAAGAGCAAAGAGAATGTGAATGTATAGGAGTGAACTTGTTCAAAGTACAATGTACAATATATGCCTGAATGAAATGATCACAAAGAACTCCTACATGTTATAAATTTATGCCAACCCAAAAAACCTAAACTATGGCTGGGTGCTGATGGCACATGCCTGTAATCCTGGCTACTCAGGAGGATCTGAGGATCATGATCTGAGGATCATGGTTCAAATCCATCCCAGGCACCAAAGTCCATGAGACTCTAATCTTCAGTTAACCACCAGAAAACCAGAAGTGGCACTGTGGTAAACCAGTAGCCTTGAGCAGAAGAGCTCAGGGACAACACCCAGGCCCAGAGTGCAGGCCCCATGACCACCACCAACAAAATCTAAACTAAATAATAAAACCTAATTGTGAGAGAAAAACCTATCAATATCATCTTTGACTTTATAAAGTAGACATGAGACCATATTTACATGAGAAGTTTTTATAGATATACTAAAATCTTTTTGGAATTTCCTGTGAGTAATTACAAGTGTTAGGCCAATATGTACATAAGACTTATGAGTATGTGTAAAAGTTACTAAATGATATGGGGAAATAGTCCTCCTGTTTATTTTTTCCATCAATAAATAACTCACCATTTGATGGATCAACAAGCTCATTCCCTAAGAGAATACCAAAAAGGATATTACTCAGGATTTTTAAACTCCCATTTGGTAAGCTTTTGGTAAATATATATTTAGATAATGATAAACCAAGACCTTATGACAAATTCACAAACACCTCCTCTGCTTCTGTGGCTGTAGTGATGCAAGAGTATGGGGGGAAAACGTCCAAAGAGAACAAGGGCAGTGGTTCAAATTTTCCACTAAGTGGATTTCTTAACCCCACTTTCTGGCTCTTTCCCAGCTAGGCTAATCTTTTTAGATACGAGCCTGACCCTCAAAAGAGCTAACCTCTGGTCCAGGAGTTTGGCCGAGTGGTAGAGTGCTTGCCTAACATGCACAAATACCCAGATTCGATTCCTCGGTATCACATACATAGAAAAAGCCAGAATGGTGCTGAGGCTCAAGGGTATAGCTCTAGCCTTGAGAAAGTCCAAGGACAGTGCTCAGACCTGAGCTCAAGCCCAGAACTGGCAAAAAAATAAATAAATAAGATAAATAAAAGTTAACCTCAGGAAAGTCTAACTTCATCTTTGCTTCCTTGTGGCCTCCTTTTCTACTCTAGGTCCCCAGCATCTTCTTGCTCTACTGCAATCCTCACAAATCCCTCTGACAATGTCCTATCTGAAGTAGCTTTCCAAGATAGTAAATGGCCTCCCTCCTATTAAAGCTGCCTTGTCTTATAGGTAAGCACCCAGTGCATGCTCACGTGCTTGTCCACGGGCAGTTCATTCAGACCTTGGCCCCCAGGAGACAATAACCCCCACACCCCAGGAGAAGCATTCCACTCTGGGCCTTGCCAAGGACATCGCCCTTAGCCCCAAAGAAACCATAGCCCATTTATATTTTATGTTTCCCTGTTAAGTCCTATATAAGCCCACCCCTAAATCCAGTCCCAGGCACAACCTCCAATCCCAATGGAAGGCCTGTGCTCCTCAACAAACACCTATTGAGATTGAGTCTTGCCTATTCTTTTTCCATTCTCCTCCATTTTCCTAACAGTTTGATAATTAGGATGTTTCCTGTAAAAACAACAAAATGGTAGCATTTTAAGTCTTTCTAACTGTCTCTGTGTCTCTGTCTCTGTCTCTCTCCCTCTCCCCCTCTCTCGCCCTTTCGCTCTCCTTCTCCCTTTCCTAAGTCCAGCAATAAAAGCTCAAATTTTAGTTAAGTATCCATTGCTGAAAGTGATGGCTGCTCCCTTTAAGTCCTTTAAACTCTTTGGTCTGCCCTATCTCTGCTGGCTCACTTTTCTCTTTTGCTTACCAGCAACAACACTTCTGAGCTTAGCGGGAAGAGCATCAATGGCTTATTAAAATTGGAGCCCAAGTCATTACCAACATCAAACAAGTTTATCTTCCCTGGAGGTTAGTGGAAGAGATCTTATGAAAACAAAATACAACCCCCTATCTCTGCTTCCTGGATGGAGGAAGAGACACTCCTTTCATCCTGGTGAAAGTTGCCTTTCAGTGCCAAACAACTCCTCCTAAGGCAGAAAGGCAAAAATGCAAAGCAATATGTGTGTGTGCATCTTTGCACACATGTGCATAATCGCAGAATGTGTGCATCTGGTTACAAACTCCTCCTATTCAAGGAAGTCTACGTATGTCCATTTCAACTAAGCCGTCTTTCTTCCCTAACAACTGAGGCTTTGTCTATGGAGTTTAGAGGGCCATGTATTATTCAAATATTTTTGGCTGCTTTGTGGATACACTGAAGTACATTCTCTTGGAAAACATTCTTCAAGCTAAGAGCCTACAGGATGGCATAGATAGATACTGAGCATTGACTCAGCCAAACTCCTCCAAATGAGCAGTCAACCTCTGTAGCAAATAAGGGAACCTGCAAATCTTTCCCATACTTTGACATCTGAGAAATGCTTACAGGAGTGCATTCACCCTGAAGCAATATGCTACAGCTCACTCCCCCCCACCCTTCCGCAACTTCAAACAAGGAAAAAATAATCTTATAAGTTCCTCCTGTGCTTAGAAGTATAATACAGCATTGTATATTCAAATACTGCACACCAGTCCTATGAGAGTGGTCCTGTTATTATTTCTACTTTCATTAAACAAAATGGGGAGATCAAAGCCAGGATGTCAAATCCCTAAGTTAAGGTAGTGAAGTGAATGTCAGGGTGGGGATTTGAACCTTGGTAGTGCAGCTGTAGAACTTGTGCTTTTGAGCCTTATATATTCATTCATGGTCATAATCATAAGACCAGTGTCATGAGAATCACCTTAAACTCAGTAGAAATAGAAGTTATTGAGTCCCAATTCAGATCACCTGAATCAGAAGTTCTAGAGATGAGGTATAGCAGTTTGTGTTTTTGACAAGCCTTCTATGTGATTCTTGTAATATTCCAGCCATTTTGGGGGTCTGAAAACCCCCCTTAACAATAGTCACCAACACTCAGTGAACTGAGCTAGGAGTCATTTTAATAGCAGCACAGCGGCTACTTTCCACCTTAGGGCTGATTGAGAGCAGACCTGATGTTCAGTGGGGCTAAGCTTCTACAGGTAAATACCACACCATATGATGTCATCTTAAGATGCCCAGTCAATAACCACAAGGATGAAACCACGTGCAGGTGGTCAAGCAGGTTAAGCATTTTTACAAAGAGCAAAAACAATTTGGCAGCTAAGCCTGCCAGGCTATTACAATTCTGGTATAAATTCAAGCTGGAAAAACCTGATACTCTATGCTAGAGTCTAAGGACATCCCCGCTCCCAGCAACTGTAATAGGGTGCTGCAAGTTGTCTACCAATAAAAATTGGTTTGACCAAGTATGCAGTTACTTGAATGGCAATCAAAAGGTCTGGAAGGTGGGGGATTGGCAGTGGTCAACATACTCAGAAATGCCTTTCTTGCCATCATGTCTCAAGTATCTGGGAATTCCACTATTGCTCAACCCTTCCTTTGGGCTGTGAAGACTTCACAATTTAGAAGAAATCTTTCTCAAAATGCAGAAGCGTCAGGTAAGAGGAATGCCACGAGGCACTTCTCAGCCATGGAATCATATGAAAAATAGGCATCCACTTTTGTTTGTCTCTTCTCTCCTGTCCCTAAGGGGATGCATATAGCTTGATTCACCATAAGGCTCATCTGGTATCTTTACAGGCTGAGAGAAGGATGTGATGACACAGCTTGGCTGTTGTAAGTTTTCAAGGAGTTCCCCTTCTTGATCCCTTTCTTCTAGCCCTACCCTTCAACATACAGTTTAACTATAGCCTGGCCATGTTGTAAACATTCTGCTCTGTAGGGATAATGATCATTATCATTGATCCCATTGGCTGGCTGGGAACTTAGTTTTCAAGAGAGCTGTTCAAGGGGCTGGGAGTTTGGCCTAGTGGTAGAGTGCTTGCCTAGTATGCATGAATTCTTTGGTACCACATACATAGAAAATTCATACATAGTTCAATTCTTTGGTACCACATACATAGAAAAAAGGCAGAAGTGGTGCTGTGGCTCAAGTGCTAAAGTGCTAGCCTTGAGGAAAAACCCAAGGACAGTGCTCAGGTCCTGATTTCAAGGCCCAGGACTGGGAAAAAAAATAGAAAGAATGGTATTCAAGAATTGAGTAGCTTTGGCAATCTTAGTATGTCCTCTTCCTGGAATCACACAGGAGTACTGGGAAAAATGGGAACTTAGCTAGATGCCCAGGTGAATGAACATACTATGATAAGAGACCACACAAACATTTTGAGAATAAGTCTTGCCCTAATTTGAAAGAATATATAAAACCCCAAAGGAGTCCCACTTGCTCTTCAGGAAATCCACAATAGTTCTGATTCCTCCTCACCCTTTCATAGCTCTCATCTCTTCCCAGTCCATGTTCCAGACCACAAAGCTCAGAAAGACAGAGCTTCTTTTCAGAGAAGAACCTAAGGGATAGAACAGGAAGCAAACAGTCATCTTCTTGTTACATTTCCTGCAGGATTAACAATCACTGGGCTGTTCTCTCCCACCCCTTAATGATTCAAGCAGTTCAGCTATTAAGTGATAAATCCTCTGTGTATTCATGACTGGCTGGTTTAATTCTGTGGTCCAAACTCTTAACAATCAAGATAATTGAGCCATCTCAGAAGCATTAGGAAATCCAGCTGTTTTACAGGGCAGAAAGCAAATTAAACTGGTAGCAGGAGTCCTTCCCCCCCGGAAAGAAATGCTAAGCAAGAAACCAAATGGGATATATAAAGATGAACTTTCCATTTCAGAAAGGGCCAGTGGAAGAAGCAAGCCAGGGGGAAAGGGCTCCTTCCTCCCATCTCTTTTGGCTTGAATCCTGGCAATCAGCTGAAATTAGCTGGTGCATGGGATTTATGTCAGAAGTCCATGCTGGGTCACAATGAGCTGGGGATTGAGTGAGATGGGAGATTGGAAGGATGGAGTAAAAGCTCCTTCAACTCCTAAGCTTTCTTCCATCTACTGTTTACCACAACAAAAAATGTCATCCTCGAAAAGAAACACAAGGAAGAAAAGGAGGATGTTTGTTGGTGTTTAGTCTTTTCTATTGCGGATTTTGAATACTGAATGTTCTTGGTTGGGCAAGTAGATAATGAGCTTCTGAGTCTTCAGCATTTAAGATAGGCTTCCAGTGAGGCGCTCACTCACTTCTGGTGAAGTAAGGAGGCTGACTTCCGTAACTTCTAGCAGCCATCCTGGAGCTTCTTCGTGGGTGGAGGGAGTTCACCCAGTGCATGAAAAGCCTAGAGGTGGGAGAGGCTATTCATTGCAAGCAGTTACCTAGCTGAAGGTGAGCTAGGAGGGCTCTGATTCAGAGAAATGCAGATGTCATAGCCTTAGGAAGCTTTGCATATAGAGAATGCTCTGATTCTGCCTTGTTTAATGCCCTAAATGGCTTGAAACTCCAGCCTCTAAGTATACCCTATGTGGAAGGTTGAAGCCTATCTTCCCTAGATGGAAAAGCTCTGATGGTACCTGTGTATGTCCATATAAGGTATGGCAATTTGTTTTCATGGTGGGGGGGGTAAGGTGAAGCCCTGCCCCCTCAAAGTGATGGGTGTATCTTATTTGTTACTCAACCTGTCAGTCAAGTGCCTGAGACTGGGAGTATTCTGTGAACTGGCCCCCTGAGTTGACATTGCTTAGGCTTGGACCAGCTCAGGTGCCTGCACACCATCCAGAGGTCTCCGTGTTCCTGTCCTGTCTCCTGGCTGTTCTTCTGTCACAAAGGCATCCCAATTCAGCTCTCCATTGGAGCTGAATAGGTTTGTCGGTATCGTTTTTTGTTCTTTTCTCTTTGGCATGCATGGTACTTCCCTAAGTGTTTGAGTGTATTTTCTGACTTCTGATCCTTGAGACAGGGGTCCACCATGCAGTCATCAACCTTTTATTTTTTATTTGTTTCTGTTATTCATTTAATTTTATTGTCAAGGTGATATACAGAGTGGTTACAGTTATATATGTAAGGTAATGAGTACATTCCTTACCTCCCTTGTTTTTTTTCCCACTTTCCCTCACCAGAATTTGACTTCTCAAAATGTGGCTTCTGTTTTTTCACCTTACAACAGTGGCAGAAGGTTATACCGAGCTCGGCGTCTACTGCTTGGATTAAAGACTATAGAAATGTTTCACTTCAATGTTCCTAGAGAGGAAGCTCCATCTTACTGGTCCAGCAGCTGAACAGATGCAGTTGCTCAGTGTTTTATAAACAGGTCAGGGTCTGATTCATCTCTGCATGGCTGACTACAGTCTTTCTCAATTCCAAACTCCCCAAGCCAAACATCCTCATCTAGGAACACAGTGTTTGGTTCGAAATTAAATAAACTCAAAATTTTCTTTGGCTTAGCCATGCAAGTGAGAATTTTGTTTACCCAGGGTCAACCTCTGTTCTTAGTGAATCATGTTCAAGAGTTTACATAAGGAACCAGGTGTGGCATCTCATGCCTGTGATTTCAAGTACTTCGGAGGTAGAAATTGGGAGGTTTACAGTTATAGACCAAATGTGACAAAAAGTTCATTCCAGCTATGTGGGACGTCTAAATAGAAAGACTTAGATCCTGAATGGCCTAAGAATAAAAGAATCTATTAGAAAAGTAGCCTAACCCAAACAACAGAGGCTGTGGCTCAAGTGAAAGAGCATCTGTGAGGCCTTGAGTGTAAACTAGTAGCAAAAGAAAGGAAGGAAGGAAGGAAGGAAGGAAGGAAGGAAGGAAGGAAGGAAGGAAGGAAGAAAGAGAGGAAGAGAGGTAAAGATAGAGTAAATGATAGAGAAAGAGAGACAGAGGCAGACAAAGGAGACAAAAGGAAGCAGTTTACCTTAGACTTTATTACTTGCTTTCATCCTGCCTCAATTTTTTCTAAATTATGATTTACATAGGTCAGATTGAGGTTTCAACAATTTTCTTACATTTTAAATATTGAAACTTTTATAGGTGATCGAGAAGCTGCCAAATAGAGCAGAAAGCTTCCTTGTACTTAATCTTTCAGCTTTTCCCCAATGAAAATATTTTACATCATTTTAATATATAATCAAATCCAGGATCATTGGATTATTACAATTTAGTGTATTATAGATGCTGTTCAGATTTCAGTAGTTAAAAAGTGACTTTAAGGGCTGGGGAGTTTGTTCAGTAGTAGAGTGCTTGCCTGTTCTGTCCCCAGCACCAAAAAAAGAAAAAAGAAAAAAAAGAAAATGTAAGATTACAATGAAGCTCTTGTCTCCAGAGACTTCTAATTCAAATGCTTGCTGTTCAGATACCTCTGAAATCAGGTCCCTCCCACCTAAGCAGCCTTACTACTGTTCCACTTGAGCTTTCGTATTTTACTTTTTGTTTTGTTTTGTTTTGTTAAGTCATGGGGCTTGAACTCTAGGCTAAGCACAGTCCCTGAGCTCTTCAGATCAAGACTAGTGCTCTACCACTTTGAGCCACAGTTCCACTTCTGGTTTTCTATTGATTAATTGGAGTTAAGAGTCCCATCAACTTTTGTGCCCAGGCTGGCTTTTAACCTTGATCCTCTAATCTCTGCCTCCTGAATAGTTAGTACTACAGGCATGAGCCACAGACAGACATGAGCCACCAGTGTTTGGGAACTTTCCCTCCTTTTTCTTTTTGCCAGTCCTAGAGACTGAACTCAGGGCCTGAGCATTGTCCTTGGGCATTCCTCAAGGCTAGTACGCTAACATTTGAGCCACAGCACCACTTCTGGCTTTTCTGTGTATGTGATGCGGAGGTATTGAACCCAGGTCTTCTTGCATGCTAGGCAAGCACTCTACCACTAGGCCAAACTCCAAGCCCCAACATTCCTTACTTTTAAGTTCATTGCTGGGACATTCTTTTAAACTATACTATATAATTTGCCACATAAGGATTGCAAAAATGAGCCTTACATTCAAAAATTGTTGTAAAATATGCATGATATGAAATTTTACCAAAAATCCACTATCTTTTTTTATTAATTTGGCTATTATAGCTTACTTAAGAAACATTTTTATTGGGGCCTGGATTTTGGCTTAGTGGTAGAGTGCTTGGCTAGCATGCACGAAGACCCAGGTTCAATTCCTCGATAACACATACATAGAAAAAAAGCCAAAGTGGTAGTGAGGCTCAAGTGGTAGAGCTCTAGCCTTGAGAAAGTCCAAGAACAGTGGTCAGGCCCTGAGTGCAAGCCTAGACCTGGCAAAAAAAATTAACTTTATGTAGTTGCACAGAGTTTACATTCAACATATTAATTTATGAGAACAATAAAGTTTGATCATTATTCTTCCCATTGTTTTTCCCATCTTCCTCTGTAGTTTAATATTAACTGCCTCATTAAGTTGAATTGTATACTGTATTACATTATTTAAAACTTATTTCAATTTTTTTAAAAAGTTAATATAAGTTGGAGGCTAGTGGCTCATGCCTGTAATCCTAACTACTTAGGAACCTGAGGTCTGAGAATCACTGTTAGAAGTCAGTCTGGCTAGAAAACTCCTTGAGATTTTTTTGCAGTGGGGGGGGTCAGTCGTGAGGCTAGAATTCTGGGCTTCAGTTCTGTCCCAGAGCTCTTCAGCTTAAGGCTACCGCTCTACCATGTGGAGCCACAGCACTGCCACTTCTGGTTTTCTAGTGATTAATTGGAGATCAGTCTCATGGACTTCCGTGCCCAGGCTGGCTTTGAACCGTGATCCTCAGATCTCAGCAGATCTCAGATCTCCTGAGCAGGTAGAATTCTGTGTATGTGATACCAAGGAATCGAATTTAGCCCTTTGTGCATGCTAGGTAAGCACTCTACCACTAGGCAACACTCCCAGCCCCTTCTTGAGATTCTATCTCCAATAAACCAGTAAAAGCTGCAAGTGGTCGTATGGCTAGTAACACCTTGAATGTCATCAACTGAGTGGAAAAGCCAAGCAAGAACAGGAGCCCCTGTGTACACACACACACACACACACACACACACACACACACACACACACACACATAATTTAAAGAGGGTGAATTTGATTAAAGTACACTTATGGAAATATCACAGTGAAATTTCTTTATGCAATTAATTTACACCAGTAAAGCATATTTTAAGGCTTCTGCTAGTTTCGAAACTCTTCAAAGGCTCAGTACCTTGCTTAAATAAAAATACACACACAGCCTCTCGGCCTTAACGCCATCTTCCTAGAAGCCACTGCGCCATGAGAGCCAAGTGGAGGAAGAAGCGAATGCGCAGGCTGAAGCGCAAAAGAAGAAAGATGAGGCAGAGGTCCAAGTAAACGAGCTTGTGCACCCGTCGAGGCCACAGGAGCGGAAATGAGACGTGCCACCGGCCGGGGACGCTGATGCAAGCTGTTGGACGGCAGGCGTGATTTCCCAGTGGCTCTAGAACTTAGATCGCCAAGAACCCTCTCCGCAACATGACACGCCTTGCTCATGCCGAAGCCTGCCCTGACCATCCTGTGCCCCTGGCCTGTGACATACTGGACTAGTTCTGTTCATAGTTGTGGCCGAATGTGACGCGTGTACAATAAACCATCGCTTTTGCAGTTGCAAAAAAAAAAAATACACACACAGGGCCCAGAGTTTTGCCTAGTGGTAGAGTGCTTGCTCAGCAATCATGAAGACCCAGGTTCGATTGTTTGGTACCACATACATAGAAAAAGCTGAAAGTAGTGCTGTGGCTCAAGTGGTAGAGCTAGTCTAGTCTAAGGAGAGTGCTCAGGCCCTGAGTTCAAGGCACAGAACTGGCAGAAAAATACACATATAGGGATTTTAGTGGTGAAAATGTTGAAAGAGATGACACTGATCAGCTTATATTCATATGCTGTAATATTAGTGGCATCTCCTTTGTACAACTAAAGATGATTTAAAAGAATATACATACATACACACATACATTTGTTTTTTTCCTCAAACTCTCCAGCACCAATTTTGGGCTAAAATAGGTGTGAATTTTTCTTAGAAACATCCTTTCCCCTCGATTTTATTTTATTTTTGTGATAGTGGGCATCAAATTTGAGCATTCATTTGCTAGTTAGGCACTCTATAACTTAAAGCATGCATCCAGTGTTGGGGCTTTCCTAGGTTGGTGTTGAAAGCACATCCTGGCCCTGGGCCTAAATCTTCTCAGGACCAGCAGGTTTTGCTATACGCAGGGAAAGAAGATATGAGCCTTCTGCTAGGTTCTTCTCTTCAGGTAGAAAACGGGGACAATACTTAGTATTTCCTCATATCACCAATGGCAGTGACTGCTCTGTAAATAAAGCACTTGAGTAATGTTTTCAATATGTGCTGTGGTAGTGTTACATAATCATCAAAGAATCTAGGTGAAGAATTGGATGTGGATGGGAAGAAGTTGGTGCTCATTTGTAGAACCACCAAGGCTTGTACCTTGGTGATTTCAGTTGTTGAGGCCTTTATTGGAAAAGAAGAAATCATAGTAAAAACCAGGCAGATAGGGTGCTGCATGCTCCTAATTCCAGCTACCTCAAAGGTAGAGGGAGAAAGAATACACTCCAAGGCCATCCTGTGCAAAGATATCTTGAGATACTCTTTGAAAAGCAAAGAAAAAGCAAAAGGACTGAAAGGAATGGCCTAAGGGATCCAGTGTTTGCCTAGCATGCCCAGACACAGGAGGAGTTCAATCCTCAGTACTGTTTTAAAAAAACAAGCCCCAAACTAAACAATAATAGCCCCAAGCCAATGTCTCAGCTTGTAATGTTAGTTATCTGGGAGATTAAAGTTGGAAGATCAAGGTTTGAGGCCAGCCTAGACCAAACGTTTGTAAAATCTCCTCTCAACTCATAGCTGGGCACAATGGCATGTGCCTCTTTATCTAGCTATGAGGGAGTAAGAAATTGGAAGAATCACATTTTCAGGTCAACCAAAGCCAAAAATTTCACAATGTTCCATGTCAAAGGAAGAAAGTGGTCTTGGTAGCATATTCCTACCATTGCAGTGATGGTGGAAAATGAAAAATAGGAGGGTTGAAGGACAGGCACATTCTTGGGAATGAAGCAACGTCCTATTGTTAAAATACCTATCATAAAAAAGGTGTAGAGGCATGACTGAGCAGTAAAGCATATTCCTAGCAAATATGAGGCCCTGAGTTCAAATTCCAGTACTGCTCCAAAAAGGGAAAGCAACAGCCACTATTAATTACATAGTTAAATACATGACACATGAAACAAATTACCAATTTTATGTACACAACCATCTGTTTTTCAATACTGATATTTGAACTCAGGACCTCGATCTTCCCAGGCAATTATTATATTATTTGAGACATGCCTCCAGCCCTTGTTCATAATAAGTTTAATACATAGGTACTATTATTATTTCCTTTTTGTAGTGATGGGGATTGAGCCCAGGGCCTCAGGCATGCTAGGCAAGCTCATCACAATCTAATATTGTCATAGAGGAAAACAAATAAGAATTGCTGGACTTGATTGTCAACAGGTGAGGACTGTTTATTGAGGAACAGCCAGGGGTATAGACTATCCCTTGGTTTTGGAGGTTGTGCCAATGACTGGATTGGAGGGTACAATTATATAGGGCTTAACAAAGAAACAGAAAATAGAAAATGAGTTATGGTCTCTTGGGGGCCCATGGTGATATCCTTAGCTCACACTGGAATGTTCCACCTGGTTTGAGGGACTATTAGCCCCTGGGAACCAAAGGTGGTAATATTGTTCAGGTCCAGACTGGAACCTGCCTGCATACAGGCATGTGGTTAAGCCTGTCTGTGTGCACTTGGTGTCTTCCTTGACCTTAGGGAATAAGGCAAGACTCAATCCTTCAGTTATTTCCATTTTACAAATGAAGATATGAAAGCATGGGTTAAGTAATTCATTCAAATTAGCAAAGAAGGGTTGGAATTTGAATTCAAACTCTTAAGTTTTCATTTGTGGAGTCATGTGAGGAATTTCAAAAGAAGTCTTGAGACATTTAAGCATATAAGGTGTTTAGTTGAGGTGATTCTTGAAATATAGAACATAGGGCCAGTGGAATGACCCTGTACATCAGTTAGGTTTCATGTAAGCAAGGCCTAACCCTGGCTGAAAAATGGCTGCCTTTGGTCACAGGAGTCTCAGTAAGAAACCAAAAGTAGACTTGTTTCATCCTTCATCCTTTCTGTTGGGAAACAGCTTCACTTTCTGCTCTACGGAGTACTGCTGGCAGGTCATAAATGTCATGTTCATATACTAAAGTCTTGTTTTGATACAAAGGAACATGGTGAACTCTTGGAAGCTAAAAACTACATAAACTCTGAATACTGAAAGGTTGTTATCTAAGGCAGGTCCCATGAAAGGGCCATTGTATTTCACAGGACCCCCTACTACCACCCCAGAGGGCCTGTTTATTTTACTGTAGGAAATGAGTAATATTCAGTCATTTCTTTACCTAGCTAAGAGGTTCAAGTATAGTCCCTTGGGCACCAGCGCACTTCATGTATACAGGAAAGGTCCCCAAGGAGCTGACTTAATTTTGGAACAATATGTATCCTGCAGGAATACTTCCTGTCACAGAAGTTTCTTGGAGCTCCTGAAGAAATAAGAGTAAACAGCTTTGATTCAGGTGAAAAAGACCCAGATGAAGCAATGATAATGAATCATCACCAGCTGACAGGAAGGCCCCGTGGGGTTTTGTGTTTAGGAGGGGGAATCAGACCCAGAGAGCAAGGCCAGGATAGGGGAGAATTTTCAGAAAAGTCCCACAGTGGAGACATGCTTGCTGCCTATGAGGAACACTAAAGAGAGTATCTTTTATTTAAGCAAATGATTCCTGCTGGGGAGCAGTGGTAGGAAGTGTAATGTATTGGTAAGGGAGAAAGAAAAGCACAAGGACTTAAATTACAAATGGGAAGAAATAACTTTGTAACCAGGAAGCTCAGGTTAAAGGCTGACCCTAAGACCGTGATTTTATGGTGCTGCTTTTGTGAAGAACAGTAAGCTGGAGGTTACCCAGCTCACTCTTTTTCTCTTGTAACTCTGTCTTATTTGACTGCAAGATATGGCAGCAGTAGAAAAAGAAACGACAGCCATTAAGGCCAGTAGAACTTCTCAGAAGTATGGGTTCCCTCCACACTGATTCTTGTCCATTATCTGATATTGTTCCTGAAGGCTCTCAAGACTATAACAGGAAGTATGTTGGCTAATACAGTAATTTGAGCATATTGTAATATCCCAGCCATTTTGGGGGACCCCCAGCCATAGTCACCAGTAATCAGTGAGCTGAGCTAGGAGTCAGTTTACCGGTAGCTCAGAGTCGAGCAGGTGATCGAGCAGGTTAAGCATTTTTACCAAAACAGAAACAATTTGGCAGCTAAGCCTGCTACGTTATTACACATATGAAATAAATGCAGTCCCCCCCCCGTATAGTTCTAGGCTTTTACCTCAATCCACTTGGACTCTGTTACCTTGGTGAGCTGAGCTGGACCATAAAGTATCCCAGATCCTCATCCTTCTTACTTTGTTAGCTTCAGACTTCAACTATACCAAGTACCATTCTTGCTTGTCTCTTTTCTCTTGATCTTGTACTTGACCCACCTGAATGTAACATCCCTGTAGGAAACAGTGGTGCAGAGAACTTACTAGTGAGGAAGAAAGCATTGATCCAGTCTTGTCTCCTCAAAGCCTCACTCACCTGGAACTCTTTGGTTTCCCATACTAGAATCTCCTTGCTTATCTCATGCCTCTAAATCTGTTGTGATTTTTGATAAGCAACTTTGGTATATTCAGTCCCTCTTCTGGTTGGTCGTGAAGTGAGAAACTCAATTATTCGAGTTCATATACATAAAGAGGGAATGAAGTGAGGTAACTGAGTCACAGCCATCCCAGCACCCAGGTGCTGGGGGCAGATGGTTTCACAACCATCCTGGTGCCATCCTTTGAATTACATATGCCTGGCTCAATGGATAGAATCAGGAGGGTCCTGTTTGGGGGAATATGTAGATACAGTGTGCTGTTTAGCCCCAGGGCAACCTTGGTCCATGTGCTATGTTTATGCATACTGCTTTGCTGAGGCTTGGTCTCCACCCAACATGTGGCCTTTGTCCTTAAAAGCTTGGTACAATCTCTGTTCTGAGTTGTAGGTCTTTCTAATTGGCTACCTAGCAGACCACTAGCCCTCCAATAAAAGTTTCCAAAATGTGGCTTCCCTATTTTCTCCTGACTGGATTTATATATCTGACTTAGGATACAGAGTTCTTAGGCTGAGATGATTAGGCCTCAGAAAAGTTCTGCCTAAATTTGTGTAGGCAAATGCTCAGAAGGCCCCCTCTCCACTGACCATCTGACACACTTAAAGAGGTATTCAAGCGCTCTCTGAGATTTCCACAAGCCTCCACTCCTTTGGTATTTCCAGGAATTACAATGTTAAGAAATATTTTATTTATTGATGTACTTATGTATGCATGTATTTAATTTACTATCTTTAGTTGTACAAACTCATTTCAGTTTAACATGTCACCTCTTCCATCTTTCTCTGCCCTGTTTCCCAACTTCATCCATATCCTCAGTGTGTTTGCCCATCCTTCCTCTCCACTTGTCTTTCTTCTTTTCCCTTGACCTTCAGTCTACACAGCCAAAATATTTTGTGTCCTTCTGAGGGCCTTTAGTTGCATACCTCACTGGGTTGAGGTAGGTTTCCTGGGTCAGTTACTCTGTTGTTTTTTCATGGAGGGATACTGCCACCACATATACAGCATCTCCTGTCACATATCATCCACATTGAAACTTCATTCACTGATATGTCCATATATAAAGACAGTGTGCCTTGATCAGAATCACCCCCATCTGTCACTCTCCCACTGCATTTCTCCCTTTCCTGGTATCCAAATCTTAGCAGGTTTCATAAGTCCATTTTTACATATGTACATAAATTATTCAGATCATATTCATCTTTTTTTTGCTGGTCCTTGGGCTTGAACTCAGGGCCGTTAAGCTTTCTCAAGGCTAGTGCTCTACCAGTTAAGTCTCAGCACCACTTCTGGCTTTTTCCATGTATGTGACAACAAACAATCAAACCCAGGGCTTCTTGGCCTGCTAGGCCAGCACTCTACCACTAAGCCACACTCCCGGCCCCATAATCGTTCTTCTTTACCCTCTCTGTTCATCCTCCTCCCCTGTAGTAGTACCCACTTTCCAGACAGGACCGGTTTAACATTTATGTTAACTGTTTTAGGGTGTTTCACACTCTTACATGTATCTTAATCATAAGTCCCATTTGGGGAACAGAAACTACCACCACACCTGCTCACCTGGATCTTACATTCTATGTACACAAATACAACAAGTATCCTATCTTTCTTCAGCAGGACCAAGTGCTAAGGGGGAAAGTCACTTTTCCTTTCACCTCCCAGCTGTGAGCCACTGACATCCAGCTGAAAATTCACTTCTTAATCCCAAACAATGCCCAGCTTCACTCTCCAACCTAATTTCCTAGATAAGCTTGCAACAAATAGAGTTGATGGTAATGTAGTGAAAACCTCATATTCCCCGCAAGGGCAGGTTCCAGGAGAATCAAGGTCATATCTTCTTCTTCCCACAAGTTGTTGGGACTGGATTTCCAGGGGTGTTAACTATATTATTTACCCCAGCCACAGGTACCCAGACCTGTAAGCAGGGATATCTTCACCTATAAAATCCAGTCCTCAGAGCACTGTGGGTGACATTTTTCCTGTATGTCGGCCGTCCAGAAATCTTTTTGTTTCTCTCAATCTATCTAGATTATTTTCTAGCTATGAAATGTTATATGGTAATGTAGACATATGAACAGTATCCAACAGGGTTAAAAGGCAAAACAAACCCTCACCCAAGCGTGATCACACCAGTAACCAATACAAACACAAGGGACTATTCCTCTTCTAGCTTTTATTGATGAATATTTTCCTGATATAAATGAGATCTACTAACTCACATTGGTGGATACCATTTTATTGCAAGTTCTTTCATAAAAATTGCATTTATTGTCTCCCTAAGAATCTTTATTATCATAACTTAAGTTCCATCTTTTGCATGCATTGTCATTCACATCATTTTAGGATACAGGAAAAAACACTGATAAACCCTCCCATAAAAGTTAAGGTTTCAAAGTTGAAGTAATAAGATGTTGAATTTTTCATAACATTATTTACATGCTTCTTATATATGGAGTACTCTACTGTGTGTTTCACATATAATTATTTACTATCACACAATTCTGTGGAGCAGTTGCTATTACAGGTGCTGAAAGAGAAAGGGAGAAATTGGAGCCTCGGATAGATAGGTGATTTGCTCAGAAGAATGCAGGTGATGAGTGGCAAAGTTGGGCTTTGAACCTAGGCTTGACAACTACAGAGTCTGTGTATTTACTAATTAAAGTGGCCAGTGGCAGGGCTAAATGCAATGATTCATACAACTTACAATATAACATACAATATAAAATAGTATTTTCGGCCTGTAATGTGGCCTAGTGGTAGAGTGTGTGCCTAGCATACAGGAAGCCCTGGGTTTGATTCCTCTGTACCACATACTCGGAAAAAGCCAGAAGTGATGCTGTGGCTCGAGTGGTAGAGCACTAGCCTTGAGAAAAGCCCAAGGACAGTTCACAGGCCTTGAGTTCAAGTCCTAGTGCTGGCAAAAAATAGTATTTTCCACTTGGGAACATTGTTTTCAGTATCAACACTATCTTCAATTTATAATTAAAGTCATGATACCATGTACCAGCCATTGATTACACACATTTCTCAACATTATTACAGAACTTATAAGAAATGATAGACAGAATAAAGTATCTTCTTTGTATCTGCTAGTAAACTTAAATTTTAATTAGGAGATCAAGTGTTTGTTTAAAATGAAATTATATTACTACAAAATATGGGGGAGATTTCCCACTCTGTAGACAATTACATTTCTAGGATCCAGACTGCTCCTTAGTTCCCTTTCTTTTCTCTTCCTCATCTTAAAAGCCTCTATATTTGCCCATCTAGACATTTGCCCACCTAGACAACCTGAGCTTCAGCTCTTTCTTTCTATGTTCTCTGCATTGTCTTCCTTGAAAGGCATCATCTTTGACCTAAGGGCAGAGCCTCCATCCTCTCCAACTTCTTTGGTGAGCTGAGCTCCCTACAATAATAACAGTCAAGTTTCCTAGGAAGACTTTGCATAGTGCATTCCCAATCACCTACATGTTTCTTAGCATTTCTCTATCCCTGATAGGACTGGAGAAGGAACTCCACAATTGTAGAGCTGCAGTTATTCTGCTTTCCCCTCTTAGGCTTCCTGCTAGCTTTAATCAGCTCTTTTGTCAGTCTTGGGGCTTAAACTCTGATCCTGGGTATTGTCCCTGAGCTCTTCAGCTCAAGGCTACCACCCTACCCCCTGAGCCACAGCCCCACTTCCTTTTTCTAGTGGTTAATTGGAGATAAGAGTCTCATGGACTTTAGTGCCTGGGCTGGCTTTGAACTGTGATCCTCAGATCTCAGCCTCCTGAGTAGCTAGGATTACAGGTGTAAGCCACCGCACCCAGCTTTTACTCAGCTCTTGAAGGTTATTTTTAGACAAGATAACCCCACTGTAAAGTATGCAAAGAAGCTGTTACTGAATAGTCTTTTTTTTTGCCAGGTCTGGGCCAGAGCACTGTCCTTGGATTTTCTCAAGGCTAGAGCTCTACCACTTGAGCCTCAGCACCACTTCTGGCTTTTTTCTATGTATGTAGTACTGAGGAATCAAACCCGGGTCTCATGCATGCTAGATAAGCACTCTACCACTAGGCCAAATTCCCAGCCCCTGAGTAGTGGTCTTTAACCTAGGTGATACTAGGCCAAAGAAGAAGAGATTAATATTTCCACTACTCTTCTCCACTTGGAGCCTGATTTCCTGCCCTGGAAATGTATCACTATGGGGTTTACTACTATGAATATTGTCAAAGTTTACAAGGATAGAAGCTAGAGATGTGCCAAAACTTTTTTCTATTCATCCTTCTATGTCTACTCTTCTTCCTAATCTTTCCCTCAGAGTTGGCAGTAGAGCCCGCACTCTTCAGTGAGGCTTGCTATGGAACTTCCCATTTGCCTAGAGCAGTAGTACGTGTGCCTGGAATCAGTGTAGCAACCGATGTAGGACCCTTGTTACTTTTATAACTTCTGGTTTTCGGTCTCACACTGGCCCCATCTTTGATGAATGGGGCAGACTCTGTAAAAGTGGACTGTGCTGGAAAGGGCCTGGAGAACGATGCCCAAGCTAGTACTGTCAAGGGCCAAGGACCAGAAACAATCTTTTTATCCTTTCTCCATTTCTGCTGTATTATATTCTGCTGTCCTTTGTTCTCTTCCTTGCCTTCCCCAGAGGTCCCTTTAAGAAGGTACTGAACTGGACATGCTTTTGGCTGCAGGGTACCAGTAGCTACCTTCTGAAACTGAGCAACAACTGATGTTCTTCCCCTCGCACCAGGCCTCCCTTGCTCCTTGTTTGCCTGCCCTAAATTGTTAGCCCTCGTTTCAGAAGGCTGACCCAGCAGTGAAGATGCAGAATGTGCTCCAATTTGCAGAGTCAGAGGCAAAGCAAAATGAACAGTCTTACTTTCCTTCTGATTTCTTCTTTTACGGCTGCCTTTCTTTCTTCCTTCCTTCCCACACTTAGTAGCAGAGGATAACTCTTTGGAAGAACCCACATGAACCAGAACCAGGGGCCCATTTGAACCCAAGCCACTCACCTCTCCACTCATTCCCAAACTTAAAGGAGACATTTTCTCCATGCCATCATTCTGTTTTTGGCCTAGGTGCTCCTGCCCCATGGTTACCCAAGGATATGCGGTGGGAGGATTATTTTCAAGTGGCAGAGTCTGCACTGGAGGTGACATCTCTGTGGATGCTGCTGTTGTTGGAGCTGAATCTATGTCGCTTGTCCTGGCAATTAGAGCCTTCATGTGAGCCAAACTGTCCATATTTCTCCTCATTCAAAATTTGCTTACTTTTTGTTTCTTGAATAAGCAAAGTGTTTATCTGGAACAGAAAGAGGAGAAAGAAATTCAGGAGGCAAATTTGAGTTGTACTTAAGCCTAGAAAAATGTCCTTTTCTGGAAGAAATATATCAAGTATCAGTCCTAAAAGCCAAAAATCTGGATTAATCCCCATGGCTACCCGAAATCAGGTAGGAATAAGAATGGAAGACAAGTTGAGCATGATGCAAATGAGGTGAATATATCAGATACCTGCTATCTATGGAAGCTTGCTTTGATCCTCCAAAATTATTTACTTCCATTACATAGAATCAAGTAGGAACCCTCAAAAGATGGCTGACTGGCAGGATTTCATCCTTCATCGGCTTTTTAGAACACAACTGTCTCCTTTGAAAATAGATGGCAGTACTGAAACAAACAAAACCTCACAGAACAATTGGTATACATTTTCCTGTTTTTAACTTAAGGGGGCTAGAGACATAGCTTAATGGTCAAGTAACAACTTAACAACTTTAGTAGCATTATTACCTTTTGATGCTTCACACTTCATACTTCAGCCTCAGGAAATCAAATTTTTGGTGACAACTTAAGCGAAATCAAAGCCTACAAAATCAGAACAATAACGTATCATCAAATGAGCATCCAACCGGTACCTCTGGAGGCCAATCCAAGAAGACACTTACCTAATTGCCCTAGGATTACACTGTCCAATTTCTTCTCAAATGCTTTCCCTTTGGTCTCAGGCAGAGGAAACTGTGCACATGATGATGACGCAGAGACTACATAATTATGAAACAAATAACTTTTTCAACTGCTAGAAAGATTCTGTTCTGTTCAATATGATGCTACCATTTAGATCTTCTTCATGGGTGTCTCATTCTTTGCAAGATGAGAACCCAGGTCTTGCTGGAAGATTTTATTCCATTAGCCAGTGTCATCCATCGTTCATGTTGTTTGGATAAGCCAACTTAGAGAGACAGTTCCTATTTCCCAAATTCATGAACTATCTAGTTCCACTGCAAGTTCAGCTCTAAAGCTTTCTATTCAATGCAATCTTGGAATGTGATAACTATTTACATAGTATCCATTCTCTCTGAGCCAACATCTTTGGTCCCCTGACCCCAAAAAGAGTAAGTAAAATGGGATCAAGCTCCCTTTCTCTAGTTATAATTGACACTGAGAGCACAATAAAGGCCCCTGTGTTTTCCTTTGATTAAAAAAAATTAACCACACAGTAATATGAGGCAGGGCTAGCCTTGAGCTGGTAAGAATTTTTTTTAATCTGTGTGTGTGTGTGTGTGTATGTGTGTGTGTTGGTCCAATTCAAGATTTATACTTATGTTGTCTTCTAAGGATCTTATAATTTTAGCTCTTACATTTAAGTATTTGACCTATTTTGATGTGTGGGATGCAACTTTATTCTTTTAACATTTGAATAGTCTATTGTCCTGGTACCCTTCATTAAAAGACTATTGTTTCCCTATTAAATATTCTTGTCAGTGCACATTAGCTTTTTTTTTTTTTTTGCCAGTCCTGGGCTTGAGCTCTGGGCCTGAGCACTGTCCTTGGACTTTCTCAAGGCTAGAGCTCTACCACTTGAGCCTCAGCACCACTTCCGGTTTTTTTCTATGTATGTGGTACCGAGGAATCGAACCCTGGTCTTCATGCATGCTAGGCAAGCACTTTAACCACTAGGCCAAACTCCCGGCCCCTGCACATTAGCTTTTAAAGCAGTTATTGTGCTTGATGTATTGAAAAGGGTAGTAAAAGATTATTTCAAAACAGATGTAACATACCTCATTTGTTCCTTTTAAAAGTCATTTGAGGTATAACAGACATATGGAGAATAATTTTTTTAAACATCAATGTGAATTTGAGTGACTGATAAAGTAGCCTTAGATGGTATTTTCCGAGTGAAAAATCTAAGCAGCAAGAAAACTGACTAAGCTGGCACGGCAGCTCACTCCTGTAATCTTAGCTACTAGGAGGCTGAGATCTGAGGATCACAGTGCAAAGTCAGCCCAGGGATAACAAAGTCCATGAGATTCTTATCTCCAGTTGGCCACCAGAAAACCAGAAGTGGTGCTGTGGCACTAGTATTCAGCTGGCAAGCTCAGGGACAGCACCTGGGCCCACGGGTCAGGCCCCACGACTGACAAAAAAAAATAAAAAAGAACACTGATTGAGCATATAAGCTTCAAGATGGCTACTTTAAATGAAAGCAATGACTTAGAAGCATATAATCTGTTCTCCAAAAAAAAAAATGTTAATTCGAGATACTATATACCAGACAGATGGTTCAAATCCAGACTCTACTATTACTAATTACAAACATAAATTAGCTTCCATATTCTTCTTTCCCTCATCTTCTTTTGATGAACTTGTTGTTTGCTCTATTTGCTTAATTTACTTTATCATTAGCTCTATGTTTATGCACATACATACACACATATGTATTTTTTCTTACATATTTAAGAGGAATTTGTAATCATGCTCCTTTATTCCAAAATATGTTCTAAGAAATAAAGTGTGTCACTATATTTATCTACATCAGGAAATTTAAAAGTGATTCTAATTTGTGGGGTTTTTTTTTTTGGCCAGTCCTGGGCTTGGGCTCAGGGCCTGAGCACTGTCTTTCTCTACCACTTGAGCCTCAACACCACTTCCAGCTTTTTGCTATGTATGTGGTACCGAGGAATCGAACCCAGGTCTTTGTGCATGCTAGGCAAGCACTCTACCACTAGGCCAAACTCCCGGCCCGTGATTCTAATTTGTAAGCACTCCATAGTACACGTTTAAATTTTTTATCTTTCTGAATATTATCCTTTAATCTTTTGGATTCTATATCAGGATCCAAAACAGTATCATTTTGAACTCAACTGTCATGGATCTTTAATCCTCTAATCTCTAAAAGTTCTTCAGTTTTTGTTTTATAACTATGACATATTTTGTAGAAAGTCCCCTAATTTGGGTTTGTCTGACATTTTTCTCATGACTGAATTGAGATTATGTATTTTGAGCAAAAGTTTGAGTTATATTGTGTGCTCAGTGTATCAGAGCAAGAGGCACACCATGTCCTACTGGACGAACGTTGAAACTGTTAACTTCAATTCCTTCATTACAGCAATCTTTTTCAGAATTCTCCATTATAAAATCACTATTTTCTTCTTGTTGCTAATAAGTAACATACAGTGAGCTATCAATTGCTTTCCTAGGATCAAATGAGATGACATGTAGGAAATTCAGATAGACTGCTTGCACATTTCATACATATAAAAACAGGTATAGGGCCAGGAGTTTGGCCTAGTGGTAGAGTGCTTGCCTAGCATGCACAAAGACCTGGATTCGATTCCTTGGTACCACATACTTAGAAAAAGCCAGAAGTGGTGCTGAGGCTCAAGTTATAGAGTTCTAGCCTTGAGAAAAATCCAAGGACAGTCCTCAGTCCCTGAGCTTAAGCACAGGACTGGCAAAAAAAAAACAGGTATAATCTTTATTGTTTTGTTGTTATTGTTGTCATTACAAAATACTTCTTACTATTTGGGACATGAGAAGAGAAGCCTATGTAGGGCATTGTAAGTTTCAGATATGTAAAGTAGTAGGTGATATGTTGAACAAGGATAACTTTATGATGTTCCAACCTTGAGATCCCAGTATGTACATGAGTATGGTAGATTCAAGGGAGATCTCAAATAGCATAAGTCTTTAGAAAACCTCAAAGTTCAGCAAAATACAAGAGGAAGGGGTAGATGAATGAAGAAGGGAAGAGGGGGGAAAATACAGACAGTCCAAAGTATAACCTACAGAATTAAGAAGCGTGAGAGAAGAAGTAAGTGGGGGGAAATGAGTGAGAATTTTGAAAAGGATGACATTGAGGAGAATATATTATATTCATAAACTGCTTTGTTTTTTTTAATATTTTTATTGTAATTAGTAAAAGGGTTACATGATATTTGCCAGATAGAAGGTGCATTAATTCACATACATTGATACCCTTTCACGTCTTGGTACCCATTACCCTCCCCCCAATAAACTGCTTTGTTAAATAGCAACTCCTTTGTACACCTACTTAAAGATAATTTTTCAAAAGTCCTTCCTCATCCCAAAGCATTTTCTCTTTCCTTTTCTTTACTTGTGGATATTATCTGAGCAGCATACTTAACAAGAGCTATGCCATCTGGACAAAGTAGAAACTATTTTTTTGCTATGGAACTTTAACTCTGGGCCTGGACGTTGTCTCTGAGCTCTTCAGCTCAAGGCTACCACCCTACCCCAAAAACAAAGCACCATGTCCAGTTTTCAAGTGGTTAATTGGAGATAAGAGTCTCAGGGACTTTAGTGCCTGTGCTGGCTTTGAAACTTGATCCTCAGCCTCCTGAGTAGCTGAGATTATAGGCTTGAGCTACTGCATCCAAGTCAAAGTAGAAACTTTTAAGTAACTCATTTGGATAGAAAAGATGGCTTTTCAGACAGGCACAGTGGCTGTGACTTAAAGGGTAGGGTGGTAGCCTTGAGCTGAAGAGCTCAAAGACAATACCCAGGCCCAGATTTGAAGCCCCATGATTGACCAAAAAAAGAAAGAAAAAGAAAAAAGAAAAGATGGCTGTTCTCATAACGTTCTCTTTTTTATTTTGTATTCTTCAAATTCCTTTAATATTTAATATTACTTTTTCTACTTCAGCTCTGTTTAACCATTAGTATGATATGCAAGTTTGGATAGGGAAATCTATGAATCTGTAAATTAGCCTCCATATGAATAATCCTAGAATACCTAACTAAAGCCATTTTCCCAATTATAATAATGAGGAGCATTAAGATCTTGGTTAACACTTCCTTCCATTTCATAGACAAGAAAGTCATTTACTTCTGAATATCAGTTGATGGTCCCACCTAGGAATGTGTTTTGGGGGATGAATGTACACTTGGCTCCCCATGAGGACATAACCTCTCTTTTTCTGTTTAATTCATATCAGGAGCCATCCCATTTAGAACTTAATTATCCTGCAATTCCCTTTATTGCCTTCCTAGTATAACGTGACAAACCTGTCGGTTGTGGTATATGCAATTTATGCACTTTATGTTGGCCCAGTGGCTAATTGGTCTCTAGCCTCAGATTTATCAGTAACTCCTCATTGGACATCAATGTAAACGTGGCTTGGGAATGATCCAGAATACCATGGTGAAAGGGATAAGCCGACTGGACTAGAGTGCAAATCCCACTCCATTTGGCTGGAAGCATTTCAAGCAAATGTGCACCACAATACTGCCCTGGCAACACTTAGATCAGATTTCATTCACCTCTCCAAATATTCAGCCATCACTCTGTATCTGGATGTGTCTCCCAAGAGTCCCGGCACCTGCAGAGGCAAGAGGCACAGTTAGAGATTTGAGATGGATGTATGATTGACATTGACTTCAGGCTCTCATAAAATAGTAGTGACAAAGTCTTACAAGACTTATTTCCTTAGACTCTCCTCTTTTGGAAGAGGGTGATTATGTGCCATTCCAGGAAGGTCCGGGGTCTATCCGAGAGGAAGGGGACAACTTGAGGCTCCAAACTTCTCACCATGCATGAATAGCAATCACTTTTGCTTAAAGAGTGAACAGAATATTTAATCCATTCCAGGAAGGAATTCACTTCTCCATTATCAGTTTTAATAACTAGTCTGTCCTAAATTTGTGCTTGCAATCCATATCTCCTTAGGATGAATGGCTCTGTAGAAACTGTTGTGAGGTAAATTATACTTTAAATCAGATATAAATTTGGTCACAAGAAAATAGAGAACCTACATTTCCAGAAGTTGAATTTTGAAGTCTTCATTTGAGTGCTAGCAGTGTGCAGCCTGGCCAATTACAAAGATCTGCAGGTTGGAACAGAGTTTGCACCAAGCTTTTAAAGACAAAGGGCACATTTTGGGTGGAGACCAAGCCTCTGCAAAGCACTATGCATAAACACAGCACAAGGAGCAGGGCTCCCTAGAGGCTAAACAACACAAAGCATCTACAAATTCCCCAAAGCTGGACCCTCCTGGCTCTACCCATTGAGCTCAGTATCTCCAATTCAAAAAAATGGCTTGTCTCTAGCCAACAGACAAGATAAAATAATGACATTTGCAGGGAAATGGATGAATCTAGAGCGAATCACATTGAGTGAGACAAGTCAAGACCAAAGGAACAAAAGGCACATGGTATCCTTAATATGTGGCTATTAGATCCAAACAGTACAAGAGCGAGGACTCAATATTTGCATACCCAATGCTGTGGACATGGTATTGGAAATACAAACATAACTACATAGACATAAAAACCTATGACTCTATAGACATAATGTTTTATTTCATAAATTAATATTTATCTATGATATACAGGCCCTTAGCCTAATTTTGATTATGTTCTAAAAAGTAAGTGCCAGTGATTGTATATAGAGATTCCCTTCTTGAACACTTGTTTGTTAAACATGTCATTTGAAATATGATGTAAAAATCAATGTTAATAAATTCTTTAACAAAAAAAGTAAAAAAAAATGGCTTGTCTCACCTCTGTGCTTTGTGGCTGGGTGAACAGCCCCCATTTCCTGGCTTGGCTCCATAATGTCTGTGAAACCAACAGCCCCTAGCACCGGGCCAGGCACGGGGATGGCTGTGACTCAGCTCACTTCAATGTCAACTATGACCAACCTAAGGTGGTTCTATTAGAGTGGCTAACAATTGAAAGAGGGACTATCACATCCTCCCAGCAACCCCTGTCAGATCTGGGAGACAGTCCAAGTCCCTGAGAGCTATAACAATGCAGGTATCTACTTCAATCTTGATAGGAGGGGAAGTCTGGGCAAAACTGATAGCAATTAGTTCCTTAGATGGAGGAAGAATAGGTGCTCAATTCATCTATCTTCCTTGGAAACTGGCTTCACCTGGGTGATGTTGTGGTAGTGAGAAAAACCCAATAACGTCTCTCCCAAGAAGGCTCACGTTTTTCTCCAAGTTCAGACCAGAATACGATGTTCTAGCAAGTATGGATGTGCTGGAAACTGGAGCAGTGGGGTCTAGGCCAGCAATCTTGCCTGCCTAAGAGTTGACAGGACTGAAGAGAAATATTAAAAACTTAGGAACTGCTCTTCAGTTTTAAAGATGGGATACCAGAAGACCAGCCAGGATAAAGGAGACCATCTATTCAAATGCTTTCGAAAGATCTTAATCTTGGGTTGGATTTCTCCCTCCTTGAGGCAGTCCCCTCAAGGTCTTTTTTTTCCAGGTTAAACAGCCCTCTGCCTTCTGCTTTGCTGAAAAATAAATCCCTGGGCACACAAATGTTCTGAAAATAGTGTTAGACATAGCTTATGCTCCTCAATGGCTCCCTGTTAGAGGTTTAGAAAGTATTTTCCTCCCATCTTGAAGTAGTCATATTCCTTCTTGATTCTGAGAGGTATCCATATCCCTGAGAGAGAACTACCCCTTCTTATTAAAATAAAAAAATGAACAGCATTTTTATTCATATCTGCATGGACTTTTGTTTCCATTTTGTTTTGTTACTGTGGCAGTTGGAATGAAACCCAGGACCTTGTATATCATAACCACACCCTAAATTAATCTGCTATGGAAATATCCCTCGTCCCTATGCATTCCTAATTTATTCATAGATTCTAACATCTATTTATTTTAAAATATAACTTTTACATTCAGAATAAGTATAGATTTATTTGTAGTTGTGAGAACTAATATGGAGAAATTCCTTGTAGCTTTTACCCAGTGGTAAAACTACAAACTATGGAGGTCTCAATCAGGAAGTTAATATTGATATAGTTAAGACAACATTTTTGTTGTCACAAAGACCCTTCATGTTTTCTTACTGTAGTCATACCCACTTCCCTCCCTCCTCCAACTCTATGTTATTTAGTTAGACAGAGTTACATGCACCTCTAATCCTTACACTTGAGATGCTGAGGTAAGAAGATTGTGAGTTCCAGTCTAATCTGGGTTATAAAATAAGATCCTGTCTCAAAAAATAAAAGCCAACTCCAAAATGAATGACATATAAATAGAATCATACACTATGCAACTTTTTGAGGTTAGCTATTCTCATTCATCAAAGTTCCCTGGAGATTAATCTAGTTTGTTTTTTTGTATCAATACCTAGATCCTGAATAATATACCAGGGTATAGATTACAATAGATAGTTTAAACATTCACCTATTAAGTGTTGTTCTCGGCATGGTGCTATTGTGAATTATGTTACTATAAACATTTCACTCTGTGTTTTGTGGTGAATGTAAGTCTTCATTTATCTGGGACAAATATTCAGAAGTGAAACTGTTACGTCATATGGTACTTGTAATTTAGTTTTGTAAAAAACTGCCGAAGTATTCAGAAGAATTTCTGTATTTTATTTTTCACCAGCTATGTATGAGTGATTCAGTTTCTCCACATTCCTACAACCACTTGATATCATCATTAAATTTAATCATTCTGATGGGTATATTATATCAGTGTAAATTTATTTTGCATTTTCCTAGTGACTAATAGTACTAAATATCTTTTCATGAGCCCACTTATTCTATCTTATCTTCTTTGTTGAAGGATCTGTTCATACCTTCTGCTTATTTTTAATGCCTTTTTGTTTTTTACTTTTGCATTTGAGATTTTTTTTGTCAGTCGTGGGACTTGAACTTTGGGTCCAGGCATTGTCCCTGAGCAATTCAGCTCAAGGTTACCGCCCTAACCCTTGAGCCACAGAACCATTTCTGATTTTCTGGTAGTTAATTGGAGATAAGAGTCTCAAGGACTTTAGTGCCCAGGCTGGCTTTGAACCTCAGATCTCAGCCTCCTGAGTAGCTAGGATTACAGGTGTTAGCCATCGCGCTCAGCTGTACACTTTTATATACATTCTATATTTTATATACATTCTAAAGACTAATCATAGTTGAACATGTGATTTGTGAATATTCTTTCAATTCTCTTCATGTGGTCTTTTTCAGCATGAAAGTTTTTTGTTTTGATGAGATCTATACATTTTACTTTATGAATTATTGTTTTGTTATAAAATAACCAGGAGTTCTTTGTCCTGTTTTTTTCTAAAGTTTTTATAGGGTTATATTTTAAATTTAGATATGTTATCTATTTTGAGTTAACATTTGTATATAGTCAGGTATAAAATTAAGTTGGCCAACAGACAAGATGAAATAATAGCATTCGCAGGGAAGTGGATGAATCTAGAGCGAATCAAGACCTAAGGAACAAAAGGCACATGGTATCCTTAATATGTGGCTATTAGATCCAAAGAGTACAAGAGCGAGGACTCAATATTTGCATACCCAATGCTATGGACATGGTAATGGAAATATAAAACATAACTATATAGACATAAAAACCTATGACTCTATAGACATAATGTTTTATTTCATAAACTAATATGTATCTATGACATACAAACCCTTAGCCTAATTTTGATTAAGTTCTAAAAACTAAGTGCCAATGATTGTATATAGAGATTCCCTTCTTGAACACTTGTTTGTTAAACTTGTCATTTGAAATATGATGTAAAAATCCATGTTAATAAATTTTTTAATAAAAAAATTAAGTTGGGATCAGATATTCAGGTACATTATGTTCCCTCCATTGAATTACTTTTGTTCTTTGCTCAAAATAAATAGGCCATTTTTTTTATTTCTCTGCTGTTCTATTGATCTCTCCACCACTGCCATGTTTTCTTTTTGTGTTTATGTATGTGTTATTGCAGCCTATTTTTCCTTTTTTTTTGTTTGTTTTTGAGAGAAGATCTTGCTATGTATTCAAATTTTACAGCCTGTACCGACCATCCAAGTGTGGAATAACTGCCATGTGCCACCACACCTAATACCAAACATTGTTGCTTACTGTAGTGTGGCAGATTGAAAAGTTATGGGAGATGTGATAAAGGACCTTGAGATAAGATTATTCTGGATTTCCAGGAGACAGGATGATCAGTTTGAGAGAAGAGATTTGTAATGGAAACAGAAATAAGAGTGATGTCATTATAACCATAGCCACATAACACAGTTGCTTAAAAAGGTAAATATATTCTTACCAAGATACTCCAAAAAAATATATGGCCCTGTCAATGGCCCTTTGACATTGATTTAGGACCTGTGACTTTCAGAGCTGAAACATAATGAATTTATTCTTTTTGTTTAAATCCACTGCCTGTATTAATTTGTTTCAGCAATAGGAAGCTAGTACATTTAGCTATTCAGTAAGTCTTGGAATTGCATGCATGGGTTCCTTCCAGGCAATTCTTTCCTTTTCTTTTTCAAAATTCTTTTTCTTTTTCTTTTTCTTTTTTTTTTTTTTTTGCCAGTCCTGGGCTTAAGCTCAGGGCCTGAGAACTGTCCTTGGATTTTTCTCAAGGCTAGAACTCTACCACTTGAGCCTCAGCACCACTTCTGGCTTTTTCTAAGTATGTGATACCAAGGTATTGAACCTGGGTCTTCGTGCATGCTCGGCAAGCACTCTACCACTAGGCCAAACTCCCAGCCCCTTATTTTTCTAATTCTAGTTCCATTGCCTTTCTCTACCCAGTTTTAGATTAACCATGTTTATATCTACAAAAAACATTGTGCTGAGATTTTAAAAATAATCTTAACCATATTGATATTTAAATAAACCCATGTGAAACACTCACCACTTAGTTACAACCCCAACTCCTTGTTGAAATTTTTTTGCTTATTAAAACTGTGTCTCAATTTGTAGAGGATCTTTATGATATTGTGTCTTCCAATCCATTCATACAATATTTATATACATTCATTTAAACTTATTTTATTTTATTTCTCAGTATTGTATGCATTTTTTTACCAGTCATGGGTCTTGAACTCAGGGCTTGAGCACTGTCCTTGGGCTTTCTCAGGGCAAGAGCTCTACCACTTGAGCCACAGCATCACTTCCAGCTTTTTTTATGTTTGTGGTACTGAGGAATTGAACCTAGGGCTTCATGCATGCTAGGCAAGCACTCTATCACTAGACCATGCTCCCATCCCTAAGATAGATTATATATACATATAAGCTACTTATATATGCATACAAATTACAAATACATATGCATATATATGGTTTTATATGCATAGACTATCCTTAAATTTACTATGACTTGTAGAAGTATTTTGTAGATTCCTTAGTATTTTCTACATAATCACACCATGTACAAATAGGGAAAACAGAGATCATTTTAATGCCCTACTCCAAAGTTTGTTAGAATTCAGTGAAATCAGTGATTTTACTGACTTGGGGAAAAGTATTATCTTAAGAATTCAACTTTATTAATTCTATAAACCTATTTCCATTAGTTCTATAAACCTGTTTCTATTTTATATTAAGAGGTCAGATTATTGATTTGAGAATAGTTTAAGTTTTGTTTAATGTTATATATAATCCTTTCAGGATTTCTTTTCTTTTTTTGCCACTAGTTCTGATGCTTGAACTCAGGATCTGGGCACTATCCTTGGACACTTTCTGCTCAAGGCTAGTGCCCTGCCCCATGGGCCACAGCTCTAGTTTTAGCTTATTCTGTGTGTGTTGCACCGAGGAATTGAACCGAGGGTTTCACGCATGATAGATGAGCACTCTACCACTAGGGTCTGCTCCCCCCCCAAATCATTTATTTATTTATTTATTTATTTATTTATTTATTTATTTTAGTCTGTCGTGGGGCTTGAAGTCTGGGCCTGGGTGTCATCCTTGAGTATTTCGCTCAAGGTTAGCGCTCTAACACTTGAGCCACAGTGCCACTTCCTTGGGATTTCTTAAGTTGTGTTCAGTAACTTTTGTGATGTTATATTTCCATATTTTTCATTTCTATGTATGTTTTCTTTCCTTTAAGACCTCTACATTGATTCATAGATTCATAAAGGCATTCTGTTTAGCTTACACATATTTAGAAGTTTTTTTTTTCACTGTGACTGGAAAAACTTTCTGTATGAATTCCTTTTATAGATCTGTCTACATTTGTTTTGGCATAGAATGGACAAAATATTGTGATGTGTCCTATGAGTTCCTGAAAAGAATATGCATTCTGCTTTTTCGGTATGGAGTACTCTAAATGTCAACTACATGCTGTTGGTTCATGATATTGAATTTGCTTATATCCGTGTTGAATTTATGTCTAGTTTTTTTAAAATCAGTTCTTCAGAAAGGGAGTATTAAAATCTCCACATAAAACAAGTAGCCAGGCCTGGCGCAGTGGCTCACGTCTGTAATCCTAGCTACTCAGGAGGCTGAAATCTGAGGATCAAGGTTCAAAGCTAGCCTGGGCACAAAAGGACCTGACACTCTTACCTCCAATTAACTTCTAGAAAACAGGAAGTGGGGCTTGGCTCAATTGTAGGGCAGCAGCCTTGCTGGAGATCTCAGGGACAGCTCCCAGGCCAGGTCAAGTTCAAGCTACAGGACCCACGGGGAAAAAAAAGTATCCAGGTGCAGTGGCTCATACCTGTAATTCTAGTTACTCAGGAGGCAGATTTGAGGATCAGAGTTCAAAGCCTACCAATGCACTAAAGACTGTGAGACACTCTTTTCTCTAATTAATCACTAGAAAACTGGAAGTGGTACTGAGGCTCTAGGGGTAGGGTGGTAGCCTTGAGCTGAAGAGCTCAGGAACAACACCCAGGCCCAGAGTCCAAGCCCCATGACCAAAGGAAAAAAAATGTACTACCCAGGAGTCCTCCAAATAGTCGAGGCATGATCTGCTTAAAAAAGGCTACAGGAGGTTCTCAAATGCCTCCAAAATGAACTCCATACAAACTCTATGGACTGGACTGTGGTTGACTTCCTTACCTTCTCCCCTTTGTGGGTGGGCCCCTTGGTTACAGTGGGTTTTGTATTCACATTCAGATCTTGTGTAATCAATAAGCTCCTTCAGTGTCTTAGAAAGCAGGATCAGGGAAAGCTGTTCAGCTAATGGTGGTCTGGCGACAATATGCTGTGCTATGAAATGGCGGACTGGGAACTCTGTGAGGTTGACCCCGGCCCTTACCAGGATGTGCAGGTGTACAGAAGGGTTTCCTTTGCTGACCTTGGCCATCCCCCTTATTTCAAATCTCTGTTTGGGTCTGCCAACCCTACAGGTAAATTGCCTGAAGTGCTAGAGTGGTAGTCAATGATGGGTAAGATCTCCAGAGGGGGACAACCTAAGACAGGCACACTTCTCCAGTAAGGCAAATACCTGCTTAATAAAACAAAAGGAAGGAGATGTAGGGCACGTCACATCAAGGGTAAAAGGCCTACCTCATGGCCCAGTGCTCACTTCCTGGTTTTGGAGATTCAACCTGCCTGTCTCCTGGTTGGGAGGTTTGGCTATGGTTTGTGATGTAAAATAAGGCTACCTGGAACCCAAGGATTGGCCCCACCACCCTCTCTGACTGCACCTACCTCCCCCTGTCCTGCCTACTTTTATGTTAATAGATTCCTGCTTCTTACTTTAGCCCCTGGTATCTTCCCATTAAACGAGTCTGCTGTGACATTCAAAAAAAAATGTACTACCTTACAGATGTATGTGATTGTAACCCCTCTGTCCATTACCCTGATGATAAAATTAAATTATCCACATAAAATTGTACATCCCTCTCTTCCTCTTTTCTGTGTGTGCACACACACATAAATGTGTACATTGTGGATTAAAAACTAGGGATTGCACATTTTAGGCAAGCAGTGAGCTATATTCTCAGCCTGCATCTCTTTTTTGAATTTTGCCAGTGTTTACTTTGTATGTTTCAGACTTCTCTTTAATTCATACACATTAGTATTACTACTCTTTTGGGGAGACTGATGACATCAGTATATAATGTTCCTCTATATCTGACCATCTTCTTTGATCTAAAGTCTGTAATAGTAATGTAGCAATCTTTGATTATATGTATGTATAATGCCTATTATCCTTTTTTCAGTCTACTATAGGTTTATTTTGAAGTGTGCATCCTTTAGATAGCATAGCACTGAGCTATATTTAAATATTCTCTTCCAGTTTTTGTCATTTACTTGTTGCATTTAGGACTCCAAATTTAAAGGACTTACCACTATATTTTAAGTATGTCATTTTAATATTTTAATTATTTTTTCATTTGTTCTTGCCAAAAAGCATTTACATGGTATCTTCTGTGAAAACGTTTAGCAAGATATACTAATATGAGAAGGAAAATTATGAGCTGGACACTGGTGGTTCACACCTGTAATCCTATCTACTCAGGAGTCTAAGATCTGAGGATTGTGGTTAGATGCCAGACTGGATAGGAAAGTCCATGAAACTCATCTCCAATTAACAACCAGAAAACTGGAAGTGTAGCTTTGACTCAAAGTGGTAATATGGTAGCCTTAAGTGAAATAGCACAGAGACCTCAGGCCCTGAGCTCAAGCCCTACGACCAACAAAAAGGAAAAAAATCATGATGACACCATAACAATACACATCCACCTTGATCTTTTCACTGATAAACAGTAACTACAAAATTATTAGTCCAGAGGCCAAATTAATGGACATCCAGGACATGGAAACAAGAGCTTAAATATAAGTGACTGTTATTCTTTAAGTATTATGTTTTTCTCTCCTCTTATGTTGCCATTTGGTTAATCTCATATTGTTACAGTATCCTGTTGGGAGCCGAGTAACGCCATGTCTAATAACTTTCTGCTGAGACAAGGCAAGGCGCAAGAGGCAGGGAGCAAGACTTGATTACCATTGGTTACAAATGTGTTATTGTTTATCACTCTCTGCTGGGACCTAGAGTGAGGGTATATTAGCTGGAAGACCCGCAGGAGAGGGTTTATTGGAGAGAGAGATTTTCTTGCCTTGATGAAGCTGCGTGGCGTCTCTGTTCGTGCCCCGGGGAAGGAAGGCTGAGTGCGGGAGGACAGTGGGTCTCTCCTCTCACATCTCGTCCTGGTCTGGGCGTGTTTTTCCCTATCCCTCCTATTAGTTGAGAGGGACCGGGGACGAAGGACCCCGACATACTGGCGCCCAACGTGGGGCATGAAAGGGGTATGACTGCGAGTTGAGCCAAGAGAGAGATACATGGAGGAAAGACTGAAAAACCAGAGAAACCTGAAAGGCACAAAGAAAAAGAAAAAGGAAGGACTGAAAGGCCAGGGAAAACTGAAGGGAAAATGCAGGCTGAAATTGCTCACAGGGAAAGAGAAAAAGACAGGGAGGAAGACAAAGAGAAAGAGAAAAACTCAAAGACTAAAAAAAAAAACAGAGAAACCTGAAAGGAAAATACAAAGAAAAACCCATTAAAAAGGCAAAAGATAGAAAATTGAGGAAAAGAAAAACCAAAACGCCTTCCCAAAGCTGAGAAAAAAGGCAAAGAAGCTGCAGCTGTGTCAAAGCGGGGAGGCAAACACAGCAGAAGCAGCTAGGTGTTTAAACAGTAAAATTTTTTAATAATTCCCAGTCCGCCTCCGAAGTGCAGGTCACTTCGGCACGGTGGGGAAACTGAGGAACCTCGCGGGAGTTTCTGGCCAGAGCGGTATAAGGGCGAGGCAATAAAGGGTTCAGAAAAAGAACTGGAATGGGTTCAGACTGGAATGACCCATACTAATTTTGCGCAAGTAGCATGCTAAATAATAGATACATTCATACTTGAAAAACAAAGGCAATTGGGTAAATCTAAGTCTAAACTATGAGGCAACTTATATGGGAGTAAACAGTTTAAGAACAGGTGAAAAGAAGCACAGAGGCGTTTGGAAAAATACGTAAGAGAAAGAATTAAGTGGTAGTGATTTAGAAAGCCTGTGCTCGGGTGCAGAATTGCAAAATAGGGAGCCACTGCCCATAGTTGAAAACAGGCTAAAGCTTTTTAGGGTCCCTGGCAAAATATAGAGACAACACCCCTGAGTCAGCTTGAAGTTACAGAAAATGGATCTTCACCCATAACCCCCTTAAAATGAAGGGACCAGAGTCATTTTTGGAAGGTGAGATAGGATAAGTTAGAGACATGGGAGACAGTACTTTAAAACAAAAAGGGGAGGATTGGAAAACTCTTCTAATTCTTCCATTGCCCTGCTATTCCCTATGGCTTGTATGATAGTCTTTGTTTTTTCTATTGGTTTCAATCTCTAATTATGAATAATGTTCTGTTAATGTTGGAATGTTTCCCTGTTTTCTCTGGCTGTTGCATTCAGAGCCCCTCATTATATACCAGTGCCTGTACAGGCAGAGGAGAATGCTTTCCCACTCATCAGTAGAGGAGACTTTGGTATTTTTCTGGCTGTGGTGGTGGCCATTGCCACATCTGCCGCGAATATTGCCCTTGCCACTGGCGTTCCTACAGAGAATGCTTTGATTAAGCCATTAATCAACATGTGAGGACTGGAATTGTTATGTACACAAATGACATGTTAATATTCTAACTTTGGGTGATTGGTTAAGACTATGTTGGGACTTGATCAAAGATGGGCAGGATTGATCGGTTTGGATTTATATGCGCTATAATTGTAATATGTCTATATTGCTTGCCTACAAAGTCAACGCAGAAAATGAATGCTAATGCGACAGGCATCTGCTTGCATGGAAATAGGTGCATCCCCTCAGGTCTGATTTGCTTAAATGGACAGCTGGTAGCCTATCAACCTAGTACAGGAGCCAAGTAAAAAGGACTTGGTGATCCCATGACGGGTAAGAAGACTAGCGAGCTTGGAGACACCTAAGACAGGCACAGTCGATCTGATATGATGGTAGCCCCACATATCCTAGGTTTTTTCTTTTTTCTAAAATAAAAACGGGGGAGCTTTTGGGGGCCGAGTAATGCCATGTCTAATAACTTGCTGCCACTTGAGCCTCAGTGCCACTTCTGATTTTGTGGTGGTTAATTGTAGATAAGAGACTCACGGATTTTTGTGCCTGGGCTAGCTTTGAACTATGATCCTCAGATCTCAGCCTACTGAGTAGGATGACAGGCATAAGCCACTGACACCCAACTGATCTTTTTCATTTTTGTTTATGTAGTTGACATGTGTATAAATGCAACAAGAGAATTTTAGATGCTGAGCATATTTCAATAATTTCAAATAACATTAAATCTGCTCAGTAATATAAACTTAATCTTTTATGTATATATTCAACAGTTGAATTAAATGAGAAGATAAATATTTGCTAATTAATACATCAGTTGTCTTCAGTGTATGTAAAGCAAAAAATCCCAAGAAGGAGAAGGGAAATTTTTTCTTGCCTAGAGGGTTTGGCTTTTGATGCATTAATCCACTGAAGGCATCTCTGAATCATCTACATGTTTTCCAATCCCACAGGAATATGAGCAAATCCCTAGAATCAGAAAAGACTTTAAGCTGAAAATAGTTCAAAGGCTTTACTAGCTCATGCTTGCCCTGTGAGCCTGTGAAGAAAGTACTCTGTCAGGTATGTTTTGTTTTTGTATCAGTTAAAATAATGGTGCTATTACTTGTCTGCTATTCTGAGATTTTCCACAATAAACTCTTTCATATATGAATATTGTCTGTATTGGTGAATTTTGTTACAGTGAGCAAAAAATACCTGAGCAAATCCATTTAAAGGAGAAAATTATTATTTTAGCTTACAGTTTTAGAGGTTTTGGTGCATGGTCACATGATTCTATTGCTTCTGGATTGTGGGGAGGAGCAAGTAGTGGAGCAGAGCTGCACAATTCATGGTGACAAGAAAACAGGGAATGGGAAGCAGTCAGGAACAGCATATACTCTTCAAGGAGATATTCTTAGTGACTTCGTGGCACTGACTACTTGCTAAAACTAGGTTCCCCTCTTAAATCTTTTCCCATCTCCCCATTACCTATTACATCAGGAATCTATCAATGGATTAATCCATGGATGACACTGGACCCTTTACAATCTAATCACTTCCCAAAGCTCCAAAATCTGAACATTGCTACATTGGGATCAGGCCTTCAATGCATGAGCTTTTGGAGAACATTTCCGATCTAAACCATAGCACTGTGTTTATTAATTTTTCATTGGTTAATATATTCTCCATAAGAGTGACTGATAAATCAGAAACAAAGGTAAAAATTGCTTCTGCAGAAAAGGCACAAGTGGGCCAGCAGTTTGGCCTCGTGGTAGAGTGCTTGCCTAGCATGCACACAGACTGGAATTGATTTCTCAGTACCATATACATAGGAAAAGCCAGAAGGGGTGCTGTGGCTCAAGTGGTAGAGCTCTAGCCTTGAGAAAGCCCAACGACAGTGATCAGGCCCCTACTTCAAGCCCCAGAACTGTCAAAAAAAATTTAAAGGCACAAGTGTCTGTTATCTGATATATTGTATATATGTTTATTTGGTTATTGAAATAGCATAGGAAGGGGGTAAAACAAGATTAGGGGTGGGAGTGGGGGGAGGGAAATGGGGACCAAGACATGAGAAAGGGTATCAATGTATGTGAAGTAATGTACCTTCTATCTGGTGAATATAATGTAACTTCTATTAATTACAATAAAATATATGAAAAAAAAATTTAAAGGCACAAGTGTCTTCCAGTGTCTATTGTGTTTTTACCTAGAGTGTTCAAAGACACAGGAACTACCTCTCATACATTTTACTTTAGACAGAAAAGGTGACATCAGGGCAAAAGTCATCCAGAGAACACAACCCAGCTAGTTTTGCAGAATGAGGTCAATGAAAACTCTAAAAGAACTTCACATGAAGATGAGTGCAGATATCAGAGTCTTATGCAGTTTCAAACCAAGGAACACTACAGGCTACCCAAAACTGATAAGGGTAAAAGAGGCTTCTCTCTTTGAAGCTTTGAAGAGGTTGTATAATGTAAGAATTCTGATCTTCAGAGACAGGAGGAATATATATCGGTTGTGTTAAGCTCTCCTGGTTCATATTTAAATAGCCATAAGAAACAAATATAGTGAATACCTAAATTCTCTATCCACATAAATATTCTTAATTTTTATTTACAAAAGAATCTATGGCAGACATTAAGCTTTAAAAGAGCTTAATGTATTAATATCCAAGGAAATACACATGGCTAGACAAAGCAGCCAAAAAAATTCGTGTCTTATGTTTTCAAAGCTCATTTTGGAGCAAGCCCCAGCTTGCCTAATAAGTGACACTTCGTCTGATTCATGTGGCAAAAATAGGGTCTCCTGAGCTGTTATGCTGGAAGATATCATGTCTGTTTTTACCCTAGAAAATTAATGCTTTTTCAAAATGTGTATTACAAAGGGGAAAAAGGAAAAATTCTTAATACAAAAGTCTGTATGAGTCTCGGTGTAAAGTAAAATAGGTTTACAAGTGTGTTGGTATCCTAAGTCTAAAGAGAATTGTAAGAGGTAAGAATAGTATGTTTTTCCGTTTGAGTCATTGTGTAATTCCATGAAAGGCCAAATTAAGGATTTAAAATGGGAAAATATAGGATAGGATATGTGTGGACATGAACAGGGAAAACATATTTTTTCTAACAGCAGCATAATTATTATGAGGAGAAATCTGTCAAGGTCCATGAGAATCCATGCATACTTTTGCTGGATGTGCCAGGAATGTAAAGCCACCACTTCTGTTCACGTAGGCAATTCACCCAGGCATGTAAAGTTTGAAACCTTGAGAGAGTTTTCAGGGTATCTTCTTTGACAAAAAGCAGGCATGCTTTCTACCTATTAAAAGGACTATGGATTTTCCAAGCTTTGAAAATTTATGGTTGATTCCCTGGGGGGGCATGAGGGCAAGAAGATTCAAAAAATATTCTGTGTTCTGGGCTAAATAATTTATTCCTAAACCAGTAGTCTCATATTTCTATTACCACACATGAAACTGGCAAACTAATGTGTTTCCTTTCAAGTATAGAAGAATCTCATATGCCTATGTTAAATTATCTTCATCTATTCTAGTCAATAATAACAGATAATAATAATTAAAAATAGTATCTATTATGACTTACCATGTGACAGGCACTGCTTTCTGCAAAACCACAAACATTTTACTAAGAAATTAATTGTGAATCCCAAGATCAACACACGGTCTCAAGGTGTCCTGGTCATTATTAATGTTCTTCCTTGCTCAGATTGTCCATTATCCATTATCTCTCTTCTTACTTTCATTCTTTATTCTGTGATCAAGAAGACCATCACATAAAAATAATGCTATGAATGGGGGAAAACAAGATGAGGGGTGGGGGAGGGGGAAGGGAAATGGGGACCATGACATGTGAAAGGGTATCAATGTGTGGGAATTAATGCACCATTTATCTGGCAAATATCATGTAACCCTTCTATTAATTACAATAAAAAATATATTTAAAAAAATAATGCTATGGGTAGCTATGCCCAGTGGCTCACGCCTGTAATCCTAGCTACCCAGGAGCCTGAGATCTGAGGATCAAGGTTCAAAGCCAGCCTGGGCACAAAAAAACCTGAGAATTTTATCTCCAATTAACCTCTAGAAAATGGGAAGTGGGGCTTGGCTCAAGGGTAGGATGGTAGCCTTAAGCTGAAGAGCTCAGGGACAGAGCCCAGGCCCAGAGGTAGGGTGATAGCTGTGAGCTGAATTGCTCAGGGACAGTGCCCAGGCAGAGTTCAAGCCCCATGACCAACAAAATAATAATAATACTATGGGTCTGGAAGTTTGGCCTAGTGGTAGAGTGCTTGCCTAGCATGCACGAAGACATGGGTTCAATTCTTCTGTACCACATATATAAAAAAAAACAGAAGTGGTGTTGTGGCTCAAGTGGTAGAGCTCTAGCCTTGAGAAAGCCCAAGGGCAGGGTTCAGCCCCTCAGTTAAAGCCCCAGGACTAGCCAAAAAAGCTCTGGAAATACAGGTTGATATAGTAGGCCTGAGAAAAATACCAATGGGAAGCTGTGGAAAGCCCTGAAGGCATGGGAGCCCTAAGGACTGAAAAGTGTCAGTGGAAAGGAAAGCATGAAAGAATAGAAGCATGTAGCACTGTGTGTGTATGTCTTTGCTTAATTTGTAACAAAACCTTTATAGTCAGATGCAAATAGTAAATCCTCTTTTGGAACTCAGAACTCATGGTTGTGCATGAGATTTATATTTTTAAAGGAGTATGAGTACATTTAAAAAGGAATATGATTCTTATAATAGGTGGCAATGCAGAGACTTGTTAACTCACATAAGTTGGCTCTGAGAATAAAGTTGATGCAAAAGCTAAAAAAAAAACCTGAAAATAAAAGGAATGGAAGAATGACTGTACCCCACAGTTGGGATGAATCACTGACAATATGCAATGACAAAATACATTAAGAATTGCTATGAGCATGGGATGGTTGCACACATCTGTGTTCTTAGTTACTTGGGAGGCTAAAGAAGGATCACTTCAGTCCATGAGTTCCAGGCAAACCTGAACAATATAATGAGACCCTATGTCAAAAGAAAGGGGTAAATAAAAGAATAGCTCCATGAAAGAACTGAGCTTTAAAATACAAGTCACCTATTTTATGAGACAACAAATTTTCCTAACATTAGTTTTTTATTGAAAATTATTGTTAAGAATTGATACTCTGGAGGTCCTTTCATTTAGCGGCATTCTATATGGCCTTATGTATCTACATTTTAATCTATTGTAAATCTCTGCTAGGAGAGCTCAAGGTTTCTACTGATTATGACAAATGAGGGAAACCATTGAGCCTATGTTCCTTGGAGTCTGGCTTACTTCACTTAATATGATTTTTTCTAAGTCTTTCCATTTCCTTACAAATGGGGCAATGTCATTCTTTCTGATAGCGGCATAGAATTCCATTGTGTACAAATACCACATCTTGTTGATCCACTCATCAACTGAGGGGCATCTGGGTTGGTTCTATATCTTTGCTATGGTAAATAGTGTTGCAATGAACATTTTTGTGCTAGTGGATTTAGACTGTCCTTCTTTCTGTGCGAATGGGTAAATGCCAAATAGTGGAATTGCTGGGTCATAGAGGAGCTCTATGTCTAGTTTTTTGAGGAACTGCCATACTGCTTTCCATAGTGGTTGAAAGAGTTTGCACTCCCACCAATAGTGTAGTAGTGATCCCTCCTGGCCACATCCCCTCCAGCATCTGTTGTTAGTAGATTTCTTGATCATGGCCATTCTAACTGGAGTGAGGTGGAATCTTAGAGTTGTTTTCATTTGCATTTCTTTTATGACCAGAGATGTTGAACATTTCTTCATGTGTCTATAGGCCATTCTTATTTCTTCAGAAATAAGACTCTCTTTAAGTCTTTGGTCCATCTTTTAATGGGATGGTTGTTTCTTTGGAAATTAGTTTTGAAGTGATTCAATTTTTTTTAGCTGTTGATATATTTTAGATATGAGGCCTTTGTCTGTTGTATGGTTAGTGAAAGGACCTCCAGGATATAGAAACAAAAGCCATATAATGAGTGATAGTTGTTCTTAATGTACCATGTTATCTCTCGTCTCTTTGGCTGTCCCTTGGTTATCTCATTGTTACAATATTTTACCTTGTTATCTGATATATTGCATATATGTTTATTAGGTTATTTGAAATAGGATAGGGAAGAAGGGAAACAAGATGAGAGGTAGGGGTGGGGGAGGGAAATGGGGACCAAGACATGAGAAAGGCTATCAATGTTTGTGAAGTAATGCACCTTCTATCTGGTGAATATAACCTAACCCTTCTATTAATTACAATAAAAAATATGAAAAAAAGGAAAAGAATCGATACTCGGGAAAATGCTGCAAATCAGGTAGTACAAGAAACCAAGAGAAGCAGGATAACTGGTTTGTAATGCAAGGTAAGGACAAGAATACAAATAACCAAGGTAGCCATCATTACTGCCATTTACACCTTCATCATCTTGGAGATCAAAGCAATCATTAATTACCCACTGGTTCACTGAGCTATAGTAAACTGGTAAACATGTGTACAATCCCTTCCCCTATGGCTTTTGCAATCGGGCAGACAATTTCATACTGCACTTTCAACAGTGGTAAAAATAAAAAAAATTAATGCTTTTGCCAGAGTTGGGCAAAACACCTAAAAGGTCCAGTTATTGTCACTTTCTTAGGATATGTCTGGTGGTTCTATACTCTTAATAACTTCATATATAATGAGGAGGAGCCTATAGAATATTCGGAGGTGGAAATTCAATGAATGGAAAAATGATATGCCAGAAGTGAACTTCCATTCAATTTAAAACACCCAGATTCAGAAATTCAGAACACCAGTTCATGAAGTTTGCATCCAACAGAGTATTTTCAGAAAAGTTAATAATTCTATAGGATCAACATGAATACAGGTTCCTCACTGACAGAAAGTAGGGGCTACTAGGTGAGTGGAGAAGGCATTTTATTGAGGCCCTTAATGAAGGGTTTCCTCAGACATACACTTATGAAATTATTTCATCCAAATATGTGAACATGTGGCTCAGCCTTTAAAATATAATTATGGGAGATGATACAAACATGAACACATAAGGCCTGACTTTCCATGGAGGCACCTATCATCATGGTGGGCCTCAAATTCTTTGGAGAGGACATACACTAGAGGGACTACTGGGGTTTCCCGATGGCCCACCGACTGAAGAAAGGCTTACCTGAGTAATGGAGGTCTGACAAGAGAATAAGAACATTCTGGGCTGTGGTTTCCAGGTATTTATTTTAAGACTTTCATTGTAACCTGCTGAAAGTTTGAGCAGGCCTGAGCCTGTATCTGTGTGCTAGTGACTAGGTGGATGCGGTCTCCATAATTTAGTGTTAAAATGAGGGATCTGAACGACAGTTGATGTCAAACTTCTCAGCCATAGCCTCCGTTCCAGTGTATAACTGATGTTTTGATCACTGTATGATTCTGGTATTCATGTCTCACTTGCTTTCATCTTTGGAAGTGAACAAGTGGAGTTACTGATTATTCTTTTAAAATCTAACAGAACTATGAGTGGATTTATCAGGGAGAAGTGGTGACAGCTGAAAAAATGGGCAGAAAGCTCCCACAAATGTCACGAAGTTCTCAAACTTCACTGTCTTCCATCTTCATTTCTGTAGTAGATAAGATACACCATTTAGTGCTTCCTAAATTACAGTGAAGCAATAGCTCTCTTTAAAAAAAATACGTACTTGCTGGGCGCAGTGGTTCATGCCTCTCATCCTACCTGCTCAGGAGGCTAAGATCTGAGGATCACGGTTCAAAGCTAGCCCGGGCACTAAAGTCCGGTTCAAAGATAGCCTGGGCACTAAAGTCCCTGAGACTCTTATCACCAATTAATCAGTAGAAAATGGGAAGCAGAGCTGAGACTCAAGGTGTAGGGCGATAGCCTTGAGCTAAAGAACTCATACAGTGACCCTGCACAGCATTGAAGTCCCATAATCAACACACACAAAAAACACATTCTTATCTATCATGGAATTTTTAGAAACTAGGATTATAAAGCAAGTTAATTGTACATATTAATGTGTTTCACTGTGACATTTTTATGCAACCCTTTACTGTGCTTTCATAGTATTTCATTCTCCCTACCAATACTCCTCCTCATCACTCTTCTGCTTCTCTTGGTCTGCTTCCCCATCCTTACTAGGACCCCTGCTACATTATTGTCTTTTTTCTTTTTTTTTCATTCTACTTTCTACACATGGCTCCGTTTTGTGTGTGTGTGTGTGTGTGTGTGTACCATATTTTCTTTATACATTCATCTGTCAAGGAGCATCTAGATTAATTATATAGCATGGTTAATATGAATAGTGCTGCAATAAATATGGGTATGAAGGTGTCTCTGGTTATATAAACAGACTTGTTATCCTCAAATGGAATGGAATAGATGAATCCCATAATAGTTCTATTTTTAGTTTTGGGGGGAACTTAAATTCTGATTTCCACAGTGGCTGGACTCATTGATATATTTTTTGCCAGTGTTGGGGCTTGAATTTAGGACTTGAGCACTCTCCTTGGGCTTTCTCAAGGCTATAACACTACCACTTAAGCATTTCAGGGTTTTTTCTGTGTATGTGCTACCAAGGAATCAAACTCAGGTCTTTGTGCATGCTAGGCAAGTACTCTACCACCAGGCCAAATTCTTGGCCCTCTTTCACATTTTTATTAACAGCACTTAGGAGTTTCTTCCACAGGCTTACTAGCATTTATTAGTTTTTGTTTTCATGATAACTATTCTGTTTAGGTTGATAGAGAATATAATTTTAATGTAGTTTTTGCTGTTGTTTTACTCTTTCTTGATACAGGGTCTTATACTATAGGTCAGGCCCTCAAATTCATTTTCTTTTTTGCTGCCATCTTCAGAGAGCAGAGACTATATTTGTGTAGCACCATACCTGGTTTCAATGTAATTTTTATTTTTCATTTCCCTAATAGATAAATGTATTGGGCATTTTCTCATATACTTATTGGTCATTTGGATTTCTTCTTTGGAGAAGTGTCTATACAGATCACTTGCCCAATTATTGATAGGTTAATGTGGATTTTTTGCAGTCCTAGGGCTTAAACTCAGGGCTTGAGCACTGTCCTTGGCTTTCTCAATGTTAGTGCTCTACCACTTGAGCCTCAGCACCACTTCCATCTTTTTTCTGTGTATGTGGGTACTGAGCAGTCAGTGCATGCTAGGCAAGCACTCTACCACTAAGCTACGCTCCTAGCCCAATATGGATATTTTTGCTGTTAAAATTATTGATTTCTGGGCCGGGAGTTTGGCCTAGTAGTAGAGTGCTTGCCTAGCATGCACGAAGACCGGGGTTCGAGTCCTTGGTACCACATACATAGAAAAAAGCCAGAAGTGGTGCTAAGGCTCAAGTGGTAGAGTTCTAGCCTTGAGAAAGTCCAAGGACAGTGATCAGGTCCTGAGTTCAAACCCTGGGAATGGTAAAAAAAAAAAACTTATTGACTTCTGTGTATGGTCTGGACACTAATCATCTGGCAAATGAATGGGTGAGAAAGCTTCCTCCCATTCTGAAGACCATTTCTTCATTCGGTTGACTATTTTGCTGTGGAGACTTTTTTATTTGCCAAATCCTATTTGTCAATTCTTCATATCCTCTCTTAGTCAGAAAATCATTGCCTTTGTTGATATCTTGAAGTATTTCTCCTATGCTATCTCTAGTAGTGTCAAAGTTTGAGGTCTTCCATTCTGACCTGATTTTTGTACATGGCAAAAGACAGGAACAAGGATTGAGATTCAGTGTGGCACATATGAAAATAGTTTTCCCAGAATCGTCTGTTGAATAACTTGTCATTTCCTCAATATGTTTTTTATATCTTTGTTAACAATGGGATGGATGAGCCAGGCATTGTGGCTCACATCTGTAATCCTAGATATTCAGGAGGCTGAGATTTGAGGATCAGGGTTCAAAGATAGCCTGGGCACGAAAGGACCTGAGACTCTTATCTCCAATTAACCTCTAGAAAACGGAAAGTGGGGTTTGGCTCAAGGGTAGGGCAGTAGCCTACCTGAAGAGCTCAGGGACAGTGCCCAGGCCAAGTTCAAGCCTTATGACCCACAAAAAATAAAGCCAGAATTAAAGTTGTGTCTCAAGTTGTAGAACATTAGCCTTAAAAGTTCAAGGACAGGTCTCTGGCCCTACGTTCAAGACCAGGCCAGTAAAAGTAGAAAGAAAATGGAGGGAGGGAGAGAGGAAGGAAATAAGAAAGAAAATTTAATTAAACTGACAAAAGTACTATTTTACATGTCTGTGTTTATGAAAGGTAGCTTTAAATTTTTTGTTGTTGTTGTTGGTCTTGGGGCTTGAACTCTCAGCATCACTTCTGGATTTTTTCTATGTATATGGTACCGAGGCATTGAACCCTGGTTTTTGTGCATGTTAGACAAGCACTCTACCACTAGGCCAAGCTCCAGCCCACAGCTTTCAATTTTCATAACTTCAGTTCTCACAGATCAGTAGCAAGCAAGTCATGAAACTATGAATCTGAAATCCATACTTTTTAGTATAGATTTTGTAGTTCATAGAGTCTTTTTCATCATCCTGGAAGACCAGAACCTAAGATGGTAGAGTGACTAAGACTACAAGGCCTTTTAGCATGCACAAGGCCCCAGGTCCGATTCCTTGGTACAACATACAGAAAAAAAGCTGTATGTGGTGCTGTGGTTCAAATGGTAGAACACTAACCTTGAGAAAGCCCAAGGACAGTGTGCAGGCCCTGAGTTCAAGCCCCAGAACTGTAAAAAGAAAATCCAAGGCTTTGGCTGTGAATGTGGCCTAGTTGTAGAGTGCTTGCCTAACATGCATGAAGCCCAGGGTTTGATTCCACAGTACCACATAAACACAAAAGAGCCAGACATGGCATTGTGGCTCAAGTGGAAGAGTGGTAGCCCTGAGCAAAAGAGGCTTGGGGAGAGTGTTTAGGCCCTGAGCTGAAGCCCTAGGACTGAATAAAAATATATAAGGCCTTATAACCTATTTCTAATCTCCAGTGAATGAATGAATGATGGATTTAGTATTAATACCTCCCTCACAGAATTGGTAAAAGGATCACATGGCAATCTGTATAAAGCACTGAGGCTTTTGATGTTCAATAAACTTCATCATTACTTTAAATCAATATCCATAGTAGAGTTCTGCTTAATGTTTCAAAAGAGGCATAAATGGGCACACACACACACACACACACACACACACACACACACACACACACCCTTCTGTTTTTTGAATGAGTTAATTTTGTTATCTTTTAGAAGGTGGAGTAATTTGGTCTTTGTACTTACTCTTTTTTACCTACAAATCTGTGAAAATGAAGCAAAGAGCCTGAAAACTTGGGAACTCAAGGCTGCATTAGTTCAGCCTTGGCATAATAATGTGACTCTCCTATTTAAGTTGTCAATTCCACATAAGCTAAATTGTTCTGGTAAAAGGTGTAGCCTCGGTAGATCACTAAGCATAGCTCTGTGAATATTTGCAGTGTTTGCTATTCCCCAAATACTGTTTGTTTTTTATAACAGCAAAAGGCTTCAAGTCATTTAAAGGAAACAACTTGGAATTGGGAAGGGTGAGTTAGGGGTGCCCTGGAGCCTAGATTGTACCTCCTGAGTTAGATCAGGAAGAAAAGTGTGCCAAATGGCCTTGTAACAGCGTAAAGCTGAGATTTATACTTGGAGAGACGTGGCCAACTGTTCCAACCTCCATCCCCCTTGGCATTTCCTCTTCTGCACTTGTCCAGTTCCAGTTAAATCCACTTCTTTTAATCATAAAAAGAGCAATAACTCAAGTACACCTGAATGGCATAGAACATTAACTGATTATTTCACCATAGCACTTGAACATGCTTTTCACTAAAGGCATAGCTAATAAAATTGTGATTTGCTCTGTTCTGTCTATAGGGCCAAAACAGAGGCAATTCAGGTCAGAGGGGTGGTTAGAGTCTGCCATTAACCTCACTGGGTGCAGAGTTTCCTTTCCTGTGTTAAACTGAGCTAACTTTATTTTTTCCAATTTTGCCTGGTCAAATGACAAATTACATGTTTCAAATTTACTTAAAGGCATTACAAAGGTAATTCCCATGTGGTCATAAAGAGAATAGTTTCTACTGAGACAGGCAACCCCAAACTTCTTGAGATCAAACTTGGATTTTAAAAGGAGGAAAACAGGGCCGGGAGTTTGGCCTAGTGGTTAAAGTGCTTGCCTAGCATCATGAAGACCCGGGTTCGATTCCTTGGTACCACATACATAGAAAAAAAAGCCAGAAGTGGTGCTGAGGCTCAAGTGGTAGAGCTCTAGCCTTGAGAAAGTCCAAGGACAGTGCTCAGGCCCAGGATTGGCAAAAAAATAAATAAATAAAAATAAATAAATAAAAGGAGGAAAACAGCTCAATGGCATTTGGGAGGAGGGGGTGTAAATTCAGACTATCTACATCTAGTATGTTATGTCCATCCCAAATATGAGTAGTTATGGAAGCCCATGATTTCTCACCAGTGGTGGATGGGTGGGAAAAGAAGAAGAGGATATAAGGGTGACCATAATGGAAGGAAATTTATTAAATTGTTATATTAAAAATTAAGTTGGGCACGGTGGCTTACGCCTGCAATCCTAGCTACTCAGGAGGCTGACATGTGAGGATCAAGGTTCAAAGGCAGCAGGGCACAAAAGAACCTGAGACTCTTATCGCCAATTAACCCCTAGAAAACAGGAAGTGGGGCTTGGCTCAAGGGTAGGGAAGTAGCCTTGAGCTGAAGAACTCAGGGATAGTGCCCAGGCCAAGTTCAAGACCCATGATCAACCAATAAATAAATAAATTAATTAATTAAATAAAACGGAGTGGCTGGGAGTTTGGCCTAGTGGTAGAGTGCTCACCTACCATGCATGAAGACCCATGTTCAATTCTTTAGTACCACATACATAGAAAAAGCCAAAGTGGTAGAGCTCTAGCTTTGAGAAAGCTCAAGGACAGTGCTCAGATCCTGAGTTCAAGCCCCAGGACTGGCACCAAAAAAATGAAGTTGAGTGATGAGTAAGAGATTCCCCCAGAAACAAGGCCATCTGGAAGGTCCTTGGTAAAACTGAACATGAAACACAGGATATTAATTGTGATGTTCTCATTCAAAGTCAAAAGAAATGATGCAGATTTACCTAGAATATATACTCGTGAGAATGACTCTCACTGTCCTTGGATTTTTTTTTAGATAATTTGGAGAGGATTGTCACTTTAACAATTGAAATAAAATGACCCTTATTTTTTGGCCACACTTTTGCTTCATGATTTATTATGAATCTGGATTGAAGAGAACCACTCCCTGGTAGGAAGCCTCACCTGGAAACTCATCAGGCTCTGTGTAGCCAGATATTCAAAAGTAGCTATGAGATGACAAGAATTATTAGAAGAGTCATTTAAGAGAATGTGCAGTCTTTTGATTAAATGACATCAAAGAGTATCTCCCAGGAGGCATCAGATTTCCTTGGAATGTAGCTGCTAGTGAATAAGAATACATTAATTTAGATTCACTAGAGATCTAGGATAGCTTAGACCATACTGAGAAAATATTTCACTAAAATACCTTTGACCTGGAGCAACCAAGCACAGTTGTAGAAGCTACTAATCATCCTGTGGTATTGACCTTCCATTTACACCCCCTACTTCCATATACCACAGATGATTCACCTGACTGTTCCTTCACTACTTGTGCTTTGTTTCACAGTGTGGGGAAGTAAGAGGTTTTGTTCACTTATGCTTCATTTTAATAACAGTTGTACAGGAGTCATCTGCTTAACATGTCATAATCCCCATAAAGCCTTTCTAGCATTTATTTTCAACTGACTGAAACTTCTGGTCAAGGAAGAGTGAATGAGTGATTTAAATGAAAATCAATCCTTGCCTCCCCGTGCACCCCCTCTGGCCCCCGTCTCTCCCTTTTCTTCTCTTTCCTCTCCTTCTCCCATTTTTACTCTGCCCCATCCCCTTCCCTAATCTCTTAGCTAACTGCAATCATCCAACCAGGTCCTTAAATGCAATGGCTTTCCTGGATCCTGGTGATTCTTGAACTGGCCTAATTAAAAGAAAATCCTCCCAGATAGGGTAACCACAGTAGAAAAGGATTCTAAACTCTAACTTCCAGAAAAAAAAATCAAGGGTCTTATAAGGTACTTTTGGCCACAAGTATGTGTAGATTTAGTGGTAGATAAATAATTTCTAGGGGCCAGGAGTGCTATCCTAGCATGCACAAAGACCCAGGTTTGATTCCTTGGTACCACATACATAGAAAAAGCCAGAAGTGGTGCTGTGGCTCAGATGGTAGAGTTCTAGCCTTGAAAAACTCCAAGGACAGTGCTCAGGCCCTGAGCTCAAGGCCCAGGACTGGCAAAAAAAAAAAAGAAAAATAATTTCTAGATAAGAGGCTAGCCATCTTGTAAGCTGGGTATAAAAAAAAACTCATATTTGTTTGTATTCAAAACATACATAATGCCTTACAGATTTCAATGTATTTTAACATTGTCTCATTAAATCCTCTCAATCTCTGAATCAAGGGAGTTAATAATATTCCCATAGAGAAATTTAAGTCAGAAAAATAAAATCCTTCCTTCAGTGTATTGTTCTGAATTCTTCCATCTGGAAAGATAACTTTAGCACAAAAGGAAATTTGTTTATTCACATACCTGTGTGGAACCTGGCAGAACAAAGGGGAAAAAGTTGCCAGGCACCAGGTGGTCAGAGATTAGAATAAAGACTTGACATTACTAGAACTTTTTTCCACTTGACTTTATTTTTTTTTATCTTTGCCTGAATTCATTCTGTAGACAGACTCTCGGTAGATGTGTAATATTCCCACTCATATATTCTTATAAATCATGATCTGATCAAAACAAGGGCTACCTTTTTTGTACCATAGAGAACAGTGGCTTATAGGTTTATTAGAAAGTGATTTGTTAGCTGTTAGCACAAAGAAAAGGATCCAAACAAAAGGTCTTACATGTTCTGGTATAACGTGAAATACATTGTATTATTACTATGTATTTTTATTTAAATAAATTTTAAGTCACTAAAGCACATCTCTACAATTGTTATGAGAAAAAAATCTATAAACAAGTTCCATTCCACCTTACTTCTCACCAACTGTACTTGTGCTTGTTACTTTCTGAAAACAAATCTTATTTTCCATTTTGAAATTTGACCCAAGGACCAGATTTAAACCCAAACTCCAGAAATGTGTGATATTTTTATTTGAATGGATCACTTCAGAGAGCCATATTTTCCTTTTTGTTGTTGTTGGTTGTGTGACTTGAACTCTGGGCCTGGGCTTTGTCCCTGAGTTCTTCAGCTCAAGGGTACCACTCTAACCACTTGAGCCACAGCACCACTTCCGGGTTTCTTGTGATTAATTGGAGATAAAGAGTCTCACGGACTTCAGTGCCCAAACTGTCTTTGAACCACGATCCTCAGATGTCAGCCTCCTGAGTAGCTAAGATTACAAGTGTGAGCCACCACACCTGGCACTTAGGACACTTTTTGTAAGGACTCAATTCATTTAACTTAGCTTAGGTCACATGACCTCTTCTTTGCCCCCCCCCCCCCAACTCTGTTTTCCTGGGAAATACACTAGTATAGTTGAACTTGCCCAGGATTATGTGCTCTAATTTTATTCAATTAGAGTGGGAGTTCCCTCATTTCCAGCCTTCAGCAGAAAGATGAGAAATCAACTGAGGTAGAGTTGTTTATAGGAAAGGGGATAACAGATAGGCAAGGAAAAACATAAAATTATGTGGGATAGACAAAAGCAGCTTGCAAAATCCACTACACCAACATTCAGAAAAGTCTACTTTGCTCTACCTATGAAGACACAAGTTGAGCACACAAGAGTATTTAAAGAATTTTGGAAGATTATTGTAGATCTCTTAGTAATTGTATTTTAAGCTTTTATTAGCCACAGAGAGGATCTAAATATGGAAAAGCAAAAAGTCCATAACTGAAAAGAAGAAAAAATACCTGGTTAAGAGTGTTGTTTGGGAAGCTAAGAGAGAAACAGTTAAAAAAAATTATGGTATCAGGTATCGGTAGCTCAAGACTGTAATCCTAGCTACTTAGGAGGCTGAGATCTGAGGATCAAGGTTCAAAGCCAGCCCAGGCATGAAAGTCTGCAAGACTCTTATCTCCAATTAACCACCAGCAAACAGAAAGTGGCACTGTGCCTCAAAGTAGTAGAGTGCTAGCCTAGAGCTGAAGAGCTCAGAGACAGTGCCCAGGCCCAGAGTTCAAGCCCCATGACTGACAAAAAAAAATTATGGTGACCACTAAGACTTTGTGTTTATGTGAATTATACCTATCTTTATTATCAATGTAGAAATTAAAATGAAGAAATGTACAAATGTTGATTATTTAAAAATCAAAATAGGTTCTAAGAATGTGGCTTAGTGGTAGAGTACTTATCTAGCAGGCACGAAATCCTGGGTTTGATTCCTCAGTATCACAAAAACAGAAAAAAGATGAAAGTGGCACTGTGGCTCACTTGGTAGAGTGCTACCCTTGAGCAAAAGAAGCTGAAGGACAGTGCCTAGGCCCTGAGTTCAAGCCCAGGACTGGCCAAAAAAAAATGATTGCCTTTAGGGGCTGGGACTGGCTGGTCTGGGACTGGAGAGGGATGGATAAGAATGTTGAAAAAGGCCCAGAGTTTGGCCTAGTGGTAGAGTACTTGCCTAGCATGAATGCAAGCCCTGGGTTCGATTCCTCAGTACTACATACACAGAAAAAGCCAGACGTTGTACTGTGGCCCAAGTAGTAGAGAGCTAGCCTTGAGAAAGCCCAAGGATAATGCTCATGTTCTGAGTCCAAGCCTGAAGATTGGAAAAAATGAAAATAACCCTGGGCATTAAAAATTGTATTTTGCACTGGGGTGTGGTTCAAAAAGTAGAACTTGTCTAGCAAGCAGATTCTCCAAGTTTAGTAGTCTATACTAGAAAAAATTAGCATTTTTGTGAAAATAGGGATACTTTCCACTACTTTGTCAGGGGTATTTTTTAGAGAAATATATGTAAAAATATGTAGGAAAATAATCAAGAAGTTGTTTTTAAATGACCAAATTAATATATCAAACCCTCAGATCTCACTGTTGTCCATGATACCATACCATAGATAGTGACTTGTTGACACTTGTCATTGGAAGGGTCCACAGCTCTCTGGAAGCACATATTCCAATAAGAGACTATTAGTGGCTCACTATTAATTTGAAAGTGATGCCTAACATAGTATTCGACAGGCTGAGTTGTGAGGATGGTGCATTAAATCTACTCATGAGTAAAAAATCAGTAGAATGAAGTAATATACTTGTCAATCTCACTAGGATATCTGATTAAGGCTTCATCCTGGGAGCAGGCTAGGTAATATTTCTTAATCCATCAAGCTGTTAGATAAGGTTTAAGGTTATAGAACTTCTAATAGCAGAACTTTGTAATTATTAATTTGTGTTTGCTTAATATCTGACTTTCTCATTTGCCACAGTACATGCAGAGGTTGATTTAGAGTACAGTTCAGCAACTATTTGCTGAATAAATAAGGAATTTATTGCTACCACATGGTGCTTCCCTACCTATCTTTCCAGCACCATCCTCCATCTGGCTCTCTGGACTCTAACCACAGTGAGCAAATTTTCATCTCTTGAATTTGCCAGACTTTCTGTGGTCCAAGAACCTTTGCTTATCATTCATCATAGACTGACTAGTAACCCTCTTGCCTAATAAACTAATTTGTTAGATGGCTGCTCCATGTTTTTTTACTATAATTGGTCATATTAATTACACAAATAATGTATTTCATAATGATATTTACATACATGTATGTTTCGTATCTACTCTCCCTGTTTTCCTCCTTTACCCTTCTCTTTTTTCCTCCTCTATTTCCCTTTCCATTCCTTAAGTCTATCTTCTGTTGTGTTGCCAAATATGAAATAAAACATATAATACTTCATAGGCTTGGCTTATTTTGTTTAACATGATCTCTAGTTCTATCCATTTTCCTGAAAGGGACATGATTTTGAACTTCTTTGTGACTGAATAATACTCCATTTTGAATATTTACTGTATTTTCTTTGTTCATTTATCAGTTTGCAGGTACCTAGGATAAATCCAAAGTTTGATTATTACAAATAGTGCTGGGATAAACATGAGTGTACATATCTCCATTGTATATTGACTTTTAATTATTTAATTCCTTTTTTTGCCAATCCTTGGGCTTCTACTCGTGGCCTGAGTACTGTCCTTGAGCTTTCTCAAGGCTAGAGCTCTACCGCTTGAGTCACAGCACCATTTCTGGCCTTTTCTATGTATGCGGTACTAAGGAATTGAACCTGGGTACTCATTCATGCTAGGCAAGCACTCTATCACTAGGCCAAACTCCCACCCTCACCACTCCTGGCTTTTTCTGTGTATGTGGTGGCAAGGAAAGGAATGCAGCGCTTTATGCATGTTAGGCAAGCACTGTACCACTAGGCCACACTCCCAGCCCCTCACTTGTGAATTATTTAGTCAGTATTGACATCAGTTTAGATATTTCAGAGAAGCCTATGGTGAGCACTGTAACTAGAACAATGATTCTACAAATTTTCATGAGACCTAGCTAGCATAGGTACAATTTCCATTTGTTTGTGTATTATTTGACTGATGTTTGTCCCAGTACCATATCCTCTCCTGACTTGATTATAAATTAGATGAAAGCAGAAACTATGTTTTCTCTCAGCATTACAGATTTTCAGCACAATGCCTGGGTGAGGTAAGGGCTTCATGATTATGTGGTTATATGTTAAATGAGGGAGAGAGTAAATGAAGTATTCTGGTTACTTGTTATCTAAAGTCTCTAATAGCGTTTGGGACAACACTGGCAGGGTCATCCCATTTGCATTCTGTGATTTCCTAGCTGAAGTGGCCATTAGCACTTCCATAGGCTAGGAGAATTGTTTACAGCAAGTGTGGGCAAACGACCCATAAATCAGACTATAGCATGTTTTTATAAAGTTGGGTTTTTTTTTTTTGGAACAAGCATAGACTGTAAAACCTAAAATAATGTCCCATCAGGCGATCACCAAAAAGATTTGTCAGTTTCCAATTTTCAACAGTGTATGGGATTTTTATTGTTGTTGGTTGTGGGGTTTGAACTCAGCCTGGGCGTTGTCCCTGAGCTCTTTAGCCCAAGGCTACCACCCTCCCTACCCTTGAGCCAAGGCCCACTTCCCGTTTTTTTAGAGGTTAATTGGAGATAAAAATCTCATGGCCTTTTGTGCCAGGTCTGTCTTTGAGCCTTGATCCTCAGATCTCAGCCTCCTGAGTAGCTATTATTACAGGCGTGAGCCATGGGTGCCAGCTTTATTTGGGATTTTTTTTTTGAAAGCCCTGTAACTACATTTTACTTCAAATATATCACTGAATTTCTGAAATTGCACACTTATGATGATTACTGATTATGAAAAATTGATACAAAATGCCTTTAGGTAACTGATAAAGTTTTTCATACACTCTTCCTTCTTTCCTTCCTTCCTCTCCCTCTCTGCTCTCCCTCTCTCGCTCTCTGGCTCTCGCTCTCTCGCTCGCTCGCTCTCACTCTCTCACTTGCTCTCTCTCGCTCGCTGTCTCTTTCTCCCTGCTCTTTCCTTCCTTCCTTCCTTCGTTGGGATGGACCCCAGGGCCTTGCATATTCTAGAAAGTCTACCATGTCTGAGCCACAAGCCAGGTTCAGTTCATTTCTTTGTCATGATAAATCGGTGGCAGATAGGTTATTATTCTTGCCTAACAGATGAGGATAGTAAGGCAAGGAACGGTTACCCCAAGCATACCAAGGTCACACAGCTTGAGGAAGTATTTGAGTGGGGACTTGATTTGAGAATTCTGATTATGACCTGTGCTCATGGCCATTCTTTAATCCTGTTAACTTTGAAACCTTTTCTGTAAAGAGGACTTCATTTTTACTTTCTAACTACAAATACAATTCATATGCTATTGTTTCAATTGGAATCATGTAGAATTTTGAGGTGTGGATTTAAGACGTAAAAGTGTTTTAATAACTCAATGCTTGGTAGAGTATAAGATAAAATTCGATCAATAAATATCTTTATTGTTGGAAGTGAAATGACATTTAGAAGAACGAGGAAAGAGACAAGGAAATCTTTGTTAGGGAAGTTTCTTTGTTCTAGGCCATTGACAGTGAGTGAGGAAATAATTCTAAGTATTGGTTTTACTGCCTGGGGATCTGGCTACCTCTGAACATTGAAGAGGAAATACAAATATCTCAGTACTTTGATTACTTTTTTTGTTCCATTTTTATTTCTTTAGCTTCTCACAATAAAAGCACCACAGGAGTGACAGGTTTAGATGAGAAATGTGAAGAATTCTGAAAAATCCCTCAAACGCCATCAAACACAATAAATTCTGAATGACATCTACCAGCTGAAAATTTTCCTCGGGTTCTCATACATTTCCATCTGACTCCACATAACAGTGAACACTCACTTGCTACCTGTTATCAGAGAACAGTGAGTGTCAGAGAACCAACATTGCAATAATTGAAAATCAGGCTTTTCCAGGCTCCAGTCATCCTGCTGAGATCTGAGGATCTCAGTTTAAAGCCAGTTGAACAGAAAAATCCATGAGACCCTTGCTTCCAAGTAATCACCAAAAATCCCAAAATGGAACTGTGTCTCAAATGGGAGGGTGTTAGCTTGAAGCCAACTATCTAAAGGACAGCTCCCAAGCCCTAAAGTCAAACCCCAGTACTGGCACAAACAAAGGCAAGAGATATATACTGGATAAATACAAATAGAAAGGTGTTATATCTGGCTGCCTTAGTGAAGTTTTGGGAGAAAAAAACAACTGCTTGTATGTAGAATTTATATACATTTATAACTTTCCAGTTTGTGTGTGTGTGTGTGTGTGTGTATGTGTGTATCCTGGGACTTGAACTCAGTGCCTGAGTTCTGTCCCTGACTTTCTTTACTCAACACTAGCATTATTTTTTAGCCATAGCTCAAAATAAATATAAATAAAAATCTACCCAAAAAGCCTGACTTTTGTTTTTTTGGTCTATTACTTTTTTTTTGCAAACAAAATGTATGGTAGAAATGGGCAGCAACTTAGACATATGATTAAATCCATAATCCATACTCTAGAAAGCTTAAAAATAATGAAAACATTTCATTAAATTAAATGTGATTAGAAAATCTAACTTATTTTATTCAATTTTCCAATATAATTTAACAAACTTCACCAGAACAGTACTGTCAAGACCACAGACATAGCACTGGTTAGCTCTGTTTTGTTTGTTTCTGTATTTTATTCATGGTTCTTATGTTCAGTCTGACATATCACATCATCTTACCATACATTGTTCATAAGAATCTTTTTATTGTTGTTGTTGATTGTGATACTTGAACTCTGGACCTGGGCTCTTCAGCTCAAGGCTTGTGCTCTAACACTTTGAGCTACAGTACCACTTTGCATAGGCTGGCTTAGAACCATGATCATACGTTCTCAGCCTCCTGAGTAGCTAGGATTACAGGATTAAGCCACTAGTGCCTACCTATATGAATCATTTTTTTTGCCAGTCCTGGCTTGAACTCAGGGCCTGAGCACTGTCCTTGGGCTTTTGCAAGGCTAGAGCTCTAGCACTTGAGAGCCACAGCACCACTTCCAGCTCTTTCTATGTGGTGAGGAATCAAACCCTGGTCTTTGGGCAGGCTAGGCAAGCACTCTACCACTAGGACAAACTCCTTGCCTCTGTGAATCTTTTATTAAGTCTTAAACAAAGTGAAGATTTCTTCTACCTGCAGATAAGCTGTATGGTGTAAGATTTTATGAATAAAATTTTGTCCTCTAGCCTAGTCAGGCACGGTGGCTCATGCCTGTAATCCTAGCTACTCAGGAGGCTGAGATCTAAGGATCACAGTTCAAAGCCAGCCTGGTCACTAAATGCCTGAGAGTCATATCTCCAATTAACCACTAGAAAACTGGAAGTGGCACTATGGCTCAAGGTGTAGGATGATAGTACTGAGCTGAAAAGCTAAGTGACAGAGCTCAGGCCCAGAGTCCAAGCCCTACAACCAACAAAACAAACAAACAGAAGCAAAAACAAACAAAAAAAACCCCCACAATTTTGTCCTCTGTTCTCTGTATTCTGGCTTGTGTTGCAATTTTAATGCATGTAAACCTGATTATATTATATTATGTGGTTATTGGTGAATCTATTATGACAAGTATGTACTGTCATGCTCATGCTTGGAATAGGCCATTATGAACTTTTTGCCTGTGCTGGCTTCAAATTATTATCCTTCTGATTCTATCCTCCCATGTAGCTAAGAAGGATAATAGGCATAAGCCTGTAATATTGTTTTATTTAGAACATTTGAGATTTAGCTGTAGTGGTAAAAATAACTTGCATATATCTTGACAGAAGACTTTGGTTTTGAAAGGAACATGAATCAGAAATAAGAACCAGAGTTGCTATGAGTATGATGTAAGGGATTATCATCAAGGTCGATTAGTTTAAGATGGATGATTTTGGCTATGGCATGGCATTTTAATCTGTGATCTCCTGAGAGTCTCTTAACAATCTGAAGGGAGACATGGGGTAGGTAACATTATTGATATGGAGAAAGTGAGTTTGTATTATTTTCTATCAGTCAGCATATGACTCATTATTAGAGGTATAGACTCCCGTCTCAAAAATATAACCACTGAGGAAAGGACTATTTAAGGAAAAAAAACAACTTTTGGATTCAGAGGAAAAATGCTGCATAGCAAAAATTAACTTGTTTCTTCTCTCAAAGATATAAAAGCATGAGGTATAAAGTTGAACCAATAAAGGAGAAAACCTTGCATTTATTTATTTATTCATTTATTTATTTTGATCTTGGGGCTTGAACTCTGGACCTGGGTGCTGTCCCTAAACTCTTCAGCTCAAGGCTACCACCCTATCCCTTGAGCAACAGCGCCACTTCCGGTTTTCTAGTGGCCTCAGGATCTTTAGTGCCCGGAATGGCTTTGAACTGCAATCCTCAGACCTCAGCCTCCTGAGTAGCTAGGATTACAAGGCATGAGCCACTGACATCTGGCTTTTTGCTTTTTAATTCTTTTTTCTCTTTCATTCCTCCCCCCCACCCCGAGCAGGTTTATTGATCAGATGGAAACTGATATACTTCGCACACATGACTCTGTCCTCGGAGAAGGGCTGGACATGTAGAACTCAGACCACCTTGAAGGTCAAAATTGTTGAGGTTTATCCCTTTCCCCTCCATGCAACCTGGCTAACAATACAAAAGTTCCAACTCTCACTTTTATCTCAATATTTTAACAAGGTAAATGCCTGTCATCATATGCCCTGTTTATAATATGTTCACTAACATTTTTTTCTAATGGTATTTTGTAAACAGTCAAGAAACCTTTAGGACAAAAATGGCACATCCTTTTTCAACATGTGGAATATTGATGTCCTAACGTTTTGGACAGTACCAAGTAATAGGTGGCTAAGGAAAAGAAAGAATTCAGGATTTCTGAATTCTACAAGGGGAGAAATAATTTATTTGTCATTCATTGTAACTTCTATTACAAGTGCTGTCTGTTCTTGAAGCTCAACCTTGATTTCTCTCCTTTTTTTTCTTTCTAGGCAAACTCACTGTCATCCACAGCTTAATTACAATAAGCAGGCAGATGGATTCTCCAATCTAGATTTTCTGTTCAAACCTCTCTCTAGACCTTCAGAACAGTATATCTAACTACCTATTTGTAATGTTCTGTAGGATGTCACAAAGCCCCTCACATTCAGCTTGCCTCCCAAACCTGGTTCTCTTCCAGGTTTCCTTGCCTCTATGGTTTATTGCTTTATTTTTTTTTCCCAGGCCTGGGACATGAACTCAGAGCCTGGGCACTGTCCTTGGACACATTTTGCTCAAGGCTAGTGCTCTACCACTTAAGCCACAGCACCAATTACAGCTTTTTCTGTGTTATGGTATGAGGAATCGAAGTCTACATGCATGCTAAGTGAATACTCTACCACTAGGCCACACTGCTGGCTCCTATTACTCTGTTTTTATAGCATTACATTTGAGAATCTTTTGATATGTCCCTGCCTCCACATCCAAACATATGTTTTTTTTTTTAATTCTTCTGTTTTGCTTTCTAAAAATACACTTCTTTGCCTGGCGTGGTGGCTCATACCTGTAATCCTAGCTACTGAGGTGCCTGAGATCTAAAGATCATGGTTCAAAGCCAGTTCAGGCACTAAAAAAGTCTGTGAGACTCTTTTCTCCAATTAACCACCAGAAAAACAGAAGTGGCACTGTGGCTCAAGGGGTAGGGTGATAGCCTTGATCTGAATTGCTCAGACACAATGTCCATGCCCAGAGTTCAAGTCCCATGACCGACAAAAAAAAACACATTTATTTTCAGCTTCATTACCACCATTGTACCATTATCTCTTACCTGGACTACCCCTCATTCTGCCCACAGTTATTCTAGCTCCCTTCAAATCCATTCTCACTGCAATCAACATGGTCTTACAAAAGAATCCCACATCATCCTCACATTATAATCTCCATGGTTTCCTCATGTGATCTGGCACATATATATCTGGCCCCATGTGATCTGGCACATATATATTTCCTAACTTCATCATGAATTCCTGAATAATTCTGGAGACAGCCATGTTTTTCCTCAAATGCTTTATTTTAAATTTATTTATTCATTTATTTATTTAGACTGAGTCTTCCTATATAGGCCAAGCTGGCTTCAAACTCAAAATTCTCTTACCTCAGCCTCCTGAATTCTGGAATACAGGCATGCTTTACTATAGCCTACAAAAATGCTTCTTTTTATGAGATCTGTGAATTATCTCTCCAGTAACAGCCACTCCAGCTTCTTTATGTGTCAAGGAGCAGAGTAAAGATATATATGTGTTGAATACTTCCTTGAACATTTCCAGGCTGCCTAGAACCCAGAATTTCATGGCTTGGAACTGCCATGCTTCTTCCAGGAGAGCTGCTCTTTCAGGGATAGGCCCAGGAGCTGCTGACTTCAAAGAGTAGCATCTTGGATCCTGACTTCTTGATTATCGTCTGTTTCTACTTAGTAGATGTGAGATCCTTGAGAATAGGAACTGATCATGGGATTCGTAATGTTTCCCACAGTGCCCAGCACATAATGTACTTTTAATAAATAGTCCTTGAGCAAGTGTCTAGTGTATTTAAGTACAGTTGGTCAGTACTTTTCCACCAAAGGACAAAGTAATAAATATTTTCAGAGTTTTTTTTAAATCTTTCTTAAACTACTGACTGAATCCCATGTCTATGCTCCAGTTCAAATAGCTATTTAAGTTTTACAATACTAGATTCTATGATGAAAAAAGTAGACCTACTTATAGTTCCCTTTCATTTAATGCCGTGTAATGAGAGGAATAATGAATAGAGTTTTGCAACAGGAATTTCCAATGTCAATCATTTTAAAAAGTATTGCAACTTAATGGTGGTACCCTTAAGAATAATTTTTAACTTTTTTATTTTGTTTTCCTTTTTTACAAATGGACTACAGTTCTTTATTATACAAAACAAGGAGTTTCATATAACTTTTGCATGCATACACACATATAAATATAGTTGATGTATGTCGATCATATTCAACTCCCATTAACCTCTCTGTTCATGTCTTTCTCTCTCCTACCAGTGACTTGCTCTTTTCTAATAGATGCACTTCTTCTTTTTTTTATTGTAATTAGTAAAAGGGTTACATGATATTTGCCAGATAGAAGGTGCATTAATTCACATACATTGATACCCTTCACTTCTACTTTTTTTGTGGGTCATGGGGCTTGAACTCAGGGCCTGGGCATTGTCCCTGAGCTCTTCAGCTCAAGGCTATCATCCTACCCCTTGAGCCACAGCACCCCTTCCCATTTTCTATTGGTTAATTGGAGATATGAGTCTCATGTACTTTAGTGCCTGGGTTGACTATGAACTGTGATCCTCAGATCCCACCCTCCTGAGTAGCTAGGCTTACAGGTGTGAGCCACCACACCCGGCTCAACTTCTACTTTTATCTAACCTTATAGTTTAGAGTGTTTTTAGGTTCATGGAAAAATGGAGCAGAAAGGATAGTTTTCATGTCTCCACAGATGACACACATACACATCTTCACTACCAACAGTGATACTTTGCTACAGGTGATCACCTTACATTGGCATATCATTATCAGCCAAAGGCCATCTTTTACATTAGGATTCACTGTTGGTGTTGTAATAATTCTTGGGTCTGGATGAATGAATGTACAATAGCACATATCTAACATTTTAATAACATAAACAGTTTTTCTGCACTAAATACCCTTCATGTTCTGCAATATTTCCCTCTTCTCTAGTAAGCACCAGGAGCATAGTTTCACCTTGTTTCAGAATGTCATATTTGGACATTTTCATATTGCCTTTTTCCATATAGTCATCTAAAATTCTCTTCTTGTCTTTTGTTTTGTTTATTGTGTAGTGCTAGGGCAACAAAAACACTAAGCAAGTACTTTCCCATTCATCTATATCCATAGCCCTCCTCCTTGTCTTTTTGTAGACTGACAATTCATTAACTTTCTTAGCTGAGTAACATTCCACTCTCAGGATGAGCCATAATGTATCTTTGCCTACTGAAGGTTGTATTTGTTTCCGAGTTTCCTCATCATTAGTACATTATAAATATCTGTGTGCATGTCTTTGTGTAGACATCAATTTTCCATCATTTGAATAAAAGCCAAACTGCATAAATTGTTCATTCTCTATAGCAAGAATATGTTTAGTTTTGGAAGAAAGTGCAAAACTATTTTGTAAAGTGGCTGTACTGTTTTTTTCACTCCCATAGGCAGTGCAACCTACTAATCAGGCAATTAAAAACATTCTCATTTTATGCTTAGAATTTCCTTTTAATTCTTTGTTAGAATTGTATTTTTCCTTACATTGTTTATCTGTTTACTTCTTATGATCATAACTTTTAGTATAGGAAGAAAAACTTTTACCATGTCTTAAGCCCATTTTGGACATTGCATTTTCCACAATGTTCACATTGACATGCCTGAGCCTACTTTTACAAAAAACTGGCAGAAATTTCCTCCTTACCTCCCGTACTCAAGGTTAGAGAAGATGGAAGATTTGATGCCAAAGCCACAGGCAAGGATGCCCTTGTTATTTTCCATAATGTCTTTTCCATGACACCTGACGCAGGGTCATAACTGAATCATTTTAGGGTTTTGGAGTTAGACATGGAATCCAGAGCAGTGTTTATATGTGTGTGGGTGTGTGCGCTTGTGCATGCTCTTCCTGACGCTTCAACTCGTGGCCTGGCATTGTCCCTATGTTTCTCTCTCTCTCTCTCTCTCTCTCTCTCTCTCTCTCTCTCTCTCTCTCTCTCTCTCTCTCTCTCTCTCTCTCTCTCTCTCTCTCTTTCAAGACTGGCTCTATACTACTTGAGCCACAGCTAAATTTCAAGCTTTATTGGTTGTTAATTGGAGATGCTAGTATCATGGACTTTCCCTGCCCAAGCTGGTTTTGAAGTGCCATTCTCAGATCTCAGTCTCCTGAGTAGCTAGGATTACAGGCGTAAGCCATGGGTGCCTGGCCAACACAAGTTATTCTTGATTTTTTTTCCATGCTCATTAAATACACTACCTCTGAGCCACATCTTCAGCTTTTTTCATTTGTTCTCCTGTGTTGTGTACTTTTCCCACTAGACCTCCTAGCATAAAAATTATAGTTGTTGCTGGGCACTGGTAGCTCACACCTGTAATCCTAGCTACTCAAGAAGGAGGCTGAAATCTGAGGATAACAGTTTAAAGCCAGCCCAGGTACAAAAGACTGTGAGACTCTTATCTCTAACACCAGAAAACTAGACGTGGCACAGTGGTTCAGTGGTAAAGGGCTAATCTTGAAGACCTCAGGGGTAGCACCCAGCACCCAGGCCCTTCAAGCCCCACAACCAAAAAAATGTGTGTGTGTGTGTGTGTGTCACAATGTGTATATATATATATATATATATGTGTGTGTGTGTGTATACACACATACACACACACACACACACACACTTGTTTTAAATTCACAGTCTGGCAATTCCAAGACCCTTGAGACAAACAGATTATTCTAATCATTCTTCTGGGTTAGGAAGATAAGAAGCAAGCCGGGAGTTTGGCCTAATGGTAGAGTGCTTGTCTAGCATGCACGAAGACCCGGGTACAATTCCTCGGTACCACATACATAGAAAAAAGCCAGAAATGGTGCTGACGCTCAGGTGGTAGAGCTCTAGCCTTGAGAAAGTCCAAGGGCAATGCTCAGGCCCTGAGTTCAAGCAGGACTGGCAAAAAAAAAAGAAGCAAAGTCAAATGAGTTCAATCCCTTGAACCAGTAAAACACACAGACATGTGCACACATGGGCACAGGAACACACATGATTGAGTGGCAACTTCCTAATGTCTTACAGGAAACTAGAAATATCTGTTGTTTTGTGATGACATGAATATAGATTTTATCTCTGTAATTCTTAGATTAAAAGTCAAAACAAAAAAGGTCTATTCTATGTTAAGCAATGAATTAGCAGGCTGCAAAGACAAATCCTTCATTGTGTATTACATGTACAATTGATTAAATAAATAGCTATTATTCTCCCCAAAGTTGTAGTTTTCAGTAAGAAAAGAATATTAACATCCCTAAAGATTGTAATGATGGTTTTCTTTCAGAAGACAGAGATTATATTCCATGCCATTCTGTTTTGAATTTTAATTTGTTCAATGTCTGTTTTGTCATCTTTTTTTAAAAGAGAAGGGAACACTGTTGACAGAGTCCTCTACATTTGAAAGAGTGACTAGGGACGCCATTAACACTTCAGTTCTGTCTACACTGGTATGTATTAAAAAAATCTAGCTATTGTTTCTGTAGTCATTCTTGGTTTATATCTCTAAAGCTCTTCTCAGTGGCAGCCAATATCTCCCAAACTGCCTCCACATTTTTCTACAATGTTTATGTGCTGTTCGCGTTAGGCTAAGTTCTGTACTCTTTTCAAAAGGATCTAATTATCTCCACAATCTGTTCTTGGTCTTACTGTGTCTTCCAAAGAATGGTCTGCTGTCCCCCTAAAATCCAGACTTCTCCAAGAAACCTTCCACTCCGCCTTTACTATTCTTCTGATGTCTTTAGTCTGCTTCATAACAGTGCGCCTTCTTGTTTTGTTTTATAACTTCCTCGGTTTTGTATGTTTAAGTCTTGTCTTCTTAGGAAGATAATATGTCTCTTTCATGTGCTCCAAAAGCATTTACTATAGTGGAAGACACATGGCAATTTGTGCATATTGAACAAAGGTTTGATTGTTGTGTGTCACATTTAAGTGTTTATTTCTATGAATGTCTGAAATTGAATAGCTTTGGGGAAATCCTCAAACCTTTCCTGAACTCTGATTTCACAGCATTTCCTTAGGGAAGAGAAGCTATCTGTTGATACTTACCCAATTTTTATTGCTGTTTGGAAACGGTTGGAATGTGTGTCAGATCTAGAATCATTCCATTTACCTTATTTAATGACTTCTTTTTTTATTAAAGAATTTATTAACATTGATTTTTACATCATATTTCAAATGACATGTTTAACAAACAAGTATTCAAGAAGGATTCTCGATATACAATCACTGGCACTTAGTTTTTAGAACATAATCAAAATTAGGCTAAGGGTTTTTATATCATAGATACATATTAATCTATGTAATAAAATGTTATGTCTATAGGTTTTTATGTCTATGTAGTTGTGTTTATATTTCCAATACCATGTCCATAGCATTGGGTATGCAACTATTGAGTCCTCGCTCTTGTACTGTTTGGATTTAATACCCACATATTAAGGATACCATGCTCCTTTTTTTCCTTTGGTCTTGACTTGTCTCACTCAACGTGATTAGGTCTAGATGCATCCACTTCCCTGCAAATGCCATTATTTTACCTTGTCTGTTGTCTGTAGTATTCTATTGTATATATATATATACACCACATTTTCTGTATCCATTCATCTGCAATAGGGCATCTGGATTGTTTCCATCGCTTGGCTATTGTGAACAATGCAGAGATAAACATAGGGTTATGACACCCAGAAACAAGGACATACTAAACCCACTAGCACAACAATGTTCATTGCAGCACTATTCACCATAGCAAAGATATGGAACCAACCTAGATGTCCCTCAGTTGATGAGTGGATCAACAAGTTGTGGTATTTGTACACAATGGAATTCTATGCCGCTATCAGAAAGAATGACATTGCCCCATTTGTTAGGAAATAGAAAGACTTAGAAAAAATCATATTAAGTGAAGTAAGCCAGACTCAAAGGAACTTAGGCTCAATGGTTTCCCTCATTCGTCATAATCAGTAGAAACCTTGGGCTCTACTAGCAGAGATTTGCAATAGAGCAAAATCTTGATACATAAGGACATATAATGTGAAGCTAATTGAAAGGACCTCCAGGATAGTGAAACAAAAGCCATATAATGAATGATTGTTGTCCTTAATGTACTATGTTGTCTCTCATCTCCTTTGCTGTCCCTTGGTTATCTCATATTGGTATAGTATCTCACTTTGTTATCTGATATATTGAACTTATTTGTATTTGGATATTTGAAATTTGATAGGGAAGGGGGGAAAACCAAGACGGCTGGGGGGTGTGGGGGGGGAGGGAAACGGGTACCAAGACATGTGAAAGGGTATCAATGTATGTGAATTAATGCACCTTCTATCTGGCAAATATCATGTAACCCTTTTACTAATTACAATAAAAAATATATATATATAAAAAAAAACAAAAAAAAACATAGGGTTATGAGGTTCAGGGTAGATGTCCAAAGGTGGTATGGCAGGATCGTAGCACTTCTTTTTTTTTAAGAAATTGTTGTTTGACACTTGATTTTAAGCATCTCTTAAAGGCAATGGATTATTAAAGAAACACAAATATACTTAGGGTATAACTCATTCACAGAGCTTGTGTTGAGCTTGACTCTCAGCTTGCAAAAGAGAATGAGACAGGGAAACCCAAAGTATAAGTCTGATAACCTTAAGATTTATGTTGCTTAAACACAATTTATGCTTATTTAAATCTCCTGAGATATTTTTTTGTGTGCTATCCCTGAGTGTTTTTGCTTAAGGCTAATATTCTACCCCTTGAGTCACAGCTCTATGTCTAGCTTTTTGGTGGTTAACTGGAGATAAGAGTCTCATGGTCTTTCCTGTCCAGACTGGCTTTGAACCTCAATCCTCAGAACTCAGCCTCCTAAGTATCTAGGATTACAGGTGTGAGGCACCTAGTGCCTGGCTGACATTGATCTTATACTTGAGGGTTTTTTTTTTGTAAGACTTGACACTCATGTTCAGTTACCTATACTGTGAAAAATTTAGGGTGCTATATTATATAACCATAATACACACTAGTATATATCTTAATAGTGTTCAAATCCATTTTATGGAACCTTTGCACATCCTGTGGTGGATATTTTCTATGATATACACACTATAAAGATCACGTGAAGAGCATATGAATTACATGTTAATTGAGAAGCAAGCTCGTTTTTGGGTTATCAGCCATGGGGGAGTAGTTCAGTTACCAAAATCTACATTATAACTGACCATATTATTAAATTGAACTTCTATGAATATTTAACTTGATAGGTAACAAAACATGGCTACAGAGGACTTTGTGTTCTTAAATCATTTGTTGATTGGTAATATTATCCAGAAGACTTGATGTTCACTAGATTTTTATCTGTATTTGCTATAATTTGAAAATTATGAATGCTTATTTTTCCATATTAAGCAAACTGTTGTAAGGTGAGAATACAGAGAAACCATATTTTGAGGGTTTGAATCTTGGAGTCTTTATTAGAAGGCCAGTGACTGTATGGTGGGCTCCTGTCTTAAAGACCAGCAGACAGAAAATACCTTTAACACAGGAAACAGACAAGAGAGGAAAGAAGCTACAAAAGTAATATCAACAAGCCAATTCAGTTCCAATGGACTGCTGAACGGGGAAGCCATGGTGACCAGAAAATAGCCAGAAGACAGGGCACAAGACATAAATGTGGAGACATGTGGCATGGTATGAAAGAGCCTAAGCTGATCCATGCCCAAATAGGGTCAGGTCATGGGGCAGGGTCACAAGACACTCCATGTCCCAGGCACTGGACTGACAGGTCTGGTAACTTATCAGTCAAGTGCCTACCCCTGTCTCCAGGGATTTAGGCACACCCATCACCTGGGGCAGGGGGCTTTGCCTACCCCCCCCTCACCTTGATTCTCCATATGATTCTCTTTCCTAAGGCTATGTCATCTGCATTTTTTTCTGAAGCAGAGTTCTCATGTGCATTCAATTCATAGCCCCTCTCACCTCTAGGCTTTTCAGCACCGGGTGAAGAGAGGCACCAGGATGGCTGCAAGAAGTTACTTAGGCTCAGCCTCCTTACTTCAGTGTTAAAAACTAAGACAAAGGGAAAATAATAAGTGTAGTTACCCAAATGTTGCCAAAACAAAGTACTGGTACAAAGAGATTAAACTCACAAAAAGAAATACTAGACACTGAAAGAAGCAAATGGCTTCTTGTAAATGTTTATAAAATGATACTTAGATATTTCTAAGGAAGCAAAGTAAATACAAGTGCTAGATGACCTTTTAAAAAGAACCCTTTCTTGTTGATTTAGGACACTATCTGAGGAGCATTGGAATTTACAAAAGATCAAAGATACAAACAGTTAATGTTGGACTATCCACTGAAAGTATAGAGTTCATTTATTCCTGGCAGGGAGTGATGACAAAGGCATGGAGCAGTAGTCTTATAGGAAAAAGAAAGTCTTCTGAAGTTGGAGTTCTCATTAGTACTGAGGCCTAGAAAATAATTAATAAATCAGGTTTTGCTATTGTTGTTTAGGTTGGAGATCAAACTCAAGGCCTTGTACTTGCTGAACACACCCTGTATTTATTACAGCTTCACTCCCAACTCAACAAGAAATATACAGGTCAAATATCCCAGACTTCTCTAACTCATGTGATAAGAGCACATGAATGCTAGTAATAAGCCCCCACTTATTCACAAAAGAAATGAACCCCCTTCCAAAGATTCTGCAATTATTTTGGGCCATCCTCAGCAATGTGATTTTCCCCATCCATATGTGCTGGTAAGACGCTCACTCACATTCTTACCCAACCTACTATCATCACTGACTCTGCTACTCATGCCTTTTGAAGAGTACTCTTAACATTTCAGAAAGATTAAATCTTAAATGTTACTGACATCACTCTTCTCTTTCCTTCTTACTACTATCTTTCATTTCCTCAGGTTTAATTTTCATATCTAGTAGTAGTGTAATGCCCAAGTCTCAGGACGACCACCAAGAGACCACCAAGAGTCAGACGTTCTGAAATGCAAAAGCAAGGCTTTATTCAGTCGGTCTGCAACTCAGGGCCTCTGTCCTACACACCCTTAGCAGGAGTTCAGGAGGAAGCAGCGAGCTGCATTTCTAAGGGGCTTTTTTTTGCCACTCCTGGGCTTGAGCTCAGGACCTGAGCACTGTCCTTGGACTTTCTCAAGGTTAGAGCTCTACCACTTGAGCCTCAGCACCACTTCCAGCTTTTTTCTATGCATGTGGTACCGAGGATTCGAACCCGAGTCTTCGTGCATGCTAGGCAAGCACTCTACCACTAGGCCAAACTCCCGGCCCTCTACAGGGCTTTTAAAGACAAAGACCACAGATTTACAGGAACACAGCAATCAGTTATTGGAGTGAGATAAGGTAGGAGTTAGGGACACTTCAGGACAGTGGAAGCTAATGGGAGGTTCCCATGCCAGTAGAGTCCTAATTAGCTGTCTGGGGGTAGTTTTATGGCTTTAGAAAACAAATGCCATCCCTTGAATTTACACGAATTCTGGTTAATTTTAACACAGACAGGTCAATTCCTTGGACTTAATGGCACCACAATTCTGTTTCTTTAATTTATGTGCACTTTTGGATCTCTCACAGTTTATATAAACAACAAGATGGTTGCTGCTTCAGAATGGGGGCGCTTTTTAGCTCCTCAGTATTTTGTTCATTCATAGTTTGCTCTAGAAGAAAGCAGAAATGAGCATATATGGCAGAACAACCATTAGTTAAGATGGTTTTATAGCATAAAATGCTATAGAAAATAGTTTGTTTGCTTTTGCAACATCTTTTGCCTATTCTTTAAATCAATGGAATATTTTTCTAAAAACAGGTAATATTACTTCAAAGAGAAATATTCTTTTTTTATATTTCTGTGCCAGTAATGGGGCTTGAACTTCAGTCCCTGCACTCTTCTATTTTCAGAAAACTTTGTTGGGAAATCTAAAATGAATATTTGCTTCTGTTCTGAAAATACACATAGTTTGGATTCTTGAATGGTGTGTAAAGAACTGAGGAATCTATCCATACTATTCTAATTCAGCAGTGTCCTCTGTGTCCTCTGTCACTCTGTTATGGGGTCAGGAGAAGGGGATTCCACATCCCACCAGAGTCCACCACACAGAGACAGTCTCATATGAAAAGGTGAATTTATTGGGGAAGTAGATGGTGAACTGACCGGCCAGGGACACAGTGCAGACTCAGGAGGTGACACTATGACCCCGAGCAGCTTTCACACTGGGTTTTTAAGGGAAAAACCCATGCGGTCGAACCTGGCTGCACACAGGTGGCCAATGGGATAGTCATGTACACAGAAGGACCATTGCCAGCTCTGGCCGCAGGTAGCCAATAGGGTCACAGCCCAGTGTTTGAATTTACCTATCACCTTAGCTGGAGTTGGCGTGCCAATTGGGCAGGTCTCCACACAAAGCAGGCCCACCCCCACCCAAGCGGATATCCCTCCTCATGGGGGGTGGGGAGAAGGTCAAGGTTGCCCCTCCCTAGAAGGGCAAAGGTGGCTGGGCTGCTTTACCATTGTTGACCTTCCACAATGTGGCGGGAAACTCTTAGGCATTCAGGATGGCGCCAGTCCCTGCTCCCCTTAACAATCCCACTGCTTCTGCGAAATACTGTCTCACTATGTACAGATTAACATTCGGTATTTTCACAATGTTCATTTTCAATCAGTATGTTGTTCCAGAGGCACAAGAGATGCTTTGCAATGAATCAAGAATTGGGCAAGGTAAAATTAAATGGAAAGTATAACTTCTTTTTTTTTGTTGTTGTGGTTGATTGTGGGACTTGAACTCTGAGCCTGGGCATTGTCCCTGAATTCTACAGCTCAAGGCTACCTCCCAACCCCTTGAGCTACAGCAGCACTTCCCGCTTTCTGGTGGTGAATTGGATTACTTTTCAAAGTCCACCTGCTCTACCTGGCATCTTTTTTTGTGTGTGGGTCATGAGTCTTAAACTTGGCCTGGGCGCTGTCCCTGAGCTCTTCAAATCAGACTACAGACCTATCCTTGGACCTGGGAGTTGTCCTAGAGGCTTTTCAGCTCAAGGCTAAAACACTACACTTGAGACAAGCCCCACTTCCCATTTTCTAGAGGTTAAGTGGAGATAAGAGTCTCAGGTCCTTTTGTGCCCAGGCTGGCTTTGAATTTTGATCCTCAGATGTCAGCCTCTTGAGTAGCTTGGATTACAGGTGTGAGCCAACATGCCCGGCTTACCTGACATCTTTTTACTGCCTTGCCTTGCACAAGAATAGTGGTATTCATTCAAGGTCATTTTTGCCTCTTCTACAGAATACAACCCACTCCCCCCGAATATATCTGGATATGATTTTGGTAGTTATAAACTGAATATGGAGGAAAATGCTGTAAACATCTTGTAGATCAGGAAATGCTGTTCAGTGTTCTACAATATACAGGTCTGTTCTCTGAATATTTTTCTAGCCCAAATGTCAATATGCTTACATTGAAAAGTCTTGGACTAAAAAAACAGAAAACTGTATTCCAAGTACATCAAATAATTTTTTGGCCATATCTGATTACTTAAGTCTGTAATCCTAGCTACTTTGAAAGTAGAGATAGAAAGAATCACAATTCAATGACAAAACCGCCAAACAGCAAGGCTAGAAAGTATCACAGCTCGATTCCAGGACCTTCAAAAAGTTAGCAAGATAAGGGCCAAGAGGTTGGCCTAGTGGTAGAGTGCTTACCTAGCATGCACGAAGACGCGGGTTCTATTCCTTGGTACCACATACATAGAAAAAAAGCTGGAAGTGTTGCTGAGGCTCAAGTGGTAGAGCTCTAGCCTTGAGAAAATCCAAGGACAGTGCTCAGGCCCTGAGCTCAAGCCCAGGACTGGCAAAAAAAATGTTAGCAAGATAAGAAGGCAAAGAAAATGAGGAAGGAAGAGGAAGGAGGAGGAGAAAGTAGAAGGAAGGACGAAAGCTTCAGATGGAAATCAGTAGTTCATGCCTATAATCATTCCTACTCAGGAGGCTGTAGGCTGAGCTTAAGGATCATGGTTCAGTGAAAGTCCAGGAAGGAAAGTCCATGAGATTCTTACTCCAATTGAGCACCTAAAAAATTGGAAATAGAGCTGTGGGTCAAGTGATGGATAGCCTTGAGCAAAAATGCTCAATGATAGCACCTAAGTCCCGAGTTGAAGCTCCAGGACTGGCACACATGTAGTTCTATCCAACTACACCGGAAGTATAAATAGGAGGATTGTGGTCCAGGCTGCATCCAGGCATAAATATAAGACCCATGGTGCTGGGAGTTTGGCCTACTGGTAGAGTGCTTGCCTACCATGTATGAAGACCTTGGTTCAATTCTTCAGTACCATATACATAGAAAAAGTCAGAAATGCTACTGTGGCTCAAGTGGTAGAGCTCTAGCCTTAAGAAAGCCCAAAGAGGGGCCTGGAGTTTGGCCTAGTGGTTAAAGTGCTCGCCTAGCATGCACGAAGACCCGGGTTCGATTCCACGGTACCACGTACATAGAAAAAAGCCGGAAGTGGTGCTGTGGCTCAAGTGGTAGAGCTCTAGCCTTGAGAAAGTCCAAGGACAGTGCTCAAGACCTGAGCTCAAGCCCAGGACTGGTAAAAAAAAAAAAAAAGCCCAAAGACAGTCTCAGGCCCTGAGTTCAAGCCCCATGACCCAAATCACCCTATCTAAAGTATTCTTCTAAATATAGTGTATTTTTTTGTTTTGTTTTTGTTTTTTGGTGGTTCTTGATCTCTGCCTGGGCACTGTCCCTGAGTTCTTCAGCTCAAAGCTACCGCCCTACCAATGGGGCCTGAGTGTTACTCCTGAGCTCTTCAGCTCAAGGCTATCACCCTACCCCTTGAGCCACAGTGCCACTTCCTGTTTTCTGGTAGTTAATTGGAGATAGGAATCTCATAGACGTTAGTGCCCAGACTGGCTTTGAACGGTGATCCTCAGATCTCAGCCTGTTGAATAGCTAGGATTGTTAACACATCCAAAAATTTTTGCAGAGCTGAGGGGGGAAGTTTATGTATTAGATAGTTTAAAGTTCAAAGAAAATTCATGCTTTTCATTTAAGCCAAACTATGAAGACTGGCTCAGGGCCATATAGTGTTTAAAACCAGGGTGTGTTTTGTGTACTGGCCAAGAGCCTTGGCACTGTGTATGTGATTATCTATCCTCTGCCTCAAGGTTTCTTAATCTACATTTTGCAATGTCTGTCATAGATGTGTGTTTATCAAACAGAGTGAAACTGTCTGAGCAAGGCTATAGCTCTGTTTCATAGCTGAACTTTTCCAGTCTCTCATTCCTTAATTACTGTGACCTCAAGTGAGAGCACCATAGTGTGTTTTTCTTTCCTACAGCGAAGTACTAAGTTTTGAAATGCCTCCTTCTCCTCCTCCCTCTTATCCTTCTCCTTTCCCCTCCACTCCACAAAAGTCATAATAAATGCTGAAGTGGTTTAGCTAGCAACTGGGAATTTTTCACATAGGTGCTAGTAAGTTGAGATCAACTCATTGATTTTTTTTTGTTGTTGGTTGTTTGTTGTTTTGTTTTCAGTCATGGAGCTTGCCCTCTGGGCCCGGGTGCTGTCCCTAAGCTCTTCAGCTCAAGGTTACTGCTCTAACACTTGAGCCACAGTGCCACTTCTGGTTTTCTGGTGGTTAAGTGGAGATAAAAGTCTCTAGGACTTTTGTGTTCAGGCTGACTTTGAGCTGCGATCCTCAGATCTCAGCTTGCTGAATAGCTAAGATTACAGGCCTGAGCCACCAGTGTGCAGCTGCTGATGTGTTTTGTTGCTGTTGTTGTTTTTCTGCCAGTCCTGGGCTTGAGCTCAGGGCCTGAGCACTGTTCTTGGACTTTCTCAAGGCTAGGGTTCTACCACTTGAGCCTCACCACCACTTCTGGCATGCTAGGCACCACTCCGGGCATGCTAGGCAAGCACTCTCCCTCTAGGCCAAACTCCTGGCCCTGCTGATGGTTTTTAAGTACAAGAAGATAAAAGAGCTCATTCTGGGCCAGGAAAAAGCTCAAGGGCAGTGCAAAGGCCCTAAGTCCAAGCCCCAGGACTAGCAAAAAAAATCATTCTATGCTGGGTCTAAATGAAACATAATACTTCTGGACTCAATATCATATACTTCAGTTGCTAGTGGAAAGGGTAAGCCTGCTCATCTCAGGTGAGTACAGTTGACATGCTTATCTCGCTAGTTCTCCTAACTCTCAGTGTTAGAGGAAGTCTTTTTAGCATGAACATTGAAGTACACAAAAACTCTATGATAATGAATTATCAGATAACTTTATCATTTGTGAATTATCTGGCAAGCTATACCTTTTTTTTTTCATTATGTCTTGGCTATTTCTCTTTTTTAAAAATCTACTGGTATACTTTCCATCTGTGCTTTTTGGGGGTTTCTGTGTTTAGTGTTTCTTTCAGCACTTAGACAAGCTTGTATATTTCCAAAGAAAGCAGTAGCTCCTACCAAATGTAGAAAAACAGAGTAGAGTGTGGAGGAGGAAGATGGAACTGAAGCTGAATGGTCTTTTAAGATTAGTGTTTCTATTCAATTATGCCTTCTCTCTTTTAACTTTCAATATACATGAGAGTATTAAAATATTGTACTGTGCACAATTTCTCCAAACAGAACATAATTACCTTTCTCTACCCTGAACTAAGCATTATCAATTTTAGATTGGTAAAATTTTCTCTTTATATTTGATTTAATTTAAAATCACCTTTATGGCTTTACAGTATTAAATTTTATTTCTTTATTCATTAGAGGTTTGCTTATCATTGGAAATATTATTACGAAGTCTTTTCCGTTTTCTTTGAAAATCAGAGAATGTGTTGGGATGAGAAGAGACAATTACTTTTCAGTTTATCATATGATTCAGCAAGTCTACATCTAGATGTTCTAATACAACAGAAGGAAACACAAATCTGTGTTGATGACAATCATTTATAGTACTGACAAATTTGAGGGGCCATCCCAAATGTCTCCCAAGCTGTGAGGAATTAAATAAATTACACAACATGTACTACTACAATGTTACACAGTAACTTGTATATGTTATATCATCAAATGATTTTTAATAATATTTAGGGGGCTCATGTTTAATGAAAATGAAAGAAAGTATAGGATACACTACTTACAGAATGATTTGACTCTTAGAAACAATAAGCACAAGACAAACATAGTAAATGCTGTATCAGAATATTAATGGGGCAGTAGATTTATAAATTTACAATACATTCATTGTACAGGTTTGATGCTTTCTCTATTCTCTATAATGTTTATTTTCTATAACTATGGCTTTCAGAAATCATATTAGAGGTTATTATGTGTTAGGAGGCATTGAAGTAATCTCTTTATGTAGCTGTCCTGCAACTCCCAATCCTCCTACCTCAGCCTTCCAAGTGCAAGGGTTATAGATATAAACTACCATGACTCTTATTATTTAACATTCCTATTACTGGAAAGGTGAATGACTATAAGAGAAAATGTAGTTTGTAAGTGGCCTTGTACAAAAGGACATAGCTAGTAAAATAAATAGAAAGTCCACAGAATGAGAGATCTTTACTAGCTATGTATCAGACAAAAGCCTCATATTTAAAATATATTTAGAGCTCAAAATAATTAACCCCCTAAAACCAAATCTTCAAAGAAACAACAATCCAATTAATAAATATGCTAAAGACTTACAAACTTTTCAGAAGAAGAATTAAGAATTGACAATAGATACAGGAAAAGATGTTCAACATTTTTGACCATAAAAGAAATGCAAATCAAGACATTTAAATTTCACCTCACCCCAGTTAGAATGGCCATTATCAAGAAAACAACAGATGCGATTGGGGATGTGGCCAAAGAGAACACTACTACACTATTGGTTGGTATGTAAACTTATTCAACCACTCTGGAAAGCAATATGGAGGTTCCTCAAAAGACTAAACATAGAGCTCTCTTAGGACCCAGCAAACTAACTGGGCATTTATTCAAATGAACACAAACCAGGCTACACTAAGGTCACTAGTATAACTGTGCTCATTGGAACATTATTTACCATAATTAAGATATGGAATCAACCTAAATGGATCAAGAAAATGTGATATATATATATATATATATATGAGAATTATATGCTTACATCAGAACAAATGATCTTGCCCAATTTATAAGGCAATGGAAATACTTGGAAAAATTACATTAAAAGCCAGACCCAAAGAAATATGGGTTACTTTTCATTATTTGTAATAATTAGAATGTGCCTATAAATCAACAAGTAAACCCAATGAATGGTAAAAGACAAAAAAAATTATACTTGGGTATAATTATACATGACTCTAAACATTCAAAGCGAGCGCAAAGGATAATATTCTTGAAAGGATCAAAATGGCACAATAGCTATGTGCATATGATCATATAAAATGATACTTTCCAAAATGAGCTGCAAGAAATGAAAACAAGCAATTTTTATTTTGTCAGTCATGGGGCTTGAACTCTGTGCCTTGGTGTTTTCCCTGAGCACTTTAGCTCAAAGCTACGGCCCTATCCCTTGAGCCACATCACCGCTTATGGTTTTCTGGTGGTTAGAGATGAGAGTCTCAGTCTTTAGAGTCTGGACTGGCTTTGTACTGTGATCCTCAGACCTCAGCCTCCTGAGTAGCTAGGATTATAGGTGGGAGTCAGGTGACTGGCAAGAGATTTTTTTTTTATGGGTCACGGGACTTGAACTCAGCCTTGGCTCTGCCCCGAGCTCTTCAGCTCAAGGCTATGGTCCTAATCCTGGGCCTGGGCACTGTCCTGAGCACTTTCAGCTCAAGGCTACCACCGTACCCTTGAGCCAAGCCCCACTTATCTCCAATTAACCTCTAGAAAATGATAAGGGTCTCAGGTCATTTTGTGCCTGGGCTGGCTTTGAACTGTGATCCTCAGATCTCAGCCTCCTCAGTAGCTAGGATTACAGGCATGAGTCTCCGCACTGGGCTATGTAAAAGATTTTTTTTATTACATTGTTTACAGTTCCTTTCCTCTTCCTCCTCCTCCACCTCCTCCCCTCCCCCTCTTCTTCCTCTTCCTCCTCCTCTTCCTCTTCTTCTTCTCTTCTTCTTCTTCTTCTTCTTCTTCTTCTTCTTCTTCTTCTTCTTCTTCTTCTTCCTCCTCCTCCTCCTCCTCCTCCTCCTCCTCCTTTGGTTGCTGTCTTTTTTTTAACTTCTGTACCCTTTAGTATATAAGTTTATCTGATTTGGGTAAGGAAAGGGGAAGCACAGAAATGGTGGGACAAAGGGTGAACTAATACTAATGCTGCAGTAATACTAAATAGGATGTTGGAAATCAATTAGACAACTTGGGGGATAGGGAGGTAAAAAAAACTGGGAACAAATGAGGGAGAAGTTGACACTGTTAAAAAAAGAAATATACTCATCACCTGACTTATGTATAACTGTAACCCTTTTGTATACTATCTTTACAATAAAAATTAAAATTACATAGCATTTAAAAATGTAGTTCAAAAATGTAGTTCATCTGTTTACAGTGATATATTGCTACAAAGAGTTTGAAGACTCTTACGTGGGGCCTAATTTTCACTATGACACAGCAGAAGATAGCCAAAGGGGAGGAACTGACTCATAAGCTGATGTAGATCACTGTAGTTAAATCTTTGCCCTGCAGCAACAAAAATCAGATTTGTTAAACTGTTGCATAAACACTATTGGAAAGGACTTTACCAGAATTTGAGATTAGCCAAAGATTTTGGAAACTAATATAGTAAGTCTGAGTTAGAAAGGATTTTTTAAAAAAAATTATGTGCTAACCATCAAAGACTTGGCTATAAACGTCTTCTCATGAGAAAAGGTTATCCTTGGGGTATAATATACTAGTAGGATATTATTAAATGAAATTTTGCTTCTCTCTTAGGTAGTATTATGTGACAGTGGAGATGAACAAATAGATTACATTTATTCATCTATATTTATATTTTCCTCCAAAAAGAGTGAATATTCTGGATTTTTGTCTAATTTTCCCCTATTTGAAACAATATTATCTACCTCATGGGCTTGTTGTGAGAATTATGTAAACTAATACATACAATATATTTAGTTAAGTGCTCCATACATTGTGGCTTTTTATTACTGAAACATCTTTGAGTAACTATCATCTGGCTTCTACTAGGTGTCATATAAGGTCTAAGTGAAAAAGTTTAATTTTTGTATTTGAAGTTGAAGAAAGACTATCTCGAACACATTTCTGATGGCTTAGCAGAGTGGAATATTTAGATATAATTACGAGGTTTGTCCATTTTATTGAAGGCATAAGCAAAGTGAATATTTGGAAGATGGAAGGAAATACGGAGTAACTTGGAGTTCAGACAGTAATTTAGTGAATGAACTGGCTATAGACATACTCTGAGGATTTAAGTCCTTAGCTTTAACAAAAGTCACTCATAAGTAGGAGAATCTGGTTGGCGCTTCCTTTTTTTCTTATGTGGAAAATAAGGAGGCTAAAGCTGATCATTGTAGAGACTGAATTTTATAATTTTGTCAGTCAGACTTTTTTCATTGTTGTGACAAAATATCACATCACCAACTAAAGAGAAAGGACTTTGGCTTATGATTCCTGGATCTTCAGCTCACTGTTCAAACTCCCTGGTTTATGGACTGTGATATGTCAGAAAACCATTCCAGAGACTGTGTGGTGTCAAAAAGCAGCACTGGAAGAGACAGGAAGGAGAAATAGAGGAAGAGACTGAAGGATCCCAGATATAAGGTTTAAAGACACACCCTTGATCATCTACTTCATTCATTTAAACTCTAAAGGTTCCAGAACCTTCCAAAGTGCAGAAGGTTCCTACTGTAAGGTCTGCCCAAAGGAAACTCCAGGAAGTTTAGGAGAAGAGGGTTTATTGCCTGGGGAAAGAGCAGACTCCTGCTGCCCAAGATGGAGCTTAGGGCAGGAAGAGAGATATTATATAGGGGGAAAGGTATAGCCACAGCAGAAGTGGATGTGATCTCAGAGCATGGGGAAATACCTCAAGGGGGCCTCCCACTGCCCCCAGGCATGCCGGTTGCCATGGATACAGGTGCTTGTCAGGGATTTCCAGGGTGCAGGGGGAGAGAGCCAAGGGAAGAAGTCATTGCTTCCAGTTGGACCTAAACAGTTTCCACTGGGGTAGGGTGGTAACCTTGAGCTGAAGAGCTCAGGGACCCCACCCAAGCCCCACAACGGACAAAAACAAACAAACAAAACACAAAAAATGCCTCCAAACTGGTCTTTTAAATACTGGAATGTGTTGGAACCTTCTTGTATGTGAAAGAAAAGAAAGCAGATGTGCATGAGTTATAAAGTTAATGACCTACCATTTTGTAACATGCCCTTGCTAGAACCACTAAGAGATCAGGCAAACATATACCAGAAGGATTTGGTGACATCACAGTACATTTCACTCTTTGCTGGCCTTATGGAAAATAGGATTTTGTTTCCTTTTTCAGAAGGTTGCTAAAGCAATTTTGAAGGGTACCTGCCAAGGATTTTATTTAGGGGGAAGAGGAGTTGGCTTTTAAAAGGACAACAAATAAATTTCATGAGAGAAACTGAAATCATATTCTACTAAAACCGTGCTGGAATATTTATTCAGACTGAACTGATTTTATAGATTAATTTGGGAATATATGACTTGTAACACTGAATCTTCTGGTTTGGAAACATTAGCTATCTTTTCACTTGTTTGGGGATTTCAGTTACTTGGAAAAATAAAATGTATGGGAATGAAAATAAGGTTATTTATCAAGATGAATCTATTAAAAATAACATTTAGATATAGCTACTATATCTTTGACCATTTTCATATTATTATTTGGTGCAAGGACTGATCACAGGTCATGCATGTTAGACGCATGGTCTACTGCTCGGCTACATCTCCAGCCCTGCCTTTGATCTTTCTTTGTTTTAAGAAGTGACGTAGGTTATTTTTTAGTTCACAGTAAGATCTTCTTCCTAGGTTTCTAATTTCAATAGTTGTTTTAGACACACTGCAAAGGAAAATATTCGGCCTTCTTACTAGGTCTGAAAAAAAAAAAAGAGTTTCCTCATGGTAAAATCTAACATAGCTTGTCTATGTAAATATTATTGTAAAATCCTGCTGTTATAGTTAGACCACAGGAGGAAATTATTATTCTACTAACCCATGAAGTAAGTTTAAAGCGCAAAGGCTTATTCCACAGTCAATGAAGAACAGTTGTTCTCTGACTTTCCATAAATAACTCATGCCAGGAGCAGCCTAGCTATCTGTTTCAGCTTCTAGTTACACACCAGCAAAACAGGCAAGGTTTAAATAGCCTTGCCTGCTAACAGAGTAGTCTTGTTAGATTTTATTTAGCTTTGAAAAGCTTAATGTTCATGTTTTCAGTATTTTCATGTGGTATTTTGAACTACGAATTGAATGTATGTTTTCCATTCCCCCCATACATGTTGTGTTTCTAACTAGATTGGTAGTTCTGGGTACGATGGACTACTGGGCAAATTTTACAGTAGCAAACACCCTGGTGTAGTTGAAAATTCAGGTTCTGTTACCAGTTGATAGTGTAACTGGACAAGTCTTACTACTTGCATGTCTTTGTTCATATTTCAAACAGGTATACCAATGTCCCATCTCCCTAAGTAGTAAGAAATGGTGCATGTGTTCTCTCTAAAATGTCAGACAGCTGCTTGAGGAATGTTTTGCTCCTGGGTAGTAATTCTTGGAGGGTTTCAGATGGCAAGAAATCAAAGAAGGCTTGCTTTAGCCTCCAAAAGAGCAAAAAAAAAAAAAAATCCAGAGGAGCTAGAAACATATTTGCACACATTTAGTCTCCAAAAAAGGAACTGTGACCATTGATAATTTTAATGATAAAATACCTTGTTCTGAAAAATACCTATATTGAGGATATATGCATATGCAAATAAGAAATATATTCAGGCTCTAGTGATGGAAAACTTCAAAGCTGGTGGAACTTCAAGGTGAGGACTCTTAGGTTCATAAGATTTTTCTAATTAGAAATGTCTAAGCAGATATTTATAATAAAGGAAACTTTTTGGCCAGTCCTGGAGCTTGAACACTGGGCCTGGGCACCGTCCTTGTGTTTTCTCAAGGCTAGCACACTACCACTTGAGCCACAGCACCACTTTTGGATTTTTTTTGGTGTATGTGGTACTGAGGAATCAAACCCAGGGCTTTGTGCATGCTTGACAAGCACTCTACCAATAGGGCACATGCTTGGCCCTATACGTTCCTTTTTCATTTTAGTCTCATTGATTTGTGTGCTACAATGGGTCTATATTGTTCTTTTGTTTTGCTGATAATGGGGTTTGGTCTCAGGGTCTCAAACTTGCAGAACTTGCTTCTTGTCATCTAGTGTTCTACCTTTTGAGTCATACCTGCAGTCTAGTTTTTTTTATGCCAGTCATGGGGCTTGAACTCAGGATCTGGACACTGTCCTTGAGCCTTCTCAATGCTAGAGCCACAGCATCACTTTCAGCTTTTATGTGTGTATGTGGTACAGACAAATCGGATCTAGGGCTCTGTGAATGCTAGGCAGGCACTACTAGGCCACACTTCCAGCCCTTTCCATCCTTTAATTCCTCAAGTGGAGACAAAGTTCAATTTCTGTGGTGTTAATCCTATCATGGATAACAGTTCTCTGTACAAGGTAGGTGCCCAGTGGATTATATAGTTGACAAATGGTAACCTATTTCTGATGTTACAACATCTCATAAAAATGAAGATGACAAACTTGTTCTTTGAAGTTCTAAACTTTCTAGGTCAATCTTCAGAAAGGAAACTTTATGAATGCATTAGCAATATTTGTAGGCATATTATATATGAGTGGAGCTGTTCAAAATGAAATGAGTGGTATGGCTTCCAAGTAGTAACACGTTAAAGTAGCAGGTTTGTGCTCCTAGCCAATGAAGTATAGAATTACCTAAGATGATCTTTAAAAATTCAGACATAGTGTTTTTCAGACCTGGATCAAAATATATGAGAGCCTGGCATTGGAAGCTTCTGCCTGTAATCCTAGCTCGGTGGTTGAGATGCAAGGGATCAAAGAAAGGTCGGGCAGGAAGTTTGCAAAACTTTATTTGCAAAATATCCCAAATAGGCAGAAAACAGCTGGGCTAGAGGTTACAGATTACCTGTGAGTTCAACCCTAGTGCATTCAAGAAAAATTTTGAGATTATAACTCTAGGTACCCATATTTAAACACGTAACTCCTGATGATTCTAATGCACACTAAAGTGTAAAAGGGACTGTCGTTTGCAGTCTGAGATGGTGATATCTGCTAATTCTGTGACAAAAGGTCAAAGAGCAAGTGATGCGAATTGTCGGTTATAAGCAGAAAATAGAAGCTAGCCCACCATAATGCATCAGAGAACTGGAAGAGTACTTGACATTTCTTTGGGTAATATGTTCTTGGCTGTTTGTTGTGGTGGATTTGCAATTACAGTCTGTCCCTTTTGAAGTCCTGACACCATTCACTGGAATTTGATTTTCAGCACTAATTTGCCAAAGCTTTAAGGAGAAGTGTTTGGAGGAGAGCCTTTTCATCAACCTTCAGGATCAGTTACTGAGATTCATTACGAAGTTGATTTCCCTTTGCTTATCAGTTGGCTGCGACATCAGGTGGATATGGAAGGCATAAAGTGAAAACCCTAGGTCTTTGTGATATTTGTTGAGCTAGTGGGAACGAGAATCTTAAGGAGGTGAGGAACAAGATAAAGAGATGGAAAGGTATTAGGCTTCTGGGAGTGGGTCAAAGAGTGTTAAGATCTGTCTGTAAAGGAAGAGGAATTAAGTCTGAGATGAGTATCTTTAAAGGCAGCTGGAAGATGACCTCAGGGGAACTTTCATTCCGGGTGGAGTCCAAGAAAGCAGGTGCGGGCGTGATTGTGTTCTGTATCTCTCCGCAGATAGGCTGTAGGCCCTCCCTAAGCACACTCATCTGCTATGCCAGCCAGGCAGGCAGCATTGGCAACCCACAGGGAGCCGTTAGACGCCTCCGCTCGCAGGCTGGGCCCTCACTCTCTCCCCCTCCCATCTCTCCCGCAGCTGAAAGCCTGTCGGGCTCCGCCTTTTCAGCTGACGTCCTGGGCAAGCGGGGGCGGGCGTGTGGGTGGGCCGAGCAGTCTGTCGCCTGCGATTCGGCCGGCTCAGCCACACCACTGCGCGCCCCCGCTCCGCCCGCCCCTCCGGGCGCGTCTTTTTCCGGGCTCGCGCCACACCCCGCCCCCGCCGGCTGTCCGGGTGCGCGCGCGCACTGCTTGGGCTGCGGCTTTTTCTCTGGCCTCGGTGGCGCGCCCCTCTTCGCCCCAGCGCTAGCGGGCGAGCGGTTCTTTTCCGTGAGGTTTCCCAGGGCCAGGTGCCGGCTAGCTGCGAAAACGTGGTAAGTAACCCCAGGGGGGGGGGGGGAAGCTGCTACTCCAGTACCCCAGCCAGTTCTGTGGGTCTCCAGGGGGCCCCAGTTACTGAGGTGTTAGCACCCCTCATCTGATCCTAGAAGAGGTAGGGTGAACATTTCCACTAATTGGAATCGGCTGCTTTCTTCTTGAGCCTGACATATGGCCTTGAGTGCCATCCCACGATCGGAAAAATTCCCGCCGTCACAACCGATCGTCTCCATTGGGGGTCCTGGCAAACGTGCCTAGCTTTTTCCTACCGATCCCGCACCACGAGGGCCAGAAGGCATCTTCGTAAGTGGGTGGTAGTTCCTTTCCTTCTTTGGAGAGCACATGTAGGGCTTCTAGACCTCCAAACGACCTTTAGGGCTCCCCTAGACCTCAGCTCCATTTTGCCCCCCCCAGTCGCACTATAATTCGAGAGTTATGGAGGGGTCTCTATGAGTGTGCAAACATCCACCCTCTCCAATTTGAAGGATGCTCTGGCTTCCAGTATCCTTGAAGCATCTGTGTTTCTAGATGTGTTGGGAAACAGCTGGATTCAAATAGAAACATGCACTCTGTGTTCTCTCTGCATCCATGCCTTTGGTGGGTGCTGTATATTTAGTATTGGCTTATTCACTTCCTCTTCCTCTCATTTCAGTGCCTGAAAAAACTGTGGCTAAATGTCTGTAGATGCACAAAACCCTAGGAGAATATGATTCATTGACTAATCCTATCAAGGGGTTACATATTTGGAATAAGACGTCATTTCTCCTTTTTTTGCCCCCCCTCGCCTTTTTTTAAAAACTCCAGCATCCCCTCTCTCGAAGGCATTTGTTCCCCCTCTTGAAATTACTTTTCTCCATCCACTCTTTCACCTTAAAAAAACAAAGACGTCAATCCTGCTTTGAGAAACAAAGGTGAGTTGCAGAATCCGGAGAAAATGCCATTAAATCGAATCCCGTTAAAGTAACCACTTGGTTTTATTGGTGAACGATTTAATCAACGACTCTGTTTCCTCTTCTGCAATAATTAATTCACCTGTTATACAGCTGGACTTCAGCATAATGAAGGTTCCTTCTATATTCTGTTGCTTTGGACTTTTAAATTCGTGTTGCTGCATAACAGAGATTATGCTCTAACATTTCTACCTGTTACAAACTTGTAAAGAAATGAATACGCCATACCTTATATAGAACTCTAAATGGCTAAGAACTGTGAAAAAAAATCGCATGCATCTCATTCATTCTGTTTAAAATTGTTCAAATCTCCCTTTTCTTTGTCACTTAATTTTTGTGCTAGACTCTCAAAAGATGGTTAAGAAGCACCTTCTACCTTGTGAATTTATACTGTGAGAAGGTGGTGAGGTTGTGAAAAGAAAGATGTAATTTTATTCAACACAGCAACAGTCAAATGGGGAGGGGCTAAATAAAATCGTCAGGAAATAAGATTCCATAGGAGAGATGATTTATACTGTTCACTTAAAAAAATTACTTTCTTGGAAGTGGAGCTATGACTCAAGTGGTAGAGATGTAGCCTTGAGCTGAAGAATGAAGGGACAGTGCCCAGGCCCAGAGTTCAAGCCCCACAACCTACAAAAAAAAATTACTTCTGTTTTCCACCCTGAATTTCAATTATGGAGCCTTGAGCAAAAAGTTAAAAAAAAATTCTACTTCTGCCCCTGACAGATCCTATACTCTTTATTTTTTCCCAGTTTTGATTTTGAATTTTGAGATACTTATAGATTGTTAAACAACTATAAGAAATGAAACCGATTATCTGATTTTCCTCAATGATCACATTATGCACAATTGTATAACATCGCAACCAAGAAATTGAAAGACATACTTATTCACTCTGTTTCCATTTTATGATTAAAAATGCACCCCTTTGGGAGAGCATTTACTTGTATGCAATGTTGATGTATATATAGATTTTTATGATCACCACAAGAAAATAAAAAAATAGTTCTCCCATTATGAGCATCTCTTAAGGTTACTCTTTACTGTTCATCTTTCTTACACTCTGCCCCTTAGCATCACTAATTTGTTTTCTGAACCTGTTATCTTGTCATTTCAATAATGTTATATAAATATTATCATGCAGTAGTGACCTTTCATGCCTTTTTTTTGCCAGTCGTTATGGCCTGGGCTTTGTCCCTGGCTTGTTTTTGCTCAAGGCTAGTGCTCTACCACTTGAGCCACAGCCAGCTATTTCCAGCTTCTGTGTATGTGGTACTGAAGCACTTTACCACTAAGCTACATTCCCAGTCCAGCTTTTTTTTTTCACTTGGTATAATTCCCTTGGAGATTGGAACAAGGGTTGTATCTTTTATCAATAATGTCTTTTTTTTTCCTTTGTGGGTCATGGGGCTTGAACTTTACCTGGCTGTTCCTGAGCTCTTCAGCTCAGTGCTGCTACCCTACCCCTGAGCCTGGGTGGTATCCCTGAGCTCTTCAGCTCAAGGCTACTACCCTACCCTTGAGCCAAGCCCTACTTCCCTTTTCTTGAGGTTAATTGGAGATAAGAGTCTCAGATCCTTTTTTTCCCTCTTTTTTTCTTTCACAGATCCTTTTGTGCCTTGCTTTGAACCTTGATCCTCAGATCTCAGCCTTTTGAGTAGCTAGGATTACAGGAGGGAGCCACCACCAGCCTGGCTCAATACTTTTTCATTGCTGAGTAGTATTCCATGGTGTGAGCATGTTTTATACTGTTCACTTTTCAAATGACATCTGCTATTTCCAAGGTTTTATTTTTTCTGGCGTGTTATAAAGAAAGCTCCCTGAATAAGCATGTGCAGGATTTAGGTGCACAGAAATTTACATTTCTAAATATAATTACTGGGTTATAGGGTATTTTCATTGTTCTTGAGCTTCTTTTGCTCAAGGCTAGCACTCTACCACTTGAGCCACAGTAACACTTTTGGCTTTTTTTTTTTCTGTGTATGTGGCACTGAGGAATCAAAACCAGGGCTTCATGCATGCCACGCAAGCACTCTACCACTAAGCCACCTCCCAAATAATTTTTTCTTTTCTTTTCCTTTTTGTGGGTCATGAGGTTTGAACTAGTCCTGGGCACTGTCCCCTACCCCATGGGCCTGGGTGCTGGCCCTGAGCTCTTCAGTCCAAGGCTACCACTCTACCCTTCAGCCCTGGCTGGCTTTGAACCTTGATCCTCAGATCTCAGCCTCCAGATTACCTAGGATTACAGGCGTGAGCCACAGTGTGAGCCTGGTGTGACATGCCCTGTGAGACGTGCCCGTCTTTGGGGCAATATTTTCTATAGTAGCTATTCTGATATGTGAGAACTGATACCCACCACTTGTAGATTCATTTGCATTTTCCTGATGGCTAAAGAATCTGTTTTCCTGTGCCCACTTGCCTTATCTATATGCTTTTTTATTAAATAATTTATTAACATTGCATGTTTAACAAACAAGTATTCAAGAAGGGAATCTCTATTACAATCTATATGCTTTTTGAGGGAATACCTTTTCATACCTTTTATCTGTTTTCTAGTTAGATGTTTTTAAACTGTTGAGTTCTGAGAGTTCTTCGTGTTATCTTAAATAGTAATCCTTTGTCAGATATGTGGTTTGAAAATATATTTCAGTTCTGTGGTCTGCCTTTCTAACTTGTTCACAAGAAGTTTTACAGAATAGAATATGTTATTTGGGCGTTGTCTGATTTTCAAATTTTTCCTCTCATGTGCCATGCTTTTGATGCCAAGGGAATCTTACATAGTTTTGTTTTTTAATCTAATTTATCTGATCTGTAGACTGCTCATAGTTTGTCTGCAAGAAATATGATCATTTTCTATTTCTATGGTCTCTGGTTTCAGGTATCCTCTGTAACAAGTGGCCTTAACCTTATCATGTGATAAACTCATATTAAAATGGCTGTCAAGGGCCGGGAGTTTGGCCTAGTGGTTAAAGTGCTTGCCTAGCATCCATGAAGACCCGGGTTCGATTCCTCGGTACCATATATAGAAAAAAGCCGGAAGTGGTGCTGAGGCTCAAGTGGTAGAGCTCTAGCCTTGAGAAAGTCCAAGGACAGTGCTCAGGCCCTGAGCTCAAGCCCAGGACTGGCAAAAAAAAAAATGGCTGTCAATCACTTTTCCCTTACAAATATACATACAAGGTTTTCAACTACAAAATCTGTATTGTAAAATTCGACACATGATATACAGAAGAGGTTGTTGCTTAGTAGAACTGTACAATTTTCTTTTTTCTTTTTTTTTGTTGGTTGTGGGGCTTGAACGCTATCCCTGAGCTCTTCAGCTCAAGGCTTTCACCCCACCCCTTGAGCCATAAAGCCACTTATATTTTCTGGTGTTTAATTGGAGGTAAGAGTCTCACAGAGTTCAGTGCCCGTGCTGGCTTTGGGGCTGACTTTAAACTGTGATCCTCAAATCTCAGCCTCCTGAATATCTAGGATTACAGGTGTGAGCCACCAGTGCCTGGCAAACTGTACATTCTATGAAATAACTAATTTGAGTTCTCAGTTAATAGTTTTATGTTTGCTTCTGTATTTTGAGTAGTAGTTGTGAATCCTGTCCATGAATTTTGTAGGTTTTTCCTATGTACTTTGTCAAAATACTGAATAAAAGATACTGTAGGAGTGTAGCCTAGTGGTAAGAGTGCAGTTTGATTCCTGTGTACTACATACACAGAAAAAGCTGTAAGTGGTGTTGTGGTTCAAATGGTAGAGTGCTAGTCTTAAGAGAGCCCAAGGACATTGTCTAGGTCCTGATTCAAACCTCAAGACTGGCCAAAAAAAAAAAAGATTTCACTGTCTAGATTATCTTTTTCTTCTACAGTAGCTACTTAACATTCATTTTAACCTTTTTTTTCTATCCTGGCTCTGGGTACTGTCTCTGGCTTGTTTTGCTCAAGGCTAGCATTCTACCACTGAAACCCACAGCACCACTTCCCCTTTTATCTGTAAGAGTCTCAAGGACATTCCAGCTCCAGCTGGCTTCAAACCATGATCCTCCAGTCTCAGTCTCCTGAATAAATAAGATTACAGGCATGGTGCCTTGCTGATTTTAACTATTTAAAAATATATATTAGCGGGGGGGGGAGGGGGAGGGAAATGGGTACCAAGACATGTGAAAGGGTATCAGTGTATGTGAATTAATGCACCTTCTATCTGGCAAATATCATGTAACCCTTTTACTAATTACAATAAAAAATTTAATAAAAATATATATATTAGCTTGAACATATATATTTAGTAACATGCTCATAAAATTTTATATTTTGAAAAATGTTTATGCTTATGTTATGAAAAGAACCAAGCATGAAGATCAGTGACTAATTTTGAGAACTTGTTGCTAGGTGATGCTGTCATCATGTGTCCATTTATGTGCATTTGATCAAATAAGTGTGCAACTAGAAAAGTGGATACTTAGTAAAGATTAAACTTAAGAAGGGGCCAGAACAATACTTCCTGTGGTCAAATCCTTGGTAACCACTTGGTTTTGTAAATAAACTTCTGTTGGAACATAGCCCCATCATTTATTTATGTATTGTTTTGTTGTATTCATAATACATCTGTAGAGCCTGCTAAGCCAATTTATGTTCTAAAGGTTTATAGAAATGTATCTGATGACCACAGAGATAAGATTATATTAAATGGTCTTTTTTCTATGTTCTGAAGGAAATTTAGCAGACTTAATGTTCACGTTTTCTATCTTGGTTTCATTTGTCTGGATATTGTGGTTCTGAAAATTGTGTTTATTTTTCCTTGGACTTTTTAAAGTTTTTTTTTGCCAGTCCTGGGCCTTGAACTTGGGGCCTGAGTTCAAGGCTGTTCTTGGGCATTCTCAAGGCTAGAGCTCTACCACTTGAGCCACTGCACCATTTCTGGCTTTTTTCTATATATGTGGTACTGAGGAATCGAACCTGGGTTTTTGTGCATGCTAGGCAAGCACTCTTACCACTAGGCCAAACTAATGGTCCAATTGTATTTATTTTCTTGGCTAAGCATAGCAGGCACATTAATGCATATATAGGGAGTTAGGAAGGAAGATATTTTTTTTGTTATTGTGGAAGTGTGGGTTGTTTCATTGTGAATGAAAATTATACTGTGGCAATTAGTAAGATTCCGACAGAGGCCTATGTAGTCAAGATGCCCTTTGGAGTTCTTATTGTGGGCCAGAGTAATGAGTAAGCCAGGCATGGAAATCTTTTGCAACTGAAACCATTTGAGGATTTTTAAATACATAGTAGTAATGTGGTTACTAAATGGAACTTAGTTGTTTATTATTTTGTTTACACAGCTTCCTTCTTTTGTAAGTTAAATGGACATTTTAATTCTTTTTATTTTTTTTTGTGGGTCATGGGGCTTGAACTCTGTTTCTGAGCTCTTCAGCTCAAGGGTACTGCCCTACCCTGGAGCCTGAGCCACACTTCCTGTTTTCTAGTGGTTAATTGGAGATAAGAGTCTTGCAGAGTTCTGGTGAGGCTGGCTTTGAACTGCAATCTTCAGATCTCAGCCTCCAGAGCAGCTAGCATTACAGGTGTGAGCCACTGCACCAGGCTTAATTCTATTTATTTAGTTTTTATTTTTAATTTTGCCAGTCCTGGGGCTTGAACTGAAGGCCTGAGTACTATCCCTGAGCTTCTTTTGCTCAAGGCTAGCACTCTACCACTTGAGCCACAGCACCACATCTGGCTTTTTCTGTTTTATGTCGTGCTGAAGAATTGAACCCAATTCTTCATGTATGCTAGGCAAGCACTCTACCACTAAGCTACATTCCCAGCCCTCTTCTGCTCTTTTAGATAACTTTAATGTGATGCTGAAAATGGAAATGGAGTTAGGACAGTTGGCCATATATTTGGAAGGAAATGGATCCTTTTTTCCTAGCCTACAGAGAAATAAATTAAGGATATAGTATAAAAGTTTATGTACCTTCTAGATAGCATAAGACACTATAATAAAGTTAAAAGGGCAAGTGGTAGATTGGAAGAAATAGGTTCTCTACAAGTTGTAAAACTAACTGATTTTCACTTACTTGACCCACCATTTTAGATGATTATTTCCTTTCTGAAATATACTGGGCATTAAATGTTTACTCTTAGTAGGCTGGTCTCCAGTATTCCCATCTGCTTTTGTACTCACCAGTACAGCAGATTTTGTTTTGTTTTGTTTTTGTATTTTTTTGTGGGTCATGGGGCCTGAACTCTGTCCCTGAGCTCTTCAGCTCAAGGCTACCACCCTACTCCTAAGCCATAGCCTCACTTCCTGTTTTCTAGAGGTTAATTGTAGATAAGAGTCTTACTGTCTTTTGTGCCCTGGCTGGCTTTGAACCTTGATCCTCAGATCTCAGTCTCCTGAGATCCAGGCGTGAGCCACAGCGCTGGGCCCAGCAGATGTTTTTTACTATTGCATTTGCTATTGGTTGATTGTACATATACTTTGTTGTTTTGGTGTTGTGTGGAAATGAAACCCAGACCTCTTGTCCATGCTGGGCAAGCATTCTACCACTGAGCTACATTCTTATTGTTTAAACATGTACTGTTTAATATCTTACAGCCTGATAAACTATGTGTGGGGAGAATTAGAATCCTTATGGAACACTTTCAAATGAATTGGTAACATGTCAGGGAGATGGTTTATATGAGGGCTTGGAGGTAGGAAATGAATACATGGATAATTTTGGAAGCTGAGTGAACATTGGGTTCATTATAATGAAAGATTGTGCTGGAAAGACATCATTAGGTATGGGTAGGAAAATTATAGAAGATTTATGTAAAATATACAAATCTAAAAATATTTTGTACTTACATTACGATGCCTTTAGTGATAGCCTTGAGCAAAAAGTGTCCTAAGACAGTGCCCAGGCCCTGAGTTCAAGCCTCAGGACTGGCAAAATTAAAAAAAAAAAGAAAAACAACAACAAAAAACTATATAAAGTTTCACTGTAGTGAAATGGTTTACAACAGTGAAAACTTGGCAGCATTCTGTATATTCATCCTTAGGGCAAAGATCTAAATTCTAGGTTATATTCAGAATATCATTGGGCAGTTAAAAGGAAAAGAATATAAAGGTAGTCCTATTAAAACTAGTGTAGAGAAGTTCCTGAGTTGATAAGTAGGAGATATAGGGAGTTGGTGATTCCATTTATCTGAAAGTAAACACACTTTATCATGTGTATAGATAATAAAATTAGTCTGATAACAAAACCGTTGAATTTACTTCCAGAGGAAAATGGAGTGCGATAGCAATACTTTTACTTCTTAACTTATGTAGTTCTATCATGTATTCATCAGTTTATAATTGCTATTTAGTTAGTAGTATAGATTCATAGCAAACTTTTGCACGTTGGGAGGTAGTTACAATTCACTTTCATTATTATGTAATAGCGTGCATACAAATGCATTGGCTTGTACTGAGTGATCATAGGTTTTCCTTTTAGATTGTCAAAATGGTGTTTGTATTTTCTAAATTTTCAGCATTGAAAAATATAAAAAAGAATAAAACACCATAATCCCATCCCAGGCAGACCTATTATTAATTTTCTGGTACATACATATGTTTGCATGTGCACATTTGCAGTACTTGCAAACATGTACAGGTACATACATGTTTAGCATCTTTCTACAAAAATGAGTTCTTACCATGTGTATTGATTTGTAGCTTGTTGTCTTTACCTTGACATTATACTGTAAGCATTTTTTGCAATTGATGACTGAATAATGGAAGACATTTTTCTAGGGGTAATTTTCATCTTGGAAAAAAAGCTCAGGTCATCAAAAGTAAATCACCGGGCTGGGAATTTAGGCTTGTGCTAGAGTGCTTGCCTAGCATGCATGAAGATCCTGGTTCGATTCCTTGGTACCATATACATAGAAAAGAGCAAGAAATGATGCTGTAGTTCAAGTGGTAGAGCTCTAGCCTTGAGAAAGCCCAAGGACAGTGCCAAGGTCCGGAGTTAAAAGCCCAGGACTGGCAAAAACAAAAAAAAAGTAAATCACCAAAAAAGAAGTTCCCAGTGCTGAATCAGTTTAATTCTGTTTGAATTTAACTAAATATGTTACACTTGCATTACACTTCATGGTTAGGATGTATTCTGAGAAAAAGCATTAATTGGTTTTGTTCATTGATTTTTGTCCCTGGGATAACATCACAAGTTGTATTTTTGCAATTCTGCCTTATAGCTTACAACACATCTATGAGATATAATAGTATTTGAAGACATGTTGTAAGACTGGGCGGCCCTAAATTTGTTTATACCTTATTACCACAAGCATGAGTAATGGCTTATACCACAATGCTATTAGATGATAGGAATTTGTGAGCTCCGTTATAGTTGTGTAGAACCACATCAGCTTACAGTGCTTAAGTGTACTTAAATTGTAGTTACTACTAATGGTGTATAAGTGCATGTATTGAAATGTCATTAGGAAACATCATTGTGTGAATTTTGTGTGTGTAGTTCTGGGGTTAGAATGCAGGACTGTACACTTGCTAGACAGGCACGCTATCATTTGAAAATGCCCCCAAACTTAATGATTTTTTTTGCCAACCTAGAGTCAATTTCTCTGATTTTTTTTGCCAATCCTGAGGCTTGAACTCAGGGCTTGAACATTGTCCTTGGGTTTTCCTAAAGGATAGCACTCTAACACTTAAGCCACAGCACCATTTCTGGCTTTTTTTTCTATGTATGTAATATGGAGGAATTGAACCCAGGTCTTTGTGCATGGTAGGCAAGCACTCTACCGCTAGGCCAAACTCTGGGCCCAGCTTAATGCATTTTAAAAACTAAAATGATTATTTTTAGCCAAAGAAAAACCAATTCCATTTGGCAATGTTTGGCTAAAGAAAGGTATGTTTTACCAAACTCTTCATTTTACAACTTAGAAATGTAAAGAAAATCTAATCAGCAATAGTAACATGAATATTTGTCTATAATATCCTTGCTTATACCATGTAAATTTGAATAGTAGAACAGTGTTGGAAGGAAAAATTTGATTTAGAGATCTGTATGCTGCGTTTATTACTTAGAGGCATTTATTAAATACACCAGAGGGCCATTATAATCTCTGGGTTTATATGTAGGATTTAGAGGGTTTCTTTTGCCAGTCCTGGGGCTTGAACTTGGGGCCTAAGCACTGTCCGTGGGCTTTCTCAAGGTTAGAGCTCTACTGCTTGAGCCCAGTACCACTTTTGGGTTTTTCTATGTATGTGGTACCTACGAATCAAACCCGGGACTTTGTACATACTAGGCAAGCACTCTGCCACTAGGCCAAACTTCCAGGCTTGTTTATTTATATATTTTTGAAGAAGGAATATCACTGTGTAGGCCAAGAAGCTTGCTTATGAAGCCTAGACTGGCCTTGAATTTATTCTCTTCCTGCCGTAGCCTACCATGTACTGTGATTATAGGCATACAACCCCATGCCTAGTTAAATACAGCATTTTTTGCTAGTCCTGGGGCTTGAACTCAGGGCCTGAGTACTCTCCTTGAGCTTTCTCAAGGCTAGCACTCTACCACTTGAGCCACAGCACCATTTCTGGCTTTTTCTGGGTATGTGGTACTGAGGGAATCCAGGGTTTCATGCATGCCAGGCAGGCATTCTACCACTTGGCCATGCTCCCCGGCCCAATACAGACTTTTTTTTTTTTAAATAAAGCCTTAGAAAACAGCTTTCCACAAGTCCAATGAGACATTTTATAAGACTGCTTTGTCAACAATGTTGTTAATGTGAAGACTCAGCATAGCTACTTGTATTTTGGTTATAGTAACTGAAACAGTTCCTATTTTTCCAGACTGTCTGCATCTTGACCTTTTGGAAATTGCTTTCATAGCAGGAAGATTTTCCTCTAAGAGGTGCTGTCAACTGAGCAGAAAATACAGGAGTCAGGATAGAGATTCTCTATTTTCTCATTTGATTAATAAGGAAGGCATGTGACAGTAGACTGTTAGAGAGGTGCTGAAAATATTAATGGTGGATTCTTGTGGTTATTATGAGGCTAATACAACAGAATGGCCAGGTGTAATATCTATTCTCTTAGGTTCATTACCTGAAATGTGGACTTCATCTATTTTATTTTATTTTATTCATTTATTTTTGCCAGTCCTGGGCCTTGAAGTCAAGGCTTAAGCAATGTCTTTGGGCTTTCTCAAGGCTAGTACTCTACCACTTGAGCCACAGCACAACTTCTGGTGTGTGTGTGTGTGTGTGTGTGTGTGTGTGTGTGTGTGTGTGTGTGTGTGTGTGTGTATGTGTTTATGTGGTAATGAGGAATTGAACCCAGGGCTTCGTGCATGCTAGGCAAGCACTCTACTGCTGGGCCATGCTCCAGGCCCTTGCTTCATCTATTTTAATTTTTTGCCAGTCCTGTGGCTTGAAGTCGAGGCCTAAGCACTGTCCTTGGGCTTTCTCAAGGCTAGAGCTCTACCCTTCTAGCCACAGCATCACTTCTGTCTTTCTCTATGAATGTGGTACCGAGGAATCAAACCCAAGTCTTCCTAGATGCCAGATAAGCAGTCTAACACTAGGCCAAACTCCTAGTCTATAGTTTAGTTTTTAAAAAGCAATAGTTAGGATTTGAAGGACCACTGACAACATCTGAGTGATGTGTCATTTTAAAAAAAATTCAGAGAAATGGACAGAACTGCTAAGAAGATGGTGATGGTTCATTGTGCCCAAATTGTAGTAGTCATGTTTCTCAAATAAATCAAAACCTGTGAAGTTCTCTCAGATAGAAAACAGGAATTGCATTAATGAACTTAAAACTCAATCATGGCTTTGAGAAGCGGAGAATTCACACTAATATTGGATGTGTTAAAGCCACACAGCAGTTACTATGATCCACATGATCACAAAGATATGAAATAAAGAAGCACCCTAAAAGCACAGCTGAACAATTCTGACTTTACAAATGGAATAGAGCTGGACAGAAGTAGTCATCACAGTTGTAATGTGAATAATATTTCTGACAAGTAGAGCAGAAGAGGGAAAAGCAGGCTGAGGATGATAACATCCCATCAGCTGGAACCACGGAAACTTTCCAGATTTGGTCAAAAGTCAGTTTCAATGTTAGTCTAAAATGATTTAAACTCTTTGGAATATTTGAGATGTAGAAAGCATCAGATATAAAAACAAGACCCAAAAGTGTTTCTAAGAAGGCATTGGAAACAAAATAAGAGCAAGCATTTATTTGGGTTTCCTCTCTGCTCAGACAGTTCCTTGAAGGTGGTAGGTTAGAATATCTGTGAAGTAAATTTTTTCTATAAGCAAAAAACTAGAAAAGACAGGGCTTTGGTGCCCTTTTGGTGAATTACTTAACCTTTACTGTAGAAGCTCTGTAGTAATTATTTCCCCCAATAGAAATGTCAATATGAGCATGTTCATGCTTTTGAGTTATTCAATTCAAAATTTCCCCAGAACTTTTTGGACTGCTTGATTTAATTTCTTTTAATATCAACCAGAATGGCAAGCCTTTTAATGTGAAAACAGGTGTTTTGCTTGTATACATATATATGTTAATTTTTAGTATTCCCTTAATAACTAGAGATTAAAAACTAAAATGTTTGAAGGAAAGGAGCTTTCCTGAGGAAACAGCCCCCAAAGAATCTAACAATTTCCTCTTATCTGATTGTAGTTTCACTTTCCACAGTTTCAGTTACTCACAGTCAACCAGTCTGAAAATATTAAATGGAAAATTCCAGAAGTGAACAACTTGAATTAAAAATAACCTTTATTACAGTTCATTGTTATATTGTTCTATTTTGTTATTGTTGTTAATCTCCTAGCGTGCCTAATTTATAAATTAAACTTTATCATTGGTATGTTTGTTTAGGAACAAACAGCTCACAGGGAGGTTAGTTCTATCCAGTTTCAGGCATGTAAGGAACGTTTTGGAACATAACTGCCAAAGAAAAGGGCGTGGGTAATGGACTTAATGACAGGTGTTATACCTGAAAGCACAGGCTGTTTTAGAAGAAACAACTGCAAAATGAAAAACCTTCATATGGTGAATTTCCCAGCTTCTCTTTGTCTTGAAATTCCCAACATCACGTTTATAGCTCAGCTTTGTCTTGGCAGTTTTTGTTGTTGTTGCTTGTGGGGCTTGAACTTAGGGGTTGGGAGCTGTCCCTGAGCTTTTGCACTCAAGGCTAGCACTCTACCCACTTTGTGCCATAGTACAACATCTAGTTTTCTGGTGGTTACTTGTAGATAAGTATCTCATGGACTACCTAGACTGGCCTCCAACCATAGTCCTTAGATCCCGGCTTCCTGATTAGCTGGGGTTACAGGTGTGAGCCACTAAGTGGTATATGAAGAAGCTCTGCTGTGTTTACTTTGATGATCATTGACGCCGGGAAAAGTAAGATTATTATTTTTTTAGCATTTTTATTAAAGAATTTATTAACATTGATTTTTACATCGTATTTCAAATGACATTTAACAAACAGGTATTCAAGAAGGGAATCTCTATAAACAATCACTGGCACTTAGATTTTAGAACATAATTGAAATTAGGAAAAGGGTAAGATTATTTTTCAAACACTAATGTAGTATTTTAATAGTATACAAGTACCTGATTTTGAAATGAGTAGCTGATTTTGGTTATAAGAATTGTTTCCAACCTAGAGTCAATTTCTCTGATATTTTTTTTATTTGCCAGTCCTAGGGCTTGAACTCGGCCTGAGCACTGTCCCTGGGTTTTCCGCAAGGCTAGTGCTCTACCACTTGAGCTATAGTACCACTTCTGGCTTTTTCTACGTATGTGGTACTGTGGAACCAAACTTGGGTGTTCATGTATGCTAGGCAAGCACTCTACTACTAGGCCAAACTCCTGGCCCCTGTCTCAACCTCTGGGTTAATGGGATTGTCCTCTACTTTTTGAGTTAAAGAAAGTCAAGGATGATTCAAATGATAACCCAGTGATAGTTATCTGATTGCATTCCTTCAATCTAGCATGTGGAATGATCCTCTAAATTTACAGTTTGGTCCTTTGCCAAATCTACAGTAATGTAATACTATTATTTGACCACTTTTCTCTGTCCCCACTGACCGCACAAGTACTGCTCCCTCCGATTCTGAAGGACCAGAATTTTTCCACCAACCCATAAACTTCAGTGTGGTTCTTATCTGCCTTTCGGCACAATGACCCTGGAAACTATGAGATGAACGTATTGAGCACATCATTGATAATACCTTCCCTTATTCTTAAGAATCTGGCCTCCTGCAAATTGCTTTAATGTAACCTTTAGAACTTTAGGTGGAGGTATGATCAGAGAATATTGCACTGCTAATCCTGTGTTGACCTTAGCTTTGGTCTAGAAGAGTAAGCAGTGCAGTGTTCCATATATGAAAAACAAGCTATCATTTTATCTCTCACTACTGTTGACATTGGTTGCAGATACCTTAAGGAATGTTGAATTACTGCCTTGTTTAAAGATGATATATATTTTCAAGATTAAATAATCACCACACTAACAGCAAAGGGATGTCTTAAAGGCACTTTGCATTGCATATGTAGCAAAAGCTGAATGCATTAGAGATTTATGAACAGTATCTGCTAATAGGAAATATCAATACTTGAAATTGCAGCAAGTTTCTTGGCTGACCTTTGTATAGTGATTTATAATTCCCCTTCTTGGGAATTAAAAAAAAAAACTATTCTTGTTTTATTCTGTTGTATTGGAGACTTCAGCACAGGATCTTGAGCTTGCTAGTAAAATGCTTTACCACTGAGCTGTGTTCCTCTTGCTGCATATAAAGCCCTGTGCAGAAGGGCTTATTTTAAGGTATTTTAAATACTTAAACAATGAAACCTCCATTAGGTGTGTTCCACAGTAGAACTAACTTATTCTGAATTTTATATTTACTGGAATATTATAACCAGACAGTGGGCTAGTCAGTAGATGAAGTTGGTCAAGACCTTTTATTTTTGTATCAGTGCTAGGGCTTGAACTCAGAGCCTGAAGTGCTTACCCTTAGCATTTTCACTCAAGGCTGACATTTGACATTCTATCACTTGAGCCACAAAGTCCACTTCTGGCTTTTTGGTGATTAAGTTGGAGATAAAAGTTTCATGGATGATCCTGCCCGGCCTGGCTTCAATCACAATCCTGAGATCTCAGCCTCCTAAGTTGCTAGGATTACTGGTGTGAGCTACTGGGGCCCAGCAAGATCTCTAGTTTTTCTTTTTGTTTTTAATTGTTGGGATAATATATAGAGGGGTTACAGTTATACAGTTAAATTTGTCAGGTAATGGGTACATTACTTCTCAAACTTTGATACCCCCTTCCTATTTCAATTAAACAAATAAATGTATATATAATATACTGGATAACAAAGTCAGATACAGTAACCCCATGAGATTAATCATTAGTGGAAAAAAAGAGATAAGAAATAACTTCACATAGTATATTAACAACAACAATCACAAAGATAAACCTCTTGTTTTCTTATCCTAGACTTCATTTTGGTTAGTCTTATCCTATATGACCATATGTACATAGTTTTTGAGCTATTGTGATCCTCTGCTAGGAGAGTCCTAGATGTGTACTAATTATTACAAATGAGGGAAACCATAGAGCCTATGCTCCTTTGAAGACATCTAGTTTTATTTTTTTGCCAGTCCTGGGCCTTGAACTCAGGATCTAGGCGCTGTGCTTGGACTTTCTTAAGGCTAGAGCTTTACCACTTGAGCCATAGCACCATTTCTGGCCTTTTTCTATGTATGTGGTATCGAGGAATCGAACCCAGGTCTTCGTGCATGCTAAGTAAGCACTCTACCACTAGGCTAAACTCCCTGCAGACCTCTAGTTTTGTTTGTGCTTTCTCACACTTCATTTTCATCTTCTGTCCTCTATGCTTCTTCATGACCAAATATTTGAGGGGAATTTAAAATAAAAATAAATTTAAATTGAAAATGATAATCTAGGTAATTCAGCTATTACCTAAATAGTAACAGGTATAACTGGATAATTGCAGAGAGTGTCTGGTATTCACTTGTAAAAGGTCTATAGTCAGGTAGTATTATTAACATATAAAAAGTTCTATAATCATTATCTTGGTTGGGCTATTATTATATGGCTGTGAATTGCCTTGTGGGTGATCTTCCTTTCCTAATCTACTTGTATATCTAGCTCTCTGTTCTAGGTTACTTTCCACTTAAAATACTATTTTTTAAACAGTAAGCTCCATAAGAGTATCAGAGTATATGCTAGTTGAATAGTGAAAAAAATCTATGCATGTACACCTGTAGCTACTCAGTTTGAGATCTAGATTAAAAAATACATTATGAAGGAAAAAAGGAAAAAGTTGACATTGGCTATTTTTTTTATTCTTAGCTAGTATTCTTTTTTAAATTTAAAAAATTTTAATCTTTTTTAATTGTAATTAATAAAAGGGTTACATTATATTCACCAGATAGAAGATACATTACTTCACAAACATTGATACCCTTTCTCATGACATGGTCCCCATTTCTCCCCCCCCCACTCATCTTGATTTTCCCCGTTCCCTATCCAGTTTCAAATAACCAATTAAGCACATATAAAATATATCAGATAACAAGCTGAAATATTGTAACAATATGAGATGACCAAGGGACAGCAAAAGAGATGAGAGATAACAGTACATTAAGGAAAATAAACACTCATTATATGACTTTTGTTTCCTTATCCGGAATGTCCTTACATTTAGTGTGTAATACTATATGGTCTTATGTCTCTAGATTTTGTTCTATTGTAAATCTCTGCTAGGAGAACCCAAGGTTTCTACTGATTATGACAAATGAGGGAGACTATTGGGCCTGTGTTCCTTTGAGTCTGGCTTACTTAGTATGATTTTCTTCTAAGTCTTTCCATTTCCTTACAAATGGAGTGATGTCATTCTTTCTGACAGCAGCATAGAATTCCATTGTGTATAAATACCACATCTTGTTGATCCACTCATCAACTGAGGGGCATCTGGGTTTGTTCCATATCTTTACTATGGTAAATAGTGCTGCAATGAACATCATTGGGCTAGTGGATTTAGTATGTGTCATTGGCTACTTTAACTTCAGATTTCTTTCTTGAATTCTGTTATTATGGTAGATAATCTTCAGTTCTAATGTTTATAAAACCAAGTAGTAAATCCTTAACAAGTTGTTTTCTGTTTCATTGAGTAGACTGACATGATTCTCATATTTAGGAATGGCCTGCTGATATAATTGTCTTTACAACTTTGTGTTGTAATGCTAGAAGATATAATGGCTTACTGTCAAAAATTTTATTTGTCTGTATGCTTATTTGTATGTAGGGATGAAAATTCATTTGTTATTCTAGATTAGACAAAGTTTGAGGCAGTGGCTCATGCCTTTAATCTAGCTACTTCGGGAAGCTGAGATCTGAGGCTTGTGGTTCAAAGCCAGCATAAGCCGGAGTTATTCAGGAGGCTGAGATCTAAGGATCATAATTTGAAGCCAGTTTGGGTTAACAAAAAAGCCCACGAGATTCTTATCTCCAATTACTCAGCCAAAAAGCCACAAGTGGGGCTGGGAGTTTGGCCTAGTGGTGGAGTGCTTGCCTCGCATGCACGAAGGCCCGGATTCAATTTTCAGTACCACATACATAGAAAAAAAAACCCAGAAGTGTTGCTGTGGCTCAAGTGGTAGTGCTCTAGCCTTGAGGAAAACCCAGCGACAGTGCTCAGGCCCCGAGTTCAAGCCCCAGGACTGTCAAAAAAAGCCAGAAGTGGACCAGTAACCTAAGTGGTAGAATGCCAACCTTAAGTGAAAAAGCAAATGGGAAGTGCTAACACCCTGAGCTTTAACCCTATTACTGGCACAAAAAAGGTTGTGTTCATTTTATAGAAAAAGCCATTAATACTTGCATTATTGTATTAAAATGTTTTGATTTGAAATTATTTTAGAAAATGTATTAAGAATAGTTCAGAGGAACCATATTTTATTTGTGCCCAGCTTCCCTTAATTTTAATATTTATTTTTTATTTTTCTTTTTTGCCAGTACTAGGCTTGAGCTCAGGGCCTGAGCACTGTCTTTGGACTTTCTCAAGGCTAGAGTTCTACCACTTGAGCCTCAGCACCACTTCTGGCTTTTTTCTATGTATGTGGTACCTAGGAATCAAACCCCAGTCTTCTTGCATACTAAGCAAGTACTCTACCACTAGGCCAAACTCCTGGCCCCTAAATTTTAATATTTTATATAGGACAAAACTGGTACAATGCTCTTAAATATCAATTTTACTTATTTTTCCCTAATATTTTTTGTGGGTCATGGGGCTTGAACTTGGCCTGGGCGCTGTCCCTGAACTCTTCATCTCAAGGCTACCACCCTATCCCCTGGGCCTGCTTGGTATCCCTGAGCTCTTCAGCTCAAGGCTAACAACTCCCTATCCTTGAGCCTAGTCCCAATTCCCATTTCCTAGAGGTTAATTGGAGATAAGAGTCTCAGATCCTTTTTTTTCTCTCACAGATCCTTTTGTGCCTTGCTTTGAACCTTGATCCTCAGATCTCAGCCTCCTGAGTAGCGAGGATTACAGATGTGAGCCACTGTGCCTGGCTTTCCATAATTTTTTTTTTTACCAATCTCTTTCTTTTGTCTTTCAAGATCCAAATATATTGTAAATATTCATTTTATTTATTTTTTATAATTTTTATTGTAATTAATAAAAGGGTTACATGATATTTGCCAGATAGAAGGTGCATTAATTCGCATACATTGATACCCTTTCACATGTCTTGGTACCCATCACCCTCCCCCCCACCCACCACCCACCCCCCGTCTTGGTTTTCCAAAGCCATATAATGAATGATTGTTGTCCTTAATGTACTATGTTATCTCTCATCTCCTTTGTTGTCTCTTGGGTATCTCATATTGTTACAGTATCTCACTTTGTTATCTGATATATTGAATTTATTTGTAATTGGTTATTTGAAATTTGATAGGGAAGGGGGAATACGGATTCATTTTAGAATGTGTATGCAGATATAGTGATAAAAATAAAAACAACAGCTGGGTAATCCTTCTACTCAGAGACAACTGGTATTTTTAGTGTACATCTGTCTATACATTTTTTTCCTATGGGGAATAGAAATCCATTCCATAAAAATAATTTAGATTTCTCCAACAAGTATGTTATACCTAGGCTCCTGTGGCTCACACCTGTCATCCTAACTACTCAGCAGGTAGAGATCTGAGGATCGTGGTTCAAAGCCAGCCTGGGCAGGAAGGGCTGTGAGACACTTACCGCCTATTACAAAAAAAGCCCAAAGTGGCTCTGTGACTAAAGTGCACTAGCCTTGAGCAAAAGTTGCTTAGGGACAGCACTCAGGCCCAGAGTTCAAGCCCAAGGACTGGCAGAAAGAAAAGATATGATACAGAGCATATTTTATATAAATTTTAAACTTGCTGATTTACATATAAATATAGTACAAATTTTTTTTCTTTGATGTACCTCTTCTCCTGTGTACTCTATTTAATGTAGCTTATTCCTTATCCTTAGATGGTTTTTGTTTTATTCACTTATTTATTGTTTTAAGAGGCCAGTTGTGTGGTGTTTTCAAACTCTCCCCTAAACTAGAGAAATAAGGTATTCTCTCATGAGTCCTCATTGATTAATTTATAGATGTTAGGTTTACCTACTTGAAATAGGTGAGTTTTGACATATAATTCGATTTTGACTGTTGATATTCTTATGTGGTTCAAGCTAAAGTTTGAAAGCACTTTCTCATTTCCTCCTACCTTTCTCACATTCATTAAGAATGTCCGCATTTAGAATCGTTAGATGAACCTTGAGATCTTTTGATTACCCAAAACTAGCCAAATTCTCTTTGGAGGAATATGCTTCTGATTCCCTCTGCACTAGAAAAACTTGAGCTTTCAATTTAAGCTGAGAGCCTGGTGGCCATTCTGGTTTCATTTCTGTAGTGGGCAACTAGAGGTACTGCTGCCACCCAGTGGCACTTTCTGGACAAGCTGCTTCTTTTCCCAGTAAGGCACATTCCCTCCTACCCCCATGCTATGGATTCATGCTTTACCTCCCTTTTCTTGTCTCCACTTAGGCCTGAATATCAGTAGCTGATATTCAGGAAGATGAGTAACTTCTGTAATACTCTTATTTGCTGTGATACTCTTATTTTCAGAATAGGGAACATGAAATAGTAAGTAAAACATTGAAGCTGGGCATGGTGGCTCATGCCTGTAATCCTAGCTACTCAGGAGGCTGAGATCTGAGGTTTGTGGTTCAAAGCCAGCCCAGGCTCTAAAGAACCTGAGACTCTTATCTCCAATTAATCACTAGAAAATGGGGAATGGGGCTGTGGCCTTAGGGTTAGGGCTATAGCATTGAACTGAAGATTTCTGGGCCCAGGCCCAGAGTTCAAGCTCCATCACACACACTTAAAAAACACACTGACTACACTGTTGTCCATTAAGTTTTTGAAGTTAAGGAGCTTTATCCACAATATGCCTCATGTATACTTGGTCAGAGTATACTTTTTAAATTTGGTGGAAAGCCTCTGAGTGTGTGAGAAAAGCAGACTCCTATGTCTCAAATGGGAAGAGGTATAAGTTCCTATCTAGTATGAAGTGTAGAACTCCTTTGGCTTCTTTTCTCTGTCATATGACTTACTAATCCATCCCATGCTCATTCAATGACTATTTAGTGAGAACCTACTCGAAAACCTATACTGTACTACATCTCAGGATTATGGTGGTAACCAAGACATACATAAAGCCTAGCAAGCAAACAGAAACCTAGACAAATTTAAGTACAGACCTATAAGGTGCTTTGAAGGCACACAGGGGACACAGTTGACAGAAATACTAGGTCAAAGGAAGCTTTATGTAGGTTTCATCGAAACTGACCTAAGGATACCAGGAAAATGGAAAAGAGGACATTCTTAGTAGTAGGAAAAGTATATGATTAAAAAAAAGAAGGTGAGAGATTAAGGTTGGTGCTTTTGAGAAAGTAAATGATGTTCACAAGATGTAAAGCTGTGAGTTGGACTCTTTGGAGCATCACTATGGTTTCCCAAGTATGTGGTAGTGGTATTTATTACCTCTACTTTATAGTTGTGACAGTTAAGGCTAATGCTTAGTTCTCCCATGTCTAGTAAGAGGCATAGCCAGACACTGGAGCTAGGTTCTTTTGGTTGTACTATATGGACTCCTAACTTATGGGGTATGGTGTTATATAGATTCTTAGGAGCCACCTCCTTGAGTTTTGCTGAAGCACAGAACCTGTTAATCTGTGGTATTTATCTCTAATGGGCTATTTCAACTAAAATAATATATTTCTTAGTAAATGGGGTGTGTGTATATGTATATCTGTATGTATATATGTGTATGTACATGTCTACATACTAGACATACAGACTATTCAAGAAGCTGCTGCATATGGGATATGGAATAGTTTAGAAATATTCATATATGTTTTAATCTTTTATAATTGCCTGGAAATCAAGTACTTCATTTGATAGGCAACACTTAAGGTTGTTCTCCAATATTTTACAGAAAAATCATAGATGGATGCACGCCTAGGGACATCAAATTTGTGTTCTCTGAAGAGTACATAAAAGGACTGGAGGTATGGCTTGATGCCATGAGTTTAAACCCCAGTGCCACCAAAGAAAGCTATTACAAGAAATATTTTCTTATAGTTTATCTGATTTACTCTGTAACTTTAGATATGTGTGTTTTTTGTTGCTGTTGCTTGTTTGATTGAAACAAGGTTTCACTTTGTACCTCACTATGTAGTACAGGCTAGTTTTGAACTCACAATCCTCTTGTTCAATTTAAAGTCAACAGTTAGGGTATTGACCTAGATTTTAGTTGGATTAATGTTTCATTGTACATAAACTACTTAAAGTTACATTATATTAGGTATTACTGAAACACTTGGGGTAGAGAGAGAGAGAAAGTGTGTGTGTGTGTGTGTGTGTGTGTGTATGCATGCATGCATGCGTGCTTGCGCAGGTGTGGGTGTGGTGGGTGTGTGCATGCGTGCATGCTTAGTAGCTGGAACATTTATTTACTTGCCCATTGTAATTGTGGATTCAAACAGGAGATTTTACTTGCAAGTGCTTTTTCAGTAGTGAAGGTAAACACAGCCACACATTCTGGCCTTTTTCTCTGGGGGAGAAGAGTTAGGGTATAACTACAGTCATCATTAGGATTTTTTTTCAGAAGAAATAGGACAGCATGTGTAACTATGGGGGACAGTATTTGGCAAGCTGGAAAATGTGGTCACCATCTTTTTAACTAGCTCCTTTAAGAGATCAAATTTGTGAGTTTAGCTTTGGAAGCTCTGACAGTTCAGCAACAGTCACAGGGCAACTTCCCTTTACTTCCGAGAAAAAAAATCATTTTTAAATAAATAATACTAGTGTACATTGTAGTGCCGTTGTATGTGTGGCAGCTGTGTTCTTTCCTGTGTTTTAGCATTGCAGACTCTGTTGAACTCTGTTGAGGTTATTGTAGGACGCTTTCATAGATGGGTGGGTCTTACAGGAAGTGAGGTTACTTAATACTTTACTGTTGTCCAAAACATTTTGAAATGAGAACTTGGAGGGAGAGAAATGATTCATCCTTTTTGCATCTTACTTCTTCTTGAAGTTAGCTAGTACACATCCCTAATGTTATATCAAAGTTGATTGGAATGTCTGAAACAAGATTATTGTAGGTAGGACGATATCCTTTGAAGTTTGAATATTTGGTCCAAGGGGTCAGCTTGTAACACGATAGGGCCGGCAGAGTTTACTTTGGTACCACTGTGGAAAACAGCATTCTGGTAGAGAACATCACAGATGTTGGAGAGATGATGGCCGTTTGGTCTTTATATTTAATTTGAGTTTTTGCATGTTATCCCTTCTGAGTCACTGTGCCCGACCCTCTGTCCCTTTACTAGTTATCTTTTCACAAGGAAGGCCGTGGGATGCTAAGGAAGCAGGAAACACTGTAGTTAGAATATGAAAAATAAAAGAAATGCCGTTTTATTTAGCTTTTCAATCATTTTACAAGGCCCAAAATGTTTATTAAACGTATTTAAACTAAAAAAATTACCCATAATTCTGCATCTAGAATCTACATTTATTCTGAATTTTAGTCTGGGTAAATTTCAGGAAGTTGATATTTTACTTTAAGTTTTGTGTTAAAGCAGTTCCATTTCATGTGTTGTGTGTTCTTTTTTTTTCATATCCATAACCACAGTGGGGCATCTAGTTGGTAACTTGGTAGTTTTGATCCAATAAACATTCTTATTTTACCAATCTACTTTGGCCATGTGGAGCTGCTCTTTACTTTTCTGTTTGTTATCCATACCATAGTTTAATCAATCCTTTTATGGTGTATGCATCTCTTTCATTATTCCATTATTGTGTATGTATTTCTTTTCATTATTCATAGAAGTAGAAATGAAGCAGCAGGTGATGAAGTATGGCTTATGGACAGATTGCCAAATTGCTTTCTAAGAAATATGTTCCAGTTTCCACCTCTTTCAACACTCTTGAATAGCTTTCTTGTCTGCCTTTGACAGCACTAATTTCTTTATTTTTTAATATATTTTTATTGTAATTAATAGAAGGGTTACATGATATTTTCCAGATAAATGGTGCCTTAATTCCCACACATTGATACCCTTTCACATGTCATGGTCCCCATTTCCCTTCTCCCCTCCCCCACCCCTCATATTGTTTTCCCCCGTTCCCTATCCAATTTCAGATTGTATTTGGTTATCTGAAATTGGATAATTTCTTTATTTTTAACCTGCCCTCATTTTGAGGAAATCCTAATGGATGGCTGTATGTTTAAGGAAATAAAAAATATATTCACAGAGCTGGATGCCAGTGTCTCACACCTGTAACCCTGGCCATTCAGGAGGTTGAGATCTGAGGATCCTGGTTCAAAGCCATCCTTGGCCGACAAATCCATGAGTCTTTTTTCTCTAACTACCCAGTAGCTAGCAGCAGAGCTGTGGTTTGCATGGTAGAGTGCTACCTTGATCACAAAAGCTCAGGGATAGCACAGAGTCCCTAAGTTAAGTTCAAGCCCCAGAACTGGCCCCAAAACATTTACAGCAGAAAAGATATTATATATTATATAAACTGTAAACCTATAAGTAGCTGGTACTACTAGATGCTACGTTGACAAACCATTAAAACAGTTCATGTTTTATCTGAGTCTATTTTTCTACAATATATTTTTCTCTTCTGAAATTATTTATAAAGAATATACAGTTTTGGGGACTGAGGGATTTAGCTCAGCAGAAGTACCCTTTCCTGGCAAGTGCAAAGCCCTGAGTTCAGTCCTCAGCTGTGGGGATAAAAAGAATATATACATTTCTTTACCTAAAATTATTACTGCATAAATGGTTATTGCTCATTAGCTATTTCTGTGTGGATAGTTACAAAGACTCAGGTTTTTTTTTTTCTTTGCCAGTTCTGGGTTTTGAACTCAGGGCCTAGGCACTGTGTTAGAGCTTTTCTCAAGGCTAGTGCTATACCCCTTGAGCCACAGCACCCCTTGCAGCTTTTTCTTTTTCTTTTTTTTTGGGGGGGGGCAGTCCTGACTTGGGCGCAAGGCCTGAGCACTGTCAGTGGGTTTTCTCAAGGCGAGAGCTCTACCACTTGAACCACAGCACAACTTCTGGCCTTTTTCTATGTATATGGTACTTTTTTCTATGTATATGGTACCAAGGAATCAAATTCAGGTCTTCATGCGTGCTAGGCAAGCACTCTACCACTAGGCCAAACTTCCAGCCCATTTGTAGATTTTTCTGTGTATATGGTACCAGGAGTTGAACCCAGGGCTTCATGCATGCTCGGCAAACACTTTTAACTCTAGACCACATTCCCAGCCCCATGTTTTCTGTTTTTTGAAAACAAAGCATAACTTCCTGCTGAAGATGCATAAAATTTGTGGAACATAATGATTGTTATACAATAATATTTTGTCAACAGGATCACTTAAGTAAAAAGCATGTCTTTGAAATATTATTCAGGCCTTTAGTTTTTAGAAATTAAGACTTACCCACGAAGCAACTTTGAAGAGGGAGACTTGATAGGACCAAGCTATTATGCAATCTATTCGTCTACAGTATTTAGAAAACCAGTGTCATCAGATTCTTGAGCCATGAAGTCAGCATTACCACTGTGATAACAATTTTTGCTTGCTGGAAGTTTTCTCCCTAGTGGATGTTTCATAGTATCCAGCTTTATTTTATGTGAACCTCAAAACTATTTGTGTTTGTAAAAGTATTTATTTACTTTTTGTAGTTAAAAATCCCTATTTAAATGCAATTGATTGCCAGGGTATAGTGATGCGTGCCTGTAATCCCAGCTACTAGAGAGATGGAAGGAAGCAGGAGGATTATGAGTTTGAGACAAATTCAGACAAAGGTAATAGTGAATCTCTGTCTCAAAAACAAAAAAAATAAAAAGGACTGGGGATGTAGCTCACATGGTAAAGCACATGCCTAGAGTATGCTATAAATCAATGAATAAATGTAGTTGATATATTGATTGATTGAAAAGAGAATGTGAGAGTGAATTTGCATTTTTCCTTTTTCTCTTTTGATCTCTTTTTTATTTTTTGCCAATCCTTGGCTTGTCCAAGTCTCCCCACCCTGCTCTGCCTCCAGGAATTCAAACACCACCCCCATCTTCTGGGGATGGGATTTCACCTCTGAGATTTTGGAAAGCCCCTTATCTTCAAAGATGCCAAGATGGAAGGGAGGCGGGAGAAAATGAGAGAGGGCAACACTGTTCAAAAAGAAATGTACTCATACCTTGAATTATATAACTGTAACCCCTTTGCATATTACTTTTACAATAAAACTAAAAAAAAAGAAATGTTGACTTAGAAATTGGTTATAAATGGTGCCGGGATTTTGGCCTAGTGGTAGAGTGCTTGCCTAGCATGCACGAAGACCTGGGCTCCATTGCTTGGTACCATATACATAGAAAAAAGCAGGAAGTGGTGCTGAGGCTTAAGTGGTAGAGCTCTAGCCTTGAGAAAGTCCAAGGACAGTGCTCAGGCCCTGAGCTCTAGCCTAGGACTGGCAAAAAGATTTGGTTATAAACAAATGAAGTGAAAGATGATGTTAATTGTCAGGGGAGAATAATGACTCAACTAGCTATATTCTAAGTGTTTGCTTCTATTACTTACTCCATGAAATGTTTGACGCTATTTACCAGCAAAAGTGGAACAGAGACATCCTAAGACATGGTCCTTTTCTTGACTGAACTTACAGACTTAAATGACTTTTGTTATTCATAGAGGGTACTAAAATATATTTTAAGAACCATGAAAACAGAGCTGTGTTTTGAAAGTTATATATTTTAATAAAGATATCTCAGAAGGCATTATGCTTTTGACCAAAACTCTAGATGGCAAGAAGAACATGAATAAAGTGTTAAAAAAAAAAGAACATTGGAAATAAATGACAGTTTTTGTTGTATGTGTGTGTTGTTCCTGGGGCTTGAACTTGGGGCCTGGGCATTGTCCCCTGAGCTGTTTGCTCAAGGCTAACATTCTACCACTTGAGCTACAGTTCCATGTCCTGCTTTTTCATGGTTAATTGGACATAAGAGTCTCACTTCCTCTCCAGACTGGCTTTGAACTATGATCCTCAGGTCTCAACCCCCTGAGAAGCTAAAATTTCAGTTGTGAGCCACCAGTACCCAGCCATATGAATTTATTTTTTGTCGGTCATGGGGCTTGAACTCTCGGACTGAGCACTGACCCTGAGCTTTTCAGCTGAAGGCTAGTACTCTTACCACTTGAGCCATAGCATCACATTCCCAGCCATATGGATTTTTTAAATATATTTTTATTGTAATTAATAGAAGGGTTACATTATATTCACCAGACAGAAGGTGCATTACTTCACATACATTGATACCCTTTCTGATGTCTTGGTCCCCATTTTCCTCTCCCTACCCCCGCCCCTCATCTTGTTTTCCTCCCTTCCCTATCTGACTTCAAATAACCAAATATGCATATATACAATATATCAGATAACCATGTGAAATACTGTAACAATATGAGATAACCAAGGACAGCAAAAGAGATGAGAGATTACATGGTGCATTAAGGACAACAATCATTCATTATAGCCATATGAATTTTTAAGATAACAAATGGGGTGACAAAGAAGGATCCAGCTTTAGTTTTCTGCAGGTGCTTAACCAGTTCTGCCAGCACCACTTGTTGAAGAGGCTGTCTTTCTTCCATTCTATTTTTTTGGCTCCCTTGTCAAAGATTAGGTGGCCATAGGTCTGTGGTTTAATATCTGGGTCTTCAGTTCTATTCTACTGGTCTTTAGGCCTGTTCTTGTGCCAGTACCAAGCTGTTTTGATAATTATAGCTCTGTAATAGAGTCTAAAGTTTGGTATTGAAATTCCTCCTGTGCTGTTCTTTCTGCTAAGAAGTGTTTTTGCTATGCGGGGTCTTTTATTATTCCATATGAAATTTTGGATTGCCTCTTCTATTTCTTTAAAGAATGACATTGGGATATTGATGGGTATTGCGTTGAATTTGTAGATAGAAAGATCATATTAAGTGAAGTAAGCCAGACTCAAAGGAACTTAGACTCAATGTTTTCCCTCATTTGTCATAATCAGTAGAAACCTTGGGTTCTCCTAGCAGAGATTTCCAATAGAGCAAAACCTTGATACAAAAGTCCATATAGTAGGACGCTAAATGAAAGGATCTCTAGGATATAGAAACATAAGCCATATAATGAATGATTGTTGTCCTTAATGTACTATGTTATCTCTCATCTCTTTTGCTGTCCCTTGGTTATCTCATATTGTTACAGTATCTCACTTTGTTACCTGATATATCAGATATATTTGTATTTGATTATTTGAAATTGGATAGGGAATGGGGAAAAACAAGATGAGGGGTGAGGGGGAGGGGGAGGGAAATGGAGACCAAGACATGTGAAAGGGTATCAATGTATGTGAATTAATGCACCGTCTATCTGGCAAATATCATGTAACCCTTCTATTAATTACAATAAAAATATATGAAAAAAAAGATAACAAACGGTTTCTTTGTGGATAGGGCATATGTCGATGTTTTTGCCTATGGGATAATACAATTATTTTGTAGCAAAATATTCAGTGCTGCCAATGAGGATATAAATGGGTATAGCCTTTCAAAATATGAAATAATTTTGTCGTGTATGTTAGGAAATGCGTCTACTATCTCCATCTTTCTACCCAGGCCTCAAAAAAGTTTGGAAGCCAGGGGCCAGTGGCTCACGCCTGTAATCCTAGCTACCTAAGTCGCTAAGATCTGAGGATCACCGTTCAAAGCCAACTCAAAGCCAACCTTGGAACCATATTCCATGAGACTCTTATCTCCAATTAATCAACAGAAAATTGGAAATAGCATGCTGTGGCTTAGAGTGGTAGAGGGCAAGCATTGAGCTGAGAAGAGCTCAGGAACAGTACCTGGGCCAGAGTTCAAGACCCACAACCAACCAAAAATAAAAAATAAATCTATTTTTGGCCTGCTAGTCACACTTTGAGGGAATAATTTTTATCATCTTGAAGTAGAATTATAACCCAGAAGCTATGGAGGACATTATTTTACTATCAAAAATTTAAACAGCAACATTTGTGAAAAAGAAAACATACCTTAAATGAAAATGAAAGCAGTACTGGGAAAATACAGTATTTCGGACAGATAGCTTATTTTCTTAATATATAATGAACGCTCAATAAGTCAATGAAACAGTGAATGATAAGTGATAAAATGGGCAAATGACTTGAATAAGTCCTTAATAGAAGAGACTCATAATCATGGAATTTTCTCATATGTTCTTCATTTTAACATGAAAATGTAAAATACCAACTTTGGCACATTTTAAACCTTACATCAAGTATTGGAGGGGTAATAGGGAAATGGCATTCGCATAACTGCTAGGGAAAATATGAAATGTTGCATCCTTTTTCAGGGGTTATGCTTGGTTTTAGACTAAGTTTTAATCAATTTTAGACTTTTACAAAAGGTAAAAATAATATACCCTTTCCTTTTCACCAGACTTTCCCTAATGTTGGTGCCTTACATAGCACAGTTGTCAGCACCATTAATAATGGTACAATATTGGTAAAATTGGTAAATAGACTTTGTTCAAGTCCTACCAGAGTTTCTGCTGATTTCCTTTTTGTGTTCTACTGTAGAGTTCAGAATCCACCAATGCATCTGAGTTCTGCCTCCTTCCATTCCTCTCCTCTGACTTAGGTCGGTTCTTCAGCCTCTCTTTCAACATTGATCATTTTGTAGAGATTGGTTTTTGTGTTTTGTTTTTGTCGTACTGTTGATCTAACTCAGGGCCTTCTGAGTATTTGGCAATCTCTCTGCCACAGTTACAGGTCTATCTCTAGCCTTCGACAATTTTGAAGAGTACTAGTCAGTTTTCTCCCTCTCTCCTTCTTTCCTCCTTTTCTTTTTTTTGGCCTGTCCTAGGGCATGAACTTCTGGCTTGGGCACTGTCTCTGAGCCTTCTCAAGGCTAGTACTCTACCAATTGAGCCACAGTACTACTTCCAGCTTTTTTCTGTTTAAGTGGTGCTGAGGAATCCAGCCCAGGGCTTAGTGAATGCTAGGCAAGCACTCTACCATTCGGACATACTCCCTGTCCCCAGTCAATTAATTAGTAGGATGTTTCAAGTTTGAATGCAATCTTGTATCTTTTGCAATTACGTTAAGGTTATGCCATTTGGGTAAAATTATCCCGGAAATGGTATGTCCTTCTGGATGCATCATATCAGGAGATGTGTAATGATGTGTCCTAGTACCTCTGATGATACGCTTAGTCACTTGATGTAGGTGGCGTTAGTCAGCTTTGACCACTGCAAATGATTGTTTTCCCTTTCTAGAAATTCCGTGGAAATAATGTTGGGCTCTTCTCAGTGTATCATGTTCCAGTTTACATGATGCTGGCTTTTATCTTTCTTTCCTCCCTCCCTCCTTCCTTCCTTCCTTCCTTCCTTCCTTCCTTCCTTCCTTCCTTTCTTTCTTTTTTTCTTTTTCCGTATATATTTTATTGTAATTAACAGAAGGGTTACATTATATTCACCAGATAGAAGGTACATTACTTCACATACATTGATACCCTTTCTCATGTCTTGGTCCCCATTTCCCTCCCCCTCTTTCTCCCTTCCCTTCCCTTCCCTTCCCTTCCCTTCCCTTTCCTTTCCTTTCCTTTCCTTTCCTTTCCTTTCCCTTCCCTTCCCTCCTTCCTTCCCCCTCTCTTTCTCTTTCTCTTTCTCATTCCCTCCTTCCCTCCCCCTTCTCTTTCTCTTTCTCTTTCCCTCTTTCCTTTCCCTTCTCTTTCCTTTTCCTTTCCTTTCCCTTTCCTTCGTTCCTTCTCTTTCTCTCTCTTTCTTTCTGTTTCTTTCATTCTTTCGTTCTCTCCCTTTCTCTCCTTCCTTCCTTCCTTCCTTCCTTCCTTCCTTCCTTCCTTCCTTCCTTCCTTCCTTCCTTCCTTCCTTCCTTCCTTCCTTCCTTCCTTCCTTCCTTCCTTCCTGGACTTGAACTTGGCCTGGCCAGTGTCCCTGAGCTCTTTAGCTCAAGGCTGCCGCCCTACCAAGCCCCACTTCCTGTTTTCTACAGGTTAATATTTTCTAGAGATTAATTAGAGATAAAGAGTCTCAGGTCCATTTGTGCCCGGGATGGCTTTGAACTTTGATCCTCACATCTCAGCCTTCTGAGTAGCTAGGATTACAAGCATGAGCCACTGTGCCTGGCTTGCTGGTGTACTTTCTAACTGCGCATGGTAGCTTCCATTACCCGGTTCTGGAGATAACAGCTATATTATAAAGAAGTAATGTATTCCCTTTGTAATAAAGAAATTTTGAGACTTTAACTTCATATTTTATCCATATAAATTTAGAAAGATAGTTGGAGACATCAGTTTTCAACTTTGAAATGTTACCTATCAGTGTTAGAATTCATGGATATTTTTTCCTATGAAAATCGAATGGACATTTTCTATTTCCCTTTTTCTTTCTAGATTAGGCTTTCTCTTTCAGGAAAGTTTGTCCTCTCTGCCTCATTTGTTTATCTCATCTTTTATTAGTCTTAGTGTGGATTCATGGGTAGTACTGTCTTTATGATAGAATCTATCATTATTTTGTTGCTCAAACTGTAACATCATTAGGGTTGGCCCCAACCATTTCCTTTACTTTTTGGCTGAAGACAACATCAGGCTCATTGAATTTTCCTGCTCTGATCCTGTAATTAACTCTACAGTTTTGGTTCCTTTAATTGGAACCCAAAATCTGGGTGCCTGGTTATGCTCATTGTAGTGATAATTGGTGTCACTTACTGCTCATATCTGAAAGGCAGTTTTTTCTTTTGTCTGTCCTGGAGTTTGAGCTCAGGGCTTCGGTTCACTGTTCCTAAGCCTTTTTTTTTTTTTCTCGAGGCTGGTGTTCTGCCGGAGTTGTGTATGACTCAAGTGGTAGAGCACCCACCTGACATGCATAAGGCCCTGGGTTCGAACCCCAGTACTGGCACAAAAAAATAAGTGAGAAGGCCGGAGTTTTGGCTACTTCTGGCTTTTGTTGATTAATTGGAGATAAGCTAGGGTTACAGGTATGAGACAGTAGCATTTTGCTAGGAATTTTTTTCCAAAAGGACTTGGCAGAATTTACTTTTAGATTTGAACATTGTGTACTAATGAGTTTCTTACTATTTTCCACTCTTCTGAACATCCTATTTCAAACATATTAGGATTGGACTTGAGCCATAAGTTCAGGAGGATGATTCATCATCCTTAAAACATTTCCAACACAGATACTATTGCAACTTTAGTATTGACTTTACTTCTGGGGGAATGTTTTCAAAGTATTGGTTAATAGACTAATTTATTTACAGAGAAGTCCCAAAGCAAACATATTAGTGGTTTGTTTTTCAGAATGTCTCCAAATATAATGGTTATTTGAAGTTAAGCAACATTCGCTGGTATTTGTGACATGTTTTGCTTTTTTTTTTTTAAATTGTGGACTTTGGTTTAAGCTTCCTAGCATTTAGTGAGCTGGGTTTTCTCAAAGTGATCTTCTTCAATAGTTGTAAGATAAAAAAACCTCTAATGATATATTATTTCCTGCCCTATTATATATGCCAGTGTTTTAAAAATGGGCTAAGACATTTCAGCATGCTTATGTTATTGTTATGAAATACCTGTATATTCATTCATAAATTTGAAAATGTTTTTATATAAATTTAATCGAAATTATGCATTCAGTGTATTTTAGTAGAATGACTTTAGAGGACATTACTGTATTGAAGTGGGGAAGAGCGAAAGAAGGGAGTCCAGGGTCAGTTGGACTTTATTTTATTTTATTTTATTGTCAGGGTGGTGTACAGAGGGGTTGCACAGTTACATTCATCCTGGCCCCTTTGACTTTGTTTTTATTCTTTTTTGGTTGGTCCTGGGACTTGAGCTCTGGGCCTGGGCATTGTCCCTGAGCTCTTCAGCTCAAGGCTATCACCCTACCCCTGGAGGAACAGCACCACTTCTTGTTTGCTAGTGGTTAATTGGAGGTAAGAGTCTATTGGACTTTGTGCCTGGGCTGACTTTGAGCCCTGATCCTCAGATCTCAGCCTCTTGAGTAGCTAGGATTAAAGGTGTGAGCCATCACGCCTAGCTTCATGTATCTCTTTTTTTAATTCACCTATGGAAGTTGCTTCTCCTTCTCACTTGGTTTGCTGTATGAGACTACAGAGAAGTACAAGGTGGAAGCTTATATACCTGTCAAGCGGAGGCAGTTTTCTGACCCTTGATCCCTCCTCTACAGTTTCTTCATCTCACATATCAAGAGCCAAATATTGACTATTCTTTGCAAATATTTGTTTATGGGATTACTTTATAAATTAAGAAAACTAGTAGATGGATTTAAATATTCCTTTCTTAATCCTCCTGTTACCTATAGGCCTGTAAGTGATCTATAGAAGAAAGTTTTGCCATTTTTTGGTTTGTCAGAATTATCTGTGGCAAATACAAATTTTTAATATAGAACTGTGAAGTCTTTCACCATTCTTTTCGGTATTTACTTTGTAAACTCTGAACTTTGATGTGGCTCATGTGGTAGACGCTAGCCTTAAAAAGCCCAATGACAGCGCTCAGACCCTGAACTCAAGCCCCACGACTGGCAAAAAAAACATATTTATATAAGGTTTCTCTTCATATTAATATGAAATGGGAGAAAAAATATTTTAAATAGCTTTACTTTTGTTTATAAATAGAAGTCTTAATCATCTGTGTTTAGTCTCTTACTGATTTTATCTCTGCCACTCTCTTCCCCCAAATAGATTAAGGATATTAATTTGAAGTTTGAAAGTAGTCTGTGAAATAGAACAAAAGGCACCATCACTTAGTGATTGATCTGGATACAAGTTATTCTCTGTACTCTTCTAAAGATAACAAAGGAGAAAATTAATGATTCCAGTTAGTATCAGCACCAGCCCTGTAGTGTGGGGATTACAGTCGTGTGAATGTTGAATTGTAGATATGCAATATAAAATAAGTGTTCTGAGTGTTTAGAATTAGTGTTTTAAACATTAAGATGCTACATGCTTTTCTCCTTCTTTGTCCAGGGAGGTTAGTCCTCAACCATAAATTGATGTTTAACAGCCATCTATTTATGAGTTGAGGAGAGTTATACTTATTTAGACCAGTACTGCAACAAACCTTGCCCAGTTTAAAGGGACATTTTTTTTTTGTGCTAGTGCTCTACCACTTTTGAGCCACAATACAATTTCTGGCTTGGGTAGTTAGAGTTAATAGTCTTAAGGACCTTTCTGCCAGGACTGGCTTTGAACCATTATTCTCAGATCTTATCCTCCTGAGTAGCTAAAATTGCTAATGTGAGCCACTGATGCCAAGCTAAAGAGGAGTATTTTGTTGGTGGATTTTGATAGGAAAAAATAGCCAGATGACTGCAGACATTTGAAAGTGGGGATGCCTTTCTTGGTAGATCAACTAACTAGTTTGGTATGCTTAGGTGTTTAAAGTGTTTCCAAACTTGTTATGGTCCTGACTACAGGGGAATCAATATATTGCTGCTTTCTTGTATAATTAGACTACTGTCTCTTGGAGTCAGACTCACTTAACTTACTGGAGATCCTCATAGCACTACCATTGTTTTTTTTTTTTGCCAGTCTGGGACTTGAACTCAAGGCCTGGGCACTGCCCTTGGGCACTTTTTGCTCAAGGCTAGCGGTTGTCCACTTGAGCCCCAGTGCCACTTCTAGCTTTTTCTGTGTACGTGGTATTGAGGACTTCATGTATGCTAGGTGAGCACTCTGTCACTGGGCTACACTCCCAGCCCATGCACTAATACTCCTAAGCATTCATCTTCACTAGCCCTTCTTTTGCCCTTGGTGCCTAGTCTAACCTGAGCTAGAGACATAGGAAGATGAAATCCTTGACCTTTTTTCAGAGGCTCATTTCTCATGACACTGTACTCATATGTTTTCTCTTACTACAGATTGAAACCACAGAAGAATTACCTTGTTCTTTTAAAAGGAAAAGAGGATATTTGTAAGTATGTACCCTTTAGACATTCTAAATTTGTAATTATCTTGACATCTTGACAAAGTTAAGGAACTATATACTAACTGACATCTGGGAATTTTCTATAGTGAAAAACACTGCCAATATTTATGATGATGTTAAATAGGTAAATTTTGGAAAAGTAAAATGGAAAAACATGTTTTACCCTATGTAACTTCTAAAATGTAAATCATTAGCTACCCATTATAAAAAGGCAAATGGGAATTAATTTCATAATTCTTTTTGAGTCATAATAAAAGATAGAGTTACATATAGGAATTCCAGATCTCACTACCATAGTAAATTAGCTCTATGTCTTTGATAAACTACTTAATACCCCACTGCCTCAGTTCCCTCCTCTGTAAAATGGGCTTGACATACAACTATTATTGAATCGTTGTATCTCTAACATTTTATGTTTGCCTCAGTAAGTTCCAGCTTATTCTAGTGCAGCAACTATACCTCATACTACTCAGGAGTGAGGAACCATTTTTCTACCAAGGGCCTTTTAGTATTATTTTCCAGCCATACAAATTTATTAGTACAGGCACTTAAACTTCCAACTGGCAGTAATTAGGATATATTTCTGATTCATCATGTGCCAAGTAATTTTGTTGTGGGTCATGAGGCTTGAACTTGGCCGAGGCGCTGTTCCTGAGCTCTTCAGCTCAAGGCTAGCACCTTACCCTTGAGCCAAGCCCTACTTCCCATTTTCTAGTGATTTAAGAGTCTCAGGTTCTTTTGTGTCTAGGCTGGCTTTGAACCATGACCCGCAGATCTCAGCCTCCTGAGTATCTAGGATTGCAGGCAGAAGCCACCACGCCTGGTTGTGCCAAATAATTTTGAGAGCCTTGTACAATCCATAGCCGTATATGTTCCACAATCTTACTTAAAAAAAAAAAAACACCATTGGGCCAGGCGTTTGGCCTAGTGGTAGAGTGCTTGCCTAGCACACACGAATGCCCGGGTTCGATTCCTTGGTACCACATACATAGAAAAAAGCCGGAAGTGGTGCTGAGGCTCAAGTGGTAGAGTGCTAGCCTTGAGAAAGTCCAAGGACTCAGACCCTGAGTCCAAGCCCAAAACTTGCAAGGAAAAAAAAAAACAAGGCTAGGGCTCTAACACTTGAGCCACAGTGCCACTTCCAGTTTTCTGCTGGTTAATTGGTTATAAGGGTCTCTAGGGCTTTAGTGTCCAGGCTAGCTTTGAACTGTGATCCTCAGATCTCAGAATGCTGAGTAGCTAAGATTACCGGCCTGAGCCACCAGTCCAGTGTCCGGTTGCTGATGTGTGGGGTTTTTTTTGCCAGTCCTGGGCTTGAACTCAGGGCATGAGCACTGTCCTTGGACTTTCTCAAGGCTAGAGCTCTACCACTTGAGCCACAGCACCACTTTCAGCTTTTTTCTATGTATGTGGTACTGAGGAATTGAACCCAGGTCTTTGTGCATGCTAGGCAGGCACTCTACCACTAGGCCAAACACATGCACTTTTATAAAATGATGGTGAGGGTAAATAAGGCTTTTAAAAAGTTGATACCTATCCAAGCAAGTGACAGCTCTGCAATTTCCACTTGGAATAATGTAAAACATTTTAAGTAATTGTTTGCATCTTAAAATTGGAATCCAACTTTATTTTACAGACAAGAAAATAGACATTGAGGAACTATTTAATTTGTTCCAGACCTGACAGCCCAGCAGCTTAGTTGCTCCATCTCTAGTATTTCTGGTCTTTTGAGAATTGCTCTCATTATATTAGATTATGAACAGGAGGTCTAGTAGTTCTTATGGGCTAATAACTAATTTGGATTTCAATTATATATAAATTCCAAGAGGCTAGGGAAAGTTTCTCATGCCTATAATCCTAGCTACTTGAAGGTTGAAGGTTGAAAGGATTGTGGCTGGAGATCAGCGCAGGTAAAAGATTTGAGAGATTCCATCACAGGCATTAAGCTTGGCACAGTGATTCTTATGACTATCTCTGAAAATTGTGTTGATATTCTGCCCGCACCTGTCCGTTGATGCTGCCTTTATTCCTGCTTGGAGCAGCCCAGAAAGTCTATTCCCCAATAAAGCTTTGAGCCACTCACCTCTCATTTCTTACAAGTCTTGTTATCCTGAGCTACCCCAGGCAAAATTGTGAGACCTTTAAAATAAAACTAAAGCAAGATATACTGGGGTCATGGCTTAAGTGGTAGAGCAACTGCCTAGCAAGCAAGAGGCCCTGGATTCAAGCTCCAGACTTATGTAGGGTGAGGAGCATAGCCTAGCAGTGGAGTGCTCACCTAGCATGAATGAATCCCAGAAGTGGCAGAGCGCTAGCCTAGAGCAAAATGGGTTCAAGGACAGTGCCCAGGCCCTGAGTTCAAGCCCCAGGACTGGCAAGGAAAAAAAAGACCTATAGCAAAGAGCCAAAGCACACTGATTAGTCTTTATTACAAGAAATTTAAATAAGGCCATAGACTTTGGTCAACAATCCAGAATTACCTGTTTCTGAATTAAGCCATATCAATAAAGTTAGCATTTTCTTTGGGAAAGTGACAAACTAGAGCCATTGTGAGAGCCATTATATTAAGCCTCTGCAGTTATTTTCCCACAGAGAATATCGTTTTGGCTCTCATACATACACACCTACACACACACACACACAAATAGATATTTATAACCATTGGCCTTTAGCAATTAGTATTGGCCAGTCCATATTGTTGGCAATCTAGATTGACTAGAAGGAATAAAAAAACTTGGAAGGTTAGGAGCAAAGTCTTGGCAGTACATCTGACCACTTATATGAAGGCGTTTGCTGAGAGTACCTTGTGGTATCTTGGATAATATCCATCAATTGTCAAAGTTTTGCTGCTCCAGCAATTCCAAAATATATCTCAAAATGGAAATAATACTTTCCCTTTTTAAGACCAGCTTTGCTTTACTCACTGTACTGAAGCCTGGGCCAGGTAAACACAAATTAGAAGACAGAAGACCAGGGAATTTATTTCTGTTCCATACATAGAAATGTTTAACTTTAGTGTGTTTTGCTGTATGTAGCTTCCTTCTTCTGCAAATATTTTGTTAATTTCTGAAATGTCGGACATACCTATAGTGAAATGTTAAGGATAGTATGCAATGTTCGAATAGTATGCAAGCTTTTGGACATATGCCCTTCTCTGCTAGTGCTAATACATAAAAATTGAGTATAAATACGTAGTCTTAAACAGATTTATCAGTCTTTCTTTTTTCCAGTTCAGGGGCTTGAACTCAGGGCCTTGGCATTGTCCTTGAACTTTCTCAAGGCTATCACTCTAATACTTGAGCCACAGTACCATTTCTGGATTTTTCTGTGAATATGGTACCAAGGAATAGAACCCAGGGTTTTGTGCAAGCTAGGCAAACACTCTACTACCAGGCCATATTCCTGTCTATTTCTTTTTTTTTCCTCTCTCCCTCTTTTTTTTTTTTTTTTTTTTTTTGCCAGTCGTGGGGCTTGGAATCAGAGTCCAAGTATTGCCATTTGCCTTTCCTCAAGGCTATCACTCTACCACGTGAGCCACAGCGCCACTTCTGGCCTTTTCTGTGTATGAACCTCAAATCTCAGCCTCCCGAATAGCTAGGATTACAGGCGTGAGCCACTGCACCCAGCCCTTTCTCCTTTTTTAAAAATGATAGTGTCACGATCCAACTTTGTCAGTAGATAACAGTTTCAACAAGATTTCTCTTCAGAATTCTTTAAACCTTTGGATTAAATTATATGCAATCAATTCCCAATGTAAGATAACTATATATTTAAACAGTTAATTGTCTTTATTAGAGAGCATTCTCAAATGAGAACTAGGTGTAATCATACCCAGCATAAAAAGTGTGTAGAAGGTAGCATTTTCTCTAACACGTCTGTATTTCAACACATAGAGATAGTATCCCAATTGTACCAACCTATGACCTAGAAAAAAATGATGCATGCTGGGGATGTTTTAAAACTTTGCGGGAGGGAAGGCACTCACACTAGAGCATGAAATAGCACCTCCACCATGGCTGCTGAAGTGTTTGCTTTGCTGGGAAAAGCTGGGAAGAGACTGGCAGGATGGAGATTTCAGAAGTTAACACCTGTCCAGGTGACAAACTAAACAGCCTTGGTTGACTTTGTGAGAGATTCATGCATGGATCAGTGAGAGTAATTACATGATCTGAGTGAAAATAACTAGGGGAAGGTAGAATATGCTTGTGTAGGGCATCTAGAACATATTTATCTGCATGTTTGTTTTCACATTTCATTTACAGTACAATTATATTCAGGTAAGACTGACAATGGGTGTTTGTATGTTTCATGGTAGAATGATCCGACAGCAAGAGATCTTGCTAGTGTTAACATTTTGTAAGTTTTAAAACCGAAGTATAAAATTAGTTATGTGTCTCTATAAAGTTTGATTTCATTTGCTAAATGCAGCTATTCTAATTTTTTTTCTGGAAAATAACAATATTTGAGCTGCTCGTGTATGCTTTACATCTTTTTAGACGCTTTTAGTAGTGTGTGAAAGAAAATAGATTTGATAACAGCACTCCACCCTTGTGCAAGTGTCTCAGTGATGCAACATCTATTTAGAAATATAATCTATTAAACCATAACAGGTACTTTTATGTATTTAATCCTTTATAACTTTTATCATAATTTTCTGACCTCATAAGGCAGATTATTCATTATATAAGTTACACTTAATGATGAACGACATGTAAATATGATTTTTTGAAATAGCATGGATGCACTGAATCATTGATTTTCAGAATGACATTTAATATTTTCATAAGATTTTAATGGAAAAAATAGATGAAGACTGTGTTTCAGTGTGGCACATGCATTGTCCTTGCTTGGTTCAGTTTATTTGCTCAAACTTTTCAAATAAACATCTTGCCATTAATCTACTTGAATTTATTAGTTTTTTCCTTCTCTTTCTTAAGTTGGTGGTGTGTCACTTGCTTCTGGTGGAGTTGCTTCCTTCTTTTAAATTCAGACTTTACTCCATATGTAGTGTGTATATTTGGTACTAGAGCTTCATGTATCACTAATACTTTTTGTCTTTATCCTATCTCAGGGTGTTTGAAGTAACTGGAATGAAATACTCATCATTAAATTTGATTTCCAAGCAAAATACAATATAATGCATTACAGTTTATATGATACTTTACTAAAACACTAGATCTCTTAGACATCTGACAAGGTCTGTCCTTAGGATGCAAGATAGATCAGTCTCAAAATTTTTCCCAGGATTTCTTCATACATAGTTTGACACTTTTACCTATTTAGATTGTTCCAGTAGAACCAGGATAACAGGCAATAGAAGAAGTATGGGCTTGAAAATTAGGCTTGTGTCCAAATCCCCACTAGCTGTGCTAACCTTGCCAAGTTATTTTATCTTTCAAGTCTTTTATATTTGCAAATCAAAGGGCATTACCTTAAAGGAGTTTCTGTAAGGATTAAGCATAATAATATATATGAAAAACTTAGCAAATGCTTAATTGGGAGGTTTTTAAAAAATAGTATGGGCAGATTTTACTTAATTCTTATTAATTGGTATTATAAAGGTGATATACAGAGGGGTTATAGTTACATGAGTCAGATAATGAGTAAATTACTTTTTAAATACTGTCACATCTTCCCTCACATTCTCCCAGATTTTCCCTCCCATCCCACCTCCCAAGATGCATAGCTCATTTTCAATACAGTGTCTAGTGAGTATCACTGCTGCATGTATTCACCCTTTTCCCACCATTTCTGTGCTGCCCTTTATCCTCCCCGAAACAAGACAAAAGTTACAGAAAACAAAAGCAGCACAACGGAGAACAAAAACCCTGTTCTTTGCATTTCTTGGAGTTCATTTTGACAGATATCATTTTATACAATCACATGCACTACACAATCATATGCACATAGCTAATGAGTCTTTGTGGTACCTTCATTTGGTCTCACTCTGTAAATATCTAGAGACCTGTATAATTTATCATGACCAAGTATATTCTTTTTGTCTTTTTGATAAGTGTTTCCTTGTAGATTTATAGGCATATCCTAGTTACCACAAATGAGGGATACCATGCAACCTCTTTTTCTCTGGATCTGGGTTACTTAATATAATTTTTCTTAATAGTTATAAAGATGAATTCCCTTATATAATGGTATATCCGAAGCAGAAACGAATATCTCATGACTAAAGATGTCTTAGCCTTCCTGATAGACAATAAGGAAATACAAGCAGAGTTAACACCTATTAATGGGGCAGCAGTGATACTTTTCATAGATGAAAGGACAGCATATTTTTGAAAAGACATCAGTGAAAAATGTATAGTACAAATTTTGTAACCTTTTGTACTTCTATAATACCAATCCTTACCCTCTGCACTAAGCAAGTTTTCTAGTTTTATAGGTTTGATTGAGCAACTAGTAACGAGTACAAATTTATTTTAGTCACCAAGGATTTTAACTACCTAGTATTTAATAGAAGGTTGACGTGAAAAATGATTTTTCTTAAGATTATTAAAAGTTATGAGCGTTGTGGGGGGTGTGTGTGGGGGGGAGGGAACTGGGGACCAAGACATGTGAAAGGGTATCAATGTATGTGAATTAATGCACCTTCTATCTGGCAAATATCATGTAACCCTTTTACTAATTACAATAAAAAAAATAAAAATAAAAATAAAGTTATGAGCGTTCAGATGACTGTACTTGTATATGCTTTCCATTTTGAGGCTCATAACAATTCTGTGCATCCTTCCTTTCTTCCTTCCTTCATCCCTCCCTGCCTGCCTGCCTGCCTGCCTTTCTGTCTGTCTGCCGTCCCTTCCCTTCCCTTCCCTTCCCTTCCCTTCCCTTCCCTTCCCTCCCCTCCCCTCCCCTCCCCTCCCCTCCCCTCCCCTCCCCTCCCCTCCCCTCCCCTCCCTTTCCTTTGCCAGTCCTGGAGCTTGAACTCAGGTCCTAAGCACTGTTCTTGTGCTTTCACAAGGGTAAGGCGAGCCACAGCACCATTTCTGGCCTTTTTTTCTCTATGTGTGGTACCGAGGATTGAACCTAGGTCTTCATGCGTGCTAGGCAAGCACTCTACCCTTAGGCCAAACTCCAGGCCCCCATGCGTTTTCCTTTCCTTTCCTTTCCTTTCCTTTCCTTTCCTTTCCTTTCCTTTCCTTTCCTTTCCTTTCCTTTCCTTTGCTTTGCTTTGCTTTGCTTTGCTTTCCTTTGCTTTCCTTTCCTTTCCTTTCCTTTCCTTTCCTTTCCTTTCCTTTCCTTTCCTTTCCTTTCCTTTCCTTTCCTTTCCTTTTCCTTTCTTGTCCCAACCCCCTTCCCATTGGCAGACATATAGAATAACGAGTCCAAAGGTCCCAAGACAGGACAAGACTTGAGATGTTCCAGGAACAGTGGGAACAAGTATCGCAACAGAATAAGTAGGGGGAAACCAGAAGTCAGTGAAATAAGAACCTAGATGAATAGGGAAAAGAAAGTCCCGTAGGTGAGAGTAAGGACTTTAGCTTTCGTTTTGAGTATTATTTGAATAATTTTGCAGATGAATGATGTGATCTAACATTTACAAAGGACCCCTCTGAGCTGGTACTCATGTAATCCTGGGTACCTAGCAGACTGACATCTGATGATCATGGATTGAAGCTAGCCTTGGCAAGAAAGTTTATTAAATAACCGCCAAAAGCCGTAGGTGGAGCTGTGGCTCAAGTAGTAGAGCACTAACCTTGAGCACAAATGCTTAGGGACCACATCTAGTTCCAAGTTCAAGCACAAGGACTGGTACTGAATTGATAACTTATTATAGGAGTTGAAATTGATAGAGGTTTGACTCATGATGATAACACAGGAAATGATGAGAAGGAGTTGAATTAGTTGTCTGGGGTGGGTTGGTTTTTCTTTTTCTTTCTTTTTTTTGTAAGTAGAGTGTATGATGAGAAAGAGGATGAATAAAAGTATGAATCCATACTTTTTGGTCAAATCTGTTGGAATGTCCAGAGAAAAGAAGAGATGGTGAAATCTGATTGCGGAAGGAAAACAAGTTAGTCAGTTTTGGATTTGCTGAGTTTGTCTGATACCTAAACACATTCATTGAGGATACATACAGTTAGATGTATAAACTGTTTCAGTGAGACTTCTAGGCTTTATGGAGAAATTTAGGAATCAACACCATATATGTGAGCAGAAATGAGATCAGGATGGATCATGGTTCTTATGAGGTCTATCTGGATGGAGAACCATCATGGTTCTCACTTAGAGAAGTGCTCAGGAAGATGAGGAGTAGCACTGTTTCTGGGGCTTCTCAAGTTTAGTCCTGCCTCAGGACCTTTGGACTTGCTATTCTCTTGGGCCTGAAAAGAAAAGGCCTGAGAAATAGAAAGAAACCTCAGTGCAATCTGGAAGTGGTACAAAGAAGTTGCAAGCTGGAAAGTGGGACTTCACTGGATAAAGTAGGATGGAGAGCTGAGCATTAAATTGACCTTTGGCTCTAACAACATGAAGTCACTTGTGACATTGATTGCTTTGAGCACTTCATTGGAGTGATAGTGAACCAAAGCCCATGTATTATGAGAAAATAATAAACATGTTGACAGTACTAGATAACTCTTTCAAAGAGTCCTAAAGAGAAGGAGAAGAAATACAATGTAGCTGAGAGTTGGGTACAAGAGAGAAAATGTTTTTAACATGAAAGAAATTATAGACTTATGATATGAATGGGCATGATTCAAATAAGCAAGACACATTGAGGCAGAAGATAGGGATGAATGGGTGACATAGTACCTCAGTGAATTATGTATACACAAAAGTATAGTACATAGAAGGGTCAGCTATGAGAATGGTCAGTTCATCCTGTCACAGAACACAGGCAAGCATATGGCCATGAGTACAAGTAAGTAGGTAGATATAGTGGAATTCTGTGGAGATTCTTTCTCTATAAAAATCATAAGTCAAGCTGGGTGCCACTGGCTCATACCTGTAATCCTAGGTACTCAGGAGGCTGAGATCTGAGGCACAAAAGTCCGTGAAACTCTTATCTCCAATTAGTCACCAGAAAACTGGAAATGGTGCTGTGGTTCAATGTGGTAGAGCACTAGCCTTGAGCTGAAGAGCTCAAGGGCAGTACCCAGGCCCAGAGTTCAAGCCCCACAACCAACAAAAAAGAAGAAAAAAAGAAAAAAAAAGAATCATAGCCAGGTCATCATTTGAGAATAGGGATGGAAGCGAAGCATTGGTGGTCGGATGAGGGAGAATACAGTAGGACAGTCAGAAGAAAAGGCTCTAAGTAGACAACAAAACATTCAGTATGACTATGCAGCTTTCCTGATATACTTATATGGGAACAAGTCTAAATTTGTTGGAGAATGAGATTCAATTCAGGTTGTGGTTTAGCTAACTAAGCAAAGAAAGTGAGAGAGTAGCAAGAGAGTTGAGAGTGTATGCAAGGATGATTATGATCACCTGTGCAATTTAAATGGAGGAAGACTTGTGGATTCCCCCTATAATACAGTCAATTGGGAGGTTAAAAAGAACAGTATTCTTGTTTTACAAAGTTACTGATATAGAACTCTTAAAGAGACAGATCATATCATTGGTTTAACCTCCCATTTGCCAGCAGATACTAAGGTTAGAAGTGAGATATACTAATTTAGGGTAGCACACTTACAACCTGGCATTGCAGATGTTGTCCTCTTTAGACAACTTATTGTCCCTTGATCCAATAGCACTGTTTATTCTCCAGGTGCCAAATTATCACATGTATGTGTCTTTTTATGGTTCTAATAAAATGGACTAGGTAAGCATTGTTTTTCCATGGACTTACAAAAGTGCAATGGCAGTCACTGCAGAAAGCATTGAGCATTGTACACAACTTGCCTTTTCTCAAGCATATCCTGCACAGCTCTGCCCCACTTTTTTCTCATTTTCTAGTCTTTGTCCTTTCCTTTGGCAAGCATACCTGTCCTGTACACCATCAAAAATACTGTGGTGTTTTCTTTTTGTATAACCATTCTTGATGATTAAATTTACTGTCATATCCCCTCCCCCTGAAAAAAAACCTGGAGCAATTTTCTGCTCTTTTGAATACCTGTAGCATTTTGTTTCTATTTCTTTTATAGGATTCCTCATATTCAACCTTAAGGTTATTTATGACCTAGTCTTTCTGGTTCTACTCTGCATATGAATACATATATATATATATATTCATGAAAAGAAAGGACTGAGGGTGTACTGTACTCTGTATTTAGTGCTCAGCAATATAATCACATAAACTTTTTTGTTTGCTTTTTATTTTTTTTTTTAAAGAAAGACTTTATTATATAGCCTAGGTTGACCTTGAAGTTATGATTCTCCAGCATCAGCTTTTTGCTTGCTATGATTACAGGCATATACCAACTCATAAATTTTTACCCTAAATTTTGAGATTCAATGCTAAAATAATGAAGTCTTTTCCCCCTGAAATGTGTTCATCAGTAGGCTGAGTGCAACCCCAAACAACTTTGGGCAAAAAAAAAAAGGTTTCAAGATAATGGGCAAAACTGGCTATAGGCAAACTGGTATGCCTGAAAGAGCAATGGATACTCAGTGTATGTTCTGTAATTTTCTGTATGATAAGGATCAGACAATACTGGTAGTTAGTTCAAATATTCATTTGAACTGGAGTCTCTAAGGAGTAACACAACATTTCCCTACCAGAAGAGCTTGACTTCTAAATTTTATCTATGTATTGTCACACCCATATAAGATTCTATTGAGCTGGGTGACCCATGCCTACATCATTGATCAAAAGAATTTGCAAAATTTAAGACTAAATGATCCCTATGGCCTGGCATCATCTGAAGGCTCTTCAAGCATTGTCTAATATTTGTATGTGTTTATGTTGATGTTTATACTAGCCAATGAAGATTATTTACAAGGCATTTTCCTTACTCTAAGGCATAAAGCAAATGCACATAAAAGATTAAATAGATACAAAATGAATGACAAAACACATTGCAGGTTGAATTTAATTAAATTATACATAGCCTTTAAGAGGCTGTTTTCAATGTGTACATATTTTTGACCCCCAATATTGATGATTTTTACTTCGATGGCTTGATATTCCATGCTTAGGGCCGTTTTTGCAAAATTTCTATGCATTCATATCCTGCCTACTTAGACAACAGGACAAAGTAGTCAACATTACCTAACAATTAACCTTTAAGGATCTTTTTGCTCTTGGAGAATTCAACCTAAGCTCATAGCATTCCCCCTCGCCTCAACAGTTTGGATACAAAACCTAGTCCTTTTTGAACCTATCTTGTTGACATACATGTACTTGAGTGAAACTTCTATTGTCATAGCTTACTCTCCCAGTGTTTGGCAAAGCTTAGATATGCTATTTATTCATTCATCTAAGTATTAAAGAGAGTGCTAGCTACCCGACTTACAGAACATTGGACAGAGCACTAGCTTATTTCATACCCAGAAAAAAATTCAAAGCTGGTACACTAAAAACAGTTATGTTAAGGCTTAAAATGAAAATGTGAGTCATTCATACCAGTTACTTCAGCTTTCTGTATCAGTTATGTAAACTAATAAAGACCTGAGTATTTAAATGCATTGTGCTATCAACTTGCTAATACTCTTGTTTCATTTTTTTTTCTGCTCTCTCTGCCTGGTTCATTGTGTTCATCTACAGGTGTATTTTATTGTCAGCTTCCAAAGATTACTAACTTTTACCTTTATCACTAAAATTCAACTGCCTTCGCTCTACTGCTCCTCTCATTGCTGCTTCCATTATTGCCTTCTTCAGCAAAATAAGGCTCTCAGAAGCCAAAGAATAACAAGAAATAAACACCATTATAGACAACTGCCGCCATGAAACTTAAACTAAATGTGCTCACCATTATTTTGCTTCCTGTCCACTTGTTAATAACAATATACAGTGCCCTTATATTTATTCCATGGTATTTTCTTACCAATGCTAAGAAGAAAAACGCTATGGCAAAGAGAATAAAAGCTAAGCCCACTTCAGACAAACCTGGAAGTCCATATCGCTCTGTCACACACTTCGACTCACTAGCTGTCATAGACATCCCTGGAGCAGACACTCTGGATAAATTGTTTGACCATGCCGTATCCAAGTTTGGGAAGAAGGACAGCCTTGGCACCAGGGAAATCCTGAGTGAAGAAAATGAAATGCAGCCAAATGGAAAGGTTTTTAAGAAGGTAAAAGAAAATTGCACATTATTATTTTAAAGGATGAAAGTACATTTTACTTTGTTATGAATGACCTACATTTAGCAGTTGAATATGTACCAGATTGAATGCTTGATTCCCCATACCTCAAAAAAAGTCCAGCACATTTTAGGAATGCTGGCATTCTGTTATAGTGCTATGTAATGAATTCTCAGAAGATGCTCATAGCATCTAGGTACGCTAGGGCCTTTTTAGACTTGTGCTTTTTTTGTGGGTCATGTGTCTTGAACTCTTCAGCTCAAGTCTACCACCCTACCCTTAAGCTAAACCCCACCTCCCATTTTCTAGAGGTTAATTGGAGATAAGAGTCTCAGGTCCTTTTGAGATCCTTTTGTGCCCGGGCTGGCTTTGAACCTTGATCCTCAGATCTCAGCCTCCTGAGTAGCTAGGATTACAAGCGTGAGCCATCGTGTCCAGCTCATCCTCCATCTTTTCATTCCTCTTCTTTACTCCCATCCCCCTACGTAGTCTCAGTAAGAATCATGCTTACATATGTAGTTGCATGTATACATATATGTATATTGTTAGGTCTAGTTTCCACATTTGAATGAAAACATAATGTTTGACTTTTTGAGCCTGGCTCATCAGCATGATGGTCTTTAATTCCATACATTTTCAATGACATGAGTTCATTTTTCTTTATACTTGGGAACTAATTCAGTGGCATAAATTTACTAGATCTTCTTCATCCATTTTTTGCTTTTTTATTTTTTTTGTTGCCAGTTCTGCACTTGAGCTCAGGGCCTGAGCACTGTCCTTGGACTTTCTCAAGGCTAGAACTCTACCACTTGAGCCTCAGCACCAATTCTGGCTTTTTTTCTATGTATATTGTACCAAGGAATCGAACCCAGGTCTTCGTGCATGCTAGGCAAGCACTCTATCACTAGGCCAAACTCCCGGCCCAGACTTGTGCATTTTTAATAGTATTTTAATTACTTATTTGGATAAATGTACTAATAGTAGAGGATGTCTCATTTTAACAGTTAATCCTTGGGAACTATAAATGGATAAATTATCTCGAAGTAAATCGCAGAGTGAGTAACTTCGGTAGTGGACTCACTGCATTGGGACTGAAACCAAAGAACACCATTGCTATTTTCTGTGAGACCAGGGCTGAATGGATGATAGCAGCTCAGACCTGTTTCAAGTTCAACTTTCCACGTAAGTGCTCTGTGGTTTAAAAAAGGCAGAGGGAGGACTTTGTGTACACAGGAAATTTGTTTTGAGATGCTTCATTTTTGGGGGGGGGGGGGGGCCAGTCCTGCGGCTTGAAATCAGGGCCTGAGCATTGTCTTGGACACTTTTTGCTCAAGGCTAGAGCTCTGCCTCTTGAGCTATAGCACCATTTCCTGCTTTTTCTATGTATGTGGTATTGAGGAATCTAACTTGGGTCTTTGTGCATACTAGGCATGCACTCTACCACTAGGCCAAACTCCCAGCCCGAGATGCTTCAGGTTTTTTTTTTTTTTTTTTTGCCAGTCCTGGGCTTAAGCTCAGGGCCTGAGCACTGTCCTTGGATTTTTCTCAAGGCTAGAGCTCTACCACTTGAGCTTCAGCACCATTTCTGGCTTTTTCTAAGTATGTGGTACCAAGGAATTGAACCCGGGTCTTCGTGCATGCTAGGCAAGCACTCTACCACTAGGCCAAACTCCCAGCCCGCTTCAGGTTTTTTTTTGTGTTTTTTTATTTTTTTGCCAGTCTTGGCCTTGGGCTCAGGGCCTGAGCATGGTCCTTGGACTTTCTCAAGGCTAGAGCTCTACCACTTGAGCCTCAGCACCACTTTTCCAGCTTTTTTTCTAGGTATGTCGTACCGAGGAATCGAACCTGGGTCTTCATGCATGCTAGGCAAACTCCCAGCCCGAGATGCTTCATTTTTAAAGCAGATATTCTGGGCTATATTTAGCTTAGCAGTAAATGATCCCCTAGAATGAGTCAGGCTTTAACTTCAGTCTCCAGCATTATAAAAATAAAAGAAATGAAAACAACAAAAAACTTGTCAAAAAAACTGGGTGTTCTTTTTTTTTAGTCTTGGGGCTTAAACTCTCGGTCTGGGCTTTGTCCCTGAGCTGGGCTTCAGCTCAAGGCCATATCACTTGAGCCACAGTGCCACTTCCAGTTTTCTGGCTGTTAGAGAGTCTCACAGACATTTTTGCCCAGGCTGATTTTGAACTGCGATCCTCAGATCTCACCCTCCTGAGTAGCTAGGATTACAGGCTTGAGCCATCTGCAACTGGCTAAACTTGGTATTCTTTACCTAATATTATCTCTAAAATAGACTGTAGGAGCTGGGAATGTGGCTCAGTGATGGAGCACTTGCCTAGCATGCCATTCAAGAAAAGGCTGGAATTGATATTGTGGCTCAACTGGTATAGTACTAGCTTTGAGCAAAAGAAGCTCAGGGACAGTGCCCAAGCCCTGCGTTCAAGCCCCAGAACTGTCAAAAATAAATAAAATCAAATGGAATGTGATATTATGACTAAAAGCTATCTAATAATGCCTACTAAAGATAGTAACTTTAAAGAGCTTGAATGGGAAGATTTGTAGATATAATTTAGAATTTAATTTTAGAATTAGAACGGTATTATACATGAAAGATTTTGGAATGGAAGATCTGGTTTAAAAAGTGATATACCAAAATGATTATTAAAACAACAAAAATCATTACTTAGGATAATTTTGGCTAACTACTTCGAGGCCTCTTATTTGACTTTGAACTTGTGTTTAAAGATGTTAGAAATTAAAATTGGGTATGTTTCTCATTTGTAAAAAAAAATTGCTTTGAACACTGTAAAATAACTTAAAAAAATGAGTCCAGAACAATGTCTTCTCATATCCTGAGCAGTTGGTTATTTGCTAAATGAATTAGGTCACTATAAGTTTAGTGTAGGGATCAGTTTTCATTTTAGTAAACTAAAATAGATAACACATGTACTCCTAGCTGCTCAGCTCAGGAAGCTGAGATCTAGAAAATCACAGTTCATGACAAGCCCAATCAGAAAAGTTTGCTATACTTCATCTCAAAAAAAAAAAAAAAGAACAGCAAAAGGTAGGACAGCTCTGATGAAATACCTCAAGTGGTAGAGCATAAGCCAAGCAAGTTCAAAACCCTAAGTTCATATGCTAGCACTACCAAAAAAAAAAGAAAAAATATATTGGTAAGATGAAAATAATCCCTTCAGTAATTAATAGTAGAAAATGTCTGTTTTTAATAATGTTGCTCTTCCCAGTTAAAAGCTATTTCTATTTCTGCACTAAGCTTAGCAGATGTGACTCAATTCTAACTCATAGTGGCTTCACTTTGTTATTTTTCATTTTTCCTGAGAAATAGATATGCTTGGCCTCTGCAGGTAACTTGGGGAGCTTGCCATTCAAATTAGGAATTGGGCCCACTGAAAAATTTCTTGGAAGGCATAAAAACATCCATGCCTGATATGACCAGAGACTCTCCAAATTGTCAAGAACTTTTCTGTTTGAGGCAATTAGAGTGGTGAAAGTATACCACAAGGGGACTCGTGCTGGGCTTTGAGTTTTCTTGGTCATGGCTGATATTCTACAAGTTGAGCCACACCTCCATGCTGGCATTTGCTGATTAATTAGATATGGACTACCATGAACATTTCTGCCTACACTGGTTTCAAACTAAGACCTAATGTCAGCTTGCTGGATAGCAACAATTGCAGGCATGACCCATCTGAATGCAGCTTCAATTTTGGTACTGCCAAAACTGGACATCTTTGAGTTTAAAATATTAGACTTCTGGAAATGGGGAAGAATGCAGTTATAAAATTCAATGAATGTCCTTTGTAGTATTTATAATTTAATACATGTGTTTGTTTTCTACTATATAGTTGTGACTTTATATGCCACACTTGGCAAAGAAGCAGTGGTACATGGGCTAAATGAATCTGAAGCTTCTTACCTAATCACTAGTGTCGAACTTTTGGAAAGTAAACTTAAGGTAAGAATTTAAGGTTGGTTTTAAGAAAATTGATTGCCAGTCCTGGTGCTTGAACTCGTGTCTGAGCACTGTCCTTGCACCTTCTCAAGGCTAGAGCTCAACTACCAGAGCCACAGCACCACTACTGGCTTTTTCTATGTATGTGGTACCAAGGAATGGAACCTCTGTCCTTGTGCATGCTAGGTAAGCACTCTACCACTAGGCCAAACTCCCAGCATCCTTGGGCTCTTCTCAAGGCTACCGCTCTACTATTTGAGCCATAGCACAGCTTCCAGCTTTTTAATGTGTACGTGGTAATGAGTAAGTGAACCTGGGTCTTTATGCATGTTAGGCAGGCCAAACTCCTGGCTGAAATTAATTTTTGACTAATATATAAAATGTAACATTATGCATGTGAATGGGGTCCTATGCTATATTTCAGTTCATATATATTGTACAATGTTTAAGTCATGATAAACATATATTCTCTTCATTTATCACTTCTTTTCTCGTTTTTTTAAAATTTTATTGTCAGGGTGATGTATAGAGGGATTATATTTATTTGTTTGGTTTTTTTTTTTGGCAGTCCAGGCTTGAGATCAGGGCCTGAGCACTGTCCATGGACTTTCTCAAGGCTTTCTCTATCACTTGAGCCTCACCAGCACTTCTGGCTTTTTTCTATGTATGTGGTACTGAGGAATCGAACCTGGGTCTTCGTGCATGCTAGGCAAGCACTCTACCACTAGGCCAAACTCCCAGCCCCTAGAGGGATTATATTTATATTCATAAGGTAGTCAGTATATCACTTCTTGAACACCATTACCCTTCCCGTGCTTTTCTCTGTCTTTCCCTCTCCACACCCCCTCCCAAGTTATAAAGTTCATTTCCAACATCTTGTCCTGTGAATATTGCTGTCTCATCATCTTCTTTTTTCCCTTCACTTTCCTGATTCAAATAAACAAAGGCATATACAGTACACCAGGTACCAAAATTAGGTGCAACAACAGGAGATAAACCCTAAGGGGGGAAATAAGAGTAAAGAAAGAACTTCACATAATATATTAAAAACAACAATCACAAGGATAAATCTCTTGTTTCCCTATTCTGGAGTTCATTTTGCTTAGCCTCATCCATATGCACATAGCTGCTTTTTTCCTTGCCAGTTCTGGGGCTTGAACTCAAGCCCTGAGCATGGTCCTTGGGTTTTCTCAAGGCTAGAGCTTTACTACTTAAGCCAAAGTACAACTTCTGGCCTTTTCTGTGTACGCGGTACTAAGGAATCGAACCCTGGTCTTCGTGCATACTAGGCAAGCACTCTACCATTAGGCCATACTCCCAGCCTGCACATAGCTTTTGAGCTATTGCATTTCTCTGCTAGGAAAATCCTAAACACTAATTATTATAGATGAGGAAAACCATGGAGTCTGTGTTCCTTTGGGTCTGGCTTACTTCACTTAATTTGGTATTTTCTAAGTCTTTGCATTTCCTTACAAATGGGGAAATGTCATCCTTTCTGATGGCAGCATAGAATTCGGGATCTTCTAGATCCATCCATCTACTGAGGGGCATCTGGATTGGGTTCCATAGCTTAGCTATGGTAAATAATGCTGCAATGGGCAGGGTTGTGCTGGTAGGTTTAGTATGGCCTTGTTTGTGGACATTTGGATAATTGCCCAGAAGTGGGATTGCTCTGTATAGCCTTTTGAGGAACCGCCCTACTGCTTTCCAGAGTGCCATACTTTTTCCAGAGTGGTTGAACAAGTTTACATTCCCTCCAACAGTGTAGTAGCAATCTCTCCTGGCTACATCTCCACCAGCATCTGTTGTTATTAAATTACTTGATAATAGCCATTCTAACTGGAGTAAGGTGGAGTTTTGATTTACGGCCAGAGATGCCCAGCATTTCTTCATGTGTCTATAGGCCAATCTTATTTCCTCATCAGAGAAGCCTCTAAGTTTTAGCTCACCTTTTAATGGGATGGTTGTTTCTTTGTGGAATTGTTTTTGAGACATTTAATTTTTTGAGCTCTAAGTATATTTTAGATAAGAAGCCCTTGTCTGTTGTATGGCAAGTGAAGATCTTCTCCCACTCTGTGGGCTTTCTTTTTAACTTGCTAGTTATGTCCTTTGCCATACAGAAGCTCTGCAGTTTAATACAATCTCGTTTATCCAGCCTTTCTTTGATTTGTTGTGTTTCTGGGCCTTTATTAAGAAAGTTTCAACTTGTGCAAAGGAGCCCTAGTGTATTTCCTATTCCTTCCTGTAAATTTTTTATGGTATCTACCGCTTTTATGTCAAGGTCTTTGATGCATTTGGAGTTGATTCTGGTACAGGGTGAGAAGGATCCAACTTTAGTTTTCCACAGGTGTTTAACCAGTATTGCCAGCACCATTTGTTGAAGAGCCTCTCTTTCCTCCATCCAAATTTGGATTCCATCTGCATGGAGTGTCATATTCTGTCCCTTCATTTTCATGTTGTTTGGGAAGAAGTGAGTCTTTTGTAAGCAACATACAGTTAGGTTTTGTCTTTAAAACCCATTAAGTTGCTCTGTATCTTTTAATTTGAAGATTTGTTCCATTTACATTTGATTATCCACAAGTCTTGGTGCAGCCGTTTTGAGGCTTGTGTTGTAGTCTTACTGCAATTCCTTTCTTTTTTCTCTGTTTTATAGTCCTCCTTGTGGGTGATTACTGGAGTGATATGTTTTGATTCCTTGGTTGTTGTTTAGGGTTTATTATTATACATTGGTTGGTGGTTACCATGAGCCTTGCAAAAGTGTGTTTGACTGTATTTGAAAATGATACCAACTTCACATAATAATACAAATAATATAAAAATATGCTAGTAAGAAAACTAAACGTGTACTACTTTCACCTCAGATTTTGTTTCAGTTTTAGTTTTAGATTCTAAATTACGTGACTGGTTCTTGCTATGGGGCTCAGGCTGAACTGGAACTTACAATGTTATCCCTGTTGGCCTCATATTTGTCATCTTCGTGCCTGAGTTTCTTGGGTGCTGGGAATGTAGCATGCATCTCCAAACCTTATCCCATTTTAAATATTTTTATATATCTCCATAACATAAATTATTTTATTGTATATATATCTTTCACTTTACTGTCTTTTTTATTGTTTTGTTATTTAGTCTTCATCTTTATGAATGGTTTATATACCATGTTGACAGTATTAGAGTGCAGTGGTTTTGTCTAAACAGTTACTTTTAACAGTGAAATTTTATTTTACTCTATAGTAATATCAACTGGTAGGATTGGAAGATGTTCAATAAGTAAAATTTTGTGGCACCTCAGTTTTATTAGCTGAGCTTTCTTTCTGTTCAACAGACTGCATTGTTAGATATCACTTGTGTTAAACACATCATTTATGTGGATAATAAGACTGTCAATAAAGCAGAATACCCTGAAGGATTTGAGATTCACAGCATGCAGTCAGTAGAAGAGTTGGGATCCAAGCCAGAAAACTGTAAGTAGTTAAAATGAATTTATTCATCTATTCAAGATCTGACATTTCAGTAGGTTAGGAAAAGTAGAAACACTAAAGTACTTGGATGTCAAAAAGTTTTTAAATGTTTTAAAGCTATCAAAACTACACGTGGTTTAACATTTTTTCTTTCTTTTTCATAAAAAGGTAGCCATTGTTTAAAATTTGCTTGATAGTGAAGTTGTAATAAATGATTCAGACTTTTAGGCAGTTTGTGCCAACATATCTTAAAATAAAAATGCTTGATGAGCTTTGAATTTGGATTCACAAAAGGAAAAAATCTCAAGCTTTGCAATTAGTAAATTTGATTGTAGTGATGTCTCAGAGAATGCCAAACTGTGTACCAAGACTGATGTTTCGGTTTATTCCAGCATTGAATTAGTAGCTAGTATTTCATTTCAAATAAGTAAATTTAGCTTGTAACACAATGTCAGTGGGTCATTTGGACAGAGTGGTGGAAATTAATAACTCTAAGTTTTCTTCTCCCATCCAAGTACTAACCAGGCCCAACCCTGCTTAGCTTCCGAGATCAGACGAGATCGGGCGCGTTTAGGGTGGTATGGCCGTAGACGAAGTTTTCTTCTATTATTGAAAGTAAATGACACAATATTGTAAAGATGATGAACAATTAATTTGGGCAAAAGAAATGTTGGATGAACCTCTCCTTGGCCTCTGAGTATTTCATCAGTACAGGGGAAAAATATGTTACTTGCAAGTGAACCTAACCAGATTTTTTTGGAGACAGCAGACTTTTAGTCAGAGATGAAGGAGGGTTTTTTTTGCTTATTTAAACAATAGTTTGAATTCGCATTTTCATCATAGATGATAAACTCTGACATTAGAGAAACCAAATCTTGTATTATATTTATTCTTCTGCGCAGAAGTATGCATTCTGTGAAAACGATGAGGAAAAGAGAGGGAGGGAGAATTCCTGTGTAAATATCATGTAAAGAATGGGAGCAAGGGGCCGGGAGTTTGGCCTAGTGGTAGAGTGCTTGCCTAGCATGCACGAAGACCCGGGTTCGATTCTTCGGTACCACATACAGAGAAAAAAAACCAGAAGTGGTGCTGTGGCTCAAGTGGTAGAGCCCTAGCCTTGAGAAAAAAATCCAGGGACAGCGCTCAGACCCTGAGCCTAAGCCCAGAACTGGCAAAACAAACAAACAACAACAACAAAAAAAAAGAACGGGAGCAAATCAATGCTTCTACTTGTAAGATTTGCAGAAAAACAAGAAATCTATGGAGATTTGTTCCCCAGGACCAGGGTGGCCCTGAAGGACTAGAATATACTTGGCTGTTCTGATTGGTGAGGATCAGTTGCCAATTCTGCTGATTTGCCAGAGCACAGTGGTAGAAAAGAGGGTTTCTTTCAGTCTTCATAGTTGTGTTTTGTCAATAAACGTTATAACCCACATATATCATTTCTATTCATCTTTAGAATACATAGGACCTATGTACTTTTGTGATTCTTATTTTAGTAGACAGTATAATGATGATAACTTTTGCTTGTTTATTCTAAGAGGACATGTGTGAAATATTATTATGTGTTGAGAGTAAGAACTTTATTTCTTCTCCTTTAGTTTTCAGACGGTATTTACAGTCTCTATTTCTTTAGTTTCTAGCAATGACAGTAGAAAACCTTTAAAGCATTTGATTTAGCTAGTTTGTATGTATAACTTGGTCTTTTGTTGTAGAGATATATCTTGATTTCTAAAATTTTTTAAATTGGTTTATTGAAAAAGTAAGTCATTTTCAGATTGTTATTCTAATCTTATTATGATGATATTGCATGCTTGATAATTTTGATTATTCTGGGAAGGAAAGGTGGATACTAGATTAGTGTGATATTACTATCTTGAAAACAGAAGCTCCAGTGTGCCATTTCAAAGTTAATACATAAGAATTTTAAAGTCAAGCCCCATGATTTTCAGTCAGGAGTACATATGAGAGTCCCCTGTAGAGGTTATCTTTGATCCCACATATACAGAATTTGGACTTTGAAAACCAGTATTTTGTTTAACTTCTGCCAGTGATTTTGATGCTCACCTGTGGTGAAGGTCCATAATCCAATTCAGATGAATTTTTTTTGCCAGTCCTGGGCTTGGGCTCAGGGCCTGTGCACTGTCCCTGGATTTTCTCAAGGCTTCGGCTCTACCACTTGAGCCACAGCTCCACTTCTGGCTTTTTGCTATGTGTGTGGTACTAAGGAATCGAACCCAGGTCTTCATGCATGCTAGGCAAGCACTCTACCACTTGGCCAAACTCCCGGCCCCCAGATGAATCTTTTTAAAGATGAGAAAAATTGAGGCCTGAAGAGCTTACATTCAAAACTCAGCAGTTTCTTCAAAACCCTCAAAAATCTTCCAATCACATTGAAGAGAGATGAGCAGGGGGATATGGGGTCAAATTAAAATTCTGATTGCAGTTAATCCCAGTTCAATAACCAGTTCAGTTGTGATTGTTCATTCAGATTACTTTCTTTAAATTGTTTCTTGTATCAAAATACCTTATTGCCAAGCAATTTAACCTTTGAAATGAAGGAAGTATGGTGCATTTCTTTTTTCATTCATTTAGCAAGCATTCCTCCAAACCGACCATCTCCTTCAGACATGGCCATTGTCATGTATACCAGTGGTTCCACTGGCCGCCCTAAAGGAGTGATGATGCATCATAGCAACTTGATTGCTGGAATGACAGGCCAATGTGAAAGAATCCCTGGACTAGGGTAAGCAAGAAGAACACAGAGTTCATGTTTGACATTTTTAAAACTCAGTCTATATTGAAGTGATAAAGTTACCAATGTTTTTAATTTAAAAACATTTGTGTTTCGTTTTCTATTACTCCTTACCCCGTTTCTTCTCCGTTCCCTTCCTTCAGAGTCTCATGATATATCCCAGGCTGGCATCAAACTTCTAATGTATCTGCTTTCTCCTATTGATGCTGTGATTACAGTTGTATACCACCATGCCTGGCTTTAATAACATAGTCTTTTCAAGTTTGGTTAAAACCGTTATCTTATTGTATTTCAGACCAAAGGACACATACATTGGCTACTTACCTTTGGCTCATGTGCTAGAATTGACAGCTGAGATATCTTGCTTTACCTATGGCTGCAGGATTGGATATTCTTCTCCACTAACACTATCTGACCAGGTGATAAACATTGTATTGTTTATTGTTATATTAAGTTGTTTGGCTTATTACTAAAGCCTCAGCTATTTTATTTACTCAACTTTCTCTGAGGCATCAAAAAGAGTTTTAGTGAGCAGTACTAGCTTTAGTAAATAACCTTGTGGATTTGTTAGCATTGCTTTAATGGCAGAATTTGAAATTTTGAAATGAACGTTTACTTTGATCTTCTCTTTCTGTGATAGATTTTTACTCTGAAGAGTTAAGATAGAGAACAAAATAGCATGGAACCCTTTATGCATGTTACTCAGGAGCAGTGATAGGTTTTTTTTAAGGAGGAGACATAATTTTAAGGCTAGTTTTCTTTGGAATTTTTCCCTAGCCCTATGTTATCTAGTACAGGAGTTCATAGCCACATTATAAAATAGATAGAAATCAATTCAATTATATTTTAATAATTTAGATTCTCATTTTCTTTAGCCATATTTCAAATTCAATTCTCTCTCTCTTTCTCTCTTTCTCTCTTTCTTTCTTTGTTGGTTGTGCTATTGGAACTCTGGACCTAGGTGTTGTCCGTGAGCTCTTCAGCTCAAGGCTACCACTCTACCCCTTGAGCCACAGCACCACTTCTGGTTTTCTGGTGGTTAAATGGAGATGAGTCTCATGACTTTCAGACTGGCTTTGAATCAGGATCGTCAGATCTCAGCCTCCTGAGTAGCCAGTATTACAGGTGTGAGCCACAGCACCCGGCTCAAATTCTTTTTTCTTCTTCTTTTTGCCAGTCCTGGAGGATAAAATCAGGGCCTGAGCACTCATTCTTGGGCTTTTTCAAGGCTAGAGCTCTACCACTTGAGCCACAACACCACTTCCAGCTTTTGTCTATGTGTGTGGTTCCAAGGAATTGAGTATAGTTTGCAATGACTTAGCTCTGTAGGGGTCTGCTACTCCCATTCTTGTAGGCCCAGAAGTTATTTTTCAAATATCCTTTCTGTATATGTGGTACTGAGGACTCTTCCTGCATGCTAGGCAAGCACTCTACCAATAGACCATGCCCCTGACCCTATGCCTGCTTTTTAAATGCCATAAGTAAGGTTACTGTGGTCATAATACCACAAAGGAACTGATAGTACAGGTGGAATACCCTACCTTGAAAATCTGGACTCCACAATGCTCCAAATTTCCATCTTTTTGAGTGCTGGTATAATTCCAGAAGTGGAAAATTACATACCAGATCTCATGTGACAAGTAACAATCAAAGCACAAGAACAATGAAATGTAAGGAATTATCTTCAGGCTATGGGTATAATTTCATGTTTAGACTTGAGTTGAATTCCAACATGCTTTATACATATGCAAATATTCTATAACCCAAAATAGTCCCAAATGTGAAACTTTTTTGGTCCTAAGCATTTTAAATGTGAATCACCCAAATGTATTACTAAAAATAAATAATAAGTCAAGCTACTCATGCAGAAGGCTGATATCTGAGAATTGTGGTTTGAAGCCAGCTGAGGTAGGAAAGTCAAGGAGACTGTTATCTCCAATTAACTGCAAGAAAATCAGAAGTAGAGCTGTGGCTATAAGTGGTAGGACACTAGCCTTGAGTAAAATAGCTCAGGAAGAGCATGGAGGCCCTGAGTTCAAATCCCATGACAGGTTAAATTAAAAGAATAAAACAGAAGAGAAGGGAGGGATCTTTGTGGTTCCTGTTAATGCTTGGAATAGGTTTGTTGTAAAAAAAAACAGAAACAAAAAACTGGTTGATAATGCATAGAAGTACTATATGAAGGACTTAAAAAATCTGGTTTTCTTTATTAAAGTAGCCTTCCTGTATACTCACAAGCTTGTACATACTTTCATATACATAAACACAAGAAGTTATTTTTGTCTCACTAATTCATATTAAAGTAAAGTAGGAAAGTAGAAGAAAAACAATTCAGGTCTACCAGCAGAACCTTTTTTTGGGGGGCAGGTCTTGGGGCTTGAACTCAGGGCTTGGGACACTGTCACCTCTCTGCTTAAGCCTCACACTCTATTACTTGAGCCACACAGCTACTTCTGGCCTTTTCTGGTTATGTGGTTCTAAGGAATCAAACCCAGGGCTTCATGAATGCTAGGCAAGCACTGTACCATTGAGCCACATTCCCTACCCAAGCAGAATCTTACATGTCAAAGTTGGTAGTTCTTGAGGATTACACTGCTTCTTAAAGGCTAGTTGTCTTCTTCCCCCTCTTTAGCGATGGCTAACACATAAAGCATCAAGATTTACAGGCTATATCAGGAGATTGTGTGTATCTACCTTTTTCAGCAGGGTACTTTAGCAATTTCACTACCTACTAATCTGATATTTAAAATCCCAGATAATAGTTAAGGAATGAAGGAGGGAAGGAGAGGAGGACACATTATTTGTTGTCCACCTGGATCAGAATTTCTTTTCTAAAAAAAGGCTACAGTGTACTTAAAGCCATAATCTATATGATAAATTGGTAATACAATTAAACTGGGAAATTTTAGGTTATGGTAGTTATAACAGATAACTCAGACCAATAGAAGATCAAATATAACATGTTTCATTCTTATTAATATATCATTTTCTGCTAAGTTGTTTTTCTTGATCCTACATTTTCTTTAATTTAGTCCAGCAAAATTAAAAAAGGAAGCAAAGGCGATTGCACTGTCCTGAAGCCCACTCTTATGGCTGCTGTTCCGGTGAGTGCAGAATATGAATATAAAACAGAAGAGAATTTCTAGATTTTCTTACATACAATTTTACTTTGGTGAAAGAGTAAACTTGTGTATATATATATATATGCACAGACAATAATCTATATATGTATACATATATATTGTATTTCATAGAAATAATGGCAAATATATTCCTCAAAATATTAAGATATGAAAATTTCTTTTCTTTGTAAGATAGGATAACATGTTAGAATAATATATCAGTGTATTTGGAAGAACTTACTTTTTTCTTTGAAAAGTCTCTGTGAACAATAAATTAGTTCTTGAAGTTTAACTCATATAGAACTGAAAGAATTCCAGTAAGTGTCTTTACTTGGTTTTAGATTAAGAAATAATTGTATATATTTATGGGATACAATGCATTATTTCAATTTACACATTAGCTTTACTCTTTCTGAAGTAATGAGCAACTTATTTCTATAATGAAGGAAATAAATATATCTATTGTCCTAAAAACTAAGCTGTTATAATAAGGTATATTCAATAAAAGAATATCTCATTGCTGATATGATGCTTTTTTAGATTTTTGAATATCTGCCTTACCTTTTAGGAAATCATGGATAGAATTTATAAGAATGTTATGAGCAAAGTTCAAGAGATGAATTATATTCAGAAAACATTGTTCAAGATAGGATATGATTACAAATTGGAACAGATCAAAAAGGGATATGATGCACCTCTTTGCAATCTGTAAGTACATTTCATAGGCCTTGCATGCATTCATTTATTCATTCTTTTAATTTATTTTCTGTTATCTTGAAATAATTGCACAATGGTTCCAATTGAATATGCCAAGGTATGAGTACAGTGAATCCCAATCTGTATCTGCTCCTTCATCATCCCCTCCCATCTATCTCAACCCTACCCATCCCCTCAAGTTTCCTAGTTCCATTTTCACATACATATATGGAATATGACAGTGTTCTCTTTTTCCCTCTCCATTGATCCACCTTCCACTTAACACCTCCCCACCTTGAAACAAGACATGTTTTAACTTCTTAGTATTTATCTTGGTTAAGTGCCTTATTTTTCAAAGGGCACCTTTGGAAACCCACCCCTGTGTATACAATGTACATAAGACAGTTTAATTGTCTATACATATAGACAGACAATACAGATCGATTTTAGATCTGACTTCCACATGTGTCATTTGTCTCTCTGACTCTGAATTATTTCATTCAGCATGAATTTCCCAGGTTCATCCATTTTTTAAAAAAAATTCTATTGTCTGGATTATATATAAAGGTGTTACAGTTATATTCGTCAGGTAGTAGGTATATTACGTCTCACACATTACATTGATTCCCCTTCTCATAATTTTGTCCCCATTTCTATCCACCTACCGCTACCAAAAACATATTTTTCCTGATGAATAAAGTTAATTAGTGTGTATATATATGTATACATGTGTACATATATATGTATTTGCATGCATATATGTATATTACACATGTCTGTCTCTCTCTGTGTGGTATGCACTTATTCATTCTGTCTTTGTGCTATCCAGGCTGGTTTCAGCCCCCATCTCCCACATAGCTTAGGACCACAGACACTGGATCTATACTTATATGTGTGCTTTTAAATGCAAACATGATTGCATAAATGACAGGTTAATTTGATTTGACTATTACCCCATTGATAGGCTGAATTTTTATTTAGAATAAAAGGAAAACGTTTTCAAAATACCCTGAATGGGGCATTTTATCAAATTTAGTAATAAAGTAAATACTTATACAATTGGTTGTCATAAAAATACTAGAATAGAGCTTTGAATAAAGGCACATGAGTTTAAAAGATAATAATCTTAAGGCTTTAAAAAATGATCCATAAGAATTCTCTGCATGAAAAATTCTGATTTAGTGTAGTCATATAATAGTAAGTGTGTGAATATTTCATTTATTTCATTTTATTTATTTATTTTTGCCAGTCCTGGGGCTAGAAATCAGTGCCTGAGCACTGTCCTTGGGCTTTCTCAAGGCTAGAACTCTACCAATTGAGCCACAGCAAACTTCTGGCTTTTTCTATGTATGTGGTATCGAGGAATCGAAACCTGGTCTTGGTGTATGCTAAGCAAGCACTCTACCACTGGGCCAAACTCCCAGCCCAATATTTCATTTATTTTAAATATGGGCTGGAAAGTTAGACATATGGAAGAATTATATGGAGGTAAGATAGGTAGCTAAATGTTCTAAAGATAACTTTAGGTTGTTTTCTTTGGTATCATTTTCTTTCATCTACTTTCAACAGTTTCTCCAAACTACACAAAATATTGGTGTTTTTTCTCAGTAATAGGACTTGAAATCTGAGCCTGGGTACTGTCCTTGAGCTACTGCCCTACCTCTTGAGCCACAGCATCATGTCTGGTTTTCTAGTGATTAATTGGACATAAGAGCCTCACAGATATTAGTGGCTGGACTGTCTTTGAACCATGATCCTTAGATCTCAACCTCCTGAGTAACTAGGATTATAGGCATGAGCCACTAGCACCCAACTATATATATAGAGAGAGGCTTGAGCTCAGAGCCTGGGAACTGTCCTTGAACATTCTCAAGGTTAGTGCTCTACCACTTGAGCCATAACATCACTTCTGCTGGGTTTTTGTTGTTGTTGTTGTTGTTGTTGTTGTTGTTGTTTTTTGCCAGTCCTGGGCTTGGGCTCAGGGCCTGAGCGCTGTCCTTGGACTTTTCTCAAGGCTAGAGCTCTACCACTTGAGCCTCAGCACCACTTCCTGCTTTTTGCTATGTATGTTGTACCAAGGAATGGAACCCGGGTCTTTGTGCATGCTAGGTAAGCACTCTACCACTAGGCCAAACTCCCGGCCCACTTGTGCTGTTTTTTAAGTGGGGAGAGGGACAATGTGTTTCTGGAAGATATTCAAGATTGCTTAGTTAATCTCCTGTATATTCAACAAAAGTTGAGAAATCTTTGCCAGAATTTGTGTTAGCAATGTGCCAAGAATAATGTATGTATAAGAACCACTTACCAAGCAGGGAGTGGTGGCTAACCCCTTTAATCCCAGCTACTCAGGAGGCTGATATTTGAGGATGAAGGTTCAAAGCCAGCCTGGGTATGAAAGTCGTGAGACTCTTATCTCCAATTAACCACCAGAAAATTGGAAGTGACACTGTGGCTCAAGGGTTAGGCTGGTAGCCTTGAGCTAGTTCAGGGATAAATGCCCAGGCCCAGAGTTCAAGCTCCACGATTGACAAAAAAAAAACACAAAAAACAAACTAAAAACACTTATTTCCTCTTTTTTCGAGGTTACTGTTTAAAAAGGTGAAAGCACTGTTAGGAGGCAATGTGCGGATGATGCTGTCTGGAGGGGCCCCACTGTCTCCTCAGACTCACCGATTCATGAATGTCTGCTTCTGCTGCCCAATTGGTCAGGGTTATGGGCTCACAGAATCCTGTGGAGCTGGGACAGTGACAGAAGGTAAGCATTGTTGATGTGATTCTATATCACTCCTTATTTGGATTATCTTGGCAAACCATGGTTATTGTTTTATAATACCTTCCTAACATCAGATTCAGTGTAAACTTGCGTAGTTTTAGTTTTATGAATGCTTAGAGAAAAATTTTATAGTTTCATGTGAACTATTTCAAATGTTATAAATATGTGACTTTATTCTCAAAATTCTGTCAGCCTAGTTCGTCCATCTTTCTGTCAGTAATGACTTTAGAAAACACATTCTTTTTGTTTTTGCCAGTCCTGGGCCTTGAACTCAGAGCCTAGGCACTGTTGCTGGGCTTTCTCAAGCCCAGCATTCTACCAGTTGAGCTATAGCACTACTTCCTGCTTTTTCTGTGTATGTATTGAAGATTTGAACCCAGGGCTTTGTGCGTGCTAGGCAAGCACTCTACCACCAGATCACACTCCTGAGCCAAGACAACACATTCTTAAAGTATCACTTTATTTCCCTCTTCAATATATCTTCATGTTCTCACTTCTTGGTTTTCTGGGCCATTGTTTTCAAGGCAGAGTCTCTCAACATTGACACTGTTCACATTTGAACTAGATAATTCTTCCCTGTTGTGCCTGATTGTGTACTGAAGCATATTCAGCAGGCAGATACAAGTAGTAACTCGCCCCCTCCCAGATGTGTAAATAAAGTATATTTCTACCTTTTGCCACATATGCTCTGGGGAGCAGTGGGCAAAATTCACTCCTGGTTGAGAAACACTAGGGTGAATGATCTGTTTTGATTACCTAGTTATCACTTTAAATCCATTGTGTGTAAAATCAATACCTCGTTTCATTCTGTCTTGTCATTGTGAAATTTTTTTTATCAGTTTTATCAGCATTTATATTATTCATGGTGTGGGTTTTGAGATTGTCTGGTTATTTACTTTTAACTTTCATCAGATCTTTCCATTGTTCATTAAATTGTTCCTTTCTAGTCAAGTTTGCCATCCCAGTCCTTATTACTTCAGCTACTCTGAGGTTTTGCTTTTCAGAGGCTATGTCTTACATCATATCAAATCCATCAGTCTCCTTTCGTTAGACACATGTACCCCAATTGCTATTTGTTAAATGGTATGTCCCATCTGACACAACTTTACTTGGCATTGAAGTCATCTTCAGCACAATTGAACCTACCCATCATGATTTTTCCACATACTTGCACACCTCCCTCTTCTCTCCAGCATCTGACTCTTTCTCATGTAAGGATTTATTTTATTTTTATTTTATTTTATTTTGCAAGTCCTGGGGCTTGAACTCAGGGCCTGGGCTTCATGTTTGCTCAAGGCTAGCACTTCACCACTTTGAGGCAGAGTACCATTTCCAGCTGAAGAATTGAACTCAGGGCTTTAGATACTCTAGCAAACACTCTACCACTAGGCCACATTCCCAGCTCCCAAGGATTTTTTTTTTGCCAATTCCCGTGCTTAAACTCAGAGCCTGAGCACTGTCCTTGGGCTTTCTCAAGGCTAGAGCTCTACCACTTGAGCCTCAGCACCACTTACGGCTTTTCCTATGTATGTGGTACCGAGGATTAAAACCTGTGTCTTCCTGCCTGCTAGGCAAGCACTCTACCACTAGGATAAAATCCCGGTCCCAAGGAATTTTTTTATCTCACTTTTCTATGGTTTTGATTCCCTTCTCTTGGAATACTGTTTTTGTTAACTGGTCACAGCCATTATTTTGGTGCTTAACTCTTCCATAAAGTCTTTCCCAATAACGTCATTTACGTTGATCTTTCTAGTCTTTACAATACTATTATGAAAACAACTGATAGTGTTCAGATGAATTTTTAAATGTTCTTGAATTTATTTCACATGTATTTCTTCCCAAGTTATTTGTAAGATCATTGAGTGCATACTCCCATTATCCTTTGTGCGATTTCTTCACAATATTTAATATAATGCTAGGTACAGAATAAGCAGCCTTTGACTATGTGATTATTACTAACAGAAATAATAAATTACAAAGAGAAAATATCATCACCATCATGTCTGTGCCAAAGAATTTTAGGCACTATTTACATATAATTTCATTTAATTTTCATAGCATATTTCCACATGAAGGAGGTCTGTAATATCTCCATTTAATACAAGGAGAAAAGAGAAGCTAACATAGGTTAAGTAACATATGCAAATTACACAGCCAGTAAGTAATAGAGCAGAAATTCTTATCAAAGTCTGTTTCATCAGAGTCCTAGGTAAACAGTGGTAGAACTGGCCCTACTCTTCTGAGAGAGAAGAGTATCTTGTACATATTCATTTAAAATATAGTGCTGAAAAGCAAAAGTACACTGGGGAATTGGAATTGAAACCCAGAAAAGTTATACTTTGCACTCGTTCATTCTTGTTCTAACCTAAATCCATTATTTCTTGAATCTCTTTGTACACATGTGAAATGTGGTAGACTAACACTTGTGTCACCTTTTCTCTTCTAGTTACTGACTACACTACTGGCAGAGTTGGTGCGCCACTTATTTGCTGTGAAATTAAGCTTAAAGACTGGCAGGAAGGTGAGTATTTTGTGATAAGCTTTCATGATTATATTTAAAAGTGAAAACCACTGTGAGCTTTAAGAATCCCATTTTTGAAGGTGTTTGTATGAGGCATGCCATGATTCTTTGTGATTGCCTTTTCCCTATGCTTGTTGCCTATTGGTAATACCTGAGGTCCCAAGAAAAAAAGAGAACGTCTAGATTCTAGACATGGTGAGGAATACTTGACCTTTAAGGCTAAATAAAAGCAGTTTTAGGAGGATCTGTCCCTGGGATTGGAGAAGGTGAGGAGCCTTCGAAGCTCAACTTTGTTAAAAAATATGGTAGAGCTGCCAAGCCTTCATGTGATAGAGTGACTGATTATTCACCTAGGTAAATCTGTATTGAATAACAATCGTTTCTAACAAAGGCTTGTATTGATCAAAACTCAACTGTCCAGCGATTTATATATTTGATTGATTTTAATTTATTTTTATTATTTGGGGTAATTTTTTTACATTTGTGTTTTAAAGGTAATGTACAGAGGAGTTGCAGATAAAGAGTCCATTTCTTTTTGAACCGTGTCACCATTTCTCTTGCTCTCTCCCAGATTGTCCCTTCCATCCTCACTCACAAGTTGTATCATTCATGTTCAACATATCATCTTATAATTGATTTTTTATTTTTGCCTTCAAAGGCAAGCCACTTAGAGGAAATCTGCAGTTTGCAGACCTTTTCGAAGTCCTTGAAAGCAAACATCTTCTTATGATAAATATAATACTAAATATACATTGACATAATGTGTATGATTAAAGAAGTAAGCAATTACCAGCCTACCTGTGTGGACAAACGAAGAATAATTGAAAAGCTCAGGATTTAAAAATGGGTTTACTATTTGTAAGGAAATGGAAAGACTTGGAAAAAAATCATATAAAGTAAATCAGACCCAAAGAAACATAGGCTCCATGGTTTCCCTCATTTGCAACAATTAGTATATGTTTAAGATTCTCCTAACAAGAGGATCATAATAGCTCAAAAACTATGTACATATGTCTATATAAGATGAGGCTAAGCAAAATGAACTCCAGGATATAGAAACAAGAGGTTTATCTTTGTCATTGTTGTTCTTAAGGTACTATGTGAAGCTATTTCTTTTTTTTTTTCCTTTTCCCTTAAGATTTATTTCATGTTGTCACTTTATCTGACTTTGGTACTTGGTGTTTTGCATATACATTTATTCGTGTATTTGAAAATGAGAAGATAAGGGAAAAACAAGACAAGTGAGAGGGGGAAGAGGGAGGGAAAGTGGGATAACCCATGGGAAGGGATAACAATGTTCAAGAAGTAATGTGCCCACTACCTGATGGATGTAACTGCAACCCTTCTACATCACTCCAACAATGAAATAAAATTAAAAAAAAATTAAAAAAATGAATTCACTTTGTTATGGGAAGGGTCTTTTGTATTTTTCATTATATATCTGTATATATGTGTGTATATATGTATGTATACATATATATAATAAGTTCTCTGTGAGCAAACAACTATAACTTTCAAAACTCACTTTTATTTACTTATTTTGGGATGGGTTCTCAGTAGGCTATCTAGGATACTCTCAAGCTAAAAATTACATTTAAAACTCAAGTACAGTCCAAGAGTTTTACATCTTCAGGCAAAGTAATCCCTTTTTTTCACAGAAAGTCTGAAGAAAATTTAAGTACTGCATATATTTGCATTTGACCATAGCTTCAAAGTTGTTTCATACATTAGTTGTTAGACATTGGAATTCAAGGAAAATATATAGGCAATTTTGGTGGGAATAATTTTTACTTAACTTTTTGTTTTGTTATTTGCTAGTGTTTCACATAAATGTCAATTTCAATAGATTATTTTTGGACATATTTGCGATTTTTTTCCTTTCTATGAAAGAATTTTGCATTATTAAATAGGAACAATCTTAATGTTGGAACTTCAGTAATCTTTGTTAAATTGGAATGAATCATTTTAGCCGGGCGTGTTGGCTCACGCTTGTAATCCTAGCTACTCAGGAGACTGAGATCTGAGGATCACGGTTCAAAGCCAGCCCTCGCACTAAAAAGTCTGAGACTCTTATCTCCCATTAACCTCTAGAAAATGGTAAGTGAGGCTTGGCTCAAGGGTACGGTGGTAGGTAGCCTTGAGTGAAGAGCTCAGGGATGGTGCCCAGGCCCAGAGTTCAAGCCCTATAATTGACAAAGAAAAAAAAAAGAATCATTTTAAATTTATAAGAACAGCTTATAGCTGGAAGGAGCTCTGTATTTTATTCAATAATGACATAAACCTAAATATATCAGTTTAGAAATTTAGACTCTGCCTATTTTTCTTAAAATGAACTTTATTCAACAATAAACTTTACTCGCAAAGTAGTCTTGAATTATTTTAGTAATCAACTTTTTCCGTGTCAGAATTTTTAATCATGACTGGCCACACTGAAAATTCATACAATTTCCTATACATTCCCATAGCTTTCCCTTCTCTCTAACTTCATGGTATTGCATTTTTGTTTTGAGCACTCACTATCTGTTCTTGATTAAAATCTTAGCAAAGATCTATAATGTAGTAGTACCAATTTACTTATAACAGCCTTATGCATCATTTCCTTGGGCATGATTTCAACCTAAGCTTTAATTCTGCTCTAAGGGTGATATTTTATGTCATGGGCACGTTTCAAATAGGAAGTTGACAGTGGTGATTATTGGTGCTTTTGTTGCTCTTGAAATTTCAGCCATCTATTACCCTCATGTGAAAGCAATTAAAAATTAAACTAATATTCTCCCATATCATGATATAAATTTTGATCTGGGTAAAAATTTTAATAGAGGAAAATTTTGCTTTTAAACAACAACTGATTTGCTTTTATGATTTCTAGGTGGTTATACAGTTCATGACAAGCCAAATCCCAGAGGTGAAATTGTAATTGGTGGACAGAATATCTCCATGGGATATTTTAAAAATGAAGAGAAAACAGCTGAGGATTACTGTGTGGATGAAAATGGACAAAGATGGTTTTGCACTGGTGATATTGGAGAATTCCATCCTGATGGATGTTTGCAGATCATAGGTCAGTGTATTTAAGTTCTGTGGTTTTCATTAGTTTCTGTATTTTGAACAAAAGATAATATTGATTAGGTCATCGGTATGATTCTGTTGATTTAATCTTTGAACACTTTATTTATCATATGTTTAACCTTCTCTGTATGTGAAATACATGGTAATTAATCAGCAAAAAAAATCTGGGGCTGGGAGTTTGGCCTAGAAGTAGAGCGCTTGCCGAGTATGCCCAAAGACCCGGGTTCGATTCCTTGGTACCACACACATAGAAAAAAGCCGGAAGTGGTGCTTGTGGCTCAAGTGGTAGAGCTCTAGTCTTGAGAAAGCCCATGTAGTTTATTTGCATGAATAGAAACAGAACAGTGAAACATTTTGAAATTATTTAAAGAGTGACTGGTAAAAAGATTGATCAGGATATATTGTTTATTTTACATGTGTAGAAATGTTACAATGACAACACCCCCCCACACACACTACTAATGTATGGTAATAAAAAGAAAGAAAATGATGTCCATCTTCAAAACCAGCTGGTTCTTCTGAGGTCTTCTGTCACTTTGGCATTGCCTTTAGTAAGCCTTCAGAAGGAGACCTTGGGGTGGGGAGTTTGGCCTAGTGGTAGAGTGATTGTCTAGCATGGATGAAGACCTGGGTTTGATTCCTCGGTACCACATACATAGAGAAAGCAGGAAGTGATGTTGTGGCTCAAGTGGTAGAGCTCTAGCCTTGAGAAAGCCCAAGGACAGAGTTCATACCCTGAGTTTAAGCCCCAAGACTGGCAAAAATAAATAAATAACTAAAAAGGGAATAGACCTTGATGCTCAAAAAGCAACTCAAATTGACTCCATAGGAAATACTCTGTTCACTTTAAACAGGTAAACAAATTTTTTTTTACATGGGCATAGTAAGCTTTAGGAAATTGATCTGTGCTGTAGGCTCTCTCCTTGATTCTTTGTTTTTACTTATGTATTATCCTTAAGTAGTTATACAGAAGGGTTTCAAATGCACATATCAATTTTTTAATATAATGTATATTGCTCATCATACCTTCCATCATTCTCCCATCTCTCCAAATTCCACTCCCTCAAGTTATCTGGTTCCATTTTCATATATGTACATTGAATATTATGACTATATTCACCTACCCTTCCCTCTCCATTTGTCTTTCCCCTCTCCCCAAGCTGAGCCATCATCCTAAGACATGCCCCTCCATTTTTCTTAGTGTATATTAATTGCACAAAGTAGTTTTATTGTGATATTGCCATACATGCATGCAATATACTTTGATTAATTTTAGTCCCTTTATTAATTTTTATTATCCCCATCCCATTAAAATTAATTTTAATAGATTTCATCATGCTATATATTGAGTACTTCCATCATGTTCACCCTCTTCATGCTCTCCTTTTGCTTATCCTTCCTGCTGGTTTCAACTCCCAGTCCCTGCTTTACATTCCTGTTACTCGTTTTACAAGGTCTAGATTTCTTTCTCTCTGAGCACACTGAGTGCCAGAATTACAGGCATGAGCCACTGGTGACTGCCTCGCTGAATATATATATATATATATATATTATATATATATGGAGAGAGATGTGTTTATATATTTATACGTGTGTGTGTGTGTATATATTGAGAGAGAGAGGGAGATGGGGAGGTGGGGTGTTCAGTTTTCTAAATGTGGACATCCAGTATTCCCATCACTTTTTTAAAAGAAGCTGTCTTACCATATCCATTGTCTTAGCTCCTTTGTTGAAAGTCAGATAGCTGTATCAAGATGCGCTCAGTGCTGGATCTTTTGTTACACTTGAAGGAGTTCACTGTTGTACCAGTACTGTGCTGTTTTGATTACTATGGTTCTGTAGTATAATTTGAAGTCAGGTATGATGATACCTTCAACATTGCTGTTTTTGTTCAGGATTGCTTTGGCTATTCGGTGCCTTTTATGCTTCCAAGTAGATAATGGGATTCATTTTTCTGTTTCAATGAAGAATATCATTTGAACTATTTTCAAAAATATAGTCTTCACAGTATTAATATTGCCATTTCATGAGCATGGAACTTCTTCCATCTTTTTTTTTTGCCAGTTCTGGGGCTTGAACTCAGAGCCCTGTCTTTGGGCTTCTTCAAAGCTAGCACTATCACTTGAACCATAGCACTGCCTCTGACTTTTTTGTATGTATGTGGTACCAAGGAATCAAACCTAGGTCTTTGTGTATGCTAGGTAAGCCCTCTATCACTAGGCTGTGCTCCCATCCCAGACTTTTCCATTTTTTAATGTCTTCATCAGTTCCTGTTAATTTTCTAAAAAATGATCATCAGCTTTAAGGATTTACTTTATGGGACTATCCTTGAGGTCTTTTAAGTATAGCATTATAAAATCTGCAAATCAAATAACTTTTGAGTTCTTCTCTTCCTATTTGTACCTCCTTTTTTTTCAAGAACAGATTATTTTTTTGAAGTTAGGACTTCATGCTTTCTCTACTTGCCTGCTCAGCTAATGCTCTACCTCTTGAACCACACCTCCAGAAAAAACTTTAGGTTTTATTTTTGTCAGTCCTGGGGTTTGAACTCGGGACCTGAGCACTGATTTTGGGACTTCCTAAGGCCTAGTGCTCTACCACTTGAGCCACAGTACCACTTGCAGCTTTATGTGTGTGGTACCTGGGTATTCATACAAATGAGGCAAGCACTCTACCACTAGGCCAAACTCCTGGCCCCCAGACTAAATTATTTTTGTGGGTCATGTGGCTTGGACTTGGCCTGAGGCTGTCCCTGAGTTCTTCAGCTCAAGGCTACCGCCCTACCCTTGAGCCAAGCCCCACTTCCCATTTTCTAGAGGTTAATTGGAGATAAGAGCCTCAGGTCCTTTTGTGCCCAGGCTGGCTTTGAACCTTGAAGATTAAAGTTTTGTTTGTTGTTTTGGAGATGGAGTTTCAAGCACTCACCACCTGCCTTGTATGGCACTGAGCTGTGATCCTCTAGAACTTAGCCTCATAAATACCTAGAATCACAGGCATGGGTCACTGGGACTCTGATCTCCCTCTCCCTTCTCCCTCTTCTTTTTGGTTGTGGGACTCGGACTCTTTGCCTGCGCATTGTTCCTGAGCTCTTCATCAGTGCTAGATATTTCTTATATCATTATCCTTGTAAAAAGGTAAAGTCATATATGAAAACATGGAAATTAAATTAGCATTTGTTGAATGTACTCTATATGGTAGATGTGGTGTTACATGCCTATAAAAAGATAAGCATCATTATCTGATAAAAGCAAAAGGAAAAAGGTTAACTGATATTCATGAAATTACATTGCTGGTACTGGGCAAGTCTTCCTTTCAAATCAAATACACTCAAATGCAGTTCCTTCCATTAACTTCATTGTGATATTTAAAATTTTGATACACTAGTAAGGTTTAACACTGTATATGGTAGCCCATGCCTGTAATCCTAGTGACACAGAATGCTGAGACAAGAAAATCTTGAGTTGAAGGCCAGTATGGGCAAAATTAGGGAGACCTGATTACATAAAGAAAATCAAATACAAAGGATCAAGGAGACATGGCTCAAGAAGTAAAAGTACTTACTAGCACAGTAGGTTCAAGTCTCTGGATCAGACCCAATGCTACTAAAAGAATAAAGATGCTAAAGCTTTGGTAAGAGTGTGATTTAGACAATACCTTTTACCTAGGCAAACATTATATGTAACAAAATTTTAAGGAAAATACCTTTGTAAATAAACATTAATGCATTGAAATTCAAAGACATTCATAGCTGTGCATACCTTTATGAAACAGACAGTATAACTTAACTTTCTTCATATTTTCAGATCGTAAGAAAGACCTTGTAAAACTACAAGCTGGAGAATATGTTTCTCTTGGGAAAGTAGAGGCAGCACTGAAGAACTGCCCACTTATTGACAACATCTGTGCTTTTGCCAAAAGGTGACTTCTCAACATTGTGTTTTGTGGTTCATATGCTTACAGTAAAAGGAAAATTAGAAATGAATTTGTCTAAGTAGAAGCATAGGGTAATATTAAAGTCTTCGTAGAGCTTTCATCCATATTAGGAAATTGTGCATTTATGAAAGTTCTTGACTTCAACAACTTGATGGTTGCTTGCAGTAACTCAACCATTATAACTGTTCATTGGACACCTACTGGCTTGATAAGTTCTTTTTTTTGCCAGTCCTGGGTCTTGAACTCAGGCTCTAAGCTCTGTCCTTGTGTTTTCTCAAGGCTAGAGCTTTACCACTTGAGAAACAGCATCACTTACGGCTTTTTCTATGTATGTGGTACTATGGAATGGAACCCAGGTCTTTGTGCATGCTAGACAAGCACTCTACCACTAGGCCAAGCTCCCAGCCCCATTGATAAGTTCTTATCTATGCCACAGGTTCTTTTGTTCAACATACATAACAAATCCATTGCTAGTACATATTGAGAGGCATTTTTAGCCCCGAATTTTCTAAATCAAAAGCCTCAGAGATTGAACCATTTACTTTTTTATTATGGGTTTTTCTGTTTTACTTTTTTATTACGGGTTTTTTTGTGTAGGACAGTCTTGGGTCTTGAACTTGGCCTAGATACTGTATTTAGATACTTTTTGCTCAAGGCTAGCACTCTGACACTTGAGCCACAACACATACACTTCTGGCTCTTTCTGTGTATGTGGTACCAAGGAATCAAACCCAGGGCTTGTGCATGCTAGGCAAGCACTCTACCATTAGGCCATGCTCCTGGCCCTGTGTTCTTTTTTATTTATTTTTTTTATCATTATAATTGGGAGCCAGGTGCTGTTGTCTCACATATGTAATCCTAGCTACTCAGGAGGCTGAGGTCTGTCATTCAAAGCCAGCTCAGGCAGGAAAATCAATTAGAATTTAATCTCCAGTAAACTACCAAGAAGCCAGAAGGGGAGCTGTGCTTCAAGTGGCAGAGCATTAGACTTTCAGGGGGAACAAAAGCTCAGGGACAGTGAGTTCCAGCCCCAGGGCAAGTACACCTACACAATCACAATTTTAGTTAAAGTAAAAACCTTACCATCTTCACCATTTCAAGTATATTCACATTGTTGAACAATCAATCTATAGCATGTTTTCATCTTGCAGGATGGAAAATTTCTACCCATTAATTAACTCTTCCTTTCCCTATTCCCATTGGCCCATAGCCACCAAAATTCCACTTTCTATTTCTTTTAAATTTTTTACATTTTATTGTCTTTAAATTTGGACTTCTCTAGATACATCATATGAGAAGACTCTCAAAGTATTTATTGTCTTCTTTTGTTGTTGTTGTTGTTATTGTTGTTGCTCATGGGGCTTCAACTCTGGGCCTGGATGGTATCCTTGAGCTCTTCAGTTCAAAGCTATCACATTACCCTTTGAGCCACAGCCCCATGTCCCATTTTCTGGTGATTAATTGGCGATAAGTGTCTCATGGACTTTTGTGCCCGTGGCTGGCTTTGAATCATGATCCTCAGATGTCAGCCTCCTGCATAGCTAGGATTTTAGGCATGAGCCACCAACCCCCGGCCAAATAATTCTTTGTCTGCTTTTAATTGTTTTAGGTAGCTACTGTGATATAGAATCACATGTAGTAATTGTATAGTTAATTTTATTATAATTAATTTTATTATTTATAATACTTTTTTTTAACTCAGAGCCATGTTTATTTCCAAGTAAACCTGGACTATATAATTCTCCTATTTATGTTTTTGACCATAGCTGGGATGACGGATACATGTCCCTGCTGCCCAACTTTTACAAATTGTGATAAAAGTCTCAGAAATTTTTTACCTGGGCTGGCCTCAAAACATTGATTGATTGATTGCCAGATCTAGAGTTTGAACTCAGGGCCTGAGCGCTGTCTTTGGCCTTTCTCAAGGCTAAAGCTTTACCACTTGAGTCACAGCATTATTTCCAGCTTTTTCTATGTATGTGGTACCAAGGAATCAAATCCAGGTTTTTGTGTATACTAGGCAAGCACTCTACTACTAGGCCAAACTCCCAGCCCCTGGCTGATGTAGTTTCACTTATTAATTTTTTGCTTTTGTTGTCAGTTCTTTGATGTTACATCTAAGACTAATTGCCAAATCCTTAATCATTTACCCTGTTTTCTTCTGAGAGTTGTATAATTGTAGCTCTTAATCTGATGTAGTTGGAGTTCATTTTTTTTTCTTTCTTTTTATCCCCCAGTCCTTGGGTTTGAACTCAGGGCATGAGCAATGCCTTTGGGCTTTTCTCAAGGGTAGCTCTCTTATCACTTGAACCATTCAGGCTTTTTCAGTGTGGTACCAGGGAATTGAACTTGTATTCTACCACTAGGTCAAACTCCTGGCCTTGAGTTCATTCTTGTATATGTTGTAAGGTATGTTGAAGAAACTATCATTTTGCCATTGAGTGTTATGAACCACTGCTATTGAAGGTCATTGGTGTATAGATGCAAGGGCTCATTCTTTTTTTTTTGCCAGTCCTAGGCTTGAGCTCAGGGCCTGAGCACTGTCCTTGGGCTTTCTCAAGGCTAGAGCTCTACCACTTGAGACTCAGCACTATTTCTGGCTTTTTTCTATGTATGTGGTACCAAGGAATCGAACCCGGGCCTTCATGCATGCTAGGCAAGCACTCTACCACTAGGCTAAACTCCTGGCCCCAGGGCTCATTCTTTTATGAGCTTTTTCCTAGTCCATTAATTTGCCTCTCTTTATGACAGTGCTATGGGTTTTTAGTCCATCTTAATGAAACTTTAACAAATAAGAGAAATGCATATCTGGAGTTATTTATCTTTGTGCTATGTCATTGGGTAATATGTGAATAAAAATGCTCAGTGTTTTAATTCCTATTTAATTTTCTAATTTTTTAGTGACCAGTCCTATGTGATCAGTTTTGTTGTTCCTAATCAGAAAAAGTTGACTCTTTTGGCACAACAGAAGGGTGTGGAAGGATCTTGGGTTGATATCTGCAATAATCCTGCTATGGAAGCTGAAATACTGAAAGAAATTCGAGAAGCTGCAAATGCCAGTGAGTATGTTTTTGTAAGGCTGCTAAGGTCCACAAAAGTTATCCAGAAATATTTTGTGCAAAGTAAGGATGTAGAGCTATGTAGGCCGTTTTCTGAAATGTGTATTTAATCTTATAGGAAATGGGAAGCCATTGTCAGGTTTGATGAGATTAGTGATATGGTCAGATTTACGTTCCTTTTTAGATTTTTCACTTTGGAAACCAGTTCAAAGGTGCATGTAAGGGGGCAGATTGAACCAGAAGAGTTTTAAGTTAAAGAAACATTAGAGGAAGAGGCATGTATGGAAGGAATAGAATCTCCATATGTTATTTTAAATAGCAAATATTGCAAGAATTACATCAAAAATACTTCTCCATATTGTATCCCACGTTGTCCCCAAGACCTGATTTCCCACTCAGTATAGTCTTTTTTTTCCACTTTTCTCATATATTTTTATTGTAATTAATAGAAGGGTTACATTATATTCACCAGATAGAAGGTGCATTACTTCACATACATTGATACCCTTTCTCATGCCTTGATCCCCATTTCCCTCCTTCCACCCCTGCTCCCCAACTTATTTTCCCCCTTTCCTTATCCTATTTCAAAAAAATAAACATATATACCAGATAACAAGATAAGATACTGTAACTATGAGATATAACAAAGGGACATTAAAAGAGATGAGAGATAACAGTAAATTTAGGACAACAATTACTCATTATATGGCTTTTGTTTCTATGTCCTGGAGGTCCTTTCATTTAGTATCATCCTATCTGGCCTTATGTATCTAGGTTTTGCTCTATTGTAAATCTCTGCAAGGATAGCCCAAAGTTTCTACTGGTTATGACTAATGAGGGAAACCAATGAGCCTAAGTTCCTTTGAGTCTGGCTTACTTCACTTAATATGATTTTTTCCAAGTCTTTCCATTTCCTTACAAATAGGGCAATGTCGTTCTTTCTGACAGCAGCTTAGAATTCCATTGTGTATAAATACCACATCTTGTTGATCCATTCATCAGCTGAGGGGCATCTGGGTTGGTTCCATATCTTTGCTATGGTAAATAGTGCTGCAATGAACATAGCCTGCTTTATTTTATTTAATTCTTTTTAAATCTTCAAGTAGTTGTGCCAAGGAGTAACTACTCTTAATCTATGATATTTGTTTCCATTTTTCTAAAGATAATGCATGTTTATTATTCTTTCTTGCCTTTTTCATCTGAGATATTATCAGTGGACTTTTCTTCTCACAAAAGAAGATGTAGCTTTCTTAAATCCTTATCCAGTCATAGTACAATTTCATGTCCATGTTTACCATTGTGACAAAATATTTATGGCTGAGCCATATATTTTATGATTACAGTTTCTTTCTCAGACAAGTTTATTTTTGTTTTGTTTTCTTGACATTTTTTCCTCCATACCTGTTGGTACTGTTACTTCTTCCTCGAGATATTTTTTTTTTCCCGGTCATGGACATTTGACTTCAGACCTATTACTCTATCACATTAAGTAACAGCTCCACTTAGTTTTCTGGCAGTTAATTGGAAATAAGAGTCTCATGAACTTTCTTCTTGTCCATGCTAACTTTGAACCATAATCCTCAAATCTCAACCTCATAAGTAGCTAGGAATACAGGCATGAACCAACAGTGCCCGTCTCTCCAGATCCTGAAACAAACATAAAAGTTGAAATACAAGAAGGTATACTTTTCTTGGGGACATCGTTCTTAACAGTTCTCTGTCCTGGTGCTGAAGTTGAGGCTGGCTATGCCTGCAGGCTTCCCTTCAGGGCCACCAGGGGATTTCCTTGGCCTCACTCCTGTTTTGGATGATCACTTCTTGGATCTCACTGTATAGTTTTTTGCTTCTACCCTCATTCATCTAAGTAGAGCACATCTTTTCTAATAGTTTGCTGAGATGTATATTTTTTTCTTTTGTTGGTTGTGTGAGTTGGACTCTGGGGCTGGGTGCTGTCCCTGAGCTCTTCAGCTCAAGGCTACTATGCTACCACGTCTGGGTTTCTAGTGGTTAATTGGAGATAAGAGTCTCACAGTCTTTAGTGCTGGGGCTGGCTTTAAACTGTGATTCTCAGGTCTCAGCCTTCTGAGTAGTTAGGATTACTGGTGTGAGCCATCGTGCTGGGCTGAGGTATAAAATTTTGAGATGTAATTATGTGTCAGATACATCTTGATTATATGTTCAGCTTAAAGACATGGCTTGGCATATTTTACAAGTCTAGATAGTAACTCATGTCACCTTTACATTTTGTAATCTTGGTTTTCTTGGCTTTTAATATCTGTGTTGGTGGCTGAACAGTCCACATGTCTACTTCTTTTTTCTTATTCTTTTTAAATTTTGGGGTGATGTATAGAGGGGTTACAGTCTCATTCTTCAGGTAGTGGGTATATTACTTGAACATTGATACCCCTTCCCATGCTTTTCTTCCATTTTCCCTCCCCCCACACTCTCCCAATCATCCTGTTTTTCCCTTCCCTATTTCAAATACAAAAATTATATATATACATATATATATATATTTAAAATATACCAGGTACCAAAGTCAAATACAGTAGCAGCATGAAATAAACCTTAAGGGGAAAAGAAATAGCTTCACATAGTACATTAAGAACAACAATCACAAAGATAAACCTCTTGTTTCCATATCCTGGAGTTTTACAGGAATCATTGTCTCTTTCTAAGCTTTCAGAGATATTAATGTCTGATGTGCTTTGGTGTAGAGACTTGATGTGGATCCTTTCAATATGCAGATGTCTGCTATCAGTTCTAGGAATTGTTTATCATCTCTATTCTTTTGCTTGTTTTACAACTATGATCATTCTATATTCCAGATTCATCTTATCCATTCATATTTTCTTTATTCTTTTCCTCTGTCTGTATGTGGGTGTGGGTGTTTAGAAGAACTACTTTCATATGTTTTTTTCCATATATTTTTATTGTAAGTAATAGAAGGGTTACATTGTATTCACCAGTTAGAAGGTGCATTACTTCATATACATTGATACCCTTTCTCATGTCTTGGTCCCCATTTCCCTCCCCCCACCCCGCCCCTCTTTTTATATGATTTTTGACCCTCTTGTTTTTATTGCCTAGGTTTGTCTATTTTCTTTTGTTTTTCTTGTCATTTGGTTTTATATTTTGGAAGAGTCCCTCAACTTTTACTTGTCTCTACTGAATGTCCCATTTCACCCTACAGAATGTTAGACTTCATTCATTTGCTTAAAACATAATTACCATATACACAATGGAATTCTATGCTGCCATCAGAAAGAACGACATCGCCCCGTTTGCAAGGAATGGAAAGACTTGGAAAATATCATATTAAGTGAAGTAACCCAAAGGAACATAGGCTCAATGGTTTCCCTCATTTGTAATAATTAGTACAAACCTAGGACTCTCCTAACTGGATTACAATAGCTCAAAACCTATATACATATATACATAAGGCCATATAGGATGAGGCTAAATGAAAGGATCTCTATGATATTGAAACAAGAGCTTTATCTTGAGTAATTGTTGTTCGTAATGTGCTTTGCTATTTCTCTTCTCTTTTGTTGCCCTTTGGTTAATCTCATGTTGTTACTGTATCTGACTTTGTTACCTGGTATATTATATATACGTTTATTTGTTTATTTGAAAGAGGAAAGGGAAGGGGGGAAAACAAGATGATTGGGAGGGGTGGGGAGGGAAATGGAGAGAAAAATATGAGCAGGGTGTCAATGTGTGAGAAGTGATGTACCCTCTGTCTGGAGAATGTAACTGTGACCCCTCTATACATTACCAAAAAAAATAACCTGGGCCGGGAGTTTGGCCTAGTGGTAGAGTGCTTGCCTAGCATGCACGAGGACCTAGGTTTGATTCCTGGGGACCATATACATAGAAAAAGCCTAAGTGGTGCTGTGGCTCAAGAGGTAGAACTCTAGCCTTGAGAATAGCCCAAAGACAGTGCTCAGGTCCTGAGTTCAAGCCCCAGGACTGGCAAAATTAAATTAAAAAAATGACCTGACATTTCATTCAAGTCAAAAAACAAACAAATAATTTCCAGAGATTTACACAATACAGTATAAATTAATCTAAAAACATTATAAATTTTATATTAAAATTTTGTCTAAAACATTTTCCTTAGTCATCCTCTTCATGTTTAAACGACATAGTATTATAAGAATGAGAAGTAGTAGGGGTAGCCTGGCAAGGTGGCTCACTAGCTACTTAGGAGGCTGAGATCTGAGGATCACAGTTCAAAGCCAGCCCAGGCACAAAAGGACTTGAGACTCTTATCTCCAATTAACCACTAGAAAACAGGAAGTGAAGTGGGGCTATCGCTCTTTGGGTAGGGTGGTAGCCTTGAACTGAAAAAAACAGGGATAGTGCCAGGCCCAGAGTTTAAGCCCCATGACAAACCAAAAAAGAAAAAGAAAAGAAAGAAAAGTAGTAGGGGGTAAGTTGGGCCACTACCAATGGCTATAAACTTTGGTTTATGCTACCCCCTGCAGATCTTAATTCATAATATTCAAGTTAAGATAAAAATGCTACATGTAATTTTTTTCTTTCAGTGCTCATTTTGTTTATTAGCAATTACTTTATTCTGTTTATAAGAAACTGATTATCAGTTTATTTCTGGAGCTTGTGGTACTAAATAGTGTTTAGGAGTTTCAAAAATAAAATACTGCAAAATGTACTTTCTCCCACGGTTTTCATGTTAAGTAGCAATTAAGTTAATGGAAGTTAAACATATGGTCAGTTAAACATATTTTTAACTAGTGTGTAACTGAAGTAATGTGCTTACCTTTCTCAAATCTCTTAATGCTTCTGGAATAGGATATATGTAAATAGGAAATGTAAAATGAAGGGAGCATGTTAGAGCCAAACTTATAGTTGACAAATTTAACTCTTATCTTGAAATCCGGATGGAAGCTGGGGATAGGTATTTTAAACATTCCTGCAATGTATAAAGAGTAATTCAAGCAAATTTTATCTTTCTTTGTTACTTTTTAGGCATTTTTATATTTATTTATTTTTATTTTTGTTGGCTTTAACTCTGGGCCTGGGCACTGTCCTTCAATATAGTGCTCTACCACTTTGAGCTACATCTCTGCTTCCGGTTTTCTAGTGGTTCATTGGCGATAAAAGCCTATGGACTTTCGTGCCTGGCCTGGATTTGAACCACAATCCTTAGATCTCACCCTCCTGAGTAACCAGGATTATAGGCATATGCCACCAGGGCCTGGCAGGAACTATTTTTAGAAAGTAATATGTTCTAAGTAATATTTTCTTTTTGCCAGTCCTGCACTTGAACTCAGGGCCTGATTCCTCTCCTTGGACTTTCTCAAGGCTAGAGCTCTACCACCTCAACCACAGCACCACTTCTTGCTTGCTTTTTTCTATGTATGTGGTATCGAGGAATTGAACCCGGCCTTCAGGCATGCTAGGCAAGCACTCTACCATTAGGCCAAACTCCTGGCTGAGTTCTAAGTAATATTGGAAAGATAAATTTCATACTCTGTGTTGTATTCTTACCTCATTTTAATGAAAAAAAGTCACTAATTGAACCAAACTTTCACAAAATTCACAGTAGTAAAAAAAAAAAAAGAACTTCTCTGAATTTGAATTTCTTGTCCTTTCCACCGAAACCAAATTGTTTCTAAGGTCACCTAGGCTATTTCGGAAAACATGCAAATGTTTTATTCTAAATAATTATTAGTTTAGAAAGCTACACATAAAATAAATTTCATATGCGCATTCACATTCCATTAATGGCCTTCAGAATTCTAAGTATGAACTTACATTAATAATAGTTGTCATAGTAGGATATAATTTATGGCTTCAGTTTTAAGAATAAAGCTAACAGTAATCGAATACAGTGTAATTTCCTCTGACCTTATTTGTTTAAATATCTCCAGCATGCACTGAGCTGCCTAACTCAAATACAATATGTGCCAATACAATGTATTAGCCCTTATACCATTAAAAGGTATTGAAATTCACAATCCCCTCATAATAGATTATGAGAAGAATAGTTGTTTAGGGGCTTCATTTTCTTCGGAATGAATTAATAGACATATGTATCGAAGGTTCTCTTTGCAACACTGTGGTTGGCAATGAAAAGAAATGAGGACTCTACTTTTACGTACCTTGTGTTCTAGTGGGTGACACAAAAGTGTAATATGCTGTGAAGGGGGTAAATTCTTTAAACAACCCTTAGAGTAAGTGGATGTAGAGGAAATGGGTGAGTTTTCTTTTACTACAACTGATCCTCTTCTCTGAGGCAGTGCTATTTGAGCAGCCATGGGGATGAAGTAAAGCAGCCATAGAGCTAAGATTGGAGATGATCCCAAGTAATAGAATCCAGCCTTTTCAGAGAAAATTGTGGTGTGTGTGTGCCAGTGTGTGTGTAAGATGATCCAACTAAAACACTTGTACACACTTTGAGAAATATAAAACAAAATTCTAAGGTAGTGGGACCGTTAGGTACTTTGTCCATACTATTAAGTATGTTTGTTGCATCATGTAGGTAAATTCTACATGCTTCGTGTTTTATTGATTATTCTTTTCTCCCCCCTTTTCCCTCTCCCTCCATGTCCTTTCTCCTTTTTCTCCGTCTTACCCTTTCTTCTATTCCGATTTTCCGCTTTTCAGTGAATTTGGAGCGGTTTGAAATTCCAATTAAGGTTCGCTTAAGCCCAGAGCCATGGACCCCTGAAACTGGTTTGGTTACCGATGCTTTCAAACTGAAAAGGAAGGAACTGAGGAACCATTACCTCAAAGACATTGAGCGGATGTATGGTGGTAAATAAAATGTGACTGTCTTGTTTCCACTTGCTGACAAGGTGGCCCCAGTGAAGCTTTTTTGGTTCTAGAGTTTCTTTGTTGAGCTCTCTATTAGAATGTTAGGGTGTATCATTCTAAAGACATGGTAATATCAAAAATAAACCAAAAGTGATTAAAATAGTTATTTGAATCTACTTTTACTTGGTTTTGTATAGTTCTAGTGAAACAGAAATGGAAAAGTTCTTTCCCTTTAGCTGTGTTATTAATTTTAGAGCAGACACTTTTTAAAAAATTAGCCTAAGATACAATTTTTTTCATAAAGAAAAAGTAATTTAATGTTGAACAAAATAAACTGAAGTTGGAGTAGAATGTAGTTTGAAGAAATTTGCAGCCTTCAGTATCTATTGTCTTCCTCGTACAGAAGTTTAAATAGTGAGCATGAAAAATGTGTGTTACCATGACTCAAAGTGCAACAGGCCTTTAAATTCTCTTCCAACGATTTATCTTGAAGGGAAAATTCAGTCATAATATACTCTACACAGTTAAATAATACCTTACGGGGTATTGTTTTACGTTCACGATACTACATAGATTAGACATAGAATCATTTTAATAATTAATGTGAATAATTACAGTGCCTAAAGTAAGAACAAAACAACATATACATACCAAAAATCTATTAACACTTTTTGAAGTCAAATTGAACTGTTCTTTTGAAACCTTGAGTCCTAAAACGAGTAATTATGATTTCCTTGAAGAGGAAAGTACATTTTGAAAAATGCTTTTCTGTATTGGTTTGAAGTGAAAGACTGAGACCAGGAAGAAAATACTAGAATGTAACAGGAATCCTTTTCTGTTAGAGAAGCTGGTCAAATCACATCATTTGGAATGATGACCATTGTACAGCACCAAACCTGAGAAAGCTTTAGACTTTGACTTTATCAAATGTAAAAAAGTATACAACTACATTTGTAATTCATGATCTGTTTGATGTTGCCGATTTGATTCTTGATCAGTCATTTGCATTTCAGAAAGCCTGTCCTTTTGCTTTCATTTTAGCATAGCAGGTTATGATGAATGACTTCTCAAGGTCTTGTTCAAACCTACGGGTGACTAATTTTCTTTGGTGAGTTTTCAGGAAGTTAAAGGGAAGAAAACACTGTTGATCACTTTTCTTTTTTGCTGTTTGTAAAGAATTCAGAAATGGGAAATGCTGGATTTGGGAGGATAGAGTTACTTGATAAGGGACTGAAGTGTGTGTAGTAACTTGGAGTGTGGGTTTCTTTTTAAATCTTTAATTAAAATCTGGGATTATAGTTCCCTGATAGTCACACTTGAACCTTAGTTACTGTTAAATGCATAAACTCTTAATACTGTTATTCTTTGCACTTTTTCGTAATCATTTTATATATACGTATATCTGTGTGTGTTGCTTACATTGCTCTGTACAAATGTGGGCCACCACTGTAAGAAAAATTCTTGTTGCTCTAAAATATTTATAAAGAAAATATTTAAATGTTGTGTATATGGTGGTAATAATGAAAAATCATCTGGTATCTTTAACAAGATCGAAGATTTCTGTAAAGATGTCTGTGCAGTGTTTTGCAAAATACAATTTTAGGTGAGTGTTTCTCTGAAATTATGTATGAGTATTCTCATACTTTCTAACTTGTCTTTGAACAGTAAAAAACCATTATCAAGTTGACTACTATTCATTTTTTCCTATTCTCAACCCACTATTTATCCTTTCAAGGTAATTTTCTTAGACTTATCCAACTGGTGATTCCATCTGCATTTAGAATGGTGGCTTTAAACATGAGTGCATACATACAATCTTGTCTCAGACATCAGCTCTCCTATCCACCCTCATCTCCCGAAAGCTGGAACACTGCCAATGAATGTGTTGAACAGGTCCTTTAGAAATGCTTAATTAACATGTAAGGTTGGGTGCTGCTAATTCTTTGCAAAATCCTAATATTGTTAAGGGACCAGGGAGATGCCACTACCCTCTGATTTTTTTTTCATCTAAAAATTTCCATGTTTATGTAAGTAGAAATCTTTACATATTCATAGTGATTTTTAAGTATTTGAGCCTAAAGATTTTGATCTCACATTTTTATACCTGTTTAGATCATACACAGTTATTATTACATGTCAGTCATCAAAGTTGTACTTATTAAACTTACTACAAGTATGTACATTTCTAAGTCAAACACTTTTGACATTTGCTTTAATGAACATATTCTGCTTCCTTGTTGTTTGTATTTTTTTTGCCTAAAGTGGAGGCTGAATTGTGTAACTTTTCTGAAAGGAAATGGAAGCGATCAATTAAAAATACTCGGAAGTAAAAGAGAATATACTGTTTTCTTTGATCTCAAAGCTGGATCAGCAATCATTACCTGTATTTTCCTGAGAGCCTATGAGAAATGTTTCTAGGGTAGCAAGATGAAAACAGGCTAGCAGAGGTAGTGAAGTGTTTTCAATTTGGAAAGAAATATTTTAATTTTTTAATGTAGCTGCAAATTATGTATTCATATTTGTATCTTCTGTCCAAATGCACGATTGCAGGGTTGTTATGTAGATTTTGTTTAATTTTGATGAAAAGCTTTGTTCTTAAGTTTGCACTCAAAAACTTATTCAATAAATCCAACCTATGTTATCATGCCTATTTGTGTCTTTTTTTTTCCTTCAGTTTTTTGTTGTTGTTGTTGTTGTTGTTGTTGTTGTTGTTGTTGTTTGGGGTAGGGGGGCATTTACAGAGCTCAGAACTGAATTCAGGGCCTTGCACTTGCCAGGTGTGTGCTTATCCATTGAGCTAAATCCCCAGTCCTCCAATACCATATTTTTTCTTAAAACACTTCACTTACAAATTCCTAAAGCCAGGCTCAGTGGCTCACACCTGTAATACTAGCTACTCAGTAGGCTGAGATCTGAGGATCACGGTTCAAAGCCAGCCCAAGCACTAAAGAACAAGAGACTCTTATCTCCAATTAATCACTAGATAACGGGAAGTGGGGCAGTTGATCAAGGTACAAGCCCCATGACCCACGAGAGAGGGGGGGGGAGGAGGGGGAGAGGGGAGAGAGGGAGAATCATGTAATCCTTTGAGATGCCACGGGGAGACAGAAGACCAAGTGATTTCGGCACATTGTAGACCATGGAGTTGAAGATTCTGTGTGCCGGAACTTGGAAGGGAGGGATAGAGACCCATTTATATTTCAGCTTTTGGGGAAGGCTTCCTTGAATATCTCCAGTCTGAGCCTAATGGTGAAGAAACAAGGGTGATTATCATCAGATTCTGACTAGTTATAAGAAAGTATGTATTCATTCCCCACAGCCGCACCTTTTGCCCAAACAGCCTTCACTAAGTGGAGTGACAGCAGCAGGACCCTTGTGGACAATAAGCTTGAGGTTACAAACTAGGGATCTCCAAGAGCTAGATAGATAGATACTGATGCCCCTGCCATTGAAGTGGCCAGAGCACACCTCTCATCCCAGGGAGTCTTCTGTTTTACCCATGTAGGCTAAGCAGTGAGAACTGTTGAAATGCTTTATTTTATTCCATTTACAATTTTTTATTGTAAAAGTGATGTACAAGATTCAGTTATTGAATAATTTCTTTTTTAAGTGTCACCCCTCATTTGCTCCCAGTTTTTTCCCTCTTGAAGCCCTCTCCTCTAAGTTGTATAGTTCATTTCCAACACAGTGTCCAGCGAGTATCACTGCTGAATTACCTCACCTCACCTTACACCATTTCTATCCGTCCCCTTCCTCTCCCCAAATTAGATAAATTTATATACAAGACAAAAGGGACAGAAATCAAAAACAGTAACAAAGGTGGGAAAATAGGGAAAAAGCACAAAAAGTAAACTAAAAACAACTCCTTTTTGTATTTCTTGGAGGTCATTTTGATAAGTAACATTTTATATGACCATATGCGTGTGCACGTGCACGCACACACACACGCTGAGCCCTTGTGATCCTCTCCTAAGAATATCCTTGTTTGGTCTCATTGTGTGAATGTTATAGTCCTGTTTAGTTGTCTTTTCCTATCTATTGGGTTTACTTGTGGATTTATAGACATGTTTTAATTATAACAAATAAGGGAAGATATGCCACCTGTGTTTTCCACTTCTTTATGAATTTGGCAATGTCATTCTTTCTGATGGAAGCATGAAATTCCATTGTGTGTGTGTGCATTTTCTTGATCTATTTTCTAGATGTATCCCTGTTTGTCGACACATGATCTGAATGTTTTCCTAACAGCAGTCTCAGCCTCTTGTCAGCTCTTATTCACTATTATTACATCTCCAATGCCTGCCACTCTGCTGGCACACAAGATAAATGGGGGAACTATAAGCCTATAAGGATAAGTGCTACTTGGATTACCTGGAAACATTAGGGTATACACAGAGGAGATGAGCAATATGAATAGACTTAGCTCTGGTCATGGTGTGTGCTAGGCAGTTCAGAGGGTAGCTAGGGTAGCCACAATTGTTCATATTTTGAGGCAGTAGAAAATGATCAGGCCCCATCATGCCTACTTAGCATAATGCTGGATGAATAATGAGCCCTTGAAGCCTTACTGCTCATGAAAAAAGTAAAAAGTAAAGCAAACAGATGGTAGCAGACACAACTGGTCTTAATTTTCTCTTAGCATTGAATTTCAAGTCAGACCCTGTAGCCACCATGTGAACAATTTCATGACCTGACACCTGATTCCAATGGTTCCTAAATGTTCCTATATGATTTTCCAGCTCAAAAAGCCTCATGGGACCCCCTTGCACCCCTGAGGCAAAGGAGTCTGCGCATCCTTGCTGATAAAAGCAAGAGAGGAGGCACTCTTGTTTCCTCCACCCCCAATGTTACAGCTATTGCTTTCTACATGGAGAGAGTGGTTATTCCCTGCTCATAGCATCCTCAGGTAAACAGGCCCTGACTCTCAGATTGACTCAAATACTTTTTTGGTTCCAAAATACCATGTGCTTCTTAATAATGAAATAGCCAGCGTTACTGTAGTTAATATGTTTCCGGTGCCATGCTAATTACTTCGCGTGTCACCTTTTAAAATCTTTGCCCCAATACCCTGTAGGAAACATTTTGTACATGAGGAAACTGGAGTGCAGAAAAGTTGAGTGGCTTAACAATAGATAGTGGCCAGGGCCGAAATGCAATGCAGGTTTGAGGTGGAGGCTGATATTTTTAAGCACTGCACTCTGCTTTTGACCCCCTAACATAATGTTTTCTACACTGTCTTGCAATGGTCTGGCTAGCATCCGCCTTTCTCTTCTTCCCATGAGAGTGTTGTCTCCACTACAGCAGGAGCCAACTCATCAAGCATCTTAATTCCCAGCATCTAATATAACACATAGCTCAGAAACAGGTAATTAAAAAAAAAAAGTGCTGCAAAACATTCTGAATAAAGAGAAACAATAATCCTGAATATCCACCAGGTGGAGCTGTAGGAGTCCAAGATAAAAGAGCCACATTTGCTACTATGTTTCTACTGAACATTCCACATAACTGCATTGATTTTGCTTTCCTTAACCAGTGAAGAAAGTGGGAGAAACATTCCCAAGATAATAGTCAGGCAGTAATCAACACAAGGTTGACAATGCTATTTATGACTGTAGGTTTTAGTCCCAAAAGGAAGGTTGACCTTACCCCTAATCTATAAAGATCCTTCATTAATTTCAAAAATCAAGCACTTTCCCCATCTTTGGCACAATCAAAAGTCTACAGATAAAATCACAATTGCTTGAAGCATCAAAGGAGGTCATGTAGTAGAATGGAGAGCTTTCCTGCCAGGGGAGGGTTCAGGAAAGGCTTTCCCCACACAGACCTCAAAGTGTTCCTGATCTATAAAATAAGAGGTCTGGGGAAGTATTTTCTAACTTGGAAGTGTGCTACTCTCTATACAAATGACATTAGACAGCAGTGATATAACAGTATAGCAATAAAGATCACAGACTCCTTGGAATCTCAACCTGGCCACCTGTATGACTTTGGACAAATTAACAATCATACTTCAGTTTTCTCATCTCTATAATGTACTTGCCTCACAGGGTTGGCATTTAGGACTGAGACAACATGCAAAGGGCCTAACCCACACATGACACATAAAATTTCAGTAAACGTGATTACAGCACAGAGCTGGTTCTCATATTTTGGCAAATTTCTAGCATTTGGATGTAGCATTTGCATAGAAATGGAAATTCCATAGAAGTGGGAGTGGTTAAGAAATAAGACAGGCATTTCACATTTTGTGTGTATGTGTGGTTATGTGTCTTGAACTCTGGGCCCGGGCACTGTCCCTGAGCTCTTCAGATCAAGGCTACCACCCTATGCCTCAAGCCACAGCACCACTTCCTGGTTTTTAGTGGTTAAGTGGAGATAAGAGTCTCACAGACTTTAGAATTTAGTGCCCAGGCTGGCTTTGAATCGCAATCCTCAGATCTCAGCCTCTTGTGTAGGATTATAGGTGTGAGCCACTGCTCCTGGCTGGCTTTTCACTTTATAAGTACAAGGCAAATGTATTTCACAGACACGTGACAAGATTAATATAGAGTAGAAGTAGAAAGCTTTGCAAATAATCATGGATTGGTAGCTTCATACACTGTTTATGGGAATGTAGCATGACACAACTGCTTTGGGAAAAGGTTTATCAGTTTGTTGTGAAATTAAATCTAGCCAGGAGCTAGTGGCTAACCCTGTAGTCCTACTTATTCAGGAGTCTGAAATCTGAGGATCATGGTTCAAAGCCAACCTGAATTGGCTTAACTCCAAATGTCCCCCAGAAAACGAGAAAGTGGAGCTGTAGCTCAAAGTAGTACAGTGGTATCCTTGAACAAAATAGCTGAGGAACAGTGCCCAGGCCCTGAGGTCACATAACTTAACAATTTTTTTTGAATATTAAATCTGCATCTTTCCTTCAACCCCAAATTTCTATCCTAGGTATTACCTTAAAAAGGCAAATATTTTCACCAAAAGATTTTATGAGACAATTCACAGCAGCCTTATTATTACTAATATTCAGAAACTGCAAACAACCCTAGTGTGCATCAGTCAAAAAATTAAACTGTGATATAATCACACAGTGGAACTAGTACTCAGCAATGAAAATGAACAAATTACTGATACTTGCAATGGCCTGTCAGAATCATTAGTTGAGGAAAAGAACTCTTATTTGAAAAAAATGACAAATTATAAGCTGTGAAGAATATAAATTAATCCAGCCTCTTTAGAACTCAGGATAGAGATTCTTCACACAATTAATAATAGAATTACAATGTAATTAGCACACCAATATTTATAACATCACTATTCACAATATTAGCCATGCTATGGAATTAGAGTATGTGGCCAACAACCAATGAATGGATAAAATATGTGATATGTATATAGAATATTAGCTATAAGAACAGGATCCTGTCATTTCAGCAAAAGGGAGTGAACTAGAGAACAGCATATTTAGCAAAATAAGGCACACAGAGAAAAGGAAGTAGCATGCCACATGTTGTCTTTTATGTGAAAATGAAAGGAAGGAAGGAAAGAAGGAAGGAGATGGCAGGCAGGCAGGCAAGGAAAGTCAACCTGAAAGCAGAAGAGTAATTACTAGGGACTGGGAGAGTCCTGGTAGGAGATGAAGGTACAAGTGTGGAGGGTTGTTCTTTATCACACTGGATGCATGTGTGGAAATTTCACAGCAGATCTCATGAATATTTACAAGTATTGTGTTAATGAAAATAAGTCTTAAAAGAATTCATACTACATGATTCCATTTATTATAAATTTCTACAACAAACAAGAGTCATTCATGGGAAAAAATGAACAGTTGTCACAGGGTGAAGGGAGGGGCTTTTAGAAAGGGACAAGTAGAAATTTTCTTAACTAATATTGGTCTAAATCATAGAAAGAGTAATGTTTGTCAAATTCAGTAAATGTACAATTCATGTTTCTATACTTCAGTGTATGCATATCTTACTTCGAAAGGGAGCAAAAACAGTTGCTCATAGATCACACCCACAATCTTAACTATTCAGGAATCTGAGATCCAAAGGGTTGAAGTTTTAAGATAGCCTGCATAGAAAAGTCCATGAGACTCCATCTCCACAAATTACCAGGAAAAACTCAGATTGGAGATATCTCTCATGAGTGCCAGGCATGAACAAGAAAGACCAGAAAATATGGGCCTCCTGCGTTCAAACCCCAGTACTGGTAGAAAAACATTCAAAGAAACCAAAGAATATCAAGGAGATAATGACCTCTAGTTAGTGATAGATGTAGGGAAATAGCTAAGGATTGAACTACACTGATGGTAGATAATGCATAGCCATATGGGCACATGGAGGGCCGGGAAAAGATAAAGCAAGTATAGGCAATTATGGATGATAGAAGCTCAGTGATATTAAAGTGTGTGCTGTAAAAGTCTTTCATTTATGCTGTGTGTCTGAATTTTGCATACCAAATTTTCTTGGAAGAAAAGGTTACCTAAAAGTTCCACATACACAAGAAATCATTTTCAGCAATTGTAAAACTTCATTGGAAGAAGCAAATAATGTGCCAAACTGTGCTAGCGAACGTGAGGGATCCAGGGGAGGAAATTCTGGTGGCCAGCGAGGAGCATGCCTGTCATTGTTCTGTGCTGGAGGACTGCTAAGGAGAGGAAGCTTTCAATCAATCGACAAAGCAGTTGTTGTTGAAGACATTTTCAGTAATTATACCCACACGAATGTTGACTATCTTCAAGCTAAGGAACAGACTTGACAGCCATAGGAGGAATCATTTGGCAGTCCACTGGGGCCACGTGTTCACCTGACAGTAGTCCAAGCTACTTAGGAGACTAAAGTAAGAGAATTGCTTCAGCCTATATATTGAACAACACCCTCGACAACATGAGGACCTAGTTCGAAAAGATTAGATAAACTAGATATGGTGGTACCACACCTGTAACCTACTCAGGAGGTAAGAGGCAGGAAGATCCGAAGTTCCACGTTAGCCTGGGGTAGAATGTGAGTTCCACGTCAGACTGAGCATACACAGCAAAACTTCACGTGAACGCTATCCTACCATGGAGAAATGAAGAAATAATAAACATCAGTAAAATGTTCTCTCAGCTCACAGAAGTTGCTGGGAGAAATCAGCAGGTGCAATTCATGGCAAGGCTTAAGGATATGCAGCAAGTAAAATGGCGCTTGCAAGTACCTGCAGTAAGTACTAGGAGTAGGCGAAAGCATTCATAGGGGAAAGGGAAGTGCAATGATACCCACTGGACTAATGGTACACACTGCTGAAAATGACCTATATAACTTGGGGTGGGTTGGGAGGCACAAGGTGGGAGAGAGCGAGGGAAGGGGTGATAATGTCCAAAAAAGAAATATATTCTTTACCTGATTTATGTAACCATAACACCTCCATGCATCACCTTTATAATAACAATTAGAAATTTTTTTAAGTACCATACTCTTTATCATAGCCCAGTGACTGCTTTCCAATTCTGCACATATTCCTATGGAGCAATGGAGAAGCCCCAGCTAGACCTACAAACTGTCGTCCACATTCATTCATTTGAGAAGGGAACTGCTGTGAGGCTTATGGCAGGCCAGTCTCTCAAGATGGTGCTTCTAGGACCTAGTAGGTTGCGTTGCAAACAGCAGACAGTGACTCCAGGGACTTTTTTTCTTTTCAGACAAGGCTTTAGACACTATTCCTTACAACTTTGTCCAGAGTCACAGTTCTCTCCAAACCAGAATTCTGGCTGCATTCCCTACCCACAGCTCACTCAGCTCCATGTCCTGGCATTCTCTGCTTGTTCTCAATTCACAAAGAAGTTACTCAGAGAGTTACAAAGGCACAGACTGCTCAGTGATGTGACATGCTAACCGATGTCTGTCTACGACCTAGAACAGAGTCTGGTGCAAAGTAACTTGCAATAACTAATTGTGAATCAATTAATGAATGATTTGTTCTCAATCTAAGTCAGTACTTCACAAAACCTTTTCTCCTCCCTTCCATTGGAACCACTGTGGTTGTGCCAACATCCCAGACACCAACAGTGCTTACCATCTGTAGCTGTCCTTTGGCAACTAGCCAAATCCATCTTAGTTCAATCCAACCAACTTCCATAGAGCTGTACTGTTGGCAGGAAGCACTCAGTCTCAAGGAACATTCAAAGCATTTCCTAGTCCATGGCGCCTCAATTGTACTTTTAAGAAAATCTTGGCACGGATCAGACGTTTTCCTAAAGAAGAGTTTTTGAAACTCTAAATATATGATAATAATTGCTTCCATTTGTCAACTTAATTGCCATTCAGGAAATAAGATGATGGATAGACAGATGATTATTTGATAGGAACAAAGCAGTTGTGGAGAGTGGGAAGGAATAAGAAATCCCTTCCCAAAGGATTCACAGTTTCATTAACTGTAATAGGAAAGGGGGTTGGCCTGGGACTGGGATTTGAAGGGAGTCCCAGTAGACCCTGGGGGAGGGGTAAAAAAAATGCCAGAAACCCCAGAGACACCTGTTGTTTTCATATTTTTCTGAGGTCAAAACTTTAAATGTTATGTCTATGTTCCATTTCTGTTTTTGTTATAAACTGCCCAAGTCACTATAAATTATTAACGCCTCCTCTCTGCTCATATTTTATTTAATGAAACTAGAAATAGCCTTGTATAATTGGGCACTGTTGGATCACACCTATCATCCTAGTTACTCAAGAGGCTGAGATCTGAGGGTCATGACTCAAAGCCAGCCCAGACAGGAAAGTCCATGAAACTCTTTTCTCCAATTAACAACCAGAAAAACCAGAAGTGGTGTTGTGTATCAAAGTGGTAGAATGGAAAACTGTCTAGGCCCTGAGTTCAAGCCCCATGACTGACAAATGAAAGAAAGAAAGAGGAAAGAAAGAAAGAAAAAGAAATATTCTTGTATATGTTTATCAAAACATAAATTGTAATAGTAGAAATATGGAAGTAACATAAATCTGACAATTGTGGCTAATTTAAAAAGCTGACAGGCAGGGTGCGAGTGGCTCATTCATATAAACCTAGCTACTCAGGAGACTGAGATCTGAGGTTCCTGGTTTGGAACCAGCATAAACAGACAAATTTGTGAGACTCTTATCTATAATTAACTAGCAAAAAGCCAAAACTGGACGTGAAGCTCAAAAAAGCTAAGCCAAGATGGGGAGGCTGAGTTCAAGCCCCAGTACCAACACAAAATAAATAAACTGATGTGCATCCATAGTCCAGAATTATGCTATGTATACAATAAATGATGTTATAAAATAGTAATATAGGAAAAATCCACAATATCTTAACTGAAAGATAGGTCTAAAGCAATGTGTGTGTGTGTGTGTGTGTGTGTGTTTATGTGTATGCAAATCTGTATACATATATATCTGGGCAGAATGCATGCACAATATTGGTAGATTTTTTAATATTTTTCTGTATTTTTACAAGATTTTGCATTTGAGGCTGCACTCTGAGTTGCATGTGAAGGGGGGAATTTCTGGTGAAGTGTCTGAGGACACAAACAAGAGCACAAACCAAAGCTTCCTTCAGACAGTGAATTTTGAGGAAAGCAAAAGGCGTATGCTGTTTTTCTAGCTCAAAAGAGGAGGTGATGCTATCATTTGGTGATGAAGACCTGCCGAGGAAGATTGGGTTCCACTAAAGAAACAATAAAGAATGGCTGGGAATGTGGCTTAGTGGTAGAGTGCTTGCCTAGCATGCTTAAGCACTGGTTCAATTCCGCAGTACCACATACACAGAAAAGGCTGGGATTGGTGCTGTGGCTCAAATGGTAGAGTGCTGTCCTTCAGCAAAAGAAGCTCATATGGGTCCGGGAGTTTGGCCTATTGGTAGAGTGCTTGCCTAGCATGCACGAAGACCCGGATTCGATTCCTCGGTACCACATACATAGAAAAAAGCCAGAAATGGTGCTGAGGCTCAAGTGGTAGAGATCTAGCCTTGAGAAAGTCCAAGGATAGTTCTCAAGCCCTGAGCTCAAGCCCAAGACTGGCAAAAAAAAAAAAGAAGCTCATACGTAGACACTGCCCAGGCCCTGAGTCCAAGCCCCAGAACTGGCCAAACAAAACAAAATAAAACAAAACAACAGTAAAGAACATCTCTGGGTTTATGAATGTGGGGCTGAATTGATAGATGTGGTATTGGAGGAGAATTATTCTAACCAAAGCATGGTGGACTGCGTTTTAGTCAGGAAGCTCTGCAAGGAGACTTTCAATGTGCATGTTTGACCTGTAGTAATCAGTGTGGATTAAGTTTATGGCAGTGAAACTGGATAGGAAGAAGTCCATGTATCTGAGTGATGCTACCAAGGAAAGGAATCAGAACATGAGACTCAAATTTGACTAAATAGATGCCAAGTCATAGGTGAAGCTCTGTAAGGAAATACTTTCCAAGGAAATACATGTCATGAGAGACTAGCTGAGCGCTTAGTCTTTGGGGATTCCAACAGCTAATGGGAAGAGGAAAGAAGAGTAGCTAGCAAAGAAGACAGAGAATGATGGGCCAGGGAGATAAGAAGAGAAATTCAAGAATGCAATGCCATAAGAGCCAAGGATAGGAACATTACAGGAAGGAGTGTGTGCTGGACAGTATCAAATTCATCGTCAACGTCAAAGAGCCAAACTGAGCAAAATCCCTGGAATTTGGCCAAATGGTCACTGATGACCTTACCCAGGGCAGTTTTTTTTGTTTTCTTTTTGCTTTTTGTAAGTCATGGGGCTTTGAACTCTGGGCCTGGGCGCTGTCCCTGAGCTCTTCAGCTCAAGGCAACCACCCTATCCCTTTATAATAGTAGTATTGCAAGTTAACCACTTTGAATATGTTTCTTTTTCTGAAAATGAACAGAATTCTACTATCTCATAAAGCTGTGGGAAAGTACTGTACAAATTGAAATGACTATTTTTTTTGTCAGTTGTGATGATTGAACTCTGGGCCTGGGAGTTGTCCCTGTGCTCTTCAGGTCAAGGCTATTGCTATACCACTCTGAGCCACAGCGCCACTTCTGGTTTCTATGTGATTAATGGGAGATAAGAGTCTCAGGGACTTTAGTGCCCAGCTGGCATTGAACCACAATCCTCAGATCTTAGCCTCCTAAGTAGCTAGGATTATAGGTGTGAGCCATCAGTGCATGGAGGAAATGATTATTCTTAATGTTACAATACTGGAAGAAGCTTCTTCCTTGGCACCTTATTTTCCTTGCAAAAGTTTAGGTGTGTGTGAGTGTGTGTGTGTGTGTGTGTGTGTGTGTGTGTGTGTGTGTGCCAGTACTAGAGCTTGAATGCAGGGCCTGTGCACTGTCCCTTAACTTTTTCACTCAAGGCACTCTGGCATTTGAGGCATAGCTCTATTTCCAGCTTTGGGGTAGTTAACTGGACATGAGTGTCATGAATTTTCCTTCTCAGACTGGCTTTGAACCTTGATCCTCAGATTTCAGTCTCCTAAGTAGCTAGGATTACAGGTATGAGTCACTGGTACCTAGCTCAAGAGGAGTCTTTTAGCTCAACAGTCACATCCCTAGAGATTTATGGCTATGAAATTTGTATCATGCTCAGTTAGTTTTTAAGTGTTCTTCAGTGGTCAGGGTTATATGGAAGGTCTTTGAGGCTTGGATGAGGTTATGAATCCAGACTGTGTTTGAGATTCTGAATACAGTTTGGTATTAACCTGGGTTTAATATACACAAGAGCTTTAGCTTTTGCCTGGATTATGAGCTGAAGGATGGATGGGAAAGTGACACTAGAAACCTTCCTGTTTAGCAGCTCAGTTTAGCACTGGGATAGAATTGTATTACATAGGCAAGTTGGTTTTGGAAGGTAACCAAATGATTTTCCTTCTTTTATTCTCACTTGGTGAATGTATGCAAGTAGACTTGACCAGTAGAGCCTCTTTTTTTCTTCTTCTTCGCTATCTACAAATGAACACTTTTTCTTAAAGCCTAATCTTTAAAAAGAAAATGAACGTGGGGTGGGGGAAGGAAATGGGGACCATGTCATGAGAAAGGGTATCAATGTATGTGAAGTAACGCACCTTCTATCTGGTGAATATAATGTAACCCTTCTATTAATTACAATAAAAAATATATGGAATAAAAGAAACAAAAGCCAAAAAAAGAAAATGAACATGGTTGTAAATGGATTTGTCTTAGTTCCTTCATTTCTCCTTAAGAAATAAAAAGATGGGGCCGGTAGTTTGGCCTAGTGGTAGAGTGCTTGCCTAGCATGCACGAATACCCGGGTTCGATTCCTCAGTACCACATACATAGAAAAAAAGCCGGAAGTGGTGCTGAGGCTCAAGTGGTAGAGCTCTAGCCTTGAGAAACTCCAAGGACCGTGCTCAGGCCCTGAGCCCAACCCCAAGACTGGCAAAAAAATAAAAAATAAAAAGATATTCCTTGATGGGAAAAATGGTGCCCATGTACCCATCAAGGCTTAGACCTGCCATCAAGCCCTGGACAAGCACATAGCTATGTGTCAATTTAACTGGAATTATTGTGAATATATTTTCTAGAACTGTCATACTTCGGATCCTGAGGCATCTACAAAGTGTAAAGAGGAGTTCCTGCTCTTCTTGAAGGAAGAACTCAGTTTCACTTCCGGGAAGATGATTTACCAACGAGAAACAGTGTAGATGGGAGCCAGAAGTTCATGGCCATAATCTTAGCTACTTAGAAGGGTCACATGTGGGAATCATGATTCCAAACAAGCCATGGCAGGAAAGAGTGTGAAACTATCTCCAATTAACCACCAAAAAGCCAGAGATAGAGGTGTGCCTCAAGTGGTAAGGCACTAGCTTTGAGTGAAAAAGCAAAGGGACAGTGCCCTGGTAGTTGGTTCAAGCCCCAGGACCAGAAAGAAAGAAAAAAGAAAAAGAAAAAAAGAGGAGGGGGGAAGAAACAGGATCACATGATGGTTAGTCTATTCAAGTACTAAACGTGTGGAGATTCCGGAAAATTTTGTAGTTAATGGGAGGACTATTCCACAGCAATGGTTTATAGCTATTGGGTTCATCTAGGAATTGTCTGTACTGGCCTTTGAAACAAGTATTTAATCACTCACTTACCAAATTTGTTCTGACGGTCCCTTGAATAAGATGCTTTTCTTGCACCAGGGATGGGATGAGGGTGAGGGTCAGGGATAAAGACATGAGGACTTAGAAACCTAGGTAACTGCTATAGATGTGAACAAAGCAATCTCTGCTGCCATGTTACTAGAGTGCTAACCCAAGGAGTCTCACATCTCACTTGGGTGCTGCCATGAAAGGCTTGCCTTGGGGGGCTAGCTCCTGTACCTGGGCCAAAGCATGGCCCGCAGGGCAGATGGCCAGAACTTGGAAGGAATTCTCTTCCGCAGCCCAAGATCCAGGCTAGGCCCCAGCATGCTGTCTTGCCAATTTCTGCTGCCCAGGGCCTTGCACATTCCAAGCCCCCGCCCCCTCAGCCCCTCCTCTAGGCTCCCTCCCTCCCTCCCTTGTTCCTTCCTCCTCCCCCCTCCCAACCAGCTGTCCCCTTTCTCCCCAGTGACTAGACAGCCTGAGCTTGAGAGGAGGCCGCCACGGGGGCGGAGGGGGCGTGGTGGGGAAGGGAGGCGGCGCACGGCTGAGGGGATAAGGAGGCCCAGCAGCCGGCACCCCCCAGCCACTGCGCTCCTGTCCCAGAGCTTGGGTACCACGTCTGTCGCCCTCTCTGGCCTCAGCCTGTCCATCTGACTGCTGGATCATTCACGTCCCTTCGCCGAGGGGGAACAGCGTCCTGGAGCCTCCGTGTCACTCCCCAACCGCCATGAATTGCAGTGAAAGTCAAAGGCTGCGAACCCTTTTGAGCCGCCTGTTGCTTGAGCTGCACCATCGGGGTAATGCCAGCGGCTTGGGTGCCGGCCCCGGTCCAAGCATGGGTATGGGTATCGTGCCTGACCCTTTCGTGGGCCGCGAAGTGACCAGCGCCAAAGGCGACGACGCCTATCTCTACATCCTGCTCATCATGATCTTCTATGCCTGCTTAGCCGGGGGCCTCATCCTGGCCTACACCCGCTCCCGCAAGCTCCTAGAGGCCAAGAACGACCCATCGCAGGCCTACCTTGGCGAGCAGGAGTGGGCTGCGGGTGGCTATCCAGCCACTGACGCCGAGACAGCCTCCGGGTCCCTGGCCCAGGGCCTCAGCCAGTCTGCCCTGGAGGCCCTGCCTTCTCTCCCTCTAGGTGCTAAGCAGGTCTAGATCCACCCATCCTCACCTCACCCTCCCGCACCAGTAGTACCCCCCCCCAATCTACTTACACCTGAACGCTACCCATCCCTTTCCTCCCTTTCCAGGGCTCCCACCTGACAATGATGAGAAGTCAGGAGGCTTTGTCTGGAAAGCCCTGGAAGGAAAAGCACCACCCTCCTCCCTCCTGGCCACTTTCTCTCTCCTCATGACCTGCACATCCAACTGCACTAAACTGCTTCTGCTCTCTTGTCTTCAGACAGCCCTGACATCATGCTCCAGTCCTCTGAGAACTGAATATAGCACGTCCAACACTTGGCATTGAATTGAAGCAATGAAGTCTAGCAGAACTCTGGGCCGTCTAACTGGCAGCTGCTCCAGGGGCTGCCTAGGACTGCTCACTCCACACAGCCAGCAAGGCTTGCTGCCACTGCCAGGCTGGCTGCAGCAGCTCTCTGCTTCTGTTACCTTAGGAACAAAGACAAAGAAAATGAAGAGATCTCAGACATCTTTTCCCTTCCTCTCTATCACCAGGGGAATTCTAGGACCAGTCTGTGGATTAGAATGGACTTAAGTGGGGACTGAAGGGGGAGGAAGAGGGGTTTAATGGGATGGGAAGATCCATGACCCCAACTGTGTGATTTTCTTGCCTCTCCTGTTGTCATCCCAAAGGTAACCTGTCTGAAGTTTCCTAGCTTGGTCATCTGACTAGGTAACCTCGTAACTCCAAGACTTCAAAATGCTTCTCCTATGTTGATTCAGTTTTAGCTGTGTGTGTTTCCTCCATGGACTAGGATTATCAGATGTACCCCTGATTGATAACCCTGGGGAATGTGAGAAGCAGGTAATAAAATTGGTTTAAACACTAACATTAAGACTCTTCTCTCAAAATGCCCAGCCTTGAGATTAATTCCTTTATAGAGAAATTGAGAGATGGCTTTTCTTTTTTGTTTTTAAAACTGACAATTGAATTTAGGAGATCAGTTGTGATATCTATATTTACAAAAAGTGCAATATGATAAGTGTGGTTGTGGATGAAGAAAAAGTTTAACCTAAGTGCAATGGTACATACCTGCAGTCTCAGTTATTCAAGTGTCTGAAGCAGGAGGATCATTTGAGACCAGAGGTTGAAAGCCAGCCTGGCTAAATGGATTGGGTTTTTCCTATATTTCCGAATTACTTTCAAATGTGTGATTCTTAATAAGAATTTCAACTTTACTTTTGCAGTGTTTTTTTTTTGAGGCACCTAAAAAAACCTCTAAGGCCCAATGCTATTAGCTATTATCAAAGCAAATTTTTAGAAGTCACCTTAAAGATTCTCCCCTACTAAAGAACTTCTTCAAAGATAAATCATGGAGAAGATGTTTGAGCCTAGTAATGCTGGTAAAGTTAGAAGTGCATGGGTTTTTGTTGTTGTTTTTGAAACAGTCTCATTCTCTAGTCCAGCTTGGTATGTAACTCCGTGTGTATTCCAGGCTTCCCTTGAACTTGAGATCATTTTTGCCTCAGTTTCTTGAGTACTATGATGATACACCTACACACTTGGCTCTAAATATTTATGCTTGTAATTTATCCTCTTTGTCACAAGAAGTTGGTTAAAAAAAACTTGCCTACTTAGAACTAAAACGCACCTGATAATGATGGGTTGGGTTTTATCAAAGATATGACATTACCTTTTAGCTATAAGCCCAATTGCTTAAATACAACTGATTTCTCTTTTTCAACAAAAATATTATCAGTCACTTAAATGCATTGATAATATACAAACCTCCCTTGAGTTATTGCTTTTGACCTTCCAAACTATCTGGTATTTTACTGGAGCTATTAATAAGTTAAACAGACTTACTTTCATTCCCAGGATCACTCCTTGAAGCTATATTGGCATTGCCCCAATGGCTTCTCTCCAGTTCTAGTTTCAGCCTCGAAGGTCACCCCCTCTCCTTCAGGGTAGGGGCCAGGGATCTGACAAGAGGCCAAGACAAAGATGAAAAGATAGGGGGTGTTTTAAGAGCCATGACAGCCACACAGGCAGATTTGAGGGGATGTGGAGGGAGGGCATGCTACACAGCAATGGTGGAGATCCTGGCAAGGTGAAGTAGTCTCTAGTAATCTGTTTTAAGTACAACAATGTAGCTCATTTATGTGGCAGCAGTAGGGACACAGAGTTGTTTTGATAATGAAGTATGATCGTTTTTATAGGTGTTGAAACTTTGTAAATATATTTGTATCCTTTTTCCATATACAGTTAAAATTATATATTGCCCCAAATAAAACAAATTAAAAATAGTTGGGACAATGCCTATAAATAAGCACTAATGAGACAGCAGAAAGAAACAAATCCCATGCCAAATAGTTCCTGGTTTTAAAAATATTTCAACCTTTTTGTAATGACTTAGAGGTACCCATTAAGAATGTCACTAGGATAGATAAAGAAGGCTCCCTGTGAGCAAAGGAACTGGTAATGTGAAAAAAAAGTCAATTACATTTTTTTCAAATACCTTCCAGAGCATGAATTTTCCCAGAAGTCTGGACACCCAGCTACCTGCCAACCAGTGGGGAGTATAAACAGCACTGAAATGATAAATATTGTGTCAGCAAGCCTTCACCCATATTTGATAAGGCATCAACTGATTGGACAAAATTGGAAAATGTTATCCTTCTCCTTAATGTGATTTCACAAATGCCAAACATTTGAATAAGTCAGTGATTTTTTTTAGAGAGAATACCAGCAATAGACTTTTATTTGGTCTTTCTTTGTTGTCTATGAAATGGTCATGACACCAAAGATTCATTGTAGAGCTGTTACAGTGACCAAAATCAGTGACAATAAATCTAGGGAAAACTGGTGCTTTTATATGTCATAGGTATTAGGAGATCAGATACCAACTCCAGGTTCAAGTCTAAACTATAACAGTGCATACCTCACTGACACCATGTCTAACACATACATACATAAGATTTTTTATTAAAGAATTTATTAACATTGATTTTTACATCATATTTCAAATGACATGTTTAACAAACAAGTGTTCAAGAAGGGAATCTATGTACAATCACTGGCACTTACTTTTTAGAACATAATCAAAATTAGGCTAAGGGTTTGTATGTCATAGATACATATTAATCTATGTAATAAAACATTATGTCTATAGAGTCATAGATTTTTATGTCTACGTAGTTGTGTTTATATTTCCCGTACCATGTCCTTAGCATTGGGTATGCAAATATTGAGTCCTCGCTCTGTACTGTTTGGATCTAATAGCCACATATTAAGGATACCATGTGCCTTTTGTTCCTTTGGTCTTGACTTGTCTCACTCAACATGATTCGCTCTAGATTCATCCACTTCCCTGCAAATGCCATTATTTTATCTTGTCTGTTGGCTATGTAGAATTCCATTGTATATATAACTTCACCTCCACTGTGTATATAACCTCACGTAGAAGTTTATATTCTCCCCTCCATTGCATTCAGATCTTCATAATCCACTCTTCCTTACTTGAGGCTTTCCACAAAGGACATGATGTTTGCAGCTACAATGTCTAGAAATGCCCATCAGGAGTAAAATAAATAAGCAAACAAACTTTGCTTCTGTTAATTTTACCTTTTTTGTATTTTTGTATTTTTTGCTTTTGTTATGGGTTACAGTTACACTAGCCAGATAGTAGGTGCATTACTTCTCACACATTGATACCCCTTCTCATGTTTTTGTCCTCATTTCCCTCCCCAAACCCCTCCCAATCATCTTGTTTTTCCCCCTTCCCTTTCCGATTTCAAATAAAAAAATAAATGTATATGCAATATACCAGATAACAAAGTCAGATGCAGTAACAATATGAGATTAACATCGCCCCATTTGTAAGGAAAAGGAAAGACTTGGAAAAAATCATATTAAGTGAAGTAAGCCAGAACCAAAGGAGCATAGGCTCAATGGTTTCCCTCATTTGTAATAATTAGTACACATCTAGGACTCTCCTAGCAGAGGATTACAATAGCGCAAAACCTAGGTACATTAGGTCATATAGGATAAGAATAAATGAAAGAATCTCTAGAATATGGAAACAAGAGCCTTATCTGGTATGATTGTTGTTCTTAATTTTACCTTTCTAACAGGGACATAAATAGAGAATTTGTTTTTAGTTAGCTTTTCAATGTGCCATTGCTTTTTATGAACTTAAGATCTGCACATAATTTGTATTGACAGAGATGATTTCCTGGGAAGGTTTCCAAACAGTCTTTTCTCATGTCTGAAGCAAATGTTCCATGATGCCTGTGACAGCACCGGACCAGGAATTGGGAGAATGGGGTCCAGCCCTGACATTACCAGTTAACCAGCTTTGTTTTAGAGGAAGTGGCTTAACCTTTTCTGGCCCCAGTCTCCACAGCTGTGGAGATTTGAAGGATGAATTGACATTATGTATGGGAAAGGACTGGAAGAAATAGAGATGCTTAGTTTTTCCTTTACATTTCCTTCCTTGGGGGAATACCCTTTGGGAGTTAGGTGGGGGAAGTGGAGGGAAGAGAAAATTCTCTACTCTTTAAAGTTTCTAGTCTTCTTGCTCAAAGAAAATTGCCAACATCATACTTCAGCTGTAGCTCACAGATTTCTGATCCTATTTCCTCTATTTATAGAACTATGGCTAGGAGACCATGCATCCTACTCTACTCCACTTTACCTGTGAACTCATAAGGCCCCTTTAAATATAGTTATAGTATTTTATTGACATGGCTCCAATAGGATGGATGACTGGAATTTTGAAAACATAGCTCCTCAAGGATTGATAGAAAACATTGGAGAAAAGAGATAGTATAGTGAGATATATTTCTACTCCTAGAACTTGAGCAGGATGATACTAATTTTGAGGCAAGCCTGGACTAGATAACAATATCTTGTCTCAATAAAACAACAAAAGAAGAAGAAAAAGAGGAATGCCTAAGAGAAGAGAAAGAAGGGCAAGACTTAAAAAGTAAGAATTGTTTTTTGCTGGTCCTAGAGGTTGAACTCAGGATCTCAGCACTGTCCTTGGACACTTTTTGCTCAAGGTTAGTGTTCTGTCACTTGAGCCACAACACTGCTTCAGACTTTTCTATTAAGTGATACTGAGGAATTGAACCCAGGTCTTCGTGCGTGGTAGGCAAGCCCTCTACTACTAGGCCATGCTCCTGGCCCAGAAAGTAAGGATTTTATCAAGGAGGTAGGAGGAAGAACATTGCACAATGGCCTGTGAAGGTAAGAGCATATAATTGAGGAACATTACGAATAAGTAATTTAGATGAGTCAATAGGTAACATAGGTTAACTTGAACCACTAACAAAACTTGGCTTGGGAGAAAAAGTTGCATCACTTAGTCTCCAGATTGCCCATGAAGACCATAGGATTAAGGCAATTCTTCTTCCCGTGCTAGGCCAAAGAGCAAGGGACCAGTGCCCACCACTGCCTCATCAATTGAATGTCAAGAGAAGCACAGTTAAAGTTGTGCCCTATGTCTCTTCCTCTGAAGAGAGTAAACTCAGATTAGACAGGCAAATGCCTCAGATACATTTTCTACAATTGTGGTAAGATGTGCAGAACGTAAAATTTACCATCTTAGTCACTTTTAATTGTATAGTTAGGAGCATTCATATTATTCTTCAGTACCTTTTCTCCCCCCCTCTTTCTTTCCTTCTTTCTTTCTTTCTTTCCTTCTTTCTTTCTTTCTTTCTTTCTTTCTCTCTTTCTTTCTCTCTTTCTCTCTTTCTTTCTCTCTTTCTTTCTTTCTTTCTCTCTTTCTCTCTTTCTTTCTCTCTTTCTTTCTTTCTTTCTTTCTTTCTTTCTTTCTTTCTTTCTTTCTTTCTTTCTTTCTTTCTTTCCCTTCCTTCCTTCCTTCCTTCCTTCCTTCCTTCCTTCCTTCCTTCCTTCCTTCCTTCCTTCCTTCCTTCCTTTTTTTTCTTTACAGTGTTAGCAGATTGAACCCAAGGCCTGTGCACTGTATCACTGAGTTATAAATCATCAGCCACACAGTTCTCTTTTTAAAGAAAAAAGGTTAACCTGCTATTATATAGAAATGATCAAGCGTAAGCCTGGCATGATGGCTCACACCTGTAATCCTAGCTACTCAGGAGGCTGAGCTCTGAGGATCAAGGTTCAAAGCCAGCCCGGGCACAAAAGAACCTGAGACTCATCTCCGATTGACCTCTAGAAAATGGGAAATGGGGCTTGGCTCAGGGTAGGGTGGTGTCTTTGAGCTGCAGAGCTCAGGGACAGTGCCCAGGCCGAGTTCAAGCCCCATGACCCACTCACAAAAAAAGAAATGATCAAGCTTATTATTACCTGAGATGATATGCCCACATGTATGCATATATTTAACACAAATTACTAGGATTTGAATGTGACTTCACACTTATTAGGCAGGTGCTCCTCTACTTGAGACATGCCCCACACTTTTTTGCTCTAGGTGATTTTTCAGATATGGTCTCGAGTATTTTGCTCAGGTCATTATCCTCTGACCATGACCCTCCTGCTCATACCTCCCATATAGCTGGGATGATAGACATTTGCCATCACAGCCAATTTGTTGTTATTGAGATGGGATCTCACTAACTTTTTTATTGCCTAGGTTGGCTTTGAGCTACAATCATCCTAATCTCTGACTCCTAAGTATTTGGGATTATAGGCATGGGTCAACATGTTTGGCCTAGTATTCACATTTTAAACAGATCATTTAGAACAATCCAAGGAGGAAAATGTTCTAGCTGTGGTTTTGGTGGAATTAGTGCAGAGAGAAACCCAGAGCTATTTACAGGCGTTGGAAATGTATTTGGGGTCATCTGCTAGGCAGCCAATGATTCCCTAGAATATTCTATTTTCACTTGCTCCTGGGACATTGGGGAAGATGAATGTGACTATGAATGACTAACATAGTCATTTGAATATACCAAATTCACAAATATATACTCACAAGAAGCCCATTCACAAAAGCACCTCAGGTCCCTAGAAGCACCAGGGGCTTTCCCTTGTCTCATGTCGTGATGTACATATGATCTGATAGGGACTATAGCTGCATATATTCTAGAAAAAGAAAGAATGGAGACAAGTGATGTGTTAAATTTTCTCTACCTGTTATAGGGCCATTTCTCTAGTGGATTGATATTTAGCATATTTCCTCTTCCTTTTCCAAGCTTTTCCTGGCACTCTTAGTTTCAGTACTCCAAAACTATGATGACTCCCAAATTAATTTTGTTGTCTCTGAAATGCCCACTGAAGTGCAGGTAATCATAGCTACTTACTTCCCATCTGTACTTGGACATTTAAAGCTGCCTCAAAGTTATCATGTCCAAATCAGATTGTATGCTCCTCTTCCCAAAACTGGCTCTCCTATTTGAGGAAGAAAAGACCACCCAGGACATCTGAGAATTGCTCTGATGTTCATATTTAGGCCTCACTCGTATCAGAAGCTCGTTTGATGTTCACAGGAAGCCAGGTTCATCTCCTGTAAGACACAGTCTCACAGAACAGTATCAGACAATCTAAAATCAAAACATCTGTGTGGTCATAATGAATCAAGGGAAAGAAGACCATTTCATAATATTATCTCAGCACAGACAGAAGTTTACTGAAAATTCACAAAACCTAAAACATCTTCCTTTTCTAGCTTATTTGAACGGCTGACATTTCTCTAAAAATTACTGCTTGCTCTACCTTTCCCTTCTTCTGGATAAGATAATCAATAACAGACTTGCCTTAACTTGTTGATAGCTGACAGTTTTATAAATGGCACCACTGCCAACCATCGAGTTGTTTATGTCAAAACCAGGTCATATTGAATCTATTCATTCTCTCGCCCTTCCATGCACAATCTTACCATCACATATTTTCCATTTACCTCCACAAGGAATTTTGTCTATATAATTCCTCATGATTACTTCAAGCAACCTACTCCATAGCCACAACATTTCTTTCCTGAACTAACACAATACTAAGTGGTCTTTCTGATTTTACCACTCCACTTCACACAATGGCCAGAGTAATATTAAAACGCAATGCAGACCCATGGCTCACCCCTGTAATCCTAGCTACTAAGGAGGCTGAGATCTGAGAATCATGGTTGGAACCTATCATGAGCTGGCTTTAAAAAAAACTGGAATTGGAGCTCTGATCAAAGTTCTCAATTGAATTTCTGTCTATTAGACTACAATCCAGAGCTTCAGGATGCTGTATGAGGAAGCCTCCATATCATTCTAACCCTTGCCAACTTCTCTAAATATCATCTCTTGGTATAATAGTCTTCTCCCTTCCTTATACAGTGTCTGATAGCACATATTCACTTACTTATAGTAAACTGTAATATGAAAATATTAAATGGAAAATTCAAGAAACAAACATTTGTCTGACATTCTGAGTACCACAATGAAATTTGGTGCATGAGCCAAATGCAGAACAGTAACCATCCCTTAGTGCAGCATATCTACACTATATATATAACTGCTATTTAGTAACTGCCTTAGTTATGAGACATACGAGGCTGAATGTGGAAGTACCATAGTGTTTATGATCAACTAACCCTATTCAATGTATTAGTGGCCCCAAAAGCAAGAGTCCTGTTGTTAACAATTTGGATATGTGAAAGAAAACCATACGATACTTTATTGAAGTGACAGGTCTTAATAAGGAAAGATAAGAAAAACCATATGCTGAGTCACTAGAATTTATGGCTAAGAACAAATTCACCTATGGTATTGTAAAGAAGTTTCCTTACACTAAGGATTAAATAAACACTTTCCAGTTTTGTTCTATAACATGGCATTTTAGCTTAGGTTGGTAAAATTTAATCTGATTAAGGATAAAAAAGAATATTTTTTAACAAACATTTTCATTTTACTATGTGCCAACTGAGGGATGATGCAAATGCAAATTAGGAGTTCGAAATATAAAGAACAATTAAAAAAGTAACATTGTTATTTGTGAAAAGAGGAAAAAGTTTCTAAAATAAATCAATGCTAATTTTGTGGTTACTTCTCCCACTGCAAAAGTTACAGCCACAATACTTGCTAATTAGTTTTTGTTTTGTTTTGTTTTTTGCCAGTCCTGGCCTTGAGCTCAGGGCCTGAGCACTGCCCTCAGGCTTTCTCAAGGCTAGAGTTCTACTACTTGAACCACAGCATCACTTCTGGCTTTTTTCTATGTATGTGGCACCAAGGAATCAAATCTGGGTCTTTGTGCATGCTAGGCAAGCACTCTACCAGTAGTCCAATCTCCAGGCCTTGCTAATTGTTAAGAAGGAAAAGGAAGTCAGATTTGACTGCATGCACCTGTAGTCCAAGCTTACTCTGGAGGCCGAGGCACAATCCTAGGAGGATGTTCCTATTGTCTTTGTTTCAGGAAAACCCTGGGGAGATATCAGAACATATGTGCCACAGATAAGCATAGTCATCTTCTCCCCTCCTACTTGCTTACTAAACTCAAGTTACACTTTCCTTCTTGCTGTTTCTTGAATACCATCTTTCCTGCACCTAAGCCTTTGTATTTTCTACTTTATCTATCTGGAATATTTTTCACCAAAATCCTCTCATCTCTGTTCCTTTCATTGTTCAAACCTCAGTTCTAATGCCCCATCCTCAGCAGGCTATTTTAACCATCATATCTGTACTTATTCCCTTCTCCTATCCCCATCAAATTATTTACCAATTCTTCAAACAGGAATGACTTCAAAATTATTTTGTTGTTTTACTTGCTAGCTTCTTTTTTTTTTGCCAGTCCTGGGCTTGAGCTCAGGGCCTGAGCACTGTCCTTGGACTTTCTCAAGGCTAGAACTCTACCACTTGAGCCTCAATACCACTTCTGGCTTTTTCTATATATGTCGTACCAAGGAATCGAACCCGGGTCTTCGTGCATGCTAGGCAAGCACTTTAACCACTAGGCCAAACTCCCGGCTACTTGCTAGCTTCTTATTATCTCCCAGTTATGCTGTAATTTTATGAAGACAAATATTTTTAGGATCAATTGAAATATTTATTTTGTATAAATATTTGATATATAATTAACATAAAAACTCAAAGTTTTGAAAGTACATGATTTGATGAATTTGGTATATATATATGCCTATGAAAAAATCACCCTCAAAAGTTTCTTTGCAAAGGGATGGTTGAAAAGGGACTAGTGAGAAGGAGGAGAAAGAAAGGAAAGGATAAAAGAAGGGAAAATATGAGTGAAATGCATTATATGTATTTATGAAAACACAACTATGAAATCCATTAAAATGGGGCAAATGGGAGAGAAGAATGAGGAAGAGTACCAGAGAGCATGAATTTGATCAAAGTACATTTACATCCATATATAGAGATACCACAATCAAACCTATAGTACAATTCTTATAAAACAAAAATGTCAAATCATTCTTTTGTGATTTTGTGTGTATCCCTCCTGCTAGCCAAACATGATCTGCTTTTTTGCTGCGACTTACATTTCATACAATATTATCTAAATATAATCCTGCAGTAAAACTTCTTTCCCTCAGTGTGCATCACCAGTTAATTTCTTTGTCTTGATGAGTAACTGCAGGAATGTATCGGTTTGTTTATCCATTCGCCTATTGAGAAGCGCTATTTCCACTTTTCCCTAATGATGAAGAAAACTCTGAATGCTTGTGTGAAATCTTTTGTATGTACCTAGCTGAATGCAGAGATTTTGTGTGTGTATGTGGCCCTTTGCATCATCCCTCATGCCCAGATTCTTGAATAATACTAATAAAATATGGAGAAGCTAAATATCTGTTGATTAAATAATTAACTTCTTTGTTAGTTCAGGTCTACACATAGTGCCTGTGCTCCTTCTAGAAAACTATCTATCCTTCATTTAGTCCCACTCCGGTTTTTCTAATCGGCAGCCCCAAGTGACCCCTTGAAGATGACTGTTTCTGGTCTTGGCTCATTGGTGAAACCCATGCTCACTGGGTTTCCTGCCAATGCTACTCTCTCCCTTAAGCCAGCCTCTCTGGCTGTTCAACAGTCCGTTCATTCCTTGTTTGCTGACTCCCTATCACATTCCCAGCAGCAGCTGCTTCAAACTTCCTGCCCTCTCCTCAAGCCCCCAGCCCCAGCCTTCCTCACATTCTCAGGAGATGACTTCACCTCCTTCATTACTGAGAAGATTGAAGCCAACTGACAGGAGACTTGGTAGCTTCCATCTGAGCCATCTCAAATGCTTCCGCCCCTCAGGAAGATGTGCTCCTTCACCTGCTGAGGATAAACTCTCTGCTGATGTGTTGATCTGAGCCCCAAGCATCATAACATGAATAACAATAGCATCAAAAACAGGAAAATATACTTATTATGGGCTATCCAAATGGACTATAACTCTTGTTATGGGCTAGACAATGAGCTAAGTCCAGGGAGGGGGTTGGAAAAGCTTTATCACTTATTATTTCTTTTCCTGAGCTTAAAAACGTATATTTCAAAAAAAATAATATGTCTTTGGTCCTCTGAATCTGTGAATTCTACATCCGAAGATTCAATAAATCATGGATTAAATAAACAATTGTATCTTTACTGAATGTCCTTATTCCTTAAACAATTTAGCATAACAACTATTTACTTATCATTTGCATTTAAAAAAATAAGAATATGATATAATGCATACAATGCCAAAAAGCAGCTACAGGTCATTAGATTTTTCTTGAATTTTTTATTTTAAAAGTGATGTACAAAAGGGTTACATTTACACACGTTAAGGAATGAGTACATTTTTAATATATTTTTATTGTAATTAATAAAAAGGTTACATGATATTTGCCAGCTAGAAGGTGAATTAATTCACATACATTGATACCCTTTCACATGTCTTGGTACCCATTACCCTCCTCCAGCCCCCTACCCCCGTCTTGGTTATGAGTACATTTTTTTAAACAATATCATTTCCTCCCTTATTTCCTCCCAGGATTTTCCCTCCCCAGTCCCATTCTCTCAGTTCATTTCTAACATAGTATGTAGTGAATATCACTGTTGTATTACTTCACTCTTTGGCCTATCATTTCTGTGCTTTCCCCTCCCCTAACCAAATCAGATAAGCTTAGATACAAATCAAAAGTACAGAAACCAAAAACTGTGACAAAAGGGAAAAATAAACAGAAAAAAGAAACCCAATCAAGTACTATTAAAAATCACTTTGTCTTCAGTTCTTGGAGTTCATTTCAATAAGCATCATTTTATATGTCCATATGCACATAGCTATTAAGCCCTTGTGATTGTCTCCTAAGAATATCCTCCTTTAGTCTCATTGTGTGAATGTTTAGGGTCCTGTTTAGTTTAGCATGTCCAAGTGTAATGTTTTGTCTTTCACTATCCATTGTGTTTACTAGTAGATTCATAGGCACATTCTAATTATTATAAATGAGGGAAACCATGCAATCCAAGATTCATAAAGCATTTAAGGATCTTGAAAACCTAAGAGCTCAGAATCAACTATTGTTCAAGTCTATATTTCTGCTAGCAGTTAAAACATTTCAAGAATCTATATAAATACTAATAGTGCATTAAAATGGACTTTAAGTTTTTCTAATCTCTCTTGCTTATTCAAGATTTCTAAGAATAAGATCAACAGGTGTTTCTCATAGACATATTTCTTCTGGGGACCTTATGCCCAAGTCATGTGTGGATTATGAAGCCCATCCTCTGGGGATGGAGGCTCCCTAAGTCTTATCTTACAAAACTACACAGGGAGAATAGACTCTGAATGCTCTCCATGCAACATGTGTATTCTGGCTTTTCTGGGCTTTCATACAAGAACAACTCATATGGAAGGGGATGCCATGGTGAAAATGCCAAAATATGAACTGGAAATAGCCAGTTCCGGGCTTTATGAATAAAATTGTGTCCCATTAAAATATATGACACAGATATTGAACTCGAGTTGGAAGAGGCGAGTCCGGTCTCAAAATGGAGGTAAAACCGCCGTCCGGTCGCCCCCAGCCCGACTCCGGCCGTCGCCGCTGTCGCCGCCGTCGCCGGGGGGAGAAGGGCCATGATCCAAAGGAACCAGAGCAGCTGCGGAAGCTGTTTATTGGTGGTCTGAGCTTTGAAACTACAGATGATAGTTTAAGAGAACATTTTGAGAAATGGGGCACACTCACAGATTGTGTGGTAATGAGAGATCCTCAGACAAAGCCTTCCAGGGGCTTCGGTTTTGTGACTTACTCTTGTGTTGAAGAGGTTGATGCAGCCATGTGTGCTAGACCCCACAAGGTTGATGGGCGTGTTGTAGAACCAAAGAGAGCAGTTTCTAGAGAGGATTCTGTGAAGCCAGGAGCTCATCTAACAGTGAAGAAAATTTTTGTTGGTGGTATTAAAGAAGATACAGAAGAATATAATTTGAGAGACTACTTTGAAAAATATGGCAAGATTGAAACCATAGAAGTTATGGAAGACAGGCAGAGTGGAAAAAAGAGAGGATTTGCTTTTGTAACGTTTGATGATCATGATGCGGTTGATAAAATTGTTGTTCAGAAATACCACACTATTAATGGGCATAATTGTGAAGTGAAAAAGGCTCTTTGTAAACAAGAGATGCAATCTGCTGGATCACAAAGAGGTCGTGGAGGTGGATCTGGCAACTTTATGGGTCGTGGAGGAAACTTTGGAGGTGGAGGAGGTAATTTTGGACGTGGTGGAAACTTTGGTGGAAGAGGAGGCTATGGTGGTGGGGGTGGCGGCAGCAGAGGAAGCTACGGAGGAGGTGATGGTGGATACAATGGATTTGGAGGTGATGGTGGCAACTGTGGCGGTGGTCCTGGTTATAGTAGTAGAGGAGGCTATGGTGGAGGTGGACCAGGTTATGGAAACCAAGGTGGTGGATATGGTGGTGGAGGAGGAGGATATGATGGTTATAATGAAGGAGGAAATTTTGGTGGTGGTAACTACGGTGGTGGTGGAAACTATAATGACTTTGGAAATTACAGTGGACAACAGCAATCAAATTATGGACCCATGAAGGGGGCAGTTTTTGTGGAAGAAGCTCTGGCAGTCCATATGGTGGTGGTTATGGATCTGATGGTGGAAGTGGTGGATATGGTACCAGAAGGTTTTAAAAACAACAGAAAAAGGGCTACAGTTCTTAGCAGGACAGAGAGCGAGGAGTTGTCAGGAAAGTTGCAGGTTACTTTGAGATAGTCGTCCCAAATGCATTAGAGGAACTGTAAAAATCTGCCACAAAAGGAACGATGATCCATAGTCAGAAAAGTTACTGCAGCTTAAACAGGAAACCCTTCTTGTTCAGGACTGTCATAGCCCCAGTTTGCAAAAAGTGCAGCTATTGATTAATGCAATGTAGTGTCAATTAGATGTACATTCCTGAGGTCTTTTATCTGTTGTAGCTTTGTCTTTTTCTTTTTCTTTTCATTACATCAGGTATATTGCCCTGTAAATTGTGGTAGTGGTACCAGGAATAAAAAATTAAGGAATTTTTAACTTTTCAAAAAAAAAATATATGACACATTAACTGCTTGTTGAATGGTGAATCCTTTGTATAACTACTTAATAATAAATATATTTTTAAAATAATAGAAAATACAAATATCTGGATGTGCATGTATGTAAATATGTTATAAAAACATGTAAGGAAATAATAAACTTACTCCCAGGAATTGGGAATTTTTAATGTATTTTCAATATCATACATGTTTGTATTTTTCACAGCATTTCATCATGAAATAAATTTAATGTCCAGTAAGTTTGTTGTTTGTTTGTTTGTTTGTTTTTTGCCAGTCCTGGGGTTGAGCTCAGGGCCTGAGCACTGTCCTTGAGCTTTCTCAAGGCTAGAGCTCTATGACTTGACCCACAGCACCATTTCTGGATTTTTTTTCTATGTATGTGGTACCGAGGAACCGAATCTGTGTCTTCGTGCATGCGTGGCAAGCACTCTATCACTAGGCCAAACTCCCGGCCTCAATATCCAGCAAGTTTTATACAATGATTGCCTTTATAAAGCCTGCTTGAACAATTGGATTCTCCCATTACCATTTAATTTTGTTTTATCAAATACGTACTCAACTATTGTTTTATATATTCCTGCAGCCCATCTTGTATTGAAAATACTTCACGTCTACTTGTACTTCACATTCCAACGTTGACATCAATATACTTTTTTCAAGTTATTTCAGCAGTGTATCTACTTGAGTTGGTCATTTATTTTTTTCTTTTGTTATACAATTGACAAAATTACACATTTTTCTGCACCAGTGAAGCATTACCGTGTGTGTGTGTGTGTGTGTGTGTGTGTGTGTGTGTGTGTGTGTGTTAGTGTACTAGGTCTTGAACACAAGACCTCATGCTCTTGTTTGGCTTTCCTATTCAAGGCTAGTACCCTACCACTTGTACTCCACCTCCACTTTTGGCTTTTAATTGGTTAATTTTAAAAAGAATCCCATGAACTTTTCTACCTGGGCTAACTTTGAACCATAGTCCTCAGACCTCAGCCTCTTGAATAGCTAGGATTATAGGTTTAAGCCACCAGCAGTCAGCTATTCTTTTAATTTGCATGATTTTCTGTAACTTTTTTTTACTGTGCCTTGTGTTGAACATTCTTCCATACATTCTTTTTTTTGAGGGGGGTGGTATCATAGGGCTTGAACTTGGCTTGGGCACTGTTGCTGAGCTCTTCAGCTAAAGGCTACCACCCTACCCTTGAGGCAAGCCCCACTTCTCGTTTTTCAGAGGTTAATTTGAGATAAGAGTCTCAGGTCCTTTTGTGCCTGGGCTGGCTTTGAACCTTGATCCTCAGATTTCAGCCTGAGTAGCTAGGATTACAGGCATGAGCCACTGTGTCTGGCTCCTCCATACATTCTTAATCTTTTTCATTTAGCCTGTGTCAGATAGATATGAATCAAGAAGAGGCTTTGTGCATCACAACTCTGAAGGATGTAAAATAGGCAGGATACATGTGTAAGAAATTTATTCATTGTAGCAGTTCTGCTTGGAAAGATGCTCTAACATCATTAAGGACCATTAAAAAGTAGCCAAATTTGCCAGGGGCAGTGGCTCACGCCTGTAATTCTAGCTAATCAGGAGACTGAGATCTGAGGATCGCGGTTCAAAGTCAGCCTGAGCACTAAGGACATGAGACTCTTACATCCAATTAAGCACTAGAAAACGGGAAGTGGGTGTGAGGTTCAAGGGGAAGGGCAGTATCCTTGAGCTGAAGAGCTCAGAGACAGTGCCCAGGCCCAGAGTTCAAGTTCCATGACCAACAAAAAAAAAGTAGCCAATTACTTCTCCTTGAAGTAAGGAGATGTACCATGTTATAGTCTCGTTAGTGTTCGGGTATACTATGAGTGATAAGAATGATTAGCATTTGGGGCATCACATTTTCACTTGTTCTTATGGATGATTCTTGTGGTTAATCCTCAACAAAAAGACAGGCCAAGGGTTAAATATAACTATGTAAATGGAATTCTCACAAGGATTCAGAAAATTTGATTTCAAATTATGTTCTGTTGATCTACCTTCACCTAGAAGAGAACTTAATGAGAATGGTTGACACTGTCAATGAACTTTCTCAAATGCTAGCTGTCTTCAATTCGTTTTGAAAGTGGTTGCTTGTTATTCTGTTTTCAATCTGCCAAACTCATCTGGCTGCACACAATAGGCTCTGATTTGCCCAAAGTGACTGAAAGCATAACTGTAACTGTTGACCATAAAATATGTTTTTCTGTTCATAACTTGAAAAACCCAAGCATCTACAGGGAAAGAAAAGATACAAAGACTTATACAAATATTTTTAATTGTTTTTCATTGCTGAGGATTGAACCCAGGGCCTCAAAATTGCTATGAACTGACTTTACTACAAGATCCCTGCCTTTAGTCATTATGTCTTTTTGTCAGGTAGGATCTCCTGCTAATTTTCCCTGGATTGGTTTCAATTCTACTCCCTTTGTCTCCTGAATAACTGGAATTATAGGCATAAGCCATCGTGTCTAGCTAGAATAGCACAAATATTAAGCGAATGCTTCAAGTGTTTTTGACAAATGCATCTATCTATAATTGAAAACTCTATAAAACCATAGAACATGTTCTTTACTCCAGAAATAACATTCATGCTCATCCAGGCCATTTCTACTTCACCTCTTGCTGTAATTTCAAAAAAATATTCCAATTAGCTTCTACTTACAAAACTTGTGAATTTAGAGGAAATGCATAGCAAGAACACATACTCCACATCTAATTTTCCCTCTTCATTGACCTTGGTGGGCTGTATGGCCCAAATGCAGGAACATCTCACAGTGGTGGCAATCTGCCTAGGAAGTCACTAGCATGTAGGGGGGGAGGCGGGGCGGGAGAGAAGATTCCCCAAAGAGGACTGAAATCTTTCCATAACAAATGTCTCCTAAATCAAGAAGCTTTTCTAATCTTGAAGGATTGACTATTCAACACCACATCAAGTGAGAATTCCTCACCACCTTCTGCGCAGATAGCTACTTGAAGCTGGACAGTGAAACCAGTTCTGGGAATGCCCACGCATGAGTACATGCTCAGCACTGGGTCTATTTTGGGAACATTTGCAAATATTCTGCCGCTTCATATTTATACTTTGGCAAAACAAGCAAAGCTTCAAAAAATGAATCCTTCCTTACATTCTACATTTGTGGATATAGAATGGTACCTCTTCAGCAGACCTAGGGGAATCAGTTAGCCGTTATGACACTTGGCCACCTGTGGGGGTCGACCTGGATTTGAAAGAGCAAGTGCTTATTATGTGGGGTTAATGGGGGCAGAGAGGATCAAGTCAGTGAAATGTGAGAGAATCAATATGTGGAATGCTTGACGATAGCACATTCACACATTTCACAGAGGAAGGAGGCTAAGGTTACACCCAGCAACTGCAGATGCTTCATGAAAGAAAAATAATAACTAGCCATAAGTATTTGCTCTTTGTTGGCTCCCTTGAGGACTTGTAGTGCCTTCCAAGCAGGAACCAGGCTGTTTTCTCTGGTTGACTCTAGCTTAGGGCTAATTGGTCTCTAGCTTTCCACTTTGGGTTCTACAAGAACCTGAGCTCTCAGGGGCTTGGGAAAGGGGCAGGGCTTTGCTTGTGCTGCACAAGTGTGTACGTGTGTGTGTGTGTGTGTGTGTGTGTGTGTGTGTGTGTGTTGGGGGGAAGGTGACGAAGAAAATGAGCAAATGGCTGGAGACACTTCAAGAAAAGATTGAATTTTAGATCTGGTCCTGTTGGGGACAGGAAGACAAGATGGGGAGGGCCAGAGTGACTTGGTAGAAAATGTGGAATCCAGCAGCCTCTGGGATTATTAAAACTCATCATCTGGGACTGCGAATTTGACCTACTAGCAGAGTGCTTGCCTAGCATTCATGAAGCCCTGGGTTTGATTCCTCAGTACCACATACACAGAAAAGACTGGAAGTGCCACTGTGGCTCAAGTGGTAGAGCACTAGCTTTGAGTAAAAGGTCAGGGACAGTGCCCAGGCCCTGAATTCAAGCCCCAGGACTGGCAAAAATCCTGTCACCACCAAAAAAAACAAACCCCTCAGAACCTGGTGTAGGCTCTACACAAAAATGACCCATTAATTGGTGTTCTAATAATAACTAAAACTTGTTAAGCACTTGAATTTTCCCAGGTATTAAACTTTGTTGGTATGCACAGCCACCATCTTTAATCGATCAATGCTTTGGCGGGGGGATGATGGTATGAGAATACCAGTGTCTTCATTTGACATAAGATGCTGAATCCCAGACAGAACAAGGCCACTTGTCCTGGGTAGCAATTAGCAGAGTTGTGCCTCAATCTCCTTTTAACCAACATAGTGCTTCAGGGTTGGCAGGGTGAAGGGGTTTGTTTCTGAGCCCATGTCTCCAGCTTTGCATCCTTCTTGCCAATCATCTTCCTCTTCATCCAGAGAGAAGCCAGGGAGAATGGCACCTTCAACCCCTAGACTCAAAGGCAGAACACACTGAAAGAAATGGAGATGACTAACCTGTCTGGGTCTCCCTTCCATCTCTATGACCATCTAAGCTTCACACTCCATCATCCTGATTTTCACCTTCTTGATAGAAGTGGAACATGCTACACCCAAGCTTAATGGCTCAAGTGATGAGTTGTGCAGCAAGAGATTACACAGAGGCTAACCACTGACTCCTGCAGCCAGGTTTGCTGGCCTGGTCAGCTTCTTTTCTTCTGCTGCTTTTCTACCACAGATGTTCTTCAGCAATATACAGAGGTCAAAATACAGAGTTCCCTTAGACATGGGCTAAAAAAAAATGACTTCTTTTGAGTGGCCACCAGATGAGGCCGCTGCAGGCAGCTGTCTATAGCTGCCCTGAGATCAGCAGCTCCTGGGCTGTGGTGACCTCTAGTGCCTAACTCCTTCCCATGCTGAATGCCACCCTCATCAACCATTCCTTCACCTCTAATTTCACCTTTACCACAAAAACAACTAAACTGCTTTTTACTGCCTGTGTGTTGCTTTTTAATAGCACATTCTTCCCCATAAAATAACCCATCTTGCTCTATTTATCAGAATGCCCACTTTATTCCATAAAAGAAAAGATATTGCCTAAGCAAAGTGTAACTCCAGCCTCTAAACCTAGCTGCTTGGGAGGCTCAGAACAGGGAGACTATATATAGTTCAAGGCCAACCCCGAGCAGAAAAGTCTGTGACACACCATGTCCTCAGACGATAACTTGAATGTGGGACATGAGCTTGAAACTCAGCAACACTGCAAAACCTAAAGTAGGCAGATTTCAGCTTGGATGACAGTGGGATGGAAAGCAAGTTCCCATTTTAAGAGTAAACATTGAATAATAGGACTGGATTGCCGGCTCACCAGTACCCTGCTAATTTAACAAATGTAAAGCCCTGAGTTTAAACCATAAAAACAAAGAAGCAAGCAAACAAAAATCCAATTAGATCTTTAATGTAAATTGGGTTTTGTTTTTGGCTTTTGAAAATATTCATACGCATGCATGAAACCATATGTTTAGGTTGTGATTTTTAGGTTAAGTTATTGATTCCTACTTTGTTTAGACTTGTTGACATTACTAAAAGGATAGATCTTTCCTGTTAGTTGAATACTTAGCCATGTGGCTTATTACATGGAATAATTACATCATGATATCCACAATATCACAGTTTTGATATTCTCACCACCACTGAACATTATCAGTATTTCAGAATGATGCTAGTCTGAAGGATAAAATGTTCTCCCATCATTCATAATCCATCTAAGGTTCAGCATTGTCTTATGCTTTTCAGTATTTTTAAAATTTTTTAAATTATCTTTGAGTAGTTCTGTAAAGGAGGTGTCATTTCACAAAGTGGTTTATGAACATAATATATCTTAATCAGTACAAACACTTCATCATTCTCACCCACGTTCAACCCACCCCTTCCTTTAATTATTCCATTTTCTTAATCTTCGTTATATATCAGCTCTACTTCCTCTCTCATTACTTACAGTGTTTGTCATAATTTTAGTTTGTTCGCTTTTTCACAGAAAACTTCAAAGGCTTTTTATATTAGGGAGCTATTAATGTATTTTCTTTATTGAATTGCACCTATTTTGTCTCAATGAGATGTTTATAGAGGCCTTTGTCCCACACAATGTTCTCATGGCTTCTAAGTTTCCAATGGTTATCCAAATCATTTTTTTCTGCTCAGATGTTCAAATGAACATTGGAATCTTCAATCCATTTGGATTATTTTATGTGTTGTACAAGAAAATGGTTTAAAAATTATTTTCCAGAGGCCTGGAGTGTGGCTTAGTGGTAGAGTGCTTGCCTAGCATGCACAAAACCCTGGATTTGATTGCTCAGTACAATATACACAGAAAAGTCAGAACTGATGCTGTGCTAGCCTTGAGAAAGTTCATGGACAGTGCTCAGGGCCTGAGTTCAAGCCCCAGGACTGGCAAAATAAAAATTAAAAAATTAGGTTCCAGGGCTAGGAATGTGGCTTAGTCATAGAGTGCTTGACTAGCATGCCTGAAACCCTGGGTTTGATTACTCAGTACCACATAAACAGAAAAAAGCTAGATGTGGAGCTGTGGCTCAACTGGTAGAGTGCTGTCCTGGAGCACAAAGAAGCTCAGGGACAGAGCCCAGACCCTCAGTTCAAGTCCCTGCACTGGCAAAAAAAAAATAGGTTGCAGTTGTTTTGTCAAAACACATTTCTCCTCAATAAAAATACTATCTGTTTGGTCATATGCTTGGTTCTGACTAAGCAGGCCTGTGATCTGCAGGGCAGCTCCTCCAAATCAGGAGTCAGTTCCATTCAATCACCAAGACAGACTCAATAGTTTCCATTTGAGTACTGAAATCAGGGCTTCACACTGGCTAAGCAAGTGCTCTACCACTTGGTCCACACCTCTATTCCATTTTTCTTTTCTTAAATAATATGTTGACATTTATTTTAAAATTTTAATTGATCACTAATAATTATATTTATTTATGGATTACAGTGTTTATATATATATATGCACACTGTGGAAAAATATTATCAAGTAACATTCATAACGTCAGTGACTTAGTTTCTTGGGGTGAGAATACTTCATACCTAAACTTCTAGTCATGTTGAAATAGGCACTACATTTATCATGGACTGCAGTTAACATAGCTACTTACTCTCCACCACAACTTGGTCCTCTCTATGTAACTGAAACTTTGTGCCTCTTCACTATTCACTATTCTATCCTGACCACTAAACTGTCTACTCTCTGCTTTTTTGAATTCACCATCTGTAGATTCAACACATAAGTAACATGTAGTATATGCATTTTTTAACCGAGCTCATTTCACTTAGCATAGTACCGTAGCCCAGGCTTATTTGATCTTTTCTATTGGATATTTTTCATACTTTTCACCGGATTTTGGTAAACAATCTTTCAGATTGAAACAATTTCCTTCCCTGTTTGTTTTTCAAAGATTTAATTATTCACTATACTTACTGAGTTGTATTAAATACTTCTTTTTTGCCTTACAATTTTGTAAAGGTTTCCTCCTTTAATTTATGGATACAGGGAATTGCAGCTCTAGATATTTTAACTGTATTTGCAATTCTCAAACAGACCCTGGTTGAATACTTTATACTTACTATGCTGAGATCTATTTGATAGTTTTATTAAAGCATTTTTTATCTGTATTTATAAGTAAAAGTAGTCTATAGGTTTTTGTCTTTGCTGTATTTTTCATCGTATTTTAAAAAGTATACATTAAAATGTACTGTTCTGTGTATTCTGTAGCAGAAACAAAAATAGTTTTATTAGAATTTGGCAATTTTCTATTTCCTCCTTTATTGTTACTGATCTATCTAGATTCCCTTTCACTTTTTGAATTATGATATTCTTTATCTTAATAAATGTATCCATTTCTTCAGATTTTAAATGAAGCTGATCAAGTTGCACATTATTTTTCTATCTAATTTTTTCAACCACTTAACTAATTATCTTTCATCTTATTCATAATAATATAAATTATAACATTTTTACTTTTAAAATTAGGCTTCTGAAAATAGATGATTCGTTTTATTGATTGGCTGATTGAGGTTTTATTTATTCTTTATTCTTGGTGTATCTGTGTAGAATGGTGATAGGGTTATGCTAGGTGCTGATGATACTTTCTATTTCTTTAATTTTGACTTTTTTTGTTGTTGGGGCTTGAACTCTGGGCCTGGCATTGTCCCTGAGTTCTACAGCTCAAGGCCACCGCCCTACCCTTGAGCCAAGCCCCACTTCCCGTTTTCTAGTGATTAATTGGAGAAAAGTGTCTCACAGACATTGGAGCCTGGCCTGGCTTTGAACCTTGGTCCTCATATCTCAGCCTCCTGAGTAGGTAGGATTACAGGTGTGAACCACTATGCCTGACTACTTGTGGCCTTTCTTTGCTTTATTTCTGCCAGGATCATGCATTATAAATGCTATATGGTTGCATTTTTTTAAAGAATCATTTGTGTGTGTGTGTGTGTGTGTGTGTGTGTGTGTGTGTGTGTAAAAGATAATGTAAGTCATTCTCCTTGATTTTGTTCTGTTGTGTCTTTTGCTTCTTTACTTCTTTCATTGTTTATATTGGATTTGCCATGTTTTTAAAAATTCTTTCTGTCCCTCCTTTTGTTCAAATAATTTAGTTCTCTGAGTACATTCCTATTTTGTTTTTGGTTACATTTCTATTTTAAACAATCATGTAAGCTATGTATAGGTTTAGCAACATTAAATAATAGCATACTCTGGCTCACTCTGCGCCATGTTTACAAAGATCAATGGCTACTGTAAGATGAATTGACTAGGACTCTGCAGAGGGAATTTTTCAATTAGGCAGTAATTCAAATAAATTTTTTTCCTGTCAAGCACTAATTAATAGTTCAAATGAAGTATTTCCCATTAGAGTATACTAATCTACACATCTGTCTATCTATATGTCTATCTACCTATCTATCCATCTAGCTATCATCTATCCATTCACATATATAGTATCTTGTATTTCAAGTACTCAACATTATTTTCACATTATTTTTATACTTTCAGACCTAGCTGTAAATATGATAACCATTGTTTATTGTGCCCTTTATCTTTATCTTGGAATCTTTGTTTTCATTTGAATAATTTCTTGAGTCATTGCCTCAAAATGACAAATAAATACTAGCTTGGAGTTTCTTCATTCTGAAAGAGTCTTTTGCGTAGAGACATGCATGATGTTTTAGATGGGTATAAAACCATAAATCCTAATTCTCACTAGGGCCTACAGACCTTATTCCATTATTTTCTTATTTTCATTGAGAACGATAAGGAATCTGATTCTATTCTGCTTTTTTCCTTGGTAAATAGACAAAACTGAAAGAAATGATTCTTTGTCAAGACTAAGATTTTCTTCCGATCTTCAGGATTTGTAAATACATGGTTACTTTCATATCTGTTTATATATTTTATATCTGTTCTATTATTTGTATATCAGGTTTTCAGGATTTATCTGATAATTGTCTTTTTTTGCCATTCCTGGATCTTGAACTCAGGGCTTGGGCAAATCCTTGGTCAGTTTTTGCTCAAGGCTAGTGCTTTGCCATTTGAGCCACAGCAATACTTAGGCTTTTTCTGTGTATATGGTACCAAGGAATCGAACCCAGGGCTTCATGCATGCTAGGCAAGCACTCTACCTCTATGCTATGCTCCTGGCCCCTGATATTGTCTTTTGAGTTATAATTTTGATTGTCCTATAATTTTGTTATAATGTTGCAGACTCAATACTGTGAAAAACTGATTATGTTTTCAGCAATGATAATATCTCTATTGAAGATTTATACTTAGTAATCATATTTTATTTTAATCTCTAGGAACTCATTTTATTTTCTTTAAACATATGAATGACAGCATTACGTTTATAATAATATACAATAGATTAACAACATGTTTGGGGAAAAGAAAGGTATGTTATCTAGACAGAGATAGAATTTTAAAATATGTTGATCATTATGTGTAGATTGTAAGTACGACAGAGTGTATTAAAGGGGAAATCAATGTGAACAGACTAAAAGAAGGCAGAAAGGAGGTAGAATTGGTATCTGCTTCAGCTTTAAAATTTTAAAACACCATGTTGTCTTTATGTCCTTGCCATCTTAAAAATGAACCACAATGTCTAACAATATTCTTTGCTTGCCACAGTTCTGCTGAACTTTTAAGTGCCTGACAGAGGGTGGTATGTGGATATTTTTTGAGTGAGGGATGGGTGAGTAGAAGAGAGAAAGCCAGTGTTCTCGGTCTTAGAAATCAGAATGAAATTATTTAGAAGATTGAGGTAGGAGATGTTGGGAAATTACCCATTAGTAGTGGAGGAGAATTACATATTCAGAAATCATTGTGTGGAAGAATTCAATAGGTGGATGGATTCGGTGAGAGGGGAATAGGAACCATCAAAGGTAAAAATGAGCTAGGCACCTGTGCTCACACCTATAACCTTAGATACTCAGGAGGCTGAGATCCAAGGATCACGGTTCAAAGTCAGCCCAGGCATTAATGTCTATGAGAGCTTATCTCTGATTAGTCACCAGAAAACCAGAAGTGGCACTGTGGTTCAAAGTGGTAGAGCATTAGCCTTGAACTGAAGAGCTCAGGGACAGTGCTCAGGCCCAGAATTCAAGCCCCCAGGACTGACAAAAAATGGTAAAAATGAGTTGATGTTTTCATTTGGAGAGGCTGCAGTGGAGTAGAGTGTGAGCGCAAATGGGAAAGTTGAGTTTCAGGTAACGAGACATTCACTTAGTTGAAAACACTGATATAAGGAGATAGATATATAGTTATACAGGGTTTCTATTGTGTTCCAGATGTCAAGTTGCATCTGTATGAGTAATGAAAACATGAGAGTGGATGAAAGAAGACTGGAGAGATTGTATGGGCAGATGGCTGAGCATGAGCAATTTTTTGTCTACGTTTTTCAAAAAATGAAAAAGAAAAGAAGACAAAGAATGAAAAATTCTAAATAAGAAAAATAGAGAAACTAAATGAATAGTTTGAAGTAAAAGGAGATGGTCAATGAGTTTAATTATATCGTCTATCAATGAATGGGAATTAGAAGTCTTTGGATTGAACTAGGGTAGCAATTTTCAAATGTAGGCTTATATCAGAATCATATAGGGTTGTTTTTTTCTTAAAAAACTTACTATGTGATTGCACCTCTACAGTTTTCACAGTTCTGGATTCTGTAAGGTCAGGGGACCAGAGATGGGGCCTAGTAATCCGTTATTTCTCCCAATTTCCCAGGTGGTCTGGAAGCTTCCAGCCCAAGGATCACCCTTTGAGAACTATTGTCCTAGAAGAAATACTGTTTCTTTCTTCTTTGCTGATAACCTCCACTCTAGCATAGTATAGTACCATGACATCATTCTGCTGTAGCAATGGTTTCCCAAGGCAGGGCTTTTGCCATCTAGAATTGGAGACAAATTAATCTGGTTTTGGAAAGTATTCCATGTACCCATAGATGATTCCAACCGCCATTCACTTTAGGAAAATTACTGTACTGATATATCATAATAAACATTTTTTTGCCAGTCCTGGGCTTGGGCTCAGGGCCTGAGCACTGTCCCTGGATTTTCTCAAGGCTAGAGCTCTACCACTTGAACCACAGCACCACTTGTGGCTTTTTGCTATGTATGTGGTACCGAGGAATCGAACCCGGGTCTTCATGCATGCTAGACAAGCACTCTACCACTAGGCCAAACTCCCGGTGCCATAGTAAACATTTTGAACAACTAAATTACAGCAAATCATGGTACCATAACAAAACAGAGGATTGAGTGATCGGGGATCTGGCTAACCTCAGTGTATATGTGGGTTGGTCCCATCTATTTTATGATTCTTAGAACACTAGTTATGTTGGAACAGCAGGCAGAGAAGGAGAAGGGAACCTTACTGTGTCTCCAGCTGGATGGCCATCCATGAATCTTTGTCAGCCTCTTGTCCATAGTTGCTTGAAGGTTGATACTCCTTGCTACCCCATAGTCCACAGTGGAGGGTTTGGTTGATGTCCATGAAGTTAAGGTAGGCAGCCATTCTCTCCCTGGCTCCTTATTTTGCTGCCACATTCTGCTTTTCTAAGTATCCCAAGTATCTTGGACCCCGATGAAGGCTTAAGTGAGTCATAAAAATCAAGTGATTGGTCCAAAATCTGAGTGGACAGGCATTATACTCCTAGCCTACCTACCATATTCTTCTACAAAGGCCTCAATGCCTTGCTCCTTGGGGGCATAGCAACTCCACTGGCCTCCAGAGGCTGATAATCCTTCTTTGATAGCTTCCTCATTTTTAAATCCCTTCCTTAAATCCTCTCACATTGCCTTTTCATTCTCCCAGGTCTCTGTCTCCTCCTTCTCAGGAATTTGCCCCAACTTCCCAACAGAAATAAAGCATTCAAAATGTGCTGAACACCAAAAAAAAAAAAGCGATCATATCTCTGCTGTCTCCGGTGTCAGCTGAATGTCAAGGACTTCTCTCTCTCTACTTTCTTCTGTGTCTGCAGAGGGGAGGGGTGAACACCTGTCATTCTGTCCGATTTAATTTTTTTAAAAATTTGCCCCATTGTACAAATCAAGCAACATCAAGATGTATCAAGAGAGAAATACTGATCTGTATCTACTCCATAACCAATTCCACTCTACTGAGAGGCCAACATTCTTTAATGTATATGGATACACAGTTTCTCCCCCCCAGGATGGATAAACTATTTAAATGAAATGGTATTATATACATGAACTCGTTATCCAAAAAATGTATAAATATTGTCTTTTGATTCACTTAGTACTGGGATCGAATGACTAGTGGGCAGGCAAGAAATCTTCCACATTAGATTATGGATTCTGTAAGTATTAAATGCTGCAACCTTCTCTCCCTGGTCTGGTTTGCCAGAGAGATTCATACGTTGATCTCTTTATTTTTTACATAATGGAGAGTTTGTTTCTTGCTCTAAGAGTTGTTCAACTGACCTTTCCCCTCTAGTGGCCTAATAGACAGATGATTATTATAATATATCATTTTGACAGCTGCTTCCCTCATTCCTGGCTGCCCTGATGCTGGACTTCATATGTTGGAAGTGATCCTTGTTGTTCTACCACACACAGTATGCCCTTCCAACACTGTTATCTTAGCCAGGCTCAGGATGCCCAGTTTCCGCAACTGGAGCCCATCTCCGGTCCTTGACTCCTGGCACCGCACCTGTGTATCAAGTGCTTTTTTTGTCTTGCCGGGTTATTCTGGGCCACCTTATCCTTCATCTCAATTCCATATCTATTGAGCTTGTTTTCTTCTTCACTCTTCCTCTTACCCTGAGGCTGAGGTCAGTGGACAGCTGGGGATTTGGTGAAAACATTAATAATGGTGTGTGTGTGGGGGAAGATGATAGTGCTAGTAGAATCCTTCCTGGTGATATTTGTAGGCACTGCTAAGAAAAGTGTATGCTACTTGACTTATGAAATGATAACCCCTCTGTAAATCTACTTTATAATGTAAAGAAAAAAGCTTAATATTAAGTTAATATCAATATAAATAAAAACAATATTAAGCACATCCCCATGAGCTCAGGACATTTACACAGGTTTTAGTACAGTTAAATGATCCTGAGGTCCATATTTCACTGTCCTACAATGGAATACACTCATATTTGGAATCCAATTCCTCTTCACTACAAAAATAGGTACAGATGCATCTTCTCTACCCCATTAAGTGCTCAAATATTCCTTTGGAAACTATTTTATTATCTTTATTTTTTGGCTGTCGCCATTCCTCCTCATACCTTTCAATTTTTTGAAAGTACCAGGACATGAAGTCAGGCACTTGTACTCACTTGGCTTTCTTACTCATGACTTGTGTGCTACCACTTGAGCTTCCAGATTTGTTTTTTGTGACAGTCTTGGGGTTTGAACTCAGGGCCTGAGCACTATCCTTGGGCTTTTTCCTCAAAGCTAGCATTCTGCCACTTGAGCACAGCACCACTTCTGGCTTTTTCTATGTACGTGGTACCGAAGAATTGAACCCTGGTCTTTGTGCATGTTAGGCAAGCACTCTATCACTAGGCCAAACTCCCAGTCCAGATTTGGTTTTTGCTGGTTAAATTGGAGATGGAATCTAGAGAAATTTTCTCTATCATCTTACTTCAAACTGCATTCCTCAGATCTCCTGAGTAGCTAGAATTATAGTTGCCAGCCACTGGTGTCCAACTTGCATCAATTCTTGATGATCATATTTGGATGCTTTTCTGATTAGTTAGTTTACTTATCCAAATAAAATTGTAGAAAAGCTGAATGTTTTCCCCTACAGCTCCTTGCACTAGTTGGGTTTTCATGATACTCCTCAGGACAACTATGAAATCTATAGGTATACTTTTGGTTCCTCATAATGATTCAGGGACAAGTTAACATCAACTGGAAAAGGAGGAAAAGGATATTCAACTCAAGGCTGGAGTTTTCACAAGAAATTGTTCCAGAAGACTTTCAAATGACCTGCTTTAAATGGTCAGTGGATATAAACCTGATTACAATGATCTAAATCTATAACCTAGCTCTACATTAATTACAAACATGAAATAGTTTTTAAAAGGCTTGAAAACAAATGTTTTCAAGAAAGTTTCACGTGCAACCAGAAAATAGTGTGTTTTGTTCCATTTGGAACTAGTCAGAATTAGTTGACATTTTGGAAATACACCACACTGATCAGTAACATAAATCTGACCATTTCTGATTGTGGCTATATATTCATGATTTCTTTCACATAAAGCTGTAAATAAACTGAGTACTTCAGCAAACAACCAAGTATGTGCACATTGAAATATTACTTTCCATTTTTTTCCAGTACCAATACATAGCCTTAGGACTTTGAATTTTCTCAGACTTGCTTGGGCACAGTTGGTGCTCTACCATGAGTCATATACCTCCAGCCTAAAATTTGCTGGTTAATTGAAGGCAGGATCTCATGGACTTTTCAGCCTGGGCTGGTCTTGAATGGTCCTCCAGATTTCAACTTCCTTAGTAGCTAGAATTGTAAGCTAGGTACCCTGTTACTATCCATACTTTATCTGTTTATTTGGTTTACATTGTAAACTGTTGGGGGCCAAGTAACGCCATATCTAATAACTTTCTGCTGAGGCTTATAGTAGGGATAAAACACGTGGACCTCTTTGTCCTGTCCATCTTGTATACTGATAGGCTCCCACACCCAATATAAGGAGGAGGGATTTGGAGAATAAAAAAAGAGAGACCTTCCTGCCTTGAAAAAGCTGCGTGGCATCTCTGTTCGTGCTCCGGGGTAAGAAGGCTGAGTGCGGGAGGACAGTGGGCCCCTTCCTCTCACGGCTTGGCCTGTTCGGGGTGTGTTTTTCCACATCCCCCCTACTAGTAGAGAGGGACCAGGGACGAAGGACCCCGACAGTAAACCATATCTAACACATATGTATTAAAATGCTTAATTATATATGATTACTCATAAATTCACTATTCAAGAACAGAACTATCAATAATTTGAACTTCTCTATTCCGTCCTACACTTTCCATAAACCCAGTATGCCCAAAACAGCAACGTGAATTATATTCATTATATTCTTGCTTTAAGAGTTTTATTAAATATGTCATTCACTATGTAAAAATGAAGTGTCTTGCATATGTAATGAATATTACATAAATATGCATGCCTAAAATATGTTTGAGGTTTATAAAATGATAACTCCCTGTACATGTTGGGGAAGATGTTACTAGGATCCATCCGTGTTGTTGAGTGTAACTATTTCTTTTTCTCTGCTGCATGTTATTTCATACTATAATTTAGTCATTTTTGTGGATGAATATTTGTGTTGTTTCTGAATGTTTGCTATTATTAACTCTACTTCTATAAACATTCCTGTTTTTATACCTGGAACACATATGCAAAAGAACAGAACTGCTGGATTTTGGAGTATGCAAATAAAAATATTGCCAAATTGTTTCACAAAGTGATTGTGATCACTGGTAATCACACTGTCGATATATAAAAGGTTTTATTTACTCGTATTTTCATCACCATTTGGACTGAACTCAGGGCCTGAGCACTGTCCTTGGGCTTTCCTAAAGGCCTGTGCTCTGCCATTTGAGCCACCGCACCATTTCTGGATTTTCTATATATGTGGTAATGAGGAATCAAACCAGGGTCTTCGTGCATGCTAGGCAAGCACTCTATCACTAGGCCATCTACCACTAGGCTAAATTCCCGGCCCCACAATTTGATTTTTGTCAGATTTTTTTGCCATGAATATAAATATTGCTTCTTTGTAATCTTATTTTGCATTCTCTTGCTAGTAAAGTTTACCATCTTTTCATATGCTTTCTGGCCATTTGTGGGCCATTTCCATTAAATGAATATTCATAGTCTCTGCCCATTTTCACATAATTCCTTTCCAAAATTTATAGCTCTTTATTGCTGGATACAACTAATGTTTTGGTTGTGTTGTAAATATCAGTTCCAAATTTAATAGCTTCTTTTTCATTTACTTATTGAGCCTTTTTGACAAACTGATATTGTCAATATAAATGTAGTGTAATATATCCATCTACTTTTATTGTTGGTGCTTTTTTTGTGCGTTATGGGGCTTAAACTCTGGGCCTGGGTGCTATCCCTGAGCTCTTAAGCTCAAGGATACCTACCATCCTACCCCTGGGCCTGGGCGTTGTCCCTGAGGTCTTCAGCTCAAGGGTACCGCCCTACTCCTTGAGCTACAGCCCCACTTCCCATTTCCTAGAGGTTAAATGGAGATAAGAGTCTCACGTTCTTTAGGTTCTTCAGTGCCCAGGATGGCTTTGAACCATGATCCTCTGATCTCAGCCTCCGGAGTAGCTAGGAATACAGGTGTGAGCCACTGCGCCTGGCTCATTGATGCTTTTTGTATCAAGAAATCTTTTACTAATGCTTCACCAGCTATTCTCAAACATTTTCTTATAAACGTTTAAAATTTTTGCTTTTCACATCAAGTTCTCCTTATGTGTGGACCTTATTTTGTCTCTGTATAGCAGAGATCTAATGGAGGGAGGGATATTGAAATCTTAGACTCTATTATGGAACCCTCCTTATAATCTGCAGGCCTGACTCTTATATATCACAATTGCATATGTGAATGGATTTATTTCTGTAGCTCTTTTTTCTCATGATTGATTGCTCAGTCTCTGCATCAACAACATATTGTTTTATTTACTATAACTTCATAGCAACTTTATATGTTCAGGCAAATCTAGATGTGATTGTTCAGGAAATTCTTGATAATTCTTCGCATTTTGTTTTTCCTATTAGATATAGAATTGAATGAAAAGCTCTATTGAAACTCCTATTGGAATTTTATGTAATCAAGGTGGTAACTACTATGTTTATAATGACAAAGCGTGCCTCTTTGTGAATTGCTGGTCCTAGGTTTTAAACTCACATTGTGCTTTGTTTGGCTTGCTTCCTCACAGGCTTGTGCTGTACTGGATCTATGCCAACAGTCAGGCTTTGAACTGGAATTCACTAGGTCTCAGCCTCCTGAGTAGCTCCAATAACAGGTATAAACCACATTGCTAGGATTTTGTTTAGAGCTTTTAAATCTTTGTAGAAGGTATGTTTTTCTTGATTAGGCTTTGTGAAAAATTTTGTTAAAACTTAAGTATCTTACTTACAGTTTTCATTAGTATTGTCAGTGGCCAAGTTTTCATCACTAAATTTCCTCACTCCCCTTCAGCTCCTTTACAGGACTAAAACACCAGAGGTTAAGGTGTTTGCCTTTCTCTGGCTCTGTTTAAAAACACTGTGGCTTTCTGTTCACTATGGAAGAGAAATGGGAAGGACCACTTTGAAAAAGTACTTGATCACATTTTCTTATACAGACCAGAGGTCCCTGATTGCCCTTATCAGCTAGGTACCTCATTTTTTGGGGGGGGGGGTCATAGGGCTTGAACTCTGGGTCTGGGTGCTGTCTGGGTCCTTGAGCCACAGCCCCACTTCCCATTTTCTAGAGGTTAATTGCAGAAAAGAGTCTCATGGACTTTAGGACCCAGGCTGGCTTTGAACCGTGATCTTCAGATCTCAGCCTCCTGAGTAGCTAGTATTACAAGCGTGAACCACTGTGCCCGGCTGTGTTCTACCTCTTTAAGGGTGCTGGCAGGATGGCTTGAGTCAGGGAGGCATGAGTACAGCACATGTGCCATGAGTACAGCAAAATGATGTGGTTGCTCTGGCTGAAACTAGATCAGGTGGAACTGATCCTGCCACCAGTGACTCTCGCCTGTAATCCTAGCTACCGAGAAAACTAAGTTAGACTTTAGCCATTGTACAGAACTCCACAATGGGATCAAATCCCATTGTGGTCACTAGAGTTCCTCTGAAAGAAGTTGGCGGAATTGCCATTGACAAGTGAGATGCAGTAGTGGCAGAGGTCTGTCTGAGCTGAGTTTGAAATGTAAGGAATGGGGGAAAAGCGCTATTGGGAACTAGGCATGAGGTAGTATACTCCACTCATTCTTTTTCTGGTTTTGTTTCACTGACTTGAGAATGACAAAGCTAAGTATCTTTTTGGATTTTATTTTACCTTTCCCCCCAATATTGTCCTTACCCTTGAACCTCACTGGGCTTTACTTCTTACAGAATATAGCATGCATATTGCCTAGTTTCTCAAGGCTAAGATTTTCAACTACTCACCAAAACTGGCGCTGGTACATCAAACAACTTATTCTTAGCAATAAGAATACTTGGGAGGAAAAAGAAAAAATAGGGTAGGTTACAGTGAGAATAAAGTCTAAGTTGTCCACTATTGTTTTCAACATCTTCATATGATGGTTTAAGTAGAAAAACACTTACATTTTAATAAATCAAATATCTTTTGAACTCTTAAAAACCAAAACACCCTAGAACACATGAGAAACAACAGTAAAATTTATTTTTAAGTTATAAAAATATATGAACATGTCAAAAATACAGTAATTTACAAGTTATACAGAGTTTGGAGAAAGTTAATTTACAAGGATGCACATCAGTTCTTTATATGCAGCTTTTGACTGTTCTCCACAAGGAAAAGGACAGTATATAGGCATTTTGATTGTTGTTGCTAAAATGTGGCTTTAAAAACACAAAACAATACATTTTTGAATAAAAATTTGAGTACAATATCTGCACAACTTTCAGTGTGACAAGGTGTACTTTGTCAGGTCCACCCCCTTCTTTTATTTAAAAACAATTTTAATAGTATATCAGAATTGGTGTAGTTTGGAACAAAACAGTATTACTGATTTTAAAATTAGTTGGTATAAAACATTAATAAAATATAAAGGCTTTTACAGTTTAACCAAACACTAGTTAAGATTTTTTCCATTTCTTTTCAGAAGTTGACATATAATGATAAAATTGTTTTTTTAAAGTTTACATGAAAATCTACTGTTTTTTACCTTTAGCAAACAGTAGCCACACAACAGGAATATTTTTCAAAATGTATCTATTTGCCCAATGTCACATGGAAGAACAAATAATTTTAAATTTAAATGATATATAATATAGTTGAGAGTACAAAACCTGGGGACATTCACTCTCTTCATGGGTGGGTAATAGAGTATTTTGGCCTAAAGTTCACATGGAAGACTTAGAAGTGTATGGTGTCAAAGAGGAATGGCTTTGTTTCCAACTTTCCTATTATGCCCTGTCATACGGTTAGGTTTATTGCTGATATTTATCCCTACACATCGTGGAATAAATTGACATATGTTGGTGACAACATGTTGGGGCAAAAATGACATTCATGACTACTTGGCAAGGTAATAACAATTTAAGTTCTAAAAATAGGCTAACATTTTAGGAGGTAGGAAACAAATTACAAAACTGTACCATTTGGTCAACCCCCTGCAATCCCTTACTTTTGGCTTCAACCTTGGATTTCTATATTTGCCATTACCCATTCTCTCATTAAAGCTATTATTCCTACTATCACTCATTTACCTAAATTTGTAGACTTGAAGCTGCCAAGAAAAGTGGATTTAAGAAATTTTGCTTTTAAGTCACTAAATATACCAAATATTCAAGGTATCAACTACTAACATTTTGCACATCTCTAGTCAACACAAGAAAATATGAAAAGACTACCAAATAGATCTACATGCAACTCAAATATGTCAGTTCTTATACAAACCTATACTGACTTGATCTTTAAAAAAAGTATATTATATATTAACTCTCTTACCAGTGTTAACTGAAAATAAGTATATATTTCCCTGTCAAATTAAGATAGTAACAAAAAATTCCACTTTTTCCCCAGAGATCTATGTTGTGCTGATATTCTATTACAAAAAGATTCCATTTTTGAAATAGGCTGGATTCACAGTGAATATGTTAGTACCAAGATCATGTTTAATACTACCTGTAAGGATGTCATTAGTGGAATGTGCATATAAGGCATGTAAAAAACTAGCATTAAAGCTCTGGAGGGCAACAATGCAAACTGGCAGCTGCATCAAAAAGTGCTGCTAAAAATACAAAAATATTAAAGAAATTTAGTTAAAGAACATATTCCTAGTGCTTTTACAAGTAAGATTTTTTAATAAAATGTATTATTTTGGATACAAACTTCTGTTACTTGAATGAATGGACTCAATAAAGCATGAACTTGAACTCTAACGACTATTAGACCAATCTTGAAAACGGAAGCAATCACTGGCAATCTTCCACACAGTGTTATTATTAGAAGTGGTCTGAGCTGTCAGCAGGAAATTCTGGTTAAAGTAGTGTTGTTTGTTCCCATCAAACTTCACGGTTCCACTGGTCACAACAAGAACTGTAGAGTGGCACTGTGAAGCATGCTCTTTATCCATAGAAAAAGCAATGAAAGAGGATCAGTTTATATTTCTAAATAAGCATATTTTAGGCTGTACTGCCTTTGATCTAACACAAGAAATTCACAAACATTCTTTACCTTGAACATATACACCCAAAGCTAGAAAACTACTCCTTTCGAAAATATCAACATTATTTTCCATTCAAAAAGCTTGAGGGTGGGGGAGGGAGTTTGGCCTAGAGGTCGAGTGCTCACCTAGCATACACGCAACCATGGTTTCGATTCCTTGGTATCATATACACAGAAAAAGCTGGAAGCAGCACTGTGGCTCAAGTGTCAGGGTACTAGCCTTGAGCAAAAAGTGTCTAAGGACAGTGCCCAGGCTCTGAGTTCAAGCACCAGGACTGGCAAAAAAAAGCCTGGGGGTATTCTAAAGTTTCAAAATAACTTACACATCTATTATTTCATTAATTTCTAACAGTTTTTCCACATTTTGCATGTTTTACATGTTATTTTTAAAATTGCTTTGTTATTATAAAGATAACATACAGAGTGGTTATAAGGTATGTAAGTCAGGTCATGAGTGTATTTCTTTTTTGACCTTATCACCCTTCTTTCACTCTCTCCTGGCATCTTTTGTTTAAGCTATCTTTCCAGAACTAAAAAGGAAAAAAAAATAACACTGAAAATTGACTTTAGGCACTCAGGACTACACCTAGAGTTAAATTTTGTAATTTTACTGAATTCTGAACCAATTTCTTCCATCCCCAAAATGAATCCTTCACATAGCAGGGAAAATTCCTGTGAAATTCTAACCAGTTTGAGATACTATAAAACATTAATAGTGATATGGTACAATTTTTTTTCTGGAGATGCTCTCCTCTCCTTTCAATTAACAAAAATCAAATTTAGTCTCATACAATCTTTTTTTTTTTCAAAATCAAGGGATTGAATGAGGCCTGTGCCAGTAATCCTAGCTACTCAGGAAACAAGAAACAGATCTGTGGATCAGTTCGAAGGCAGTTTGGCATGAATGCCCATGAAACTTTTTAAAAAATTTATTTTATTGGTATTATAAAGGTGATATACAAAGGGCTTACAGTATGAAGGCAGATAGGGAGTATATTTCTTTTTGAGCCATGTCATCCCTTCCCTTGCTCTCTCCCAGGTTCTCCTTCCTGTCCTCACCCACCAGTTGTACAATTCATTTTCCACATAATGTCTAGTAAGTACCACCACAGTACTTGTTCACTTTTTGTCCCACCTTTTCCCAAAGACAAATAAAACATTCAGAAAAGGAAAAGAACATAAACAACAGCAACAACAAAACATCCCTTGTTTTCATTTCTTGGAGTTTCTTTCTTTTTTTTGTGGGTCATGGGGCTTAAACTCAGCCTGGACGCTGTCCCTGAGCTTTTCAGCACAAGGCTACCCTTGAGCCTCAGCTCCACTTCCGGTTTTCTAGAGGGTTCTTGGAGATAAGAGTCTTAGGTTCTTTTGTGCCCGGGCATACTTGGAACCTTGATCCTTAGATCTCACCCTCCTGAGTAGCTAAGATTACAGATATGAGCCACCACACCTGGCTAGAGTTTATGTCTTAAAATATTGTTTTACATGATGATTACACATAGCTACTGAGCCTTTGTATTCCACTGCTATGAATATCCTCCTTTGGTCCCATTGTGTGAATGTCATGATAAACCTTACAGGCCTGTGAGACTCTGATCTCAGATTCACTAGCAAAAAGCCAGAAGTGGAGATGTGGCTCAAATAGTAGAGCTCCAGTCTTGAGTAAAAAAGCTCAGGGACAGAACCCAGGCTCTGAGTTTAAGGCCCAAGACCGGTACCAAAAGTACACACATACATATATGCATAAAAATTGGGGATTGAACCTAGGGTCTTGCATATGCTAGACAGGTGTGCTACCATTTTAGCTACATTCTTTCCACTTTTAGTCATTTATGTCACATTTATGTGGTCTTGACCATGACCTTCTTATTTATGCTTCCTTTGTAGCTGAGATGATAGATAGCCTCCACCATGCCCAGCTTTTTAGTTGTTCTAATAGGGTCTCTTTAACTTTTGGACTGCATTGGCTTCAAATGCAATCCTTCCAGTCTTTGCCTACTGAGTAGTTAGTTAGGATTACAAGTGTGAGCCATCAAATCTAACTCAAACCATTTTTTTATTAAACCATAATCACACTTGCACCAAAATTTACTACTGGTTCTGTGAAGTGATAGGCAACAAAAGGAGTTCATTTGGACACATGAATTTTACAACTAAAAGTTTCTTGCTGCTTTTGGTGTCAAACTCACTGATCACAAAAAATAAAATAAATGAAGCATCTTAAAGAACATAATCTTACCATGAACTGGTTGACAATCTAACATATTAACCTGGAAATGACTAGATGGCAACATTTCGAAGAAATGTCTTAGCTCACTCTGCCCGGTAACAACATTTCCATTCCAAATTAAAGTGGCCCTGTCCAGATACAGTCGGATAAGTGCCTACAAGAAAAAATACAAGTTTTAAAAGATTTTTTTTTCTGGATAAGCACTTTCTAGAAAGTCAGCCAAAGGTTAAAATGGTATATACATATTTCCAGGTCCTATATCTATTACTACTTCCTTTACCCCCAAAAGTGAATACAGTATCTGTAATAATCTTGGCCTTAAAAAGACATGATCCAGGGACTTGGCCTAGTGATAGAGTGCTTGCCTACCATGGACGAAGACACAGGTTCGATTCCTTGGTACCACATATATAGAAAAAGCCAGAATTGGTGCTGTGAATCAAGTGGTAGACCTCTAGCCTTGAGAAAACCCAAAGACAGTGCTCCGGCCCTGAGGTCAAGCCCCAGGACTGGCAAAAGATATGATCTTTTATACACAGTGCAATTGATACCTTTTCATATTTCCATTTTAGCTAAAACATAAATTTGCATACAAAACAGAAAGGGGCCAAGAGTTTGGCTTAGTGGTAGAGTGCTTGCCTAGCATGCATGAAGACCCGGGTTCAATTCCTTGGTACCACATACATACAAAAAGAGCTGGAAGTAGTGCTGTGGCTCAACTGGTAGAGCTCTAGCCTTGAGAGAAGTCCAAGGACAGTGCTCAGGCCCTGAGTTCAAGCACTACAACTGGCCAAAAAAAAAACCAGAAAGGGTTTTAAAGTTTTGCCTTCTGTTGTACAGTAAATTAAAATGATCTCAAATTCTAAGTAGAGACAAGTTCTAATTTTTAGGAAGTAGGTTGCTTTTGGGGGCCAGTAACGCCATTCTAATAACTTTCTGCTGAGACCTGTAGTAGGGGTAAACAAGTGGACCTCCTTATCCTGCCCACCTGTTGTGCTGATAGGCTCCCGCACCCAATATAAGGAGGGGAGTTTTAGAGAGAGAGAGATTCCTGCCTTGATGAAGCTGCGTGGCGTTTCTGTTCGTGCTCCAGAGAAGCAAGGCTGAGTGCGGGAGGACAGTGGGCCCTCTCCTCTCGCGACTTGGACTGGTTGGTGTGTACTTTTCCCCATCCTTCCTCAAGAGGGACTGGGGATGAAGGACCCCGACAGGTTGCCAATTAAGCTCTACTATGTTTTAAGACAAGTGGGTACATATATGTAAATCATTTGATGTTTGTATTTGTTAGGATGAAACTGTTTGTTTCTATTTTTTTCTTCTTTCTTTGTCAGTCATGGGGCTTGAACTCAGAGGCTAGGTGCTGTCTCTGAGATTTGCACTCAAGGCTAGTACTCTATCACTTGGAGCTACAGCACCACTTCCTGAAATTGTTTATTTCTAAATATCAGCAAATTTCATTATAAAGAATTATGAGCACTTGCAACGTCTTTAAAAAAGTGATATAACTAATATCCAAAGGAAGCAAAATTCAACAATTCACTCTACAGAGTTAAGGAAGACTTTAATTTGCATTATTCTGAAATTTATCTTTAAAAATATGAGAAGGGGTATCAATGTGTGAGAAGTAATGCACCTACTATTGGCGAATGTAACTACAACTCCTCTATACATTACCCCAACAATAAAAAATAAAATTAAAACAGGTCAAAGCATACTTTGATACTGCTAGTAAAATGTGTTTTATTTGATAGTGTTTTATTTATTTGTAGAATTGTGTTCAAACCCAAGTCTTCATGCTTGCTAGGCTGATGCCATATCCCAGAGCTGTAACACTAGCCCTGTTTTCTCTTGTTTCTAGGATAGAGTCTTGCTACATTTTCCAGACTTGAGTGGCAACTCATCTGCTTACAGGCTTTCCATTGCTAGGGTCACAGGCAACACACAGTCTATTTTCCCTCTATGGGGCAAGTGAAGATTTTTTGCCTGTGCTGGCTTGGAACTGTGATCCTCCCAATCTATATAACTTAGGATGACAGGAGTGCACCAGTGCACCAAGCTATGGGTTAAGAAAGGGTCTTAGCTCTGTATGACACCTTTGTAACAACGAAAAAGTTTAAAAAATTCAACTAAGAAAAAAAAGTGTCTTAGGAACTATTCTGTCTGGGCTTGCCTCACATCTTGGTCCATCTATTATCAACTGCCCAAGTTAGCTAAGACTACAGGTACAGCCAGAAATACACACGTTGTTACTTCACTTTTGAAAGTAATGAAGTATAATAAAATTCAATACTCTTCTAGCCCATTCTCTTACATCATCAAATACTGGTTGCATTTTAACTTCTGCTTTAAAAAATAGGTTACAGCCAGGCACGGTGGCTCATGCCTGTAATCCTAGCTACTCAGGAGGCTGAGATCTGAGGACCCAGGTTCAAAGCCAGGACGGGCACAAAAGGACTTGAGACTCTTGTCTCCAATTAACTACTAGAAAATGGGAAGTGGGGCTGTGGCTCAAGGGTAGGGTGGTAGCCTTGAGCTGAAGAGCTCAGGGATAGCACCCAGGATGAGTTCAAGCCCCATTACCCTCCTCCTACTTCCCCCCAAAAAACCAACAGGATTTTAGCTTCCTGGGTGCTACTCTGCAGGCTGAGATGTGAGAATTCAGATACAAAACCAGCTTGGACAGAAAAGTCTGTAAGATTCTTATCGCCAATTAGCTATCAAAAAGCTAGAAGTAGAGCTGTAGCTCAAGTGGGTAAGTTCTCACCTTGAGCAAATTAGCTCTGGGAAATTACCCAGGCCTTGAATTCAATCCCCAGGACTAGCACAAAAAAGTATAAGTAAAACAAGCCAGGCAATGTTGGCTCACATTTGTAATCCCACATACTCAGCAGACTGAGGTCTGAGGATCACGGTTTGAAGACTTACAGGGTAGGAACATCTGTGTGACACTTATAACCAAAAAATCAGAAGTAGATCTATAGTTCAAGTGGTAAGGCACTATACATGAGCAAGAAAGCTCAGAGTGCACAGGGCTTGAGTTCAATCTCCAGTGGCTGTAACCATAGCTATACTGGGTGCTGAGATTTAAGGATCATGGTTCAAAGCCAGCCCAGTGAGAAAAGTCCATGAGATTCGGGGTTTTTGTTTTGTTTTTGTGGATCATGGGGCTTGAATTCTGGGCCTGAGTGCTGTCGCTGAGCTCTTCAGATGAAGGCTATGGCCCTACCCCTGGAACCAGAGGCCACTTCCTATTTTCTGGTGGTTAATTGGAGATAAGAGTCATAAGGACTTTAGTGCCTGGGCTGGCTTTGAACCTCAATCCTCAGATCTCTGCCTCCTGAATAGCTAGGATTACAAGTGTGAGCCACCGTGCACAGTTCCATGAAATTCTTATTTCCAATAAATGACCAAAAAAGCTATAAATACAGCTATGGCTCCAGAGCTAGAGTGATATATCCTTGAGGAAAAGAAGCTCAGGTGATTGCACCTAGGCCTTGAGTTCAAGCCCCAGGACTAGCAAAAAAAAAAGTTTGAAAGAAGCTAACAATTCACCTAAGTCTATACAAGTAAGTAGAGGCAAACCTACAGCAAGATTTCAGAGCTAAAACTCCCCTTAATACCATAGTAATCTCCTATAAGCAAGTTGCTTTTCCTTCTTTTTTGGTGGGGATTGGACTCCGAGCCTTGTGTTTGCTATATAGTTGCTCTGACACTTAAGCCACTCCTAGCCTTTTTGTTTCACTTTGTAAAGATGTTTTAAGTAATAGTCAAAGGGAATACAATGCAAAGTTTTGCCTACTGGCAAAGCTTTGCTGACAGGTACACACCAGTTAGCTTAGCTTTTTATTTGCTGACATGTGTTTCACAAACTTCTTGCCAAAGATGGGCTCAAACTCTGATCCTCTGTAGTAACTAGGATTATAGGCAGAAGCCACTGTGCCATGTAGCAAGTTTGTTTAAAAACATAAGGCCATAGTTATCACATATGCCAACAAGCTAAATGTCTTAATAAAAATGAATTGTACTTGAGAAATAGTAGAGATCACATTAACTTACCCTTCTTCTTTTGTCCATTGTATCATAGTAAATACTGACAAATTCCTCAGCAGCTCTACATGCTTGATCCGCGTAAGTTTTAAAATCCTATGAGAAAAATTTCAGAAATGAGTATTACCATTCTATTGATAAGATAGAAAATAATTTACTTGTGTCACTATATTCTATATACGCAGCACAGTACATGCTTCCATGTAAGTTTGGATATGTTAAGACATGTTAAGTAATATCAGGGCTCCTAAGCTTCCAAGTTAATTTTTTTTTTACTATTTCTACGTGCATGTCTTTAGGAAATACGTCTTTCATTAAAGTACTTATTTTTCTGTGCCGGTTTTGGAGCTTCAACTGAGAGCTTTCAGGCCACATGTCTATTTCCTTGATTTTTATTTTCTTTCCCTTTGGACTTGAACTCTGGGCCAGGGTGCTGTCCCTGAGCTCTTCAGATCAAGGCTAGTGCTCTACCACTTGATCCACAGCACCACTTCCTTCCTTGATGTTTTTCACATATCATCTTATTATTTTCGTTAGCATCTAAATAAAGAGATCTTTCAATATTTTACAATACAATGACCTCAAAACTACGCGGTATGAAAAAAATCATACGGTGGAATGGAATTTTCAGTGGGTAAGGTTAAAATGCTGGGTGCTCCTTTTGGATCTAGAGGTTATGAATTAGCACAAAAGTTTAAGAAAAAATGAAAACCACCAAGTTAACAAGCAATTTCAATGGACTTCCTGTAGCTTCGCTTTAGCAAAGTTAAATTCTATAAATTGAAATTGAGTAAGGTTAGTAAAACGCTAAACAGAAAATGGAAAAGCCAAGCTGATAAAATTCGGGCAAGCATGCAAGATTAAGTTCACTCGTCCAAAGCCGTTCAGAGAGCCAAGGATATTAGAGGACTTAAACACAATGAATGGCCACTGTTCATTTCTTTGTGATGTTATCGAAATTGACTTTGCCAGCATGAGAAAAGTGGAGCTTGTAAGCCATTAAAATGCAGATACCCAACTCGACCTCCGACCTTGCTCCAGGTACTTACGCTCTCTAGCGTTGAGGACAACTGGACAGCAGCAACTGGTGGGCGTGTAGCAAAATGGAGCCGGCCTCAGAGGCCGGCGGGACAGACCCTGATTCGCCGCTTTTTCACGTGACTAACAGCAAGCCCGGCTTGCCGCGCCTCCCGGGTTCCCAAGGTTTAGCGTCCTGGAGCTCAACCGTGGCGCCAACCAAACACTTACCACAGACATTCCTGATGGCGGTCCGGAATCACACTTTTTCAATCGTGGGTGCTTGCTTTCTCTCCTATTCGACCCGTTCTTCGGGCTGAGTGAAGACAAGATATTCACCAAGAAAGCGAAACCCGCCAAACACACGTATTGGCCCCGCCCATTCTTATCCGGAAGTAGCTCGGAGCGAGAGGGATTAATACGCTGAGTTCCCAGCCGGAAGTAACATTTCCCCTCAGTTCCGGCCGATGTGTCACTTCGTGTTTTATTTTTTTACGTAGTATAAAACAACTGTGACTTTTGGGAAACGGACACTATATAAAATCTCCTACTTCATGACTCTACTAATAACCCTATTCCCAATCCAGACCCTTCCCCGTGTCCTTAGGCTGAAACGCCTTGCCCTCCCTAGGCGGAAGCTCAAAAGCCTGAGTGCCAGTCCCGCCCTCTTTTGGTGAAAGGATCTGGTCACGCTCCTCCCACTCCTCGCTCACGCCCCAGAGCCCAGGCTGAAACGCCCAGTTCCCAGCCATCTGGTTTCCTCACGCCTAGGGCTGCCTCCTCCCCCTCCCCCAATTCTTTTTCCAGTTCCCCAAGCTGAAGTTGAAAAGCCGGGATCCCCATCCCACCCTTCTCGGGTGTAAGGCTCCTTCCTGGCTCCGCCTCTCCAGCGCCTGAGTCGACCAGCCAACATTCGAACTGAAATGCTCTAATATCCGCCCCGCGATACTTAGTTGAAAAGGCCCACCTCCACTGCGACCCCAGCCGTGGAACCCAGGGTGAAACACACAGTTCCCCGCCCCGCACTTGTCCCCCTTCCCACCCCCCCTAGTGTTTACACAGTCGTCAGAACTACGAAGACTCGCTCCTCATCTGGTCCCCCACTAACTGAAACTGGTCTCCCTCGTCCCTCCCCCTGAAATGCCCAGCTTCCCCACTCGCCTCCGTCCCGCCCCTCCTGCTCCTTGCTCAATCCTGGGAACCAAAAGTGAGATGCCCGCCTCTTCCCTTCCCAATCTCCTTACACCTCACGTAAAACGCCCCTGCCCCGCTTCCTTAGCCCCATTCCCCCGTACTTCGCACAGTTCCCAGAGCCAAACTTAAAAATTTCGGCTCCCCTCCTGCCCTGTACGGGTATAAAAACTTGGCCCCGACCCTCTAGCTCCTCGCCCAGGATCCGAAGCCGAAGTTGAAATGCCTCGCTCCACGTTCCCCAGTCTCATCAACTTCCACCCCCCCTCCACTGAAACGCCCTCTACCCCGCCCCCTCTATTAACCCTGCCCCTCAAGCCCAAGCGGAAAACCCTGGCTCCTAGCCCCGCCCTCTTCATAAAACGACCCGCCCATATCCCACCCACTTCTCGATCCATCCCTGAGCCTAAGCTGAAATGCCGCACTCCTCGCCCCGCCCTCTTCTCCACGTAGTCCTCAGCGCTGAAAGTTACTCACAGGAGACTGCTTACTCCAAAGGAGGGGGAGGGGTCCAAAACACCCGTTAACAGCTAATGGCGAAATTCCCTTAAGCCACTAACGGAGATGGAGCTAGAGCTTCAGGAAAGGCACAGAATCTTCAGGAAAGTACTTAAGGCTCCGCGAAAGCGCTGAGAGAAACCGTTTAGAGTTCCACAGTCTCCTCAGATAATACCCACTTAAACTCCTAGCATATGATCACAACGTCTAAAATTATTCACCATTTAATTTTTACCCTTTTCAAGAATAAACCCGACCCCCCTCAAACCAGTCCCTCTTTTCTGAGATAACCTCCATCACCCTCCCAGTTATACAAATCTTTCCCCTTCACTGATTTTAGAAAAGAACTTAAGGATACTTTAGTTTCCTTAAAAACGCTGTAGCTTAGTTTACCTCACAAAAACGATTTGAGAAGTATTTTCTAAATATTTCATTCCACATTCAGTTGCTAAGACAAATATTTTATCGCTACCAAATTAACCTCAGACAATGATTACCCTCCCAAATCACAGAGATTCATAATCAAGAAATGAATAATCAAAACTAGGCTCACTTCCCTCCGTATGCAATACCTCTCAAACATCGCTTATCTGAAAGCAACGAACAACATTTGGCCCTTTCATTCAAAGTTCCTGTAAACGTACCACTCGTACGTGACTTCTCTTTCCTTCCGGAATCTGCTATACCTTTCTTCTTTTTCTCCCTCCCAATCATCTCTTGACATTTTCCCCCTTCCACTCATGCTTCCGCTCCAACTTATACGCAGCTCTAACCTGCCTTCTCACCAACCCTCTTTCAACGTTCTCTGCCCCCCTTATATAGGCATTAAAGTCTGACATCACTTCCGACGACCTTCCAAAGGTCGCGAGATCTCAGTTGTTATTCTGATCTTCTGTACTCGACTCCTTTCAGAGCCGCAGTTGCGCATATAAAATTTCATCCAAGTATATAATACGCTTCTTAAACTATTACGCCCCAAAAGTAAACTCATTATTTATGCTTTACCTCGAATCGATATTTTCTCATACACTCTAAATAAATCTTTGGAATTTTTTTTTGCCAGTCCTGGGCTTGAGCTCAGGGCCTGAGCACTGTCCTTGGTCTTTCTCAAGCCTAGAGCTCCACCACTTGAGCCTCACCACCACTTCCGGCTTTTTTCTATGTATGTGGTACCGAGGAATCGAACCTGGGTCTTTATGCATGCTAGGCAAGCACTTTAACCACTAGGCCAAACTCCCAGTCCCATCATTGGGATCTTTAATTTCGATTACTTCTCTGCATTACCCTAATTCATTCAATAGATATTTACCAAATATTAACTATATGCTAGGCATTGTGCAGGATTTTAGATATTTGATATCACAGTAACCAAAATCGACATGATCTACATATTCATGAAGCTCACAATGTCTCAGCAATAGCAGACAATATACAAAATATGAATGACTTTCAAAGATATTCTAAGTATTTAATTCTGAATAACTTACTTAATTACATATAGTTTGAATATGTGAATATGTTTTGAAGTTTTTGTTTATTTCTTTAAATATATTAAGCAGGATTATTTATGATCTGATAACCTCAAGATTTCAAGTTTTGTTAGTCTAATAGTGTATTCTTTCTCATCCACAACGTATTTTCCTTGAGCTGCTCATAAATATTACGAAATGATTTATTTTGTGCCGGTTCTGGAGCTTAAACTCAGACGCTAGCTGCTGTCCTTGTTAGCATTGTACTACTTCAGCACTAACCCCACTTCCTGCTTTTGGATGGTTTATTCACATAAAAGTCTCAATGTTCCATGCCTGCCCTGGCTGCTATCTTCAGGCCCCAGCCTCTTGGGTAAGATTACACTGCTGGAAAATGTTCTTGTGCTTTTAGTTAAAGATGTGTTTTTCCTAGGATTAGTCTGCCAGATGCCTGAGAATACTACTTTCCCGGTTTATGCAGTAATATAAATTGTGGGCAATCAGCCAAACTAGTCCACTGGCTACTAAGGGTATATGCATACTTTCACAGAAATGGTCCTCCTCCTCCTCCTCCTCCTCCTCCTCCTCCTCCTCCTCCTCCTCCTCCTCCTCCTCCTCCTCCTCCTCCTCCTCCTCCACATAGCTGTGACAGACAACCAAACAATAATTATTTCATTTACTTAGATGTTTAGCTCTTGCCCACTTTCTTTTGGATACTAGATTATGAGTGTAGGGGCTTCCATTATACATTTCTTATTTGGAATAGTTATTCACTTCATTTCTACTTGTCCTTCATAGGTCTGGGTAGATGGCTGTAGACCATTCTGGGTCTCCTATTGTATTCTATTGGTCCTTGGGGCTATTTTTGTGATACCATGCTATTTTCATTACTCTAGTTCTATAGTCAATAAATATGAGAAAACAAGGAAATACAACACTCATAGAAAGCAACTACCACACAACTGTATTACTATTTCTTAACACCCTTTCCCCCCCAATCCCATTAAAAAATCTAGTGGGATTCATTATGCTATTCTTATACATACACATGATTTACTTCTATTGTATTTACTCCTATTACCCTCTCATTTTTCCCTCTAACATCCTGCTGGTTTTTATCTTCTCCTGGCATACAGTGCCCTTTTAAAATCATGTTGTATTTTTTTCCAGTCCTGGAGCTTGAATTGAGTACCTCAGCACTGTCCTTGAGCTTTCTTTATGTTAGGGCTCTACCATGTGAACCACAACACCACTTCCAGCTTTTTCTATGTATGTGGTATCAAGGAATCAAACCCGGGTCTTCATGCATGCTGGGCAAGAACTTTACCACTAGGCCAAACTCCCAGTCCTCATGTATTTTTTAAGGACTGGATTGTGCATTAGTATAAACATGCAATATTTATTTCCTGAGCTTGGCCTAATACTGCACACTTATTTGTGTATGTGAATGTGTGTGTGTGCATGCACATGTGTATGTGTATGTTGCTGGGGCTTGAACCCAAGGAAAGTGCTCTATGAATTTTTAAACTATACCCCAACATCTCTTGAGTACATTCCTAAAAATATATTATTATAAACAATACTGCAGTGAACATAAATGGTTTTATGAGGCACTATCCTTTGGTATATAGCAGCATTATGCATAATAACCAAGTAATGGAAGCACAGATGTCCATAAAGGGGTGAATGGATAAACTGGTGCATATATAAAATTCAATATTCCATAGCCTTAAAACATACCCTGATCCAGGCACTGGTAGCTCATTCCTGTAAATCCTGGCTATCCAGGAGGAGGAGATTTGAGGAAGATGGTTTGAATGGGAAGGGAAGTCCATGAGATTCTTACCTCCAATTAACTACCAAAAATCAAAAGTGAACCTGTAGCTCAAGTGGTAGTATCAAACATAAACTCAAAAGCTACAGGACAGTGCCCTAACCCTGAGCTCCACCTCCAGTACTGATACACATAAGAATGAAGATAGTACTATTTACGCAACATGAGTGATCCTGGAGGTTATTGTGCCAAGAGGAATCAACCAAATTCAAGCAGACAATATTGTATGTAACTTTTATGTGGAATCTGTAAAAAAGGTCAAATTTACAGAGAGATGTAAATACTGGGTAGAAAAATGTCAGGAGATGTAAAGTAGAAGATATGTGGGATGAATAAGTCTAGAGATTTAAAGTAATTAAGAATCTAGTGTGTTATATTAGAGATTGTTTGCTAAATGAGTAGCAAAATTTTTGCTACAGGAGAAAAAAAAAGGTAATCTTGTGAGATTATGGCTGTGTTAATTTCATGTGTATGTGTATGTGTGTATATGTCTAAACACATATATAGCCTATTATAGCATGCTCTATATGTAAAGTATACACAATAACATTTACTTTAGAAAGACCACTGTTAGATTGGAGGTGTGGCTCAAATGCCTAGCAAGTACAAGGCCTTGAGCTCAAGCCCTAGTGCTGCCAACAAAAAAGGCACTGCTATGGTCTGCCTCTCATTATTTATGTGCTTTAATTTTATTTTGACTAGGTTTGAAGTTCCCAGGAATAACATTATGTAATTTTTATGCACTAAATACTTATGGAAACCACTGAAATGGGATAAAAACCATGCAAAATAGGTAGTTAAAATGAGTGACTATGTCCAATTTCCTTCTTCTTGTAGCTTACCTAGGTACCCATTCTAAATCCATTCTGAAGCAAGTGAAGGTGTGAATTAATTTCCTATAAAGGAAAGTTTTTTTTCCCTGTGACTCAAAAGTGAGAGCATACTCCATTTTCACCCTATTACATTTCAATTGCCTCCTCTATGGGGTATTCACAAGTCTTATCTTCAAGGGAGAGCAATTCCCTCAACTCCCTGCTGGAAACTTTTCTTCAAGTAATTATTTTCAGAATCAAAACACGTCGTAATAAGACTTTTGTATTGGTTGAGCTTTCTAGTTTCAGAAAGTCCCACTAAGACTCTGGTGAATCCAGTTTGCAAATTTCTTTAAAAAATGATTATGGATATGAAGACATTTTAATGTCAGTTTATAGCAGAGACATACATTTAATTAACAAGAAGAGGAAGAAAAATTGTCAAGTTTCTCCTTGTCTTAATTGGTTCTACTTCATATTAAATACCAATCTGTCTCTTAGTGGCTACCTCCCATTTAGGCCTAAACTTCATCCTCTTCCAAGAACAGAACAAAACAGAAAAAAAAGAAAAGTTTATAACCCCTACACCACCCCGTAAAAGAAATAAAATAGTGTACTTTATATGTAGTGACTCAGTTTACCTCTGTTAACCTAACCATTCTTCTAATTCAAACATAGACCTATTAGCATTTGTAGTTAGTATGTGTCTAACATAACTATTCAATCATTTTCCCTTCAGTCTTTTTTAGTCCTTACATTAACTTGTTTGGCTTATACAAATTGCATACAGTTTAATTTTCTTTGGCCATAAATTATTTTTTTTCCGTTATTATGGGGCTTGAACTTAGGGCCTGGGAATGAGTTCTTCAGTGCAAGGCTACCACTCTACCACGTTGAGCCACAGCACCACTTCTGGTTTTCTGGTGGTTAATTGGCAGTAAGAGTCTCTTATACTTTCCTGCCTTGGCTATCTTTGAACCATTCTTCAGATCTTAGCCTCCTAAGTAGCTAGGATTATAGGCGTGAAACACTAGCAGCTGGCTTTTTTTTTTTTTTACAAAAAATGTCATGGATAGATATTTGAGCTCCACAAGTGTTCACAAAGTTGCAATGTATAATTTGAACCCATATAACAATTAACTATATCAAAAGAGAATAATTTCAGTGTACTAGAGTTCTTCCTGTTCTGCCCCAGTCAGTATCCTCAAAGTCAACCAGTGATAACTATATTCTCTAAATACAGCAAAACTTTTGCCTGTTACTGAAATTCATGTTATTAAATAGTATGTACATCTGGACTTCCAATTCAATTTTTAATCAACAAATTAAATACACATATGATATATAATATAAGATTTTTATTGTAGGGATAATGTATAGAGGGGTTACAGTTATATTCATCAGGTAGTAGGTGCATTACTTCTTGCACATTGATACCCCTTCTCATGTTTTGGTACCTGTTTCCCTCCCATAATACAATATTTTAATGTCTGTACACATTGTAGAATGATTATATTAAGCTAATGAACATATCTATCACCTCACATGCTTCTTGTTTTTATAGTGCAAACATTTATTATCTTCTTTTAGTTATTTTGAACTATACAATATATTGTTTCAACATGCTGTGTAACTGATCTTTACAAATATCTGAGTATTTTTACTCAAAAGCAATGTAACATTCTCCCATTTTATTGGTTAACTACTTTTTATTGTTACCATGCCTTTATTTATATGAATATAGCATAGTCTATTTGTCTATTTCCCATTGATTATTTGCATGTTTTTGGTTTTGGATATTTTAAATGAAGATGTCATGAATACTTGGTGTGTGTGTGTGTGTGTGTGTGTGTGTGTGTGTGTGTGTGTGTGTGTGTGTGTGTGCATGTTGGGGCTTGAACTCAAGGGCCTGAACATTGTCCCTGAGCTTTATTGTTCAAGGCTATGCCTCTACCACTTAAGCCACAGCTTTACTTCTGGCTTTTTGGTGGCTAATTGGATATTAGGGTCTTACAGATTTTCTTGGCCAAGCTGGATTTGAACCACAAGCCTCATATCAGTTCCTGAGTAGCTAGGAGGATTACAGGTGTGAGTTAACAGTGCTTGGCTCCAGATTTCCTTTTGACAAATTTCCTTTTGACAGATTTGCTAATTCTGGTGCTTATACTCAGGGCCTAGATACTGTCCTTGAGCTTTTTGCTCAATTCTAGTGCTCTGCTACTGGAACCACAGCTCAATTCCAGGCTTTTGGTGGACAATTGGACATAAGGGTCTCACAAACTTTCTTGCCTGGACTGGCTTCAAATAGCAATGCTCAAGCTGGGCACCGTGGCTCATGCCTATAATCCTAGCTACTCAGGAGGCCAAGATCTGAGGATCAACGTTCAAAGCCTCACAGACACAAAAGGACCTGAGACTCATCTCCAATTAACCTCTAGAAAATGGGAAGTGAGGCTTGACTTAAGGGTAGGGTGGTAACCTTGAGATGAAGAGCTTGGGGACAGTGCCCAGGCCCAGCGTTCAAGCCACATGACGGAAAAAAAAGGGTCTTGCTAACTATTTGTTGCATTGGCCTCAAATCACTATCCCCTTGATTTCTGTTACCCTGCTTGCTAGGATTACAAATTTGAGCCACTGTCCAGTTTTATTTTATTTCTGTGAATAATAGCATAGCTATTTTGATAAGGGTTGCATTGGAATTATAGATTACCTTAGGTAATATGGGAATTTAAAGAATATTATTTTTCCTAACTCATAACATATCATGACTTTCCATATATTTGTGTCTTCTTGCTTCTTTTGCCAATATTTTGTACTCTGCCGTGTTGATATCATCTACCTCATTAGCTAAATTTATTTGTAAACATTTTTATTTATAAATGGGATCCTATCATCTGCAAATGAGGACAGTTTGAGTTTCTTCTTTCCAATTTTGAGGCTTCTCATTTATTTTTCTTGCTTAAATGCATTGGGTAGTATTCTCTGCAATGTTGAAGAAAAGAAGTAAAAGTGAAAATCCTTGTCTTGTTCATTATCTTTGAGGAAAAACTTTTCCTCATTCAGGATGACATTGTCTGTGTATGTAATTTATGGTCTTTATTGTGCTGAGATAATTTCCTTTTATACCTGATTGCTTGAGAGTTTCTTTTGTTTTTAGTAGGTCATTGGGGCTTTAACTCTGGGCCTGGGTGATGTCCCTGAGCTCTGCAGCTCTACGCTACCGCCCTACCCCTTGAGTCACAGCCCCGCTTCCTGTTTTCTAGTGGTTAATTGGAAATAAGAGTCTCATGCACTTTAGTGCCTAGGCTAGCTTTGAACTATAATCCTCAGATCTCAGCTTCCTGAGTAGCTGGAATTACAGGTGAGAGCCACCGCGTGTGTTTGGCTCCCGGAATAGCTTACATTTCCAAAGGTTTTGTAAAATAAGGCACTGCCAGCACTTAGGTCTTCTGTTTCCATGAAAAGGGGACTGGGAAAGTACAGAACTTGTCCCAATCTGAAATACAAAGCATCTTAATTTTCTGATCCAAATAATTCATACCTTTCTGTAGAAATATGGTTGTTTATTCTTGCTTGCATAACATTGCAAAAAGTTAGAGGTTATTTCTCACCTGCACAGGAAAGTAAGATACATTATGAATAATGACATCACAACGTTCCACACATAAGCTGCTACTAATGCCAAGTACAAGTTGAATTCTAGAGGTGATACTTTTTATAAAGGTAAATCAATGTTCCTTTAGGCTCCTTGTGTGAAGCTAGTCATATGGCACATGCTTTAGCTTCCCATTCTCTCAAAAAATGAAAAAAGAAGCTGAGAACTGATGGCTCATACTTATTATCCTTGCTAATTCAGAAGCTCAGATCTGAGGACTATGGTTTAAAGTCAGCCCAGGAAAGAAAGTCCATGAGACCCTTATCTCCAATTAACTGCCCCAAAAGCTGCAAATAGAGGTATGACTCAAGTGCTAAAGTGCTAGCATTGAGCACAAAAGTTCAGGGATAGTGTCTAGACTGAGTTCAAGCTCCAGGACCAGCGTGTACGTGTGCGCGCACACGCGCGCGCGCGCGCGCACACACACACACACACACACACACACACACACACACATTGAGAGAGGGGGGGACATGCATGTAAGAGAAAACGCTCAGGGACAGGACCCAGCTCAAACTCCAGTACCAGCCCTCAAATAAAATAAAATTAAAATTAAAACAGAGGTGGTTGTATATCTTTACTTGGTTCCAGAGCTATTTCAGCTGTCCAGTTCTTTATAATAGTATGGTTTATGGGGAACTTGACAGTCTTGATAGCCCATAGAACATCACTCCTGTATATTATAGTGACGATATCAAAGTAGGAAGAGGATAATTAGAGAGTAAAAATAAAACTAGCTACAAATGTATGGCAGAATATTGTACATATAATAGAGATTATTCAGGATCCTGGAATGTAGATGAAGTTTCTAGGGGTCCAATATGGAGTTTCTTGAAATGTCTTTGCAAAAGGAAAGAAAAATTGTTTTCTGCCTTGAAGAAAAAGGCATAATTCCTGGTGTCTTTTGATTTTGGGAGCAATACACACTACATTTGAACTTGTTTAATTAGATGATTGTGTGTGTGTGTGTGTGTGTGTGTGTGTGTGTGTGTGTGTAGCATGTTTCAGGAATAGATAGGAGTTCAGACTGTAGGGCAAACTCTACAACCACGTTTGCTTCATGATGGGTAGAAGAGTCATGGCAGATAAAACTGCTGAATGGAGTTCATGGAAAATTCCCACAAGAAAATCTTATTACACTTGTGCCTGATGGTTAACATCTTTAATCCCAATTATTTAGAAGGCAGAGATTGTGAAGATAGAAGTTTGAGGCTAGCCTGGAGGGGAGGGAAGTAAAATATTGGGTATTTGGGCATATGGCTACAATTCCTGCTTCACAGGAAATGTAAGTAGGAGGAACTTATTGTAGGTTGGCCTAGATTTAAATGTGAGATTCTGTCTAAAAGAACAGAAAGACCTACAGGTATGCTTCTAGTAGTTAAGAAAACATACCTAGCAATCACAGGTCCTTGAGTTTAATCTGCAGTACTGCCTGTTTTTTTTTTTTTTTATCACATTACAGATTCTAAATTTGAATTAATTCCATAATTTTCTCTTTTTCTTTCCTTTTGAGACAGTATTGGGGGCTTGAATCCAATACTTTGAAGATTTGCTTGACTTTTGGTTAGGATTTGAAGATATGTCATTGTGCCTCCAAAGCCTGTGCCCTTAAATAGAACTTGTGCACATTGTAATGTTAAATTGGGGGGGGGGATGTTTACAAACTTTTATACCTATTTGAATTATAATTTTGGAAAGTTACAGTAGTCAAAGGAAAGACTTTTTGATTTGCACTGTTCTTCGTTTCAAAATTTTTTTACAATGATTTTGCCATATTTTAATTAATTAAAAAAATTGATAGGTAGGAATGTCAATACTTAATGGTATAATAGTGACATCCTGTGGTTATGTGTGGTCATTATAGCCTGTACCTTAATTTCATTTTCAGAGGTGATCACTAGAGGGAAGCACTGAGCTTGATTTTGGCCTAAATATGGGAGATACCTGGATGAATAGTTCATGCAACTACTTGAAAGCACAGACAAGTAAACCTATTATAATATAAATACACATATATAAATAAAATACCATCTAATACATTTTTACAACCTGAAGGAAAATGGAAATGTTAATAAATGCCAACCTCTGTAGCCATGCTGAGTTTGAGTCATGATTATACATTTTTTTTTGCCAGTCCTGGGCTTGAGCTCAGGGCCTGAGCACTTTCCTTGGGCTTTCTCAAGGCTAACCCTCTACCACTTGAGCCTCAGCACCATTTCCGGCTTTTTTCTATGTATGTGGTACCAAGGAATCGAACCCAGGTCTTCGTGCATGCTAGGCAAGCACTTTAACCACTAGGCCAAACTCCCGGCCCATTGTTATACAATTTACCAATTATTGAATCATGGCTAAGTAACATAAACTCCTTGGGATTTATCTTTTTCTTTGTATGCAAAGTGAGGATAAAAATTGTTCCTGCTTCTAAGGGTTTCTGTGAGAAATAAAGAAAACAGTATACTTGCAGTACTAGTTTTCTGTTTCCTCAAACTATACTAGTTTTAAGAACTGATATATCTTTGGAGGTACTGAGGTGTGAACTCAAGACTTCATGTTTGCTGATGTGATACACTGTCCCATACTTGTAGTCATGGTTTTTACTAGTTATTTTGAAGATTCAGTCTTGCTTCTTGTCCCAGAGCATGACTGGAGAAATGTCTTCTATTGGTTTCCCATAGCTGTTGGGTCACAGGCTTTTATCAAAGCATCCAGCTTTCATTCTGTATAGAGTAACGTTTGTGAACATTTCTGTGTGAAATAGTCTGGCTCCCCAATGCTCCTAATCTCCAACCTTCTATGTAGCTCCAAATGACAGGTCTGTAACACTGGACCCAGATATGAGTTGTGAAAGTCTCCAGGATGTTAGAGCCTGGGCTGCTCTAGAACACTGATCTTCATATTCTCAGCCTCTCAAGTGGCTAGCATTGCAGCTGTGAACCTAGATGGAGACATTAAACTTATCAAGAGGGCGAGTGATCTCCTAGCTAAACCCACAGGCTGGTGGCCCTCTCAGGCCACATTGGTCTCTACCCGTGGCTCCTTCAATTCCTCACTTTCAAGCATGACTAGGAGGACCCAGAGCCTAACAGCAGCCTTGGTGGAACTCTTGTGCATCACTTGGCATTAGGGACTCAGCCTGTGCCTCTCCTTCTAGCTACTGAGCCACCTCTTGAGTAATCACCACAGAGCCCATTCCAAGTCTTGAACTACATGAAAATAAACCATATATTGTTTTTCCTTTTCAGAAAAGAAAAACATCCAAACAAAACAAACCCACCAAAAATCCCTTTGCATTATCATGAGTCAATACATATAATCACCTAATTATCTTAATTCTCATTTAAAAGATGGGGAAAATAAAGCCTACCTTCATAGTTGTTATGGATATAAAAATTTAAAAACTGGGGCCAGGAGTTTGGCCTAGTGGTAGAGTGCTTGCCTAGCATGCAGGAAGACCTGGGTTCGATTCCTCGGTACCACATATATAGAAAAAAACAAGAAGTGATGCTTTGGCTCAAGTGGTAGAGTTCCAGCCTTGAGAAAGACCAAGGACAGTGCTCAGGCCCTGAGCTCAAGCCCAGGACTGGCAAAAAAAATTGAAACCTAAAATAAGAAGTGATAACTGTCATGAAGGATTTAAAGAAACATGTACCCTTATATATTGCTGACCGAAATATAAAATAATGTACACTTTGGAAAACAGTTTATCAACTCTAAAACTTCAAATACAGAGTGACCATATATCCAGCGATTTTGTATATGTATGTCCAAGTGAAATGGGAACAATGTATCATACAAAATCATTTACATAAACAGAAGCACTATTCAATAGCCAAAGAGTGAAAAGATCTCAACTGATAAAACAGATATGCAATAAAGTGAAATACTATTTGGGCACAAAAAGACTGAAGTGCTAATGAATAGCAAAAGCCACATAAATTTTGAAGATATTGTTATGCTAAGTGAAAGAAGCCATTTGCACAAAATATATTGAATGATTTGGTTTATATGAAAGGTCTAGAGTAGGTAATTCCTACACATAAGACAAATGGTTGCTTGGGGCTAGGAGAGGGGTAATAGAATGAAAAATTTTTCTTTTTTCTTTTTTTTTGGTAAGCACAATTTTTTTTATTTTTTATTTTTTTATTTTTTTATTGTAATTAGTAAAAGGGTTACATGATATTTGCCAGATAGAAGGTGCATTAATTCATATACATTGATACCCTTTCACATGTCTTGGTAGCCATTTCCCTCCCCCCCCACACTCCCCACTCGTCTTGGTTTTCCCCCCTTCCCTATCAAATTTCAAATATCCAAATACAAATAAATTCAATATATCAGATAACAAAGTGAGATACTATACCAATATGAGATAACCAAGGGACAGCAAAGGAGATGAGAGACAACATAGTACATTAAGGACAACAATCATTCATTATAATGAATGGTAAGCACAATTTTTAAAATCAATTTTTTGTTAAATATTGTTGAAGTGTGGTTACTGATACACTTTTGTTGTAAGCACCCACAAAAGGTACTTTGTCAAAAGAAGACTAGCTTCCAGAATCATTGCTTGAGAAAGGATGGGGAGGGGAGGAGGGACTTTAGCACAACAGAAGACCAAAAGACCCATGATTGGCACAAACATTTTTCATTTGCATAACGGGCTATAGCATAACTGAGACAAATTAAAGGAGATTTTTGATTAATGCAAACATCCTTCTTCCTTACTCTTCAGGTTATATGTTCAGGCTTTCCTATCTTGCTTTCTGAGCAGTTGTGAAATACCTTCCTTGTAGACTTCCTGATGTTCTAACAGCAGGTTTCCATGAACACTTTCTCTTTAGTGGTGGTGCCCCTTTTGTGAGCTGGTAACACAGAGAGGAGACAGAAAGGAAGTGCATTTTGCAACAGGGCAGCACTAACGTTTGCATGCTGGCAAAACTGACAGCAGCAATGGGGCAGATCATGCCTATCAGCAAAGATTACCAGCAGGCAGTGGAGAGCTGTAACACTTACAGGCTCATAGCTCCTGAGGTACAGGATCAGTTGTCAGAGAGAGCTTACTAGCCACAGGAGCTGTAACACTTAGGGTCCTGATCCTTGTGTTGTCACTCTAACTGCCAGGAAATCTTAGGCCCCAACCTAGAGGCCCCAAATCCTGCAGGCCCAGAGTGTGCTTGGGAGAATAATGAGAATGTTTTGGGATAGGAAAATGATGATGGTTGAACAACCTTGTATATATATTAGACATCTCTCAAATGAATACTTTAAACGGATGAATATGGTAACATAATTATATCTCAACTTGGTTATTATAAAAATATTTCTCATATAGTAACCCTTACTTATAGAAGCTATTTTTAGCCACTAACATCTCAACTTTTAATCTCAGCCATGTAGAACAGGGTTTTGAATGAATAGGACCCAGGAAACAGAACAAGAGAAAAGAGATAGATCTGAAGTGCAGTAAGAAATCTTGTGTGGAGAAGTTGGGTGCACTTCCACTTTTTCTTTCTTTTTTTTGGTTGGTTGTGAGACTTGAACTCTGGGCCTGGCATTGTCCCTTAGCTCTTTGGTTCAAGGGTACTGACCTACCCACTTGAGCCACAGCTCCACTTCTGGTTTTCTGGTTGTTTACTGATGATAAGTGTCTCAGGTTCTTTAGTGGCCAGGGTGGCTTTGAATCAAGATCATCTGATCTCAGCTTCCTGAGTAGCTAGGAGTACAGGTGAGAGCCACCACACCCAACAGTGGGTTCACTCCTTTTTTATCATATATTTTTATTATAATTAATAGAAGAAGGGTTACATTATATCCACCAGATAGAAAGTGCATTACTTCAAATACATTGATACCCCTACTCCCCTCCCCCCCCCCCCCCCCCCCCCCCCCCCCCCCCCCCCCCCCCCCCCCCCCCCCCCCCCCCCCCGCCACTGGGTTCACTTCTTTTTTTTTTTTTTTTTGGCCAGTCCTGGGCTTAAGCTCAGGGCATGAACCTGGTCCTTGGATTTTCTCAAGGCTAGAGCTCTGCCACTTGAGCCTCAGCACCACTTCCGGCTTTTTTTCTATGTATGTGGTACCGAGGAATTGAACCCAGGTCTTCGTGCATTCTAGGCAAGCACTCTACCACTAGGCCAAACTCCCGGCCCTGGGGTTCAATTCTTGAAAGGATAAAAAGGCAAATGCTCACAGGGAATCAAAGAGGGAAAAAAATTGCACCTATTTGGAATTTTGCAGAGTGACATCCCAGATCATCATTCATATCTTAGGTCAGAATCATAGCTGATGAATATTCTGGCATTGAGAGCTGTCCCAGAGAAAGTGCAATTTTTAGTTACTAGACAAAAAGGAAATAGGAAGAACATAGGAGCTAAAGGCAAATTCCAATGCTGTGTGAATCTGATCTGCAAGTTACAAAAAAGGAATTTTCTGGGAGGTGAAATGGAATCTCAGTATTCTTTCATTTTTCAATTATTTTATGATTCATGACATTGAACATTTCTTCATGTATTTTTTTGTAAGTTATGGGCCTTGAACTCTTAGACCTGGGCGCTGTCCCTGAGCTCTTCAGCTCAAGGCTACCGCCCTACCCCTTGAGCAACAGCCCCATTTCTTGTTTTCTAGAAGTTAATGGGAGATGAGTCTCAGGGGCTTTGGTGCCTCGGCTGGCTTTGAACCTTGATCCTCAGATCTCAGTCTCCTGGGTAGCTAGGATTACTGGCGTGAGCCACCGTGCTCAGCTTCTTTATGTATTTTGTTTCCATTTGTAATTCTGAGAACTGTCCAGTTCATTTGCCAATTTATTAATTGGACTGTTTATTTTGTTGCTTAATTTTGGAACTCTTGTTACCCCAGGTATAATGACTATTATTAAAAACTAAACAATAATAGATGCTGGTGAGAATGTGGAGACAAAGGATCCTAATACTCCGTTGGTGTGAATGTAATCTATGGGATAATTATGGGAAGAAACCAAAAGTAGAAAAATTATATAATCCAGCTGTACTGTTTCTGAGCATATTTTCAAAAGATTGTGAATTAACATACAATAGACATACTGCATACCCATGTTTATAGTAACAATAATCACAGTAGCCAAAAATGTGGAACCAGCCTAAATATCCAAGAACCAATGATTAGATAAAGAAAAAGTGATACATGCAGGCAATAGAGTATTATTCAGCCATTAAGAATGGAATTATTTTGCTAAACAGAAAGTGGGCCAGGTGCTAGTGGACTCATGCTTGTAATCCTAGCTATTTAGGAGGCTGAGATGTGAGGATCAAGGTTCAAAGACCAGCCTGAGCATTAAAGTCCTTGACATTCTTTTTTTATTTCTTTTTTTCTTTTTTTCATATATTTTTATTGTAATTAATAGAAGGGTTACATTATATTCACCAGATGGAAGGTGCATTACTTCACAAACATTGTTACCCTTTTTCATGTCATGGTCTCCATTTCCCTCCCTCCTCCCCCACTCATCTTGATTTCCCCCCTTCCCTATCCAATTTCAAATAACCAATTAAGCATATATAGAATATATCAGATAACAAGGTGAAATATTGTAACAATATGAGATAACCAAAGGATAGCAAAAGAGATGAGAAATAACATAGTACATTAACGACAACATTCACTCATTATATAAGTCCTTGACATTCTTATCTCCATATAACCACCAGAAAACCAGAAGTGGTGCTGTGGCTCAAGTGGTAGAGCAGTAGCCTTGAGCTGAAGCCATGAGGGACAACACCCAGGCCCAAAGTTCAAGCCCCACAACCGTCAAAAAAAGTAGATGATCATGTTAAATGAGATGTGTCAAGCTCAGAAAAACAAATACCATGTTTTCATTCATATGTGGGATCTAGACCTAAAACAAAATAAAGCATACCATCATTGTGAAAAGGGACATCAGCAGGATGAGAGAAGATGCAAGAAGGGCAATGGCATGAGGTGAATATTATAGAAATAAACAATGTATATGCACATGATCTATAAGTATATATGCACATATATGTTCAACATACATACATACATAAAAATAACATTAAATCCATGAAAATCTCTTAGAAGGAGGGGAGATGAGGAAGGTTGGTAAAATAACAATGGATGAATTTGAAGAAAGTATATATGTAACAGTAAAAATCTTAAAACAGGAGGGAGGCGGCCATCGAGGGTTAAGTTAAGCAAACATTAATACAGAGAGAGTAATTTGATTATAGTAACTTGTATATAGGTATATATATATATATATCTCACAATAAAACCTCTTTGTACAATGAATTTATACTACTAAAATAAGAAAATAAATATTATTTTTAAAAGAAGATAGCATTGTCTGTGGAGGATTCTAATGTTAATCTCTAGGTCAATGCATTTAGGTCAGCTCTATCTCAGCTACAGGTAGGATCAATTTAAAGGATTAGAAGTGTCTATCTAAATCCTAATCCAGGGCTTGGTTTGGAGACACTGGAGTGATTTTTTTTAAAGGATCTGATCACCCTCTTTATTATTTACACCTTGATGAAATTTCTCAATAGACTGGAGTCCTTGCAAGATCACAATTGTACAGTGGATGCAGAAACGCACAACCAAGGCAGCTATGAAAGAGATTTGCATGTACAGGTGGGAAACTGAAGATATTTTAGCGAGTGCCGAGTCCTAAGCACTAGACCACCAGGAAGCATGCCAACTGAAAACATTTGAGTGGTGAATTATATGGTGAGTAGTTGACAGCTTTTGTTTTTAAGAATGATTGTCCTATGAGACTAAATGAAATTAACTCTAATATATGGAAGCAAGAGGTTTATCTTTGTGATTATTGTTCTTAATATACTGTGTGAAGTTATTTCTTTTCCCTCATGTTGTCACTGTATCTGACTTTGTTACCTGGTATATTGTATATATGTTTATTTGTTTATTTGAAATAAGGAAGGGAAGGGGCAAAACAAAATGATAGGAGGTGGAGGGAGAGAAAGGGGGACAAAACATGAGAAGGGTATCAATGTTCAAGAAGTAATGTACCCACACTTCCTGATGAATGTAACTGTAACCCATCTTTACGTTACCCTGACAATAAAATACAATAAATAGAAAAAGAATGATGGTCCTATGAGCAAACAGAGCTCACCCTTGAGCTCAAACTCTACCTGAGATACTTTTTTTTTTACTACCCTATATATTTTTTTAAATGAAAGAATGAAAGGGAAAGAAGTAAAGAAGGGGAGAAAAAGGCTGGAAGACAGTTTTAAATCAAGAGTTGGGCTTCAAGCTTTTCTTTTTCCTTCTTTCATTTTTTCCTTATGCTCTTTTACACTGTTAACTTGATTCGGGCTGTAACAGTAAAGGTCAATCACTCATAGAAGTCAAGTTAGAATGAGGAGCCATTTCTCTGAGAGCCATTTGTCATGGACTTTCTTGGTATATGCTTAAAGAATAGAGCTTTCCTTGTGAAATCAGGCTTTTTTACTAGATTGTAAAAGTTACCTGAAATGAAATGATGCATCTCTGCTCGCCCACTACTGCCCATGGAAGCTTGATCCTAGGCAGCTGTTTGTACCCATGTTACCTAGGCAACAGCTTCTGAATAACTGAGGGTCAATGGTATTCTATTCCCCAAATTTCATACTTTTCACATTTTATTTATGTCCATGTTTTCAATTAACCCGAAGGAAGCCTTCGACTAGCTTCCTTTGAAGTCAATAGACAATGTCTTTTATATAAAAGCTTTATCATTTTATCTTGAAATACAAACCAGCAGATGAAGGCTTAGGACATCCTTTTACTTTTCCTTCTGTTTTCTACCCTTTCCTTCTTCTCCTTCCCTTTCCCATTCCTCTTTTCCTTCCCCTTCCCTTTCTCCATCTTTTCCTTCCTTTTCCCTTTTCATTCATCTTTTCCTTTCCTTTACCTTCCTTTCCTTTTCCATTCCCCTCTCCTCCCACCCCCTGCTCTGCCTTGTCTTGCCATCTGTCTTCCTATCTTTTCTGTTTTCCCGAAAGGATAAGTTTTTTTTCTATAAAATTGCTCCCTTTCTATTAAAAAACACTGTCAATTGGGAAAAGCCATGAAAAGTGTTAAATAATATTATTTATTTACGAAACAGTACAGATTATTTAAGAGTGCTTTTTTTTCTACAGATGTTTTTCTCTCTAGTAATGGAGAGGGCAGAGAAAATTAGGATAGAACTTTGAAAGCAAACTTTACTGACTGAACAATTTTGCCAAGTGAGTTCTGATCAAGGTCTAAAACAGCCTTGTCAAGAACATAGTATTTTAACACATTCATCTGTGTTCCAAGCTTCGTTTTCACCACTTGTTCAACAAATGCTTATTGAGCACATATTATGTGCCAAGTAGAATGCAAAAGCACCAGAGGCAGAATCATAAGCAAAAGCAAACAAGGAACATACAAATTTCACCTTACACACAAACGTGTGTTGATTCTCCCTTCCTCCTGAAGTAGATGATTGATTTTCCTGTTGATACTTCTTGGACAAGTCACTCTATTCCTCTCCTTGTAGTTACTGTCCTAGCACAGATCACATTCTCAATATGTAGTTCATGAACAATGAAAACTTCAGGTATACAGGCTTTCAGTATGTCGTAGTTCCATGATTGAAGGAGAAAGTGGGCCTTCTATCATAGGGTCTTTACAGAAGATTATAGGTCAAAATTGCAATCAGAACTAAGTCGATCAGAGAGAAATAAGTGGAAATGACTTGGGCATTTCTAACTCTAGTAAGAAGCTAATTAGAGGAGAAAGACCAGGGAATGTTGAATGAACTTGGAAAGTAGTTAAGAGGGCAAAGGTTTTCAAAAGTAATTTCCTGGAAGAAGTTAGAAGTCCTAGATCATGATATATCTGAGAAGGAGGAGATTTATAGCTCTTAGCATAGATTTTAGGGGAAAGAAAAGACAGACCTTATGGTGGAGGGACCTATGAAGTGAAGTCCTATGATGTGACCTAATAGAAGGGGATTCAGGACCCTCACTTTCTTTCTTTTTTTTGTCAGTTGTTGGGCTTGAACTCTGGGCCTCGGTGCTGACCCTGAGTACTTCAGCTCGAGGCTACCATCCTACCCCTTGAGCCATAGCACCACTTCTGGTTTTCTAGTGGTTAATTGGAAATAAGAGTCTCAGGTTCTTTAGTGCTCAGGTTTGAACCGAGATTCTCTGATTTCAGCTTCCTGTGTAGTTAGGATTACAAGTGTGAGCCACAGTGCCCAGCTTAGAACCCTCACTTTCTGATTCCCAGTGCAATCCAATCAATTTCCAAAGAGCAGGGAAGAACCAGAAAGACAATTGTGTACTTAGCATTATAACTTCTATAATCCCCTCTCTCCAAAGGATCACATTTACCTCCATTTTACAAAAGAAAGAGAAATGGAGAATTGGAGGATGTCCTCCAAAGACTGTCATTCTCCAAACTGTATTTACCATTGTATTGAACAATCTTCATTTTGCTGTGCATAGGGGTCTGTTCCTCTCATGGGGTTATCCTCCCTCTAGCCCATTTTAGTGGCTTCTAGGACCTTATAAGGACAGATATAATACAGCTCAATACCTTCAGTACTTTTGTTACAGTATACGTTGGGAACAGAGACCTCTCCTATTGTGGCTACCAACTTTGGTCTTAACAGAGAAATGACTGCTGCTGGAGAAAGCTGGGAAGAGAAGAGTGTGGCTCTTCACTAGAGCTCAGCTTGTGGTCCCCACCATCCATGTTATCTTGTATCTCACTTACATGCTCTCAACCCTGCATACAGGTCTGATCTGTTGGGGTTTGTTTGTTTTTTGTTGGTCCTAGGGCTTGAACTCAGGATCTGTGCACTATCCCTGAGCCTCTTTGTGCTCAAGGCTAGCCCTCTACCACTTGAGCTACAGCACCACTTTTGGCTTTTTCTGATTAGTTTATTGGAGATAAGAGTCTCATGGACTTTCCTGCTTGGTGTAGAACTCATCCTTCTGAGTAGTTGGGTGGTGGTGGCTCATCCCTGTAATTCTAGCCACTCAGATCTGTTTTGGGGAAGAATAGTTACATTACCTTTTACACCACAGTTTTCTTTGAGTAAAGTGGAAAGTTATCATTCCAGTCCACACAGCCATTAGTCTCTGGGTTATATTATTTTTGTGGGGTTGTTTCCTCCTCAAAAATTTTGTTGTGTCTCATTAAAACCAGCATTTACTTGTATGTAAATGTTGGGCATCTTATTGTGATGAATCTCTAAGATTTCACAGATGTATTCAGGATTGGTTTTTGAGAAAGAGTTTCTTACAAAATTAGGGATGATAATCAAGATAAGATCCAACAGGACTTAGGACAGGATAGAATTGTTGTTGACAACAACCAGATTGGGTCTTGACTAGTGTGTACGTGTGCTATCAACCCTGAAGGGAGAACTGCAGTTATTTGGGTATTTGATTAGAATTAAGTATTTACTAAGGATTTTTGTCACTAACATCTCTCTGAAGCAATTGTTTCTTATTATACCTACTGAGGTTATTTGTAACCTTGGGTCGAGTTAAAGTGTGTTATTCATTTCACCTACAATCTGCAGGGCATTTTGCTAGTCATTAGGGCTATAAATAGACTCTCTAGAAATTCCTACTCTAGCGAGCTCTGTTCTCCCAGAGTTCCCCCTCATTGTTGGTCACTCTTGTGGCTGGAAACATGACAACCTAGAACTTCAGAGCTATTAAATCATTTTGTAGCCTTGAAACAACCTATTCTAGAAATACAATTTATTATCAGGGAAACATACTCTAATGATCTTATGTATAAAACAAAGATAAAGACCCAAAGAACTCATTGTAGAGAAGCTAACTAAGGCAGCTAAAAGCAGGCAAAACCTCATTTGGGTCTTTAGGGTCGAGTTTATCAAGAGAATGTGGAAGCAGAGCAAGAGAAAAGGAAGGAGTGAATTCCAAACAACAGAAACAACACTTTCCAAGTAATAGAGTCAATACATAATAAGTAATATGTATGTCTGACAAACTAAATTAATTTTATTGTATCATAAGAAAAGTGGAGTTGCAAAAAAAAGTGGAGTTGCAAAGTAAAGCAAGGGGGGCAGGAGCAGGGACTAGTGGTAGAGGGCTTGCCTAGCATGTGCAAAGCCTGGGGTTCAATTCCTCGGTACCACATACATAGAAAAAGCTGGAAGTGGGGGTGTAGCCTAGTGGTAGAGTGCTTGCCTAGCATGTATGAATCCCTGGGTTCAATTCTTCAATAGCACATACTCAGAAAAAGCTGGAAGTGGCAGTGTGGCTCAAATGGCAGATCACTAGCCTTGAGCAACCTGTGTCCAAGAACAGTGCGCAGGCCCTGAGTTCAAGCTCTAGGCCTTGCAAAAAACAAAACAATACAAAACAAAAAGGAAAACAGAAAAAGAAAAGGGTGGAAGTTGAACTGTGGCATAAGTTTTAGAGCTCTAGCCTTGAGAAAGCTCAAAGGACAGTGCCCCGGTCCCGAGATCAAGCCCCAGGACTGGCAAAAAAGAAGGAAGGAAGGAAGGAAGAAAGGAAGGAAGGAAGGAAGGAAGGAAGGAAAGGAAGGAAGGAAGGAAGGAAGGAAGGAAGGAAGGAAGGAAGGAAGGGAGGAAGGAAGGAAGAAAAGTAAGAGTTAGACAAAGGATATCATAGGTTACCTAAAGAAGTCTCTTCACTGCTGACTTCATCAATTCCCATTTATTCTTTTGGTTATTGTGATATTATAATCCATGAACTTCTAGCTTTGTACTTTCTGAGAATTTACAGTTCAGCTTACTTGCCTTCTAAGTAGAATTTGTTGTTGATCATTTACCATCCTTAAAGTTTCTTTCTTTTTTTTTTTTGCCAGTCCTGGGCTTCAGCTCAGGGCCTGGGCATTGTCTTTGGGCTTTCTCAAGGCTAGAGCTCTACCACTCCCGGCTTTTTCCTATGTATGTGGTACCGAGGAACTGAATCCAGGTCTTCGTGCATGCTAGGCAAGCACTTTACCACTAGGCCAAACTCCCTGTCTAAGTTTCATCTTTTAATTGTAAAAGATTCTTGTCTCTTGGATATTTTTATTTTTCTGAACTCATTATAACCTCTTATATTGCTGACTGACCTTTAGGTATGGTGGGTTCTCAGCATTTTCTCTTTTACATAATTAATTCTGGAGAAATTTATCTTAATTCCTCTGGGTCTCTCATCATTTTACTGTTGTGCCTCCAAACGTGTCATCTTGCTTTTAGTCTTGCCTTATTCCAGTACATTCTCCACATTGTTCCTAGAATGATCCTTTAAAATTGAAATCAAATAATACTTTCTCTTTTCTTATAATTGCCATCTATAGGATTAAATGCTGATATCATGGCAGATATCATTGACTTAAGCAAAATGAATGATCTGCAATTCTGAGGATCTAACCTTGCACATATATCTTAAGCTCTGGTCTTTTTTTCACACATATTATTCTTTTTGTCTGGAAGCCTTTTAGTGCTCCTGTCTCCTCTCCCCTCTCCCCTCTCCCCTCTCATTTCTCCTCTCTCCCCTCTCCACTTCTCTCCCCTCCTGTCTCCTCCTCTCCCCTCCTCTCCTCTCCTCTTGGATCTGGATTTAGGTAATCTTTCCTGCCTGCCTCTGTCTGGGCTACCTCTGTCATAGCTATTCTTATTCAGCATTGCCATTATCTGTTTTCAGCCCTCTCTTGCTAATAGGACAGTACAGGGGAGAGAATGGGCATATTGAAAACTATAATAATGATCATAATATGACTACTACAATGCTCACATAGTCTTCCCAACACTATGAAGTGGGTGGATATTACTAACATTGAATCAGCATGATTTGTGGTGAATTGGATATGGGGAGCAGAGAAGGAGTTTCAATTTCAAGACTTCTTACTGAAGCAAGGGTACAAACAATGGATGGAGGTGACATGTATTGAGAGGTTTTAGCTGGGGAAAACTTTCAGTTCAGGAAAATGTCATTCTTTCATAAGTTCTATTTCTCGAAGCTTCGGAAACAGCATGATTAGCATCTAATCTTGCAGTTAGTATGCAGCACTTACAGAAAGTACTGTAACAAACTTTTTTCTCTGATTGACAGGCATTTGGAAACACCATTATTCACATCAACAGAGCAGAACAACTTTCCAGTATCTCAATATTAGCTTGCTGAAAGCAGGAGGGTTATGTTCCTGGGACCCTGGCTTTTGCCTCGCCTTATGTTCTGGTTTGTGGTTCCCAGAAGATTGTCGGGAAACTATGGCTTTACATCTTCCAGTCTCCAGGGATTCTTGTGCCTCCTGGTCCTTCCATCTCTCTTGCAGCAGGTGTGGGCACTGCCCTACAAGATAGGAATAGTGGGCCCTTGGACCTGTGATCCTTTGTTCTCCAAGGCCTTGCCTGAGGTTGCTGCTGCATTGGCAATTGAGAGAATCAACCGGGACCAACTGTTTGACCAGAGTCCCTCATTTGAATATGTGATTCTCAGTGAAGACTGCCAGACATCGAGGGCTCTCTCCAGTTTCATTTCCTACCACCAGATGGCCTCAGGATTTATTGGACCTGCCAATCCTGGCTACTGTGAAGCAGCCTCGCTCCTAGGAAACAGCTGGGACAAAGGGATTTTCTCCTGGGCTTGTGTGAATTATGAATTAGACAATAAGAATAACTACCCGACCTTTTCTAGGATACTCCCTTCTCCGATCCGAGTGCTTGTAACTGTCATGAAGTATTTCCAGTGGGCTCATGCTGGGGTCATTTCGTCGGATGAAGACATTTGGGTGCATACAGCCAATCAAGTGGCAAGTGCTCTTCGGAGCCGTGGCCTACCTGTAGGGGTCGTCCTGACTACAGGACAAGACAGCCAAAGCATTCAGAAGGCTCTTCAGGGGATTCGCCAGGCAGACGAAATTCGCAGTGAGTGTTTGCTCCTGACAGGGGTTTTAAATGCCACTTTGGTGGAAAATATGGCCATCCCAAAAGGTTTTCTGCATTCATGTTCGAGGTTAATACATGATTCCTTAATTCCTTATGCATTTATTCTCTTTCACACACAGTTAGACCCTAAAGCCCTGATTTCCATAGAGTATTTTAGAGATTCAATAGAGGTACAAAGCACTCAGAGGCAAAGGTAAGCCCTCGGTTGCTAGTTCTTCCTGTAAGTATCTAGGTGTGGAAGAATGGCATTAAAACTAGGTTAGCCACACATCCTGCCTGCTCTGAAGACCTCAGTGGTTTCGGGCTAGCCAAAGAGGGCCACTATCCTTGTGAGTTTTTCCTCTGTCCTGGTCAGTGAAAAGAGATTACCCTTCCCTGTCTTCTCAATACTTTCCTTTGTAGGTGCCCAGTGCTGTTGTGTAGTCACATCTCACTTGGATCCTGTCTTCTTTGGGAATCCCAAATGCCTCCTGTTTCATCCCTCTCCACAAAGCAGGGGTTTTCTCTCTGTAACATGTGCCTAATTGACATGGAGGGTACCTAGGTGATAAATGAAATCATACCAAAATCATAAGACTGACTAGACATTAGGGTATTTAGGGTATTTCCCTTTCCATGGAAGGTTTTATATTCAAAGAAGATTCTTGCATAAGGCATCTGGTTACACAAAAATATTTAATTTTCTAAAATAAATATCTCCAATGAAAGTTTGGTGGATGTGAGAGAGCAGTGTCCTTCCTGATTCTCTAGAAGGAGAGATTTTTTTTTTACTTACATCTATGGCAAGCCCATGTGACACTTTTTTTGGGTCAGTTGTGGGGCTTGCACTCTGGGTCTAGGCACTGTCCCTGAGTTCTGCAGCTCAAGGGTACTGCTCTACCCCTTGAGCCACAATGGACACTTCTGGTTTTCTGGTGGTTAATTAGAGAGAAGAGTCTCATGAACTTTACTTACCCAGCTGGCTTTAAACCATGATTCTCAGATCTCAGCCTGCTAAGTAACAAGGATTATAGGTGTGAGCCACAGCACCCAGCTTACACTTGCTTTTAATTATGTTTCTCTTAATTTTTATCTTTGTACCAGTACTGGGACCTGAACTTAGGGCCTGGGTGCTAAGCTTTTTGTCTCAAGTTTAGTGCTCTACCACTTTAAGCAGAAGCTCTACTTCTAGGTTTTTTTTGTACTTAATTAGAGATATGACTCTTAGGGACTTTCCTACTGCATGAGCTGGCTTTGAACCACAATCCTCAGATCTCAGCTTCCTAAGTAGCTAGGATTAGAGGTGTGAGTCATGAATGCCTAGCTGACTCTTAGATTTGTTAAATCTCCACTTTATCTTCCTTCAGAAGGGGCAGCAAAATTAATGGGGAGGCTGCTCATTTCCCCACTGCAGACACCCTACCACTTTAGGATAGATAGCTCAGAAACTACTTGTCAAACTGCTTGAATGATTAGTCTTGGTTCTAGTCATTTCCTTAACATAACTAAGGACTCCTTAGAGATCAGTACAACTTAGGCCTGGCTTGTAGTGAGAAACTCATTTTAAGTTTCAAGTGTTTCTAATATTGGACTTTAATTATGATCATTATGGGAGGATGAGGGCAAGAATAGTTTTAGAAATTATAGTAGCCTGCTTCCAACTCCAGTCTATAAGATCCTATAATGTTAAACAATCAGCATGGCTATTCAAAGCAGAGCACCAAAGTATGTAAACTATAAAATTATTTCCAGAAAGTATTCATCCCAAAAATAGGTGATCATATTGAGGATCATAACTTTATAATAAGTTATAAAGCTTTATGAAGCCCAAGTGTCTCTAGCAAGTTTACATTCCATGAGCGTTTCACATCCTTCCCTTTTAAAATAGTATACTTCAAAATGACATCTTGGCCCCCATGAAATTTTAAATAAATCTAGGCCCTGGAGCACCTTGGGCTGTCAGACAGAGGAATTAGTATCTAACACTTACCATCCGCAACACTTTTGAGGCAGAGAAGTAGGAAATATGCATACTATTGTTCTATCATTAGGAATCCATCCTTTAGACCAAGGGTTCTCACTCTGGCCATATACTAGAATTATCTGGACACCTTTGCAAAATAACTAGCTCCAGGGATTGTCATTGTCTATGCTGGAGTCCCAGCAAAGCTATTTTAAATCCCTTCCTAGGTGCTTATAAACCCCAGCTAGGTGTAAGATCCACTACTTTTGAGCTAATGAGACTGAATTTAAGTGTTGCCTATTTGACATGATCAGTTATTTTTCTCTTAATATATCTTTGTTTAGTCATAATATTTTCTTTGTAACAGTATGGATCAGTTCACTAGGGGATGGAAATTTTGTCCTTGATGGGCAAAAATCTAGAATAAAATGATTATGGAGCAAAGAAAGTCTCTGAGTTGTAAGGATTGCCCCACAATTTGGAGGAGGGGGGAAAGAAAATACTCTGCACAATAGGAATTTATAGTTCCTAAGAAAACTATGTATATTCAGGTGAGGCCTGCTGGGATCTCAGTGGTGTAAGTAAGAATGTGATTAGAGACGAGAGGGCAGGTAAACTGAGTTGTAGGTTGGTCTGGAACTGAGCATGATCTCAGGTAGCTCTTTATGCAACAGCCAAAGGAGTGTGTGGTACTCATAGTTGGCACTGCTAGGTGTTAGTATCTGAGGGCATGTCAACTTATGAGGAAGGTGTGGCAGTAGATGCTAAGGAAACCAAAATAGCTGTTAAAGAAAAATAGCACTTGTCCTCATTGTCCACTTGGTTATTTATTAAGGTCAAAGCCTTAGCCAGTAGAAACATAAGGAACAGGATCCAAGAAATGAATAAAAATAGAGTGCCGGGGTCTCCCGGCAGCAAATTGGGGTTCCTGAAATAAGGGGCAGGGACTGGAAAAATTAGAAGAGAGACAAACACATCGGGTCCAGGAGGTCTGCAGCCCAAGCAGAAACTGCCCCGTTTATTCTTAACACAAGGTTTTTATCCCCTCCGGAGACCAGGGCCCTCCCAGGTGTTACATCCAGATCGTTAATCAGGGAGCTGTTGAGGGTTACATTCATATGGTAAATCTCAGATCAATTGAACAGGAGAAGGCCAAAAAACAATGAGACAATCAAGCAATTATCTGATGCAAATCAAAGTACAGTTTGTTTCCACTCTTGCTCCCGACATATCCCCCGCCTTTATTTTAAAAGAAACACAAGTGCAATTTCTATTCTTTTCACTATCTCTAATATCTCATATCCTGTCTCACTTTCCAAAAATGACTGGTCCCTTCATCTAAAGGGGATAGATGGGCGGAGATTCGGCTTCTGTGACTTCTTCAAGCTGACTCAGGGGCGTTGTCTCTGTGCTTGACCAGGGACCTTAAAAAGCCTAGCCTGTTTATTAGGGATTGCAAGGATTAGATATCAGGAATAATAATTTACTCCAAACTAGAGATCATATTTGACATTTAACAACTGCACAAACCATCTTTGGCTACAATAGTGTAGTTACATAGCACCCATTTGCAAAAGCCTTTTCTTGATTGTCTGGGGAACTAAATTTCTGCAACCTTAACAATGCTTCAGTTGTCAGATCTAAACAGATTAATAGAGACACAAGTCTCAAATCCACAAACTTTTCCTGAATTTGTGGCTGGTGTCAAAAATAAATAGATAAATAAATAAATAAAAATTTTGCTCAATTAGGGCTTTAAACTATCCACTATCACAGAAGATTGACAAGTTCCTGCCCAGTTATGAAAGGCACGGGCATTAGTAAGGCATGCTTACAAACTATTCTATGACCTCCCGGCTCTGATTAATTTGATCGGCCAAGCACAAGTGACTAAGATCTGACACCATCTCTGCCATCCAAGCAGAGGCTTTCTGCGTCGTGTCCCAGTAGAGTTTCCCCACACAGGGATAAATGTCCCATTGGCAATTCACTTGCTTAGTTGCTGGACTTGAACTCAGGGCTTGGGCACTGTCCCTCAGCTCTCCAGCTCAAGGCTAGCACCCTGCCACTGTGAGTCCTGAGCTTGGTGCTTGAGTGCTGTCCCCCAGCTGTTCAGCTCAGAGCTAGCACTCTGCGGCTTCAAGCTCCAAAGCAACTCTGCCTTAATAGCACTCTGCTGCCAGATTAGACACCACAATCTCACAGGGACTTTGCTTTGCCCGGGGTTGGCTCAAAACTGCAGTTTTCAGATCAGTGAGTCCTACGAACGGCCATGTATCTCCAATAGAGCAACAAGGTGGTAGACACAGAAATAGTCTCTAAGCATGAGCTTACCTAGAACCTGGAAAAGGCCAAAGTTACATCTGAATAAGGATTGCTGTTCTTCTCCAATGGGCTAGCTGGAAGTTACAAGAGCAAGCTGAAATAGCAATTAAGCAATTACTTTGGTAGTCCTGATTTTCCTTTTCTCTCTTTCTTTAAACATATAAGACAACTTCACTTTCAAATATTGTTTAGAAACCCATTTCCAATGTTCTTAATAACTTTTACTGATACTGGCTTAAACAATTAACACCTTAGCCTTTATTTGCAATTGAAAAACCTTTAAGGGCACAAAGAGCTCCTGCCCTCAGGCCCCCTAGGGCCCAAGGCACTCCTCTTGCCTTTTAGAAAAAAGGGGCTCTTATGCAGTTTAGATTACTGTCTAAAACTCCAACGACAGTTTAAACTCAAATAACAGTTTTTCCCTAATGCAAGAACTATAGACATCAGTGCACCAAAAGTCCAAGTCTGGACTTAGTTTTCTTCCTTTTTAACATTCCTTTAAAATACTAATCACATTATCCACATTTTACCATCAGATTTCTAGTGTCAGTTTGCAAGAAAGGACAGGCAAAGTTTCTGACGTTAATGAACAATTTTACATTTAAATCTCTAATACATGTTTCCAAACTTTAACTTAAAGTAATAAATCCCAAATTCCCTAACACCTCTGAGCTGAACAGGATACAATGTTTACAATGTAAACAGCTGTATGCCCTGCAATAAAATGCAGATTTCAGGATCTAGAAAAATATTTACCAGTTTTTCTTTAAGACAACACAATAATTCTTTGAGACATTGTAAAACATCCAAACCTAATATTTTTCTTGAAGTTTTAAGCTTAGATTTACCCAATTGTCTTTGTGTTTAAGTATAAATTTATCCTTTTTTTTTTTTTTTTTTTTTTTTTTTTTTTTTTTTTTTTTTCAGCATGCTGACAATTTAACCTTGAACATGTTCACTCACTCATTCACACACATTCATACTCAAAGATCATAAAGCGCGCAAAATTAATATCGGCCGTTCAATTTCCGGAAGTTTGTGTCAAGAGAGTTTTGCCAATTTTACTCTTACAGGTGAGAACCAGGTTCGAAACAAAACTTTTTGCAAGGCAGCTTAGCTGGAATTTATTTTTCCAGGGCTTGTTACAACTGCAGACATGGGGGAGCGGCCATGCTAGGCCCAGAAATGTTCAAATAAATAACAAGGATGTGTGCTTGAGTACGCACAGAAAAACCATAAGGACCCACACTTAGAAATGGTACCAATTTTAAAGACAAAAACTGGACAAAGAAAAATATGTAACATGAACAAGACAGAGAAGCGGAGACTTTTAAATAATCAGACATTGACATATAACAAGAAAATTGGACTCAATCAGATACACTTAACAGCTAATTTTAGATTTAGACATGTCTTGCTGGTGGGACTCTCAGGTATGCCTTGATATTGACAAGAAACTCAGAAGGGGAAGGGGGGTCAAGGCGTCCCTTGACCACCCAGGCCTCTATTTTAGGCCCACAGTGCACCCCTTTTTTTTTTTTTTTTTTTTTTTTTTTTTTTTTTTTTTTTTTTTATAAAATAAAATAAAATAGAATAAAAAAATAAAACAAAACACAGACATACAGGGGGTCGGCCGACTTCTACTTACCTCTGGAGGCCTTTGCTTTTCACCTGGGCATCTTTTACAAAAAAGGTTATTAAGAAGAGGGATGGTAAAGACAAAATAATGTCACATATTAAATTGTGTAGAGTCAATGAATATGTTAAAAGGTCCCTACATAATAGTAAAAGGAGGAGAAACACAGCTCATATGAATGTGTGGAACAAGTGGATCAGTAGCAGTCCCAATAGACATGCACAAATAACTCAGGTCCTTTCCACGTCGCAGGATGCACCACTGGAGGGTTGGGGGTGTAGGCCCAGTGAGTCGCTGCTTGGATGGCCACTGTCACTCTCCACGATCCGAACGCAGCGTTCAGGCAGCCAGCGGGCGTCATTTTCTCCTTGTGAAAAAACACATACATGCCCTCGACCCCAGGTTAGAACAGGATCGGGTCCATGCCAAGCACCAGTTAGGGGATCCTTCCACTTTACTAAGGCAAAAGCACGCTGCTCTCTTTTTTCCCAGAATCGCTGAGCAGCAGATAAATTATTTGAATCCAAATTCAAAAAATTTAAAACAAATAAAGCATGATTAAGTATATTCACAGGGGTAGCGGGATACGACTCCCCTTTCTGTATTTTAGCAATTTGATGTTTTAATAATCCATTAGCTCTCTCCACGATGCCTTGACCTTGAGGATTGTAAGGAATGCCTGTAATATGAGTGATATTATAGGAACGGCAGAAGGATTGAAATGCTCGGCTTGCATAGCCAGGGCCATTATCTGTTTTTATTTGCGAGGGAATCCCCATCACAGCAAAGCATCGAATGCAGTGAGAAATACAATGTTTAGTGGCTTCCCCAGCAAGGGGGGTGGCCAAGATAAAATTAGAATAAGTATCTACAGTAACATGAACATATTTTAATCGGCCAAATGATGGAACATGCGTGACATCCATCTGCCAAATGTGATTAGAAAGCAGTCCTCGTGGATTTATACCTAAATGGGGGGCTGGTGAAAAAGGGACACAGTTGGAACAAGTCTTAACTATTTGCCTCGCTGCCTCCCTAGATAATTTGAACTGTCGGCGCAAGGCTCGACTGTTTTGATGGTGGATGGCATGTGACTGCTTAGCAAGTTCAACCTGAGTTAAGTAAACTCTGGTGGCAGAGTCAGTGACCGCATTGCCTTCACTTAAAGGGCCAGGAAGATTAGTGTGAGCTCGAACAAAGCCAAAAAAACAGGGGTGGTTGCGAGAACAAAGCAGAGTTTGTATTTGGCGAAATTGGGTCTGAATATTGGAGTTAGTAGTTCCAATAAAGGGAACAGTTTCTATGACTTGAAGAGCACGAATTACATATTGACTGTCTGAGTATAAGTTAAAGGGCTCGTCTTGTAACAGGACGAGTGCCTGTAAAACAGCCTCTAACTCCACCTCTTGGGCGGAGGAAAAACCTGTAGCCCAAGATTGAGTTTTCCCATTAATGGTCAAAGCAGCCGTTCCATTTGAGGATCCATCTGTAAATACCAAAGCGGCAGAAGATAAAGGCGAGGCCTGTACTGTGGAAGGAAATAGAAACGTATGACACGCAGCAAATTGGAGAAGTTTGTTAGACGGGTAGTGATGCAAAATTTTTCCCGTATAATTGGCCCAAGCAATGGCCCAAGGATCGCAATGGGCGAATAGCCAATCTTGTTGTTGTAAATTATATGGGACACAGATAAAATGAGGTTCCTGACCTAAATATTTACGGGAATCCACTCGGCACATGTGTATCAGATTAGCTACCAATTCGTAGTAGGGGGTCAGCACTTTGCCGGGTGTTGATGGTAGATAAAGCCATAAAAGTGGGCCATCCTGCCACAATACAGCAGTTGGGGAGTGAGAAGTAGCTAAAATGTAAACTCCCCAGGGTTTAGAATAGTCACAATAGGTCATTTGTTGTTGGGAAATTGCCTTTTCTACAATTTGGATGGCCCTCCTGGCGTCAGGATTTAATTCGCGCAAGGATGTAGGGTTGGTATCTCCTTTTAAGAGATCAAAGAGGGGTTTTAACTCTCCTGTGGAGAGCTTTAGATAAGGCCGAAGCCAATTTATATCTCCTAAGAATTGCTGAAAATCATGAAGAGTTCTTAAGTGTGAAGTTTTTAATTGTATTTTCTGGCTTTTAAAATAGTGTGGGCCTAATATATGGCCTAGATATGTAAAAGGCGGGTGTTCCTGAACCTTTTCAGCTGCTATTACAAGGCCAAAGAGGCTCAGATCCTGCTTTAGTTGTCCAAAGGCTTGTCGTACGACGATAGGGTCAGAACAAGCCAGCAAGATGTCATCCATATAATGAACAATATAAACAGAAGAAAATTTTTCACGAGTGGAAGAAATGGCTCTAGCCACAAAACTTTGACATAAAGTTGGGCTATTTGCCATGCCCTGTGGGAGCACAAGCCAGTGATATCGCTTCATGGGTTCTTTAAAATTAACAGAGGGGACACTGAAGGCAAAGCGCTTACAGTCTTGAGGCGCCAGGGGTATAGTATAGAAACAATCTTTCAAATCTATAATAATCTTATAAGTATCCTTTGGGATTGCCATGGGTGAAGGCAAGCCAGGCTGTAGGGCCCCCATCAGTTCCATTGTGGCATTTATTTTTCTCAAATCCTGTAACAGCCTCCATTTACCTGACTTTTTCTTTATAACAAAAATTGGAGAATTCCATGGAGAGTTAGAAGGGGCCACATGCCCCAAATCCAGCTGCTCCTGTACCAGCTGCTGTACTGCAATGATCTTTTCTAGTGAAAGAGGCCACTGTTCAACCCATACCGGTCGTTCAGAGAGCCAATTTATGGGATCAGCATGAGGGGGAGGGCAAACGACAGCTCCCGTCAAGGGATACCCCAATCCTTGTCTCGTAGGGTGAGACTGGGGTTGGAGTGGCTCTAGCTCCCCCTGTGCTGCTCGGCCTAGTCCCCTAAAGGGGAGGAGGCCTTGATCAAGTAACTGCTTAGTGACCGCAGCACTAGGACTAAACATATACACTCCCATTTTTTCCATGATATCACGACCCCATAAATTAATTGGCAGATGATCCAAGACAAATGGCTGAAAGTGACCAGAGTGCCCTTCCTCATCTCTCCAAACAAGGATCGCACTGCTCTGCTGTGGGTCAGTTGCTTGCCCAACCCCCTGTAGGGAAGTCATAGAGGTTGTCAGGGGCCATTGGGCTGGCCAATGTTTTTTAGATATCACAGACACATCTGCTCCAGTGTCTAATATTCCTTTAAAGGGCTTTTCTTGTATAAATATAGTCATCTCAGGCCTCTCTTGTTTTATGCTTTGTACCCAATAGATATCAGAAGATCTAAATCCTCTCTGTCCACATGGGGAATTAGCAGTCTCCCCGGGAGGTAAAGGCACAAGTATTAATTGTGCTAATTTTTGACCGGCTGGGATCGATACCACGTGTTTCGGGGCAGAGGCCATAACTTTGATTTCTCCAGTAAAATCCTGGTCAATTTTGCCAGGTGTAATCTGTATCCCTTTAAGGGCTGAGCTACTTCGCCCTAACAGCAATCCAGCCACTCCCGGGGGAAGGGGGCCGAAGACCCCCGTGGGGAGAGCTTGTGTCCCCATCTCTGGGGTCAATACTGAGCAGGTGGAGGAACAGAGGTCCAATCCTGCACTTCCTGGGGTGGCACGGAGGAGGCCGGAGACTGATCTTGGGGGGTTGTTAGAAGATGCACTTGTGGCCGAGAAGAGGGAGGGACTGCCCCATGGTTTTGCGGGGCCAGGGGCTGGCCCCTCCTCCAGTTTCCCGAAAGCGGGCGGCCATTGCGATCTGTTCTTGACCTGCAATCTTTAGCCCAGTGCTTCCCTTTACCACAGCGTGGACATGTGCCAGGTGATTTTTCTCTCTTTTGCCTGGCCTGGCGTGGGCATTGCGTCATCCAATGTCCTATTTGTCCACAAGAAAAGCAACGCCCTGGGGGTCTAGCATCCCGAGAATGCCGCTGACCTCTATATTTTAGAGACTCAGTAACAGTCTTTCCTTGAGGAGCGGCGGCTAAAGTAAGGCCTTGTACATGGGAGGGTCCAATATCAGCACACAGTGAAATAAAGTCCGTGATTCCTCCCTTATTCCTATGGGGTCTGATAGCCGCCTGACAGGCGGCGTTGGCATTTTCATAGGCTATGTGTCTAACTATATTCTCCCTTGCATTCTCATCTTGTACTAGGCAGTCTGCAGTCTCCATTAATCGAGACAAAAATTCTAGATAAGGTTCATTCGGTCCCTGTTTAACTTCTACTAGATTTTTTGTACGATTGGAATTGCGTAACTTTTTCCAAGCCTCTCTCGCCGCAGCATTTATTTGTAAATAGGCCTCCTTTGCATAACCCAATTGATCTTCGGTGTTTTTATAGGTTCCCTCTCCTAACAACTGATCAACAGTGTAAGGCAGGTTCTTAGACCTATTTGTTTCAATTTTAGCCCGACACTGTGCAGTGAACTCTGTCTCCCATAATAAGTACTCTCCTGCACTAAGGCATGCTCTGGCAAGCCGCTTCCAGTCATTTGGGCATGCAATACCAGCACATGCGGCCTCCAATATTACTTGAGTAAAAGGGGCAGTTGGCCCATATTGGGAGCAGGCATTTTTTAAATCCTGTAATAGTTTAACAGGAACAGGCTGATGGTGTACTTGTTCATCATGATCAACTGAACTAGGGAAGCATCGAGGCCCTGAAATACCTTCCCTCTCTCTAGCAGCCTGAGTCAGGTTTAATTGCGATGCACTGTGCCTGGTTGTAGTGCCTGTTAAAAGGGACTTGTTGCTAGGGCCTTTAGGCTTGCCTAAAGGTTGAGAAAGGGGTTGAGGCCGTAAGGCTGCAGCCGGAGGCGGTGGGTGTGAGGGGTAAGGTTTAGAATCAGACACCATAGTGGCCTGAGGGTCATATTTCTTTCCTACTTCTGAGGGGGCTCTCTGCTCTGTCCCCATTTTCGATAGAAAATGTAGGATTTCTTCTAACTTCTTCTCCATCGTAGCCATTCGGCCCTCCATTGACTCATCATAACTTTCCTCCTTGGTATTCAAACCTGAATTCTGATACTCAATATCTACTGGTTGTTGTTCCGTTTGCAAGATCTCATTTAGACTCTCTTGGGCTGCGGCATATGGCTCAGCCTCAGGTTCTTCAGAAGGGTCCTTTAACTCATAAAGTTCCCTTAATTCAAGATTAAATTCAGCATCCTCATGTAGAGGATCTATGTATTTACTTACTAAATTCCATACAGTAGTAGCCTCTATTGGGGTCTTTTCGGGGCCATATACCTCATAATAATCTTTAATTCTTTCTCCTATCCGCTGCCAGGCTTTTTGGAATGCCTCCTCTACAGACCTCGGGCATGCTTCCTCGAGAAACTGTAGGAAGCTCTGAAGCACCCCCTCTTCCACCCACGTTCCGTGGGCTTCAAATAGGCCTGTTAAGATCGGTAGAAATAACTCATGGCTATTAGCTTGACCCATAATTATTACTCCTGACTATACTCTCTTAATAGTCCTACGATGTGTTACTCACCACAGGGAGGGGTCCTTCACCTTCGTCCCAGATTTTCAGGGTCCCTGTTCAGGCGCCAGATGCCGGGGTCTCCCGGCAGCAAATTGGGGTTCCTGAAATAAGGGGCAGGGACTGGAAAAATTAGAAGAGAGACAAACACATCGGGTCCAGGAGGTCTGCAGCCCAAGCAGAAACTGCCCCGTTTATTCTTAACACAAGGTTTTTATCCCCTCCGGAGACCAGGGCCCTCCCAGGTGTTACATCCAGATCGTTAATCAGGGAGCTGTTGAGGGTTACATTCATATGGTAAATCTCAGATCAATTGAACAGGAGAAGGCCAAAAAACAATGAGACAATCAAGCAATTATCTGATGCAAATCAAAGTACAGTTTGTTTCCACTCTTGCTCCCGACAATAGAGCATTGAGCATGTCAAAGGACACAACCAACAAGCTAAAAGACAGCCTATAAAATGGGAGATGCCAGTTATGCATCAGACAATAGCCCAATATTCAGAGAACTTCAATATTGAAGCTTAAAAAAACCCTCATTTGTAATAATTAGTACACATGTAGGATTCTCCTAGCAGAGAATCACAATAGCTCAAAAGCTATGTTCATAAAGGATGAAACTAAACGAATGAACTCTAGGATATGAAACAAGAGGTTTATGTTTGTGATTGTTGTTCCTAACCTACTATGTGAAGTTATTTCTGTTCTCTTTATTTTCCATTTATGGTTAATCTCATGTGGTTACCGTATCTGACCTTGTTACCTAGTATACTGTATATACATTTATTTGTATATTTGATATAGGGAAGGGAAGGGGGAAAACAAGATGATTTCGAGGGGGTGGAGGGAGGGAAAGGAGGACAAAAACATGAGGAGGGGTATCAATGTGTGAGAAGTAATGCACCTACTATCTGGCGAATGTAACTGTAACCCCTCTATACATTAACCTAACAATAAAATACAATAAAAAACCCTCAACAAATAAAAAAGAAATAGAGCATCAGGACTCTTGCCAAGTGTCCTATGATCCAGGGTACATTAGAAAACTGGAGATCAGGTGAAAAAGTCAGAAGCCAGTGAGTGTAGATTGGACCAACATCACAATGAAGGAGGCTGCAAAATACCAGGCACAGCATATATCAAATCAAATCTCTAGCAGAGCATCCAACTCCTCTCAACTGTTAGGGTTAAAGCTGCCAAGTATTCCTAGCTGTTATCTATTCTGAGTGAGAACTGTAAGGGTACTGAGATTTTTGTTATCTCCACTAAGAAGGGCTGAGGAAAGCAAAGCTTAACTTCGTCCTATTTTGATAGCTATGAGGCTACTTCTTATCATTCTAGATGCCCATGGAAACTTTCATAGAAGGAGAAGAAGAACAGGCCATTAGTAGTGGTTGGTGTGTGGCTTCTGTTATTGAAAATCAGTGTTTTCAATTCAGATATTGTACTGATACTTTCCTAATGTTACAGGAAATACTTTTCTTAGCAATAAGACTAAGTACAAAAACAATAGTAAATAAATCATAATAGCACCAATAATAAAGTTCCAAACTCTTGGGAAGGAAAGCAACAGAAACGTTATTAGATATTGGGCCATAGAGACTGTTAGGGGGGCCTGCTCATTTGTTCTCTTTCTGTGCACCACTGCAGGAGGCTCTTCCCTAGAAGTTCTCGCCCAGCACCTGAAACCCAGGGGCAGTGGGAGATCACCAGGCTCTGAAGTCACTTCCACATCCCCCTCATCTACACCATAAGCCCCATCTCAGCACACCTCCATCTGGTGTGGGCTGGTGGTTTGGTTCTCCTAATAAACTCTCTTCTGCCTGAATAGCATGGAGGTCTCCTTTCACTGGACCTTACAGAGACTGCTTCTCTTGTGAACAGCACTCTACAGAAATGTACACACGCTTTATCTCCTTTGTTATATCTCAAGATTGTCCAGGATATACTTTAATGATCACATTTCACAACATTGATGAGTCTCATAATAAGTAGAGTGGCGTAGGCTTTATTAACACCAGAAAATAAGTAAGTGAGATCTCAGAGCAGGGGAGTTCAGCTTCTTCTTGGTTGTCGTAAACCTTTGGATCAATTGTCAATTGTCATTTCAGAAAAAAAAATGACTTAGGATAGACATTGGTCAAAGATAAAAGCCTCAGCTTCCAGTCAGAGCAACTATATGAAATTATGTAGGTTTTGCCCTGCATAAAGAAACATGACTGAGTGGGCATGAGGGCCCAAATCCCTTCCACTCTCTGCTCCTCCAACCATAAGTCCTGCTGGAGGCTTTTGTCCAGTTGCACAAAGGAGCATTCACTCCCCAAGCAGAGCACCTGTGGGATTGCATTCATCCAGGAGGGGTTACTTTTCTTATTTTTACAAAGGCTAGCAGGAGGCCCTACCTCCAGTTCTATAGAGAACTTTTCAAATGGCTATTTCAAGCCCTCCTGTCTTCTCACCTTTTTCCCTATCAGCCCTCTGCTGGGCTGATTGTGAATTCCTTTCAATTTGAGCTTCTCAGAGTATTGGACCATGTGGGGCTTCATTTAAATCCTCCCAAATTGGAAATACTTCATTACAATGTGACATAGAATTGTCTTTTCTTTTTTGTCTCCAAAATCAGATACCTTATTCCTATCATAATATTGGAAATTAGGCTAACTTCTTTCTACCTATCCAAAATTCTTATCCATAAACAACAATGATAATAGCTAATATTTACCAAGATTTATTATATGCTAAGTCACTTTGCAATGGTATTCATGGGTAATTTTATTCAATTCCTGCAATGAATGCTGCTTACCAATTTTATAAATAAAACTTCTAAGGCCAAGAGGTCAAATAATTTTCCCAACATCACACAGTTAGGGAATGGGAAATATGGGATTATATAGTCAGGTTGGTCTAAAGCATAGCTCACAAATCAGAGTCTGTACTACAATTTCCTGAAGGGTTTTTTAAAAATGTATCATTGGTTCTCCAGAGTTTCTGACTCAGGTGGGGGTGGGGTGGCGGGAGAGGGACTACAAGATTTATATTTCTTACAATTTCTCAAGTGATATTGATAGATTAGGGACCACAATTTGATAACTGGATTATTGAAAGAGCTATACTCTACTGCATCCTGCCCTTTTGGGAATATGCTGTTAAAGTATGCTCACTTGAAGCCAGGCAATGGTGGCTTATGCCTGTAGTATTAGTTACTCAGAAGGATCATGATTTAAAGCCAGTCCAGACAAGAAAGCCTGTGAGACTCTTATCTCCAATTAACCACCAGAAAAATCAGAAGTGGAATTGTGGCTCAAGTGGTAAAGTGCTAGTCTTGAGTGAAAGAGCTCAGGATAAGTGCCCAGGCCCTGAGTTCACACACCATGACCAAAAAGAAAGGCATGGTCACTTGAGATTGTGTGTTCTCTATATGACACATAATTCAACCCTTCTGTTTTTCTTCATTTTTGGGTCTGAAATTCTTACTGATTAATTTATTTGAAATGCCTTGCGGTAAACTAGGCATAGGTTCTGTTTTACTGTAGTAATACCAACAACAACAACAACAATAATAATAATAATAGTAATATTATGGCCAAAAGTCTTAATGTTTATGAAGAATTTGATGTAAAAATTGGTATAAACAAATTTAAGTAAATACAGAGGATGACAATTCGTTTTGTTTGAATGGGTCCACTATCAGTAATGATCAAACTATTGAAGACTCAGTATAAGAGAAGCCTCTAAACATTGAGGCTTCTTTTACTTAACAGGGTTCATCAATAGTAGCAGCCTAGGAGAAACTGCAGAGGCCTATGTTGAAAAATATGGAGAAATATTTAAAATTTATTCAATGCTGGGTAGAAATGTGCATGCAATAAATGCAGTTGGAATACAGATTTTACTAGGCATGGAAAAATAAAAACATGTTCTCTTACAAGCAGAATAGTCATGGAATGTAATAATGTCTGTTTTCTTTCTGAGCTGCTTGGACCAGTTCAACACTGGCAGAAGTGGACTAGTTCAACACTGGCAGAAGTTGAGTAGTGGTAGCTACAGAATTTCAGGCTGAATATGTGTGGGACTTCCTCAATTGACAAAAAAATGGCATGCGTTGCTTAGTGCAATGCTTTTAAAATGAATTGACTCACACTAAGGGGCAGGAACTGGAAAGCATTTATATGCCAGAGTTTCCAACACGCATTTTACATAGCCATTTTATAAACAAAGTGAAAGAACACTGAGGGGAAGAGGATATGAATCTACTTTTACAATATGGATGGATAGAGGTGAATTCTGGGAAAAGAGAGACTTAGGGAAAAAATTGTATATTCCCTCATCCCTCCACTGATCTGTCCTCTCTTCACTCTCAGCAATTTTTAAAACGCACTTCAGTGCAAGTACATAAAATGTTTAAGAAGAAGATGAAGGGCAATTAAAATGGAGGGTTTCTATACCAATGCAAGCAATATTGAAGGCCAACAAGTATGAATATGACTCTTAAAGAAAACTCTTCAGCTCTAGTGAAACCATTCTATCTCACAAGGTGTGAGACCAGGCACAATTTCCTCTGCATGGGACTCCATAGGAAAAACTGTGAGAGAAAAAAATGAGTTTTGTACTTTGAGGAACACAAGTCATCTGTCTTAAGGAAATACCAGATAGAGTAATGAAATATAGGAAGAAAAATAAGAGTTGAGTGACTTAGGAATTGCGTTTTCCTGGAATTTCATGACATTTCCTGCTAGTAGTATTGAAGATGAAGACATAACTGCCAGACAACTCAAACGGGGCTCAGGTAGCCTAGAGAAATTGTGAATATCATATCCTGGTGAGAAGCAATCTTAGGAGTGTGTATTTCCTAGCCCTTGTTTTGGCTATAGAACAATTTGGCTGTTAACAATCAGAAAAGGAAGTTACAAATTGGTATTATTTGGTGACCACCTGTTGACCCAAGCCTTGTCTAAGATTTAAGGTATCTGTCTATTAATCCTTTCCTGACAATAACAAATCCCATTTTAATGAATGTAATTTTCAGATAATAAAGCTGTTTAGTAACACCATCTTGTAGAACAGATGAATCCATAAATCCTTGTTCATGAAGCATTCAATCTTTTAAATTAAGATGCTGTTGTTTTAATTCAGTATTTATGCTTTCTATTTTAATTATGCTCAATGGCTAGATCTTGCCATGCCAGAGAGAGAGAGAGAGGCAGAGAGGGGGGGGTTGGGGGAGAGAAGGGAGAGAGAGAGAGAGGTTGATCATTCAGGTTGGGGTAGATAGTCTCAAAGAGTCTTTCCAGTTATAAAAATGTAGGGCTGGGAGCTTGGCCTAGTGATAGAGTGCTTCTCTAGCATGCATGAAGACCTGGTTTAGACTCCTCGGTACCACATACATAGAAAAGCCAGAAGTGGTGCTATAGCTCAAGTGGTAGAGTGCTAGCCTTGAGGAAAGCCCAAGGACAATGCTCAGGCCCTGAGTTCAAGCCCCAGGACTGGCAAAAACAATGGGACTGTTTATCTAAAATGATATAAGTATAGGGCAATAAAAGAAAAATTAAGAGGAGAAAGGTCTTATGTAAGTTACTGAACCAAACATCTCAAGATGTCTATGAAAAACACACAAGTACAAATCTCCTCCTCCTAACAAATCTGTTAGCATGCAAGAATTTATGTAAATAGCAATTTTGTGTGCATAATGTATACCAGGATGCAGAGATAAATACTATATCTGACTTCAGGAAGCTCATAGTTTCATAGTAGGAACTCACATAGATAAATGCAATATATCTTGTCGAGGAAATGATAAAAGTTATTTCAGGGAATAGTGAGGACTCTAATCCAGTTTTCCTGGAAAACAATGAGTCAGATGGAATCATGAGTTCAGGAAATTTATTGGTTGAATACTTTCAACGGTAATACCTGTGAGGGAGAGAGAGTGGGCAAATTGGGAAGAAAACTGCACTTCAATGCTGTCAAAACAAAGACTTCATCTAATCCTACACAGAGTTCTGGAGTTGACATGAGCCTTCAATATTGTCCAGAACGGACATAAGTCTTTCTGACTCCATGGAAAATAGTCACTAGGTACAGTGAAACCCAAAGAAAAGGGTACAGTGTGGTAATAAAACTTTAACCACCATCTCCCTCAAGGGAGGGGTTTGTAGTGTTTGCTGATTTCCATTGTGTAATCATTACTCTCACGACCAATTTCAATCCACTAAAATGATACTAACATGCTCAAAGTACCCTGAAAAATTAAACACAGTCTCTTATGAATCAGCTCAAGCCAACCCTAGCACATGGGTGAAGACATGTGACCTTGGGCAAGACAAGTCTCTTCAGTTGAGGGTAATTCTCAGTGAGTTATTTGCTACTGGTTGCTAAAATTCCCAGCAGGTAGGGGAGTGAGTGCTTCAGTGTGTGTCTGAATGGTACATTGTAGTAGCATCCTCTACGCACAATGAAGTATTTGCTATATTTCAACCAACACAAAGGACTTAGCTCTATTTAACATTTTCCACACAGCAAATAATTTTCATATCCTCTAAGGAAATTGAATGGCATTGTATTAAGTAACCTTGATCAAGTCATTTAATCTGCCTAAGTAGAAGAAGTATGTGAATACTGACTCACATGCCAAGAATGCTATAAGATAAACTGGCCGGTGAAAGCATACTGCGTAGCTCATTTGCTCTTCTTAACAGGACTGTGACTAGGCTACTATGACCCAGTTCACGTTTAATTGTATAGCCTAGTACAAATAGTGACACCGCAGTCCTAGCTTCTTGTTCTGAATCTGACTCTTGCCGTATAAATTCTCCCTGACATTACCTCTTCCCGTTTTACGATATGTCATTATGAACAGTTGAGTTTTAATACTGTTTGGCTCATAGACTAGCTCCAAAGATATCCTTAGAGAATTTTAAAGTATGTCTAAGCATCAGAATGCATATGAAACCTCTTACGGTAATTATTTTGAAGGAGCTAATGGTCATTTGAAAACTCAGTTTATGCTGTGTTCTGGGATGGAGAGGGTGTGGGTGTATGTGTGCTATTTGAAGCAATTTTATAACTTACTAGTTACTTTGAAAAAATAAATGATACCAGCCATTGCTCCAAAAGGAAAGTTTTTCAGAGTATTTAACAAGTACAGAAACAGGTTTTTGAAAATAGATGAAGCAATATGCCTAGGACTACTCAGTGAATGTACTTGGGCACCCTTAGCTCCTGAGATTAAAGGTTCCATGTAAGCATGTATAATTAATATTTACCAATGGCAATAGGACTTTTGCCTTTCTTCAAGGAGCTCAGAACAGTTGCCAGGCATTATCTAATTAAACTACTCAATGTACCTGTGAAATGCACTGGAATCTACGTTTTAAAGATGTGGGCACTGAAGCACAAGTAGGCTTGTACTAAACTCATTTAGCATGCCAAAGAAATTAGATATAAGACTTTCAGTCTTATGATCTAGCTGCCATTCTTCAACCGTAGCCCCCTTAATCCACTCTATTCTAGCATAACTTTGCCAAACAACATTACTTCATAAGTCTAGAAAGAATTAAATTGAATGCAAAGTAATTCCAATTATAAGTAAGTGAGATTTTAAAAAGTTGAACCTATCACCCATAATATGAGTAGCATTTACAAATGAGTATGATTTCATGTCAAAATATATTGGAAAGCATATTTTAGGATGTGGAGAATATAAAATAGGGGGCTAAGGGAATCTCTCCCATCTTCTTCTAGTTTTCTTATCCTTAGGCCCATTAGTTTCTTCTGTTTTGATTGCCATGTACGAAGTCCCTTATGTTTATCGTTTCCTTGAATTAATCACTACTCCATGAAGTTCAGCTTACCTCTCTACTTGATGGCTGAAGCAATTTACAAATTTAGTCAAGGCTATTCAGCTAATAGGTGGTTATATTGGGATAGAAGCCTATTATTTCTAATCCCAATCCCTCTTTGTTATGCTACCTGCCACTTAGTATACTAGTTGGTTCATGTTCCTTTCTAGGCTCTGTACCCTGTTGGCAGGTCTCTCTGTCCTATCCTGGACATACCTCAGCCTCAGGTCAGGAACTCAATAATAGTTCTTCTTGGACGTTTAGCAAAGAAATCACTTATAAATTCATTTATTCATTTATTTTCCTCATCCAGAACTTTTGCTACTGCACTTTACTACCAGAACCTCCTTGCTTTGTTTCTTACAGTAATCATCATGTGTATGCATTCGGCCTTGATTGGGGGAGAGACCCAGACACGCCTCTTGGAATGGGCTCATAATCTGAAAATGACTGATGGAACTTATGTCTTTATTCCTTATGATGCCCTGCTCTACAGTTTACCTTATAAGCACACTTCCTACCAGGTCCTAAAGAACAACAAAAAGCTCCGGGAAGCCTATGATGCTGTGTTGACCATTACAATGGAGTCCCAAGAAAAGACCTTCTATCAAGCCTACACAGAAGCAGCAGCTAATGGTGAAATTTCCAATAAACTGGAGTCACATCAAGTAAGTGCAGACTCATGTTTTCATGAGCTGAAAATATAAAAAATTGGGTCATATGTTGCTTTTTCCTATCTATAGATTCAATTGCAAAGAAAACCCAATCAATAGCAGATGACCATATACAAATTAAAACAACTTTTCTTTTTTCATATATATTTTATTGTAAATAAAAGAAGGGTTACATTATATTCACCAGATAGAAGGTGCATTACTTCACATACTTTGATACCCTTTCTCATGTCATGATTCCCATTTCCCTCCCCCGCACCACTCATGTTGTTTTCCTCCCTTCCCTATCCAATTTCAAATAACCAATTACGCATATATATAATATATCAGATAACAAGGTGAAATACTGTAATAATATGAGGTAACCAAGGGACAGCAAAAGAGATGAGAGATAACATAGTACATTAGGACAACAGTCACTCATTATATGGCTTTTGTTTCTATATCCTGGAGGTCCTTTCATTTAGCGTCATACTATATGGCCTTATGTATCTAGGTTTTGCCCTATTGTAAATCTCTGCTAGGAGAGCCCAAGGTTTCTACTGGTTATGACAAATGAGGGAAACCATTGAGCCATGTTCCTTTGAGTCTGGCTTACTTCACTTAATAAGATTTTTTCTAACTCATTCCATTTCCTTACAAATGGGGCAATTTCGTTCTTTCTGACAGCAGCATGGAATTCCATTGTGTATAAATACCACATCTTGTTGATCCATTCATCAACTGAGGGACATCTGGGTTGGTTCCATATCTTTGCTATTGTAAATAGTGCTGCAATGAACATCATTGTGCTAGTGGATTTAGTCTGTCCTTGTTTCTGGACAATTGGGTAAATGCCTAGTAGTGGAATTGCTGGGTAATAGGGGAGCTCTATGTTTAGTCTTTTGAGGAACTGCCATACTGCTTTCCATAGTGGTTGAAAGAGTTTGCAGTCCCACCAACAGTGTAGTAGCGATCCTTCCTGGCCACATCCCCTCCAGCAACTGTTGTTATTAGTTTTCTTAATCCTGGCCATTCTAACTGGAGTGAGGTGGAATCTTAGAGTTGTTCTGATTTGCATTTCTTTTATGACCAGAGATGTCGAGCATTTCTTCATGTGTCTATAGGCCATTTTTGTTTCTTCTTCAGAGAAGACTCTCTTCAACTTCTTGGCCCATCTTTTAAAGGGATGGTTGTTTCTTTGCAGATTAGTTTTGGAGTGATTCAATTTTTTGAGCTGTTGATATAATTTAGATATGAGGCCTTTGCCCATTGTGTGATTAGTGAAGATCTTCTCCCACTCTGTAGGCTTTCTAGTTAACTTTCTAGCTATTTCCTTTGCCATACAGAAGCTCTGCAGTTTAATGCAGTCCCACTTATCCAGCCTTTCTCTGATTTGTTTTATTTCTTGGTCCTTATTAAGTAAGTTTCGACCTGTGACAAGGAGACCTAGTGTATCTCCTATTTCTTCCTGTAAAGTTTTCAGGGTATCTGCTTTTACCTTGAGGTCTTTGATCCATTTGGAGTTAATTCTAGTACAGGGTGACAAAGAAGGATCCAAATTTAGTTTTCTGCAGGTGCTTAACCCGTTCTGCCAGCACCACTTGTTGAAGAGGTTGTCTTTCTTCCATTCTATTTTTTTGGCTCCCTTGTCAAAGATTAGGTGGCCATAGGTCTGTGGCTCAATATCTGGGTCCTCAGTTCTATTCTATTGGTCTCCAGGCCTGTTCTTGTGCCAGTACCAAGCTGTTTTCGTCACTATATCTCTGTAGTAGAGTCTAAAGCTTGGTATTGAAATTCCTCCTGCGCTGTTCTTTCTGCTAATAATTGTTTTTCCTATATGGGGTCTTTTATTATTCCATATGAAATTTGGATGGCCTCTTCTATTTCTTTAAAGAATGACATTGGGATATTGATGGTTATTGCGTTTAATTTGTAGATAGCCCTTGGCAAGACTGCCATTCTCACGATGTTAATTCTTCCAATCCAGGAGCATGGGAGATTTTTGCATTTCCTCAGGTCTGCTTTAATTTCCTTCCTCAGGGTTTTAAAGTTTTCATCAAAAAGGTCCTTTACATTATTAGTTAATTCCTAGATACTTTATTTTCTTTGAGGCTATCGCAGAGGAGTTGCTTTCCTGATTGTTGCCTCGTTCCTCTCACTGTTGGTATAGAGGAAGGCGGTTGATTTTTGAGGGTTAATTTTATACCCTGCTACCTTGCCAAAGTTTTGAATCAGCTCAAGCAGCTTGGGAGTGGAGTCTAGGATTCTTTAAAGACAGAATCATGTCATCTGCAAAGAGGAAAATTTTCAATTCCTCGTTCCCTATTTGGATTTCCTTTATGCTTGCTTCTTGTCTTATTGTTCTGGCTAGGAATTCTAATACTATGTTAAAGAGGAGTGGAGAGAGTGGGCATCCTTGTCTCATTCCTGATTTTAGAGGGCGTGGCTTTATCTTTTCGCCATTAAGTATAATCCTAGCTGTGGTTTTGTGATACACAGCCTTTATTGTACTGAGGAATGTTCCATGGATTCCTAGTTTCTCCAGAGCTTTTAGCATAAAGTGGTGTTGGATCTTGTCAAATGCCTTTTCTGTGTCTATGGAGACAATTGTGTGATTCTTGACCTTGCTCCTATTGATGTGTTGAATTATATTAATTGATTTGTGTATATTGAACCACCTTTGCATCCCTGTGATGAATCCTGTTTGATCATAGTGTATAATTTTTTTGATGAGTTGCTGATGACGGTTGACCAGTATTTTGTTGAGAAGTTTTGCATATTCATCAAAGAAATGGGTCTATATTTCTCTTTCTTTGATGAATCTCTGTCTGGTTTTGGGATGAGGGTTATACTGGCTTCGTAGAATGAGTTGGCACAGAGCCTTTGTTTTCAATTTCATTGAAGACCTTTAGGAGTATTCGTGTGAGCTCTGCTTTGAAGACCTAATAGAATTCAGCTGTGAATCCATCTGGCCCTGGGCTTTTCTTAGATGGAAGGTGTCTTATTGCCATTTCTATTTCAGTGCTTGAAATAGGTCTGTTTAGTTGGATTAGGTCTTCTTGGTTCAGTGTGGGTATGTTAATATTGGCTAGAAATTCATCCATTTCTTCTAGATTCTCAAATTTCTTGGCATAAGGGTTTAAAAAGTATTCCCTTGTGGTGCTCTGGATCTTGGTAATTTCTGCTGTGACATTACCATTCCCATCTGTGATTTTTATTTGGGTGTGCTCCCTTCTTTTTTTGGTAAGATTTGGTAAGGGTCTGTCAATTTTGTTAATTTTTTCAAAGAACCAGCTCCTTGTTTTGTTGATTCTTTCTATAGTTTTTTGGACTCAAATTAATTTAGTTCTGCTTTGATTCGAATAATTTGCTTCCTTCTACTGGGATTAGGGTTGTTTTGTTGCTCATTTTCCAGGAGCTTAAGGTGAAACATTAAATTGTTGGTTTGAGATTTTTCCAATTTGTTAATGTAGGCACTCAGAGCTATAAATTTTCCTCTGAGTACTGTCTTTTCTGTGTCCCAAAGGAGCTGGTATTTTGTGTGTTCTTTTTTGTTCAATTTAATAAATTGTTGAATTTCTGTTCTAATCTCCTTGATGACCCATTGGTGATTCAACAATGTGTTCAATCTCTATGAGTTACAGGGTTTTCGTTGTTGGAAATTGTTGTTCAGATCCAATTTGATGCCCTTATGGTCTGAGAGAATAAAGGGAATAATTTCAGTGTTTCTGAATCTGTACAGGTTTGTTTTATGCCCTAAAATGTGATCTATTTTGGAAAATGTTCCATGTGCTACTGAAAAAATCATATATTGTGATATTGCTGTGTGAAATAATCTGCAGATGTCTGTTAGATCTAGTTGGTCTATACAGTTGTTCAATTCTGAGGTTTCACTGTTGAGTTTTTGCCTGGTGGATCTCTCCATAGGTGAGAGTGGTGTGATAAAGTCACCAACAATCACTGTGTTTTGATCTATGAATGGTTTTAGTGAAAGTAAAGTTGGCTTTATGAAATTTGGTGCTCCAGGATTAGGTGTGCAGCTATTTAGGATGGTTATATCTTCCTGGAGGAGAGATCCCTTTATTAGTATGTCTCTGTTGATGTCTCTTCTCACAAATTTTAGTTTGAAGTCTATTTTATCTGATATGAGGATGGCAACTCAAGCCTGTTTACGGGGTCCGTTGCTTGATAAAATTTATTCCAACCTCTCACTTTCAAAAAATATTTGCTTTTTGGCGCAAGATGTGTCCCTTGAAGACAGCTATACGATGGATCTTGCTTTTTGATCCAGCTAGAGACTCTATGCTACTTAATTGGAGAGTTAAGTCCATTGATATTGAGAGTTATGATTGAAAAATGTTTATGAGTCCCTCTCATTTTTTAAATTTTAATTAGTAGAAGGGTTACATTATATTCACCAGATAGAAGGTATATTACTTCACATTGATACCCTTTCTCATGACATGGTCCCCATTTCCCTCCCCCTCCCCCCGCTCTTTTTTTGTCATGATTCATTTTTATTAATAGAAAATAAACACTTATTCCAGTTTCAAAGTTGTTAGGCTTGAAGTTCTTAATTCTAAAATTAAAAAAAAAGAATTTAATCACTTAATTCTGCTTCTACTAACGCAATGAAACTGTGGTTTAAAAAAGTATTCAGCACCATTTGCTCATAGGTCTTTCAAAATTTGTTGTGAAAATATCTGGGGACTTTACTGTCTATAAGGTATAGGAGTTGCTCAGCTATGTGAGGAAGCCTCTCTGGGACAGACAATAAGGAGTTAATAAGCATCATCACAAAAAGAGTCATTGTATATTCAGTACAGTAACATGCTCTGTAACAACAGTCCCCTCCCCTTCCCTCCCCTTTCACTCTGGAGGGACATGCTTGTAAGCACTGAGGTATGAGGAGTCACATTATTATTGGCTTTCCAGCTAATAACAGTAAATATCTGGCATAAATGCAATTGTTCCTTAATATCCTCTGATTAGGATTTAGGAAATTCTGTAAATAATTTGGATTTAGTTCAATTTATTGGGAAATTACACATTCTTAATAAGGTTTACTACTCTAGCAGGGGAAGGGTCTGCTGGTTTAGTATCCTTATGAAACATGTACATGTGTAAGCAAATCATTGTCTTAAAGCATACTTATGGTACTACATTATTTAGGGAAGTTATCTATTTTAACAAAACATCCACAATTAGAATAGCTGATGAAACTAAATCCACAGTTAGGACAACAGATTCTCTCTGTCTCATTTAAGCAATGTTAAACAACCCTTCTCATTCTTTACTGTGGGACTTCACTTGGGGTTGGGACAGAAATTACCATTTCTAAATATTTCAGAAAACTCCACAGGAATATTTAAATGTCTATTATGTAAGGTAGTAATATCGTGCCTACCCTCCTGCATCAGTAAGAATGCAGATCAGAATTTCCTTTTAACACAAAGGCACACCCACATACTTGATCAGATGTCATAGGACTGAGGTGGACTACTATGTCATCCTCAGTTGGAGATTTTGCTGCCTTTTTCTATATTCTGTTCAGCAATGTGAGTAAAATGGACTTTTGTTAAGAGAATGGTATTTGGTTGCCAGAACCTGTTTTGGGCATTTCTTCCTAAGTGGAATATACAACAGGTAAGGGAATGGGGAGGTGATACAGGGAAGCTATTCTTTTCAGCTCAGAAGGAGTTGATGAAGCCCATATATGCATTCAAGAAGCCCATGGGATCCTCTAGCTGTGGGTAGTGGCTAATGTGGTCATCCAGAATCGACACCGTGGACCGCGGCAGTGTTTTCCTGTACAGCTCCAAAAACTCTGGGTAGGGATTTATAGGATCCAATGGCCCATAGATAAAATGAATGGGAATAGTTACAGAGGCAAGCTCTCCCACCCAGCGTCTTCTAAACTTCTTCCTCTGATTAATGTACTGCAAGAGACTGTCAATGACCAGGTTCCCATCATTGTTGCGGATTCCAGCCCACATGTCCCACAGCTCACCCTCAGAGGGTCGAGTATATGGTCCAAATACAGGAGTGAGACCTCGAGAGAACACAAAGAAGTTCATCAGCCTCGTAAGGATGGGGGAGAGTACACGTCCATCCCTGAGTAGCTTTTGGAGAAGAAGAGGACGATGAGTCTCAGGAAAGATACCATGGAGACAATTATCTCCATTGGACAGACAGAGACTCTTAATGGTAAGCCTGCCAGATCGATTCTGCTTGTACCTGTACAGCAGCTCTTGAGCAACAATATCTCCATAATCATGAGACAGCAGGTTGATCCTGCGGTTCTGGAGCCCCAGGTGCCGCAGAAGTGCTTCCACAATGCTGGCCTGGCTCAAAGATGGAATAGTGATGTGGTCTCAGTTTGTCACTGAAGCCAAAGCCTAAGAAATCAAGTGCAATCACTCGATGAAACCTAAGTGTCAGACCTTCCCAAATCTTGTACCAATCATAGCTGGATGTTGGAAAGCCATGCAAAAGCACAACTATCTCAGGACTTCCAACCACACCCACAGAGTCTTGGTAGAAGATGCGCAGTCCCTTGTAAGTAAAAAACTTGCTATTAGTCTTCCATGAGTGCAGTGCAGGGGAGAGCTGAGGGGGCGGGATGTGCAGATACGCTGCCAGGAGGGGCACCGCCAGCAGCCCCACCTGGAACCACCATTCCCTCATCCTGATTCCCAGGTGAGATCCGGGCTACATGACTCCAAGATGGGGGGAGGAAGCCCAGCACGCATGCGCCTTTTGGGGCCCGAGGGTCTCGGCCTGAGCCCAGTCCCCTGGGAAGCCTGGAGTAGGCCACCGAAAGCCCCCCCCACTCTTTTTGATTCCCCCCTTCCCTATACAATTTCAAATAACCAATTAAGCACATATAAAATATATCAGATAACAAGGTGAAATATTGTAACAATATGATATAACCAAAGCATAGCAAAAGAGATGAGAGATAACATAGGGACATAAGGCCAAATAGTATGACACTAAATGTAAGAACCTGCAGGATAAGGAAACAAAAGCCATATAATGAGTTCCATTTTTAAAAGCTTTCATTAGGGACTGTGGCTTGACAGTTCTTGCGGTACTTAGCTGATATGATTTTTAGGTGCCATTTCTTTGTCAGTATTACATTTGTGTTCATTTTTCAATGTGTAGAACATCTTTGAGAATTTCCTGTAATGCTGGTTTGATTGCTACGTAATGTTGCAACTTTTCCTTGGAATGGAAGGTTTTTATTGTTCCCTCAGTATTCTTGTTGGTAGTTATTTGTCTTAAGGGCATGACATATGTCCTTCCAATCTCTTCTTGCTTGCATGGTCTTTGCAGAGAAATCTGTGGTTATTCTGATTGGTTTTCCTTTGTAGGTGATTGTTCTCTTCTCCTTGGCTGCTTTTAGGATCCCTTCTTTGGTCTCTCTTGATCCTGTACAGATTATAATGTGGACTTGTGATGTCCTTTTCTTGTCAGGTCTGTTTGGGGTTTAAAAGCTTCTTGTATCTGGATGGGCCTGCCCAAAACAAATTTTCTTTACAGAAAACAAAGAACAAAGACACATTTTGGGATTTTTTTTATCTTCAAGCAATCAACACTAACAAGATATAGCCATGAAATCCAAACAAAATATATTTAAGAATAGGGCAAGAAAAATTTTAATATATGCCAGTATTGTTCAAACGAGCCTCTAAAACAGGAGTCTTATTTGTAACCAAGGTTCTGAAGCAATTCAACAATACAACAAGAAAATGACAACTTTATTATTGATAAAGCCACTATTGAAGGGTGGACCTTTTATTTGTAGGAATTTGACCTTCCCAATACTGAATTTAAGAATTTAATTGTTTTGTCCTAGACATTAGCGTTGCTAGACTACCGGAGGAGGAACATGCTTCTTGTAGTTAGCCCACTCTAAAGGAAGATAGGAGTGTTGTGGGGGGGGGGAGCTGGGAGTTTGGCCTAGTGGTAGAGTGCTTGCCTAGCATGCACGAAGCCCTGGGTTCGATTCCTTAGTACTACATACACAGAAAAAAAGCTGGAAGTGGTGCTGTGGCTCAAGTGGTAGAGCACTAGCCTTGAAAAAGCCCAAGGAGAGTGGCCAGGCCCTGAATTCAATCCCCTGGACTGGCAAGAACACAAAGATCATAGGAGTAGTTTGATGTACACATACTTAATGCATCTTACAAACCAAGCAAATTAAAAACTTATTCATTTCTTTCTAGGGATGAATAAATAAATCATTGGGTAAAGACAGCCCAGAAATAATTGGTTGGTAAAGCTATCTTTGTATGAAAGGAATAATTTGGGCTGGAAAAGAAGTCTTCCTTTCAATACAGAACAAAAGTAATTTTTGTCCATGTATATGTGCACCTGAGTATAGATATATTTCATATTTAGGTAAGCTATGTTCAAATGATAGCCAGTTGCAATTCAGATGAAGATAAAGAAGTATGAGAGGAAGAAAACAGAAAAGGGTGGCAAACAAAGACAAAAAGAGGAAGATTGCAAACAAGACAACGTGAAACATAGGGAGGCAAGAAAAGACATTTGGACTAGGAAATGCATATGGCAGTTTCTTTGGTTTTCTTGAGACAGGACCTTTGCATGGAGCTCAGTCAGGTCTCAAACTCTCTATGTTCCCCAGACTGGCCTCTAACTTGTGATCTTCTTGTCTCTGTCTCCCAAGTGCTGGGATTATATGAAGCACTAACACACTCAGCTCCCGTGTTCCAGTTTATAGTCTAGAACTCAGATGTAGAACACGAGCCTTTTTAGAAGCATTTAGTACACATACATAATATTAAAGTTCAGGCATGTACTAGTATACTGTATCAGTTCTAGTGATTCTGGTTCTTAGGAGCGCAACACAAACTGGCTTATATAACAGTTCATTTTCAAGAGGGAAGGAAAGGAGCTTCAGGGTTGATTTAACTCAGAAATTCAAAAATATCATCCATGAATCAGGTTCTTTTTAGCATTATTTTTACAAAAAAGTATTATATTAGCATTCCCTTATAAAGCTGGCTTATTATGGTTTCTAAATGATAGTTGTAGACATTATATGCAAGTGCAAATATCCCCTCTTGTTCTCAGTTCAAGAATGAGAAAATCTTTCCCCAAGTGGGCTTCTTCCCACAACTTGGTCACAACTGTGCCCCTTATTTATGCCTAAATAAGTTGGAAAGATGCATGGGATTATCATCACTAACCCTGTAACCTACAAACAGGCAGTAGATTGTGTATAATATTCATGTTCTCCATCATATTCCTTTGTGTGTGTGAGTGTGTGCCACTCCTGGACATTGAGCACTGTCCCTGAGATTCTTTTTTTCATTATTAATTTATTTTTATTATTGTTTTAAAAATATTGTCAGGGTGATATATACTGTCATTACAGTTACCTTTGTAAGGTAGTGAATATACTACTTTTCTAACATCGTTACCCCTTCCCATGTTTTTCTCCCATTTTCCCTCCCCCATTCCCTCCCAAGTTGTAAAGTTAATTTCCAACACATTGTCTTGTTACATTGCTGTTACATTGGTCCACCCTTTGTCTTTTGTCTCTGAGGTTATTTTTCTCAAGGCTAACACTACCACTTGGGAACAGTGCCACTTCTGGCTTTTTCTGAGTAGTTTACTGGTGATAGGAGTCTCACAGACTTTCCTGCCTGTGCTTGCCTCAAACTTCCACTCTCAGATCTCAGCCTCCAGAGTAGATAGGATTATAGGAAGCTAGCCGATATTCTTGTTTTTACTTATCTTTTATTCATCTTTGAGTTGTTTTTTTGCCTGAATAAGTGATTCAAATGAAATTTAGGTTTCATATCATTCTCATCTGGAATAGCAAATATTTTGCTGATTCTTGTTTTAGTAAGAAAAGTGATAATGAAAAAATATTAGCATTGTTAAATCTGAATTTCCTTCTTAGGGGTATGTCTATAGTCTCTCTTTTAGGAGACACACAGGCACATATAACCAGAAACAACTGGTCCATTTAGTCAAGAATTGTTAAGGATCCTTGAATTGCTAAGAATTGTTGATGAAAATAGTTTTTGCTCTATGTTTATAAATAGTATCTTTATAAGTGGCATCTTTGTAGCTTTTAGCCAATAATATGGCATCAAATAATGTCATTTTTCTACTTTTTTATATTAATACAATTGAGGGAAGGAAGTATGTGTGTGTGATGCATATGTATGAACAGATATGATATAAAATCTCAGACCTTGCACTCTATATTTGATTCAATCCCTTTGAGCCTGTGGAAAACATAAGGTAATTAAAGCAAAAAAGAGAGAGAGAGAGAGAGAGAGAGAGAGAGAGAGAGAGAGAGAGAGAGAGAGAGAGAGAGAGAGAGAGAGAGGGAGACGCCATTAGCTTGGTTGCTAGGCAGCATGTACTCTGCTTTAGACAAGGAAATAGAGAGCTACAACAAAGAATCCAGAGCTTATTTAAAAAAAAGCCTGCCTGGATGCATTTCTACCCCCTCTTTGTAGGTGCCTAGGCTAGATCGTCAATCAATGAATGATAAAAGTGTGACAATTATCTTCATGTCTCAGATAAAAAAACCCTCATTTTCTGACTTACTCTGATGAAAGGTATTTTCTTTTGTCCAGTCCTGGGTTTGAGCTCAGGGCCTGAGCACTGTCCTTGGGCTTCTCAAGGCTAGAGCTCTACCACTTGAGCCTCAGCACCACTATGTATGTGGTACTATGTATGTGGTACTGAGGAATCGAACCCTGGTGTTCGTGCATGCTAGGCAAGCACTCTACCACTAGGCCAAACTCCTGACCCAAGATGAAAGGTATTTTTAAAGGCTGCTGGTGTAGCAGTAAGAACATATGATAAGTAGTTAAGCAACACTGGGTTTAAATGCCAGCTCTCAGGAGAAAGACTGATCAAATGAGTACTAGGTTACAGTTAAATAGGATAAGAAGTTCTGGCACACTATTGTATGGTAAGGGTTACTATAAATAATTTCCAAACAAAGAGGAAATAATTTTGAATGTTTCTGCCAGTGACATTGTGATTATTGTTCTTAATGTACAATGTGAAGTTATTTCTTTTCTCTTTTTTTCCCCTTATGGTTTATCTCATGTGATTACTGTATCTGACTTTGGTAACTCTTATATATATGCTGATTTGTTTATTTGAAATAGGGAAGGGGAAAAACAAGATGATTGGGAGAGATGGGGTAGGGAAAGCTGAAGAGAAACACGGAAAGGGTATTAATGCACCCACTACCTGATGAATGTAGCTATAACTCCTCTATATATCACCTTGACAATAAAATACAATTCAAAAAGGTAAATCAGGCATGGTTGAAGTGTTTATATGACAAAAGAATATTATGATTAACATTGTTAATCATATTTAGTGTATCACTAACGAGTTAGCAAATACATTAGCAAGATGTCTATGTTATTCTCTTATCCAGCAACTTTCAACAAAATTACAATTGTTATATATAAGCTACATTGGTCATAGCATGGTTTGCAATCCCCTGAAACTTATTTTTTGCTTCTTTAGAAACTAAGCTGGGAGGGCTGGGAGTTTGGCCTAGTGGTAGAATGCTTGCCTAGCATTCATGAAGGCCCGGGTTCAATTCCTCGGTACCACATGCATAGAAAAAAGCTGGAAGTGGTGCTGAGGCTCAAGTGGTAGAGCACTAGCCTTGAGAAAGTCCAAGGACAGCACTCAGGCCCTGAGTTCAAGCCCAGGTCTGGCAAAAAAGAAAGAAACTGAGCTGGGCAAACAGTGGCTCATGCCTGTAATCTATTACTCAGGAGGATGAGATATGATGATCACATGTAGAAGCCAGCCAGGAAAGGAAAATCCTTCAGATTCTGATCTCCAATTAACCACTAAAAAGGGAAGTGAAACTATGGCTCAACTGGGAGAGAACTAGCCTTAAGCAGCAAAACCAAATGGCAGTGCCTAGCCCCTGTGTTCATACCCTACTACTATCAACACACACACACACACACACACACACACACACACACACACACACACACACTCACACACACACTTTTTTTTTGCCAGTCCCGGGCTTGAGCTCAGGGCATGAACACTGTCCTTGGGCTTTCTCAAGGCTAGAGCTCTACCACTTGAGCCACAGCACCACTTCTGGCCTTTTTCTTTGTATGTGGTACTGAGGAATCGAACCCTGGTCTTTGTACGTGCCAGGCAAGCACTACACAACTAGGCCAAACTCCCGGCCCCCCACACTAATATTTTTTAACGTAAAATCTATAGTTAGTATTTTTAGCACAGTATATAAGTATCATGATAGAGTAAAAAATCAAAAGTTTATAAGTGGCATGAATTATAACCATTGTGTACATATGAATAGGAAAATTTTACCTTATACATAAAATAAACATACCTTAATTTGAATTTCTAATTAAGCTCACACTTTCTGACAAGGCATAAAATCCTCTCAAAACAATTTTGTACATGGTAAAAACCTGTTAAATCCATTATTAATTTTGTTTTTCATGGGGCTCTCTGTCCTGTTCTCATCTAAACTTATTCCTCATAAGAGTGTAGCGTCTATATTGTGCTGAAAACTCCATCTTCATCAACCTGGAAATTCCTGTTCTCGTTTTCTTCTGGGCAGAGTTGACTATTTCATTACTCTCATGACTCCCATTTTCCTGGTTTATTTTGTCATTTTTATGGAACACATTCTCTATTGGTTTCTCAGAAAGGTACACAGAAGTTAAAAATTTGAGATTTCTGCCTGTAAGAAAATCCTTATTCTGTCTCCACTATTGATTAATAGCTTGGCTGAGTATATAAATCCAAGTGTAAAATTGTTTTCCCCTGTCCTTTGATGACATGGCACATTGTCTCCTAATTATTACTGTTGATATTCAGAAGAGCTGTTATTTATACTTTTTTTAATGTGACTTGTTTTTATTCCTGTACTCCCACAGAAGTCTTCAATATTTTCTCTTTATTTTTGGTGCTATGAATTATCATGATGTCTGAGTCTTTCACACATAGTATGCTGCATCTTTGATGAGGCCTTTTGATTTAGAAGCTTTGCTCCTCTTTGGAAATTTTCTTATGTATTTTATTATTTTTTCAGTAACATTGTCTTTATTCTCTCTACAAATACTATTATTTAGATATAAAGTATCTTGAATTGATAGTTTATATAAGGAAGTAGCAATATTTGTGAAAACAAGTGGACAAGACAAAATAATGATATATACTGGTTTTCTGTTTTTTATTATAAATATTTATATACTAATGTATTTATATACAAATTGTAAAATGTAATGAAATTTATTGTGATTTTCCATGCATACATTAATCATGTCCCGTTTCTCTTCTATTCTTGGCCCTATTTTATCTTCCCTTTCCTATAGTATCCTTCCTAGTCTTTAAGTATCCTTTTAAAATTTCTTCTTTTCCACTACCCCTTCTCTAGTGTCACTGTTTGATACTTTTATGATGTTACTTATTAGTTTCCTCAAATGAGTGAGAACATGTGGCATTTGTCATTCAGTGTGTACCTTATTTCACTCAACATAATGTCCTGTTTTACCTATGTTGCTATAAATGATAGAATTTTGTTCTTTTTACGGATGTCTAGTATTCCATTATGTAAAGCTACCACTTTCTCTTTATCCATTAATTTGCTGAAGGACACCTAGGGTGATGCCATATTTTGGTGATTGTGAATAGAACTATAATAAACATGGAGGTATATCTGATATATTGAACTTATTTGTATTTGGATATTTGAAATTTGATAGGGAAGGGGGGAAAACCAAGACGGGTGGGGGATGTGGGGGGGGAGGGAAACGGGTACCAAGACATGTGAAAGGGTATCAATGTATGTGAATTAATGCACCTTCTATCTGGCAAATATCATGTAACCCTTTTACTAATTACAATAAAAAAAAAGAAAAAAAATAAACATGGAGGTACAACTATATTTGTACTGTAAAGATTTCATCTTTCTTAGGTCTATTTTTAATTGTCATATTATTTAATAAATTAAATAATTATTTGTTATATTAATTCTCTTGTACAGTTCATATCTATTTTTGCTTTTCTTCTCTCAAGCTTCTCCACTTTGCACTCTCAATTTTTACTATTGAAAAACCTTTTAGCTAGTATATTTTTTTCTTAAGAATCCATTTGATTTTAACAGCATTGTACTTTTGTGTGATCAATAAAATACAGTTGCCCCTTGGTATCTGTGGGACATTGGCTTCAGAACCTCCCCCTAGAGATACCAAAGTCCATGAATGGTGATATCCCTTATATAAGTGATGTAATATTTTCATGACTTACATACATACTGTGTATTCTTTAAATATGATCTAGATGACTTTTAATACCTAATAACGGAAATGCTACATAGAGTTGTTATGAAGCATTATTTCAAAAATGGTGATCAATAATGTATACATATTGCAATTCAGATATATTTTCTCTAAATATTTTGGATTTGCACTTGGTTGAATCTATGCATGTAAAAGAAATTTTTCTTATTTCCCTGAATATACTAATTATAGCTTCTTTGAAGTCTTGTTGATCTGTTTTATCACCTTTTCCTCGTTTTTTTTTTTAATGCTTCTTTGTTTGGGGCTTTCTATTTCATATTGGAGGCTTTCCTTGGATGTCTTGTATTCACGGCTATCTGTATTTAAGAGTATTGCTTTAAAAGACATATTTGAAGTGCCTGGCAGGTGCCTGATGTGCATTGTAGGTGTTTGTCTAGTGACTTTCAGTGCTTGTTTTTTTTTTGTTCTATATGTATAAGTTCTTGAACCAGTCACTCTTTTTTTGTTGTTGTTATTGGTAGTGGTGCTTAAACTCATGGTCTTGCCACTGTCCTTAAGCTCGTTTTGCTCAAGGCTACCGCTCTACCGTTTTGAGCCACAGCATCATTTTCCACTCACTTTTTTCCATATAATTTTTATTGTAATTAATAGAAGGGTTGCATTATATTCACCAGATAGAAGTGCATTACTTCACAAACATTCCACTCACTTTCTTTAGAGGGGTGTCTCTCCATCTCCTTGAGAGTGATCATCTTTGCTGCAAATACTGAGATTCTCACTATAAATCATGGGGACTTTAACTTTATCACAGCTTTAGGTGTCTTAAGTCACTTCTCATTTTCTTTGTTTTCTGTGTCCCAGTTCTGGAGTTGCTCGGAATCAATTTTGCCTATTTCCTTCAAAGGTCTGGCTTTTCTTAGTGGAGGTGAAGATGAGCTTGTCTTGTTGCTCATTATACAAATGTACAAAGAACAGTCCCTTTTGTTTAGTGTTCAGCCTTACTCCACTTGTATAGCACTTGGATTATCTAATTACCAATCCTACATAGGATTCTGAGAGGGCATATTTACTTGTTACTTATCAATATTCTTCACTGTAGGTTTTTAGGTTTGTGTGGCCTCCACTCTACAGAGTCAATTACCACTTGGACAGCAGCTTTCTAGCTTCATATTGTCTGGTTTAAGATTACAGATACTTCCTGTCATCATTAGTTATTAAAGCTTACTTTTTTCTTTGGTCTCCTTATTGTTTGAGAGTGATATTTAATGAAAATGTCTATAAAAAATCATGAAGTAAAAAAATGGTGACAAAGGAGTTTGTATGAAAGTCTTTTATTAATGAATTTACCATAACCCATCAATTGATTTACCAAGTTTCTTTTTTTTGCCAGTCCTGGGTCTTGAACTCAGGGCCTGATCACTGTTCTTGGGCTTTCTCAAGGATAGAACTCTACCACTTGAGTGTCAGTGCCACTTCCAGCTTTTTCTATGTATGTGATAGTGAGGGATAGAACCTGAGTATTTTTGCATGCTAGGCAAGCACTCTACCACTAGGCCATACTTCTGGCCCCTAAGTTATGCAGAATTTTATTAAGTTAAAATATGAGCTTTGAAAGCAGAGTACCCTGTTTATTTAAGTTCTCTGTAACTTCTGTCCATTTTAAGTTGGATATTATATGGTACCTAACTTGCAGAGTTGCTGTGAGGATTAAATGAGTTAAGGCCTGGATGGGCTTCTTTGGCAACTAATAACTTGTCAATAAATGCTATTATTACTAAATATTATTACTAAAGTTGTATTTTTGTTTTTACTGTGAGTTAGACACTTTGGTGGGCATAAAATTGGAGAAAAATTATATATGTTCTCAAAAAAATGGAACAGTTTCACCATTCAGGATACTAAGTCTAAATCTGGTCACAGATTCAAGACTCAGAGAAGGGACTTGAATATCATACTTTTAAGATGTTATTAGATCTCTATGGTCTTCTGAATTGCAAAGAGTAGCAGGCAAATGTATTTAGTTGCTGTAGTTGCTCTAACTTAGGAATTGAATTGTTAAGACAAGCCTACTTATTAGATATATTATTGATAAAGAAATAAAGGATCTAAGGCCAGGGGTGTGGCCTAGTGATATGATGATTGCCTAGCATGCAGGAAGACCTGGGTTGGATTTCTAGCTACCACATACACAGAAAAAGCTGCTTTGTGCCTCAAGTGGTGGAATGATAGTGTTGAGAAAACTCAAGGACAGTGATTAGGCTCTGAGTTCAAGCCCCAGGACAGGCAAGAAAGTAAATTAAGGATCCAAATAATTTTACACAGTCATATATTAGGTAGTTGGCAGATGTAGATTAAACCCAAGTCTGTTACAAGAAAATGACCACTCAATGCATCAAACTTATTATATTTTATTACACACTGTGCTAGTAATATGTAATGCTGATGTTTTAATAAAGCAAAGTAAAATTAATAAGTTATTTATGTTTTGATTTGAATGCATTTCTTAGATAGAGGGGGCATACTAAGCATTAAGGAAGGTCTCTAAACACAAAAACAATAAAATCAGAATGGATAGAGGGGGAGAGGACCAGTGACCAACTTCCTAATGTAGTTTCAGGATGAGTGCAAAGTACAATCACTTTGGATCTTTGCTTTGGCATATTATAGACACAGAAATTAGGTTTGAAGCTTTAGAACTTCCTTTGTCTTGCATCTCAATATACATTGAGATGTATATGTGTGTGTGTGTGTGTGAGAGAGAGAGAGAGAGAGAGAGAGAGAGAGAGAGAGAGAGAGAGAGTGAGACAGAGAGAGAGAGAGAGAGAGAGAGAGAGAGAGAGAGAGAGAGAGAGAGAGAGAGAGAGAGAGAGAGAGAGAGAGAGAGAGAATGAATGAGACAGAGAGAGTGTTCTGGCCTGGGTGCTTTCCCTGAGCTTCTTTTGCTTAAGACAAGCACTCTACCATTGAGTCATAGCTCCACTTTTTACATTGTTTTTAGTTGTTTGTTGTAGCTAAGAGTCTCATGGATTTCCCCACCCAGTTTGAACTTTGATCCTCAGATCTCAGCCCCCTGAGTAGCTAGAATTATAGGACTGAGCCACTGCTTCTTTTTATTAAGCATCTATTGGCTACAAGTGTATATTTATGGAATACACAAAATTTTCTCCAGATGTAGCCTTATTTGACTAAGGAAAGGAAACTTTTTGGAGATTCTTAGCAAGTCTGAAGATCCTCAAACTCCTTACTCTCATTCTTTTCTATTATCCTAAATATGGTGCCTAGTGATGTGTTTGTTGTTAAGCTGAAAGAGTTGTGGATTGGACTGCAGAAATTAAAGAAGAAGCTCATTAGACAGGTTGTCAGGAAAGATGGTTCAAAGCTTACAGTGTCTAAAATTGTCTGACCCCATTCTATACAAAATAATAACATTGTGTTTATGAGCATCATATTAAATAGAATGTCCTGTTATCCTTCTCCTGGTCAATGTTGCTGTCCTACATTAGTGAAAATACCATTTTTAGTAACAAAAATACAATTACCATTTGGTTTCTCATTCTCTGTAGGTGCCTGGCTTTTTATTGAAAATAATGTCCTACATGTGTCAGCTTTCTAAGTCTGACATTTTCTTTTACTTTTTTGTTGGTTGTGGGGATGAACTCTGGGCCTGAGCGCTGTCCCTGAGCTCTTCAGCTCAAGGCTATTTCCATACCCCTGGGACTGGGAGCTGTCCCTGAGCTCTTCAGCTCAAGGCTACCATCCTACCCCTGGACCCACAGCACGACTTCCAGTTTTCTAGTGGTTAGTTGGAGAGAAGAGTCTTGGACACTTTAGTGCCTGGGTTGGCTTTGAACTGTGATCCTTAGATCTCAGCCCCCCGTGTAGCTAGGATTACAGGAATGAACCACTAGCACCTGGCTCTGACATGTTTTAATGTACTTTTCTGGATTCAAAATTCTTTGGGCGCCAATTTTATGTTTTTCTCAATGATAATCAACGTAGCAATGTGATCCATTAAACTGAACAAACTGAAATATCACTGCCTCCAGCTTGGACCTTATTTTCACATTTAAAAATTCTAAAATGCTTAAGGTATAGGTATCTGATTCCATTCAATGAAAATTAGTGAGGTATTTCAGTTACTTCAGTTATTCAGTTATTTCAGTTATTCACAATAAATGCATTCCTTCAGGTTCAGATCTCCACAGTAAGCAAATTGACAGACTGAAGTATGATAGGTCTCACCATTCTAGGGAGTGATGTCAAGAAGGTCATTGTTCAACAGTTCCTCCCAGTTCTGTCTTACTTCTTTGAAGCTGAATGGGTAGCCATAGCAGAGAGCTATAGAGAACGTCCCATTTTCCTTTGTTCCATCCTCTACCTCTTCTCATTATTTGCAGCAAGTGCAACTAGATAACTTTTTAGATGACATCCACAGAATATAGTTTTTACTTATAGGAATCCCCATTGTTTTAAGGGTGGAAAATACAAATTTAAGCCCTTATGTGGATGTGTGAAGAGTGGGCCATTCTGATAGTCTCTCTTTTGTAAGGAAATTTTGTTTCTATCACTATGCTGTGTCTTTCTACCATACTTTGTGGTTATAAGTGTGCGTGTGTGTGTGTGTGTGTGTGTGTGTGTGTGTGTGTGTGTGTGTAATATATGGAGGAGGCAAGAAAGTTTTAAAGAGCAGGATTCGTTTCCATCATCTTAGGGAACTACTGTCAGTCAGTTTCAACAGGGATCAGTCTGAGAAACAAAAGGCAGTATAGGTTGACTGCTAAAAACACAGTGCTGTCGATTAACTATTAGAGAAGGGTACTGTTTTTAAGATTTTTAATATTTCTTTATGATATAGACAGATATACTCATTTTCCAGACTCTGACTTTCAAAACAGAACACTAGCATTTTCTTTGCTTTAAAGATCTTGTTGCCTCGTGATTTTCCACTCATTTGTTTTACTAGAAGTGATTTTGTACTCTACTTTTGTCCTTTACTTATTTTCCTAACCTACTTTAATACAGAAAGAAGTCAGGCTCTCCTAGACAATCAAATGGAGAAATCCAAGGCAGATAGGGTGGAAAATCAGTAGAAACTTATTTTTTAAATTTTTATTTATTGTAAAGGTGATCAACAGGGGGACACAGTTACAAAAGTAAGATAGCAAATACATTTTTTTTCAATCGTATTTTACTGTTGGGGTGATGTATAGAGTGGTTACAGTTACATTTGTCAGGTAGTGGGTACATTACTTCTTAACATTGATACCCCTTCCCATATTTTCCTCCCTCTCCCAATCATCCTGTTTTTCCACTTCTCTTTCTTATTTCCAATAAACAAAAAAAACTTACAAACAATATAGCAGGTACCAAAGTTAGATACAGTAACAACATGCGATAAACCATAAGGAGGAGACAGAGAGAGAGAGAGAGGAGAGAGAGAGAGAGAGAGAGAGAGAGAGAGAGAGAGAGAGAGAGAGAGAGAGAGAGAGAGAGAGAGAGAGAGAGAGAAGGAGGGAGAGAGGAGAAATAACTTCATACAGTAGATTAAGAACAACAATCACAAAGATAAATCTCTTGTTTCCATATCCTGGAGTTCATTTCAGAGTACATTTATTTATTTGTTTGTTTGTTTGTTTGTTTTGTGGGTCATAGGGCTTGAACTCTGTAATTAGGCCCCATCCCTGAGCTCTTCAGCTCAAGGCTACCACCCTGCCCTTGAGCCACAGCCCCAATTCCTGTTTTCTAGTAGTTAATTGGAGATAAGAATCTCTTTAGTGCCTGGGCTGGCTTTGAACAGTGATCCTCAGATCTCAGCCTCTTCAATAGCTAGGATTACAGGCATGAGCCATCATGGCCTGTTCAGAGTATATTTTTTTTTGCTAGTCCACTGCTTGAGCTCAGGGCCTGAGCACTGTCCTTGGACTTTCTCAAGGCTAAAGCTCTACCATTTGATCCTCAGCACCACTTCTGGCTTTTTTCTATGTATGTAGGACCAAGGAATCTAATCTGGGTCTTCTTGCATGCTAGGAAAGCATTCTACCACTAGGCCAAACTCCTGGCCCACATTTTTTTTTATTGTAATGTATAGAGGGGTTACAGTTAGATAGTAGGTACATTACTTCTACACATTGATACCCCTTCTCATGTGAGTACATTTATTTTTAAACACTGTGACCCCATCCCTCATTTTCTCCTTATCCTTCCCTAGCACCCCCAAATTGTAAAGTTCATTTCCCACATAGTGTCTAGTAATTATCATTGTTGCATTAGTTCATCATTTATCTTGCTCTTTCTGTGATTCTCTTTCTCTTCTACAGATCACATAAACTTATATGCAAGACAAAGGGTGGAGAAAACTAAAATAGAAAAAAATAGAAATAACTGCATACAGGACACAAAATGAACAAATTGTTTCCAGTTCTTGGAGTTCATTATATATTGCCCTATGAACTTAGTGATTGGGATATTATGATTCCAAGCTAAGAATATCATAGGCATATTCTAGTTATTACAAATGGAGGGAGCCATTCAACCTACACTTCTTTGGGCCTGGCTTGCTTTGAATCATATAATTTTTTTCCAGGTCTTTCCTTATCACTACAAATGAGGCAATGCAATTCTTTCTGATAGGAGCATAGAACACCCATCTTTTTGTACCATTCATCTACTGAGAAGCATCTGAGTTGGTTCCATATCTTAGCTATGGTAAATAATGTTGGAATGAACATGATTGCTCTGGTAGCTTTAGAATGGCTTTGTGGGTTGTTTTGGTAAATGCCCTGGAATGGAATTTCTGAGTCATAGCAGAGCTCTATATTTAGTCTTTTGAGGAACCTCCATCCTGCTTTCTAAAGTGGTTGAACAAGTTTACACTCCCACCAACAGTGTAGTAGTGTTCGTTTTTTTGTCCATATCCCCTCCAGCATCTGCTATTATTAGATAAGAAACCTTTTCTTTTTTGTCAATCCTGGGGCTTGAACTCAGAGTCTGGGCACTGTCCTTGGGCTTTCTCAAGGCTAGCACTCCACCGCTTGAGCCACAGCACCACTTCCAGCTTTTCAGTGTATGTGGTACTGAGAAATCAAGCCGAGGGCATCATGTATGCTAGGCAAGCAGTCGACAACTAGGCCACACTCCCACCCCAATAAGAAATTCCTTGAGACCCTAGTGTATGCTAGTCAACTAAGGTTGATATCTTAGCAGTATCATCATCTATTGGTGAAGGAAGATCATTGGAATAAAATGCTGGAGGCTGAGGTATGGACTTCAGCTCTACTGCTAATTTTCTTTGTAATTTGGGTAAAATGGTTAAGATGACTCATTGTAGATAAAACATAAGGATTGGGTATGGATATCAATTCTGGGTATGTTGACATTTAAAATTTAAGTTGTGATCTCAGAGCAGATAATTGATATGTGAGTCTGGAGTACAGGAGAGAATTCTGAGCCAAAGTTACAAATATGAGAGATATAGCATAAATATGCCATAGTAAAAATAAATAAATAAAACCCATGAAAACAAAACCATCACCAGGAAAGACAGCACTGATAGAGAAGAGGACTAGGAACTGGCCTTTGGATCACGTCAATATTATGAGGTCAGAAAGATAAGTAATTCAGATGTATGTCAAGCAAAAGAGATGCCTGCATGCTGAATTTGGTCCCAGGACCAGTAGAAGAGTTAGAAGTTAGCCAGGTGCAGTGGCTCATGCCTGTAATCCTAGCTACTCAGAAGGCTGTGGTCTGAGGATCACTGTTAAAGCCAGCCCAGGCACTAAAGAACGTGAGACTCTTATCTCCAATTAATCACTAGAAAATGGGAAGTAGGGCTATGGCTCAAGGGGGAGGGCGGTAGCTTTGAGTTGAAGAGCTCAGGGACAGCATCCAGGCCCCATGACCCACAAAAAAAGAGAAAGTTTTAGAATTCAGAACCATAAAGAATCATAGAGAACACATACCTCAGTCCAGAATGGGAAACTGAAAACCAGGAGACCCGAAGACCAGTGAATTTGAGAGATTGCTTGATTTATACAAACCTCTTTTTTCTAGCCATAGCTATAGACCAGATGACTTAGAAGATTGAGATATTCACAATTTTGTGCTCTAAGAGGAAAAAACTGAAGCTCAGAGAGACATGCAAAATGACTTGCTCAGAAATTCCAACCCTGGGGAGAGATCATAGGCCATTATGCCAACTTTTATAACATTGGTTTTGAACTCGCAAAAAGTATTAGAATATTTGCAGAACTTATAAGAATGATTGCTAGATCCTCTATTTGAAGTATCTCATTTTGTTGGTGTGGGTTAGGTTTGATATTGATGCTTTTAACACTTCTTGGGTAATTCTAATAGGTAGCCAGGGTAGGGGAAGCCCTGCTCTCTATATTAACAAGTCATGGAAGTGTCTTACAAACTATTACATCTTTTGACATACTCACTTTGGATTTCAAATACAAAACTCAATTTTAAATACAACTTACTCAATTTTAAATATTTTTTTTCTTTCCTCACAGGAAGGAGATAAGCTTTCTAGACTTAAAGCAAAAGTAGTAAATATCAACTTTTCTTGAAGCTTGGTAAAACTGCTTCAGTAATAGCTTTTGGGGACTCCATTCTAGAAGTGGATTTTATAGAAACATCTATGAGGCTCTGACTGTGTGGTGGGGAGATGTTACAGAGGAAAGAAGATTGTTTGACTATCCTTTGTACCTTTTGGAATAAAAGATATAAAGTTTGGACCAATCCTAACAGGATGTCAGTCAGCAGTGCATAAGACCTAGTGTACAAATATTGTCGCTTTTCCTGTATTTATTGAGCAGGAATACCCAAGTAGTCTATTGTAGAGGTTCTCTACTTTGCACACCAATAGCGTATGGACTGTTTAGATTAAAACCTACATTCTTTATGCAGTGCAACATTGGAGTTTATATGTGTATGTGTTTAACACTGAATTCTACTGTTCACTTTCTCTGGGAAGTATGTGCCTAGGAGAATAGATAATCTGAAGTAAGACAAGACAGACATCCACTGCAGAGACACACTAGTTACAGTATTTCCATATATACCTATCATTCTTGTGCCATACATAATGCACTCATAAGTAACCTGGTACATTTTCTTTGAACTACTCTTGTCTATTTTTGTTTGTTTGTTGTTGTTTCTTGGTGTGTTTTATAATCCTAAATCACTTTCTAGTTTAGGAGCATAAAATGTATTGTGTATGACTTGGTTTGCTCATATAATGGTCATATTTGATATATTTAAATATGTGAAGGCCTGGGGGGAGGTGAGAAACAGAAAAATTCAGGAGACAAACCAAGTCCTCAGAAACATTCTTTTTTCCTCTGGGTCTTCATAGTTTACTCTACTCAGACATGTAGCACATAATAATGAACGCAAGCTTGGAATATATTCTGACATTGCTCTAGTACAGCAAGGGCTCAAGATGATTGTAATTTTTAAAACTAGGTCTCACCATTGTTTGGAACCATCTACAATTCAATTTACTTTATCGCACAAGCCATGGATAATGCAATGAAAGAAAATGGAAGGGCAAGTGCCATCAGCCTGGTTCAGCATTCCAGAAACTTGAATTTCTACGGATTCAACCAGTTGATAAGGACAGATTCGAATGGAAATGGAATTTCGGAATATGTAATCCTGGATACCAACTGGAAAGAATGGGAACTCCACAGCACCTACACTGTAGACATGGAAACGGAGCTGCTTCGGTTCAGAGGGACCCCTATTCATTTCCCTAGTGGCAGGCCCCCTAGAGCAGATGCAAAGTGCTGGTTTGCAGAAGGGGAGGTCTGCCGAGGAGGTAAGGAATGGAAAATCACTGGTGGTCAATTTAACTTAGCTTGGGTTACTAGGTACAAGACAAGGCATATTTGAATATTGCAGCAATCATAGACTCAGGCATTTAGTAGTCAGGTGGCATAAATATCTTGGTACTTCATCTTTCTAATTAAAAGAACAACAACAAGAGGTAATTTCCATCCAGAAATAATCATCCACAATTTAAAAGCCTCTCCATCACTCATTTTTGAAAAGATCCAATGCTTTCCCTGAGATATTAGTCTAAATATGAGGAAAGAATTTGCCTTCTCCTTGATCTTTTGTAGCGTATGACCTGTGGTTGTCTCCTACGAGAAGATCACCTGTCTGACTTTGCTGTCAGTCAGGTCCTACAACAGAAATAGCATATTTAACACCCTCTCCTCTCTGAATTTCCATTGCAGTAAAAGTCTATGCCTTACAGCCTAGCAAAAAATTGCTTTTCAGTTCTTCTTGTGTACTTGTGACTCCCCATTTCCCAAATATACTGCTCCTTGAGGGCAGGTACTATAGCTCATAATTCTTATGCTCCCCCAACTGCTCAAAACAGCAGGAATCCAGTAAATTAACTTGCGGTTTGATTAACCAGTAGGAGTCGTCATCAAATATCTGAGGGTCAGAGGGTAACTCTGGGTATGACATATTAAAGCAAAATACAAATCAAAGCACATTTTGCATCTATGTATTTGGGTTTAGAAGGGTACAGTGCACTACATATCATACCTAACCGTCTCTTCACTCATATTATCATATATTTCCCACTGAAATCTTAGTAATTGACTCAACTATTTGACTTATACAAAGAATAATTTGCATGATGATTAAAACATAATTATTCAAAGCAGCCTTGTCCTCATCCCTGAAGGAAGTATACCATGTTTTCATCTGTAATCCCATGAGATTTGTGGACTCTGAAGAATTAAAATGTCTTTTATTTTATGAAGGCAACATAGTATTCACACTTCACAGGTGAGATAACATATTTTTCTCTTTTAAGAACTCTATTGCTGTCCAACTTAAATTAAGGTACTCAAAGTTTTCCATTCACGGCCTTTTTTTCTCCAAAGAAACACCCTGGTCAGTCTTAATTCATGTGATTTGTTATTGTCGGAGTGGTGAGTGGTTTTGCTTCAGAACAGTGAATTGCTTTCTGTGTCCATAAAGTCAACAAGACAGACTGTGCTGTAGAAAAATAGAATTAGGTTAGGTAGATGTGTCTTGATTTTAGAATCACCAGAAAGCACGTGGAGTCGCTCTGTGGTGCCTTTTATTTACTGCTTTTCTCTGATAATGCTATTGGTCCTCTTCCTCTTACTTTCTGCAGGCATTGACCCCACCTTTGCCATCACGGTCTGCCTTGCTTTGCTTCTAGCCTTGCTGTCTATTACTGGATTTGCTTACTTTATAAGGTACATTTTTGGGTTCTTTTTATATATACAAAACACAAGCCCATAATAGCCTTGTTAATATTGATTTCCAGGAAGTCATGTTTCAGTACAATTGCCTCATTACATGACCCACTGATTTTCTTTTCCATCCCTACCGGTCCCATTTAGAGTGAAGTGTTTTTATGATGCCAAGAATAACTTTCCGAGCTTTGTTGTCAGTGTCCTTGCCTGTGCAGAAACACAGTGAGGAAATAGGAGAACTAGTACTTTGGGGCCTGTTTACTCCCTACCTGTACTCCTTTTGCCCCTGACAGTGCCTTGTAACCATCTCCTTCCCTAAATGGGATGGTAGGGGATGGAGTTGGAATATTTTAATGAGTCCCAAGGACTTTGACAAGAAACCAAGCTTTCTGTATAGTGGTACTAACTCACAGGACTGAAATAGAGATGAAGTAAGTAAAATAACTGAAGAGTATAGACCAATACTTGTCCGGCATATTATTACCCTAAGAAAAAAGGCCTAGATTATGTTAAATACTTGCACAAACTTGGACAAGCCACTGAACTCTCTTGACCAGAATATTTTCATTAATACAATAAAGAAATTGGATTATATTATGCTCAAGTATCCTTTCATCTCTGGATTGAAATCATAACAGTATTATCCTTAGTGTTTAATATGCTGCTATCATTATGCAAACTTCTATTATCCAATCTTCCCAGTATTAGAAACTTGATAAAGCCACAGAGTAGTCAGCTTTTGAAATGTTAAAAAATATATTTGATAAATACATATAATCAAATGGAAGCTTTTTTTGTCTAATTTCAGTGACTGGAACATATCCCTGCCAAGAACAGATATTTATTTGCCAATAGGAATAAAATATTTAATGTCCTTAGACCATTTGGAAAAACAACTACCCAAATCAACAGTCCAATCCCCTGAGGAGGAATGTCAGAACATAAGGTGGAAAAATGGAGACTCACTCAGCTTGTTATATTACTAGTCAATCTCGGCAAATGACAGTCCTTGCTGATCTTTTCCACTGAATGGACTGATTCTTTAGGCTTTCAGCAAGTCCAAGGAAGAAAAAGGAAAAAAAAACATGGGGGTGGGGGTTTTGTTTGGAGTTTGTGGGTTGAAGGGCAAAGAAGACTGGAGAGGAAAATGATTGGAGAGGGACATGATTAGAGAGGAAAATGATTGGAGAGGAAAATGAGTTTGAGACAATTGGTACTTGAAGTGGTCACAGAAAACTCAGAGATGGAAGAGAGGCACATCATTTCCCAGAGTCACTTGGTTCCTGGTTCTTCAGCTAACAAAGCACAAAAGATGCCCCCTCTTTGCTGCTTTCCTCCCTCTCTCTGCCCACCACGGCTGCAATCAGAAAAGCTGAGCGGCTGATGAGTTTCTGTAATAGATGGTGATTACTTGCAGGAGAGTGACTCTCTGTTCCTTCCTTTTCTGTGTGTTTTGATTGTTTAAGTTTTTTTTCCCAGAGAGAAAGATGTGCAAGGAACCCAACCACCCCAAAACAAAGGATTCTTTGAACTCCTCTTTTCTCCCTACTCCTCTGAACCAGATTGCATTGCCTGTCTATAAAGCTCTTCCGTGCTTTGTAATACTAATGATGATAATGATAATAATGAGCCCTTATACTTTCATAGTGCTTCACGCTTTTCAGAGCACTTTCACATACATTATCTCATTTGATTTTCAAAACAACTCTATAAAGCGGGTAATGCAAGGACTATTATCCTGCTAGGTAGGAGACGCTGAGGCATGAAGAGGTTAAATTATTTATCCAAGGTCACTTGCACCTGGCTAATTAATGACAGGATCGTCACTGCCCCCCAGGTCTCTGGATTGGGAGTACATCCAATTTGCTTTCTGCTACATTGTATTCTGTTGCATGATTATTTTTGCAGGTGTGCCTGCTTTAAGACAATTTTCTACGCATATGAAACAGATAAGTTAGGGAGAGTGATGTTTTACTTTGCCAAAAGATTCATACACTCTACCCAAGAATTCACTACAGGACTCTTTTAATTTTCTCTGCAGGGCAGCAGCTCCCACCATGATAAGGGACATATTTGTTGGCAGACAATTAGAAACACATTAATTGTTTGTTTATAAACCAGAAAAGTCACTGAGAAAAATTGACTGGATTGTTGGTACTTAAAGATACAGTGACATTATAGATTTTTCCTTAGAACAAAGTTGTAAAAACGTTTTGATTTAGTACTTGTTTTCCCCACTCTGGCTTTTGAATTTAACACATTCCAGAGACTGACCATTACAGAGTTACAGAATAAACAAAGCCAAAATGTGGCTGTCCAAGTCCCTAGAACAAAAAAGAATAAAATATCCACACTGACTAATCCAAGCTTCCCTGTAGGTCCTCAAATTATCTGGTAAGACCCACCTGACTTTGTGGGTAGACATCATAATCTCCTATGTGTCTAGCAATTGATTCATAGAAAATAATTACATTCATAGCAAATTAATAGGCATGTTTGGAGAGAAGCATGTTTAAACTGTGTCTATGTAATGCTCAGACAAGAGACCAATTCAGCCCTTCTGTTTGGAATCATGTACACAAAACAACCAACTGATTGAATTTTTCCACTTTTCAACCTGTTGCTTTGGCAACGCATATATGCAACTTTGTAAGACAAGTGGTCTTATGGGCAGAAATCTGGGCCTACAGCCAAGGACCAAGGATTCAAGTTCCAGTTCTGCCTAAGGCTAGGGGATCTCACACAATTTGCTTAATTTTGTTTTGTTTTCATAATGTTTTGTCTATAAAATGGAGATTAATGATTCTTGGCCTTGAGAATATTAGATGAATACAGTGGTAAATGAGAAATTATATTGAGTTATTTTCAAGTTTTCAATTATTCAATTAAAGTTTTACATTTGCCCTTAATGTGCAATCACCATTTTATTAGTCTAAATACTATCTTCATGCACTGCCCTCAACACTTTTTTGATGCCTCATCAAGAGAATTTATCTTTTTTTTCATTTGATATTTGCAAATTGCAAGTTTTGAGGCCTAGAATTGTTGCCTACCTTTGGCGCAGGTGTCTGATAACAAATAATGTTGTATATTCTTTAGCTACTATCTAGAGTAAACCAAACCTGGCTTTTGCAAAAAACATCCAGGCCTCTGTGATATTCTGATTTCATGCTGTTTTCAGGCGTCGGATAAATAAAATCCAGTTGATTAAAGGAACCAACAGAATTCTACTGACTTTGGAGGATGTGACATTCATTAACCCCCACTTTGGCAGTAAGGTAAGAAAAAGCTTCTTTTCTTCTTGCCCTGTCCCAAAATGGTAGCCACAAGCAACAAATGTCTATTTAGCATATGACTTATTGCTAGTCTGAATTGTGATGTACTGCAAGAACAAAGTACACATCAGAGTTAGGCTTACTACAAAATATGTGTAATACCTCATTAAAATTTAAAAATGTTCATATACCAAAATAATACTTTAGATATGTTGAGTTATAGTTATATTTTTTATGTTTTTAACTATGATGATAAGCATGCTTAAAATTTCATACATAAATTTTTGGGCATTTTCTTTCTCTTACTTTCAAGGAGTTTACAGTCAAGTTAGAGAGATGTAAAAGCTATAACAAAGAATAAAATATTTCCTGAAGTGGTGCTTTTGCTCAAGGGGTAGGGCAGTAGCCTTGAGCTGAAGAGCTCAGGGACATTGCCCAGGCCCAGAGTACAAGCCCCATGATTGACAAAAAAATTTCCATTCACATTAGTATGGATAGAACTGGAGGAGATTAGGCTGAGGACATAGGCCAGGCACAGAAAGACTAGTGCCACATGATCTTACTACTATGTGGAATGTAATAAAAAAATCAGAGCAGAATCATAGTCACTAGACGCCAAGAAGGGGAAGAGGAGAGGGAGATACAGGAAACATAGATAATAGGTCCAGGTATATATGAGAAAAATTTCCAATGTTTCATATATCAATAAGATGAATATATTTTACAATAACATGAAATAAGTTATATGTTCAGTAAAACACTAGAAGAAAGCAGTTTTTGAAATTTATCAACATAATAACTAATTCATGGTTTGGAGATGGAAATGGTAATTTTCTTGATTTTTGTCATTAACATTATGTATATGCCTAAAATTACCATACTGAATGATGCAAGTGTATATGATTTTTGTCAATTAAAATGGCGTATGTGACTCATGTAACATTTCATTATATAACACTGAATTATAACCATGTTGCAGAAATTATTTCAGTGTACTTTGGGCAATAATCTAGCTATGACTTCATGTAGCCCTTATTATATATCTGGACTTAATAACATTTCATTGTTGACTCCTCAAACGCAGAGATACTTTTAAAAATATTAATGATTGTTGGGCTGGGAGTTTAGCCTAGTGGTAGAGTGCTTGCCTAGCATGTATGAAGACCTGGGTTTGATTCCTTGGTACCATATGCATAGAAAAAAGCCAGAAATGGTGCTGTGGCTCAAGTGGTAGAGCCCTAGCCTTGAGAAAGCCCAACGACAGTGCCCAGGCTCTGAGTTCAAGGCCCAGGAGTGGCAAAAAATATTAATGATTGTTACCTGACATGGTGCTTACAGTAGAGAAGATGCTTGTAAAGTTGGGTAAATGAATCAATTAACAAAACAGGATTAAATTTCAGCAAGAGCTTTGTACTGTAAGAGCTAGCTACTAAGTCCTAGCTCTGGGTTAGTCTTTTTTTTTCAAGTGCAAGAGACTAGTTCTGAAGTATAATTATGTGGATTTTTTGATTAAAAGATTTTATTAACACTAATTTCTACATCATGTTTCAAATGTCAAGTTTAACAAATAAGTATTCAAGAAGGGAATCTCTATATGCAATCACTGGCACATAGATTTTAGAACATAATTAAAATTACGCTGAGAGTTTGTATGTCATAGATACATATCAATCTATATAATATAATATTATATCTATAGAGTATGTATCCCATCATAGATTTTTATATCTATGTAGTTATGTTTATTTCTCTAAGACCATGTTAATAACCTTGGGTACCTGTATATTGAGTCATCGCTCTTTTACTGTTTGAATCTAATATCCACATATCAAGGCGACCATGGGTCAGGCTTTTTGAGACATGACATGTGTTCCTTACCTTCAAGGAGATTACAGTCAGGTTAGAGGGACTAATCATACAACAAAGAAGAGTTCTTAGGCAACATATTGCATAAAAGAAGCTCAAAATACAGTAATACTTCAGAGGAGGCAGGTGAGTAAAGTGAGGCTTTTTAGAGCTCCAGAATCTAAGCTGAGTTTTAAAGAAGAAAGGAAGGAAAATCAGATTAAAAGCTAGTTTTCATTGTTCTTGATCCTTATAGTTATTTAAAAAGTCAGAATTTAAAAATTGTGAAAGTATACACAAAAATACTTAGTATCAGAGTTTTCTTTGAAAATTATGATTTTAGTGTATCTATTACATGAGGATGATTATAGATAACAGTGTTGTAGCATATAATCCAAAAATGGCCAGAAGATAAAAAGTTGAATGCTCTCATCAAAAGTAATGATAAATAGCCTAATTAACCTGAGCTGATTAATATACCGTATATAAATATACCAAAATATCATATTATACTTCATAAGGTTGTATTTGAATGCATTTTAAAAACATAATATCTAAAAAATTCATTGTGTCTCACCATGATAATTGGCCAAAACTCTGTGGTAGTTGTCATTTTTGGAAGAAGCATGTTTTCTCTGCACAGTTTGATAGAGTTCTCATCACTCTGCATTGTCTCAGACACAGTCTATTTCATCTATTTTAATTAACTTCTTGTCCTGTATAGAGACCCTAGATAGAGCAAGCTGCATAAACAGAAGCATTAAAAAGAGAAAATGTGAGAGAAGGTCAGAGGTAGCTCATGTTTGCTTATGCCAGTCTGGGTGGCTGCAATAATGACACTAGTTTTTGGAAACTATTATGTAGTGGTGTGAAGATGTAGTGAGAGGATCGAAGCATATGAAAAGTCTCCATGTGCCATTAATTGTTGCTATACCACTGTACCAGGTTTGAGAATTAATTATTTCAGTAACCAAACTGGTCATTTGCTTAAATGTGACACTGAAAAGTATATTTAATTAGTTGGCTGAGTGAGAATGGATGCAATTGGAGTCAATTTAATTATTCAACCATTTCATTTAATTTCCTCGTACACCCCTAATTCTTATTTAAAATCATCTGATTATTTTTGTAACACTTACACCATGCTTCTGGAAATGTATTGCTGGAAGCCAAAACTATCCCTGTGGCCCCACTTGGAAAAGGGTGGCATTATCCTAGAAAATCAGAGCTCTCATCCTCTAGAGCCTTTTGACATTTAGTTTGTATCAGGGATTCTGATTAGAAAAGACAGGGGGAAAGACTCCACCTTCATTCCAAAAAAATTATAGTCCTCATTTTTTTAAACTAGTAGAGGACACTATGTCTCATGGTGATGGGATTTGTCTGCATTTACTGTATTCAATATGCCTTGTATGAAGTTTCCTATCTCAAGCAGTAGGAAGTACAGAGGCTGAAAAACAAGCTGTGAAGCTGTCCTACTACAGAAGTCAATGCTGAGAAAAATGTATTCAATTCTGTGTAAAATTTTTCTCCCAAAATGAGTGATCAATAGTAAAAATCATTGTTTAAATATAGCAAAATATAGTAAAGTTTTGGCCCAAAAAACTTACTCTTAAAAATCCCCATTTCTGGAGTTGGGAATGTGTATTAGTGGTAGCATGCATGAAGCCCTGGGTTTGATTCCTTAGTACCACATAAACAGTAAAATCCAGAAGTGGTACTTTGGTTCAAGTGGTAGAGTGCTAGCCTTGCACAAAAGGAAGCTCAGGGACAGTAACCAAGCCCTGAGTTCAAGCCCCACACTGGTTTGGTTACTTGAAATTGGACAGGGAAGTGGGGGAAAACCAAGAGGGCACCGGGGAGGGTAATGGGACCAAGACATGTGGAAGGGTATCAATGTATGTGAATTAATGCACCTTCTATCTGGCAAATATCATGTTACCCTTTTATTAAATACAATAAAAAATAAAATATAAAAAATAAATAAATAAAAAAAATAATTCCAATTTCTTTGGTGTTATTCATATAAATGACAGTTCATATCAACTGTCTTTATGTTTGGCTCTAAAATTTTGAAACAATAATCATAGCTTAGTTTTGGACTGAATTAGCCTTTTCTTTTTTTCTTTTTTAAATTTTTTATTGTGATTAATAGAAGGGTTACATTATATTCACCAGATAGAAGGGGCATAACTTCACAAACATTGATACCCTTTCTCATGACATGGTCCCCATTTCCCTCCCCCCTGCTCATCTTGATTTCTCCCCTTCTCTATCCAATTTCAAATAACCAAATAAGCACATAAAAATATATCAGATAACAAGCTGAAATATTGTAACAATATGAGATAACCAAGGGATAGCAAAAGAGATGAGAGATAACATAGTACATTCAGGACAACAATCACTCATTATATGGCTTTTGTTTCCTTATCCTGGAGGTCCTTACATTTAGTGTCATACTATTGGCCTTATATCTCTAGATTTTGTTCTATTATAAATCTCTGCTAGGAGAGCCCAAGGTTTCTACTGATTATGACAAATGAGGGAGACTATTGGGCCTATGTTCCTTTGAGTCTGGCTTACTTCACTTAATATGATTTTTTCCAAGTCTTTCCATTTCCTTACAAATGGGGCAATGTCATTCTTTCTGATAGCAGCATAGAATTCCATTGTGTATAAATACCACATTTTGTTAATCCACTCATCAACTGAGGGACATCTGGATTGGTTTCATATCTTTGCTATGGCAAATAATGCTGCAATGAACATCGTTGTGCTAGTGGATTTCGTCTGTCCTTTAGTGGAATTGCTGGATCATAGGGGAATTTTATGTTTAGTCTTTTGAAGAAGTGCCATACTGCTTTCTATAGTGGTTGAACGAGTTTGCACTCCCACCAACAGTGTAGTAGTGATCCCTCCTGGCCACATCCCCTCCAGCATCTGTGGTTATTCGTTTTCCTGATCCTGGCCATTCCAACTGGAGTGAGGTGGAATCTTAGCATTGTTTTGATTTGCATTTCTTTTATGACCAGAGATGTTGAGCATTTCTTCATGTGTCTATAGGACATTTTTATTTCTTCTTTAGAGAAGACTCTCTTTAAGCCTTTTGCCCATCTTTTAATGAGATGGTTGTTTCTTTGCAGATTAGTTTTGGAGTGATTCAATTTTTTGAGCTATTGATATATTTTAGATATGAGGACTTTGCCCATTGTGTGGTTAGTGAAGATCTTCTCCCATTCTGTAGGCTTCCTAATTAATTTACTAGCTATGTCCTTTGCCATACAAAAGCTCTGCAGTTTAATGCAGTCCCACTTATCCAGCCTTTCTCTGATTTGTTGTGTTTCTTGGTCCTTATTGAGAAAGTTTCAACCTGTGCCAAGGAGACCTAGTGTATCTCCTATTCCTTCTTGTAAAGTTTTCAGTGTGTCTAGCCTTTTCTTTTTATCTATCACACAAAAATGGTATTTGGAGGACTGAAGAATATCTGTTTTCATGAATTCCCCACAAACAGCAGAGAAATGCTGTCTTCCAGTAAGAGTGCCTAGGATTTAAAAATCTTGTTTATAATGACAGTTATGCATGAGTTTGACTTATTGAGAATAAAAACAGATCATCATTTTTCATCACAGGAGTGAGAAAAATGAATCACAGCAAGAATTGGTAGTCTTATTGGGAATGTTTTTGTTTGTTTTAATATCTTGGCCCACTGGAAAAGGATGGTATTGCCCTAGAGAAACATAAGTCTCATCTTCTAGATTCATTTGGCATTTGGCTTGTATCAGGGATGCTGATTAGAAAAGATAGAGCAAGTATATATTGTCTTTAATTTCTGTGCAGTCACAAACTTGCAGCTGGGTCTGTCTAATCAGTCAAGAAGCCAAGCCAAGAATTCCAAAAGAAATGTTTGAATGTGGAATCTCTAGGAGAATATAAAATTAATCCAGTCTAGAAAAATTGGCAGGTCAGGAGAAGTCAAGTTAGGAAAGGAAATTTTTAAAAGAAAGTGAATCTGAAGTCCAAATGTATGTAGATTTTGGCAGATTCTATGACTTTCTCCTTTGTCCTTCCTGGAGAGGTCCAGGTCTCCATATTACAGAACTAGGTACTCCTGCTGAGACAGGAAAATAAAAAATGAAAGGGAAGTAGGTTCCCCTGTGGCCTTACACTGTTGGAGATGGTTCAAGTTGATGGAAGGGTTATGTGAAGAGTCAAGTTTTACATGTTGTTTGAATCTTATGCTATTGAGGTTGCAGAACATTGGCGACTGAATATCGCTGAAATTATTATTATTGTTGTTCAAAAAGGTGCTTAAGATGAAGTCCAATATTGATCATCGATTAGACAAAAGCTAGTAGAAAGTACCTAAGATTATTTTTTTTTCTTTTCATATATTTTTTATTGTAATTAATAGAAGGGTTACATGATATTTGCCAGATAGGTGGTGCATTAATTCCCATACATTGATACCCTTTCACATGTCTTGGTCCCCATTTCCCTCCCCCCACCCCCTCTCCTCATCTTGTTTTCGCCTGTTCCCTATACAATTTCAAATAACCAAATACAAATATATCCGATATATCAGGTAACAAAGTGAGATGTTGGGAGCCAGAGTGGAATCAAACTGTACCTTGACTTGCATCAGACGATGGCTTTATTGTCTTATTGCTTTCTGGCCCTATTCTATGTAAATGACCTGAGAATTACCATATGAATGTAACACCTGGAGGTTCCCTGGGTCTGAAGGAGGGAAGAAGCAGGAGTGAAAAAAAAACGCAGCAGTCTTTACCTGGACTGCAGACATCCCGGACCCGGTGTGTCTGTCTCTCTTCTATTTCTTCCTAGTCCTTGTCCCCGATTTCAGGAACCCCAATCTGCGAACCCTGGTTTGCTGCCGGTTGGCCCCGGCAGTGAGATACTGTAACAATATGAGATAACCAAGGGACAGCAAAAGAGATGAGAGATAACATAGTATATTACGGACAACAATCATTCATTATATGGCTTATGTTCCTTTTACTGGCATGACTTTGAAGTAAGAACAAAGGACTAGGAAATATAGAGACAACATTCTTGTTTCTTCCCAAATGTAATTCTGTAGGTATCGAGTTCTGCATTATAAAAATGAGAACCCATGGGCCGGGAGTTTGGCCTAGTGGTTAAAGTGCTTGCCTAGCATGCACGAAGACCCGGGTTCGATTCCTTGGTACCACATATATAGACAAAAGCCAGAAGTGGTGCTGATGCTCAAGTGGTAGAGCGCTAGCCTTGAGAAAGTCCAACGACAGTGCTCAGGCCCTGAGCTCAAGCCCAGGACTGGCAAAAAAAATGAGAACGTTAACTGAGTGCTGGTGGCTCATGCTTATAATCCTCAGGAGGCTAAGATCTGAGAATCACGGTTCAAAGCCAACCTGGGCATGAAAGTCCATGAGACTCTTAGCTCCCATTAACCACCAGAAAACCAGAAATGGTGTTGTGGGTCAAGTGGTAGAGTAGGGCAAAAAACAAAAAAACAAAAAAGAGAACATTAGAGTTGGAGATGAGGCTGTCCTAGATGGTATCAAATATGTCTGCTTGTTCAGAATCACAATTGGTTTTGTAAATTATTTAATTATTTTATGATCTTTAATTGTACAAATGAGTTACAATTTAACAGAGTAATAAATAACTACAATTCCTCTTGATCAATATCATCCTTTCAATAGTCTTACTCTAGAAAAGACAATTCTAGAAATACGGAAAATTAAATTATGTCTTTATGTGAAGTAAGTCTATTAGTTCAGTTGACATTTTTGGAAGTTCAATTTTAAAGATTAACATAGATTGCAGATAAATTTTCATCTTGTCTTCCAATTATGAAGCTCCTGACACTCTTATTAGACTTTGTGTACAGTTAAAAATCAAAGATTGAAATTTTGGCCAATATAAACATCAGATACATAAATCATGGGCAGATGATCTGTTCACTCTCTACTATCTTACTGTTTGCTAAGTGAAACACTACTTTTACTTGCACCAAAAAGATGCCAACTAGTAGAGTATAAGTCAGTATTGAGATTCAGTCATATGGATGGAATTGTGTATTATTTCTATTAAAAATGTTCAGAATTTGTATACAGTATTTCTTACTACTAAGCTATTAACTATATGATATTGGAAAGCTTATTTCACAATTTTTTTTGTCAGTCCTGGGCTTGAGATCAGGGCCTGAGCCCTGTCCTTGGATTTTCTCAAGGCTAGAGCTCTATCATTTGAGCCTCAACACCATTTCCAGCTTTTTTCTGTGCATGTGGTATTGAGGAATTGAACCCGGGTCTTTGTGCATGCTAGGAAAGCAATCTACCACTAGGCCAAACTCCTGGCCCCTCATTTCACAATTTTTAAAATACAATTTTATTGTAGTTAATAGAAGAATTGTATTATATTTGCCAGATAGAAGGTACATTACTTAACAAACATTGCTACCCCTTCTCATATTTTTGTCCCCATGCCCCTCCCCCTCCCCTCATCTTGTTTTCCCCCTCCCTATCCTATTTCAATTAAATAAACATATATACAATATATAAGATAACAAGATAAGATATTGTAACAATATGAGATAACCAAGGGACAGCAAAAGAGATGAGAGATAACATAGTACATTAAGGACAACAATCACTCATTATATGGCTTTCGTGTCTATATCCTGGAGGTCCTTTAATTTAGCGTCATCCTATATGGCCTTATGTATCTAGGTTTTGCCCTATCGTAAATCTCTGCTAGGAGAGACCAAGGTTTCTACTGATTATGACAAATGGGGGAAACCATTGAGCCTATGTTCCTTTGAGTCTGGCTTACTTCACTTAATATGATTTTTTCTAACTCTTTCCATTTCCTTACTAATGGGGTGATGTTCTTTCTGATGGCAGCATAGAATTCCATTTTCATAATCTTTTGTAGATTGTAGGACTTGAACTCTGGGACAAGGTGCTGTCCCTGAGCTCTTTCAAGACTAGTGCTCTACTAGTTGAGCCATAGTGTCACTTCTGGTTTTCTTGTGGTTAATTGGAGATAAGAATCTCACAGACTTTCGTGCCAGGATGGCCTTGAACCACAGTCCTCAGATCTCAGCCTTCTGAGTAGCTCGGATTACAGGCATGAGCCACTGGGGCCCAGCTTCATTTCACGTTTTTACGTCTAGGTTTCTAGTCTAGAAAATGATGACCTGGGTTAAACTATGGCAAGTGTTCTTTCCTACCTTTCATGCCTATGATTAAAATTCTGTCTGGGAGATGGACATACCTACAAAGCTTTAGCTTTTCTTGGTGGTAGATGGAGGACAATCAAGGTACCAACCACAAACTAAGAAAGTCCTGAAGGACAGAGAAGTTTAATCAACCTCATGTCTACAGAGTTCAACTTATGTAGTTACTCTCTTATGAAGAAAGAAAAACAAATAACCGCAAAATTTATACTATAGTTCCATGTTCTATCTTAAATAGTGAGAATTTTGTTCATAACCTTTTCCCCCCTTATCTTTTCACAGAGAGGAAGTCCTGCCAGTGTAAGCTTCCAGATCATCTCAGAGGTTCAAAGTGGGAGGTTCCCAAGGCTTTCTTTTTCTTCAGGGAGTCTAACTCCAGCGACTTATGAAAACACTAATGTAGCAATCTATGAGGTAGGCAAACCAACAGTTATCTAATCTGTTGCGCTCTTGCATTTTAAAATAAGGCAGTGATTTAGGAATTATTCTTTTGGTAAAAATCAGGGCTCTTTTAGGTTCAGTTTTTTGTTGGTATTCACTTATAGCATTTTTATTTTTTTTTCTTTTGTGCTGGTCCTAGAGTTTGAACTTAGGGCCTGGGCACTGTTCCTGAACTTCTTTTGGTCAAGGCTAGTGCTCTACCACTTAAGCCACAGTGCCACTTCCAGTGTTTTCTGAGTGGTTTATTGAAGATGAGTCTCACAGACTTTCTTACCCTGACTGGTTTTGAACTGTATTCTTCAGATCTCAGCCACCCGAGTAGCTAGGATTATAGACATGAACCACCAGTGCCCTTCTTGGTTGACATTTTTGATGATATATTTCATCTGCAAATAATCCACTTACTTATAACTTCATTGATATTTCAACCCCATGTATTTGTTATGTATGTGGAAAAAGAATCAAACGCATAACATATGTCACTATTTACACAAAATTATATGTAATGAAAATTAAAAGACTATACTAGTAAAAGAAATGCGTCCCAAGCGTCTTATTTGGGATGGGATGCCCAGATATAAATTTAGGCCAGGAAGGGTTTGGGTATTCTTTTTCTTCAAAGTCTAGTTGTTATTCCCATACTTGTTATTGGCTGGTATCACTGGAACTTAAAATGTAATTGTTTTCCTGCACCTACACTAGTTTTTTGAGTAACAGATTACTTTCAATTGCATAAATCTTTTTTATTTCACTGAAGTTTCTGTTTTTCAAGATTTAAGGGGTCAGACCTTACCTCTGTTCTAAGATATTGGAATTTGGCAACTAGAACAAATCTTGCATCGGTTGGAGAGATGAACTGTTTCTTCTCAGCAGGAAAGAGTTAAGCAGGGGGTAAAAGGGAAACTAGACTGTCCTTCTGTCCCTCCTATGAGGCCTTCCCAGTGTGGTTTCTTTATCTTGTTTGAAGATACTCCCAAGAGCAGCAAACACGTTTCAACTTCAACATTAAGTACAAAGAAGCCCTAAAGAAGGAGGAATGAATTTTTAGATTGTTAACCACACTGGACTCTCCAAGTAAATATTCTTTTCTGTTGGATAAATAATTCACAATGGCTTTTCTTTGGTCTGAAACTATCACTTCCAAAATTCAGGTGTAATAATTTAATGATCAATGTGATAATATTAAGAGATGAAGCTTTGAAAACGTTATTAGACCATGAGTGTGCTTCCCTCAAGAAAGTGTTAAAGCCCCCATGAAATGGACTTCCTGCAGCATTTGATTAGCTCACTCTTCTAACTTCTCCCAGGTGAGGGCACAAAATTGTCTCTAGACAATACAGAAACAACATGCCATTTTGGAAAGAGACAATAGCTCTTATTAGACAACAAAACCTGTTGTCTTTTGGTCTTGGACTTTGCACCCTCTAGAACTGTGAGAAATGAATATCTGTTCTTGACAAATTATCTTGTACTACACAAATGGATTAAGAAGGGACTACACACCAAGAATGGCATGAAATATTTTTCAGTACACTTGAGGATTTTGACTTAAATCTGGATTTAATTTCTTCAAGAGGAGAATTGTTCCAAAATGTATGCTTAAAGTTTTGAAAAACTGCCATCTTTATTCTTTCAAAAACTGAAGAGAAGGTGATCAAATAACTCCTGAACATCAAATAGATGGGCTGATGGCTTTACAATTATAGCAATGCATCTATGATTTAGAAGTATATATCAATAGCCTTTATTTCTTTAATCTGCAAAATGAGGGTTTGAGGTGAGTTCTTAATCCTGAGTGTTCATTAGAATCTCCTTGGGAAATTTAGGCTGCCATTCCTTAAAATTCTGATTTAGTTGATACAGAGCAGGGCCCTGACATTGATATTAATTAATTAATTCTTTAATATGTGCAGCCAGGCTTGATAATTGCTGCACTCAGACTTCTAAGGCCATTTCTGACATGCCGTATGCTATATCCTTTGTTTCTATGAAAGAATTTAGGTGTTTAAGAATTATGGCATGTTTTATTTGGTGTTGTTGGAAGGTTATAGTATAGAGTTGAGAAGGAAAAAATAAACATCTGTATGCAACTGATCTTTAAAATTCTTGTTGGTATTTTCTCAGTTTTAGAAGGCAGGGATCTGAGTTAATTCCCAGGACGACTATTGATCAGTCACATGGTGAGAGGGGGATATTTTTTCCTTAAAAAGGATGCTGTTAGAATAATACTACACAGTATAGTCAAGATTAAGCATACAGTGGCACTGTGGCTCAAGGGATAGAGTGATAGCCTTGAGCAGAAGAGCTGAGGGACAGCACCCTGCCCCAGAGTTCAAGTTCCACAACAGACCAGAAAAAAAAAACACCAAACCAACCAAAACAAAAAAGATTATTATGCTGGGCATGGGCTTACACCTGTAATTCTAGGTACTCAGGCTGAGATATGAGGATCACGGTTCAAAGCCATTCCAGGCACTAAAGAACATGAGACAGTTATTTCCAATTAATCTCTAGAAAACAAGAAGTGGGGCTTGGCTCAAGGGTAGGGTGGTAGCCTTGAGCTGAAGAGCTCAGGGACAATGTCTAGGCCCAGGGTTCATCTCCCACAACCCCCCCCACACACAAAATGATTAAGCAGAGGGCAGAGAGGGAAGGGATAAAGGGACAAATGAAACTAGAAAATTGCTGGCTCAAGCTCAAGATGAATGATGAAAGAAGTCCAGTGTATCTTCTCAAATGGTACTTTATTTGGACTCATTATCTACATTCTGTTTTAAGTAAGTCATATTTTCATAAGAATTTCTTTTGGAAGTCCAGATAATGTAGAAGATACCCAAGAGCACAAACAGATTTTCATAGTTGTGCTTCAAATTTACCCCTTGATAATATGTATATAGAGAGACATAATTTTCAAATTGAAAGACAAAATTATCCCTTTCATGGATATTCTTTGAAATATGGAAATGAAAGCCAGATATGCTGAAGGAGCTTTGATGACAGATTCAATGTGTGCCACGCCATGATCTTTTTAATAACCACAGAGTAGGAGATTGCAAACAGGGTGAGAATCACTCTAATTCTTACATTCTTGGGAAGAACCTACTAAGTTTCTATTCATTTTTATTTTCTGAATCTTGCCTCCCAGTCTCCTCCTGTTTTCCTCTTTTCTCACTTTTTCCCCTTTCTATTCATCTTCCTAAGAGCCTTTTTCCTGTCTCCACAACTACTTTATCACATACAGAGATCTCTCCCCCTTTCACTTCTACCAACCATCTTCTCTTTCTCATTACAGAATCATAGGTTCGCAAAACTGAAAGGTAACCAAGAACTCATTAAGTTCATCTTAGCGCTCAGGCTGATGAAGGAGAGGTAGTAAGACTACCATTGCAATGGAAGCAGGGCCATGTCCTAGGATCTTGTTCTCTTGCTTTTACTTTAACACACAGTGGCCTGAGTAGAAACTTGATGAACTTTAAATTGCTTCTGAAAATTTACTGAATAGAGTTTGATTTTTCCTTTTCTTAATTAAAAATTGAGTGAAGTATTTTATCATTCTCCTTTAAAAGAAGAAAAAAAAACAAATAGTGAATGCATAGTGAAGATAAACTTTGCCTATTTCCTCCCTTTTCATCATTATTCAAGAAATAGGATGCACATAGACTCAATAAAAACTCGATTACAAATTTTGTGAGAAATTTCAAATACCCCCAAAACCCATAAGGGGAAAGAGCAACAAACTAGGAGTTGGAAGACCATGATTTAGATTTACCTCTGCTACTGTCTGTCTAGTCGTTTGAACTTAGGCAATTCAGTCTTTGAGACTGCAATTTCTTTATACAAATACAAAGGAATGATTTAGGGATACCTAAGGTCTACTCCAATTCTCAAATTTACTGAATTGGCAGGAAAAAGCTATTCTTAGCTACTAGTGTTAATTAATGATCTAGAAGAAAGGCTGCAGTAGGACTAAGTCTAGTAAGGCCATATTAGGTACCAGAATGTATCAGTAAGTTAGGGCTTCTAGCAATGATGTTTACATTGTACTCTTTATAAAGGAACCACAAACTTCTATTCATAATAAAGATATATCCTAAAACAACTTTGAAATTCCACCTCACTCCAGTTAGAATGGCCATGATCAAGAAATCTAATAGCAACAGATCCTGGAGGGGATGTGGCCAGGAGGGATCACTACTACACTGTGGGAGTGTAATTCATTCAGCCACCCTGGAAAGCAGTATGGCGATTCCTCAAAAAACTAAACAGACCTCCCCCATGACCCAGCAATTCCACTACTTGGCATTTACCGAATCGTCCATAATCAAGGACATACTAAAGCCACTAGCACAAAGGTGTTCATTGCAGCACTATTTAACGAAGCTAAGATATGGAACCAATGCAGATGTCCCTCAATAGATGATTGGATCAAGAAGATGTGGTACTTATACACAATGGAATTCTATGATGCCATCAGATAAAATGACATTGCCCCATTTGGAAGTAAATGGAAAGACTTGGAAAAAATCTTATTAAGTGAAGTAAACCAGACCCAAAGGAACATAGGGTCAATGGTTTCCCTCATTTGTAATAATTAGTACACATCTAGCAGAGGAATACAATTGCATAAAACCTAGACACATAAGGCCATATAGGATGAGATTAAATGAAAGGGTCTTTAGGATATGGAAACAAGAGCTTTATCTTGTTTGATTGTTGTTCTTAATGTACTATGTTATTTCTCTTCTCCTTTGTTGCCCTTTGCTTAATTTCATATTGTTACTGTATCTGACTTTGGAACCTGGTATATTGTATATACGTTTATTTGGTTGTTTGAAATAGGAAAGGGAAGCTGGGAAAATAAGATGATTGGGATGGGGTGGGAGGAGGGAAGTGGGGACAAAACCATGAGAAAGAGAATCAATGTGTGAGAAATAATGGACCTACTACCTGGCGAATGTAACTTTAACCCCTCTACACATTACCTTGATAATAAAAAACAAAATGAAAAAAATACAGATATATCCTGAATTAAATGAGAGTTGTGTACAAGTGGGAACAGAAGTTCTAGCCGCTCAGATTGGTTCTGGAATAGTGTGGAGTACAGTGCTTTCTGTCATCTAAATCTATACCAGCAAAGCAGACTGTGCACATACAGAGTTATGGAAAAATACATATGAACCTAGTTATGCATGATCTTCACTAAGCTCTAGAAGTTCATTGGGTTTGCTGCTCTGTGATACGTCATATTCTTAGAGTCCCAAGTGTAGCATTTTACTTTGGCAATTATGTCCTGACTTCAAAGAACCAGAATATTCTGGTAATGTGATGAATATCCTGTTGATGACAAAATGTGCTCTTGTGTGTGTGTGTGTGTGTGTGTGTGTGTGTGTGTGAATACATGTGAATGTGTAACAAGCATGGCATGTATGTTGCCTAATATTGCAAGAATATACAATATACTCACATAATTATTTCTCTTATTTGAGAGCGAACACCCTTTTCTGGTGGGTGCTAAGTACTGACTGTGGGTGGCATAATGTAATTGCAAAGGGTATAGGATGATAGTTTTTTTATTGTATTTTATTTTCAGAATAATGTATAGATGGGCTACAGTTACATTCTTCAGGTATTGGTACATTATCTCTTGAACCTTGATATCCCTTCTCATGTTTTTGTTCCCCTTCTCCTCCCAGTCATTTTCCCTTCCCTATTTTCAATAAACAAATAAGTGTATATATAGTATACCAGTTACCAAAGTCAGATATAGAAACCACATAAGTGGAAAAAAAATAAGAGAAAAGAAATAACTTCACATAGTGCATTGTCCATCAGTATTGTCTATGCATTGGCTGACTTTTGTAAAATCCCAGGTAGAATTTTCAGTTTAAAACTTACCCTCTGATCTCTGTACAGGAGAATGTCCTCTTACTGGTAAAACATCAACTTTGTGCCAGTCCCTACTGTCTTCTGTGAGTCAGTTTTAGATTTCTGGATGACTGCAGAGCTGAATACAAATAACTTAGTGCGAGTTGAACAGGGTTGTATGAGTGAAGGAAGTAGAGGCAGATATGAGGCATGCAGAAAGTTGGGAGTGTTAGGTCTTAGATTGAACATGTATAAGCGTTACATGGAAGACTTAGTAAAATTCAAATTTCTAGTGCCACCCCCAGAATTTCTGATTCCATAAGTAGTGTTAGCTGGGACTTCACTTTTTGCCTTTCTAAATAGTTTCCATGTGACACTGATATAGCTGTTACAGGAGCATAACATAATTGGGTGGATGGATAGATAGACAGGGAACTATGTACATAGGTAAGTAGGTAGGTAGATAGATGAATGGACAGACAAACTGACTGATAGACAGGCAAATAGAAGGATGGATGGAGTGACAGACAGACAGGCAGATGATGGATGGATGGATGGTCAGACTGACCACTAGACAGAGAGAGACAGTAAAACATTTAGACGGATGGATAGGTGGATGGATGGAGGGAGGGACAGATAGATCAATAGACAGTGAGAAAGACAAAAAGAGACAGACAGATACATACACAGGCACACATACATACAGACAGACATATGGATGGATATTTAGACAGACAAACAGACAGACAGGCACGGAAGTAGGTAGATAGTTAGGTAGATAGGTTGGTATGTAGTTGGATTGATACATAGACGGATAGATGGATAGATGAATGGATAGATGGATGGATGGATGGACAGACAGTCAGATGGCAGACAGACAGATATATAGGCAGATATATAAACAGATAGATGGATGGATGGATAGACAGACAGACAAGCAGGTAGGTAAGTAGGTAGATAATAGGTATGTGGATGGATGGATGGATGGATGGATGGGTAAGAGGGTGGATGGATGGATAAATAAATAGATATATTGGTAGATGGATGGATGGATGGAGGGAAGGACAGACAGAATGATAGGGGAAAGACAGAGAGACAGACAGGCAGGCAGGTTGATAGGTAGGTAGGTAAGGTAGATAGATAGATGGACCTATAGACAGACAGACAAATGGATGGATGGGTGGATGGATGCATAGATGGTTGGATCAAGGGACAGCCAGACAACAAAAAAAACCAGACAGACAGATTGAAAGACAGAGAGACAGATAGATACATAGATACATAGGAAAACAGACAGACAGATAGATAAATGGACAGACAGGCATAGATAGGCAGATAGAGAGATAGATAGACAGATGGATGGATGAATGGATAGATCAACAGGCGGAAGGACAGACAGAGATAAATAGAAAGATAGATAAATAGATGGACAGATCAATGAGCAAATGAGCCGGTGGATGGACAGACAAACAGATAAACATAGATCGGTACATAGATAAATGGATGAATTGGTAGATGGGATGATGGACAGATGGATGGGTGGATGGATGAATAGAATGATGGACAGACAGCCAGAGAGACAGAGAGAGAGACAGGCAGATAAATAGGTAGATAGATAGGCAGTCAGACAGACAGATAAATAGATAGGCAAATAGGCAGACAGACATACATGTGGACAGATGATGGAAAAACAGGACAGAAAGATGGACAGAGAGGCAGACAGATAGGCAGAAAGACAAATATATGCACAAATGGACATATGGAGGCTAGACAGTCAGGCAAATAGATGGGCAGATATAGGGGCATACCAAAGGAAAGACAGACAGATGGAAGGATAGACAGGATAGGCAGACAGACAGACAGATGAATGTAAGGAGGATGGACAGAGAGGTAGACAGGCAGGTGGATGGATAAAAGAAAGGAAGGAAAGATAGATAGATAGATAGATAGATAGCTAGATAGATAGACAGAATGACTCATGGACAGATGGATAGATGGATGGATGGAGGGAAGGGCAGATGGATTGATAGATGGATGGACAGACAGATGGATGCACAACAGATGGATGGACAGATGGACAGACAGATTGATAGTTAAGTAAATAGGTATGTAGATAGGTGCTATGTGGATGGATACATGGACAGATAAGTAGGTAGGCAGATAGACCAATAGACAAACAGATGGACAAACATATATATATATATATGGATAAATAAATGGAAAGATGGATGGGAATACAGATATATGGAGAGAGAGAGGGACAGAGCGATAGATAGGAAGATAGAGAGAGATAGGCAGGCAGATACATAGGTAGTCAGACAGACTTATGAACATACTGACAAAGATAGATGGACAGATAAACACACAGACAGTGAACAGGCTGGCAAAGACAGATGGAAAGATAAACACACAGACAGATAGTCAGGCAGAGAGACACTCAACAGACCGACAGACAGATGGTTGGACTTATGGAGGATAGGCAGACAGACAGAGAGGTAGATAGGTGGATGGATGGAAGGATGGATGGATAGATAGATGGAAATGATGGATAGGTGGACCGAAGGATGGATAGATAGACAAGAGAGATGGGTGGATGGATGGAGGCAGGGAGGGAGGGAAGGAAGGAGGAAGGGACAAATGGATTGATGGATGGATGGACAGGTGGACAGACAGATGGATAGATGGATGAATGGACAGATGGACAGACACTCAGACAGACAGGTAGGTAGGTATGTGGTTAGGTAAGTAGTTGGATGGATATTCAGACAGGTGGGCAGATGGACAGATAGATAGGTAGATAGATGGACTATGGATGTATATACTTATAGGTCGATAGGTAAATAAATATATATAGATAGATGAACAGATAGGCAAATAGACAAAAAGACAAGTATACAGCTGGATATGAAGAGGATAGACAGAGACATAGGTAGGTACATAGATAGGTAGGTAGGTAGGTAGGTAGGTAGGTGGATAGATGGAGGGAAAGATATTTAGATAGATAGGTAGACAGATACACAAATAGATATATGGATGAATAGTTGGATTGATAGACAGATAGGCAGATAGATGGAGAGATGGATGGATGGACAGACAGACCAACAGACAGACAGACTGGTAGGTACTTAGGTAGGTAGGTAGGTAAATAGATAGGTAGATACAGACAGACAGAAGAACTGACATACAGACAGATAGACAGACATAATAGGTAGATGTATGAATTGACAGACATACAGATAGTTAGATACATACATATATAGTTACATAGACAGATCGATTTATTGATGGATCTATGGAGGATCAACAGACAGAGAGGTATGAAGGTTGATTGACAGAAGGAAGGACAGTTAGATTCATGGATGGATACATGGACAGAAGGATGGACAGAAAGACAGGCATATAGATTGACAAATGAATGGATGGATGGATGGACAGATGGGTTAATAGGCAGATGGATAGATGGACAGCGAACAGACACAGACAGGCTGGTAGGTATGTATATAGGTAGGTAGGTAGGTAGGTATGTGGATAGGTAGGTAGTTGGATGGATAGATAGATGGATAGACAGATAGATGGACAAATGGATGAACAGACTTATAGTCAGATAAGTACATATACTTATGTAGATAGATGGATCAATGGATCAATGGATGGATGGAAGATCAACACAGACAGAAGTAGGTAGGTGGATCGATGGAAGGAAGGATGGATAGATAGATAGGCAGACGAACAGAAACACAGATTGACAGACAGATAGATAGATGGACACATTGATGAACAGACTTACAGATAGATAGGTACAAATATATTGTTATGTAGATAGATGGATCAATAGATCAATGGAGAATAGACATAGAGATGTAAGTAGGTAGATGGATGAAAGGATGGATAGATAGAGACAGGGAGAGACAGGAAGGCAGGCAGATTAACAGAAAGACAGGCAGACAGACAGACAGACAGATAGATGGATAAATGGACTGATAGATATGCAGATAGACAGTGAGATAAATATATAGATAGATAAAAGATAAATGTGTAAATAGATGTATGGATGGATAGATGGACAGATGATGTACAAACAGATAGATACATAGATGGATAGGCTGATAGACCGATGAAGAGGCGAATGGATGGACAGAAGAGATAGACAGATATATGGATAGATGGATGGATTGTCAGATGGATGGACAGAAGGGTGGATGGACAGACAGACCAAGAGAGAGAGGGAGAGGCAGGTAGACAGGTGAATGGATGGAAGGATGGGTAGATAGAGGGAGAGATGGATAGATCTATGGACTGATATATGGACAGAGACTCAGACAGAGAAAGAGAAAGTCAGACGGATGGACGGATGGATGGATGGATGGATGGATGGATGGATGGATGGATGGATAGATGGATGGATGAATGAATGGAAGTGAAAAGACAGATAAATAGATAACTAGATAGGCAGACAGACAGAAGGACAGAGACAGACAGATATATGGACTGATATATGGACAGAGTCACAAAGAGGATTAGACAGACAGGTAGGTAGATAGATGGATATGTGGATGGATGGATGGATGTAAGGAAGATAGAGAGGTAGGTAGGTAGATGGATGGATGGAAGGAAGGATGAATGGATAGATGGACAGATGGATGGAGAGACAGTCAGATAGACATACAGGCAGATGGATGTATGGATTTATGGATGGATGGGGAGATGGACAGGAAGATAGGTGGATAGAGAGGTAGGTAGATATATACATACAGGGACAGAGATAGACAGACAGACAGGTAGCTAGGTGTATGGATAAATGGATAGATGGATGGGTGGGAGGGTGGGTGGGTGGACAGACAGACAAACAAGCAGAGAAAGGCTTCAGCCATTCTGCAGCAGACAACTAGTCTGATCTCTATGACCAGTGAGCTGGGCTTGTACACTTTTGTTCTTTAGCTGAAATCAGTTGGAGCCATTTGCTGGCTTAACAACTTTGAGCTTCGTGGCTTAGATTTTTTTCTACCTTCTATCTTGCAAATATAATGTAACCCTTCTATTAATTACAATAAAAAATTTAAAAAAATTAAAATAAATTTTTTTTCTAACACAGAATGCTCAAGCGTTATTCAGCTGCCTTTGGCTCCCATTAGCTTTGGCTTCTGGAAGATTTGCAATTGTGCTGCTCCAGCTAGATGTGTTTCCTCAATAAGAGAATGGGTACCTTCTCTTATTGTCAGAATTTGATTGCACCAGAGCTCTTTGCTTCTTGCTCTCTACTTGATGACAACTTGGTACAGTCTATAATGGAATCTCCAGGCTCTAGATAATAGATGCAAAAGCATTTTGAAGAGTAAAGAGTATTGTGCAAATGTATGGGGTTATTGTTATTACACAGGAAAAGGAATCTATATTCATAATGCTTTTTAAAATTTTGGAGTTGGACAGAACGAAACAAGGCTTGATGATTGATGAATACTTGAGGCTATGCACATAGAAGAAAATTCCCTACCAGAACTGATGTTGAAGTGATGACCATAAAATAAGTGGTTTTGATTTGACAGCAGCTTAAAAAAAGCAATTTTGCATCTCCAAAGTTAAGATTAAATGCTAATTACCCATATTTGATCATTATACACATGTGGACATATATCAAATTCTCACACCATGATCCATAAGCATATAAACATGAAACAATAAAATAGTTTTGAATGAAAAAAGTTGGCAATAGATTTGGAACTCTACTTATATTACTACCATTGTGTATTTGTGCATTGAAATAAATAATGCGTAATTTACATTTACGCCAGCCAGTTTCTGATTAAAGCATAAAGAGTTCTTCTGCCAATAGCCTGTCCTAAAAGAGAAAAAAATGATTGAGGGAAAAGAAAGAAACATTTGCTGCCTTACATCCCCAACACAGATGCCTCAAGGCAGTAGGAATTGCAACTTCCAACCATCACCATTAATCGCAGAAAACCTGATGCTGTATCATTTAGCTAAGAATAAGTGAAATGACCCAGAACGTTCTGCACCTAGTTAAGGAAGGCATTTCTAAGAGTAGCATCATCCTTGATTCCTTTTTTTGAGATCTGCATACCCGAAATGGCTTCCACCAGTTAATTGGCATTTTTAGCTTTTTCTCTTTGGCCTCATCTTAGCACAGAATACAGAAATTCAGAGTTAGAGGGTGGGAGTGGAAGGGAGAAAAATCAGTTTCGCTTGGGGAAGTGATATTGATTTCAAGTTTCCGGTAACTAAATCTCATCATTATTTTCTACCTTTTCTTTCCAGGGTGATTGGGTATGGTTGAAAAAGTTCCCTCCTGGAGAGTTTGGAGATATTAAGTCCATCAAATCAAAAGCAAGTGATATGTTTGAAATGGTATGCAACATGTTCACTTATATATATTTCTAATAAAATTATAATGATTTTGTCAAAGTTATTAATATCAGCTAGTTAGTTCACTTAAGAAACCAAAACAGAGCTGTGCATGATGGCTCATGGCTATAATCCTAGCTACTCAGGAGGCTGAGATCTGAGGATCATGGTTCAAAGCCAGCCTGGTCGCTAAAGTTCGTGAGATTCTGATCTGCAATTAGCCACTAGAAAACTGGAAGTGGCGCTGTGGCTCAAGGGATAGGGTGGTATCCTTGAGCTGAAGAGCGCAGGGACAGTGCCCAGGCTCAGGCATAGGGTGGTAGTTTTGAGCTGAAGAGCTCAGGGATAACATGAAGGCCAGAGTTCAAACCCCATGACAGACCTCCTCTCTCCCCCACAAAAGAACTAGTAATCTATGTATGGAATTTAGGTAAGGCTATTATATAGCAGTTTTAGTTGCATTTTACTTTTTTGTTCTCCCCTATTTCTCAGGCATATCCCTGTAAGAAAGGCAACCTATTCTTCTCTTTACTGTACTCTCAGTCTTTTTGGATCATTGCACTCCATTCTAGAGAGTTTGAAAGGAATTGGAAGAAGATCCCAGGTCTAGCATTCATTTAAAGAGTGCTGAGAGAGATCCTTTCTTAAATTTCCTTCTTTGGCTATTGCATTCATTTTCTATTGGTGCTGTAATGCAATTAGTACATACTTAGTTGCAAGTTGTGATTTCACAGTTCTGTAGATAAGAAGTGTAGGAAGACTCAGGTGTTATGTTCAGCATTTCACAATGCTGATGTCAAAGCATCATTTTTTTGTCAGCTGTGTTGGGTTCTTTCCTGGAAACTTTTCTTGGGAACTCATTTCTAGTCTTATTCTCTTTTTTTTCTGTGTCCAGATGAAAGATCTGCGTCATGAGAATATTAATCCTTTATTGGGTTTCTTCTATGATTCCGGGATGTTTGCCATTGTGACAGAATTCTGTTCTCGAAGGAGCCTTGAAGATATATTAATAAACGAAGATGTGAAACTTGACTGGATGTTTAAATCATCACTCCTGCTGGATCTCATCAAGGTTAGCAGAAAGACTAAGGAAACTGAAATTTCCCTGTAGATCAGAACTCTAATGTTTGGGGATGCTTTATTTTCCTCAGCTCCTGCAACCATTTCACTCATCAATTTTTCTTTCTGAAGTCTGCCTCCTTAACTTCCCCACAAGTCCTACAGTCCATATGTGTTATTTTGTTGTTGGTAATGGTGGTAGTAGTCATGGAGCTTGAACTCAAGGCCGGGATGCTGTCCTCGCGCTTTTGTGATTATGTCTATCACTCTACCACTTTGAGCTACAGCTCCACTCCTGGTTTTGGGGTGGTTAATTGGAGATAGGCATGTTACAGACTTTCCTGCCTGGGCTGATTTTTAACGGGGTTCCTCAGATCTCAGCATCCTAAGTCACTGGGATTACAAGCATGAGCTACCAGTGCCCAGGCCCAGTCTGTGTTTGTTATAAGGTACTGATACAGAAACTGTTTGCTGACCTATGTTCTCAGTTTAAAGGCCAGGTTTTTCTTACTTCCTGTTTGCTATTAAGCTCTTTCCTTTATCAAGCAAACTTTTCTTCCATCTCATTTGTTTGCTTTATGGCTCATTAGACAGTATTGATTTCTAAGATTATTAGTGATACTTAGCCCTTACTATTTTTCTTTTTTTTTTGCCAGTCCTGGGCTTGGGCTCAGGGCTTGAGCACTATCCTTGGACTTTCTCAAGGCTAGAGCTCTACCACTTGAGCCTCAGCACCACTTCCAGCTTTTTGCTATGTATGTGGGGTACCGAGGAATTGAACCCGGGTCTTCATGCATGCTAGGCAAGCACTCTACCACTAGGCCAAACTCCCGGCCCCAACCCTTACTATTTTTCACCTTCTAAAAGTTAACTCAGTGTAGAACTAGAGGAGTCTTTTCGTGTGTGTGTGTGTGTGTGTGTGTGCACGCGCGCGCGTGTGTGTGTGTTTGTGTGTAACTCAGCAAATCTATTCTCAATGTTAAGAACTATCACAGCAATGAAGGTTCATGAAATGAGTGCATGAACTCCATGAAATGGTATGTCAAATTATATGCATTTGCATTTCTAGAGAGCTGGTCTAGATAATGAATTACCTGTTGAGTCTTCTGCCCATTGATCACATTTTGATTTTTGTATAGTCAACTTTCCTATAGTGGGCTTAGAAGGGGAAGATATGACTTCATTCAAATTCTCCATAAGATAGATGTGATTACCCCTCTTTTACTGAGTCTCAGCAAAGCTAAATGAGACTTTCTTTGTTATACATTGACTAGCATAAATTGTAGGTAGTAATACATGTTGATCAGTGGCAGAAGTGATAATAGAATTCAAATCTCCTGATTCCTATTCTAGTACTCTTTCTGCTCACCCTGTAATCAAAGCTCAGTGAGTTTTATGATTTTCAATGACAGTTTTCTCAGGCCTGTGATGGATTAGGCAACCTGAGAAAAAACCTTCAACCATAGTAACCTCTGCTTTGGAAGTACTGCAGAGGTGGCTTCTCTGAAAACACAAGATATAAAGCATCCAAATAAAAAGCCGAGCCAGTACCTAAAATGACTCTTGGCATAAGCAATTCTAAGACAACTGCACTAGAATACAACATATTTATATGTAGAATGATTAAATCTTTTCTGACAGAGAATCTTGGCAGATTGCATTCTATGTGTCATGTAAAGGTGCCAAGCAAGCGCAGAGGTCAGAAATGCTTAGCTTTCTTCTCCTATTCGTCATCTATTTATAACATAAAAAACCAATATATTAAATTGACATTTAAAATCAAGTGATAAATATGTAAGAAACAGAAACTGACATTTGTTCAACCCTCTCTCTTCATATCTTTTTACCCAGAGTTAACAAATGCTAATATTTTGGTGTCTTGAAATTCATTTCAAGTATATTTATGCTCTAGATGATATTTCTTGTTGTTGAGGCAGGGATTTATTATATAGTCCAGGGTGGCCTGGAACTCACAATCCTCCTGCCTCATCCTCCTAACTAGTGGGATTACAGAAGTGCTCTATTATGGTATGGCTAGGTATTTGTTTGTTTAATAGGCATTCTGTCACATAGTTCTGTTTGGAGTTCTGTCTTATGGTGGCACATATAGATTTATCCTTTTTGTGCTAGTCCTGGGCTTGAACTCAAGTCCCGGGCACTGTCTCTCTGAGTTTTTATGCTCAGAGCTAGTTCTCTATCACTTGAGTGACAGCTCTATTCTAGCTTTTTAGTAGTTAACTGGAGATAGAGAGTCCCACGGACTTTCCTGCCCAGGCTTGCTTTTGAAACTCAGTCCTGAGATCTCAGACTCCTAACTAGCCAGGATTACAGGCATGAGCTACCTGCTCTGGGAAGATGGATCTTAGTTTTTTTTGGCAGTCCTGGGGTTTGAACTCAGGGCCTGAGCACTGTTCTTGGACTTTCTCAAGGCTAGAGCTCTTCTACTGGAGCCTCAACAACACTTCTGGCTTTTTACTCTGTATATAGTAACGGGGAATCAAACCTGGGTCTTCGTGAATGCTAGACAAGCACTCTTCCACTAGGCTGAACACCCGGCCACGGTGTATATTATTATTATATTTTTGCCAGTCCTGTGGCTTGAACTCAGGGCCTGAACGCTATCCTTGGGCTTTCTCAAGGCTAGAGCTCTACCACTTGAGCCACAGCACCACTTCTGGCTTTTTCTATGTATTTGGTACCAAGAAATTGAACCTGGGTCTTCGTGCATGCTAGGCAAGCACTCTACCACTAGGCCAAACTCCTGGCCCCTGATGTATATTATTTTTAAGTGCTGCAGAATATTCAAGAATGCATGGTGAATCTAGCCACTTCTTTTTTTTCTTTTTATTGTAGTTAATAGAAAGTTTACATTACATTCGCCAGATAGAAGGTGCATTACTTCACAAACTTTGATACCCCTTCTCATGTTTTTGTAACTTTACTTATATAATGTTCTAAAAGGAAAGCTACAAGAATCACTCTTCTGTCTCTTTTGTGCATGGGGCTAACAGATGCTTCTCAGGAGAAGTAGAATCCCTTGTTCACAGAATATACATGTTTAAAATCCTTAACAGCTCTTGCCAAATTACCCACCCAAAAGGTAATAACAGTTTCCACTCCTTGCCAATAATGGATGAGAGGTACATTTGACTTGTTGAGGAAAATCATAATTCCCTACTTCCTGGCAATTATGGATCTATGGATCCATCTTGTGTCTGAAATACCAATCAATACCCCAGTAACACATATTTCTCAGGAACTACAACTATGATTCTTCATCAAAGCTTCACATTGAAAGGGAGAAGGGATCTAAAAATCTTCTCAAAGGTTTGCATTCCCTGCATATTAGAGAAAAAAAGCTCAATTCTGGATCGTAATAGCTCATGCCATTAACAATTTCAGAAAGTGGCTCTAAAAGCACAAAATAGTTACATAAATTCTTAAATAAATTCTTTTGTGTTATCTGCAGGGCATGAAGTACTTACACCACAGAGAGTTTGTTCATGGGAGGCTAAAGTCTCGAAACTGTGTTGTAGATGGACGTTTTGTGTTAAAAGTGACAGATTATGGTTTTAATGACATTTTAGAAATGCTGAGACTTTCTGAAGAGGAACCTCTAGTGGAAGGTAAGCAAAGAATTGGACCCTTCTGATGCTTGCAAGGTACCTCCAAGGTTCAAACAAAAAATATGCATTGAATTAAAGCTCCAGGCTGATTTCAACTCTTCACTTTTGTTGAAAATCCAGCCTTATTTCCAAGCCAAGGGACTTGAATAAAGTTTGCATGCTGTAACCTCAGCCCAGCCTCTCCTTCTAAACAAAGGCTGTGCAATAATGTGCAGTTCCTGCTGTGGCAGGATTAGGCTGCATTGTTTAGAGACCCCAGCAGTCCCTAGAGAATCTTGCTGAGTGCTAGGCACACAGTAGGTGCTCAATAAATACTTGTCAAATTGAATGGAGGGTAATTTGGAAGCTGGACTCCCACAAAGTGCATTCTGGAATGGGATGTCCCTAGAGCATACCAGCACTGTGTCTTTGACAGAAAAAAACAAGGAGTGACCCCCAGAAAATAAATGCTCTATGTGTTGTATGGGTTGACTAGCAATGGACAGAATGATAGCTTTGTAGTAAACAAGAAGGCATGTATAGAATGTCCATTTTGTGTTTTTGTCTTTTTTCTAGGGCACCAGTGACAGCGTTAAGCATCCTTTAGGGATCATAATGGATCAAAGCAAAAGGGGAAAATCTGAGGAGGGGGAGGGAGAACCATGGGTAATGAACTGACAGAAGAGGGACAGAGGGAAAAGGAGAAGAGGACAAACAGGGTGAAATCCATATAGGATACTTGGGCATTGCAGCTTTTAACCAAAACTGTGAAAGTGAAGAAGAGATATCTGGACAGGAAACCACAAAGAAGCAGACATAACAAAAAGAGAGTGAGTGAGAGATGCAAAGGTGCAACATTTATTCCTATTCACAGAAGAATCTTTAGCATTATAATTTTTTTTCAAACTGCTAATTGTACCACTCAGGAAAAAAGAATGCCCCATGCAGTGCAATCATCAATGGCACCATCTTGTTCTGTAGAGGACTGTGGAACACTAAATTTTAGGAAGAAATCTAGTCCAACTCTCATTTTACATATGAGACAAATAAGGCTTATTGATTTTTGGAATCATGCAGCTACTTTGCAGCAGTTCTGGGCCTTTCATTGAGGGTTTGTGAAACCCGGCCCCTTCAACCCATCCAAAGGGGAAACCTTTAATTTCCTTTTTCTTTGCTCATTCATGCTTTGGAAGAGTTGAAGCTGCCAATAATCACAATGGAATGCATGGGATATTGCCACTCTCTCTCTTCTGGATCTATTCTTGTTTTTAGTTGTGCAGCAATTGTTTGGCTAACTGTAGTTTGAAAGCTTAGAATACTTGTCTTGTGCCTAGTTCTACAAGAGGATTTTAAGACAACAGCTGCAGAGGTAACAAGTATGTAGCATTGTGTCCAAATTATCATGCAGAAAAACATGGATCACCTAGCTTTCCAGAGTTTCATTTAATTCACAGACTGGCTACTTTCTTTTTTTTTTATTTAAGATTTTTTTATTGTAATTAATAGAAGGGTTACATGATATTTGCCAGGTAGAAGGTGCATTAATTCACATACATTGATACCCTTTCACATGTCTTGGTCCCCATTTCCCTCCCCCCCACCCCTCATCTTGTTTTCCCCCCTTCCCTATCCAATTTCAAATAACCAAATACAAATATATCCGATATATCAGATAACAAAGTGAGATACTGTAGCAGTATGAGATAACCAAGGGATAGCAAAAGAGATGAGAGATAACATAGTACCTTAAGGACAACAATCATTTGTTACATGGCTTTTGTTTCTATGTCCTAGAGGTCCTTTCAATTAGCATCATACTATACGGCCTTTTGTATCAAGGTTTTGCTCTATTGCAAATCTCTGCTATAAGAGCCCAAGGTTTCTACTGATTATGACAAATGAGGGAAACCATTGAGCCTAAGTTCCTTTGAGTCTGGCTTACTTCACTTAATATGATTTTTTCTAAGACTTTCCATTTCCTAACAAATGGTGCGATCAGACTGGCTACTTTCAAACTTAAGGACATCTGCTTGTCATAAAGGATATCCTCTCTCTCTCTCTCTCTCTCTCTCTCTCTCTCTCTCTCTCTCTCTCTCTCTCTCTCTCTCTCTGTGTGTGTGTGTGTGTGTGTGTGTGTGTGTGTGTGTTTGTGGTTTTCATTGTCTGTATCTTCCTGTCTCCCTCTCCGTCTCAGCCTATTTCTCCATTCTCCAATTTGCTGTCTGTTTTTCATACCCTGCAGCCAGGGGGAGCTTTCTAATCTACAAATTGGATTGCTTTACTGCTGGGCCTAAATTCATTGAATGACTTCTCATTGCTCTTAGAACAAATTTCAAGTTATGAGCCCTGGTCTAGTCTTTGCTGAGTTCTCATGCTTGGTCATTTGCTTTCCATTTCCATGCACCAGCCAGGCTGAACTTTCAGTTGTTTATTTACAGTCGGTAGGCTTTTTCTTCATTCCCAGACTATTACATATGCTGCTGTGTCCTCTGCTTGAATAGTCTTCCTTCCTCATTTATCCTAGCCTTATCTAGCTTTGGCTAAATTCTACTCCTCTTCTAAACTTTTTTTTTGCCAGTCCTGGGGCTTAAGCTCAGGGTCCAAGCATTATCCTTGTGCTTTCTCAAGGCTAGAGCTCTACCACTTGAGCTAGAGCACCACTTCTGGATTTTTCTATGTATGTGGTACCAAGGAATTGAACCCAGATCTTGGTGCATGCTGAGCAAGCATTCTGCCACTAAGACAAAGTCCTGGCCCCTCTACTCCTCTTTTTAGACTCAACTTCAGTATTATTATGTTGCCAGGTTTTCCTTGACCCTCCACACTCAGTTAAATTGCCCTCTTTGTGCTCCTTTATGGCCTCAACATTCCTTCAAATATACTTTGCTAGTATTATTCATGTAATTAGCTTTGTTTTCCCTACACCCAAAGGATACATTTTGTGAAGGCCCCAAACAGGTGTAATTCACTTTGTGGTTTTACTGTACATGACATAGTAAATATTTGTTGAGTAATAGTGAGTAAAATAAAACAAAGGAACTTGCTCCTTTCCTTTAGATGACAAAGCTCACAGTATTTGATGGGAGGAAGACCTAAGGAAGTCAGTTGGCTTAACTTCCATTTTCACATAGGGAAACTGAGGTTCAGAAAGACAAGGTATACAGCAGTCAATGTGAAGCTTTGACCATAAGTCTCTTGACTTTCAGTTCTCTGTTCTTTTATACTATACTGCAGTATTTCCCCAAAGTTAAATTTATTACCACAGTAAAGCTCAGCTTTAGTACTGGCTCCATCTCATACCAAAAAGCCAAAGTAATTTTTCTAGCTTTTCTGAGAATTCAACCCTAATGGTAGCTAGTGGCTTTTACTTGGTTTTGGAGTGGGGATGAGGCAATTGGAATGGGTTATAAGTGAATTCATCACTATCCACACTATCAGCTAGGTAAGGATAGTGCAGATACAGCCTCATTTTAGCCATTAACAACATACATGTCAGTGCTCTCTGAAAATACTATTTGGTTATGATTGTCTTTAATTAGTGTGCTTTTTACCAGAGAATTTTGCTCTTTTCTATTCTTATGCTTTTAAATGTGCAAGGAGAGGATGCTGGGAGAAGCCAGATCCACACAATTTTCTAGGCTCTAAAATACCATTTCTGCTGCCTGTCCAACCATGGAGCTTGAAGTCACCACCAAAAATGTAATTTTAACTACTTTTATGACCCAATCTTTTAAATTTGATTTGGAAACGGCAATTCTTTTAGGCAGCGAGACATATAGTATCTAGAGCAAAAGCACTGTAGTGAGTTTATCAAACTTCCATAAGACATTATTTTGTGGAAAGTCAGAGAAGCCTGATAGGATGACAAAGGATGCGATACCTGGATGAGACCAGAATTTCTGTATTTCTGTGTGTGTGTGTGTGTGTGTGTGTGTGTGTGTGTGTGTGTGTGTGTGTGTAATGGGGCTGGAACTCAGGGTCTGGGTACTGTATCTGACCTTTTCCCCTTTTTCTTTTTACTGTTCCTGGGGCTTGAATTCAAGGTGCTAACCCTGAGCTCTTTTGTTCAAGGTTAGTATTCTTCCACTTGAACCACAGCACCTTTCCTGACATTTTTGGTGCTTAATTGGACTTTCCTGCTCTATCTGACTTCAAACTATGATCCTCAGACATCTCCCTTCTGGATAGTTAAGATTATAAGCAAGAGCTACCCACATCTAGCTGTCTTTGACACATTTTGTTCAAGGATATTGCTCTACCACTTGAGCCACAGCTCCATTTCTGACTTTCATGGTAGTTAATTGGAGAAAAGAGTCTCATGGACTTTCTGGCCTGGGCTGACTTTGAACTGGGATTCTTAAATCTCAGCCTACTGAATGACTAGGATTAAAAGTTTGAGCCCCAGCCAGACTTTCATTTTTTATATTGTATTTTTATTATCATTAAATAGTTATGCAAAGGTATTGCCATTTAGCCAATTTATAAGAACAATGCATCTTGAAGATCAGAATTTCTTTGCCAATCATTTTGATGAGAATTGGCTGAATATAAGAATTCAGAAGGTGGATTTATCTTTACTGGATTTCATTAGTAAACCAAAATAATCACTGATCTTTCCCTCACCTTGCTTCATGGGAACTTGCCCCCTGGGGTCCCTTCCATATTTAATAAGATGTCATCATTTTCCTCCTGACTCGCCCCATTCTTATCAGACACTCTTCAGCTTCCCAATCTGGATGTCACTGTGTTATTTGCTCCAAGTCCCTCCCCTTCATAAAACCCAGTCCACTTATCCCTAGCCTAGTCATTTCCTTCTCTGTTGTAGCCTTCCAATGTATCTGGTTCCCCTCCCTGCTGTTGTTGTCCCACCCCCACTCAAGCCCCTTTCACTTCAGCACTCTGGCTCTTACTTCAATAACTTCCTTGCTGGTCTCCCTGACTCAGCCTCTCCCCTTCAATCCTGCTTGTACAGGTCACCAGATTAATCTTCCCGAACACTGCTTTCATCAAATCCTTCTCTAGCTCCAGCACCCCTACTGCCTTTTGTATTCAGTCCAAATGCCTTCATTTGGCTCTCAGGGCCTCTCACCTTCTGCCCCCATTCTTCCAGCCATCCTCCCTCCCCCACTTCATCAAGCCCATTTCTCCTTTCTCATTATTCCTTAACAGAGCCCTTCTCCTCAGCCAAGCTAATCTGCTTACCACCCTTCCACCACCCGCAATTTGCTCCTTTCTGCCTCTTGTTCTTTTGCACATACTGTTCTTTCTCCCTGCAAAGCCCTTCCCTTCTCAGCTCCAGAAAGCTACATCCTTGACCTTCTTAACAAGCACATTTATGATTTAACTTTTCCAGGAAGCCTTCCTGGGTTAAGTTGGTCAGCACAGGGTTCTTGTTTTCATTTGTTCAAATCTGAGAAAATTGCTAATATTCAACCATTTCAAGTGCACAGAAATGGCAATTTTATATGGCTCAACCTTTTAACTATCCTTTTAACACAAAAATAGTTTTTATATTATTGTTTAAGTTGCTCAGTACAAAATTTTCTAATGTTCTGTCATAAAAGCAGAGATAATTTTTGTTCCCTTAGGGTTTTGAATGCAGCAGTGCATATTAACAATTGTCTTTTAATGGATTCGTTTTTGTGAGCTACATATGGGCCCTTATCATTATCTTTCCTTTATTGCCATTAGATGTATACATGGCTATTTTATCTACTAGTCTGTAAACTCGTAGAGGGCAAAGCCAAGGTCTGATTCACTTCTGGTACCACTTCTACATCTAGCTTAGTGCCTGGTATATAATAGACACTCAATAAATACTTTGCAAAACTGAATTAAAGCCACCACTGTACCCTTTTGTTTTGCAAGGAACAGAGAAGTCTGAGGATCCTCTAATCCTTTTAGAGTAGACCTGGAAAAAGCAACTTGTGAATCCCTGAGCCCCGACACAATCAAATTACCAGACACATATAGATCTCAGTAAACAGCAAATCCATGGCAACCAGTCTGGCAAGTGCACTTGCCTTTTCCTGGAAACCTGCCAGCCACTACTTGCAGGCTCAAGAGAGCAAGAAAGCAAGCACTAGATAGTGTCTCTACTGCAAGCTTCTTGCCCTTCCCCACACCTCTGCTGTGTCTGGCTCCATGGCCCCAGGGGTAGAGAGAATAGTATGTTTTCTCTGCATGTAATTCCTTAAATTAATAGATTCAGATCCCAAGGGGAGGGCACTATCATGCCAGTCTGTCTAATAAAAATATAAAAGTCAATAAAATTGCACCCTTAGTGCCCTTGAGGGTATTGCAGATGTCAGTTAATCTTCCTGGCATTCATTACACAATTCTTTCTTCACAGAGTTGCTGTGGACTGCCCCTGAACTATTGAGAGCCCCAAAGGGCAGCAGGTTGGGATCTTTCATGGGAGATGTGTATAGCTTTGCCATCATCATGCAAGAAGTGATGGTCCGGGGCACCCCATTCTGCATGATGGATCTGCCTGCTCATGGTAAGCAGGAGGTGAGAAAGGGGCACTAAGGTCCCGCTGTGACCCAGATCATCAAGGCCAACCAGGCTGTTATGATTTGCCAGAAGACTGTGCTCACAGCCTGCTAGTCTGCAAGCAGCCTGTGCTGTGTGCAGGTGAGGCTTGAAGCCAGACAGCTTTTAGGAATCTGGGTGAAATTTCCATATCCAAGAAGCCATTTTTTTTAATTTCTGAAGTAAGCCAAGTGCCTTCAGAACCTATGTCTTTTTTACTCTTGGCAGGCCCCTCTTTTAATTTGAGATAGTTCTTGTAAAATATTTCACTATCCCTCATGATCTTGAATGTCAGTCACTCTCTCCCTATGGAATGTCACAGGGGTTCATTTGTATCTTCCACCTAAATACATAATTCTCAGGAAAGGTTTATCAGTGGATGGTCAAATAGGTAGGGAGACAGGATATGCACATATTCTAAAAGGCATACTTGAAGCACAATGAAAAAGTCAAAAAAGCTTCCTTAGACATGGTGACAGGAGTTGGATGAGGCCAGGTGGAGAAGAGAAGGGGGAAATTCTCAGCATTTTGAATAGCATGTGCAAAGGCTAAGACATAACAATCACATGTAGTATGAGATCTGGAATTGGACTGTAAAACAAAGAAAAAGGACATTAAGAGAAATTGGATCAAATTCAAACAAGGACTCTATGCTTTCAGAGCACTGTCTGAATCTGTGTGATTCTGTGTGAATCCTCTAGATACCTACAAGTTACAAATGAGAAGTATAGCAAGCTTACAGATGGAGTCTTCTTGCTGACAGTGCCTTAACCAGGAGATTAGTGTGACTCTCATCAGTAATAAAACATAGTGACATCATATACTCCTAACAGGATGTACTAAGAAAGGGCTCAATATTAGTTCTGTGATGTTCTTCTTGAAAGAAGAAAATATAAGCTTAATCAAATTATGCAAATTATGAAAACAACAAGAGCAATAACAATTCAGACAAACCCCAGTAAAGAGGTAATCTACAAAATAAGTGTCTAGTGCCCATTTAAAATCATGTCTACCATGAAAGATAAGAAAGGAATGAGGAATGATTGCACATTGTGGAGGAGACTAAGATATAACAATCACATCTAGTATAAGATCTGGAATTGGACTGCAAAATATAGAAAAAGGACATTAGGAGGAATTTGATAAAATTCAATTAAGGACTCTATTAATAATATACAAATATTAATTTCCTTTTTGCTGTGCTGATATATTACTAACATTAGAGTAAGCTGAGTGAAGGGCACACAAGCAATCATAGTACTATTTTCACAAGTTTTCTAGAAGTCTAGATTTATTTATTTATCTAGTATTCTGTGGGGCTTGAACTCTGGGCCTTGGTGTTGTTCCTGAGCTCTTCAGCTCAAGGCTAGCACTCTACCACTTGAGCCACAGCGCTACTTCTGGTTTCCAGTGGTTAATTGGAGATAAGTCTCATGGACTTTTGTGTCCAAGCTGTCTTTGAACCACAATCGTCAGATCTCAGCCTCCGGTGTAGCTAGGATTATAGGCATGAGCCACCTTTGCCAGGTTAAGATTCATTTAAAATATAGTAAAAGAAGAGAAAAAGAAATCCACATGGCTATCTTTTACTACACTCAAAGTTCCATATCAATCCTCTACTTAAATCCCTCCAAGTAGTTCCCATCACTTGATAAAGGAAACCTAGACTCCTCACATGACATACAAGGCCATTCACAATCATTGCCTTTTCCATTTCTCTACATAGAGTATATGTTGGCAGTACTAGGAAAGCACCATGGCCTCCCCTATGTCTGTGCCTTTGCACATGCTGTTTATAATACCTAGAATTCCTCTTTCTCTCCTCCACTATCTTCATTCAACCTGGCCCCAACTTTGGAGAAGCTTCTTTGACTTTTCATTGTTCTTCAAGTATCCCAACTGTGCCTATCTTCATATATCCCTGTTGAAGCATGTGTATTATTTTCTATTGCAATCTGACTATGAGCACTTCAAAGGCATGCATCATGCTGGCTGGACCTAAGCAGAGAAGTGACTCATTCAACAGGATATGTTCTGACAAAGGGACCAGGGAATTTACATTCCAAGGGTGGAAGTACATTCCTATGATAGGTACTGTACTGAAAGCAGGATGCTGTAATGGAGGAACCATTACTGGTAAGAAAGCTCTGGGTTAAACAAGGAGAACTTGTTATGTCACATAATGCTGGGCAATCAGAAGCAAGAACTGAACTTCTTTCATGGAGTCAAGACATGCAAAGATATAAAGCAGCACTGCTAGACTTGCGTAGCCAATACAGGGGTAGGAACAACATAGTGAGTCTAGCAAGATACAATTCATATGCAGAGGTTAGGAAGTGGCTGTGAGAAGAGGAGACTAGGGTGAGAAACGAGCTTGAAAAGATAGCCAATGGCCATATTAAGGAGCTTAGATTTTTATTCTTTAGGTTTGGGAGTCAGGAAGGGATTTTGAGCAAGAAAGTGACATTGGTCAAATGTACTTTAAGAAAGGTTTAGAGAAGTCCGTGCTGGAATCAGAGTGAGATGAGTTTAAAGCTTCATGTGTGTAAGTGGTGACATTGAGAGCTAATAAATGATTTTCTACTGCTGCCAGGCAGTCCACATTTGTTAAAAGAAAAAAGTCAATTCTTGTTGACTCAGACCTTTGGTTCCTAATGGCTTGATTCTGAACAAGAAGTTTAGAAACTTCCAGTTGATGTCTGTGATATCTGAAAGCAGAACAATTAGTAAGTGGACATTGCCCATATTTAACTCCAGATTCGGTTACTTATTAGTCATGGAACTTCTGGCAAGTTATTCTCTATGGTTCAGTTTTCACATTGGTAAAAATCAGAATGTGTACTTCATCTGCCTGTGTGAAAATCCAACAAGACAATGTACACAAAGTGTTCAGATCATAGTCACTTTCAGTGAAAGTGGACTTCATTGACAACAAACAGAATTCTTTTTTTTGTGTTTTTATTTTATTTATTTTTCCATATATTTTTACTGTAATTAATAGAAGGGTTACATTATATTCACAAGATAGAAGGTACATTACTTCATAAACATTGATACCCTTTCTCATGTCTTGGTTCCCATTTCCCTCCCTCTAGCCCCACCCCTCATCTTGTTTACCCCCTTCCCTATCCTTTTTCAAATAACCAAATAAACATATATACAATATCAGATAAATAGGTGAAATACTGTAACATTATGAGACAACAAGGGACAGCAAAAGAGATGAGATATAACATAGTACATTCAGGACAACAATCACTCATTATATAGCTTTTGTTTCTGTATCCTGGAGGTCCTTTCCTTTAGCGTCATACTATATGGTCTTATGTATCTAGGTTTTGTTCTATGAAATAGAAGAATTCTTGATAAGGCCTTGAACTATTTACTACTACTCTCAATTCTCTATGCCTAGAAGCTATTATAAAACCAGGAGCTGGAAGTAGCACTGTGGCTCAAGGGATAGGGCACTGGCTTTGAGCTGAAGAGCTCAGGGACAATGTCCAGGCCTAGAGTTCAAGTCCCACAACTGACCAAAATAAAAGCCAGGATCTGGGCCTATAGGAAGTGTTAAGTGGGTCTATTGTGGACATTGTAAGGCTTAGACAATATGGAAGCCTAGGCTAAGATGTTGCAGTTGCAGTATTAGAATTGACATCAAATAACTGCATGTAAACCCTAGCAGAAGCAGAAGAAAGCTATAACTAAATGATTCTAAGAGCTCAATTGATTAATTCTCAAAGGTGTTGTGTGGTTTTTGCTCAAATACAATCAGCATTCAAACCACCTAAGGAGAAACAAGGGATAGTTCTAGTCTTTTCTCTTGATCAACCCCTTTGTTGGATAAACTCAGTTGTTTCTGTTGAGTCTTAATGCCTTTTCTAAGACTTACAAAAATTTTACTTCTTGCATCTGGGCAGAAATCATAGAAAGACTTAAGAATCCTCCTCCTGTGTACAGACCAGTAGTTTCTCCTGAGTATGCTCCTCAAGAATGTCTCCAATTGATGAAGCAGTGCTGGGCTGAGGCTCCAGAGCAACGACCAACTTTTTATGAAATATTTAACCAGGTAAGGCTCAGTCAATGTTATCTCTGTCCTCATACCACCCTGAAACCATTCTACACAACAAGGACTGGGAGGTCATGTTCATGTTAGAAAAGGAATTCCTGGCAAGGGAAATGAAAACTCCATTTGGAAGAGCATTGCTTTGTGACTTTTTAAGTCTTTGGTTCTAAACTATAACCAGCATATCTTCCAAGAGCCCAAAGGTTGTTTCTGGTGTTTTTTTCTATCTGAATCTCTTCAATAAACTATCCAAAATCTAGCCTAAGCAATCTTTCAGTGATGGATATTAGGCATTCCTAAAGATTGAGACTATTGGAAGATGGGTACCTTAAAAGAGATAGTGCTCCTCATAATCCATGTTTTCTCTAGAGATTTTTGAGAATCCTGATGAGTATATCATTTAAGTAATGACCAGTTGTTGCTGGAGGGTGAGGAAAAACGTGTGTTTGAAAGGATGTTCACGTGGAATGCAAAAGGAGATTCTTTGGGTTCCCAGGAACTACTTGAGGCCATTGATATATGAAAAGAGATAACTTCTTTCCTTCAAAGATAATGAAATTCTAAAGAGGTTGACTGTTTCCCTCAAGGAAGAGATAGGAAGCGGAGGTAAACAGAGTTCCTGGTAAGGAAGCTAGGATATACTTCTGCCATTGGAGCATGCACTTTAAACTTTGTTGAAATTACAGAATTCCTAAACTATGGGTGCTCCCCATGAGTGCTGGTTCAGCGAGAGGCTTTCAAGTCTAACTGGAGTATAGCTCTGAGATGCTTTTTGAGTGGCAAGTATCTGAGGCGGAAAAGAGAAAGAGTTTGATTGAAAGCCTAAGGGGCCCCTCTGATGAACTCATCCGTGTCCCCAGTTAACAATGCCTCCATTAACCTGGCTGGGTTTCTTGAGGACTCTCAAACAGGTGTTCAATAGTATGGAAAAAGCAAAGGACCATAAAGGTCACATTTCTAAAACTTTACCATGAGACAGGAGAAAAAGCATTTGTCCTTGTGTTGATGCTAAAGATGCTATTTCAGAAGGCAGCACAGAAGCTGGTGATAGATTAAAGGAGGGTGTATTATGCAACTTTCAAACAAGCCCTTCTGGAACTAAAATGCTTCAGTGGAAGCCTGTCTGACAATAAGGCTAGGCTCCCAACTTTCTGCAATTAATGAAACTCAAAGGAGGAGAGGAAAAGGAAGGTTCCTAAATTAAGCAATAGGGGGATCATGAAGCATCTAAACTTACTGCTGAATTTACCCTTAGGACCTTGGAGGACAAATACATGTGACTGAGGCTCAGAATAAAAGAAAACACTTAGTACTTTCCATGTGGTAGTAGGTAGGAGGGAGCATGTTTATCTAGCTCTATATGAAGGTTCACCGAGATAGGGTCCTAGAAGTCTACTTAGCAAAACTGCTAGCACTCTTTTATTGTTGTGAATACAGCCATGTGCATGCTAAGTATAACATTATGATGGGGGCTCCTCCTCATGATTTTGATGGTATGTTAATCAAGCTCCTTGTAGATGGACAAGATCTCAGGAGGGTGAATGGGATATTTGTGACAAATACCCTCATCTGAGGGATCAGGACACCACATGGGGCAAGACCAGTTGAATTTCTCATGTCCCTGACTGACATGAATGGCTGATACTAAGAGACACATTATTCTTGAACTCCAATAAATAGGGCTAGATCGTACTATACATATACTGAACCATCTTTAGGTGATCCAGGAACCTGCCACTGTCCAAAACTTAGGGTAAGAATGATTTAGTAGTAGGTTGATAATTTAGAATAGTAGACTATTAGCTCTTATTCTTCTGATGCTTACCATGCTCACAATTGGCCTGGGCTTAAGACCAACTCCTATTATCTTTGAAGTGGCTACAATTCTTCTGATAGCATCTCAGAACTGAAAGGAGCCTGCCTAGAGCCTCTTCGCTCAGATTTGAAAGAACCAAACGGGTAGGGAACAAAGCACTTCAGGGGGAAAAGAGTCCTGTGAATGGGCCAGTGTGACAAGGGTGAGCGGTGACTTTTCTCATCTCTCTTGCCCTGGCATCTTAGAAAAAAAATTTTTTGATACGAGACCTATTTTAACATTTCTGAATATAAAGGTAAAGCATTCCATGGCTCTTTTATTCTGTTTGATTTCCAGTTTAAAACTTGCAATAAAGGGAAAAAGACCAATATCATTGATTCTATGCTTCGGATGTTGGAACAATATTCTAGCAACTTGGAAGACTTGATCCGAGAAAGGACTGAAGAGCTGGAAATTGAAAAACAGAAAACAGAAAAGCTTCTAACACAGATGCTACCACCGTATGTGTGAACACCTGAGGAGTGTGAATCTTTATAACAGTGTGTTTCATTAAAAAAAATGAGAAAAATTACTTATCAACGAACTGCTCCTTCCCCCTGTCCTGCGCCCTCTTTACTCCCAGTAGGTTTGAGTCACACCTTCAAATCAAAGTAGAATTGGCAACCAAGGGTGCAGAGTACAAATTCTAATTTTCTACTACCTGTGGCTCATGCTGGTCATTTCAGTTTTTAGAGCTTTGGCTTTTCTCTGGGTCACTTTGTGAGTTTACCAGGTGGTTGACCAATTAAAACAAGGCAGCTTTGGAGGTTGGGGGAGGGAAATGGGGGCAAAAACATGAGAAGGGGTATCAATCTATTTGGCAAATATAACTGTAACCCCTCTATACATTATAATTAATAAAAAACAAGGCAGCCTTTTGAGCTCATACAGGACAGTAGTAAGGTTATTTTTCAGGTTCTTATTTTTCTTTGCTGAAAATCTTATGTTTGGTATCATTTTCAAAGTTTTCAAAGTGCATTACATGCTGTACCATGATCGTTTAGGAAGTAATTGGGGAAACATGGAACAGCAGCCACTTGGGAACAGAACATTCTCCTGAGGAAAGTTAGGTAAGGTAGAAGTACAGAGAGGAGAGAAACAGAGAGAGAGGGGGGGGAGAGAGAGAGAGAGAGAGAGAGAGAGAGAGAGAGAGAGAGAGAGAGAGAGAGAGAGAGAGAGAGAGAGAGAGAGAGAGAGAGAAGCAGACAGACAGACAGACAGACAGACAGGGAGACAGGGAGACAGAGACAGACACAAAGATTAACGCACAGACCAGTTCGGTCTGTTGAGTGCTTTATTATAGCCCCTGGCACAGTGACTAACACATCGTAAACTCTCAATATATATTGGCAGACTAAGTGAAGAAATGACGATTTTTATTCAGGTGACAATTTCTTTCTCATTATTTATCTGGTGGTTATTCGGAACAAAATTATGTTTTAGAAGGTGAGAGTAGTAAGTAGTGACATTGGTATCCTTTTAGGAAATGAGGCATGTCTGCTTTTCAGATCAGTTGCTGAATCCCTCAAGAAGGGCTGCACAGTTGAACCTGAGGGCTTTGACTTGGTCACCTTGTACTTCAGTGACATCGTGGGTTTCACCACTATCTCAGCCATGAGTGAGCCCATTGAAGTGGTGGATCTTCTGAATGACCTGTACACACTCTTTGATGCAATCATTGGCAGTCATGATGTCTACAAGGTATGTTATCAGGAAAATGAGTTTCAAAGTCAACATTTTACAAGGCCTATCTATGTGCATTCTAATATTGAAGGATGTGATTTTACCCAATGTTGTTATTTAGGATTGAAAATGGTAAGCCATATAACACTTCTGTTGTTATCTCATTGGTAATGAAGGCCAGATAGAATGAAAGTATTGTTCTTAATTTACAGATTAACAATTCTCAACTCAGCAAGAATGATTCCTTTTTACCTAGACTTGGTATTAAAATGAAGTTGAGGCTGAGTGAGTTGCTGCAGTTCAACAATTCAATCCCCCAATGTAAGCTGTGTTATAGTAGGCTCTGGAGGGGCCATAGAAGCATAGATGTTTGGTCTGTTCTTAGGATCTTCCACAGAGTCATCTTGGTAAAGTTTGTGTTGATATAACACATGGTTTGGTTTCTTCCCTTAGGTACTGTTTTTTTTTTAATTTCATGAAGGAATGTGGCCTTATGTCAGGTTGCTATTAGACCTAGGACCCTTAGGATTGCTACAGGGTAACCCAAAGCCCATACATATATTGGTCTGAAGTTAGGAACATGTTGGTGAGCTTGAAAACTCTTGCTTTCATCTTCTTTCACTCCTCCAACTTATCTGTGTCCATGCTTTCTGTCAGAAATTACAGAAGATGTATACAGAGCTTATACTGAATTAGTTCCTTCTAGGCACAAATGTGACTGAAAACCTCACATCTATCTAGGGACATTTTCACATTGTTTGCACTAATGCTACTTGTTTTATTGATGGAGAAAGATGTCCCAGGCATACCAGAATTCAGACAGTTCCTCTGTCCTAGGAACCAAGGTAGAGCTGGAGAATGAGTAGCTCCATTCATTTGGGGCCTTCACAGTAGTCTAAAATATTCCAGCTTTCAAGTAAGATGCAGACTGTATGTTTATCTCAAATTAGATAGAGCCCTTTCAGGTCAGGTAGAGAGCCTCAGGGCTACACCAAGCTATCTAAATAGGGCTCAGAAATAGACAACATACATGTAAATCAGCAGGAGCTGCAAGCTAATCCAAAAACACATATGGAAATCATGGTGAAGGAAAAAATATCCATGGACTCAGACTACCTGTCTTACTTTGTTCAACTCAAGCAGCTTGTAGAGAAAAACACATCACTGAAAGCTAACTCAGCTGAAACTAAAATCAAAGATGTCTCTGTATGGTCAGTAACATAGCCACTGGCTCAATGAATCCAGCTGATTCTGTTCAGACAATTGTGGAGGGCCTTAGGGATGAGGCCATTAGCTATTGTAATACTTCATAGCTGCAATAGGGAGTTAGCAGCCTGCTCCCAAGACAGAGCAGCTCCAAAAATGGAATATAATTTGCAGTTGTGTTTATTATATGAAACAACAGAGTACTAACAAAATCAGAATTGAATTAGCAATGAATCACCAAAACTGTTTGTATTTTCATTTTTCCTTACCTGTAAAATTGGAATCGCTTCCCCTGGCACTTCATAATATGAATTATAAAATTGGTGATTTGTTTTCATTTTTAGTTCTCCTGACACCACCCCCAACTCAACAGACTCTTTTCTATACCTTCATTTCCCTTAGTATCCTAATGCTGGCTGATGCTACCCACCATTCCCCATCAGTCTACATACCAAACTCCAGCAGGGCCAGGCTCTCTGCTCTTCAAATGTTCTCGCTGATATGCTTGGGGTGCCTCCTGGATGACTAATTTATCAACCCTGAAATGTTAATCCTACCAGTCCAGCTGCTGAGTTTCTGCTTCCATGCAGTATTCACTGAACAGAAACAAGATGAGGCTCAACATCTAGTATTGAAAACAGATCATTGTTGCTGACATAGAAAGTTCACTTTTGTGTATTAAACTTGTTACTTTGGAGCTGAATCATAGCCTTTATTGTGTTTGGTGATGGTGATGATGATGATGGCAGTGGTAATGATGGTGATAGCTTGTACTTAATACATGTTATTACCCATTGGTCAGGTTTTAAGTGCTTTGACATATATTAGCTCATAGAAAAACCTCATGAGATAGGTGTTGTCATTATCTCTATCTTTACAGAAGAGTGCATTGAAACACAGAGAAATAAAATGGTTTGGAAACAGGAATATGGGTTTCTAACTAAGAGAGTATGATTCCACAGTTCCATACTGCTAAGGAATTTTGTGAGTAGCCATCTCAGGAAAACATGATTTTTTTGTTTACCAGTCCCGAGGCTTGAAGTCTGGGACTTGGCACTGTCTGTGAACTTTTGCTCACTACCATCTGAGAAGCAGCATTACTAATGACTTTTTCTGTGATTTAATTGGACATAAGAGTCTCAGACTTTCCTTCCCAGGGTGGATTCAAACTTCAGTCCTCAAATATCAGCCTCCTGAGTGGCTAGGATAACAGGTATGAGCCATCAGAACCTAGCTATCATGAATGTTTAATTGTATCCAAATATTGGAGTAGCTCAGCCTGACTGATAAAATTATAGAATTCCTTTCACTTTACTCATCTTCTGGATTTACCCCCAATGCTTCACTTTCCTGGCCGTCTAAAAGAGTGAGTATAGTTGTGGGAAAGATGAGAACACTGATTTGTCTTTAGTTTCAAATGTCCATCTCTAAATAGTTCCTACTGAGCAGGTGAGTTAGTATAGTTGGCCCTCAGCAAGACAACAGGAGGAAAGGGGGAGGTAGCTGTTGAGAAAAGATCCAGTTAACATACTCATAAAGTCTTCAAAACTAAATCCATCATATTAGCAAGTGAAACAGAGTGAATAGGTTCTTCCTTGGCCTACCTTTGCCATTCTCTAAATCAAGGCTGTCCTAAGCAATTTTACTCAAAACCATGTAGAGAAATATAGTTACTGGGGGAGCCACCATGCCTGGCTGCTGAGCATCTTTTATATTGTCTCCTAGGGTGGATCTCTAGGGACACTGTAGGGCTAGTCTTAGATATCCTTCCTTTCTCTTTCCACAGGAATTTTTTTTGGTGGGCTTGAACTTGGCCTGGGCACTATCCCTGAGCTCTTCAGCTCAAGGATACCACCCTACCCTGCGCCAAGCCCCATTTCCCCACTTCCCATTTGCTAGGGGTTAGTGGGAGATAGGAGTCTCAGGTCCTTTTGTACCCTGGCTGGCTTTGAACCTTGATCCTCAGATCTCAGCCTCCTGAGATGCTAGGATTACAGGTGTGAGCCACTGTGCCCAGCTTCCACAGGATTTTCTTGAAACCTGGTATTTCTCTAGATCACAGTTACAGTATTTCTAGGTGTGGCACTTAGATATTAGTAACATTAGTATTTTTTTGCCAGTCCTGGGATTGAGATCAGGGCCTGAGCACTGTCCTTGGACTTTCTCAAGGCTAGAGCTCTATCACTTGAGCCTCAGCACTACTTCCGGCTTTTCTTCTATGTATGTGGTACCGAGGAATCGAACCCGGGTCTTCATGCATGCTAGGCAAGCACTTTAACCACTAGGCCTAACTCCCAGCCCCACATTAGTATTTTTGTAAAGCTCTGTGAGTGAATCTAATCTCTGTAGACAGGACTATGAACTACTGACAACTCCTTTAGGCCTTCCTCATTTTACAAGAAGACCATTTGGTTTCCATCAGACCATCCTATTCCTACAACTCTATAAGAACAAAAGAAACACCAAGAGGTTAGTTACTTGCTTGCCAGTTCTGTTTCACTCGATTCCCAGGTGGAGACCATTGGAGATGCCTACATGGTGGCCTCGGGCCTCCCAAAAAGGAATGGCAGTAGACATGCAGCTGAAATTGCAAATATGGCCCTGGATATCCTGAGCTCTGTAGGTACTTTCAAGATGCGGCACATGCCAGAGGTACCAGTTAGAATTCGAATGGGACTGCACTCAGGTAAGAAAACCAAGAGAAAACTTCGGAGGTGCTTCAGGGAAGAATGCTAAAGAAGAATAGCCCTCGCCTGATTCCTAGCAGCAGAATTGTCCAAATGTCTAGGATTACTTAATTCCATTATGCCTACCTAAGTCTATGTTGGCACCAATGAAGTGACAGCATTTCTTGCTCTTTTTGTATGCCCTTCTGAATATTAATCATTATTTTCATGTTTTACTATCCTATCAAACCAGGAAATATTTATTGCATTCAGGATAAATTCATTTAATTAATTAAAATTTCAACTCCAAGTGTTTTTCTCCCATGCTTATCCCATCTTGGTTGACTATCTTCAAGTTCTTCTCATTCAGACATGTCTCTTGGTGTCACAGATACCTCTCTCTGATGGCATGCTCCTCACTCAAAATGCTGCTTCTCTTCTTCATTTTTTAGTTGACTTAGCTCTTCCTGCTCTCTGTCACTTTCTGCATATCCTTCAGTGTAGTGGCCTTACTTTCTCCTTATCCTCATCTCCAAATTTATTTCTTAACCCACTCCAACCCTTCTATTGTCTATTGCAGCTTGATATCTCCTTATGTTTATATCTGTCCTCCATCTGTGTTTCTATCCTCACCCATTTCTCTTTCTTCCCCCACCCCTTATTCTACTTGGTCATCTCATTCTCATCTAGGCCTTAACTACCACATTCATGCACATGGCTTTTAGCTCCATAAGTTTAGCCTTGAATATCAAGCTTCCTGCTGACATTTCCACCTGACTATTCCATATAGTTATCAGACTCAATATGTATAAAACAGAATTACTTTATTCCCATAAAACTCCCTTCTATTTCTGTATTATTATCATTGACCAGTTACTTCAGCTATGTAGAAAAGTCATCCTCAATTCCTGTTCTCTCTGACCTTGAATAGTCAACCAATTACTGACTCTTGAACATTTTCCCTTTGAAACATTTTTTTGAGTCTGTCTTGTTTCTGTTTGAGTCTCACTTACCCAAGTATAGACTGCCAGTATATGTTGTCTGGATCACTACAGTAGAATCATTTTGCTTTCACTGATTCACCCCTCTCATAGTAACTCGACTAAATCTACCCTTTTGTCAGTTTTTTTTCCATTAAGACTTCAAAGCTACCTGGCAATAGGAACCATATCTTACTCATGCTTGTGTACAAAATGCTTAGCACATAACAGGCACTTGGTAATTTTATTTTGCAAAGAAAATCCTTCTGGTCTTATTTGTGCTTCCCTTTCACATCTGTAGCATCCTCACTGTGCCTTGGCTTGGGTGATTTTCCATTATTTCAAAATAGAACTTATTTAACACTTCAGGTCCCACAAATTGGCATAAACTCATAAGCTCAGGGTAATCAGCTAGACAGCTGACAAGTCCACTGGTTCTCCTTTCATAATATCCCTATTATTCCTTCCTTTTAGTATATTTTGATGCCATCTCAGTCTTTCCAATACCTACTGCTTGCATTACTGCAACAGCCATCTAACAAGTTTCCCTGGTTTTCCTTTTCCCTGTTTCAAAGCATTCTATACATTGATCTAAAAAGAAATAGAAAAGAATATTCTCTCACACTATTTTTTTTGGTCGGTTGTGGGGCTTGAACTCTGGGCCTAGGCACTGTTCCCGAGCTCTTCACCTCAAGGCTACCAGTCTACCCCTTTAGCCACAACACCATTTCCCAAAAGAATATTCTCTAGTGCTTTAAAGTTCCTTGTACATAACTCACTTAATCCAACTTCATCTCACTTCTCTTAACTACTTTCCCAATGTTCGGTGCATGCTCCATCCCACCACAAACCTTTAACTTATGTCCCTTTTTATTTATTCAAATGTTGCTTACTAATTAAGATCCAAATCAGAATCCTACTGCCTTTTCAATGTATCCTTTTTGACTGAGTCAGTTGCTATTAAGTATTTCCTTACAGTTTCTAAATTACGATAATGTGATGTCTGTACTCTTTCTCTTAATTCGGGCATATTGTTCTGTGTGGTTGCTGACTTGCTTCCTGGTTACTAGTCTCCTTTGTTAATCATATTTTAAATTCCTGGAGAATTTATCTTATATTAAATTTCTTTTTATCCATTTCTCGCTTTGTGCCTTCTTCAGTGCTCAATATATCATTCTGCATGAGCAAAAAGAGAATTCAAATGAAAAAAATGTTTTGTAGTTCTTAATTATATTTCTTCTCAGAAGAACTCAATTTTTGAAGCAGAACAAATACTCTAACTCATGAAATGTCAACAACCAAAAACTAAAGCTCAAAATTTGAAGCATAGTAACAGCAAAGATCAAAAAAGATGAAAGTGAAGAGCTTTAGAGATACTGGTGAGCTGACTTTGGGGTATGAGTGTTGAAATTTGAAAATTGCCCTGAACATCTAACACAACCATATTAATGACAAAGATCACTGCAAGAACAGCTAGAAAATATTCTTAGATGATCTGGTTTACTGCTCTTCCATGCCCCTAATAGATAATTGAAAGTCTTGTTTTTCAGAATTTTCTCTCTGTAATAATTCTATTGATAGACACAGTGTGGGAGACAGATAGACCTATGAAATTCTTCCTTCTATCCTCAGGGCATAAGAGTTACATTTTTTTCTTTGCACCAAACATGTTTGGATTCTGAATCTCTGCCCAGGTTTTTCTAGTTTTTTTTTTCATACATTTTTTATTCTAGTTTGTTTTTTTTAAGACTTACTTGCATTTGTTGACAGATATAAGCATGTTGGATATGACTGTTATTTGAAATAGAAGCATAAATCAGAATGATAATCAAGTCTTTAATGTTTATGCACTTGTTTGGTCCCAGTCAAAATGTTCATTATTTGTTTGTCTTTCTTCTCATAAGGTACACAGAGCTATATGATCCAGATATGTTCTTTCCCCTTTAGGTACTCCTCTATTAACATTGAGTGCATTCTTGTTGACTATAATCCCTATCTCCTGTCACTACCTAGGGCCTGTTGTTGCAGGAGTGGTGGGCCTCACCATGCCTAGATACTGCTTGTTTGGAGACACTGTAAACACAGCTTCTCGGATGGAGTCTACAGGCTTACGTGAGTACCTCAAGGATGGATGGAATGACATTGCCCTGCTATGTGGTTCTTCTTCCACAGAGGGGAAAGAAAGCAGAATACTGTGTGTTATTAATGTTTTCCAGAAAAATGAAAGGTAATTTGAAAAGATTAAGATTTATCACATGTTTCCCTGATCCCTAATAGCAAACCAGTAGGGGGTGATGTTGTACTGAACATATCTTCTTACAGAAATAAAGCTGTAGCCAAATGACACTGGAACAGCCAGTCAATTTGATCAAAACAACTTGGGAAAAAGGTCTTTCGGGTAAAAGAAAAAATCGGCCAGCCTGGTGGGTGTGGGAGAGTCATAGGGAGAAAAGAACTAGGTAAGAGATTGATATTTTCAGTTTTTCAACCAGTTTGTGAAGACACACATGAGCCAGCTTCTTTCCAGCTGGCTGATGTTTGCTGTTCTAGTCCTCCTTTTGAACTAGTTAGGACCCCAGGAGTTCTGGCTTCACCAAATAGCCTCCCAAAACTTAGCAAGCAATAATCCCTCAATCTAAGGAGCTTGGAATTCTAAAATAATTAATTCCACCTTGCTTGTATGTAAAACTCTTAGTTTCCATCAAAACAAGCATAATATTAAAGATCCCACTTCTTCTCTTCTTTGAGAATAAAACTGTACAAACATTATACAGTTTGGTTGCTGCTGGCAAGAAGCTCGATCTACCTTTCTTGGTTCCTTACTGCCATTACTAAAACACTGTCACAAACACAATGTGCTTTTCACTTATATCAGGGTGGAGTAAAGTAATTTTCCATGCTATGATAGGAAGATAATAAACAACAACAACAAAAACATTCACACACAAATACACATATAGATTTGTGGACATTTATCAGAGAGAGTAAGAAAGACAGAGACAGAAATAGAGACAAAAAGAAAAAAAGGAAAAACAAGGAAGGAAGGACGATAGGAAGGAAGGAGCCATTAAAACGTTTGCCCTGTTTGCCCTGGCTTGGCAGCTACTAGGTAACACAAACTCTTTCTTAACTTTAGCAATATACTTAAACTAGTCCCTGATGATATGGTTGCCTATATCACAGTGGGTGGTGCCCTATCTGACCCCACTCCCCATCACTCATGTGCAGAAACAGTCTTACACAATGGGTCCAGTCTTATTCAATCTAGCGTGTGCAGCCATGATTAAGGAGGCAGCACGGAACTTACAAGCTGTTGTCAGAATAAATTTTCTAACATCTGGGAAAGACTTTAAACTCCACAGATATGTCAGAGGCCATGGAAGTAGTCATCCAGGAACTGCTGTTTAAATATGACTTTGCATAGGATGTTGCTCTTCAATTGCAACCTAAAATGCAGAGAAATTTATCATGGAACCACAACGCAGATTTGACACAATACTCAAGACTGATGTGAGTTTGTAGGAGGCTGAAGTCCTATTCAGGGCTGCACCCGGGAATCCTCCATATACATTGCCCATTGGAAATATAGAGTTCAAAACAGAAATCGACTTTTGAGGTTTAGGCAGCACCTTGTCTAGTGATCAGATACAGAGGAGAAAATGCACATGATCGCTGCACTGCACGAGCTGTTTATTACTGCTTTCCGAAAAGGTAATGACAGTACACCAAATATTGCACTGAGTGCTATACCAGACAGAAGATCTTTTAAGATCTCTCCTTATGTTAGATACATGAAACCAGGATATGTAACAAGTCTATTAACAGAAAATCAATTTCATCAATGTATCCTTTGTGTTTAGATGAATCCTTTGAGATTCTGTGATCTAGTTCTAGAGCTACCTTACCACAGAGCTGGCTGGTGGTTACAATCAGTTTTCTTTTGTGTTTCCCATAAGCAGGATCACCCTAATGAAAGGTTCCCTGAACACCACATGCTAATGGGTTGACAAACATTCAACTGGAAATAAGTACACTGGGTGGAGTTGTATCTATTATGAATACAATAGAGGCTTTGGGTGACCCTCAATGAGTCTGAGTTAGTAAGAAAAGGAAACTTTGCTGGATGCCAATGGTTTATGCCTATAATTTTGCTTCAGGAAGCTGAGATCTGAGGATTAAGTTTGAAGTCAGCCAGTCAGGAGAATCTTTTCTTTTTTTTTTTTTTTGCCAGTCCTGGGCTTGAGCTCAGGGCCTGAGCACTGTCCTTGGACTTTCTCAAGGCTAGAGCTCTACCACTTGAGCCTCAGCACCACTTCTGGCTTTTTTCTATGTATGTGGTACCAAGAAATCGAACCCGGGTCTTCATGCATGCTAGGCAAGCACTTTAACCACTAGGCCAAACTCCCGGCCCCTCTTTTTTATTGTAATTAATAGAACGGTTACAGTTAAATTCACCAGATAGAAGGTGCATTACTTCATGTACATTGATACCCCTTCTCATGTTTTTGTCCCCATTTCCCTCCCCCACCCCCTCCCCTCATCTTGTTTTCCCTCCTTCCCTTTCCTATTTCAAATAAACAAATAAACACACCCACATATATATGTAGATATATAATATACCAGATAACAAGGTAAGATAATCTAACAATATGAGAATAACCAAGGAACAATAAAAGAGATGAGAAATAACAGTACATTAAGAACAACAATCACACATTATATAACATTACAAGAATCTTATTTCAAATTAGCTAGCAAAAAGTCAGAAGTGGTGCTATGCCTCAAGTTGATAGGATGCGTGCCATGAACAAAAAAGCCCAAAGATAGTACCCAGGCCTGAGTTCAAGCCCCAGGATCAGCATGGAAAAAAAAAGAAAAGGAACTCTACTCTGCCTTCCTACTCATATTGTAATTAGCTTATTTTTTAAACCAAGCCTGGGGCTTGACTTCAAGGTCTGAGCTTTCCACTTGAAACACAACACTTGAGCTTGACCACTTGAGCCACAGCAGCACTTCCAGCTTTTCTATGCATGTGGTACTGAGGAATCGAACCCAAGTCTTTGTGCATGCTAGGCAAGCACTCTTATCACTACGCCCAACTCCCTGCCCTGTAATTAGCTTTTAAAAGAAGGACATCTTAAGCATGAAAGGAAGTCTTGGACTTTAGGTCTAATCTTAACAAGGTATCATTTCATACTGACAGTTGTTGGGAATGTTGAATTTAACAAGGGATTATACTTTATTAAAGAGGTGCACTGGCTGAGAGTGTGGTCTAGTGGCAGAGTGCTTGCCTCGCATGCACAAAGCCCTGGGTTCAATTCCTCAGTTACCACATACTCAGAGAAAGCCAGAAGTGGTACTCTGGCTCAACTGGTGGAGCTCTAGCCTTGAGGAAAGCCCAAGGACATTTCCTAGGCCCTGAGTTCAGGCACCAGGACTGGCAAAAAAGTAAACTAAAAGCTAAGTACCAATGGCTCATGTCTGTAATTCTAGCTACTCAGGAGGCTGAGATCTGGGATTCAGGGTTTGAAGCGCAGGCAGGACAGAAAAATCTGTAAGACTCTTATCTCCAATTAACCTGCAAAAAGTCAGAAAGGGAAGTATGTCTCAAGTAGTAGAGCATAAGCATTGGGCCAACACCCAGGCCATGAGTTTGAGCCCTAGTACTGGCGCACATGTGCACAGGTATGCACACACTCACACAGACACAAAGACACACACACACATAAACACGTACAAATGCACACAGTGTATACTTAGGCTCTAAATAATTTTAAAAGAAGTAAGGCTTCTTTGAAGGGTTCTTTTCTCAGATTGGGATTGTTGATTGGAAAATAGTACCATTCATGTAAATACACAGCTAAAAGCATCCACTCAAAGGATAGCTTGAATGTCAGTCCTTACAAAGTTAGTTGACAGTGGTCTTGGAGTGTTTCTCGTTGATGTTTTGTAAGTTGTAAGGATTCATATAGAATATGAATCATGTGGCTTTTTGTCTCTTAAGTAGGTTTTAGAAAACTTCAAGCATTATAAAATGATTTTCACCCTAGCAGTAAAGTAGCCTGTGAGGGAAGTTGCTTCTGGTAAATTTCCCTCACAGGAGGTCCCATTTCAACTGAGAGCACAGTCGTGGCTGCTGCTTTCTCCTTCTTAACCTTCATGTTAAATTAACACCTTTCTATTGCCCAGTCTTTCATCTGACCTACCATCTAGGAAGCTGATAGGTTCTATAGCTAACACCTTATCTTGGTCCTGATGAGAAGGCCATCACTCTCCCTTTCCTCCGGTGAACCCTTTACTAAAGCTCTCTCCCAGGTCTTTGCTTAGGGGTTAGCACATTTTAAAGTGCTGGCATATATTGCACTGACATTTTCTCATTGATTTTATTAATGAGAAAGGAGCTAAACTACTGTCTCTCCTTTGCTTACAGCATACCGAATTCATGTCAGTCTCAGCACAGTTACAATTCTTCGAACTTTGAGTGAGGTCTATGAAGTAGAGCTTCGAGGAAGAACGGAGCTCAAGGTATAAAGTATTTTTTTTGTTTTTAGACACAAGTCATTTGGACACACCTGCTTCTTGAGAGGTCATGGTCTGCTGAAAGAACTTATCTGGGAGCTTGAGACTGAGAACTACAATCTAGGCAGACTCTCTAGCTCCATTTGAGGTTCCCAAAAGGTATTTGTTTCCCTTCTGCCATTGTCAGTTTCTTCTCTTTGAAATATGACTTAAGTAGGTAGAATCATTGAGATGCCTTTCAACTTTTCTTTCAGACTATCAATTGTGTTTTTCTTTTCTAATAGACTGCTCAATAGTTAGCTTTCTAATGAGTTATATTTAGTTTCATTTACTAACTCCCATTTTGTTTGCTCTTCGTCCAATAAGCTACAGTACTGATGAGTATTGAGGGTTTTTGATTGTCAGCTCAATGGTCCAAACTTTCTGACCTCTCAGCCACACCATTGACTCATCATGTTACAAAGAAGTCAGAGTCTATGAAATAGAAACATTGTTATAGTCATCTTGTTTCCCTCTCTTCGGACTATCATTTGACCTAGGATGGTTTTCCTTCCTACCATTTACACTGAAATCCCTTTCTTTTACATGATCCTAGGACCAGTGACTAAGGCTAATTGCAAGAGATCTCAGGGATGTGATTGTCTAAATGAGTCATTTTTAGATGAAGAATCAAGACCTAGGAAGGTGAAGCAAATTGAGCAGAGCCACGTAGTCATTTGATAGCAGAATCAGGCTGAACTGAGGAAGCCTGACTTGTTTCCTTGCTACCATGCAGCATGAAGACAGTTCTTTTAGTCATTACCATTGGGCAAAGCAAAAGCAGGCACTGGATGATATATGGTTATTTTTATCACTGACCTATCTTCTCCTGGTGGAGGTAAATCTATATGTACCTAGATTCCAGAAGGCATGATTCTAGTTGATCACTTCCTTTTGTGAATTGTGTTCATCTTTTCCAATAGATTCTTAATATCTTCCAGTGAGTGGGATGAGTCACTCACAAGGGGAGAGAGGCTCTTTGCCGCCTCTGCAGAGAGCTCCCACAGTGAGACGATGGGGGCAGGGATCTTGCTTGGGCAGTAAATCAAATCGCCCAAGGCTTTTGTGATCTCTCTGTACATTCTGTCATTTCTCAGCAGAGCACAAAGGCAGCTTGGTTCCCTGAAGCACTTTCCTCTGTATTGCTGGGCACAGAAATTTCATTTAAAAGCTGAAGATCTAAAAAGGTACAATTTTATGAAGCTGAAAAAAAGAAAAAAATGGGCACCCATCCCCACTGTTTTTTATTACCCCACAAAGTCTAGACAGGAACATGTACATCTTTGGGATTTCAAGTACAAAAACAAGTCTTCAAATGGGCCCTTTGCAGCTTCATGGCTTCCTCTACCCTAGGTAATTTGGGTATAGGCTGCAGCATGTTGGAGGAAGAATTCTTTCTTTCCATTTCCTTTTTCTTGTTCATTTATTGCCAATCCTTCGGATGTAATACAAGGTTTGCCAGTTAAGTCATACTCCTAGCCCTTTTGTTTTAATTGTAAGGTCTCCCACTTCTGTCTGGTTAGGTTCAAATAGTAATTTTCATATCTCCACCTCCCAAGTAGGTGTGATTACAGGCATGTACCACTTCACCTGGTTTGGTTTCTTGATATATTGTTTTACTAATTTTGCTTAAACTCTGCCTCCTGAGTAATTAGGATAATGGACATGTGCCCCTATACCCAGCCCATCAAGAGCCCTAATATTGGAATGACAAGATGCTAATGATGAAAAGAGATTAAGAGGGAGATACTAAGGGAGAAGTAGAAAAGAAGTCCCTAGAGGAAAGGGGAAGCAATGAGAAGTATAAGAGGAAAGATTTAAAGAAAAGGAAGAAGCTGTGCACTGGTGGCTCATTCCTGTAGCTAAGTCTTTAAGCTACTCAGGAAACTGAGATCTGAGCATCATGTTTTGATGCCAACTGGACAGATAAAACTGAGACCCTCTTGTTTTCAATTAACTAGCAAAATGCCAGAGATGGATATCTGGCTCAAGAGGTAAAGTGCCAGCAATGAGTGAAAAAGCCAAGTGAGAGTGTGAAGACAAGTTCAAGCCCTAGTACTGGCACTTGCACATGCATGTATGCACACACACACACACACACACACCATGTGCATTAAAAACTGAACTGAGAAATAAATTGTATTGATGAGATCGATGAAGGTCACAAAGTCTTATCTCTGTTCTTGTTTCCTTAATGACTCAGTGTACGACATTGGACAAATCCAGTCCATTCTGCACTCTTGTTTAGACATGCAATTATCAGGAATGCTTATTAGTTTCACAACATTTAAAATTTCCAACAGTTGTGTTTTGGCCCTTGACGCAGTGTGTTGAAGGAGCTCTATATAGTGGAGAGCAGTATTTCAAACTTGGTTCAAGTCTCAGCTTTGCCTGCTATTGAAAAGTCAGGTGATCTCCATAAACCTCAGTGTCACCATTTGCAGATTAATTACTATTATGAGTCTAATAGTAAAACTGCCTTCCAGGGTTGCTTGAGGATTAAATAAGAGAAGCCAAAGTGTCTTAAAAATGTAATGGCAAAGCAAGGTGCTATTATTTAGGGGAATGCTTTGGACTGCCCTGGGACTGATACTGGGTCAAACATTTGCATTAAGCTTTTTGGAGTTGCTATACTTGTTTCCCTTCTGTTCATGTCTTCAGCACAATTGTGGAAGTGGAGTGGGTAAACAGAGAGCTAGGATTCTAAGAATTCTGGATGAGCTCCAAAACCTCAGAGAGCCCCTGAAGCTCCTCTTCATATGCTTTGATTTGGAAGCTTGCCTGAGCATGTAACACTCCCATCCTCTTTTGTAACCATTAGTTTTGGCACCCTAGTGTGTCCCAGGACCTACTCCTATCTCTGGATAATCCTGACCACTACAAAGCTCCTTTGGAAATTGGCGTGCTGTTCCACAGACCTCTAGATGACAAGACAAACAGTTAAATATGGCTATGGGATGGAATCAGGTTTGACTTTTAGCAATATGTCTTACCAGAGTGAGCTTCAAGGAGCTTTAAGTATTCCAAGTGCTTAAGGGTTGAAAATTCCATTTAGTGGAACAGTCTGATTATTTACTGAGAAACTGTGTATAGAAGACATTACACTAGGTGCTGTGAGGAAAAGAAAGAACTCTAGAGACAAAGGAGTCGTGCTAAATGTGCTTAAAATCTAAAATCTAGCCTGATAGTTGTTTTTCTCTATCTTGTAAACTGCTCAGGGGACAGAGCCAGATCTATATTCTTGGCCCTATTACAGGAAGGGTGAAATAAATGAGAGAGTGATGATGGACTGTATCCTTAAGTTATTGTTATTTTTGTGTGAAAACAGAGTAGCTCCAAATAGTCCCATTGTTTGAATGCTAAAATGAGTTGGTTGCTGGTTAATACAAGTTGGACCATAGACATATTCTTTTCTTACTCATCTTATGGAGGACATGTTCAGACCTTTGAGCAAATATTTGCAAAAAAAATGCTTTGAGATTCTCCATTTAAATGTGCCAATTATTATTGTCGCTATTGTCATTACTATTAAGAGATGAATATATGTAATTTGATCTTTAAAAATTTGATATTTAAATGTAACAAATCAAATTGGCATTTCTAAGTTAAACAATTTAGAACTGTTCCAAATGAGAGGCTACTTACTGTGAGACGATATTTCAGATTAATGAGCTGGAAATATATCCCATTGCTTTTCTTGATTTTAGTAAAGTTGGTTTTTTTTGTGGATTGGAGGAAATGAGAGAATTATCAGAAAAGAAGTACATCAAAAGGGAAATCCATCAAAAGGGGAGGGTAAAAGAGAGGCAGATAAGTTGGCTCCTTCTGAGACATTAGAGTGATGGCCCTGAGGTGACTAGCTTGGATTTACATTCCTTGACTCTTCCCAGACCAATGATTCTTGAGCAAAAATAGAGGCTTCCTTGGCATCTTGCCCTACCTCTAAGGACAAATTGGCAGGAAAAAAGATTACTGCAGAAATGTAGACCTCTCAAAGCATCTAGGATGCTCTGGGCTTCAAGACAAATTGTAGAGCTTGTTTTGCACTTGTGTTCCATTTTTGGATTTTATGAGAGCTATGGGATGGCAGAGTATATATGGAAAAGTAGACTTTAGATGTATATACTCTGGATAGAACACACAATGATTTGCTTACTGACAATGATTGGTGCAAAAATAAAAAATAACATCTTCAATTGAGCATCCAGATGTTTGGTTGCTATTATGACCAATAGCTACACATTTCCAAAGATATAGTTGTCTGGTGGTTGGTATTGGTGAGCTTGCCTCTACTGCAGGTACATATGGTAAGGAAATCCTACAAAAAGGAGAACTTTAGGGAATGGTGACAAGGGGAAAGAAGAGGTAGGTTGTGAGCTTGAATGCCTTACTAATGAGAATAACTTCTTTAGAAAAATTGGTTATACTGTAGTTAATATTTTTCATGTTTTCTATAATAAGGGCAAAGGCACAGAGGAGACCTTCTGGCTAGTTGGGAAAAAAGGCTTCACGAAGCCACTTCCTGTACCACCACCAGTGGGCAAAGATGGGTAAGTAGGGCTCATGTTTATCTGAATCTTCATATGCCCTAGTCTGACACACTCTGCTCACTACTGTTTTTGGCGGTCCTGTCCTGCAGGCAAGTGGGCCATGGCCTACAACCAATGGAAATTGCAGCCTTCCAAAGAAGAAAAGCAGAAAGGCAGTTGGTGAGAAACAAACCATAAGGTAATGGTCAGCAGAAAAACAGAGCACAAGAGCTTACCAGATTTTCAAAGCTGAGGCTCCCTTTGGCTCCCTTTGACATATGAACCAGTCATAGCCTTCATTCTTGGCAGAGTGTGATGGAGCTAGTGAACTTCCAAACTTCACTGAGTTGGGCAAAACCTTTGCTGTGGGAGGGCTGTTGTAGACTCAGCTACACTTGAGAGAAGTTGGCTACCCTCATCTGATAACATATTTGAATGCTAACAACTTTGGCCTTGTTATCCAGTTATCAGGCAGGTGCACCTGCCATGTTCATTGTTGAGTTCCTGGGCTACATGGTGCGCCCAGGTTCTATAGATGTAGGTCTATCTAGGAAATACAGACATATTGCAACTATATCTATTTTCTGGGATCTATTGGCAAGACTAGATTGAAGGGGGTACTCATATCATTTCTTCTGGAGACATTGATCACTTACAAGGTTCGTATTGTTATCAAAATAAGATGGCTACTCTTGAACTGCATGGCTTGGATTCAGATTTTCCTCATGATTTTCCTCATGCCACCTTCTCTTCTAAGAGTGTATAACTGAATTTTCAACAGTAAGCTAACTGTCATCACATATTTATCTCTAAGGGATTCATTGCTTTCATTGCTATTGCTTTCAGTTTCTCTTCACTTTGTGATTTCTATGCTCTATTCTATGGTAACTTTGATTGTATAGCCCGTTTCTCTCTCCCTGTATCTAGAAATTGCAAGATTTTAAGGTGAACATTAGGACATCAATATATATTCCTCCTCCTTTGCTCTTTACCATGTTCCAGAATAATCACCATCTTAGCAGCAATTATGAAAGGAACCCACACAGTTCTTATTCTCCCACCCGCCTCTCTGGACATCGTTAACATTCTGTGACTGATTCTTAAGAAAACCCCACCAAACCATCATTAATGCAACAATCACAGGTACTATGTACTAGTTGCTCATTTCTGCTTCAGAAAGACTTCTGTATTGAGCAAATAGCTCTTCTGCAGTTTCCCGTACCACCCTGTGATTCACTGCCACCTGGGGCCTGGCTTTGTTCTTTCCTGTTGACCAATGTAAGCAGATAAGCAGCTGGCACACACAGTCATCCAATTTCTAGAAACATTCTTTCCAATGGGTAAGGGAGCACAGTGACACTATCATTCACAGTCTCTGTCCATCTGTCTCCTCCCCACCCTCCAGTCTCTGTGTCTCTCTGTCTGTCTTTCCATCTGTCTTTCCATCTGTCTTTCCGTCCGTCTGTCTGTCTGTATTACCTTCTCTCCCTGCCCTGGAAAAGGTTTTGACAGATTTTGTTTGACAAGTTGATGACATTAGAGGTACACATCCATTTCTAAGCATGCATGGGACTTGGTGAATTAAGATACTGCAGCTGACTCACCGTCATTGACTGTATACTCAGTGATGCTCCTGTTGCATGCAAATGGTTGCAGCTTAGGCCATTTACAAATTTACTCATCTGGACTCCTTGAGAGAGAGCCAGCTTCTGTGGACTGTGGATAAATGAAACCTTGAAGCAAGTGATTCAAGAGGAGATTCCATTCCTGAGCCAGGGCTCATTCCTATTCGTGCTTTAATTAGCATGTTAATTGACCACAATGGCTGTGGATGCCTGTGAAACTCACAACAATCTCTTAATAAGAGCACCCTAGACAAATTCCCGAAAGCTTGGTTTAAACCCAAGAACTCCCAGACTCCTCATTTCAATGTTGTATGGTAGTTTTACCCAGCAAGACTACACAGTCCAGAATATTTCTAAAATTTCTGTGAATTATAGATTGACCCTTAATGGAACAAACCCAACTTCTGAAAGACATAATATCTATAAATGTCTCTGAAGTGCTGCTACCATCATAGCAGCTTTGGGGAAACATTAAAACCTTTGGAAAGCTCTTAGTGGTCAGACATGAAGGGAGAAAAGATGCTTGGGAAGACTGTACAGACTTGGTGAACTGATCACAGAGGCTGCCTGTCATCTTGAGTCCTCAAATATTCACTACTTCTCAAACCCACATTTACTTCATCTGTGTATTTTGCCTAATTTTTACCAACTGGGATTAATTTGAGGCTGCTAAATTTCTTCTTTTAATCATAGACAAGCATTTTGGAAGGAAGAAGCAGTTAGTAACCCATGTTCCTATGGAGGTGAGCTGAAGTGGCTGTTTGCGAGGGCCTAACAGTTTTATTTTGGCTGGGGCAGAAAGAAATGAGGAAGCTGGTAGTTTGAAAGATTCAAAGTCACAGTGGCAGGCTTAGGGGAATGGAAGAGCAAGGGATCCCTAGGAAATGGGAAGAAAAAAGGTGAAAAATAGTACAAAGGTAGAAAAGTCAGCTTATATTTCACTTGTTTCCAAACTTACTTCTGGACTTTAAGAATAGGGAAAGAGCATAACATTTTTTTCTGCTGTCAGGATTCCGGATCCTCGCAAGAGCTCTAATATAACTTTACCTACTCCATGTAGGTTAAATCAGCCTTTGTGTATTTATATTCAAAAAGCTGCTTATTTAATTGGCAGCACCTTAATACATTTGTATATTATTATGCCTCCTTTTTGTTCAATTTGTAAACAACCCTTACAAATAGCAATATTCAAACCTGGCAAATGTAATGTTTATTTTTTCAGTGATCTAGGACATTTTAGCAACTCACAGGTATGTATGGCGATAGTGGGGGTGGAATCATCTATATTAAAATCTTGTGGAAAGGGTAGGATGGAGAAGTTATGCTTACTGTTTTCTTTTTCTCCTGTTCTCAGGCTTACAGAGCTCTAGTAAATGACTCTGCTCTCAGTGAAGCAATGGAAAATCTCACTCCAGTTCAATGATTATTCTGACTGGGAAAGACATAGTGAATGATTATAACTCCAAGAAGGACCTGTCTCCAGGGATATTTAAGCCTAATTTCAGCCTAAGGAAACTCCTGGAAACTAACATTTCTCATAAGATTTGCCCATTACCCAGCTATCCCCAGAAGGGCTATTTGAATACATGCTGCTCTGGATGTGGACCCTAAGGAAATGAAAGGAACAAACTTCAACTTTAACGATCCCTGAATATCAGGCTCAACTTACACTGAGATAAGAAGGCCTCTATTTTCACAGAAAAAAAGTAGGAGGCATTTCAGTTCATTCACTGTTTTGTTTGAACCTCTATAAAATACTTAGTATAATTTATAATTTTGATACTATGAGTATAGTGCCAGGAAAAAAGAAATCAGCAGACACACATCTGAATCCCACTGCACTATGACCTCAATGGGCTGGAGTGCACAGAGACTTGTGGAGGGGCAGTAGTTAATAGTGTTGTTTAGGTAACTGAGGATTAAGAAGTTTCTTTGATTTTTTATTGTTAATTGTTCAAAATCCTTCCAAAAACTGTTATTTCAAGTAAAGAGAATTGAGGCAACATAATTGAATTGTCCTTGGTAAGTAAACTCTCACTGGGCCTCAGGGACGTATTATTAATGCAATAAATAAGTGTAAGAGACATTGCAAGAGTGAAAGAGAAGTCATAGAATCAAGTGAGCAATTCACTGAAAATTTTATACTTTCTTTCCCTGATCTTGCCCACCCTGCCTTTTAGCATCCTATTTTACCTCTACCTGTAAAACACATCATTTTGTTTTACTTTATGCATTTAGCTTTCCAGATTTCACTTTTAAGGAGTTATTGGCAATGGCTTGTCATACTCACATGGTCTAAAATAATAAGCCTTAAGTCACAGGCATGTTTAAAATGGCTAAGGAAGCTTTCCATCTCATTTATTGTAAAAATAATCTCTTTATGAAAACAGCTGAACCCAAATATATCAGCTTGGAAAGTAGTTAATTCTTTTGAAAAAAATATTTTAAAGAAAGAAATGCCTACGGTGTAATTTGGTATCTTTCTCAGTAATATTTAATTTTTCTATTATCAACTCACTCTGAATCTTAGTTTAAAGTCAACAGGTCTTCTCACTAATTTTTCTTCAAGCTTCTCTCATTGCATCCTTGTACTATGTAAATTCTCTCAGCCTCCAATAGTCTATTTCCTATGCTAGTATTGTTCATATCACCTTTCAACTTCCTTGAGTTGAGCTTTCTATTCCTTTTGCTTGGACTTGGCATAGAAGAAAGATATAAAAAATAACATCCTCTGCTTATGTCAAGGTCTCATGGAAAAGCCAAGCTTTTAAGACTTGACTTGTAGAGAAAGTCAATACACAAGAGATATTTCAAAGCAACAGGGTCTTCTCTTTTCCCAGAAGAGATAATATTGCTCTCTAGCAAAAGCTTGGAAGAGTCATTAGGGGTGAAAGAGGAAGTTTAGGGCTGCAGCTCTCTCTGTAGTTCCATGGATCAAAATTCTTTAAGACACAGTCCAGTTCTCTAATCTTAGGTGTAGGTCTGAAAAGTAAATACTGGCCAGCCAAAAGCTTTGTCGATCAATACAACCTGATGAGAGTGAGCTCTATCTAGCTCGGTATCTAACACTTTCTCCTATTTCTCTCCTTTGTCTTTTAATAGCCCAGCATGTTAACCTAATATTTTCTAGCCTACTAATAATGTCTTGTACACGATCCCATCTTCCTCTGCTTTATTTCACTGTGACACTCTATGGAAAAGAGTGCACTTCAAGCATTCTTAGATTCTTTATATCATTAACTTCTGCATTGTCTAAGAAGTAAGTTTTCTTCAATCTGGTTTTGTGTTTTGAAGAAGAAAAACATTATTCTCATTTGATTTAGTAGTGGGATACACTCTAATTCCTTCATACAACTAATTATCTCTCTCAGCCTGTTGCTAGTAACATACTGGCTGGATTTCATAATTTAAGTGACCAAGACAATGTGTTCACAGTTGTTTTCTTAATATATTTGTACAAAATAGAATTTTTGGAAAGCAACTTAAGTGAAATTTTCAATGATTTCAATTGCTTCATCATATCCCTTATATTTTTTTGTTTTCTTATGGTTTGGCTCTTCTCAAAATGAATTATTAGGGAAAAATCAATATGCTAGTGCTCTTAACTTTTTGAGGTCTTCCTGTGCTTTACAAGTATAACAAAATGGTCATCCTCTGAGGGATTATTTCAGCCCTTTTCTATCGATATTTTTTCACAACAGGTCTCAATCAGCAATACACACACACACACACACACACACACACACACACACATTCATTGTAGAACATTTAGAAAACAAAAAACATGAAGGAAGCTAGAAATGGTCAAAATCCCTTTTGATTATTCTATTTTGTCTTGACTGGATTTGAATCATAGATTATTACATTATTATCTCATCTATTTAGCTGAAGAATATACAAGTCAGTTCACTAACAAATCAACACATATTGTTTCTATTTTATTTTTGGAAATGTTGCTTATATTTTGGTAGTGGAATTTGGATCTGTTTAGATTGTGGATAGATTGCAGTGATACACTGGTTCTTATAGCAGAAAGCTATCTACCTCATCAGAGGTCCATAAGTTAGTTTACTATATAAAGTTACTCTATCAAGAAATATTGATCCTTGGGGCCAGGAGTTTAGCTAGTGTTAGAGTGCTTGCCTAGCAGGCACGAAGACCCAGGTTCGATTCCTCCATACCACATACATAGAAAAAAAAGCTGGAAGTGGTGCTGAGGCTCTAGTGGTAGAGCACTATCCTTTAGAAAGCACCAAGGACAGTGTTTAGGCCCTGAGCTCAAGCCCCAGGACTGACAAAAAGAAGAGAAATATTGTTCCAGGGACTCACATTTTTCTATCTATGAGATCATCTGCCGCTAAATTTCAGGTGGAATTTATCATGTAAATCTCTATAATAGATTATTTTTTTAAAATAACGGACAATGTGGAATTATAAAAGCTATAGAAATCATATTCCAATGGAACTGTCTTTTCTTCTTCTCCATGAAGATATAGAAGTTTGAGAATTGTCAGATATTCAGCCAGTAAGAGTCATCTTTCCCCGAGAAAGCAGAGGTATTATGGTTCAGGTAAATTGTTTTCCAGTGATCTAGCATAATATAGAGATAAAGCACCAAAAACCTACAGAAAGGACAGTTGTCACGATCCACATGTTCAATCAAGTATCTTCTATATCAAGTAATGGTTTAGATAGCAGACAATTTTTTTGGCTGAAATCTATATAGGTGTCTCAAAAAGGACTGAGATTAGAAGTCAAGGACTTGTAATCTCTGCCAATTACTTGATGGCAAAGGACAGTAGAAATGGGCATCTCAGTTTTACCTACCTCACAGAGATGCCATGAAGGTGGAGGAAAAGAAAATAGATATCAAAGCACTGGAGAAAGTTACGGTTTCTAACCAAATGTCAAGGATGGGGGATAGTGCTATTGCCACCAGACTGCATCTCAACAGGGTGCAAAGCCTCAGGGAGTTAATGGTTTGCTACTGGGAAAAGTCAGTTTGTCAGATCAGCCATTGCATTTCTATGGGGCTACTATATCATCTCAGAGAATGATGATTTTATGACATTAATGAGACTTTTATGGAATCAAGATTCTCCTTATTCAGTGTCAGAGTGGTATCAGAGGGTATAATCTACCAGTCAAGACTAATTTCAAAATAATTCAAGTTATTATACCAATCAAAAGCCATGAAGGAATTAGAAAAACTTACTAATGTGCCATTTCCTTTCTTGTTTTTTTTTTGTTCCCTACCTATTCCGGTGCTTCTCTCTTAAATCTAACATCACTCTTCAACTTTTCCTAGACCTCCAGGCTAAATAACTCATTTTTCCCTATCTTCTCTGTTTGAGCATTTTGTTATATACATTGGCTTAGACTTTGACCTAAATCATTTCCCCTTGCTCTGTTTTTTGCCTTCTGTACAAGATTCTGCATCACAAGAGGTCAAAGAGTAGTTTTGCCTTAGAGAAAATGGAGTGACTGGAATGGTGAGATTCTGAAAGAAAATAATAACATGAATCTTTCTTTAATGTGCTGAGAAAAGAAGAAGGTTGTAAACATATGAATAATTTTAATTCCCTTATACCATGACAGAGAAGCATAGTTAAGTCTTCATTACAGACAGATGGATTAGCAGAGTTGCTCAGTTTTACCCCATTTTGACTTATTTTCTTTTAATTTCAGTTTATAGACTATCATTCTCCACAGGAGTGGGAAATTAAGACTTGTAGAAAGAAATGGATAGTACTGGGAAAAAGTGGTAGTAAGTGTGGTAGAAAACATGTAAGTGGCCTGGTAGAAGTATTGGGACTACTTTCTTTTTTTTTTTGGAGGTCAGGGGACTTGAACTCTGGGCCTGGGTGTTGTCCCTGAACTCCTCAACTCAATACTATTTTCTACCCCTTGAACCACAGAGCAACTTCTGTTTTTCTACTCGTTAATTGGAGATAAGAGTCTCATGGACTTTAGTACCCAGGCAGGCTTTGAACCACATGGGACTACTCTTCTTTATTGTATTTTATTGTCGGGATAATGTATAGAGGGGGTTCAGTTACATTCCTTAGGCACATTACTTCTCAAACCTTGATACCACTTCTTATGTTTTTGTCCCCCTTTCCCCAAACCCCCTCCCTGTTATCTTGCTTACCATTTTTCCTTCCCTATTTAAAATAAGTAAATAAGTGTATATATAGTATACCAGATAACAAAGTCAGGCACAGTAACCATAAGAGATTAATCATAAGTGGAAAAAAGGAGAAAAGAAATAACTTCACATTGTACAATAAGAACAGCAATCACAAAGATAAACTTGTTGTTTCCATAACCTAGAGTTCATTTCATTAATTTCATTCTATATGACCACATGCACATACCTTTGAGCTATTGTGATCCTCTGCTAGGAGAATCCTAGATGTGTACTAATTCTTACAAATGAGGGATGCCATGGAGCCTATGCTCCTTTGGGTCTGGCTTACTTCATTTAATATGATTTTGTCCAAGTCTTTCCATTTTGTTACAAATGGGGCGATGTCATTCTTTCTGAAGGCAGCATAGAATTCCATTGTGTATAAGTACCTCATCTTCTTGATCCAATCATCTACTGAGGGGCATCTGGGTTGGTTCCTTATTTTAGCTATGGTAAATAATGCTGCAATGAACATCGTTGTGCTAGTGTCTTTTTAGTATGCCCCTGTTTCTGTACGATTGGGTAAATGCCAAGGAGTAGAATAGCTGGGTCACAGAGGAGCTCTATATTTAGTCTTTTGAGGAACCACCATAGTGCCTTCCAGAGTGGTTGAATGAGTTTACACTCCCACCAACAGTGTAGTAGTGATCCTCCCTGGTCACATCCCCACCAGCATTCGTTGTTATTAGATTTATTGATCATGGCCATTGTAACTGGAGTGAGGTAAAATCTCAAAGTTGTTTTGATTTACATTTCTTTTATGGCCAGAGATGTTGAGCATTTCTTCATGTGTATATACGCCATCCTTACTTCTTCTTCAGAAAAGTCTCTAAGACTTTAGCCCACTCGGGACTACTTTTGAACTGGTCCTTTATACTATTCTGAGAGATGTCAGCATGTAGAAGGAGCAATGAAGGGCTAGCTACATTTCCAAAGGCTTCCTAAGTCCGCCCTCTGCAGTACAGTTTCAATATTTAGCTTATGGTACCTAGGCATTAGGAGGACCTTTTCAAGTAAAAACCCAACCCTGAATTCTATAATCAAATGTAAATACTTTACTAATTGATCTATTTCTAATTCTGGCTAAGGGACAAAAAAATAGAATTGAAAACACTTGAAAGATTTAATTTGAGGCCTTTATTCTATTATTCATGACTGTAATATGAGGTATAGAATTAGGCAAATCAACGTTTTCTTTTTGTCCAAGATGAACTCAAATTCAGTACCAGATGCTTTGGCCTATTGGCCGACACTCTAGCAACTAAGCTATGCCTCTAACCAACTTTTATTTATCATGTAAAGAAGTACATATGAGATCTAAATTTCTATGTGTCTTCAAGACACCTCACAGAATAAGAAAGTAAATAACTTTGATGGTCATTATAACCTTACTATTTCCTGAAAGTATTAAGGCTGAAACTGGAAGGAGTATACATTCCAATCCTGCATATAAAGAGTAGTAACTTTCACAAACAACAGTGTGAGTAATTCAGTGACTCATAGCCGTGCTAGAACTGTCGCAGGTTCTTGGCAATGGCCTTGGAATGTATTTTAAAAAGCAAATTGAACTCAGTTTTGATGATATGAGGTCTTAATTATCTGCCCAAATACCACATTGACAGGCTCCTACATATTCAGTTTTGTAATTTGTTCCTTTTTATGTTTCCAATAAGTAGATGAATAGGATCTGCAAGATACTGAAATGATCATTTGGTTCAACCTTTCATACTTCACAGACTGGAAAACAAATCATGAAGAAGATAGTACCTTCTCAAAGTTTACACAGCTGGTTATTGGCAGGGCTAAAACTAGTACTTCCTTTCTTCCTTTCTCTGGTGTAGGTTTTGTTAAAGTCAAACCCTGCTAGTCTAGTATTCATTATTGAAAACACACCAAATATTCTTAATAACTTGTAAAACTGTCATATTTATCCCTGTAGACCATGAAGCTAATCAGTGTTAGTGATTAATTAGGTCTTTATTTGGTATTATCATTTCTAACTTATTCTATGATGTTCCATTTTCTTCCCTCCTATTTGTCACCAATTGAAAAAATTACACAAACTGTTTTGGACAAGCTTAGTTGGTCAGTTACCTCAGTAGAAAGGAAGGCTTCAACTTTTGATAATGTAGTCTGAGCTCTTAAGTATTTCCTGACATACTTTCTAAATGGAATTAGTTTTTAGCACTTACAAGAAAGTAAATCATGCTTTTATGAGTAATCTATTTCTTTGGGTTTTCCTATTCCATGGGAGAGAGCCTTGAATTGCCAATCTATGAATCAATTTATGCTAATATATTGAATATTAGTTTTCAAGTCTTCTAACTCAAAGCTTCTGACTGAAAAGTTACAACTGGGACAAGAATATATTTAAGAACTGAAAGATCTTGTAGATAACAGTTTTTCATATTAACTTGTTCAAATTATGCTTTCATCATACAAGGTTAACTGATTATAAAATATCACCTTGTATTTATATTAGTGAATGCTAATTCACTTAATTGTGCCACTCACTGAAGTGATGTCCTCTATCTTGTGACTTGCCACTGTAGGCAATGGAAACACAAACCAGTGCAAATGTAATTTTGACCAATTTTGTCTGTACAATTCTCTGGTCAATTATGCAGAGAAACTTAGCTTTCAGAAGGATGATTTAATACATTGAATCTTAGACAGAGGAACAGATAATTATCAAAATTTAAAATGCTAACCATTTAACTGACTTCAATAGGACAATTTGCAGTAGAACTTCGTCTAGAGTCTGTTCAAGGTTTTATTGACAGGAGTAGCTCAATGGTTGATCTGCATCTTGTGAGGACAACAGTGTTCTTACATTTTAGCAATCCTTGACATGTGCTTGTAAACTTCTTCAATCATTTATATAAGAGTGTCAAAGAATTAGTGCCAGATAAGCAAGGGCTAAAATTTCTTTTCTCCCTCTCTTCCAATCTCCTGTCATAGGCATAGAATCAAGGGCAAGCTTGACAAATACAGTAGAGATCTGGTAACTACTTTTTAAATCAGATCTACAGAAGCAGCCAAACCAGATAAATGGTGTCCAAAGTAGATTTTCATCTGTGATTGGAGTGTTGAAATGATCTGGAAGGTCTGTCTATGAGAAATCATCCTTGGAGTAAACACCAAGCACAGCTATTCATTCCAAGCATCATTAGTTCCCTGAAGAATCAGTTACCAATATTTTGGATTCAAATCAGGAACTTGGAAATCTAATTCCTTTGGCAGAAAACATGATCACCATCATCATCATTGTTGTTGTCGTCAATGTCATCATCATCATCATTTTCAAAACTATCATTGTCTATCTCATATGTGGAAGAGACTATACATGGGATCTCTTCTGATTCTGACAACTGTCTAGAGAGACAGGTACTATTATGAATCCCAGAGGATTATGAGGCCCAGAGGAGTTAAGAACATTTATTAAGATCATAAACATGATTAGTAGCAAGTTTAATCAAAATCAGATTCATCTTTATCTCAAAGTCCATGCTCATTCAACTCTACTAAAATATGTGAAATTATCTATGGGTCAAAAATAACGTTTTCACTGTAGACTGAGTAAGGGAATGGACCATTTGGGATTCTGAATTCTGGAAACTTATTTCCCACTTGAGGGAACTGTTTCCTATCTTTGAGGCTTAGTTCAACAGATACTCAATGGATGAGGTAGCTACAAGAGAACATAGTAAGGTGGGGGCAAGTATACCATAATTAGAGCTTCCACTCTGTGTGTTTGATCTGGTAGGGAGGAATAAGCTGTTAAAATGAAATAAGTCAAAATAAATAACTAAATTATATTGTTTTTAACAGAAGTTTCAGCCACTTAAAGAAGTCCTATTTGAAAACATTTGCCAGAGGAAAAATTACCTACTGAATTAGTTTTTTTTCAAAGTTTCATTGTTGTTCTTAATGTACTATGTTATTTCCCTTCTCTTTTTGTGCCCTTATAGTTAATCTCATGTGGTTACTGTATGACTTTGTTACATCATATAGTGTATATATGTTTGTTTGTTTGAAATAGGGAAGGGAAGGGGGAAACAAGATAATTGGCAGGGGATGGAAGAAGGGAAATGGGGAAAAAACATGAGAGGGCTATCAGTATGTGAGAAGTAATGTACCAACTATCTGATGAATGTAACTGTAACCCCTCTATATATTATCCCAACAATAAAAAATATTTCATATCTCTGATTCAATTGGTACTTCAAGGGGGTGTACTTCTGTTTAAAATGGAGCATCTTTGATCGATGTTGAATATTATAATTGAATGGTACCAAATCAGAGGCCAAATACCTAAACCAACCCTACACACTTATTAATTTCCAGGCAAACTGAAGCCAAATATTCTCACTGAACTGTGGCCTGAATCAATGTTTGTTGTTAGTTTTTCTTAACCTAGAGTGAATTTATTGAAACTGGAACTAATATTATATATTTTCTAAAGGGAATGAAACCAAACGAACACAGAATTTCAAAACAATCTTGATTTTGAACCTGACCTGAATAAATGCACATGTAGTTCAGTCAGATCCAGTTTTTGATTGATAATGATACTGATATCCCAAAGTTCGAGTCCTGATCTGTATTCAGAGAGCTCACATCTATCTTGAATAAGCAACTTAGTCACACTATCTGAAAACCTCTAAGTCATATCATCCATAATCCTATTCATGTTTTGATAAAGTATGATAGGGCAGAAGAATGGTCTGCTTTTAAATAAGTAGGATATATGTAGGTGTCATTTAAAATGTATATTGGCTTCTTTAATGTTTTCAACTGCATGTTATTGACTTTAGCCTCAATCTATGTATTTGCCTAAAATACTTTGCCTATACCTTATTTCTTTACTCCTTTACTCTAGGTCTTTCTTCAAAACTATCTGAATGCAGAATTCACTCCATAATACCTTAGAAAAATACTATGATATTTTTCTATTTCCTTTCCAATGATACTCAATGATATTTAACATGATACTTTTGTATTTGTTTACTGATTTTCTCCATTCTCTTTTCCACCAGAAAGTAAACTGTCTCACCCAGTATTTTATTCTTACTTCATAACTACTTAGAAAATAGTAAACTAGAGAGAGGCAGTGGAAGATGGCGGCAGTTCAGGTTGAGTCTTTCTGAGCTCTCGCCAAGATACCAGCTTTGGCAGCGTAGGGAACAGTACATACCTCAAATCGATACTAAGTAAGCTTTAGCGACAGAGAGATCTCAGTCACAGATGAAAAAGACAGAAGTCCAGCCCAAAGAAGACATCGGGGACCGATGACAGCCGCTGGGAGCGGCTGAGGAGACAAAGCTGCTCTTCTGAATCTGAGCAGCAGTGCTTCTTGGTGGCACAGACCCGCTGGCTGCAGACAGAGCCACACAGAGCCTGTGCAAGCCCAGAGCCCACACCCTGTTGTGCACGGACCTGCCAGCTTCACGGAACCGGAGTATCCAGTATTCTGCTCGTGGAGGGAGCCCCTCCCCCACCAGCTGAGACAGCACCATCTTGACTGCTGGCAAAGACCTGGCCAAAGCAATTGGAGCCTGAGAGGTGTTGCTGACAGCGCCACCTAACTGGTAAAGGATTTCCCAGAGATCCCTTAGCCGGAAATCCGGTCCCAGCGCTGCTGAAGTTTGTCTCCCTGCGCTGCCCACAGACCTGGTAAACAAAGCCGCCCGCGGATCTTTCAGCTTTGTTCTACCAAACAAGCAATCTCATCCGAAAAACCGCAAAGCCAAATCACAAGAGAAAAAGACTTTGTGAAGTGTTTAGAATTTAGTGGAGACATAGGTTTCCTATCCTGCCCTGAACCGCGCCCCCACCCCAAAAAAAAAATTCCTGAAGAATACCCTTTTTTTTCATTAATTTTTTTGTTCTTTTTCTTTGTTTTGGTTTTTTTTTCTTTTTTTCCTTCCACCCCCTTTTTTTAATTTGCATTTATAGGTGTTCTTATTTTCTCTTTACCATCCTACCTACACTTTTTTCTCTTTTCTCTCCTGCATCCCTCTGTCACTGTGGTTGTTCCTGGAAACAAAGTGACAGCTCTGGGTACAGTCGGGATACAAACGATATCAATATTGATACAGTCACCTGCTTTTTAATCTCCTGATCTCAACCCTAGCATTTCTTAAGTAAGAGCTCACAATAGTGAGGACTCTCCCCCCACCTTTTTCTTTTTCTTTTCTTTTTTTTGATTTTGTTTTTTTTTGTTGTTGTTGTTTTTGCTTTTTTGTTTTTGTTTTTTGTTTCTCTGTTTTTTGTATTGTATGGGTTTTTTGTTTTTTTGTGCTTTTTGTTTTTGTCTTACTTTGCTTTTTTTCTTTCTTTCTTTTTAAAATTTTTCATCATTGAAATCTCCTATATCTACCTCCCTCTTTTCTCGATATATTTTTCTTATCACCCTTCTTACTTTCATAAGTTTTATCTAATGCTTTCCAAACTTTATACTCAAATACGCTACCTGCTTATCAACTTAGGTCAGTTATCCTTACGCTATACCTCTTCTTCATTACTATAATAATCTTACACTCCTATGTTATTCCTCTTGTACCTCCCCTGTTCTCTCTCATACTATTTTTCTATCTCTGATCCTCTGTTCATCTTTCAACCCTTATAATGCATGGATCTACACTTGATGGCTTTTGAGCAATATTGTATATCTAGGTGTTCAATTATACTCTAGGCTCAGAGGAACGTAAAGACAATGGAGATTGGATTGAGACGCTTATTGTTTTGGTCATAAATCGATTATCAATGGTTGTATTAGACTGGTCTGTAAATGCAAAAAAGAAAGAGTGATAATACCAATAAAAAATTGTGAACATCTAGTGTCTGTCACTAAAGAGGTCTAGGATGGTTAGATCTGAAAAATTATAATCGAGTTTAGTATTTATCTTACTCCCATTTTCAAACGGGCAGAACAAGAAACTCAAGAAAAATGTCAAATCAAGGAATAACATCCCCCACCCAATATAAACAGACAATGGAACAGTCACTGGCAAACCTAGAGGAGAGTCTTCCAAGTGCTATACAAATACAATTGATAAACATCATTAATGAAAAGTGTAAAAATATAAAGAAAGAGATAAGGGAGGAAGCCATAGCTAAACAAGAGGAAACCATAAACAAGGTGATAACGGAAAAAGGAGAAGCCATAAAGGAGGCCATAATAAAAGTTTTTCAAAGAAAAATGGATGAATTCATAGAATCCACAAACAAAAAGGTGACAGAACTCCAGCAAATGTCCAAAGAGAATAAAGCTACTGAGCAAACCACTCAAATGGAAATCAAGGAGCTAAAGAAATCCACACATGATCTAAAAGAAGAGATGCAAGGCATCAAAAATGAACAATTAGAGGAAAGGGAGATGAAGAATAAAGTAGATAGCTTTAATAGCAGGTTACACAATGCAGAAGAGAGAATTTTCGGGGCTGAAGATAATTTAGTTGTTATAGAGAAAAAACAGAAAATGAGTCAATCCAAATCTGGGAAATATGAGAGAGCGCTTCAGGAGGTCCAAGATACAATTAGGAAGCCTAATTTAAGGCTAATTGGTATTGAGGAGGGCCTGGAGAAAGAGGTCAATGGTATTGGAAATATACTTCAGGGAATCATCTCAGAGAATTTCCCAAATATCCAGAATGGCAGGCCCATCCAGATACAAGAAGCTTTTAGAACCCCAAACAGACCTGACCAGAAAAGAACATCCCACCGCCACATTGTAATCTGAACTGGATCAATAGAGACCAAAAAAAGGATCCTAAAGGCAGCCAGGGAGATGGGATCAATCACCTATAAAGGCAAGCCAGTCAGAATAACCCCAGATTTCTCAGCAGAGACCATGCAAGCAAGAAGTGACTGGAAGCATATATGTCATGCCCTGAAGTCAAATAACTACCAACCAAGAATACTGTACCCAGCTAAGCTCTCATTCATAACTGAGGGAACAATAGAACAATAAAAGCATTCCATTCCAGGGAAAAGCTGCAACATGATGTAGCAACCAAACCAACATTAAAAAAAATTCTCAAAGATGTTCTATACATAGAAAACCAACATAAATGCAATACAGAGAAAAAAATGGCACCTAAACATCATACCATCTAAGTACCACAAGAACTGTCAAGACACAGACCCTAATGAAAGCTTTTTAAAAAGGTAGGAACTAATAATATCTCTCAATCCTAACTCTCAATATCAATGGACTTAACTCTCCAATTAAACGGCATAGGCTGTCTAGTTGGATCAAAAAGCAAGATCCATCATTCTGCTGTCTTCAAGAGACACATCTTACCCCAAAAAACAATCATGTTTTGAAAGTGAGAGGTTGGAATAAACTCTATGAAGCTAATGGCCCCCCCATAAACAGGCTGGAGTTGCCATCCTCATATCAGACAAAATAGACTTCAAACTAAAATTAGTTAGAAAAGAAAAGAAGGTTACTACATACTACTAAAGGGATCTTTCCTCCAGGAGGTCATAACTATCCTAAATATCTACACACTGAACCCCGGAGCTCCGAACTTCATCAAGCAAACTTTACTTTCAATGAAACCATACATAGATAGAAACACAGTGATTGTTGGTGACTTTAACATACCACTCTCACCTTTGGACAGATCAACAAGGCAAAAACTCAACAGAGAAACCTTAGAATTGAACAACTATATAGACCAACTAGATCTAACACACATCTGCAGAATATTCCACCCAGCAACAACACAATATACTTTTTTTTTCAGCAGCACATGGAACATTTTCCAAAATAGACCACATCTTAGGCCATAAAACAAACATGGACAGATTCAGAAACACTGAAATTATTCCATGCACACTCTCAGACCACAAAGGCATCAAATTGGAACTGAACACACATCTCCACCAACAAAAACCCTGTAACTCATGGAGACTGAACAACACATTGTTGAATCACCAATTGGTCATCAAAGAAATCAGAACAGAAATCCAACAGTTTATGAAATTTAACAATAAGGAGCCCACAAAATACCAGCTCCTTTGGGACACAGCAATGGCAGTACTCAGAGGAAAATTTATAGCACTGAGTGCCTACAACAACAAGTTGGAAAAATCACAAACCAACAAGTTAATGTGTTACCTTAAGGTCCTGGAAAAAGAGCAACAAACCAACACTAATCCCACTACATGGAAGCAAATTATTAAAATCAAAGAAGAATTAAATGATTTGGAATCCAAAAAAATATAGAAAGAATCAACAAAACAAGGAGTTGGTTCTTTGAAAGAATTATCAAAATTGACAAACCCTTACCAAATCTTACCAAAAACAGAAGAGAGCATACCAAAATAAACAAAATCACAGACGAAAATGGTAATATCACGACAGAAATTACCAAGATCCAGAGTATCATTAGGGAATACTTCTCAAACCTTACGCCAACAAATTTGAGAATCTAGAAGAAATGGATGAATTCCTAGACAATATTAACATACCCACACGGAACCAAGAAGAACTAACCCAACTAAACAGGCCTATTTCAAGCACTGAAATAGAAATGGCAATAAGAGATCTTCCACCTAAGAAAAGCCCAGGGCCAGATGGATTCACAGCTGAATTCTATAAAGTCTTCAAAGCAGAGCTCACACCAGTAATCCTCAAGCTCTTCAACAAAATTGAAAATGAAGGTTCTTTACCAAACTCATTCTATGAAGCCAGTATAACCCTCATCCCCAATCCAGACAGAGATTCATCAAAGAAAGAGAACTACAGACCTATTTCTTTGATAAACATCGATGCAAAACTTCTCAACAAAATACTGGCCAACCGTCTACAATAACTCATCAAAAAATTATACACTATGATCAAACAGGATTCATCACAGGGAAGCAAAGCTGGTTCAACATACGCAAATCAATTAATATAATTCAACACATCCACAGGAGCAAGGACAAAAATCACATGATTGTCTCAATAAATGCAGAAAAGGCATTTGACAAGATCCAACACCCCTTTATGTTAAAAGCTCGGGAGAAACTAGGAATCCATGGAACATTCCTCAATGTAATAAAGGCTCTGTATGAGAAACCTACTGCTAGTATTACACTTAATGGTGAAAATCTAAAGGCATTCCCTCTAAAATCAGGAACGAGACAAGGATGCCCACTTTCTCCACTCCTCTTTTACATAGTATTAGAATTCCTAGCCAGTGGAATAAGGCAAGAAGCAAGCATAAAGGGGATCCAAATGGGGAAAGAGGAAGTAAAAGTATTCCTCTTTGCAGATGACATGATTCTGTATTTAAAGTATCCTATACACTCTACTCTCAAGCTCCTTGAGGTGATTCAAAACTTTGGAAGGGTAGCATGCTGTAAAATTAACTCTCAAAAATCAACTGCCTTCCTCTACTCCAACAGTGAGAGGAACGAGGCAACAATCAGGAAAGCAACTCCTTTTGCAATAGCCTCAAAGAAAATAAAGTACCTAGGAATTAGCTTAACTAAGAATGTAAAGGAACTTTTTGATGAAAACTTTAGGGCCCTTAAAAAGGAAATTAAAGCAGAACTAAGGAAATGGAAAATCCTCCCATGCTCCTGGATTGGAAGAATCAACATTGTGAAAATGACAATCTTGCCAAGGGCTATCTACACATTCAACGCAATACCCATCAATATCTGAATGTCATTCTTTAAAGAAATAGAAGAGGCAATCCAAAATTTCATATGTAATAATAAAAGACCCTATATAGCAAAAACAATTATTAGCAGAAAGAACAGCGCAGGAGGAATTTCAATACCCAACTTTAGACTTTACTACAGAGCTATTGTGACAAAAACAGCTTGGTACTGGCACAAGAATAGGCCTGGAGACCTATAGAATAGAACTGAGGACCCAGATATTAAGCCACAGACCTCTGGCCACCTAATCTTTGACAAAGGAGCCAAAAAATAGAATAAAAGAAAGACAACCTCTTCAACAAGTGGTGCTGGCAGAACGGGTTAAGCACCTGCAGAAAACTAAATTTGCATCTTTCTTTGTCACCCTGTACTAGAATTAACTCCAAATGGATCAAAGACCTCGAGGTAAAAGCAGATACCCTGAAAACTTTACAAGAAGTAATAGGAGATACACTAGGTCTCCTTGTCACAGGTCGAAACTTTCTTAATAAGGACCAAGAGTCACAACAAATCAGAGAAAGGCTGGATAAGTGGGACTGCATTAAACTGCAGAGCTTCTGTATGGCAAAGGAAATAGCTAGAAAGTTAACTAGAAAGCCTACAGAGTGGGAGAAGATCTTCACTAACCACACAATGGGCAAAGGCCTCATATCTAAATTATATCAACAGCTCAAAAAATTGAATCACTCCAAAACTTATCTTCTAAGAAACAACCTTCCCATTAAAAAATGGGCCAAACACTTAAAGAGATTCTTCTCTGAAGAAGAAACAAAAATGGCTTATAGACACATGAAGAAATGCTCAACATCTCTGGTCATAAAAGAAATGCAAATCAAAACAATGCTAAGATTCCACCTCACTCCAGTTAGAATGGCCAGGTTCAGGAAAACTAATAACAGATGCTGGAGGGGATGTGGCCAGGAGGGATCACTACTACACTGTTGGTGGGACTGCAAACTCTTTCAACCACTATGGAAAGCAGTGTGGCAGTGCCTCAGAATGCTCAACATAGAGCTCCCCTATGACCCAGCAATTCCACTACTTGGCATTTACCCAACCATCCAGAAACAAGGGCATACTAAATCCACTAGCACAACAATGTTCATTGCATCATTATTCACCATAGCAAAGATATGGAACCAACCTAGATGTCCCTCAGTTGAAGAGTGGATCAACATGTTGTGGTACTTGTACACAATGGAATTCTATGCTGCTGTCAGGAAAACGGACATCTCCCCATTTGTTAGGAAGTAGAGAGACTTAGAAAAAATCCTATTAAGTGAAGTAAGCCAGACTCAAAGGAACTTAGGCTCAATGGTTTCCCTCATTTGTCATAATCAGTAGAAACCTTGGGCTCTCCTAGCAGAGATTTGCAACAGAGCAAAACCTTGATACATATGGCCATATAGTATGAAGCTAATTGATTGGACCTGTACGATATTGAAACAAAAGCCATATAATGAATGATTTTCGTCCTTTATGTACTATGTTATCTCTCATCTCTTTTGCTGTCCCTTGGTTATCTCATATTGTTACAGTATGTCACTTTGTTATCTGATGTATTGGATATATTTGTATTTGTTTATTTGAAATTGGATAGGGAAGGTGGGAAAACGAAGATCGGGCTGTGGGGGGGAGGGAAATGGGGTCCATGACATGTGAAAGGGTATCAATGTATGTGAATTAATGCACCTTGTATCTGGCAAATATCATGTAACCCTTTTATTAATTACAATAAAAATATTTAAAAAGAGAAAATAGTAAACTATGATGTAAAATAACAGCATACTCTAAGGAACATAGCGCTGGGAGTCACTGTAAACTCTGATATGGTTTTGGATAAACAATATTATATCTGTGAGATTCAGTTTCTTTAATGGCCCAGTGACATTATTTGCTCTTTATTTACCTGTTCCATGGGGATTTTCAGAGATTCTAGAGAAATAAAATGAATGAGATTCTTTGATAAAGAAGGTGGTACGTGATTTATGTGTTTCCTATGAGAGCTTTGAGGTCTGGTATTCTGAAAGAAGCCATGTTCATGGGCTTAACCCTATGAAAACATCTTTCTGGTTTGTATTTGTAAACTATGATAAGCCTCTAGAGACCACAACCAAATAAGCTACTCGTTAAAAGGCTTAGGCAATCTCATTTTTTATCAGAGTGTATCTAAAGTTGAAAAAGCCTGTTAAACTAAAGCCAAAATCTTAACTTCTCTTCTTTGCCAAAACTTCCCCTACTCTTGGTACTGAGGAGCCCATTTAAATGAATTCAGAGGCCTCTTAGTAATTCAGGATTAGGCATGAAGAGTTATTATTCAGGATTCAGTATCTCAAATGACCTATAATTATTACATGGATGTAATTTTGCCTTCTTGTTTGCTGTATTTCTCATTTTTTTGTTTTTACAGATGAACACTAAACAAGTCATCAGAAGTCACAAAACATCAAGTGTCCTGGAAGATGTCTACTCACTCAAAGCTCAATCCAATATAGTCAAAAATTGTTGATAAAGTATCTAAACTACATTTATATGAAAAGAGCTATACATTGTACTTACAAGGATTTTAATTCATTTTCCATATATCACTTGGACACACCTGTAGGGATTTCAGGTTGGCATGGCTATTTTGATGAAATATGAAAACAAATCTACTTTATCCCAAATTTCTAATGAATTGACTGCATAACCACTGAATAGTGTCACAGATGATACTGTTTACTCCATGCTGAAAGAAGGATCCTGAGCTTTAAAGATGGTAGGTAGTGATGGATAGAAATGGAAACTACCTTATGAATAAAGAAGCGAAGAAAAAGGAATGTAAAGAGTCTCCAGTTTCCTAAGGCTTATGAGTCTAAAATAAATTAGAAATTGGTTCTGAGATACAAGACAGGAAATAAACATCCTCTCTATACCTGTTCATAATCCACTCCATTCTAACTTTACCTAGTCCATTTAGTAGGGATGGTGGTACTAAGACACTGATGATGAACCACATCCATTAGTAGTCTTAAGTGTCAAATGAAACTTCTCACATCATTCCACGAAAAAGGAGCATTCATTGCTTTGTCCCAGGCTAAACGATACTTATATCCAGCTCAGATATCTGAGGGCTCTTGGTATCCTCCTCCTCCCTTCTCCTCTTCCTCCTCCTCCCCCTCCTTCTCCTTCTACTTCTCCTCCTCCTCTACTTCTTCCTCCTCTTCTTCTCTTTCTCCTCCTCCTCCTCCTCCTCCTCCTCCTCCTCCTCCTCCTCCTCCTCCTCCTCCTCCTCCTTCTTCTTCTTCTTCTTCTTCTTCTTCTTCTTCTCTTAACACAGGGTTTATTTTAGTATAACAGTGTATATTAGAGAAAATTTTAAAAGAAGAGAAAAAATTTCCTGCTTCCTATGTAGGAAATTAGTGAAGTTTTTTTTTTTTTTTGGAAGTTAAACAGAGTTTTATTCCGCGCCTAGCATCGAGAATCATACTGACCAGTCAGGGCCGTCTCTAAGATGGGAGTGAGAGTGCGACCCCGCCTAATCTTACAGGCTACTTTTTTTTTTGCTTTATTTTTTATTGTAATTAGTAAAAGGGTTACATGATATTTACCAGATAGAAGGTGCATTAATTCACATACATTGATATCCTTTCACATGTCTTGGTACCCGTTTCCCTCCCCCCCACACCCCCCACCCGTCTTGGTTTTCCCACCTTCCCTATCAAATTTCAAATATTCAAATACAAATAAATTCAATATATCAGATAACAAAGTGAGATACTATACCAATATGAGATAACCAAGGGACAGCAAAGGAGATGAGAGACAACATAGTACATTAAGGACAACAATCATTCATTATATGGCTTTCTTACAGGCTACTTTTATAGGCCCCCAGCCATGTGGCTGGGCTGGCCATACACAGGTGGCCAATGGAATTCACATGGTTGATTGATGGCTGGGGCAACCACTGACACCTTTGCTGTTTGAATGGACCTATCATCTCGTGGGCTTCTGGGGCACTGCTCTGACGACAAAGGAAGGGGAGGGAATTCCCTGGTAGGCCAAGGGGGGTGGGGTGGGGAGGAATTCTGGTAACTCCCCCTGGTTTAACTGCTCTTGTAATCTGAGCTGTTATCAGGGATTCTGCAGCCCCCCGTGTTAGGTCAGGTCCTCCTTTGTCATAAAGATGGGAAATGCCTATAGGGGATGGATTTTGGGGAAATCAAGAAAGGGGTCCCTTTATTCCCCCCTCGTTTTGGAACATGAGTCAAATCTTTGACTCTTCCTCCCACCCTATGTCCTCCTATCATAAGGGCCATATTGAGTCTTCAGCACTGGCCTTTATTTGCATTTGAAAAACTTTTAAGGGCTCAAGGAACCCCCTTTTTCTCCAGGTCTCCTTGGAACGCCCTTTGCCTTCAGGCCTCCTTTTAGAAGAGGCAGGTTTTTTTTCTTTCCCTCTGCAGTTTAGGTTACTGCCTAGAACTCCAATAACAGTTTAAACTCCAATAAGTTTTCCTTAATGCAAGAACTACAATCATCAAAAGTCTAAGTCTGGACTTAGTTTCCTTCTTTTCTAAAATATATCCAATTGCGAAGTAGTATGAAACCAAATCATAAGGAGATAAACTTTTAAACATTCCTTTTAAAACCTTTCTCCCCAATTTAATACATTTTAAGTGGCAGTTTAAGAAATACCAGTTACATCACCCATATTTTATTATCAGATTTCAAGTGTCAATTTGCAAGAAAAAGATAGGATGAAGATGGTCCACTCTGCCCATCTGACCAGGTTTAAATGAACAGCCTTTATGCCAGCTTACTTTTTTTCACCATGTGTGGACCCTCCCTAGGGCCTGTCCCACCATGGAAACCCAGAGCTGCACCTTTGCCCATTCACCTCTCACCCCCAAAGATGGTCACATAGGACTATCCTAAGTTTTTCCATCCTTTCTCTTTGCATTTGATTACCTAAACAGTTTTAAAAGACAGGCAAAGTTTCTGACATTGGTAAACAGATTTGCATTTAAATCTCTAATACATGTCTCCAAATTTTAACTTAAGGAAATAAATTCCAAATTCCCTAACACCTCTGGGCTAAACAGGACACAATGTTTACAATGTAAACAGCTCTATGCTTTACAATACCAGATTTTTAAAATGCAGATTTCAGGATCTTTAAAAAATACTTTTTACCCATTCCTCTTTAAAACAATGCAATGATCCTTTGAGATGTTTGACCTTTCTCAAACCTAGTGATTTTCTTGAAGTTCAGACTTGGATTTACCCAATTCCGTTTCAAGTTTAAATTCACCCATTGTTTTCTACAGCATGCTGACAATTTAACCTTGAACATGTGCACTCATTCACGCACATTCATACTCAAAGATCTTAAAGCGCACAAAATTAATATCGGCCGTTCGTTTTCCGGAAGCTTTAGTGTCAAGAGAGTTTTGCCAATCTTACTCCTGCAGGTGAGAACCAGGTTCAAAAAAAACTTTTACAAGGCAATTTAATTGAAATTATTATTTGGTGCGAGTCTTCCAGTGCCAGATCTAGCCCACCTACAGCATGACTCTAGTCATTTTTCTAATTTTGACTAGGCCATCCCACATGACAGTTTATAGGACCAAATTTAAACCTGGGGGAACCAAGACTGATGCCTGTGTCCTGCCACCAATTGTCTCCACATTGCGCATCTGAGTGGGAGGAGCCATACCAGGCCCAGGAATGTCCAAATGGATAGTGGCAAAGACACAGAAAAAAAGAACCCATTAGGAATGGTACAGATTTCAAGAACAGGACCAGACAAACACCTCAGGGAACCATAAAACAGGGGCAGAGAAACAGAGACCTTTTAAGTGAACCCAAATTTTCTCTTTAGAACCTTTAAACCATTGCAAAATCAAGTCTGGGGAAGATCCTCCGTGGATGCCGCTTGGCTTATCTCTTTATATGCACCAAACACAAAAGTTTGGGGAGGGACAGATAAGGAGTGAGGGAGGGGGGTCGAGTTCTCCAAGTCAGACTCCCCTTTCTCCTCCTTTTCTGATCCTGAAGATGTGACCTGCTTTAGAGGGAGAGAAACAGTTTTTGTTAAGCAGGGGGAGGTTCCTTCGGCGGTTATCCTGTAAAGAAAGTGGTCCATTTCAGCTGGCAGAACATTTTAAGTTTTCCTGGGTAAACTTTGTCACCCGACTGGGCGGCCTTATCTCAGAAGTCCTTAAAACTTTGGAGGATAAGGTTTAGGGGCGTTGCGAGCTCCTTACTCCCTGTATGGCCCATTTTCCTATCAGGCAGTAAAGAGAACTACCCAATAAGGGGTTCGTCGAGAACGGTCCTATCAGGCGGTAAAGAGAACTACCCAATAAGGGGTTCGTGGCGAACAGTCAACACGAAAATGACAACTCCTACAAGACATGAATCAGCTCTAAGATGCACAAATACCAAGACGAATTCAACTGCCATACAAACACAAAACTACAGTAACACAACTGTCCTACCTGGGAGACTCTTGTTCCCTAATCTCCAGATGTCGTGCCCGGGAGACTCGAACTCCCTATTTTGCGATGACCCTCTTTGTCGTGCCCGGGAGACGCGAACTCCCTATTTTGGGGACGACCCTCTGGAATTATGGGGCGTCCCCTCATCCACTCGGGCCCTGGGGAGCTATACTGTGTCCAGTTTCTCCCCGGTGGGCCACTCCCCTGGAGCTCCCCAACAGAAAGGACGAAACATGAAGACCAAAGACAAAACTAGCACTCAAGATCTTACCTCCAAAGGTTTTTGTTCAAAATTCTGATGCTGGCTCAGTTCTTGTCTTTTGATTCCGGACGAGGCCCCCAAATGTTAGGGTCCGTGATCAAAGGAACAAGTCTGACACAAAAGCGGAAGTTGGAAGTTAAGTTAAACAGAGTTTTATTCCGCACCTAGCATCGAGAATCATACTGACCAGTCAGGGCCGTCTCTAAGATGTGAGTGAGAGAGCGACCTAGTGAAGATTTTTTGTTGTCCTTCTTCCACCAGTTTAAAATGACACCAAGTTTACATTCAAAGATCAATTTATCTCAAACATTTTGAGATATGGAAATATGTGCATACATTAACAAATTTTGTATAATACATGCATATATGTATTCAAATGAAGAAATGCAAATGTTCAATAGGCATATAAACATGTTAAACATTATCACCTATAATGAAAATAAAAATCAAAACTAGAATAAGATTCTCATACTAGTGGTAGAATGATTATAATAATACAAAAAACAATGACATGCTGTTGAAGATGTGGAGGAAAATATGAACTCTTAAACATTATTGATGGGAGGGATATTCCTCAAGAAAAAGCAAACATGTGAAAATAGATGATTGTATGTTCCAACTGTCCAACTTTGGGGTATGTATTGAAAGGAAATTAAATCAACCTACAAAAGATATACTAGCATGCCTAAGTCTCTCCTGGCATTCACAATAGCTAATAGGATCAGCTTTTGTGATAGATGAAAGAATAGGGATAACATAGTATTTATGCATTGGAACATTATTCAGGCATAAAGAAGAATAATATCCTGTCATTCACAGCAAAATGAACGGAACTACAGTACTTGATGTTAAGCAAAATAAAGTAGACACAGATAAGTACTTCATGTTCTAAATCTTATGTGGAAAGTAAGTAAAGTAGACTTAAAGGAAGGACAGAGATCACTAGCGATTTAGAAGAATGCTGGTGGGGGTGAGTGTGGAAGAAGACTGGTTGGGTATGATCAATGACTGATGCATGCATGAATTCAAATATCACACTAAATCCCATTAAAATGCACAACTGATATGTTTTAAGAAAAACAATTACTTTGGCTAATTCTTAAATACTTTACAGATGTTCTCATTCTTTTAAACTTTGAAATAAATATTAATGTAAAGAAAAAAGAATTAGCCAGGTGCTGGTGGCTCACACCTGTAATCCTTGGTACTCAGGAGGCTGAGATCTGAAGATTGTGATTCAAAGTCCGCTCAGATAGAAAAGTCCCCATGAGATTCATAACTCTAATTACTCACTCAAAAACTGGAAGATGGGCAGTTCAAAACAGTAGAGTGCTACCAGGAGCAAAAATAGTTCAGACACAGCTCCCAGGTCCTGAAATCAAGCCTCACAATGGAGAAAAAGAAAAGAAAAAAGAATTGTACCAAGATTCAGATTTTCCACATGTTCATAAACATTTACAAATTCTTTGTTATATTTTATGAAGGGACTGAGGAAATTAAGAATCTCAGATGTTAGGTGAAGTAAGACAGATTCTGAAGAACAAAGGTTGTATATTTTCTCTCTTATGTAGATGATAGACTGGAAAGGTAAACATATATGTAAACACACACAATTATATACAGAGAGATATATGCACATACATTACCCACATGTTCATAATCATGGGACTGTTTGAAGGGATGAGGGAATGAAAGGAAGGTGTAGAGGGTGAACAGTACGAAAATGCATTGCATCTGTGAATGAAGATAGTGGAATGCAACACACTGAAAATAAGAGTGAAGTGAGTAGTTCGAGAGGTGGTGAGATAAAACACAATAAACATGTATAGAATACAGAGGTAAGGAGCCGGGAGTTTACCCTAGTGGTTAAAGTGCTTGCCTAGCATGCACGAAGACCCGGGTTCAATTCCTTGGTACCACATACATAGAAAAAAAGCTGGAAGTAGTGCTGAGGCTCAAGTGGTAGAGCTCTAGCCTTGAGAAAAGTCCAAGGACAGTGCTCAGGCCCTGAGCTCAAGCCTAGGACTGGCAAAAACAATAAAAAAGAATACAGAGATAAAAGACCTTTGAATAATTATAACACATGAAAAAAATGACTGAGAGGAACATAAAATAGGTCCTATCCAGAGTATGGGTACTAGGTTTAAGGTAAAAGGCATACATAGATGATAAAGGACGGTAAAAATGATCTGAACACTTTACGTACATGTGTAAAAATGGAACAATGAAACTTAGTGAAATTGGATTATGTAGGGTTGAGGGGAGGAGGGTGGAAGGAGAGTGACAGAGTGGGTGATCCTGATCAAGGGAGATTGTCTGCACATATGCACATGTCACAAAGGGAGCATCAAATATGCTGTGTGTGGTGGTGACATGTGGGTGGTGAGTATGTGAGGGGAGATGTGGTGTGTGAGGTAGTGGCATTCCTTTATAAAACACCACACAAATTAATTGCCCCAGGATACCTGCCTCACAGGACTCTTTTTTGCCTGCAATCTACTGAGATGGGCAACTAAAGGACCCCAGAAGTCTTGAGAATGTCTTGGTTCAGGGGTAAGTGACTTTTAAGGGGAAGGAGGACTGATGAATAGGGAGGAAGTGTGGGTGAATACACTTATAATATTAAACCATGAAACTAGAAGGTATGGATGAAATTTGAAAATAGGTAAGAGAATGATGGAAAGGATAACATTAATCAAAATTGATTTTAATCTTACACTGAGTTGCTGATTTGAAACTGGTATGGACACTAAATATAAAATTTTTCGTACAAAAAAGTCATAAAGCAAGTCTGTTGCTCCAAAGAGAAATTCTTGGCAACCTATTCTAGATCCTTCCCCATGTTTACCCACTACAGCCCCTCACCCTGTCTTCCACCATTGGAGTCAAGATTTCACTGTATGACATAGAAAAGAGACTTCTCACAGGAAAAAGCAAGGCTAATAGAAAGATGATATATACATATATATATATATTTATTATTTTTTTGTTGGTTGAGGGGTTGAATTCTGGGCCAGGGCGTTATCCCTGAATTCTTCAACTGAAGGTTACGACCCTACTCATTGAGACACAGCACCACTTCTGGGTTTCTAGTGGTTAATTGGAGATAAAATTCTCAAGGAGTTTAATGCCTAGGCTGGCTGTGAACCGCAATCCACAGCTATCAGCCTCCTCAGTAGCTAGGATTAGAGGCTTGAGCCACCGTGCCCGGATTTTTATTTTATTTTATTTTACTTTTTATTGTCGGGAATTGTATGGACGGGTTAGTTACCTTTCCAGGTAGTAGATGCATTACTTCTCACACACTGATACCCATTCTCATGTTTTTGTTCCTATTTCCCTCCCCCCACCGCTTTTATTTTATTTTTTGATAATATATTAATGTGGTAAAGAAAATCTCACTTTTTCCAACCAGAAATTCTTGGCCTCCAGTCCAGATCCTTCCCAGTCTTTCCCCATCCCCTATACCTCCTGGCTTCCCCCACTACAGGAGTCAGGATTTTGCTTTGTGAGGTATAAACTCTTCCCGGGTCGGTGATTGGCTGGGTGAGAGTGGCTGTCTGACCTAACAGTGACTAAGGGCGTGGCCACCCTGTCCTCGGGTATATATAGCGGTGTCCCCAGGCCTGGAGATCAGACGGCTCTAGGCAGAAAAGGAGGTAAGATGGCCAACACCTTGCCCCCGCAAGGCATGGCTACCGCCACCGCTATCCAGGAGGGGACTTCACTCCATGAAGGGCCACTGAAGAAATGCGAGAAGAACCAGAAGGAGGCGATGTCTCCAAGTGGATCCGAGGGCAAGGTGAGGTGACTCTCTCAAGGTCTTGTCCCCCTTTGCCTCTTGATCCATACCCTCCAAACGGGCCTTCCCTGGCCTCTGCTGGCACAGAATGTTCCCAGCCCTCACCCCTTCCTGTCAGTGCCCTGTTCCCACCTCCCTTCCTTTCTCTCCTCCCCATCTGTGCCTTTGTAAGAACTTGTGGTTGTCCTTCCAGACCCCGACAACAGCTACTGTGGTGAGTCGTTGCCGGCGTTGCGGCCGGTGTGGGAAGTGGAGAGTGACGGTCATCACCAGACCTGATCTACCGAAGTCCAAGAAGGAGACAGGAGCGGCGACAAGCTACGGTGGCCTCCCTAACAAGCGGCTGTGTAAATGCAAGACAGCCAAGGACCAGAAGAATAAGAAAGGTCTATCCCCTTAATGTCCACCTAGCAGCCACTACCGTGAGAGCCAGGCCAGGGACGATCCTCGGGGCCATCTCCGAGGTCTCCACTGGCCTTTGGCAGGTGGTCTGCTGTGTCCCAACACATGTTATCAGTGGGGACACAGATGATGAAATAAAATACATCTGGTTGATGTCATATGCATTTCTGTGTGCTCTGTGATGGTGGGGAGAGGGAAGGAGTAGAAGGTGGGTTTGTGGGAAGGGAAGGAGTTGAGTACTCTGGGGGTGGTTATGCATGGGACAGGTGCACAGTGAAGCAGACACGGAGGAACAGAACCCATGGGAAGAAGAGGAAGATGACTTTCTCCTTTAGCCTTTTACCCCTTAGCAGAAAGGATGCTTTCTCTCTGTCTCTCTGTCTCTCTCTCTCTCTGTCTCTCTCTCTCTCTTTCTCCCTCTCCCTCTCCCTCTGTGTGTGTGTGTGTGTGTGTGTGTGTGTGTGTGTGTGTGTGTGTGTGTGTGTAGTGAGATCCAGATGAGCATAGTTGTTACAGGTAGGGTGGAAAATCTGATTGAAGTTAGATCTATGCCTGTGAAGGCCAATGGTAAAACATAAATTTGAAAGAAGTCCTGCTTGGGATATGAATACAAATTGGATGAATGATGATATCCACAAATGGTAAAGAATGTTGATTCTGATCTGAATATTTTATATGAATGTGTGGTTAGTGCAGAGGTGAATGAAAGACTGTCAAGGGAAAGTGACAGAGGGGATGATCTCCATTATAATTAACTGTATTACATACATGTCACAATGAGCAGCAAATGTGCTGTGGCATGTAGGTGTTGAGTATATAAGGGGAGATGTGGTGTGTGTGGTTGTGGTATGCCTCCATGTAACAGCACACAAAATAATTTCCCCTAGGATACTTACCTCATAGCACCATTTATTACATCCAACCTAGTCACCTGAGAAGGTAAAAATCCCTCAGAAGGCTGAGAATGTCTTCTTCCAGGGGAAAATGAAGTTTAAGGGGAAGGAGGATTGATGAATAGGAACGATAGGTAAATACAGTTATGTTATTCAACAATGTAATGTGAGGGTATGGACAAGACTGCTCCCAACACATTTCAATGTTACACTGACTGAGTTGAAATTACTTTGGCCAATTCCTTAAAGATGTTACTCTCTGATTTTATTGTTATTTTTTTAATTTTCATTTTAAGTACGACATACAGAAGTGTTAGTTACGTAAGAAGATATTGAAAGCGTCACTCATTCCCTCATTTTTTCCCAGATTGTTTGCTTTACCCCCCACAAGTTGTATAATTAATTTCCCACGTAGTACCTAGTATTCCAACTGAATTAGTTCATCCTTTGTCCCAATATTTCTGTGCTTCCCCTTTTCTCCTGAAATCAGATAAATCTACATATAAGACCAAAGGTATAGAAATAAAAAAAAACAGCAACAATATGAGAAAAACAAGAACAAAGGAACCCCAAACTGTACAATTATAAAAAAAAAACCTCTTGTGATGAGGTGTGTGGGCTAGTGGTAGAATGTTTGCCCGGCATTCACGGAAGCCCTGGATTTGAATCTTCAGTACCACATATACAGATAAAGACAAAGTGTTTCTGTGGTTCAAATGGTTAGCTTTGAGAAAGCCCAAAGACAGTACTTGGCCCCTGAGTCAAGCACAGGACTGGCAAAAATACCACTCAACCTTTTCATTTCTTGGAGATCACTGTTTTAAATTGTGTTTTGTTGTCAGAATAACATATAGAGTGGTTACAGTTACATTCATCAGGTAGTGGCTGTAGTACTTCTCAAACTTGATACCCATTCGCATGTGTTTGTCACCCTTTCTCTCCCCCCTCACAATCATCTGACTTTCTCCCTTCCATTCCCCATTTCAAATAAACAAATAAGCATATATACAATATACCAAGTAACAAAGTCAATTACAGTAACCGTATGAGATTAACTGTAAGGGGAAAAAAAGAGAAAAAAATAACTTTACATAGTACATTAAGAACAACAATCACAAAGATAAACCTCTTGTATCCATATCTTAGGGTTCATTTTGTTTACTCTCACCCTATATGGCTATATGTACATACCTTTTGAGCTATTATAATCCTCTGGTAGGAAAACCCTAGATGTGTACTAATAATTACAAATTAGGGAAGCCATGGAGCCTATGTTTCATTGGATCTGGCTTACTTCACATAACATGATTTTTTCTAAGTCTGTTCATTTTCTTAAAAATGGGGCAATGTCATTCTTTCTGATGGTTACATAGAATTCCATTGTGTAAAAGTACCACATCTTCTTGATCTAATCATCTACTGAGGGGCATCTGGGTTGATTTCATATCTTCGCTATGGTAAATAGGGCTGCAGTGAACATCGTTGTGCTAGTGGCTTTAGTATGTCCTCGTTTCTGGACATTTGGGTAAATGACAAGGAGTGGGAATGCTGGGTCCTAGGGGAGCTCTGTGTTTAATTTTTTTTTATTTATATTTTTATTGTAATTAATAAAAGGGTTACATGATATTTGCCAGATAGAAGGTGCATTAATTCACATACATTGATACCCTTTCACATGTCTTGGTACCCATCACCCTCCCCCTCCCACCCACCACCCACCCCCCGTCTTGGTTTTCCCCCCTTCCCTATCTCTGTGTTTAATTTTTGCAGGAATCCCCATACTGCTTTCCAGAGTGGTTGAACGAATTTGCACTTTGGAGTTCACTTTCATAAGCATCATTTTCTGTAACCATGTACACACATCTATTGTACTCTTGAGATCCTCTCCTAAGAATACCCTCTTTTGGTCTTACTGTTTTAGTACTGAGTCCTCTTAAATATATCATGTCTAAGTGTAATTTTCTGACTTTTATATTCATGAATTTACTTGTGTTTTTTAGGCACATTCATTTTTTAAAATTTTTTCATATATTTTTATTGGAATTAATAGAAGGGTTACATTATATTCTCCAGATAGAAGATGCATTACTTCACATATACTGATACTCTTTGTCATGTCTTGGTCCCTATTTCCCTCCCCGCACCTCCGCCCCTCATCTTGTTTTCCCCCCTTCCCTATCCGATTTCTAATAACCAAATCTGCATATATACAAAATATCAGATAACAAGGTGAAATACTGTAACAACATGAGATAACCAAGGAACAGAAAAAAGGTTTGAGAGATAACATGGTACATTAAGGACAGCAAACATTATATGGCTTTTGTTTCTATATCCTAGAGGTCCTTTCATTTAGCGTCATTCTATATGGCCTTAAGTATCTAGGTTTGTTCTATTGTAAATCTCTGCTAGGAGAACCCAAGGTTTCTACTGAATATGAGAAATGAGGGAAAGCATTGAGCCTATGTTCCTTTGAGTCTCGCTTACTTCACTTGGTATGATTTTTTTTCTAAGCCTTTCAATTTCTTTGCAAAAGGGGTCATGTTATTCTTTCTGACCACAGCATAGAATTCCATTGTGTATACATAAGACACCTTGTTGATGCAGTCATCAAATGAGGTGCATCTGCATTGGTTCTAATTTTTTGTCTCCCTTATCAAAGATTAGGTGGCTATAGGTCTATGGGTTAATATCTGGGTCCTCAGTTATATTCCTTTGTTCCTCAGGCCTGTTCTTGTGCCACTACCAAGCTGTTTTGCTAAATATAGCTCTGTAATAGAGTCTAAAATTTGGTATTGAAATTCCTCCTGCACTGTTCTTTCTGCTAAAGATTGTTTTTTCTTTTATTATTCTATAAGAAATTTTGGGTTAACTCTTCTATGTCTTTTAAGACTGACATTGGGATATTGATGGTATTGCATTGAATTTGTAGATAGCCCTTGGCAAGGTTAGCATTTTCACGATGTTAATTCTTTTGTTTTAATAATTTTATTGTGATTTATAGAAGAGTTACATTATATTCACCAGATAGAATGTGCATAACTTCACAATCATTGATACCTTTCTCATGACTTACTCGCCATTTGCCACCCACCTTCCCTCCTATTATATTGATTTCCACCTTCCCCGTTCAATTTCAAATAATCAATTAAGCACATATAAAATATATCAGATAACAAGCTGAAATATTGTAACAATATGAGATAACCAAGGGATGGCAAAAGAGATGAGCGATAACATAGTACATTAAGGACAACAGTCACTCATTATGTTGCTTTTGTTTCCTTATCCTGGAGGTCCTTACATTTAGTGTGGTAATATTTGGCCTCATGTCTCTAGATTTTGTTCTGTTGTAAATCTCTGCTAGGAGATCCCAAGGTTTCTACTGATTATGACAAAAGAGGGAAACCATTGGGCCTATATTCCTTTGAGTCTGGGTTACTTCACTTAACATGATTTTTTTAAGCCATTCCAATTCCTTACATATGGGGTGATGTCGTTCTTTCTGACAGCAGCATAGAATTCCATTGTGTATAAATACCACATCTTGTTGATCCATATCGTTGCTATGGTAAATAGTGCTGCAATGAACATCGTTGTGCTAGTGGATTTAGTCTGTCCTAGTTTCTGGACGATTGGGTAAATGCCAAGTAGTGGAACTGAAGGGTCCTAGGTGAGTTCTAATTATTACTAATGAGGAAAACCATGGAGGTTTATATTTCTTTGGGACTGGCTTACTTCACTTAATACAATTTTTTCAAGTCTTTGCATTTCTTTATGAATGGGCAATGTCATTCTTTCTGATGGCACTGTAGAATTCTATTGTGTAGAGGTATTGCATATTCTTGATCCATTTGTCCATTGAGGGACATTTGGCTTGGTTCTATATCTTAGCTATTGTAAATAATCTTGTAGTAAACATGATTGTGCTGATGGCCTTAGTCAGGCAAGGTTTATGGTCAGTTGGAAAATGCCCAGGAGTGGGATTTCTGGGACATAGGCAACCTCTCTGTTTAGTATTTTGAGGAACCACCATACTGCTCCCAGAATGGGTGAACAAGTTTAAATTCCCACCAACAATGTACTAGCATTCCCCTCTGGCCACATCCTTACCATCTTCTTTTATTGTTGGCTTTTTGATGATGACCATTGAAACTGGAACCAGGAAGAATCACAGTGCTGTTTTGATTTGCATATTCTTTATGACTAGAGATGTTGAATATCACTTGAAGGGATCAAAACCAAAATTCAAATGTTTATGGAATTAAAAAAAACAAACACTAGCTCCTGTGGGACACAGCAATGGCACTACTCAGAAGAAAATTTATAACTCTGAGTGCCTACATCAACAAACTGGAGAATTCTCAAATTAACAATTTTATGATGTACCTTAAGCACCTTGCAAAGGAGGAACAAGTCAACGTCCAAATGAGGAAACAATAAAAAATAAATCTGAAATAAATGAATTAGAGACTAAGAAAAGCATAGAAAGAATCAACAAAACAGAGTTTGTTGTTTGAAAAAGTTAACAAAATTGACATATCCTTAGCAAATTTGACCCCAAAAAGAGGATATGCCCGAGTGAATAAAATTCGAAATGAAAATAGTAACATCATAATAGAGACAAGCAATATTCAAAATATTAAAAGGGAATGTTTTGCTAACAAACTAGAAAACCTGAAAAAGTGGAAGAATTCCTGGGGTACTTTAATATACCCAAACTAAACCAAGTAGACTGAAACCAAATAAATAGACCCATAATATTAAAATAAGTATGTTAATAAAAATCTCCCATTGAGTTCAAGCCCCATGACCACCAAAGTGCTTTGCCTAGCATGCACAAAGACCCAGGTCCAATTCCTCAGTCCCATATACATAAAAAAGCCAGAAGTGGTGTGCTGTGCCCCAGGTGACAGAGTGCTAGCCTTGAGGAAAAAGCCCAAGGGCAAAAGTCCTGAATTCAAGCCCTAAGACTGGCAAAAAAATAAACAAACAAACAAACAAAAAAACTCCCATCAAGTAAAGCCCAGGACCATATGGATTCACAACTAAATTCTCTAAACCCTTTCAAGGAGAACTCACACCAATACTCCTCAAACTTTTCAAGGAAATTGAAAGGGTAGATTCCTACCAAACTCATTCTAAGGAGCAAGCATAACCCTCATTCCCAAAACAGATAAAGACTCACCAAAGAAAGAGAACTATAGACTCATCTCTTTAATGAACTTGGAGCTTGCAAAGCTTCTCTGGCCAACTGAATTCAATGACTAAGCAAAAAGTGTCATACACTATTATGAAATGGGATTCATTCCAGAGTTCAATATATGCAAGTCAATTAAGTAATTCAACACATCAACAAGAGCAAGGACAACAACCACACGATCATTTCAGTAGATGTATGAAAACCATTTGACAGTATCTAGTATCCCTTTATGATGAAAGCTCTGGAGAATTTATGGAAAATTTCTGAATACAATTAAGGATGTATATGACAAACCTACAGCCAGCATTATACTTACTGGTGAAAATTTAAAACCATTTCCTCTAAATTCAGGAACAGGACAAGAATATATATACTCTCTCCTCTCCTCTTCAGTACTGAAATTCCTAGCAAGAGCAATAAGGCAAAGGAAAAATAATAAAGGGCATCCAAGAGGAAATAAGACAACACGATCCTTTAAAGAACCCCATAGATTCCTCTTCCAAGTCACTTGAGTGGATCCATAACTCGGGCAAAGTAGCTGGGTATAAAATAACCCACAAATATAATAGCTTCTCTGTCGGCCAACAAAGAGCAGAGCAGACTGAAATAAGAAAATCAACTCCATTAGTAATAGCCTCAAAAACATCTAGGAATTGCAGAAAGAACAGCGCAGGAGAAATATCAATACCGAACTCTAGACTCCATTACAGAGCTATAGTAACCAAACCACCTTGGTGTTGGCACAAGAACAGGCTTGAGAACTGGAATAGAACTGAAGACCCAGAAATATGGGTCCTGCAGATATATGGCTACCTAATCTTTGATAAGAGAGCCAAAAAGTAGAATGGAAGAAAGAGCCTCTTCAACCAGGGGTGCTGGCAGAACTGGTAAAGCACCTGCAGAAAACTAAAGTTGGATCCTTCCATGTCACCCTGCACTAGGATCAATTTCAAATGGATCAAAGACCTTGAGGTAAAAGCAGATACACTGAAAACTTTACAAGAAGGAATAGGACATACACTAGGTCTCCTTGGCACAGGTCAAAACTTTCTTAATAAAGACCCAGAAACACAACAAATTAAAGAAAGTTTGGACAAATGAGACTGCATTAAACTGCAGACCTTCTGTATGGCAAAGGACATAGCTAGCAAGTTAAATAGAGAACCCACAGAGTGGGAGTATATCTTCTTCACTAGCGATACAATAGACAAAGGCCTCATATCTAAAATATATCAGCTGTATATATGTAAATATATACAGCTGGGCGCAGTAGCTCATGCCTGTAATCCTAGCTACTCAGGAGGCTGAGATCTGAGGATCAGGCTTCAAAACCAGCCCAAGCACAAAAGGACCTGAGACTTTTCCCTCCAATTAACCTCTAGAAAACAGGAAGTGGGGCTTGTTTCAAGGGTAGGGCGGTAATCTTGAGCTGAAGAGCTCATGGACAATACCCAGGCTCAGTTGTAGGTTCGTAGCCTTGAGGTGAAGAGGTCAGAGACAGTGCCCACGCAGAGGTCAAGCCCCATGATGGGGCTGAAGACTTAAAGAGATTTCTCTGAAGAGGAAATAAGAATGTCTTATAGACACAAGAAGACGTGCTCTACATCTCTGGCCATAAAAGAAATGTAAATCAAAACAACTTTGAAATTCTACCTCACTCCAGTTAGAATGGCCATAATCAATAAATCTAATAGCATCAGATGCTGGACGGGATGTGGCCAGGAGGGTCAGTACTTCAATGTTGATGGGAGTATAAACTCATTCAGCCACTATGTAAAACAGTATGGCAATTTCTAAACATAGAGTTCCTCTCTGTCCCAGCAATACCATTCCTTGGAATTTACCCTGTCATCAAAAACAAGAAAATACTAAAGCCACTAGCACTATGATTTCATTGCAGCCTGATTTACCATAGCTAAGATATGGACTCAGTCCAGATGCCTTTAGTAGATGATAAGATCAAGAAGTGGTATTAATACACAATGGAATTCTATGCAGCCATCAGAAAGAATGACATTGCCGCATTTGTAAGGAAATGGAAAGTTTGGACAAATCATATTAAGTGTAGTAAGCCAGACCCAAAGAGGCATAGGCTGCATGGCATCCCTCATTTGAAATAACTAGTATTCATCTAGGACTCTCCTAGCAGAGGATTACAATAGCTCAATACTTAGGTACATCAGCTCATATAGGATGAAACTAAATGAAAGGATCTCTAGGATATGGAAACAAGAACTTTATCTTGTGTGGTTATTGTTCTTCCTATATTATGCTATTTCTCTTCTCTTTTGTTACCCTTTGGTTAACATATTGTTACTGTATTTGACTTTATTACCTGGTATATTGTATATATGTTTATTTGAAATAGGAAAGGGAAGGGGGGAACCAAGATGATTGTGAGGAGGTGAGGGGAGGGAAATGGTGACAAAAACATGATAAGGTGTATTAATGTGTGAGAAGTAAGGCACCTACTCTCCACCGAATGTAACTGTAATTGTCTATATATTATCCCAAAAATAAGAAATAAAACAAAAAATCTAAAAGAATAAAAAGGAAAAAAAAAGTCTAGGAATTAACCAAAGGGGTAAAGCACATCTATAATGGAGACTTTAACAACCTGTAAAATAAAACAAAGGAAAATTTCAGGAAATAGAAAAACCTTTTATGCTCATACATTGGAAGGATTAGTATGGTGAAAAATGGCAATATTGCCAAAACTATAAACAAAATCACTGCAATCCCATTCAAAATCCCAATAACATTCTTCAATGACATGGAAGAAACAATCTAAAAATTCATATTGCATAAGAGAAGACCCTGAACAGCAAAAACAATCCTTAGCAGAAAGAATAGTGGTAGGGCATATCAATACCAACCTTCAAAATCTATTACAAATCTATAGAAACCAAAGTTTGATAATGGCACAAGAATAGGCATGCGGACCAGTGCAAAGAAATAGGAGATCCAGAAGCGAACCCACAGGCCTATCACTACCTAATATTTGATTAGAGAGCTAAAAACACAGGATAGAAGAAAGCCTTTTCAACAAATGATACTGGAAGAATTGGCTATACACACGTAGAAAACTTAAGTTACATCCTAATATATCACCCTGTAACAGAATCAAATCCAAATGGCTGAATGTCCTCAATGTAAAATAAGATACCCTGAAAATATTACGGGAAAGGTAAGGGGAGATACCAGGGCTCCTTGGCATGGATTGAAAGCTCCTAAGTAAAGATATAGAATCACAACAAATTGAAGAGAGATTAGATTAATGAGATTACATCAAATTGAAAGTTTCTGCATGGAAAAGGACACAGCTAGCAATATAAGTGGAAAGCCCACAGATTGTGAGAAGATCTTCACTTCCTATACAACACACAAGGGTCTCATATCTAAACATATATATAGCTCACAAAATTAATCCTCCAACAAATCCTCTAAGAAACAACCATACAATTAATAAACAGACTTCTTTTTATTTTACTTTTTATTGTTGGGTTACAGTTATATTTTTCAGATAGAAGGTTCATTACTTCTCAGACATTGATACCCTTTCTCATGTTTTCATCCCCATTTCCCTCCATCCACCCCATCCCAACGAAAAATAAACAGACTTCTTACAAGAAACAGCAAGCATGGCTGATGTAAAGATTACATATATATATATACATATATATATGTATATATAATTGTTTTGTTGCTTGAAGTTTGAACTCTGGGCCTGGGGGCTGTCCCTGAGCTCTTCAGCTCAATGTTACCAATCTACGTATTGAGCCACAGCACCATTTCTGGGTTTCTAGTGGTTAATAGGAGATAAAAGTCTCAAGGAGTTTACTGCCCAGGCTGGCTGTGAACCGCAATCCACAGCTATCAGCCTCCTGAGTAGCTAGGATTAGAGACTTGAGCCACCGTGCCCGGATTTTTATTTTATTTTTACTTTTTATTGTCGGAAATTGTATGGACGGGTTAGTTACCTTTCCAGGTAGTAGATGCGTTACTTCTCACACATTGATACCCATTCTCATGTTTTCATTCCCATTTCTCTCCAACCAACCCCATTAGTTTATTTTTTGATAATATATTAATGTGGTAAAGAAAATCTCGCTTTCTCCAACTAGAAATTCTTGGCCTCCAGTCCAGATCCTTCCCAGTCTTTCCCCACCCCCTGTACCTCCTGGCTTCCCCCTCTACAGGAGTCAGGATTTTGCTTTGTGACGTATAAACTCTTCCCGGGTCGGTGATTGGCTGGGTGAGAGTGGCTGTCTGACCTAACAGTGACTAAGGGCGTGGCCACCCTGTCCTCGGGTATATATAGCGGTGTCCCCAGGCCTGGAGATCAGACGGCTCTAGGCAGAAAAGGAGGTAAGATGGCCAACACCTTGCCCCCGCAAGGCATGGCTACCGCCACCGCTATCCAGGAGGGGACTTCACTCCATGAAGGGCCACTGAAGAAATGCGAGAAGAACCAGAAGGAGGCGATGTCTCCAAGTGGATCCGAGGGCAAGGTGAGGTGACTCTCTCAAGGTCTTGTCCCCCTTTGCCTCTTGATCCATACCCTCCAAACGGGCCTTCCCTGGCCTCCGCTGGCACAGAATGTCCCAGCCCTCACCCCTTCCTGTCAGTGCCCTGTTCCCATCTCCTCTCCTCCCTCTCCTCCCCATCTGTGCCTTTGTAAGAACTTGTGGTTGTCCTTCCAGACCCCGACAACAGCTACTGTGGTGAGTCGTTGCCGGCGTTGTGGCCGGTGTGGGAAGTGGAGAGTGACGGTCATCACCAGACCTGATCTACCGAAGTCCAAGAAGGAGACAGGAGCGGCGACAAGCTACGGTGGCCTCCCTAACAAGCGGCTGTGTAAATGCAAGACAGCCAAGGACCAGAAGAATAAGAAAGGTCTATCCCCTTAATGTCCACCTAGCAGTCACTCCCGTGAGAGCCAGGCCAGGGACGATCCTCGGGGCCATCTCCGAGGTCTCCACTGGCCTTTGGCAGGTGGTCTGCTGTGTCCCAACACATGTTATCAGTGGGGACACAGATGATGAAATAAAATACATCTGGTTGATGTCATATGCATTTCTGTGTGCTCTGTGATGGTGGGGAGAGGGAAGGAGTAGAAGGTGGGTTTGTGGGAAGGGAAGGAGTTGAGTACTCTGGGGGTGGTTATGCATGGGACAGGTGCACAGTGAAGTAGACATGGAGGAATAGAACCCATGGGAGGGAAGAGGAAGATGACTTTCTCCCTTAGCACGTTTCCCCTTAGCAGAAAGTATGCTGTGTGTGTGTGTGTGTGTGTGTGTGTGTGTGTGTGTATGTGTGTATGTGTGTGCGTGTGTGTGTGTAGAGTGAGATCCAGATGAGCAGAGTTGTTAGAGGTGTGGTGGAAAATCTGAAATGATACCTGTGCCTGTGAAGCCCAATGGTAAAACATAAATTTGAAAGAAGTCCTGCCTGAGATAAGAATATAAGTTGATGGCTTGGAGTTTGGCCTAGTGGTAGAGTGCCTGCCTAGCAGCAGGAGGACCCTGGTTCGATTCCTTTTTACCACATACATAGAAAAAAAGCCAGAAGTGGTGCTGAGGCTCAAGTGGTAGAGCTCTAGCCTTGAGAAAGTCCAAGGACAGTGTTCAGGCACTGAGTTCATGGCCCAAGACTGGAAAAAAAAAAAGAATACAAGTTGGATGAACCATGATGACGACAAATGGAAAAGAATGGTGATTCGGGTCTGAATATTTTATGTAAATGTGTGAAAGTGGCACAATAAAACCTGATGACATTGGTTTGTGCAGGGGTGAGTGAAGGACTGTCAAGGGAATGTGACAGAGTGGGTGATCTCCCTTATGATTCATTGTATTATATACATGTCACAATGAGCAGCAAATGTGCTGTGGCATGTAGGTGTTGAGTATATAAGGGGAGATGTGGTGTGTGTTGTTGTGGTATGCCTCCATGTAACAGCACACAAAATAATTTCCCCTAGGACACCTACCTCATAGCAACATTTGTTACCTCTAACCCAGTAACCTGAGCAGCTTAAAACCCTCAGAAGACGGAGAATGTCTTGTTCCAGGGGAAAATGAAATTTAAGGGGAAGGAGGATTGATGAATAGGAAGGAAGGGTAAATACAGTTATGATATTCAACAATGTATTATGAGGGTATGGACAAAATTGGGAAATATGTGAGAGGATGACAGAAGGAATGTCATTGCTCCCAACACATTTCAATGTTACACTGACTGAGTTGAAATTACTTTGGCCAATTCCTTAAAGATGTTACTATCTGATTTTATTTTTATTTCATTTTTTAATTTTTATTTTACAGAAGTGTTACAGTTACAGAATTCAGATAATGAAAGTGTCACCATACATTTTCCCCCCATGTTTTTCTCTTTAACCCACGCCTCAAGTTGTGTAGTTAATTTCCCCCGTAGTACATAGTATTCTAACTGTATTAGTCCTTCCTTTGTCCCAACATTTCTGTGCTTCCCCTTTTCTCCTGAAATCAGATAACCTAGATAAAAGAAAAGGTAGAGAAATAACAAAACAGCAACAATATTGGAAAAACAGGAACAAAGGAATGCAAAATTGTACCATTAAAAAAAAAAAACCTCTTGTGATGAGGTGTGTAGGCTAGTGGTAGAATGCTTGCCCAGCATACACGGAAGTCCTGGGTTTGATTCTTCAGTACCACATATACAGAAAAAGTGGAAGTGTTTCTGTGGCTCAAGTGGTTAGCTTTGAGAAAGCCCAAAGACAGTGCTTGGCCCCTGAGCTCAAGAACAGGACTGGAAAAAATACCACTCAAACCTTTCTTTTCATTTCTTGGAGATCACTGTTTTAAATTGTGTTTTGTTGTCAGAATAACATATGAGTGGTTACAGTTACATTCATCAGGTAGTGGCTGTAATACTTCTCAAACCTGATACCCATTTGCATGTGTTTGTCACCCTTTCTCTCTCCCCTCACAATCATCTGACTTTCCCCCTTCCATTCCCCATTTCAAATAACCAAATAAGCATATATACAATATACCAGGTAACAAAGTCAATTACAGTAACCGTATTGATTAACTGTAAGGCAAAAAAAGAGAAAAAAAATTTACATAGTACATTAAGAACAACAATTAGAAAGATAAACCTCTTGTATCCATATCCTAGGGTTCACTTTGTTTAGTCTCACCCTATAAGGCTATATGTACATAGCTTTTGAGCTATGGAAATCCTCTGCTAGGAGAATCCTAGATGTGTACTAATAATTACAAATTAGGGAAGCCATGGAGCCTATGTTTCATTGGTTCTGGCTTACTTCACATAACATGATTTTTTCTAAGTCTGTTCATTTTCTTAAAAATGGGGCAATGTCATTCTTTCTGATGGTTACATAGAATTCCATTGTGTAAAAGTACCACATCTTCTTGATCTAATCATGTACTGAGGGGCATCTGGGTTGATTTCATATCTTCGCTATGTTAAATAGGGCTGGAATGAACATCGTTGTACTAGTGGCTTTAGTATGTTCTTGTTTCTGGACATTTGGGTAAATGCCAAGGAGTGGGATTGCTGGGACCTAGGGGAGTTCTGTGTTTAATTTTTGCAGCAATCCCCATACTGCTTTCCAGAGTGGTTGAACAAATGGCACTTTGGCATTGACTATGATAAGCATCATTTTCTGTAACCATGTACACACATCTATTGTACTCTTCTGATCCTCTCCTCAGAATACCCTCCTTTGGTCTTACTGTTTGAATACTGAGTCCTCTTAAATATATCATGTCCAAGTATAATTTTCTAACTTTTAGTATTCATGAATTTACTTGTGTTTTTTAGGCACACTCTTTTTTTTTTCCTTTTTTCCGATATTTTATTGGAATTAATAGAAGGGTTACATTATATTCTCCAGATAGAAGATGCATTACGTCACATATATTGATACCCTTTCTCATGTCTTGGTCCCCATTTCCCTCCCTCCACACCCGCCCCTCATCTTGTTTTCCCCCTTCCCTATCAGATTTCAAATAACCAAATTTGCATATGTACAATATATCAGATAACAAGGTGAAATACTGTAACAATATGAGATAACCAAGGAACAGAAAAAAGGGATGAGATATAATATAGTACATTAAGGACAACAATCACTGATTATATGGCTTTTGTGTCTATATCCTGGAGGTTCTTTCATGTAGCATCGTACTTTATGGCCTCATGTATCTAGGTCCTGTTCTTATGTAAATTTCTGCTAGGAGAGCCCAAGTTTTCTACTGATTATGACAAATGAGGGAAACCATTGAGCCTATGTTCTTTTGAGTCTCACTTACTTCACTTAGTATGATTATTTTCTCAGTCTTTCAATTTCCTTGCAAAAGGGATGATGTCATTCTTTCTGACCAGAGCATAGATTTCCATTGTGTATAATTAAGACACCTTGTTGATCCACTCATCAACTGAGGGGCATCTGGGTTGGTTCCATATCTTTGCTATATTAAATAGTGTTGCAATGATCATCGTTGTGCTAGTGGATTTAATATGTCCTTGTTTCCGGACGATTGGATAAATGCCAAGTAGTGGGATTGCTGGGTCATAGGGGACCTCTAATTTTGTCTTTTGAGGAACTGCCATGCTGCTTTCCATAGTGGTTGAACGAGTTTGCACTCCCACCAACAGTGTAGCAGTGAGCCCTCCTGTCCATCTCCCTGTCAGCATCTGTTGTTATTAGATTTCTTGATCATGGCCATTCTCACTAGAGTGAGATGGAATCTTAGGGTTGTTTTGATTTGCATTTCTTTCATGACCAGAGATGTCCAGCATTTCTTCATGTGTCTACAGGCCATTCTTATTTCTTCAAAAAAGTCTCTTTTTAAGTCTTTGTCCCAACTTATAATGGGATGGTTGTTTCTTTGGAGATTAGTTTTGGAGTGATTCAAATTTTTTAGCTGTTGATACATTTTAGATACAAGGCCTTTGTCTGTTTTATGGTTAGTGAAGATTTTCCCCCACTCTGTAGGCTTTCTAGATAATTTGCTACCCATGTCCTTTGTCATACAGAAGCTCTGCAGTTTATTGCAATCCCACTTATCCAGACCTTATCTGCTTTGTTGTGTTTCTTGGTCCTTATTAAGAAAGTTTTGACTTGTGCCAAGGAGACCTAGTGCATCTCCTACTTCTTCTTCTAAAGTTTTCAGTGTATCTACTTTTACATTGAGGTCTTTGATCCATTAGGAGTTAATCCTGATGCAGGATGACAAAGAAGGATCCAACTTTATTTTTCTGCAGATGCTTAACCAGTTTTGCCAGCACCACTTGTTGAAGAGGCTGTCTTTCTTCCCTTCTATTTATTGGCTCCCTTAGGAAAGATTAGGTGGCTATAGGTCTATAGGTCTTAAATTCTATTCCATTGTTCCTCAGGCCTGTTCTTGTGCCAGTACCTAGCTGTTTTGGTCACAATAGCTCTGTAATAGTCTAAAATTTGGTAGTGAAATTTCTCATGCACTGTTCTTTCTGCTAAGAATTGTTTTTTTTATTATTCCATATGAAATTTTGGGGTTCCTCTTCTATGTCTTTGAAGAAAGACATTGGGATATTGATGGGTATTGCTTGAATTTGTAGATAGCCCTTGGCAAGATTACCATTTTCAAGATTTTAATTCTTTTGTTTTAATAATTTTATTGTGATTAATAAAGGGCTTACATTATATTCACCAGATAGAAGGTGCATAACTTCACAAACATTGATACCCTTTCTCATGACATGGTCCCCATTTCTCTCCCACCCGCCACTGCTTATCTTGATTTCTCCCTCCCTTATCCAATTTCGAATAACCAATTAAGCACATATAAAATATATCAGATAACAAGCTGAAATATTGTAACAATATGAGATAACCAAGGGATGGCAAAAGAGATGAGCGATAACATAGTACATTAAGGACAACAGTCACTCATGTTGCTTTTGTTTCCTTATCCTGGAGGTCCTTACATTTAGTGTGGTACTATTTGGCCTCATGTCTCGAGATTTTGTTCCATAGTAAATCTCTTCTAGGAGATCCCAAGGTTTCTACTGATTATGACAAATGAGGGAAACCACTGGGCCTATATTCCTGAGTGTGGCTTACTTCACTTAACATGATTTTTTCTAAGTCATTCGATTTTCTTACAAATGGGGCGATGTCGTTCTTTCTGACAGCAGCATAGAATTCCATTGTGTATAAATACCACATCTTGTTGATCCACTCATCAACTGAGGGGCATCTGGGTTGGTTCTATGTCTTTGCTATGGTAAATAGTGCTGCAACGATCATCATTGTGCTAGTTGATTTAGTCTGTCCTTGTCTCTGGACGATTGGGTAAATGCCAAGCAGTGGAATTGCTGGGTCCTAGGGGAGTTCTAATTATTACAAATGAGGAAAACCATGGAGGTTTATATTTCTTTGGGTCTGGCTTTCTTCACTTAATACAATTTTTCCAAGTCTTTGCATTTCTTTATGAATGGGCAATGTCATTCTTTCTGATGGCACCGTAGAATTCTATTGTGTAGAAGTACCGCATATTCTTGATCCATTCTTCCATTGAGGGGCATTAGGCTTGGTTCTATATCTTAGCTATTGTAAATAATATTGTAGTAAACATGATTGTGATGATGGCTTTAGTCTGGCAAGGTTTATAGTCAATTGGAAAATGCCCAAGAGTGTGATTTCTGGGTCACATGGATACTCTCTGTTTAGTATTTTTACGAACTTCCATATTGCTCCCAGAATGGAAGGACAAGTTTAAATTCCCACCAACAATATACTAGCATTCCCCTCTGGACACATCCTTGCCATCTTCTTTTATAATTGGGTTTTGTTTTTGCCAGTCCTGGGCTTGAGCACAGGGCAAGAGCCCTTTCCCTGGACTTTCTCAAGGTTTGGGCTCTACCACTTGAGACTTAGCACCACTTATGCTATTTTCTGTGTTTGTTTACCAAGGAATTGAACCCGGGTGTTCGTGCATGCTAGGCAAGCACTCTACCACTAGGCCAAACACCTGGCCCTATTGTTTGCTTCTGATGATGACCATTGAAATTGGAGTGAGGAAGAATCACAGTGCTGTTTTGATTTGCATATTTTTTATGACTAGAGATGTTGAATACCACATGAAGAGATCAAAACCAAAATTCAAATCATTATGGAATTAAAAAAAACAAACACCAGCTCCTCTGGGACACAGCAATGGCACTACTCAGAAGAAAATTTATAACTCTGAGTACCTACATTAACAAACTGGAGAAATCTAAAACACAGGATGGAAGAAAGCCTCTTCAACAAATTATACTGGAAGAATTGGCTATACACATATAGAAAACTTAAGTTAGATCCTTATATATCACCCTGTAACAGAATCAATTCCAAGTGGATGGATGACCTTAATGTAAAATAAGATACCTTGAAAATATTATGGGAAGGGTTAGGGGAGATACCAGGGCTCCTTGGCATGGATTGAAAGCTCCTAAGTAAAGATATAGAATCACAACAAAGTGAAGAGAGATTAAATTAATGGGATTACATCAAATTGAAAGTTTCTGCATGGAAAAGGACACAGCTAGCAATATAAGTGGAAAGCCCACAGATTGTGAGAAGATCTTCACTTCCTATACAACACACAAGGGTCTCATATCTAAACATATATATAGCTCACAAAATTAATCCTCCAACAAATCCTCTAAGAAACAACCATACAATTAATAAACAGACTTCTTTTTATTTTACTTTTTATTGTTGGGTTACAGTTATATTTTTCAGATAGAAGGTTCATTACTTCTCAGACATTGATACCCTTTCTCATGTTTTCATCCCCATTTCCCTCCATCCACCCCATCCCAACGAAAAATAAACAGACTTCTTACAAGAAACAGCAAGCATGGCTGATGTAAAGATTACATATATATATATATATATATATATATAATTGTTTTGTTGCTTGAGGTTTGAACTTTGGGCCTGGGAGCTGTCCCTGAGCTCTTCAGCTCAAAGTTATCAATCTACATATTGAGTCACAGCACCATTTCTGGGT